>NC_138583.1:21181611-23581611 GCF_964289735.1 Phaethon aethereus
AAACTTGCTCTTCTTCCTGTGCTGTCTCTGCAGTTTATAGGATGCAGTCATGTTATGCTTCTTTTAATTTTAATGACCGTTTGCTTTGCTTTTCCTTCTTTTTGTGCTACAAACATAGTGGATTTATGGTCTGTGGGGTGCATTATGGGCGAAATGGTTTGCCACAAAATCCTCTTTCCAGGAAGGGACTGTATCCTTGTGCTGCTGCAGCAGGTTGAATTAGTTAGGAAGTGATTAACCTTTTTATTGATGTTGTGTCATGAAAATGCGTATTGTACAATTTTATTTTTTTTTAAATGAACATGGATTTTTTTTCTTGTGATACACGTAAAAAAGTTAAGAACTTCATTTATATTCAGGCTGCACCTAGCAGTAGGACATAGTCTCTGCTGGTCCTGTAGTTAGCATACATTCACCTTCACTCATTTTCATTACACACGCTTTTTAGAGTCACTTCATGTGTGTGTGTCTAGATGTTTTTGTTTATTTTAATAACTATCCTTTATGTTAATATCATTGCATTTTGTTTTCAGTTGACATTTGGTCAGTTGGGTGCATCATGGGAGAAATGATCAAAGGTGGTGTTTTATTTCCTGGTACAGATCGTATCCTTACCTTTGGCCTAGGATATATTTGTAAAAGATCAAAAGAATCTGCAGCAATATAGTTCCAGATTAAGGTGGTTCTAAGTTTTAAAGTACTGGTTTTAAACTGCCTTTTCAAAATAGAATTTGCAAGTTCATTATTTTGGTTCCAGGAAGCTGCAAAAATGTCTACAGTTACACCATTTAAAGCAAAACCACAACAGAGCATTAACGTGTATGACTGTCTTTAGAGATTAATAATAAGCAAGATCAACAAAATACCACTTGGGCAAAGAGGCTTATTTTTCCTTTTTCCTGTCTCCTTTTTTTCCCCCCCTCTTTTTTTCTTTTTCCAATTTAATATCATGTCTATCCATTGCGTTCGGATGTTGTCACATCTAAGACTGGTTTCTTTTGTTTAGGTGGTGTTTTACTGTTCACATGCATTAATTTTTGCTTTGGAGATCATTTTTATGTAATAACTTACTAATCTTGTTTAGTACCTGAGCGTGTTAGCAGTTATTATTCTTTACATTTATAGGAAATGTTTTCGAAAAATTCCTAACCAGCTTCATTAGTAACACTTCAGAGGTTTACATTTTTGTATGCAGAAATGAACCTGTAAACAGCTTTCAGAAATATCTGACATTTCTCTCTTTCTATTCCATGAACCCCTTAGTGGTATCTGAGTAGGTTGTCCTGTGAACAATACTTCAGAGAAAGGGTCTGCTCCAAGCAAATAGAGCTGAATCCTCTGGGTCATTGCTAAAATCAGTGGATATCTAATTGGAGTTTGGCATCTTACTTGTTTTACTAGTAGTTACACTCCAGTTGTTTAGGTGCTGTCAGAAATCTTTCTTGCTTTTGCGGCAGGTTGACTGTTTAATGGTTGACATAGTACCATTTAGGGGTGAAGATTGGATGAAGATTTTGAGGCACAGTGAGGAGATCCAGGACATCCTTACTTTCACACGGCCCTGTCATTGCATGAGCTGCACCATGCTTAGCTTTATGCATCTGGTTTGCTGGCATTGGCTTTTCAATTTAGGCTCAGTGCCGTAAATGTAAATACTTTTTTTTTTTTCAAGACCTGTACTAAAGAGCTATAGAGCTTGGAAATCCTTATATAAAGGTCTGCTGTTAAGTTTTAAGAACACAGGAGGGGGCCTCCTACATGACTGAAGGTTTAGGTAGCCCAGTATCCAGTCTGTGATGGTAGCCGAAAAGAAAAAGTTGAGAAAGAGAATATATGAATGAGATAAGCATATATAAAATTTCACCTGAGCTCTCTCCCAAGTATCTAGCCATATGCAACTAGGAATTCCTGAGCCGAACGTTGTTTTTTTTATTCAGTAACACATATTGAATTCTTCTGTCATGAACTGGTCAATCTCCCCTTTACCTTATGTAAACTTTTCAATTAAGATGTTCCTTACGCATCCTTGAAATTCTTTAACTTCTGCATTCAAGTCTCTGCCAAAATTGTCATTGACCTGTGTGGGCCAAGTTTTCATCCTTTGTGTGCCCACTGGTGCTCGGTGTTGCATGTTGTTAGTGAGAGATCTCTAACCAGGGAGAGCCCAGGACTGCGCTGAGGTATAAAGATGAGAGTGAAGGACAAAGCACCTACACAGGGTAGTTCTCACGGGTGCCTTGGTGATGCATAGTAGCTTGAGTACCGTCAGTACGTGTTCAAATTGGGAAGCGAGTTCTTATCCAGAAGCCAAACAGTGCCTTTACTTAAATTTGTTTAATAAATTTTGTGCGTCTCTGAATTTTCTGTTTCTCAGAAGTATATCCTTTACTAGTTAATTATGATTTTGAGTAAAATACATGTTGCCTTGACTATCATAGTATTGCTTTGTTTCACTGTTTTCTCTAAGAAGGTAGTTGAATTAATAATGATGAACTTGATATTTTATTATAATTTTCTGTTTTCTCACTGTTGGTTATTTCATGTGGTTTTAACATAACATTTAACATTTTAACATTTAACATAGCTGAAAATTAGACACAGTATTTTTCTTAGCTGCATAACCTTAGATATTGATCAATGGAATAAAGTTATAGAGCAGCTAGGAACACCATGCCCTGAATTTATGAAGAAATTACAGCCTACAGTCCGAACTTATGTGGAGAACAGACCTAAATATGCTGGATATAGTTTTGAAAAACTCTTTCCAGATGTCCTTTTCCCAGCTGACTCTGAACACAATAAGCTTAAAGGTAAGGTCTGTCTTCTGTGTGTTGTATATTTTAAAAGTTGTAAAACTGTGATATATTGAACAGAAATGTATCTTGGGTTTGCTCACTATAAAATCATCCCGCTAAGGATTTAAATATTACAATATTTATGTCATGGGAGTGGGTGAACGTGCTGGCATATGCTTAACCTCCACTTTCTCATCCTCTCTGAAACAGCTCCTATTCTGGAGATAACTTTATAAAGAGAAGTAAATATAAGTATTCCACCTAGTGACAGATGCCAACACGGTTTACAGAAGAGTTGGGGGGGTGGAATAGAAGTCGTGTAGGCTGAGCAGATCTCTGTTCTCTAGGGATGAAAAGAAAGTTTTTTCTATTCATAGTACATAGATATCCTGTGGTTACTGAAATAACTTTCTGGTTCTAAAAGTCACCTACTCAGTGGAGTCACAGACTCACCATATTTTCTGTGACTAACAGTGCATGACAGTTTTTTCCCCATAAACTCTGAGAGGGGTAGTAGGTGTTTGCCCACTGCTATTCCAGACAAGGCTGTACTGCCGGCTGAGTTGTATTTCACATAAGGATGTCACGCCAAGGGGTGCCATATGCTGCAAATGTTACAGTGAAACATGTCCAACCCCTTTCCCACCTGTGTTATTCTCTTCATTTTTTTAGTGTTTTGTTTTTTTCCCATGAAATGGACCACTTTCCTAATCTCCAAATTATGTGAGGGTTGCATAGATATTAAACTGGAATTTGTTTACTCTGGGTCTCCTCTCCTTATGAGCTTTGAAATACTGTTATGTGCACTATATATGGCACTAGTCTAAATAGACAATTTCACTTTTGCAGCAAGTCAAGCAAGGGATTTGTTATCAAAAATGCTGGTTATAGATGCTTCTAAAAGAATCTCTGTGGATGAAGCCCTGCAGCACCCATATATCAACGTTTGGTATGATCCATCGGAAGCAGAAGCTGTAAGTTCTTGTTTTCGATCTCTGAATAGAAGGTGCTGTACTAAAACATGTTGTGATGCTTGGTTTAACTGCTTGAAAGAAGATTATTGCATGATCTATGCGTTTCACTAGAAGCTTAACTGAACTGTAATCATTTTCATTGACATCAATTGACATGTTTATTAGAAATAGTATTAGGAATGGGTGCAAACTTGCAGGTAGCTGAAGTACCTGTATCTGTGTGGGTGTGTTTCTGTATAATTACATACAGTCTCCTGGACATGTGGTAATGCATCTGAAATCTTTTATATAGAACAGAATCATAGGTTCTGATTTATTGAGCGTCAGTTGTTTCAGTGTGGTTTGATTTGCTCTTGATAGGTTTCTGAGGTATTTACTCCTTGGCAAGGGAAATATTTTCATTAATTGTAGCAATTGACTGTACTCTTAAACTAGAAAATAAGTGTTTCAGCAAAATCTGAGTACACGATCTTGAGCTTTCAATTATCAACACTAATGAACAAAGGGATTAATTGAAAATGTTTCTTAAAAAATTTCAGGACAATTTCAGTTTATGAGAAAAGTTTCATTTTTTTAAGTGCATGCTAGTTGGTGATGGGCCACTAAGAATAGAAAAAGATGCCGATGTAAATGGTGCAATTAAAATTCTGATGATATATAATAGCTAGAGGGAAAATTTAGTAATTAACAGTAAGTAGGTGAAAAGGACTGCTTGGGCTGGATGCTGCACTTAGGAGCTTTTTTTACCAGACTGTTCAGTTTCTATTTTAATTATTACAGTAATGTAAGCAAGTCTGTTAAAGAGGAGAAGTTTGAAACATCTAGCAGCATCTAGAAAATAGGCCAAGTATGGGAGAGTATTTGACTGTGTAACTATAGTATTCTAAAATCACATTCATATTCTGAATGCCTTACTTTCATTTTTCATTTATTGTTTTTGTATCCCTTTTTATTGCTTTATCATGAGTTAGTTTTGTTTTTCAGCCTCCACCAAAGATACCAGATAAGCAGTTAGATGAGAGGGAGCACACAATAGAAGAATGGAAAGGTAAGAAGGACATTTTAAGTATACTAAGACTTTTGGAAGTAGGCCGGGCCACAAGAATTCCTGTAAGGATGGTTCTTCTGAGCATACTAACAGTATATACTTAAACTGCTTGGAATGGCAAGGGCATAGATCAGTGCCTCACAACCTCTTGATTTTCAAGACACCAGAAATTTTCCTGTGAAGGTGCTGAACTTTTGCAGTGAACTTAAGTTTACTCAGTTGTAGAACTCCTCATTTCAGTTGCCTTTTGCAAACCTTAAAGCAGAGTTTTTAGGGAGGGTAACTCTTCTGGATAAACTCTTGGAGTTGAAAAAGATGCAGGAGTTCGAGCAATGTAAGTCTGAAGTAGAAGCACTAGTCTTCAAGTGAAGAACGTATTAGCAATAACTATAGTCTTTTAAATCAAGAGAAGATTTGAATGAAGAAGCCATAAGGAGTGTTAGTAATGGGTGAGATAGTGAGGTTACAGCTGGTGTGGGTGACAATGATGGTTATCAGCCATGGGATCCTGAGAAAGTAGCTGAGGTCAACGTGTGGATTGGATTGTAGTATGACATGAAACTTGTACCTCCAAGAGCATGATTTTTAGTGTTCAGTACTGGTTTAGTATCTATATTTCCTGGTCATAAATGAGGTATAAAATGATAAAGTAAAAGGGGAACATCTTTGTTACTTGTAAAGCCTATGGTTTGTTTTTGAAATTGCTTCTACAAGGTGTGATGTTATTGCAGAGGTCTTAGTGCTGAGAAAAAATACTGATCCAGAGTGCTGTACGGGCTATAAATGTTGCATTTAAGCAAAAATGTAGCGCACTGAGCAATCTAATACTTTGTACTGAAAAAAGTCTAGGAAGGGACATTAGACCTGTCCCCAGTGGGGAAAAAAGCAGGGAAAATGCTTCACGAATCATTTTTGACAGTTTCATTGTGTTGGCTAGTAGTGGACACGAGTCTGTAAAATCTAGTACTACCACACTTTTAAGTGACTTTCTATTAGAAACTGAATTTTAATGGTAAAGGCAGAGATAGGGAGAATTATGGAAATTCTCTTACCATCCTCCTTCCAAGTAAAGTTATTTCCCTTTTGAAGCAGATGTGCTGTGGGGAGGTTTTTCAAGCAATAAGGAGCTTACTTTTGAGACTCCCACAGCCGTTGCAATTATAATTCTTAAATGTTTTTTACTTCGAAACTGTTTGTGCATTGCACTGGTTTGCCAGTGACAGATAAGTATTCTGACAGGCAGTTCTTATGAGTTGCATTTAACATGTTTAGTCCTTTCTTCTATTGTTATTTCTGTAGATTCACAGCTGAAGTCTTTTCTGGGTAATAAGCTGCCCTTAGCGTAGACACCTTCTAGCCAGTACACAGGGCGTATGATTCATGTTACAAGCACTTCTGACCTGTTTAAGGATGAGGAAATTCTATAACTGGAAGATAAAGTTGCTTCTTTCTTTTGGATTGACTACTTACATGCCAAGATAGTATTCCATTTCCTGGTGATCTGGACCTTTAGATGTTGTTGCTGAGGAAATATAGTGGCCAATGTGTGTTGGGATGATGGCGATGCTGTTTGGGCTTGTTCCTACCTGTTCCTTTGCAGACTGCTAATGTAGTTCATCTGTACCAAAAAAGCCACTGATAAAAACTGATTGCTCGTTAAGACTTAGTTTAACATGAAGCAGCCTGGACAAGAGAATCTTAAAGCAGTGTCAATGTGTTCTTGAGTGCCAGGCCATTATAGCTCCAACAGAAAAAAACTGTACGTTATTATATCACTTGCCAGTTATTCTGCAGCCTACAGCCTTCAGTTGTTCAAAAGTAATTCTAAACAGTAATAAGCCGATGAAATTTAAATGTACGTTTTAATGGGAGATGTATTATCAATCCAGTTTTGGGTTTGCAAATTCATTTTTTGCCTCCCCTTCTCTACGTTTTCAGAGTTGATATACAAGGAAGTCATGGACCTGGAGGAGAGAACCAAGAATGGGGTTATACGTGGACAACCAGCCCCTTTAGGTTGGTTACAATAAAAGCACGGTATAAAGCTACGTTGAGTTGTAGGTCAGGAGGGAGTAAAGCTGTTCAAGACATCCAAGAGTAACCTAACTCAAAAATATGGCTATTAAATGACCAATAACCTCTTGAATTCTCTTTGAGATATTGCTTATTTGAATGGAATGTATGGGGTTGACGTCTCTTTCTATTAATCTGGTAAATGCCTCTATTACTGTACCCATATAACTGATGCTTCATTCATTTCAGTCCTCACGAAGCATCTTGATATGTACTGATACTCTATTGCCATAATGTGGTAAGATGTGTAACTTGTAGCTGCTGCAGTTTCAAATAAAGATATAACCACTACTTATATCTATTAAGTAACGAAACAGGATTTCTAAGTTGTTTGCCTTGAATATTTCTTCTAAACAAAGGAAAATTATGGAGCATTTTCATAAACTGTTACTGAATGTTGGAGCAAAATGTGACCATTGGCTGACCATTGATAGGACTCCATTTGCATTGTTGAAAAATGATAGCAAGAGTTGGACAGCTGTTGCTTACTCTGCTCGGAGTTCACGGAAGTCCAGACCCTGAAAAAACATTGCATATCTGAGATTGAGTGTATACAATGTGGCTGAACACCAGCTATTTCCCAGCCTGAAGGGGAGGATCTGATGGGGAAAAAACAACAGTCCCCTTCTTTCTTTGTCTAAATATGTAGATATATTCTAGCTTTGGGTCTCAGCATTCAGTAGGCTATCTTAGCCCTGGATTTATGCAGTACTATCTCTGTGATTTTTAACCTTCAGCCATTAGCATTTTATTGTAATTTGACAGGTATCGTGCCGTGTGAGTTCTGTGGTTCTTGGCATACCATTCATTAAGCCCTATGTTAAAGACTTGCACGTTTTATTTACTTTGACAACAGATTGAGACACAGCTCTTCAAACTTGATGAAACAGGGGAAAGTCATGGCTATTAGGAAGAGACAGACTAATGCAAGTACTGAACCATGCAACTGTATCTGCAACTGATTTGCTGTTTTGTTTCTCATAGCACAGGTGCAGCAATGATCAATAGCTCTCAACATCCATCTTCATCGTCATCTGTCAATGATGTGTCTTCAATGTCAACGGATCCAACATTGGCCTCTGATACAGACAGCAGTCTAGAAACCTCAGCTGGACCTCTGGGTTGCTGTAGATGACTACTTGGTCTTTTGGGGGGTGGGAGGGGGGTCCTTTTAGTCCATTAATAGGGCACCTTTAAAATTTGGTGGTATTTTTGAGTGTTTTTTCAAAAATAATCGTAGAATTCATCATAAAGTGCTGTAATTTTAAACTGTAAGTTGTGTTAAAAGCAGCCACTTTTTTTGCTGTAATTAACTGTAAAATATTAAACCTGATAATTTTTATTGTGGTTTTAAAATCTGCATATTTGCTTTACTATTATGCTGCTGCTCTTTTTTTACTGAATTTGTAAGATTTGTTTTATCAATGCACATATTCATGTTGTGGTCATTACCATATAATGAATTATTTAAGATTTTATAGGTTTTCAATTTTTTAATTAGAATTTATTCCAGATGTTTTGTTCATGATATCCTTCAAAGTTTTATGCTTGGTCATATGTCCATGTCCAGGTGGAGAGGGAGAGAATTCAGTGGAGCCAGGTGTAGATTTGGGCATACTGCTGTGGTGTTGGCAGTGAACAAAATCCTCTCTTATTTTGGCCACTTGCCTATAATACTTCAGCAAAAGCAACAATTAGTAAATTTTTTTAGTGAAACAGTATACAATCCTTTGCAAAGTAACCTCATCTGAATGGTTTTACGAACTTAAGCAAGCAAAGCGTATCTTCAAAGCTGCAGAAATATCTAGCCTAACAAAGTAATGTGATGTTTTCTGCAGAGTTGTGGCATGCCAAATCTTGTGATCACCGTAAAACGCAAGGATACTTCATGAATAATACACTGCAATGCAAATAAACTGTTTACTTCTAGCTTGTAGCCTGTTTTTGTACACACAAAACGAAGTGTATCCAGGATGTCTAGACTGCCAACAGGGAAAACGAATATGCTGTAGCTATACGTTCATGTAACATGCGATTCTTGTTTCTTACTACTTTTGTCTATTAAGGCAAGTGCTTTTTGGGTAGAAGAGGGAGTGACATGAATGCAATAGGGGCAAAACTCCAGCTATTCTTTCTCCACCAAAAGTAACTGATTGCTAAAAACATGAAGTGGTAGGAGAACCTCAGGATTTCTGTAGCTAATGCATCAAGTGAGCAATATATGTCATCCAAAGGAGGGAGAAGTAGTGCTGTATAAATTAATATTTATCTCTTTCATTTCACCATGAGGCAGTGTAGCAGAAATCTTAACAGTGGTTCATTTTAAGTCATAAATATTCAGCAGATTTCAGCACTGAAGCTCCAGGTTTCAATACACTTTATAAACAAAAGATTTATTGAAATATATAGAACAGTTACTAAGTAGTCATTTAAAATGGTGCTGCTCCTCACAGAAGTATTTTAACTGTTTACATTTTGTATTTACAGAATGATTTATGTATAAGTGACTTAAGTTTATGTATGAGTTAAGCAATCATTCAGAATTTATTCCTTTGGAAAATGCAGATTTTTAGTGAAGCTAGGCTGTATAATTGATTGCCTTGTGTAGATGCATATTTTGTGTAGTGGATTAGAATGTGAAGAGGAATTTAAATTAGTAATGCTCACAAAAATGAGCTTTAAAAAAAATACAAAAGTCTTGCCAGGCACAGAGTGTAAGCAAATAACGTAACTGGCTACAGGGGTCATCCAGGAATGACTGATGCTCTTCAGTGTGGTTCCTTCTGCTTGTTGGGTTAAATAGGTATCTTTCTGAAGTTCTAACTGAAAGAGGAAAATTTGTCTTTGGAGTAAGTTTCAGAAAAATAGAAGTGATGATAATGCTTTCAATATCTTAACGTGTCTTTTTAAAAAACATACAGGGTTACAAGGAATGGTAATGTCTCAAAGATGACTAAATTGATAAACTGCACAGTTGTTTTCCTGGCCTGGCTAGACTGCTGGTAAGTGCTGTGTGCTTGTAATTTTGCTTTCCTCACTTGCATCTAATATTTCAATATTGCCTTTCTAAACCACATTTTTTAAGGCAATTATTTTTACAAGATCCTGCCAAATTGTATATTATCTCAGAATAGGCAGGACATACTTGGATTTCTCTAGCACTGGAACATAGAAAATCTGCTCACGTTGAACAGAGACCAACAGAACAGTCTATTTTGTAGTTTTTTATCAAAGTTTAAGCTGTGAATTAAGCCAAAACTTTTGGTGATACAACAGTACTCCATTGTTATATGGGGTCAAGTGATATTCTGGTCCACCCAGTGTAATGAAGGTAAGACTGACAAAATGAACTTCTGATGCCTGTAAGTGCTGTTAAGAAGGGAATTTGGTAAATGCAATTCCTGTTTAAATTTGTTTTGGACTCCTCTGGATTGCAGTGGTGACTGAAACATGTTGAAACTATAAAATAATTTTTGCTATCACTTTCCAGTGTCCTAAAGAAAAATTGCTTTTAACATTAATACTGAGTGAAACAGTTACAAGGCTTTTATCAGAGTTTGCTATCAATAGTAACTTCACTGGGTTCATAAGCTCTAAGGAGAACTGAGCTTTTCTACTTTTAAGTTAGGATTGATGAATGGCTGGGACTGTCCACTGCAACCCATTGCAGTGTGAGTGAACTATGTTTAAAGGGATTATTTCAGTAAGGTCAGAGCTTTGCCTGTGGGAACGTAGAGTTCACTTTTGGCCCCACCTTCATAGCAGTGTTGCTTTTTTGTTTGTTTGTTTTCTGCAGTTGCTTGCATTTTGGGCAAATTAAAATGATGGCAAATTTCAAAGACAAGAAAAATGGGATTCAGTAACCAAATTATCACAACAACATGGTAGTCTGAAGATCCCTTTTTATTTGTTGAAATATAAAATTATTTCATAGATAGTTGTACACTGCCACAGATAGCAAACAAATGGGTAGCTAGACTTCAGCTGTCTGCCTGTTATCTTGTTAGCTCATATACTATGTAATACACTGTACAATTTTATTGTTTAAGTATTACTAAGCTTTATTTTAGTTTAGTTTATGATTCCAAAATCATCTCATGACAACAGGCTTCACTAAAGTGCATGCAGCTTTCCTCTTCTAGGGCCGCTCCGATCCCTTGGGAGTTGGGTGGGGATTGAATTAACTGAGCTGGGCCTGGTTTTTTACGTCGTCAGGCGAAGTTAAAAGTTCGGCAATAATAATGAGATTAATTTCCACCTTCTCTGGTCAGAGCTGTGTCATTCGTCAAGGATAAAACATCTCCTCTCCTTTTGTAGAAGTAGGTTCTTCAAGATTTTGACATAGAAGGGGGGGTGGGGGGATTAGTAATGTTACTGTGTGCTGCACCTCTGCGCTGTGAAGCCTGTGTTAATGCAAGACAAGGGGATCAGAATTGAGGTTTTTGTGTGTTGACGTGTGTGAGAAGCGGGGTTGCCAGAGCAATACCCATCAGTTGAACAACCTTAGAGCAGCCTGACTGACCAGGTTACCTCTAGCGCGTTCATTCTGCTATGCCGAATCGACGTGGCGCTTTGCCCTGTGTAGGCGCTGTGTGGCTTGGCTTTTTTAGTTTAGAAGAACCTTACTGTGCTATATGCAATAATATCTTTCTGGATAGGAGTTCCAGCTAGACACAAAGATAATATCAGCATAACTTGTTTGGTAAGCACTGCTGCCAACACACACCTGAATTTTGGGTGAGCCGTGTTTGAGGCGGTTGTGGCAACAGCACCCTCTGCTGCCTCCGTGTCCATGGAAGTACCGTGTTACTGATGTGGGTTTGTTCCGTGGAAAATTCCTTCTCTGAACGCAGGCTATTTCGATATAGAGCAAAAATTAAGCACCTTGACACGCGTTTGCATGAATATAGTGCTCCTGCATTAATGTATATGGCATTCATCTCAACATTGCATAAAGGAAAATGATCAAACAGCTGGTACAGGAGAATAGTTCCTACCCAGCCAACAATCCAGAGTGTATGGTGTGAAGTGTTTCTCCATTAAGATTATGGGGGAAGGGGGAGAAGACGGTTCAGCTTACACTTGGTCTTACTGTTTCAAGTTGTTAGAGGAGTGAATTACTGCTTCTAGATCTCTTTTTATTTGCTGTTGACAGCAGCTTGTCCATGCTGTTACATTTTATTTTCCTATCAATGTTTTGGTTCCTACATGTTTAGTTTGAGGAATGGAGTTGAAGGAGAGCTGTCTACATTTTTCTGTAAGATTAGAAAGAGGATTTTAATGGAGAAATGTGATGAGACTCTACTGCCTACCCAAATCTTCAGTTCACTTAATTTATTCTTGGTTAAGGGCACTGGATAAAAGTGATATTTTAAGTGATCTCTTTCACTCCCTTCTCTTCTTCTTTAAATATCTCTGCGTTACAGAAACGTCTTATGAATCAGATCACATTGTGTTTCTACTTCTGTAGTTAAAAATTTAAGCTAGGTTTTCTTGAACTACCTCACACAAACTTTCTATATTTCTTAAGTAAGCAAAGCCAACCCTTGCTATTGGAACTACACTGAATGTGAATAGAAAAATACACTTCCTTTAGAAAAATAAACCTTTTGGCCAATGTTGAGACACTATCAGTAAGTATGTTTCTTACATATTTCACGTAAGGTGTTCATGTGTAATATATAGCTTGTGTACAATAATGTACATCTAGAATATTGTGTTAGCTGTAAATTGGTGATTTTATTATTCTAGTCTGGTTTTGTAGGTAAAAATAGCTTACTAGTAATGTCAGTTCATCCTTACATTTTACAAAAGGAATAATTCTTGGTAAGCTTTGCATACAGATGAATTACTTTTGTAGGCCCAATATCTAGTCTATTTTTGAGAGTTCTTTAACTTTTATTACTAAAGTTGAGAAAAAAACCCACCCTAATTATTGTGATCATTCCTTCTGCCCCTTTTGAAGTATATTCTTAATTTTATTTTGTCCCAAGAAATATGAAGGGGAAGATACACCATTAAAAATACTGGGGAAAACTGTAAAATTTTTTTTCTTCCCCACATTTGATACCTTTTCCTGCTTTTCCTTTATTCCCTCCAAATAAGCTGTTGGTGGGGCATTACTGAGAACATTGTGGTTTTTTTACTCATTCATGCCATAGGTCATTACATGTGCACCACTGGAATGTATACATTGTTATCTAGTATGTCAGTTGGTTATAATGATATTTTAAATAAAAAAGAAAAAAAAAGTTTGACCACTATGCATTTAGTGTTTCTTCATTGCTAGGTGGAATGGATTTTCCTAATAAGGCTGCAGTTGGAGTCTTACTAGCATCGGTCCTTCCTGAGAATTCATCTGTTTTTAGCGGTAAAGTCCTGTCTTGTGTGTGAGCTCACTTGTCGGCAAAGTGACATGTTTCTTCCATTTCTCCGTTCCCATGGGCTTTGGATGTGCTACAGACTCTTAATACCAGGTGTGTTTGCGACCGCTGGTAATCCATTCTTAACTAACCTCCTTGCTGCCAACCTTAGCTGCCTTCCTGGAGATACAGCTGCTGAGACCCTGCGTTGCAGAAAGAGGTGAGCCACGGGCCGTCTAGTGTGTGAAAGGAGCACAGTCTCTGTGCCCTCAGGAAAATCTTTCGCAAAACTCTCTCGGAGAAGCCTGAAGGATCTCACTGCTGGAGAGCTGACTTGGGTGCCAGGACCACTTCCTCCACTGGCACCTCTGCCATGGGGCTAAATCCTAAAGTAATGCATTCCCTTGCCTTCAGCTCCAGCAGGCTCTCAGCCTTTCTTTAAACAAAGACTCTAAGAGGCCCTTGAGCTGTGCTTGGCTGCGTGCTGTTACGTTGTCTTTATGTACATTTTTAAGGGAAAAGTACTGTGACCACAGGCAGTGCAGTGCAGCCTGCTTTGTTTCCCTGGACCAGCTATTCGCGAGGCGCTCTTCTAGGAATGCGGTGAGGCTCTAAAATGCTCTTTTTTTTATTTGTGTATGTTAATATAAAGTGTAGCTGCTTCCACGTAATAGATTAATATAGAGCAAGGCCTGAGACAGTCTTAGCTCTGCCAGGGATTTGTCTGTGGGTGACTTTGACCCAGAACCGAAATGCTCCATAGTGCTGCTGACTTGCATAGCTCTATTGGGCAAATGTAGAAAATTCAGTAAGTTATCATTATTAATTTTCCTTTTCATATTATAAATGCCATGGAGAGCTACATAAGTTTTTTAGTTATTCCGGAATGCTGCTGTTTGATGGGGGGGGGGGGGTGTTAAGCATATGCTTGTGTTGGGTTCTTCCACTGAAAATTTTTTACACTTTTTTGCCTGCATAATACTGGAAGGGATGTTCCAGGCTGGGAAGATTGTACAGGTGGTGATGGTAAGAATGTATCTATCTCATTCCAAGAGCCTTTTGTCATGTCTTATTAATACCAAGAAACCTGTATCTTGTAAATGTGCTTGCTAAGAAGGCTGACACTTTAGGGGCTGAAATAAGCTAAAGGTCTGCAAAATAAGGTTTTTCTCTCTCAGATCCATAAAGTTGGCAAATGACGTGGTGGGACAGAGAGTACAGAAACAGGAGTTAAAGCTAGGAAAGAGTATATCATCTTCCTCAGATAAGGGCATAGTGTTCCATGGGCACAAGTGTGTTCCCATTTCTTGCGTAATTGCCCATGACAGGAAATTAACACTGTGCTCCTGTTGCTGTACTTTAATGTCCCACTGTGGTGTGTTTTAGCATGAACAGGATAGGTTGCAGGTTCTTGCAGGCTTTATTTACTGCAGTGGATCATCTTCAAAAGGACCTGAAAATGTATTCTTTGTGAACAAGGGGAACGGATGTTTGTTTCTGGAGCAGAACAGAAAAAGGTTAGTTCCATTAATTGCTTTGAGTGGATACCCTTTCATTTGTGAAACTGGAGAGAGGAATGAATTTTATCCTGGATGCCAGATTAAGATTATGCAGTCAGTTACTACAGCTGACAGATGATCCTATCCAGGAGCTGAAGATTTGGCATAGGTGGGTTTGTTCCCCAGTTCCACTATATGTAGTGGTTACCTAAGTTTAAATACTTAGAGAATATTTAGACTTCCAGCTGTGTTTCATTTCACTGAGAATTAGCCAGCAGTCCTGTTTGTTTAGTGCTTGTCTTCTATTTTTATTTGTGTTTTAGGCTCTCAGTCAATTTGTAGTGTACCAGAACTAAAGGGAGTAGTCTGCACTTGATTACATACAGGGGATAATGCAATAGAAGTAGTCTAATGGATGGGGGCTGTCAGGATGGATATAGTGAAAGGTACCCACTTTGTGGGTAGGATTAAAAGAAGGTATTAAAATAACCTGGTTGCCACTACTACTGGGATTGAATGCCTCAGGTAGGAAGTAGCAACTTTCTTTTTACCAGTCCTGATGTTCTAATTGCAGAGAATAACTTACAGCCCAGTTCAGCCCATTCTCTAATATTAAGGTTTATTTTGTGCTGACTGGTGTGGTACTTAATGCTACCTAACCCCCTGTGCTCTTCCAGCTCATAATCATTGTTAACAGTCGCTTCTCATATTATGCATCTCAATGCTGCTCTTTTAAGCAGGCCACCATATGCCCTGCAGGAGCAGTTGTGACCATCAGTAATAATACAGGGCAGGGGGTGGAAAAAAAGGTCAGGGTGAGGGTAGTGCCTGCGGGCAGCAGGCTGCTCCCGTTGGACACTCAGGCACCTGCCGCGCTGCCTCGCAGCAGGGCTAGTACGGAATCCAGTGCAGCTGGATATGCTGAGATGAAGGGAAAATGTTGTCAAATAACTGAATTAACCTATCCACACAGATTATTACTTCACCTATTTGCTTGACTTGACTTAACTAGGAAAGATTAGGTTAAAATCTTTCTTTTTGCCCACTTTAAATGGTTTACACTGCTAGAGGAAGGAGGAGTGTTATAGTGAAGTAGAAACAAATTAACTTCTAGATGTTTAAATATTGAAATACCTGGATACCTGTGAGATGATGAGGAGAAAGTCAATACTGAAAGGCGTACAATCTGCTGGTACGTAAAAAAGCCCAGTCTAAGGTTATTTCCAGACAATGAGTTATATAGTCTTCCCTAGTAAGAAAAGACAGAGTCAGGTCATTTTTTGAAAATACTTAAATCAAAGCGAGCACCTTCACTACAGTCTATACTTGCCCTTTAGCCAGTTCATGTTGTCGTGGCACTTTTCTGTTAAAAATCTTTCTCCTCTGAGACTCCCAAGCTGCCTCAGCTGTCAAAGATACATGCGAAGAAAGAGCGAGCAGTGCTGTGAGCGCTGGGCTGGCAAGCGGAGTTCAGGCTGAATCTGGTGAAACAATTTTCTGCGTGCAGGCTCCGTGTGGCTCGAGGCCCTAGAAGCGTTATGCAGAACTTCTCAAAAGTCCCTTGAAGGGAAAGTAAGCCCTGGCAGCTAATTACTGGAAATTACAGCTTCGTTCTAATGCCTTTCTTTAGTAGAAGCAATGAGCTTAGGCTGCTGGGTTGTTTGCTATATTCCTCCTGTCCCTTCCTCTCCCTGTGAACTAACAGAAAATCAGCTGGTGTCATGAGAAATGTTACAAGGCAGCTAGGCATAAATTGTCCTGGGAAGATTAAAGACAGATCCTCACCCTTCCCAGCACTAATTGCACTAATTTCTCTTACCATAGGTTTTGCTATTAAAGTTTTACAGATAAAAACCCTCAGCAGTTGGATGTGTTCTGATGATAAGAATCTTTCTTCTCCTACCTTGATGTCTGATCACAACATAACAACCTATGAGATTTTTCCTTGCAGCTAATACTGCTCTATTTTTGGCTCAAACCCCCCAGATACCTAGGGCAAAATGTGCATATTTAAGGTTCCATGGAGTTTGTGTGGCCCAATCTGATTATTAATCACACTTTCATAAGTTGCATTTTTGTGAAGCACCAGAACTGTTTAGGGAGTAAGGAACAACTTTAATGAGCTGTCAAGATTTCAGTATCTTCATCTTGTTTGTAGACTTTGTTTTTGAAGCATCTTCATAAAATAATGCCAGTTTAAGGAATGACAAATTTGAACAAACTTCATGGAGGGAGTGGGGAGGAAAAACACCTCATATTAAATCCATATGCTAAACCACATTGAACGTGGTGACATACTGGAACTGTCGTCTTCCCAAGCGCAAGCGTAGGAGGCCCTCTGCTCCAGGCTCAGCCTGTCCTTCACTTACGGCCTTGCCACCCACCTTGCAAGACTTTCCACTGTCCTCCAGCCAGCAAACGGATGGTGCAGTAGATCTGAAGATGGCAGCAGTACAGCTATGGAGAATAGTATCTTTTGATTTGTGGAAAGAAAGAGTGCCCATTCTTGGCAACCTGACATCTAAACTTTCAAGCATTAAGTTTAGCAGTCTTTCCCAGCCGGCCCAAATACTACAGCACATGTAAAGACCACAGAGCAAGTGTCACTGAGAGCACAATCACTGTAGAATTACTCATGATACATGAGTATACCAGAACAAAATGTGCGTTTTCACTGGTTTTGCCAGAAATTGAGTTTTCTATGCTGTACGTGAGCTTGTTCTACTTGGGGACTTTAGCACTTTGACTCCCAACAGTTAAACATCCTAATGTTGAAAAAAACTCTTCCATTTCCTTCTGCAGGAGGCGATTTCTCTTCTCAGCATCTTCACGAGCACGTTCAGAATTCCTCAGCTTTATCTCCATCATCGTGTATTTCTTTCGTTCTTGGTCCAGTTCTTCTTCTAACCTAACCACTTGTTTCCTCAGGTCTGCACTTGTTTCTTCGATTCTTAAAATCAAAAGAGAGAGGGAGGGAGGGAGGGAGGAGAAAAAAAGATTTTTTTTTTTTAAGTGGCTGGATAAATACTGCTGGTAGCTGTAATAAATATAAGTTGTTCCACCTAGAGCTAAAATATCTTAATTCTAAGAGGAAGTTTTAAAGGAGGGCACTAATTGCCATTTCATTAATGTTGAGTTTAAGGGCAGAGACTCCTTGAAAGATGGAGCCTACTCGATTTGTAGCTTAAGAAAATATGCTCAAGTCTTACAAAACAATGCTTGCTTTTGGGCAACAGACTGAATGTCTGAGGACATGTATTAACTCCTCAGTCAGACTGAGTTCAAATATATAATTCCAAAATAATCTTTTAACCTCTGTTTTCATCCTGATACTGTGTTGCCCTGTATGGATGTCCAGTACAGAAGAACATCCTTGGAGGTCAGGTAGGAATAAGATCACAGTCCATCCTCACCATCCATTTTATGGTATTTTATGTAAAGTTTGATACTGGGGAATAAAAGTTTTTCACACTGTACAAGATTTTACAAAACCCAACATTTTACATGAGGAAGAATCTCGAGAACAGACCTTAACTTTATCTGTGCACAAAGCTCCAATGCAAGACTCGGAGCTTTCCTCTAAGGAGGTCAAAGAACAAGGTTCATGTTTTTTTTAATTTGAAACAAGCGCAGAAGACACATCACTTGCTGTCCTCCCCATCACGTTTCCTAATCGCAAGACAGAGTAGTGGTGTTAATACAGAGGAGGGAGTATATCCAAGTAGGAATTTCTGTTTACTAGAATACTCGGAGTGATTTTAAAAATCAGGCTTTTCCTAGGAAAAGTGTCCCCCCCCCAACTAAAAAAAAAACCCACAAAACAAAGAACACCACACTCCAAAACCACCACTTCTTAGGTTCATTGATCAGTACAATATCGAACTATGAAGCTGGGGTGCCTGGCTTCCCTGTGAAGCTAGGAATGGATTATTTTTAGACAGGGTAAATGACATTCCACAAGGGCATGCTACAGACTCCACAACACCACCACGTCGGACATCTGTGACAGTCCCAGAAGGGTCTGACTTCAGTTTTGTGATCACCAAGAGGCAACTATGCAGGCAATGCAGTACATACATACCCTTAAACTGTTCCTTCACATACAGCTAAGGATGGCAACGTTACCGTTGTCACAACAAATTAGAAAGTCACACGCAGGCATGCTGATCACCAAGTCCAGCAGACCAACGGCTGCACTGATGAGTGAACAGAAACGTGTACTATAGCTGCAAAAAACTCCCCATCTCAGCGAAGACAGACTTCTATCACCCAGGTAGCCATCTTCCGTAATACAACAGGACTGTACTGAAGCTAGGATGCTTCCCCACACACACTCACCCCCCCTTATCACATTTTTGTTACATCCTACAGCTCTGAGCTACCAATTAAAGTTTAGGGGTCAGCTGCAGCAGCCTAGACTAGCTGTCCATGTTCTGAATTACACAGGGGCACAGTACTTACTGCGGTTCTACATACACAACATAATAGTTCTCTCCAAGATAACTTCCAGTTTCATAAGAGTCCCAGGTGCTAAACGTGAATTACTGAAACTCAACAGAGAATGCCTGATAATTATACTAACCTCGAGGGAGAAATGCTCTGGAACAGACTGGTTACAGGAAGGCCATAAAACATGCCTCCCTGTGACTAAGAGAGAGAAAATGGGCAGTTGATGATGATAAATTAACAGCTTTTCCATCAGCAAGTGCTCCTTACCTCTGCCCCAGGCAGGTACTGACTCTGCTTTCCCACCGCTTATATATGTGCCAACAAAAAGCTCATGTTCCTTCATTAAAACATGCCCTGCTACACACACTGAGTCCTGCAAACCACACAAGCACACGTACAATTGTAAAGGAACTAATTATTACTTTCGGGGACTAAATTACCTTCGATAAAATAAAGCTAGTAAGGCAGACCAAAGTTTTCCTGCTAAGCAGCCTCCCTTCTTTGCTAGTTAGCTCCTGTCTTTCCACAGGAGCAGACTTTCATGCAGTCTCAAAAGGAACGTATTTTTGCATATGTAAATTGCTGCAGATGAAGTAAAAACATTGCAAAATTTTTGAGAGCTGAAAAACTTGGCTTGAAATTCTCAGACTTGACAGCAAGATCCTTCAGGCTGTAATCGTGAACAGCTGGAGTCATCCTGTTTAATACAAAAAGGCGGTGATTGCATCTTGCCTGGATTTATGAAACAGTTCATTAGGCATTTTCCTCTTAGCTACTTTGCCCTGTGAGACCTGGCCAATTTACAGTCCTCCCCTCCAGCCACAGTGCGCTCTGTCCCTGCCCAGCTGAAGGGGAAAGGCAGGTGTTGGAGCTGACGCAGCCGAAACTGCTCAACAGCTGGACTGAAGAACAAGTCTTCCTGGATGTCCCTGATGTCAACAACAGCTGACATCCAATGTTCCCCATTGGAACAGTTGTACTGATAAGAGGTGGAAAGCCATCTCTTCCCCCAGGCAGCAGGTAAAAATATACAGATAGACATTTCCAAGGTTTGCAGCCTGGTCTCTTTTCTGTTTATTACTCTGTACCCCTGCAACAAGGCTTGCCAGGGCAGCTCTGCAGAATTAAATGCAAGGTACGTCCATACCCTCATTTCCCTCCCATTCTGCATCAGTAGGTCATCTAAAAAAAAACCAAATAAGCCGTGAACTACCATCCTCATTCTCAGACCTTTTCCAACACACCATGCTAGCAGCTGGTGGTGTTCTCATCAGCTCTTCTACCTGGAACACAACAAGGCTGGGGTAAGCTTTTCTCCCGCTCCGTGATGTTAGGTGGGAACTGAAACTGCTACGTAGCCTGATTCTCCTTCCAGCTTCACATACCAAGGCAGTACAATGCAAGAGGCAGAAAAGCTGCAGAGGCTGGCAAGGCACGACCACAGGAAATCCAAAAATAAAGCAGGAAGATAGCAAGTGAAATTCCTACCTTAACAGCTGGCCCACTGGAGAGATCACAGTTCAGATACACTTTTGAGATATTACTTCAACAAGAAAAAAAGAGGCAACAAGCATAGCCTAAAGCTGTGCTATACAATCCCTACAAACAGTCATATGTGGGTTTGGTACCATGTTTGGGAGACTGATTGGAATTTGAGGCATGTAAATGCTACCAGAGCTTTAATAATTGAAGGGGTATATAACATTAAGACTTCAACACACACTAAAAAGCTGAGAACACAACTATTTGTAAGAAATGGGACTACAGCCGCCCTTCTTCAGCATAAAGTACCAGTGCTGCAGAGCCCCGGCCAATGATGGCTCTTCTGTATTATAACATGGTGTGCAATTTTGCGTATAACTGTATATTAAAACGTCTGATTCCTTTAAGCAACAACATTTCATGTGCGTATTTCCCCAAGTACTTGTCTGAAAGTCATTCTATTAAGCACTAACTTACACTCATAAAGCCTAATATACTAACTCACATGAATAAATATGACTTCCTAGTTATTAATATTTTCTACTTCCTACAGCCCCTGCCCTCACACACATCTCTCCTGAAAACTGGAAGGAATTTTTCTGAGCACAGATCTAAAGTACGGCACCAGCAGTTGCAGCTGTGTGAGTAAACATCAGAGTGGGCAAAGAACTGCACAGTTCATGCATCCGCTGTACAAGCAGCTCCTTGCTCTTACTTTGAGTCAGTGGCTGGACAGATGAGCAAAGGACCACTACAAGTACATCACAAATCAAAAGCAAGGCTTCTAGAAGTTGAACACGTAAGGGCTGCTGAAAAAGTTGTAGCTGAGATGCAGTCCCACCACCACCAAAAAAACCCCAGGGAGAATAGTCAAGATTAATTTCCTGAAGAATGGTTCTATTGGGAAAAGCAGCAAGAAGCACTCCATTTCAGACTGATTTGGTACAAAGCTTGCACAGACCAACCAAGTTCCTTGTTGAGGCCTGACCACCCTGTGTCCCAATCCTGCCCTCCAAGATGTTTGGCTTTGCTGTTTCTCCCAGGACACTGACAAAGAGCAGACTTTGGCATTACCTGTGCAGTTCTGATTTCCAGTGAAAACATAGAATATGAAATATTGGAATTCCCTGTGTGATGGAAATCCCATTTTTTTGATCTGCCCTTAAATCACAGAGAGAAAAGTTGGATTCAGAGAGCAGTGAGGAGAAAGAGCAGAACCAAATCTGCTGTCTCCCAAACCCAAACTCCAGGTCTGAAAACCTGATACGCTTGGTAGCCCACACCCATGTTCAACCAGGGGTAATGCTGGCAGATGACTTCCTTGTCCCCCCTGCAGATGACATTACCTTTTCATACTAGTCTCATACTCAGTCCTCTGTTTGCTCAGTTCTGTCTTTAGCTCCACCACCAAGCTCTGTAAGGCCCTAGAGCATTTGACAGAGTCTCTGGAAGCTGCAGCTGGGTTGCTCTGTTCACTGCTGCTGCTGCTGCATGCCTCAAACCTGTCGGTGCTGTTTTCCAGATCTGCAGTCTTGACCTCACTCTGTGACGGTGAGCCCTGAGTTATCCACTCGGTTTTGAGAGAGCTTAAAGCAGAAGAGTCACTGGCCCGGCAGGCTGGGCAGCTGCTGACCGAGTCCACCACGGAGATTTCACATGATGATGTAGACCATGTGGTGCTGGCCATACTGTGTGTGCTAAGGGAGAGGCTGGATGAAGGGACGTTGTCATAAGTAGAGAGTCTCTGGGAAGAACATGAGTCTTTAACTCGTTCCCCAGAGGCTGTCCGGCGGTGGCCTCGGAGAGAGTACAGTCCATTCATCAACCAGTTCCCACTGGAGGAGAGGTTGGGGATATCTAAGGATGAGCTGCCCAGCTTTGGACTCACAGACCGTGCTCCCTGCTGGCGGAAGGAGTATTTCCACGGAGGCAGTGTCTGCACTCTTTTGTTGGGGCTGGTGGCAGGCTGAGTCAATTTGCCACTGTGCTCTGAAGGCGTGTTTTTCACTGCAGGTCCAGGAGTGGCTTCTAGGGCCACAGCATTGCTAGAAGGCAAATCAGCAGGGCTGGGAATGCTGTTCTCTGACCTGGTGTCCTCCTCGGAGATCCACTCCACAGTACTGCGCTGACGCACAGGTCTGATTTCCAGCTGGCTCCCTGGCACATCTGCCTGAGGAACAGCAAAGATTCGCCCCTGTTCACTTATGAGCACTGTCATCAGGTGCTGAACTAGTGAGGTGCCTGTAGGGAGAAAACACAGGCAGCAAGTTGATGAGACACGGAAAACCTCAGATGCTCAACCCGTGTCTGGGAGATGCCCTGCGAGCTCCTTGTGAGGCAGGCCTGTGGCCACCACGCACTGCGAGGAGTCTGCACAAACTTCTCTGGGCGTTTCTGTACGGGACTGCAAGACACAGGAATTGTTCCCTTTGCTGTAAATGGGGACTGTGAAGGATGCAGGTATCAGACTCATGAGTGTAGCTGACGAGCAGAGTACAAATGAACACTAGCAACGACAAATAAATTGGCCTGATTAAGGACACCTTTGAAGATGACAGAGGAGGAGGACACCTGGAAAAAAGGGCATGTCTGTACCACACCAAGGCATGGGGTTCAGAGCCTGCATCAATCTCGGTGCATACATCAATGCAGAACAGCATAGCCTTGTGCAGAGAGGCACGCCACATCCTTTTTGCTGGGATGGAGTACCTCTCTGTCCAGCTTCCAAAACCAGCAGGTTTCCACAACTACGTTGCACCCAGTTTCATAGTCTTAACAGGCCCAGAGCTAGTGTTTATCGAAGAACCAGAAATTTCAGCTCAGGCCTTCTGCTGCATTCTGTGTATAGAGAAACTTGCAGAAAGTATGACATCTGTATGATACAGACACCTGCAGAAGGTGTACAATTATTTACACCCACAGAAATGAGTTGTCATTGTTTTCCAGTAGTGGAGTAGACCATTATGAACTAATAGAGAACACCACTTAACCAAACCTAATACAAAGCACCTTCTACAAAAGAGGGAAAACCTTAAAAAGAGCAAATATGTATGTAATTCTATTTTTAATCATGATCTGAAATAGAGAATAAGACTAACATATTCATGTCTGTCAATCCGGGGAGAGAAATAAACCTCTCTGGAGATAAGGGCATTCCTAACAATTTAGCTGTCAAACTTCAGATATTTCTATTGGAAATTCATGCTTTAAGTTTGAAGAGAGACACAATTAAAGGGCTTTTTGTTAAGAGCTGGCAGCAGTATTTTTCTGTATCAGTTGATTTAGCAGATCTGTATTACCCTGAAGCTAAAAAAATATTATTGAGAGTCTTTCTACTTCTCTGTTATTTCTATTTAACCAATCTTCTATCATCAACTAACAGTAAAATTAAAACCAACACATTCCCAGTGCTGTTGCTTATGAATATAATGATTAAGTCTAAAAATCCAGTCACTGGATCCCCATTTTTCTACAGTTCAGGTCTGTGCTAATGCAGAATTCCAGGTCACATCACTGTCATATTTTCCTGTGATGATTAGGACACCATGAGACCACAGCACCTTTACACCTACACACAGTATGAGTACCTCTGCCATCAGCTGAACTGCATAATGAAATGCCTGAGGTGAACTGAACCCAAACTTGTCATCTGTACCAACTGAACAAAAAGCATGTTGCTGGCCAAGGCTGTACGACTCTTACCAACGCTGGCCAGCTGGCCACTAGGGGAAGTCACAGCATCACACAACAGGTTGAGGTTTCAGCTATCCCCACCTTTGTAATGCTGAATAACCCAGCATCTGCTCCTGCACTCCCTTTTTCTCCTCCCCACATTTTTCTATCTTCTCCCCTTCCAGGGGGGTCTCAAAGCTACCCTTACTAATACGCCCCACATCTCTGTGGCAGGCTTCAAACCCATGAACAACTATACTATGTCAGGCCATGCTCTGAAGTTGGCCTGTTACCTCACAGAGAGTTGCTGTCTGCAGGGCACACATCTGCAGTGCCTTTCAGAGGTCACCTGTGCAGAGCTAAAGGCACTGCTGCTGCTAAAGTGTAGTAATGCCGGCAATTCTGTGAAGGTTTCCATCACACAGAACACCACGTCAGCTGTCCCCTACAGCTAGGGAGCAGTGCCAGGGCTGAGTTCAGACATCCTGAGCACAGCATCTCCTGTGCCTAGTGCTGGACGAATCCATCAATTCTTTGTGCAGGTTGCCAAGATCCCACAAAACTTGATGCAAAGACCCTGCTAAAACTTGTACCACAGTACAAGTATTGTGCTCCACTGCCACCTGGGAAGAGGGGCTGTACTGGGATACGACACCCTACTGTCAGCCAGCCAGAGATCAGGCCTGGGCATTTCCTGACCCATATGGAGGTAGATAGTTTTCAAACTTCAGATTTTTACATCCAAAATTAAGTGATTTTCAACTTATTCCTTGGGTTACGTGACGTTCTGACCCATACACAGCCTGCTCAGAAGACAAAACTTCCAAGACGCCTAGTTATAGCCACTGTGGCACAGCAAAAACTACAGTACCTCTTTCATTGCAGACTGGATGTCCTTTACAGGGAGCTGTCTAACCACCGAAATGCACCAATACTGAACGACAGCAGTTTGGTACTTATCTGAAGAACATCTGAGCTTTCATGTTAGCAGTGGGTTCAAGAAGAGTTTCACATTACAACTTAGAGCAGGGCAGAGGTGTCTCCATGTAGTGGAGAGACACTCCGGGGCCAGTGGTGAGTGGGATAATAGAGGCCCACTGCTACATCCTCTCACGGGCACTGATGGAAGGGATTGCTTGACTTGTTGCTGACTGTGCAGTCAAGTGAAAAAGCTATCAACAAATGTATGACTTGCAGCATACCCTTGCACCTTCCAAACACTGTTATGTTATAACTGGTGTTGTGTTATCTCACGAGAGTAGTACCTACCTTCCATCATGGTTACTGGATCTTCCATTTTGGGTCGTAATATATTTGGTCCAAATACTGTAGCCAGGTTCTGGACACTCATCTTGTTAATGCTGGAGTGAGCCTGAACTTCGTCAAGGAACCTTGAAAAGCCCCCCCAGAAAAATGAAAGAAGAAGAGGAATAATAAGTCACTTCTCAGACTATAGGCATTCTGGGGCAGGAACAGTTTTTTCCTGTGTTTATACAATGCTGACACCTGAAATGCTCCTAGGTAGGGACTTAATGCAGCTTAGATACTCAGTAATAACCCCAGATCCCTCCTCGTGTATCAACAAGGGAAGTCGGGATGGTTTCTGCCAAAGGTACCAGCCTAGCAGGGAACCAGCTTTCTACTGGGTATGAAAGTACAGAATTCTCCGATTACACAGATTGACTTCTGCCAGTTTTCGCTTACAGATATAACAGAATTTAAAAGACATTTCACTCATCTCCTCATCCTAGAACTAGCAGCCTGTGCAAAGAGCTTTGCTGCTCAAATCTAACAAAATACAGATAAAGAGGTAGCCCAAATGCTTCTTGTGAATGCATCAGCTGGGCAAACATCAACACAAGAAGATGACTATACAAGCCAGAGAGAGCACATAAAGAAATCCAGACAGACTGGCTATCCATATGTGTAAGCTGGAAATCAGCAGAAAGTTCTAACAGTTAAAGTTTTTGTCATTTGGAACAGCCTCCCAATAGGAGTTACAGCAAGAGAAAGGCTGTAACAAACACCTAAATAGCTTGTACATAATCAGCCAAGCTGTAAAAAGGACTACAGGACATGCAAACCTATAAGAGCAGGAAACAGGAACTCAGCGGCTTCAAAAGCAAACAGTCTCACTCTGTCTGTACTCTGTTTCCTAAACTATTGTTTATTTTTGGATGATTGTATGGGTTTTGGCAAGGAAGAAGTTTCTTGTCATTCTGCACTACTTGGTGAATTTTTGAATGCTTTCTACTTGCGACATGACTTTTCTAGGAGCTCCCATTTTTTCTGCGGCTTTGCCCTGTGGTGGACACTGTGCCAAGACCCAAGAACCCTCAGTTTTCTTCACTAAGTCAGAAGCAAATTCTACTTGCCTATCCTTTCCTCGGTTCTTTACTTATAAACATGTATAATTATATTCCCCTGCCTCAGCCATTCATGTTCTGAGGTGCTCAGATATTAAAACAAACGGCTATAGAAGCACATAGCAAGGCAAAATTAATTTTTTTAAGCATTCAAAAAATACGTTTCAGAAATGCTATCTGTCTGTACACTTGGGAAGGGCTTGACATATCTTCAATAAGTCATGGGCTTAATGTCAGTGTGTGTGTGTCTACCACCTGCTCCAGATGTGCAAATCCCACTGGTTATAAAGGGGCTGACTACCATGGAGAGTAGAATACAACATAAAGTTCACTACATTGTATCTAGGGTAACAGTCCGTTCCAGCTCCCAAAACACATTCCAGCCCACTTTGCAAATACTGGGAGTGTCAGGAGGGAGATGAGGGGAGACAAGGCTGCAGAGTCCCTGGTACTCCAAGAGGAAGCCGCTCCCAACCCCACTTCAAAACCACAGCTGTGGCCAGACTGGCTATTCTAACTGCATCTGCAACTTGGCTTCTGTCATACATCTTCCAAGTGTGCAGTACCTGGGAAAAAATGCCTTTTTTTACTGGTCTTTAAGTGCTTCTGAAATAAACAATATAATATATTAGTTTCATGCATGCCTGCTGCCAAGGCTGTGGGTGACAGCAATTTGCTTGGCTGATGCTCTTGGATAAACCAAGAGCTTCCTTCAGGCAGGCTGCACATTCATCTCCACATGTTTTATAGGAACAGTAACTTACATGTAAGTGATGTTTGAATATTCATACTTGCAGAGTAAATTATTTGCATTTAAGACTGAGCTTCACAAAACTTAGTGACTTTTCCAAGTGTTAATTAATTTCACTTACTTGCATATGTATTTGAGGAGGTTGTAGTTAGCTTGGGGCAAATTCTTCACCTGTTTAACCAGTTCCTGGGTACCCTGAGGGACAGGAAAAACAAGGAGAACTATTAATATAAATGATGAAAGAAAATGTGACTTTCCTTCAATACTACAAAATCCTCTTTCCAGAGTCAAAACTGTGAACAACAGATGAGAACACAAGGTGGCTTTGCTTTAAAAAAGGTGTCATTCAGTGGGTTTTCGGTAAGGCACAACACAATGTCCAGAACGTGACTCAGTTCTCAAAAGCAGTGAAAATCCTCCTGTCAACTTTAATGGTCGATGTAGAAGCCCTCAATTAGCAAGGCCTGCTAGTCTTAAAAGTCTGCCCACTGGCATTGGTACAAATGTACCAGCAAATGTGCCTTTTCAGCACCTGGCCTATTTGAAAGTTTGAGACACTGCGTCTAGTATAAATACATTGCAGTAATGCTCAAATGAGCAGAGGAGAATTTTTTCTTTAAAAAGCTAAGTGACACTCCAATTCAGCTACCTCCTTTTTAATTACTTACTTCCATTTGCAGTCATTCTGAGCTGCAACTTACTTCCTCATAAAATTTCTGTCTTTACATTAAAACCTAAGATGAGACATCTGCTGTAAGAATGACTTAAAACCCTGGAGCTACTTAAATGGAAACCTCTGACTCAGAAGGCTATTGTCCTTCCACAGTCAACAAGCATCATTTGCTTGTTCCTTTCAATGCTGCCGTTGCCCTGGAGATTTGCTTATTTTTTGAGACAACTAAACCTTTTGTGGGAAAATAGATATCCACACACATTTGGGAAGAGTGATAGCTGCTAACTAATGATGGAGAAATTCCAGAAGCAGCTGGTTCCAAGCCAAAGAAGTGCATTTGGACATTCATTTCAAACTTTCCTCAATTTGTTAAGGACTGTTAGGGAGGGAATTCTGTTGGTCAGCCTTTTGCAAGATCTTCCTGATTCCTCTGGTCCAGAGAAGTCAGAAAGATCCAGAGAGCAGTCTGTATTCCTGCCTCCATCCTTAACATCCTGAAGGTAGAGACACATTTTTATTCTCTATGTCCCAACACAAAAAAGTGCTCTAATAAAAAAACTGAAACTTAAAAAAGAATTCTTAAGAGCAGTAAGTCCTTTCTAATTCCTTAGCTTAAAACTTATGCCGGTTTAACAGTGACAACAATGGAGACACCAATGAAAGATCAGTCACTTTTGAAATCCTCAATGCTTTTTTTTTTAAACTTCTGAAAATATTTGAATCAAAGACAGCTGCTGCTGATGTGAAGGTTAAGGTCAGTTGTTCAGATCATCCAGCTTTCAAGTGAGGAGTTTGAACTAGAAATAGTTGATCTAACAGACCTAATTCCCTCTTGAATTTTGCTCTGTAACCCCATTTATTTCAAATACAGAAAGGAGGATGGTATTTGGCACTGTATTTCAAGTGAATTAAAATACCATGGCTCCCCTACATGCAAGAAGGGGATTTGGAACAGAAACTGCAGGCAGTTGTGAACAGCTGGAAACATGACATAAAGGTACAGGATGGTACCTGAAAGAAAAAAAAGGTTCTAAAAATTTATCATCCATGCTCTGTCACGAGGAACCACAAACATGGTATTACACAGAGAGTATCTTCACATTCATCGAGGTACAAACAATTGCCAGGTTAAAAAAAGCTTTCTCTCCTGCTTCAGCATTTATCAGCTCTGCCAGATTTGTACCCACCAACCACCTGACCAACAGATGGCAGAAGGCTCAGCCTAGTAACACCACAGCGAAAGTGTAAAGGAAAATGCAAGCTAGAAACTGCAAGCTAGAAACTGCTGTGTTATTAACAAATAGTACTACTGATCATGCTTATGGCTGCAGCTTAGCAAGCAACAGAGGCACTGCACTGTCATTCATCATGTTTTTCTGCAGTAACAACTCCTACCTCCTTGAAAAAGTTGCATATCTAATTTACTACAGATGCATGCTTTCCAAGGAGTGATCCCAAAGCCAAGGATTTTGCAATGTGTGTAACAGATCAGCACCAGTTAAGAGCTTCTAGATGGGCTGGAAAACTAGCAATGCTTCAGATGTTCATCCAAATTCAGACCCCTCGTCAAAAACTCAAAGCCAGGTGCTTAGCCCACTGAGCTGCTCTGTGCATCTCTAGAATACAGGCAGCAGTGAAGGGTAAAATACTACCACGCCAAGTCAGCTCAAACTCAAATGAGTTTTTAGAGATTTGATGATCTTTCATTCATTCTTACTCTAAAATTGTTTTTCATTTTCAATCCCTCCTCCCAACCAGTTGGGATCAGGATCAAAACTTTTTTTAATGCTGAAGTACTGCTGAGATACCTGGAGGCCTCAGCACAACCCAAGGTTTCTATTACGTGTCTGTTTGCATTCCAACACCAGAGATTAGTTGGGTGCAGAATGAAGAATGAACAGCAGTTTGAATAAAAAATGGAAAACTTAGGGCAGTGCTGGAGTGCTTTTTGCTGCAGATGGAGATTAAGTCAAACTAACATCGTAATAATTCCTATCTATGGCCACAGTGTAGCAGCATGAGGTACCAACAATTTTATCTGAATGCCTGTTTTTAAGTAATTCTGTTTTTGGTGGTGGTGGTGTACAAAACTAAAGAAAATTATATTTTGAGTCCAAAAGTCATATTCAAAACTTCCAAAATAGTACTTCAGATTAAAACAATAGATTGCATTTTGTTTCCAAATAATTTTTCAAAATGAAACATTTGATTTTGAAATTCCCTGCTTATCATCTTGTGCTAAAAAATTGTGGTTTCAATGAAACTACATTTTTCAGCTGGGGGACTTTCCATGTAGGAGGCGAGTCAGGCCCTACAGGCTGAGTATGACTTTGTGCTACATTCTGCTCCACGTGCTACTGTGCACGTACAGCCTCTCCACCCTTGGTGTGTGCGCTCCACCTTCCTTTCTGAAAAATTAAACAGCCCTTGTTGAGGTTCCAGAAAATAGTTTTGTTTACAACAGCAGCTTAACAAGACAACTTTGTGCTATCAGCAGTACCATATTTTGTAAGCTTTCATTTTGGCTTTCTAGTGCTCCTCATCACCATTCTAATCCAAAGAGAATACTGCACTACAAGTCATTTGAGTCTGGCCTTGCTCCCACAAAACCAACACAGATGTTGCTTCCCAAACTGCTGCAGCCTGTGCAGGCAAAATCAAGCAAACTACGTAGTTAATAAGCTGAGCAGTGATATACAATTATGTTTGCCCAACTTGGCACTGTCTCTACTCTTGTGCAATAGTGCTTAATGGATCCAAAACTTCCCAGTCTGCACATCTTATGACCAAAATTAAACCAGCTCCACTGCCTTGGAAGTGCTGCTGTTTCTTGTGAAATCAGCCGTTGTGCTGTCTGTAACATAGCACCCTGCAGAGGTGCCTGAGCTGACTGAGGATAAGGCAGAAAATGAACAAGTTTTGGAGCTAGTAGACACATACCTCTACCTATTAAAAGACAACACTAATGCACTGACACACTGATGTGGCTGTGTCCAGGATGCAAATGCATACCCATGCCTGGTAATATGTTGTGTCATGCACAGAAATTTACTTTCTCAGAGTTAGCTAGAGGATACACCATGTCAGTATGGATAGTAGCAAACTTGCCTTTTATCTGTAAAAAACTGACAGATATGCTCTATTTGATGCAGGCAAACAAGCATCTTCCTATGGGCATCGTGAAGGACAGAATCTCCCCAGACCCTTCTGCCATTTGACCTGAAGGTGAACCCCAGGCTCTCAGTAAAGAACAATTTTTACAATCCCCACCAGAGACAAAGATGTGAGTGTGCTCTTGAGGCCACACACAGAAAAGGGACAGAACTTACAAACCCTCAGGCCTTTGCTTCTTTAGCTGACACTAGTAACAACCCTTACAGCTTCTTTAAAACTCTGTTTTAGAAGGTGGCACAGTTCCACCCACATTAGACCAGATCCAACGTGCCTTTGCAGTCAGCAAAGAGCTCAGACATCACCACAAGAGGAACAATATGGGTGAAACAGATCAATCATATTGTAAATTATCCTGCTCCTCCCAAGCAGTGAATCAAAATTTCCATGATTGCTACAGACTTGGAGGTTTTTGTCAGCCCCTTCCCTTGCCTGGGAACCAAAGAGAGGAACATCATAAGAAGGTTCTGGCAAAGTATTCATAGCATTATTTCCCCCATTTTGGGATAATATCATAGCCTGCCCTTTCCTCTAAGAAATACAAAGACCATTGCACTGACCAACATCTCATCCACCAAAAACTTTGGGAAGCAGAACATGCTGTTTTGATATATGAAACTGAAAACACAGAAGAAGGGAGTGACTTCATAAAGCTTGCTAATGAGTCAACAGCAAGGCTGGGAAAGAAACCTGAATCTCCTACCTTGCATCACTTGCTGATTATGCTACAGAACAGCTTTGTTCAGAAGAAAGAAGCACCAGGCTACAAGAGTGACTTCAGAAAAGCTCCTGCTTCAAGCAGAAGCCTGTGATATTAACTCCCAATTCACAGCTTCAGGAAAATTCAGGGGAAGGTTCCCAGGAACTTCACTGATTGAAATCAGGACTGAAGAGTGATGAGAAGAAAGCTGTACTACATTGAGTCTTGGAAATAGCCTTCTAGGTAGAAGGAAGCAGCTTAGAAGGATCACTGACCTCTCCCTCATCTTTTGAGAGTAGCTGTCCGCAAGAAAGAAAGTCTTCATATTTGGCAAAAGGGATGACAGGCTCTGGCAGCTCTCGGAGGTAAAGCTTCAGGAGGGACGCCACAGTGTGAACATCTGTGTTGCTGCAATAGAGAAGAGAAAATTGAGAAACCCACACTACCCCAAAGCTTGATGCCTTTCCTTGGGGGTGCATCAAGGTCCCTCTCAGGGACAGGGACAAAGTAAGCACATGGAAGGGAGCTGTTCTGCTATGTTTGTAACTATGCAGGAGAGTCTACCTGGGAATGAGGGAAATCCCTCATTTTGTCAAGATATAAATGCATCTCAGGCAATATGGGCAGTGGGAGGCATATACCCATGACACTGCTTAAGGTAGGGCAGTGCTGTGGTTCCTCAGACAGTGTGGATCAGGAATGTGAGCAATACATTCCAGGCAAGTGCACAGTGATCATGTAGCACTGATAGCGGAGCTCTGCATCCTCATGCAATCACACATAACCTCTGATCATCTCACTGATTCCTCCCGCCTGATACTCTCCCCAGCCAGCACCCACCTGCATCTGATGGGCCAGGCTCCCAAGTGTCCTGGTCAATCATTCAGAAAAAAATGGAGGGAGCTATATTTCCTGCAGACCCTCTATTGCCATTTGGCATGGCTGCCTGGCTTGTGGGTCACATCTCCTCCCCCAGGCTGGGGTGTCTGCCATTTCCTAGCCCATCTGTTATGCTGGAATATCAGCTTTTCTTTTCTCTCCCGCTGCAGGAACTCCTTTTTCCTCTTCTCCCTCCTTTGCTTTAAGTTGAGGTTGAGGTGTCAGACCCCATGATGAAGATGCACCTGCTCTTCCCTATCCATTTCCTATCCAGCTTTGGATGCATGGCAATACCTCTCCCTCATTCCAAGTCTCCTGTCGTACAACTTTGTTAATCTTTGCAGATGACCTCCTCAAAAGTTTTGACTGTTGGAAGTCTAAACAGATTCTGTCACCAGCTCCCCACTACCCACCATTGCCCTGACATTCTTTAAAGAACTCTGAGGAAAACACATCACTAACCATGGGGCAACAGAGCCTCAAATCCTCATCTCTATCTAAAAGCTGAATCTTTTCTGCTTTGCATGTTTCTAAGCATTTTTGGAATACACAGCTAAAACAAAACAGGAAAAATTACAATAGGAAGCTGCCAGCAGCTACCACTTGCTACCAATGCTGATAATGCTATTCCTATTAAACAGCTCCATCCTATTTGAGAATACAACAGTTCCACTTGCTGGTTTTCTTCAGTTGATTATAAATGCTTTACAAATCAGGTCAGTACCCTTATTCTTTTTTTCTTTTTTAGTGCGGAGTTTCAGGCATGGAGGGTGGATATGACTATCACTCAGAAGCAGAGCCCAGACTACAGCCTCAGGTCCACTGGCTGCAGTTACTGTTTCATCCACAAGGCCATGTGAAATCCAGCCAAACTTTCAGTATCATGGAAGTGCAATAGGAGCAGACTGCTGTAGGTACTTCCAAAACAGCAACACCTGGCCTTTCATAGGAATATACATATGCATTTAAAACCTAAATTTGAAAAGCAAACCTTTTAAAAATAAATATTTTAATTATCAGTCATCACAGAGATCCACCACAGGGCAGGCAGGCTCTAGCATTTGGAAGATCAAGCTATCTTGAGTTCACTGTAGATACAAAAGACATCTAAAATCACTTGCTGCAACCAGAAAAAAAAAAAAAAAAGATATTCCTTTCACTGCACCTGATTTGGAAACAAGCATATGGATTTCACAGTTGCAGAAAACATTTGCCGCTGACTAGGTATCCTAGGCTGTACACTGATAGTTTTAGTTACACGTAGAGAAAAAATTACACTGCTAGGAGGAGAAGCATTTCACTTAGCTAGGGTGGAACTGCCTCTCCCTTGTTGCTATCTGAGACTATACATATCAAAGACCAGAGAACTGGGCCTACAAGTTGCAGTGGACATGATGGAAGGAGCAAAAGACACTCACTGGGGGACTCTCAACTGTCACATTACTAGGCTTGCCTCCTTTAATTCTCTACTGAATGTTGTGGTTTAACACCAGCTAGCTGAAACCAGGACCCTGAACCTTCAGTTATCACATTTCAAATCAACTACCCAAAAGGCAGGCATTCCTTCATGGAGATCTTCACTGCCTCTGTTAAAGGCGAGATTTAGCACTGATCTATTTAGCCAGTGCAAATGCCTATGGAAATAAAGGTGCTTTCTGCTTTAAAAATGCTGGGGGGAGGCTTGGTTTATCTTCATGACAATGAAGTTAGTTTGGATTAGATTAAGGTAAAACTTGAAAGTGAAACTGTCATTCCTAAGTAATTCCCTCCACAGATACTCCTGTTCCAGAATATGAGTGTTTTCCAAAACAACTTTGTTACTTCCACATGAATTAAGATAATTCTAATTCTGAACTAGAACACCCAGACATCCAGTTAAAAATACAAAGATTTTGTTTAAGAAAAGATGAAGTGAGACCATTTGATGATTTCAAACTTTATTTTTTCATGAAAATGTCTCTTAAATATTTGACACTTCCATTTAGGAAAAAATACTGACTGTGGTTAGGAATCAAAGAAAGGAGGACGGGTGGTCTGGGAAGCTGAGGGGAGGGAAGAATTAGAAGAATGTTCCAAATAAACTCTAAGGATATTCTTCCCAGGATGAGAACAAACACTGTGCTGCCCATGTGGGACTAGCTCTTCCTGCAACAGTAGGCAGGGATGCTGTTGGCAAAGTTGAGACTGGCTGCAGGTCCAGGGGAAGCGATCCCCTACGTTGATGTGCTGGCAATATACCAGATGCTGCCTGCATCACCTGGGAAAACAGTGCTGGTGAGTTCCAGCAAGAAAAGGAGCCAGATCTCCAAGTCAAGATCCCAGATCTGATCCTACTTCTGGACCTGTGTAAGAGATTGGGCCAGATCTACACAATGGCCTTGGATCCAAATATTCCTGGAGTTCAAGGTCTCTGTTAGGGTCAAGGTCCATTTCTCAAAGCACTGTTCAGGTTAGCACAATGCTGACCTTCACTCTGGGTAGCATGTACATATGAGGGAGGGAAGGAAATGTTAGTTACAGAGGACAGACAGATTTGGCTGCAAGGGCCCTGAGAGCATCCACCCTACTGATGATTTGACTGCCTGGGCTCAGGGCCAACGTAGAGATAGTGCAGCTGAGAGCTGCCCCCCTTCCCTCGCTGACCTTGGATGGAGCGCTCTGAGCCAGGGCTGATACTTTTCCTGTAGGAGCCGATATTAAGCTGAGCCTCTACTGTTTATCCTGTGCCCGAGCTACAACTCCCACTGCCCAACAGCCACGTCTGTGCCTGGCCACAGACCCTGTTGATCTGGACCCAGACCCTGACTCACGGACAGATTACCTAGCCTGATCTTGGAGCTGCCTTGTCACTATGGACTTGCCTATTGATGACTCGACTGTGCAACTGCCTCTGCCAGCCTTGTTACCACACTCGGCTCCTTGGCTCACCTTGCTTTGCAGAGCAGCCGACCCTTGCTGCTCCCTGCCATTGACATAGTCAGTAGGACAAAAAGGCTGCTAGCATGTCTTTGTACCAGGGGTGACTACATCAACATTTTTATAATGTGAAGAAAAATACAAAATTGCCATTTTTATTTCCGAAACATTTGATTCATGTTTTGTTGAAAATCAGATATATTCAGTTTTGAAATAAATGTTCCATCTCAGCTGCTGAAATTCTAGGCCAAAAAAATCATTTTGGCCAAGAATTCTTCTGGGGTCACAAAGTTCTTTGTTATGACATGCTGACCAATTCTATATATTGCATGCATAACAGCCAGGGAAGATGTGTGAGATGGTGGTGACTATTCTGAAAGCTGGTGAAAAAGGAAGGGGAAGAGTTGAGATATTGCTCCTGGGCAGATCCACTGTGGTTTCAGCAAGGGAGAATGCAACATGTGAAAGCAGTAAAACACCTAGTTCACCTCTGTCATATCCATTTCTAGGGTGGGATCCCACCAACTGCTGAGTATGCCTCACACAAATCTAGTGATGCATTTCATTCAACATGTACTTAAGTTGAAACACTGGAGTAGCCCCATCTAGATTAACGGGCTCAATTTCTCCCTCTGCGCAAACACTTAGGTGAATGAAGGCTTCAGTACCCAACACCATATGCAGGAGAAAGTCCCAGAGGCACTTCAAATGAAAAGAACAATGGTGTGGAAAGAACATGTAGACTAGGATAGCCACTGGCCATTCCTGCTGGATTTTACATGCCACAGATAAACCAGCCTGAATTTGGTGATGTCAACTCACCTGTCAAAAAGGGGCTTCTCTCCACAGTCAAAAGAATCCTGCAGATCTTTGACAAGGTTGGCTTGGCCAGGCATCCGAAAGAGCCCCTCCTCTGTAAGACCTCGCTCCCGAATAAAATCCACACACTGTTCCACCAGCAGTGGGGCCAAACGCTGGCCATACTTCCTCTCATACTGTACAGTGTCCTCCAATCGCTGTCCAAAGATCCCTGCCAACAGAAAGCAAGAGAGTCATCTGAGTGTCAGCTGAAACTCTTCTTGAGCTATTGCTCAGGGCATACAATGAGGGAAGCTTTCACATGGAGAGGGCAAACCTCTGTGAAGGTCCAATTTCTAACAGACTCCAAAGAAGAAAATTATTTTAAAAACTAAAAATTACATGCTGAGTGATTTTATAACGCTTAAGAGTGCTTCAAACTATCCCCTAACCTAAGCCAGTTTATATCTCATTATACACAAGGAAGGTGGAGTTAAGATTATGTTTATGGTTATCTATGGCTATGCTGAATCTGAATGAAGTAATTATACTTCCATTGCATCTTCTGTCCCAAGAGTGCCAAAACAAAGGCTACATTGACTTTATGGTACGCAATTCCTTTCTGCATGCACCCACGTCTTAGCTGTCAGGCAGTTGCCCTTTAACAGTTTGCAGCTGCCCAGCCCAACAGGTAGCAACCACCCTGTCAGAGGGAGAATGAAAATTAAAACAAAGAGTAAAATGCATGCAAAATACATTGCTCTTCCTACTAAAACCTGTATGCTGTACTTCTTGCACCTTGAAAATATCAGAAGCACAAGATACCCTAAAACCAGACTGGACATAGGTAATTCTTAAGTCAAATCTATCTGTAGTCACATATCACCAATTGTGGTGCACTGTCTCTCTCTTTGGGGAAACTGGAGCTCCTGGTCAATACTAACTGCTGAATGCCACTATCGGCACCAGATCTTTTTGACTACACAGAAGAGACTCAGGCTATAAAACCCAGAGGTCTTAGTTCAATCCCTGCCACTAGGAGACTGCTCCATCTAAAAGGACAGCTGCTGAGTTGTCTTCTGAATCCCTAATTCTAGCACCCTACAAGGTGTGGTGGAGTCAGGGAGGATAGCATCCAAGTTAACCATATTTTGGTAATAAGAATTCAGTAAGTGAGAGAATCCCAGAATCTACTCAATTTTGGATGAGATCAGACCATAGCATGAAGGAAATTCCATCCAAAGAATGCTCAAAGCAGTAGGAAGCTTTCCACTGATATCAAGAAGCTTTAGATCATGCATTCAGCACTCAGTTAATCCTGCAGGTCTGAAAAAAAAGCAGCATGCAATATTGGAGTTACACTGTGGTCGCAACCAATACCCAGCAGCAGTGTTTAATGGATTACATGCATGTGCTTATACCAGGCCAGGGGATTTGGTTGTTTCTCAAGGCTCTACTTACCTTCCTTCTAGTATCCACATTTTCCATTTTTATTTTAGTGCTATATTCATGGGAGGATGATAACTCCTGGCAGGAACTCTCCTAACCACCATTTGCTGTCCTTCATGGGAGACATCACGTCAAACCATAGCTGCTTTCTGTATTCAGTCCAACCCTGCTGAATCCTCAGTGAAACAAATCTTATCACTGACATCAGTTTCAACTCCCTGAATGAAACACTCAAGAAGGATCCTGAAGTCCAATTTCCTTTCCATGCCAATTTATTATACATCAGAAGACAGAAACCTTCCTTACACCCCAGCCTACACAACTGCATTACGGTATCAGAGCTGGAGGGCCATGAAGAGTCTGGAAGGAAATTCCCTCCTCATCCTGGCAGGAGAGCATGCCCTGGAGCATGGGAGTTACTTATCTTTATCACTGTAAATATTGGTTTTCTTGCAGAGTAAAGGTTTAACTAGTTCTTGTTTCTAATCTGTTTGAATTTCCACTGAGATAAGTGTCTCTAAAGTCATGTCGTAGGACAGGGAATCTCTTCCTGCTTTTGCAGAGGTTGCTTTGTAATTTCATCACGTAATCCCTGCTGTCACAATAGGGCACAGCAGAACTGCTTGGTATGTAGGGCTCAGCACTGTCCAAGGGTTTCCAGCACACTTACAGAGGCTGGGCAGCCATGAAAGAACAACCTTCTCAGCCCAGTTTCTCAGGTAACTTCTATATCCAGATCAAAGCTGAAAAAGTGAAGTCTCCATGGCCTGTTTGTGTCTGCTGATCCTGCTCATGGGGGAGCAACTGTCAATACTGCGTATCATAGTGAATAGACACAGGAATGATCCAGGCAACCAGAGTTGCAAGCTACGGTGCAGGCACCTCAGCTGTGAAAAGCTGAAGCAGGAACGTGTGTCCTAACAACGCCCCTCATGTTATTTTGCTGGTGTCCATTTCTCTCCCTTCCTCCAACATGAATGTTTGATCCTGGGCCACCAGCCAATGCAAACCAAGGTCCTTCAGCATTAGTTACAGCAAGCTGGGGTCAGACCCCAAGCTGTGCACCTTAGAGACAAAAAAACTCAATATCCTATCATCAATCTCTGAGCCAGGCTTCCTCCCACCAGACCCATCTATTTCCTTAAAATGATACATGGTATTCACTCTTCTAGATGCCAGACATACACACTTAGGGCGGTCAGGCTGTGGTAGACGTCAGGGCAATTACAGGATAGCAACCCTGTTTTCTCAAACCTCTCCTTGCTGAATAACAGCCCTGTTTCCTAAAGTCTAGAGAAGGCTCTGGGAAAGAGGTAAATGCTCTGCCCTCCCCCAGTATAGAGCAGAGATGTTTTTCCAGAAGCCCATGTTCTTGTGTTCTAGACTTAACTCAGAGCAGGGACAAAGGCAGTGTCAGACACACACATATGCAAGTGCACACAGAACAACTGTATGCATAATCTCCACTTGCAGTGCGAAGCTTTGTCTACTTTTCCCTAGCCTTGGCTGGCCTGTGGTCAGCAACATGCTCTAATACGTTTCAGGCAACATCAATGCTTGCCTTCCCAGGCAGCTTGGATCACAATAGCAGGAGCTTTCTGTAAGTAGAATCAACACCAGTGACTCCTGAGTAACAAGCTGACTGCAGACAGAGACCACTGACACAGCGGTTAAGGAATGTGGCACTTAAGATAACAGATAGAGATAGAAGGGTGACCCGCTTTGAGATTCAGAAGGAGCAGCAGATGGACATTTCACAAGCACAGTATTAACATTGCTGTGGGTGTCTGCTGCAGAACCAGATGCTGGGGACCCTATCTTTCCCCCTTCTCAGGCATGGAGGTTGGTAACACCTTTTTTCCCTGGATGGAAATAGTGATCTTTGGAGGAAACAAAGGCACTGTAATATTCTTTTACTACAATACTGCTCACCTCTCTTCACACCATTTCAAATAGGTAGCAAGAAAAACCAGCCGTGAAACCAAGACTGACATGACTGAGAATGAAGCTGATCTACCACATGACAAGCGAAAGGAGCTGGCACAAGCATGGGTTTCTTCTTGGTGACAATGTGTGCTGAAGGGCTGTGCAGGTGAGATCACACAGCCCTCAAAGGTCATTTTTTGCTGAGGGGAGGAAAAGACCCTGAAGCCATTGCCAGGATGAAAGACTTCTTCCAGTCCAGCTCTCTTGGCTGCCTCTCACCTTGGTTTGACAGCCCAACTCCGATTGCAGATCTATGTTTTCTCTTTCCCTCAACCCTGAACCCTAATTTTCCAGGAAGATCCTAGAAGAGGTCACCAAGAATTGCACAGACAAAATATTTCACCCAAGCCAAGTCTGCTGGTAGCTGCAACCTTCCCTTTGCAGCCTCAATTACACTGCAGCCCTATGCTTTTTCTTTCTATCTTAGCTGTAATTTTTTTTTTTTTTTTTGCTGAGCCATAGACAAGGACCCCCCCCAGATGCTGCTCAGAAGAAGCATTGCTCCTGAAGCTTCTGAGCATTGCTTCTGAGCATTGCTCAGAAGAAAGATTGCTCCGAGGCCAAGTCTTTTGGCAGCAGGAGCATTAGGGTTGGGGTTTAGAGAGAGAAAGCATAAAGATGCAGTTAGAGTCGGGCTGGAAGGTTGGCCTTGGAGAAATCGTTCATCAGTGCAGTGGCTGCAGAGAAGAAAATTAGTGTTATGGTTCAGAGAAGAGCAAGCTAAGAGCTATCATTGGAGTGGGACTGGAAAGGGACTGTCAAAGGCAAGTTGGAGCTGCTGGCAGTTCCTAGGCTTGCGGAAATCTTTCATCTGGGCATCTGCTGGTGGGCCTTGATGAAGTCTACCCTCAGGAAAATTACAACTAGGGCTCTCACAGCTACACTGGCAAGAGACATAGCAGATGCACTTATTTCAGTCTCCCAGGGCTAAACAGGGCAGACTGAGGAGGTGGTGTCCTGCTAGCTCTGTAAAGCTCATCTCACTTCAGCTAGGTCTCAGAAGGGCTTGTAAAACTGATGTAGTAAAACATCCCTGAAACTACCAGGATGTGACAGCATCATTGGGCTGGACAGGGACTGCCCTGCCTTGCAAGGAAAAGCTAACGTGGAGCCAGTCACACACAGCCTCATCCGCCAGCTCCTCAAGGCGCAAGCCTGTTTTCAATCACTGGGGCCTGCAGCTCAGACTGAACTTGGCAGCGCTTCACTCCATCTGATGATCCTGCTGGAAGACATTAAAGCCTTTCTCTTCATTCAGAAGAAGGGGAGCCAGTGCCATCCAGTCACACTCCCAGACAGAGTTAGGCTGGAAATAAAAGCTACTAGCAATCCAAGGGTTAACTTTCTTTCTCATACCCTTATCTATAGCTAGGCCCTTTTGTTTGGTTTCAAAGCAGAAAAAAAAACCCCAAAACCCACAACAGTGCCTGGGACTACATCCTTAATCTCAGAAAGATTCAAGAGATACTAAAAAAATGGGCTAGCAGAGCTACAGAATTTCTTTCCTCTACTCCAACAAGCTGCCTCTGTTCTTTAAAGATTTAGGTGGCTCTTTGTGGAAAAAGCAAGCCAGGAATGATGTACTAAGACACAGACAGGCTCTCTGTCCTGGCCTGAATAGCTCACCCACCAGCTCCAGGCATACAAAGCCTATACATCCAGTTATGCTGTCCAGACATGCAGTGGGCAGGAAAATATATGCTCCCTGCTTCATTTTTCCTCATCAGAGCTCTGATTTCAACCAAAATAAACTAAAGACAGAGATAATAAAGTCACTTCTTGAGTAGATTTTCTTTATGGGGAGGACTCCGTATGTGCTTAAAGTGGGAAAAGTCCAGACACACCTACGTCAGCTGTATGCACATCTTAGTACACACACATTAAAAGATGTGCAGGAAGATAATCAGGCACACACCTGGGTGCTGCTATAGAGCAGTACATACACCCGCGCATGGATGTGGTGCCTCACAGACAGACAGTTTACGGATGTAAAGATTGTGTACGTGCTCACCTGCACAGGTAAGCGTCTGCTTTAACCTTCCTACATTCATGCTTAGGCTTCCATTTATCTGTCCCTCTCACACATGAAAGCATTGAGAAAAAATCATGGGCAGACATTCAGAAATGCATATGCTGCCACAGCGCAAAACACACACAAACCTATAACTATTTTTTTTTTTCCTCTCCCCTGGCCCACCCAAGCACACACTATGTGAATTCCTGCAGCAGCAATTGAGAAAGGAGTTCCACGTTAGGAGGTGTATGTGCCTAAGAAAAGATAGTCCCTAACAACTAAACAGCCCAGCCAGACAAAGCATGCAAGAATGGGGGAAGGGAAAGGAAGCGACAGATAATTAGGAATCATGAGAAATTGATGAATTAACTTGCCCAAGGTCACACAAATGGGTCTGTGGTAGAACTTGGTGTCTTCTGACCCCATTCCCCACAAAGAGCAGCCTCCATATACTAGAAGCCAATTGCTCTCATCCACTTACATCCATTTAAATATTCTGTGTAAAAGCAAACAGAAACATACCTCCCCAGAACTATCTTCAAGGGCCAGCTTGGGACCTGGTAGTATTTTTAGCCATAGACTCGGTCCTTCCCACTTTTTCCCCCTTTGAAAAGCCAGCTCTTTTCTTAGATTCTTAGCTTCTGTCTGAGGCTAAGCTCAAATATCTGCTTTTCCTCTAGGAAAAGAAAACCATAACAAATCTAAACTCTGCAAAATCATCTCATACCTCTCGTTCTTGTGCAGCACTCCGCTACATGACAGGCGCTGAGCTTCAAGCAGAAACCAGGCAGTGTCAGACAGCAGGAGCGGCAGAGAAAGAAAGTCCTGACTTCAGGCATCAGACACATTCTGAGTCCCAGCACTGGCAGCTTTCCATTCACCCAGCGCTACAGAGCGGAGAGCAGCCGATCTGCCCTGGGAGATAATCTCGGCAGCACATCTGGTCTTAGCTCCGCAACTCGGCATTAATTATGACTTGTGCAGAAAGCATTTGAAATATCCAATGAGATGCAGAGCTCCCCGGCTCCCTCCGCACGGGGAAGGAGAAAGGAGAAAGACAGGCAGGTAGGGTCTTGCCCACCCTCGAAGCTGCTGCCAATGTAAACAGCAGCTAAGTATGGGTCACAAGTTTTAACAAAGGCATCCCCCATCGGCTCTGTAATATATTCATGCTCTAATTGCTTGTCAGATCTATTCTAGATAGCTGGAAAAGCTGAGCAACAGTTGCTGTCTGCATGCCACACTCTGGATCCCTTCCTGATACAGGCAATGTTAGTTGTGCTGCAGGCAAGGTAGTGCCCTGGTCTGGCCTCTGATCTGCTTGCAAAGCACCAGAAGCAGAAACCTCATTTTTGGAGGGGAACATCCCCCCACCTTAGCCTTAGTGTGCTCTGAGAGTATCTCCACAGCTCTGGGACATGTTGGAAAGTTTTGCACCGCTTAGGAAAAACTACAGGCTTTGACCTGCGCACCTTTTTGGCTTACAACCTCTGTTTTAGACCTTTACAGAGAAGTTGCCTGACGATGAATAGCTCAGCTGAGTAACTGGTAGGGGAAGGAACTACAACCTCCTTCCATGTGAATCAACCCCCAAGGACTCGCTTGCAGGAAAACATTCACCCCCTCAGCTCCTGCTCACAGGGTAAGAAGGCTGTAGTTAAGAAAAATGCTTATCACACAATGCTCATGCAGTTATAGAGAGGTCAGCCCTCCATCCCATTTACAAAATGCACTCATGTGACTGCAGATCTAGAGCAGTCACCACCCAAAGCCTTTCCATCAAGCTTCTGGGGAATTTTATCAAGTTTGGCTAACTTCATCTCCCTCTGCAGGAAAAAAAAAGCTATCCCTGTCTGCAGCTGCTCATCCTGTTGTTAAGCTTTGGCTATTAAAATATCATGTGTGTGGTCACTGTATAGACCACACTCATGTGAATTTAGTGGCCCACCACTTTCTTAGCTATACTGTGGCTCAGTTTGAGCACAGGTGTCAAAGAAGATGCTGACCCAGTAGTCAAGCTCTGAGATTCCAGTCACTGAGGCAGTGTGTCCCACAACTCGGGAAATTTGAGATCAATCTCTGTCTCTACATTCTCTGTTTTGATCAAAAGCTCCTGAAGAAATGTCTGTCTCTCACTACAGGTGAAGGCAGTACCAGGATTGAAAGCTTCAGTTCTTGCACGGCAAGGTAGTAAGGTACTCCTTAGCTATTCAAGGTATACCTTGAGTAGCAAGGTATTGCACAGCTAGACACCAGAAGCCCAGATAATACACTAGACAGTAAAGCCCGCTAAAGAGTATTTGGAAAGTGATGGAGATCCTTAAACAAAAGGTACAAATGAGATCCTGGGTATTCTTCACCCTTTATATTATCCTCTCTTCCCTGTGGTGAACACAGAAGGCTGCAGGTTAGGGAGAGCCTGCCCACAGTGCTAACTGGTGAGCAGGACCAGTCCTCTTCTGAATGGCTGAGACACCATCAGGATTTTTGGCACTATTCCCTGGAACAATGCCTCAAAATGTGTCATGTCTGCTAATAACATTATGGAGCCTGGAACTCAATGTTTGGGATGGGAGCCCAGGAGATAGCAAATGCAGACTTTTATTCTTCCATTCACTTCTCCATTTCTGTTTTCCATCTCTCAAAACGCAAGAACAAAGAGGTATCCAATGAAATAGAGAGTCATGCTGTTTAACATGGATATTGATATACCAAAAGTATAATTAACCTGTGAAATTCACAGCCTCTCTGTGGCCAAGGACACAGCATGAGTCAAAGTGCGATTAGACTTCAGCATAGCTTATAATACTGTGAGTTGTATGAGAGATGATGAAGACGATGTAAACTCTTCTACAAAGAAAGAGCAAACACAGCTCTCTGGTGAGAGGAAAAAAAAGCAGAAAGAGCACATGCGAGCTCACAGGAGCATCACAACTAAAGCATGCTGCTTCAGCATTGTTTCCTGCACGTGGTAACTCTGCAGCTAGAGGTGTCCCGTGAGAAGAATGCAACATTGTGCTGCATATCTACACACTCCACAGTTATCACCTATCTCCTCATATGAAACAATTCTCAATCACTTTCAAAGCATTGTGTTAAAAATCATGCATTAGACCACAGGTACGATGAGACTGGAATAAATATATATATATAAAATTTGTCTTCTGTGTTTTGAATTTCCAGGTCACACTTGGATCCTGCTTTCTCTGTTAACCACATTTTTCAAAAATGAAATCCAAGATTCACACATAATCACTGGACTGCAGGGGCTGCAGACTCCAGAAGTATACTTGATACTGCAAGAATAGCAATAAAATCCAGAGAGCTGGCCGCATTGCATATAAGCTACCATCAAAATTTTCACCTGGAGATCTCCCCATACACATATGCCAAGGAGAGAAGGAGTAATGGAGACTGAACTCCCTCTTTCCTATTGGTCTGAATTTGCTTAGCTCTAGAGAAGTTTACCACTGGGTGGCTCTTATTTTCCTAAAGAAGAACTTCGGTTTCTAAAACTGTTTAGTGAGTAAATCTCACATGAACTTACTGCTGGGGTGCTGGAGGCATTTTCTTTCCTGGTGTCATTGTATAGAGAGAGTCCTAGTAATGTTCTCACAAGCTAGCAGCACCACAGTTGGTGGCTGCAGGTACCAGAACGGGGAAAAAGCATCCTGCCTGTACATGTCACTACAAGTCTTGAGACTGGCTGGGAAGTTCACTACAGCTCACACAACCTCTGAAAATCCAGGCATGTCTCAGGCTTGGCATCTAGCTCAGGTCAAATTCAGTCTTGAATCTGGTTGCAACAGACAGGAATGGTGAACCTGCATGAACTCAGAAAATATTCCTCCTCATCTCTGATTGTGAGCAAACTTGTTGGCTTGCACAGCTCTAGCAAGTGCCCATAGGGTGCGGGTATTTTTAGACGCTGGCTTACACAGTGTATTAGCTAATATACAGGTATACTCAAGTGGATCTGTCTGAGGGAGCTCAGATCTAGGAAATTGCTTTGTCTATTTGTACAGAAAGGGCCTAGTATCAAAGTTAGAATCAGAGCTGAAGTTCCCTAATTTTCAAGTAAGTTGTGCCTTGTACAAGCTCATTTTTTTAACCCAGGCAAACATGGGCACTTGAACATCCCCTTGTATCTGTTGAAAGCCAGCAGTGAAATGGCTACAGGTGATCAGTCACAGGGCTGAATCCACCAGGAAGGGCTTCAACAGTATGTCCCATGTACAGAAAATTTCTCTTCCAGTTTCCTCCCTCTCTAAACACTTTGGACAGATCATTCTCTGAAAAAAATTATGTCCCCACACCCCTCCCCTGTTCTGGGCTGGGGTCTCAACCTTTACTGGTAGAATGAAATCTTTTAAGAATAAACAGGCTTCTGCTTACTGACAGATAAACCAGTTCACCCTAGGTTAAAAGGTTTGCAAATAGTTATGTACATCTTTCTATCACAGTAGATTCTGCCTATCCGGTGTTGTCTTCCCATTTCTCTAAAATATGTCAGGAAAGGAACTGACTGAGCAGCACTGTAAATTACCCTGCTGTGGACTCTGACCAGTTTATGCTCTGAATTGAGGTTATAACTGTTTGCTTACAGAGAAAAGATGATAAACAGACCTAAACATCACTTAACCACAGCGTTATGAATCCAGAGCCAAACCCCTGTGTTTATTGGTCTATTTCTCTCTAAAGAAAGGCAAGAAACAGTTACTGAACAAAACATCAAGAGCAACAAAAAAAAGCCTTTTAGCAAGCAGTGATTTGGACAAACATGTCCTGGAAAACTTCTTTTTCCCCACAACATAAGAACATATTTTACAGAACTTTTTGTTTACTGACTCTTGTGCATGCCTGTCTACATTTAATAGATAGCTTCCATAGATTTGTCTGAAGCTATGTCTGTAGAAAGCATCTGACCAGCAGATCTTCTCTTTCAAGTGCACTGCATGTTGATGTCCCCACTGCACAAAAGAGTTTTAAAATAATTCTGGGTGTTAGGAAGTAAAAAACAGTTATGACAGTATAATTTTTGCCACCAGCGTCTCATCACTAGAGAAGGATGAGCATTCCAGCTGTGGGTTCAAATGCAGGGATCACAGAGTCTGAAACCTGTTGCTGATCCTTGTTTCTAGTACAGAATGAAACAAGCCACCTGGATTTCTGGCCATCCTGGAAGCTGTCAGGGCCTGTTATTTAGGTTCTCAATCAAAATTTAGAAGACCATCCCCTTTTATCAATTCAGAAAAAACAAACAAGCTTATGTCCTCAAGCCTTCCCATATCCCAAGTCTGAGAGGCTGATAACGTAAGCACTATCAGTCACTGAGAAGCAGACAGGATCAACATTGAACACATGGGTGCTTATCCAAATCAAACTCCATCATAAATACCTCTGTCAATCTATAACCTACAATTGTAAAACTCACTATCGGGTAAATTGTGTATGGTTTCGCTTTGTTGCTTCCTCAAACTCAATCAATGATGAAAACCTGTTAGCTAATTCCCACACATTTACCTTTTTCTTCCACTATCCAACTAAAATCCTCAGTCAATATAAAGCATAACTTATACCTTCACCACCCAAGCATAAGGTTATGGTCTAAGTTCTAGCAACAGCTGAACCTGACTGGCTGTGCTTGGGGAGGGGGTGGCATTTAGCTCCAATTTGTAAAAATTAATAAAACATTTCAGTAAATCTGCTAGTCTTTCAGGAACACTTCTAGAAGAGTTCAAGGGCTGAATGTTCCCTTCCCTGACCTGCAACTCAGAAGAATGGAAGGGGAAATTACAAAACCAATTATGTGATGATGGAGGAGAATAAAAAAAGAAGCAACTGTGAGGGGTAGAAGGGCAACCTTTAGAAAGGAGATAAGAAAAGAGAAATGGTGAATTTCTTTGTCCTCGGCTCCTAAGTGGTTAAAATTGCAACTTGCAAGGAGCAGGCTACCATTCCCCTTCAGTAAGCACATATCCTCATAACATTCATCAAAGGACTAATACAGAGAAATTAAAATACTTGCCTGCAAGCTGAGAAACACCACAGGAAACATGTTTGTCCCATTAATCATACACTGCCAGGACGTGCAGTGAGAACCATCAGTATTTTAAAGACTGTCAGCTTTCAAACATCAAGCATGAATCTAATGATTACAGGAATGGTCTCACTGAAAATCCCCCACTGCAGGAGGTGGTACTGGTTGGACTAGACACTACAGGCAGTAGCCACCAACGATGCAGCAAATGCACAGCCACTGCAACCTCTCCGTGGCACTTACTTATCAATCTGTTACAAAGCAAACATAAGCTTTATCTAAGGCTGGGTTGCTCTCAGCAATACAAGGTATATGAAGCTAATTACTCCCTCCAGAACTTTTTCTTCGATAGCCCAGGTGGACTTATCTTCTATGAACCCATCTAAATCTATTTTAAATCCATTTATTATTTTTGTTTCCACATTGTGACAATGAGTTTCATAATTTAATTGTGCACTGCACAAAACACTTTTTTTTTTTTTGTTCAAACCTCATGACTGTGCAATGTTGAAATCCTCATGTAATTTTATCCATCAGACCTTTCTGCAATCTTCTCTCTTCCAAGACCCTTTTCAAAGTCATTTTTTTGAGGGAAGGGCTTAAGTTGAATAGATTTTACATCTTAATTACTTACACAACCTCTGGAGTACAAGACCAATTCAGGGCAGAGCTTGTATTAAAAATTCTACCCTGAGTTTGAAAGACCATTCCTAGCACAAATTTCATTCAAATGGAAACATTCCCATGTGACATTTCATTTTATCAGATCAGCATTTCCTAACCAAAAGACACCTCATCAAGCAAATCCCATGAAAAGCTTTACCCTGCTCACCTGCAAATGTAACAGAAGTAATTTCTATTTGTAGTTTTTCCTCTCTCTGCTATCTGGTTGAGCAGAGGCACTGAGAAGGATTCTTGCTCAGCTGCCTGTCATTCCCCAGCTCTATATGCCTGCTCTGTGGTGCCCAGGACTGCCCATGATAACAAAATACTACAAATCTATTCACCTGATGCCAAACTGCATTATCCTTCAGAAGCCACTGGAACTAAGCTGGTTAATGACAGCTAGAGATATGGCTTTGCAGTGCAGAACTTGTGCTGCTGCTTGGGGTTTTTGAAACCAGTAGCAGGGGACTTGCTCCTCTGGCTGCACAAGCCCTGACACGGTACTCTGAGAACACCCATTTCTGCTCTGGGATGACCAGGCTACTGCATGGTCTCCACTCAGCGCCCAGATATCCTTGGGCATTGGTACTGAATATCACTCAAAGCCTTTAGCAGCAGCTTTAAAGGTGAAATATAACAAGAAGTGAACTAAAGAGATGTGAAAGTTATGCATTTTACATGGAAGTGGAGCAGGCATCTGACTTCTAAAGGCAGGATCTTCAAAAGTCATTAAGGAGCACCTTTTGCCCTCCACATGCTCTAGTTTTGCTTTTAGATTTACACCCTTCCATTAAGTGTTTATACACACTGATAAGAACCACTCTGAACCTTCTCTTCTGCAGGCTAAACAATCCCAGCCTTCTCAGCTTCTCTTTGTATTTCACTTGCCACAATACTTTAATCATCTCAGTGGCCTTTCACTGGACTCATTCCAGTACCTTCTTGTCCTGGGGAGCCCAGAACTGGACAGAGCACTCCAGATGAGTTCTTACCAGTGCTGAGGGGAAGGTTCATCTCCCTCACAACCTGCTGGCAATGCTCTTCCTAATGCAGCCCAGAAATCTGTTGGCATTCTTTGCCACAAGGGTGCATTGCTGGCTCATGTTCAACTTGTCCAACAGCATCCCAGGTGCTCCTCTGCAAAGCTGCTATCCAGCCGGTCAGCCCCCAGAATGTACTGTTGCCTAGGTTTATTCCTCCCCAGGTACAGGACTTTGCATTACTCTCTGTTGAACTTCATGGGTTTCCTGTCCACTCATTTCTCCAGCCTGTTGAGGTCCCTCTGAATGATGGCACAACCATCTGATGCACCAACCATTCCTCCCAATATCATCTGCAAGCTTGCTGAGGGTGTACTCTGTCCCATTATCCAGGTCATTAATGAAGCAGTTAAACAGTACTGGCCTCAGTATCAGCCCCTAGGGTGTATCACTAATGACTGGCCTTCAGATGGACTTTGAGCTGCTGATCACAATCCTTTGAGCGCAGAAGTTCAGCCAGTTTTCAATACAGCTCACTGTCCATTTATCTATTTTGTACTTTATGAATTTTTAAATGAGGGTATTACAGGAGATAGTGTTGAAAGCCTTGCTAAAGTCAAGACAAATAATAGTCACTGCTGTTCCCTCATCCACCACTTCATTACAGAATGCTATCAGGTTTGTCAAGCATGACTTTCCCTTCATAAATCCATACTCCCAGTCACCTTTTTGAGGTTAATATGTTTGGAAATGATTTCTGTGTTTGCTCCATCTGGGTTTGTTGCTCTCAGCAACAGAGGTAAGGCTGACCAACCTATAGTTCCCTAGGTCCTCCTTCTTGAGATAGGAGTCTTCAAGGATCCCAGCCAACCACCAAGTCTTTTCAAAGATTGTTAAGATTGGCCTCGCACACTGGCCAGCTCCCTTAGCACTTGTGGATGTATCCCAGCAGGTCACATGGACTTGGGTATATCCATTTTCTTTAAATGTTCCCTAACCTGATTATCCTCTATTGAGGAGAAGTATGCCTTGCTCCAGGCTTTCCCACTGGCTTCACGGGTTAAGGAAGTGATGAAGACAAATCTTACCAGTAAAGTCCAAGGAGAAGGAGGCATTGCATACCTTGGCGTTTTTTATGCCCTTTGTCATCAAGTCTCCTGCCTCTTTTAGTAGTGTGCCCACATTTTCCCTGGTCTTCATGTTGTTGTTGATATGCCTGAAGAAGCCTTCTTTGCTGAACTTCAGAGCCCCCACCAGATTCAACTCCAGGTGGGCTTTAGCTTTCCTGAGTCCATTCCTGCATGTTAACACAGTTTCCTTTATATTCTTCTTAGGTCACCTGTCCCTGCCTCCACTTCTTCTATGCTTCCTTTTTAGGTTTGAGCTTTGTCAGGATCTCCTTGTTCATCCATGCAGGCCTTCTGCCACCTTTGCTTGGTTTCCTGCACATGGGGGAGGACTGTTCTTGAGCTTGGAGGAAGTAATCCTTGAAAATCAACAAGCTCTGCTGGACCCCTCTTCTCTCCAGAACCATATCGCATGGAATTCTTTGAAGCATATCCCTGAGAAGGCAAAAGTCTGCTGTCTTGAGGTCCAGGGTCATGATCTCTTCATTTGCTTTGCTGAACAATGTCTTCAGAGCAGTTCTTTTACAGACAGTCATAGTGACCTCAGACACATTACCTGATTGCTCAATACATCAGATTCCCCCTTTTCAAAAACTGAGGACAACAGCCCTTCCCTACCTCAAGGCTATGTCATGATAGCAAAATGTGTTGGTCATAAAGCAGTAATAGAAGCCCTAGATAATCTGTTAGAGAAAAGTTAGAAAAAATAACTTAATCAGATCTCAAAAACAGATCTTAAAACTTTCTCTCTCAGTTTCTATATCCACAAGTGTACCCTCTGTTTGTGGTACCTTTGCCTGGGGTAAGGCTAACCAGCACCTCCCACAGACGTCTCATGTGTCACCTAGTCTGAGGAAGATATCTGAACTCATAACCCCCATCATCTTTCTCTTCCTCTTCCTTTGGTTCGGCCCATCTCCCAGCATGAGACAACACTGAAGAGCAAACACTGATAAGCTGCATCAGGCACCAGCTGTCCCTGTGCAGAGATAACAGCACGTATCAGGCATGAGGCACATCTAGCACCACTCCCCACACACCTGTGGGAGCCTGCACAGGGGAAGCCCACCCTGCCACCTAGTGAAGGGGCTCTTCTTGGCCCAGCCAGGAATCCCAATTTAGACTATGATTCTGGGGGAGCCCTCTAGCAAGACAGGGAGCAGAAACCTCCTCTGTCTTCACACCGGACAGATAATAGAAGCCACCTCCCTCTTCTTCATTACTGTGGTATCTTTGCATCTTAAATTCACTGATATGATTCTATGTTCTTGATGCTCTTACTAGAAAATCCCCGTCTTACAGGTGGAAAATTAAACCCTAGACTCCCAAGACTTAACAATATATCCTAGCTCCTAAACAGTCTGGCATCCTGGTGGACATATGTCTAATACCAGTATTTGACCCTTCCAAACAGTCATGTTTTGCTCTCATGCAGATGTTATCTGAAAGACATTTACTCCTCTAAAACAGGATCCCTAATTAGACCTATGTAGGGCTATTCTTCCATTACCTATAATGACATTGAGCCAGGTATCAAATTACACCTCAGAGACTTGTCCCCTAGGTTGCAGCTCTCCCCTTAATACAAGACATGGTCTGCTTCCAGCAAAAACATACTCTGCACTGTTTTGCTGGCAAAAGAAGAAAAAAATCCACACATCATGGTTTATCCATATGGAGAAGTGGACTGGAATTAATGATAGTAGAGTGGTTTCCACAGAATCATAGCATGGTTTGGACTGGAAGGGACCTTAAAAATCATCTAGGTCCAACCCCCCTGCCATGGGCAGGGACACCTTCCACTAGACCAAGTTGCTCAAAGCCCCATCCAACCTGGCCTTAAACACTTCCAGGGATGGGGCATCCGTAACTTCTCTGGGCAACTTGTTCCAGTGCCTCATCACCCCCATAGCAAAGAATTTCTTCTTTAGATCTAATCTAAATTGACCCTCCTTCTGTTTAAAGCCATTATCCCTTGTCTTATCACTACCTGCCCTTGTAAAAAGTCCCTCTCCAGCTTTCCTGTAGACCCCCTTCAGGTACTGGAAGGCTGCTATAACGTCTAGCTGGAGCCTTCTCTTCTCCAGGCTGAACAACCCCAACTCTCTCAGCCTGTCTTCACAGGAGAGGTGCTCCAGCCCTATGATCATCGTTGTGGCCCCCATCTGGACCTGCTCCAACAGGTCCATGTCCTTCTTATGTTGGGGGCCCCAGAACTGGATGCAGTATTCCAGGCAGGGTCTCCACAAGAGCGGAGTCGAAGGGGAGAATCACATCCCTCAACCTGCTGGTCTCACTTCTTTTGATGCAGCCCAGAATATGGTTGGCTTTCTGGGCTGCAAGTGCATGTCATGGGTCATGTTGAGCTTCCCATCAACCAACACCCCCAAATACTTGTTGGCAGGGCTGCTCTCAATCCATTCGCTGCCCAGCCTGAGAATGTATTTGTGCTTAGGATTGCCCTGACCCACGTGCAGGACCTTGCACTTGACTTTGTTGAACTTGTTTCCAGGAGAATCTGCTCCATGATCTTGCCAGGCACAGAGGTGAGACTGACTGGCCTGTAGTTCTCCAGGTCTTCCTTTTTTCCCTTTGTAAAAATGGGAGCTATGTTTCCCCCTTTCCAGTCAGTGGGAACTTCATGAGACTGCCATGACTTCTCAAACATGATGGATAGTGGCGTAGCAACTTCATCTGCAAGTTCCCTCAGGACCTGCGGATGCATCTCACCAGGTCCCATGGACTTGTGCACTCAGTGGACTGGACTTTTCTCAGTGGACACTTTTTCAGAGCCCACCAGTTAAAAAGTGACTGTTCCTCCTGAATGGAAAAACCACTTATGGAGCTCTTGCAGCATAATTTACTTTGTCACAGGGTAAAGCCCTCTGTGTTTGCCTAAGGGAAGCACCTCCCTTCCAACAGCTTCACCTCCCATCCATCACAAGGAACTGATGAAAGCTTAAGATGAGGAGGAGGAAAAATTAGGAGAAAGTAATGGAGAAAGAAAGGGGCTGTGACATGCATTTCTGGCAGAGGAGCAAGGAACTGCTCATGGCAAAAAAGAATACGTAAACAGAAAAAAACAAACACAAACATAACACAAGATTAACACAGCATGATGCTGTCCCCATGCGGTGCTGGTCGTGTGCTGAGCTGTAAGAAAGAATTATGCCACGGCTTTCAACTCAAGCACCAAAAAACTCAACTTTTGTACCTCATGGGCCAAAATTTGGTCCTGAACACATTGTGTTTCACATCTGATGCAACACAAAAATGAGGAAGGCATGCCAACTGAGAGGTGAGCAGACGGAAAGGGATTTCCTTAAAGTAGCTGTATTTTTTCAGACTAGAAGTACAGCCTCAACGCATAGGTACAGAGTGAGAAATTAACTCTTCTCCCACCCACTACGCCGAACACTTTCAATGCATCCACCTTTGGAGGTCACTGGCAGACTCATTCTCACCCGAGCCTATGGCCACGAACACTTTGCAGGTAGTGCTATGGCACTGCTACAAGCACTCCATGTTAAAGAGCAGCTGCAGAACAGCATGACTGTTAGGGCACAGAGGGACTCTCCAGATAAACTTCTGGTGGTGTAAACTCAGAGAAAAATTTGTTCATCATGGATGTAAGAAAGATCATAGGGAACAGTTTTAATCACTCTCTGTCAGAATGTGCTCCAAAACTCACTTTTATCAAGCCACTGTGACAAACTTCATTCTTAAAGACATAATCAAAGCATACAGAGCACTCTCAAATCTCAGTTTACAAAATCTTCTGCTCTAAATGAGATGGACTAGGCTCAAGAATTCAGGAGCCTGAAACTTATGGAAACTTGTTAGAAATTATTTTCCTCATAAACAAGACAGCTTTTCTTCAAAAGACTTAGGAACTCTAGGATTTTATTTTAAGGCCACATTTGAAGTGTATTTCAAAGCACACATTCCATATGGCTTTTGAGCTTGAATGTGTCTCCTATTAATAATCTGGGACCCACAGCAGCTTTGGGGAGTTTTCCGTTTTGTTGTAAGAAGCCTTTGCTGTTCACCTTTAAACATAGTTCATGTGCCCGCATCAACACGTAAGAAGATACCCTCAACCATTTTGATTTACGTTTCTTCAATACATCAGCAAAGATTAAAGTGTGGCTAAGCCTCCCCTTTTATCTTGGCGTAATTAATTTTTACACCATATCAACCTTCTCCAGGGCTGGATATTTACATATTAATAATGAAGCCTGCTTTTTAATTCCTTCCCCCATCCCTTTAGCTTTGTATATTAAAAAGTGTCGATAGATAAGACTTGGCTCTCAAATTAGTGGCGGTAGCAAAGAAGAGTTCAAATTATTTAATTAAAACACAGAGACAGCTATGTTTACTGTCCTCCTACATTTGAACTAAGCTGGGATTTCACTCACAGACCAATTGCCCTGCTATGATTCTGATGGAGAAGGAGTAGGTTTGATCATTTCCCCAAACTGTCTAAAATCATCCAGAAACAACGGTTTGAACATCTTAATTATTTCCTAGTTATTGACATTCCTATAAATATTTTGTGAAGTGCAAGAGACTGAGGATGCAGCTCCATGGTTTCTTTAAGACAATTTATGTGTGAGTTGCAGTCAGAATGAACAAGCGTGCCCTCTTCCACCTCATCATCTCTGCTTCACCCCATCATCTCTCCCCACTGTCCTCATTGTGTTGGAACTACTAGTCCTGCAGCTGCATGTTTAGCAGAGCCAGGGAGCCAATCCACCTACAAACTAATCCTCCCTCCCTTTTTTTCCCTGCCAGGTCATTTCCTACTGCACAGCTGCATAACCACTAGTATTAGCAGAATGAAACATGGTGGGAACACATGGTTGCAAGGCGGGAAAAGACCACTCCTGACAACAGCTAGCACTCAGTCAGCTCAGAGAAGCGATGAAACCATAGCACAAGAATGCAGCTTGGAATACAAAGCAGACATAGCCAAGCTAGCTTTAGAGTTATGCATTTTAGTATTAGGGCAAAGAGCTCCAACCAGGCTGACCACCCAGGATGTACCCATGTTCTTAAGTAGTTTTTATCCACAGATAGAGAAAAAACATCAATACAAAATTGCAATTCTTTCTAACTCTGCAAACAGCAGTGCTTCACTTCTATGGGGCTTAAGCCAGCTCTCACCAACAGCCAAAGCAGCCTTTACACTGACACTGATGGAACCAGATCAAATCTGCAGTATGTGAAAACAGCAACAAACAGCAGCTGCTGTATTCCCCCCCTGCGCTGCCCTGCTCCAACATTCTCATGATTTCATTTTATGTTTTTTGATATCTCATAGGGCCCCAGTTCCTGGAATCAAATGTAAGAGTAAAAGTATCTGCCTCATTTAAAGGAAAAAAAGTCATCTGATAGCTTTGCAGAGAAGTTTAGAGTACAGAAAAAGAGCAGATTAATTAGGACAATACTGACCCCACAAAGAAAAGAGAAAAAAAAAGAAATCCATCCCTATCTTTATGCGTCCTCATGGTTTTGTTTTAAAATCTTAAGATTGTTAATTATTTATTATTTTAATATTTGAAAAAAGATGCTTGCTCTGGAACTATTCCAAGAGACGGACAAAACATGAACACTAACAAAAAAGCAGCGAAATTTGCACTGATACTAGCAGTGCTGCCAACATCATGCCCTAAAGAAGGAGGCTGTTGCTGGAATGTGTACCATTTGTTACGACTGAATGTCTCCTTCTTCCCCACAGTATTTATTTGATGCACATAGCAAAGCTGTAAAATACACACTATAAGGTCCACTACAAATGGCCACAGAAATACCACCTCTGAGGCTTCTGATGAAGGAACTGCAGGGACCTGCACTGAGCTCAGAGTCTAAAAGACCCTTCATTATGGACTGAACTTCAGAAAGAAAGCAAAACAAGCACATACTCATATTTGAGGAGAAACCCTAGTAGATCAGTTTCTGCTAGTGAAAAGGGCCTGTTCTGCCCACAGCACAACAGCATCATATGCAACCTCTCAGAATCAGGTACAAGCTGCCTGTGGCAGATACAACCTTTCTGCTAAGTGAAGAAGGACCTAGGAAAAAATTACATCATCAGTAGAGATTGTACCTCCTCCAGACAAACCAAATACTGCTACCCAGAGACATAAAATCGTAAGAGTCACTTAAAAGAAAAAAACCAACCAAACAAAAACAAACAAAAAAACCCACCAAGATAAAAATTACTAACAAACACTGGCTCTTCTTAGTGACCTTGTGGTATTTGAGCCTCCCTCAATTGCATCAAGGTCACTTTTTTCCCCCTAGATCCAGGAGAATTAGTACCTTCATTTCAGCAAAATTAATTGTATTACCTAAACCTTATCTGGCTCTTGTTTATCTGTACCTCTCAAAAGAGGTCAATATCACTATCTGCATATGATACCAATATTTGCATGAACTCCATCAGTAGCACATAAGTCACTTCAAAGCATAAAGTGTCCAACACCAAGCCAGTAGCTGCTGTCACCAACAATGACATCCATGAACCCTTGTTCTATGCTAACCCCCAAAACACACCTCCTGTCTAATCTACTGATTTGAGAATTTGAAGATTTTGGTATAATATCAACACTGAGAGTCTGGATTTTTTTGTTCATTTTAACTACAGGAACTGTCAACAGCTGTATTATCTTACAGGTGTTCACTCAGCCTGACCCTGTTGTTCTTCCTCAGGCTACACCCCCACCAAAGCCAGTGGAACCTCTGTCTTCTCACCTGGGTCCTACGTTAGTTAGATTAAACTCCGTACAGCCAGAGGCAGCAAAACTTTTTAAGATGTGCATCTGCCCTTGTGGTAGAAAACTGAGATAACTGGACACACTCCTTTATGTCCATAAGGATAAGAAAGGTCCACAGAACAGTTCATAATTAGCTGTAAAAAAACAAGTATTGACAACAGTGATATGTTTATTATCACCACCCATTTCTGAATGAGAGTCAGTTATACAGTCTGTATGTGCCCTCCTCTTCTACTCCCTTCCATCCCCTGGCAAAAAAAAATCAACCCAATCCCCTTGCTGCAAAAGACTTCAGACAATCAAGAGCTTATCTAGGCATCTTAGTGATTTTACAGTGTTACACATATCCTAGTATCACAAGAATATGTTTTACCTTGAGGCAAATGTTTTAATTTATGTGCATGTGAGCTATTTGCAATACCTCCACCAAATGGAGCCCATATAACCCGTCGGATGGCTTTCACCCAATCTTCCATTTCATTCTGGGAATTAGCCATGAGCAGGAAAGCCTCATGATTGACAGGCATCTTTTCCCGGTCCCCTGCACCACCTGAAAGACAGAATACAAATCTCTTTCAGCATCTAGTTTAGAAGAGAGCAATCAATGTTTGAAATCACCAAAAGCCTGTGTCAAAATGATCAAATTATTATTTTAATTGAGCAGTTTTACACACAAATCCTACTCATGTGCTGCAGCATCCACAAAACACAGGTTGGTAGAAGATCAAAGCAGAAGTGCAAAATGTGCATTTCCAGTGTGGAAATCAGGATATGTTGTACCTGCTGTCCCAGCAATAAGCAAAACGAAAGCACAGGCTGTAAGATCTTGCAGGAAGCGTACGAAATGAATCCACATACTTGTGCTGAGATACTGAGAGATTATTACCCAAAAGGGGAACCAAGTAAATCGTAAGACATTTTAGCGCTTGAGATGCAGAAATCGCATGATCATCTACTTTCCCCAAGTCCCTGGGTATTTCTAGTCTCAGTATAGAAAGAGAGGCCCATTCTGATTTTGGATCCAATTCAGAAGGAACGTTTTGAAGAAGAATTAAGATTTGGGGATATGACTCTGAGTCTCCCACTGGAAATAAGAACTTTAGGAGCTATTAACTTCGGCACATAATATCTCAGGAAAGTACTGACCAGAATATCAAATGCACTCAAGCTGTCATATACACCTGTCACTCGTGGATACTCCAAGACTTACAACATTTTCACCTTTATTTTCCCATTTTCTTTTTCAGTCATCACCCACTTCAGTCAGTTCAAATCTTCCCCTCACCCCTCATTTTATGTTCCAGAGTGGGATACAACCTAACGAGGGCCACATAAACACATAAAAGCGGTCTCGGTATAAAAGGGCTACTACTAATCCTGTCCAACACAGCAGCTGCATCACTAGCAGCCTGGAGCTTCTCCATCACTATGGAAACTGCCTTTGGCTTCGCTGCGGAGATAACACCTTAGCCGGTGTGTCACTGTCATTTCCATGCTTACATGGCTCCCAGTACCTACCGGCAAGCTAAAGCTGCCAGCCTGTGCTGAGCAGCTGAGTTGCCTGCCTGTGGAATACGGAGATAAGAGCAGGACAATGGTATGCGGTGGTTTCTGCAGAGCTGATTTAGCATACACAGAACATGCGCCTCCTAAATCCTCTCTAATCTGGGGAAAGGAGCAAGCTGGGAGCTGCCTGCAAGCCAAGGAAGTACTTTTTCTTGCTATTAATTGTTTCCTGGCCTAGACACACTCATGGATCATACGCTGATTTGCAAAGCAAAAGGACTAAAATGAGAACTATTGGGAAAGATTTTGTGGCGCTCTCAGAAGCAATTCACTGAACTAGGAAACTAAGGCAGTTTTTCAGTAAACAAGAGAGACAACAGCCACCTGGGACTAGGCATGCAGCTTAAGAAACAAAACCCATGATGCTTTTTCCCCACATGTATCCAAATTTTGCTGCTTTGCTCATAGCATCCTCTTGGACAATCTCCCATTTTGAATTTACTGAATGCTTCATATTCCTTAAGGTATATGAAGCAGAGCAGATCTCTAGCTCAAGGCTAGGATGCAGGCATCTGAATAGATCAATATTCCACCATACTTCACTGCAAGGAGGATATAGCTCATCCTTTGCATACAGAACTGTCAGAGCAGAAAATTACAGTCTATGAAACTTCCGTCACAGCCTAATTCTTTTACCAACATACTCAGCCTCATGGCGAAAGCAGAGGTCACCAAGTCTAATTCTTGCATTTTACCTGGCAGACCTATTGCCATGCCCTTTCACAACCAAATATCTTACAGGAGATACAATAGCAAGAAAGAGGCTTTTCATGGCCCTCAGCACACATCAGAAACGGGGGTTCAGGATCGAACATCTAGCAGATAGATGGCCTGAGCTCAAGATAGCTCTTCAAAGGAGTGACACAGTCTCAAAAAGACATGTACTGTATGGATCACACCATAAGTCAACAACTGAGCTTGGTCAAGGTAAAACACAGATCCCGTTCTTAAATGTAAAGGGACCCAGCTGAACTCTTACCCACCCAAGCCATGGAGGACAAGAAGAGACCAGAATCCAGCTTGGAATTAATTACAGACTGCAAATTTAGTCAGAACAGCTGAACTAACCCATATGAAGCATAATAAGCAGAAAAGGATGAAAACAACTTCTTACTAGACTTCTGAAAAAGTGGTGTCTCAGTATCTTCCCACTGAATCACTGTACCACAGGGACCTGACTACAACTCCCCTTCCCCTAAGATGCTACGTTGCACCAGCCAGCTGTCTTCTAAACCTTCGTGGTCATTTTTCATGCAAGCATTTAGGGAAAACACATTTCTACTTCTATTTGAGTCTGTAAAAAGTAAAAACAGGATGAGAAAAAAAAGATTCCTGTACACGCTAGACCTGAGACTCTGCCAAAAACTACATACAGCTCCTCCACGGTTCGCTTTCCCCGCTGAAACTTTAAATAGGAGCAAGGTCATGGCCCTACAAGCTGCCTGTGGGAGACTCAGTGGAGACTAGTCACATAACTATAAGCAAATGAAGACAACTCCATGCATGGAGGCTAGCTTAGGAACAAGAATGCCCTTCAGAATTGCTTCTTAAAGAAAGCCTCATAGCATGACGTGAATATGCAGTGGCAAAGCATTCAGACCCACATACAATCTATTTAAAAAAACAAAACAAAACATTTTAATCATGTTCCTTTCCACACATGGCTGGTTCTTTTCACTACAACCTTGAGGCAACAAGCAGAGCTAGAGTTCCCTAAAGGGCAGAGTTCAGACATGTGTCTCTACATTGTTGTAACATTCAACAGGTTTTGAGTCTTAGCAGTCACAAAAATGAGAAACAGCTATTCAAACCCTTAGACCTTCTTCAAAAAAGCCAAGGAAACAATGCCACATACACCTTCTTCAGAAGTCCAAAATTTTACCCAAAATTCACAGATGCTTTCTTTTCTGGGCTCAGACTCAAAACAGGATCTTGTTATGTGTTTATGGATTTGAGCTGACAACACAAAAGCTGTATCAATTCAAACAACCTACTCTTTAGGAAATGTTTTAGAAAAATAATTTTAAGCCTTCCTGCCTAGAAACACTTGGATATGGAATTTTAGTTTTGCCTGTCACAGCAATATGAAGTTCACATTCAGATAACTACATTCAAACCTCTTCTCTGCCACTAATGGAGCTTCAGCCCTTGCTCTGGTTGTCATTAGACTCTAACCCTGAAGCACACAAGTGCTATTCCTACTGTGTGAATCAAACGGGGCTCTGGCTACTCAGCACCATGATAGGGATGAACGCTCTTGCTAATGATTTTAAACACAGACAAGGGTATTGCATTCCCTTGAATAGAACTTCTCACTCATCTTTAATCAAGCTCCCATCCAACAAGACTGGCTCTCAGAGACCAACTCTGCATAGCTCACAATTGCCATAGGCAGACATTCCAGTCCTTCTGCTCAAAGCTACTTTCATCTCCAGACCAGAGGAAAAATAAAACTGTTTGCAAACATAGAGTGCAAGTGCCTCAATAGATGTGGCAGAAGCAGGGGGCTTAAGCAGCCGGACTATTCATCCCCCAAGTTAAGCATTAAGATATGACATGGGGATCCTGCATTCAGTCACCTGCTCTGCTGCAGAATTCCAGTGCACATTGGACAAAATGCACTGGATTCCATCCCAATCCACAAAGCAAGCTGTCAGTGCTACTTGCCTCCCTCCAAGGTGTACAGAAACTGAATAACTTCAAGACCAGAAAAGGTGTAGGCAACCATACAAGTGCATACAGAAGTGTAATAGCCTAGAAAGATTAAGGGCCTTGTTTTGTTACTGCTCACCATCAAAAGGGCTGCAGGTCCCAGCTGACTTCAATGCTTTGCCACCCCTGCTTCAAGGAACTTTTGCCAAGTTACTTTACTTACACTGGTAGGTATCTTCTTTGTCTCAAGGGACCAGCATAGCTCCAGGCCCCCAGCTGCCTTGCATGAATGCTTTTTCTTCCAGGCCCAGGCCAGACTCGTTAAAGCTAGCAAGATTGCTCTTGTATGCCGTCTGCTCACGTAGTTTGTGCAACTGCATTTCATATGGCCTTGGAGCCATCTGCTGCTGATGTCAGCTGTATAGCGTTCACCTCAGAGTTACATGCCACCTCCTAATCCTTAGTAACAGTCTTCCTTTCAGCTCTCCCCCATGCCCCACAACAGGGAAGATTACATACTGAAAGACTGGGACTAAGTGACTTGCTGAAGGTCAGATGGAGTGCTGCAACAGTCACAATCCATACTTCAAAGCCCTAATGAAATTTCTTCCATTTTTTGACCACGCTTACTCTGGTATGCATTCACGGGGAAGTGCAAAGCATAAGGCTGCTATTATGCTATATTTACCTGTCTTGCCCTGTGTTCCTGTTCAAAGAACCTGTAACAGACTTTCAGTTGCATCTCTCCCTTTATACAGCTGTTTCCAGTGAGGAAACCTCAGATTTTTTTTGTTTGCCTTGAACTTCATTCACACAAGCTTAAACCTTCTTAAGATCAACATTTGTCTGTATGGAAACAGAAGCTCAGGGGGACCAGGACTAGACTTCTTAGTAAGAGATGTTCCTGCCCCATTACATGTAGAAGGAGGAACTTTTCTATTCTCAAGTAAAGCTGCTGTTGGGTTCTGCTGAAGTTGGCAGCTTCTTTTTTTGTTCAGACCATTTCCCTTCCTTCCACCCACCATCTGGTTTGCCTTTCGCCCATTTCTTACATCATTCTGCTTACTGATGTGCTTGTGTATTGTCATCATAACAACTCTACCGAAAATTTACACAATTACAAATGCTTGTGTATGTGTATATATTTACATGTTTGTATTGCTTTGATGTGGATAGTCGAGTGGTATTTTCAGTAAGGGTGAAATTTAGCTGACCATGCGCGTGCTGCTGCAGTGCATGGGGAGGCAAATGTCAGTTCAAGGCTGAATTATGAAAGGGGTGGCCGGTGGGTAACGCAAGGCCCAGCTGACGTGTTTGCCCTCAGTACTAAAGCAAGTAGTGACAAGAAGCCTTTGATTGCAGACAAGCAGCAGCAAAGATCTTGACAAATGGACAAAAACTAGCACTCACAACTGAAAAGAACAATTGCAATGATTCATCTTCCCTGACCTGCTCTTTATGATTGTCTTAAAGGTGAGTAACAGATTCAGGGCTCTAAGATCTCCCCGATAATGAAAGAAGGTGAAAAATTAGGTAGATTAATTCTGTCAAGATTAAGGACAGTTCTATTAGGGGGAATCTTTCTTTGCACAGTGGGGGTGGGGTGGGGACAACGACACCCAAACCAAAAATGGGTCCTGATCTTTGGATTATGAAGAGAGACAAAAGAAATACTAGCGAGCAAGCAAAACGTCAGTAAGAGTGCTTGGAATAGTCACTTGAAACCTAATTCTATTTCTTCAATCATTGCCTTTGGTTGTGGCTAACGCTAAACCTCTATCCTGAGCACTCTCTCCCATCAGCCAAAGTTTTCGGGTAAGAGAACTTAGAAGTGCTAGAGATAGATAGAGCCTGTCTATCATACCTGAATCTTGGGTTAACCTGACATCAGCATGCAGTTTAAACTTCGCTACAAACAATAACAACTCTACTGCTTTCCTGCTGGTTTTTCTGGATGCTCCTTTAACAGAAGGGAAAACTTGCTGTGAATACAAAACTGACCTTGAGATGCTCCGTTTAGGCTACTTGAGAACAGAAAAAACAGTAAGAAAAATCTGAAGTAGTTAAAGAATGACATTTAAAAATAAGGAAAACTGACAGTATCTGCACGGGTATGATCTGTGAAGAATTGAGCAGTAAACAGTGATGTTAACTTGCCATGATTTTTGTATTTCTATCTATCTACACCTACCCATCCACCCATCTATCTATATATGGGATATCCAAGTTGAAAGTTAATTTGGAAGCTGATAGAGTAAACTTGTGATCACACTTCAAAAAGCTTTCAAAATTACGAAAAAATGATGTTTGGGGATCTAGTATCACACGGAGTACAAATAAAAGAAAGAAGCTTTAAATCAAAATAATTTATTGTGTCTCAGTTCCAATGGATAACCTAATGGCAATTATTTCTAAAGAAACATGCGCTTTTGTAGATGAAGGGTGTTTTATTTCCACAGTTTGGAAGGAGTTTGAGGGGATTCTAATATTCATATTTCGTTTGATTGTATCAGCGAGGAAAGTGAAATCTTAAATACCTTTTATTGTACTGATTAAGTTCAGCTCATAAATTGACATGATTCAGATTTTCTTAGGGCAGGATTTACAAGCATGCACTAAAATCTCTTTGACTTTTCAGTCAAATATAAATGCCTAATTTCCTTAAATGCTTTTCAATCCACCAGGTTTAATGATAACTACAAGTAAAAGATGATCAAATTTTCAACTGAAAGTCCTTGCAGAGGATTTTCATGAGTCCCTAAATGATTTTTAGATCCCGGATCTCAGACCTCATCCCAGAGAATAAAGCAAAGGCATGCAAACACTTTAAAGCCACTGCTTTAAAGCATCACTAATCCAAAGACCCTGTGATCTGTTCTATCCTTCCATGCCTTTTGTGGTTTCAGACGCCATTAAATGGCTTTTAAAAAAAGCACCAAAGAGATTAGACCTCAAAACTGTGGTTTCTTATGCAAAAATTCTGACAAGACTTAACATGAACAGAGGCGCTACAGCTTCTCTGTACTGGTACACAGACTACAGAAAACCCTTAAAAACCTAAGGGTAGTGCTTCATTTCAGTTGCCAGAATCAAGTGTATGATTATTAAAACTATCCGCAAGAAATTAAGATTTAGTTTAATCTTTGGCCTTTTATACATAAAAATTGTATCAGGTTAACTTGAGTCTCCTGCCTGGAGATGCCATTCTTGATAATGTGTGTGACCTGTATTACTCTAGACTTATCTATTATTTAAACTGAAGAACTGGTTGATGTTACCACTTCAAATAAACCAAAACCTTGAAAATAAACAAACCCATATTCCAGGTAGGCCACATGCTGGTAAGTGATGTGACACTCCAGGAACCATGACAAATAGAAAAAAAAGATGCAAGATAAGAGGAAGGGAGAAAAATAATTTCAAATACTCTTAAAGGGAAAGCAAGCAGCATTGCACAAAAAAGCCACCTTTAATCCCTGCTTATAAAACCTGCTTACCTGTGTTCAGTGCTTTGTAATGTTTAAGTCTACCTAAAGCACATAAAAAAAATACATCTTATCTGCCTTAGGCTGAACCGTGAGAAGTTTCAGTAAAAAAAGTTCAGTCATTTTTAAGTTACATTTCTGGCATTAAAAACATATTTATCATAATAGTACTCCAAAGCTCTTGTGCCTCCTTCTTTTCAATGATTTGAAATTTCAAAGAGAAAGCTACTATGCTGCCTGGGATGTACTGCTCACTGTGGCCACAAAGTACAGTTTAACTTGGCTAAGGTGAATTCATAACTGTGGGAAGGCCACTTCTTTTGCAGTAGCCCCATATTTAGGGTTGAGATGAGCCCAGGCATAATATGCAACTGCTAAGTAAATTTTTTTTTTTTAAGGACATAGCATCTCCCTTGCACCAACACAGCTCAGGCACCATTCCCTCCAGCTTCTGCCCACAATTACTTTGCTCCGTAAAAGGAACAGCCATTACCAATGATCTCCCTAACTAGGACACTAGGAACACTACCTTCCTAATTAGAGAGGTTTCAGGAGCCTGTGAAATGTGCCCCCAACTTTGTATAGTATCCCTAAAAGCAAGCTATACTGTTATTTCTTTGGGTTTTGTATCAGTTGCTACTACCTAGCAGCAAGAGATGACATCTCTCCAACATGGTCACAGCTAGTTTGGGATGCTAGCAGAACTATTCCAAAGAGGAATTGAGCAACAATAATTAACACAAGGAGCAACTACTACACCAGCAGTTGCTAGGAGCTGCATGACTCCGCTTTGCCTCTGCTGCAACTTGTGTGTTTCATCCCAAGTGTGAAGTCTGGAGTACCAATATTCTAATTATGTCCAGTGATGCCTCAGGGGTTAGACTGTCAAACAAGCACAGATTGCTCAATTAAAGCCTTGTGGCTCTTGACTCAAATAATGTTTCCTGAGAGGGGGTTACTATGGAGACTGAACATGGTCACTTCAGAACCTAAATCATAACAGAGATAGCAGCAGCTGCTTAGGTGGAACTCAGTATGCAACGGCATGGTCACTGCCTCTTATGGCAATATCTGCTGGCAAAGCAGACAAATTTAGAGTATAGTGTTGCCTGTACTGACACTAACATGGTTTTGCCTGCTAGGCAACAGGTATCTGCTACGTTGGCACCAGCTTCTCACTGGAAAAAAGAAAGTTCCTACTGGGAAAGAATATGAAGGTTTTGGGAGCCCAGGCATAGTTGTGGTTCAGCTTCTTCCATTTGCAAAAACTTGAGCTCCAGAGCTCACAAACCTTTCCTTACAAATCTGCCTGACATGCCACCAGCTCTTAGGGAACTGTTCACCTCATGAAGTGTCTGTCTTAGAATGACAGGACAACTTCTGTCCACCTCTACAGGTGTGCTGGAAAGAAAAGAAAAAAGAAAAGATGACCCTAACTCAGCAACAAAAATCAAGTGTGTGGTGGTGATGGCAAGTGGTGATGACAAGGGGGAGAAGGCAAGTGGGGATGACAAGGGGGAGAAAGAAAAGGTTGCACAGCTTTTTCCCCAACATGTTCCATAGACAGCCTTGTACCAACAGCAGGTTGCTTTCCCTTAACCTCCTTTCTTCCACTCCAGAAGACTAACCCTTGCAGTCTTTTCTCAATGTATTTCAAATCTATAAAGTTACAATGAGCTTAGTCCTTCAATAGTGATGAAGGATGGAACTGCCTGGGCTACACACAGCTCCTGGTCAGTTCAGTGTCCTCTGGTTTGGATGGAAAGGAAATGAATTTTTCTCAGGCCAGCAGAAGCCACACACTACAGCGAGGTGATTCAGGCCAGCCCACTGGCAGAAGCTGTGTGCCTTCCCCTACGAGGCACATTGCAGGAGACATCTAAATTAAGGCAACCATACATTTGAGGGTACAAAAAAAGTTACAAATGTATGTACGAAAGACTCAGAGAATAGTGGCGCATGTATGCAAAGCAGGCCACACAGTTCCATGTGGTTCTCCAAAGAAGCAAGTGCTCAATGCTTCTGAGGAAAGTATCAAATTATATATTCCAACTGTGGTTATGTTTACACGCTATTATAAGGGAGGAAATTCCTTCCTGACCAAAGATGATGATACTTTGTGCTTTGAAATATTTGAATGAAAATGACTGGATAATTTTTATGCATTACCATGCAACCACAAGCAATTTTCTAATTCTCATAAATTTCTTCAAATCTTTAACACTGAAGACAAGACTTGAGGGAAATTTTAAATCCTGACAAAAAATTACCACAGCGTCAGAATGGCAAAGTCTGATCTATTTTTCTTTAATAATTTCATACTGGAGAGATGATATCCAGCGTCTGCATTCTTCTGGAACTGGTGTGCTCACGTTTTCCAGGTCTGCTCACTGATAGGAATGAAGTGGTTCTCATGTCTTCTAAATTAGTCTCTCTACAACTATCTTCTCCTCCTTGGCCCCCATAAGTCTATTTTGTCTTTCCCCAAAATCTAGTCCACCATGAAACCAAAGATATCCTCACTGTCTTTTTGAAGGACTACATACCTCCCATCTTAGCCAAAACTCTGGACTTTGAGCTAAGGAGAATGGAAGCAAAACCGTCATCTGCTACAGCTTAGGCTGTAGACACCAGAGCTTTTAGCTGAGCCTGTAAAGACTTTGATTCTCTGTAGACTGAATACAGAGTTCCGCAGAAACTCAAGCCAACCAATTACAAGCATTATTATTTTCTTCAGTGAAGTGACTGAAGCTTTAGAAGCACAGTTTTGGCAGCATTAAATAAATGGACTATCATTAAGGACTCAACAGTCGCAGACTTTGTTTTTACACAAATGAAGCTATTTGTCGCATTAATGCAGAAAAGGGTTTGAAATGCAAAAGAAAATATACTGAAGGCCTTTGGCAAAATGTTGGCAAATTTGGAAAAAACCCTTGCCAATATTAATGAGGAGACAATGTAGATGGAAGTACTACTGATCTAAATCCAAACTTAAGAGCTCAGGGATATTCTGATGCACGTCCGTAGTCGTCTTGTAGTTTGCAGAGAGTAGCAGTTTTATAGCAGTCTCCTCCTGTACCTGGGTATGCATTGGGTAACCAATGAATCTTCTAAACGTGACTGCATGACCCGTAGCACTCCACTGTGGCAACGGTGCTCTTTGGCAAAAAGGAAAGTTCATACTTGTCACCTGGGCTCAGCACTGCAGCCCCTCAGAACACAACTGCAGACGGCTAATGGACTCAAGGTGGTGCCAATGCAAAAAGTGGGGACACAACTTCAGGACAACTGCTGAACAACGCTTAGAAAAATGAATTCTAATTCTCTCCACCCATTGGCAATGGACAAATCCCTCTTAGTTAATAGCGTCAAAAAGTCCATAAAACTTCCTTTGAAGTGGTTAATCATTAGCAGATGTAACCTAATTTTCAAAAACATGCTCATTTAGATCAGATTTAAACAAGAAATGAAGAGTGCTTGTTAGGTAAAAACAATTCATCCTGAGAGATGTCTTCAGCTGGTGGACTTCTTCCCACAGAAATTCAAGGGAGTGCCTCACAGAATACTTTTCTCTGAGACTCAATGGATTTTCCAGTGGAAGTCCTGTCTGCAGCATTCACTGCCACTATAGCATACTGAAATATTACAAACGTACCCTTCCATTGCATCCCATATTGATGCTTGCATGTCTCCTTCGTGATAGGTCAGAGGCCTGCACATATGTAGTGTTTCTTCTGACAAGCTAAGATAGTCACTTTTACATTGTAGAGGCAGGCAATAAAGCTCAGGTGCATATTATTGGAGGCCACAGCACAGTTCAGGATGACTGTTTGTAGAAGTACATTTATAGTTTGGGACCATTCACAATTTTCACCACACACAGCAGAACTGCCTCAAGCATTGCTTTGCAAGCTTCCACTCCCACAGTGCAGGAAGCTCACCAGCACCAAAGCATCAGCTACTGACCTGTTGCTGTCCAGCTCCTCCAGACAACATGAACCATACCACTCTGGGCTGGTGTGAGCTTTCCTGTCTGTACATCTCAGTACTTGTGAACTGGGGCAAACTCTAGTAAAGTGACCTCCTTGCTGCAGAAATCCTTGAACTTCTACTGGTCTTCCTAGATCTTCACAGCACTATAGTCCAAGTACTCTGTTCTGGCAGTCTTCCTCCAGAATGGTTAGCTGGCAGAAAGGAAATCCTTGTATTTGAAAACCTGGATCAGCAGCCTCTTCTCCACTATGCCAGCATGTACTGTCTCTTAGCAAAGCACACCGTCACCTACTGATGGCTATGCTATGGTGCTAGAAGGTCCTTCAAACCCTCTTACGCTCTTTGATAGTTTACAGGTCTTTGTCATGCTTCAAGCAAAGGCTGCTGACCAAAGCTAGGTCAGAGTCATAGCAAGATAGAGTCTCTACTAACAAAACTAAAAAAATTTCCACAAAGCAGCACAGAAAGGAGACAAATGCTAAGGTGATGTTACAACTCACAGGAATGTGCCCCAAAAGTCCTGAAGTCTCACACAAGTACGTATGGCAACCGAGTGTGATAGTGCAAATTTCTCCTGGTGTGAGAGCATATTTGCAGTGTGGATGTTCACACTGGCTAGCCGAACTCTGTAACTACGCTCCAGTTATCTCTAGAGCAAGAAATGTTACCTTATGAAAAATCTCCACTTCCCTGAGCTTAGAATCAAGTACCAGGTAAAGGGACGGAGCAGGTTTACCACATGCAGTTTACACACACCAGTTTAGGACCCACATATTCTGGGGAAACACGGCCATCAACATATTTTATGATGTTCAAATACAGAAGATTAAGTTCTTATCTCAAGGAACAAAAAAGCCTTGCTGAATGCACACTGTGATATATTACTCAAACAGAAATGCAGGGTTGCCAGTTTATCTGCTTTTGCCAGAGTGACAATAACTATACAAATTAGATCTAATTATACCAATTTAAGCCATTGAGAACTAGCACTTGAGTGAGACTGGCGGAATCATTGCTTGGAATGGTCTCTATAGGCAACATATTTGGGTATTTTCATGCTTATGGAAGCAGAAAGGCCATTCTAACAACACTGACATCAGTGGGCCTGCTCCACAGATACATGTAGCCCAGTTGGTGCACTAACAAAAACAAGAGCAGGAAATAGGGCACATGGATCTGTCTTGTGAGCCTCCTCCTTGTCCTCACCCTGCTCCTTTCTTGAGAGTGCAGAGCTCTATGCAGCCATCACAGGCAGCATGTGTTATAAGATTTTTGTCTTTTCAGTCAAAGGCAGGATGACAGCCAGAAACCAGGATCTGCTCAGCCAATGATATGTTATATTAAAAAGCCTTCCAGCTTCTGTGTCAAAACAAAGAAATCTTGATAAGCCTAAAGCCACCAGCTGCTGCCAGCAGCATGCTGCCTACCTTACCTTGGGGACACCTGCTGAGCTGCTGCCTGTTTAATATTACATTAAAACAGCAGCTTTCCAGATAATGAATTATGTATCTGCAGTAAAGCTATGGTATGCAGGGAGCTGGGGAGGACAAGGTTTGGAAATGGAAGAACCATTTCGATTAATGGTCTGCAAGGTGGAGAGGCGGGCGGAAATCACTGATGGCTTTAGAATTTGTCTGAGCCCCAGTCAGGTAGCAGAGGGAATCGGGGGAGCATGGCAAATGCCTCCTCCTCCCTTTCCCATTTTTTATTGAGAGCAATCAGGTGAGTTTGAAAGTCCCTAAAAGGACACACAATCTAAAATGAGGGGAAACAAATAACAGAGCTATAAGCTTGCATGGCTTGTGACTGCAGCCAGTTTTACTGCCCTAGCATTAAAGACACAGAAGGTTACCTTTTAACATTATTATTTAAACAGTCCACAGTGTGAAAGGAAGAACCCAAGACAGCAGTAAACTATTGCCTTGAAAGACTGATCTCTGCCAGCTACCTCTCTTTAAGAGAGAACTCAATCTATAGTCTCTGAAGCAAATCTGCAAGCACTTTCCAAACCGACACAGCTCCTCCAGCATTCCAGAGAGGAGATTTAACAATTGTCTTGCCTTGTTTAAGTTAGGTGATCTGGGTACCCAGGCACAAATGCATTACATAAAAATGATGATGAGGAGTGAGCATATATGCAAATGCATAGTCAAACATCTGTAAGCCTTAAATGCTCCTGTTTGCAGATATTCTAGTCCTGCCCATGTTAGAGTCCAATTTATCCCAAGACACCTTATCTTAAGATCACCTTCATCCACTCCAGTTCTGTTACTTCTATGATTCTCTGACCAATTAAAAATGGAAATTAAAAAAACAGCTCAGACTGCCTTTTTCAGACAAGGAATATTCACACCACAGTAACTGCAGAACAATCTTAAGTATAAGCAAGTGGGAGTGATTTCAGTGTATCCTTTAGCTATTAAAAAATAAACTAAAAGAAATCAGAAAAGATGTTCCACTGCTGGACTATGCTTGCCACATAGAACTAAACATTAGTGTTTCAGGGGAACAGGCACAGAGGGGTTAAAATTACTTTCCAAGGTTATAGTGTGTATCAGTGGGGAAATGCCTCTCTGGTTTTAAGGGGTGGGGGGAAGCCTTCAGATTCCACAGTGAGAAATTCCTACATACCAGTGAAGAACTGAGATACAGAGACACTAAATAATTTCTAGTATGATATTGGTTAGCAACTAGCAGAGCCAGGAATCAAAAGCAGAACTACCAAATCCAGGCACCCTGGATTAATCAGACATTGATTCTCATAAAGCAAGGAATACTGTTTGGAAGGTTGGTCGTGTGCAGCTGCAAAGGCAGTGCCAGGCCCAGAAAGCAAAGAATGAGAGAGAACAAGCTGAATAGCATGAAGATTGTTCCCCCTGCACAGGACGGAAAGCAGGCCACTTTCTCACCAAAGCAGTGCTCTCAAAACGGGAAAGCCACATTAGATACTAGGTGTGTATTTTGTCTCAAAAAGCTGTTCCTTCGCTCGGCAGCCCTGGTGGTTGCCTGGCACCTCCTCTATTTGGAGAGCTTTAACTGGTGAGCTGAAGTCACCACTCTCTCAGCAGCAGACGCATGGCTCATTGAGAGGCACAGCGGTGTGTTGGCCAACTCTAACTCTCAAGCGCTACGCTTCTTGGCAGCGCTGGCCTCTCTGGCTGCTGAATCCCAGAGCCCTGTGGAGAGAGCGGCCTAGATCCCACAAAAGCCTAGATACTGGTTGGATAAAGCCCCAATTCCACTCAGATTTTCATACTGACAGGGAAGATTTGCACCCGAGCCACATGGCTCTGGAAGTCATTTGCTGAACGACAGACGCGTCTCTGTGGTGCCCTGCCAGCTCCTTTCACATCTCCAGGCCCATGGAGCCCTGCACGCCGTTTCCTGGAGTCTCTGACTGCTCGAAGTGGCAGAGTGTGCAGCCAGGATCCAGACTGCCTGTGGGCTCATCCTCTACTCAAATGCCTTGCTTTGATCCCAGATACCTCACCACAACATGTTTGCACCTTGCCACATCCCAAAGCTATGGAATTAATTTATTTGTAGGGGTTTTAAAAATGATTTCTAGTCGAGGAAATAGTCCTAAAAAAATAACACTCTCACCGGTTCAAGAGGCAACATAGTTATTCAGACCTCTTTTCTGCCTCACTGTGAGGCTTTTTTTCTATTTTCTGTACTGGAGCACCCACCAGATATGTGGATAAATGTGGATAAGGAGTTTAATAAAACACAAAGGGTCAGGTCACACTGCCTGGGTTTCAGAGTTGGAAGCAAAGCCACACACCACCGCAATTCCTAGGTCCATCTACTGATGGAGCTATCCAGTCCTCTTCCCTTCCCTCTGACACCCCTAGATGGAACTGGTGACATATGGTTGACTAGGCAAAGTACTAACATAAGACCAAAATCATGATGGCCCCTTTTCAGCAGGAATGGCATAAATGCAGAGCATCCTAGTCTCCAGTCCTGGCTCTTATTCCTGTCAAACCACAGTGTTGCATGGATTGAACGCTTCCTTTAACGGAAATAGCCTCTCTCAACCTCCCTACTGCATATAAAACCAGCCACCCTGTGAGCACATCAGAGGCGGAAAACAAAACAGAAAGGAGCAGGAGAGGCAAAAGGGCTCAGGCCCAAATCTTGCCTTTATCATGGCCAGCCCTGGGGGTCCACACATACAGAAGCTCTGAACATATTAAAAGCAGACACTGAAAGTCTTATAGGTCGACATCATGCAAAAATGACCTAACTGGCAGCCATCAGATATCCTGAGCTTGCTGGGTGTGGGCTGCTCTTCTCAGGCAGCAGCTAACAGACTCCCTCCCAGGAGTGGCAGCCACATCACTTGTCTGCTGCACATGGCATTTTCCCCAGCAGCTCCGTCTGCTGAACACAAAGAACGAGCCCACAACATTAAAGAACAACCCCCTCCTTTGAAGTTGAGATTGTTTGGCTTGCCTGGCTACAAACTAAAACTGCGCCTTAATCATCCAGCTTTGAAGTCCTGTAAATCTACAGCTGCAGCAAAGTAAGGACCACTTGGCAATAAAACATTCATGATTAGTTTTTTCGAATTAAAGAGGAAAAGGCTTTGCTGGAGCTGAAACTTTCTTTTCCCCCCACTAAAAATCAAGGGGCAGGTGAAAAATCAATTGTGACTTGCCAGATCAGAGACTATATGACATTTTATAGCCCAGTTTTGAGTATTGTTGAGCCAATGCTCAGGCCAAAGGAAAACAGATATTTTATTGTAGGAGGGCATCTGAGAGAACAGTGGGTTTTAAACAGCAGGCTGCAGAGGTTGATAAACATTTTTCATTGTTTTGATGCCTTATTTGAGCCCTCACTTGTATCTTTCCAGAATCTGTCATTGCTGTAGGTTTTACCAGAGGCTAAGGATACATCACCAAATGAGACCTGTGGGAAATCTCCATAGGCACAACAGATTGCAAAGCAGAGGATGTACAGCAAGAGAGAGAACACTGTACTTTGACTTGGCTGTTTCATTTCAGGGGTGCCTGGGAGCTCTTGCAACCCCCACAAAAATAGAGAAGTAATCCAAAACGCAGTGTAGCCTGGCCTGGAATACTAGTGAGAAGATAAAATGGAGCATAGTGAGAATAAAGCTCACTTGGGGAGAAACAGGCTTCAAGCACAACTTGGTATAAACCTTGTCCAAGGAGCTAAGAGGCAAAACCCTGCACTGATTGCGATTTCAGGCTATAAGACTTTGGGGAATCAGGTCCCAGTTCCCAGCTCTGCTCGCCACTTCCTGTATTAATCTGGGCAAGTTCTCTCTCAAGGCTGAAACAGGAGTCTTTATTTGGGACTTTTCTTTCCCACATGACCAATATTTCTGGCCAGGAACTCATCCACAGCCCAGCTCCTGTCCCTAGGCCATCCGAACCTGTGGAAAAGAGATCATAACAAACCTCACTGCTCTCACTGGCTTACTCCTTCCCCTGTTCAGAGACACACAGAATGGCAAGGACAGACCCACTGGAGCCTGTGGCTACTATAGCTTTTATGCAACTGCACTTTTGCTGCTATGCCTAGGGCACTCTGTAATCATTTAATGCCTTTTAACGACCACATTTAGTTACTGGGAAGGATCTCCTTACTCAGATCACAGTAAAAACCTCTGCAAATGAAGTGCTTTCTGGAAGGGAGCTAGAAGGGATTGCCTCAAGTAACTGGATGGGAAGTGGCTCAAAAACTGGCAGGAGTCCAGCCTCTTCAAAGCAAGATTAATGACAGACTAATGTTAAACAGCTCATGGAGAAGCCCAGCTACCTCAGCACTCCACACTCAAATAGGTTCTCCCTTCATGCTTTGGCACTTCCCAGGGAAAGCGATGAGAAAGCTAGATGGATTTCACAGATCAGATAGACTTTGGCAGAAGCAGGCTCAGATATGCAACACCCTCTACGCTCTTTCGCGCACCAAAATGCTTTTAGGGAAAAGCTATTTGGGGTGTTCAGCTAGCTGAAAAGTTTCACGTTGGTAGTGACTCACTAAGAATATGACCGATTGGTGTTGGCTGAGCTTCCCTCAGTCAACTCTTAAAGGCTCAGATTATGCCATTTTGATTCTGGTTTAAAAACGGTCACTTCATAGGCTCCTTTTTCTTGCACAAGCTAGGCACCAAGCTGCTGCTCCTGGTTTCTCACTGCATTCCTGTGCATGCAAGACTTTCTTGCAAGGTTGAGCTCTAGGGCTATGCAAATCACAGGCACTGCACTGTGGCACCAGTGGTGGCTTCCAAGAGATGCGGCACCACTGAGTCTAGACCTACAGCCACAGCTCCTACCCCGGCCTGCTGCTTCTGGAGGCTTAGCCCTCTCCCACGCCAGAACAGCATCTGCACCCACTGGTGGGAATGCCAAATCATAGCAAGGTAGCAACAAAGATCATCTGACTAGGCAAAGGACTGAGCAATGAGTGACTGCTCCCCAGCTTCAAACTGTAACCTTTACACACTGCCTTGTGCTGGATGTCTAAAGCTGGGCTGCAAGCCTAAAGGGACCGCTGTGCATCCAATAAATCACAGCTTCTTACCGCAGAGGGGCAAGGAACATCTCACAGCAAACTGGCAGGCTTTCGGCAGAATGCACACACCCTTGCTCTCACAGCAGGCATCAGGGCTGGGCAAGTTTATCTTCAGGTGCACCTGCCAGAATAGCCTTACCTTTCCTGGCTGCACCATCAGCCCTTTCCTGCAACATCTGCTGCAGACACAGGCAGGGCAGGCAGCTTTCCTCAGCCTCTGTCTAGAGAGACATTCCTACTGTAGCACATGCTAGAAAGGAAAGAAGCACTGGTCAGCTGAGTGCCCCCAGCAGATGAGCAAAAAGAGGGAGCAAAAATTGTCCTTTGTCCCCTTGTAAAGTGGCATACATACATGTACACATACATAATAAAACCCTACAAAAAGAACTTAGCAAAAGCAAGTTAAGAATGCAATTATGATCTTTTCTCCTTTCTAGTAAAAACTTTGCTGACATGATTCTATCCTTAAGGATTCCTGAACAATTGTGTAAATTTCTGCACACGCACACACATTTTGCTCAACAAAATACCAAAAAGCTAGTACCGGTGGCTACAGGTCAGCTTAACTCAATTCTCACATCCCAACGGCTAGTTCTTGTTTTGCAATCTCCTTTTAAAATAGGAACCTGCTAGGAAACACAAAGGTAGGTTAAAGAAAGCAAATTTGCATTTCCTTCAAAACCTTTTCTTCAATTTTAAACCTGTGATGAAAACCTATACAATCTCTCCTTCTAGCTATGCCTTAGAAACAATTTATATTAAACAAGGAACTAGGAGAAGGAATATTAATAAACGTATATATACATATGTGTGTGTGTGTATATATATATATATAAAAGATGCTTAGCCAGATAAGCAAGTGAGATTCCTCAGATCCCCTGAAACTGATGCATGTCCCAGCTACAAGAAATCACTGCTCTTTGCCTTTATGCAAAACCCACATCTGGACTGCTGGCTAGATAACAAATGTCACAATAAAGACACATGCAACTGAACAAGAAAAATACAAGCAGTGTGTTTCTCTACTATGAGTTTATTACGTTGTCAGATTTTATAATGCTAGAGGCAAACTGCTCTCTTGAAGAGTTTTGTATCTAACTGGAGATAGAACAATCACATTTCCTGGAAAAGCCCACACAGCCATTCTCAAAGAAAATCTTACAACAGCAAGCTGAAAATCTATGTGGAATCATGCACTCAGGTAGCCCTACATAGGAAAGATGCTAAGAGGAAATATGCTTTTCCTTCACTCGGTATTATTTATTTGAAGTTATTATTTCAGTGTAGATTTTCAAAAAATGGTCCTTTTGGACAACAGAAACAAAAATATTAGAGCATTGCTCAGCTGCCTACCTGAACGTATCTGGAAAAACAAATATACACAGACATTCTGTTGCCGTTTTGTTCTGCATTAGGGATTCCATCCCTGTGCAAAACATATGCTCCATGTTTAAGGGGTTAAACATTCTCTCGCTTAGTCGGCTTTACTGAATGTAAAATGCAAGATAATAACACACAGTGTATCTTGAACCAAAAATGCACACAGCATAATAAAACCCTCTGTGCTAACCGACCGGCAGCATGAATAGATCCATTCCCACTGCTTGTTAATTCAAAATAAATCCTTTACTGTGATTTAAAGCAAAACAGACAACACTAAACACACCAAAAATATCATGACTTACCCTTTCGGAGACACTTGCTTTTCTTAACATATTTGGCAGTAAAAAACGGCATGGCTGCAATACTAAGGTTTCAGCCAAAGCTGACCTTTTATTACCAAGTGCTAAGAGCAAAATGACTGGACCAAAGAGAGAAAGCAAATTATTATACCAGATCTTTAAAATGCTCAATGATGAGCAAAGGGAATTCAGAGTGGGATAAAGTATGTCAAGTTGCACGGTGGGGATTGCAGATATCTTTCTGCTCATTAGCACTGCTGTTCGAGTTATTTAAAGTGTGCTCGGGGGAAATGAGGACAATTTCCATGACAATATGTACAGTATCATATAAGGAGGAAGCATTTTTTTCAGGCAGAACTTCTGCATTACTCAGCTGCTACAGCAACCAGCAATACATTGAGAAAGAAAGCAAAAAAAACCACATCAGGTCTGGGTAACGTAAAAAAACCTGATTCTATTAACCAGTTCTTGTCTACACTGGAAAATGTATCACTATAAAACCTCTCATGTCATGTCACTGGGCTATCCCCTCATTTTCTTCCTAGACACTTCTAGAAACAAGGAAGCCTTGCTAAGCAGTTAAAAGAAATCATCAGGAGGTTTTGATTCCAGTCACCTCACTACCCTATGCCTCAGTTTCCCTATCTTTCAAATGTGGTGACAATAGGGACATGTTTGTATTTGTAAAAATCTTTGAGGCTCTCGGTCAGCAGGTACTAAGAGAAAAACAAGTGCTTAACCTCATTGCTTTGCCATCCATGGTTACAGCTGTTTATTTTCCCTCACTCTGCCCATGCTGCTTTTAAGACCAAAGGCCACCTAAAATCTCTTGCATTTATTCAGCCAAGATGATTTAATCTGGAAATTCAGTCTTATTCTTGTTGCTTCTGCTGTGTCTCTGAGAAACTTAAGGCAGTTTGGTACTGACTCCATATCCTTTCTAATTCCATGAAGTTGGGACAGTACATTTAATAGCAATGACATTTATCCATGTCTGCCTCTTCCTAGTCACCTACCTTCAATTCACTTAACATCAGCATGTTGCTTGGGCAGGAAACACCTCTATCCTCACTTTAGAATACAAGGACAATGAAATTTGACTACGCAGTCTTGGGCACATCAGTATCTCTATGCCTCATGTCTTCCTACATCTAATGACTAGAAGATGGGACTCACGCTTTTAAAAGCTCATGGACTTGTCATGGAAAATGTGTAAAAGCAAAAGATCTGTACTTCCATGGGTGCTTCGGCTCTTAGCCTTTACTGCTTCCAGCCTTTGGGATAGTGCCAAATTGTTACTGCACTGAGATGCAAGTAAGCAGTTACCTGAGAGGGAGAACATTTATAATCTATAATCAATAACGCATTCACTGGCTGGATTTGAAGTTTCTAGACTAGCAAAGTGATCTGAATGAAACTAGTACTATTTTTATAAAGTAAAAGAATATACAATTCTATAATGAAAACTGCATAAACTGTACACTCCACAAGGTAGAGAGCTAATAGCAGGGCCTATTTCTTGAACCGTTTGTTGTCAGCGCAGAAATGTTTTGGTGGTTTTTTTTAGGAAAGACATGTTTCGTGCTCGAGGAAAATCCATTCAGTGTGCAATCTGAAAAACTTCACCATGGTTTAGTGTTCATAAATCCTGGAGTACTCAATAGGTACAATGTATCTGTACCACCATACCAAAAAAACCCAAGTCTGCTCTTCTATTAGACAGTTTGGAAATCAGCTGACAAGCTTTCAGACACAGAAACAATTCTCCCATAGCAAACTTCAAGCTAAGGTTAACTTAATTCTGTTAACCAATTTGAACAAAAAGGTATTTAAGAACATATGGAGCACAGAGGAACAGCAGAAAGGAAAGAGGTGAAAAAAGAGTCCCTATAAGTCAGTGACACATGCAATTGCCACCTGCGAATGACTGCAGGCTGTGGATTGGACTTGGGAAATTCACATGATCTTGAAATGGGTGGGCCAAGCTGGTTAGTGTCCGGCCCTTGGTGATGGCCATACCATCTTCTTCAGAAGCTGGAAAAATCTTGCACATATCAGTGTGTGCGTGCATACTACGTCCGTTCCATCCATAAACAGACTGGCACACACCTCTCCCCAAAAGACTGGGGGACACCACTATGTCTGAGTATGGAAGGAACTGGTCTAGTAAAGTATATCTTTGTTGTATTTAATCTGGAAACAATGCCTGATCCTAATCTCATGTCATCAAAGACAACTCAGACTTTCTCCCAGATCTAACACAATTTAGGGCCTCACAAATCTTTCCATGGATATCTGGAAAGTTTGGTGGCGGGGTGGGGAGGGGGCCTGTGTGTGTGGCTTTCCATCACTGCTAATTACTTCCAGAAGACCCCAAAGATTGACAAAATAACCAGATTCTAGTGAAGGAGTAACTCGTCAGGATGAACTCTCTGAGTTCATCCCTGAACCTCATGACACTTCCTCCTGCTGTCATTGTGTGGTACATGGGAAAAGACATCATGCTCAAACAGCCCTTGGAACATCCCCTTTATCCTTCAGCTTCCTCTTTGCCAGCAGACATGCCCCCCATGCAGTGACACACCAGGCTGGAGTTTCTGCTGAAGTAAGTATGCCTTTTTGCTCACAGTAAATCAAAAAAAAAAAAACCAAGAAAAAGAAATACCCAGTAAAACCACAGCACCACAAGGGAATTCCCTTCTCTGCCATTTTAACACAGGGTGAAATTTAAACTAATGCAGTAAATCCTCCCAGCTTCCTAAGAATCTGGCCCTTTAATGACCTTGCACAAAACCCTACTGCTTTTAACTCCAGTACCCCTATATTCTGCCTCATTTCCAACTCACTCTGCCCTTGGAGCTAAAAGCAGAGGTTGCCCTCCTGTTAGACTTGCAATTTCAGGGAGAACTTTGAACTTATGCAAACAAACATTTGTGTCTCTCATCCAGGGCAATGAAACACAGGCTCTTTCTCTTCCACTCCCCACCTCCTACTGCTACAACTTACTTTGAGGAACCCTAAGACCTTGTAAGTTCACGATGGGGGAACTGTTTATTCTTTATCCTCTAGTATTTTTCTGTTGCTCAGGCATAGCTTTCCTTAATCATCTCTCCAAACAGACATAGATCAGGTGAAAATTTCTATCCTGACAAAAATCAGCAGATACCAAGAAGAGACTGAATTGGATCCAAACGCTTAAACGTTATCATTCATTGAGCATTCAGTCTGCTTCCTTTAGTAATGCTTTTAGAAATGACTAGATACAACCAGGACAATCTAAATATTTTTCTGTTATGTATCATCACTCCAAAAATGCATTAATATATAGTTATTGGGTCCTTCCTCCTTTGATACTCCTTCACCCAACTTCAGATCCCAGTTCACAAACAGAGACTGACTGCGGAGTGCACAGAGCACAACCTTTGCTGTTAGCGGCAGGCTGGCTAGCGCAGAGGAAAGCACCTCTCACTCTTAATACTGCATCTTCTGTAACAAGTTTCAGTATCAGTTTTCAAAATGCTTTGCTAAAGAAAATCAGCGTCATGTTCCCCATCTTACAGACGGGAATTGGAGAAAGGAATCGTGACTTCTGTACAATCACCACAAGATTAAAAAAGGGAATAAGAGGGAGATTTTTCTGAATGTACATTAGTGATAAGCATATAGTTTTTTGGTTCCACTTCTCTCTCCTCTGGTCCAAGAGGATTTCACCACCTTAGAGGAATGGTGACTGACAACAGACATGAAAACTGCTGCTTTCTATTAAAGGCCACATGTTGGAATTTTCCACTGAATTACAGCCTTGGGGGACTTTCTGCTGTTATTTCCCACCTGGGCAAAGTTAGCATGAAACTCAGTGAGAAAGGCAGTGAGACTCTACCATATCATTAAGCATCTGATAACAGTCTATGTGATAAGACTACATGGCTCTCATAGCCCTTGAATGCAAGGGATGCCAGTGACTGGTGGGGAAGGAGGAGGAACGGAGGTGGAGCAGTTGCCCTCCATCACCCAGTAAGGTGATGCTCTAGAGTGGCAGGTGATAGAGGAGCAGGCGCTCCCTCCCTGACTCCGCCACCATCTCTGGGCTGGAAAGGGACCAAGGCTCAGCATCCCAACGTAGTAAATGAGCAGGCAGATGGCTGTCAGAGGATGGCCTGACCGCATGTCGAGCAAAAGCTGCTGTGCTATGTGAGCCCTGACACAGGAGGGATACCAGATGACTGCAGTAATACTCACCCCAGCCTGCTGCCTTAGCCCCAACTTCTATTTTATCAGATGGAAAGATCATGCACTCAGGGTACTCATTTAAAAAGATTTCTCCTCTCCCCCCCACAAGTGACTGGGAGAGATTTCTATCTTTTGCTGATTGGGCTGATAAAACCAGCCTTTTTCCTTTCAGTAGTTGAGAACTCAGCCTGCCCTAAAACAAGTAAGGTCATTTTAGTCTGTGACCACATACATAAATTGTATCTGCAGAACAAAGGAATCTCAGGTCAATTAAAAAGATCCTGTGGCTACAATATTCTTCTGGGAAGATGCCATCTACATATGCTTATTACAGCCACATAAATCCCACCCCCTCACTTGCCTCGAGCAAGTAATTGTCTTTAAAAGCAAGCAAAATAATTATTTTTCCAACATACTTGTCATCATTAATTATGGCCAGAATACCCAAGTAGGAGCTCATGCCCAGGCTTTTAAATGCTAGTTAGCATGGCTGGCTGTAACTTTACAGCTTTTTTTTTCAGTGTTAACATTAACATACTATGGCTTCCTTAAATCAAGGCACTCACTGATGAGCTAAGTATGATTCATCTGCAGAACACTAAGATCCTTCGTGCTTATCTGTCCCATAGTAAGAATGGGGTTTAATTTATGCCAATGCTATGGGTATATTCAAGCACCGCTGGCTGTATTCCTAATGTCATGTTCAAGCAAACGCGTCCCAGTGTAGAAAAGATTTTCAAAACATGAAGACTACACTTAGCAGGAATTAAATACCAACAGTCCACCGAGTTACAGGCATTTCACTGCTCCACTGGCCACCTTTGCAAAGCTCTATGGCATTAGTCTGTGAACATGGGATATTAACTTCCTAAAAAACAGAATGCAGCTTTGGCCTGGCTCCTGTACTGTTCCCTGAGCCAAGTCTCCCACTGAAGTTGATGGGACTTTCCCTGCATAAAGGCTACAGAATTTGCCCTACTTTTATTTTTCTAGTTTAACAGGGTGTGGGGTGGGAGGGGAAGAGATGCTATTTCCCTAGTACGTGTCTGTATTTCTTTATTCTGCTTACCAGGACTTCCTAAACTCCCTAAGCTGAAGAGGTTGATGTGTTGAAATACCACTTGATACAGAAGATTACAATGTAGCATAAAGTCCATTGGTAGCTTCCAGAAGGTATTTTTATCTTAATTGATTTTTAAATTACATGTTTCTAAAGTAACAGCAACTTTTGTTTGTCCACCAGCCTGCACGCAATCTGGCTTCGGAATCATTGCCACTCCAGGCATTCACAGATTTCAGGTCAGCCCACCAAAATCAGGAGACTGGCTTCCACCCAACGGGAATTTTTCATTATTGCTTATCTTCTGGCTTCTGAGCCTTTACAAATCTTATTTGGTAGCTTTATTTTAAATCCACAAGCACTAAGAGATTTGCTTTTTATTAATAAAAGCTGCAAATTTTACATAATCATAGTATTCAGAATTAGGGCTTTTGAAGGGAAAACACATACATAATGAGACACAGCATATTAGTTCAGGCCTACATATTTCTGAATGGGAAAACCCACAGCCTTGTTACATTTTTCTTAATTCACTATGGAAATGAAATAAATAAAATTATGTAGGTACCTAAACCAAAATGAGGACAGAAATATATCTATAGCACTGACAAAGCAGAACAGGACAAAAGTCACAAGGCTACAGTGCTTAGTTAAAAGACACTGATACAGCAAACTGATTCAGTAACACATTTTTACTGCTGGAACTGAATGCAAAGCATGGCTTAGTGGCACAGTAGGTAAAATGGGACAGATTAAATCACTGTAAACCTGCAAGCATTACAAGAGCAGGGAAGGAGCCTTTGCTTATATTCTCAGCACAGGAAATAGGTGCAATTTTACTCCTAGTCCTACTAGCAAAAAAGTTTAGCACAGACACCTGTACTCTCCACCCCAAACAGGATAATGAAAATGAAGACAAGGATAGAGAGATGGAGCTGAACAGAAAGACTGCATGTGCAACATAAGCTAGCAGCACAGCTTCTGTAGGGTATCCTTATCCTGCAGCTCCAGAGCCACCAGGTACAACCCCCTGACAACCCTCTCCAGCACCACGCAGCCTCTCACTACATCCTCCGGCACTGCGAGTAACAGAGTGTCACAACTTTGCCCCATGTGTGCAATCAAGAGGATGAAAGCTCCTGGGCACCAGTTAAGCAAAAGAACTTTTTCCTCCCCAGAGTAAGCTCTTATTTTCATCCTCATTACACAAGTGCTACTCCACAGTCCCTCAAGCATACATAATGCAACACGGCGATGCCAGCCTCACCATGCAAACCTCCCCAGGCTTTCAGAGGAGCAAGGGGAAAGAGGAATAAAACAGTAAAATGCAAATCAGCCACACACTGAATTTGAAAGTTGCCCTTAATTACAATTTCTTCCTGTTTCCCTGGGTGTTGGGAGCACTGCTCTGAGCAAGCCACACTGGTAAACACAGTCCTGATCACCTTGTTAAGCTCATTCAAGGACATTACATCTGCCTTGGCAATTCACTGGCTTTGAATGGAATCTGCCTTCTAGGCTACAATCATGATGAAGTACCAAGGTGCTATACTTCAGTATTTCTATTTTCACATCCATCCACTGGGCAGAGACTGAGACAGAACTTCTCTTTCATGTAAAAATATGAGGAAACAGAAACAGTGCAGGTTGCCATAAGACTCCTAAACCAAATATGTGCTTTCTTTAAGGGTTACGCTGCTGCTTGCTTGAGCCCTGCACCTCTTCAGTCCTGCATTCAGGCCAGGATCCCTTCCATTTGGATTATGCCTCCTCAGAGGAGCAACTTGACAGTTAACTTTCTGTTTTCTCTTTCTCTCTACAAGAGCAGGTAAACACCTTCTCGTCAGAACTGGCAATTACAGCAGTAACTGTCCCAACTAGAATACAGGCCTATTCAATCAAAAGCTGCCTGTATTTCAGGGTGCAGCAGGAGGAAAAAAAAAAAAAAATGCAGTCATGATACTGGGCCAAATGCTCAGCAGGTAGAAGTCAATCAGCTCTAATGACGTCCGCAAAGCCTAATTCATCCTCAGCTGAGGATCTGGTCCCATTTCTTTCCTGTGCACAACCACAGCTGAGAGCTTTAGGCCTGTTAACTGAGCTTCAGGGCTAGATTTATACTGCAAACTTTTCCAATGATGCCAGAGGGACATCAGTACACAGACTGAAGCATCATTCTAGTACACCTTCAGCTTAGACTAACAAAGCTGCAGATCTGCTACCATAATGCATCCTGTAGTTCACACTGAACAAAATCCTCACATAAAGACAGGTAACTGATACCTAACTGCACGGGCAGAGTGTCTGCTAAGGCAGCTATGTTGACCAGAGAGCATGTCTGTCTTCACCCTTGACCAGTAAAGAGCGTATAACATGCATTCAGACTGGTGCAACTAGAGTAATTTAACTACACTGCTACCCACTGAAGCATCTCCACAACAGAACAGAGCCAGAGAAACGGAAGCTGTATTTTAAGGAGATTGGAACAGTTTTTCAATTCAGTGCAAATCGGTTTGGCCTAAATTAAAACCTCTCAAAATATTACATTTTGCATAAAGTATTTCAACATTTTTCCTGATAAACATGTTTCTCATCTAAAAGCTGATCTACAGCAAAATAAAAGCTTAGCAAAAGCAGCAAGTGTAAAACAAAACTAAAACCATTTGGTTTGGAAGTCAGCAAACTGTCTTGGGACGACCCAAAATTACTTTTTTTCTGTTGCTTTGCTGAAAAGTAATTTGAACTTCTCCATCTGATTTTCCCCAGGAAGCCTAAACCATGATCTTTCCTCAGATTTCCCCCCCGAGTCATTACTTTCCTAGGAAAAAAAAAAAAAAGTAAGTAATAAAATAATAAAAAAAGAAAACCTCCAAACAACAACAAAAACCTTCTACTTTTTCCAGTAGTATCTGGATTAAGCCCTAGGAGTTTCTCTTTGTTCAGAAAATGCCCTGCAGCTGACTGTTACAGCGGTTCAGACAGCTCCTTTCCCAGTGGAGTACAAGATGGAGAGAAGACATTTACACACTCTGTGCTCTGAACCGCTTTGATCCATCAACACCCACCAGCTAAACATTTCACACCACTAGCCTCATTGATAAGGACTGTCAGCATCTTTATCACTCCTCTTCTGTACACAGGTCCATAGGTGTGACTACTCTGAGTTTGCATTACTTTGCTTTACTCATTTGTTCCTAGGGAGCGAAACGCAGCCTAGGTTTCATTCTAAGCATTGAATATGGTAGATGTGAGGCTTGATGTACTGTGCAACGCACCACCATTTTTCTTTAAATTGTACTCCGATTCCTCCAAGTTTCTCGCCCCCACTGCATAGCAGAAAACCATCCCAACATACCTGAAGTCAACGCAATGATACACACTCCAAAATATTTGAAGAACCACGAATTAAGATGTTAACTCTGAAACCCATTAATGGCAATGCAAATGTCCTCATCCAACAGATTAAGATGATTTGTTGCTAATCACTTGCACGGAAACATCCAGGTAACATGCTTAAGTCCCCCTGCCACCCCAAATCACCAGATGCACCATGACAATCTCCATTTTACAGTGGGGACAACTGGTCCCTACAGCTGCCAAAAATGGTGTTTTTCTACCACAGTTCTCCTTCAAAGACTGATAATTAAATATTTAGACAGAGAAATCTTTATCGATTAGATTTGATAACAAGGCATCAATGGCTTATGTCAAGCACATAACGCAGCCTCAGGGCAGGAAGGGAGAGGAATGCAGTCTCAGAAGGAAAGACCAGAGCAGGGGGTATTCAAAAGCCTCACTACATTTCAGGCTATATAGCACTTGCTCAAAAGGGTTGGATCCCATGGGTTTAATCTAACATACTGGAAAACTGGACCCAGCCTGGATCACCTTGATTCACAAGTCCAACCCCCAGTATCAGTGGTAAACAAATTGTTTAGTTCAGGGTATATCACACACCCTGCAATGCTGCAAGCTAAAAATTTCATAGCATTATAAGAACTTGAGACTTTAGTTAAAACAAAGAAACAAAACTGTAAAACAGACGAACAGCCATATTCAGTCAGGTCAGAGTTGGATGTATAGGGAGAAGGCACAGAAAAGGTACGAGTAAAGTCTGGTGGGTTTTTTTGCTGTTGTATATAGTATACACACATCCATGTGTTACAGCTGTACGTAACAGCTACCAACAGACTTGTTTTCCCATGAGTGTCTAATCACATTTTGAAGCCATTTAAGTTTTAGGTCCCATAATAAACAATGGTAATGAGAGCTACAATTTAATTGTGAATTGTCAAGAAAAAAATTCCCTTTGATCATTAAAAAACAGGAATTCTGGTCATTTAAAGGGACCCTAGCTGCTGTGTTATGAGAAGTCCTGAATAATTAATTATTCCCTTTTTGTTTTGCCCATACTCTTCAGAGTTATATCCAGTTATATTGTACCCACCTCACAATCATCTCTTCTCATGATTTAGGCAGTTTCTTCCTGCATGGAAGCCATGCATACATCTGAAACTATTCCTGTTGCTCTTAATTTTGGTATGTCTCATTTAGGTTTTGTTGCAATAGAGTTGGGGTCCTGATGATCAAAGTCCTAAACATGATCAAAGTCCTAAATCTATTTTACAGGACGGCATATCTCTGTTGAGTAAAAGTGGACAGATGACCATAGGAAATGGGTTACTGAAGTCATTGTCAGAAAGAAAGCATCTCTAATTGCATAACTGAAGGTATTTTCTCTAATTTTTAAATGGATGCAAAGCTGTCAATAAATCTCCAGCTGTGTCCCGTTTTACCACAGAACAGGCATGCTGCCATGGGACCCTGGTAAGGCTTGGGGCACAAAAGGGCTGATTGTAAATTTGCAAATGAAAGAGGCAGCCTCCTAAAAGCTCAGCTTTCCAGGTAGCATTGCTCTGCTCAAGTCAGCCATGCTATACTGACTTTTGTCTGTTGAACACCACACTGGTGAAAAAAGCATGCAGGGCAGCATTTGGAATTCAAATAACTGTTACTTTTACAGTGTGGTCTCCTAAATGCCAGGTTCAGGTTTTGCTTTACGTTTTTATAAACTACTTCTAGATTTCCCATTTTCTCATTTAGGAGTTGTATGCACAGGACAGGAGGCGAGTGAAAGTGGAACGAAAACAGTCCCCAACATGTACAATGAATGTAGGAAAAACTTCTGGTATTCAGTATCAACATCACAGTGATGATGACTAATGCACTCTCACTGGAGAAGCTAGACTCTCAATAGAAGTGGTCAAAAAGAGGAATAACTTTAATAGCAGCTTATTCTTGCATTTCAGACACTGGAACTGCCTAGTAGAGTTTGATAATCGTCCCCAGGTTACCAGCATCTTGCTGGTGTTGAGGTGGAAAAGGGAAACAAGACATTTCCTCTTCATCTAGATTTTTTGCTTTACTGTTTCTTCCCCATTCCTGAAGTGTATGTGTGCAGTGCGGTTTCAGAGTACAGCACTAGGACGTCTGCATTTTCAGTCCTAGCACTCATGGCTTTGATCCATAGGTGGCTATTTTTAGAAGCTCTGAATAGGCTGCTGCAGCCAAACTGCGAGAACTCTTTCTGGAGTCATCTTGTTTCTTAGATCTTTTTTGATACGCTAATTAGAGCAACAATGAGCAGTACATCAGCTGAGAATGCTTCAGACTTTTCCTGTTTTGATGCACATTGAACAGGATGCCTCACTGTACAGCAGCTGACAGTGCACAACAGACATGCTGTCACACACCACCTATCTACTACGCATGGTCAAGGAGCCATTTACAGAAGCCACTGCTCAGCCACAGCCACCTTTCAAGAAACTGCATCCACAGCACTGCCATGGAAGGAGCAGGCAACAATATTGCTCTGGATCAGACCAGCAAGCCTATGCACCCATGTCATGGTAACCCACTAAAGTAGGGTTAAAAACTGACTGCCTGACTTCCCTATGTTCAACTCTTGCTTAAATACAGTATTTTGCATTGTTGCCAGGATGGGAACATTGCTTCCTCTTATGGCTGCCCAACATTATCCATTATAAGACTCCTTTCAGTTGCCTGTAACTTTGCCAAAACACACCTGTTTTGCACAGGGTTGCCTGTGTCTTGCAGGCTGGCTAGCTCACCCTGGGCAGTAAAGGGCTGCCTTGTCCAGGACAGATCCGCCACCCCAATCTGGTCCTGATGGCTGCCCAAGTTTTTCTGTCCTGGCTAGGGAGGGGAGCTGGGGAAGGGAGAGCATCTCTGCAACTGATCCTTCTCAGATGGTAATGTGAACAGGAGGTATGAGCCTTCTCACTTGCCATCTGAATTAGCTTTCAGGTCTTTCCTGCTGTACTCTAAAGCACTACCTTTTTACTCAGCACTTTCCTCCACAACCCTTCCCCCAGACTGACTCCTTAAGGCTGGTGACTAACTCCCAGTCTGGGAATTCTGGGAGATCTACCTGGCATTTGGCCCACTCCATCCGGGACCCGACAAAACAGAGCTAAGATTTCTGGTTGGACATGCACACAATAGTTCTAATAATTAGGCTTCCTAATTTACCTGTAATGACCTTGCACACATGACAGTGAGTTTGCTGAGTAGATACCAAACTGTGTTCTATACCTGGCACTAACACTACCTTAAAGGCTAATCAGGGATTGACAGTCCCTTCAAACACTGGGATCAAGCTTACATTACCATTAAGTACAAAATTTCCAGCTAACTTTAAAGCTTAATGTTATCATAATCTATATTTTACAAGCAGACATAAAAAGAAAGAAATAATCCATGTAATTACTGTCCTGAGCTAGACCCCTCCTCCAAGCAAGAATATAAGTAATAGGAAGAAGACTAATCACTAATCAACAGGAAGATGGTAACCGATGGATTTCAAAGACAGTGTTGGTTTGTAAAGGGCAAAGTATTCCAGACAAGATGGACTTCGTTGCTATAATGAGACTGTAAAACAAGCAAAGAAGTGTAGCAGGGGCAACACACTTGGATTTCGTTACAGTACCATATCCCATGGCTCCTGAATTCCTCACAACAGTAACTCAAGTTGTCTGGCACACAAACACTCCCAGAAGGACTCAAAACTCAGATAGGCTTCTCAAAAAGGCGTTATCATAGCACACAGTGCACTAAACTTGAGAAGAGATATGCAATAGCCAGCAGCAGAGTAGGAAGCTCAGAGAAGGCCAGTTCTGCTCTGAAGCAGAACACAGTTTTGTTCCCTTTGCCGTAGCTCCCCATATGTGAAATGGTGAAGATGACAACTTCTTATTTCTGTCTTGTGTAACATGGCAGAGGTTCCACAACAACTAATGCTGGCTCTAAGCTATGAAATCACTTAATAAGGCATGACTGAGCTAGATCAGGCATGGACACAATCACATTTCTGTCAAGTTAGCAAAAGCACACAATAGAGAGTTTACATCAGCTTTATGCCAGCTGAAGGAGAAAAGATACCTAATCCAACATAAAATTGGAATGCTATAAGCAGACCATATCTGAGTTGAAATAAAGCTTGCTGATTTACAGCCTGGGGGGGGTGTCTTTTTTCTTTTCTTTTTTTTTTTTATAAATTTTAAACATCAAAATGAATTTATATCAGAACAATGCTTTGTATCACGTGGCTATATCTTTGGTACTAACAGCTCTAAAAACATTAAATTCTTGAAACAGCCTCAGACTGTCAACTCTTCAGCACATGTTAAATCTCTCATCACAATACACACAGTATGAGGCTCTAGCCTCAGCTGTGCTTCAGGTCTTGTATCTAGATTTTTGTTTGCACTAAGATCTACTCCATTTAGAGGCATCCAACATTTCTCTCTCCCTAGAGAACACATCATGTAATGTTTTATTTAGTGATCAGATAATATTTTCATAAAGATCTGTGAGTAGAAAAGTGTGAGAGACTGTGAAAATAGTAAAAGTGTTGCAAACTGCAGTGACAGAAGTAGAGCAAAGAATCCTAGATAGGTTACAAATACAGAAATAACCACAGGAGATTAAAAGCAATGTATAATACAATGTGTACATTATGGAAAAATGAATCCTGGCAGCAATGAGATATGACAGGGAATGGCTAATTAGGAAGGTATTTTTAGGTGATAAAAGCAGCAGAGAAAGCACAGTTTGGGCTGCAAAATAAGAGACTTAAATCACCAATCCTCTTCCAACACATTACATGGCTCTGTGAACTTACATGTTGTTATACAGTCACCTCCTGTATACCCAGCTGAACACCTTCCCAGCCTCATGGCCAGGACTCTTTCCCTGCTCTCTCATCTGAATTAAGTGATTTTACTAAAACTGTAAAAAGCCTAATTTCTGTGAAAAGCAGATTTCTGTTGAAGTTTTAGTTTTCAATCAAGTTACTAGGTGACTAGGACTGGAAATCTACCTATGAAAAAGCAAGATTACAGTAAAACTGTACTCGCTGTTCTGTTACTACACAGCCTATATGCAGGCTAACATAAACAGTTTGGCAAGGCTATCACAGCTACATATGTGACTCAGAACCAATTCTACCCCTTCTTCCTGCACATGTACTACATAGTGTTTATATAAACTACTGCTTTCAAGTGTGCTGAGTTGCTACTCAACCAGGCAGGTAGTTCTGGAGTTGTCACCAGTAGGTATAAACCTTACTGTCCTGCACTAGCACATATTTCTTAACGCCATTTCACATTTCTCTGAGATTTCCCGCAAATCTAGCCATTTATATTGTAAGACCTCAGCACTAATGTCTACAACACTATCCAGAAATAACCCAGAGAACATTATGCAAACCTCACACCATAGAGAGCATACAAATAGGAACAATTCAGGTTGACCCTCATCCTGACCAGTATCATGTCTGTCTGAAGCATTTTCTCTACAGTGCTCATGGCTTCAAGACAAGAAAGTGAGCAGAAAAAAGCATGTGATGCAGGACTTATTAGAAGAGATATGAAAATATCACAGAACCATGCTGCTAACAGTAAGTCAGAAAAAAAAATCCAAAATGGTCTGAAACCAACAACCTGGAGCACCAAAGGCCAAGCATGTAAGGAGAGAGTGCTAGCTGGCCCTTCCACGAGTCTGCTAGGACCTTTAGTTCTTTCAAGATCTCTTCCACTGTAAGCAACTGGCATGGCATTTTGGGCTTATATGGGGAAAAAACAGAGCAGAACAATAATGATTCAATGTGGAATCCACCTTTTCCCCCAACTCCCCGCTTCTTTTTCCCATTTTCAGATGCCTCCCCCACCTCCCATCTGCTCCCTGCCTGCAGGGAACCCTTGCTAGAAGCCACAACAACAGTTGCTCATCTCTGTAGCCTCTCCAGTTGGATTGGTGTTATTAGCAGTGAGGCACACATGGTTCCTAATCAACTTTATTAAAACAGTTCATTACAACATATACACACCACTTGCATGTTTATGACAAAAAATGAACCTCAAAGGCTCAATTCCTACAATATTAACAAATCAATGTGGTGCAACAAACAAATCTGTTTTTCCTAGTAAAAGCAAGATTGTCTCTTGAGTCACAGTTAAAGAGACTGACTCACCTTTTTACTGCTAGTTTAAGATTAAATCTATTTTAGTCTCATATTCTAACAGCCTTACTTCATCTACACACCTCATTGCTTGTGAGTAGATTCTGCTTTCCCAATATCCTTGTATGGTAGGGAACACAGTGTAAATGAAGTACTTGACTACTGATGTCTATGGTCTCATTGAATGAGGTTTTTTTAACTTCTCTGTCCCTCAAAACTTTAATAGTGTTTACTCCCAAACATATCTGGCTGTCATTATGTCTAATCTCAGTCAAACACCCTTACAGTCAACTCCTTTCATCCCTCTCACTTACATGTTTATATAAAATATAGATGTCTCTTTTTTACTCTGTATAGAAATATATTTCAGTTTTAAGAGCAGTGTTGAACACTGTACTCTACTGAGACAGGAAGGAGTGGTCCTTCTAAGAGACGTGAGGAATTATGTTTATAGGTGAGTGGGGTAAACACGTGCTGCCTACTGTCTGGATAGACAGCAGCCCACAGGCCATCACTGTTAGAGAAGCTAATGAAGCAGTTAACATTTCTGCCCAAATAGCGCTAAAAACTGAATTCCTCATTGTTACAAATAGCAGGAAGTCTCTGCATAGGTGGATGTCATAGGAAGTCATCTCATACAGGTGGATGAATGCTAGTATTTGTTGAGAAGTAAATACATTCTTTTATCCTAATGTCTTTTTAGTGCTCAGATACTTTTCAGGGTAGCTGGCAAACCTAACAAAGCTTTTAATTCCCTATGTGCGGCAATCTGAAATTGGCACAGAGGACCTCTCAACTTGAGCAGCCCAGCACAGGACTTGTAGATAGCCAAGAAGCAACAAGGCGGCCTCTGCTAAGCTGCATGGTCTGCTTTAGGAGCTTGCAATTCAGGACATAATAATAATAACCTCTCAGGAGGAAGCATAAACATACAGCATGTTACAGACAGTCCACGATGGATCCACATCCTGGGTCTCAGGCCCTTCCATCCTCCTTGGGCTAGTCTTTTAATGTTTTTTATGGAGTCTCAGCAGCAGCAGTCTAAGGATAACAATAATAGCCACTCTGAATGACATAGGCAACCACATCCATAGATGTCATTCATCTGTGTAGTGAGTTTTCAAGGCTTTGCAGGTAGACAGGGTCACAAGAACAGATCCAGAAAAGACACAGTTTCATATTTTTCATCAGAACAATCCTCTCCAATCCCATAACCAATTCTGGATCAACAAAAAAGCCTCTCCGTTAATCTGAAATTTGTCCATTGCAGGTGAATAATCACCCATGCAATTCCCACGCATTCAAAGATATATGGAAAATAACGTTTTAAAATAAAGTTAAAATTGTCTCCCCTATTCTTTTAACACAATTCTCTGAACTTGCAGCAGCGAGTAATTTCAGTCTTTACAATTCTTTCCCTTAATCCAACTCTGATGATAATGTTCTTTTTGATGACAAGCTAAACCTAGACATTAGCAATGACACTTAACACGCCTTGGATACTCCCTGCTCCCAACTCCAACACCCAGATACCTGCACTGAGAAGAACAGCAGTTACATGGGCTGAGCACTTCAAATTGATACCTAAGGAAGGCCAGCTTGAGTCATCTCATTCACTAACCACAGTTGTTGCAAGCAACTCCCTAAAAGCTTGATGATGTGGGGGCAGCAATGGGATTAGAACCTGGCAGGTAAACATCTCCTGGAGACAGCAACCTAACCTCTATCCATCCCAGCTTCCTTGCTTCCATCTCAGCTGTCTCAAGTTTCTTAAGCACCGAAAGTGTAATGGGAATAGCTGAAAGAGAGAATGAAAAATAAACTAAGTGCTCCCTATTAATAACAGCTGAAGGGAATGAATGAGACAGACTGGGTCAGGCCCAGGAGAGTGAGAAAGGGCAGGCTGGGCCTCAGCATGCCAACAAGGGCTTCACATTCTGAGAAAGAAACTTGGAATTAAGTACACTTTAAAAATAAACCCCAGTCATTGCTGAATCTCTCTCTCATGGCTGCAGTTGCACTGCTGAACCTTTGCCCACAGCAACATATCTGGCTTTCAGCCAAAGATTTGAAAGTCACTGTGATCTTTTTTCCCCTCCTCCCTAGCCATCCATAATTTTTAAGCATTCCCACAGCTGTGAAAGAAACGATAGCTGGGAGGGGGCAGTACTTGTGTACCCAGAGGCTGCTCTCTCACATTTGCTCACAGCTGGAATTCTTCATGGTCTTTGGCACAATCCCTTACTATCGCCTCGGCTGCTGGGCTGCCCTTTGAATGGGTGCAGCTATCTGAACAGTTTCAGAATTATTTCTAATCTGAGAAATACTGGATTTTCCCATAAGCTCACATAAAAATGGGCAGCTGTTTCCATGTGGAAAAAAAAAAATAGCAAGTCTATTTGGAGTAGAGGTTCATAATTCAAACAGATGAATAGTCTGTTACAGACTTCAGTTTGTGAAGCATAGGCTGCGTCTTGAGGCCATGACACCATTTTCCTTATTCATATGCCCCTTACCTTGCCAAACTAACTCCACCGTGAAGTTCACTTTGTGGCACTAGGGTTGCTGAGCATGTGGTGAGTTCTTGGAGAGGGCAAGGGCCCCAGTCAGGAGTCACAGTGCTCTCCTATCTGCCCAGTTGTTTAGCATGGGAACTACCTGAGGTTCAGAGTCTCCGTCTGCCTGATGTAAAACGACAACAACAACATACAAACTCAGTGGTGCTCAACCACTCACCTGGTATGGAACAAATCACCTCTTCTAGAGGCCCTTAAGCATTGTACTCACCCCGCCTCGCCCATCGTGTCATTAGAGATCTATCACATGGCAGGTAGGTGTCGCACAACAGGGACAGGTGACATCTTGTGATGGGATGGGCATGTAGAAGAGTTAAACGCAGATGTTCCCTGCACTTTCCAACACATCACCAGATGTGTCCTTATTGCATGCATAGGAGCTCTTAGAATTTTATTCACGTGCAATTTACTTTGTTCACATGCTGGGAAAAACCTATGGAGCCTCTGGGTAGGAGCACAGCAGGGACAGGACTACCAGAATAATCCCCCTCCAGTCCTCGACCCACTTCCTGCCCACATCTGAAGAACCACCAACAAACAGGACAGAAGGGAAATGTTCTGGCCTGTGTGGTGTATGCTTGGCATCCCTGGATTAATCTTTTTGAAACCTCAGGCTGTCCTGACAGTTTTAAAAAGCTGTAAATACCCGATGAAATGTCCTAAATTAATATGTCTGCCTAAACTGTGAAGACTTTACTTTGGCTAAAGAAAGTGGATTCCCCCCCCACTCCCAGTTTTCAGGAAACGACTGAATTTAACTTGCTCATTTACATACCACTGCTACTGTACAATTTGCCCCCTCAGACTATGCCTCAAATTTTGCCTCTCAACTTAGTTTATAAAGTTATAAACTGAGATGCACTGACGAATGGCTGATAACATCACCACTGAAACAGCTGTCATAGATGCCACAGTTAAAATTTTAGCCATATCAGAACTCCATTGTGTCATACCACTCTAAAACATACAGCTATGGGGGAAATAGCCTCATAGTAGTTACTAAAGATGTTCACTAAGTCTGGGCTGCAAAGTGCTAGGTGCTGCCTAAACACGCAGCTGGCAGTCTCCACTGTCTAGAAGATAGAAGTAACAATTGGTTGAGACAAACAACAACTAAAAATAGTCTGAGGAGGGAGTGGTAGCTAATGAGGATGTGTGTGGCTTTTTTAGACCACAACAAGAGATGGTCCATGCCCTGCAGAGTTTATCATCATAACAGAGTAGAGAACAGGCAGGCAGGGAATTGCCGGCAGGCAAAGGGAGCAGTGGTTCACAGTCACACAGCAGGCATCAATAGAGCCAGGAGTAGGAACTCATACTGCTCCGTTCTGTGTGATGCACCACCCACTATCCACAATGTGAAGCCCCGCCATACACAAATACACACATTCCCAGCAGATCTACTTGCTGGTTTATATTCCACCCACCTCGATGAGCTCAGCAGTGTATGCAATTAACCTTTGCAGATGCCTTTCATGGACTCTGCAAGCTAATCACAATATTAGGGGATTGGAAAGTATCTCTGTTAAACTTATCGAAGGAAAAATGAGAAAAAGAATACTGTAAGACAAACCTGCAAGGTGATTGAGACATCTATTGTAACAGAACATCTACAGCAAGGAGAAGAAAGCAAAACAAAACGTACCTTTAGGCTAGCTGTTTCTCGACTTGGAAATGCTGATTCTTACAGCGTTAATATTCAATCACTCTTGTGGTGGATTTTATAAAATGAAAAATAAACCCAGAAAATGTTATCACTGAAGACCAGTTAAAAACCTGAACATGGGATAAAACGTGAACTGATAGGAGAATGAACTTACTGTGCAAAATCCCATTATGAAACACTCACGAGCTTGTCAATACTCACTTTTACACAGATTTAACTAAATTGATATAAAACCCAATGCAGCTAAATAGATGTAGCCCTTCAGCATAACTAAAGTCAGAGTACATTAAAAGTATATCAGCATGACTTGGATGGATAGTGAATGAACTAAAAATCAATATCCATTTAGTTAAATGGGTTTAGCAATAGAATGCCAACCAGACATGAGCGACGATAAATTCTAGCCATTGACATTACTTCTTCCCCAGGCTCCAAGCCCCAGCTCCAGCCCTATGACTGACTCGCTGAACAGATAAGTCTGCAAGTTTGATTCATAAAATCTTAGTGATGTACATCTCAAGCTGAGATATAATCACAATTCATGCAAGAAGCACTAGGCAACACTGATTAGACAAGGCTTAGCTAGACTTTAACCATCTCTAGCACCTGTGCTTTCCAGTAAGTATGGGCATAATGATAGGAGGAGTTCATCTCCAAAAATCTCTCCATCCCTTTGTAGGCCCTAAAATGAAGGCATGAGCAAGAACTATCACAGTGCAGTTTCCTCTCTCTGACGTTTTTCATGATCTCCCTCTTGTGGCAAGAGAGACTCACTTTTTTCCTTGGAAAAAAGCAAAACCTTCAATACATTCAATAAACTACTTTCTGCATGAGCCAGCACACATTGCTGGGTCAACACAGAAGAAAAAAAAGCTATTAAACAAAACAGAGGCTCTCTACTACCTCTTCTTTTCACTTGTAATAGTGACACTTGGATCAGCTGAAGTGCCAATACCAGAAATCTGAGAGCCCACCACATCATTTCCTTTTCTTTATAGCCGATGGTTTTAAACCACCTCCTCTGTTACTCATATGTGCCACACAGTCATACCATGACCGCACTGTAAACAGTACTATCATGTAAAACTCATCCTCTTGTATGCTGTCATCTCTTTAGCAGGACTGAGATTTACCAATATGAAAAAACAGCAGCAGCTGAGTAAAGACGTTAGGAAAGTGGGAAACAGAGGGACCAAAGGCCATTCTCTGCACTCAGCTGCAGACAACAGACCAGAGTACAACCATCAGTCCTGCTCACTCTGTTGCCAAGCAATTGAAAATGAGGGTCCATGAACCAAATCCAGCCTCAGCATCTGTGAAGACTCAGAGAATGGGATTTTAAGAACCATGGCATGTCAACACCTGTAATAACGGGCTTTCATAACACACATTTCAAAAGAAAAATTAATATGTCCTCTCAAAGGTTACATTGCACCCATTCTGTTTTCAACCCTATTTTGTATTAGCTACATGCAATGTCAACTCCCCTCAATTAGACACATTCATTATTCAAGCTAATCCAACATGCCCTTGAGAACCAGGATTAGGAAACAAAGGTATCACTGCAGGGACAGAACATATCTTTAAATGACTGCAGCTTTAAACAGTCTACAGATGGTTGAGTCAGGCCAAAAGACCAAAAATAGAATTTATCCCCCAGATCCCAGATATATACACTAGTCCTAGGTTATCACATTTTTGTACTCAAGAACAAAGTAACATGATGTTACTTCTAATTACAACAATTTTATTCTACTGTCCACAGTTTACAGGCTTCGTGCTATGTGTGAACAAGAATAGAATACTGCAAGCACAACTACTTCATGTTTTCCTTCCCTTATTTAATGCTTAGGCACTAAATATTCAAATTGTTAATCTAGAGATCTCCCCATAACACTGGAATATCACTACAGTAATAGACCTTATATTCTCACATGGTGTGTAGGAAAACTTCAGTACAAGCAAACAGCACGAGAATCATGTGCAAATTGAACACTTCATGCTACTCTACTTTAAGGTCAGCAATTGCAAGCCCAGGCAGTCACAAGAGATATCTAGGAAGATCTAGGTCCTACAGAAAGGTAAGAACTGTCCTTAAGGACGCAGAAAACAAGCCCAGCACAATGCTAGGAAGAGCTGTACTGCTGCACCTGCCGACTCCCAACATAGTGAGCAAACAACACCTGAACATGTGTCCTGTCTAACATGCTTATAAACTAAGAGGTGACCAGTCTATTAGAAATAACAGCTGAAGCCTAGGAAGATTTTAAACTAGTGCAGGAGGCAACCTCAGTGGAAACAGGAATTTAACACCACAGGAACAGTACATCAGGGCAGAGTCCTTCTTTCATTGTCACATAAAAACTTCCTAATTTCTTACTCTGGACTTACTAGATCTAGCCTTTAGTATAATTTTTATATTCTCTGATTAGTTTAACCAGTTTTGTCTAGAGCTTATAGTCAATTTTGGATACTGAGATGAAAAGTTCATTGCTATATACAACATACACTTTCCCACGTCTTTTTTTCAACACCTCTTTTTGACCTAACTTTGGCTAAAAGCCTTAACTTCTAAGCAGAGTTTATAAAGTATTCTAGGGTCTGCAGAAACATTCCTCCATTTTTCTTCAGCATTTTAAAATTTTTATTTATTTACACAGTCGTTTCCCTATTTACTTTATAAACTGCATGTTTCCTTGGCATCTGTGCTAAGCATAATGGGGCTTTAGGCAATGACTAGATGTAGCATGAAGTAATGCTACACCTACATTCTCAGAGAGTCCTTTAAATGAAGGCTCACTGGATTTGGAGCAGACCTGGAAAGTCATCCCTTTCAAATGGTGCATGCTCTGGCCAGTCCTATCTATCCTCAAATCCACTATAACTACACAGCAAGAATGTTTGTCTCCTAGAATAGCCACAGATAGAGCTTCAACTTGTAGTTCAACAATTAATACTTTAAATAAATTCTATTCAACCCATCTTGATCATAACACTATGATAGCCTCCAATTGTTTGAACTTTTTCAAGGCAATAACAAGCTAAGAACTAGGGTTTCAACACCAAAGTTTCACCTCCCCCACTAAATGGGAAAAAAAAAAAATATCACTGTCAGAAATCAGCAGCCTCATCCCTCTGTTCATGAAGCACTACCAGTCCTGTCCAATTAATCATGACAACAGCTATTTGCATATACACAATTCAGCCAGTTCATTAGGATAACATCAATAAAATGACAATTAGTTAGCACTCACATGGCACTTTACCCAGATGCAATAACTGATTAAGGAGATAGAAAAACTATAAAGTGAGAGCAGTCCATACATTTTAGGTGGCCAGAATTTTTTTAGGAACTGAGCATTTGTTGGGGTTCCTCCGCCCCTCCAAGTCCAACTGTGAAGGCAAAGTGGATGAGCAGTTACCAACAGAACAGAACGCACATCTTCCCTAATGGGGCAGCGTAAAACCTACCTACATTAGCACACTGTGAGCAGGCTGACACACAACACCGAGCACTACCTCACAGCACCAGTCCGACTTTGCTCTGAAAGTCCTTTAGTACACTGTCAGTATTGCCAAGGGCTGAAGATGCTTTATATGCAAAACAGCTTGCACTGCCCCTTCAGCTATCCCCTTCCCAGGGGGACACTTTGTATGAACAGAATTTACACAGTGTCCTTAAACAGCACCTCATTTCAATAGGAACATCATGGTTACTGACCTTGGCTTCCCTGGAAACAAAGCATTAAAAGGATAAAAAACCCAAACCCAAACAGGCTATCCCTAGTCAAAGCAATCCAAACAGGCTTCCCTACTTGAAAGTGACTTTCAAACAAACCAGAACAACACAGATTAGTGCTAAGGACAGTAATCCCATTCAAAAGCAGTGTCTACTTTTTTCGAATTCCTCCTGCACATTTAGATGAGTCTGGAAAGATGGATATGATTACTTTCATCTGTATTGGGGTAATGTCTCTGTGCCCTCATATCACCGAGCAATTACTGTAAAACCAAAGTGAAGGTCTTTGAGGCAAAGAAACAGACAAGAACAGAAGCAGCTCTTGCAGTGTACACACAACGACTAAATGAAAACATGGAAGTTATGGTCAGACCATCTACTCAGCACATCTTCAGCAGTTACCAGCCCTTATCTAGGAGTCTCCATTTTAAGGGAGATGCATTAACACACCATAGCATATTCTTCAGCTAACGCATTTTATTTTGCATTTCCACCAGATAGAGGTACATCTATAAGTTACCATATGTCCATAGAGGATGAAAGTTTAGATGCACTAACTTAATAGCCAATGATCACAGAGCTCTATCCTAATAATAAGAGCAGAACAAAAAGTTTACCTAAAAAGAGAATAGATTTTGTGATGATGACAACAGAAGAACACTGAGTAGGGATTCTAATCAGTCATTTCAGTTTCCTTTTATTTCTAAAAGAGCTCATCATGTCAAGATGATAAAACAGACATGCTGAAAGCTTTGACAAAAGAGTTTGGATTATGCCTATGGAGTAAAGTGGTAGAAAGCTGCATTTGATGCACTGGAGAAAGAATGTAAAGGAGAGACTGGAAGTGACTAAGCAGCAGAAGACACAGGTCTTTTGAGTAGCTGCCCCTTTCTAACACTAATACTAACCATTCTTCCAAATCCATGAAAGGCAATAGAATTTTTTCTCTAATCATATCTGGCCTTCTTCCAAGAGCAAGGACCTGTGGGGCAAGATTTGGATTCCATCCTCCCAACAAATAGACCATGTTCATCACTATACTGTCCTGCAGAAGAGACCCTCATCCACATTGAGAAGAGCATCAGAGACTTCACATATGCTTTTATACACCCTCTGTGCTTGCAGAGGTTACATGAGGAAGCTTTTTCCTTTGTTCTGGACAAACCAAAGGATAAAAATAGAGATGCTCTCTAACATTAAGCAGACACATCCATTTGTAGAAACAGAATGGCTGCTTTGAAGCTGCCACCCCTGTATTGCAGTAGGTAAAATGACAGCAGTTGTGAGAGGAAACAAACATTTGCATGGCTTATTAAGGGTAACTGGTTCTACGCCATTCTTGACATGTTGCACAAAATGAAACAGAGTACGTGGCTTGCAAATAGAAACGTGATGCTGGTGATTATGTGGTCTTAACATCTGTAATGCTCAGTGTAGACTAAATAGCTATTATTATCTCAGTGGAATTTCATAGGTATGGTTATATTTGGGGGTTACAATAGGCAAAGTTACGATATAAACTTAGAATCATAGAATCATTAAGGTTGGAAAGGACCTCTAAGAATATCAAGTCCAACTGTCAACCCAACACTACCATGCCCACTAAACCACATCCCAAAGTGCCATGTCTACACGGTTTTTTAACGCCTCCAGTGATGGTGACTCCACCACCTCCCTGGACAGCCTGTTCCAATGTTTAACCACTCTCTTAGTAAAGAAATTTTTCCTAATATCCAATCTAAACCTCCCCTGGCACAACTTGAGGCCATTTCCTCTCGTCCTATCGCTAGTTACTTGGGAGAAGAGACCAACACCCACCTCGCCACAACCCCCTTTTCAGGTAGTTGTAGACAGCAATAAGGTCCCCTCAGCCTCCTCTTCTCCAGACTAAACCCCAGTTCCCTCAGCTGCTCCTCATAAGATTTGCTCTCCAGACCCTTCACCACCTTCATCGCCCTTCTCTGAACACACTCCAGCAACTCAACATCCTGCTTGTAGTGAGGGGCCAAAACTGAACACAGTATTTGAGGTGCGGCCTCACCAGTGCTGAGTACAGGGGCACAATCACTTCCCTACTCCTGCTGGTCACACTATTTCTGATACAGGCCAGGACGCTGTTGGCCTTCTCAGACACCCAGGCACACTGTCGGCTCACATTCAACTGTCTGTCAACCAGCACCCCCAGGTCTTTTTCTGCTGGGCAGCCTTCCAGCCACTCTTTCCCAAGCCTGTAGCGTTGCATGGCGTTGTTATGACCAAAGTGCAGGACCCGGCACTTGGCCTTGTTAAATCTCATACAGTTGACCTCAGCCCATCGATCCAGATCCCTCTGCAGAGCCCTCCTGCCCTTGAGCAGATCAACACTCCCACCCAATTTGGTGTCATCGGCAAACTCACTGAGGGAGCACTCAATCCCCTCATCCAGATCATTGATGAAGATACTAAATAAGACTGGCTCCAAAACTGAGCCCTGGGGAACACCGCTTGTGACTGGCCACTAACTGTATTTAACTCCGCTCACCACAACTCTCTGGGCTCAGCCTTCCAGCCAGTATTTATCCAGTGAAGAGTACACCTAAGTCATGAGCCACCAGCTTCTCTAGAAGAATGCTGTGGGAGACAGTGTCAAAGGCAGTCTCAAACTTACATGTCCTCCCTGTAACATATTCTAAGCTGGACCTCAACTGTGTGCCTCAGGCTTTCCAGTTCATTTGCATGGATTCAAATTTCATTCCAGTTCAAACCTGTACAAACAACATTTTCTAGACCCACAAGCAGAAGTTGCCACTCCCACTTTTTCTACGGATATCCTCCCCTGCATTTTCTGCGGCTCATCCTCTTCTAGTGATACAGAAAGCACTGAAATGCACCCAAGGCAAAAAACATATTTCAATGAAATATTTAGCCATTTCTGAAAGTTCTCATGGCTGCTCAATTCTGTACAGCAACCAGGACTCGCTCTGCACACACATCACAAAACATCAAGCCCATTCATGTGGCAGTAATTATGAGATTCCCTGAGGAATAGACCTTGACAGACACTTCAATTGAAAGCTATTATCTAGTTCATATTGATTTCAATTAGCAATTAGGTTTTGGAACAGAACAAAAGGTCTGTCGGAACAGAAAATTACTGGGACTATTACTCTTAGAGATCTGACTGGACACAACAGCCTGACACTTGATGAAGATGTCAAAACTGACTGACTCCTCCTCAGGAGAAACCTGTACAAGAAAATCATCCTTCCCCACATCCCCTTGTCCCCCCCTCCCCCCCGTCATGCATTAAGGGACATTCTCCTTTCTATAATTATTTTTAATTCAGATTACCAAACCTCATATTTCTGGCTTTGATAATGACCATAACACTTATTCACATTAAGAGTTTTCACTACACAATCAGTACTGAGCACTAGCCACACCAGAGCTGAAAGTGCATATCTTTTAGGAAATCACCACTAAAATATCAAACCCTCCCCTGCGGATCACACACTGGCTGCTGAGACTAGCATGGCCTCCCAACCCATCATCAAGCCACACTGTCTCACTGGGAACCAAGCTGTAATAGCAGCCAACTCCGCCTTAATGAAGGCTTTCACTTAAGACTGACAGAGGATAGATCTCATCTATTGTGCTACTAAATGACACAGGTTTGGACCAGTAAACTCGGTACCTCCTGGGATGCTGAATATGGCATCCCAATGTTTTATGGCTTACCTGGAAGCCTAACAGCAGCAGAGGTTTTGTCGAGAAGCCACATGCACAGAACATTTCATGCCCTGCACACCAGTTCTGCTCAGTTCCAAACATGGACTGATGCAATTAGATTGAAAGAAAGTAAAAGGAAAGAGGTGGAGTAAAAGCCAGTGTGCTACAAGCCTCTGGATTTGTTCTTCAGCTATACTGAAATGCCTTATTGAGCTCACTCAGTGGCATCAGCTTCAGGGACTGCCGTCTACCCTGATGGTATTAAACTCCTCAGAGCCATGTTACACCTTAACCCAGAAAGGATTTTTATGCATAGTATAAAGGAAATTAGAAACTAGACAAAAGAAAATTATTTCAGAAGGTTTTCACTTCAATGCAAAACTCTCCCAGCATTCCATGACAAAAGGACACCAGGACCCCTGGAGCATTGCTGCTATTTATTTAAGAATTGTCTTGGTGTATTTCATTTAATCAAAACTTATCCCACACATTCACCCTGTGAACGAATGGTCTGTGCACCTTTTGACTCTCGAAGACAGCAGAGAGACTTGTTTAGATTAGTCTACATAAGTCTTCATTGATTCCCTCTCCTCTGTGGTCTCTGCATTCCTTCCACAACTGAACAAATGGAAACAAACCTGCATTGTAACCCAGCAAAGCATAAGGTTAAGACATCTATCAGCACTGCATTAAAGCACATATTTTTCTGGTCAGACTACTGAATGTTGACTTATTCTAGGAGACAGGAATCCCAAGTTTTCTCCCACAGTCTGCCAAGGGCACGTCACGCAACTTTGAGTGTGTCACTTAGGGTTTACTTTCAGAGCTGCCACGTCCTCCTACCTCCCACTGTGGGTGTTTTGAACTGCATTTTGGAAGGTCAGTCCCTTAACTGCTCAGTTTCTCAGCAACCTCACCTATAAAACAGGAATAGATTAGACCTGTACTCCAGCTGAATTATTCCTGAACACTGTAGTAATGTGCAGCATAACTTATTTTCTACCTTTACGTTCTCTCAACCAATGGAGCACTCGACAACTGCATATTTACAGGTGCTGCAGGAGGTCTCTTCAAGTAATGCAGCTCTGGAAATCCAAGTTATTGTGCTAGCTGCCCATGCTATGAGATTCACCAGCGGTTGAAGGATAATCACCCCAGTTAAAATTTGAAACAAAATAGGTCTTGCTGAAACATGAATCTGAACTACACTAGGTGACAACATTTGGGTGGTGCTCAGTGTTAGTGAGGCTACTCCGTCCTTAGACTTGGTGATTCTCAGATCATCTAACACTTCGTATTTAGCTGAGCTAACAGATCAGGGTCTCAAAACCAGACTTTTCTTTGAAGTAGTGCCCATTCGTAGACCTGAGATACCACACTCCCTGGCTCACATCCCAGCTGACCAAATTACATTCTTGGTCTCTGCCTCAGTTTTCCTTTCTGTAAAACATAGACAATACATTTACAGAAATGGAGCTATTTTTACTGAACTCCAGCTACAAAAGACCAGAGGAGATAAAGTCACCTATAATTCCACAAGTGGCCAGGCTGTGTCTAGGCAACAACGGGTTAACACTGTTCAGCAGAGCAGCCTCCAAGAGTAGCAGATAGCAAGCAGCACTTTTACCATCTCTGCAGCTGAGCTAGCTTCAATAAAGAAGAAAACTGTTCTTCCAAAAGAAGGGAAAAAAAAAAGTTAACAACTTCCCTGAGGAGCTAGGAAGGGCCAGTAGAAGAACCGACAGTTCAGTAAACAGGAGCAGTGTTCCCACTGTGCCACCACATAAGGGCACCAGATCTTCTGAGGCACCAAACTAAAAAGAAAAGAAAAAAGTCTAAAGAAAACTCCACAAAAATTTATGATTCAAAGGTATTGTACATTCCTAGTGCTAACAAAACTATCCAGAATGATCACTTCACTATAACTTGGCAACAATGTTGAAACATCTTTTCCAGAGCTTAAGATATCTCTAGCTGTTAAAGACATGATAAAACCTAGTGTAGGGGTAGATTAGCTCCCACCTGCTGCTGCAGAGCCCATTCACTTCAGAGACATCTGGTTCTAGCCACTAACAGAGACAGAATATCTTGGATCAGATTCAGTTTAGCAACTGCTGCATTCTCAGAAAAATAACACAACAGACTTAGATAATTTGATAATTAATGGCTCAGCAAAGGTGCTGTCCAGGGAAACTGAACTGTCAGTGAAAACAGGCCTTGATCGTGGCTTTGCTTTAGCCATTGTCAGAGAAAGGCTACTGCTGCAGAGATTTCTTCAAGTACAATATTCATCCTGTTTTAGGTAATTCAGATAGGAGTGTTGAGAGCAGGAGATGAGAGGTGCGTAGATCAGGTTCAAAGTCATGAAATCAGAGTACACTCTACTTTTGTTCAGCAGAAACCAGTAACTTCCAAAGGTTTACTCGTATGCTTTATTCAAATGTTTGTTGCTTAAATCTACGCTACCAACCGCTCACATACAGCATCAGAGAAATGACAGAGAACAATTCTTAAGCCCTCCCTGGAGTAGCCAAGTCTACCAATAACACCAGCTGGGGTCTCTGACAGGTTGAACAACTCAGTATAGATAAATTATTGGGATACTGTGAGTGAAAGGAATGACCTGATTAATAAGACCATGAATTCACATGGGTAGCTTAGTAGTGTCTGGTCAAGAGGATACAGAGTTGTGGGGGGAACGGAGTAGGTGATGCCAAGAGATTCACAAGGCTGCTGTCCTGTGAGATTGTAAAGCAAGTTTTAGGGCATTTTCCATTATATCAGAAAACACCACAGCTGTGCAGCACAAAACAAGGGTGGCAATTCTGTCTGCCGTTTTCAGATGTACTAAAACATTATGAAAGGACAAACTTCTTTTGAAGATTTTATGTCAGATCAGGCACAGTCTGTTCCCACAGGCAATACAAGGTGCAAAGTGCGAGCATAAAACCTTACTATGCGCTCTACCTAACCCGATATAAACACTGATGAATTGGTCCTATGGACCAGAATCACATTTATACTGCCAGGTGACCTAGCAACATACATCTGGTATTAATAAGCATGGAACCAGGGTGCTTAAAAGCAGTAATTCACAAAGCATCTCACCAGCAGTGTGGTCAGGGACCCTTTCCAGTCCCCTGAACACCTGCCTAAGAAGCCTCTCAACTAGTCTAGTCCCCTTGCTTCAAGAGGATAATTCACATCCCACTCTCCCTTGCATGCTTCTCCTATACTGAAGTTCTCTCTCTATCATATATATGCAAATACTGGATCTCCAGAATCAAAACAGAAGCAAATTACAACATAAAATAGAAACATATAGTAAGGCTCTAAGTCAATGCCACTGTCAGCAGGCACAAAACTGCCCAAGTCTGGCTCAGACCAGTAACCCCCTGACAGTAACATCTAAGAGCCCATTCACACTGCTGCTGTTTTCAAGCAGATTCCCCTTGTTTTCTTGGAGTCTCATTCTCTTCCCTACAGTGATGGTTGAACTATTTTTTGCCTCCCAAGGGAGAGCTGGATGCCTGTCACTTGAATTGCTTACAGCCAGGCTGGACAAAGCACATGAGAATATGCCAAGAGGAAACAATGCTGCATATGATTTCTCAGCATTCCCAAGAGCTGCAGACAGAAAGGGTTTGATGGAGCCAAAAACCTCCCCCCTATCACCCTTCAGTCCAACTATTGGCTCCGCAGGGGTGTCTGACCCAGTGGGCTAATCAGCAAGGCACAGAGAGTGGCATGCACAGATTTTCCCACACAAAACCAAAACACTGATTTTTCAAAGCTTTACTTCAAGATCTAGACACAAAAGGCCTACACACTTTGGACAATGGGAAACAAGCCCCTGATTACACCTTTTTAGAGGTGCTTGAAGTGGTTTAACTTCAGGAAGATGCCACCCTCCATCTGGGAAGGAAACCCGTGCTCACAGAGCATGAGGAGACAGTGGTGAAGTGGAAGGTTCAGCCAGGGCTTGTCTATTTCTCATCCTAGCACCTCCCTTTATACCCAGAGCAGCTCTAGGTGAAAGCATCTTAGGCCGCAGACTGTGGTGGGAAGCAAACTGGACGTACCCTGCCTCCTACTTAGTTCCTACTGGAGCCCTGGAGTACCTTACCGAGTGTCACTGGGGGTGGTCTGGACTACACGGGACAGCAACTGCCACAGGACAAGTAAGGCTCCATCCCAAAAGCAAGTACAGTTAGTGCTGACAGTACAGCTGACAGGGATAAAGGTCCAAGATTCAAAAAAGGACCACTGTCCTGAAAGTTATGGGACAAGCATTAGAGAATCCAATGGTAAAATTTAGAAAAATTTAAACAAGACCTTAAAAAAAGGGAAAAAGAACAGCTAGAAAGTGTGAGGACATAACATCAACCTAAATAGACATGCATGAATTTACAGTATGGCATAAGGGTTTTCACCAAGTACACAGGCAGGGTGCTGGATGTGTGCGCAGGCTGCATATTGGATGAAGAGAATCGGTGAAAGGAATGGGGATTACGAGCGTGAGCACAAAGACAACTTCTTTTTGTCTTATGAGAGCACATAACACCCTAGATCGTGAGGTATAGAACACTTCAGGACAGAAAACAGCCCTGCTGTTGTCCATTTTCATTATATTTAAGGAAATTACTTCAGAAGTTTGGGGTTTTTTTGGGGGGGAGGGGGTTAAGGCACAAAACCACAATTACTTAAGCACCACACCAAATTCACATAATCAAAACCACCCTCAAGTCTTGGATTGTGGCAGATCACTCAAAACAGTGAGTAAAAACATCCTTACATTATTTTATTTCTGAAGTTTCACGTCCTTTTTCTATAACTTAGAAGCAGGATTGTAGCCCCTTGTAATTTGGTTCCATTTCCAATTACCTGTACTAAAACAGTTGTCTCAAACACATCTGAAATACTCTCTAAAGACTTGGTGCTGAGCTAGCTATGACTGCCTCATCATGACTCCAACAGTATTTTCAAATATTTAATATATCTAAGAATCCAATTCCAAGAAATTTCATGTGGGCAGATCTCTGAACCCTATTTATGCTTATGTTCTTAGTACTTGCTACATATAAGCATGCATAGATGGTGTCTTCCCAAAAGTGAACAGACAGAATCATTTATTGTTGGCACTTGAGGAAGGAGAGGCAGGGAAGGACTGACTTTATGAACCATTTTCACAAGTCATAACTATCAAGTCTTACCAATGTTTGATCATTGAAAAAGTCAAAGAAAAGTCAAAGAAACTTCTCTAAAATAAGGGAAAATTTATTGCTATCATCAGATATTCAAAAAGGTTCACAAGGATATTGGTAACAAGAAAAAAAGCTTTTATTCTTATTTTGTTCTCCAGTGTTCAGCCTGATTTTTTTTAAAACCTTCCAATATTTAGTACAAATTTCCCTTGGACAACGCATAAGCATAGAAAATTTTCATCTCCACAGCGAACTTTAAAAAGAATTATAAATGGTTGAAGATAGGGAGCAAAACGGCACAATTGCATTTACAACCACAACACTTTGCAGCAAATAAAGAGTAAAAAAAAAAAAAAAAAAAAAAAAAAAAATCCTAGATTGCCTACCATTGCTGAAATGAGCAGTTACTACTCAGAATCACAGAATCACTAGGTTGGAAAGGACCTTTAAGATCATCAAGTCCAACCATTAATCCAGAACCACCATGTCCCCTAAACCATGTCCTGAAGCGCCACATCCACACGTTTTTTGAACACTTCCAGGGATGGCGACTCCACCACCTCCCTGGGCAGCCTGTTCCAATGCCTGACCACCCTCTCAGTGAAGAAATTTTTCCTAATATCCAATCTAAACCTCCCCTGGCGCAACTTGAGGCCATTATATTTCTTCACGGCATTATTTGTGATGCCATAACATATTTACTCATACAACATACAATCTCATAGACTATGAAAATAGTGTGGTTCCTATTATGACAGTATCTGAGCGTATCACAATCTTTAGTGTTCAACCTCAGTCCCAGGCATCCTTTGCAAGTTAAAAACTGAGGCCTTACAAGACTAAGCAACTGACTTGGGGTCAGAATGATGACTGAGGGAGAGCAGGGTACTAAACTCAGATCTCCCAAGTGAGTGCTGTAACCATTGGACTTCCTGAGATTCTCTTGCCCTCTATATTCTAGTCTTTATCCACAGCACCTCAACAGCAGGAACCTGGGATTAAAAGGCCATGGTGATACATGGTCTTTTTAATTTCTGATTCTGATAGCAGCAGCTTGCTAAGGAGTCACTGCATATCCCAGCAACCTCGTAAAAACTGGATGCTCAGTAGAAAAGACTGCACAGTCTATGGAGATAACTTAATGACTTCCCCTACCAAATGCACTTCTGATTTGTTTCCATAAACAAAAGGTGTTGGGAGACAAGGCGATCTCATCATAGGTATTGCTAGGATACTGCCTTAGCCACTCAAACCGAAGAAATATGTCCGCTACCCATCCAACAACAAAACATTAAACTGGGAGGAGGGGAGGAATCCTTCATACCAACATTTTTTTCTCTCATCCTCACAATATCAGTAGCAGAGCCCAATCTACTTGGTTGGTAATGGCCAGCTTACAGTAAATGACCAGCTCACAGGGACACACGGCCAGGAGAAGCCACATCTGAAATTACTAGGAAGCAATGGTTGTACTTTGTACTCCCGGGTACCACAGGGGCCTCAATTGCTAGCTCAGTGTCACAGATTATTAATGAACTGGCACATACATTACACTTCCCAGCTGAACTGTAATGGCCTTTTTATAGATTTGTTAGAACTGAGTTAATTTAAAAGGAGACTTTCAAATAGCTCATCTCATTCATTTCTCAACTCCCCACCAGATTAGCTTGCTCAGTTCATTTAATCTGCCAACGTTGCATGACTGAATATCCATTTCTACTCAGAGATGTTACTGTTCCTTGAAAATTTAGAGAGAACATTTTTGCTGCAAAGGCTGTGGGAGGGCAGAGAGCCTCTCTTGCAAGCCCAACTGCTCCCAAAGCAGTACTGAAATTCATCAGCTTTGCTCTTACAGGACCCAGTCCTCCCAAAAGCTTACTTACATCACTTACTGTTACGTCAAAGCCTCTGCCAGAGAGACCACACTATGAACTCTCTCTCCTTACTAAAGAAATTCCTCTATGAGCAAGAGGACAGTCCTGCTTATGGGGTCAAGCAATGGCAAACTCCAGTACACTTTCTTATGTAGCATCTGCAAACTGTAGAATAAAACATGTAGCCAAGGGGTCACCCACAGAGTACACATTTGCTGTAATGTTTTATATGGCATGCCCTCACCTTGGTTAAAAAGAAGTTTAATGACTCATTCCTTTCAGAAGCACACTGATTACACAAGAGCTGCAAAACTTCCCTTTCTGACTGCTGTTTCACTGCCTAGACCAAGGCAACTACTGAAATTAAAGACCCTAGTAACAGTTAGAGTAGTAAAATAAAGTCTATCTGCTACTACAAAGTATCCTAAACAAAGATGAGAACAGTTCCTGAAACCTTTTTTCCATGACACTTAAAAAAAAGGCAAAATAATTATTAGACTTATCATACTATAACACCGCCTATTGTTCTCCCATTCTACCCTTGTTCTCCCTTTAATAATTACTTTGGTTTATGCTTTAAAATGTGGATTTGTTGGAACACGGACTACCATCCTGTTTCAAAGTGCTGATTCCAGTATCACGGGCCCAAAAAGCTGTTGATTCACAGAGGATTTGTATTTTCTTTTGGTTCAAACTTCTTGGATAACCCAAAGATTATGATAGAAAACAGCATTGACTTAAGCCCTGTTCTGTTCAAACGCTGGAAAAGCCTGACTTACGGTTTGGGGAGGTGCGAGGGCGGTGTTCCCATTTTAAAGCAACATTCTTTCTTGTATGGAATGAATTGCCATATAACAGCCTAGATTATACCATAAGAAAATTTTCTGAAAGTCAAAACAAGATGCTCAAAGCCTTAGATATTATAATTCCTTAAAAATATTGTTGCCTGCTTTTGTTGCTAGATTTATACTTGCTAATAATGCTAACATTATACTTCCTGAGAATAAATAAAAGTCAACAAAATAGCAGCGTTTATTATTCCAATAAACATTCAACAAAACAGAGGGTTTGTTTTTGGTTTGTTAAATTAGTCACATGCCTAATGCTGTAACTCATCTGAAAGAACCCTTTGCTTACAGCAGCTGCTCACCGCAATGTAATCACCTACAAGGGAGGCAAGGCATCCAGTGTTAACAGTTGAACAAAGTATCAAATATTAATTACAGTAAAACCAACTGATAACAAAAGGCACAGCTGTTTTCAACATACGAAACAGAAGCATTAACTCCTTCAAGTCAGCAAGCATGTCCAAGAAGTTTCAACAAGACTGTCATTCACAGCAACGCAAATAAGGCTGCTCTGTACAATCCCCTCCGGTGACCAATACCTGCAGGAGTCCGCGGGCTGCGACAAGCCTGGAGGTTGTTTCCCAGGATGTCTTGACAGAAACAGCAGGCCAGACACCACCAACATACCCTCAGCAATATTTTGACTTGCATAGGTAAGATCTCCCCCGCTTCCAGAGTCACTTGTGTCTTGCTTGTTTGGAGAAGAAAAAAAAACCAAAACCAAACCAGGTTTTTCCACCCTCCCCCAGGATGTGGCAGGGGATCCCAGCAGTGCTGAACCTTGCTCAGCACAGCCCACAACTGCTCCACAGGCGGGTTTGGGTACTCAAACATGGGCTTCTATTACTGTCATTTCAGCCTGAGAATTGTGCCTGGCACACAGATTGTGGGTTTGGTTTTTGTTGTTCAATACTTGGGGGCAGGAGGAAGCCGGCTGTGCCAGCTTCTAACCACCATGTTTCTCCCAACACCACCTCTTTGCTCAGCTCTCACGTACTGCTGTAGAGGGTTCTTTTCCATCTCGTACACTGGTTAAAAAACCCAGACACCTCATTTGCTTCATTTATATGAACCGAACGAGTTTTGCATCACCCCAATCAGCAATAGATGATTATTTACCTGTATTTGCTTTCAAGAATATTATTACTTATCAACATAGCCCAAATTGGATGTGTGGGCTAAAGAAGAAACTGGACATGAAATATCTAACCTGCTGCGATCTCCAATAGCTCAGTTATTTATAAAAGAGTGTGGAGGTACTGGGCACTTCTGCAGCAGGAAAGACAGTAGAAATATTGTGTTTGCTACACAACATACGCCTCCTCCCTTTGTTTAAAATGACATTTTAGGCCTCAAGAGTAATGTCTGGGGGATCTTCTAGCAAAAAATCCAGGTGCTGCATCACAAATATTTTTCTCAACTTTACTGTTTCACTAGCTTCTTCAGATCCAGGACAAAATTACAAGTTACAAAACTAATTACAAATCTGATGAAATTTAATATTCAAGTGCTTTGTGTTAAGGGGAGTTAGGACAGGATACTTGAATGCTGATTTTTCAAATCCAAATGATAAAACTGAGCTGTTTTGTGTTTGGGTGATTTTTTTTTTCTTCAGTTTAGACTAGGTAATGCTTTCACATTTTTCTTTAAAAAAGTTAACTGTGTCTAATCTGAAGTGAAAATGTTTCTACAGAGATTAAATAATTTATTCCATCTCCAGTGAAAATGTGTATTTTTGAGTCACTGAAAATTTTACCACACTGTCACATCAGGCTGAATCAAAACAGCTTTTAAAAGAACACAGGAATCTACAGTGTAAACAACAAGTTGTTCTCAATACCTTCATCAGGAAACAAAAATTAATCTTCTCATTCTCCTGAGTATTTTCTGGGTAGCATTTGCTAAGTCACTTTCCTTCCCTGTACCATAAAACGAAGATAATGGAGGGAAAAAACCAAAGCTTGTCTTGTTTAGCTTTTCAGTAGGGTGAACCACACACCAAATAATGTAACTGTTGCAGAAAAGCAAATCATTCTGAAATTTATTAACAGAACCAGCAGATTTTTCTGCCGTCTTCTCTGTCCTGGTGAGGATTCACCTCACATGGCAAGCCAGGTTTGAACATCAGAGCCATGGACAGACATACCGGAGAGGACTGGTGAAGAACAGTAAGAATGGTAGGTTTAGAATAAGTCTCCTAGAAAAAATGGAAAACAGTAGGTTTGCTTAGTCTAAAGAGACTGAAGTAGGAATTTCTGATCATCTCATATATTAACGGCTGTCACTGAGAAGTAAACCTTAACAAAAGATACATGTACGCTTTAGGAGAGAGTTTCTGCTATTAGTGCTGCTTGAAGAAGCTGAATAGAAAAAACTTATTTGTGTTGTGCAATCTTTCATTAGAAGTTTAAGACCCTGCTGTATGTCATCCACCTACATGCATGCAATTTGGTCTGAGCAGAGGAGCTGGGTAAGGTGACCTCTTGAAGTAATTACAGCTTCTTACAGCCCGATATGTCCATACCAATACTTAGGACTTTTTTTTTGGTTTGTTTGTTGTTTGTTTTTTTTTTTTTTTCTAATAATCACATCAAGCGATACCTTTCAACTTGGGCTCTGGCCTTTGCTGTTGCTTGTTGGCCCTAAAGAAATGCAAAGTATAAATGAACGTAATACCACACAAGATGCAGCTACCAACACAGCCAGTGCTCTAAGAATGTCAGTGTTTCAGCCAACAAGCCCAGTAAGACGTGTTCAAATCTAGCACACTGTACATCTCTAGGTATAACAACCCAACATTACAAATTAAAAACAAAAACCCCTTGATAATGACTTTCACAAATATAGTGTGGGTGACAACTGCTTGCATATGATTAGGTGCTCCTGAATTTTTGTGGTTGTTAGGTAAAGGCCACGATTAGGAAAAAAGTCGGTATTCCATGAAACCTCAATTCCTGCCATAGCTGTGACATGCTGTAAGTAAGCATAAGCCCTCAAAAGTTGACCTCAGACTGTCAAACAAAACCCAAATAACCTAAAAGTCTGCTTCTACACATAGAAACTAATCAGTGGATCTGGTTAGCTGGAGTGGGATTTGAAGAATACGAACACTTTCTACCAATGCTTCATACACTGAATTGTATCTCCAGGCCAAAACTTCACAGAGAAGGTCGAGCAAATTAATAGTAGATAAAGGTGCATCAGCCAGACAACCTTTAAGCTGAGCATACTAATCGGCATTACATACCAAACGGTTCCTAAAGAGCATCTGGGCAGTCAGTATTTTTACAATAACCATTAACAGGACGGCCTGTAGGAAAAGATAATTGTCTAGCCATCTGATACCTGCATGTACCAAGTCTTCAGCTGGCTTCTTGAACAAGCTACCTTACTTTTCTGTGCCTCAGTTTGCCTACCGTCATTTTTTTAAAAGGTATATATGAACTGAACTCTCTTGCAAAGCAACTCATGGAGACATCTATATGAGATATTCTAGACAAAAGCTAGATGAAGTCAGAAAGTCTCATAAATCCTTGGTCAAGGATGGAGACTAGCTAAGTATTCTCTAGGTACAGACCTCTATAATGTCTTTAAGTCAGCATTTTCATAAAATTAACCTCTTGAAAAAAGAATTAACAACATTAGCTTCAAGAAGCCTTTCCCACAGCATATTTAACTAAACAACAGCTGGTTTGTACACTTCTTCAAGTCCCAGGAACAATGAACACAAGTTCTACCTGTGGTAGGATGACAGGCTGAAAGCCTTTATGTATAGATGGACACCGTATTTAGGAAAAAAAAGAACAGAGGGTATAAAGCTAGTTGGAGGAGAGAGCACCTCCCATTTCATGAAGTTTAGGAAGCTTTCCTGTTACAAGTGAGTGATGTGGTAACAGAGAACAGAAGCAATGTCACTGCAGGGGTCCATGCTGCCTTTATGAGCTTTCTCACTATGAGAGCCTGAAATTAGATGAACAAGTAACAAGACTCTGTTGACAGTAAATACAAGCCAGAGGTTGTATATACAGCAGATGTTATCAAATCTTCAGGTGTTAGCTTCAGTTGTGTACAAGTTAAAACAGCAAGCAGTTTAATCTATAAAAGGCAGTTCATTGAAGGGCCACAGAGGCTGTTCACAAAGGAAAGAACTGCCTTAAGCCTCTCGGCCAATGTGGTTGTTATACATTAAAAACCTCTGCACAGCTATCGTCCACATACAAGCAGTGATCCACTGCTTGGCTGAATCTCAGCAGCCCCATGTCTTGTTTTGGCCCCACATTTCCTGTCCTGCAAGGCTGTATCCCACTCCAGTTAATGTCATGTGCTCATTTTTGGAGGACAAGGTCCAATATCACACAAAGTGACATTTATTTCCTTGGGTAATAATTACAACCAGAAGTACTCAGCACTTTCGGGTGCAAAGTATTAATTTTATGGGAAGAAATAAATTTTTTTTTTAATTAAAACTTAAGTTTCCAAGTTACAGCAATTAATAAGTCTTTTTAAGGAACTGTTGAATAAATAATATGAATAAATTAATGAATTGCAACCAGTTCTGCTTAGCAACCAGCCAATATCTTCCATGATCAGTCAAAAAACAAGACTGCAAATCAGACAAAAGACCAAACATCAAGCCTTTGAAATGCCATCCATTAACATTTTCCTCTTTGGAGCATAAGTAGGAGAGACCATAAAGGTTAACAGTATTTTTCCATCAACTAACACAGGAACAGCTCTGCAACATTAGGTCAAAGGTCAGCGTTTGCCTTCGTTGACAGAAGCAGTCATAGAAAAAATTTCTAGACAAGTAATAATCAACCAGATAACTTCAGGATAATATTTCTTCTTACAATAAATCCTTCAACTTTTCAAGTTTCCAGTTAATTTTTTAATTTCAGCAAAAAAAAAAAATCTTCCCCCTGCCCCCCAGATATAGCCTCCAAATGTTATCCTTATTAGCTATAGTTACATGAAAAAAGGAGGAGGAAGAACGTTTTGGGTCAGTCACACCAGGGAACCCCAGCTGGAGACCTGTTCAGGGTGGCATTCTCCACTGTGCTCAGAGAGATCCCAATTCCCTTTTTCTTCACGTTCTGGAAGTGACTGTGAATTCCTCCTTTATGTCTTTTGTTGCGTCTCAGGTTTTTGAAAAGGGTGCAGAATCCCATAAGACTCCCAAGTCCCTTTTGCTACTATAGTTATCATGTAAACTGATCAACTGGCTGGAGTAATAAGTTCATGTACTAACTTCATATACCTTCCCACTTCCCACAGTGCTTATGTTCCACCACACAAAGAACTGTGTTTCTCATAAGAAGGAAAGTATGCAAAACAATCACACAAGCTTATTTATACACATACTTTTTCATATGGGGATTGCATAACTCTAAAATACTGCAACTGTGCTACTGTGTGCTTCACATGGCTGCACAGCCTACAAAACTGTGCATGGGAGACCCAAGTGTGTAAGACTGTCGTCAAAACCTACTCAATATTCCTATTGAGAACACATGCTAGCCTTCTGTTAAAAGGTATCTTTATAGTTACTATAAAGGCTGAAAAATAATCCAGAAAAATTAGTAGATAGAAGAAACAATTTATTTTTTTTTTTAAGCAGGAAAATTAGTTCTTTAACTCTGAGGTAGTATCACGAACCCAAGACCACATTTCTGAAGTGTTCCAATATCACAGACTAGAAGATACTGAATAAACTTTATATGCATTATGAATGCTAAACCTCTGAAGTATGGTCTTCTCCTAAAGTCTTACCCTTTTTGTTCCTACAGTGGAAGGTACTAAGGTCATTCAACAGGTGCAACTGACTTTAAGACTTTTACAAAAAGCATAACCATCATAAAAAAACCTAGCTAGCTTTCATATCTCAGCTAAGCCCCATTTTCCCAGTGTTCCCTATCTTACAAGCCCTACACACTTTGCACCTTCCTAAGAACAATATCATAACAGCAAGCATGCCTTGGCAGCTGGCATCAGGCAAGATTGAAAGGGCAAATATCGTTTGTCTGAAAACTTGAGTTCTCCTTCACCCTTCGTGTTTGCCCCAATTTGGAACTGGTGTTTGAGTCACTTTTTACCACAGTGAACACAATGTGGGTCTCCCTAGGAGAGCTAAACTGAGAAGCCCCAATTGATGACCGGGTTAAAGATGGTAAAGGAAGTATTTGCTTACAATCATGATTACATTACATCACTGGAAAGTCACCAGAAGTCTTTGCAACACTATATCGCAACATTTTTTTGGACCATCTGATCAGGAACAACTGCCAGTGTAAGAAATGCCAAGAAAAGAAATACAATCACACTGAAACAAGCAAGCCCAGGAAATAGGAAAGCGTAGAGTAATCAGCTACAGCACATGGAAAACACGCTGCCACCAACTTCAGGTTCCAGTCTGGTCCAGGCTCGTAGGCACTGACAATACTAGTGGATGAGGTGGAAGGAGGACTTCTAGTTCCATTGCAATTCCTAATAGCAGTTGTGTCCTTCTCCCACCTTCTGATTTCAGCACACAGTAAGTCACTGAATCTAAAGGAGAGAGCAAAGGGACAATTTGGTATTCCTGCCCAGGAATCAGGTACTTTCTAACTAGTAGGATAATTTTACTACAGGGACAGAAGTAGGTGGGTGTGAATGACAACACTCCAACTACGTTCTGGCCTTAAACAAAAGCAAATATCCCTAAACTCACACCCTCTTATTAACCTTGTCTCTGCTAGCTGCATGTAACCAGCTGCATTCAGAGACACTAACACTTCAGCCTGCCAGTTCTTCTAAGAAATCAGGATCTGCTCATCAATTAGGCCTATCTGTGCCTGATATGCAAAAAGCCTATCAAGACAAAAAGACGATAGGGCAAATGCAATAACTCAAAACATATTGTTATCAGTACCTTGGTCCCCAGCCACACCTCTCCTCCCACATCTGCCAAAAGTATTCTCACAGTGAAGGAGGACTAGTGGAAGCTCATGGTCAGAAGGCCAGTGCAACAGTAGCCTAAACTATTCTCTAAAACCACCTACAATGGCTTTATCAAATCATGCCACAAGAGCAAATGAGTGAAAAAACTTCCACTGAGGCCATAGAAATAAAATGGTGCAAAAGCAGCATGGGCAATCCCAGTAAGCAGTTTCTCTACATATTTTACAAATCTAGAACTATCTGAAAAGCACTGAAAAATAAACTTACTACTTTAAAGGGACCTACGCCAAGCACCAAGGAACAAATGAGTTTCGGCAGCATGATACAAAGCCGTATTTGGTCCCAATTAAGAATACAAGTCACAGCTTGGCATTTCAGAACTTCCCTCACAGTGACTGACCAGCGAGACAGGATGTAGACTTTTTACCTCGCTGATCTTATTAGTACCAACAGCAAAGCTGTATTAAACTAGAGATTTATTCTGTTTCCTGTAGATGGAGGCACACAGCCTTTATGAAACAAACTTCAACCTTCTACCTAGGTTAAAAGAGTTAACCAGAAGAAAGGTTTATACCATCACACAGGACTGAGGTTAAAATATATTTTTATAATAAGATAAAAATCGTGGCAGGGCCTTCAATGAGCTACCCTTTAAAGTGGTCCTCAGAATGTTTGCTCAGATTTCAGGAGATTTAATGGCCACATGGCTCCACAGACAGAGTGCAGCTTCACAAACATCCACTCAATCACACCAATTCTCAGAGAATGGTGTGGCTTGACCAACATTGGCAGGCTTACCCAAATGTGCAAAGCTGACACAAACATACTTTGTTCTTTCAAGCCTGAAAGCAATATGCTAGCTGAAATAACCACTGTTTGAAGAAGCTCTTCCAAAGAAGATAAATGCAATTTCACTCAAGTGAACGAGGTGACTGGATCTATGCCAGGAACTAGGACAAATGTTTTTTATAATCCCCAATCTAAGCCTCCCTTCCTCAACAGATTAAAAACAGAAGCAAATAAAAAAATGTGTAGTATTTCCAATACAAAATTCAGGGGTATTTCACTCAAAGCTTTTTTCCTGAGCCTGTCTCTAGAAGGAAAAGCAAGATACCTTCATCCTGTACCACTCTGAGAATCTGGGCATAGTCAACTCAATAAGAAACTGAAATACTAGATGCACATTTACCTGACCTTCCCTACTCCTGACAGGGAAAATTCATTTCAGTGTTTATCCCTCTTTCTAATAAAACTGGTATTGATATTACCTCAATTCAGTATGCTTGTCATTTCGCTTTATTTTTATACTGTATTCTTTAACTTCACAAAGGTTACATATATTGATAAACTTTCCCTGATACAACTGTGATACAGACAGCAGCATCATATTGACCAGATTTCCACCAACGTGTTTATATTGCCTTTGTCTCAAAACCAAAATGTGTGTGCTAACTTGCTACAAATTTTAGAATCATACTTTCAGTGTAGTTATTATAAGGGTGCACTTTGTTTTTCCAAAGTTCTGTACAAGAAATAACATTTTTTTCCCTGTTTTCTGAGGACTCCAACTTCAGAGGATTTTTGATTACTGAAAGAAAATTATTTCTGACTGTCAAAAAGTTAAAGCATTAAGAAGTTCATTTTACAAACTCCAAACACATTAACGTTTTAGAACTATTCTTAAAAGGAAATCATTTTCGACTGACAAGAGCTACCCTTCTTTTTGGGATTGGTGTTCCCTAGAGGTCCCTTCCTACCTGTTACTCTGTGATAGCAGGTACAGTGAAACTCAGCTGCCCCAACTGTTCCCTTAGTGCCATTCACACAAACACAAATACTGCTAACACTGCTCACACATTACCTGTTCTTAGACCTCCTGAATCCAAACTACAAACTTTCACCTAAACAAACAGGATGTCGGGGGCTGGTCCCAACAGGTAAACCCATGCAGGAGCCACCTTGGGAGTAACTGACAATCCATATGGAGACAGGAAAATTACAGCAGCCTTACGTTGGGTCAAGATACACTGCCTCTCTGCCTCCTATACCAGCCTCTTCTAGACTCCTGAGCTAGACCCTTCAGAAAGTATTCAAGTCCATCAGAACATAGAACAGGTGAGGAAAGACTGTCAGCTAATCATTTATGAGTTAACAACCTTTCTGAAAAAGAAAAGAAATAACCACTCCCCCTCCCTCCAAAATTCACTTGTTAGTGGAGAAAAAGAGGAAACAATTGTGTTTTAAGCATAAGATCACACTCAGAGATAGGTTTTAGGGTTTGTTGGGGTTTTTTTGGGGGGTGGGGGGTTTTTGCCTTTTTTTGTGGGGTGGTGGTAGCTTGTTTTTTGTTTGTTTGTTGTTTTTTTTTTTTTTAAATGAACCGCGAAAGAAGCGATGGCACCTTCCAAAGGACTAGACACTGAATACTGAACACGGGGAAAAACGGCCTCGTTTCCCATCCCACTTTGTCCCGTTCGGGCAGACGGCAGCTCCGACCGCCGCCGCCGAGGCGGCCGTTCCCCAGCCGCGCTCCACGGGGCTGCCCGCAGGCATCTCCCGGCCGCCGCAGCCGCCGGCCCCAGGCCGCGCCGCAAGGACAGGAGACGGGGTCGGAGAGGGGCCGCCCCCGCAGTCTCCCTGTCACCTCTGAGGGGGCAGTTAGTTACCTCTGGGCTCCTCACCGCATCCTTTGCAGCAACATAGCCCCATGGCAGGTGACAGCGTCCCTCGCAGCCCCGGCAAAGCCCGCTCCCCGGCGGGCGGGGCCGCCCCCCGCACCCCGGGCAGCGGGGCGGGCAGCGGGGCTGCCGGGCCCGGCTCCCAACAGGCTACTCAGGGGGCAACGGCAGGTTGTGCCCTGGGGCTACCCGCGCCTTTGTCGCCCGTGTTTCTAGCCCGCCTTGGGGCAGATCTGAGAGCTTCACGGCTCTCTCAGCCCGTTAAACCTCACCGGCTTGTTAATGATACTCGCCCCTTTGAAGGGGTGAGAGCCGCCAGCGGCTGCTTTATGCGAGTGGCAGAGGCTTGCTCTTGGAAGGCCGGAGGGCAGCAGACACCAAATGTAAACCTTCAGTGTGCATAAAAAGATACTAGAAAGGCCGTTTCACCTCTTGCAAAATTAAGTCAGCACAGGACAGGGCGATATCGTACGCTCTCCCCCCACAAGAGTAAACACTCACATATCTCTGGGAGTCTCTGCAGAGATTGTAGGTACTGAGAGTTACAGGGACCTTGCATTCTTGCAAAGGTCAGCACTGCTCTAGCAATAGTCAGAAGGCTTGTTTAAACACTTGCTTTTAATTGCATTAACCTAACTAAATCACTAGCCACAAAGACAAGGTAAGTGTTTTGTTTTGGGATAAGGAAAGGACATCATCCCTAGAAGAGATGTTTGCTGGTTCTCGGATCATTCAGTGTTTGTCTTCGAGACCCCACAGCACTTAAACCAGCAGGGACGCTGCTTATTGAAGACCCACCGCCCAGAAGCAGCAATGCCCTAAGCATTGCAGCGTAGTCACATAGCTTTCTTTTATACAACAACTCACGGGCAACCAGGGTGCCTTTGAAAAGCTTGGATCAAGTGTTAAGAGTTAGATGTCACAAGTTAGAGACTAAATGATAAGTCTTTTCCAGGTTGGGCACTGCAGAAGAGAATGCTCTTTGACAGCAGTGGGCAATGCACAAAACAAATTAGAGTGCGGATGGGAAGGGAGAGATACACAAAGAGAAGTTGGGGCAGCAGGGCAGCTGGAGTGGTAACAAGGAGCTATATCTTTAAATATAGTTCAAATACCAGAAACAGCCTGAACCTGAGACCTGATAAGAATTTGCAGCTCCTGTTCCCATACTTATCCCAGACTCTTGAGATTGAACCAGTTCTTCAGACTAGACTTCCAGAACAGAAACTGAATAAAATAAAGGATAGATGTCTGCTGGGTCTCCCATCATCTAAAAAAAAATAAGACTACTATAATGTGCTACAAAGAGGTCCTCCTGCAGAGTATTCAGCTGTTACTGCACATTTGAGCCATCCTGGATTACGAGCATTCATTAGTTAGCACGAAAACCAAACCAAAAGAAAACTAAATCCCACACAAGATGGAAGATGGACAGGGCAGGAAAACTTTCCTGTCACCACCAAACACGCTAGAGGAAACTCAAGGTATCCTTGCAGGAGAGCTGAAGGAAATCCAGTATTCTGGCTTTTCTAGTACCAGCTTGTTCCTCTTAGAGACGTGTGAGAACTCCCTTCAGTTGTTTTGTTGAGCCTTTAGACTTGTCAAACAATGCCAATAACTGGCAGCTGATTAGAAATCCAGCTCTTGTGCTAAGTGCTACCTTCCCCTTGTAAAATAGCAGATACTTCTCTTTCTTGTTGGTTAGAGGGTGATCTGATCTCAGAGAAGAGGCACATAAACCACCTGCTTGCGTGGCTGGACACTCTCCTGGCACCACTCCTGCATGTCATACGAAGCACACTCCAGAGAGCCTCCGGCAGGGTAAGATTTCCATGTTCTGGAAAACTCACAGAAAGTGTTTACTAATGACACTGCCAGATCAGTGGTAGATAAAACGTGTGGAGAGATCACCCTGCTCTCCAGCTGTTGCAGCCTAGCCACCAAGGCAGCTCTGTGGGGATTGTTACTAGATGCTACACCTCAGAACAACCCTCCAGAATACCTAAAAGGTGCTGAAATTTAAGCATTTCAGAAGTTTTAGGACTACTGTGTACATCACCTCACATTAACAGATAGAGGCTGCTGTGGGGTTAAACACATGTGCTTCTTTTAAATAATCAAGCTGACAGCTTCAGTAAAGCATGTAATGAATTTTTGTGTTTCTATTACTGAAACGTGAAAATTCTAAACTCCCTTTATTTTCAAAAAATATTTGAAAAACTGACAAAAAGGACAAAAAGTTTGTCTTCCCTTTTGATTATGGTACACTACATGAGGGAGTTAAATGATCCTAAATGAAAATAGCTGAGATTCATTTACTGCAATAACCATCACCATGTATTTAAGAGAATAACCTTCAGATGCATTCATTGCAAGAGGGAGGCAGAGCCTCTGATGTCCTTACCACATGGACACAACATGACATCACCCAAGAGCATCACTACATAAAATGGAGTTAAAGAACACTTAGTCCTTCCCTCACTTTTGCTCTGGATGGCAATTATAATTACAGTGAAGTTCAGCAATAAAACAAGTCAATATTGACAGATTTCAGAAAGCCATCCAAAGTTTGCATATATGCATGAACCATCCACACTTTCAATTTCACAGAAAAATATAAATTTAATCCAAAACAAAGTAGTTCTTCAACACTGTTTCATTAAAAAAAAGGATGATTCATTTCCGAAAAATCTTCATTGTACTGGTGACTTTGACAGATGTTTGTGTCAGAGTTTTGAGAGTGAAACAAAAAGCTCTCAAAAAAAAGTCGTATCTCTGTAGCTAAAGAGTTATTCGTCGATAAATCCACCAAAGAAGTGGGAGTAGGAATATAGGAATAATTAAGCAATTAGATGTATGGAATTAAGTAGAGACCAATCTCTAGTAAAATAAAATACTATAACCACTATCACTTTCATAAAACCTCTGAAAAATCTGACCTGAAAAATCCATATAAGCAATATAAGGTAGGACATATATGCGGTACATACCTTCAGTGCACTTTGCAGATAATTTGTCATTTTAGTTTTAGAGGGCACACAGGTTGTTTCCTAAAACTTAAGCCAGTACCTGTCTGTTGTCAAACAGGCTGCCAATCCAAATACTGCCAGACAGAAGCAGCTAGCAGGAGATCAGGCCACCAGAGTACACCTATACAAACCAGGTACTTTTTTTTTTTGGGGGGGGGGAGTGGGCAGTGAAAGAAAATGAAAAACCACTTTGAGATAGCTGGGCAATATTTGGAAAATGCAGAAGCCAGATCTGTCATCCCAATAGGAAAGTCAAGATTCTTCAACAGCTAAACCTCATTTAGTTTCTCTTTTGAATGCAGTCAGGCCCAGGCAGATTGTCTCAGCTGTCAGCTAATGAAGGTAAAAGTGCAGAACTGCCACCCCGATCTTTTTGCCTAAATATAAAGTCAACCCTATAAACTCTCTTCCTAGACCCTAATGTGTTGATTGATACAGATACAAACTCAGCTTCCGAAGTGTTTGAAGGCTCAACACAAGACAATATCACAGAGATATCCAAACCTGTCTGGGTCAAACAAAACTGAGATTTTATAATTTTTTTAATATTATATATAAAGTGTATTTATATTTACACATACTGAGAACTTCAAATAGGTATTAGCCTATTCTTACCATAAGAAAGGTGGATATGCTTGCACTTTTCCAGCAACACCACCCACTTACTCTGTAGTAAGATTCTTTTGAGACTCATTTCTGTTAATATACATAACTCATTCTGTAGAGCAGCAGCTGTTCAAAGTGGGATTTCTGTAATTCTTAACAATTTGACCCTTTAGATCTATGGTTAATCGTGCATGTCTTTCCTTAAACTGCACATACCAAATTTAGAATAAGATTTACAAAATCAGGAGCTCAGAGTTCAATGTCTAAATCTTTATTTCAAGTACTAAGCAATTAGGCTGATCTTTCAAAAACACCAAGTATTTCATGTGAACTGATCTGGTACAGACTGAATGTCCTACATTTTTCTGAATAACCAATATAATTTGCACATTTTTTTTTTCCTCCAGCCATAGCTCTCAGCTTCATCATCTGAATTTCTTGATTTAAAGTTTACACTTCCTCACATTTCTTAAGAAATACTATTGTGTATGGGCTGCCATTGAAAAGGAAAGCTGGCTGCTTAAACACTGTTTTGCAAATGATGAACTTCCCTACTTAAGGACCAAGCTGAAGACCTGGAAACCAGAGGTAAAGATTTCAGTTTTAGTTAAGCCAACCACTTATAATCTGAGGTAAAAAAAACAAAATGAAATTTAAAAAAATTAAAAATTGCAAGAGAATAGAGGAATATGTTATTCTGTTTCAACAATTCATTCCAGATGTGACAGCTCACCGATTGCCGAAGGTTTTTGTTTTTCATTCCCTGACTAGCAGACAAATGGTTTTTGTGATTCCCAAATGCGTCAGAGTTCAGTGTATCTCTAGAGCTGGGCAAATGCTGTTTTTCAAACTTTTAGATACAAGGCAACAATGACAAAGTTTAGGGGTTTTTTTCCCCCTCTACCCCTCCCTAAAAGGCACAAGCTGGTCTGCATAACACAAATGTTGTCAACACTTTGAATCACTAATATAAAAAACAGGTGAACTGTGCTTCACAAAGAACAGATCTGAGCCAGCCAGTGCAAAGCAGATGCACTTGTGAGAAGCTGACAATTTATACTAATACCCATGTCCAAAATCCAGCAGAATGTGTTAAAGTTTTCAAGTTTTGCCAATAAAAGCTTGGTTTGTCTGATCTGCAGTTATTCGTACTATGAGCTTCCCCATATTGTTCAAAAATCTATAAGTTAAGGAGCAGACTTCCTCTTCAAAAGTTAGAGGCTTTCTAAAATAGCAAGTTTGCTTTTTCTGACAAGTCAGATTCAACCGGGATTATTCCCTTACTTGAGTACCAAAATACATTAGGAAGCTCAAGTGGCTTGCCAGGCCACAGTGGGAACACCCTATGATTCTCCTCAGAATTCCTAATAGTCATTGGATCTCAGGAAGAAAAGAGAATATTTTGGTAATGTTAATAACACAGGTAGAAGAGTACATTACAGTCAGTCTTAGTTCCTATATCTTTAAATACTGTAACTCCCTTAAAGACCTACTACATCTCTTATAAGAGCCTAAAACTAGAAAGCAAGTTTTCCCGGTTACTACTTAGTAATAAAGTGAGATGCTACCTCCCCCGAGGCTTCTTTCCTGTGGGATCAGTCTAAGCCATCCTCCCCTACAAGCCCCTGTCTCTGTCTCCTGCCCCCAAAAGCCCAACCCTCCAAATACACATTTCTAATGCCTTTAACATAAACTGTGAAGAAAATGTGTTTGCAAACTCCAGTTCTCCAGGCTGGCAAGACTCTGAAAAATAACCTGCTGAGAGAAGAATCAGAATTTCACAGTTTAAAGGAACAGTTCATAGTTCATCTATTCCTCGTGGAAGGCATTGGCACAAAAGAACATGAGTTGTGTGTAGATATGTCACTAGACTGTAGGAGAGGTAGGTAGTGCATGGAAGTACACATTTTGTATTCACATGTTGCCTTTTCCCAAATAATATAATAGCTCATTCCCATTTGCCAGGCTAGGCTAGGCTTATAATAGGGAACAGTTCTGTTAATAAAGGGCTTATGGGCTTAAGAAAAAAAACAGCAGCATTTTAAACCACAAAATTTTAAAACAGTCACCTAACTGTTCAGTCAGGAACAATATTTCAGAACATATGACCATATGACCTTGTCCTATTAAACAGTTTCTAGTCCAGAATCACAAGATACTGAATTTATGAAAAGTTATTCCAATTTGACGAGGCCTATTTCCTCCTCTTTTCCCTCCAATCACTGTAATTTTAAGAGAATTACAGCATCTGAAATCAGACCATCTACCACTTGTCTGACAATAGTTTCACTTGCATTTTGACAGTTTTTCCATAGCACTAACCATACTTTAAGAGATTCCCAGATGTCCACCTTCTTTATTCCTTCCATTTAAATAATGACTGCAACTTAAAGCACTTGTTGAAATGAAAAAGGAATCCCACTAATTTTGATGGGCCATCTGTTGTACAAGAAAAGCTCACAGCTTCCTAAGCACATTCCAAATAGAAGAATTTTGGGTGCAAGCATCAAAATAGAAGAAAGCTTGGTTGTAAATTCCAATATACCTTTAGCCACATCATGCTAGAGAGTAAATCCCCAGGTCTTTGCTTCGGGGGCATTAGCAAGCTCTTAGGGTTCTGGCATTGAAGTTCTGAGGAAGCATGAAAACTCCCTAAATAGTCAGCCTTACCCATAGGCAAAGTCCCTTTATAATGAAGCTTTTGCACCTGGTCCTGGCAAAGCTGATGTCCTTACTATTCCATTTTTGTTGGTAGAAAGGCAATGTGTGCCCTGACTAAAGAGTACTAGGACAGCTCTTACTGCTATGCTTTCATTTCTTTCAGCAGCAAGTGAGCACGCTGGCTGACATCAGCGACTCTGACCTGGCACCACACGCTATTTCTCATCAGTGGTCAGGCACTCATAGCTTCTCTTGCACAATTCACATTGACTTAGAGCCCAAAGGGGGAGATCAGATAAGCATGTAGATTATAAGCAGCACAGCTTTACTGCAAATGTCTGAAAGCATCTTACTCCCAAACAGCACTTTAAACTGCTGTAAAAACAAGAACAATTTCCTAACAGATTCCAGTGTACCCAGGGAGCCATCAGCCTACTATTAGTATATGCAAGTTTTTACACTTACTAACTTCAAAGAACTATTTCTTCTAGAAGAGAAAGGAGAATCTGCTTTGGCTTAGAGACACAACTCTTCACTGATTGCAGAATCGTAAGATAATGGCAAGAAGGTCTGAGATGGATAGAAAATATCTGGAGTCCTAACAGCCTCAGATGCCTTGGCAGAGGTTGTTAAGAAACAATTCCTTATATGTAGCTTAATCATATTTTCATTGAAATTACTGAAACCTAAGCAGAACCCAGTAATGATGTTAGCATTACAACTGAAGGCAGAACTGTGCTTTCTGAGAGGAAATAGCTGTGACCTCAAAGCACTACTAGGGGAGGGCACTGAATTCCCTCTCACTGCTCTTCCCCAATCCTTATGTATTCACTTTAAGACAGTCACCCTACAGATCCACAGCCATATTTATGATGCCTTCCACAGAGCCCCACCCAGTTTCAGAAGAAGGGCTCAGGAGGGAATATTTCTCTTACCAAGCATGATCACAGGCACAATATTTCCTAACTTACTCTATTCTCTTCTGCAGTGTGTTTGGGTCACAGAGCTAACTAAAGGTAGGATGTGTCCTTTCATCTTGTGCTGTCAGCAACACATAACACTGCTGATCCATGTTCAAGACCTATAAGGACATAGGGACAAAAATAAGTTGCTGAACCCTCATTTGTCTACTCAAAACAGGCCACAGGAACTTTAGTCTGGAAAAGATCTTCCTCTGAACCCTCCCAGAAGGCATCATTTTGACTCTCCAATTCATATATAAACATGGTCTCAAAGCAGAGCCTCTATGGCCTCTGTGAAGTGGGAGGATTCTCACACCAGCATAGCTAAAAGGCTCCTAATCTTTGTAGACACTTATATTTGTGTTAAGTAAAGTAATCTTTCTCTGCATTACACCAGTGTGCCAGTACAGGCTTTCTTTTTGCATAATTATACCAGCACAGCATTTCTAATGTAGACAAGGCTCTTCATCTCCCAAGTTAGCAGCTGCCAGTGTGCTGATAAATCCTCATGTTAAAATACACAACTGCAAATCCAGGGAAGAAACACAATTTGTACAATTATCCTTCAATGCAAAGAATATACGGTTGTTATAACAGTTTTTCCCCATGGCCCTGCAGACGCTGCCTTTTAACACTGTATACTTTTGATTTCATAGTTCTTTTCTTTGTTATCTCAAATTCCTTCTGCCCCCTCCCCCAAGATTTCATGAGTGTCAGACAGTTAGTGATTAAAAGCAAACCCCAGAACTAACAACAATGCTTCATGAGTTCAGCCTGATATATAGCATCTTTGGTACCACAGGGAGGCATGGATATCAACAACTTCTTAAGTAGACTTCAATTAGATGAGCAATGGTTTATGGATGTAGAATACACTGCCTAATCTTGCAGTTAAAATATGTCCATTTCCATCTGAGATTCAAAGCCAGACTTTGAAAGAACATGTATACACTGGGCTATGCACCTGCCAGAACAGAGATAGAAGACACAGACTTGGAGAAAGTAAACATTTAGAGTCTGTTAAAAGGAAGAGTACTATAATTACAAGTGACCTGAACTTTGTCTTCCTAATGGAAGAAATCACATCCATTTCAGTTAGAGTGCTTGAAGAAAATCAGGAAGATTAATCTTATCAGAATGTGCTACACTAAACAGAACATAGTCCTGATCCCAGCTGCCTCATTGCTTTTATAAAACAGTACCTTGAGCAGAGCCCCTGTGATAGGTACTGTAGAGATGCTGTGAAGCTTCTATTAAACTCATAAGAATAAAGTTGTGATGCTGCTAAATTCAACACAGATTAGCCATGCTTCAGTAAGTGTTCTCAGTGCTCACTTTGTCGAGCTCCTCTTAAAATCCTGAAAATAAGATGGAAAACATTAGTGCAAAATATAGCTTTTTCAGGTTCTTGTAGTCATAAGGAGTACTTTTCAAGATCTGGCATTTTAAACCTTTTTAGAAACAGACTGCTAAAATAACAAATGTAATTTCTCATGTCATTAATATAAACACAGAACTTGAGTTCTTTTCTGGCATAGCTCAGGTCTACTAATGCAGTGCAATGTAAAATTTAAAATGATATGACGACCTCTACATAACAGAGGATACATCTAGGCATACTCATGCATGCCCTATAGGGAAGCTATACTTAGGTAACTAGCACAGGTAGTTAAAACTGTTCCCAGAAAACAATCAACAGAAAAGTGAAACACAGTCATGCTGGTTAAATAACTAGTTCTCAACCAAAACTGTCATGATAGATCCCCCTTAAGCCAAAAAAAAGTTGAACACAGCCTGTTGATCTGGTTAAAGTTACTCAAATTCAGTGGAATTAACTTGTCTACAGAGCATAAAGTTATCAGGAAGGAGAAATTGTTCCCAGTGTCCTGAAATGCATGTAAATCCAATATCCAAGCATTTACAAGACCCTACCTGTTAGAGGAGCTTGTATCACAAGAAATCCCACACATTCTGGACTTGACAAAGATTCTACATCCATCCTTTGCTTAATAAATTTCTTTGAACAAGAACTAATGGAAAGAGACAGAAATTTGTATAATTTATCTATTTTAAAACACACAAAAGTAATTCCTTAGTTTGCCACTCTACAGAGACACTCTGAAGTAATAAAATAGCATATTTCTTTTCTTTTTTTTTTTTTTTTTTAATGTGATTAGTGTCAGTATTTCTCTTGGCTGTACCAGGGAAACAAAACTGTTCTGCTTATTGTATGTTTTACCATTTTTCACGTTGCACTGGTTCTTCAGAGCCTGCATTTTCAACAATTCAGGTGTCAGATCAATTTGTTTCCCTATGATAACTTGCATCTTTTAAAATTTATTCTTAAACATCAAGCCCAAGAGGGACTCATGCGATGACCAAGTTCCTGCATAACACAATAAAATGTTATGAGCAAGGCGCATGTTGTGTGAGCAACCAAGGTGATAGGACCCTATCCAGGGGTAAGGCTAAGTACAGGCAGGTGCGTAAGATAAGAATCTGAAAATCATGAAAAAGCAGCATGTAAGTCACTTCAACACCCTAGCCTTCCTCCCCCACTCATCATATGTAATCAGTACTTTGGAAATACTTAAAGTAGCATAGGAAGGCTAAAGAAAGCTTTTACAATGTAACATTAAGTTCTTGTTCCTTTATAGCATGATGAGTTATTTAACAAAGTATTAAAGATTTCTTAAGTGTTATGCCTTCGGCAATACATCTTTGCCATACTTCCTCCTCCTCACCATGAAGTTCAGAAAGCCCAGTGCAAGCTGGTTCTCACCGATAGCACACTAGTTATCCTAAAGCATTTCACAGAATCACAGAATCACTAGGTTGGAAAGGACCTTTAAGATCATCAAGTCCAACCATTAATCCAGCACCACCATGTCCCCTAAACCATGTCCTGAAGCGCCACATCCACACGTTTTTTGAACACTTCCAGAGATGGCGACTCCACCACCTCCCTGGGCAGCCTGTTCCAATGCCTGACCACCCTCTCAGTGAAGAAATTTTTCCTAATATCCAATCTAAACCTCCCCTGGCGCAACAAATTTCAGACAAATACAGAGTGGGTTTTGCCTGTGAACCCTCACAGCTGTTTGACAGCAGGTCAGCTGCCACTTCAAACTGGTATTAGTGCATCATTCAAAGACACAGTTTCATAAACAACCCAGATCGCAGTTTCCCAACTATAATTCATTCTGGATGCTGGAGCAGCACATTATCAGCTTTGCCTCCCTTCTCCCACATGCTTTTGTGTGGGCTGTATGAAAAGGAAAGGTCTTTTATTTTTCTCACCTTTGCTCTCCAGAATGATTTCCAGGCGGTATTTTCAAGTCAGTGTATTATACTGAGCAGTTAAGCTACCAGCACTAACAGGTACCTCAATGGCATCAGCGGTGCTGCCTTACAGGATTGTCGTCAGTATAGTGTTTTTGCATGATGGTTCCCTCTCTCCCCTTTACCTAAAAGTTTTTAAAAGTTGTCAGAATTCCCTTCTAGAGCAGTCTGGGAAGCCAGTATTTTAGTTTCTTTCACTTATGTGCCATTCTGCATTGGTTCAGAGACCATTCCTTCTTCTTGCCCTCTTTTCAGTGAATGCAATGTGACTGATGCAGTTTCAGAGTGTGTGTTTCTCTATGTTCTGCATAACCTGCACCTGCTGCACACACCAGAGAAATCAAATCCACAGCATCTCAAAGCAGGTAGGAATTCAGAGTAAACATATGCAGCATTTAATGATTTGTGGGTTACGGCAGTTCTGTAATGACAACCTGTTCTGCAGAAGCAGAGCAGGTACACAAAAAATTCAGTTACTGCTCCCTGTCCATAAAATTTTACATTTAGAAACAACGAGATGTTTTCTTTATTCTTGCTATTATAAAACATGAACTCTGTAAGCAGATACATGTATCCACTGACAGGTTCAGGACCCAGAGAGTATTAAATAAATTAACTACCTCAAACAAAGAATCATCATCCAAGATTCAGCAATTTACTTCTAGTAGCAGGGCTAAAGAAAATGCACTCAGCAGACATACTGACCCTTAAAATGCTCAAGTACAGAAAATAAAGAGGAAAGCAGTCCCTGGGAACACTAAAGAAAAAGAGTAAGCAATCCTGACTGCATCTCCAGCTCACACAACCAATACAACCCTGCAAATCAATCTGAAATGCATTATATCTGTAATTTAACATGACTGTGCCAGATAAGCTAGGGACAAGAATTAACCCACTGAACCACACAAGGCAAATCAGATAAACTTCAAATAAAGGGTCCAATCCCACAAGAGATTAGAGATCAACTCACCTCAGTAAGACTATTGAGCTGGTAAAACATTTGCGGAGCAGGCACCTAAGCAGTAAACTTCCTTTCGGCTTCATGTTTTCTTTCTTTGTGCTGATGTTGAACTCTAATACTTAGTTTTACTACCACTAGAATTTGCTGTGTGCTATGAGCTACACTGCTGTATATCATGTGTCTTACTTTATTTTACTTCGTCATGCTAACCTACTAGAGTACTGTTTTAGCCTCAGGGATCCCAAACATTGCATAAATCTTGTGGAGAACTTACCCATCTTTATTGCAAATGGGAACACAGCTGCTTCTGGGGCTGAACAACTTGCAACAGCAGCACCAGAGCACACAAGCTGCAAGACAGCACCGAAGACTTGATTTTTGACAAATTAGCAAGAAATATAGGGAAGGTACTACAAAACTGATCACGTTGACAGTTTCGTAAGTGTATCTTTATGGAACAAAGCTGAAAAAAATCTATACTAACCACACATGCCTTAGGGCTTAACATATTATCCTTAAGGCAGAATACTCAATAGCAGAGCTTACTCTGGAACGTCTGAGCAGGAAGAGTGCAACAGCTTACCTAATTTGCACTAAAAAGCCAACCTGATGGGATCAAATGATGCCTTGTACATTCCGGCAACAGCATGCCATCATCTTACAGAGCCATGTTTCTATACCCAAAGGGCAGCCTTCACAAAGTGCTATGCATACATATTTGGCTTTGAGGAATACAATGGGTTAAGGAAAACTGCTCAAGAACTGTCAGAGATTATGTCTTAACAATTTGCACTAGCAGAAAAGACTATTCACAAAATCACCTAAACCTCATGCTCCTTTCCCAGCAGGCCTCCTGCTGTTGCAATTGAAGTTGTAAAAACCAACATTCCTGTTGAAAGCCAGCATGTGCATTAAAGACAGCTAGGTGCTACTGATGAGGGATCAGATGAAGAGCTTCTCCCGGCCTTGCAGATTCCCGAATAGCAGAACATGTACACTGTCACAACCCATTTCCAGGCCTACTTTCAACTGCCCTGGCCCCCAGAGCACTGAGGGATGTAGACAGTATAACTTGGAATGGATCAAAGACTTCTAATGAAACAAAGGCAGAATCTTGTTTATTTCATGAAGCAGGATCTTTGCTTGCCAAACACAAACATAAGCCTTGGGCATTGCATATGCTAGGGAGGAAAAAAAACCACCAAAAACAAACCACACAAAGCAAAAAGCAATTTACAAGCTGCAGGTGCCTCCTGATGCCCTTCAAGATGTTTTAAGTTGATAACATAAGGTGAGCCAAAACATTCTTAACTATCAGAGAGCCTCATAGCCCTTGGGGGAAAGAGGAGCCTAATAACTTTTCTGTACAAAAGTCTGGGTGCAGTCTGATCACCTTCAACAGCAATGAGTCATCACCTCAAGAGTAGTAGGCAATAGCGTAGTGGTCTAGTTGTAGGGATACAGCACTGAACTGAACACACCACTGTTGAAAACAGTAAGGTTACATGAATTCAGAGGGCAAAGTTCATTCCCTTTTTTCACATTCACTTTTCAGAAACATTCAGTGACATGGTACAGTCAAGTATTCAGGGAAAGTACAGATCAGGAGATCAGTAAGCAGAGATGCCTTGCTAGCAGATTTGAGTTGCTAGTGTCTAATATCTGCATGAGGGCCTCCATTAACTTACTCAAATAATAGTTGTTCAACTCAAATCCACTTATATAACAAGACTAGAAATACTGGCAACTGATTGATATTTCTGTTGATGCTGAATGAAATTGGCAAGGTCTGGAGAGGCCACAGAAACTATTTTTTCAGTCAGATAAAAGAATTTCAGTAGAATTAGGAAAGGAGTTACCCTGAGGAAGACCATTAATATCTTTTGGTCTTTCCAGCAGATTCCTAAACAGCAATGCAGTGGGAGGTTTGATCAAACTCCTTCATCCCCACACCCAGATGGAAAAGGCAAATCCAACTCATTAAAACTGGAAAAGTTTGAAGATATATACTTTGAAAAATAAGTTTATCAGGCTCAGAATCAAAGAGGAGGAAAAACAGTCAGACAGATGACACAAAATAGCCAGTAATCCCTGAGTCAGTATGTTAACCTGAAACAGTGGAGGACTAGGTTCAAGCAGCTTCCCCACACAGTCATTACTGTACATGTCTATCTATAGAATGTGCTTTGCTCTTCCATAACACGAAAACAAGATTTAGTTGTTGAGATTAAGCAAGCAAACAATTTGAACTTGAATATTTTCAAAAACTGTTGATTTTGGCATCTGTGACAGCAGCTGAAAGCATTCCGTTCTTTGTATCTTGTGGATTCAGACAGACTAAGAAGCTCATGGCAGGGCAACTGTGCAGAAACGCATGCAATACTATAGTCTGTCTACAGAGCACAGTATAGCTTCACAGGCTGGACAATAACATTGTTAGGGAACTCTTCCTTGCCAATTTGCTTTTGAGGAGACACCGATGAACAATAAAGAGTGGCTAATTTCCTCTTACGAGATGAACTCACTAAGTGATTCAGGACTGTCGTGGTTTAGCCCCAGCCGGCAACTAAGCACCATGCGGATGCTCGCTCACTCCCTCCTCCCCCAGTGGGACGGGGGAGAGAATTGGGAAAAAAAACCTCGTGGATTGAGATAAAAACAGTTTAATAGGACAGCAAGAGAGAAGGAAACAACAATGATAACAACAATAATAATACCAACAAAGGAATATACAAGAACAAGTGATGCCCAATACAGCAATTGCTCACCACCTGGTGATTGATAACCCATCCCTGAGCAGCGATTCCGGCCCCCTGGCTAACTCCGGTTTATATACTGGGCATGACGTTGTATGGTAGGGAATATCTCTTTGGCCAGCCTGGGTCAGATGTCCTGTCTATGTCTCCTCTCAGCTTCCCGAGCACCCCCCAGTCTTCTTGCTAGCAGGCCAGCAAAAGAAGATGGACTGTCCTTGACTACTTAGCAACAACTCAAAACATCAGCACGTTATCAGCATTTTGTCATCCCAAATCCAAAACATAGCCTCACACTAGCTTCTGTGAAGAAAACCAGCTCTACCCTGGCTAAAACCAGGCCAGGACATAGGCCATAACTGACAGCAAGTGCCCAAGCACAAGATGGAAAGAACCAGCACCATCTAGTGCTCAGGAGCAGACAGAGCAAGCACAAGATATAGAAGAATGTATCAACAATTTTTAGTCATTGAAGCATAGGATACACACTTCCAAGACGACTCAGGCTGCACTTATCTTGCACATAAAAAGAGACTCTGCAGCTGGCAAAAGCCAAGTAGATGTACCTGTCACTATCTTAGTGCTAAGACTTTATTACGTTGAAGGTTTTCAACCTAAGCTATAAGGTAATAAATAAACAGTTTCCAGACTCCGACTGCAAAGGCGGCAGAATTTTATCGTTGTGGGCATTCCTTTGGAAAAACAGTTCAGAGAAGATATTTTTAGGTTTCTCCCTCCTTGATAAATAGGAAGTTCCAAAAGACAGTTATTACTTTTAGTGAGATACAAATATTTGCATGCACTCAGCTGCACTCCAGACATTTAAAGTCAATCACAGATCAGACAGTACCCTCCACTACAAAACCAAGACCATCAATCTTCTCCTGCAGGTCAGCGCAGTGCCACAGACACTCTGTGAAGTCCACAGCTCCCGCTTGTTAAGTGTTTCCACAGCACACTGCTGAAACTACATTATGTTACCCTTACTAGAAAGACCCAGAACTACTTTATTTTGCTGCCATTTCACTAGTCAATATGCTGAGTGCCACATCCCAGAAACCTAAATGAAACCCTCAAATATCACCATCATCACATATTCAGATATGCACAGCTGGTTATCAGCTGTAGACTTCAGGAGAAAATTTAATTACCAGCAGCAAACTCAGGTTCCTGCTGTTAGTTAGAATTGCAATTTGCATTGAATAATAGAGAACATGGAATAATTTTTAATGTCTGAATTTCCGATTTCCCCTCCATGTATTTTAATTACACATCCCAGCAGGAACTGAGATTAAAAGGCCACAAAAATAACTTAATTGGTGTTGATCACCTGAGACATGTAAGTGCACCACAGCGCAGACTGCTTTGTAGGCATCATTCACCCTACTGGGACAAGACAAACAAGGTGCCACTCCAACGCTCTGTAAGACACTGCTAACGACACTGACAGACTCCCTTCAGAACAAGTAGTCAACAATTACTGTCCCTGTAAGAGTTACGATTCCCATCTTCCGACTCTGCCTTTCTTGATTTCCTACTTGTTACACAGCACAAACAAGGCAGTGAAATAGCTTCTGCATAAACACTGCACAAAAGTTCCTGGATGAGGCATTTTACTCTGCTCCAGCCTTATTTCTGTCAGAATTCAACCACTCCTCCAACTTTAAAGGAGTTACTACTGAATGTAGATCCCTTTTGTAAAGGCAAGCTGCCTATATTGAGATCAGTCTTTACAATTAACTGAAGAGCACGCCACAGAGCTCTGACTTCTGAGGTTTTGAAAATAACCTTTTACATGTGAATCAAGCATAGGCAGTCATCTTTGTTGTGGCCGAGTCTACAACAAGCCTGAGACAACAGTTCTGAAGACAACTGAACGGCTTCACTAAATAGAAGTCTAGTAGTGTTACCCAACTGGAGCACAAAAAGCAACAAGAAGGTGCAGTTATCAAGCTTAGTTGGATTGACCTGAAGTCCAACTTGTTTGAAAACTGTTTTTTTAATTTGTAAGAGCTGAAGTGAGAGATGTGATTAGATACTGGGGAGGAAAGAGGGAAAGCAAGATCAACCCCTTCAGCAGCAGTTTCCAGTGAAATCAAATTAAACTTATTACAAAACCGCACTCTTATTTTCACAGAAAGACCCAGCTAAGAGCTGTTACTGTTGACCTTGGCAGAAAGCACTGTGGCAAGAAACAGGAACTAGCTGTCATCAGTGATAAGGAGACACCAAGACATGTACCATGAGTTTTGGTCAGGAATTTTTCAGTAAGGCTGCTTTTTGTCATAACATACCAGTTTGTTGAAATAGAAAAGGGCACATTTTCTTTGGACAAGAGCATTACTCTAGAAATATTTCATAGTAAAAAAATGAAGCAAAAATATCTTTCCCAGAAAAAAGCCAACAGTAGTTACTGAGGGTACTTGCCCACTATGCAGGTGACAGATTCAGGTTCCTGGTCTAATCCAGGAGAACGGAAACTTGGGTCTCCTGCATCACAGGAGAGGATGTTATCCAAAGAGGTAACATGTAATTTCTTGTTCATGTTTCTATCTTTTCTCTCTTATTCTCCATGAAGAGATACGTTGAATCCATTCTGAAGCAGAATAGAAGAATCTTCTTTGAAGTCACCAAGTTGTCTACACAGAAAGCTATTCTCCAACCAGTTTGTAATAACCCTTGCCATACCTATCAAAAGACAACACTTTTCACCTCCTAACTTCTGAACCTTTTAATCATTCCCTTCCTTGACTCTGAAAACCTTAGTGTATCAGAGAATTACCTCTGACCCTGCAGAAATATTTGAGTGTCTCATCTCAGTGCTGCAAAGACCAGAGAATAAAACTAGGCAGACTATTTGCCATAAGGCATTAAAAGCATCAGCTTCCTAAAAGGTGAGACCTCAGAAGCATTTACGCCATCAATATTCCTTATAGGCATTCTCAGAGATCAATCCCTACGTTCCTTACATACTGCATTACACCACTCTGAAATGCACTGTAACCCCAGGCTAATGCATGGTTGCTTTGTTGACCCCAGTAATCAGTCAGCTGCTATTTCTGTTACCAGATTTGGACTCCTCTCCCAAGCAACATACAGTGGTTATTTTCACCCAGAAATACGAGCTGCTGTGTGATGATTACCCCAAATGGTTAAAGCTTTGCACCTGACCTCATACTACCCTGTTAGTTTTATAAAAATGTGTCCCCTATGCCTACTAATGTGCACTGGAACACGAGAGCAACTTGAGCCCACAGCTTACCCTGCCATTCCACTTCATGCTTTCCTCCCTCACAGCTAGTGAAGTTCGAATGGGTTAAAAAAAGGGTCCAGAAATGGACATAGTTTCCCCAGAAAAGAAGACAGAGAGCATCTCTGCCAAAGGAGGTATTTCAGGAAATCCTGCCACAAGATCTAACACTGGTTTGACTGTAGAACAGTCTCTCATGTCCCTAGTTAACCCTTCTCCCAGCTGCACTGTACAGCTTAGAAATGAACTTGATGAAACATGAATAATACACAATGCCCATCATTAGCTCTTGTTACTCAGCAGAAAATCAGTACATGCTCTGTTACGGCGCAGGATATGCTGTCACTCTATAGTCCCTGCACTCTGAAGAAGTGGCTCCCACAGCCAAGCTTTACACAGCCTGCAACAGAGGAAAGGTGGGAAGATCCCAGCAACAAGGAGGCTGAAAGCCTTAGCTATTGGTCACAAGATAGATTTTTGGAAGTAACTGGTACCCCAGACTTTAGAAAGCTTTGGACATTTCCTTGCTGGGAAATCTCAGCCTCTCCTCTTTGCCATACAAGTTGGTATCAGGACACTATTGGAATATTTTAGGAATGCTGCACTCTGTTCTTAATTTTGTTAGTTTAAGCTTTGCTGCTTACAAGCACAGTAAAATCCCATATCTATATTTACAGTTATGGAATGTACTTGTATTCACAAGATCCCCAACTTGGTTAAGACTACTAAAAACACCTCATCATTCTTATAGAAACTACATACTCCTAGTTTACAGTGGGAGAACTGAGGCACAATTAGGCATAGATATGATTATGGCCATACATCCAACACAAGGGAAGTGGAAGTGATAGAAAATAATGATTTGGATCCTGCAAGATCACTCGTGTTCCCCTTCCTATCTGGCATCCATTTAAGAACTGTTCACTATGTGGGTGTTCTACAGGCTGGCAATCATGCAGAACACAGTCATTTCAGAACACATGCAAAAAAGAAAAGGCATTAATGCCAAAACCATTACAGAATAAGTGTACTGTGAACAGAATCGGAAACTCTTCAGGCCACATTCTCCAGCGACATCTGTGCTGAGTCATATACTGTATTGACAGGCTATTTATAGCCTTTTTCAATACTTGCTATCCATGTAGCAACTAAGCTTGCTACAAATATGAACGGATTTCACTCCACAAAGTAGGGAAAACATCTTAATTTTGCAGACAGGACAGTGATGCACTAAGACTGAAGAACACAAAGAATGGCAATGTCAAAACCACAAGCTGAACATGGGCATCCTGGGATTCACAGCTGTGAACAGTGTCACTTTTTTCCACTCTTCTGGATAGCCTCTTTCAAGTACCCACATGGCATTGCTTTACCAGCTCCACTGGAGCAACAGCCACCTGCAGCTCAGGACAATTCTTTCGCAGCCTAGAGTAATATAACCTGACAGGTTGGGTTGGAAGTGCAGAATTATTATTTTCCCACCTGGAACCAAAGGGCAAACTCAAATCTGCAGGCAACTCAACCGAGCCAGTCTGTGGCTGAGTCAGTTATTTCAAGAACACTGCCAGAACACATGGCATCATTCACAAGCACGCAAGTGCTTTCACATTCCAGGTCCACAGTCCTTCTACAACAGTATCGTACACAATCTTTGGAAAATGATGCAGAAGATATGTCACATTCAGACAGTGAAGACATTCTCCTAGCCACTTCCTAGAAGATCTACCATGCGAGCAACACTGTGAGCCTAATGCCCTGCTGTTTGTGGGGCCTTGCCTATGAGGGAATGGTACAGTATAAGAAAAAGGAGGCATTAACAGATAATATGCAGTGATAAAGAAGATAAAACAAAAATAAATCTCTTCTCCCAGGTAGCTTCCTGTGTGTCAAACAAAATGCTGCAACTGCGTTATTGCAAAACCCCGCCTGCTGGTGTAATTGAAAACCTTGCAGCGCTCCTTGTTCTTCTTGCACTGCCCGACACTGTGTCAAGAGGGGTGTGCAACAGAGGCATTTTAAGCCAGCAAAGAAAAAGAGAGAGAGCGCGCGCCTAATGTAATTACTTTTATCTACACTATCAACAGCACCTATGTGCTGTGGGGAAACAGACAATACTAAGAAGCATGGACAGGTAGTCCATGCTTGAGAAACTGGCCGTAAATCATGACCGAGTCAGCACACTCACATAATTTTTACCATAGTCATGTTTGTCTCCCTCCTTGTTTCCAGGAAGTCAGTCTTCAGGTATTGGGAGATAGCTGTGGAAGGACTAACCCAGTTAGTCTTTCTCACTCTTCTGGTCTAACACTGCTAGTGGTGCAACAGCTTTTTTCTCTGTAGATCCTGCCACCTAAAACTACCTCCAAAATATACTGCATTCAAATCTATGCACAGGGACAGTCCTCTCTCAACTACAATCAGAACTGAATGAAGTGAATACAATTGCTCCTATGCTGCAACAGGGAACTTCAAATATACCCTGAAGATACCAAGCCAGTCCACAGGAAGTATTTACATGGGAGATAAAATGATTTCAGAAGTTTTACATTAACACGGTGCTGACAGATCATTAGATTTTCTGCCTAAACAGAACTTCAACATCTCTTCCATGGCATGTCATCTATTTTCTTAAACCTTTTATCCAGTAGTGAAACATTTTGAAACTTCCCCCCTTCACACCCCCTAAAGTGGTGAGGAGGGACTAGTATACATGAAAGAAATTACATCCGGGTACTGCATGTCCCTTTTCCCTAAATTCTGTGCTGTGCTCTGTGCCAGCTTCTCCCATAACAGCCAGAAAACCACACCCCCTTGGGAGACCACACAGCACTCCAGACAAAGAAGCCCCTCCAAACATAAAAATCAAGGAGCATGATGCATCTCAATGACTATTTTCCTGAGGTACTCCAACAACAGTTATATCCAAAACAAAGAACACCGAGTAGTCTGTCAAGTCCCATTTCGCAGTCTTGCTAGATAATCTGGCTAGGGTATCAGACTGCTTAGAAGTGATCAGTACAGTTCAATTATCATTAATGACAACCGATAGGAATGAGGTGAAGTTATGTTGAAAGTACAAGGAAATGCTGGCCTACCTGGGGCAATTTCAAAGAGATGTTTGCCGGGTTCATCAGGATTAGGTGGCAGCTCGTTCACCTGATTGCCTTGCAGTAGTATCAAACCCTGTAGGGGATACAAACACCAGTGAAAGGAGAAAGGCCATGAAGAGGGTAAGGGAAAAGAAGATAAACATAACAGACACCACAAATTTAAGCCCCACTCTTCCACTGAGCCCCATCTCCTTTCCACACATCTGAGCAAGAAAAGATTGAGTTGGTCATGCACCTGCCTCACCTGTCCTTTCTCTCAAACTGGGCACTTCTGGCCAAATGATCTTTCCTCTGGAATAACAATATTCCGAGCATGCATAGGTGATTCTCCCTAGTTTCCATAACTAATTGTCCCTTGCAAAAGTTTCATCTCATATTACATGTACTTTTCCTTCACCTTTTAATTTCTGGTTACAGCCTGCAGCAGCAAAGTGGCTGAAGTTCTATTTCTAAACCTTAATTTCTGCAACTGAAGAAAAAGGCCCGTTTTCCAGAGATTCTCAGTACACAGAAGTTCCCAGAGTGATATAGGAGGAAAGCAGTTGTTTCAGGTTTGCAAGGCAACAAGACTACTTTTTAGTCCAAGAGACCATAGTTTCCCTAGCAAGATATCTGAGCCCCTTTACTTCACAAGTTCAAATGCTACCAAAATTCAGATTCATTTTCACCTTGAGTCCAAGCAAAATTAACACAATGTATTCCAATTCAGGAATTCTGTATAGCTGGTGGCATAGTATCTTCAAAGCAAACAATATCATCATCATGTATGGAAAAGCTGAAAAAAAAGTTCACAGAAAGCTCTTGTCCAGTGACAGAGGTGGAACAAGAAATATCACACTGTTTGGACCTCATTGTTTCTCCACTTTTTTTAGTTTGATCTTGGAGATTTTAAAGGGTTTCCAGCTAACATTCCTTAGGATGTACACACCATAAGACAGATAAAAGGCAGTAAGAAATGGGACTGTCAAGAGTAAAGCCTTGAAGAGAATAATCAGCAGTTCCTAGTCTTGCACTGAACTGCCCTGGAGTGGAAGCTGCGTCCAAACCATCTTTTTTGCTGAGCAGAAAAAGAAGTTGTTTCAGTCAGTCTTTTTCATGTATATATCTAGTAAGTGCGCAGTTACGTTCTCTCTGACCAATTTGGCAACAGCCAAATCCAAGACACATTGGAACATCTTAACATTGATAATTGGAACAAATTGCAGTTACACTCTTTATCAGCTTCCAGATCTATAGTACTGAGTAATACAATTACTGTCTCATGAGACAGCCCAGGATTTCAACTGACAGAAGACAACTCATCACATGACCTTTGCAATCTTCTCCATAAAAACAAAGAAACCAGTTGTGTTATTTTTCATTACATCTGTTATGTTATAACTTCCCTGGTTTTGCCACTTGGTAATATGTTTTCCTATAGATGCTTTGTTTCGAGAAAACTCACTAACAAACGAAGGAGCCAGTTTGTATTAAATGTAAGTGAATTAAGTTTTACCCTTTTCTTTGAACATAGAACATTCAAAAATTAAAACAAATAACTTACAAGAAGGGTAATGCTTGAGATAGAAGTTACTTCAGCTAGGAAATAAGCTCTGAGTCATGGCAGCTTACAAGTTGGCACCCCAGTTCTGACAACCCACCCTATTAAAATTACTTGCTGCTCTGAAAAGATCTGTTTGTTGCAGACTGAAAAAGTCTCACAAGTACTCAAATTTCTTCACAAATGAGAACTCAGCCTGTCATGTCCCTACACATTCAGCTGCCTGCTTCCATGTTTTGCCATCCCATGGTGGTATCTGGCTATAGACCTTCATTTAGTTCCTTTTGACAAGCCAGATCAACATTATAGAGCAGGGACTCCCTGTCATCCAGAACTCATGAAACTACTCCAGTTCATCACATATTGCAGGCCAGTACACAGTTAAAAGGTAGAAATGCAAGAAATGCAAGAATTTAAGTATTCATAGTCTATAGAACAACAAATACAACTCTATATCCAACAGATATGCATCACCGCTCCAGTGTTGCTACATCAAAAAGTCAGAAAATAGAAGTTCCAGAAGTAAAATTACCCTGACCACATTGCATATATGCTGAATGTTCAACAGTGTGGACTATTGCTCTTCCTTCTGCAGAATGCAAAAGCAAAAACAACCATGAAAAAAGAAAAGATACACTCAAGTCAGATTTTGTATCAAGGCCTTCAGTTTAGATACCCTTGGTTTTGCTTTGAGGAAATCGTGCATTTACATTTCTATCTCAATTTTGTTTCCTTGCATTTAAAAATAAAAATTCTGTGCTTACTGTAACAAGATGGGGTAGGATGTTTTGTAGCACATCATAAAGTTCTTTGGAACACGTGTGACACACATATGAGAAATCAAGATTTGAAAGGGGAAAAAATGTGAATGATGACAGCATGGACAGCTCAGAAGAGAGCCAGAGAAGTTCAGCCAAACTCTGCAAGTGGCCAAACCCAGCACCTGCTGGCTCCACAAAACATCCTAGAGGGGAAAAGTAAAGCATTAAATTGGACATTGTATATTTTTATATGCATTCTGTCCACATAAAAAACTATAGCTACCAGCGCCAGGCAGCTGTGAGGTAACTGTGAGCAGAGCATGATGAAACCAGTGAAAAGAGAAATTAAATAATCCTGGTTCTAGGCTACTCAGCCCAGAAATTTATTATTTGCCAGGAGATACAATAAGAAGGAAAAAGATGGAAGACAGAAGTCAAATTTTATTAAAAAAAAAAAAAGGGAATCAAAAGCGATATTAAACAGAAAGCTACACATGCTACCCAGCAGTACCTTCACCTGCACACCATTCTGCAATAGGCTGTGCAGCCCAAAACAGCATCATGCAGCCCCACCTAGCAGACATTTGTCTCCTTTCCTGCTGCAGTCCCTGCAAAATGTGGATGTTGCAACTTGCACAGCTGCTGCGGTCCAGGAGGAAGGAAGGAGAAGGGCTGGATCTGAATGACGCTTTTCTTCCCCGTTTTCCTCTACTGAAGGAAACAAGGAGCATTACCCACCAGAATGCCAGAGTGGAGCTGCTGTGCTTATGTGATCAGCTGGGGAGCGGGCAAAGGGCTGAACTAGAAGAGGATGAGGCAGATGGGGAGAGAAGTACCTCTCTGCAGTGTAACCTCCACCATGAAGTCTCAGCTTCTAAGTAAGGCCAGATGACCTGTGGAACAGGAGTTTCTAAAGTGATCAAGTCACCCCATCCACATAATTCTGACCCCTTGTCTAAAAGGGCAAAATACTTTTGATATCAACATCCTGGAAGATTAAAGAAAATTAATACCATTAATTACCACCACAGCTAAACTGCCTTCTCCCAGAAAGCAAAGAGCAAATTTCCTAAGCCTGTCTCCCAGGCAAATTAAAGCCCTGTGCACACTGCGACTCATGAGATTCATGCAAAGTAGAGGTAGTGCAGTGGAATATTATGTCAGCCAGGAACAAGGACCAAATATCAATTAAGTGAACACAGCATGATTTTCAAAGACAGGGCCCTGAATCTTGCTTTTACCCAAAGCTTAGGACGTTTTGACAAGGAGCAGTCTCAAGATTTTTGGCTTGAGCAGGAAGACTGCTTTTCTCAGTCTGGTTTCCATTAGGTAGTTCTGATTAAACCATTTTTGTTTCAGACATGTACTGAGAGGTCCATGCTCCCTCCCCGTCTCTTCTTCATACTGAATGCACAAGTTTAAGTAGTTTCATAGCATGCTTCTAAGGGACACCATATTCAAGAGGTGAAATGAACAAAAGACTTAAATGTAAGCATCTGCTTGCCTTACCACAGAACCCAAAGTTCCCTGAAGAGAGGGGGAGAAAGAGGAAGTAGCTCCTATGTTAACCTGAAGCTGAAGGACACGGGTAAGGGCATGTGGATAGGTGGGAGGGTCACAATTCTTTGTTTTGTTTTTTTAAAAAAGCTTCTTTACGAAGAATAAAACCTAAAGTTTTGATACTGCACACATAAATTCAAACCCTTCCTGCTTCTAGGAGTATATGGAACATCCCTAGGGAAATGGTAGCACAAGTGGAAGAAGAATAAAATATCCAAGCTGCACAATTGAAACCAGAAAGGATTTCAGAATAGCCTAAGACAAGAATGCCAAGAAGCCACAAGAAAGGACCCTGAAAAATCACAAAGTTTGCTAAAATAAAAGCAAGCTCTTAAGGTTGTTTCATTGGTTTAACTTAAATTTAGTGGTATGCATTCTCAGCTGTAAAAATTACATTTTCAGGTCATTATCTTGTTAACATAAGCTAGAAACATACATATAGCAATAAAAACTAATACAATATCAGTGGATTCCAACTGACCAGACTTTCAGAGCTTCAGGTATCATTTGAAAGCTGGTAATAGTTGCTTTCTATCAGAAGATGTAATCCTCTTAAATGTTAACAGCTGCTTTCCTTTGAGGACCAATTTACATTTTGTAGAAAGAAAAGTTGTTAAAGAGACAGCAGCTCGCTCTCTCTTCCTTTAAAGTACAGTCCTCTCTTAAGAAGCCCTCTAAGCAAAACTAGCCAGTCTCAAAACAGGTAGTGCCTACAAGCCAGAACAAAATAAGAGTTAGACCTTCCTTATCCAATAGTATAAAGCAAGCATAAATCCCCATTTAAAAGTTACTTTCCCCTCAGACTGAATTAGTAAACTTGGCAAATATATACAAGCCAAGTCACGTGTATTTTAGGCTGAACTCAATGAACTGCATGCTACTTTTTGCTGTTTTATAGCACGGAATGGTGAAGATGTACAGCTGTATATACAGACCAGGAGATTCAGAGGGTATTTACAATGAAGAGCAGGAGCAGTCCACAAAAAGTGCTGTCAGACTGAAGAGTTTCAGAAAGCCCATCTTTCTGCAGGAAACTGAAGTCAGTTATGAAGTCAAAAGTTAAACCAAAATATCACACTACAGTGCCTTCCAGAGGTTCTAATTTGCTTGCCTTGGATCACCCTTCTCCTGCAAATAGACTTTGTCCATGCCTGATGCACCATATGGTGCGATGTCACCTGCCCCCCCTCAGTGAGACACACCTTTGGTACATGAAGGTGATGTTTAGAAGAGATTACAGAGACATAAATTGCTTGCATTGATACCTGAAGCCAAAGCATTTCTCAGTCAAAACACAATTTTTTTTTTTTATTATTTTCAGAATATATTTGATTTCATATATTCTGTAGAAAGTTCTCATTGAAGTGACTTGTTTCTTATTCTCATCTTAACCAGCTTTGACAAAAAGGAGAAGAGGAAAATCACTATGTAGCAGAGTACATTTGAAAAAAACAAACAGAAAAACACCACAGACATGGGACAGTGGAAGGGATGCAGGACTTGCTGCAGCAGCAATGGGGGCTGTACACCAGTAGAGCTATTTTGTCCTTACTCGTGTGCACCTCATTCAGCTGTGCAATGAAGTTGCAGCAAGTTGAGCTGGTAGCGTAACAACTGGAAGAAGAGCAGGGAAATAAGAGAAGTAGAATGTTTTTTCAGAAGGGAAAATTGAGGGATGCTTACTCTACCTATGAAAAACAAGAAAAGTCTGCAACCTAGGCCCATCTCTGGAAAGTATTTTTAGGTCATAGGTGCATATATAGCAAAGATACTCAGATCAGCTTCTTGTGCATTTCTCTCTCTGCACACGTCAGCGAATTGTGCTGAGCTCTTCTATCTTATATCACCAGTCCTTTTAGGGGACAAAATGCCTCTCCAGGAGTAGTGCAGGACCTAGCTCACAGCTGTCCAATCTTCCTGGCAGACTATGGAGAGCTCTAAATAAACAGAGCTAAAAATGCAGAAAAAAAACCAATTCATCTCAGCAGGGAGGGTATATCAATTCTGACAGTTGCTATCACTGGTAGAAAGACATTACTAAGTTTAAACAGATTGATGTGTCCTTGTCCACCAGCCACTCAGACTGCATTAGCAATCTTGATTGGGAAGCAAATTAATTATGGATTAAATCAGTTTAAATTCCCCAGGGTCTAACTTGATATATGCCAAAGCATGCCTCAGAAATAAACTTCAAGTCATGACTAAGTTATTCCTCCCTCACGCTTTGGGAGCCTAAGATGGCTGAACATCTCAAGGGGCAGGCAATAGGTTACAGACCTTCCAGTAAGCTGAAGGTTCAAATCCAATTTTTGATGACTGCATCACCTGGTACCCTTTCGGGGCCTTGGTGCTTTGAGGAAGAATCTTATGAGGACAAGCGTTTGTACCTTAAAGGTATTACTGTAGTCCTCCCTAACACCACCACCACCAATTGAGAAGTCCTGCCCTGTACTGCCCCAAGCTCTGTGGAGCCAGGATTTGGTAAAGGAAAGCTGTGACACAAGAAACATGAGTTGAAAGCTTCCTTTTCTTGACTAAGTCCCTCAGCAAACACAGTTGGTGCCAAAACACTGATCATCCTAATTCTAATACCATTACCTTTAACACAGCACTTTAGTCACTGTTACAAATGCTTGCAACATGGGAAGAGTGGAATAGTGGGGCTGAAATCTGCCCTCAGGTATGCATTTCTCAATCCCAGGCTGAGGATGGTGAACTGACTACATGAACATCTTTGTTTTAGCTGAACCTAGAACAAAATTTCTACAACAGCTTTATACCAATGAATTCTCTCCTATCCTGAATTCTAAGGATCAAATAGCCCAAGCTAACCCATGACCAGACTTAGCCTCAGCCTCAGTGAAAGATATGGAAGTCAAATTGCTTCATATTTAATGCAGGCTAAGGATAGACCCCATGGTTCAACTGATAAATCAACTGCTGCCTCACATCCTCATGTCTCAGGTCAGGAACAGAAAACAAAGTGACAAAGGAAGATGGCCTAGGTGTTTGTGAAGAACTCTCCCAGAGCTACACAGGCATGAACTTGTAGAAGAACTCCCTTACCTCTGGGATTCATCACCTAGACACTTAATAATAGTTGTGTCAATAATAAAAAAAAGATGACTTGCTGGCTCAGGCTGCCACATTCCAGCTATACTCAAGACTTCTTTGCAACCTCAAGGGCTAAAAAACCAACCCTGTCACTCCAGTCACAGCAAATGATCCTTTCCAGACACTCAAACTGGTACTTTGGATCACTGTGTGCCACAGGACATATCCAACGACAGGTTTGCTGCGTTATGCCAATCTAACAACGAAGTTGTCTGTGTCACAATTCTTCTCTCTATAAGATACTGACAATGTCCCTGTAACTACAGCTGCTTCCACAAAAGTAAACTGAGTCTATAGAATTAGTTCAAAATCTTCGAGAGAGAGTTGTATAAGTAAAAAGGTGCCTTTTTTTTTTCTTTAAGAAGAACTTGCATCTTTAAGTTATATTTCAGAGGCAGAGTAATGAAGACTATTGAATCCAAAGCCATCACTGGAGATGTACTCTGCCTACTTCAGGCTGAAGAAATGTCAGAACAGCTACACTGGTGTTAGTAGTTGAGAGGAACAACCACTGAATATTTTAAAGATGGAAACCAACTGGAGAAGTAGTGAAGGCAGAGAATACAATTTTCTTTCCCTCCTCTCTCACTCCATAGAACCTCAACACTATCCTTTTTTCTGGAGCTGTTGTTTTAATTAGTGCCACTGAGCAATATGGGGGGCAGGGCAGGGAAAGCACATGTAGTAGGAACAACATGTAGTAGTTAACCATGGATGCACTGAGCTCACTCATTTTCAACAAAATTTAAGTTACTTGACTTGCTATCATTTAAGGCTGTGCACATCAATTGCTATGATCAGTTAACATCCCAATACTTGCAAAATTACTGCTATGCAATCAATTCTCCACCCCAAGTGACAGGAAAAGGGTTTGTTCCTTAAACGTTTTTCCAGTGGTCTAAGATCTGGCATGCCTGAGCTTCATCATTATGAATGAGAACACTATAAATAAATCAGCCACTTTCTGGAGCTGTGTAGGCTTCAGACTGTTTCATAGATTTTTAAGGGCAGAAGAGGCTAGTAGGATATGTAGTCTGAGCTACCACCGATGCACTAGCACCCCTGCTCTTTCTGCTGGTTTACATTCTTCCTAGGCTCAGAGCAGTATTAACATTCTGCTTACTTTATACTTTTCTGAAAGAAATGGAAAAGTGAATGCAGATTCTAAGAATAGAAAAATAACTCACACCTTAATATTAATCTCTCCTGTGCCCTTGACAATCTCAGACTTCCACCTGTCCAAAAAAACCTTACTTCCTTCTGAAGTAAGATTTCACCTGAATTTATCCAACCATCCATTTTTGTCAGAGTGTACTTTTTGGAAAAGAATGGAAAGTTTCTCACTAACATTACTGGAACTAGATTGTCTTTGGGGGAACATTTTGTAAATAATAGCCCTTAAAAAATTCTAGAGTCAGTACTGGGAAATGAACAGAAGACTTCCAAAACAGATTCTTGTATTTTATTCCAGTTGAGCTATACCTACAAATCACATTGGACCAGAGCATTAGAGAAGAACCTACAAATATGAGTAACAGCAACAGTCCAGACTGCATATTGCTGATGGATTAGATGGAACAATGAAGCCTGGTTATTTCAAAGATTTTTCCAAGTGTTGGCTGTCTGTTTCTGCACGGAAAAATCCAAACCAAACTAAAATCCCGTTTGTTAACAGCTAATAATAGCCACAATAACTTGGAAAAGGGTGAAATTCCAATCTGTTTCATGTGTAAGTACAGCTTTGCTCTTTCATCTTGCAAAGTGCACCCTAAATTGGAAAGAGAAAACAGACAGCCACTAGGAGGACTTTCCTGACAAGAAACACTCAGAAAACTTGTGGATAGTCTGAGAGGACAGAGATGTACAGATCCCTCAGAGAAGAGGGAGAAATGTCAAAGCGTCCTGCTATTACTAGGTGTTACCTAACAACTAGCTAATTCCCATTACCAACATCAATGAGTATTCTCCAGGTGTCTAACGTAATGACTAAAAACATTCAGCACACTCATCTGTTGTGACACCACCCCCAATATAACACATGCAGCTACCCTGCTACTCTTACTTCCCCTTTTGGGTGTCCTATTACAAAGTCTGTTACGTGGAGATCACATTGTGCTATCTCTGTCACTTGACTAGAATAGAGTTGGCTCTAACCCTCTAGTAAGCTCTCTAGGCAAGTGCTGTAGAGCAGAGTGTCAGGACTCAGTTCCTCTCCCATACCTAGTGAAAAGGTAAGACTGTGGAAGAACACAATGTAGGAGGGTACTTAGCAGAGCTTGTATCGAGTGGTTTATCTAAAACAGTTGTAAGTTTTAAAATGAAGTAAAAACAACAAGTCAACAGAATAGGACAAACTTTCAGCACCCTTTCTCCCAATCCTATTGTTCTACATTTTGACTTTGAGGTTCACTGAAATTAGAAGACACACTGAAAGCATTCCAAATGTAACAGGAAAACACTGGAAAGGCAACATGACGAAGTTGCAGATGCCTGAAAAATTATTGCAAAAATGTTACAGAAAAATATCACATACAACATCATCTTTAGAGTCCAGCGGCCAGAATGCATTCCAGAAAATTCAGCTGTTTTCTAGGGTGCAAAATGCAAGCCCACTGCAGATGCACTAAAGCCTTTTATCATACCAAGTCAATACTGAAAGAAAGGTTAATTAATTAGTTGCAGAGTGGTTTCTGTTACCCTGGAAATTGGGAAGAGATGCATGCTTCCTCCTACCCTGGGAATAGAAATAAACCCAAAGCTACTTTAAAAACCCACACATATATTGACCAAGTTAGTAGGAGAAAAATCGTCTTTGCAGGTCAGTCCTCCTTGTCCCTTTCCTTATGGGAGCACTTGTGAAAATATGCAAGAAAAGCAATGGCTGCAAGTTCACCCTCTAACCTTCGCCACAGAAGTCAGTCTGCTGGAGTGGACTGTGCAACTGCAACTATGTCATACAGCACACAAACACACACACCCCTCCAGTAGTTCTTGTTCTGTTAAGACTATAGAGTAACTCCTCTTCACTCCAGTAAGTCTATGGTATTCTCCTGTCATTAGATTACAACTCCATCTTGTCAGCATTCTTTTCAAGGGAAGAATATCTACCATTCCCTATAAGGTCCTGGAAGAACAGGTTTTCCTAAAAATAGGCAATGCAACATCCATAAACAGGAAAACATTGTTTAAGGTTTCTCTTTTGAAACATTATGGCACAAATCTCACTTTTGTCATACATAAATAATGTACGCATAAATAATCAAGTAGGCAGAAGATCAATGGGAATTTCAGTGAAACTATTGATTTAGTTTATGCATGCAAGCTTGCAGGCCATACTTAAACAAGAAAGATTTAAAAGAAGCATAAGTATTTTAGAGCTGAAGGAAATTAGGGATTAATATAAACTGATGAAAATATCTACATGGCCTGTAACAAAGATCTCCCAGGGTCACAGCTGTCTTCCTAAGCCATATGGGCATGTCTGTACCATTGTCCCTTTGTTCCAGAGAAGCCCAAGCAATAGTTATCTACAGGTTCCAAAATAAGATCTGCCTGTGGGATGCATACAGTCCTAGCTGAAGTCAGATGTGAATCCTAGTTTGCACCTGTTACAAGAATAGTCAGGACATGGTCCTGTATCATCCTATACAAAATGGTTTCCCCCAGTGATAAATGTACGGCAACATGTCCAAAAAACCCTTTCCAACATGACTACCTGAGGCAGCTCCTTGCTTATCGTGTTCACTGGTAAAGTTCAGAAGTACCCAGCTCTCCACATGCATTATACAGAAAGATAAAGCTCTTGTCTAAGTGCAAAACCCAGCTGTTGCTTGCAGAGTTCTGAGCAACAACAGGTTACATCATCAAGTTCAAGTCTCTCTAACCTTTACACAGCATGCTGGATCAAATCCCTGATTAGGTAAGTGCCAGTCATAAGATGCAGCCAACATCTTCATGTATCTACCATGCATGGGTCAGGTTCACAAGGGAAAATTAATTTCTGTTTTCACTTTACAATGAAATTTATATGTAACAGTTAAGCATGCAGCTGTATCAAGCAGTTTAATAATAGGCTATAATGAGTGTGTCGATGGTGATGATATTACACAGCTATCTGTCATTCTGTAATGCCTGTACAGACTTATCAAGAGGCAGCAGTACAGGGACATTGTCTGGCTTATTCAATTGTGTTCCCTCTGTTCAATGACTCTGGTTAGAGGCCTGACAGTCAAAATAATGACTACATGAAATATGCTGCATAATACACTACAGCGACTTAGTTCAAATACTGCAAGAATATTTTACAGGCATATTGAAGAACCTGAATATGAAATTCTTCATCTCAGGTGTAAACTTTATTCCACCTTGTAGCACAGCACACACCCCACAACCCCCCCAGGTGCTGTGGATATAGAAGGGTCAGAGAAGCAGAAAATCATGCTGAATTTAGTGCTGAGTCCAGACTGACAATTGAGATGTCCTCAGCTTTGCATTTACCCTAGGTGCAGGAGCACTGTCCTTTCATTATAATGTGTTTTATAGAACCACATTTAATAGTAAGAAATTGGTGCTAGACTAGCAACACATTCACAAAGGCATGTGAAGCAGCAAGAACTTAGTAAAAAATTCCACTAATTAATATTTGGCTTACGAGAGACATACTTGTGCAACTGTCACTTTATTAAAAGCTGTTTAAAATATTCACTACCAAAAAGTTGCAAGTTAAACATGCATGCCCATGGGAACATTGCATGGTGACTGTCTATTACCCTTTATCACCAAACTGACCTACAGCTACTTGGCACATAGTTAGTTAGAATCTCCTAAGTCTTTTGCAAGAATAAATGTGCTTTGGAAAGCTGCCTTGCACATTTGTTGTCCCATGGACAAACTGATAAAGCTGATCTAAACTTACCATTTTAAGTACCCCTACTGTGGTTCAATTTATTCAATCATCATTTAGTGGTTGTTATTAAATTATCTAAGCACTAGCTGACCTCTTCTCTCTTTGCTAGCTCCTAAACATTCTCATCCTATCCCTTTCCTCTGTCCATTTTCTTTCCACAGTCTACTTTGGAACAGCCCTGTGACACTAATACATATTGCACAGCAAAACTTAGTGGTTTCCACCAGGAAAAGTGTTTGGTTTTGTTCATGCTCCATAAAGTCTAAATGTTTTGATAAAAGCAAACTTCAGGCAGTTTAATTTTTTTCCCCCCATTGTAGAAGTTCAGGTTGTTGCCAAGCCTGCTAAATTAGTTTTCAGTCACACACTCCCCCTTCCAGTCACAGACAACACAAAGTCTTGCATGAATTCTTTCTCCTCAAAATTTGCATATAAAGTCAGTAACTCCCAGGTGTATATAAAACACATATTACAGCCCATTCTCAAGCCCTGCATGCTGGCATGTAACAAAACCTACATACTCTACCCACACAAGCTAGCCCTAAGCAGCAGGCTCACCTCTCTGCTTAACAATGGATTATTTGGGAGATAATGAGTCCCAGCTAACTAAGCAAGGGTTTTCACTCCTGCCTCAGTCATGTGAGACTCGATAGCTCTTCCTGTCAAACTCCAGTCTCACAGATGACCATACTAAGATTTGGAGGTCAGCATGCCCTAGTGGGTAAATAAATACCTTCTAACCACCCCCCCAGGCTCTACTACTAGCTTAGGTAGTAGCTAAGTCTCCCTGCAATGTCTCCTGCCTTTGAACCTCCTTAAGTGTGTGTGGTTTTGGCTAGGATAGAGAGCAACCTAAATGAGCTGTCAAAGCAGGGACTGTGACCCAGATAGAAGTCACAACCAATATGCCCTACAGTTGCCTAGTCATACCTGAGGTTTAGTTTCCTCTTCATCCTTATAATAGAAGAGCTGATCCCCACGCAGCACAAACCACCGCTGCTGCCAGTTCTTCATAATGCTCCTTTGTTTCTTCAGCCAGCCACACTTCAGCACACGTTCTTGAGGGTTTGGAGAAGATGGTCTGGAGGGAGGCCCAATCTGTTCACCCATCACCAAACTCTTTGACCTGGCTGAAAAAGCAATTACAGTGTAAATGAAACAAAGAAATAAGGATAAGAACACACAGAGAGGCTAAATAACTGTTCCACACTTTCTTCTCAGATGTGGACAGAACCGTTACATGCATGCTTCCTCTTCGTTTAGGTACTTGTTTTTCAGAGTGTACATTCAAGTTCATGATAGTCAAACACAAGACAAACATCAACCTTTTGGTGCTGCTCGCTCTAGCAACCTTCTAAGCAACACAATACCTCCACCAAGACTCTGCTGCTCATACTACTTTCCTTTGTGAAAAGTCATTACTGTCTTCCAGCTCTACATGGGCATAATGATATTATTATCCTAAAGGGATATTTACCCAGTGAGGATGTGTAAGTGTGGTGAAGGGGGGACAGAAAAGGAGGAAGGAGAGAGTGTAAGAAAATATTCTCACTCCACACACTACCACTGTTGGGGTGATTAGCCAGTAAAACCAGCTGCCACAGAAAAAAAAAAGATTCAAAACTGAAAAATTCAAAAAAGGAATAGTTACACATAGATAGCATTCTGACATTTTTCTGACATTCAAGCAGAAAAAAACAGAAAAACTAAAGTAGATAAAAAACCAAACATGTAAATCTCAGGAAAAGCTTCAGAAGGAGAAAAGAAGTCTATTGCCCTTTCCTTCCTCTTGTCCTCCCACATGCCTGCAGTTAGAGTACTGAAGCTTGGGGCATTTAAAGCTAGTCTGGCATAGCAGATAATGATTATAAATTACAAGCAGCAAGGCAGCCCTCTAGAATGGAGAGGTTAGATGACCTCATAGGCCTTTTCCGCATCTAATTCCTTCGGATTTATGAAGTATCTTATAACAACAGTTATTTAATATCTCATGCTGTTTTCCTTTGTTAGTGCTAGCATGATCCTGTTCCTTCCCATTTTTTACATTCAGCTAACTTTTAAAGCACAATTTAGAATTGCCCACTTGAAACAGGGCTACAGTTTACAGGCCAGTACCAGTAAATCTACATCATCGATGTCTTACATTAACACCACAGACTGCTGCAGCTAAAAAACAGGTAAGCTTCTTTTTCAGGCATCCCTGATACACTACAGCTACTTCAGCCTGCCACAACAAAGGGCAACCCTCTGCCCCTCAGAAATACTGTTTAGTTTTGCCACTCTTGGGTTCAGACAATTAAAACATGTGGCATTGATGTTACCACCTGACTATGGTTTCTGCCCCTGGTTTTTCCCCACCACAGTGACAGAAATGACAACATATGCCAAAGAAAGAAAAATGTGGTAGTTGGGTAATAAAAAAAATAAGAACAATAAGAAATAATGAAAAAAACAATTCACAATAGCAACATTTAACTTGAACCTATTTCTTCTCTTCCATGAAGCAAACTGCAATAGAAGGAGAGCCAGATAAGAGACTAAGGTCAGATCTTTGGAGAACCTCTTCAGTGTAATCCAATGAAGGAAATCACATTTGGTGCCTATGATAAAAGTCTACTTTGACCTTCCAGATGGCCTGACAGTCAGGCCACCATGTTCTGCTTTGTACAGAAATATAAAAAGTACTTTTACACACTAAACACTTCTGTCACTGGAGGGCAGATCTGAACAGTGCCACATCATCCACCACCAAAAAGTCTTGGTGACAGCAACCTCCACTTGTGTAGTATCATATACTTCTCCTCCCCAGTGCCCTGGCTTAAAAATCCACTCACCTCTCCTGTAACCATGCGGTAGGCACGCAGTCTAGCCTCTGACAGCTTCCCAGTTTTATGGGCAGATGACAGCATGACTTTGTTAAATTTCAGACTCAATGAAAGCCCTGTCTGATAGGCAGAATGGATTTTTTTTTCCCCAATTCTCTGAACTACTAAGGTAAGTTATGTTATTCTCAACAGACCTGTGAATAACAGGTTTTGCCTTGTGCCTCAATCAAGAGAAATTAGGTTTCAATCTATAACCATTTCCTGCTGTAAGAAATTAGGTTTTTATTTTGTTTTTAGTTTCACTTTAAAATTTAATTAAAAAGTTGAAATGTTATAAAAAGTGCTCATGCAGTACCATAGCTTTTTCACAATTACACTTTCCTTATTTTTGGCCAAAATACCTTGCTGAATTTAAGCCTGAGCTCATATACATTATTGAGGCTTACTAGCAAACTTCAGATTCACTTAAATAACCCAGCACTCCTCAATTCTCATTATTTTTACACAGCCAAAACAAACAAAATCTTAATACAGAATTCACTTAAAACCAGGCTTTGATGTATCCAGGCTTATTCTCTAAGCTTACTCGCTGTAGTCTGAGTGTTCACAGAAAGGCATTAGAAAGGCATTTTCATTGCAGCAAAATATATAAAGAACCACTTTTCACCATGAAGTCAGGATCCTTATGCCTTAATATATCCCTTTCTGGCAACACAGTGCCCTCTAGCAGACGATTACAAAAAATACCAGAACAACTTCAGCTCCTCCCCGTGCTCCCCATCACGGCCCAGAAATGGAGGATCCTATTTCATACGCATATAGTAAGAAAACAGACTTTTCACATTTAAATCTCTGCAACAGAGACCCATAAGGATCTAGTTGAAGGAACCACCTCTGCTTCATCCCAGGCCACATTTTAGACAAAGACCAAACTGTAATCTGGTTTAGACTGTTCCAGATTCCTTTCCACATTGATGCTACAACATATGTTATTACAAGAACAAATATCCCAAGAATTTGCTTTTCCAAGTGGAACTATAATGTTTTTTTAGGCAACATCTTGGCTAGTAACCTAACCGATTAGTCTAGTAATACCAAAATCCATACTTCAGGAAGTACCTCAGTCATCTCCACACTGAAGCACCTCAGCTATCTCCAGACTGTGTGCAAGACCCAGCAGTTTCCACTTTTCCTGACTTGCGTATATTATATAAAACTCCTACTTCACCCCTCCATCTAAAAAGAAATTAGATTTAACTGGAAACCTACCACCTTTATTTTAGCATTTATATTGACACAGACCTCACAAAAGACATCAAACATCTATCTATGAGATAACACACTTTGGGTTATTCCAAATTTCCCCTCACACACCCTTTGGTGTTATTTGTGCAGTTCTACCTAGGAATTATTTATTATGGTTGCTGGAGACTGTAGATCTTCATATTTCTATTTTAAGCAGCACCATGTCTTAGTCGATTGCTATGGTTGTTAATTCTTCATGCTGTCTTAGCTTCCCATTTAATTAGAGTTTCTAGTCATGACTGTAATAGTTGATTTCATTAGGGAGATACTTCGCAACCTCATCTATAAGTCAACAACACGGATCAGATAGAAATTTTTTGAAGGAGTAATTATTTATGGCTATTAACAGCACTGATGTTTATAGTGCATGCTTCACAGAATACAATAGTTGCATAGAAGTCAGAAGAAAACTTTCACAGATGAGCACAGCCTGCCTTTAAAGCAACAGGTATCTCATACTACTGGAATCAAAATATCTGTTTTGATAATCTGATACAGTACATCAAACCTTTGATTCTTAATGGTAGACACATATTTTTAGTGCTCATCTGTTTAACAGAATTATGGAATCAGCAGAGCATAAAGGAAGAAAACAAATCAATAAATCAGACTCACAACAACTCGGCAAATACTTTGCATGCTCTAGAGTTCTGATCCAGTAATGCCTTTTCAATACCACCACATAGTTGGATTTTGCTCTTCACATTTTTGTTAGCGGATTATTGATTCAGCGATACACCCAACTACTAAAAAGAAATCAATGCAGAAAGGATTCAGGCTCTCCTTGGAAAAAAGGTTTAAGATTCATTTGCACAGCACAGCAGCACTGAAATGCCAGCTACAGGACATCCCCACTCAGAAGCAGGGAAACAAGGCAATTACAGCACAGCAAGATTACAACAGGCCAGGTGGACCCATATCCTTGCTCCCCATAGGTGACACTAACAATGAGCCAAGCCTGTTTTTTGGTATGACAAATCATTTGAAGACAAGAATCAGAATCACAGACCTTGAAAAATACTCCTGTGACTGGAAGTGACACTGGCATATGGAAGTTCTCTTAGACGAAGATGGGAGGAGGAACACGAGCAAAGGCAGCAGGGGGTGGATGATCAATGCCCGTTGTGCAAATACCTGGGCTGTGCTAAATAAGGTCCCCACCCAAGACTCCACAATTGGTTGCCATGTCTTTAACAGCAAACTCAAAGATTATTCTAAGGAGTGGATGAACCAAATCGGACGGAGTGACACTGCCATTCCTTAGAGAGATGGCAATCCCTATCCCCATCCCAACTCAGCCCTGTCTGAAGCTACTCTTTCTCCATTTCTCTTCCTTGCTCCTTTAACAGAGCGCCAGACACTTCTACAAGAGCTTCTCTGCAACTCAGACCTGCCTCCAAGCAATATACACATTCTTGTTTTCTCATCACGTCTGTTTTCTACCCTAAACAGGCACATAACATAGACAACTTCTTCCCTTCCCTATCCATGCCATCCCTCCCTTCCTGAGCTCAGTCCTGCCTGGCAACATGATACAATCTCTTCTGCTCACAGCTCTGAACACCACTACAGATTTGAGCAGTCAATGAGTACCTACTTAAATCAGGGACATGGAAAGTGAATCAAGTCAATGCAATTCAATATCAATTAAAGTTGTAATCTTTTGACATTTCATAGGCAGTTAGCTTAAATCAATATAGCCATTATAATTGATTCTGGATGACAAACTGTCCTACAGTGAAAGCATTTTGCTCTAGTGTTTCCTCAGTCTAATGACATAGTGACACTATGTATTATTTCTGATATAGTCTTTGTTTAAAGTACTAGCCACAAAGGGAAGTGGTTTCACATACTATAAACAATATTCTAGTTGTTTTATTTAATTCAAATTTTGCCTCAAAAATGGATGCACTGAAAAACACAAGAGTCACATGCCTTAGAGATACTACATTTCCTTTCACCAAACTGTAGGAAATAAAATACCTGGTTTAGATTTGTTTTCTGTCTCTGCTACACATCTGTGTTTAGATTTGATTGCTAAGATACCACAGCCAGTGAGCACAAAGGAAACCAAGACACTTCCTCAACACAATCTGAGAATTTAGCATCTTGAAATACAATAAGCAAAGCAATTAAAGGCAGAATGTTTTAAGTGTTTAGTGATGAGATGTTCAGACAACTAGAAGGATATCAGTTACAAGAAATTGGCAAGGGCTTTTAGTTCCCTCAAACTAAATAGATTAGCAATCTGTACAGAAACAAAAGGGTGCTACACAGCCACGTGCCTGCTCACATTTTGTGACCTGGAGGACACTTACCACATTCAGAAACACTACCGTAAGACCAGGTTGTGTTCCATGACTTCTATTCAATAAAGCTACACCTGTGTATTCAGAACATTTTTATAGACCAAGACAATGTGCTGTGTTCTACTTCCTTTCCTTGATTTGTTTTTCTTTCAGATGTATTAAAAATATGAAAAGATATTTTGCTCTGGAAAATCACTTTTCATAGCCACCCATCAGATACTGCTGAAGAAAATGAAAGGAAAAATAAATGGGTCTGGAAATCCATAATTTTTTCCAAGAGAAACTATATGTGGATTACACTGGAAGCAATCCTGTAACTTTACTGTCCAACTGCAGGAAAAGCAGGAAGACAATTAGCTTTACATATGTTTGTCTAGTAACGTCTATTTTCTGAAATGGCTGGGATACCAGACTGCACATACGAAAGCAGGTAGGCTTGCCAAGAAAAAGATTCTGACAGTCTGAAGGAAGGATATGTTTGTACAAATATTTACTTGCTATTATTAAGTTCCTGCAAGAACAACTGCAGTCCCTAAGGCCACTTCATAAATCCAAAATCCAACATAAACTAGTATAATTTCACTCTCAGACTAGGGATGATTGCTATTAGAAACTGGCTACATATACAGGGTAAAATACCTTTCAGTCCTTACCTGAAGGGCAAGAACTTTGGTTATAGATATTTACCTATAGGTAAGATGCATTCTGTTTAAAAACAAAAATCAAAAACAAACAAAAAAACCCACAGCCTTTTGAGCAGAAAGAGCAAAGAGATGGATGAAAGAAGTTCTGAATAGCAAGGGAGTGGCTAAAAAGCACATTTCAGCTACAGAGCACAACTATGGCCAAAGAACTTGAGTCAGCCTGAAGGACTCTGACAAGAAATAAACTATACACTATAGCAGAAGATGCATCAACGTCTCCACAAAGGAGTCCAGATGGACTGGGAAACTAGACTTGTTCATGAAGGAGCACCCTGTCTCCACAACACAGGTTCATCCCCTCTCAGAACTCCTAAGACCAAAAGCTGAGGTTTCTGCTTTCAAGATAATTTGCTATTTCCTAAAGGTTCTTATCTCTTATCTCTTTTGCACTGCCAGATCAGTCAGTGCTTTCTCAGTGGCAAAAGGGAAAGAGAAGGGAACTGCACATGCACCAAGGATTTCTGAAGAATAAAACTAGACTGCATAAATTCTTTCCAGCATGCTTTAACGGTGAGCACCTGGCAAAACAGGAGGCAAGATTTCCTGCTAGCTAGCAGGTTAGCACACGTGAAAAACACTGTTGTACTATGCATACTGCATCTGGCACTGAAAGCTGCGTAGCCTTACCATGCCATAAGCTCATACATTTAAAGTTGCCTATACCCTTTCTAGGATCACCTGAGCAGGCTCAGATATTGGTATCAATCTTCAATAAGCATGCAGCATTTTCTACGTGTTCTACAAAGGAAAACTATGCCTGTTTTCCACCTACAGTACAGCATTTACAGAACATGGTCAAAACCAAAAGGCAAAGACACTAATTTGAGGGCAGTTGCTTCTTGACTGGCGTGAAGAAATTAATCTCCGTCTTCTTTGTAGTGTTCATGGCAATAGCCATGACCTTTCACTACCTTACAAATGGTATAGTAAGCTCTTTTATAAGGCGTGCTCTAAATCAGAAAAATAATTTTATACTCCAGTGACCTGTGCAATGTGACCATAAAAGCCACTTTACTAATCAGAGTTACTTTGCAAAAGTTTGCAGGTAGTGCACCTAAACAAGGCAGTGGGGAGAATCAGGCTGAAGGAATCAGCTTCAATCTTAGTTATCTTTTAGAATGACACAAAGGTTCAAGGCTTCCATGAAATATGCTAACAGATTACCTGTTAATGGCTTGTCTTTATTGCATCAAAGAATACAAATACAGAATCACATACCCATATACATTAATGCAGGGCCTTTCCACAAGTCAAGGAAAACTCTATTCTAGTAGTTTATTGATCTAGTAGTCTATTTGATAATTAATGCACCCCACACCAAACTTTAAAAAAAAAAACAAACAACACATAGTCAGTAGGATAATTTGGCCCTTTACTCCTGAAGAACAATGTACATTCATCTTCAAACTATTGTTACAAATTCATGGCATCTTGGACTCCAGAAGAGGTAAGGATTTTGGCAATCCATTGCTGCTATCATATAGGTAAAGGGGCATTGGTTTGTTGGTTGACATTTCACTCCAGCTCTGGAGACCTTGTTGACCATCTGGAGACCTTTAAGCCTGTTTTATGAAGATGTCCCAAACTTATTTTGTTGTCACTAGTAGCAAGACGGCCAGCAGGTCTCAAGTCCACAGAACATTCATTTAAAGAGTTTAAACTTGTATTTTGAAAAGGATTTGAATTACTGCCCCAGGTTGTGTGAATATGTGGGGGTTTTGGCACCTGTCAATGACTAAACCTTAAATTCCATAGGTAACCTGCCACCAGCTGTTCACAAGAGTGCCCTATAAATACAAAAAGCCATGCCAGTCTTATCAAACCACTAGCATTAGATCATGGATAAGTGCCAAGGTGGAAGCGCAATGGCTTGATTTTTTCTGGTACAACAGACCAACCTACTGATTTACCACCTAGTAAAGTGAAGTACTTTATTCTAAAAAACACAATCAATTGTGGAAAAACACTGAGAACTGTCAGTATTGAGATGAGGTAGCATGCATTTTCTGTGTAGAACTGGGAATTTGGCCTGGTCTATATTACAAACTAGTAGAGCACACCAGGTGTAGGGTGGAACAAGTAGGGAGGAACAGCTGGTACCACAGACCCACCATCTATACAACACTTATTTCAGGGATTTTATTCAGATTGACCATGGAAGCATGCTGCACATGGAACACATTTTCATTCAGAAGTAATCCAAGACTATAACAAAACACCAATCAAAGCACAGTAGGTAGGAATGATCAGGAGATCTGCTTCAAAAGCATGCCATTGATCCAGACCAAAATGGATGCTTATGTAGATAACCCTAACTACTTCAGATGAAGACTGGACAGGATCCACCTACTGACCCAGTAGCTTAGGCTAAGGAGAGAGGCACACAGTTGGTGGAACTGTCAGTAGTCTTAGCTGCTGAACCCAGCCATTCCCATCTCTAGTTTTACTACTCCCAGTGTACCCAAAGTAGCAGCATGGCTGCATCTGTACAGTGTGCATAGAAGCATATACAGAACAGGCAAAAGAAACTGTTGCAAAAAAGTCTGTGATAGGACAAGGAACAAAGACATCATTCATTTAGCATCCCAACTACTGGCTCTTTATTTCTCAACAGATGATATCTCACTAAGGGGTGCAATGCTTATATCTTCCTTTCAGTATCCATCACTTCGCTACAGCAAAAAGCCCAAACTCATGCAGCAGTATGAATTAGTTTCTCTATGACAGAGTGCACAAAATACATTAGAATACAACCATTCAAATTTGCCTTCATCATGCTCCCAACATTTTCTTCACTAACAGTGGCCTAGAAATAGATTTGCATAGCTTCTTGCAGGTCGTATATTAAGCATGCCATTTAGCATAGTTTTCTCTAAGTCAATGAATATAAACACAAAAGGCAAGAAACAATGAGGTAATACTCTGTACTCCTGAGGCAAGGTTAGAGAGCTACAAGCTCCATGAACTGAACACTAGTCACTCAAGTAATACTCACATGCTTCATTTATTTGTTAAGTACTGAAACGGACACACAGAAGCTGAAGGGCCAGTCCATTATAGACTTATGCTAGCCTACACCAATAGATGGTGGGTTCAGGCCAGCTTCATTGTCAAGAGAGATTAAATTATTTTTTATTTGGGGGGGGGGAGGGGGGGGGTAAGGCAGGGGGAGTCAAGGATATGCTTACCTCTTCTTCTTACTGATCATGAGTGAGCTCTGTAAGCAGTAGGTCAGAGACCCAAATTCCACTTGACATGCCCTTTGTTATTGCAAAAATCAATTGTTGATAGGTAGCCCAAGTACAGAAACCTGCTCCCAGCAAAAGACTGTATTTTAATTTTCAGGTTCCTTTATCTGCACCATCCTCTGATCGCTCCCAATTGAATCCACTGCAGACTATTCAGAGGACAGATCAGCACTTAGGTCATAGCCATTTTGTGTGTCACTTTAAAGCACACCCACTTGTCACACACAATGGACTACAAAACTATCTAGCAAACCCAAGCACTAGCTCTCCACTCCCACTGAACCTTGGCAGAATCTCTGGAAAACTACACAACTTCTCCATCTGGTTGGTTAGAACTGCACACTCCTACACCAAAGCAGCACAGTACCAAGAGACTGACCTGGTACCAAGGAGTAGAAGTAATTCCCTGCTGCATTCACCTCCCTGGGGTTGCAGATGATGAGAAGGGACACCCAGCTCCCTCCTTGTTTACTTCTGCCCCACACTTTACCCTCTAGTCCAGGTCTACTTCTTCCTACTGCCTTCAGGGCAGTTAATCCAGCAGTGCACAAACTCCAACCCCAATGCCTCCCTCCACAGGGAATCTCTGGAAAGCTACATAACTTCTCCATCTGGTTGGTTAGAGAGCTGCCTACCTGACAAGCAGTGGTGCTGCTGGCAAAGCTGTTCCATGGGCAACCATGCTGAGCTACAGCTCACTGCTTCCAGAAGAGAGAAGTCCTACTCTCTTCTCCCTACACCCACAATGCTCCTTCCTTCTGCTGATACACCCAGCCTTACGTTCATACACTTAACTGACAAGGTGAGACCTTTTTCTAAGAATAGTTACTCACTGGAACAGCAGAAAGTTCTCTCAGATTTTTTTCTTCCTGCTATTTTAGTGAGCCAAATCAGGTCACAGAAGGAAGACCTGAATGAATACCTTGTGCTCCCTCTGCACTCAGCAAAAGTCTCTTGTAATCCTCCCTGCAGGTGTGGCTTTAAGGCTTAATTTTTATAGCCTTCACAGCCACAGTGCACTGAAGAACAAACAAAAAATGCTGACCATGACAACATTCAGATTGGAGCTGGGACTAGTACCCTGGGCTTGTACAGCACCAAGTATTGTGGCGTCCTGGTCAAGACTGCATCATTCAAACATCAGGAGGCTATTGATTCCCACCCTACCTCTCAGGACATAGCATTGAGCCAAGAGTTCAATGTGCCTGTTTCAACATTTGTTGCACTTATTTTCAATGTGCAAAAAACTGCTTCCTTCTCTTTACCACAGGTGGCTAGGTGTCTTGCCCTACTGCCAGGGTTGATTTGGGGACAAAGGCAGAACAAATCCAGGACTTCTTACTCCAACATTAATTCATACTCTGAATCTAATTACCCAACTTAGATTATTTAGCTATAAGTATTAGTAATAAGATGTCACTGGTTAATAAAGTAAGTGTGGCTCCTCCTAAACTGGAGGTCTGCACAGAAATAAGCATTAACCCTGCGCCTACAATTCTCCCAAACAGATCACAATCAACCCAATGCTTTCCCCTGCAACAGAATCAGTTCTCACCTCAGCACCAACGTATACAGCTTCCTTGTCATTTAACTCCTTATACCATAGGTTTGTTCTATAAATTTCAATACCAGTTCACAGAATAACTATCTTATTGAAGCATAAATAATTCTTAAGACCTGCCTTTAAGAGAAAGGATATCGCAAGTAACTTTAAGCTGCAGCAAAGATCTAGTATGTCCTCTCTTTAGCTCTTCGTAAAGACCAATTTATCATAGAATACCAGCTTGGAAGGGTCCTCAAGGATTATCTGGTCCAATCTTTCTTGGTAAAAGCACGGTCTAAACAAAATGGCCCAGCACCCTGTCCAGCTGTGCCTTAAAAGTGTCCAATGTTGGGGAATTCACCACTTCCCTGACTTTTTACATTTACTGCCTTTTGGGTACAAGGGACACACAAAAGCTCTGTGGAAGGAACGCACATTGGAAGCACTGTCAGCAGCAGCTCCCCCATGTTACTTTTAAATACCTTGAACACATGCAGACCTGGGCAGATTCTACAGATAGATCCTTTCCTCTTCCAGTTCACCAGACAGTTCATACTGCAGCCTCATCAAGGGGCTTCCCCTTCCCACCACAGTGTGCAAGTGACTTCATCGTTGCCTCAAGCTACCTCTGCCCATAATGCAGTGAGCTGGAGAAAACAAATTTAAGCTCTTTATGCTGCTGTGCTTGCCTGTCAGCTACCACAAATGTAAAGGGAAAGCCAGCAAGGAAAAAAGTAATTCTGGTAGTAACCTTGCAATGAAGGGAAATACATTTATACAGGCACTAAAAGTAGTAGATGACTGTCCTTCCAGGAGAGAGGTGCTAGTGTTTGTAGTGCTTCCACTGTGCTCTTCACAACCCTGCCAGTTTCACCCTGTACTTACTCAGTGGGTGTTTTACAAGTAATTAGAAAACCTATGGCTTTTTCATTTTTTAATATTTAATTCCCTCCCCACAAGTTCTCTCCCCAGCAGTCCTGCTATCCTGAGCAGGATTACTGCTCTTTCTCAAGACCCCTTCCCCTCCCCAGGAGGTGAGGCCATGGCTCATTATTTCAAGTTCAGATTGCCTGTGCTTAATAAGCTGGTGCCTGCCTGCAAACTTCAGGGCTTTTCCTAAGGAGAGTGATTTCCTGCCTGAGCCTTCAGGCAGGGACAGAAAGCTGCCATCACCAAGAGCAGCACTTACTTCAGCACACACCACAAATCCTGTGTGGAAAGAGAAGGGCACCTCTATAGATATGAGAAGACTATACTTTTGAACAGCCCAGGCCCTTCTTCATAGGCACACCATAAAGCAAGAGTGGGAATCTGAACCTGTCTCTGGAGGAATCCCACAAATATCCCTTTCTTGATCCTTTCTGTATATGCATATGGCCACTGAACCAGGACAACAGAGAAAGTAATTACAGCACACAACTGATAGCTCACCGCTGCACACCCCTACACCAAAGCAACACAGTACCAAGAGACTGACCTGATACCAAAGGGTAGAAGTAATTCCCTGCTGCATTCACCTCCCTAGGGTTGCAGATGATAAGGGACATCCAGCTCCCTCCTTGTTCACTTCTGCCCCACACTTTACCCTCTAGTCCAGGTCTACTTCTTCCCACTGCCTTCAGGGCAGTTAATCCAGCAGTGCACAAGCTCCAACCCCAATGCCTCCCTCCACAGCCCCTGTACTATTGCCTTAGGGTTTACAAACTCAATGCAGTAGCTTTATCCTACATTCCTCCAAAGCAAAAAGATGAAACCCAGACCCACACCACAGGAAGGGCAACCACCTCCTCCTCCTCCTCCTCCTCCTCCTCCTCCCCCCTCCACCAACTCACAAACTGTGAGCCATAAACCAAATAATATTTACTAACACTTCATCCTAGCTTTCTACCCACGTACCTTTCTAGAGCACAGCTCCTGGAAATGCCTCTCCTGCCTTAAAGAATCACACATTTAAGGAAGAGGGTTAGTGAACCTCCCCCTCACAGCTGGGCTTCTCATTAATGGTGGCTCTGCTACACCAGCTGCAGCTGGTCACACTGATCACTCCCTGCCCTGGGGGCTGATGTGCTCCCAGCAATGTTGGTGGGCTGAAGGAAATGTTTGGAGGAGTTCACAGCTCCAGGGCTGTTTACCTTGGTTCCAGGAGTAAGAAGCTGGGTGTTATTATTTGCCTGGTAAGATGGAGGTGCCAAGGTGCTGGCCTCCCACATGCTCTAGAATAGCTGTGTGCATCATCAGCCCCTCAAACCAGAGCCAAGTGTGGGGCTGTGGAGGCACTGGTGTTCCTCTTTGCAGAGCTAAGAGGCTGCAGGTGCTAAGCTGTGGTTTGGTGAGGGGAACTAGACAGATGGGCGAGTTCCCCTTTTCCACCTTTCACTGGCCAGCAGAAAGAGGACTCTTCACACAGCCTGAGGAGCTGCCTCCACTTGAGCAGTCTCTGAGGTGCAGGAACTGCTCCAGCAGCATGGCAAACTGGCCTCTGCAGCAGTTGAGGTGGCCACCAGTTCTCCCCTAATACCAGGAGGAAAATAGAAACATGACATTGAACTCCTGTTGTGCACGGGACAGCAGGATTGTCTCCTCTCTGTGGAGGACTTGGAGAACAGCCTGAAGGTGGAAGGTTGATGCCTTGGTAAACAGACAAGTCTGAGTGCACTTAGGACTGTTTGATAGCGTCTGGGTCCCTATGAAATGTATTTATTTCACTGTTCCTAACGTCTTCTCTCTGCCATGTCCTTTTTCAAACTGAGTTGCACACTGTTTCTTTTTCTCCTTTTTGTTAAAGTCTCCTTTAACCACTGTTTTTTGTTGGTTTTTTTTTTTTTTCACTTGCTGGGCCTCATCTCAGCTCTGCCTGTTGTACAGATTGTCCTGCTACCTGTGTACGCTGCTGGGGCTGTGGGGTTGCCTCTTAGATGAGGTCCAACTCCTGGAACCTGAAGTTCAGTGATACTGAAGAATTATTAACTGGCCAGACCAAATATGACTCCGAACAAACAGCGTCTTCTAACAGAGTCAGAGGTCACCTTCACTGGTCTAAAAAAATGCCTAATTCATGTTTCCTTAGGTGTCATCCATCATCATCAAAGCTTATTCCTGAGCCTGGCAAACTCAGGATAGATGAGAACTCCTGACCGTTTGATAGCCTTCTGCTGTGATTAAGACTGTCTTGAAGAAGTGATTAATAATGTCATTTTCTTTAGACAAGAAATCTCCAGAGGGATGACCCCAATCACCCTATGTTTCTGGTACAGAAAAAAAGTTCCTGGAGGCATCCCCCACAATTTCATACCAGTATGTTCAATCCTATTATGCTGATGCCCTCCATTTACTCAAGAAATAAAGTTGCAGGGTTGCATTTATATGTCTAAGCTGTTCTTAACTGATGAGTTCTTAGGAATTGGATGTGTTCTGATGACAGAAAATGACCAGTGAAAAGCTGTTGACTAAGAAGGAAGGATAATCCAGTATTTTTTCATGTACACTTTGTGAAACTCATTTCAAGACCTGGCTCTGCCTTGGACTTCATATGTGGCCAAGGGTTTTTCCCTAATCCACAGAATGTAAATGTTACCTGTGAAATGTGCATGTGCAAAGATAAATACATTTTGAATTGTTAAGTTCTGAGATACTATGGCAGTGATTTGTTGGCCACCTAAGTAATGGATTAACATAAAATTATCAGTTCTGAACACCAATGTCTTGTGACTCTTTGACAACTCCCAAGATATCTAAATTAGCAAATAGTGCAGACCATTAGGAGTGGATCTGTTAGTTAATGGCAGGGAACCAATATCCATGCTACATATGCATTTCAGCAGACTCTGTTTTGGACTAGTTCTATTCTGATCTTATGGACTGAATACCCACTAGTGGCTGGAGAGCATTGGGTACACTCCTGAAAATATCTTCCCACTTAGTTCAATCCAAAAGGAATTCTAGTTTGTTTATTCTGAGACTGCTTCATGACATAACTGAAGTGCAGTAAGTGAGGAAAATTAGATTTGTTTCAAAAGCCCACTTCTAACCCTAAAATGCTCATGTAGATTCCAAAGTGTACTACTGTAATTCTCAAAACTGTCATTTGCTTTTGTATTAAATAATATGCTTTCAGTCTGCAGAATTAAGGAAGTCTGCATTTCCACTGATTACTGCCTTATATTCTTCTACCACCAGTTCCTCTATCTGTTCCTCAAACTTACACAAAGCTGTTTCTTCATCTTCCTCAAATACCCAGTTCCTTACACATCCCTGACAACCCAATACATTCCTACATCCCTTAGCTTTTTGGCTGACTTGAATACATGTGTGCTGTTACAGGACAGCCAATATGTGTCTTTTGGACGGTCAGTTGGGCATTATCTTTCAGAACATATATTTCTGTTGAGTACTATGTGACAGTTTTCCCTAGATGTACAGATATGGTTATATTTCCTCTGTCCTGACACCAATTTTCTTTGAGTTTATAGGAGTCAAATATATTTTGACACTCCTTTTCTGCTTTCAAATATGGTTGGATTTAGCCAAGCAGCTCAAAAATTGTTAGGACAGAGATTGATAGAGAAATCATGCAATCATGTATCCTTACTGCCATAAAAAAGCAGTTTAAATACAGGGTATTCATGCTCCTGTAATCAAAGACACAACACTTTCATTAAAAATACAATGACACCATTGCAAAGGCATTGAATATTAAAACCTAGCTGTCCCCACTGCAAGCACACGAAACTTACATTGTAAATGTGCACACTCCCAGAGGGCTATAATAGTACTTCACTCTCTAAAGTCCCTCCTGGCAGCATTAGCACACATTATCCTTAGAAACATTTTAAGGATGATAAAGCCCACTTTTCATTGAAATTGAATTATGGCACATTTCAGAGAAGGAAAAAAGAGAGGAGGAAATAACTCTGTTCTACTACAGCCATGCTGAAGGATACCTGATGTAAAACCAGTTCATCTGCAGCACGATAGCTAGCCAAAATGTCTCCCATCACTTTTTCCAGGCTCTAAGTTTTAATTAAGCAAACAAAAAAAAGTTTAATTACTATGACTGTGAAGAAAATTTTCAACATACTGTAACATATGTACGAGCATGCCGCAAATGGAAATAATAGGCCAGAGAAGTGCAGACAATTCCATGTCAGACACCCGTTAGTACAAAGTCCCAGTAAGGAGAGAAGTACCTATACAACTGAGATAGACTGTGCTAAAGACAGGAATACTGTAAAAATCTATCATGTCAGCGGGCTAAAGCTTGCTATAGAGGGCAATCCCATCACACCCCTTATTCAAAAACAAATGCATAAGCTTGTAGTCAGTCCAGCTTCCATTTCCTAGCACATTTAAATGCAACTGGTCAGGTATAACCTGTTTGAGACTTTTCAAACCAAGGAGCAAATGTTTTGTATCATTTTTTTTCAGCTCTTAAAAACAATGAAATAAAAATGCGTTTCTTGTGACTGAAGGGTGTAGTCTAAAAACCACTTTCCCTGCTCCCCATGCTGAAAGTTCTCTTGCCTCCACTCTGGAAGGCAGTATTTCTATGCCCCATCACACAGAAAGAATGTGAAAATAGATGTTTTCCGTGGCAGTCACTTATTTCAGAATCCCGGACTCTGCCAATTGCTATACATAAAACACTGTAGATGAAAAAGTAATGCAAAATCCATTCAGGCCTAACCAGGATGAATAATTTTCCAGAAAGCCCATTTATGCACATTAAGGTTTTCAGTCTGTGAGATTTTACACCTTCCTAGGTCTAGTGAAAACATAATGTAGTTCTGAGCGCATGTTTCTGAGTTACAGGTATGAGTTTGCTGATGTAACAGCAGAGACTGCATTACACTTGACAGTTACCTCTAGTAAGGCAAACTATCTTTGTTCCCTACCATACTTTTCACAGATGTTAAGAACTACACCCCAGATGCCAGGCTCAAGTCCAGACTCAGCATTTTCAAAAGCCTGAATGTCTTTAAACCCAGAAGATTCCTTAAGGACCATCCACAAGTCAAACAAAAATGACAGCATCAGACTTCACAAGTGAAGGTTTAAAGGTACATTCTCAGCAAAGATTTGGAAATACAACGGGAACTGATGAAGCATTCCTACTTGCACAAAGGAAGGAATGAAGCCTGAAGCAGAGGTGGACACACACACAAAGTGGTTTGAATAGTTCAATCACAGGAATTCCACACCAAATACATGAACAACCCTAGGTTCAGCTTTATTGGTGCCTCCTATCACACAGGTGAAACCACAGGCTGTACCCAGTGTATCTGTCCTCATCCCTGCTCTTCATTCTGTCTGCTCAGAGAAGTCACACTGCCTCCCATGCACAACTGCCTCCTCAATGGTGGAGGTTAACAGCCACTACTCTGAGAAGTCAGCCAAGCTCATGCAGCAGCTTGCAGCAGATCTCCTGCCTTTATTGATGCTCACTGTCAGCAAGAGATTCTTGCAGCCTTCTCAATACTTTGCTTACCCTCCATTTACCACCTGACCCTTCATTAGCAATCCCAACTGATAGTCCAGGGAGCAGGAGCTACCATTTCACATTCAGCTCAGCCTTGCAAGGTGGGACACTTACCTTCAAGAAGCATTCAGCATCTTCAGCACTGCCTGTTTACAGCTCCTGTGAACAAGAGCTATAGAAGAACCTTTCAGGATTAGGTTCTACTTTGTAACCTTTGTAAGAGATTACCAGTGCTTTGCCATGGCATTGCAAAAGTAGGAAAATTCCTGAAGTTTCAAAAGCCATCTTTTCACAATTTCTAAATTCACTCAGAAATAAGCCTACCACTGCACAGTTAATGAACCAAACAGAACAAACCCTGAGAGAATGACAATATACTGCTATAAATTGAAACTGAGTCACAAAGGTATACTACAGTTTGTCCCCCAAGCATCAGTAGCCCACAGGGATCTAGAATAATATCTGCCCCATAACTAGACTTCAGTATGTATTAATATACAACTTAGTCTCTTCCAGATGAATTGAAGAAACTGGAAGAATGGCAGGCATACAGTTGTGAAAGCCTCTGTTCCTTGCTCTGACACAGACTTCTTGTGCCACCCTAGTCACATCATTTAGCTTGTCTCATTAGAGCTATAACAGCCCACAGAAATGCTGAATAACAAATGTATTAAACACCGAAAGGAGATTAGACACCGTTTAGAAGGGGGATGGCAAAGAGACAGCACCTACAAAAGACTTGCTGAACTTCTACAAAATTGTGTAACTAAAAAATAAGTACATACGACTTTACTGTGCGTGAGGCTGTACATATCTGAGCCTGACACCTCCAGATGGCAGGAAGCTTCTTCCTTCCAAGATACTAACAGCTATTTAATGGGCTCTTGGTATTTTAAGGACTGTTCAGCATGTAATACTGCTTTTATATACGATGCAAAGTGACATTCAGCTGGACGTATCTGTCTCAGACTCACAGCAGCTAGAACCAGTGACACTTCCCTATTTTATAATGCTGGCATAGCTGAAGAAAAACCTGATCCTTACATACTCTTCTGACCGCGTCTGCTTTTCCTCCTAAATGACATTAATCTAGCCTCCATTTCCGATGGGTGGGAAGATATCCTTCTGAGACTGTCATTAGGCTGCAAATGGCAATGATGCTCAACAAATGCCATGTCAAACGAGGAACTGGCGCTGCAGCAGGAGATCACACAATACATCTCCTGCCAAGGCATCTCCTCCAGGCGAGCTGGAGTGGAAACACCGGCTGTGCCCAGCCCCAGCTGATCACTTTGCAAACACTGCATACTATACCTTGCAGGTCTGAACGACTGCTCAAAGCAGCTGTTGCAAAATCAGGGCAGATTTTCCTTCCTTCTTTCCTTTGTCTTGCCCACAGCTCACACAGAACGACTCTCCCCACCGCCTGCTTCCAGCCCTGGATGGATAACATGCTACAGCAAACTGCTTCTCCAAGATGCTGCAGGTGAACTTTGTCACAACTGTTTCCAGGTGTTATAATGAATTTCAGCATTACAAACACAGCATTAGCAACCTCCACAGGGGTGGAAGGGCTCTGTCGAATCCCAGGATGGAGTTCAATTTTTTAATTATCCCTCCTGTTCTGCCCTGACATTGCAGCCGACGGTGGTGAGCACAAGTGCAGGTCCCCTCCTCCTGCGCTCATTCTCCCCGAACCTTTGCAACGGCCGCTCACTCCGGCTGCCCTCCCCAGGCCCGGCTTCGGCCACCGGGGCATCAGCCTCGCTCTGCCGGGCTCTGCCGGGGGGCGACCACTGCGGCTCGGGGGGGCTCCGCGGGCAGGGGTGCAGGCTCTCCGCCACCGCCGGCGAGTTTCCCCGTGCCGGCAGACGGCCCCCCGCCCCACAACGCGAGGCGCTCGGGGGGGCACACTCACCTCTCCTGGCCTGCCTGATCCTGGGGCTCAGCATGCTCCCGGCGGGGCGCGCCGCTGCCGGCAGCCTCAGCTCCCGGCCCCGGCCGCCGCCCCGCGCATCGCCGCGCCCCGTGCCAGCGCCACTTCGCTGCACTTCCAGCTCTGACTCCGGGGCGACGCTTCACATGGGGCTAAATAAACCCGAATGCATTATTTATCCGGCCTCGAATTAATTCCCATCCAAACGAGACATTAAGTGCCTCAGTAATTGCTGTCGATAAATCACTAGCACGCAGACACGAGGGCTGGACCTGGCTCCTTCTGTTAATTGGCCATGCATCAGTGTTATTAATATGCCTCTTTCAGGGAGCAGCGCTGATCCCGCACTCCCCCTCTGCATCTTCCTCCGATCGCGCTCAACAGACGCTTTGACTCGACAAGGACCAGATCAGGAGCTGAATCTCTCCGAGCCAGGGGGGAAAAAAAGGGCAGTAAGCACACGCCGAGAAGCTTGCGCATCTGATAGGGTTGTGCGTTAGGAGAAACACCAAGTGCGCTGGTCCAGAGAGCTCCTGCTGAGCACTGCATCCCTCCCGGGGAGGTATTCCGGAGAGCTGAGGGAGAAACGACTCGCTGCTCCCTGCAAGGAAGAAAAAAACCTCTCTTGCTTGCACTGATAGCCTGGCGGGATGGGCACAGGGGAATGGCATCACTCCATCTTAGTACCCATCATTTTTATTCGTAGTCTTTGCTAAGCTCTCTCTCACCCCTCTCTGGGGGGGAGACAAAGTCTGCAGTCAGTAATGGGGGAGGAAAGGACAAACATTTTATGAAATAGATAATATTAAATAGTATCTATAAACTATAAATAGATACTTGGATGAAAATTGAATCTAAGTAATGGACACATCCTGCCCCTGGGCTGCTCTTAGCACAACCTCCTTCCTCACCATCCACATCTGCCTAGCAGGTCCTTCTGCAGTGTAGAAAAGGGGGTAAATATTTCCCCAGCAATGTGCATGCCCTGCAGTATCACCCTGCAGGTTTGTATTGCTGAGTTGCATTGACAAAAAGCACCTGAGATTGGCAGTTTCCTCTTCTGCCAAGAAGATTCATCATATCTTGGATTCTGAATACTGGCCATCAAGTCATATCTCCAATAGGGGAAGAGGCTCTCTGGTCCTTTACAGAGGCTGTGGTTCTCAATGTGCAGGCTGCAGCAACGGTTAAGGTGTTTTGGACCTAGTGGAACCAGCAGCTTAGAAGTGATTGTAAATCTTTGAGTTCATGTTGGCAGGCTCAGATTTAGACACTTGTAAATGAGGCTAGAAGTGGGCTCTGAACTGTTGTCTGTTCTGCACACACAGGCTCCTGCAGTTATCTTCCCCACTAATCATCTCTATTAGCTGGGCTTCAGCACAGTGAAGAGTAGCTGTCAATCCCCTGGCCAACAAGATTAGCAAGCATCCTGATACTGTGGATAACTAGCAAGAGCATCGGCAGAGGGAAGTATCTTCTGCTTTTCTGCCCAATCTCAGTCCCTGGATCAAAAAGTCATTCCAACCAACCATTTAATGGAACTCCTTCTCCATATATTTAGCATTTCTTGTCTGCTTTTGATGCTCTTTATACACATCATTTTGCAGTTTGAGCAGGAAGTCAAAAGGTGTATACAGTAAAAAATTACAAGAGATAAAGTTAACTGAACTTTTAACCTCATGGGAAACATGGGACACTTCATCCTGCTAAGTCACTTCCCATGAAAGCTTGATATCCCCTCTGGGGAAAGACATTATATAGGGACCTATATAAATATCATGTTCATGGGTAAAATTAAAACATTCAAACAAATAACAGACAAGTTCAACAATAAATGCTACCTTTGAAGGTTTTTTTGTCAAATAAAAAAGTACTCAGTGTAAACACAAATATTTAACTTGATCCTGTTTGAAATGTTTTGCTTTGACGTAAACATTTTCAGCCCTTCTTAAAGCAATTTTCAAGGGAGAAACGTCATTTAAATGATTATTTAAAAGTTGGAAATTTTTGATTTTTTTCCCAAGCTTAAACACAATAAATTCAGACTTGAATTTCTCAGATGTACTCTTTGAGGCAAATAAACTATTTATCAGGGGGAAAACTATTAAAAAATGCCAGCTGAGAGACAAAAAAAAACAACAACCTCCAGCAAGTGGTTCCATGCCAGCTGCAGTGTTTTGCTTTGACAATTTAAAGAAACACTGAGAATATGTCCAATAGAAAGGTAGCCTAGCAAGTGTTTAGAAGGAACCAGACCCTACAGGAATGTTTAATCCCTGAAGCTTGTGTACTGAACTACTTCAACTGAGCAAGATAATTAGGACAACATATCTCAATAGTTTGTATTTACCTTAATTGTCCTGTGAGTTTCACAGCCCCTTTCCATCCCACAGCTAGTTTCTCAGGGCATGTGTTCCTCAGCTGTACTGACCCCACAGAACCACATCCCACAGGAGCCCTGCCCATGGAGCAGGGCTGGAAATGCACTTTATCTGTAGCCCAAGTCAACTCTTCACCTGCATCTGTCCCACACTGCTGCCAGCTGCCCCTTCAACACATATACCAGGTAAGAGGCTTTTTGAACATATACTGTTCTCTATAAAAAGCCCATATGTAAAAGATGACAGAGCTCAGAGTAGTCCATGGTGATGCAGAAGGGAAAAAAGGTTGAGTAATGGCTGATTTAGCTTATTCTCCTAACATCAAGTTTTGTCTGACTCAGATGCTGCTTCCAAGTGACAATGGTATTGATGACTTTAGTTGCTTGTGAAGGACAGTAATTGCCATCTGAAGAGTACATAATTCAAGTATACTGAAGTTTATTTGGCAGTTCATCTAGGGACAATTATTTCAGTGCAATAATATTACTTAAAGGATTGCAAAGATGTGAAGAATGAAGGAATAATCTGTGAAAGTTTTACTTTCGTTGTACTTGCATCAGGTCTCTCCCTGAATATGCAGTCATATAGTAGAAAAAAGGGATACTAGTTTAGCCCAGCCCAACCAGGGATATATTAGCCCCATATTTCATTGCTAAATAAAAGCTGGTAAGTACAGCAGTGGTAGAACAGAGAAGAACAGAGGTACAGTTCTGTGACATCAGTTCTGCCCTCTCACCTAGCGAAGGTATCCTTGAGGAGAGTTTGAAAATATTCTGATAATCAGAATTTAGACAGAAATACCAGAAAAGACATCTGGGCAGGCTCCCCAGCTTGAGTACCTGAAGTTGGGTGTTGGGCCTCAGACTGAGTTCTTACACCAACAATTCTGAGGAATGCCTGGTGCTTCAGAACACAGCTCTCTGTATCCTTGTTATTGAAACCTATGGTTCTGATATCAGAAAAATTCTTGTATAAATGTTGCAGTGGAGTCACAGCAAGCAGCAGAGTTGTTCTTACACATAAGCAAACTCTACAAAGACTACAGAAACCTGTATTGTAGCCCTGAAGTGCATTAATAGCCTTAACAGCCTTGACCAGCCTCACCTGTCCACCACCCACACACCCCTCTGGCCATGGGCCCAGGAGCTCCATTTAAGCCCAGGCTTGGGGCTTCACCTCTAGCCTGAGCTGTCTTGTAGGAATATTGATTTCTACCTCAGCTATACTTATGTATGTGTATAGACTGGGATCTATGGACTTCTTTCATCTTGACCTGATTAGCTGTCCTTGATGCTAAAGATCTACTTAGCAGCTGCTGGATTGTGTCTGATACTGGTAACCTTCATCCAACCCAATCCTGACTAGGAGCTGTCTGTGGGTGGGGTTTGTGGCTTGACCCTGGACTTGCTTCATTATCATGAATGTGTTTGATGATCTGGACTCCTGAATGAACCTGACTATCATTTCTAAGTCTTTCCTCCTTACTTTACTCAGATGCTGTGGGGACTACGTCCTACCCTGTTGTGTTGTCCTTCCCTTTCCCTTTGGGAGCAACTGGGCATTGTTAGTCATCCCATTCTAAAGTTGGGCTAAAGGTGGCCCAATTTAGCAGGTTTCTCAGAAAGACTGTTGGGCTGTAGGCAATAAGATTTTTATGACTGATTGATCTGAGGCAAGAGGGGCATTCCTGGTAGCTTGAGATACTAATGTCAAAGTGTGTAACAGTTGTTGGAAACCATTGCTTTCATGGTTATGTCTCTCTGCTTGTCCAAATCCAGAATGGTAGTCTGTCACAGAGCACTAAGCACCAGTGAGGCTAGAAGATAGAATTCAGCTGAATAATCAGGTACTAGAGAAGCACTGCTATCTGTCTCTTATGTGAATCTAAAAATAAATGTGCTCATTAATTATCTGCTGCCTGTTTGGAATGTGGGAAAAAAATCTTCTGTATATCACAAGTGTTTATCATTAATTGGTAAGCACACATAATGAAGGAAGGTGATGTGGCCTAGGGATTAGAAGATTTAAGGAGAGTGGGGAGGTATGGCCTCCAGCCTTAATGCCAACTGATTTCCCATGGCTACAAGCAAGATATTCAGTTGCAGGTCCCATCCACCTCCATGCAGTGTTTTGAGACCTGGGATTGGCAAGTGCTATCTAAGTGCAGAAGGTGATAATAAGTTACTGCAGCAGGGACACTCACAGAAGATATGATTCATCTGTTGGCACCAAGGCTGATGGCTGGAGACTAGGAAACATCTTGGGTGCTTGAGACTGAAGAGTGCGTGGGCCAGTGAAGTTGCTGAATCTATGTGTGGGGGATTGAATGGATCTCTATTTCCTCAGGCCACATACAGAGCATGCTGTCACTACCAATTATTACACAGCATATCCTTCTTTCCTCCTCCTCATCTTCTGCTTCCATATGCGGGCCAAGGACTTGTTGTAACTAGCTGATTGATATATTTTCTTTACTCATCAGCAAGATGCATCTGGATCAAAGCCCAAGATCTAATCATCCTGGACTTTGGCACCATTGAAATCCAGATCCAGTTTATTTAGATTGGGACTTTGGTTACAATCTGTTCTCATACGGTATAAAAAGGAGTTGATGGAAAAAGGTCCAAAGAAACAACAAGGACCATGGTTTCAAAATCAAGTTATTGATTTTGAAATCAGTAACTGCAGCAGTATTGGCTCTGGAAGGCAAGCTAGAATAACTACATATACAGGAACTGTAGGAATTCTGCTGAAGAAGATTGGGCACAAATTGATAACTTTTCAAGTATGTAATGACCAGAAGGAATTTCAGTTTCATATGAATCTTGCTTCCAGCCTAAGTGATCACCAGTTCAAGCCTCTTGATGATGCCATCTGGTTATACAGGTTGAAAGGGCACTGGTCTTTCAGCTGCCAGTAACCAGCGGTTTTATTGGCAGTCTTAGGAGATATAGCAAGAAATACTTGGACCATGAAGAGAGAATTCTGCTGTTCTTTTGAGATGGCCTCTCTAGTACTAGGTAAGCTGATGATGCAGGATGGAAAAGGCTGTGCAGATGTTCTAGAGCAGCTCTGAAACAACTGGATGCTCAAAGGTATTTTTGAGAAAAATTAATAGTTCAGGAAAAAACTTTAATTCAGGGATTATCTAAAGCCAAGAGATAAGAAATGGAGCAATTTCTAAAGAAAAACCTAAAGGTTTGGCTGAAAATTAAGAAAATGCATAAGCCTAATGGCATCTTGGGCTTCCCAGGTGTAATACTTCATGGAGGAGGCAGTGAATATGCCAAACACATCAAGACTGCTGAGAGAGGACAGAACTATGATCTCATGGAACTACATTCAGGAATGAGGGCTAAGGTGGAGACTATAAACAAGAATAATTTTGCATGTTTTGCAGAGTGAAACTAGGCAATTTCTGGGTATCTTTGTCATTCTTTTACAGTCACTGTTCCTTCCTATCTAGCCACATTCTGCAAATAGGTCAGGACTAATACATCTTTCATTTCAGGATGTAAGAGTGAATCTCTAGAGAGCAGCTACAGCTTGAGAGAAGCCTATTGCACAGATGTCAGACTTCAGTGGGGCAAGAAACTTACCAAGCAGAGATACTGCTGGCAGCTGAATATGGCTTTAATTTTTTTCTCATCTGCAGTGATGCAGATGCACAAAGTGTACCTATATCCCTGCTAGATTTCTCCTACTACTGCAGTAAATACCTGAAAATCATTTCACTTTATTCAGTAGAGTGTGCTCTGTGAGTAGGAAGAATAGGTTTTTTACTTGTGACCTGCAAAAGCACTTTCAGAATTGTATGTTATTATTCATAGTAGATAAAGAAAGCCTGATTTGGTATTTTCTTTCCTGTTTTTTGTTTATACTTGACAAACATCAAAGATGTTGATGTGCCCTTTCTGGTTTTGCTATAAACAGCGGACTCTGACCTTGCTGAGGGTGTGCACTATACTAATGAGAAGCAAAATCTTCAGAAAAAGAAAAACAGAAATTTTTGACTTCCAATAAGTTATTGGGCAGTACAATTGAAGAGGTGACAAAAGAAAGGCTAGGCAATTCTGAATGATCTGATAAAGAGTTCCAGCTTTGTTTTGTGATGCACCTTCATACACTAGAGGCAGGCAAGAGTTAGATTATGAATGTAAAAATTTTGTTAAAAACGACAAATCTCTTGTGAATCCAAAGATTCTAGACTTCTCTAAGCTTTATAAACAGTGACACAAAGCGTGTTCCTAGTTCTTATTTAATTTTATAGATTTTCTGTTCTGTACTAGTCTTTGTGGTATCATCCTTATTACACCAAGGGCAACACCAGGAATTGAAATTATATACCCTCCTAAATACTAGACAATGTCTTGCTATTGCAGTATTACTAAGCATATCTGCAAGCAAAGTTTTTTTCAGTAATGAAGGCAAGCATAGGGTTACTGAGACAGGGTGGCTCCAGGTATTGCATCTCATTTGCCTTTCATAGGGTAAGGAGATAAATTACATATAGAATGGATACTAGTTGTATGGACAACAATTGACTGTCTTTAATTTGAGCCTAGATGATATCTTTATTAATGAGGCAGAGAGAAATCTTTACCTTTGCAGTATCTACTGGAGACACCACAGGGTAGATCAGAGACTTTGAATTATTTGTTTCTCCTCCATATAAGATGTAGTAGATATTTTCCAACCTGAAATAGAATGGCAGTGGCACAGCAACTTGTATCTCATACCCAGATAAAATACTGAGTAACATAATTAAGGTAAATACAAATAAATTGTTCCCAAATTGTACTTGGCTTGAAATCTGTTTCACATCTGAATAAGGGCTACTCAGATGGTTGAGGACTAGGGCACCTACAAGGAAGGGTTGAGGGAGACAGACTTGCTTAATCTGGCAAAGAAGCTAGTGGGGGATCTAATAGCAACCTACAACCAATTAAAGGACAGTTTCAAAGACTATGAAAACAGAAACTTCCTGGTAGTGGCAGATGTGAAAACAAAAACCAATGCCCCCAGGCTTCAGTTTAGAAACTCAGATTGAAGCCTAGGGAAAACTTTTCACCAGGAGGGTGATGCAGCATTGGAGCAGATAACCACAGAGCAGGTGAAATCTCAGTCTTCAGAGATGACTACATTAGTATGGTTTTGGTGCTAGATCTGCTCCAAACAGAAGGCTGACCTCCAGGTGTCCCTTCTGTCCAATATTTTTGTAAGTCTGTCCAGAAGCCTGTTTTTCTGCTGCTATATCTTTTGAAAAATTCTATTTTTCTCTCCAACCTTTGCCTCACTATCCCCTTCAGATCATCATAGGTCTAACAGAGCTGCTACTGCAATCAAACCTGTCAAATCAGGGAAATGGTACCTGAAGGTCTTCCCTTCATCATTGCCTCTTTCAATTTCTTCTCTCAGAAATTCTCTATTAAATTAGTTCTAATTTTCCCTGAACTTAATTTCCTGATTCCAGTACAGAAAAGCTTTTAAAGGCTTAACTTAAACCGTGAGGGACTACTCATATGCTTCACATCAAAATACATCCTTAACTGATCTGCTGGATCAGAATTTATTGGAGTAGTTCAGGTTGTTTGGATTTTTCATAATGTAAGAAAAGCATAGAGCCTCAAACTTCAAAGGAAGCTACATGACCAAGTGCTGTCCATCCCAGGACTCTGATTGCAATTGTATTATCTACAGAGTTTTGCCTCCAGTTGTATCTTGACATCAGTCTGCTCTCACTCAGATCTCCCAACAAAATTTGTTTGAGTTTCTCTAACATTTCTGGGACAGGTGGGATGTGAAAGCCTGGAGAGCTTACTGATTTTTCCCTTGTTCATGTGTTCCTCTACATTCCCAGACCTTCCCTGCACCTTTGAGAACTGTGATAGCGATATATCCTTCAGTCAGGAGCTGCAGGACTTCGTGAATCAGCCGCATTAAAACGCGGTGACCTAGGCAATCACTTACCCTACCTGTCATCTGTGGGCTTGGAAGAAATGAGGTCCTTGATTCAGAGAGGAGATACAGAAATGAATTATTTAAAACTTAAATGCTATCTCTGCAAAATGGCTTTTTTTTTTTTTTTTTTTAGTGGCAGGAACCAAAGAGCAGTGCATGCATATTTTAGACTGAGGGGACTGAGGCTGGCATCCTCAGGAACATACCTCCTCCTGCTGTCTCAGGGAAAAACATAGTCATTTAAGCAGATCTGATTCAAAATGAAACTAGGGTGAAAACTGGAGGCTAGGTGAAAAATGAAGGGAACTAAAAATTTCAAATGTGCTGTTATTTTAACATTGACTCATTTTTCTTGTGTTTCAAATCATTTTAAGCAGAGGGGGAGAAAATAATGAAATTAAAATAGTTTTAATCATTCATGACTTGGGTTTTGGAGACCCAGGTAATATCTGTGGCTCTGCCACTGGCAGGCAATGTGGCCCTGGGTAAGTGACACTTAATGTCACTCTTTCCAGCCTGTGAAATGGAGATTGCAATACTGATAAACTTTTCAAGAAGTATGGAAGAAAAATACCCAATAAAATGGGTTTAATATAAATAATATTAGTTATTAAGCAAAAATGTGACCTTAATGTCAGCATTTCCAAGGGGGGAGGGGGAATAATTTAGGGATCATAGTCTTTTAAAACCAATATTCAGGTTAGAGCAGAGATAATCCTAATAAAAGTGGCCTTGATTTTGGTAATCAGCATCTCATTTACAAGGATACCTGTTTCCTGGAGGATGACAAATACTTCTTCCCTTTCCCTGCCCCAGTATTATGTGGAGCAGATGTATCTGGATTATTCAACTGTGTAGTCATACAAATGACATTTTAGACATGATCTCCAGTGGAGGTTGTCCACTCATAGCAGCTGCAAAGTCATGAATCTCCATAGAGATACTTCATTTGAAAACCAGAAATCTGTAGCACCAAATAATCCCCATGGTTCTAAATAGTTAGCAAGAAGGTTCCCAAGGTTGTGGGGAATTTGCAGATTGGGGGAAAAAAACATGTATTGAAAAGCTCTATATTACTGGTTTTACAGAGGCAGAACGGAACTGTTCATTAAAATGGTATGAATAGGATTTTTTTTAATTTAAAAACAACCAAATAACCCTCTAAAAATTAACTCTCCACAAATGACATTTGTCTCAGGATATTTGGTTTTATGTTATGATTTATTTAGCCTTACTAATATTTTTGTTCAATGTTTAAATGAAAAATGCCTTTTCAAAACAAAACATCAACCAGTTAAATTCTGAAAGTATTGAAAAAACTCTCTTCTATTAAACACCCACCCCTTTTTTTCCTTTGCCAGAGTTGACCCTATTTACAATTTGCTTCACCCCAAAGGTCCATTCTTCATTCACGATTGTTTATCTGCTCTGCTATATGCTGACACCTTTATAATCTGTGCCCCTAGAGTGAGAGGGTCAAATTAGACCACTGTTTTCCAAATGGCTTCTCTGCTGGGTACCCTACTGAAACCTATCCATTCCAGAGACTTCTGGGAGTATGAAAATGTAATCCTATAAATGCTCAAACTGTTTAAAGTAAATAAACAGGAAAGTAAGTCATTATATTTTGTGCTGTGATGTTCTCCTGTCTCGGTATTTAAGATGGACTGAGGAAAAGAAATGGAAGCTGCAATTGTAGCATGAAAATGAACTGCATACCTGCAGCTATGTATGATTTCTGCTTCCTCATGGAACAGCAGGCCTTGAAAGCCCTTCTGTCGTACTGCCACCTGGTGACGCTCAGAGAAGAAGGTGCCAACAAAAAAAGATGCTCAGAATTAAGACTGCCCATGTTACCGCTGAGACCCACAAACCAGGTAATGTCTGGAACTTGGGCAGTGGCTAAAAGGCTGTAAAATATAGTTTCGTATTTATGGTCTATATGAACAAAATAGGTGTGTGGGAAAGGAAGAGCTCTGAATATGTCTGGCAGGAATGCCTGTGTTGGGCAAAGGCAGGCGGTTTGAATTTTTCATGTTTGATCTCCTTTGAGCAAAAAAAACCTAAATAAAAATAGAGAATAAAAGTTTAATGGAAATGAAAAAGGATAAGAACTTAAATAGAAATAAAAATACCACTAGAGTCTGGCATGCCTACACTAATTATTTAGTCATACACCTGTCATCTGTGCATTTAGTATGGCTTTTAAGATGGATCCCAGCTCTGAGCTATTCTTCCGGCTGTGCAGAATAAAACACAAGCTATGGGACTGACTTTGACCAATTTTTTTGCACTGCTAACTCTGCCAATGATTTGAATGCAGGTTCTGGTACTAGTTTATTGCTATATAGATGGCATGAAGGGACAAACCTTGCAGATTACATTCTGAATGCATGTTGATCCCAGACTTTTACAAGGTAGCCTTCTGCTTCCTTCAAGTTAGAGGCATTTGCACATGCCTCCAAGCAATTTGTAGTGACCGATGCACTGAGATACAAAACAGTTATTTAAGTTTCACCTCATGTCTGGTGTCTGTTTTTTTAGACAACAACTCTTACTACTGAACAAGCCTTCTTAGACCTCCATGTGAAGCCTGCCATTCACATTTCCCTGCTTACAGAGAGGCAATTCTTCCAGGCAGAGACAGCCCTACAGATCCTGTGTCTCAACTGGCATCCTAACATGCAGCCTTGCAGAAGGAATTTGCTGGTTTGTCAGGTCTGAGCCACTGCTCTCCAGCCCTGGAAAGGTATTACAACAAAAGGGACTTCTATCTGACAGAGCCACTGAGGAGCCTGTTGCACTTCCCTCTTGTGGTGAGCCTCTCTCCAAGGTAACTACTGCAACCTTTTACCAGTTCCTCCTTTACTCCATGTGGTAGCAGCCTCTGCTTCAAATGTGAAAGCTGTGCTTTCAAATTCTACTGAATATACTGGGCTCCCAATGGCTATAAATTAAGTAGAGATTAAAGAGATTTTTCTTACTATTTACCAGCCTAAAACATATGTTCAGTCAAGCTGCCTTAAAAATTTTCCTGCACCATGTTTTTCTAGTCAGTAGGTGGCATTTAATCAAACTAGCAGCTTCCCAGAGGAACTTTCATAGTTGTTACTTTTTTCTCCTAGTTGGAAAAAAAAATTATTCTGTTCATTTGATCAAGATGTTTGGGTCTGACAGTTTCAAACAAGAATGTTTTCGCTTTTGTTACAAACCAATTCTTAAGTGTGGCTTCTTTTTTTCTTGCGTTTTTAAAAGTTGATATTGTTTTACTCACTGTGTAATAATTTTGGTGGCATTTAGTTATGTACAGAATTTTTAAAAGTGTTGTTTAAAATTATTTAGGGTATTTCTGTGATTATGTAGTCCAGTGATTTCCCCTTCCCCCAGCTCACATCACTGACTACTTCTAAAGGAGCCAAAAAAGATGAGCAAAGTGGGAGGCTGTCAAGCAGCAGACTTGCTGTGTAAGGGTTCATAGAAAACTACTTCAGGATTGTACAGACTAGAAGAGGCTGAAAACCACTGCTCCAGTCGGACCTCTAAGATGCAGGCTATTGGATATACTTTGGTTTGTTCCTTTTCAAACAGAAAAAGCATCAGAAAAAAAATCCCATTTTGATGTACAGATTTTTGTTGATGAAGGGAATTTGCTCCAATTTCCAATGAAACATTTTGAAATAGCAGAATTTCATGTAACAAATTATCCTCAGCACCTAACACTGCTACTACTGATCAAACCTTACCAGCGCCGAGGTGTAGGCTGGGCGCTGGAAGGCACAGAGGACGGTTTGCAGGCTGCCCGGCCTTGCTCAGGCAGAAACACCAGGGGAAGGAAATGGATTCCTTTCCCGAGACAAGTTAGGATCTTGACTCCAGTACTGACACTGCAAACTGCCCTGTCTTTTTACAGCCTGTCAGTCATGGTGCCAGAGTAGTCAGTGGTATAACTAGACCTCCTGATTCAGATTGAGTGCTCAGGTCCAAGGGGTGCTGGCAGGCAATAAGCTGATAAATGCTGCCTCTGCTGTATGTCTTTTACCAGCTACCAGTCTCATGGCTTCATCAGCATGAGCTCCATTTAATATAGAGCTGAAGCTTAGTTATCTACGCAGGTGTACAAATATGCAAGTTACCTTACCATCTGCGCTGTGGGGCCATGCATTAATACACGCTGCCTTACTTTCCTGGGAGATGGTGTTGCTGCCTGGGGTGGCGGGCCTGGGCGGGGAGGCTGCCTCTCGAGGGTCCTGGCCCAGTTTGGGGCTGCCTGGCAGCACTGGCAGAAGCCAGATTTTACTTCCTGTCCCCATGGGGCTCTGCCCTCTGGGGACAACCTGGTCAAAGAGGTGGGGTGGTCTCGCCCACCACCCCAGGCCTCCTCCGAGTGCGGGCCAGAGCGGGGGGAGCTGAGCTGCTCAAGCTCACAGTCCTGCGGCTTTTCGCTTCGTGGCCCGCTGCTTTCACTTCTTTGGGAAGATATGCTGAAGGAGCTGAACGCCTCCTTCATTGCAGATTTCAAGGTTTGCTGAGAAAAATGATGAGTGAAAATGATGGTTGCGCAGATGGTTTAAATTTTTGCATTGCCTTTCTCTGCGGTCTCTCTGTCAGCTTCTGTTCTGCTGTTGAAAAGAAGGGAGGAAAATGAAACAGTGCCGCTTCCCTTTATGATGTTAAAGAAATGAAAAACTGTTTGATGAATATTTTTTAATCAAGGGTTGGGGTTTTTTTTAAAAAAAACCCTGCAGTTACCTCAACTTTTAGACACTTTGCAATGTTGAAAGGGAAATCAGTTTAACTGGCTTTTTTCTAGATTGACGCTTATGAATGTGCAGCAGAAAAATGTATTGTCTCAGCAAAATCAAATGCATTTTATTTCCTATGTCTACAAGGAGAGAAACTTGCTGAAGGCAGAAATACAGGCTTTTTCAGCAAAGCTGCATCCTATTTGGGTTTGCAGTTGGGCTGAATTATCAGCCCCTCAGGCAACAGCAACAGCATAGCAATTGCCAGAGGACATGTTTGCTCTTGGTGTAACCAGCCAGCCCATTTGGTGAATCTAATGCAACTGAAATGTACTGCAAGTGGGGCTTCAGGAGAAACCTGCAGTAGCTGACCTCCAGCCGCAAGCTGGAGAAGTGCTGTGCTTCTAGCCAGTCTGGACCGCTAAGATAACGAAGATAGCTCGGTGTGGGTAGTATTACTGTAAAGACATGAAACAGGGTTTTTCCACTTGTGTATGGAGGTTAGAGCAGCAAAGAGAGAAGCTTAATAAGAATCAACATAAGGGACATTATTTGATCCTTTGAGACAGGTGGACCTTCTTATCTCCAGATCCTTGTCTCAGGAAGCCCACTGTATGTCTGGCTCAGGCAGGACATCTCATCTCCACTGGGCTGTGCATGATCTACTTAAGAGTGCTGTCCCCATCAGATGGCAGTTCCCAGCCGGTGTCGATAGAGCTGGCTCCTGGGTCCAGGAGGTTATTAGTGCCCTTTCTAGAAATCTGAAACCAAGATGAGTGTTCCTTTGAACTAGGTGCCCTGCACGTAGATACAAATTCAAGTATGTGGAGACTGGGGGGAAAAAGGACAAAGAAAGGAGGGATTTTTCTCTCAATTTTTGTAGGTAGAGACACAGTGCAAGGGATTGTTAATATAAACAGCCCAAACTGACAAAGGGCATTGCGGCACTCTCCTACATTAGCTATTGGCTTGTCTTCACCCCCTGAGTTATTTTTACTACAGATAATTTGGTTACAGCTGTTTTGCTCCAGTGAAGCAGAGATTAAGCAGGAGGGCGTGTTGAAACTCTGGACTTTCAACCCCATCAGCAGTTAGTGGAGAATGAAAAAGAGGAACGGTGCTTCCTCTACTGCGTGGATTAGAAATCTACTAATGACTGTGTGGCTGCTTGAGCCCTGACAGCATCTAGGGAGGGGGGCACCACTGGGTAGGGAAGGCTCCTGAGAAATAAACCCCTCTGATCAAACAGCATGGAGGGGCTGCTGCAAGTGGCCTTCTGTTTTGTGATTTTAAACTGACACTAAAAGGGTGGAAATGGAGCACATTTAGGCTTGTTTTTGAGTTAGGAAAAGGAAAACAATTATGTTCTCCCTGGGTTGGTATTAATATTCTTTTCTGTGTCTCTGTACTGCCATTCATCTCACCACTGTGGTTCTGGCTAGAGTGCAACTGGGAAAGGATCAGCTAATACCTGAACAGCCTAAGGCAGAAAAGTAGTGGATGTGTCAGCACAGCCTTTTGCAGGCTGTGTGACCTTGCTTGGCCTGTGCTCAGAGCTGTCCAGAGACCTTGCAGCCATGTCGGTAGAGCACTGAGCTCAGCCAGACCCGTGCATGTCCCAGTGGAGCTCACTAAAGTGGCCAAATGCGACATTCACTGGAGCTGCCCTGGGTGTGGGTAGCTCAGAGTGTGATCTTGCATCTGCCTGGAAAACACCCTGTAGGTTATACTTAGCTTAACTAATGCTTTCCAAAACCTGGTCAACTTAAGGCTACTGTCTGTACAGACTGGAATAGAGTATCTTCCTTATGATCTAAGACATATTTCTGTTTGCAGCAAAGCTAAAAGCTGCTTAATTCCTGGTATAATCTGTTAAGGGGTGAACTAAACCCATGGTTTTGCTGCTGCCTCTATTGTTGATCTTTCTTTCAGTAAATACATTTCCATAGTAAGGGATGAGAACAATCCTGTGGTACCGTTCTATGCCAGAAACACCACCGCATTGAGAGAGGACCCTGGGTTCTATAGGCAATCACTGTTCTGTCTTATTACCTAACCCAGTTGAACAGTGAAATCAGTCCCTTCAAGACTTGCTGCTTTTACCTTCAGAAACATCAGGAGTCTCCAGTCCAAATACTGCCCTAGCTTAGCTGGAAGAGAAAGTTAATTTTCCTCCTGAATACTTTTTCAGGCATTTGAGTGAAGTAGATGTTAACAGAAAACAGATGGTTTTAACCACGTAGGGTAGAATCCCCTCAGCTTTCAGCCACTGTAGGGCCATGATCCCACTGATTGTCAAGGTCACCATAAAATTCTTGAGGAGAAGTAGTTTAGGAAACACCTGAATTTCCTGTGTAAAAATTCCACCTCCCCTTAAAAACCAGTTATAAAGTCTTTCAGATGTCTTATTAGGGAGAACAAAAAAGCAACTAGACAACTGAGAAGTAGTCTTCCCCCAACACTGTAGCTAATCTAGGCTGCTTTATGTAGTCAGTGACCTTATACTGCTTGTTAGCCTCTTGATCTGAGTAGCTGCCTTGACCATTTTAATAGAGGGGTCAGGAACTTAGCATTAACCTCAGCATTCAAATGTATTTATTTTAAGGGTACTGCATTTGAGGAAGGATTCTAACTGTTGCCTGTCCTTTGGGCACATGTTGCACAGACAGCGTGAGCTTTGCGGTGCTGTATTCCTGTAGTAGTTTGGTAAACCTTAAATTTAAAAACGAAACAGCAAACAACCCCCCCTTTTTTTTTTTCTTTGTGAATATGGTATGGGGGGAAATACCTGGTTACTCTGACCCAGGGAGAGGCATGCAATGCCTGCCAGGGTTATGTGTGAGCTGAGCTGCTTTGGGAGCTTGGCTGGTCCTGAGCATGTGGTTCATTTGCTCTTCACTTCTGCTTTCCTCAGGAAATAAGTGCAGCAGCTAATCAGGTGATTCACAGTGGAAAGCTTAAAGAGCAGAGCGGAAGCTGCTGCATACACCAAGATGCCTAGTAGGACAGAAGCATTAATGCTCATTTCTCTGGATGTGGATGTTTACTGCAGTAGGAGCTGCCGAATCTAGGATTGCAGGTATGTCAAGAGATTTGCTGTGAAGGCAAAAGGAACAGACTCGTTAACTGTTGAAGGAAACTGCAGTATTATCTGCAACGGGTTTGTTGTGGTAGGATCATTTTCAAACAGCAAAGGTTTCAGTCAAAGTTTGCCCTAAACTGCAGTACAAGGAGGAAAAAGGCTCAGCGGTTTACTTGAATCCTTTAATCTAGGGGTGAGAATAGGATTGCAGATGCAAGGGGTATATCAGTTGCTGCTAGCAGAGACTTTTTAGATTTGGGTTAACTGCATGTATTTATCTAATGAGCTGTTGTTTTGAGATGATCAGAATTTGCCCTGGTCTTGTTCTTTTGAGTTTGTTACAACTATGTTGTCTATGATTGACCAGAAGCATTCTCTTTGCTCTTGAGATGGGTGCATTACTTTACTTCCAGGAGGACCACATCTCAAAAGCAAGTATACCAAATATCTCTGCTTCCATTTTGGCTGCAGCAGGGGTATATGCAAATCAGAGAAGAAATTGATCCCAATTAGATATTTAGAAGCTACTTTTTAAAAACAGAAAAAATGAAGAGTGGGTACATAAGGGAGAGCCTAAGTCAGTTTTATAGCTACTTTTAAGTTTCATGGAGATGCTTTTCAAACAAAAATAAAGAAAAATGCAGGTAAGTGTTTGAAACAGAATGGATGATTTGTGAGGTTGTACTGCAGAAATGCCTCGTCCAACTTAGATGTACTCAAAGTGAAAATACGCTTGGACAAATGAAATCCTAGTGTAAATGAATGCAACTCCCTTGGTAGTAAAAGTGTCACACCTTGAAACAAGATGAAACGATATTTATGTTGCTGAAAAAGTAGGGGCTGTGTCCTACTGAAGTGGGACTTGGTCTTTGAACAGTATTCAACCTTCTCTAAGTGTTTTAAACCCCCTCTGTTTTTTGTATTTTGTCAGCTATTTGTATTTCAAGGCACCAGCCAGGTTAGGCTCCTATTGTATAAAGTGCTGTGCCAGAACTTAGGAAGAGAGAATACCTTCCCCATAGAATTTACAGTTAAATGGACCTAGAAAAGATGGGTAGGATATTGAATTTTGCAACTGGTTTTAATTCATTGCAGTCCTCATATTGGAGAAGAAAAATAGAGTGACATCAAAGTGTAAATCTTTTTGGTAGTGTTCTTAGGTTTGCCTCAGGAAATACGTCAAGTATGATCACTGGACATAAGACTAATAGGTGTAGATAATTTAAGAAAGACATTTCCCTTAAGAAAGAGGGAACTCAGTGAGGGAAAACCAAGGTGATTAGGAGGGACAGAGGTGAGAGACTAGTAGGTGGACAGCATCTGGCACAGTGTTTGTTCTGAGTTACTGTTATTTGCTGAGAGCACAGAGTGGCATGAGCTACAAAGAGGAAGCCTGTGATTGAATTGGGAGAGCACTAGAATTTGTGAGATAAAATGGTTCATAAAAGAAACAAACAATGCTTTCTACTGCTCGTGTCTGTTACAGCATCAGACAGCTTTCCTGGGGAGGTACTGGAATCCCTGTTTTCAGCATTTAAAACAGTTGACTGGCATGACTGTTTAATGAACAGATTTGTCTTGGTTGCCAAGGAAAGGAAGTGGGTATAAGGAGGTATCACACAGTGGATTTTTGGAGTGCTGTGAGAAGTATGTTTCTGATAGTCACCAGAATCCTGGGGTTTAATGGTCAAGAAAAGGCTGTGATGAGAACTAATATTTAAAGTAGTCCTAGTACTAGGGGTCTGATACTTAGTCTAATATGCCATTTGTCATCTGTACCTTTGGAGTAAATAAGAGACAAATTGGAGTCCTCATTTTGCTTTCATGTACTTTTGGAGATTAAAGATTTCCATGTATACTCAAATATCATATTTTTTGCAGCTACTTACCATAAAAAGTGGATGAAACTCTGAAATTTGGTATGAGACTTTATTGTATTTTGGTCAACCCTCTTGCCATGAGAGCCTTCTTAAAATAATTTGTTATCAGAGTTTATAAGTAAAATTTTTGATCTTGGTGCAAATTGGGATTTTGTAGTTGTATGGGATCATTCTTTGGACTGCTAGGGGAGTTAATCCCAGATAAATATAATTACAATGTCATTTAAAAAATGATGCTTGTTCCACCAGTAAGCTTTTAGTATCAAAGTTCTGCCTGTCCTTCTGCCAGCTTTGGTCAGGCCTTTCTTCCCTTTTGTCTTATCAGTCTGAAAAGGTGTAACCACATTGCAGTGTGATTTCACACAAGCTTCATTTAGAACAAAAGGAAAAATACACGAACAAGTTCCACTTCCTCTCTGTAACCTGACACCACTTTCTGAATGATAGCATCATGTTTATATGATATATTTTCACTTTCTTGTCTTTTAAAATATGTATTATATGGACTTTACTTTTTGTATCATTGTGATATTTATAACTTATCAAAACTGAAGTAAGCCATTAATTTACACTAAGGATCAGGGAAAATGGTGGGGTGTAGAAGAGAGCCAGCATATAAGACTTTTTCAAAATATCTAAGCTATCCTTAATGCCAAAGATACTTGAATGCTGGACCCTGTGATATTGTGATTAGTCTGGAAGAATAATTATCCTCCAAGAGGAATAGAAAACGCAAAAGATTTAGAAGTCCAAATTAAATTGTAGATGCAAGAAAAAGTTATTAGGAGAAGGAATATGTAAAGCAGATAGTGCAAGTGGAGACAATAGACTAATACTAGAGGACTGATATTTAGTCTAATGTGCCTCTTGTAGTCTAGAGGATTGCAGTAAATAAGGGGGCAAATCATAATCCTCATTTTGCTTTCATGTAAGATTTTTCATTTAAAGATTTGCATGTACACTTAAATGTCTTACATAGTCTGCTACAATTAGGCCTTCGTTAATGAAGTTGCATGTGTATAACTGGTTTTAATAGTTTATGCAGAGAGGGGAAGAATTCTTTCATTACATAGATTCATAGAGTGAGAATTTTTTGAGTGACCAGCCCTGCTTGGCTTAGCCGTACCACCAGCAAGAAAGGTCTGCTTAAGTGAATTATGAATAGAAAGAGAGAAAATTGGCAAACACATTTCCAGTGCCATGCAGTTCAAGCAATGCCATTGACTGGTCAGTCACTGACCTTCTGAGGCCAGCATAAGCACCCATGCCTCAGTTTCACCATCTGTAAAATGCCTCTAAAGGATTTTGGGCTTCTCTATACAAATGACCAAGGTGAATGTAGGGACTGGGAGTGCGTTTCTTGTTACTTAGCATTGATTTAGGCTTAGCAGAGTAGCTTCCAAAGTGAGCTATTTCCTTTAGAAAGAGAATGGTGCCATCTGGGATGTGAGAGCAGCTTCTTTGAAAAAGTAACTCTGAACTATGCTCACTGAATCCCCTAGAACAGTACCCAGGCTTTCTCAACACACTGTACAGCTTCATTATGACTCAAGTGGGCCGAAATCCCATACCAGGGTTAAGTATAACATATGACAAATGCAACTCCCACACAGTCATGAGGAACAGGGTCTTCCTGTTTACTCTGTGCAGACAGGCATCACGCTTTTTCTGCTCACAGGGCTGTGTTGTCTTAACACAGATAATTAAGGAAAACAACAGCAGCGAAACACAGAAAGTTGTTCAGATAGGAAGTTCCAGATTGACATCCCTGGAGACTGATCAAAATTTCATAGTCCTCCATCTCCTAGCGAAGAATGGAGTATGCTCTGTGGTAGAAGTTACCTTCTGCTGTAGTGTGAAGGATCAGCAGCTGCATCCAAGCGTAGCTGTCTGCTGGGACCATCAGCTTGCTGCAGGTGGTGTGGTGCACAGTGACAAGATAATGTCACCCTCTTCACCTCTGCTGTATAACCACCAAGGCAAAGGGCTCCAGAGTGGAGGATCGTGCCGGGAGACCCTTCCTAAAGCAGCAAAAGCGCAGGGAGAGAGAGAGAGTGCCCCAGCTACCCCCCAGCCGGCAGAGCGCGCTCCTGGTGAGACCCACAGAGGAGTCTGGACAGGCTGGATCGATGGGCTGAGGTCAATTGTATGAGGTTTAATAAGACCAAGTGCCGGGTCCTGCACTTCAGTCACAACAACCCCATGCAACACTGCAGGCTTGGGGAGGAGTGGCTGGAGAGCTGCCCGGCAGAAGAGGACCTGAGGGTGCTGGTTGACAGCTGGCTAAACATGAGCCAGCAGTGAGCCCAGGTGGCCAAGAAGGCCAACAGCATCCTGGCCTGTATCAGAAATAGTGTGGCCAGCAGGAGTAGGGAAGTGATTGTACCCCTGTACTTGGCACTGGTGAGGCTGCACCTCGAATCCTGTGTTCAGTTTTGGGCCCCTCACTACAAGAAGGATATCAAGTTGCTGGAGTGTGTCCAGAGGAGGGCAATGAAGCTGGTGAGGGGTCTGGAGCACAAGTCTTATGAGGAGTGTCTGAGGGAACTGGGGTTATTCAGTCTGGAGGAGTCTGAGGGGAGACCTTATTGCTCTCTACAACTGCCTGAAAGAGGGTTGTGGTGAGGTGGGTGTTGGTCTCTTCTCCCAAGTAACTAGCAATAGGACGAGAGGAAGTGGCCTCAACTTGTGCTAGGGGAGGTTTAGACTAGATATTACGAAAAATTGCTTTACGGAGAGAGTGGTTAAGCATTGGAACAGGCTGTCCAGGGAGGTGGTGGAGTCACCATCACTGGAAGTATTCAAAAAACATGTAGATGTGGCACTTTGGGATGTGGTTTAGTGGGCATGGTGGTGTTGGGTTGATGGTTGGACTTCATGATCTTAAAGGTCTTTTCCAACCTTAATGATTCTGTGATAGAGCTACTGTGTGAGTGTGGAAGTGAAACTGGTTCATCTGGCTAGGACTGGGCAGGATGCAAGCAGTAAGCAAGCTGTGTAACTGATGGATGGCGAAGGAAGAGAATCATAAATATAGTATTAGTGTTGGCTCATGATTTCTAAACCAAGCTCATAATAGTCTTTTTTAAAATTTATTTTAAGGAGTGCATGTATTGGTAGTGCAGGAGATCTGACTCAGTTTTTTAGTTACACTTGCTTTTTGGCATTTTTATTGACAAGCTAGAATGGCAATCAGAGACACACTGGTAGGAAAGGAATCTATTTCCTGGAAATGGAGGTACACTGGTGGTTTTTTTTGGGTAGGTGTAATGCTGTGTTAAAGATTCTTCTAGGCTCTTAAAAGACAATATATTTGGTAATTAAAATGGTGAGCTATGTTCATCTTGGTGACGACTCCCCAGCTGCCTGCCTACACTATGATAATTTATGTGTGTCATATTTTGAGTAGTGAGGTGATGTCCTAGACACCAATAAGCTTATGGCTGATTTTGATGGAAACTGGAGAAGCCTGAATTTCCATTGATGTAAGTATTGTCATTACGTAATCTCTGGGTAGCAGGGTGAGCACAGAGAAGGCTATAGCAAAGGAATAGGATTACTGTGGATTCAAGGCTGGGTCAGTGACCTCTCAGAAGACTATGGGTGAAAACAGGGCTGGAAAGTAGATAAGAGGACTTGGGATTGAGATGAGTGTACCAGAAGGATTCCTCTACCTATAGTGCAAGATGAACCCATTGTAGGTTCAATTTGATGGAAATGAGGCTGCTAGAAGCACCTTGCTCCTTCATTCAGGCATATTCATTTCAGTTTACAGGATCTGAGAAACAGGTTATGTAGTGAAAATATCTACCTCTTGTACAGAGTTGTATATCTGCAGGATAGAAGACCTGAATGTTGCTGCCTTTTCGGGCCAGCACACCTATGTGGGACATCCTTGGCTTTTTCATACAGCTCCTGTTCCAGCCAGTGCTTCGATCCCACTCTAGGCAGGGAATGCGTCAGAAGTGCCGCTTAGTTCAGCATCCGTACTCAATGAAATGTGTAACCAGGCTCTTAGGTAGCGCTCTTCTGTGTCAGATCTGATGATGTAGTTATGACTTGTTTTACAGTTGGGGTGACTGAAGTACAAGGGAGAGGATCTGGCTCAGTGGCAAAGCTGGGACTGGAATCCAGACTTCCTGCATGGTTTAGCAGTTTGTCCTGCCAAAGCTCAGATGAGTTGTGTAGCACATGCACACATGTCTCATGGGAGAGAGCTTGTTCACATGATCGCAAGGTGGTAATGGTCTTGTCCAGGAGCAGAGTGGTTTGCCATCAGAATTGGATAAGAGTCAGTGACTGCCAGCGTTTCCATACTTCTAAACTCCCCAACTCCAGTAGTTAAGGCTGCCAGTGTCTAATTTCATGGGACAGTTGACTAGTAAGAGATGATGCTAACTGTAAATAATGCAGTATCTTTAACTTCAGGTCTCATTTCAGCATGGACAAAGGAGCTGAACTCAAGTGGCAGCAGGAGGAGTCACCTGGCAAAGCAAGACAGCAAGAGCAAAGCCCTGATGATGGAGACAAAGCAGAAGTGCCAGGACAGCCTGCACACAGCAAGGACAAACCACCCCAGAGCCATACCCTTCAGTGGGAGAGTCTAGGCAGACAGTTTGTAGAGTATGAGCAGGTGGCTCCATTTCTAATCCCAGAGGAGCAGCAGAGAAGGCTTCTGGACTTTCTTCCCCTCTTCTTAAAGGTTTGTTCTCCTTGTTACCTTTGGGGCAGATGACAAGGATGTAAATTTGAGTTTCTGTTGCTGTATCCATTGTGGTCACCCTCACTGCTAGTGGAGTTAATTGGAGCATGATCCATTTGTCTAGGTGATAATTACTTTTATTCCATTGGGAGCCTGGCAAAACAGTTTCTTGTCCTCCTTTCCTCTAACTAAACTGCTGTGTTAGCATGAGAAAAGTATATGGGGGAGTACTGCTTTACTTTCATGAATGGCTAAATTCTATTGTTGGAGTCAAGGGATATGTTGATGAGACAGGCATGTTTCAAAAGTGAGTACCCTGTGAAGAGGCCACCATGTCTGCTGCATCTATTTTGCTACTTAGTAGGGGGCTGACCACAGTTTCAGTCTGGGAAAATGTGGCTGTGGCATGCAGCCAGCTAGGGGAAATGCAGGGGTACAGTCTTAAGATGGAGTTTTTGGGTTAATGACAGTGCTGATGTTTAATTTTAGTGCTTGAGAGAGGAGTTGTCTTATAGGTGGGGGAACTGTGGCATGAGGAGAGGAAGGTTGTACTGTGGGTAAGGGACACAGCTGAGAACTAGAACAGTTTAGTTAGCAGGCTGCCCTACCCCATGCCCTAGAGCTTCCATCAGCCAACAATTTCTGACATGGCCATATTGAAGGGTGAAGCTGAAAGAGCTTTGTAATGAATGGGAGCCTTATGGGCTGGTTTTGTTTGCTAGAGCATGTGAAATGTACAGGGAACTTTTTGAGTGGACCATACAGTGACAAAATGGCAGAGCTTATACTGAGTGGAGCAGGAAACCTGGCTTATCTTTAAATGTACTTTGGCCATGTTGTAGTACAGAAGAATTGTTTTTCTCTTGAATTGGGTATTTATGGATATGGAATCTGTGTTTTTAGCCTATGTAAGTCTTTCAGAAGGAAAATAAAAGCTTCTTTTTGATGAAACCATATTTCAATTATGGCATATTTCAGCCATCTGTACTTGTGAGTTTTGAGTGTTCTTGAGTGACCAAACTCAGATCCATCTGTTCCCTACCTAGCTGAGCTGGTTTTCTAAAAAAAGTCAGTGGATAGATTAGAAAAAAATGTTAATGACATGGTCACTCTGTCTCTATGGAAGAATTGTGGGACATAAAAAGTGATACTCTGTAGTGAGAGGGGCATTTTGAACTGTGTGTGCAGGGAAATCACTGTGCTCAGGGCTATGAAATCTTTGCTGTCCATTACAGTAAAGCAGCAATAACTTCCAGATAGTCATAAACATTTCACTCAGCTGAATGGAGCATGAATTTGTGAAGCTTGCAAGTCCTGGTGCAGAGCAGGACTTTGAAATAGCTATAGGTGCTGGTGTCAGTTAACAGCACTGAAGCAGGTCACTCATTACTGTCAATGTGATGCAAACAGTTGACTCGAGGGTAAGATCTGGTGATGTCTATGGTGAAGAGCTTGGTGTGTTTGAGTACAAGCTTGCCCTGACCCAAGGCAGTGCAGATAAAATGAATGGAAGGGTCTGAAAAGGCAGTGAGTGTATAGCCTGGAGTCTCAGAAGAGGCCTTCTCATTTGATCTAAATGGCCTTACAGATTTTATGATTACTGAACAAAGCTTTCACTTTTCACCACTTTGTCTCAGCTTCTGGATTTGTTTGCATAGAACAGTGTTTCTCCTGATCTAAGGCTATATTTGAGCAGAAGAGCTGTTGCTTTGCATATGTGCCTGTCACTGGAAACTAATCTCTCTCTCTGCATATGGCACTACATGTGCTGGAGCAGACTTGGCCCTTCTGGGAGCTCACCACCACTTTATTGCCTCACAGAAATTCTGGCTTCACAAAGGGGCAGTGTTCCTTCCTCAGCCTTCAAAGAATGCTCTTCAAAGTCAGATCAGGACTGATATCTGACAGTTTTCTTTTAGGGGAGCACCTTCTTATTCCATGGGTCTGCTTTTTAAATTGCACTGTTCTTTTTCTGAGACAGCATGGCAACAAGATACAACCTTTTTGCTTGGAGCAAGAGCCGTCTACTCTGCTTTTCCTACAGCTGGTTTTCAGACCTCCTGCCTTCCTTCCTCTTGAAGCTCCATGGAAAACATACATCCTTAATGCTTTGAGGGTACAAATGAATTCCAAAGATAGGCTTTGCTGTGGAAGATAGTCTCTCCAAACCACATCCTCCCCTTCTTGTAAGCCATGTATTGCAGGCTTTTCGTGAAATTCTTCTGTTGAGGTTTTCCTGCCTCAAATTTACAATGAATTCTCAGATGTTAAGGTTTTTGAGTTCTGTTGCAGCTTTAATTTTTGAATACCATGTAGTGAACATGAAGTAAACAAGTCTTGGTGAGATGGGATTATATAGAACAACTTCAGATTTGCTGAAAATTAACTAGGTATGAATAGCAAGAATGCCTTCCATGCGAAGGTCATTTTTTGCAGCGAAACTTTCAAAGGACTGAGGAAGCTGTTACTGAAAAAAGGTGATGAAAGCTACGAAATCTAGAACGCTTAGGAATTAAAATTTGGATAGCAAAGCAGGAAATTGCTTATTTGTCATGACACATGCAAAATAAACTTTAGTACCAGTGGGTCAAAGGACAGCTATTCCCCAGAAGGCAAGCTCAGTATTGCTAAGGGACTGGCAGTGTTGTGCATAAGCATATCCATCATGTGTTTCCCTTCTGTAGGGCTGAACTTCACATGTGTTAGTGTTGTAGAAAGTGATTTCCTCAATTGCAGTAGTGCTTGCAAAGAGAGGATTTTAAATTCCTAAAGGACATTTTGGGTACAGAGTATATTCAGAATGGACATGTGAATTTCTCATTAGCTTAAGACTTGATTTTGTGCCTCCTTCTTCCCCTTCACTTTTCTTAGATGTATCAGTGAAGCTTTGCAGTACTTTGTAGGCATTTAGGTTCAGATGTGTAGCCAGAGCACTTTGACCTTGCATCATTGATTCAGGAGTACATTGTGGAGGATCTGGCCCTTTAGCTTTGAGTCATCATGTTCTTCCCCATATGACTTTTACTCCCTTCATGTACCAGCCTTCTGGTTTCTGCTAAGCCCCAGGGCTGGCTTGGGGAAACGCATGTGAGTTATACATGTTACCAAGTTCTTACAGAAACTACCTCACTTCCTCCTGTTTAACAAGGGACTCTGCATAAGTTGTTTTCCTCCTTGGAAGACTTCCATATTTTGCTTTTCCTTTCCTTGTTTGATCACACAGATGCCAGTGCATCTCTGTCTTTTTGTCTTAGAGTGTTTTAGGTCTTAGTTGGCTGGAGAGAGAACGCATTATCTAGGACCCACCTCGGGTGTGGGGGCTCATTACTCACTGGTGGTACTTGATGTAGAAGGAAAAGGTGTAGGAGGAAAATGTTAGCCATCTGCCTGTGATTCAGGCCTAGGCTAGCAGTCATTTTAATGTGTCCTCTTGTATCTTCCCTCTTGGTGCCTCAGAAAGTATCAGAATGCTCTATTACATGGATGGCTTTTGAGCTAGCATCTCTCCATGAAGCATGGAATAAGAACAACAGATGGCAACAGCAGACACAGGGAACTTGTGGCAGAATCTTAAACATGTAGAAACAGGCTTAAGAGGAAGAGGGAAAAATCAGATTACATTGATACCATATTATTTGAGTTTCCCCTGAAGGCAGACATCCTGGAATGGAGTCAGGTTGATATTTTTCCAGATACATATCTGTTATAGGCTTAAAGATGGATATGGGACTGATTAGATCTGCTTGTAAAGGAGAGCATATTCCAGAGGGTGGTGTCTGACCCACAGGAAGATCACCTATAAATTAAAGTCAGAACGTTAATGGCCTGGTCTGTAGTGAGATGGACTAGCATAATATTTGCACAATGGTAGCATTGCTATGAACCTTGGATTACTGCTTTCTGCTGTGTATGGTCTGAACTTCTAAAAATTATCCTGCTCTTTCTGTTAGCAGAACAGTGTAACAGGTCCTTTCTGAAGTGTTCAGAGGGTGTTCCTCTTTGAGGCAGAGGGACAGGAATCTATCACTGCTTTCTTCTGAAAAAGGGTGACAAACATTAGTGACAAACACTGTATATTCTTAAGTGGCTGTGGGTTTCTTGTCATTGTGTGTGCCCCGCTTGCTTCTGTTCCTTACAGATCTTCCCTCATTTCTGCATCAGAAGTGGAGGAATCAGTGGACCTTGCTTCTGCAACTGAGGGTCTCTGAAAAATAATTCATGGTCAAAATCTGAAAACAACTAGCTTGTTTTCTTAATATTGTTGATTGATTGAAAACTAATTAATAGGCACACTGTGCAATTACATTTCACTCTTTTTGTAGCCCAGAAAAAAGAATTGAATGCAGTTCCAGAGGTCAATGCAGTAAAATGAAGCAAAAAGTAGGTGCTTGCCTGATTGCCAACAGACAACTGGCACTTTGTGGGAAAGAAATAGCTTGTCCACACGCTTCCATCAGCAGAGAAAGAACAAGTAATTGAAAGCAATGGTAGGGAAGGAAATAATGTTTATAGAGGATCTTCTTTCACAAAGAGTTGCACTGATTTCTTGGCAGGCAGTATTATGTGGTGTCTGCTCCAAATTACTTCAGGAGAACAGATGTCTTATTATTTTTGTTACCTTCCTTTCATTATCTGGCCTTACAGCTTTATTTTTCTGAGCTTTTAGAAGGACAACACTTTTGTAAAGAAAATTTTCAAGTTTGCTGGGGACAGGTGTCTCAGCCTCGTATTTAGAGGTGAATATTGCACTATTGCTAATACATTGATGTGTATAGCATCAGATGTTCTATATAAAAGTAATGGTACCTGATTTTCAGAGTCCAGTTGGGTGCAACAGTATTAGTCTACTGGAACGTTTTTTTTATTGCTTTTGGATTTTTTTTCCCCAAAGTCAAGGCTAAGAAACATTTGAGAGAGGACCTGTTTGTTAGACTCAGACCAGGGAACCATCAAGTCTTGCTGCTGTTTCCCTTGTCAGTTTTGCATTGAATTGCTTCTCCATTTTTGATCAAGTAATTTATAAATTGTTTATAAACTTGTCTATAAATTTGTTTTCCTTGGCTAGCTATGCATTTAGGACTCTACCTTCCCTTTTAGGGGTCCTTATTATAGCATAGGAAATGTTTAGAAATGCTGATCTGGTAAACATTTACTGTCATCATCTCAGCATTTTAGAAGTGCATCTTTTCCGATATTAGCACCAATCTGTATTCATGATGTAAGGTAGCTTGTAATGTTGTAAATTCCTAGCCATACAAAGTTGTCACTCCAGGCCTGGTAGCCTCATAGCCTCTTAACCTCATAGGCAGGTGGGTTAGGCAACTCATATTGCTGCAGAATCACATCCAGTGCCTTTTGGGCTAGAATATTGCTGTTTTTTCAGCTCCTATCCCCATGTTTTCTTCTATTTTCTTACTTTGCAACAAAGATTATTTCTATTCAGTAAGAAATACTGATTTTATAAGCCTTACTTTCCTCCCAAAATAGAGTAGAATTGAAAAGCAGAAACTTTGTGAATGTATTAAAAAAACCACCACCAACAATGAACCACAACCCAAAACAAAACCCAAAGTGAGTTTGTTCCTTCTGTGATTTTTATAAATCTATTGACTTGAAAGAAATAGTTCATTTTCAAGTGAATCTTGGCCAGTATATTGCTACCTGGGAGCAGTAGTCCTGTATTACTGTGGGGCTTTTTTTGCCAGATCTGTTGCAAATGCTTCACGAGAGCAGCAGTGTCAGTCCTATCTCAGTGTCTAAGTAGCTGAGACTGTGCAATGATGTGCTCAGCAGAAAAAATACAATTTTAATTTTTAATTTTTTATTAAATTGAAAGCTTAAGTTTTGTTTATGACTAGATTTAGTTTGGAGGAGAGCTGCCTTTGGAGAAGGATATACTTCTACTGAAAAATTCTTGGGCAACTGTAGCTTTAACCTCTTCAGGGTACCTAGTGTTTATGTTGTATTTTAAAAGGGACTAGCATGCTTTTTGATACAAATTAGTGACACAGGGGCTATGACAAACATTTACATTGTTTTGATTGTATTCAACGGAGAAAATAATGTAAATGCTCTCTAGTAGGTGCATTACATGATTCAAAAAGTAAGTTGACTTCTGTATCTGTAGCATCACACTGTGGCTTGTCTGACAAATACCGCTTAATGGATTACACTGGCTGGGCAAGGAATTTTGCAGGGGAATGTTATTTTTATGTTTGTTTATTTGTATTTATTAGTACTTCTCAATCTACCAAAGACATTCTGCATCAGAAACACTTAACAGTTACACTTGGATTTCAGGCCTGGGAACAGTCTGCTGGAGTAATCGTATTCCCCAACATTCAGCTGTTAGCCAGTGAGGTTTCCAAGCTTCTGACAAAAGAAATTAAGAGGAACCTCAATGGCAAACCTGCAGGTAATGATCCCATACCATACCCAGTGGACCCACTAATTCTGGGAATGCGTTGTCATTCGGCTGTCCTCTGTGCTTACCGTGACGGAAATAAAGGGGGAATGGGAACAGGCAAAGTGTAGCAAGCCAGATCTTTTGCTAGGTGTGAGCTAGCACTGGTTTTGGATGATTGCACTGAAGGTCTGGCCTTATATGCTGTGCTGACTGCTGTTTTGAAACTTTTGTAGCTGGAGAGTTGTAACACTGCAGTTATGTAGTAAGATAGTAGATGACGCATTATCACAGAACCATAGAATCATAGGGTTGAAAGGGACCTTTAAAGGTCAGCTAGTCCGACACCCCTGCAATGAGCAGGGGCGCCTTCAACTAGATCTGGTTGCTCAGAGCCCTGTTCAACTTGATCTGGAATGTTTCCAGGGTCGGGGCATCTACCACCTCTCTAGGCAACCTGTGCCAGTGTTTCACCACCCTCACTGTGAAAAATTTCTACCTTGTATCTAGTCTAAATCTGCCCTCTTTCAGTTTAAAACCATTACCCTTTGTCCTGTCGCAACAGGCCCTGCTAAAAAGCCTGTCCCCATCTTTCTTATCAGCCCTCTTTAAGTACTGGCAGGCTGCAATAAGGTCTTCCCAGAGCCTATTCTTCTCCAGCCTGAACAACCCCAACTCTCAGCCTTTAAGCCTATTCTGAGGAGCTTTCTTTAATGCAAAAAATACTGCTAGCCACACATGGCTTTCCTGGTGGCTGTTGTACATTCTTAGCACTGGTCAGCTGGCAGACTTCATGGCCTGAGCTGGTATTCCCAGAGAAGCTTGTCAGTTTGAAACATGTAGTTTACATGAAGTGACCTGAGCCTTATGCTGGATCAAAATCTTTCTATGTCCTTTTATTCACTTGAGTGGACTCCTGCTACTGTAATTTTGTTTGTCAGATCTGTTAAGAAAGTATCAATGAGGCAATTTAATCTCTCATTAAGGAATTAAAATTTAATGTTTTTGTGGTAACAGAGGAAGCTCGTCTGGCTTTGGAGCAATTGCTGCAACAGAAAGGGGAAACAGAAGATGGCCGTTTGCTCCTGAAATCAGTGTACCTGCTCTCACAGACTGACTTGGTAAGAGAAATGACTACAAAGTGTTGGGTTTTTTGTGTCTTGTTTTGTTTTTTTCCTTTTTATTTCAGAGAAGTTGGGTATCCACCCCAATCGTGGAACACCTAAGTCTCATAATGTTTGCATTATCCCCAGTGCTTTGTGCTTCAGCATGCCCAGGGTATACAGTCAGATGAAGGACATACCACCAGGTTATAGCCCAGGCTTTTCTAAAAGAGAGAAGTAAGCGCTCTGTGCTTTCAGATACCCTTTTTGTTTTGATCATCAGGCAGCTGCTTTTCTAGTTTTCCTCTGATTTATCTTTTTTCCCATTGTGTATCACTGCTCTTCAGCTTTTCTTTGTCACTCCAGTTTATGTATCAAAAAGATGACTAGTAAGGATATGTCTGTGTGGTAATACAGTGGTTGGATTTTGCATGCTGGTAGCCTCTCACTTTGGAGAATTTCAAAGCATTTCATGAACTCTACTTGTACAGCCATCCTGAATGCAGACTGACATCAGCAGTACAGCCTGCTGATGGGCATCGGGGGTGCGTTTATCCCTGCCATTTTGCTGAGCAGTTTGTCTCATCCCTATTCAGATACATGAAAATAAAATCTTACCGTCAGCTTCTAGTGGATATGTTCTGCGTCATAAGGAGCTCTATAAAATTATATACAGTTACTCACAGAATGAAGTTCTTGTTGAGGTTTGTGTTTTTCACAGATTTAAGACATTACTATTTTTTGTAGCGCACACTCACAAAACTTCATATCACAAACCTCACTCTTCTGTTTAATTTGCTGCAGATTTTTGATTAGCTGTAATTAGAAGCGTGTGTACAGTTATTCAATAGGTTACAAAAGCAAAGGTGTTATAGATAAATTGGTGCTATGCTGGGTCAAGGAGGGAATGGAGAACTCATGGTTTTAATGTACCAGGCCTCTATAGCTGCAGGGTGTCCTGTGAACTATATAACAAAAGGGGCATGTCTGCCACTGGACTTACTGCTATTTTTAGCTGCTAGTTAGTTTGCAGGGTGTGTGCTTTATTGACTGTAGGTCTCCATATGCAGGACATAGTATCTCTGTCAAAGCAGTGGTTCAGCTGGAGTGGGAAGTCCTGGGAACAGCTATGGCAACACAGTCAGTGTGCCAAGTGGATTTGTACAGCCATGCTAAGTGATTGCTAAGCTTGTATGCCCTATAGCACTTGTAAGGATAAAATACTCAAGTAGCTTTTTCATTTGCCATTACTACAGTCAGTGTGTAGAAACACAAGGAAAGTGTGGTCAGCTTCTGCAGGGGCTGATTTTTATTTTCCGTAGAGAACTATGTGGAACATTATTGGATCTGGCCTTCCAGCTGCTCTGATCCAGTGCCTGTACCTTTTCTTCACTTTTCCTCTGAAGAAAACCTGTGATGATGGAGAGACAAGCGAAGATGACATCCAAACTCAGGAAATGCTTGTTAAGGTGAGATGTATCTCTGGGAGTTCATTTACCCTGAGTACTCAGATGTTCACTTAGACTTTTAGCTGTTGATTGATTCAAACTGACAAAAAACTGAAAACCATTGAACAAACATCAGGAGCAGTATAAAACAATCTGAGATGATGCCACTGTATCTCTTATTTTTTTGTTAAAGAAAACAACATGATTTTGTAAATGGGAAAAAAAATCCATTGAGAATATCCTAGTGGTAGTTTTATTTGTTCATTTCACTGCATCCTTTCTCCTGATGTTAGTGTCAAAGTACAATCCCCCCACCCCAATAGATTTTTATTCATCTCTCAGATATTTGTAGAGGTGTTTATTGTTGCTGATTTTTGTTTGCTTTTCAGATAATGCTTAACATGTACAGAGAGGAACAAGGTGTAGAGGAACTTCTGGCAGGTGATAAACTTCAGTCATTAATTATAGCAACTGCTTCCCTCTGGAACCAATGTAGCCACTCATGGAAAGTACCAACTGGCCGTGTGCTGAGAACAATTTCAAAGGCTCAGACAAAAAACAGCATTGTGTACCTACAAGGTTTGGTTTAATAATTTGGCTTCTCCTTTCCTCATAGCTCCGCTGAGAATGAATTTACAATAAGAGTCTCCCTGGCATAGGTTTTTATGTCCACATCATCTGGTAGTCAGTCGACTGCAAAGCATTGGCTCTTGGCTTTCTAGAAAGGAGCTTTATTTAGTACTGATAACCATTTGGAAACAGAAGTTTTCTTCTACACAAAAAATGAAAGTACAAGCAAGAGCTAATCCCACCTAATCACACTAATGTAGCCAAGGACAAGTTGTATTACGTTGGGTTTTTTTAAGTTGTGTGACTCAACGCATGAACCTAAGGCTCATGCACACTCTAAATAAAAGGTTGAGGGGTACTGCCAGAGGAACAGTATCTTTTGGGACAACGTCATGATTAGTTGAGTTACATCCTCATTTCTTCCTAGGCTTTATTAAAGTAAGGAATTTTTTTTTTGTTATTGAGAAGTGCAAAGGCCATGAGTCTCAATTTCTTAGAAGGAAAAAAAAAAGTTTTATAATCCACACTTTACTGTCAGTATTCCTTGTCAAGGAGTAACTGCATATAGGTATTTTTATTTTTTAAAATAAAAATTTGTCTTCCTAAGTGAGATTGAAAGACTGAGGAATAATAGTTCTGAGAGTACTGAACTGTTTAGACATTTTGAAGCTGTCCTGAAAGGACTGGCCATGAGATCAGACAAGAAAACTAGGTTTTATTGCTTAGAACAAGATGTGTATATCCCATCACATATGCCTCAGTGAGCAGAGAATTAATCTGTCAACTCTGCACAGAATGTGTGATTGACTTAGTACGAGACAATTAAATATGTCAGCCTTGTACTCAGACAGCTGGATTCACTGTATGTGATTTTTGGTGAGTGGGTGGGTTAGAAGTTTATACTCCTAAGACTGAATCAGCTTCTGAGGTTTAAGCAAATAAATGCATGTATACTTTAAAACCAGAAATGTTCTTTGTGTAGCCTCTGAGATGAGTGTGATATTCATATATCCTCTTGTCTTTTCTTTCTAGAGTTAACTGACTCCTATTTTACTGGGAAATAACTTTTCAAACTTGTTGTTCTGTTTTTGTTAGTAACTTCTTTGACTGTCAGTTCTTAAATACTTGCTATATTTTTTTTCCACAGCTGTAGACTGCATTAAAATAGCTATTCAGAATCTCTTTAAACTGGCTGATACCCTACCTGCTTGTGATGTGTGTGAAGCTGCTAGTATTGTCTTGTGCTTTGTGAAAGATTCCTATCCCATATCATCAGCTTTATTAACAGAGTTTGAAAATAATGATGGCTACCAACTCCTGCTAAAAATTTTACTCAGGTAAGTAGAGAGGCTTTTAGTGGGCTTCTAGAGGATGGTAAAAATTTTCAGAATGCATGGTGGTCTGTTTTAAAATATGAATCATGTAGGTAATCCTGTGTGGATGTAAAGCCAGTAATAAAGACCCAGATCTTGGGTCTTTCATTGCTGTTTTCAGAAGAATAAAGTAATACATAACTTATACTGAAACTGTAGTGGAAATTAATGGTAGGAGAAGTTAGTCTACAGGTGGGATAGGGACTTACTGAACACAAGGCAAATGTTCTTCATCAATTAGTATTAGAAGGGATATAGGTCAGAGACATTTGTCTCAGTTAAGGTGAACTCGATCCAGGAATGCAGTCAGCTAGGGAGGATATTTTGTAATTTGGATCTAGAGGATTGTAATTTTAATCATGAATCCAAAGATATCTGAGAGTATGGTTTCTGATCCTACAGTTGGAAAAAGTTTTGTCTTTTTCTGGCAGTGTTTTTTTTAGTTACCTTAGATTGTCTAGCTTTCTCTTATAAATAAACTGTCTTGAGATGTATATTTCTGAGGAAATTTTTCCATATGAGGACAGAAATAGATCTTTATCAGCAAGGGCTCTGACTGCCCCTGTCCTTTCTAACTGATGTAACTAAGCTGGAAAGACAGAAATGGCACACAGGTGTTCAGGGCTTCAGATTAGTCTCCCTTTCTAGCACATACTGGCAGAAAGGGATAGACAGACCTTCTTTCCTGAATGTGTTGTGTGACAAGATTTTGTCTTCTCTGATGCTTGGAATTTCTTTTTCCAAGGTAAAAAGAATCTTGCTGATCGCACTCTTTCCTGCCAAAATGAATACTAGCATTTGCCCTGACCCCCTTTTTTTTACCTTGTTTAGATTAAAACAGGACTTTTTTTTCTTCTGACATTTTCCTAACTTCCAGTGTCAGTCTACTGCTCAGCTGCTAATCTATGCTGAGATACTGCAGTTTTCCTTAAGAATTGATGCCTCTAATCAGTACAGAATAGGAAATTTCTGCTCTTTGACATACTGTCACTTCAGTCTAAACTATGGCAAATCTGGGTTTACAGTTCAAACTATTTCCTTATATAAGAGAGACATGCTGTCTTCATGTTTGATTCTCAAAGCTCGGGCAATGCAATATTTCTCCCTTCCTAAGGGCTGAGTTTTTTCTGTTATTTGTCTCAGTTAGCAACTACCTTACCTTGCCAAACACATGCCTACCTTTTTAATGTGAAGTGTCTATTTTAATTTTTTTTTTTTCTCACAAACTTTATTTACTCCCTAAAACAGGCATTCTTTTGGAGATGATTACTTTTTTTTAAGTACAAGTAACTGGACAAAATTCCAACATTTACTTTATTTTTCAGAAGATTCTTACGGTCTCACTTCAATTTTCTTCTTCAATTTGTAAGTTCTGTTCTGATTCAGAATGTGCCACCATCGTGTGGAGTTTCTGTTTGTAAGATGATTAAACAAGTCACAGAAATAAGGCAAAAAGACAGTAAAATAGTCTGGAGAGGAGTGAGTTTGTATTACTTAGCAATACAAACATTTTGTATTACTAAGGCATGAACATATGACTGTCCCAAGTTTTGTTGCTAGGTGTGAAGGGTTGCAGCAAAATGGAGACCCCTATCTGCATGAGATCTTGGACATGCTGACTTGTCTTACAACCTGTGGAAAAACTGAACTGAAAGTTTCCGGCAATATTGTACACCCGCAATTACCACACTTTGATTTTGAACGGACACGGTCTTCAGGTACAGTGGGTGTGTATATCCATATAACTGTATATATCTGTGGCTATGTAGGTGGGTCATAGAAAAATGAAGCTCTATCGATATGTGTCTTAAGATGGAGGAAGGCATATGAGATGGTATTTTCTAATTCATGTGCTTAACACTGCAGGAGCCTGAATGCCACCTGCATCAAACTGAACTGACTGTGTCAGCTGTAGGTCTGATCCAAGGTTGAGAACATGCCCCCACATCACATCCTTTATATCTGTGACTCCTATTTCCACGCTCAGACATGATTTACCATTATAGTTATGGTGCTTGCAGTCTTAAATAACATTGATGTAAAAATGATCTCACCTGTTTTTATCCCACAGGAATGACAGTGAAAAATCTCCAAGCTTTTCAGGTGTTGCAGTCCATTTTCCAGAAGAGTAATGATCAGCACCTGTGCGGAAGAATCTTGGCAGCAATTGGTACCATATGGGCCTGGGACACAGTGAATTTCTTTCTTCTGGAATGGACATTACAACCTATCAACCAGTTTACTGACATAATCCATTTCAAACCACACACAGTCCAAGTCCAGTTCTTCAGACTGGTGGAGTCCATAGTGCTAGACCTGTCCTATGTCCCCCATGAAATTTTGAAGAAGGTTCAGTGTTTGATAAAGGAAAACGTAGTGCCGTTCTGCACCTTAACAGCTCTCCGGTGCCTTCTCAGCATGACCAAGAAGGACCTGTTATTCAGTGACATATTCCGCGACTCTGGGCTCTTAGGCCTACTGCTGGCACTTTTGAGGAAGCAAGCCAAGATCCTGAGGAAGTCAGGTACAATTTAATGTCATTCACAATCACTGTTGAAATAGGCAGATCAATCTCTAACGTTCTTTTATCTGTGTGTGTTCCTATGAGGTATCACTAAAAAGGTAACCCTACATCAGCTGGAAAGTTGGAAACACCACTATTACCAGCATTGCCTATTAGTTATGCAGAAGATCAGGACTGCAGAGCATAGAATTAGATGTGTGTTTCCCAATGAAGACTAGACCAACTAGACCCTGATGACTAGACAATGCCCTATCTGTATTTTGTTGCCCATTTTAGGGGTCAAGTAGCCTGTAAGTACTATTTAAGAAAAAACTAGAATTTGCTGGAGAACTGGTATTCCTTTTTGGTTTAATATATTTTAGCTACAGTTAACCACATCTTGAATAAATTGTATTACAACTTTCAATATACTGATAGCTGGAATCCATCTATCTGGTCTGGAAGAAGGCACTGAGAAGGAATTAAATGCTGTGATGCTGAAGATGGTGGCTGCCCTCACAGTGGGTTCTGTGAGGAACACTGGTAAGAAATGACATATGACTGCATTACCTTTGATATTTGGGAGTAAGTGGCCACAATACCTCTTAAGGCGCACCAACAAATTTTCCAGCTTTTGTGCTTCAGTGAGAAGTGGAGGACAAAAGCTTGAAGTGTAGGGATAAAAATGTTACACCAGGAAGAAACGTGGCAAAGATATTCTCATCCTGCATAAAGAAACGTGGCAAAGGCATTGTCATCCTGCATAATGAGCCTTATCCCAGTAGTCATCCTGCTTCCCTCATCCATGTGTATACTCCTGAAGTGTTTACACAGAAAACGAAAGCTTGTTTTCTGTGTGAGTTGTGTATTGTTTCTTCATCCAGATTTTCTTTCATGGTATCTATTATTTGAAATCTTTATGAGATCAGACACATGCTGAGGAACACCCATACATTTAGTATTGGCATACCTAAGTGGTATGTGTGTGGAGAATCTTGTGGAACACACTAATACAGAAGTGAACTCTTTGAATACTGGAATCCGCTCACTTAATTCACTCTTGAATCCCAGAATCATTGTTTGCAGCATCTTACAAAGTGCAAATATATTGCCAGAAACTATCAAGCAGTCCCTTTCATAAACTAGAGAGATGTTTAAGCTGAAAACTAATAAGGCATCTTTTCCTTTTCATTCATTATTGTATTGGGAAGCTGTCATCGCTGATTAGAAACCATTGTCATCCAGTCATTTTATCCCCTTGTGCCATTCAGTTTGTGTTATCTTTAGCTTAACCAGCTCTTCTTGCCTTTCCTGCTGTATTTGTAGAAGTGTAGCACTTCACACCAAAACTGAAAATCTACTTGTGAAAACTACAAGTAAAGGATAGTTTAAGTAACAAATGATACTGTATTTGTCCCAGTTGTTCTGAAAGACTATGGAATGGTGCCATATATCAAGATATTTTTGGATGATGACTGCTACAGGAGCGCCACTCTTAGCATCTTGGAGCAGCTATCAGTCATCAACTACGAAGAATATATGAGCATTATTATTGGCGCCCTCTGTTCTTCTACTCAAGGAGAACTACATCTGAAACTAGATCTGCTGAAGGTAATTAATGTGGCTTCCCAGTTGGTGTTTTCTTGGAAACAGCTTGGCTTGTGGCAAATTGCTCTTAATCTTACCCCTAGCACTGTTTTTTCCAAGAAGGTAAGTGCAGAAGGAAAAAGAGCCATGGGCCAGTTTTTGATTCTGGTAAATTGCGTGCTTTGATTTTTAGCAATGTGTGTGTTGGTCAACACCTTCACTCAGTATCAGATTGTGAAGTATTCTGAAGACTTAAATAGTAATGCAGGATGGAGAGATGGAAATAGCAAAGGTCACAGTTGTATGAGCAGTTCTATGTAATGTGGCAGAGAAAGGAGAAACAAATGTGAATGAAAGTGGAGGAGATGTGGAAGGAGGATGTGAGAAGAGGTAAAAGATTAAGATTGGAAGGGGTGGGGTAGGTGTGAGATGAACAGCTTTATTCTGATAAGTTTCCAAGGTTGAAACTTCGCTGTCCTTAATTTTGTCATCTCTTTCATACACTAGTGTCATGGAGAAAGAGATGAGATGATGGAAAGGGGGAGTCTTATGAATGTTTGGAGGAAGAAATTAGAACTATTCATAGCCTCTATGGTGTTTATAAAGGGTCTGATCCATAAGCAGTGAAGCAGGGGAAAGAATCAGTGTGCTTTATTTTGGTTTAGATCATAGGCACTAATTTGAAAAACAGCCGTGCTGTAAGCACTGATTTAAAGTTTCATTCTACCTTCTCTACCAAGTGTGAACTGAATTCACCTTTCAGCACAATATAGCAGCTGCTTCTGTGACAAAAGGATCATGTTACTCTAAAAAAACCAAAAATGTGACAAAGTTTATAGCTTTGATTTAAAACAGTAAACTCTAACAATATATGTGTAAAAGTTGAGTATAGTGTCCAAACTAATATGAAAACAAATGCAGCTTCAGTGTCTAATTTTGACAAATGATAACAGTATTAAAGCATAATGTAAGCAAATGAATTTATTATCTACATCCACTGGGACTGTGATTGTGTTACACACAAATTCAGATTGATTTGCTAATATATATTTAGCTGTTAAAGCCTGAGCCCAAATGCAATTAGCACTGCTGTATTCCAGCATGGCACGTGGACAATTATGAGGAATAACAAATAATGGAATGTGAAAAAATTCTGTTAACGTTAACTGAGTTAGGGGGTTTCTAGCAGCCATCAGTTTTATAGATTCAAGACAGAGGAGTACTAACTCATAGGCGATTAAATTCTAACTGAGTTAGAGCTGGAGGAAATGTGGCTACTGTTGACCTTCTCTGAAATGTGTTAAAGCCATCCTGATAACTTCAACTCTGAGTTATTAAATTTACTCCCTGTTCAGAAGTCTCTGCCTGGTTTGATATATTATCATACAAAGTTGAATGACAGTAATAGAGTTCCCCCTCCCTCTCCAGTTCTGGCAACCCTTTCTCCCTGTCCTAGATCCTGTTACAGGGAGATATATTTACATTAGAAACTGTTCCTCTTCAGCAGGTTGTGAAGTGAAACTCTTTCATTGGATATCTGTTGGGAAACTTTATATGTAAATATATATATAGTATGTAAATAGCTTTCTGATGTGAAAAGGTAAAGCCTTAAATTTGAAAGGTCCAGAGTGCCTGAAAGAGCATCATATTTACAAAAGGAGTTGTGCAACATCCCAAAAACCTGTGATGGATTATATTTAAATGTAGTAGACTGTTTCTTGCAAGCTCTTTTTTCTCACTAATTTTACTTCCACAACTACAACTCTTAATAACTCTTCTAGATTTGTTTTTAAAATGTCAAGCCCATAGCGCACACAACTTACAAGTGGTATAGGTTGTTTTTTATGCATATATAATATTGTCAAGTGGAATTCACTTGTAACCTGCTTTAAGCCCACTGAAGTTAGAGAAAATCTAATGACTTCATTATCTTGGAATCTGCCTCTTTATAGCTTTTTTCCTCCAAAGTGTTGTGCAAACTTTAAAAATATATCTGCTTGGAAAGGGAATGATTATTGCCTTTCTTAATGAGGAGAGCCTGCTGCTTGCAGTATTCTTTGGGCCATCCTATGTCGCTGCTTTTTTGGAAAGACTCTTTCAGTCATACGAGCAAAAGTCTAGTGTGGCTCCTCATGTGTATTCAGGGGTGTAGGAAGACTTACCTATAGAGAACTGTGCTGCCTTCTCAGCTTCTATTTGAGGTTATTTAAAATTGAATCTCTGCTTTCATGAATTTAAGGCAAAGGCAGATTTCTTGAGAGAGTCTGAGAAGACTGATGAAAGAATAACCAAAGGTCTGAAATTACCTCTGTCCAAACTGACTAGGATATGTAATGCAGGAAACTTGATTTCTTTGCTTATTCCTGTGAGCACTATTCCCTACCTGTCAGGCTGACTCCATGGGTTGCTGCTGAGGATGTATTTAAATCTTGTTTGACTCATTTGGTATATTGGAGAAGGGAGGAGGAGAAAAGTTGTGCAGTGGTGACCTTTATTTTAACCAACTTTTCTTTTTTCTTCGGAGTGTAATTTCACTGAAAGAGTTTTGGTACAAACTTGGAATTTTAAAATATTCTACAGCTTCTTTGTGTCTTGGTTCAAGTGCTTCTTTTGTCTCCTTCCTTACCAATATTTGTAGTCACTCCTGAGGATACTGGAGAGTCCCAAGAGCCATTCAGCTTTCAGAACCTGCAGTGGATTCAATGGACTCCTGTCCCTTCTCTCAGACATGGAAGGTGCATTGCAGGACCCTCCATCTGGGCTGTGGGCAGCAGTTGGACAGAATTGCATATTGGAGCTTGTCTTCTACACGCTTCAGGGAATAACTTCAGCCTTGCACCTCGACCCTGTCAACAGCAACTTCTTTCAGAGGAATGGTCTGTTTGAAAAGATGGCAGAGGACCTTGGATCACTTGGATGCTTCTGCACGCAAGGAGAATGGCAAATCCCTCTGAGCCTTGAGAAGACAAGGACATTTGCAGAATTCTTGGATGCAGCTTTCTGCGCTTCAGAACCTTTCCCAATGTGGCTAAAGAACTGCATATGGATTCTGAATTTTCTTGATCACATGGTCAAAGGAACCCTCCATCTGGAGAGCTACTTCAAGGAGAGAAAGCCAGAGATGGGAGAGACATCAAGGAATGATAAGGAGGGACCCCAATATCAAGAGCAGCATGCTGTTGCTTTCAGAAGACCAGGCACCAAATTAACTGCCTCTGCCTATAGACTATGGGGAAACCCTGAAGAGAAGTAAGTCTTTTTTTACTACAGGGAATATAATAGTAAGACTGGTATCTGCATTTTAGATGGTAGTAAACTGCATAAGGTGTGACATAACGTTCTTAGAACAAACAAATCAATGCCACAGTCCCAACTCCCAGGCCTCAAGACAGCAGAAATCACCTCTTTTTGAAAGGTAAATGGTGGTCAGCATTGGAGCATAAGTGTTCACTGGAGCAGTGGAACTGTTTTGTGCTGAAGGTTCTGACACGTGCAATGTGGGAACAGGACTGGGTTGTAAGCAAAGGGTTGCTGGGACTTTAAGCTTGCATTTATAGAATCATAGAATAGTGTTGGTTGGAAGGGACCTTTAAAGGTCATCTAGTGCAATCCCCCTGCAATGAGCCGGGACACCTTCAGCTAGATCAGGTTGCTCAGAGCCCTGTCCAACCTGACCTGGAATGTTTCCAGGGATGGGGCATCTACCACCTCTCTGGGCAACTTGTGCCAGTGTTTCACCACCCTCATTGTGAAAAATTTCTTCCTTATATCTAGTCTAAATCTACCCTCTTTTAGCTTAAAACCAGTGCCCCAAATGTACCCTCTTGTAGTTCAAAATCATTACCCCTTGTCCTGTCGCAACAGACCCTGCTAAAAAGTCTGTCCCAATCTTTCTTATAAGCCCCCTTTAAGTACTGGCAGGCTGCAATAAGGTCTCCCCAGAGCCATCTCTTCTTCAGGCTGTACAACCCCAGCTCTCTCAGCCTGTCCCTGTAGGAGAGGTATTCTATCCCTCTGATCATTTTTGTGGCCCTCCTGTGGACCTGCTCCAACAGGTCCATGTCTTTCCTGTGCTGAGGGCTCCAGAGCTGGATGCAGTACTCCAGGTGAGGTCTCACGAGAGTGGAGCAGAGGGGCAGAATCACCTCCCTCAACCTGCTGGCCGTGCTTCTTTTGATGCAGCCCAGGTTATAACTGGCCTTGTGGGCTGCAAGCACACATTGCTGTTCTGTGACCAACTTTTTATCCACCAGTACCCCCAAGTCCTTCTCAGCAGGGCTGGTCTCAATCCCTTCATCATTCAGCCTGTATTGATACTGGGGGTTGCCCTGACCCAGGTGCAGGACCCTGCACCTGGCCTTGTTGAACCTCATGAGGTTCACACAGGCCCACTTCTTGAGCTTGTCCAGGTCCTTCTGGATGGTATCCTATCTCTCAGGTGTGCTGACTACATCACTCAGCTTGATGTCATCTGCAAACTTGCCGAGGGTGCACTCAATCACACTGTTTGTCATTGATGAAGATATTAAACAGTACTGATCCCAATATGGACCCCTGGGGGACACCATTTGTCACCTATCTCTATCTGGAAATTGAGCCATTGACCACTACCCTCTGGATGTGACCATCCAACCAGTTGCTCATTCACCCAACAGTCCACCCATCAAATCCATACCTCTCCAATTTAGAGAAAAGGATGTTGTGGAGGACCATGTCAAAGGCCTTGCAGAAGTCCAGATAGACAACATTGGTAGCTCTTCCCTTGCCCACTGATGTAGTCATGCCATCATAGGGGGCCACTAGGTTGGTCAGGCAGGACTTGCCCTTGGTGAAGCCATGCTGGCTGTCTCAAATCACCTCCCTGTCCTCCATATGCCTTAGCAGTTTCTAGGAGGATCTGTTCCACAATCTTGCCAGGCACAGAGGTGAGGCTGACAGATTGGGCATTCCCAGGGTCCTCCTTGCTACCCTTTTTAAAAATGGCTGCAATGTTTTCCTTTTTACAGTCATCAGGGACTTCACCTGATTGTCATGACTTTTCAAATGTCACAGAGAGTGGCTTGGCAACTACATCAGCCAATTCCCTTAGGACTCTAGGGTGCATCTCATCAGGTCTCATAGACTTGTCATGTTCATGTTCCTCAGATGGCCTTGAACCTGACCTTCTCTTACAGTGGGAGGGACTTTGCTCCTCCAGTCCTTGTCTTGCAGTCCATTCACTCCAGAGGTGTGGGAAGAGAGATTGCCAGTGAAGACTGAGGCAAAGTCATCATTGAGTACCTCAACCTTCTTGTCTGTTGTTACCAGTTTGCCAGTCTTGCTCATCAGCGGGGGGGTGATGGTAGTGTGTGTATGCTTTCTTTCACCTTCCTTTTCTGTCTGACATACTTGTAGAAGCCCTTATTATTCTTTGCATCCCTTGTGGTGGTTGTGAGAAGTCCATAGCCTGTAGCTTAAGTGTGTGTTAAAGGGGGGCTCAGGGAAGATAGGGGAGAAAGAGTAGGTCAGTGGCAATGCTGGGAAGGATATGGCTCTGTCTTCTGCTTGTCTTTCTCCAGTTACTAGATCTAAAACATAAAGCAAGGCTTCCTTAGGTCCTTGTGTTGTTTTGCCTGATGAGCTGTGAGGCTGTGCAGTGACTGAATGAATACTGCTTGTGGAGAAATTTATCATGTAAATTGGGATCCATTCAGTTCACAGTGTCTGGTTTGGGACAGCTTGGCTTTGGTTCTGGGATGGGAAGGCACGAAAGGAAGCCAGATTAGCTAGAGGTGGTTGGAGAGTGTCCAGGACAAGTGTATGCAAACACAGCAGAAGAACATGTACTGGCAACCTGCCAGTCTTCAGGCCACACAGCCTGTGTGCTTTTCCAGCAGTAAATTTTCTGAAAATAAAAGTAAGAAATGAAGTTCCCAGAGTTCCTTCAAGCCTGTGGTTCCCCTCATGCAGCTTCCTCTTAGCTGTACTCCACGCTCACACTTCCTCTTGATAAAGGCTTCAGCCTGGGGCTATGCAGCTTGAAGGGAGGAACTTGAGTGCAGGCAGTGTAGGTGGCCTGTGATGCCCCATCCTGCAACAGGTATTTAACATCCCTGAAGAGGGGGAAAGGAGGTGATCCTATGGGAGCCTGTGACTGAGGCTCAGGAAAATCAGCATTTTAACTGGATCATATTCTAGCCCCTTACACTGTCCTGTGGTCAATGATGCTGCAAGCCACTGGGCCACAGGGGAATCAACCCTTTCATTCCCATGTGAAAAACATCCCTCTACGTTCCTGCTTCTGCATTAACGTTTGACACCCCTTCTGTGACAGATGGGGTCTCTGTTTATCCTTTAGCTCCTGGTGATTAGGGATAACTTGCTGCAAGCTGTGTTAGCTGAGGCTGATCTCTCTTTGGGAGTGAAGCCCCTCTTCATGCCCACCCTAGCAGAATGGCTGCTGCAGCTGCTGTTACCGCAGACTCACTGTGCTAATGTGTCTTCGGGTTTTTTGCGGCACCTTATTTTGTTCCCAAACCCTCTTATTTGTCTTATTTTTAAGTAGCAGCCAGTGCAGAGCAGATTTGGGATTCACACCATGATACTGGTGGGGTAGATGGAGTGTAATCATGGGGCTGACTAGATAGCCCTGAGGCAGGGAGTGTGAGAGATGGGATATTTGCAGAAGTGAGGAGTTGGTACATGGAGGTAGCTTTTGTACTAAGACAAAGCAGAAAATGAGGGCCTCTTGGGAAATCAGAGAAAGCTGGAGATAAGGTTTATGTAATATTCTTATAGGGGAGTGAGTATGCAGTGCTGGTGGGGCAGTTGAGGTGTAGTTAGATGCTGGTCAGGGATTCTGGATTTTCCTTCTTTGTTCTTCCTTCTTAACATCCGCCTTGGAGAATGCTAAACCTGCCAGGCAGTGCTCAAAAAATAAGAAAACATAGTTATGGCAATGTCATAATCATTTAATGATTTTTTTTTTTAAAAAGATCACGTTCTTTTAAAAGATCAGAAGACAAGAGTCTTCTGATAAACACATCTTGTTAGCTCACATTTTACCTTTACTACACATCATATGGGTTATAAAAAAAGTTCTGCATGTGAAAGAAAAATTTTGAGATTCAGAGGTAGCCATATTTCTTCAGTGCCTAAGTCTTTAGGAAGACTGTGTTAGGAGAACTGGACACACTGCCTGGGATTGCATTTTTACAGTGCTAGAGATGGAAGTTTGAATTGAATTGAAAGTTTGGGAAGTTAATCCTTGAATACAGTGGCTTAGGCTAAAAATGAACTTGTTCTGGGGAGCAGAGCTGCAGCAGGAAAACAGACTGAAATTTCGATCCTATTGATTTTAGTGAGCCTGGATTTTTCTCTTTAAAGGTCTTTAGGATTTTTTGGGGGAGATGAGGAAAGTGTATTTGCAGTGTGTACTTTTTCCTCATTTGGTATTTAAAAACCCATCCACATTCATGTCAAATATATGTGTATGTGTCCACACTGGAGTCACTGCTGCAGTAAGTATTTATACCAGATCTGGTTTTGATTCATTACACAGAAAATATTGCAAATGAGTGATTTCTTTGAAAGTATCTTTCTTGAGGGTGCAGTAGGAATTATTTGTCACTGTGTGGCAGTGTGCTACACATTACTCGCTACTCGGATGTATCAGATGTTAGCCACTTTCAAAAAGGCTCATGTTTAATTTTAGCCTTTTTGCCCTCCTTTTAGGTCCCTTGTAAAAGCTTTTTTTTATTCTCACTCTTTTATTTGTACTCTTTGTTTTATACAGTCCATAAAGCATATTGTGCTTTAATTTTTCAGTCTAGTTATGGCTGTTAGATGTTGTCTTTGCTTTTTTCATGAGGTCTATTTAGGACAGATGTTTCTGACAGTGCATATCACAACTCCGGTTCAGAGGTACACGCAGAAATTATGATTATACTCTGAACATGACAAGTCTGCAGTGCCTAAACTAGAGTTACTGCTATGCTGTGGCTTCATCTTTGTGATATATCTGATCTCTAGCCTGCATCATGGCATAAGCCGTGTGGTAACTCTGATGCCTCAATTCCTTCCTATGCCAGAATGTACAAAGGTGATACATGGCAAAAATGAAAACTGGTGGGGAAGCATAGGTGTTTAACTTTCTTTTACTAGTTTAGGTGGATTATGGTATTGGAAGGGAAGAGTGGCATACTGATTTCATCAAGACTGTTTCCTCTTTGCTTGTTGCTACTACAGTTTGAAAGTACTGAAGTTATTGTCTGACTAAAGTTACAAACAGCTTGAAAATAGTGAGTATAGGATGATATATAATACAATATTATATATCATCCTATATGATAGTATATTGCGAGTTCTAGGATGATGCATCAGAGAGTTCCCTCTGATTGTCTGTTCTGTGTACTGCAAGTACCTTCAAAGGCAAAGTTTGTTTCAAAGATGTGCAGCAGCCTCTTTAATATGCAGGTGCCTGAGATGTGAGCCCGTGAGCAGATAGCCTGTCCTGTCTTTATTACTCTAAGGAAGCTTCCAGCTGTTCCAGGTCATCTGTATTGTTTGCTTAGTTTCAAATGCTAAGCCTGGTTGCTGTTAGGAGTATTTAATGCTGGACTCTGCTGGAACATTGTTGGGCCCTCTTTGCTGCTGTTAATAATAATAATCATAAGTTTTTATGCATCTTTTTCCTGCAGGTGGGAAATGGGAGACTGTGCTATTGTACATCCAGGTGCTGTCTGTGTTATGGTGAGGTTGCTGCCAAAGCTGTACAAAGAGGGACACTCTCAGGTGAGTCTGAACATAGCAAAGTGCCATCTAAATAGGGTCTGCTACTTTTCTGTAGCTTCTTTTGCAAGAATTGCTTACTCTTTGCAGGTGTGGAAATACTAAAATTTACCTATAACACTGGCAGGAGGAACGGCACAAATTTCATGAGTCAACAAATATAACAAGATCAAAGGCTCCTGGCTATCAGTTTGACTAAGTATTTCTATACCTGTCTGATACAGTGCATGGGTCTTGTCCCAGAATACTTATTGCAAAGGCACATGTGTAGAAGTCACTTGAAAATTCTTTAAAATATTGCTAATGGACCTAACAACCAGAACAGTCTGGCTCTTTAGGCCTAACGGTCCATAAACTTCCAATGCAGCTTCCAAGCTTAACATCTGCTTTGCTTTGTCAAATGTTTCATACTCACTCCCATTCTGAACAAGTGTATTACCTATATTGTATCTGCTGACTGATCTAAAATACTTGAACACAGTTAAAGTATGGACAGATTGAAATAAAACCAGATTGTTCATCCAAAGCTATGGAAGGTGGGAGTGCAACTAACTGCTGGCATATCCCAACTCTGTGTAGCAGAACCAAACCAGCAGCTAGTGAAATTTTGTTAATTACAGTAATTAATTTCTGAAAAACAAGTAGATCTGTTAATTGGATGAAAGAGACTGTCATCAACAAATTCTTGGAGTTGGTGCTAGGGCTGAGCTGTATGAGAGAGAAAGCTCCTCAGAGCCTCAGTAGATGGCAGTGTTCTTAAAAATATGAAGGCCTAGAGCACAAATTCCAGCAATTTCAGTTATGTATTTAAGTGTGTTCATCTTTTCTTCCTTTCTCACTCCTTTGTTTCTTAATTAACAAGAAATTATTACTGATGGTGTTTGTTTAGTATTGCTGTTGTCAACAGGATTGCCTCAGGTAAAAAGGGACCACTGTTATGCAGGGTCCCGAGTCAGATTCCGGCTAGGAGTTAACACAAGTCCTGAAGAGTTTTCATCAAATGACCCACAAAAGTGTTAGAGGAAAAACAGACTTTTTCTGGCTAATTCTATTTAAAAGTAGGTGAGAGAATGAGTGGAACCTCATGTCCTATAGCTTGGGCAGCTCACTGATGCTGCCAGGTAGTAACACAAAAGACTGGACTTTAGTACCTTTAGTTATAACACATACCACATGAACCCTTGTGCAATGAGATGCTGCTTGGAACACAGGAGTCAGGCAAGATCTGATGCAAAGGGTGGACCTCAATGGCTAGTGAAGAGGAGCTACTTGGTAGAAGGGTAACAACTGAAAGAAATTTCCGTTTCAATAGATACATTCTGTCTCAAACAGAACAGGCTACTATTCTTTCTTTTAGTGCAACAGTGTTTGACAGCTATATGAGAGACAGAATAATTTATTTGTGGATGGAGCTTTTTAATTGCAGGCTTTCATTCAAAAAATCTGAAGGGCCTTCTTGCTCTGGGTTTAAGACTGAGTCAAATAGTACATTTTTTAGGAGCAATGGTGAAGAACAGACAGTAACTTACCTCTTTCTGCTTGTTTTAGTGATGTGATAGATCTTTTAGGCCCAGGTATTCAGGAGTGATCTGGAAAAAACTTCAGAATCAGTCAGGTCATGTGCCAATCCTTTGCTTTCACAGAAATGGCAACGAGGAAGCACTGCTTTTACAGAAACATTAATGAACCCAATAAAATTAATGTACTTTGATTCTGACTCTCAGAGATAATGTCCATTTCCTGCCAAATTTGCTGCTTCCCAGTGACCTTTGTCAGACTCGAGCAGTGATGGGCTGAAGCAGTGTTGAGCCCGTCAGCATAGAAAAAACAGTAGCAGACAGTAAAACAGGTGGTCTTGCACTTCAGCCATTTCTTCTGACTGTCTAGAATGACAATTAAAAGCTGAGGAGAATAGATTTGTGGATGTATATTACTGCTATTCCGAGGTATGATCAAAAATCATTTAAAGGTCACACGGGCATGAAAATTTGCTTAAAAGCCTTAACCTACCCCCCCAAGAGACAGTCTTTGAGTCAGTAAACTGTATGTAGAGGATATTGCTCATGCCTAGGACTAAGCCAGCCCAGGTACTAAGCCAGTTCCCATCAAACTGCATACAGTTTGACTAAATACAAGGTGTATTTTCCTTTTATTAACATGCTGCCCGTTCAGTGATGAAAGATAACATTGTCACATGTTTCAAAAACTAAGTACAAGTGAGACAGGTTACCATCCACTTTAGTTATGTGGCTGAGTATATTCAGTCTCCCCTCAGACATATCTCATCCTTGTCTGGTATTTTGGAACTGTGGCTTTTAAGATTCCAGAGTGCCATGCCAGATCTTTTCCATTTGCGATGTCAGATAAGGAGATCTCCTAGATCTGACCAGGCTGGGTAATGGAAGGAAAAGAACTTTTGAGAAGAGAATCAAAGCATGATTCAGTTCTGTGTCATCATCCTGCCAGGTTTCCTGTGAGTACAGACAAAAAAATCCTCACATGTTTCATTATGTAAATTATCTATACTTTTGTTACATAATATTAATGCTTCCACAGCTGGATTTGTCCTCTCTATTTTTATTCATGTCTCTCCTGTGATGAACTGCTGTCATATTCACTGTTGTAAAATTAAAACATTGTGCATCAATAAGGACTTTGCACCTTTTTAAAAGACCTTTATCCCTGTTTTAAATTTAGCCTAAACTAGTTGTTCTGACTGCAGATGTTAACAGCATAACATTTGCCAAGTACTTGTACTTCTTAAAAATGTAAATTCTTTTTAAACTGAAAAGGTCTCTGACATAGTTAGAAATGGTCCACAGAAGACTGTGTGACATTTGAGATTTGTCTGCCTTCAGATATATGTTACTAGTATCACTGCTAATGTAACTGTTAATGTCACAATGAATTCCTAAATTACCACACTGCATTATCTGCACAAGGAAATTCTTCAGGTATTTGGCCAGAGTTTCAGTCTCCTTTGGGTTGTGCAGCCAAGGCTTTGAGAGAAGGGAAAGGAGAATGGACCAGAACTCTGGTAAGAGGAAGGAGACTAGAAACACCCTGGCAGTGGGTCCTCCAGCCTGGGCTGGTAGCTGAAGGTCAGCTCTTTCCCCTGAGCACTTTCCTACAGGCTGTTCTCCAGTCTTGTCTCCTGGGGGATTTTTCTTTGCTGAGCCTGTTCTGATTACAGCACAACCTTTTTTTTTTTTTACAGAAAATGCACAGCCCGTCTGCATGTTCTTTTCCAAGGTTATTTTTGGGCTTTTAGTAAGAAGTTTGCTCGTTAATTGATCAACCAACTTCTGAAGCTTTCACTGTTTATACAGACCAAGCAATTTTCCTCCTGTGCTTCCAAACCCACAGCCTGCCCTTTTATTTGTCCTGTTTCTCTTGCTATTCACTTTCTCCTTAAAAAGGAGCCAGTGTCTCTGAAGTTGCACTAAAGTCTTGGTAATGTACCCTGGATTGGAGAGACAGGAACTCTGCCAAGAATCCCTGGCTAACTATACTGAAGATAATTTTCTACTTTGTATTGTTTTTCATGTAATCATATCATTTATAAGGTGGCACAGACAGACACCTTTGCCTTCCTCTCAGGTGTCTGATGAACATGAGACATTCTAGCACTGCACACTAGCTTAGAGAATGGGAAGGAGACACTGCATTCAGCTAATACTGGGAGGAAAAAAAATACTGCAACTAAATGTAATTTGGTGAGAAAGAGGTCTGTCAGACCAGCAGAATTAACAAAATGATTCTTAGCCTTATGAAGAGATCTTGTTGCCTGTCTTAAAATGGTCAGGACTTCCTAGTATATTTTCTCTAGAATGTAATAGTAGCCCTGGTATTCATATGAGGAGAGCTCTGTAGCTTCTCTTACACACAAGCTGTACCAAGGGGAAGTGTGAAAAGCCCGATGGAGATGGTATAATTTATATGAAACATTTAGCTAGACACTGTCTAGGTCATGTTTTTGGAAAAGTAGAAACAGTTCATGCCATTCATAGTGCTTTTTTCCCTGTCTACTTGCAAGGAGTGCATGAACCCAAGTTATTTTGTAACTTTGCAAAAGCAGTTATGTGTACTGTCGGCTAAATTTTGCTTGTTAAGGTCAGTGGATGAGAGTTAATCAGCAAAATACTGTGATAGAAAGGGAATGTTCTTGCAGCTGGGAACTATGCATCAGGAATTTGAGCTGTGATAAAATTATGAATTATTTTTTATAACATTCTAAGGAAAAAAAGATTGCACAGATGAGTGAATTTACAGACAATGGGTTTTAAGCTGATGGATGTCTACCTTTTCCTTTGAAAGCATGATTTAAAATCCTGGGTGACTTAAAACTTTTTGAAGGTTCGATGCCTTGAGTTCTTCATTAGTAAAACTAAATCTCTGTGGTGTGTTAGGAAGTTAATTCTAATTTTCTATGAAGGGCTGCTAGCTTTTCAAGAAAGGTGCTCCTGAGATTGAAAAGTTTGTTTTTTGCAATTGCACACAGAATTATTGCCGTATCTTTCTTAAACCTAAGAAACTTACATCGTTTTGAAATGAACCCACACTGCCAAAGGTTCAAATTTCTTGCTTATCTTAAACATAGCATAATTTTGAAGATGAATAAGTGAATTAAATGCAGCTACCAACTTTTGAAACTATGTGCTGTTAGGCACAAGAATCTGGGAACAAATTAAAGAGATTCAGCAAATTGTAGGTGACATTTTGCTCTTAAGACTCTAATCTGAGGCAGAGCTGTGATTCCAACTACATTCTAACTGCACCTTCAATATTCTGATTCATGGTGCAAGTGATATGTGTTAAGAAAATCAATGCATGCATGTAGAAACACACAGTTTGGTTTCCTGGCCACCATTAATATTTCCACTAAAATCTCATTTTACTGGAACTAAGACCCATGAAGAAAGCACATTTTATTCAAAACAAGGCTATACTGGTTATTGACAAAGCTGCTAAGCTAATGAAAACAATCAATTTTTTGTATGCTATTATGATTTTATTGGATTTTAGTTTCACTTACCAAGACTTCTGTCCTTCTCTGTTTTCATGTGGTTTTATACATCCAGATACTTTCCTGCATCCAGTCAAAAATGAATTAAAATAATAATTAAAAGATACAAAAAGTTTTAAGTCAATCTTTGATACACTGTAGCAATAAATACCTTTCTGTGAAGAATAGTGTAGTTTAGTCTGGTGGATGATTCCTATCTATAATGAGATGCACAGTGAAACTTGTGTCACTAGAATGAAGTAATTCAAAGAGAAGAAAGTGTTATCCAAACTCGCCCTTCAGATATCAAAAATAGTTGAGTTTACAAAAACAATATGCATTGGATGTGCTAGTATTATTGTCTAAGTGTTGCAGTTGGGGCTTTTGGTTGCTGAGCACTTTGAAAACAAATTGCTTCTTGGCTTTGAATTTGTCCCATACAGCTTTTGATTTTGGTCTGGATGCTGAGTTCCTCCTTACTCTTAATAAGCTAGCTAATTCTGAATCCAGTTAGGTTGCTTCTCATTCATGTTATAAAATCAAATTCCAATGTCCTAATCTGCATGTCTTTCACCATTGTTGTCCTTTTCTTTAAGAGTTTGCATAGGTTATTTCCTAGAAGAGCATATGAGAAAGGCAAAGAGCTCTTGGGAGTGGGGAATGTTTCATCTTTAAGAGTTGCATTTAAATATGTGATGCACAGTTAGTTTTGTGTGAAATCTAGGTAGGTCAATAGTGTAGGCTCCATTCCTAATTGGGAACAAATTGCTCTAAAGATAATTTATGAGAATCGAGTTACTTCGAGACCATGAAGAAGCAATAACAAAGTAAAACTTCAAGTCAGCAAAACATGTAGAGAAGTGTTTAAAATTGTTTCATTATATTGCTAGATATGGTTTTTATTTAAGAACGGTGCTTTTAGAATGAAGAGTAGGTCATGTCAATATGACTCTCCAAGTGCTTAATGTTAAATATATTCTGAGTTACTGTGTTGGCCTTGGAGCTTATGCCTAATAACCTGGCCTTGGTGGTGGTCCCTTCTTCTGAATGAGATGATTGTTCTCTTCCTTCACTACCATAGTCTTGTGGCAGGAAAGCACAACTGTGAATGGCTGAGCATCTACTTGGATATATGCGCACTGTTCAAGTGCAGAGCTTTATAGAACAGCCATGCAGTTGCACTTGAGCCTCTGGCCTTAGAGGCTTCTTTTCTGGGCTAGAATTTTATATCCAGAGATTTGGTAAGGGGGGGGGGGGGCGGGGGCAGGAGGAAATCACTTAGTTCCAGCTCACTGACTTCAGTTCTGTGTCCATCTCAGCTTTCACAGGAAATACAATGTGCTGTGGTTGATCATATCCTGTCCCTGGTGAAGTCAGAGAAGAGTCGCCAGGTGATGTGTGGATCTGGTTTGCTGAATACCATCATAACTTCCTGTCAGGATGCCTTCCGCAATGAGAGCCATCCACTGCATCTGCCCCTCACTAGAGTGTTTGAGAAGCTTGCGTCACAGGCTATTGAGCCAGATGTGTTAAGGTATCAGATTATAATGGAACCGATTTGATTTAGTGGTGCAAATTTTTTGCAAAGTTTGTGCAGTAATTGGGTACTACATATAGTGCTCTAATTCAGTAAGAGTCTTTGCCTTTTGTTTCAAGTGTCAGTTAATACTACTTACATATTGATCACAGGGTATAATGCTATAATGACATACTGAAGATGGTATGACTGTAGTGTTCTGCTGCATCATCTCTGCAGGGGTTGCAAAGCCATTTAGGAAAGGTAACAAATGAAGTAATTGCAAAACAGTTGGGGTTATTCTCTCCTGAAATTCATATGGAGAAGCTGTTTCCCAAAGAGTAAAAGTAACTTTCTCTTAGCTTGGATCCACGTCAATGACAGATGCAGAAATAAAAAGCATGGTCTTTTCTCAGTCTCTGTTGTTTCTACTTTGAGGATGAACTTTCTTCTCTAATGCTAACATGTGCTAGGCATGACGGTACCTAACTGAGATCAAAGTGCAGATGAAGTTGGATATGAAGTGGAAGATTGAATTTATTTTCTAAAAAATGGAACAGAATTTCTTTTTAAAAAAAAACAACCCCCCCCCTCCAAAAAAAGCCCCACCCCACCCTGCCAAAAAGACCCCAGATTTTTTCTGAAAAATTAGTAGTATCCAAAAGTATTGCTGAAGATAAGAAACCTTTGATTTTTTCAATAGGAAAATCTTGAAAGGGGAAGTGTAAAGCAAAACAAATATTTGTGATGATACAATGGAAAACATTCCTTCTGTTTTATTGGGACGTCTTTAAAATTTGCTATCCAATAAGAAAGCTGGTCTCTCCAGAGGACTGAGCTGTATTTGCATGGTTGCTATGACTCCAAAGTGTCTGGCTTGATTGTTTTAATTTTTTGTGGTTGCTTTCTTTTTTTTCATGTTAGGCAATTTCTTTGTTTGGGAGGTTCACCACCACTATGTTTCAGACCTAGCACAAAGAAGACTGAGGCCCTTTCATGTCAGGGGAATGATTCAGCTAATGGAGGTAAGCACACAATGAAGGTAAGCACACAATGAACAGCCTGTTGCTCATACAGTCGCTGGGTTATAGATGTCTCTAATGACAGGAAACTGCTGTTGGAGCAGATTGCTCCAAGACAGTCACAGTAAAGGTGGAGTATGCCTGGATGTTTTAGATTGGGTATTGCCCAGGTTGGGTGCTACTTGACCAACACTGAGAGCTCATGTAATCACCAGCAGAGATCAAATTATAAGATGTGTGCTGAAGCCAGATGCTGATACAGACTCAGACACGGAAGTGATCTATGAAAATACTAATCATACTCCCCAAACCAAGCGGAGTGTCTCCTGTGTTTGCAGCATATTTTCCCTGTGGCTTATAGCTAGATATAGAATAAAGATTTAATTAAAGAGCACTGTTTTTGTAATCTCTAGGATATCCTGGTATTCTTCCTTGCTTATATGGCCATTTGGCATCCAAATCCTTTCTTTGTTGTAACATACTTTGCAGGTGAAAGGCTACAGTAGTAGTATTTGCTGTTTAAACTGTTCTCATGCCTATGCAACACCTGACACGGCATGGTGCAAATTTGGGATTATGTTCTTTGCAGTCATTCTTCAGATCCTCTACCACGTGTTGGTTGTAATTATGTAATTATTCTGTTATGACAGAATTGAATGGTCTGTGTATAAGAAAAATGGAACCAATGGGTCAGGAATCTTTTTTACTAGAGGTGAACTTCAGAGTTGCCTGAAGATGTGTGGGCAGAAAATATGGCTATCACTTCTGTAAGCTCATCTTTCCTGCCAGCCTTCTATTTTGAAATTGCTTCAATGGAATATTTTTGTGCATTGCTGAGGGTTCCTCCAGGCTGCTGGATGAATTGAATACGGGCAAAGCCTGTGATTGAAAAAAGTATTGCAGACACGGATCTGGTTAGGCACAATGTTGATCTTGTAGGTTCAGAAGAAGACATGGTGGACAATAAAACCAATCCTCAGGCAGTTGTACCTGTCAGCAGCTCTTCTTGGGTGTCTAAGGGATCTGCGTTGGCACTCCAGACTGCAATGAGTCTCATCTCCATGACGTCACCTCGAAACTTCCAGCTCCGCAGCACTGCTTTGCCTCCATCGTTTGTGGAGTTTGACATGTCCATGGAAGGATGCGGGTATTACTGCTGTTGCTTTTCTCTTTAGCTGCTCTGCAGTCTCCAAGCCCTTATTCTGGACACAGCAACTAATTACTTCTCTCTCCATCCTAGTCAATCCTTGTGCCCTATCGTTGCCTGCCTTGCAGCAATGTTGCCAAAATATTTTGTTATTGTCTTATTGCTGATAGCCTAGACTCTGCCTTGCTACCATGATTCTGCAGTATTAAGTCACTGGTGACCTTCAGGGATGACTTTAAGTTTCTGACAAATGAGTGCTTGCTTGCTTTTGTAGGTGTTTATACCTCCCTACCTTGGCCACTGTCATGGGACCCAGTGCAGAGCAGTCTGTCTCAGGAGGAATTGGCGTGGGTAAGCACTCTGACTCATCTACAGCTTCCTGAAAGCACTGACTTTTCAGCCCCATTGAAATCATTTAACATTTGTAAGAAATGGTAGCAAATAAGCTGTTGTTTCAATACACTTTGATCTTTGTTTCCCAGTGCAGCTCTGAGCTGTGTAACTCAGACTGCTCACCAAAATGCAGTATCAGATGCAGCTTAATAGCGTGATGCGTTATCATTAACATTAGCAATACAAACTTAAAGCAGGCTGAACAAGTAAGAGCCACCAGATTTTAGGGTAATCTCCCATGGAAGGAATAGAAACTGTCACTTAACATAAGATGGGATTCTCCTATAGAGAAAAATCCTCTATTGGGTGGACTGGGAAATGGCTGTACCTCTTGCTTCCTGAATTTTGGGAACTTTGAGAAAACTTGTTTCTGGCTCAGTGCTTCTCAATTGATGAACTCCGTGGCATGGAGATCTAGTAGTTATTTCTCATCAGTCAATTTTAGGTCATTTATACACATGCACACACCCACATGTGCAGTCTCTATGATACTGAAGATAAGCAATGAAATCTAATAGAACAGAAATTCAACCTCATATTCTAATATTGTTTCTTATATGGTTTGGGCTATAAATGAAACGGGAAGCAGTTTCCTAATGTCTACACAGGGAAACCAACTTCCCTTACTGCTTTTTTGTTTCCTGTCTACAGGCACCAGAATGTTCCCTCCCTCAAGCGGCCTGACTCTCTCCTGCTGGTTTCTGGTTAGCAAGTTTGGCTTGGTGCACAACAGTCACCCACTCCGTTTTCTCACAGTTGTGAGACATATGTCAAGAACAGAGCAAGAATTTGTTTGCTTTTCAGTAAGCTTCTTCCCTCAGGACCGTTCTTTGGTTATTTCCACAGAAGAAGTGGAATTCCAGCCACTAGGTAAGGCTCTTACCAGTCAAGCTGCAGTGCTGTGTCCTCGGATTATCTGGAATTTTTCATTAACAATTTTTTAATTAACAAAACTCTTCTTATAAGTACCCGGGACATTAATGAGACTTTTTATGTCTTTGGTTTTCTTCTGGCTGCCTGTTGTAATTGTAATTCTTGGTCATATTTCAGCTTTAACTTTGCTTTAGGCATTGAGAATTATTTTGTGGCCTGTGATATATGATAAAACTTATAAATATTCTAAGGAAAACTTCTGAATGTCAGGTATATGGTTGTGTGCCCTTGTGGGGACTGGACTTGAACCAACTGGTCCCTGCCTGTTCTGTGTAGCAGTAGGCAGGTGTGGAGAGAAGGACTAAGGAGTTTGGGGGTGATCTAGCTTCCTAATCAAACAACTGATTTCCTCTACTCACTTTTAGAATGTTTTCTATCATGTCAGCAAATTAATCTTTTTTCTTTGACATTTTTCCCTTTCTCCTTGTTGAGTACAGTAGGTACTTCAAATGTGAATGTGATTGAACATTGCAGAGGAGGGTGGGAATAGCAGCTGGGATTTTTTTCATGCACAGCTTATGCTGTGTGAGTGCTAGGATTCCCTTAGATGATGTTAAAAATCCCAGCTTGCCTCTTTTCATAAAAACTACAAATTGATGTACAGAGTTTTATCAGCTCATGAATTCGCTAGGAATTTTTTTCTGTGTCAGCTAACTCCGTGAATATCCTGAGGGATTCTCTTAGAGAATATATTGACTTTGCCCTAGTTCAGTCTAGTTTTGCAGTAGAGGAAGCTAGCGGGTGTTATTTGGGAGGATGGCACATTCTATGCTGGAGGGATCTTGAAAGCTGTGCAAGTCTCAGGTCCTGATAATGGACCCATCAGGGAATGTTTTAAAGACATTGAACAAAATAGCACCAAATCACTCTATACCTACAGAGTCATGCTCTTTGTGTCACATTTGATAGCTCTGTTCCAGAGGTGGAGGGAAGTGAGAGAGACTTTCTGTTGACTGCCCCCTGTTTTTGCTGTTACAGATATCATGGAACCTGAGGGTGAGGTCCTAAATCCCTCCCCATTTCCAGGGCAGGTCCAATTTGGCTGTGGCAAGCTGCTCATCACTGGCCAGTGGCATCATCTCACAGTAACAGTTGCTAAGGAAGCAAAGAAGAACTGCATTGTGTCAGCTTATATAAATGGTCAGATGCTTGGCTCTGCAAAGGTAAAGGCTGTCTGCACAGATGTTGTGCCTGACGTTTGCCTTTCATTGCTTTTCACTTTCACCTCCTCCTGACTTCTCAGCATTAACCTGAGAGACTCAAAGCATGGTGATCTGCATACATAGCATGTGCCACTCTGCATTGTGTGTGAGTGGAGTCAGAAATCATACAAACTAGGGTGTATTTGTGCTGCTTTTCAGAAGCATGTTATCAGCTTATACTGATGCTTTGAACTAGTTTCCCCCTTCAGCATGCAGATAACCAGGGCAATTTTGAGTGGTTACACTTATCTGAGAGTTGGGGTTACCTAGTTTGCAGGTAGCTCAGGGTTATGTTGATGAAATTCAGTTGTACCCTCAGTTTTCTGAATTGACTAGTGATTTTGAAGATCTCTGTTTACATCCAAGATTTTCAGAAGTTGTCAGCTACAAAAAGTACATAACATTAAGGTGTGACCAGAGAACCCTAAACCAAAGGTGCTTTGGATTTAGGCTAAAACCTGCAAAGGTGATGAGTTATGTAGGGAGCCTCCACTTTCTCAAAAGGCCTGGAAAGGGGAAAGCTCACAGAGAAATAAGCTTCTGAGGCTAGCTCTTTGCAAGAATCCCAAGATGGATGGAATTTTCTCAAGCATCTTGCGTGGGCTTGTTTCAAGCTGTCCTCTTCCTGTTACACCCATTAAATAATCAGCTGATGAACCAGTGGCCTTTTTCCTACTGGCACTCTAAATGTTCAGGAACAGATAGATGTTCCTCCAGGTTAGTTGTTCAATGTGTGAGATAGTTCTTGAATTAAAATAATACTTCCTTTTTGAAGTTAATAGAAATGAAAGAAATGTTTCGATTAGGAGAAATTTGTAAACTTCAATTATATCAACCCGTGAGTTCATTGCAAATGTTGGTGTAGCTACTATTTCCCCTAATGTGCCATTTCCTGTGATCATCTTGTTGCATGGGAGTAAGTTTCAGGTTGCATGAGATATCATGAGAAAGCAACCCAAATGTACCTGAAGAGTTCATAGTCTACAGGATAAATGAGAAGAGCCCCTGATTTATATTATCATTATTATCATGCTCCTGGTTTTGAAGTTAATCTCAAATTATTTCTGAGATTTGAATTTTGAATGCTCTAGGCTGACAATGTTGAAAATGCAGACTATTTCTACTGCAGGTCTGGTTGGTGTGGGGGTTTTTTGTTTTTGTTTTTGAATAGACTCGTTTTATTAAATGAAACTTGTAACCTTGGTCTCTTCCTTCTTGTTCCCATATTTCAAATTAATCTCAACACATGCAAAGCTCACTTGTGTGTTTTATACTTCCCTTGTAAAAGCAACCTGTTTAATTCCAAATATTCTCTTTCCCATACTTGAGAAAAATGATCTGTCTCCTAAATGCCTTTTGGGACCTATATCCATTTCAAGAATGAAAATTTAATTTAACTTGCCTTCCTTCAAATGAGACTGAAAGTCATCAATAAAACTAGGCCTAAGCATTGCAATTGATTAAAGAATTCACAGCAAATGTATTTAACATACAGTGAAACAGCTCATAATAAATAAAACAAGCTTTTAGTAAATAAAAGATGGTCCCAGTGCTGGGGTCTCTGACATGATGTAAGCCTTCATCTTGATGTGTACAATGAAGAAAAGATTGTGTAAGAAATTAGAATTGCATAAAGGTTGTTAACAATACCAAAAGCTATTTTTGGGTGGTTGAGCTGGGGGGTGTGTTCAGGGTGGGTTACTGTGTTGTATCAATCCTAATAATTTGTTCACTCAAGTATCAAGTCCTGCCTCAATATTAATTGACCAGCCCTGTCTTCTACATCTCAGTAGTCAGAGATCAATAAATGCTAGGAGTCTGTCACCTTCACAGCAAATTGTTAAAGGCAGGGCTAAGCCCTGAAATGCAATACAGTTTCTCTGTACCAAAAAAATTCCAATTACTTCCTGCTAGAGTGGTCCACACTCCATTTAGGACTCTGAATCCTTATTTTGATGCCAAAAAAAGGTCCAATTTTCTAACCTATTTCGCTTTCACTGAAGCGAACTGATGCACTTGGACCCTTTATTCAAAAACTGTTTATTCTCTAGATGCCTAGTACAAGGTGCAATCTATAGTGACTTTCTGACTTCTGAAAGTCACAATCTGAGTTATGAAGTTAAGAACAGGAAAAATAAGGCTGGGGTCAAGATAAGAGTTTTTCTTTGCCAACACTTGAAATTATTTTGACTGTTTTTTGAACAAAAACTAGGTTGAACTTTCCAAAATGCTTATGTTTGTGATACTTCTGGAAGTCAAGTTTCTAAGCAGTGTATCTATCTGAACAGACTATTGTGTTTCCTTCATTGAGGAAAGAGGAGACAGGCAGTACCTTCCAGAGACAAGACCTTAAGGCACCCTGAGAGTATTGAGTCCCTGCAGTGAATTCTTTTTCTGTTGTAGATGCAGTATCTCCAGCCCTTACCAGGTAGCTGTATTTCCATGGAACCCTCTTCCTTTATTGATGTCTATGGGTACATAGCTACACCTCAAATTTGGAAACAGAAGTCCTCCTTGACCTGGCGCCTTGGCCCGACGTACTTGTTTGAAGAAGCTATCTCTGTGGAAACCATGGAGGTCATCAATAAGCTTGGCCCACAATACTGTAGCAACTTCCAGGCAGTACAGCTTCAAGGTATGTAGTAATTCTCATATCCGTCGCTGTTTGTTTGTTAGGGCAATGATCTTTTTATTCTTATCTGCTATTAGTATTCCAACTGTGCCTAAAGCTCACTCTAAAAGCCTGGAACTGTGTTACTGAGAGTTGTACAAGGCTGTAGTAAGATACCATGAGGATCTTGTAACATACTGTAAACTGGGCAGAAAAAGAAGGGCAGGAATGAAGCAGTAGAGGGATAACATGTCCTTAAGGAGATGTAAGATTGCAGTTTCTGTTGGACAAGCATTAAAGCAGCAGCTTTGTAACTGAGACTTTCTGCATTTATGGTGCTACAGAAAAACATGACAGAAAAAGAAACATCATTTTTAATTGCAAATGCCTGCAGAGGGGTAGGGGAATGCAGATGACTACTCTTCTCTGCCCTGCAAATGCCTGCAGGGGAGAGAGGGATAGGGGAGTAAGTTACATTCCATTTAATGAAGAGGCTTTTTAACTAAAGTCTACTGTTAGCTTCAATTATTAAACAAGCAGACAAAACATTTCAGTTATTGATTACAGTTTGTTCAACAAGTAGTGCGTTCATGCGTGTACTAGAGCTCAGGATGAAATGGGCTGGTCATCTCCCATCTGAAAAGAGCAGAATAATGCCCCCTAGTGATGCTCCAGCCTAAAGCAAAGTGCAAAGACTGGCTGAAAGTACTCCTTTTGAATGCTGTCTATTTGCTGACTTAAAAAAATTTCTAAGTCAAGCATGTTGAAAGAGAAATTATATCAAAATACAGCCCTAAAATAAAAAATATTACCAATAGAAGTCAGAAGGATTTGTTTTTTGAAGTGTTGAGTCTTTATAGGTCTGGGGTGCTTGTTGTCTGCAGACTGGTCTCCCCAGGCTGAACATTAGTACTAAGCATGGATTGTGTCCATCTGTCTAGCGATGTCCTGATGCAGGGAAATCACAGGGCACTATGCAAGATTTGATCTCATCATTGTGAAATGATCTCGTTCTCTCGCTCTCTCTCCCCCCACCCCACTGACTCTCTTTTTTCTTTTTTGGAGGGGGGGCCAGGGAGGGGAGGTTGTACCTAACATTTCCTTATTCCATCAAAACACCCAAAGAAACTTTTCTAATGGAAATTTTGACGTAAAAAGTTTCAGCACAAAACCCCAAAATACTACAGTTTATTCCTTAAAGTAGATTTATAACCTTGTTGCAAACAGCAGGTTCAATTGTTTCAGCAGTGTTGTCCCATCTCACCAGTATCTCATTGCTTCTTACTAAGCAGCAGCAGCTGTGTGGAGGCTTAGCCATAGGTTCGTGGAAGGGAAATAGGTGACAGAGTCTTGCGTTATTTACTTCTAGCTAATCTTCATGTGGAATATGTGCTAATTCTTTTTGCCTATAAGGGCTATGTCATCAGCATTAGTAAACAGTTCCATAAATCAACTGTTTTCCCAGTCTATAAAATTGTACAAAATACAAGATTTCTTTTTTTAAAAAGTACACATAATTTTTCCAAGTGCGAGCAGGAATAGAAAATTCTTTAAAGAAAATCATGTAAGAATCTCAATCAATCATTCAACTGCTGAACCTCATAGTTTTCACAAGCTTCTCGTATGTTGTGAGTTGGGAGCTTTGAAGTTTTCCATCTGTTCTTTTTCTTCCACATGAATCCTTGCTCCTAGTACACATGAGAGCTCCCAGTAATGTGGAAGACCTCTGAAATGTTTTCTCTACCAAGAAAGTTTGTTTATATTGTGTGGACAAAGAAAGGTTTATGCTGGACTTTTCTGACCTTCATGAGATACTGGGAGAGTATGTAGGATCTACACAAAGCAGTAACCAGAGGAGTCAAAGCAAGCATGTCTTCTCCTGGTTCTTAGGCTGGCAAGCTGCCATGGACTGTGTTGCAAAGGGTGAGGGCTTTTTGCTGATTATAGTTAAGTCAAAATCAACTCCTATCTAAACTTTGGTTTCCTCCATTTATTTTTCATCTGCCTCTCTGCTGTCTCACATGTTGAGCATGGAAAGTTTCTTCAGAGGTTTATAATCTCTTGTTTTAGGTGAGGACCAGTACAGTGATAATAATCCCGCACCTCTGGTGGCAGAAGAGAAGATTTCTTTTGGAATCAATGCCACATGCTCATGTCTCACTACAGTCCAAGATATAAAGAGCTCCTACAATGAAGTGGATGGCCGGCTGATTGCTAAAGAGGTCATAAATTTCCCTCATTTGTCTTAAACACATTTTCCTTTGTTTCTGATTGGTGTCCTACAGCAAAGTTTGTGACTTTGTCTTAATTGCGTAACTTTAGTGATTTTTTTTTTTTTCCGCCTTCTCTTTCCATTGCTTAACTCCATTCTACTCATGGTTTTGTTTTCATCTGTGGAGAGGAATAAGTTGTACAGTGTGACCACAATGTTAAAAGCCTTTCTTGTATTTCAAGAACAACAGAACTATGGCCACAGAAGCCACAGTTTTCAAGTTTAATGATAATTTGTTTCGGTCTGTGATTTCTTAATGCCTTCACAACGACCTTTCACGTGCTATTCTAACATTCTTGCCAATGCCAGGGCTACTGGCCTGTTGAAGTAATGGGGTTGTGTGATATTTTAGGTGGGTGAATGTTTGTCCTAACAAACAACTTTAAAGGGGGAGAAAATGGTTTTCATAGTCTAAAAGTAATAAAATAATCTAAAGGATTAGAGCATCTGTTCGTTACTTTTTGTCTGCCCAATACTACTACGTTTTTTCTTAGGATGTCTATCTTATCTGTTTTAGATCGGGATTAACTCTCGGGACAGTTCAACTCCAATATTCCTGGCTAAAAATATTGCTGGACACCTATCAGGTTCCTTGCGGACTATTGGGTCAGTTGCTGTGGGCCAATATGGTAAATGCACTATGCCTTAATGTTTCAGATTTTTTTAAGAGTTGGGCGTTTCTCTGTCCAATAGTAGACTTAGTCCACGTCACTTCCTGGTAGAGTAACGCTGCAATTTCCTAGGGGTAAGAGTGTTCCAGTCCTGTCCAGCAGCTACTAGCCTGAACTTCGTTGGAGGCCCTGCCATTCTCCTGGGTCTCATTGCAATGGCCCATGATGACAACACCATGTATGCAGCTGTCAAAGTCCTGAACTCCATCCTGAACAGTAGCCCAATGAGTGAGAAATTGATGAGGCACATGGGTGGATACCAGGTAGATACTCTTTTGTTAATTCCTTCTGGATATAGTCTTATCCCCAAACCTATTAATGACGATGAACCAAGCATATCCTGGCTATCAGCCCTTATGGTTGGAACTTTGTAAGTTATGAGATCTTTGAGAGAGTTGTATAGGATAGTGCTATATCCTATCTTACAGTCTACAGTCTAAATCCTGTGCTTACAATCTCTGGGAACCTCTGTAACAGTACATCTCCTTATGGGAAGGTGAGGACAGAAGCCACTTGGTCGGACGTGATCTAATAATGGAAGGTGTCATGCTGCCCATATTAAGATGACTATAGTTAGTAAAGTCAATACAGCAGATTTGACTGACCCACCCTTCACCTTTTACCAACACACTTGATCCCCCTCCCACAAGAAACCACTTCTCAGTCAGGTCTGCTTCTTCCCCTTGGCTTATCCAGGCAAAGATTCCTCTTTACAGACTGCCCAGTGTAGGGCTGACAATGAATTCCTATGGCTCAGCTTTCACTGTGTGTTAGAAATTGTGCTGATATAAATAAGTGCTGTCTGGATTTCCAGCTATATTGATTACATCTGTCCTAAACACATCTTTCAAACCTGAAAGCTATGCAGATGGAAGAGTTTGGTTGACTCGGGGCTTTGGGAGAACCAGGGCAAATTTTAAGCACTATATGTATATATAATATTGTTAGGGTTAAGGCTCAAGTGTGAAGTTTCAGTCCGGTATCATTTACTTTATACTGTATAGGCTAAGCAGAGTCTTATGGAACAGAGAAGACTTTTTAACAGAGATGTTTCCAAACAAGAATCTTAACATTAGGGTTTCATGAATGACTTATTACAAACTTTCCCTTTTCCCAATTTGTGAATTGTTCATAAATTGATCCCATTTCATATGAATGTATTTATCATACTTAGATATTGCTTGCCCAATCCTTTCTTGTAGGAGAATGCCAGCCTTCAGATTGTGTACAAGCTGTTCCTTTTGACTTTGTGCTTAATAGTGTTCTCTCCACATGACGGATCATCATATTACAATGGAGTGGTTTTGCTCTTTGTTTGGATGTCTGAACCTGTTTTTTAAACAGCCAACTAATAAAAATGTGTCTTGATATGTATTTTCTAATGAATATCTATTCCTCACAACCTATTAAAAATGTTGTGGCTTCCTGAACATTTTTCTCACTGTATCAAGAATTCATTGAATAATTAAAGATAGACTCAGTTGAGAGATTAGCAATGTTTCACGCAAATGTCTTTCATTTGAAGAGGTCAACATTAACACATTTTTTTTTTTTAAACTAACACCATTTGCAAGCAACTAATACATCCATGAAGAATAGTGTAGAAAACCTACTGTGGTTATTTACAATTGTATGTTGCTTGTAATGTTGCTTTTTGTAAATTCCATTCAACATAAGGCATGTGTTTTGCTCCTGTTCAGTTCCACAGAGCTGTCAAACTCCTTCATAAACTTACCCTTTCACTTACTGTGCGAAATTTTATGCCTGGACTGAAATTTTAATTTTCTTCATGGTGCTTATGTAATATGTATGCATGCATGACTACTACAGCCAAGCAAACTGTGCATTTGTCTTGAATTAAAAATAATGTTATACACTAGTTTATAAATACAGATTTATACTCAGAATATACGTATTAAATTTTTTTTTCAGTTGCTGTCCTATCTATTGAAGAGGAAGACACAGCTGTTAAACAACAGGATTTTACAATTAATGTTCTCCCTAGTAGGCACAGCTGAGCTTGGCTTTGAGTCCTCAGTCATCAAGAATTATAGTGCATTCCAGTATGTTCTCTGCAACTTTGAGGTAAAACTGTTGATGTTACTTTGTGTGTTTGACTATATTAAAGATGACTTTATAGTATGAGGTTTTGAATATTCATAGCACCTCCTGGATCCAATATTTGGGATGGGGTGGTGTGTGGTGATTTTCTACACTGTGGCTCACCTAGGGAGGTGGTCCTGGAACGGCAGGTCCTCTGTCACCATGGCTCCCCACTGTGCCCCCGTGCAGTTTCTAGAGTGTTTCTGCAGATCCTGAGGGCCTGCTCCTCAGGCCCTGCGCAGAAGTATCAACTCCTCACACTGGCAGGGATTTCCCAGTGCCTACAGGTTGTCATTGCAGAAACAATTGAGAGTTTATGATGTTGTCCTCCCTGAACCACTTGTAACTGGTTTTCTGCCACAGATTACTACTTGCTCTGCTTAACAGAGCAGTAAAACCTCTGCTTTCCTTTGTCTTTCTTTTCAGCTTTGGATGAAAACACCAGAAGATCTTGACCTTGCTCTTTTTTCACATCTTGTGGAGATCTTGCAGTCGTCCAGGTACATAAGCTAGTGTTTGAATCAGAAACATGTGGGACAAGCTCATCTGTAACCTGAAGCTGGAACTGTGAGGTGGATATGAAGGGCCCAATCTTAGTTGGAATCAGTGGACTCTGGGAGTGAATCATTCCTAAATTACTCTTTCAAGGCTCTAGTTAGTGCTTTGATCAGCCCCTGAGATGACTGTGGGGCCAGGCTGGGAAAAGCTATCTGGATGACCTGGTTCACATGGAACCAGTGCTGTACAGTGAAAGTTAAAATGTCTGCTTGGAAGGGGAAATCTGAATGTTTGAATTGAGTATGAAATAATAAAAAAAATTATATGTGAAATTGTGTTTAAAACCAAAACACAACCCAGGAAGACTTAATTGCGGTATACTTTCTTAATCAGCTATACTAGAGTTAGATGTAACTGCAGAGACACAGAATGTCAGAGCGGCTGAGTAAAGCAGGATGCTAGATTCCTCCCTTTTGGTACCAGAAAGCTCTATGCAGATCTGTCTGCTGTCCCTTGCTGAGTTTTACAAGAATAACATTTATTACCACCAACTTACTGCTTGAAAATTCAGTAATGTTGTTTTCTTTGAACTCATTGAAATGCAGCAGTTTTCAGGGGTGAGGGAAGAGATGGGAAGAGTAGAGAATACACAAAGAAGTCTTCAGATCTCCATCACTGACACATATTCAATTTGTCTGACAGTGTTTGACATGTTGCCAAGGCAACATTAGAAGCCAAAGGTACAAAGTATCAGCGCTATCTGAGAATCCTTTTAGCTGAAACCCAGCAAATTTTGTTCTTTCCAGTAAAAGCTCTTAATAGTCCCTGTGCTTTTTTACAGAGATGGATGTCAGAATGCTGCAGTTGCCTACCAGGTACAGATGGTACCCAAGCTCATTTTCCTCTTCAATGATCCTGAAATCAGTAACTCCAGGATTACTGTGGCCTGCACTATTCTCTCACATCTATTGCAAGGATACTTTAACACAAGGGATGTTCTCAGGTAATCATCAAGTCTACAGCTTTTTCTCAGTCTGCAGATGAGCTATACTCCTGCCAGTGTTGGAGAGAGCTCTATAGTAGAATTTCCCGCCCTCTGGCAATTGCAGGAATCCCCATCAATGAAAAACTTTCATGCCTTCAAAACAAGAGTTCAGTCCAACCTTATACTTGTGTGAGGGTGCGTTGGGTGATAACTCTTACAATGATGGCACAAACAGTTCTGCTGGTATGATTAGGACTACTCGAAGTCTGTACTTAACATTTGGTTTCATTAAAGCCTGCCCCTAAAACATTGCAATTGCTATAGTATTGCAACTTGGCCCCAGTCAACTATGTACCCAGTCCTGTTGGCTTGGCTTATAATACCAGTAACTATCCTTCTTGTTCTTGAATTTCAATCGGTTAACATGTCAGTCAGGATTTCATGAAGCAAAGAATTTAAATCTTTGTTTGCTTTCCACAGAATGTAAACACTGCTCCACTTCATATTCCCAGCCTAGTTGCATCCGCCTGTAGCCTATGAACTGAGGAAGGTCCACACAGTGCTGTCTGCAGCCACCTAATGCTGGGGAAATGCACTGCACTAATGACAGCTCTGTTTTTAAAGCTCTTAATCCAAACAAAACGTAGAAAAAAAAGCAGCATGTTGAACTTGTGGTTTCTGCAGTCAGCCTTTAGCTCTGTTGAGGAGTAGGAGCACCTCAAGTAGTTACTGTAGAGTAGGCTAATAAATTAACTTACTACTTGCCAGCTGTTTTGTGGAATTACTTGTATGTATGTTCCTACCGTGGGCTTGTATGAGTTAGCCTATTCTTTTTTTGTACAGATGTGAGTAGTGGATTTAGTATGTCAAATTTGCCATGTGGTAAGGGGTGTGAATGAGCATTTTTCTTAAAATGTCATGATTTGTTATTCCATGGTAATGTGAGTGGCTGTCAAGCCCATGAATGCTGAGCAAGTGGATAAAGACAGTCCCTATCCTTCCATTTCTAGGAGACCAGAGACTATAGCAGGCTCTCAGCAGCACTGAAAGCTGCTGGGGTTCCTGCTGGTCCCAGACCTTTGACACATCTAATGGATATTGCTGTGTGGACCATTCCTGCAGAACAAGTGATGTTCTGTCTGTTAAAAAATGTCCTTCTTGTCGGCAGGGGGAGGTTACGCACTTTCACTAAATATGTATTTGGTATTTATCTATCCTTAGAACCAGGTAATGTGTTAAAGCAAACTACAGGTGAAATGAGATTGCCAGTCCTCCTCCCTGGGTACCTGCTGAGGTATCTCTGCTCTCCTCTCTGTGCTTGAAACCAAATGGTGATAAGGGATACCTGAATGCCACAGGCTGTTCAGAATCTTTTGTATCAATACAGTCCGTAACTCAGTATTGCTTTCCTCATGGTGAAAGACCTTTAAAATCAAGACATAGAAAAAAATGTTTCCATAGTAGAATAGATATTACTTGCATTTGTACATAGATGTCCTTTTTATTTGCTTCCTAGTTTATGAACTTCTGCATTCCTATTCCTGCAGTGATTAGAATTTCCAATGGTTGTTGTTAACAGCTATCATTAATGAGTATTGAGATCTGCATGTAATCTCAAAGTAATTAAACGAATGTCTGTCTGTCTGCTGGCCAAAACTGCTTCCTTCTTTCTCTGCAAGGATTGGATTATTCCTTGTTTACACTTTGAAACCTTCTTCTGTGGATGAAAATCAGATTTGCCTGGACGGTGTGGCTGAGATGCCTAGTGAAGGTGAGGAACTACCTTTAACGTATATGTTCTGATAGATAGCTAAAGTATTACCCTTCTTCCTCAGGGCATGATGAACCCTAAATGCAACACAGTGCTTCTGCCTCCAGTGGCAGGAAGAAACACAATTCAAATGAATTCATCTGGAAAGGGACAGACTGCACTGAGGTGACCTGAAACTATGGGGGAAACTTATATTTCTACAAAGACCTGATGTGAAGAATAGTGAAGTGACATTCACTGTGTATATATCCAGGAAGGCCTGACCTTCTGGCAAGACCCTCCTCCTCTCCTTTTGTCCTTTCTCTGCTAATAAGCCATCAGTACTTTGGCTGCATTGTCCAGAGCCTACACAATGTTGGATTTCAGATATATACAGAGATGAAGGCCATTAAATTGAAATTGCCCCAAAACTAAAGTACTGGACTGTTACAAGGAATAAAATTTCACTTGGCATCCTGAATTTCCTGTGAACACTTTGCTACACTTACAGTTGTAGCCAATAATAATTTGGAGCTCTGCACCTTTTAAAGTATCTGTGTATTTATGTCAACTTTGTGAGTGGGAACTTCCAGTCAGCTGGCTCTTTCGTTGAGATATTTCAGTTGAGACTTATATTGGTTATTGCTCCACTAAACAATATTTTATATTAAGGAGACACTGATAGCTGTAATTTATATATATAGACATCATCACAGCTAGGCAATACAAGTCAGATTGCCTGTTTACATTTCCTTCTCTAGGTAACCTGAGATTACTTCCTGTAGATTATTATTCAACGTGTAGTCTGGATGAATTTTAAGTAACTCTAAAGAGAGGACTTTGGCAATATGAACACTGATCATTTCTGATGTTAGCAGGAATTCTTATGTCTAAAACTTGATGTCTGCATCTTTTTGCTCTGTAAAAAACTGATATAAGCACTTCCATTGGGCTAATCTGGTACAAACAAGGTTGTTCATCAAATCAATGGAACATGTGTTTTGTCTCTTCATTACTCTTTATTACTTTCTGATATTTGTAGCCTTAAACCAAACATCTGGAAAGACAATCTGGCTTCGAAACCAGTTACTGAAGATGCTGTTAGATGTAATGCACTCAGACAAACTTCATCTGTCCTCTGAGTAAGTAGAAACAATTTAGGAAGATGTGGGTAAGTGTCTCTGTCTTCTAGATTTCCTCTACTGGTGTTTGACCAGGACTAAACACGCAAATAATATTTGAGTCTCAACAAAATAGTAAGAGCAGACTGAATTCAGAGTTATTTTTTTGTCAGTGATTAATCTGGCATTCACACAGATGTGTGATCAGATCACATATCTGATCTCCATTTTGAAAAAAGTTTCATACTTTCAGAAAAAGTCTGAAAGGAGGAACTCGGATATTGCTGTTTCTTCTGCATTGCAAGGGTTGAAGGAATCCCAGCTGTCTTTACAAATCAATTCAATCCAATGTGGGATTACTTGCACCCCTCTATTGTAACCGTGAACATGCAGGTACTAGCTTGTATAACTGAAAGGCAGAGTTCATAGAGCGGGGTGCTGGAACTGTGCTTTTTCACTAGTTAACTTATCTTGGACTTAAAAATTTAAACCAGAATTTTGGATTTCATACGTTGAAAATTCTAGCCTGTGATGTAGTTTACCTCAGTTATTGATACACTATCTCAGAATGAGCTTCATGTTAATGAGGTTTTTTTTGTCTGACAGCAATATAAGGTTGGATTTAGTGGGAATTGAATTGGGAATTGGGTTTAGTGGCTTGAAGTGTGTGGATGAGCCTGTTAAATCTTTGTAATTCTGTGTTGTGGTAAATATTTTATCAGATTTTTTTCTAGAGAAACTTGAGCTTCTAAATCACTTAAAGATAATTTTACGTAAATTCTGCTTTCTGTCTTTCACCATGTCTCCTTTCATGTGCTTTCATTTCCCTGTTTGTCCTAGGGAACAAGAAGAGACATTTTTTGCGCTGGGGCCAGACTGGTTTCTGCTGTTCACACAAAGCTACCTGCACTCTAGCACAGTTGTGCTAGGAATCAAGCTACTTCTGTACTTCCTCCACAATCGTTTGCTACTGAACAAATTCAAGGAGGGGATAGTGGCTGGATGCTGGCTGGAAAACAGCTCTGTGGGGATAAGTATTCTAATGGGTATGTGTTAGTTTAATGCTTCCAAAACAATCCCTTGATCCAGCTCAGTGATAGGATATCACTGAAGTAGGTGATAGGAGAATTCCCACTGATCTCAGTAGACCAAGAATTGATATTACTTTCTAGGGCAAGCTTAGAGTCATAGAATAGTTCGGATTGGAAGGGACCTTTAAAGGCCATCTAGTCCAACCCCCCTGCAGTGAGCAGGGACATCTTCAACTAGATCAGGTTGCTCAGAGCCCCGTCCAACCTGACCTTGAATGTTTCCAGGGATGAGGCATCTACCACCTCTCTGGGCAACCTGTGCCAGTGTTTCACCACTCTCATTGTAAAAAAATTTCTTCCTTATATCTAGTCTAAATCTACCCTCTTTTAGTTTAAAACCAGTGCCCTAAATCTACCCTCTTTTAGTTTAAAACCAGTGCCCCAAATCTCCCCTCTTTTAATTTAAAACCAGTGCCTAAACCCCTTGTCTTATTGCAACAGGCCCTGCTAAAAAGTTTGTCCCCATTTTTCTTATCAGCCCTCTTTGAGAACTGAAAGGCTGCAATAAGGTCTCCCCAGAGCCTTCTCTTCTCCAGGCTCAATAACCCCAACTCTCTCAGCTTGTTCTCATAGGAGAGGTGTTCCATCTTGTCCTCTGATCATTTTTGTGGCCCTCCTCTGGACCCGCTCTAACAGGTCCACATGTTACTAGGACTAACTTGTCCTAGTACTTAGCTTTTCTGTGCTGAGGAGTGGAAAGCATTGCTTTTCCCTTGCATGCTAGTTGGCATTTCTGATTAGCAGTTGCAGGGAGATGGGCCTTTTTGTCTTGCATAAAATCAGGATAGTTGATAAGCTGGGGAGTTGTTCACATGTCAGCTTGTACCCTGAAATCTGTTTCATTAAGATTTGTTCAGCTTGCTTTTTGATAACTAGACCTGTGCTTCTGAGAAAGGAAGAATAATAATTCAGGGAGAATCTCCTGTAACAAAAGTGATAGTGGGAAAAATGTTTATCTGTTAGTCTGACGAAGTTTTGTAAACTGTTGATAATGCAGCCTAGCAGAGTACTTGAGTTGCCTGGGACACAGGCCACAAATGAGGATAAAATTGGGTCAGTAATCTTTCCTCTGATATGGCATTCATTTTTAGACACTTCCTCAGAATGTTTTCCTTTTCCTTTAAAGATAATTTAAAAACTCATCCTCCAGTGCCTGACAATGGCTCCTTCTTGATTTTTGGGACTTCTGTGTTGCAAAGATGTCTGACTGATCATGTCCACATCCCTGAGATCTACTTGCTCGTGGCAGGGCTCTTTCTGGCAATGCCACAGACTGAACCACCTGAACCAGCCAAGGTATGAAAAAAACAGTGAACAAGCATGAAGCTGCTATTGCTTTATTACTTTGGCATTTTGTGGCCTTTTCTATGAGAGGATTCTCAGGCAAGTTAACCCTACTTGGTTTCTGTGGCAGTTAAAATTAGTCATTCGTACTTAAAGAAAGTTAACTTTGATTTAAGGAAATTTGTGGTTGCAACGAACTTGTTCATGCAGGTGTTAAATGCTATCTAACTGCTGTACTTTAGAGGATAATTCAGATTAGCTTCCTTGTCTGTTCTTACATTGTCAAGACTCATTAAAATCTCAGAATTACTGGTTTTGGGTACTTTCCCTCAGTGTCCTGAGAAGCCATAAGGCATTTTTGCCCCAGCAATGCCAAATATGTATTTCAGAAGAGGACAATCCTTTAGTGCTATCCTGGGGAAACATATTTAATAGGAGATGGAGGAGCTGCTGGAAGTAAATTTTGTTTTCTTTCTGGTGTAGAGAGAGTGGGCATTGTTCTTGATGTATCATATATAATTCCCATCTTTTCCTGAAATATCTCTCCTCCTGTTGTAGAAAGATCTTGAGTCTATGTTGCAGTGGATCTTGCAGCACCACCTTACGGAGAATGTCCTCAAAATTGGGTTGTGTGCAGAGGCAGCTGTTCTACTGCTGCAGATGGTTAGAGTCACTGTGGACAAGGTAAGCATTTTGTTGCAAGTACAGTGCAGTGTGAATGGCAGAACAAACTGCCTGAGAGTGTCAGATGTCGGTGGCAGTCTTTACCTGTAACCTGTAGCCTTCCTCTGCCCTCACAGGGCAATACTGAGCATAACAGTGAGCAGGGACTTCAAAGCATCAGCAAAGCTATTGGCCTGATAAAGTTACATAGTAGATAATGTGATAGGCTCATGTTTAAGAACTTCTGAACACAGAGATGGATCTTACAGCATTACCCATTTTTTTTTTAATTCTTAATGATGAGAATATGCCACCTTTCTTACTGGGTGTATCTTCAGTCTACAAGCTGGGAGTTGGCTGCTTGTGCCTTGCCTGACTTCTTTGTGGCCATGTGATGTTTGCTTAGTTGCTTAGGAATACCGAAGCACAAGCTTAGATGAGTGAGAGGAATGTGGCCTTGACTGGATGCATGTTTGTCTGTGTTCAGCCTATTGCAGATGCAGAAGCCTCCTGGGAGATTGCCTATCCAGGGAACGTTATCCAGTTTCTGTGCTTGATCTATCACAGTTATACTCAGGACCCCGTGTGGCAGTGTCCTGACTTCTTAAAAACTTTGGCTATGGTTGCTTTCCATTCTGGACCACCCAAGGTATGTACTTCTGGGCCAGCACAAGCCCTTTAGATCAGAGGTGGGTTGCTAGGAGGAAAAATTAATTTCAAGATTATGAATTTAAATGCATTGCTGTCTGCTTCCACAGGGAGGCTCTGAAGGCCTTTTGACGCCTGATGGCCCAGCCATTGTTGAAGGGAAAGGCTGTGTTGATCCTTCCTCTCTCCCACTGCTACCACACCCTGCGAAGAAGCAAGTGTGGGATTTTGTGCGAGTCCTCCTGATGGACAGTCTTCTCAACAACCCAGCAAACAAACAAGGGCATCCACTTGAGCTGCTTCTTGAGGTCTCTCTTGTAGTCATCAGGCTTTGTTGCTCTACCTTGCACTGGGGGTAGAAGGACAGGAGGTATCCTGCTAGTCGCCTAGTAAAAAAAGTGCTAACAGTGACGAAGAGGTGTATTCAGTCAGCATTTTCAACAGTCCAGGATGGGGCTGAGTTCACAGCTCTTAAAGAGCATGCACGACATCCTGGCAGATCTGGACAGCCTACTTAGTGGAATGGAATTCTTACCTTTTCAACAAGGAAGAAAGGCCTTTTCTGCCTGTTCTGCATTCTTGTGAACTAAGAAAGTGCTGCCACTAAACAACAACAAAGGCATTTTTCAGGCGACGTTTAAGATTGAAATAAGGCGTGAAGAAATTTCCCTTTTCCTTAGTAATACCTGCTTGTCATTAGAGCAGCCCTTGAATTTGCCGAGAACAGAGGATTTCATATGGAGCATTTCCGTGTACTGATTTTTGAGGCAACAATTTCTTTTCGGTGCTCGAATAAACCAAAAAAAACTGTCTCCACTTTTAGGAGAGATTAATGCAAGCTGTAGCATCTGAGTCTGGATTATGGATTTCAACCCCTCAAATCACTAGAAAGAGTCAGAATAGTCTGAAGAAAGGGAAAATGGAAAATTTAGGCTTCAGCTCCAAATTGTCGATAGTCCAGATGTCCCAGATGTGAGTTCTGATGCACACTTAGCTTAGTAATACTAATAGTAATGAACGTAAGCTTGACTGCAACTGTCATGAGTTAAATCATCTTGCTGAGCAGCAGCTCCCTAAAGGTTTATATAATAACATCCCAATGCTTGGTACAGCTTAAGAGAAGATGGTTTTTCTGACTGAATCTTGAGCGTGCTAAATGGAGCTGAAATTCCCTGAGGATAAGATCTCTTGGGAATGACCTGTGAACCTAGGTTCTGGCCCTGTGCAAAACTTCATTTGTATTCAGTGTGCAGAGGGCAACTGTGCTGGCTATCAGCTAGAGAGTGTAGACTTAAGTAGTATTTCCTGTTTTCCCAGCTAGGGTATGAGGTTATGCCATCTTATCTGCTGCAGAGTAACTGTCCACACATGCACTCTTGCTGAACTTTGTATGAGAGGTACCATGTTGCCTTTGCATGGAGGAATACACCAGATCTCTGCATTTATGTGTTACTGTAGATTAGCTGTCACAGATAACTTCTCAACTTACAGCAGCTGTTTCATATGCCCACACCAAGGGCTAAAGTGTGCAAGTGAGGTGGCATAGTTGTCTTTGTTCTTTTTGTGCTGTTTTTCCCCTTCTCTTCCTAACACAGTGTCTAGGTGTTTAAGGGAAATGTTGGGCATTTTGAATTATCTCAGGTAGTATGGAGTGTCTCTTGGAATTTCTACTCACTGCTTTGAGCAAAACTTTTACTGAACCTGAATCTTTGACAGGCATCATCTGCCAAAGATCCAGTGAAATCAAAGACCTTTGAAAAAAGGCTGAAAGTTAATTTGAGTCTGATTTCCTGGCTGATTTTCCTCATGTACTAATATGTATATGGTCACTATATAGGCTTCTCCAGAGGATGCCACCAGTGAGCAGAAGAGATATTTTCAGACAAAAGTTTTACTGTCTGCTATGGACATCTTCCATGTTACCAGCCAGGGCAAGGGGAAAACAAGACCAAGAGGTGAGTGGTGAGAATCAGATCATTAGCTAGCTGGTATTTGGCATATAGCTGTAACTTCTAGAAAGATTTGGAAACAGTAGCTAGAAGGACAGCCCAGCTCAGCAGGCTGGACTGTCCATTCACTTCTGCTGTTGGCCAGTTTGCATAATTTACTGTAATTTTACCATTTTTCTAGAGAGCTTCTTCACTTTTTTCTCTCTTTTGGAGAACAGATTCTGAACATTAAAAAGGGAGTACTTGGAAACCTAGGTTTATCTTTGAGTCCTTCTGGAAACAACCCTGATAACTTAGTTGTTACTGCTCTCCTCTCCGAGTCATTAGTTGGACCAGTCCTTCATGACAATATTTTAGTGAGATTTGGTTCTGTCCTTAGGATGGAGTTGTTATTTCCAGTCTGAGTGAGGTGTTTCTGCTAGATCTAGAGTTTTCTTAGACATCTCCCAACTCTGAGACATTATGGCATGAGACTGTTCCTTCTCAGCTCTGGTAACATCACATCTCACTTTTTTTTTTTGCATTTCAGCTTGTTTTGGAATAATCAACCCTCTTGTATCCTTTCCAGGGAGCAGTGATCCTCATGGCACGTCAGAATCAACTGCACCTGTGTCCATGATGAATATTGCTTATTTTGCTCAGAAGCTGGTTGAGAAGCTGAACAGCAAAATGTTTGCTGCTGACCCCAAGCAAATCCTGATCTTCACTGCTAAACAGATTATGAGGGTGAGTCGCATAAAATTTTTTTTCCAACTGTTATCAAAATGTTGTAATGTGCTCTGTTTTCCACTGAGGTTGTGATACCGTAATTCTCAAGACGATGGGTCTAATCTATTTGGTGATTGTGGTTGTTCCTATTTTCTTGCATGAGCACATAATGGCCCTAAATGACAATCAGTGCTAGATGGTGCAGCATAAAGAAGGGATAGTTAGGTCTTTTGTGTCACTGTCTGTTGGCTATGTACGTGTTGCTGAACAGGAATAAATTTATCTCCTCCATGAAGCCTTCTGGGGGCTTCAGCAGAAACACAGGAAAACTTGGTTTGTATCTAGCAGGTAGTTCAGGGGAGTTTTGCTGAAATAAGTTTGCAACAGCTTAAATGAAGTGAGAGGAGCAGATCCTTGGGGAGAGAGTTCTCTGAGCAAGCCATGTACTCTGCTGTTTTGTGTTTTCACAGGTCTTAGAAAGCTCTGTTTCTCAAAAGGATGTTTTCCTCAGTGCCCTATACAGCTGTCTGAACAGAGCCATCCTATACTGCCTATCTAGACCACAACAATCGCTGCCTGAACAGTTTAACATCCTGAACACTCTCAGTGTCCTGCAGGAGCAGTGGGACATTATTTTTGCAACCTACAACTCAAATAATTTTATCATCTGCTTGATGTACTGCCTTTGCCAACTGAATTCGGGCAGGTACAAATGTTTGTCTCCGTATAATGTTTATTTACATCTCTGTGCTGTTATCTTTGGGAGTTGGTGCAGAGGGGGAGATTTCACAAAACCTAGGCAATATCCATTTTGGGGAATCGCTAGAAGCTGAGGTTGAACTGGATTCAGCTAAACTAAGGACTTTGAATATAGTATATGTACTGTATCCTAGTAAGCATTTGACCCCGTGCTCAGTGCTCTGGGGGTTTAAAGAACCATTCTGCTTTAAACAGGGCAAACCTTCCACTCTGGTTTGGTGTCTTTTGAAGTGACAGTGTGAAGCCACTTGAGGAAAGAGAGTTGTTTTCTTTGTACGCTTAAAAAAAAATTAAAAACAACAACAGAAATGTTTTGATGTAATTTTTTGTCATTTAACTTGGACGAGGAGGAGGAGGTTACTAACATGTTCAGTATTCTAGAGGCAATGGATTGTGTTCCAGCAAGAAAGTGGAAGAGGTAAACTGCTCTTCAATCTGAAGGCTATTTTCTTCTTGAAACACTAGGGAGCAGAAAATTTCCTATTACCTCTCTTGCTCAGAGGCAGGCTAGTATGTGTGTCTGTGGGTGTAATAAGCAAGGCACAGTGGATCTTAATAATGTAATGCTTACTTTTGTTTTTTTCATTTTGAAAAGGGTGTTTCATTTCAGAGACACCCAGATGAGCTTGCATGTTTGTCTGAGCAGAACTCTTAAATTTGCACATAGGTTTAACTGCTACTCTTTATTAACCAAAACATCTGTGTGTATCTGTTTTACTCATCCAGCATTTCTAGCAGCTTACTCACTTTGGAGTAGTAACTGCAGTTAACAAGCTTGAACTGATTTCAGTGGAGCTGGCTCACAAGCCCATCATTAAAATGAGAATCTGGAAATCTTCCTGGGATGTGGGCTAGAATCACTCCATGAGCATGCAGGTGGCCATTCTCTGAGACATCTACATGCACTAATTTAGGGAGATGTTTTTTCTGATCCGGCAGCTATCCTTGTGTGGGTACACTTAAATCGTATATAAACCTGTGCATGGATCTTGTGAATCTTTCTGTTATGGTTGGTGATACTTGGATCTGAGCTGCAAAATCCTGGTCATACTGAAGCTGGGAGTTTTGCCATTGACTTGGACGAGGCTAGAACATCCATATCCACTCTGTTTGCTATTATTAAGGATGATATGTCAGAGATACTTTTGCTAATGTAAGCTCGGCATCTATTTTGGATAACTGTTTTGTCAAGAAGCAAATATTGGCTAGTTCTTTATTCACTATAATGATGTTGTTTTTTTCAATTAAAACCTTCTGTGCTGCTTAGATGGTCTGAATTGAATCCATTAATACAGTATCACATCAGAAATGAGCTGTACTTCCTGAGGTCTTTTCTTGATTGTTCTTATTCTAGTCAGATAATAATTTCCAGGCCAAAACTGTTGGGTTGGGGTAAGGATTGTTCATCTGTAGAAAGAGCATAAACATTTTTTTAAAAAATAATTTACAGAAATATTGGTGTTATCCAAAATCCAAACATAGCAGATCCAGGGAATCAGTATTTTGGTATTTAGAAGAAAATCAGAAATAAAAATGGCAGCTTTGCATACTGAAAAGATTTGACTCTCCCATGTAGTAGTGCCTGTTTACAGCTGAAAGAACGTAGTATGTTACTAGTGGTTATATATGATATGTATGTATTATTGACAGCACTTCTGTGACCAAGTCCATGTTGTCTGGATGGCTTAACTAAGCCTGTTGCATTTACTGTAAGTATTACTGCTGTGCTGAAATTCCTGGTGTGTTTTACCTGCTGACAGGTAAATTATCTGACACACACCCCAAAATAACACTAACTCTTTTTGGCTGTGGTGATGTGCTCAATTATCATCACATCTACATGACACTAACGTCATGGTGCTAAAGTCTGCAGCTATTTTGTGCTGAGTGCTTTAGAAACTGAGTGAACAATCACTGGCACAAAGAACTTAGACTAAGTAATCAGTTTAGGTGTGGGTTACAGCAGGGCAGCGTTTCCCACATAATGGAAGATACCTCTAGTGAAGAAGTTCAAGAGCAAAGAGACAGCACACAAGATGCTCGGAGGAGGTGCAAGAAACCTGGATGGAGTCTGGCTACACCAGTACAGCCCTAATTGAGATGAATGGTAGTTTCAAGTGCACTAAGTAGTACAGGGATAAGATGTGCAAAAGTGTGTTGCACGTGTGCATGTGCAAGACGTGCAAGATAAGATGTGCAACATTGATGAATGCTCCTTGACTTTGAAAGTGAGACTGGCAGGGGTTTAGTTCCCACTTCCTGTGAATTCTTCAATATCATGTGATTGGTGCAAGCCCTCGAGCCTGGGAATATTGCTCTACTAAATGAATTTAGTAGGAGAGGAGAAATACTGTTTAGCTTTTTCACTATCCTCAGTTTGTTCAGTCTGGTTCCCTCACATGTCCTTTTTTTTTTTTTCTTTCCCTCACAGTTATCCAGAAGGTTTTGGGGTGGATGTAAAACCAAAGTTGCCTTTGTATCACCAAATTTTCCTTGCACCCAGTGAAGAAGAAAAGGGCAGCCTGCCTACTCCAGATGATGGTAATTTATGACACATGTTGCCTTTGGCTTAGAGAGCAGGAAAGTGCCTGACATAAACAGTTACCAGATCATCTTGTGCAAGTGCTACTTAATTGCCTCTTCAGTGCATAGGCATGGCAGGCACAGCATAGAGAAAGGAAGGTTGTGCTAAAAATTACTTGTGTTTGCATCATACCTTTTTATTTAAAATTCAAACCCCACATCCTAAAGAGTAATGGATATCAATTTGGACATCTCTACCCTATGTTATGGCCAGTATCAGTGCCCAGCTACATAATAATTGTAGCTCTATTTCTTTTTTCAAGGCTTCCACAGAGCTTGTGTCTGTTGTACACAGGAAGAGACATTTTGATCTTTTAAGAGAAACATGGGAAAAAAAAATGTGCAGGATTCAGTGTGGGGGCTGTCAGCTGAACCCTACAACAACCCTGATACAACCAAATAAGTCTGATTTGCAGGGAAATAGAGCAAAACAGCTCAGCACTTCCTTGTAAAGCATTATAATCTATGTATGACAATAAGATCATAAGAAGTCTGATTAAATGGTTTTCCAAGGCAGAAACCATTTAGAATAATCTGTCACTCCTACTTGTTTCTTTCAGGGATTTGAAATACAGTAAAGGAAATACCCTGCTGTTTTCTGTATTAGACTAACTAGTGTGTCTTAGAACCTATGGAGGCAGTAGACAAAATGGAGCAACTCCACTGACTCCAGCAGTTACTCTGAACTAGTGCTGTTCCAGCAGTTACTCTGGACTAGTGCTGTTCCAAATGAGATGGTTTTGCTTTATCTGTTGCTTGACGACTTACACAAAAGATGATTCTTCACTTGTAGTTTCTTTTGTTTCCTAGTCCATCAGGAGATTCTGAGAACGGTAGAAATCATCTGGAAGCAGCTCATTTCACAGAGGCGGCAGGCTCTGGAGGACACTTACAAGATGGATCTTTCTGTAAAAGGAAATGACAAAGAAAGGGACATGAAGATAACGGAGGTCACTCCTTTATGGGAAGAAATTATGACAAAAGCTTGGCAACACTTGATAGGTCTCTGTTATTTTATGGAACACACCTTGTAGTAAGCAAAGACATTGTGGTAAATGTAGCAGTTAATGGAAAGCTGCTGATTCCTTGGTTATACCCTTCCTCTGCACATCACCTGCTAGATAAAGCAGATTCCGTTTCTCTCATCCAGGATTGTGATTGCTTTCTGTGTCATGCCCCAGCCCTTCTGTAATCATCTGGAGATGTTGTAGGGCTTGTGCTATACTGCGAGAAATCTCCTTAGATAATTGTATCCCATTAGAGAATTTAAAAGGGAAGATAATTGGATGAGGAATGGCATCCCAATGTGTATAGTGCTGCGGGGATTCAAAGTTCATGTTTGTATAATGACACTGGTCTATGGCAGATGTCTGTGAGGCTTTTAAATACTAGAGAAGTACATGTTAATTCAATGCTCCTCTTATAAACAGAAGGACAAGCCAGCTGGAGTGAGGCACCGCCATGTTGCTGTGTCTTGTGTAACAAAGATATAAACAGTCTACCTTCCTACAGGCTCAACTTCAAGTCTTACAGGCTGCTTTTTCCTGTTCTGGCCCACAGCATCTGAAAAGAAGATTCTCCAGAATAAAGCAGGACCAGGCCAGTCACAGAGCAAGCACAGTTCCTGGAGTGAAAGCCTCTCTTCAGCTATTAGGCTGATGCCTGGCCGAAACACAAAGGAAATAACATGCAGATCTGAGGTAACTTCTTTTTGTCTTGTCTGTCTCTGTCACTGGCCTTGCCTTTGATATGGCTCTGGAGAGTTTGTCTGGACTTGGGAGAATTCTGAGTATGTCTGTTGACATGTTCCATTGTAGACATCTATTGCATAAACTAGACATCTATTGCAGCTAAGATTCCTTTTCTAGACTGCTAGAAAGAATCACTAAGAAATAGTCATTGATCTGAAGAACTTAGGTTGGCAGCCTTAATATACAATGTATTAATGCATACTTCTTGCATGAGGCCTAATTATTGCACCTAAAAGGAATAAACCTAAGCAATCTTTGTGTGCTTGTGCTCACAGGCCTCTACTTGGATCAGAGCAAGGTGAGGAGATGCTGGCTTTGCTGCTGCTTTTGACTTACATCACTTATGTAAACCTAGTCCTTCAGACACTGAATTAGTAGGAAGGATCAGGTATTACCATAGTGCTGTCCTCTCACTTTCTACTCAATATGAAGTATTTAAGGTCCAAATTTTAGTTTAACCTCAAGAGGTAAGACAAGTGCACCAGGGATGGGTCTGGAGGGTGTGTGGCATTCCTACTGTCAGCAATGCAGCTGGATTATCTTTACCATGTGTAAGCTCCTCCTTTGCTGAGAAAAAGGGCCATTTCCATGTTTTTTGGGCATTTGTCAAGAACACAAATAAAAAGCACCAGTTAGATGTTACTTGTTTAAGTGTGTTAGAGCTAGAGTAACCTGCTATAGGGTAGGGCAGCAGTGCATTGACAGAATATTCAGAGCTTTGAACTGAACTTGTGTTATTGCAGTGCTGTACATATTAAGGTCTTTTTTTTTTTCTCCTGATGAGGAGAACAGTGAGTATGCTACAGCATCAGTTTAGGGAGTCTTAAACCTCCAGCTCAAGCTGTAGCAGGTTGCAGCTTTATCCCCAGTGATGACTGGTTCACCTCCAGGAGTGTTGATCAGGCAGGTTATGATACACAGGTAACATGTCTGATAGTACCTTACTGAGATGCAGGATTTTTCTCAGCAGGCCACAGCATCCTTCTGATTCCTTAAAATCACTTTGCTGCTTACAGAGTGAGCGAGTTCTTCCCAGGTACATATGTAGACTGTGATGTCATACTACAGGAGCATCGACTATTTGCCCTGGGGTCTGTTTAATTATTTTTTTAAATTAATTTTGATTATTACAGCTGATTACACCTCAGTGAGCAATGTAATTGATATTTGTAAATGTATCCCAAGGAACATTTTGTACAACATGCTTTTTGCTGTTGAAGGTTAAAGACTCCGTTATTGGTTTTTCCCTAAATGTGCCCACATCATTAGTTCCTCCAGTGAAAAGGTTGCCATCTGGAAAAGGCAGCACAGAGACATTATTCAGGCACAAGTGCATGAAATTGGTGTTTCTGCATCTTCTGTCTCTCTTCTGCAAGGAAGCGGCTTGTAATTAAAGAAGCTGGGTTTTGAGGAAACATTACTCATTTGGTGTTATTCCTTATCATGTCAAGGACTGACAGCTCCACAGCTCTGATAAATTGTTCCCCTCAATGAGATGCGAAGCTACAGTTCCAAATGTTCTTCTCTGCTCTTCCTCTCCCCCTTTCTCCCTCCAGCCTATCTTTGAAAGAGTTTGCACTTTTCAAAGAGATGAAATCTAAGGGGAAGGAAATTAATTTCTTTGCTCCTCAACAGACTTCCTTCTTCGTACAATTCAAAAACTATAAAGTGGGATTTTCAGTATTAGAGGAAGTTGAGAGCACAAGTTACATTAAAAGTAAATAGTATTTGTGCATCTAACTTGTATTTTTGACCTCATTTTGGTAGTCACTTTAAAGGTGCTGTAATGTGATTTTTGTATCATTTGCTGTGTCTCAGGTGCCTTCTGTATTTACTTGGGAAAAGTCTTCAGATATTGGCCTCTGTCTTCACTACTGCTAGTTATGGACCTATGTCCTACAGCAGTAGGCACCTGATTGAAACATTGAGGTAAAAAGAAAAGCAGCAATATGAACTGCTACTAATGAGAGACAAAGAATTTAAATCCCATAGTAAAATAAAATTAAAAATAAAATAAAAATCTTTGCATTTACTGAGAGTTAAGCACGGCTGTTCCTAACTGAGCAAAACTTATTAAATTTGAGAAAAGTGCAGAAATTCATCCAGGATTTCAAAGCTTTGCTCAGTAGAAAGAAAGAATGGGTTGGTTACTAGGTTGTTAATTTGATTCCTTTATAGACTGAAAATAAACAAAGAAGTTGAAGCAGTAGTAGCATTTGCTGCAGATTAAACAAAATAAAACACCCCTCTCAAAACTAACAACTTTTTCCTTCTTGTCGTTTACAAGAAAACAAGAGTGTTTTTGAGACCCAATCCTCAATATGGGAAAAAATGGCAAAATTCAAACTATTCACACCATCAAAGGATCAGGCCCCATGTTTCTGCTGTACTTTGACTCTGGATCTCCAGTATCAGTGAAGCCAATTCCCTGCTATTTGGTGGCAAATGCCAGAATTAGCAATCAAATGCAGCTATGTTTTCCCCATATTTCTGAATCCACTTTGCTATCTCATGTGCTGCTCTGGGCTTTGTCTGGAAGGCATGATAATTCAGAAAGGAGAGCGTAATCACACTTCTGGTATAGAATGGCGATGGTCTGCTCTGGTAATTGCTGTTTTGTAATTTCTTGGAAGTTTGAGTAGCCATGCAGGAGGAGCAAGAGGAGCACTGTACAAAGATATTTTTTAATGCTTACAGGTGATTAGAATTGGGTAAATTTGGCAGCAGGAGGATCTATAAGATTCTGAATATAGTGCCAAATTTTTCCAGATCATTGACTTTCTTGTTGCAAAGTGAGCCTTTTTGATCCTTGCTCTTTCTCCTCCTTTCTTCCCCCAGTCCCCCTCTCCCCCAGTTTTGCTGTCAGAATATAGGATATGTATTTTTTTTAAGTCAGCAGCGACTAATTGTTTTTCTCGTCTTCAACAAGCTGCAAGAGCAGCAAGGGACCACTGTAACAATCATATTTCAGTAAATTGTAAATCAGTGAACAGCTTCTACTATGCAGTGTCCTGAGGTTCTTCCTGAAGATGAGTGCCCGAGCAAGGTTACAAGCAGCGTACTTCTAACTACTGTAAGACACACTGCCTCAGGGCTGTAGATATAGTTGTTATTCTTTACAAGAAATTCAGAGCTTCCTGAGTTTTACAGCAGGCTTGACCATGCCTGTCTTCTCCTGTTTTGGTTCATTAATTACATTTCTCTATGCCAGAGGCCCATATACCTTGAGAGAATTAAATAGAAAAGGTCCTTTTAATCCCAGTCATGAGAATGAAGAGGTTAACAGAGACTTCCTAACTTGTAATTGCAAAACCAGAAACTTTACGGTAGGATTTTGGTCAGCAAACATACACTTGTGAAGACAGGTATAGATAAAGAGCTAGCATCTGACCTCCTTTGTGCTGGTTTTGTCACTCACTCTGTTGCCAGAGAATTCCTCCTAGTTAAGTGATGGGAGAAGGCAGCCTTTGAACTGTAAGGATTTTTGAGCAGTTTGATGGATAGCTTGGCTTCTGCTCTTCTGCCCTTAGTGTATGCAAGGTCACTGCAGAGCTAACGGGGAAAAAAAAACATTTAATGGTGTAGCTCTACAAACCAGAAAATACTAGGTGCTAAATTTGGCTTGACTGGGAGTGACTCATTTTTCTTTAGTTGACTTTTTAGTAAAAGCCCATCTCTTGGGCTTTTGCAAGCAACAGGCAGATTGTTAAACTCACAGCAAATCTGTAAAAGTAACTGCATCAATGTGTCAGCAAGAACCACCTTTGTCTCTGTGGATAACTTTCTGAAGTCAGTAGCTCCAAGGAAAGACCTCTTGGCTGAGACTTAAATCACTATCAGACACAGAATCTACTTGAGTTCCTTTTGAAAATACTTCCTCCTAATTTTTTACAACATATTTTATTTATAGTTATGGCTAAGCAGTCTTGATTGCTGAAAAGACAGCAAGTTCATTAAGTCATTTAGGAAAGTGAGTTGTATGGCCTCATCTTATCACTGAGCAAGAAAATAGTGATATGACCATGGACCACTTGAATTCTGCATAGTTTCTGAAAAACAGATACCCTTGGTTGATGTAATAGCAAATGTCTCTTGGGCAAGCTCCACTGAAAGTTGTCTGTCGAGTCCTGCCTCTATAGTTAGATTCCCAAGAGGAATAAAGACAGCCTCTCAAATCTCTTCTAGGTGTTAATATTTCTCCTTGGAGCCTCAGAAAGACTGAGGCATGTTTCAAATGACATGTTATTTCAAAGTCTTTAGGACTTTCTTTAGTTTGAGATTTACAGGAAATTAATTTTTTTAGTTTTCTCATGTGTTTATTCACCAGCCTTCTCTTATGCCAGCAGCTAAAAGTGGTGTTGCTACAGAAAATTATTTGTTACACCAAGAACAATCTTTTCAAATTTCACAGTCAGAAAAAAATTTTACAAAACTTTTTCACATGTAACACTTGTTCTTAAGATAAATATGGATAGTATACCTAGTAACTCTAGTGATTCACCTGTGGCTGTAATGCATTATATTTTGAGAAATATTTAAACATAAAATTTCCATTGAATTCAGTGGGTGTTTGAACTACAGGCTTAAATGCCTTCCGTGCTGGAAATGTAAATCTCTACATCAACACTTAAAGGAGTTTTTTAATGTGTTTCGTACAGTGCTAGACTTACCTAGTACAAATAGTAGCTGCATTACAGATACAGAATTAGTCCTGCCTGGGGCAAGGCTCTCACCCCACATAATTCCATCAGGAAAGAGCACTGGGGTTTCATTTGCTCCTGGTTGTCAGTCTTGCTTCACACTTTTTGCAGCCGTCTTTACAGGTTTTGCATTAGGTGTGGGCAAAGAGGGAGAAATGACCTGTTTTAAATTAATATGTACAAATCATACTCACAAATTCTTGGGTAAGAGGTCTGTGTGCAAAATTCTGTGTTTTAGAGGGTAGTTTTAAAGAAGGCTTTTCAAGACAAAGTGTTTGATGTTGAACTGGAAGGCTGCTGATGGATTCCTAGGTTCTTGCCAGGGCACAGACGACTCAGCCCCAGGACATAAAATCAGCATTAGCTCAAAATGCTGTGTGTCAGTGGGCTTTGACTTCTGTTAGAAACAAGTTTTATCTCAAGTTGATGGACATGAATTTACAGAGACTTGGCCAATATCACCCAAGATGTCAGTGGCAACACTAGCAGCTGAACCCAGAGTTGAATAGAGGACCAGTGTCTTCAAATAATTAGCTACTTCTTTCCTGCATTGTTACAACATCTTTCAATACCTGACTGTAGAATCAAGGCTGATGTTGACCAGACTGTGTTTTCAAACAATAGCAGACCCACTTCATCAGAAAGTTGTTTAAGGTGAGGGAGGTATGTGAGAGAGTGAAAAGCAAAGCGGGGTTGAACAAAACGATTTTGCTAATTTGGGATGAAGGAGGGACAAGATCAACTTAGCAGTTCACAATAGGTGAAATGAAGAACATAGAAATATTTGAAACGTAATCACAATTATTACTTAAATATTTTTCTTACCAATTACTCAATTGGTCTTTTACCAGCTTTTCAAGTTAACTGAGTTGAAACAAGCAAACATATAATGATATCTCTTTGAAAAGTGCATCATTTGTGTAACATCTTTATCTTCATAACAGAGAGATAATTAACATCACTAATTATCTAATTAAGTTCATTAACTATCCACCAACAGTGCACCGTGAAGTTGACATTATGTTCTTCTGTCAACAAATGCTTTGATTTCTTAGGAAGTAATTAAAATGTAAATTAGCATGTCATTAAATGCACAAGGGAAGTTTGGAATCAAATATTCATTTCAAAACTGCTCATAGCACACATTTTTTTTTTTTTACTTCAATGAAAGCAGGCACTTTACTATTAATGATGTATATTAAACAATTTCCATTATAATATTATTGTCTTGTTTAATAACTGGCTCAAAGCTAAATTACAGTATGCTGCAGCAAGCTGGAAAAAGTTTCTTTAACTTCAAACAAAGAAATTTTATTTCCTCTTAAATGGATATCTGGCACACTGGTTATTTTATTATTTTCAGATTGTTTATGAGATCAGAAAGAAATAATTCAACAGGTCAATACATTAGATAAGAAGTACATGAGAACATAAAATGTAGAGCTGTCTAATTTTGTGTAATACAAATCACTAAACTTTCTGAAATGTTTGGGAATAATTTCATTGAAGACAACTGTTCAACAGAGAAGTTAGAATATAAAGATTGTATGATGATGAATACAAATTATTAGTCTGACTCAGATCCACAGGCCACTCCATAGTCTGTCCCCTATAAAACCCAGTACCAGTTGCTAAAGATGGTGTGTGACAGCATAATGCATAATAGAAAATCTATCCTAGCAAAATTGTTCCTTTCTTGATTTCTATCAGTTTCATCTTAAAACCTGAAATACAAGAAATAATATTGCTTCCAAAACTTTTTGCAGGTAACTATTCAGAGGGAGTTTTTCTGTGTTTTTAAACTCAGTGGTATCCTCATTTAATTACACACTGATGGAAAAGATGTTTTCTATTATGTTTCCTGCATATTTTTTAAAAAGGCATTTTCGCCTTTCAAGCTAGAGATTGTGTCTGGTTCAGGTTTAAGCCTGGTTATAGGATTTCAGTGAGTGGAGTTTAATGTTTAAAGCTGTTGGCATTGAAATCTCATCTTTCAAGAGCTGCTGGTTGGAGTTTTATTTTCACATAACGGAGATGATGCCAAATGAGTTGAATGGTGTTAATGTGGATGAAAGCAGATTTTTATTTGGTTGCAGAGAAACCCTAGAAACAAGTGCTAGCCACTGAAACAGAATTCTTTTTTTCTCTCCTGAATCTATAGAAAGACAAATAATTTTTCATATTTATTTGTTCAAATATGTCCATTTTCTTCCAGAATTTTGATGCAACATTTTATTCATAATAATTTCAGAATGTAATAGTTTGAATTAAATTGCTTTATGTGGATTATTTGATTCAAAAGCCTGAAGCAGCAATTTAAACTGAATCAAACTTACATTTTTGTTTTAAAACCTTTGGTGGAATCAACATTCTCATCCACAGTTTCCCACAAGAAAGTAATTTTTCATTATTCATTTTTTAAGTTCTATATTTGTTCTGTTTTTAAAGACAAATATTTTTTAAAATTATGCTATTTATTATTAGAAATCTTTATAAGGAGAAGAATTATGACCAAATCTGCTTATGAACAAGTTATGAGGTTATATGTGGTGTCTCATCTCATGCAGGGGGTAGTATAAAATACACATAGGAGTCTGGATGCCTAGAAATTTAAGTATGAGTTTCTATCAGACAGCAGGGACTGAAAATAGCTAAGAGTGTGAACTGGATGATGGCATGTGCAAGTAGAGAACAGGAAATCAGGGGAAGTCCTAGAAATCTCTGTAAGATGAACTTAAATGTTTCTCCTGTATGAGGATATAGGTTGCTAACCTGTGCTGAAGTCTGTGACCAGTCATATCTTCTTGTTCTCATCCTTGCTAGCCAAATTCACGATAAAACTTGTTTGTGCCTAACTGTGTTCCATTCACGCTTTCTGCCGCAGAGTAGCCTGTAGGGTCTAGGATTGTTCTGCAGGCACTAAAAAGCTCCAGAACTAATCTTGTCGCATTTAAATGTGTGTCATTTTAGGAAAACTCATAATTTTAGGAGTTAGGGAAGAGATGTTTCTTTGTGTTCTGTACGCAGAGTTCTAAGCATATGCTAATGTTTACAGAACTCTTCGTCAGCTAAAGGATTAAAGTGCATTTTTTTTCTTAAATAAAAGTTACGATTCAAATGTAATCAGAAAACGCCAGTGCATGAGGCTTTCAGGTAAGTGCATTGAGATACTATGTAATAAAGTCCTAAGTTACATACACTTGTAGGACTTTGTAGAAAATCACCTAGAAATAGGAAAATGGTAAGAAAAGTGAAGGCAAGAGGACACCGTATTGCTATTCCCTGTAATGACAAAGTCTGACCTTCATCTTTCACTAGAGGTAAAAACTAATACCTCTGCTGTAACAGGATGGAAACTGAGCCCTCAAGAGGTTGAGTGCTTATACCAAAGTCACAGAAGATATTCTCTGAGATAGGATTAAAGAACAAACATGTCTCACCTCCCATTGTGTTTTTTTGCTATTAGGAGATGAATTCCTGGGAGAACAGATAACTTATCTCTTCAGTAGTATCATCTGTTGAAGGAGTGTGTGTGTATGTATACATACATACATACACATATATAGTTGCTATAGAAGTAGAGCTGCTTCTCTGCTGCCTGAGTTTAGCTGATAAGTACAGTGTGTAAGTCTCATCACATGTATGCCATACTTTGGGTTTGTCCTCTGGAAACCCACTCCTGTTGTGTGGGTACATTTATGATACACTGAAATATGGAGGTTTTTCTCATTAAGTTTGCTATTCCCCAACCAACTGGCGATGCCAGGAATCCATCCATGGTCCTTAGGAGCAGTTGGCACTGTGCATTAGCCTCCTAGAGGGTTGAGGCACCAAGCTTCCATGCGACACTTAACTGCTGGAACTACAGTCTGTTGAAAAGCTAAATGAATTTTGGCAAAGCAACAATAAAATCCACATGGCAATAACAATTCTGCCTGCAAACAACCCTCAGTGTGGAGAGTGCTTGTGTAGGACTAGGACAAACTGCTCTTTAATCTGCTAAGGAAAACATTATCTGCTTAGCTTAATGCTTGTTACTTGGTGACTAATGAAACGATTTTTCCTCTTATAAAATGAACTTACTCACTTCTTAGTGCATAGTCAATTACTTGAAAAGTAGTCTGGTCACAAGATGGGTGGCATATTTGGCTTATTGTTTACACAGGGTAGCAGTGTACCTGGTCTCTGATTCACTACATTAGATTTAGTAGCAGTAGTAGACTTAGATGTTATGTACTTTGTCTCTGTATCTGAACAAGAGGGCTGGTGAATTGGAGACTTCACCTAGCTCTAGTAATTTACGATAACACTTGAGGAGTTCTCTGTAAAACTGCCATGCTAGCTGTAATCCTATCCTCTGGTTGTGAGGACGATGAAAGGATTGATTTATTCTCTGTGATTTAGCAGGAAAGGACCAGAAGTATTAGCTTTGATTGTGCATGTCAGGAGGGGAAGTTCTGGTTAGATGCATGAGGAAAGGAGGAGCATGAGAACTGAAGGGAATACAAGAAGATAGTTTTGACACATCAGAAGAGCTTAGGCTCGAAACTTAACTGCTGATAATCTGGCTCTGTAGCTATGTAAGTCACAGTGGTTCAGGAATTTTCCATTAAAAAGATTATTGGCTTTAGATGGTGACTGCAAAAATCAATCACTTCTGTGAGAAAGTGTCTCCTCCCTGACTAAGTCACATCATCAGTTACAGGAGGTCCACGCTGGTTAGGGCGTGCAGTCCAGAGGACAGAGGTGGGATATGGGCCTGCTGAGAGGATCAATGCTGCACCACAGGTGGATGCCTTTTGATGTTGAGTTGCTGGGAAATACATACTTCAAGTAAAACTGAACAATTTACTCTTTAGAAAATGGCATTTCCTTAGTGTTCTATTTCATAAAAAATACAGCTTTCTGTTTGATTTAAGATGGGAAGAGTGTATCAAATTAGTATCATGTCATTCTTCTCATTCTAATGATGCTAATTTCTTGTCTCCTTCTTTTGCAGTCATCACACATAGAGGTTTTAAGCATGTTTAGTTGCCACTTTTAAGGTCCAGGTGCTGCATATATATTACCTGTATGTTTGTATCCTAAATGCTTGGATTAGAGGCAAATCTGCCCCCACTTCAGTAGCAGACAACCTGTATATAAAAGTTTTGAAGTATATACCTAAACATATCCTGAAACACAGTGATTTCTTGAATCAGGCTCATTAAACCTGTTTTTGCCATGCATTAATCCTTTGCCATTGTCACATATGCTATTTACATGCAGTTCGTTGTGTCTCTAAGAGCTCCTTACCTACTGTTCTATTTTTCTGTGCCCATGGAATACTTTCTAAAAACCTAGTGGTTGCTTGAATAGCTGTAATCAGATCAAAAACACACCCATGTAGAATTGTGAAAGCCCAGGTTAGAGGGATAAGGTATGTGGACTCTTCCTGTGATATAAAATGTAGTATCTGGTAAATCAGCTATATTAGAGTATGATCTGGCACTGGGAACATAAGAGTAGAAGGGGTTTCCAAATTAGTTCATCAAATTGTTTCCTCCTCCCACCACTGCATGCTGTCACCATATACATGCTTTTTGTGGGCTTATCAGGCTCTTTCAAATTAATTAATGTGGGGTTTGCCCCATCACCAATCCCCTTTCCCCCATGACCAAGTTATAATGGTAGGATGTTCCAGAAACTCACTTGTCTTAGTTTCCCCATCTGTAAGCTACAGACTTTGACCTCTTTCATAAAGACCTCTGAAATGTACTGGTGAAAAGTCCTGTACAAGAGTAGCTATTTTTGTTATAGCTGCGATGCTACATGAATGCTCGTACTGTGTGTGCTTATATATTTATAACATTCATTTTGCTCAGAAGAGCTAAAGTAATAGACTAATATCACTAGTTGTAGTCCTCACCAACAAATGACTAAAACAGATGCTTCAAAACAAGTATGTGAGTATTCTCACTATCATGCATGGGACCATTCCCTTGGTGCAGTGAGGGATCTGGATATTTGGGCTTTGCTTTTGTTTCTTCCGAGTCCAAAACTATTTTGTCTTGAAGTTTATTTTTATTTATTAAGAGTTTTGGCACATACTTTTGTGTGCATGTGTGTTCTGTAATATAACACATGGCCTTTAATTCCCCAAAGAAAGCCTCAAAGTGCAGACCTCCGATGACATAATGTTTCTTTAGGAAAAAACTGTGGCATATGTGCCGTCTGTATCATGCAATATGAGTTTATTATGGCAAGCCTGAATATTTATGGGGTGCAGGAGTGTTAAGTGAGATATATATATAGACCAAAAAAAAAAAAATCAGACATAAAACATTCCAGAGCTCAGCAGAGAATTGTTAACTTAGGAGACACACCTCAACCTTTTTTCTTTTTTCTTTTTATTTACCAACTGTTTTTTATTACAAGCAGCCTTTGAATTGCTTTAGTTGACAGAAATTATAGCAAATCCACTCTTTGGGGTTTTTTTTACATGCTAATTTTTCTGCCAATATTTTTCTCCTTGCTGGTTTTACCTTTCCCCAGTGCTAATTATTTTCTCTTGAATTTGCATGAGGTCTCCATGAGGCAAGAGGAGAAACAGTTTTTGATTCTGTGAATTGTCTTTTTAATAGGGAAATAGCTTGTAAATTCCATCACCTTTTTAAGATCTCAATATTGGCTGAGGAATTTGAGGCAGCAGAATGAGCTGACTCTACTTAGAATGTGATTGTCTAAGGCTGCAAAACAGAGAAGTCTAAAAAAAAGACTTAAACCATGGTATCGTACTCCGAGTTTTAGGCCAGGATGAATCAATATGGCCTTTTAGTCTGCTCTTCCCTAGAATTCAGGTCATATTTCTTGCATTTACACCTGCTTTTCTGCATGTGAAACTCAAACCTTATATTACCTTACACAATATTAACAATTACCAAAGCTGACATATTGTTTTTGTTCAAGAAAGATACTACACTGTGACATGTTGTATATAATTTACAGCATAAAGAGTTGACATTTTAAAGGATATTCACCTACACTTTTTAAAGGAAACTGTTTATTTGTTAAAATCTTGTTTGCACTAATTGTTCATTAAGCATTATGGTGTAATTGTTCTGACTGAACACTTAATAAATAATAGCCTGGTCCATATTCTGTATGTTTATTGGATAGCTTTTTAAGGTTTTGGTTTTGTTTGCTGGTGGTTTGGTGGGTTTTTTCCAATCACAGTGATCTCCAATTTTGTTAACTGTTCATTTCATTTTACAACCAGATAATTTTCTTGTGGGGATGATCATCAGGGACATGTTCATCTGCTTGAAGATGGCTAACTATAGCTCATTTGGAAGCCAAATGGTTAGTCTTCAGTTCACCAGACATGGCTAGCGGAATTTTTCCTTCTTAGGACCCTTCATATGTTTTAAAGGCTAGGAGCATGGTCAGTGAAGTCAATGAGAATCTTCACAATGTGGGCTTTGACCTTAGGGGTCTGATCAGTGACCATGCATGAGTGAAATACAGGCTATGAGCAACTTTGAAACAGCTGCCCATAGAGCACTGGCTCGGCTTGAATAGCCTGTGGGTATCTGAAATGGTCGTTAATACTTGGAGGAATTGGTCGTCTGTTCTGAATGGCTTTTACCCTATGTCCACACAGAGCTGTGATCTCAGCTCTTCTCCTGTACTAAGCCCGGCTCAGCAGCACAGAGATGCTGTTGCTTTCTAGGTCAGCCTTTATGGGAGTTTTATATGAATTATGGAATCGTTTTGTGAGGCCACAACTGTGATTACAGGTTTAATGATGCTTTAAACAAACAAAAATGTAATGACTTTCATCAGTGTAAAACAGGAGCTTCCTGCAGGGAAACACCAATAAATGTGACTTCACGGCAGGGGTACAGACCTGGCTGGCAGCCAGCAGTAATCGGCATACCACATAGACCTTGTGTGTTAACTTAATTATAGCACAGTGCAAGCAGCAGCTAGACGGTTTGCTGTGAGGAATCACCGCCAGCATGGCACAGAGTCCATGCATTTAAAAGTTACCCATCTGATCCATGGGTTTAGGTAGTGAGAGGCTGGGACTTTCACAGCCAGTTTAGCCTTGTGCTGTGACTCACAGCAATCTCACTTTTGTCAAGGAAGCTCAGGTGGGCATGAGAGCCTGCAAATAACACTGGGGGCACTCTAACCTCTCCTGTATAATTTCCGAACAACTTCTGCCTTCTCTACCACCACTAACCCTCAGGAATTTATCAAAGGAACAGATACTTCTGGTACTCTCTGTAACAGAGTTAATGGTCAGCCATTCTGATTCTTTTTTTATTCCTTTTTTTCCATTTCATGGCTCTGGTGTGCCTTTTGTAAGTTCCTGGGAAGGACAAGCCATCTTATTTTGACTTCATGTTCAAGTAAGCCTGCACCCTTCCTACACATTTGGCTGACACATGGAATAAATATTTATGGTTTATTTGGATACTGTGACTTTTGGGATTCTGTTTCTTTCAGCAGTGATGAGGACCATCATCCTGAATCAGGTCCCAATGTGTTGTGCCATTGACTTCAGGAAAAGAAAAAGTTGCTCTTTCAGAGAGCTTTTGGTTTGGAAAATTTTAAAGCAAGTATGCACAGAAGATCAGACATGGCATCATGTAGTTGTAATAGGATAGCTAGAATCTTTTTCCAGGAAATACACTGTCAAACATGAGAATTTTTACCTGTGACTGTTGGTAAGAAGGCTGTGGTACTGAACTCCTCCCAGTAGCTACTTGTCAGCAGTTACACAAAGAGCTACTGAGCAAGGAGAGAAATAGATAGAGCAGCTATCCTTGTCTTTGCATAGAAAAGTCTGAGTTAAAAGACTGTAGAACAGCCCAATGAGTGCTGGACAGCCTGTTAAAGCAGAGTCCTGTGCTGGTTCTTCAGTTGCCTTCATGCAATAGGATAAACCAAGGCACTACCTTACTTGGCAGTTGTTCAGTGTTTCTTTTATACACACAGCCTTTCCATATGCTTTTTTCTGTTTTCTGATCAGGCAAAAGAATGTCATGAGAACAAATACTTTACTTGAAGTCTTTTTGGGACCCAGAATTTCATAGATGGTAAGGAGAAAGCGGGGAAAACCTAGCATTTTCAAAGCTGGGAGCTTGTCTTTGATTAAAGTTTAACAGGTGAATTTGAGGAATTAGTATGATAGTGAATATCCTAGGTTGTATTTTGTTGTTACTTGCATGATGCTAGTTTGGCACCTGAGGTATTCAATTGAGTTTAATAACACTTCTGCTGATCTTTTCAAAAGGGAGGCTCAGATAGGAAGCCTGTTTGAAATTCTCTGATCTGTGTTCTATATAGGTCTTGGCTATGTGAACCTTGTGACTCAAAAACCTGTGGGTTTTGGTGGAGTAGGTAAGAAGAGAATGAAACCCATTTAATTTCCCTACTCCCTGAGTTTAAGGATCCCACCACACTGGAACATTGTTCATGATCTTAGCCTGTGTAACTCTGAGGATAGTATTGTAGTCTGTTTTGTGGTTGGAGAGGTAGAGGTTTAAGGCAATTGCATGTCTTGCTGAAGATCACATAATCTGTTTGCAGAGTGGGGAATGCAACTCGTAATCTCTTAACAGCAGTTCATCAGTCTTGTACTTGCATAGAGACCCTTAGCTTGAGAAGTTCATTCCAATAAAACAGCAGATTAAATATATGACTGTTAATATGGGTTCACTGTTCTATGAGTCCAGTGCATTCTGGAAGGAAAGGTGGCCGAGAAATTCTGTCAAATTGCTTTGGAAAATGTGTATTTCTAGAAACACCTGAGTAGCACTGAGATTTAGGGCATATCTGTGCTGTGTAGTGGAGCAGGGACAGTTATTATAGGTGTTGCCTTGCACTAACACAGCTGTACAAGTTTCCAGTTCTAGAGCTAGCTCAGACATCTCTGCATCACAATTGCATTAAATAGTGTACTTACACGCAAATTCACTTATTGCTAGAGGACTTATGCTCCTACATCTCAAAAATGTTTTTTGGAAACAGTTGTCTGCAAAAAGGGGACATGGACCATTCCTTCTTCTTGCATTTTCTGTTTATGCAGCAAGAAGGAAGTATGTTGTTACAGACCCTTACCTCAGTAAGGGTCTCTACAGCAGCTAATTGTCTTTTATGCTACTTGCAGTACTAACGAATTCATCTCCAAAAGGAGGAGCCTTACATTTTATTTGCTGTTTTCTTTCTCCTTCTGAGTAGTTCCACTAATGACCCTTGTTAAGATCTTGAATATGTTTATCTTCCTGGTGTAAGTGTGCAACTTGCTCTCAGATGATTACCTCATCACTGTACTGTCTGGAGAGCAGACACAGGCCATATTCCCTAATTATTCTTGTAAAACACAGAACAACTACTGTCTGCTTCTGCCTGTCACAGAGTTTACACCTGCAACATCTTAGTGTAATGTGTTCTGGTGTTTCTTCTAGGGATTTGTGACATGTATGGAACCGTACCGAAGAATTGGGCAGGAGCTGTACGCCTCTTTGTACAAGAACCACATTCAGGTAAAGAACAGGAATATTGTGCAACAGCTTTCTGTTTTTGAAAGGATACTCTTGGATTACCCTGAGAAATGAAGCATTTCATCAGAGATGAGTACTGTGCCCAAAGAAATGCTGAGAGTTGACGAGTCAATACTCCATTCCTGACATCACCACTGGTGTGTGATATAATGTCACTCACCAATCAGATTGCAGATCCTCACTTTATCTTCAGGTGCCTTTTTTCTTTTGTTTAAATGAGTTATTCCACTCTCACAGTAGCAGAAATGAAAGTCAGGACTTCGACCTTTTTTTCTTAGCAGCCAGTAAAACTTTTCAAGAGGTCTCAAGCTCATAGACAGTAAAATCTCACAGATATGTTTCTACTTCAGGCTTGGCCATCAGAGACCAACAAGCTTTTCATTCTTTGAAATTCTAACTTCTTTCCTTTAAATTGATATTTTAGTGCCCTCACAACCCCCTGTACACACCTCCTATGTAGAAATATTTAAATTTATGTCATACTTGGAGGGAGCACATTACACTTCTGATTGAGACTTTCAGACTGTGTTTTCAATGAGCATGATGGTTGTTGCCATTTGACACAAACATTCCCCAGGGAAAAACGGGGTGAATAAAACCTCTGTGATGCTGTTCTCCTGGCTTGACTGCTTTTGAGTGGGAAATCTAATGAAAGTAGCCATTTTCAAGGAGGTTGAAGTTTGCAACCTGTTTTATATTTGTCACTGTATCGTAGTTTGACTAGTAATATCTCCTACAGAGCACTTTCAATAGACAGTTGGACCTGTGTTTGCTGGGTCTGCAGTGCTCCCTCTACACCAGTCCCATCCAGCAGGTTGGGTAGATCCCTCTGAATCACTGGGGTGGTGCCACTGCTGGATCGGAGGAGGGAAGTGTGCAAAAGGTGGCACAAAGTGTTTCTGTCCCACAGGTGCTGCAGTGTGGTTACAGCAAAGCAGCCAAGGACTGGATGATACTTGAGGAGCAGCTTTTCTACAGAAGGGGCCCATGGGGACATGCATCACGATCCTTAGAGCCACAATGGATTCTTGATTCTTACGAAGGGCCTTCACGAATGAGGAGGAGGATTCAGCATGCAAACACCCGAGCGACAATGATGCGTATGAAGAATGAGGTAGGAGGCTTTTGCAGGATGAGCACAATTTCCGTAACAGTTGCTGGTGACTTTATACTCACCTCTTTCCTCTGGTTCTCAACACCTGACTCATCAATATGCTGTGCCATGCATAAACAACTCGCTGAACAAGTCTTGTTTTGAAAGAGTAAGAGGGTCTGAAATGTGTTTAGCAGCAACAGAATGATTTTCCCTCTTTTCTGGTATAAGATGAGAGTATAACCCAACCATACTTTTCTGCTTGTAATATCTCATGGGTATAGCACTTCCCAATGTATGCAACAGAGTCCACTTAGAAGAATCCACTGTCCTGTTACTCTTACATTTATTAGGGCTGCTAGAATGAGTGAATGATCAAAAGGGAATTAGAATGGTTTGAACTAAGCACTGAACTTTATATGTGGGATATTTACTACTGTCTGTCTCTATAGTGTCTAAGTGCCAAAGCCTATCAACTAGAAGCTGAAGCACTTCAGTGTGTCAGGAGGTTCCCAACTCTAGGATGTTTTAAGCTTTTATGTGAAGCTTGAATTCCAGCAGTTTTCTGTAGACTGGGTGGTATGATTTTTAACTGGCCTCATGCAGGATTGTCTTTGAAAAAACAATAATCCTTTTGCTTAATTGTTGACATTTGTTCCTACATATAATTATTCTTTGGGTCCTTTCAAATTACTTTATTTGAGTTTCCAAGACATTTGTTTGCAGCATAATTCCAAATCTGTGGTTTTTCTCTGTAACAAGGTTCTGAGTTACGTTCACCTCTCCGCATATTCCACTCTAGTCATATCTAGTCTCTTTTCAGGTTCTCCTAGCAAACAGAAATGAAACAAGCCCCACTGCTGAAATGAATCCAGGTAACCTTTGAGGCCTAAATTAAATTATCAAGAGGGTGGATACAAATAGCCAAAGAGAATTGGAGTTAGTGTATGGAGTTTCAGGTCAGAATTTCACCTAGTGAAAAAAGCTTATTGTCAGTGGTCTGGGCTAAAAAGTCACTTGAACATCTGTGAAAAGACTGATGCAATTGTTATAGGTGGTGTATAAACTGTCTTCAGAATTTGTTGCTCTCTTGTTGGCACCAGAAAGATCTGAAAGCAAAAATGTTAGCTTGAAATGAAAGCTTTGGGCATTCTCGGGCACCTGGAAAGCTCCCAACTGCTTAAGCTCAGAGAAAAAGAGCAGACTTCCCCCATGATTTTAGTAGACACTCCAGTTCTCTCTCTGAAATAGTATTTAAAACCAGGTGATAGATGTCTCAGAGAAGTGGTAGTAGGAATTGTAACTTTCTAAGAGTGTGTACAAAATAATAGAGAGTGGAAGGAAATTATCACAAAAATTAACATGTCAAATTGTTTTTCACTGTTCAAACTAGAATCAGATTTTTCAAAATATGATCATTATGACAACATTTTTCACTTTCCAAGGCCAGATTTTCTGTTATGTGAGGAGGAGTGTGTGTGTAATATGGTACAGAAGTTAATAGTTTTTTAAAAAAACAATTAAAAAAACACTATAGGAAAAAAACATTGAAAAAGAACTGTAGTTTGGAAATGTCAGCCAAGTCTAAGGCTGTGGATTTCAGCCTCCTGTATGGCTGCTTCAAGTCAAGCTTCTAGTGTACACTGTTGGAAATAGGCAATATTGTTGTATACTTTTTAGTGTGATAGGGCCTAGAAATCAAGTGACAGTGGAGCTCCAAACACGATTGAAGTACTATGTAGTTTCTGCATGAAAGTGGTTACAGTCTGCCTTCATAAGAAGGCTTATCATGCCTTCCCTAATTGCATGCACTGCATGAATTTGCAAGACTTGGGAAACAGCTTGGGCAAGATAGGAGTGGATTGTCTGTCCTTGGGTTCTCTTTAAGACCCTGCTCAGTGCATGTCCCCAAAAGACTACCATTTTCATTTTTTCCTAGTTTCATGTGAGTATGTGAACAGATTCTTTTTTTAAAATTATTTATTTATCAGATGACTAAGCAAACACAGCACAGAGATGAGGATAAATACATTTGTTCAACATGTTTGAATCTTCAGTGATTACAGGAATTTAGTTTGAATTATGACTGAATGCAGCTACCTGTTTTTAGTTCCCTGAACTAAGCATCCTTCTTTAGCAGTCACAGATTTTACTTTTCTTTTGCTTGTTTTTTGCAGAGAAATTATGCTATTTCCCAAGGTAGAACAGATTGGATGAAAGTCTAAATTGCAAATGCTTTTGGTGTCATCCGGCTGCCACTAAAGCTGCAATCTCTTTTATACCGATATAGGAGAGCTGACAGTAAATGGAGCAGAAAGGGAGATGGATAAGAAGGGATCGGATTGTAACCAGCTAACATTCTTCCCCGCTCTGCATGAAAGCTTCCATTCAGAAGACTTCTTGGAACTGTGTGTGGAGAGACAAATTATATTGCAGGAGTTTGCAGAGAGCGAAAAGGTAGGAAAGATGAACTAGAAGATTTCAGAGATGGAGGGAGATGGCATTTTAGAGGATGAATTGGATGTGGAGGCCTATCTGTCCCTTTCCATTTGGGGTTCAGGTGGATTCAGGCTACAGTAAACATAGTCACTATCTCTTTCCTTAGAGCAATTACAAAATTTCAGCCTCTGTATGAACTCCGATATAGACTTAATCTTGAAGAGCATTTAACATTAACTGTTTGAAGTGACAGAAAAAAATTTGGGCATGTGACCAAGGTATTCTCATACCTGTGAGACAGTATTGTTTGAGTTTGCCTAAGACATGGCAAATTATGAGACTCTGAGAATTCCTGTCCTCCTTTATTCAGGCTCAGAGCAGTGCCTGGATCAAATTTATTTATTAGCTCTGGTAGCCTGTGCCAATTTTGTACAGGCTGCTAGTTCAGTGATGTTTAAATCTCTTCCTGCTGAATACCAGGAAATGTTTTCTTTCTCACTTCACATGTCTTTTTCTTCTCTGCCTCCCCATAAGTACTGGACAGATTCTTTCCTCTAAGGCCATAGAGATTTTTCCTGCTTCCTGTCTGATGCTTCCATCACCTGTCACCTAGTCAAAACAGTGCTGTTCCTTCTTTGTTCTTGTACTGGACTGGATACCCTTGTCCCAGGTTTCTTTCCAGCATAAGAAAGAGGCAGGTTCAGGAACACTGTGGGAGAACATGAGCTGAGGAGTAAATGGGGGTGACTCTATTAGGGGGATGGTAACTTTGGTCTGGTGTTCTCAATTTAATCCCTTTGCTCAAAAGTCAGCAAGCTGCTCTTCACTTTCAGCATAGTCCCCACAATAGTGACTCCAAATCAAACCCTTGATGTTGGATATGCACTGCGCATAGCCATTTTTACGCAGGACTCTGAGATATTTTGTTGTGAGGAGTAGACCTGGCCTCATTCTCTGATCTTTTACAATGTACCTGTTTCTTCCAGTGGCATCATTCCCCCTGTTGGCTCGAGAGTTAGCATCCCATAGTTGAAGCCAAGGGTCAGACTGGGAGTGTTTAGACTCAGCCATCACAGTGCTGTGATAATTGTACATAGATATAGAAATAATTATTTTCTTTTTGTGTTGAATACCATTGCCAGATTTTCTTGATGTTTTGCCAGTAGCCATGGTCACATTCATGCTCTCAAACATGATGGCTTCCTCATGCTATTAGAGCTGTTGGTACATTGTCTGTCTATATAACATATTTCATTTCCCTGCCCCTCCTCCTTCTCCCCCATACCTTTCCCCAGCAGAAGGAGACAAGCATGAAAATGTGAGGCATGTTCTCTGTGTACTGTTCTCATTTTGAGCCTTCAGGCTGTCTGTCTCTTCTCCATGTAACTCTGCAGGAAGCTGTCAGAAATGCCAGGCATGTATTTTTCCAGCAGCAGTCACCATGTTGCTGAGCTGACAGAAGTATTAAAAAAAGCAGTAGGGGGTGACATTAGCTGTCCTGTGCTCACTTAGTGCGCTGCGGTCCTGCCTTGTAAATGGCTGCCTCATGAGCTGTTTGCACTTTAAGCAGGCAACTGGAACCATCTTACCTACTGCACTGCACAGTCATTGTGATACTTTGACAGATACTAGATTGATTTCTGGAACACAGGGATAGCCCTTCTCTGGAAAGTGGTCATTGTTTTATAATGTCATGCAGTGCTACTTTTGCATTACCATTAAACAGACGTATGTATTCAGATACGTGAGATGGCTTTTTGCAGAAGCAGCAGATCAAATGCTGTTGATACTCTGTTGGTTCAGAGTCTGCTCTCAGCAAGTTCAATCAGGAGAATATGGGTGCAGGTCATGTATTGTCATGCTAATATCATCTAGTCTTTTATTTTTTCTTGCTTGCAAAATAGATGAGAAAACATTTCTAGGCGTTCCTATGAAATTAATTTTAAGTATTAAACAAAATGTGTTTATCACTTGGACTGTGAGAGAAAGGGACTATAAAGGAGAAAGCAAATGGATGCAGTTTTAGTATAGGCTGAGGAAGGAAGCTGCTGAGTGGTGAAGTTTAGTCTCTGACAGAGGGAGCAGTCATACTCTGTGTTTGAACAACACCCAGACCATGCAAAGTTCAGCCTTTAGATATGTAATGTTTTTTGTTGCTCTTTTTAACATGCTAAACTACCCACAGAGGAACTGATTTCCTAGACTTAAAGGTCAAACACTCTGAATTTAAGGAATGCCAGAAACCAAGAAATTAATGCCAGATCTGTGCAATTATAGCCTTTGATGACATAATCACTTGCTGATTTTGCCATAAGACTATCCTTTCTGCTTTACCAGTACATAGGGTGGAAGATGTGTATATCCAAATCCATACCTTCAAAGTAGTATTTAGTTGTATTGACCATAAGTCTGTCTCTTCCAGACAGGATCCTTCTAATACATGTAACTGCACCTTCTGTGTTCCGCAGCTAGCAGGAATGCTATAGATTCTAGTCATCTTCCTCACACAGTGTTAATTTATCACTAGAATATGTTCATCCTGAGCAGGTTCTCTGGAAAAAAAAAAAGTGTTTAATGCTGTAGTTACATGGTATCATAATGCGTATACAAAGGGGCTGAATTCAGGCTGACTTTTGAGGATAAGACTTTGCAATCATAATAATGCTTTCTTAAATTTTGTGTGACATTCCCAGAGCTTGAAAATGGAAGCTTATGTCAGACCTTCCAAGAATAGCAGGCCAGTGGCAGAACTGCTGAAAGTTGTGGGTATCACATTGACATCTGCTGGAGAAAGCACCTTTAGCGCCTTTCAGGCCTTTATGATGCCCTCTGCTGAAGTGGCAGCTGGAGGGGATAGTAGGAGTTTGTTATGATCCTGGATATGGGCCTGTACTGTAGAGGGAGGAGGTTGCAAAAGAATCACAAATCTCCTTCACCAGGTGTCCCAGCCCTGCCTTTGGAAGGGAGATTATGTTGTGGTGAGCACCGTTTCTTTCCTGATTATTTGAAATTTAGCTTCAGCTGGTTTGCCCCTCAGCTGCCCCTGCGTTCCTGTTGTTTGAGCTATCTGTCCCATTCTCCTCACCTACATAGTGTAGCCTCCAGTTCTCAGGATTCTTGATCTCATCCTATTTCCCTCGCCCAGAGAGTTCTCATCTCTCCTCTGCAGTTACTCTACCCCACATATAGTGTTATAATTTCCAGTTATATGAGGCTCCTGGCTGTTCTTTCCCTGTTTTTTTTTTCTATACTCTGCACCAGTTTCCCCTAGTGCCGATCAGCTTTCAGTGATATGCTACATGCAGATCTAAAAGCCAAAAACCTTGTATGCAGCGCTGGTGAAATGCAAGGTGCAGAGACCCATTGTGTTTTGGCTCCATGGAGTTACATAAAAAAGCAAGTAGGCATTCAGAGGAGCTGTAGATGTTTGTGACTTGCCCACGCACTGAGAGTCTGGGCACAAGGGATTGAGGGTCAGGGCAGTTTGTAGACTAAAGGAGAATGGTGGGCTGGTAGCTGAGTTCACCTCCTCCCTTACAGATGGCCCCAGCAGGGACCACTTGTGAAAGCTGGGCAAAGGACTGCTCTTGGTGTACTTGGGAAAAATGTGACTTTAAACTCCAAGCTGGGAATTGAGTCATCTCATTGCTGAATGTTTGGAACTGGTGCTGTAATTCCAGTACTGTAAAGTAGTATCTATGTGTATAGTAGTGTCTATGTGTATGTACCCAAAGCACAAGATGTTTTTTTCCTGCACACAGAAGTCAATGTGTGTAATTCACTAGATGAATATATCAGATTGCAGGTGCAGATTTACAGGTGTTGCTGTCAGGGCTGTCCTCTTAGAAGTTATTGAACTGTCATATGCCAGCCCCTTTGTTATACATTTTGCTGAGGCTCCATTGAGGTTGCAGTGTGTACAGGTGAATATTATATTTTTTGTCTATCTTCAGTATACTGAGACTGTACATACCATAGGCATGGAAGGAGCGGTTGTATGTAATGTGGGTGATGTTACACAACATGTGCTGCTGCAGAATTGTGCAAGCGAAATGCAAATAGGAACCTGTCCTGACCTAATCTATCAACTTGTCTACTGAAAGACAGAGCCAACCCTTTAAATAACCCAGGTTTACCAGCAGAGACAGGGAGATTGGATTCCTATATCTGCAACCTGAGTCCACAGCTGTGAGATTGCCTCCCTGATCTTTACAAGCCTAAAGTAGTCCTGCCAGGTTGTTAATGTGCAGTTAGCATGTAATAGATGAAGAAAGTGTTGGAAGGCTTGGGGAAAGATTTTGGTGCAGAAATTCTGAGTTTTGGAGAAAAGTAAACTTCCGTTTGCCAGCAAGTCATTTGAGAAGGTAAGAAATCCAAGCATCTGGGGTAATGAATCTGCAGTTAACTGGAGGGCATGTCATAGCAGAAATCTGGGCACAATGCCTTTCCTTGAAGGAGGGGCTGGAGACAGCACAGGAGGTGTCTAGGACAATAATAGAAGGGACTAGCATAAATCAGTTAAAGGGAGTGGGATCCATGGTTGGGACAAAGGAGCTGATTAAAGAACAGGCTCAGTTGAAAGAGGGAGCAGCTATAAGGTTCAGCATCTAGGACTGGCAGAACAGTGCAGCAGCTCTGCACCCACTTGGTGGAGCCAGTGTTTTTAGGGGCATTGCAACATACCTTACATCTATGCAAGACACCAAAGCAGCCTGTTTTCATGGGAGCACAGTTACACTTCATCCCAGTGCCAGGATGCAGCAATAAAGAAGTTTACACATGCTGATGTACAGTGGGAACAGGGACTAGCTAACATTGTGGTCAAAGCAGAGAATTAGGAAGCCAGGTTCTTGGCACAAGCCATTTCATTTTTCTGTACCTCAGTTTCTCCTCTTCCCTCCCTGCTGCAGGAGCAGAGATTGTAATGGCTACCTCACTGCAGGAAGGAGTTCTGAAACTCTTCCTGTGTTCAGATGAGAGCACCTGAAGAAGGACAAGGTGTTGCAGATGATTACTCCTTTGACTTACCCTATCTGGCTTTCTGATGCAGTAGAGAGGCTGCTGGGAGCCCCTACCCCAGCCCATGCTCCTCCACCCCTAACCCAGCTCAGTGAATAACTGTGCTACTAGGTGCAAAGGACAGTATCTGTCTCATGCTGTAAGTGTCACAAAAAACCCCAGAGCAGCTTTAGTCAGATCTCTGCTCTTCTGGATATGCTCCTTCACCATGCTACTTGTGCTCCGTGGATAACTCCTAGTATTCCACCTTCATATCTGCTTCTGGGTGGGCTTTTTTGGTGTTCACCTTGATGCAAAATGTCTTTCAATTGTAAGGCTGAAGCTGCAGAGCTCCTGACAAAAACCCCAGGGTCTTGACTACCATCTCAAGCAAGTGCAGCTAATCCTCTAGCAGTTAGTTGCTTTCTGTAGAATGATGCAGCAGGGAAAGGAGGAGGCAGACTTTGCTGTGGTTATTCCTGAGAGAGTCATGGGAGCAGTGGGAAGGCCATGAACTTAGTGAACTGACCTAAGGGGAAATTTAAGGGCTCATATTAATTTTTGGCAGCTTTTTCTGTTTGAGAGGAGCCTGGAGCGAGACAGAGATGTCTGGGTGTGCAAGAGGTATGAGCACAATCCTATTAGAACTGGCTTCCAGGTGCTATCATCAGCTAAGGGATGCCAGCTTCTCAGGCTGGCAATGGGCCGGGACAGATGGCAGCTTTCATCACAGAAAGCAGGGACAGCGAGCAATCCCAGTGCCCGTGACCATGTATGAGACAAAAACCTTCTGCCATTCCCATCTTCTCCTTAATATCTGATGTTCTTTCCTTGCAGCATTTGGGACACTGTTAAAACCCAAGAAGTACACGCTGAAGAAACATCTCCTGCATGGGGCTTTTGCTCCAGTGGAGTAAGGGAGGGAGGGTGGGTGGAGTCTACTGGCAAAAAAGGAATGTGTCCTGTGTCCTCCAAAGCAAAGTTGTGACCCCAAGACTTTCTTTCTAGCAATTGCAATGGTTTCACTCAAGCAGAAGAAATTTGATCCAATATTTGTAACAGTTCAGATGTGACCAAACTTGAGACTAGAGCCCCTACCACTAAAGACTAGGTCAAGTAGATTTAGTTTCCTTTGGTCATTGAGCAGCTGGAGAGAATGAAGCAGTCTGTCATGTGTTCTTAATTTGTGATTAATGAGATGCCTGTGTGACTGTTTCAAAGAAAGATGAGATTTCAACAACAACCAAACTAATAATCATTGCAGGAAAGGTCTTGAGTGGCATAGAGAGGTGGACCTGTATTGCTCTCACTTACCATGATAACACATATCTATTTCCCTAGCAAAAATTATGAAAGCAATGTATTTGATTTCAGGTACTCCTAGTCATTTTAAACTCTGTGACCCTAAATAGCATTGACCCTACTTTACTGCCAGGTCCTTTGCAGCTGATGCATCCTGGTATTCCTCAATACACAACAGAAAGGGCAGAAAGAGTATGTAACTACATGTTTCCTCTCTGTGATTCCCGATACAGTGCTACCTGAATGCATTGCTTTTATGTGTATTGTGCAAAGGTTTTTGTACCTTTTGCTGAGCAAGTGATTAGAGACAGCTGTGACTTGATAGGAAAACATGAGGATGTGACAATGAGGAGGAGGAAGGGGCTTCAAGGAAGTACCTAAGCCACTGGTTGCTGAGAAGGTATATGAAGATCAAGAAGCATTCCATACGTAGCATGTTTCTTATACTCTTTCCTTAAGCTTCTGTTACTAAGATGCAGGAGAGTTGTTTAGATGGACCTCTGAACTGACTTGGAGTAGCCATTCGTTTGTTCTTATTCGGTAAAAACACTATGCTCAGGAGATTGCGTGGCATGGATAAACGTGTTCCAGGCTTTATGACTTTAATTTCCTTGCATAGTATTTTTCCCTGGAGGGGCCATGCTAACACTACTGCAAGAATAGATGGCTAACCTCCTACAGTGTTTTTGAAAATGGTGTAAAGACTGTTTGTATTTTCAGTCATTGAATTCCTTTGGAAATCTGGCTCTTGAACTCCAGAGCAGATATGCTTTTATGGTTATTTACTTAAATGTAATTGGAACATTTACAAACAGCTCTTTAGAAAAACAAGAAAAAGAAAAAAATCCATGCCTTTAGCTTTAATTCCCTCGTACATCTGAATGAACAGAGCAATCAAGAGATGCAGGGCTTTGGGCAATACCTTAGAAGGTAATTATTCAATTATTTTATGTCATGTTTGCTTCATTGATTAATGATTCTAGTGGCTGGTGAACTGGATTCTGTTCTCTTTTTGACAGAAAAGGAAAGTTTTTATTTAATCTATGGTAATTTCAGGATGCTTGGTGTTTCAGTGAGAGACTGTAGGTACAAGACTGTCCTGGTGGCTGTTCTCTAGCACTCCTCTTTGTCATATCTTTATTACTTACCTGGAATAAAATGAGCCCTGTTGTCCAAATGAGAACTGATTCAGCCCAAGGGTTGTTAAATACTGAGATATATTTAATTCTGTTGGGAATGATAACATAAAATCAAAGAAATGGATTTGGCACTGGTGACTGTTACTGGTTGGATAGCACAGCTGACAGAACATACTGGGGCTTAGAGTTTAAGGTTTGCGAAAGAGAGGTGCATGCTCTCTCCCCTCTCAAGGCCTGCTAACGTGCTCCGGTCCTGCCTTAAGTGGAGTCACAAGGTGATTTTTTTGTGCCAGACCATATCAGTGATCATGAGCAGGCCACCTTCATGATCCACATGCCTCCCAAAACCACACACGAGATTTTTGGCATATGGGCTGGATTTGCTGAGGTGGATTTCTTGGAAGGCTGGATTTCAACTTTGTGTCCATTTAGCTATTTTACACAACTGCCTGATGTTTCAATGTTCAGTTACCTTCGTTTTGGGAAGAAGCGATCTTTCTGCTATTTAATTACTTCAGGAAACCCTGTGGTTCGCTAATGTGAGCAGAATTCCCCAGTATTCTCAGTGCAAGCATACATTGCCTCTAACTACGTAATGGCACATGCAGACACAGGCAGTCCAGTTCAGAGAGTTCTGTGGTTGGCATATCACTGCGGAGACAGGCATTCTTGTGGGATCTGCAGGAGAGGTGATGGAAAAATGCTAGTTTCCTCTTAGAAATAATTTAGAGGGGAAAGAGAAAGAGATTGAAGGGATTTTGATGAAAAAAGTACCCACAGAAATCTTCCAGGGTTGTTTTTTTTAAACCCAGAATGAAAACAATCTTCTGTGTCCACTCAAGTGATTTCAAAATTAAACCCCCCATTTTGTTGGTAAAATAATTGCTTTTCAGTAAAAAAAAATTAAATGTAGAATTGAGATTTTGTTTCAATTAGTTATGAATTTATTATTTATATTATGCTAGCATGCAAGACTGAAAGCTTGTGTAGCAGTGCAGGTCTGTTTCAGCTGACCTGAGTTAGCCTATGTGTATTTTGGGACAGAGGCAAGGAAGGTTGTAGATTTGGTTCCAGAAATAGTGAGGTAGGAACAAAGCCAAAAAGTGAAGGAGAACCATACTTAGCTCTACATATCAGCATGTAGACTTTACATGACCTAGTAGAATCTATGCTATTTCTGGATCATTTTTGCATGCACAAAACAGGAACCCTGTTCTTATGAAGTTTAGTAAAGGTACGATCATTGAGATCTTAAGAGAAAAAGTAGACTTTGTGATACTTCTCATACTTGTCCATCCGTTCTCTCAAGAATATTGCTCTAGATTTCTGAACCAGTAAACTTCTCCCATTATGTAAATACCTCTCAGATCTAATCCCTCTGAATGCAGCCCTCTGGTCCTTGCAGTTTCAGATGGACTCAGCTTGCAAAATTTTACATTCATTTCTGGATTATATGTAGTTCAGGACTGTTGATTTACAGGGAAAGGTCAGCAGTGAGCAGTTTTCTTAGTATGTAAGATAGTATTAGTGTTTTGGGAGCACTAGTGTTTTGTTGTAGTATGAATGTTTGAAGGGATTTTTGCAAATAGAGAGTGCTTCATCTTGGACTGGGATAATAGCTCCTGCCTCCTTCACTGGGAGTGTAGGAGATACTGGTTCAAAGTTCTGGTCCAAACTGGCCACAGCAGTGAGCTGACCTTGAATCTTCCCAGTTGACTGCGCTAACCAGTGAACTGCTCTTTTGGAGCTGAGTATGTATAGAATATTGAATCAACAGAGAAGAAAAATAAGGAATTTCATGCCTCTAAATCTTAGGGAAATTCTTTGTAATGAATTACTGCTTGATTTAAAACCAGAATTTTAAGTTTCCCTGCAGCCCACACAATTTTCTGGATCATTGATCTTTTCTGGTCTCTGTATTGGGCTGTTTCCTGTCTACAGCATCTCTCAGCCATAGAAACTGTTCCAGAAAAAAGGCTTATTTTTCTTTATCAAAACCAGCCAGTTCACAAGAAAACTTTCTATGAACTGGCATATATGACTGAAGAACTACGTTGAAAAATTCTTCAATGCCTCCAAGTTGTGGCTTAGAAATTCCCCTATTTTAAGGGCCAAGTTATTTTGCTCAAGAGAAAGAAAAAGAAAGTGAGTCTTAAGATGCCAAGGGAGGTTTTTTAAACTATTCCAAAATGTTTAACTAAATCTTTAAGACAGCTAGAATCATAGATTCATATATTTTGATTGGCCTTCTGTATAATATAGAAAGGAAAAGTGACAATGCAAGGAGTTTTGTGTTACTGAGATTTCAACCCATTGTAGGCTGATTCAGCTGGCCATGGTGAGATAGATACCTAGAGTATTGGATCCTTTCCTTGCTCATTGCTCCCTGGAAACCCCTTTGCAGAATTTTTTCAAGTATAGATTTCACTGGGATCTAAATAAAAGTATTTGCCTTCTCTCTGTATGTACATATATTTACTATGCCACTGTTTTTCTGTGTGATGCTGTGTAAGTAATTTCTTTCCTTAGCGCTTCAACCCCTGCCCGTTTAGTAAGTATTGCTGTCTAACAAAGTTTTGCAGTGCTAACTCCTGCAACATTTGCAGGATTTTCATGTTCTGTAGTGATGTTGCTAAATATAGCCACAGATAGATGGGAAAGGAACAGATTTACTGGGGGGAAAGGGCGTCAGACTCTGCCACTGCTAGTACCACAGAGGCATGCACTGTCAGTCATATGGTGATTTTGTGACTGCATCCATATAGACCTGCCAATCAAGATGGGAGCTGTTTTGGTACAACCATATGTCCTTCTGCATCATCGGGCCTTGCTCCCTGCTGTCCCTGTCTCCTGTGTTACACACTCCTGGCTGTATTGTGCTTGCTTCTGTACTAGGTCACATTCAAGTGCTCTGTGGCAGTTGTGCAGGGACATACAGCATTGGAAGGAGTGCTGCTGTTCGGCAAAGAGCACTTTTACATCTGCGAGTGCTTTGTGTTATCCCCTCTAGAAGAAGTCTACTGTACACGTCACTGCTTGTCCAGGTAAGTCATTCTTTACTCCCAGAGATCTGCTTGGTTAACATCAGTATTGGCACATGGATACCTAGAATTTGCATGAACTCTGCGGGGATTTCAAGAGGGATATTAGCACAGGAAGAAGTTTGCCATCTTTTCCATCTGTTCACAGGACTTGTTTAGCATAAATAACTTGTTCACAGGCTTTGGAGGTGCAACAAGAACTCCCAGCTCCAACAGATGGAGATGGTGGGCAGCCTAACACATACGTTGTTGTTTTTCAATTCTTTTAAAGTGTTGTTAATGTGTCTTTCTGACTGGCTCCCATCTTTTATTCATATGGAGCCTTTAGCTTCATAATCTCATAAGTTTTTTGTTTGTTTCTCCAAGACAGAATTGTGATTAATATTTGGCACACTGCTATCATCTTTGACTCATGATTTATTGAAACTGATCAATATTGAAAATGAGTCTGTTAGAGTTAGCTCTTTGCACATACTGTGTGCTCATGTGCAAAGCCCAGTGGGACAGTGAGTAACTCCGTGTTTTTACTCCCTGACTGTCTGCTCTGCATCCGATTCTTACGAAGTCCAATATTAGTCAATCTGATCAGGTGACTTAAGAATCGATTGGACTGGGTCCATTAAAAGCTTAGGTGGTTTTTCTATGGGATTTTCTATGGGCTAGGCTGTAGATAGCAATTGCAGTACATGTACACAACTAAAGTAATAATGAATTAATTGCTTAATTATTAGTTCAAATAATTGCTGTTTATAATAGCTGTGTGTTCATATGATGCTTGCCCTTTACCCAGGCTTTCAGGTTCTCCCACGCAGCTCCTTCCCTTGCTGCTTCTCAGACTTCAGTGTGCGCAAAATATTGCTGTTTGCCTATTTGCATGCACTAAAATAATTACAAACCTACACTTAGTCTCCACAGGCTCCTTATTTTATTTTAGAAACTAGTACAAAATCTGCCTTAAGTATTTAGCTTTATTTTCAATTCATATATGCCCCAGTTGATCTTGCTATCTCTTAGTATTTTTATTCTTCTTTAGGGGGGACATGGATGTTCATGAGGGCTCTCCTGATCTTTTTTGTTTCAAATTATTTTTTCCTTCTTTATATTTTTCTCTTCCAGCATCACTGATCCATTTATTTTTAACTTATGTCATAAATATCATGCTGTGGGAGATCAGACGTGTTCCCGTTATTCGTATCATGATATAAAAGAGATTCATCTGATGCGCTTTCTTCTGCAGGTAGGAACTAACATGCTCGGTCATTTGAGGAAAAGCTGCAACAGCAGTAATGACATGTGACTGAAAACTACTTGCCCAATTTTTACTAAGACTGCTAAGATTTCTTTGCCTGAGTCCCAAAATGCTTTTGCTTCATTAGCTTTTGGTAATACAAACTCCTTCCTATATTCACCAGAGCGTTTAAGCACCCTCACTGGAGTGGTTGGCTTATTAGTTTTTAGGCTAAAAATGTTCTTCACAGTTTATCTCAATGTTTTTGAAAGTAAAACTTGAAGACAGTTTCCTGTGTTTTGATGGAAGCTCCCAGTAAGTGTCTGACTTTCAGTAATACTCAGCTCCCACAGACTTCAGTAGTTTTGGACATCAGTGGGTTATGAGTATACCTAATATGCTTACCCTGGGCCTCTTGGAATAACTTTTAAGTTGTGCATGTGAGTTGATAAATGAAACATAAGTCAGAGCAGAGGATTTGAATCCTCTATGCCTTTAGCTGCACTACCCAGAAGCTACTCATCACCAGTGCCCTGGTACCCTTTCAGTTTTGTCTTGTTTAGATGAGCTTGTGATAAGAATCACAGAAGAATTGTAGCTAGACCTCTTCGCAGCACCAGAGCCTGTACTTGCTCTAGAGGGTTTTGGTACGGTCTGGAGAGTAATTCACAGATTTCGTTTGACAAAAATATGGAGTTTTGAAGCAGCTGTAACTAGTTACCTGTTATTTTGAAACCATTTTTGGAATGTTGAGATTCAACAGAAAATTAAGAAGTCATTCAGAAAATTCAAAAGTTAGAGAAAATGGGGCTGATAATTGTCTTATGTCATGTAGTACGGCACTCATCCACGATTCAGCCCTGGTTTTTTTTATATTTAATTATGTATGCAAAATGGACAATTTTAGTAGGTGACACTTTTTCAAGATGTAGCGTATTTCAGTGGTTAGGTCACTCTCAAAGCATGTATAGGAATGTTGAGTCTTATTCTGAGTAACTGTATGAAGATTATTTTTTTACATCACTAGTGAGCAACATGAACAGCAGAGCTGTCACCTCTTCTGTTTTGTGAAGAGCATCAAAGTTGCCAGTGGAATCTTGCCATCTTGTCATATAATCACGTTTGTGTATGCATGGATTTTTTTTAAACTTGTGAAATGGAAATGTTTTGTGTGACTCAAAATGAAAAATGGACACCAGTAAGAACAGTGTTTGAATGGGCCTGGGGCAAAGGTGGGGCTTGTTGGTTTGAGGGGTTTTTGTGGTTTTTTGGTTGTGGGGTTGTTTGTTTATTTTTGTTTTGTTTCAATCAATGAACTGAAAACTCGGGTATCTGTATCAGACTCTCAAATTCTTGCACTTGCACTCTATGCCACAAACTGCTTTGAAAAAATATTGCAGAAAAAGAAGAAAACTGATCACTTGTGCATTCCCTGTGGGACAGGTGGATCAGCTGTTTAGGCAGCTACTGTGCCTTAGAGCTGATCTCCTGTTCATGCACATATCCCAGCTCAGAGCAAAGCACTGTGAAACCTCAAGGACCAATTCTGTAATGGTGACACTTAAGCAGACTTGGTTTGGAAAGGTGAGCTTCAGAGCAAATGCTGCAAGCTGTTTATTGTCATAGCTGCTCTCATATTACCTTTCTGCTTTATAGTTCGTTTGTGAATTGTGTATGCAGCAGTTGCCATTGCAGTGTTTTTCTGGGTTTGTATTGCACCTGCCACATTTGGATTGAAACTCATGTCTGGGTTCCCAGACGCTACACGTTATTTATAGTTTTACTTGACTGACTTTGGGGAAAAAAGGACCACTCACTGAGTAAGTAATAGGATTATATGCAAATGCCCAACATAACAATGTGTGAAGACATTGCAGAAAAAAAGGTGTGAAGTTTTCAAATGTTATTATTTAAAGCTTCAGTGAGAAATGTCATAAACCCCCCCTTCCTCCTCTGCTGCTTCTAAGGAAAAATTATTTTAGCATTTCTGTTGAGGTCACTATTCGTTTAGAAAGCAGTATGGTTGCTTTTTAAAAGAAACGCTTATTAAGCATCCCTTCTTCATGTTATCTTTCTCACCTAATTAGAAGTTAATGCTACTATTGTTGTGTTAATCATACTGAGATTTCAAGATAAAAATTGCTTTAGAAGCAGCAGGAGGAAGCAGGTGATGGAACCAGTATCTGGAGTTTTGTTTTGCTTTAGAGAAGCAATTGAACTTCTAGTCAACCCAGTTGGACCGTTCCTACAGCTGAAGAAATTGGGAATATTAGGCATATTTTTGCTACACTTCTTCACGCTTAATACAAAGTCAGGGCCTTTTTTTTTTTAAAGTCCTGAAGAATTGGACAGGCCATGGTAGACTCTTCGCAGCACTAGGCTTTGCTCTGCAGCTTTTCACACTGTAAATGATTTACCTTTCCAGGAGATCGCCTTGGAAATATTCTTCAAAAATGGTTACTCCACATTTCTTGTCTTCCATGATAGCGACCGAAATAAGATATTTAAAAGGTAATCATTACTTCATAATAACATGTGAACACCCAGGTGACACTCCTGGTCTATTGCTCCTATTTATCCTGGCTTCAGATGTCTGTCTTGTGCTGCTCCAGCAGCTTTTTCTTCAATTGCATCTCCTTGGTGTTTAATGGGTTACACTTAAGCAAAATTATGAATTTTTCCTTTTGCTGACTTTTGAATTCTTTGGAGCATTACACAGCTGTTGATTTATCAAGGGAGCTAATGCATATGTAGGACTCTTCTAGCACCCAGTGGTTTGTTGTATGTCCCTGCATCCCAGGAAACTGCAACTGCAGCTATGCTGTTTCCTCTCACTGAGATGAGAGCCACCTCCATCTCACCTCACAGTACTGGATGAAAGAAGGTTTCTTCCTGCTTTCTTCCAACACACAAAATGTCATTAGATTATTTAGGAATAAAATATTTTTGTCACTCTGACTTCGTATCTTTGGTGTAGAGTTAACTTTTAACAATGGAATTTTTGTATTAAAAAGATTTTTCCTTATGTGCTTGTCGTGTTTGATGGAACTTGAATGTAACAATATGAAGTGATTAAATTGCACTTCATTTTCTTGCACTGTTTTTCCTACTGCATTTCTGGCCCTTATATCAGGTTTACTTTCACTGTCCTTTATGCAGCAAAAATACTTCACTATGTAGTTCTTCCTGTGGTAAATTCTGCATCTTCAACTGAAGGTTTGTGTTGTTAATTTCTAAACAATCATAGCAGTTCCTTCTGCTCCCAAAATCTCTGAACAGTTTCTAATTGAGTATTGCTTTAAAAGGCAGATTTATCTATTCTTCCTTTGTAAACTGGCTGCATAGTGTGGCTACTTAGAATCGTCAGGTTTTGCCCCTGAGACAGCTGCTTTGTTTAGTCCTTAGTTTTGCTGTCTCTCAGCTCTGACAAACATCTCTTGGGGGAATCTTGCTGAGGCAGTTCAAGATAAGATTTTTATCCTCAGCTGCCTGTATTGCCCCTCAGCTGAAGGTTACAAAACCTCTGTAGTTCAAGTATGTCTGACATCATAAACCCCAGTGAAAGTATATAGGAATGGCTGAGACATGGGTTGGCATTCCTTTCTGCCATTTTTGATAGATAAATGCCTGAGTGGGTTGTCATTCTCTGGCTTTAATTAATAGCACCTTAAACCGCCTGATCATAAGTCCATAGCTCTATGTATTGATTCAAGGCCCTGTTTGGGAAAGAAATTGCTTTTCTCCAGCCCATAGGCAACTCTTTAATATTAAATGTATGTTTTTGCTGTGTTATCTTGCAGCTTTGTCCTAGGTTAGAGTCTCAGTGAAATGCTGTGGCATCCTTCAGGAAGAAAGTTGCTGTCAGGACACAATATAGTTTATATGCATATGTAATGTATACAGATAACCATTTAAATAATTCATGTCTCCTACAGATTTTGCTCTTTCCAACCTGCTTTGAAGTCAAAGGGGATAACAGAAGAGTCCCTGAATATAAGGTAAAACACAGGAAATATTGGATAACTGTAGATAAGAAGTACAATTGTGTGGATTGTGTTGTACCTTAAAAACATCTGGAAACTTACCTATTTGTGCCCCATTTTTTAAAGATTCAAAGGTATCCCCAGAACTCCAAAAAACATTCTAGGGTACAGCATCCACAGTATGAAGATATGAAGAACTTGTTGAGTAGCTGACTATGCGTAGTTGATTAATAATTATTAACTCCTTCATATGACTTTATTGGTAAACTCTACACACATGATTAGTGTGGGAAAGAGACAGTCAGTGAGGTGAGGTTAGAGCTAACGCATAATGCTTCTGTGTAATTGCCTCCATATTGTATGGTTACGGTAGATGTCGATCGATGTACACATGGATGTTTTGGAATGTTGTAGTATCTGTGCAGTGGAGATTCCAACTTGTCACTCAAATTTACCACTGCAGGAAATAAAAATTTGCTCCTAGTGGGAGGTGATTGAGAGCATGTTCCATGCTGACCTTGAGTTATTTGCATACCTGTAATGCTTCTCAGTTTGGATATCTGAGGAACACAACCCTAAGTGCCTAGCTGATGTCTTCTGAAATAATCACCTGGAGGCTGGAATACTGTTGAGACCTGAGGGGCAGATTACCCCTATGAGTTGTTGTGGCCTGTTGTCAGCTGTACTCTTCTTTTTAATTTTCACTCCACCTGTTGTAGGTCATTACCTATCTTGTAAGTGAACATTTTTACCCCTGAATACCAGTCATCAGCTTGCAGAAAGTATCAGTGGAGTATGTGACCATCTCTGGCTAGAGCCTACCCTATGCCAGAGGTGACTGTTTACTCTATGGAGCATGATGTGTGTTCTGTGTAGAGTAATCAATAACTCACCCCAGGGTTTTCTTTCCCTGTGCTTGCTGGGTGCTCAACAGGTGGGAGTGTTTTCAGATAAGGTGCACTATGGCTGCAGGAACTTTGGGCTTTAGATGGGCTTGTGATTATTGTGAGAAACACTTCACTCATGTTTGGTCTCAGAGATTGAATCAGGCTGTATGTCTAGGTCTAAACTAGCCTGTCCTGAATCCTGTAAGGCTCTGCCTTCAGTTTTACTCCACTGGCTGAGAGAGGACCCTGTGAACCTCATTCACTCTGAGAATGTAAGGGGCCTTTGATATAGCTTTGTCTGGGCCATGTTACAGCATGAGCTGAAATAAAATAAATATAAAATAGTGCCACTGCCTAAGTAATGATCCCAGAAAATCTGTGCTTAAGTGGAAAGTTAGAGAAAATTACTCCAGTGGGCATGCTTCCCTTTTACCAAGCTCCAGTCTGGGAACTGCAGGACTGAGGACTTCATGAGTTTACTTTTCCCTCATTTGAATTCTGGAGCTCCTTCTGAGTTAGGAAAATTCAGGAGCAATACAAGAGGCTTCTTCCCCATCTAGGGGGCAATGGCCATCTTCCATAGCATCCCAGCTTTTCCAGCCCTACCTGAGATAGGGAGGCAGGCTAGACTAAGCTCTTTGCCCAGCCACACTATTAATAATTGCACAGCTGAAGCATCAAAAGAAGAAATTGCTAGTATCATATGACTTTGAGGTAGTAGCATTTCTGGGAAACCCCATATCAGTTTTTCCATCTGGTCCATAGCAATAATACACAGGAGTTCTGACTCCCAGGCTCTACTGTAGCTATTTAAAAAATGGTAAGGGATTGTTACTGGACAACTGAGTACTTTGCCCCTGGCACTTTAGTCTTCATTTAAATATACTTAAATGTTTTCCGTCACCATATGTTACTATGGCCACAGCCAGCACCTCTTCTCATATCATGCTTGACTGCTTTTATAATCTGCTCATTGCTTGTACCTGCATAATGCTGTTTGCAGGCTGTCGGCTCTCTGCCCTAGGGGTGTGATTTGAGCAAGTGAATGTGTGTGCTCAGGTGCACACGTGCATGCGCATATGTGAACAGAAAGCTAAAAGTAATTGGGGACACCAGACCTGATTTCATCAATTCACCAGCTGACTCTTGGATCATGGAAGAGGGTGACTCTTCTTCTCTTAGTCATTGCTTAAGTGATATGCCCAGGACCCTTAAAAAGAGCAGTCCTTTCCCTATCCTTTCTCCATTCTGTACCTTCCTTGGAGGGAGACTCAGAGGCAAGTATAAGTAATGGTGCTGATTGTGTTGTGCAAGTTAAAGATCACTGCACCCAGGTGTAGCACCAAAAATGCAAGAGAACTTTCTTATGCAGAGTCTGACCCCTTGATGGCAAACAGGATCACTGGTTGTTTAACTCTAATCATTGTGTTTGCACTGCTTAGCTACTCCTGAGCGTAACATTTGTGTCTGCTGCCTCTGATGAATGGGAACAGGCTCATGGTTCCTACACTGACAGTGCTGAGATTCTCTGAGGGGTTGTTGGCAGCCATCAGCAACAGAAGGTTCCCAGGTCTGTTCCTTTTCCTCCAAATGGTATTTACTGAGACTAGTTTAACTGTGTCTCACCCTATGAAAATGAATAGGACTAATGTTTGGGGCTCAGTGGTGGGAGTGGACTTGCTAGAAAAACCTATTTTTTTGAAGTTGCCTTCACTGGACACGTGTGCACACAAAAAACCAAAAAAAACCCAAAACCCAAACAACCCCTGAACATGGAGAGCATGTTGTAGGAACAGGTTCAGATGCTAGGAAACAGTCCTTTGTTTCTGAAATGCACCCGTTCCCAAATATACATCTGTTTTAGAGACCACACAGATCTGCTGCTTCTAAAACTGAGTAGATCTTTAAAGGAGGAGAACTGCAGGAAAAGAGAGGAGGAAGGAGGTCATTAGCTTGGGCTGGACTTCATGGGACATGGTCTGTGGAGTGCCTTGGTAGATTTCAGGGATGTTTGCCTCTTAATCTCCATTCTTCTTGGTTATCCTTTGCAGAGGAATTGGGTGTAAGGAGTAAAGGGAAACTTATCTTCTTTGAGGGGCTGGGTTGTTCATTCTTTAACTTGTTCAGCTTGTCTCTGTCATCCTGACACGTCTTCAAGCAGGAACAGCACAGGTCTTTCTCTTGTACTAAGTACAGTGTTTCTATGCGTGTGATGGAGTCGGCATGCTCTTCTTGCTTTGTTGAACCTGGGAAAGGGTTTCTTTTTGCATTCAGTTTCTTGAGCTTGGGGAGCTTTTTCACACTGTTTGGAATGGTGGTCAAAGCATTGTCAAAAAGACCTATCTCCTTAAGTTCCTTCAGGGCACCAAGACTGGTGGGAATACTGTCAAGACAATTCAAGCCAAGGTTGAGAATATGCAGGTTCTTGAGAAGGTTCAACTCCTCTGGCAGATTTTTGGTGGTCAGCTTGTTATTGCATATATTCAGGTAAAAAAGGTTCTGAAGCGTACCTATTGCCTCAGGCAGCTCCTCGAGCTGATTACTATGCAGGTCCAGCCAGCGCAGTTTCTGGAACTTCTGGATGCTGCTTGGAATCTTTTTTAACATATTTCTGCTCAAATCAAGTTCATCCACGTCAGCCAGTTTCAGAATGCACTTGGGGAAGGTAGTGATACCCATCTTGCTTAAGTCAAGGCGACGCCCTCCATCAAAAGATATCCGGATGGCATTTTTGGCAATTTTCAACGTGATCTTCTTCCCTTTTTGACCTTTTTCTTTCCCTCTGGCCATCTCCCCACTGAGAGACAGACACACCAGATTCTGTGGATGAAGTGTAAGAACTCCTGTAAAGCCTTTGAAAGCAGTGGTTGTTACTCCCTAATTAAAAACAAAATAATCACTTATAAATTAACATGTTGACTGCTGGACTCTGCAGAAAGTCATCTTTTTAAGGTCAGGACTTTTCACCCCTGGAGCTGCAACTAGGAAAGTTCTTCCCAAAAAGTATTTTGTGTAGGTGAAACTCTAATTTACAATATTATTTTATTGCATTATAACACCTATATTGCATTACAGGGTGAAATTACAAGTGGAATAAATTCACCGTCTTTCATCCCCAAATCATACTGATTTGAGTGCAGCATGCAATGAAACTGAATTAAATGTGTTGTTATCCATGAGCCATTTGAGGACCTGAGCAAAACATATTGCCCAGGGAGGTGGTGGAGTCACCATCACTGGAAGTGTTCAAAAAATGTGTAGACATGGCATTTCAGGACATGGTTTAGTGGGCGTGGTGGTGTTGAGTTGACAGTTGGACTTGATGATCTTAAAGGTCTTTTCCAACCTTAATGATTCTATGACTTTATATTGTGGGTCTCAATCCAGTCCTTAGGGACTGCACTAAAACAATCTATGCAAAATTGTAGCTATTCTACCAGACCAACAGTTTGCGTGCTTTACAGGCCTGACATCTGTTGACAGGTTGCTTTAAACATCCTGTTTAAGGGACCTGAGCTTTGGGCTCTAGACACTACTGAAGGATTAAACATTTAAAGCAAATCACTAAGAGTCTTGTTTTAATCAGAACCTCAGGAATACAGTGGGCTCACAGATTTGCCAGGACTACTTGCAGTTCACACATCACCTGCAGGGCAAACTGCAGCAGGGGTCCATGTCAGTGCTGCTAAATAATGTGTTAAACCAGGCCTTGCTAAGCTAAGTGTCTCCTGTGTTTTCAAGGACTGATTCTGGATACTCTAACCTCGTCTTCCTATCCATGCTGTGGGATAGATGGAATCACATTCTGAAGGTGCCCTGCCCTCAGAAAATGCATGTAGGTGTTCTGGTCAGACTTTTCACTCATACTGATGCTCAGTATGTGCTACATGCTTTGTTGAATTGAGACCTGTATTAGTCATAGTCCACTGTAGTCTCAGGTTTGGTGAACTGTCTCTCTAATCGAAGGCCATCAAATACAGCTGCTAATTACGGCTAGTGACAAAGGAAATGGGCTTCTTCCCTGGAAATGGATGACAATGTCCCTCTTGCCCAGAGCACAGAGAGCATGGGTTACAGCTGGCTAATCTCAGGATGGTCCGGGTGCTCTGGCATTTAATTGTGAAGAGTCAAATTGCAGCTTTGATGAATGATTGTTTGGGACAAAATATGGATTTGTCTACAACACATTTCCCTATTAGAAAGGCTTCATTACAAACCCTTCAGGCTTTTTGGCTACTCATTAATCATGTGCAAATACATGAAGGGGAAGCTTACGCTACAACCAAGGCATTTCAGCTCCTTTTCAATTACATGCCATAGCCAAAAATAATGCAAAAGCAAGGGGGATCTGCCAGTTACCACCCACCTTCCCGAGAGCTCTGTAATGAGGCAGATGCTTTAGAAAATCCTGAAAGCAGCACACTGGGGTCAGTCTTACCCCGAGGGTATGTTCCAAAATTGAATCTTTGTTGTTTTATGTAACAATATTTAAACACAATTTTTTCTGTGTCTCACTCCCATGTTTCTGTCTCTCACCAGTACTTACAGGGCCATATTACCATTATATCTGAATGCTTCTCACTCTTTGCTGTATTTAACCTTACAGTGCTGCAGGGGCATTATCAATAGTATTCTTTCCATAGTGTAGACTGGTGACTGAAGCAAAGTACTCTACAGTGGAAAATTAATCACTTTTTCCACCTTTGTTGATGTTAGCTTGAATAATTTGCCCAGGAGTGGGTAGGAAGTTCTGGTGATCGAAACAATAGTTTTTTTAAATCACATTTCACTCATTTCAAGGATTTGATGCAATATTCTTGTTGTCAATTCTGCAAAGACAAAGTTCAGCTGCATGGGAAATGCCAGAGTCCTACTGCTGATACAGGACACCCTGAGTGCCTTACTGGTGCACAGAAGGCAACTACCATGCTTCAGAAAAAGATCTGCGGGGCAGCTTCCTTACACTTTGGCAAGCTGGAAAGAGACTTTCTGTTTCCTGCAATTGGTGTGAACCTGGTGACTTTTGGATCAAACTTTCTTTTTGTTTGAATTTTGTGTTGGATGAGTTGACCAAAACATTTAGTGCATTTTGACCAGTGAAGTTTTTCAGACAAGTACACCTTTAAAACAATGAAAGAGAGCCTCAAGGAAAAGTACATATTTTTTTTCTAAATTCAAAATAATTTCTTTTAAAATGCTTTTTAAAAATCTTTAAAACTCTCAGAAAGAAAAAATTTTCTTCAGTTCCTAGTAATCTTTTTCTGTTACTTTTCATTTAAAATCAAAGGAGGAAACATTGATCCAAAGCAGTTTCCTTTCTTAAAAATACCAGCTAGCCAAAAAATCAACCTTTTCTACAGCTGCCTGGTAAGGCTGGTTCCCAGTGCTGGTGTCCCTCGGTGCTGTGCGTGCCTGGGAGCACTAGAGGGAGCCTGGTGTAGCAGGTTGAGTGCCGGAGGCTTGTCAGGAATGACAGTGCAGTTTAACCTTTTGGGTTTGGGTAGTTCGCTGTCAGTAATCCTTGCCAGCTTGTTACAAGGTTTGAACTTGGAACTTTCAGATGTTTAAGAAGTCCAAACAAACAGATCAGTGTAATTTTCCTGAAGACAGATCTCTTTGTGCATTATCCAGTACATCATACAGACTTCGAAGAAATTTAACCACCCCCTTTAAGTTGGATTTTTTTAAAATCCTGCTGTGGACCACTAAGATGCACTGATCAGGAAAACATGAGTCCCTAGGGAGGGCTCACACTTTCCAAGTGCTATTTCCTTTGGGTTAAAAGTGGGAGCCACATTTCAAATTTACAAAACGATGATTTGCAATCCCAAAGGTAGGGATTAGCATTAGAGGTCTGCCGAAACATTGCAGTGTACCAGACAGCTTGAAGGGAATGAATAGCTCTCTTGTCTCTTCATGCTTGTAAACTAATTATCAGTGTTTCACAGGGCTCTGGCTGGAGATAATGGAGCTTACTTAGCCACATCTCATTTTCTTTAGCTCCACATAAGAGGGCTCCAGTTCTGTAGCCACTGATATTAAAAATTCAGGAATTGGAGGAGCCCTCCTTGCTGTAAATGTTAATTATGCCTGTTTGATCTAGTGCTTGCAGTGCATCTCCTGGGATAGCAGAGGGAAAGGTACATATGTTTCCCTGTTACCAAAGAAATTATGATGACAAGAGGGAACTCTTATTTTCTCTAAACTTTCACTCCACTGCCAGGTTCACCCTCTGAGTTGCTGGCAAGTCTTTGCCCAAGGGTGCGGTGTTGCATTTCTGTGTGATAAGGTCTTGCTAAAGAGGACCTTGACTAGAAAATTCTTTCACTTTTTATCTACACTTCATAAAATCTTTGGTCTGGATTGGGCTTTTGAAAGCCCAGGACTAATCCCAGAGCTTTGCGGCTGACCTGACACAGAAATCAGTAGAAAATGTCTGTCAAGGGCATCATGCTGTCTCTGGTGCTTTGTGTTGCTGGGAGCTGCAGGGAAGGAACAGACCTTGAGCATCAGGACTAGGACTCTCAGTGTCTCTATGAGTCAAGGAAGGATTGGAGATTACTTTTTATCTCTACTTAAGCACTTGCACAGGGCCCAGTTGTGACCCATTGTAGCTTAAGCCTGTCTGAAGAAAGAACTCTGATCCTAGACAAATATGGATTTGGACTCTCATGATGCAGCCTCTTCTAACCTGAACTTTTCTTATTCCTTTCTCAGCATAGGGCTGGCAGGAGCAGAACAAGCCTTTGGCCTATGACACTGTCTGGGTGTTTCAGGACCTCCTCCTCTGTGGTTCTGCCTGTTTTTTCCTTGCATAGGTTGCTGCTTCCTACTTCACTGCACCCAAAGCTGCACAGAACCATCTTGATCCCATCTTGAACTAGTCTGTGAGAAGAAGTTTCCTCTGTCTTTCTTCCTGCAAGTCTGCATATTGCAGAGCAGACTTGCCAATCCCAGTGGAGCTACACATGCCCTGCACCTCTCTGGGGGCAGGAAGACAGTGAGGTGATACGTTTTAATTCACCCATGGAATAGGTCTATGGTAATACTTTCATAGTAAGCTTAAAACCAGCATTTGTACTGTGAATGATTTTGCATGAAGCCAAGCAGTTCCAGGTAGGGTAGGTTTTTATTTCCTTGCTTACAAGCCTGTTAAGCCTGTTACTATTTCTTTGTTGTTGGATACGACCTGCTGTGGAAGAGACATTAATTCAATGACTATCTTAAATGCAGTCTCTTGCTAACATCCAGGTTTAGACTAAATCCTGCCATGAGCAAATAGATAGCGAGAGGTTTCCTTCCTTAATTTTCTTACTTTTCTAGATAACTTCGGAGCCACACAGTGCAAGGTCACTTACAAAACCAAGGCCCACCAAGAATAAACAAAAATATTGTTTCATCTTAACAATTCTGCCAGAGTGCCCCCCTGCATAAGATCTTACCGGCTAGCAGCTAGGAAGACTTAGAAGGCGAGGTATAGATGTCACAAGTTGCTTGTTTTTTTCAGCAGTGTGGGATGAGCCTTCATGGTCTGTTATTGTGAAGTTGTCCTCTGTCTACTCCTCTTTGAGTAATGAATTAGTCTTTCAGTCTGTAAATAAACCCGTGAGCAGGGAGCACACGACAATTTCCTTTTCACAGTCCTGCAAATTCTGAATCGTACTTCCTTGTCGGAAAATGGCAGCCCTTCAAGAAATTTGTGTATGTGAGTGTGCAGGGGCAGGAGGAGTGGCAAAAAGGACTTGCCCAGCTCCAGGGTCTCTATTCAGTTCTTCCAGAGCCTGTGAAACTTTTGTTCCTAAGCAACAACAATGCTAGGTCCTCGGAGATCATTAACATAATGTTTGGTTCCAGCATGCAAGTTCAAGCTGGAAGGAAAAGAACTGAACGGCATGCAGTGCCTGGAAATGTTAGATTTCAGATTATGCAGAAAGAAAAAGCATCTGGACCTCTGGACCTGCTTAGAAGCTGTTTGTCAGGTTCTAACATTGCCTTAACTGTCCATTTTAGTAATTTGTCTATTTAATTTTTCTTGGCTGTAACACAGTGTGAGATACTTGTATGCGTGTTAAAACTTGCACATTTGTGATACTATCCTTTGCATGTGATGGATTGAATAGATATGGACACGGGAGGGAAGGCTCATTCAGCCGTGCAGCAGAGAGGATATGAGCTGCAGTTTATATTTATCTGTGACCTTTTAAAGTGCAGTTGATACAATAATTTCCCTTTGTAGCATGTGAATTTACTGGAATTTGTTTCTGACTGGGGCTACCAAGCTCCAGCTTTTAGTAACTGGTTGCAATAATTTCAAAATAGTATCTGGAAAAAAAGAACTATGCTGTGTGCTTTGTGGTATGTATTGTTCACAGGAGATGCAACACTGAGGTCCCTCTCTTGCTGAGAATGGGTCTGAGATATTATTGGCATAAAGAAGCTGATAATGTTGATGGGTTTGCCTGATTCCAGGGTTAGAGATTGCATTCTGCTCACCTCAACAAATTAATTGAATTTACTTAACGTTTTTCTTCTATGACCTGAAGTATGCCTGGGTGCAGCATTTGTGCAGTGGAAATGTTATCCCTTTGGTTTAAGCCTGTGAATACCCACAGTGCAAACAGTGTTCTGTAAATGGGGGAGATTCCTTTCTCCCTCCCCAGCCCCTTCAAGACATCCTACTTCAAGGAGCCGCACTTTAATATTATACTTATTTATAAATTTTATGTTATACCTCTACTCATTGAGTACAGAGCAAGAATACCCAGAAGGTGCACTGGTACAATCAAATAAGGAGGACCCTGTACCTTTATTCTAAAGTAATCTAACCTAACAGTTTTCTGAGGTTTGATAGAGACTTGATTGTTTCACAAGGAAAGCTGACATTCCTTTTGGTGGCTGCTTTTCTCTTTTAATAGTAGGACTTTGACCTAGGTTGTGGCTTACCAGGAAAGGGATTTTCCTCACAATATTTTTGGTAATTGCAAAAATTCTTTAAGAGAAGTGGTTTTAGGAGAGCTTTGGCACTGTTTGTAGGCTTAAGAAGTCTGGGGGATGGAAGACAGAAAATGAAAGCAGTTTTGTGAAGTCTAAGAATGCAATTAAGTTTACTGGAATTTTAGTATTAATTTCAGTGGGGGAAAAATCTTACCCTTTGAGATTCTCACATCTGCAATGAATCTCCAAATGGCTTGAGGTCCACCTGTCTCTAGCTAATAGAGAGCACTGGCTATCACAAGAGTGAGATCATAGTCTGATGTTAATGGAAGAGGGATTAATAAATTACTTATGCATAGCGTAGCCAAAGGTAGATCATCATTACTACACACCATGCTTAGATACTGCCATGGCTAGTGCCCTACAAATACCTTATAGATTTAGACATATATACATATGTAGGTACTTCTCTTGACTACACATAACTTCCCTTGAAGTTTAGTTATTTACATTTATAAAGCAGTTCTGTTTCTTTTTCAAACCAGGCTTTGATTATTTATTTTTAAATGCACTTACTGTGGTTGGATAGCTGCAGCTGATCTACTTTGAGCTTTTGCTATGCTGGCTAGAGAGGTGTTAGCTGGAGGAATGCTGATTGATTGCCAAGGAGAAGAGAGGAATAGGCTTGAACTGCCTGTAATGTGATTCATGTTCTGAACCCCTGTGAGTCAACAAGAATGCAGAATTTCAGATCTCTGGGGACTTGGAGGGAGCATCCCTGCTGGTCCCCTGAGACTCAGAAGGATGGCTCTTACAGGGGAGTCACTACATTTAGCCTTGCTTATTTTCATGATGTGGTGAACTCATCAACTTCTTTGAGTTATATAGTGGCTTCCAAAGTCAGCAGAGAGATGATTGTTTTGACCCTTGCAGAGTCCTTATTAGCTGTTTAGGGCTTGTGACAAGCAGAGCAAGAGTTCACCTAGAGGGTCATGGCACCCACAAGTCAACATATGTTATGTATATTTGTATAACATACGAACTGGCCCAGTTTAGTCCTGATTATAGTAATTTATAATGTTCCTACTTTAAAATATTGGAGGACTGATGGGTTGAGCAGGTTTGTACATTACATAACCCCCTGCTTTCTAACTCAGCCATAAATCCAAAATAAACCTAGGCGGTTTAGTGAGTGAGTCTGCCCCTGTGGAAAGAGAAGAACCTAACCTGATCCCTCTGTGACAAACACCCTAATCCAACCACACTTCAAATAATGTCAGGAATCCTGATCCTGTTCCATCCCTTTGAGATACTCTCTCTGAGTTCCAAATGTCTGTTGGAGACCTTACAAAGGCCAATGGGGTAAAACTCTGTGAAATCTACGTATAGTGCAAGAGGGCTGAATTGTAAAAGGTAAGTGCTCATGATATCTGTTTTCTACTTTAGAATTCCTACGTTCTTGAGCTGCGTGTGGCTCAAACTGGGGGTGCAAAACCACCATAACTCTCCTTTAGTCAATAGACTTTCTTCTGATTTACAAATTAGACCATCATATAATCTATTCTTTTTTTGGACAGAGTGAAGATCCTATTTTCCCATATCAGATGTGAACTACACCTTTTTGTGTTGCCTCATTTCTATAAATAGAGACTATGATTGTTAGGTTTCATGTGCTTAGCAGGAGAACTAAACAAAGCTTAGGAGCTGTAGACTATGAGATAGAACTGGTCCTGGGTTTCATGTTTCTTCATGGAATAGGTTATTACTTAGGCTATGCAAGAACCTTCCCTTAGATACACACTTTTCTCTTAAGAGAGTGCCTAAGCAAGGAACAAAATACTGTGTCACGTAAACCTTAGTGTTTTTCTTTTATGTACACTGGTCCAGGAGTGAATAGGCAGTAAAATAATGATTCATAATCATGAGAGCTAGTTTACAAGAATTTACTACTGCAATTTCAATAAAACTATAATGATCATAGACCATTCCAGAGTTTTATTTAGATATTTGAGGCTGCTTTAAGCCTAGCTTTGTGGATTTCTAGTGTGATCCAATACAGAGCACAAAAGTGCAAAGTAGCAGCTAGCTATGCATGTAACAGTTTTATAATCTATGGACTGATTTCCTTACACTATCTCTAAGGTAGCACCTTAGGATTAGTTTAGTGTTGTACACTCAAAGGGAAAAGGATCTCCTACCACCAGTGATATTGTATCATATCAGTAACCCTGTTTACTTTGGCAGATCAAAAGTCTCTTTAAGCCAGAATCTGCCACTTAACTCAGTTTGTTCTCTAGGAATTGACAAGAGCAAGTCCATGGCCTTCAGAAAGTGACACAACTTCTAGCTCAGCGTAGTTGAAATGTTACTTTTGTGTGCTCAGAACCTTTCACCCTTTTCGTGTTTTCATGTGAATTCCCCTGTTTAGAATCTGCCTTCAGCTGGTTGGTTTTTTGTTTAAAGTTTCAGTAAAAAGTTGTGTTTTGAGAACAAAGAGTGGAAAACCCATATTTACTCTTACTTTAAAAAAAATTATAAAAATGGCAACCCATTTTTTAAGGACTACATTAGTTTCAAAGTGCTTTATGCAAAAGGAATAGTTGTGATATGGAGACTGAGACACCTCTGGTTTCAAGCTAATGTCTTCATGCTTCAGAAAAACATGAACCTTTGAGAATAAGGCTCCAGAATAGAAACATACAGCCTTAATGGTACCTGTCACTGTAGGTGTACAGTGGGATGAGGCTGGGAGCACAGACTGGTTAGCGGTGTGACTTAGCTTGGAACAGTTGAGGAGATTGCTGTCCCCAGCTGTCCAACAGCCTCTGCTGCGGGGGCATCATCTCTGCCTGTGGGTGAGCTTCTGAATTCTTGCAGTTTACTGTGTGGTATTACCCCCACAGTTTGCAGTGGTGTCTTAAGGCAATCAATCCATCCTTAGCACCACCACCCTATTTCCTTCTTTTTTCTTTATTAAATATCATACTTTAAGTGGCATTTCATTCAGGAGCAGACTGGCAAGTAGCTTAGGGAGGTTCAGCATGTCATAGGGAGAGAGACTAACAGTGATAAACTAATCAGACATCTGAAGCTGGGCCATCCCTGTTCCTCAGGCAGAGACTTCCTTCCTACTGAAAGCAGTAGTGGAACTTGCATCCTGTAGCATTAACCTAACTGATGGCATGCTCTGGTTTTGGAATGATTTGGTCAATGATGAATTTTCAACTTTCTTCTAGTGTTGGTGTTCTCTCATTTGTGTGAGATGAGAGCAGGGTGCACAGGGACCACAGATGTTAATGTGTTGGCTTTCTGTTATTGTTCTGAAGCAGGTTATTTCAATCGAATGTTTGTTCCATACAGGAAACACTCAGGAGGGGAAAAGACAATGCTCCAGAAGTGGCAGGTAAGCTAAATCTTGGCTGCACATGGTTAAGAGAAGAATATCAGCACCTGTCTGTGTGTCCACACACAGATATGTATGTGTATACGTATGTGCTTCAAGGCCTAAGCTGTTCTTTCACTGCTGGAGGTGAGGTTATTGGTAAGAAGAGCAGACTATTTACATGTGGTTATTGCAGAGGTTTTGTTTCTCCTCCTGTGAAACATATGGTGCTACTGTCTGGCAGATTAAGTGTGATTTTTATGCACATTTTTAAACTGAGACCAAAGAGGGCCACCTAGTTGAAGGACTGTTCACAGATCATCTGTACATCTAAATCGGTGCACCTCTCGTTTTCCCAGATGTTTTGCTGAGAGATGCATTTACTTTCCTGTACCCCTGATCTTGATGACCCAAGACATATTGAAGAAATCTATATCTTCTTGTTTATATGTAGCACTTTGTGCAGCCTTTTCTGTACAGGCAGTTCAGGATTTTCCAATATACAGATAACATGCATTTGGCTCACTCTTAAATTGGTAAAAAATGCTCTGTTATGCAAATACAACATAAAAGCAATGGGCAATTACAGACAAATACAAATGGCCTGTCTGAAGAAGAGCCAGAACGAAGACTCAGATACTGTTGAATGGATTGTTGTGTAAGAGACATTGTGCTGATCTGAACGGCAATGAGTGATTGATTACACTATTTATAATTCTTGTCCTAGTGGAACAGCGGGACTCGAGCGTGCCTTTGAGGCATGGTTTTCAGGGGTGGAGTTAGGAGATTGTAATGCTTGTTTCCTTTCCCTGGCAGAAGAGGGAGATCAGCAACTTTGATTACCTCATGTACCTGAACACATTGGCTGGCCGCAGCTACAACGATTACATGCAGTATCCTGTGTTTCCGTGGGTCCTCGCTGACTATCACTCCGAGGTCAGTGCTTGCTGCAGCATTCTGTACTTTCTATGATAGCAACCATACAAAGGTTTGTTGAATGATGCCGTTGAAGCAGAGAGGGGTCTAGACCAAGGGTTCAAAATCTGAGGTAGTTTGAACTGTACTGATTCTTTATAGATTAGCCTTATCTTCAAATCAGCACACTGAGGATCACATTCTGCCTCAGAAAGGTGGATGAACATCTGTTAAATACATACCTATTTAAGGGCAGCCTGCATCGGCTCAGCAGACAGGCAGGAACAAGCTTCTGTGACCCCTGACAAGGAGGTTTGGACAGAAAAGCCTTGAGAGCAATTTGCAACCTGCCAGGTCCTTTATTTATGAAGCTCCTTGTACATGCTATCCTTTCAGTGGCACATGCCATCACTCTCTTTCCATCCCAGTTCTGGAGATGGGTGTTTTAGTACTGAGTCTGTGGCCTTCTTGTATAGGTGAAACTTCCAACACGGCCTTGCCACTATCCAGTGTACTGAGCTAGCCATGATGTCTAAGACTCAGTGATCTAAAAATCCGTATCTTTGCTGGTTTTGCTTTTCAGACTCTAAATCTTTCTAATCCGCATACATTTCGGGACCTGTCAAAGCCCATGGGAGCGCAGACTGTTGAGAGAAAACGCAAGTTCATCCAGCGCTACAATGAGGTGGAGAAGAGTGAGGGTGAGTGTTTTAGGAGACTAACAGACAGCAGAAGCTTCAGCACCCTCAGGCCTTTGAAGATGCTGGTGAATCCCTTGGAAAACGTCAGACAAAAACTTTCCACAGCTGTGGCTAAGGGAAGCACCATGTCGAGATCCTCTCACTTCTGGGTACAAACTGGTTGAGGATTCAAAGAGAAATGACTCCTGCAAGTACTGCCTTATGTGCCTTGTACCGCTGCATTCTGTCCTCTTCCCTTGGGCAGGAAGAGACGCTACAGCAAAAAACAATGTTCCCTAGGAAAGACTGCTCTGTTAACTAGGCTGCACGTATTAGTCTTGTCTGTTAGCTAAGCTGCAATGTAGAAGATTGATGCACACAGCTTAGCTAAAAGCTACTGTAAGAAAAGGAAACAGGACATTGAAGCTGTTGACCTCTGGAGATGGACTTTTTTTGGTACTAATGGGGAAGGGGATAGTCTGGAAAGTTGAAGGCCACCTTCTTCAGAAAATGAAATGTGGAAGGCAAAAAAAGAACATACAGAGGTGTACACAGTTACTAAACTGTGCACATTCAATGTAAATATGCAAGGTGTGCTCAGAGATCCTTGAACATATCTGCTTTAAATACCTACTCCCTGTTTAGATGTGCTATGGTAACTGGATGCTATGGGCTTGAAATGGTGGTATTTTGCACTGAAATCTGGTTTGTGTCCAATTTCCAGGAGACCTGTCAGCCCAGTGCCATTACTGTACTCACTATTCATCAGCAATTATAGTGGCATCTTACCTGGTCCGAATGGAGCCATTTACCCAGACCTTCTGTTCTCTGCAGGTAAGGGGGCAAGACAGCTTCCCTCCTACACCTCGTTATGAACCATGTAGCACATTATAGTGGCTATGTAATGAAGAAGGATTAATTCTTTCAACATTTTCTGTACACTCTGTGTGGACTCTGGGCTCACTGAAGGCTCTATGCTGTCTGTTTAATTCAGTGAAAACATCTTAATGGGAGCATGACTGATGCCTGATGATCTTGGTTTTTTCTGAGGGAGAAGTATTATTTAGTTTTGGTCCTGTGATGCATTTTGTGAGAGCTAAGGCATGTAAACACCTAGACAATGTTTTGCTACCTGTCTGAATATAAGCTTCTGACTTTAGGGCATATGAGACTTTCATGGTAGGCATTCTAAGCCCAAATGCCCATACAGTAATGCGGTTACAGGCAAGCACTTGGAGCTGGCTGTGGTGGCATAATGAGCGTTTCTGGGCCAGATGAGGATGTACAGGTCCTGGTGGGTGGGGAATGATAGGGATCATGGGATCAGCTCCCTGAAGAAGTGAGTGAGACTACATCCAGTGCTGGAGGAATATTTTATTTGAGCTTGTTCTGAATTTGCCATGGTTTTATGGTGCCAAAAGCACTCCCTATGGAACTGAATTTCATGGCAACTGAAATTTGTGCTTACCTTTCCCACCTGATCAGCACAAAGGGGCAACAAATTTCCTGATTGCCCTCTTCAGCAGATAGTTGGTGCCACACAAGCACAGACACTTGGGCTGTAGCAGTTGTTACCCTTATTTCTGTAATATGCCTTGTGTTATAGCAGGATCTATCAGGAGGACAGGTCCTTAAAAGTGCATTTTTTTAGGGAATCTCTTGTTGAAATCTGCCTATCATTATGGAGCAATGAGGGAGACAGCTAGGCCAGAATATTCTACCCTCAGGAGACTGCTGTATGTATGGTGAGGACTGGCCAGCAGTGAGGACTCCTGCAGCTCTCCAAGTGCTTTGCTGTTGTGCTGGTCTTTTTTCTTTTCTTTTCTTTTTTTTAATTTTATTTTTAAATGAACTAATACAAATAAAGTGCTGTGCTAATTAAGTAATAAGCCCTATGATATCAGCTGTTACCAGCAGTAGCTGATGGGTTAGTGAACCACCTGAGGCAATGGATACCATTGCACTCTGTGAGCCATATGTTAGCTGCAGTTATGAATGACTGTGGAGCAGTTATTTCTTGTAAACAACAAAGGCTGCTGTATCTCACTGGCACACTTTTCATGCATAACAAATTCCCATTCTGAGTAGCTGCTTTGCAGCAGTATTTGTGTGATTAGAAGGTAACCAGCATTTTTGTGGGGATAGTTATCTTCAAAGGCTGCTGAGCTCTCAAGCACTCCAAGTTTTGTGTGGATATGGATCCACTGAAACTGCTGAACTTCTTCCAGTCTCATTCCTTTGCTTTTATGTTACTGCATGTTCAGTTGAGCTCATTGTTTTCACTTCTCCTAGGTGACTGGTGCTATAGTGGCTTAGGAATTGCTAAGCATGAGATGCAGTCAGGCAAACAGCAGACCTGAAAACTGTATGCACAAGTCAAGAGCAGGTTGGAAAAGGAGCACTCCCAAACTTAAGACCTTGGAAGGCTGCAGAGTTGGGAGCTGTGAAAGCTTTCCAGAATCTTAAAAAGTGGAAAATCTATGCCTAGAACTGCAAACCGCCAGTCTGAAGGCACATGACAAGGAAATGCAACAACTTGGGTGCACCCTTTGTGAAAACCTGATGTTGGCTTACCATCCTCTTTCTCAAGTCAAAGAATTGATTTGCACCTGACCACAGAAGGCGGCAGTGAGGAAGTATTGCCTCTAGTAAGGGAACTGTATGGGAGTTTACAAAACTTTGTGATTTCACATTTTAATTAAGTGTTGAGATCTGACTCTGGAGAAAAGTGTGTATGTGCTTTGCATGTTGTACTGGTATGGATAAAAAACTGGCTCCTCAGACAGGTGTTGGACAGTACCTTCTGCTTCACCTTAGCAAGTACCTCCCAGAATTCCTTTCAGGTGTTGGTCTCAGTACCACAAAAAAGCAACAAAGGTTTCTGTGTTTAGTGTCTTTATTGGAAAGGCATTCTAGGACCCAATGCCCTCAATAATTAGTGACACTTGCTTTTGATTCAACTCAGATTTTATCCCCTTTTATTCTTATCCCGCTGTTGCATTTCAGCTATCAGGCTAATCTTCTTTCCTGGCATTTACCTCTCAAACAGAATAGGGTTCTTACTCTTCATTGTATCACTGACTCTTGAGCCGTCATTTAAGCACTGTCGGCAGGTAATTACTTCTCAGTAACTCTGGGGGTGTGGTAAGTCTTTGCACCTTCGTAAGCATCTCTTAGAAACACTTTGAGGTCTTTGGGTTTAAAGCACCACCAAGAATCTAGGATGCTTAGTTTTATAAACATGGGAAGTTCTAACTTCTCTCTAGAGAGCACTTTGCCTAGTTGCTTTGTATATACCCTGATGAACTGTAGTTTTAAAAAGTGTATTTTTCCAGTATTCCTCATGACAGTGTAAAGCCTGTACTGAAAGGAAACAGAGACTTACTGTATCTAGCTATAGAAAAGCCGTAAGAGTTTATGTTGACTAGCAATCTAAAGGCATAAAGCAATTCTTGATTCTCTTTTTCCCTTTCAGTGCAGTTTTTGCATTCATAGAGAGAGAAAACTCATTAATTCTGATATAAATATATGCAAATAAATTTATTAATATAGGAAATGGGAAAATCAGTTATTGCTTCCTTTATAAATAATACAGGCTTAAGTTTTAAAGATATTACTTTTCCCTAAAATGAATTAGACAGCCAGGGAAAAAATCACATTTTTTCGTGGTGGTAATATCTTTAACCAGATTTGTCGCGCTAACAGCATTTCCTATGTATATATTATTTTTATTTAATACAGGTAATCTTTTTATTACAAATCATATTGTTTCTCAGGAGATTACCATCAGCTCTCATAAAAGCTGCAAAAAAAGATGAAAAAGCATCAATCACCACCAGACACAGCGCACTGTGTGCAGATTAAATATACAAAGCCCTTTAATATGCTTCAATGAGATACTTGTTAGCTGTTGATTTATTTATAGTCCTTCTTCTACTCTGTTTTAATTTCAATTTGAATTTGACTCCAAGGGTCCCTGCCTAATAATGATCAAGAACAAGATGACCTTGTGCATCATATTAACTCCAGCTAGGCTTACTCATGTGATTAGCCACTTTTTCACTCAGTCCCTCGAGTGGATGTGGGAAGGCTTCACAATTTTCAGTGGTATAAGGAAGAAGGACATAAAATGCAAGGAAGTACAGCAGAACTATGTTGTCATTTAGAGATGAGGCTGAACCAAAAACCTGGTCAGAATTCACTTTGGGGGAAACAGTGCCAGGGGCTTTCCATCTGGAATATCTTTTGGCTTTTGGTGCAAGTCTATCTCAAAAGACAAGCAAGGAGATGTGGTTTCAGAACTTAAGGTTTATTGACTTCTATGTTTTGGTAGTTTCTCCCTAACAAATGATAATGGCAAAAGTTATTTCTGACTTGCAGTTCCCAGACTTAGCAGAGTTTGTAGATCCAAAGGAGTTGCATCATAAGTGTGCAGGTACTTGGTGGTCAAAAGAGCAGTGGTTCTTACCATCAGAAACCAATGTGGGAACTGCTGCTAAGACTCCAAGCTTTATGGTATTCTCAAACTACATACCTACAAACTAGGACTAAAACAGACCTTAATATAAGATCACAGTAAACAGAGCTGGGACAGATTTTGAGATATCACCTAATCAAACATATGATGAGGTGATTATTGCAGAACTGGCTGAGATTCTGCATCTGTGTCTTATTTAATGGAATATTCACACTGCAGTGTTTTTGTCTGCCTCCATTTCACAGGGTGGGAGTTTTGATGTTGCAGACAGGATGTTTCACAGTGTCAAGAGCACATGGGAATCGGCATCAAGGGACAACATGAGCGATGTCAGGGAACTCATCCCTGAATTCTTCTACTTGCCAGAGTTCCTAACAAATGTGAATCACTTTGAACTTGGTAAGTGCTAGAAGGGTCTTCAGCGCTCCCCTTCTGCTCCCCAGCATCCTGTCAAGGGAAAAGATCTGGATTACATGCTGGGACTTGGTCCCTGGACTATGCTGACTGAGGCTCTTTAGCGATGACAGATCAATTTTTATTAAAATAAGGCTACAAGAATACAAGCTTCTGATATCTGAATGATATCAGAAAACCCATGTTTCTAGCTCAGAAGGGATTGTAGTTCCTATTAGTTACTGTGCAAAGGAATTACAAATTTTGTCAGACAAAAGTAAATTTCAATATAAGCAGTCTAGATGGCTGCTTTTGAAAATCTGGTTTGTATCATCACATCTATGTGGCTATGAACAATAGATTAATTTGATTTTTGGAGATGGATCAATTGTTAAATGGTCTTGGTGAAAGGTATTTTTTTAAATCTTATGTCTCTGGTGATTAAAGTTACCAAATGTCCTCACTATCATCCTGAAAGGTTCTGCACAAGCCACATGAACCTGATATATCATCCCTGGCCCCAAGCAACAGCACAATCTCTTCTGAATGTACACCATCTCTAGACCTTTCTGCATCAGTGATGGAGGGTCAGAGAGAATCCAGAAAAAATACTATTCAGAAATAGGCACGGCACTTCACTTTAGAGGAAATTCACATCATTTGCAATACAAAGCTGCTTCTTGTAGTGGATACAAGTTGGTTAACAATTAAGGCAGAGGAGAAATACCTTAAGAATCATCCTAAATTAGTGACAGCAAAGGAAATGTAACCTGTGGTCTTGAGATCTAGCTATAATTGTATTTAAGATCTCAGTGAAATAAGATGTGCTACGAAAAGGGCAGAATGGGAAAAAAATGTTAGAATATTGTTAAAAGATAAGAAAGAATTGGGGTAGTTTCATCCTGCAAGGAGGCCAAGACACAAAGCCTGGTTGAAATCAAGGTTCAGAATCTGACATGAGTGGAATCAAGTGGAGGTACCTAAAAAAGATACCAGAATCTTGCCAATAGAGAGAAAATACACAGGAAGATTTTTATAATGAACAAAGCCAAGAACCTGATTCTGTTCACTGCTACACTGTAAGGAAACTTGCAGTCCCAGACCTGAGCCTTAACTTAGATTTGAATTCACCCAGTTGTGCAACACTGTGCTCAGCTTAAGAACATATGCTCATCTACTGAAAGGAATCAGATTCCAAAGGACTTAAGAACAAAATCCTTCCCAGTGGCTGCTTTAGTAGGAATATCTGGCAGTTAGGCCCATGGGACTATGTATAAAAAGTAAGTTGTGCCAACAGGTTTTTCTTGTCTGAATTTGCAGTCTGTGCTAAAATGGTTTATGCTGAGGATGTACATATCTTTTACTGTATTAGCAACAGTTACTAGAACTTCTCAGTGCTTTATTTCTAGATCAGAAATCCCAGAAGGAATTGGTTCTGCAGTGTTCTATAGCACTATATTTGATGTAGAACCTGAAACAGCATGTGTGAAAATCACATCCATTTCCTTTGACTTCAGTGTTTTAGAAAAACTGTTCCTATTTACAATGTGTGTGATTCTTGTTTTTAATTCTCCCTTTCTAATTCCTGCAGGCTGCATGCAGGATGGAACAGTGCTGGGAGATGTGCAGCTTCCTCCTTGGGCAGATGGGGACCCCCATAAATTCATTCTCCTGCACAGAGAGGTCAGTGAATATCAAGATTTGTGACAAAATGCTGAATCGGGTCGCACTGAAAATGAAGCTCTGAAGGCCAGAGTCACAAACCAAAATGTTAGATCCAAATGCATCCTGCCTTTGCAGAGTTTGTGCTGGTTTCTGAACTTCATGCGTCTACTTACCTGCCTAACAATTCCCCCTGAATCAAGGCAAACCAGGTGAGGTTTGTATCTAGGTCTGTGGCATGGACCAATCTTGGCCCGTAAGTGTATGTGAACATAACATAATGCATGCACATGGCATTTATATGCATACAGTTCCATGTTGTTGCTAACCAGCTGTGTGTTTAAACTACCTACCTCCATCTCTGTGTCACGCCAGGACTGCAATTATTTTTTTTATGGACAGGGAGGCGGGACCTAATGTGATAGGGAACCTAATGTGATTTCCTGTCTTTAATGGAGTCAGACTTGGCAATTTGAAAATAGCTAGCTTTAAGGTCTTGAGACTTACTGCAATTAGTGCTATCTATTCATAGTTAGAAAGTCTTACTTCTGTATGATGTCACCTGCTACGTAGTAGTGAGTGCAAAGACAATTCTGTAGGAAGGTTGTAGCTTTGAAGACAGACTTTGCTGCTGAGTATCTTGGTGTAGGACTCTCCTTTTGTTAGCACTAAAAAGGCAACGGGCTGTGGTATAGTGAACCTGCGTTATCTCATCAGATTTCCTCTGGCAAAAGGAGTCAATCTGTATTTGTGAGTGTGTGCAGATTGTTGCTGTGCACAAGAAGTGTAACGATTATATGTGTTAGCATTGGTGGGACTACACAAATAGCCCAAGATTTTCAAGACATTGCGTCATCCTGGTTTGTCATGTGTACCTTCAAGTTTCTACTTCAGTGGGTTCTTCTCACCTTTCCTGTGCTATGCAGGCTGTGCCCTTGAGGGTTCAGCTTTCACTTTCTACAATGTCTTTGTAGGTGATTGCATCCAAACCTGTGGCTACAACAATTTTCTCTATTTTGATATCTCCAAATAAGCCTCTCTTCAACTGACCTCTCCAAATGCTCGTTCCTAAATCCTGTCTCTGACCTCCATACTGACTGCCTTAACTCTTTGTTCCTGTTTCGAACAAAACCAGAGTAAAAATTGTAATATAAATATTGTAAATATTCTTTTCTCCACTGTTCCCTTAACCATTGACAGGAACTACCAGGCTCCCATTAAGTTACCATTGCTTTGCAATTCTGTGCTGCATTCAGAGTCCATACTTTTGTGATTTTTCTGTACTACTAAATCATTGCCGTGTTTTCTTGGGCATTCTCTTGAATCTTCATCTCATTCTTTCTGATATCCCGATACCTTGTTTCAAGTCAGTACAGAGACAATTGGAAGGGGACCACCTTCATTGTCTGGCATCTCCTTCCCCTTGCCCTTATATTTTGAACTTCTGTATGGCTCTACTTCTTATACCTCAGGTGTCCCTCCTTTCCCTCTTGAGACCCTACACATCTGTTTGATTTATTTGTTCTGGTGGCTTCTTACATCATCTTCTCCCTGCAGCCACCTGAGTACTGTCAGCAATCCAGTCTTAGTCCCATGTTTGGCAATGCAGTTTTATCCCTGTTAAAAAAAAAAAAAAAAAATCCCTTATAAACTGGTCTATGGGCTGTGAATCTATCCTGGAAAAAAAATGTTCTTCTATTAATCCAGTTTTAAGAGAACAGGCTCCCGGTAGTGTATATCAAAGACAAGTCAGTGCTTTGGAGCACCTGCATCCCATGCTGTCTGTATAGATTCCTGATGCCTCAAACACTTTGGCTTCTGAATAGTTCTGATATGAGAGTGAGTCTGTTCAACTCTGGATTCATTCACATGTGCTCAGGTTACTCCTGTGAGTGAACATGGATATGATCTGAGCCTGTGCATGCCTAATTTTTTGTGCAGTAGTCCTGCCTTTGTTTCTTTTTTAGAACTGTTGAGCATATAGTGAGATATTTCATTTTTGGTTTAATTGATGAAGTCTCTTTATCTAAGTCCCTTTAGTCTCTATTGTGAATTCATGACCTGAACACTTCACTTAAGTCTCTGTCAGAACAATAATGCTAAAAAAATACTTAAGCAGTTAAATTTCTATCTTGGTATTTTATCTATTTTGAAATGGTATATATTTATTTAAAATGTTGCTTTCAATCATTTTGAAAATGTGATTGAAAGTAGTCATCTACCACTTTTTGCCCCAGAATCCTTCCTCAATACATAAAAGTTTGTGAATTATTGATATTCCAAGTTATGTGGTGTGGAGAATAGCTGCTTACTATTATTAGCAGGTCTCAAGTGTCTCCATGCCTAGTAGCCTGACTCAGTGGTGTGCTGCCACACAGTTTAGTAACCTCAGCCAGTACATTAAATTTACAGCATATTCAGTAACTAATCAGTCCCTTTACGGAAGCTACATTGATCTTCTTGTTCTTTGTATTTCTGTAGCAGTTACATGTGTAACTCAGATCACAGCCCACTATTACTGGGCTGACAAGCACACAGTCAGTAGACCTGTCTGAGGAAAAAAATGTATGGAAAAGCTTTTCACCAGGAAACTAGTTAGGTTGAAACGGGAGTGTGTCTGTAGTAACAAAAAAATGTCTTGGTAAATCATTTCAACTTTCTGTCTTTGTTATCAAAACATTTCAAAATTATCTTTTCATTGCAATGTTTATATTGCATAAAATACTTTGTTGTAGACATTATGACTAATACTGTATGGTATATAGCTTCATTATTATACAAGGATGTAATTTTTTCAAATTTAGAATTGGACGGGTAGTATTTTAATACATGAGAAAATTTGAGAGCTGGGCTTTTTGTTCTGATTTGGAAAGAAAACATTATTCAGTGTTTGAATTTCCCCCAGAACCTGGCTTCCATTTTTCAGTCAAACTATGTCATGAGCCTGTTTGCAACCTATTAGCTTGAGCGGATAAGGAGAGGATGTTTTTGCCAAAGAACTGAGATGCAGAGAGATTTATAGCTATGTTTGGACTGCTTAAGCTCCTGTATATACACAATAATAGGTATTACAATAATAGGTGTTACTGAGTTGGGCATCTCTGAAGGTGCCTAGAGAGTGATTCAGAGCTCTAGTCACACTGAAAGGTAGTGGAAGGGAAGAGAAACCTGAGTTTTTGTCAGTGCCCATAACCACATAATGATACATCTACTATGAGAAAGGACATCCTTGTGTAAGTGTTGTGTGTACTGCAGGCTTGCTGCTCAAAGTACAGTCCTTGCTAAAATGAAGAGTTGAGCCTAGGGAGTGCCCAATCCCTTCCCTTGCAGGGGAGCAGCTCAGTGCTACCCACTACAAATAGGTTTTGGCCACTAAGTTCAAACATGAAACAGCTCCCTGGTGTTCCCCAGTCTCCAATGAAGGCATATAGGCTTTTGGGGTGCTCTGGTTCCTTTCTCTGCTCTGTCTCAAGCTCTCTCTGAGACCTTCCAACGTGCTTAGTCTCTGTTCTCCAGTTTCTCAAACATGGGAAAAATAACACTGTCCTCCCCTTAACAGAGGTGCTGTAGACAGAAATCTATGGGTGCATGAAAGCTGCTGCAATTTTACACTGACATTTTTTATAGAAAAACATAGAGAGAAATGCTGTCTCTTACATTGTGGCTTTTTTGCAGTGCAAAGTACCGAGGCATGTTCCTTACTGCTTGTGTAATGGTGGGCACTCCAAAGGCACTTAGATACAACGGGGAACATCTGCTTTTGCCTTGTACTTTGGAGTAAGGGTACAGCTGGGAAATGAATCTATCCATCACCCCTGCATAGCATGGTTTTGCTCTCATTGTAGAGTGATCTCAGATTGTGTGAACTAGATTTGTTTTGGATGAAACGAAACCGAAAGCTGCACTCCGTTTGTGCACTCCAGATGCTGGTGGCATTCAGCCTGTGGGAGCAAACTAGATCTAGTTTGAAGTAAAACCCCCACAGTGCATGTAATGTGGATACTGGGCCCTCTCTACCATCTGTTCTGTTCTACGGATCTGCTTCCACTGAGCTGCACTATTTGATAACATTGGCACAGCTGAGAAAGCCATACAGCTTTTACAAATTAATTCAAATCTCAGATAGGAGCAGTTTAGCAAATGAAAGATCATGTTTATAACTCATGTTCTTAATGGTTTGCCAGACCTGATCAGACCTCATGTGCAGTCAGTCCAATATTCTCTCTCCAACCATAGTTAGTACTAGATGTTACACAGGATGGTGCAAGAAATCTTGCTGTTAAAAGAAAGTTGATTAACCTGCCTGGGAAAGTTCATCTAACTCTGAAGTGAAGAGTTAGAGATGTTGAATTCTGAAACATGAGGGTTTCTGTCTCCTCTGAAATCATCCACAAGATTGGATGTGCTTATTATTGATATCATGGTCATTTTTAGGAGGCTTCACAGTGAATTTAGTGCATTAAACAGATCCAGGTCAACACTGTTCTGAGGTTTGGCTATTGCTTTAAAGAATATGAGAGCAAAGAATTGTTCTTGACATAAAATTGTGAGTAGCTCCTGTGTCATATTTAATAAGTCAGGGATCTAGTGTACTAAAGAAACTTACTCCCTCCTGAGTCCACAAGTTCTCCCTCCCCGGCTGGGCTTGTCATAGTGCTCTGTGAAATACTGAGAGGCTGCACAGTTGCAGCTATGGTTGCTTTGTTTCGCTCTGGTAGGGATGCCAGGCAAAATTTACAGTTTGCAGTTCATGGACTAACTGCTCTTATTAATGAGGATGAGTTCTGAGTCTGTTCGTAAGTGTTTTCCTGTTGTTTGCAGGGGACAGATTGTATGCCGTGCTTGTTCTCTGAGCTGCCCTGTGATCATTATAGCTGTGGGCAGGGTCATTTAAACCAGCTGCACTGGGCTAACTGTCTGCTCTGTGAAATGAGCCATTGTTCTGGATCCCATTAGCTTGTTTATTTCTGCTGTGCTTTGGGTGGGATGGTCTGCTTGGGAGACCTTTAACTGAGCATCAGGGAGTAATGCACAGTCAAATGATTTGGAGATAAGAAAGTATTTTTAATAATGCTTAACACTGCTGCTTGAATTATTGGGCAAGGCCATTTGCAAGTGCACAAAAATTTGGTGAGGCAGGTGATGACAGGGACAGCAGCATTCAGTGAAGCCTCATCGGTAAGGCTGGCTAACCTGGAGGTGGGCAAATGTTCAGCTCAAACTTGTGTCCACTGCTTATGAACTTGCTGTCTGGGTTTTCCAAACACAAGTTTTCTGCTATGATTATGCTGAGCTTTCTAGGGAGCCCACATTGGGGTGGATATATTGCCTTGTAATATCTCTCTCAGTCTTCTCCAGTAGTGATAGTTTCTTCTGGTTCCATTAATCCACACACCTGTCACTATAGGTGGTAAATCTAATCAAAGTTAACTATTTCTTATTTGGGGAAAAAGAGTTCAGACACTGAATTTTTCCAGGATGAGGAAATCTGGTATTGTGACTCTTTCTCAAGCCCTGCAAGAATAGCAAAATGTTTCTTGAACAAACCCAAGCAGTCTTGAAGCTTCTGTCATACAGCTGCCCTGCTGCATCCCAACTCTGCTATTGCAAAACCCCTTCCCTGTCTTGGCTTGCAACACCCCTTGCCATTTCAGTACAAGCTCTACATTCTCTTTGCTGTTTCATGGCATGCAGCCGCTCCTGCTGTATCCTTCAGACCCAACTTAAAGCCCCTCTGCTAGTCGTCTCTCTTTCCAATCTATGCTTATATAAGTCTTCTCCAATAAAGTGTCTGCTACTTGGTAGGATTCATAACTAAGGCATATTTCTACAAATAGACTAGTGCCTTAATTCACCTGTGGTTTATCTATAGAGAAAAGTGGTGGTACCAAACGCAAACAAATGTTTTGCTCATTGAAACCATCTTGTGTCAGTAACAGTACTGGTGAAGACATGATAACACAGGCTTTAATGTATGCTGGAAGCTGAAGGATGTGCCAAGATCAGTGGAGTGCTTGCACTTTGCTTAGTGAAACCCGTCTGTGTTGTCTCTGAGGATATTGCTTCTGGTGTCTGCTAAACCAAGCATGCTGCACTCTGTCTTTCCTTTTCCTGCGGGGATCCACCCTTCATCTCTTTGGTCACATTTTGTGAGAATGTGCTGAGAATGATGGTACTGGAGGAACTGAAAGTGTGGAGATTCACTTGCAGAGAATTTAAATCTCCAGAAGGGATTGGAAAGCGGTAATGCATTTGTAATGCATTACTGAATTAATTAATCCTCTTTTGGTTTCAGGCACTGGAAAGTGACTATGTCAGTGCACACCTCCATCGCTGGATAGATCTGATTTTTGGCCACAAGCAACATGGCTCAGCTGCAGTGGAGGCAGTTAACACCTATCACCCTTACTTTTATGGAGACAAGATGGACCTCAACAATATCAAAGATCCTCTGATTAAGAGCACCATCCTGGGTTTTATCAGCAACTTTGGACAGATACCAAAGCAGGTACCACTTTATCATGAGAATAGAGAGCATAATTTATTTTGATCTTGCAGTATTTCAACTGGAAAGCAAGAATAGAAATTTAAATCAGAGACGTTTTCTGATTTAAATCTGCTGAAACATGGGCTATAAGTTTCTCCACACTGTATACTACGTCAATATGCACTCACATACGTGCATACGTGTGTGTGATTCCACTTTCTAATCATTCTGTTCCTGTTGTATGCCATAGAGCTGTGGCATCAAATCTGAATTCTGCTTCTTCAGTACAGTCACATGAGTAACTAGTCTGGGAATGGTTACAGTCAAATAAAAGCAGCTCAAAGTCTCACCTATATTTTTCCTTCTTCTCCTGAATCACTGGGATTAGCTTCCTATCTCTGTGAGGAAGGGACGTAGTCTGATGAGAATTTAAGAAGTGTAAGATTTTATTTTAATGAAGAGGTTCATGTATGACAGTCCTGGAGTCTATGATTAAGGATTTAAACAGATGTCTCTCCTGCATGATCTGGCAAATAGAGATTCATTTTTCAATGCTATTCCTATGTCCTAGCTCTTCACAAAACCACATCCATCCAGGAATGCCCAAGGGAAAAGTTCATCAGGAAGAGAGACTGTGCTTCCCCTTCACTCAAGTGGAATTCTTCCTCCTTTTATGAGCAGCCTGCAAAATCTGAAGCTCTCACCAGTTACAATAAAAGGTGCTGCAGGGGCTATACTCCATTTTCTGAGCTAATAAGTACAGAATTCTTGAATGGGGTGAATCTGGATTTTCAAGAGCACAGAAATAGTCACACAGCTTTGTATGAGTTGGTATAATCAAGATCCCTTCTGCCAATTGTTGTTTGTGTATGTGTGTATTGTGAGGAGGCATTGAAAACACTCAAATACTCAGGAGAAATCTTGAACTTTCTCTCTTCTACATTCTGAACATGTTAAATTGAAACATAAAGCTGACTCTCTTCCATTCTCATTCTTTCTTTTTATATTCAACAGCAAAGTAAATAGTGTCTGTCTTTCTCCACTTCTCAATTTTCAAATCTTTTTTTCTTAGTCTGTTGCTTTTCTTACCATGAAGAAGCCTGAAAAATTTCAGTGTGTCTACTTTTTCATCCCGCAGTGGTGTGTGTGTTTACATCACACAACTTTGTGGGGACAGTGGGCTCCTGTAGCTGTACTACAGAGGCTGTTGGTGACATGCCTGGCAACCTCTATAGTGCATGGCATAAGGCAGTCTGCCAATGAAAAGGAGCTTAATGACACTGCTGTTAAACCCACTCCTTTGGAGTACATCATTTCTGCATGGATTTATATGGTCCAACAGAGAGGAGGGTTTCCGCTATTCTGTCTGGAATCTCAGTTGTAGAGTGGAATTCTGTCTATGGGCCTAGCCACAACACTGAACCCAGTTTTGGGATTTGCCAGCCTCACCACACAAGCTGGGCAAGGAGGAAAGTTATCATAAGTGCTCTAAAACCAACAGAATTAAATATGTTCTCTGTCTTGTCAGACTATCCCAAGGGAGCTATTGGGCACATCGTTCATACTGAGAAAAGCATTCTGGCTGTCGAAAAAAATAAAGTTTTGATTCCTCCTCACTGGAACAAAACATTCTGCTGGGGATTTGAGGACTTCACCTGCTGCTTTGGCAACTATGGGTCTGAGAAGGTAAAGAAGAAAAAGTCTAAGCATTCCAGAAATGAATGATATGTGTGTTCTTTGGCTGGTTTGGGCAGCCATTTCAGAGGTTGTTGGGGAGCTGATTTCAGAGGATGCTGTACAGGGCTTTCTCACAGTCAAGCTTCTTGAGGAATCTCAGGTTGGATATCCCAACAGAGTAAAAAGTCCTCTACACTGCTGAAAAATGTGGCATTTCCCCTCTAAATTATCTCAAATTTTCCTTCCAGTGATTGTGTTGTCTGTCAAAATGAAGGAGAAACTCCATTTCATGGGTTCTAAGGACAATACAAGGTCTCCTGGCCACTGATTAGAAATTTCATTGTGCAGAACTTTGTGCTGGAATTATAACAGGACCATCTGTCGATTCCCCTCTGGCTCCCAAGCTTAGCCCAGTGCATTCATTCAAAATAATAATGTCTTCTATTTTAGAAAGTTAATACTCTTACTTCTTTGCTGTTAAAAGTCAATGGTCAATGTCATCACACTGCTTGTTAGGGCACTTGACAGATCGAGTTTCTTCCCCTACCACAAACACACTGATTTTTGGATGTATTTGGGACAATTTTATGACACACAAAGACATCTGAGTTAGCTTGGGTACCAGAATTGCAGAATATGTCATTCAGCAAGATATTGACTTGGGTATTTGTGCAAGCCACAACCTATTTTTACAGACATACCCACAGTCAATGGAAGTGAAAAAGCCATGAGATGTATTGTACTTTCTGCTCCCTGCATAAAATTACTGAGAGTTTTCTCCATTTATTTCAAATAAAATCAATGCTTAGCAATTCATAGTGCTGCTGTAGGTAAAAGTTATTTGTTTTACCTCTTCAAAAGTCAGAGTGTCATTGAGCATAGTGAGTGTGATTATACAGTCACTATGAGAAGTAGCTGGGAGTCAAACTTGAGTTCCCTTTGGGTCAACAGTGCCTCTGGACACGAGCTTAAAAGAAATTTTTGTCCTCATTCTAAGTAGGTAAAAGTTTGTTCTGTCTGTGGCATGGTTTTTGTATCCATGCCATCCAGCTCCACCAGAATCATTAGCGCCATAGTGTGGGAGAGGACTAATGCAGATGTGAGTAGAAAGATGTTGGTGGTGTAACTGTAGCAATGTGTAATAGATCTGACCTTGGTTTAGACTAGTTTGGGTACTGCTAACAGAGCCATTGGCACAGAATGGAATTCAGTCCTTTGGTTTTTGTCTTTTCAATCCAAGTAAAAGAAGGGTTGCAGAGCCTGGCACTAACTCTGTTAGCAGTGGCCATCACAGCCTGAGCTTTTTTTTTAACCTACATTGAATGTTTGCATTCTGTCACTATACGGTGACAGAATGAGCTTGCCTAAAGTTATGTAGGAAGTCTGTAGCACAAGAGGGATTGGGACTCAGGTCTCCTAAGACAGAAGAGACTGACCTTTGTCCAGCCTTCCTGCTTAGCCCCGGAGGATGGCACGGCAGCATGCAGCCACAGCCTGTGCGTGTGCACCTTATGCAGCTGTGCTGTGAGCATAGAGACTGGTTGAGATTTTCTTTCCTGGATTTGAAGAAATGGAGGCTCAGTTCTGAAAATTGAATCTGCCATTTAGTATTAATAAATGTATGGTATCACCAGATGAGAATTTGACTTAAAGCTGCTTTCTTGTACAGAATGTGACTACATTTGAGTGCATGGCAGACTGGGGAAAGTGCCTCTGCGCTGTGTGTCCTACAGCAACTACCATAATCACATCTGGAACAAGCTCAGTTGTGTGTGTCTGGGAACTTTCATTGGTGAAGGACAAAGTGAAATGTCTAAACTTCAGACAGGTCAGTATTGTGCCTCTTTTGCTATAGAAACTTAATGAAAGCCAAAAGATGAGTTTCTTTCTCTCAGATGACTGGCAGAGGAAACACTTTTGGGTGAATAAGAAGGCAGAAAAAAGAAATCAATAATCAGCAGTATTATGTGACAGCCTGTTATCAGGTCAGGAGCTGATAATATGCCTTATACCCACAGCTTATAGCTGTGAACTCTGCTTAGCTGTTTTGGTGGCTTTTTTTTCTTTGGTGAAATTTCCAAAGTTTACCATGATCAAAGCAACAGTGAAGATAAGGCATATGCTCTCCTCACTTGAAGTACAATCAACCCTTGGATTATTTTCAAAACTCAGTATAGCCTGGAGATGCTTGTAGTTCTTTTGGGGCTGCTACAGCAAAGGACAGGCTCTCCAAAACACCTTATGAACTTAGCTGATGGAGATGAAGGCTCAGCTAGGCAAAGTTCTTGATTCTTTTCTCTCAACCTGAATTCAGAACATAAAAGGTTTATCTGTCACTCCATGAGATAGGGATGCATCCAATAAGAATGACACAGTTTGTGTCCTCATTGTCCAAAGTTCTTTAGTGGTTGTTGATTTGGAGTTCGTCTATAGTCATCAAACAGCTGTATAAAAGCTATTTCATTTACAAAAGTGAATTCTTATGCAAGATTTGTGTGGTTCAGCTATGGTGAGTGCTCAGCTTTACAAGTACAGCTAGAGTACACCTCTGTCATATCTGAAAGGCAGCATGGGACCCTTTTTCCCTAAGAAATCAAGAGACAGGCAGACTTTTAGGCAAACTAGTAAAGGGTTCACTAATCAGCAAGATCTCAAAGTGTGAGAAGGTTCTTCTGTTCACTTGCTCTGGAGGGATATTCAGATGATATTTCAGTGCTTTCCGTTCACTGAGCCAAAACGTTGTTTTATTTGTCATTAAATGATGTGAAAACTTCAATGTCTGCTGGGATAGTAGTATTTAGATCTTCATTTACTTGAAATTCTTGTGTGTTGAAATTAAGGGTGAAACTGTTTAGAGCAGTCTCTCTTTTGAGATTTATGATGTTTCCTGCTTGAGAAGAAGCCAGAAATATGAGACAAGGTCTTCAGTGATGACCTTTTAATCCAGCTGGTTATTATTCCAAACCAGGACATGGACATAGAAATGGAAAAAATAGCAACAGAGAAAAGCAAAAACAGTAATCTTCAACATCAAAATGATACCAGTCAGGGGGTCAGTCTGAGTTTTAGGCAACTGTTTGAAGAGGCTGTCTTTTACCTCCAATATAATGCCTTTCTCTTTCACAGTCTAAAATCAGCTTTGCTGATGTGTTCCAGTATGATTAATCTGGTATTACCCAAAGTCCACAAAGTGGCATGAGATCATGCGATGACAAATTCTGTATTTTCCTTCTATTTGCTAGCAGAGGCCTTTTTTGATGGCTGTCTGGCATAGATGTAAACTCGAACTATGGTTCTAAATGTCTTCCAGTGAATTACTTGATGCTTTCATGTAATTCACTTCTTCATGGTGACTGCTTTTTCTGCTGAACAAAAATATTGTATCATCTTTCCTGAGAGAGTGAGCTTTGCTTAAGTAAAGCTGATGTGCTATAAAGTGGATGCTATTCACTTACCAGTTGTCTCATGGGACTGACACATTCTGGTTTGGAAATGTAGTAAAGTATAGAAACTATATTTCAGCAGAAAAAGTCGCTTTTCCCTCCCTAGCAGGGGCTGCTTCCACAGTTTTGTAGAATACTAAAGATTGAGCATAATAGCCTCAGTATTGATCCTTGCAATTTACCAGTTCCCTCAGTGTTCATGAGCAGAGCTATCTGTGCGATCCAGCCCCCAGAATTTATGGGCCAAATGAAACACTAGAATGGGAGAAGTATCCAGGAAAGCTGTGCTGTCTGCCACACAGACCTCTCAGGCAGGTGTTGAGTGTAGTTGTGAAGTGTCCGTGTCCATGTCAGCCAGTTAAGTTGGATGGTCAAACTTAGTTTAAGTTTTCATGGAGTAAGCATTCCTGCAGTGAAACTGGTCATCTTTTTTGTCTTTTGATATTTGTGAATTTACACCGATAATAGGCCCCACAGTTCTTTCTGCAGATACACTGCAGGATATTTCCCAGTAAGGGAAAACCTGTCAGGCTTTGCAGAGCAATAATGAGAAGATAGTACAGAGCTAAAAGCATGCGACTGTTTTTGCATGAATATATGTTGAGACACTGGTGGATTGAAGCTGAGGTCATAACTGGGCTCAGATCTAGCCCTCTCCTCCACATTCAGCTTGTATTTAAAGCACTTCACTGCCAGGTAGGATCCTTCTGGATTAAAACAAATTAAAAAAGGGTTTTATTAAAACTTGTGCAGGAGCTGAGCTTGGTTTGACTTGGCAGTTTGGGTGCTGTCACAGTGGGTACGTTTTCTTCCACGCTTTGGAAGAAGGAGAGGAAATCTGGAGCTTTTGAACCTGCCTTGTCCCAGCCCTTTTTGCAGAGGTCTCATGCAGTTCTTGAGCACAGGCACTGGGTTATGTCCAGTCTTTTGTAAACAGACTGTTCTACAGCCAGTCCAAAGCTATTGCTGAGCCTCCTTTTCTATGCTCAGTTGAGAGTCTTTCCGACCTCTGAAAACCACTGTTGGAGACCCCATTTTGTGCCAGTATTTTTAGTCAACAATTCTTGCGAATGGAATAAATCACAAGCTGAAATTCATCCCTTGCAGTCGCAGGTCACCTTCAGTAGTACATAGCCTGCTGCAGCTCAGCTTCTTCACCAGTGGATTAATGTTTGAATATTGTTGTCCTAGTAACCTTGGCAAGTGGCAGCACGTTAGCCAGCAAGAGCTCAATCTCAGTCACACGCTGGAAAAGAGTATGAGATGTGTTTGCAAAAATCATCCGGGACATGTGGCTATCCTGCTCCATGCTGAACTGAGACAGACCCTGAAGATGTGTTAATTATGTCATGTAGAGAAACCCAGCAGGGAATATGCATTTACTGTTAAAACCAACATTAAAACTGGTTGGTCTGATTTTTCACAGTAAGGCAGCTAAAAATTGGGCCCTGAAAGGCCTTTTAGGAAAACTGTGAAGGACCTTTTCTCTGTTGCCCTACAGGATTTACTTTCATTAGTGGTTATGCAGCAGAAATGTATACTGCTGTCACTCAAGAATGCTGCATTAAACAATTGTCATCAGTACACTTCTATCCGTTATTTCTATCTGTGCTATTGAATTGCCTAAAATGTAGTCTTTTTTTATGAAACTGTTTAAGGCTAAATTAAACTGGGCACTCCTTATGTCTCTAGCACCTATAAAGCAAACAAAAAGAAAAAGGATGTTGTGTAATGATGAAAGACAAAGGAATTCATATATGGCTTTAAAGCAAAAATTATCTCCAAATATGTTTTTCTTAACTAAAATTGGAAAAATAGTAGTGTTTGTTCAGAAAAACAGAAAGAAAGGGCTGGGGAAAGTCACTGAAATGCAACCTGATAAGTTTTGTTTCAAATTTTTTTTTTCCTTAAATATTGAGAAACAGTAATTTCCAAGCATAAATTTTACTTAAAAATACATGGACTGAAGTGAAAGATGATGTTTTGCTGAACACAAAGCACTGTCGTAGAGTCTGAAATGCATGCCAAGGGTTCTGAGTTAATGCGCAGCTTGGGGCAAATCATTTAATCTCTTGGAGACTCAACTTTCCTCAACCACAAGTTGAGGACAAGGATGTTTCTGTAAGATCCTTTGGAATTTCCCCCTCATACCTTTTTCAGCTGTCCAAAGAATGACTATGCTGCTTGTTCTTACTAAGCAAATGACAGTAGGACTGTGGTTTCCTAGTAAATCAGACACCCTCTGCTGTGGTTTATTGGTTGTTTTTTCCCCACAAGGCTTTGTATGGGCACACTCAGGCAGTGACCTGCCTTGCTGCATCTGTGACCTACAGCATCTTCGTGAGTGGATCTGATGACAGAACCTGCATCATTTGGGACCTGAACCAGCTGACGTACATAAACCAGCTTCCTGCCCATGAGGCAAACCTCTGTTCTGTTGCCATCAACAATTCAACAGTAAGTTCTTCATTTATCATCTTTCTTCTGATGTATCCATGAACATTTCATGATAACTTAATGGGTCCTCTTCCCAACATAAAAACATCCTGAGAGTCTGATACATTGATTTTTTTTTTTCTTTCTACAGAGATTGCTAATAGTGTTCTTAATGACGAGAGGCGAGCACTAAAAGCAACGTCTTAGACTGAGTAGCTAAGTAGAAGCATCTTTGGATGGGTAGATAGCAGGATTAAACAACTTTTAGTTTACAGAGCATGAAGTATTACCCTAGTAGCTCCTGGATTTGTCTCACCCGTAACCTTATTGCCTGCATTATTTCATTAATTTCTCCTGACATTCATGCAGCAGAGCCATGTCAGCTGAGACATGTTAGACCTCAGTCTGCCACCTCAGCTGACAACTTCCTTACACCTTTGCAGTGACAATGTTGACTTTACTTTTGCTGCTACTCCAGGGAGAGCTCTGGATAGCAGTGGGTATAAGTCTGTTGTGGTCTGTCCTTGGCCAGAATTACATGCATGTTGATAGGAAAATATTCTGCATTGGATTTTATTGTAAACACTCTGGATGAGATTTTTCCAGCCTTCCACCTCCCAAAAATGTTGCTTGTCTCTGTTAATGTACTAGAGCAGGATTCCTGCTGATCAGACAATTCAAGGTTGGATCCAGTAGCAGAGCTTTACCAAAAGAGGTAAAATTGAGTTCATAGCAGTAGGAGAACAGGCAGACATTCTTTATTTAGTCTGTGAAAAGATATTCATCTCATATTGGAGTTTTATTAATCATGCTGTCTGATGGTTACTAATTGAGGGTGGGAATTAAGTAGTCTAGTCAGTACCAGCTCAGGTCCTAGCTCCAGGGATCCTGGTTAGTGTAATATGGCCAGTGGCTTCAGCAGGCCAGTTCAGAGTACCCTGGTGGTCCCTTATTAAGTCAGCTGAAGCAGTGCCATGCATTCAGAAATGAGTGGATGGGCTGGCACAGACCATGGGCTTGAGACCGCAAGAGGATGGAGTCCTCTCCTTTCTATGTACTAGCCCACCATTGACGGTAGCCTTTTTAGTTGGTAGCTTCTCTTCTGGAGCTGTCCAAAACTGAGATGGCCTGTATCAGGAACGGTCTGGTGATTGATCCAAGAGCAGTTCTCCAGCTTGTTGGAATGCAAATGGTTAAACTGGTTGGACAATAGTCTGCAGAAAGGTTCCTTTAAAAGAGGAAAAAACTTAGGAAAGTATGACTGAAACTTCGAGGGGAAAAAAAATGAAAGGGTCCATATGTTGTGGATGAAAAAATTATTTTTGATGTTAGCAGAACAGGATGTTTAATTCCGAAATGTGGTTTTGTTTAAATTTTCTATATATATCTCTATATATTATAACATGAAGATAGAAACAGAATGTTTCCATTGTGCTAAATTAAATATTTTGATTGACACAAAAGTACATGTTTGGTAACAAGGTTTTTTCCTGGAAAATTCAGAATGTTTGATGCAAAGATTTTAAGGAAACAAATTTCTGAACCACATACTTTTCTGTGAAATAAGAACCCTGTGCAGCAGTTTATGTGATTGTTCATTTTTATATTTGCTTGAGCATCTAAAATCTCCATTTATAGATCCAAACCTCATGGTGTTTGTATCACGTAGAAAAAAAATAAAAAGGCTGTCCCAAAAAGTTTATAAGCTAAGGAGGATTGTAAAAGCTTGCTGTAACTAAAGGTTTCAATTAGTTTTAAATCCCTCGTTTAGACCTGAAAAAGACTGTAGATCATTACCAAATGTCTGGACATTATGTACTCTGATGCAGATAAGGTAGCTGAAATTTAATCTCTTTAATAATTGGCAACTCTGTTTTGAATGCGATATCTTTGTTTTATCTTCAGAATTCTGCCCTGCAGTGTGAAGAGGCCCCAAATCAGACAGGGCTGACATACCATGTTAGTTGATTTAAACCAGATACATGCAGCTAATTTAAGGGCACACTGGCCTTTGCCAGAATCAGATGACTTTGTTGATGGTGTTCTATTTAGCTGGTTCTTAGTACGCATCAAGGGTGGAAAAGTTAGGTGGAATTTCAGTTAGTAACTCAATCAAAATACACTTCTACTGAGATCATTTAAAATGGCAGTATTGGCTCTTGGTTCTGTGTGTTTCTTACCCCTAAGGGATTACCTATGTATCTGCTGCTTACGTGCAGTCTGTGGTAAGACTATGCACCTGCACAGAAGGGTGAGAAGAGGAGAGATTCAGTTGCAAAGGATGTTCTCTGCATTAGAAGTGCAGCTTACTGAATGCTGAGCTGGTCATTGGTCAAATGCAAAACACAGTCTAAAAATGCGATGACATTAAGCTCCCTGTGAGGGGCAGAGGAGGATTGTGAAATCACCAAAGATTTCGCAGCTAAGCAGGTGAACACTGTGTCCTTGTTTAAGAGGATGCTTATTTGGAAAACTTAAGAGCACTAGTCCTGGCCCAGAACTTCTGCTAGGCATTGCCTGTGCACAGACCCTGTCCCTGACAGCAGCTAGGTCAGTCTGTCAATCTGCTTTTTTACTAAGAACCTGGATTTTCTGGAAAATAGAAAGGGAACACTTAAAGAAATGCTTTCATTTAAAAAAATGCAAAAACCTTTTGTTTCTGCATTATCTTGCTAAATCTGAGACAGTTAGTTTGGGTTTCTATGATGTAAAAATATCAGAATGCTTCCTGAGAAAAAAAAAGTAATTTTTTACTATCTCTGTTTTAAATCAACTGCCCAGAAGCAAAACAAATCTTAGAATTTAAGTCAGAGCAACTCTGTAATTTATAATCAGCACCTAAAAGCTGTGAGGAGGATGAGTGTAGGATCTTGAAACATTGCCTCTTGCTTTGTTACAGGGTGCTATTATCTCTTGTGCTGGATCTTACCTATACCTGTGGACAGTCAATGGCCAGCTTCTTGCAAGCATTAACACCACCTGTAGCCCTGAAAGCCATATTGTTTGCTGCTGCTTTGCTGAAGTGATGGACTGGGACACACGCAGCATCATCATCACAGGAAGCACAGATGGAGTGGTGAGGGTAGGTAGATGGGGAGAGGAAAGGGAATCCTGACTCACTGTAGACTGGAGGCAAAATTCTGCATTCTAAATGGAGGGACAGAGCTACTAAAAGCCCATGACACCTTCTTAACAGGGTAGCACAGGGCAGAAACTGAAAATCAGAGTAAAATATTTGATTCATGGCACTTCAGGACATGGTTTAGTGGGCATGGTGGTGTTGGGTCGATGGTTGGACTTGATGATCGTAGAGGTCTTTTCCAACCTTAATGATTCTATGATTCTATAAAACTTTTATTCTCCTGAGTGGAGGATTCTTTGCCATTCAGGAAGAGTTTTGAAAATGTGCTTTTCATTCTGGTGTGGTTTTGAAGGCAAAAATTATATTGCCCCTTGGAAATATGTTTGAATCTGGTTTCTGCAAGTTGGTTCATAGTTCAGTTTATTAACTCATACTTTCTCAGGAGCAGAAATTCACTGCTGGTTCTGCCTCCAGTCTGGTGGGAGAGCTTCCTGGGTTACTGGGATCCTTGTTAGCATGTCAGCCCCGCAACCCCACCAGCTCCCTGCATGTATTTCTCCAGTGTGACACTGTGCAGCACAGTGGGAGTGGGAGATAGAACTATGAAATCCTGTTCTGACATTAGAAGTCAAATTTCCACCCCTTGCTGGGAAGCATACAGCCACATCTCTCTCCTGTTGTTATAATCCATGCTTTTTCCATTTTTACCTCCTTGCTGGCACAGCTGTGGAAGACTGAATACACCAATGCTCCAGGCCAAGCTGCTGGACTGAGACAGCAGAGAGGCACGATGGAAGAGCCAGGCAACACGGGTATGACCACAGGGTGTGTGAACTGCAGTGTGACTGTGTGCTGCATTTCTCGGTTGGTTGTGAGGAAGAGGAGGGTATGTGAGCGCAGTGATGTGAAGGGGAGATGGTGCAGGTAGCTGGTGTACTGTTACTGTAACCAGCAGCAGAAACAGTGGGTAGCCACTGCCCTACCTTAGAGACAGAGAGCAGCCCTGAGCAACCAGTCACAAGGGCACATCCTACCTGGATGAAGCCAAAAGCTTCTTCGTAGTCTCTGTCATGTGTTCTGTCAAGCTTGATAGACTACCTTCCTGCCAAAACCTATGAAACTTATCAGCTATCCTGGCTCCAGAAAGCCCATTCCCTTGGCACCTCTGCTCATGGCCTCTGCTAAAGTATCCTAGCATAAATCTGAGTGGGCAGTACCAGATCCTGCCCTGGGATGAAACAGGGAAGGTTTTTGCCTTTAGCACCTTAAATGAGGTCAGAGGCCCTTCAAACTGGTGGGAAGCCAGTAGCAGGCCCTAGTGCATGGAGCTCTTTATTCAAGGCTATGACAAGCTGAAGCTGATATCCTGGAGCTCTCACAGAGCTAAGGTTAATAAGATGATGGGGCTTCGGTGCTGACTGGTATTAAAAAGAACTCAAACTCACTTTGTTAGAACAAATACAGGAGCTGAAACCTGCCAGGGAGCTTTAAAGGCACATCCTAAATAGCACAGCTTGCTTCTCTTCACAGCACGTTTTATAAGAGAATGGAATTGTGGTGTTAGTATGTATAATTTACACCACTTAGTTGCTGTGATCCTCATTACAGGCGTTTTCTATTACTTCAATTTTAGGCACAAAATTAGCATAAATATAGAGCTATAGATGTAACATCTGCATAAAAAGATATTATACGGTAATTGGGCATTACCACTGAGATCTTCAGAAGTGCTGTTCATGTGACTTGGCATCTACATTACCTAGATTGCTACGTGAAAATGCTCATACATACAGAAGCATATCAGAAATGCCAAACCAGATGCCCATCCGACCTTTTGTCGTGTCTCTCAGAGTAGTTAGAGCCAGATGCTTCTAAGGAAGATGCAAGAACACCAGAGATGCCAGATGTGAAATAGTCTGGCTGTGGTATCTACATATTTGGTTTCATTGTGGTCTCTAATCAGGTTGCTGCAAATCAAAGTGAAAGGCTTAATATTCCTTCCAAAATCCTTGTAGTATTATGTAGTCATTTTGCAGATTCTTTTTATATGTACAAAACATCCAACTTGTTTTAAGAATTTCCTAAATTCTTGCCTGTAACTTCCTGTGGCATTTGTTTCCATGTCCAATTTACTCAGGTACAAGTGCATAGGAATGTCTTTGAGCAAACTGAGATTTTAGCTGTTTTTAAAATTTATGTCTTGAACAGTTCTCCAAACTAGGACTTAAAAGCTGCCCATGGGAGCACAACAGAATACTCCTGTTTGTGCCTTTTTCAGAGAGAATCATAAAAGATGACAAGCAGTGAACCAGGCATCTGATGATATGTAGATACACACACCTGTTCACACATGAGCATAAGGACACACATTCTCAGATGCATACAGCAAGAGTGTTCTTTATTAAAGACTTGAGAGGTGTAATCAAAGCAGTGATATGCTCCCTGAAACTATTCAGATGACTTCAGAATTATTTTAAATGGCCAAATATTCCCACATCTCCTTCTATGTATTAAAGAAAATAAAATTAATACAAAACACAGTCATTAAAAAGACCAAAGTAACTATGATTGGGTTATGTTGTTGGGGGGGGGGGGTGTGTGTATGTGTGTGAACGTGAAATGTTCTCAGCATTTAATTATTGGTTCTGTTATGAGCAGATTTAGATAAGTTGATAATACCAAGGCTTTATGTAATTTCTTTTTACTAGGCAATTATGGGCTGTATTATATCCTGGCAGCAAGGTATTGTGGGGCATCTTATTAAGCATAGAGCCAGTGAAAACTGATGAACAATTTTGCTGAACTAGGCATGCAATTTAGAAAGCAATAATACACAAATCCAATTTAGCACACAATTGATACAGCCGCACGTCAGCACATGTAACTATCATAGCCACAAATTAAATTGGGATGGGCGTATTTTGCAACAGCACAGGCTGAGATTAAATATATTTGTCCTCAACTTAACAACTTGCTGACCGTAAATAATAACAATCCCATCCATGCTGCCCCCAGACACTTTCTAAATATTTATTTTTAAACCACACAACAGGTAACAAGTGTGGAAAACATCTTGTTCTCTGTCAGGAACTGAATCTCAGCCTTGCCTTGACTGGAAAACCAAGTAAGACCAGCCCAGCAGTGACAGCGCTGGCTGTATCCAGGTACTGTCCTTCCCTTCGCATTGCAGCCGGGGTCCAGCAGAGGCGGGGTCCGCGCCAGCATCGTGGCTTCTACCCCTCTGCCCTGGATTAACAGGGTTTTGTGTTCTATTCTGGAGCTTGTATTACTGCTGCAGTTTGGGGGTTTGTTGTTGGGTTTTTTATTGCTGTTGGGTTTGTGTGTTGTTGTTGTTGTTTTGGGGTTTTTTTTTAAATCTCAGTCGAATCACTCTGTCTTAACAAAATGCAGTCACTCTGCAAGCTGGCCTGCCTAACTGTATTAAATGAAGATGTTGGGATAGTCAGTAGTCAGATAGGAGACAACCCAGGAGAAATAGCAGATTTTGGATGGAATTGTTGTAGAGATCAGTAGCTGCTACACTGTCTCTGCAGCATAGAAAATATGCTATTTTAAGAGTTGCTGGAGATGCTCTATCCTTAAAATGTAAACAGGAAGTTTTTGGCCAAAGGACAACTTTGTTAAACTCCACTCAGTTTGCACAGCCAGCAATATTTTAGTGTACTCAATCCCACCCCTGCAGCTTCATCTGGCTATAATATTTGTTGTTATCTCCTACTCCAGGATGTTATGATGTACTGTAAAACAGTTGCTGTTGCCATCTTTCTCTCCAAAAGTGTTGGCATTTTGATAGTTGCTAAAATTATTCCTATATTCCACATGCTCAGATTTAGAGCAGTTAGTGAGTGTGATATCTATCTGCATTGAAAGTGGGAAAGTTGGGGGGGAGGGGGATAGTTTCATTAGTGTTTGTGGCACTGTATGCGGCAGAGATTTCAGTGGCTGAAGCCATGACATTATGTACTAACAAGTCTGAATTCTGAATCAGGCCAGCAGATTATTTAATATTCATAAAGTCTCAGAGAAGGGTAAGAGCTTGAGAACTGGCTAGATTGTCCACAACTCACCCACTGAACGCAAGGAAAATTTGCATCCAATTCTAAGTTCAGTCTTTGAAGTACAAATCTTTATCTACTCTATATCATTGTTCTTCAAATTTAACATTGATAACCTACTCCCCTGTACGTTGCATCCTCTTAATTGCTACACATACAGGAGAAAGCCTTGATCCTGCTTGCATCTTGTTCTTAATTTTTTTTCTCTTTTTTCTTTCTTTCTCAAGAAATTCCTCCAAGCTCCTAGTTGGTGATGACTGGGGAAGAGTCTGCTGCTGGTCTGTGGATGGGTAGGAAGAAATAGCCAAGAACTCTTGTTCTTTCAGCCTTTTGGATGGAGAGAAAATTACCTTTCAGCCCATGAAAGAATCAGAGAAACTGGAAGCCTATGTTTCGGGACTGAATCTCAAAGGAGTTGTTGGACTGACCCTGCAGTCAGTTCTCATTGAAATTAGGGAATGAACTCCAAAGCTGTGAGAGACACACTGACAGACATGCACATAGACAATGTGATTTTGCAGTACTTGTCCTGGGAAAACTTTTCTATTTTGAATGTTATTTTAGATACTGAATTTGACATTGTATTTTACAAATAATAGCTAGCAAATAAAACTGCCTTGATTATGCCAAAGAACAATGTAGCTTAATAAAATTAACATATTCTAATTTTAATACCATGAGATCAGAAAATACTGAGGTGTTAAGTGAGTTTGTTGCAGTATCTTTGTTCTTATTAACATACCAGTATGTTAATATCTCTGTTCCTACTCTTCCTTCTTCTTTGAATCTGCATGAAAAATGTATGCATGCTTTCTGAAAAGCTGTTTTGTTTGCAAAGTGAAGGTAGGAAATTCCCAGGTTGACAGTGGTGCCTTTATCGAGCCCCACTGTGAACATGTGTTATGGTGCAATCTTTAGTTTCCTAATCTCTGACTTGCTTTTTTTTCATAGTGAGCAAGGCAGGCAAAATGCATGGAATGGGTGAGGATAAAGGTCTGACACAGATGGTCAACATATTTTTTCATTCTCTTCCTTCACTGCATTCTTTCCTAGCCTTGTTCCAGTGTTCTCTGGAATATCAGTGTATGGGACATACTTCAGGATTTACCTTCACAAATCCCCCTGCATGGTAGAAGTGGGTATTTGTACTATAAGAAGGCCGAGGCCATAGTGTAAGAAACTTAAGTACCATTTGTGTCGCTAATGGAGATGGAGAAAGTGTGAAAAATCAAGCTAGTTAACACTTCATGAGAATTTGAAGGAACTACAAACTTAACTCCCCCTCTCCCCTGCCCCTCCTTGACCTGTATCTTATCTTACACACAGAAGGTCTGAATAGCGACTTAGGCAGAGCAACTTCCTGAACACCACAGACTGGGTCAGGGCAGAGCCAGGATGAACACAAAGGACATTATGGCCATGAAGGCCGTTGTGTTCATACCACCAAACACACTCCTGAACAGAGAGAGCCAGGAGAGTTCCCTGATTTCCACTGCACTGGGACTGGTTAGCACTGCGAGTGTGAAGCCCTGTGTGTGCTGCACTGGACAGCCAGGGATTGAGGAATGTGAGGAACTGCTATATGCCAAAATCTTGGTGCTAGAGACTTGCCAGCATCATTAGGAATCTGGTGTAGAAGACAGGTTTTTACCAGTTTTCCTCTACCTACACCATCAACTTTCTTCTTCCTGTAGGGTACTGCTTTGTTCATGACTCTTCTTTTGAATTATGTTGCTGAATGAGCAACAGTTCCTATAGCAAACAGCCTCCTTCCTTACAGAGTGTTGAGACATGTCCTCCCCCCAGCCCACCCTGCAGCTTGGTCTAACCTCCACAGTGAGTGAAGTAATTGTCTGTGGAAAACGTAGTAATTAGAGGCTAACTCATGGTGCAGACATACAAGGAAGGCTGCATTATGTCTACACAGATGACCTGGCTGGTTATCCTTTCTAACCTCCAAGTGTGTGACTTGATGACTTCAATACTATCCTTTCTGTGCTCAGTGAAACAGACACTGAAAACAGACCAAAATGCATCAATGCTTCTTCAATCAAAGTAACCCTATGGAGTAAAGGTGGACCATGCCCATCCTGTCTTTTCCTGAGGACTGGGGAAAGGTCAGTATGTCATAGAATTCAACAAAATTAAGTACTCTCTGGACATTCCTTAAAAATAAGCTGTGACTTGGATACATGGACAGCAAGACTTGGACTCTTGGCAACTGTGAATACAGCTTTACTGAACCGTGATAAAGGTGGTCAAGAACCATGAAAGAAGCTCACTACCTGTGTTTTCATTTACTTACTAGACATCTTGATAGCTTGCAAATTGTGCCTTCCTCCTTTAGCCTTTTCATGCAGCATGGCTTTGCCAATAGCAGATACTCCCTTTCCGAGATCTGGCGTTGGCATCTACTTTGCAGCCTGGACAGCAGCACTAATGGTTCCAGCGCTCTAGACATCAACCTGACTTTGGTATAAGAAGAGGCCAGCTGTAGGCTAGCCATGCATGGATTTCACAGACTCATCAATTTATGCCTAAGGTCAGTTCCCTTACAACTTCAAGAGAAGGATGAGGTACATCAGCTGGTGTTTTGATGGCAGAGAACAAATCCAGAGTGTGCATGTGTGAGTGGAAGCCAGCAGGTTAAGAATTAGTGTCTTCCTGAGTCAAGCTTGCTCTAATGTTCAGGGAGTTGTCATCTGGGAGAATATAAAAAGCAAATGGATAGAAATGGGTTGCAATTTCCTCCTGGGAAAAATTCTGATTAGGAATAATTTGCTGTACAACAGTGGTTGGTTGAGGAAGTTTTGGTTTCTTCTCTAGCTCTAGAGGATTTTTCCCCAGAGTCGTAAGTCATGGAAATAAATGCACACAGTGAGTACCAAAAGCACCACTCCCTGATTTCATAGTTAGGGCACAAATGTAAGCATGTTGCAGTCATCAAATTTCCTAGGTCTGCTACAGTCAGTGTGTGTGGCAGTGATAGAATGCTACCTGGTCATTTTTCTGCAGGCAAGTCTCTGTGCCATGAAGTTTTTGCTAGAAAATTATAATGTATGGTTGAACAATTAGCTGTGAAACCAACCCTCTTACAAGCACCTACTTTGTGTTAGTCTCCTGTGTATTTGGTAAATGATGAATGTCCCTTAAATTCTGTCAGGTCTAGATGTGGAGGTAGATTTCGCTGACACAGAGACAAGTCCTGGTGCTAGCTCAGGGGCAGTAGTGGTGCCTACTTGGTGGGTATCCTGATGTGATACTGATTCTCTAATGGCTGCATGGGATGTAGAGGTAACAGATCTAGAATATGCTTGAAAAAATTGAGCAAGTAGAGCAATTCCACAGCAAATACTTCCAGTATAACTCCATTGTTACTGTAAGTGGCATAGCACAAACATCACCAGAGTGTTGTAATTATCTCAGAACCAACTTTTGTGAGGGGTAAGTAGCTCAGGGTGAGAATTACCCTTAAAAGAAATCCAATCCCATTAGGATAAGAAATGTGCAGAAATAAGGCACAGTTTTAACTCTGCCCTGTAGGGAAACCAAGAAGAGAAATGTGGAACAGCAAAACCTTTATGTGACTTTAAAAATCAGTTTAATCGAGGACCATAAAGCCTAAAATGCCTTTATCACACTTGGTTATTGCACAGACCATCTTGCTTCCTTGTTCGGCAATAGAAGTCTTATAAACATTACAGTGAGCATTAAATACTGTCTAATTTCTGTAGCTTTCGTGTTGGCTAATAAACGCTAGTGAAACAATATTTGCAGAGCTGCCTGTGTACTGCAGGGCCTTTGCATCCTCATAAAAAAGAATTTGCACAAACCTTCTTTGAGAAATCCATGCAAACCAATCTGTAACTCCTGCCGGAAAGTTTCCCCTGTGATTGTCACCATGTGCTACTGTTTCCAAGTCCTTTTCATACAGGGACCTCAAAGCTTGTTACAAAAGGATATTGGTAAAAAGATCATCTCATTCATGATCACCTATGACTGTCACAAGGGAAGTTATCTGAGAGCCATATGAGCTAAAATAATCTACAGGAGTATGCTCCCTTCCTCATGAAAATGCAGCCTTTGTACTTGTGTCTCATCTTTCAGGGGGAGACATCCCAAGGGAATTGAAAAAGAAGCCCAGAAAAGCTCAGGATCTGATCCCATCTCTCGTGTTCTTCTCCTGCTTGGTACTAAGCACCTCTGAGCCAGGTAGCTGGAGTGATTTGCTTGCTTATGGTCACACGCATCACTTAGGGATAAGCCTGGTTGTTGCATTAGTGGTGTCACTCTTCAGGCATGTGCATAGCAAACACTGTCATTGAAGTCAGCCAGGTCGATGAGGAGGTGTGAGAGAGAATGGAGCTGGTGGAGGAATGCTGACCTTCCCTATGCTTTTTTCCTTACAGGTAGGTTGTCATCAGAGCTCTTCCCAAGTTTCAGGAGGCTCCTGGAAATTTGCTGCATGAAGCTTTTAAAAGGGAACCTCCTTGTTCCCTGCACTGGAGTTAAACGTCTTATGGTACCTGGTATCCAGGCAGCCTTCGGCAGTACTTTGGCATCTTGGTGACCATGATTAATCTTTGCTGTAATGAATACTGAGCAAATGTCGGCCTTGTGAAGGGGGTAGCGGCTCCTCTGTTCAATGATCACTCAATGTGTTTCATACTCAAATGTTGCAACCCTATGCATGTGGAGGATTGTTGGTGTTGGTGTATATTCTTCAGGACATGGTTTAGGGGACATGGTGGTTCTGGATTAATGGCTGGACTTGATGATCTTAAAGGTCCTTTCCAACCTAGTGATTCTGTGATTCTGTGATTCTGTGTAGGGCATTCACTGAGGGAGCAATGGTGAGTGTGCTTGCTGGGTGCCTGGAGCTGAGGATGTCAGATGAGTTGTGGTGGAAAGAACATTGTGAGCTCTTACTGATGGGGGAAAAAGCTCTCTCTGTGTGGATGACTGCAACAGCAATATGGGAATTTTCTCTGTTTCAGGTCAGAAATTGTCTCCTTTTTCAGTTTGTGCAGGAGGCTCTAAGGACTTTTCTTCTCCCTTGTACATCTGTTCCGTGACCAGGAAGGACAATGAAGAGTCGTGCTCCCATTGCTACTCCAGTTTTGGTGGGAGGCTCAGCTCTTATGAGGGGGGAGCACAAGGATCAAGTCACTGGAATGAACAGCGAGAGTGGTCTTTGGCTGCTCCTAATTATGGTTGTAATGCTCAGTCCATTCCTCACTGTCTCCTGGCTATGGCAGTCTCCAGTCAAGAGGTGGTAACAAGTTAAAGCTCCTCTGCCAATCTCTGTGTCTTTATACCCTCTTATTTTACTGGCACTGCTGGACTAACCAAAATAAAATGTAGTCAAGGTGTAGTCGTTTAAGTTCCCATCTTTGACTGTCACAGTTGCAGAGCACCAGATCTGGTAAGCAAGCAAAAGGCTTATCTTTAATGTGTCAGTGGGACCATGCATGTTGTAAACAAGGGATTCCAGTAGTGTTATTGAAATAACCAGAGCTGCGGACAGACTATGAGGTAATTTGGTTGGGAAGGTGAAATCCTGATTTGCTCCAAAGCCTTTGTCCGCCTGGCAGGCTGGCTTCTGCCTGTAACGTGGCATTTGTCGACTTTGGTTGTGTAACGACTCACCTGCCACCTTGCTGGGTGTAGCAGCCTATGGTGTCCATGGTGGGTGTCTGTTTGAAGCTCTGGGCAGCTCTTGGCTCTTGAGAGCCCGATTATGAGCTGAATATATACTCCGTATTTGGGCTGTATATTTACAGGCCCTTCTCTGTGGCAGTGCTGGGACTGTGATAAGTGGGAGGAGGCCCACTAGAAATCTACTCAAGCAGTTCTAATTGTACCAAATAGAACGGCTCAGTAGAGTGGAAAATAGTCCTCATATATCTACCCGAAGAAGATAATGACCTTTTAAATAACAGAAGCAATTTTATTTCAATACCCCAATTACTCTGAACTCTCAAATGTCAAAGTGCCGAGCACTTTCAAAATAACTTAATTTAGACATTTATAGCACTTAGACACTGCTAGTTTCTTATCTAACCTAATTATGGGTTGTACAGGAAATTGCAAAGCATCCCAATTAATGTTATTTTTTATAGTGATACATAGGAGTGGCCTTTGCCATTTGCCGTCATCATGTGCACAGTGATTTACTCATTTTGAGTTAGTTCCCTGGCAGGACAGAGCTCTTCTATCCTCTGGTTGCTCTTTGAGAGAACGCAAGGAGGAAGTAGAGGTGGAAGTGAGTGTACCTATGTTTGCCTGAGGGATTTGAAGGGCATGTGTTCCTGGGAGAGCAGAGAGCCATTGCAAGGCAGGACCATTTAAGGTGTAGAGGTGCCATATAGAATAATAATATCTGTGTCTCAATCTTGTTGATCCTCTCCAATCTGAGTACTTAGGCCAGGATTCTCCACTTAGTTGTCTCCCACAGGACTAGTGCAGGGGAATGAGATTTGTAAAGCTCATTAACTGGTTGCCTGAAAAATCCCTTCACAGATGGTGCTGAGCAGTTTCCCTTCTAGTTCCTATGCACAGCAGGCAGAATCGGAGGTGGAGGAAGTGGTGTAGCACCACTGAGCAGTATCCAGTGACTCCTTGTTTGTTTTTATGGTAAGGGGAGGACACATGTCTAGTTACCATGTTTGAAGGTGGTAACTGTTGTCCATCCTCATGTGTTTTTTGCCCTGTATATATTATGTGATGTCCTGGTTCTGTGCTGTGCTCCCTGCCCCCAGTGTCAGGAGAGAACTCTTAGCAGTCAGAGAAGTTCCTGCAGGCCTCCTCTTTCCTGAGGATAATCCAAAAGGATCAACAGCTAATTTCTCAAAGAAAGATGTAGCTGCTGTCAACTGCGCCCAAGATCATGCCAGCCCAGAACAGGAAGGCAAAAGCCCCCAAAGATGATCTTGTCTTGTGCAGCTTTATGTACAGAGACTTAATGCACTGTTGTGTTCTCGTTCGCTTCATTCTGGTAAAACATTGCTTCATATAAGATAGATTGAATTTTAACATTGCTTAACAACTCAAATTAAATCCAAGAGGGAAAGTTTGAGTTTGACTCAACAGCTTGTGTTCAGTGGCACAGGGAAAAGGCACACAGGGAGATAAGTCCCCTTCCCCAAAGTTTTTCCCTAGTCAGGACCAGAACCCAAGTGAGCTTGCCTGGGCACTCTGTGCACACAACCTCCTTCTTCCCTGGTTAAGATGAAGAAGAGTCCCAGGTCCTGCACAGCACACAGAAATGCAGTTGCAGTGACTAGCTGTGTTATGTACACAAAAGAAAACCTGACCAGATCGCAGCACAAAAAGTGTTGCCAGAACATTTCTGAGTGGGGGGGGTCAAAGACTGAATAGCCTCTTGTAGGGTTTGCAAGTAACACAGCAATGCTGATGAGGAACAAGAGACACTTAACACAATATGGTACCAAGACAGGTAGGATTCTTGCCCTACGTACTGCTGGTGCGGTCAATAGAGCCCATTGCTTCAGCATTTAACCTCTGAGTGGGAATGCTGCAATATGAAGCTGCTGTGAAGTTTGCGGAAAGAGCTGGGGCAGCCAGGGAGAGGGGTTGTTTGAGATGCACGAGATGGAGCTATGGTGTGTTTTGCGCAGGTGTTTCAGCAGGCATTTTCCTCTGTAGGCTGTGCTCAGAATGGGATCTGGGAAGCCAGCTCAGAACCCAACCTAACCATTCTCTGAATTTCCAGGGCTGTTTTCTCTGAAATAATTTGTTGATCTTTTCCAGAGAAGCAGTGTTGGGAATCATTTGTTCTTTACAAGAGGAAAGCCTGACAGAATTAAGGCTGTTAATTCTCTTTTCAACCTTCCCTTCAGTAGTCTTGAAATATGGAGAAGGCTGTTAAGAGGAAAAGGGAGATGTTCTGTATGTCTCCTGGGGAAAAGGCAAGAAGACATAGCCTATATGCTAGGAAACATCTTGAATGATTAGGGCTGCAGAAATGAATGGTGAGGAGAGTATGGAACCTTATCACTTTAAGTTTCTAAGAAGAGGTTAGACCAACCTCTACCAGGTTAAATCAGGCTGAGTTGGTCCAACCTTGAGATCAAGTGATAGACTAGTTGGCATCTCCAAATGTGTACCATCTCCATTTTCTCTTTTTCTGAGAAGAATGACACAAACTCGGAGTCTTTTATTGACATACCCCGCCTCCCAACCAAGGTAGTTAAATGGAGTCAAAGCAGGTGGTGGAATAAAGCACACCAAATGAGCATATTTCAGATTAGTGCAAGAAACTCAGAAGAGCAATTGTCATGCAGTGGAATTTAGGAATTTTATGTTTTACCCTGTCAGGTTAGACTGAAGTCAAAAAAAGATCTTTGCACCCTGATGTCACTCGTCAGAGGTGTTTTGGAGAAGCCCTCAAAAAGCAGAATTTGACCTACAAATCAAACTTCAAATGAGACCTCATCTGGTCTGAGTCCTCCCATGCCAGCCAAACCTGGTCAAACCCTGGCTGAGGAAACAAGTTTACTGAATTTCTTCGTGACGAGAACCCCACAATTATGTTATAGTTATTCTAAAACAAATAATTTGCTTGTAATTACAGAGATAATGACATTCTGACCACACCTACCGATTAGAAAGTTGTAATAAAGAGCAATAAAACACCTTTTCCTTGGGCTGCAGAATCCACCCCCACACAGCCTGCAACACTAATACGATTTACTCCTATTTGCTGATGGCGGATTCTAGTAATAAAATTTAATGTGGAGGAACAAGGTGCATTTAACCAAAGCCGTAAACACCTCTAATTCTATTTAAAGCTATAGGGTGCAGTACATTAACATTTAACAATCTGATACTAAACTGATGTGAAGCTAATAGAGCTGTATTTGTTAAAATTTCAGCAGTAGGCCATGTTTTACCAATGACAACAGGAGGAGGAACCAAAATAGTATGACTCAGCAGACTCCCGCTGCTGCTTAATAAGGTGTTAAGAGTCTTCATGGGAGCTCCTGTCATAAATGAACAGTGGACCACATTCAGCTCTGCTGCTGTTCTGCTGAAGTCAGGGGGAATTAGGCCAGAGATTATTCTGCATTTCTCCCACTAAAGCACATGATACTCAGTGAAATTTTCTTCTCCATAGTCTTGCTTTGAGACTTAAAGATGTACAATTAATTGCACATTACCTTGCAAGGTAATGATGTTTCTCTTTCTCTAATGATGTGATCTGATGTTATTAAATCTAGGTGGACACTGCATAAGAAAAGACACAGGGTGTTCTCCTAAGTAGTATTTCTGACCTCCTTTCACTCAGCTGGTCTGTTGCCTTTCAGGATTCTGCTGTCATCTGAAGTCAGTCACAAATGGAAAACATTTTAAAATCATGGAATTTTATGCAGAATGAAAAATTCAATTCCCACCTATTAGGATTGTCTAAATGCTGAATACAAAATAAACATATTTTCAAATCGTTCTCTAGCAAGCAATAAATCCTACACAGACTGAGAGAACTTATCTCACAAAAAAAGTAATTTATTTAGCTCAATTAGCTATTATTTTGGGGAATTAGATATCAAATATAAACAAGAATATATAGATTATTAATACACAAGGAATGATATTCATTAAAATACTGGACATAAACATACAGTAGCGGATTTTTCTGAACAGTGGGCACAATGGCCAGCTGTATGTAAAAGGAATGTTTATATACTAAACTTTAGAAAGTTTTCACAACTAAGTGGTCAACTCATTAATGTGTTAGGGTTTTATTTTTAATTCCAAAGGAATCACTGATAAGTTCTATACTTTTCTAAGGCCTTCCTTACAGCTGTCTGCATAAAAGATGTCCTCTCTGAATAGTTAGTCGAACTCTGGCTGCTCCAAAATTGATCCCTGAATGTTTGATCACTCTTTAGCACCAATTACTTTTTGGTCAATGAGTTGATTGCTGTTGTCATTGAAAGTCCATCACCCAATCAGAGAACAAGGAAAGACACCGTGCCCTTTTGGTGGGTGATTAAACTCCTGGGATAATGAAAAGGTGAAACAAACATTTTCTTGACAGCTCACAAAGGCAAACATTAAAAATGCAAATAATGACTAGCAAACCTATTGATAAAAACCGGCCTTAGTTTGGAAATAACTGTTTTGATGAGGGACTAGAGTTGGAATTAGTATTGCAGATAATGGCCAGCCTGAGCAAGCTTTTCTTAAATTCTTTTTTTATACGAGAGATTTGTATCTAACATGGAAGCAGGTGACTGCATTTACGTTTATAAATCCTGGCTATACAGTAACAGATTATGTATGTTGCCTAATCTCTACCCCTGTTCAAAAGAGCTCAAAAGCAGTTTATACAGACTCGCTCTTTCTGGTGAAAGCCTCCAAAAGGCAGTGATGTGCTCTCTCTTTGTTGTGTTTTCCCATCCCTGCATTGTCACCCCTGCCCTCCTCTCCTGCAGTAACAGGAATAAGGGTGTGAGTATTGCTGCGATGGTTCCCAGCTGTGCTCTGAGCCCTCGTGAGGAGTTGCCGTATCACTAAAAAGGCCTGACCCGTAAAGGAGGAAGCCACTTGGATCACCTTGGATTTCAAAACCCAAGGCCTGCAAGTGCTACTTCAAAATCCACACTAAATACTGCTGAATGAGTTGGCCTGTCAAGGGACTTCCTCCCAGACTTGGAGAGGACCTGGCACATGCCAGGCATCAGATCTCCATGGCCTGATGGTGAGCTAAAAATTCCATGCTTTTACGTCTCCCTTAACTCTGTGCTTACTCAAGGACTAAAGCTTCCCAAGGGCTGAAAGGTTTTGGGTACCTAGCTTTCCCTCTGCTTTGGTGGAATTTGGGCATTGAAGATTTAGGAGCTTGAAAACATATGAAATGCCCAGGATGCCACAGAATAGCCCATTTTCCATTAATGTGCATCAAAGGAAAAGGAAGAATCCCTTCTCAGTTGTCAAGAGGTGAAGAAAGAGGAAGAGTATTTTGTGCTCTCACATTCTGTGATTAGGCTCATTTCCCTACTTCCCAAGCCCTGGCATTTCCAAAGAAATAACTCCAAAGGAAGTGAGCAGGGCGTTAATGGAGTCTGTTCCGTACTAAAGGAGAAGCTGTGTGATTGTTCCCTCTAGATCAGCAGCTCAGTAACGTAGGCCCCAGGAGGAAACTTTTGCAGGTTTGGGAGCACCAGTCGAGATCAAGGCTAGAAGCAGTGTCCTGGTTCCGTTGAAGCCTTTTACTCATTATCAGGTTTTTCCTATTCCCAATCAGAATTAAAAAAAGATCAAACCCTGGAAAATGTTCCCAGGCTATAAATATTCTTCCTCAAATCATTGTGGTTTAACTAGGAATGTTTCCTTTGGATTATTTTGAAATGTTTGATTTCAAGCCCTTAAGAACTTTACTAAAAGTAACATAAGTTTTTAAAGACAATGTAATTTAGAAAAGGAATTAGAAAATATAGAAACCAAACCTTTTAATAACTACTTCTGAAGGGGAAAAAAGCAGAAAAAGTAATTTTAGCTTTTCCCTTGCTGTAGAAAAAAGAACCAGCTTTACTGGGTTAGTATTTTTCTGATGGGAAAAATGGCATTAAATTGACAAATTTCGTGGTCAGTGGTGTTTGTCTTCAGAAGCAGGCTGATGTGCATAGATCCTGCCATTAGTCCTTCTGAGGCTTGGGAAGAGGTTGATGTCTGCAACTGGACTTGTCACATTAGCGTCAAAGATGAAATAATGTTTAGTACTGAAAATGCCCCAGGTGGAACTTCAGTCCCTTTAAACAGCAGGGCTGAACACTATGATGAGTGTCTCTGGGATGTCACTTGTAGACCAGCTGCTTTTTCTATGATTACTTTCAACTACATTTTGTTTAAAAGTCTCATAGAAAAATAGAAGTTCATGAATGGAAATAAAAAAATAAGGACATTTGTATGATTTTTATAAATAAACAGCACAGCGAGAATTAAATAGAACACAGACAAAGGACATTTATACAGGCATGAACTATTACAGCTTGTTCTCCTCAAAGAGTATCTGTGCATAGACTGTCGTACTGGGAACGCCTTTGGCTTCCTGAATCGGCTTCATAAGTTCAAGTTCAGCGTATGTTAAATTCTCCTCTGTGATTTTTGGCTAGGAAACAGAACCAACAAATTATAGTTATAACGTTGTTACCACTGAATATAAAAGACACCTTAAATATTCTATAGAACGTGCTATATTTCTTCTCTCACTTAAGCTAATTCTACAGTTGAGTCTGCGCTAGAGTTAGTTCATAGAAGATGAAATAAAAGTAATATTAAAAATAAGAAACAGGAAAAAGTAGGATTTTCAGCTTTATTTCCAATTTCTTCTTGTTTCTCAAACACTGAACGCTTTAAGTTGACAATTTCAAATACCGTAAAGCTGAAAGATGTGTGTTAGCAAAATGTTCAGCCTCTTTAATGCTAAATTTCCCAATTTAATTTTAGTTACTACAGATTTCACAATTTGAAATATATATGCCAGATTTGCTTCCCAGCTGTAAACCTTGGACCAGTTACATCTCTAATCACAGCCACTCAAAGTATTCCTCATTATGTTCCTGAAGAAAACCAAAAAACTTGTTAAAAACATGCAGAAGGCAGCAAAAATAGATGGAATTTAGTTACTATCATTCCAACAGGATTTCACCACTTTTGCCATATTATAGATGAGTTCAGAGCTTAGAACAGAGGCCACGCCACCAAAATTGTCTGCTGTATTACCTTGGTTGAGTTTTAGACTTAAAACTATAAAAATTAGCTGAGACACACACTATCAAGAAAACTTACTGAATAAATTTCATGTGGGTAACAGAAGAGCTGCCTACTGCTATCGGGGACTTTAACCAGACTCAGAGTGGTGGCTTAGAGGAGGAAAGTCTTGTCTTGTGTTCCTTTGCGTGTGTTGGCTCATCAGTTGGGAGTGGGTTGTTCCTCTCAAATTCACCTCACAAAATGTAGCAACAAACAAAAGAGTTTCTGTTGGATTGTACATGGGGCCCTACCACTTGAAATGGATTTCAGTTCATCTGTAGAAAATTAACGTCTGTGCTCCCTGAAGAAGGGTGAAGTGCTAAGGCCCTGTGCAAGTGAAGAACTGGAGAATTTGTTCCTTGGGTACTGTGTTGTACTTGAATATAACTGGTGTCCTCAAGTTTAAGGCTAAAAGGGACAACTAAAACAAACAAAAAACATTTCAGGCATGCAAATTCTTACAGTCAGTAAGACTATACCTTGTAGAAAAGGTTGCATCTCTGAGACCAAGAAAGGCTTTGCCAGTTGTAAACTGAAAACTGACTCAAAGTTCATAAACCAAGATTTTCCATACAGTACTTAAATGTTATAGTGAAGAAATTTACTATTTTCTGATGCCAAGAGTTTCCTTTATGTTTTATTTACTGCTATTTGTTTTTTTCTGATTTGACATAAATGATTCCTATTTCCTTGAAATGTGTTTGAATAATTATTATACAGTCTTCTGGCTAAAAAGTTAAATATCCTCTATCTAATATCCTCTGAAATGAGTCCATATGCTCCCCTGCTTCCTGTCTTTTGCACTGCTCTGGAATCCTCTCATTTTGCCTTGACAGTGGCTCATACTCTGGATTTCAGATTGTTTCCCTCTGAGTGGATCAGTTTACACTTTTCCAGCATTAATCTTTTTTCTTCTCTGCAGATCTGATCCTGAAATACTTTGTGCAGCTGCAGCTGCTGCAAGTGGTGTCATTGAAGTCGTTCTGTGCGTGTGAGTAAAGGCCATTTGCAGGGCTGACTGCAGGACTGTAATATTTGTATCTGATTATTCACGTGATCTTCTCTTGCATGGATAGTCCTATTTAATCCCAGTTTCTAGTCCTCATTCACTATCACTGTATCACTATCACTAAGGCTCCACAGTTGACTACACAGGAGATTTCCTGCTTTTGTTGAGTTTTCTGCTGTAATGATGTACAAGGACTTCCCGTGGATCACAGCCTGATCTTATATGTAACGGAAATAAAATCGCACATTACTTTTCTGTGTTCATGTATCAGGACTGAACCGAACCACAATGTTTAGAAAGACATCTGTCCTATCCCGGCTTTGGCTTAAAGTTAGAAAAAACTCTTGTTGGTCAAACCACCTCTGATACTTAATTAATTTTTATAGTCTCCTTTCTAGCCTGTGAGAGTATTAGCCTCAGTTTCTAAGCATTTAAGTTGGTTTTGCCTTTTTTGATATGTTAAAGATCCCTTTTGAGTTTTCAAAACTATACGTGCCCATCTATTCAGTAAGTACTACAAAGGCTAAGTACAGGAGCTAAGTTGAGGCTGGACATCACAGTAACACCAGCAAACTTTGAAGATTTTATTCTCAGTGTACGATAGCACATCTAGGCTCTATTTGAAGATATTGAGTGTTGCTGCCAACTTCAGTAGGTGTCACCTCTAGACCCTAAACACAGAAAGTTACACTGCATGTGAAAAGCCTCCTAAAAACAAACCTGATAACAAACAAACTTTTGGTGACTACCAGAGTAAAATTCCCCATTTCCTAACACTGACCCAGTGCACCTTTTGAAGTAGAAATATTTTCATTGTTCTGTAGAAATCAGTTGCTCAGGGCAAGCCAAATCTGTATATGCTTTCCCCTTTGCTGTTTAATTCTGTTTTGTGCTATGTTTCCATTTAGAAAATGCCGCATGTCCTAAAATAGCCAACCCAACGCCCAGCTCATGTAAATTTTAGAACTAAGATTTATGAAATCATATTGTCCAGGTGTTTTATTATATTATCTCAAAATTGCATTGTTTTCCAGTGTAGATTATCTCTTTATTCTTACTTTATTCTATTATGTTTGGATATGAAAAATAACACTAGATTCCCCAAAACAGGTCATTGGGCAGTAGTGGCTGATGTGTTGCTTTCATACATTTTTATGATGTTCCTATAGTAAACATAATTTAATAAAGCCAAAACACACTAAATAAATAATTGCATCTAGAAAAGCAATAAAACCAAATAAAATTAGTACTTTCATAAGTGGAAAAGGTACTTCAATTACTGCTACAAGCAACAGCACACCATAAAATGTGTAGAATAATTTCCCTTATGCATATTTCTAGTATGTAATAATTTGATTGAAAATATGAGGAAACACACAGGAGGTTCAAAATTGTGAAGGGTATACAGTTTTCAGAAAAGGATGTGTAATAACAGTGCGTGGAAGCCAACACTACTTTAAAGTACCTATGGTAGCCAGGGTTTTATTCCATACACTCTTCTGTACTTCATTTATCAACCACATGTTTAATTTAATTTTGCTGGTTTGTTTGTCCAAAAACAAATTTTTTTTTTTTAGCAGGCAGGGAAAGAAAACTAATTCTATGATTTCATCTCTCATTTGGATTGGATAGTGTTTTGGCAGTGTAAACCTGGCATCCTGCCACCACCTCCCTTTTGGAACAATAGCGTGAGTTTAATAGCTGATGTTATAGGTGGGACTGAGATTAGGGCAGAAGAGGAAGAGATAATGAATGACTGGCCATTCACCTCTCTCTTTCCATCCTGGCTCTTCAGTTAGGAGGTCATTGGGATTTCAATGGCTACAACAGCCTTTCATGAAAAATTACATAATTGTTCTAGAATAATATTGAAATTACATCTTCAAATAGAATTCTGTTCCAAAGTGACATTTCTAGATACAATCTTCATCTTGTATGCCTGTTTTCTCATCTTGGGATCACACACTTTGCAGAAATATAAATTAGGAAGAGTGATCATTTTCCAGCATATCTTCTGGCAAATGCACAATGATTCCTCTTCCAGATTTCTTCCACTTTAATTTTAGTTTGCTCCAGTCACAGGGCTTCCCCTGGGCAACTATTCAAAATAGTTTACTTACAGGAATTTTTTTTTTAAATAAACAATCCCCAAAGTCTATCATGTGAATATTTAAAAGAAACTAAAGTACGTGTATACATAGTTTTGTTTTTATTGGGTTTGTCCAGTAGATAAATGTGTTAGAAATGACCTAGAAGGGTTGGGTTTTTAATGACAATTACTCTGATTTTTACATCATAATTACCAGTAATGTCAATTTTGCTTTTCCTAGGCTTAGCTGGTTTGTTTCTTGGCAGCCTCAAGGATGTTTACTATGAGCACTCTAAGACTGAAAGTTCTGGACGTTTTAACTACAAATTTTTAATTTGTCTACAAATTAGTAGACAAAAACTAGGACCACTTTTATCCAAATTTGTAATTAGGTATGAAGAAAACAAGCAAATAATAACCTCATGAATTTAACTTGTCTGGAAAAAACACTGCTGACAACTTTCACTTACTGATTGCTGCAATCTCATTGTTCCATGACCACACTAGTTGTCATGAAGATTACAGAATGAATTTAAAATTTAAAATAAGAAAAAATCCCCTGATTCTAGTTTACTACCAAAAATAAGCAGAACAGGGCTCTCTCCCCAGTTCACTTCAACCTTAAATATTTTAGTTACTAGTGCTGCAGACATTTGCCTCAGAATTCAGTGTCTATATGATAGCATGTGACAGAGTTTTTGTCTGGGATATGACACAGAATTACTTTAACACAGGACCAGGGCAAGAAAATTACATCTATAGACAAAATTGAATTTTCACCTCTGAGTTTTCTGGATTTAATAAGCATATGTCCCAAGTTCCAGTCAGAGCTTCACAATATATTTAGTAACTTAGATTTCCTGCAGCAACAGTTGAAAACGAAACCCCACGCTCACTGGCATGCCCTGTGCTTGTGGGTGAAGGGATTAGGACAGCAAGGATAAGACCTTGCCAGTTATGCATGTTTGCTGGTCTGAGTGCCAGTACATGGCAAATTGCCACCTATGGACAGGCCACGCTCTGCTGTTGGGGGATGCTGTAGGAAATGCCGGTGGGAAAGGTATGGAGTCAAGAGCTGGTAGTGAGGAGTTGCACTTCTCTCCAGGTTACTCCACAGCACAAAGCAAGCAGCCCTGCCCCAGTGCCATGAAGTAGCTCTTTCTTAGCAAGCACAGGCTGGAACTACCATTTTTTCCTCTCCCTTTCTCTCACAAAGACCTTTGTCCTTTTTCCTTTCATATTTGAGAAACATCCTGTTTTGTATTCACACTCTATACCTCCACAGGAAAAATGCAGATACTGTGTCACCCACTGCCTGAGCACACTCAGTCAGAAAGTGTCTAGACAGGACTCTCCAGGCCAACGGGGTGGGCTTTGGCCACAGGGATGGATTGTTGCTTCTCCCATCTGGGCATTCATGCGGAGAGGAAATCACATACTCTGGGCAACCTAAAGAAAAGGGGCTCAGCCCATCTTCTTCTCGGCACAGCTTTTCATAAACGTCTTTGGGGGGATTTTTTTGTTTGTTTTGTCTTTAAGCTGTGGGAGGAGAGAGAGTGTGGCTGTCAGCTTGGCCATCACTGGAGGGTCAGCTATGGAGGTGAAGGTGAGAGTGTGCTGAAGTGAAGATTCAGCATGTTTGGTGGACAGGCTGCAATTCCCTTGCCTGGGCCACCAGGACAGGGAGAGAGAGCACATGGTAGCAGTGGGGTTAGGCAGGATTTTGCAAAGTTACTAGTGAGAAAACTCACTGTAACTTCGGAGAGAAAAGGATTAGCCTTTCACCGTCCTCTTTATTAATATACACTGGAAAACCACTCTCTCCAGAATGTGTGCTCTTTCTTGTGCTGAAATCAATAGTGACCCTCAGAGCCACAGATACACTTATGCTCAAACCCTATGAACTTTAGTGGGATGACTCCCTCATCAAGGTGGTAACTTAACTCAGGAGTCAGAAAGATATTTTTCTTTTTTCCCTTTAGAGCTTTGGGTGTTTACCAATGTCAGTGTCTTGACTGCAAACATAAAGCAAGAGATTCCCCTGGAAGAGAGGGACTTAAAGAATTACTTCTGCAGACCTTCATGAAAAACTGAAGGTAGATCTACAAGATGAGTTATCCCCTAGAAATGCAATTGTTGGTCAGCAAGAGTACTGAAATATCAAGGAAGCCACTGTTGTCTTGGTGCCAAAACTGAGAAATATGACATTGGAAAATATGGGGAGTAGGAAGTATGACTTTTAGTGGCTCTATCAGTTAAAAAGGACAGTTTCTTTCCACTAAAATGCCTATTTTTACTCCTTAGAAGAGGATTAATCACTGGGAACAACGTCTACAGTTTGTGAAGCCTCTTTCAGCATTACATCTAGATTTTGCTCTTGAATCCCACAGAAGTTATGATAACAAAGTCAGGGACAATGATTATTTACTAAGTCCCATTGAATAATTTTATTTTAAAGAAACAGAGTCCCACAAATGTAGGGCACGTAGTGACTATAAGGGGCAAGCTGGTCCATCTTTCTTCATTAACACAAGTAAGTGTTATCTGGCAGAAGTTTATCCAGTCTGTTTTGACAGCTTTTGGGGAAAAGCATCCTCACCTTTGCTAATGCTTTATTCCTTTTACAGTTGCAGATGTATTCCTAGATTCTAAACCAAATCAACATTGCTGGAAATCAGGCTGACAACTTCTTATCCTTCAAAAAAGACCAGAGGAAGTAATTAAAGGTTTTCAGTTTTCTGGTGACACTTTTATTACTCCAAATGTGTCATCACACAAAAATAATCTGCTGTGGGATTTTGTAAATACACAAATCTCGGCACAATTCCAGTAAGAGATTTTATGTATTTATACAAACTGTTCCTTCTTGGGGATAAAGATAGCAATGTTTGATCCGAATGTGAAAGCAGGCAGCTTTTAATATGTTGTGCTCTGAGTGTCAACCTGAATGTGTAAATTATATTCATGTAGAAATGTTCCTATGGACGTCTTGTATCCTAAGGAGAGACTGAAAAAAGAAGGATTATTCATCTCACAGAGAGAGAAATTACATGGACTGGGTGGAAATATTCAAGAATCACAGGGAGTCAAGGAAGAAAATGTTCACCACTTTATATATCATATGTACAATGTTACTTGAAGTCTGTGGAGATCAATAACGCCTTAAGAAATTGGGAACTTAAATCATCACACATTGTTACACGTTGTGGAGGAAACAGCTCTTCTAACAGAGGGTGGCATAGCTTTTAATTTAAAACCATCCAGGAGAAAAGACGACCTGATTTTTCCCAGATCCAGAATCCACAAATTACTGAACAGATGTATTCCACTTTCTTTTTTTTTTTCTTAAAGAAAGGGCCAATAGGTTAAGACTAATGAGGAATTCTACTAGTTGTGCAAAAAACTGACTACCCTACCTTTCCTAGCTAGAATGATGCATATGGTGTAAGACTGGTTTTAATGACATAGTGCTTAGATGTATGATGAAAAAGACGACAGGAAAAAAAATCAACTCCATCCATCAAGTGCAATCTTGCAATGTGTAAATTTGCTCCCAGGTTGTGGTGAGTTGCAGGAGAGCAGGCTGGAGTGCAGCTCAGAATGCACAAATTCCCCAGCGAGCAAAAACCAAAAGCAGCTCTTCACATTTCACGACTCTGACATGATAATCAGACTGCAGATAATTAGCTCTTATATCTAGACCCTCTCCCAAAAGGAGTCCACGGTCACTGGTTCTGATATACAGTGTATTTGATTGGTTTCTTGTACAATGGGAAATGGAATCATGAAACCTAAATGTCAAAAGGGTTCTTCTGGTGAAGGAAACTTAAGCTTCCAGACAACTTTAGGAGCACTTGTCTTCATTGCTTGATTCAGGAGTATAGACCAATGTAGAATACTGAGCTAAATGTGTGATGCTAAAGGCTTAATTTTGCTGAGTACATGCAGATGATGAGATCAAGTCACAGCCTTCTCAGTTCCACAGGTATCAAACCAACGTCAAGTTCCTGCTCAAAACAACATCCTTCTGCCTTGTAGACATGGCAGGAGCCGGGAAGCTGTCCTTTGAATGAATGTTTGCAAATTCCAGGCTTTCAGACATGTTACTCATTACAGAGTAAGCACTTTCAGTGCTTACGGTCCTGACCTGCACTGCCTGGCACTGAGCACATTGTCAGCACTTGGCCTATAATGGAGATAAGGATGGGATTTTCAAAGCTGCAAAAAGAAACCTGAGCTTCTCACTTCTGTTAAAACTGGGAATCCAGATCTCTGAGCTGGTTTGTAAATCTCAGTATAAAATATATAAGTGGTGCCTGAAAAAGGCAGGCAAGCAGAATGCGTGCAAAGATGATGCTTTCATTCAAAGTTAACAGAATTACTTCCAGAAATCTCCCGCAGTCTTAGGTAACCACAAGCCGTTCCTGTTTCTCAGGTAGCTTTGATATAAAAGCTGGGGTAAAAAATCATCACCAAAAGAAAATCTCAGTGCTGGGCCACCAGTGGTCCAATCCATGCTAGGATAAACAATGCTGTCTATGCTGTATGAGCTGTAGGTAGCAGGATGCTTTTCTTAAATACCTCAGCTATGGTCACTGAAAGCACTCTGCTTCCGAACTCACACAGGACCAATATCTAATCCGCGGTGGGGAACAAGAGAAAGCCAGATACACTCCAGTGAAGAGGTTATGCAAGAGGCTAGTCAGTGTAGGAACAGCGGAAGCCAGCTCTTACGTACGGTGTGCTTTACAAGTACAATGTGTTTGAAGAACTAAGCCCAAGGGGATCATCTGTAATACAGAATATATTTATCTGATTTCAAACTGAAATGATGTGATGATTATATGACTTGGCAGAGGCCACATAAATCAGCGGCAGAATGAGGAAGATTCCCTATATCCTGTCTTATTTATGCAGCTATTTGTCCCCTTAAAATTTAGTGTGAAAATGATGATGACAACAAAAATCTTGCATAAGTAAAGATTGCAGGATTTGGTCTGACCTGAAGTCATGTCCTTTCCATTGGCTCCAGTGAATCATAGAAGAGCTCCTAAGCTTGGTGGTGCAAACCGTCATGAAAAGACACTGAGACCTTTTCATTTAGATGATGTTCTATAACTAACACTCTTGGGCTATGACAACTAATCTCCAGGAGGCAATGAAAGGCTTACCAGAAAATTTGGTTGAGGAAGTACAAGATTTATCTGTACCAACTCAAAGGCCTAAGTACTTAAGGCTATAACAGAACAGCCCTTAGAGGACAGAATCTGTGGGCCCCTAGAATTTTCTTCTTCCTAATGACTCTCTGTGCTTCTTGCATGCTATAAAAAACATCCCTTTTTGCATTTCAGCATCTCTATTTCCTTTGATCTGTACACATTTCTCATTGATGCTAATAGAGAATGACACTGATGGGGAATATTTTTGCAACTGGGGGAACATAGAATTGTTATTCTGGCTAAAGCAAAAACAATATGACTTAAGCAGAGTTTTTAAAAGGCTTTACTGAAGGCTGTACAATTGAACATGATATTAGACTTTCTCTCTTTTTTTTTTAATTTTCATTGAGATTATGTCCATATTTTATCCAGGTTATTGTATTCTTGTAAAACTATATTGCAACCCACTCTAGCATGTTAACAACAAAAGAAATTCTCTAGTTTATTATAAACATCTTTCAAGAAACCAGAAGAACATGTCCTCTGGAAATAATTTTGCTGGTATTTAGGTTATTACAAAAAATTTCCCAAAACACTGGAACTACTTTGTAATGTTCCCTTATATGCCAGCTTGTTTGCTGAGGTTTTCTAGAATATTGTCCCGGTGCCCCAGTGTGGTACCTTCCTTGGGCTGCACAGGGAAGCTGCAGACTGTCCAGAAATGCATCAGTTTGAGTCTGTCTTTGCAGTGACAATTACCTAATAACTATGTGCCATCAGTGAAAAAAGATGCAGTGCAGACTCCAGCTGTGCAATAGTTATAATTGGAAAGAAAAAATTCTTTTATCCTGCAGAGATTTGACAGGATGACAATGATACTTTTTTCCCCTAGAGCAGATTGAAAATTTAAAATCTGAGAAATTTTTGAGAATTAAAAAAATCGGAGGAAAGTTTGCTGCAAATAGATTAAAAGTTTCATTTAAATTAATTTGATGTCTTTTTCTCTGTAATTATTAATATTTTGTATCTTTGTTCAAACTTCTTTTACTTCAATTAGTTTAACTAACTGCCTCACTGAAAAATCATTTAAGAGCAGAAAAATTTGATTTTTTTTTTTTCCTTTTTTCTGAGAATACTAAAACATAGAGGTTTAAAACCAACTGTGTTGTAAAGGGAGGCAAGAGGAACAGAAATGGGAAACAGCTCTGGGGAGCGTCCTGCCCAGCTTCTGAATGTGTCTTACGTATTGACTTGGGTGTAGTTTACTTTGCCCTTTAAAGTATTGCTAGGTGTGTTTGGGTCTTGAAAATCCTTTGGATAATATTTGTTGGATTACTTTTTTACTTAAAACTAACTCACATCCATAGATCATGGGTTTTCCGCAGGCTGCGATGCCTCTCCAGGTGCACTCTGAGGTGAAATGTGAAAGAGAAAAGAGCACAGCCAGGCTCGAGTCCAACAGCAAGACATGAAAGCTGAGCCTGCTGGCTGCATGCAGCGTGGGCGTCCTCAGTCACGCTGGGGACGACAAAGCTGATGGCATTGTCTGAAAAGACTTTATTGCTGCTCACCTCCAGACAGTTTGAACCTTGACTGGGGTTGCATAGCAGAAAGGGAAGAGCAAACAGCTATTTGTGGCCCACGTCCTTGGATTTATTCCAGAAAGAAAAAGCATCTGGAAACAGATTTACCTCAAGTTCAGCATGTGTTGATGTGCTTTATTGACCTGCAGGAAGAGTCGGAGTGCTTGAACTGATGATAGTTTTTCCTCTGAGGGCTAAAGACTAACTGATTTCTGACGTAGCCGCGCGCCTGGCCACAGTGATTAATGCAGCGTGCGCAGCAAAGGCTGGCTGTCATCCCCTGATGCCAAGTGCTCTCGTCTGTGTCCTTGTCCTCTCAGCATAATTGCGTCAGGTCAAAGCTATCTACGTGGATGTCAGGGTTTTTTCATGGACTCTTAAAACTCTACCTCTTCCTCTACTGAAACCTGACCTGTATGAGCAAAGCCTGGCCAAGGTGCGATCCCTGCAGCACCAGCAGAGAAGAGATGAGCTCCATATCCAAGCAGCAGTACCACCTAAGATTTTAGCTGTGATGTTCTGAAGTCACCTGGCATTATGCCCAGGTATCCTGGCTTGTACACTGACCACGCTTAAAAGGCCAGAGGGTATTTACTGACAACTGGTGGGAAGGTTCCCAATTCTAACCCACATCTGAAAGTGAAGCCATCACAGAGTCGTTCAGGTTGTTCGCATGGCCTAACTTTAGGCACCCACCTTCGCCTAAGTTAGGGAGTTAGTCACTCTGGCCTCTCTCTATTGCAGTTTGGGAGTACAAGAGAGCGAGAAAGCAGAGAGCCTGTTTCCAAGCCTAGGAAAGAGTATAGCCCCAGTCTTGGTGTTTAGCTGCAATGACTGCAAGGGAACGTGAAGACCACCAGGAGAAGTCCTTGCTAGCACTTTCCTTGTGGGAGCAGTCAGTGCCAGGTTTCAACCTAGCAGCTTGGAACCCCAAAAGGCAATTCAGGGCATCTAGCCTGAATTAGTAGGAGCATCAGGCTCCTACTCTAACTCATCTCTCTTTCTATTAACTATACAAGGAGCCTAGCAGACCACCTTTTTTATATAGGCAGCTGAAAATAGCTGGTATAAAACTCTCTGTCCATTACCCCACGTGTCTTGTCCAGGTATTGCTTTGTTACTAAAGTAGAGAAACCTCTCTCCACCTATTTGATTTTTGTCTGGCAAATTCTGCAGGGTTTTTTTCATACAGAAACTCATAACCAACAGAAACTGCCGTAGGAAGTTTTCTTTTGCTTGATATGAGCTATATACATACATCTCATTCCTGACTTACATCACTGTAGGGCAGAAACAGGTCCCTCGTTTCTGACTTGAAAAATCTCAGAAGCAGTGTGACCAGTGTGGCTGTGATTCTGTCAGTAACTGGTATTTTTCCAAAGCACCAGCTGCCAGAAGCATGTGAGAATCAATAGCAGGTTTCTTTTAAGAACAGGCTAAATTTGTAGACACGATGACTGCTAGAAAGCTGAAAAACATAATCCAGTGTAACCTAATGCTCAAAAATGAAAAGAGCCGAGACAATTCATCTCTTGAAAAAGTATTACTTTAAAAAAAAAGGACTTGTACGATTTTTGAGCCAATTTATAGTTTCTGAACCTAGAGTTCTGGCACCATTACAGCAATTGTATTGAGAGAGAAGAATATGGAGAAAATAATGTAATAGAAAATTACTTACCAGGATCAATTTTCTTTGAGGTTTCAAGAGCTTGGGCTTAGGAAAATTATTGGCTATTGGAGCTATGGAAATAAATATTAAGGGATCGTTTCATATTATTATCATCCACTGTCATTTTTAGTATATGCATTAGCAATTTATAAATTACAGATTAGTAGCAGATTACAAGCAAATACAGGTACTTATACCAGAGTTTAACTGTATTTCAGGCAACATTTTACAATGAAACATAGGGCTTATGAATTAGAACAACTTGTAGGATTAAAGAATCTGATATGCAAATCATGCCGTCTGTGTGCAGAAGCCAGAGCGAATACACCTCTTGAGATCTGGTCACTTGTGATCTAACGCACAGTAAACCTTCGGGTCCTTTCCCTGCTCTCTCCCAGGGGCTCAAGCGCTGGCAGCAGCGTTCAGAAAGTACGCCCAAGAGTTTGTGTGGTTGGCCCTGGAGGCAATCACAAATGTTCTCTGGAAGTGAGGTTCCTCAAGAGGTTGATCTTTAGCTGCTCAGCTTGCTTGACTTGCCTGGACTCAGTGACTAGTTTTTCAATAGCTAAAGCTGCGGGAAGGTGAGAGCCTGGTCCCAGCAGCAGGCACGGGCCGTTTCTTCCCCCAGTGATGGGAGCAAGCGCAGGTCACCCCACAGGCACAGCCAGTGGCGGGGTGCCGGAGTCCTGACGTCCCTGCTCTGCTGTCCCTCCATGGCTGTGCTTGGGAACTGAAATACCTCTGCCTCTCTGTTTTCATACCTTTTGCTGGGATGGCTGGTGGCTGCTCCACTTTCATTTTTTCTTTCTTTTTCTTTACCTTCTTGGGCTGTAGAGGGGACATGCTTGTCACGCTGGTAACTGTTTCCCCCGAGCTGCAAAACAGAGACCCGTACGTGAGGAAAAGTGAGGGCAATGGAGGGAAAGACAGCTTGTCCCAGTGAATTCATACAATCACGTTACCTTCCACTAACACGTTACCTTCCACTTGTGAGAGCCCCTGCTCAAAAACTTGGATTTTGACCTGGGGATATACTGAAAACCCTTCTACAGGGGTTGGAAATGCCTGTCTCTTGCATTTTTTCAACCATACAGCCTGGCTGAGAGACTCAGGAGTCTGATCTGTCCTGGTGCAGAAAATGCAAAGTGTCAGGTTTTAACAAGACGTTTCATAGCACCTATTCCTTAAAAACAGGTAAGACCCCACTGCTGCACCCAGGATGAGCTTGTACCCATCTGTCCTCGAGGGACAGAGGTGCAGATGGGTTAGGTAACTTGCATAAACTCACAGGGAGACCCTACGGCAAAGCAAAATCTTCGATGCGGTTCCTGAGCCAAGACTGGCAGAGTGGCCAGCAGGCCAGGAGGGCATGCAGCGTGTCTTCAGACAGCTCACAAACCCACCTTTGAAAAAGCTAGCTTCTTAAAAGAGGCCAGTGCGCTCAGTGCATATAAAATGAAGAAACTGTGCCCCAGTCTCTAAACTCAGGGATTCTCCAGTACGTCTGAGCTGAAAAAGCACTAGTAGGTACGAGGGAAGAGTACAAGCTACATTGCAAGCAGACTCAGTCCAAGAAGGCCTCTGTGTTTGGACTATTACAGTTTAACCTCCTCTAAGTCAGGGGGTTTTACCCTTAGCATCTCCCAAAGCCTGAGGTCGTAAATCCTGCTTTGAATATTTAGGGTTTGGATATGCCGTCAGGTTACAGCGATTGTCACCATGTGCCAGCTGACTGTGCAGGTGGTCCTGGCTCGCAACTAACATCAAATAAAATTCTGTTGGATTAACTGGTAATGAAAGAAACCCTAACTTGCAGCTGGGGTGGGAGGAGACCATATAGCAGTTAGTTATGGTGACTGTGGTGGTGGAGGTGACTTGATAGGCAGTTGTTGCTCAGGTGCATCTGACCATGGGCTCGCCCCGGGAAAGATTAACACCGTACGGTTGTGGAGACCTTTCTGTTCTGTGCTGGTGAGTTACACCACATGATGGGATCCAACCTGGGTCTCCATAGTCATAACACTGACAACACTGAATTCACTGAATTTTAAATCATTTGTCCCAAGCTGCTGTTCCTCTCCAGGTTCTTTTGCATAATGAAATATTCTTTTTGTATTAATAGAATAAAATATTCGAATTGGGCCAAAGTCTTAATGAAAGTTAAGATGTCTCAGCTATTGCCCACACAAGAATAACAAAATAACAGATATTATCATTTTACACACCTGTAAATCCAAATGACTGTCACTACCATTGGTAAAATCGCTCTGGATTTACACTTACATAGATTCTTACACTTACAAAAAGCTTCTGGTTTCCTGATTTTCCTGAGTTCCATTCCACATACTCAGTCCGAAACATAGGTTTGCTGCCAATCTTTTTTTAAAGTGTTTAAAAGGTAAAATATTTTCATAATTTATAAATAAATCACATCAATTACGTAAACAGAGGGTTGTATTAAAATAACTTCTAGGTCTGGCTGCACTATTGTAAACCTATCCCACAAAAACCATTTGTTTCTGTATTAAAATCAAAACATGAAATTGTTTAAAACCAGCAGGAAATGAAACTGTCCTGCCTAGCTCCATTGCCCAAACACAGCAAATTGCAAAGAACAAAGATTACCAAAAAAGGGACAAGAACGTTTTTTTAATGGTTTTTGTTTTAATAATCCAAGGTCATTAAGGCGGATGTGTAGCTTAAAGATACTATCATTCTGATGCAGCTGCTTTAAGCACAATATATGAAAAGGCTTAGTGTCAATTCGTTGCATTAGTTATTGTTCCTGCTCTGCTACTGAAAAAGAGAAGCTACAGGGAAATGTATTTGTAGCTTACACTTTTCTTTTAAATGCCAGGGCCATACAGGGTTAACTAATTCTGGGAGATACAATAACCATACTTGCTGTCTTAGAACTGAGCTCCTCAAACCAAACAAGGAGGCTCAGAAAAGACTCCCTGGCTCTGAAACACTGCCTCTTTGTGAGCTTGTCTTGTTCTATGTCTGAAAGGAAAGTTAGTTTTTTATCTACAGCTCCTCCTCCCGCCTCCTGGCTTCTATTTCAACAGTGTCGCATTGTGCATTTCTTGATCTAATGAGTTTTTAGAGAGCAAGAAAAAGACAGGAATTTGGGGAAAAAAAAAATGTGGAAGGTGTCTAAAAATCACGGCACCGGGACAGCAGTTTCCTGGAGGTCACAGGTGGTATTTCTGGAACATACTGTCCCAAGAGCTGGCAAACTACTGCTATTTTGGGCTTTACTCTCCTTATTAGAGTCAAGGATGTGGGACCTTTCCTGTGGTTGTACAGGTCGGCTATTCCCACTTGTCTGCAGGGGGATGGCAAAAAATTCACCCCAGTGAACTGGGAGTTGCTTTGATATTTTCCTATTAGGGGAGGTGTGTGAGAAGGTGCCGGGGAGGACTGGGTGCTTCGTTCTGGTTCAGTCTGGAAGAACCTGCTCCTACGCCATTAGATCGGCACTGTGGAACCAAGGCGTGAGACGGACAGCTTGCTGAGGCGACCGCTTTTTTCACCCCAAAGCACTTGTCTCCAGAAGAGCAGTCACTGAAGGACTTGAGAGTTCGGGCCAAAACAAATAAATAAAAGAGAGAAAAAAGAATTCCTGTTTTCAAAGCTACACCTCCTGGGGGTTTCTGGATCTGAAAACTGACAAAATGAGCTAATAACAGGGAAGATAATAGCGAAGAGGATATTTAAAGAACAGAAAACCCCCAAAAAATAGAATTAGGTGGTTTGGAAAACCCAAAATAACTGTACTTTTTATTTAGATATTTATTTTTTAAATGTAGGAAAGAAATGGTTTTTGGTTAACTCATTTTTTTCCTTGATTTGTTATTGGTCAAGTAGCAAACCAAAACCCAAACATTTGCTTTGTTCTACTCAAGAAATCTGGATTTAATTTTCTTTTCTACCAAGGCCATTTTGTGAGACCTGGGGCAAATCACTTAGCTCTTTGTGCTTCAGAATCTAATTAAGTAAAAACACCATTATGATGTCAAGACATGAAATATTTTAAGATGCTCAGGTATTACTGCAGTGGGAGTACAGACATTTCTTAGACACTGGACTATTAATGTAATTTTGACACTGAATTCTGCTCTGAGTTTGAAATATCACTAAGGGAGTTGGAGCTAAGCCGCTGTAATCAAGGCTGAGTTTTGCACAGCGTAATCATTTTGACTGTCAGGAATCTCATGCAATTTAGGTCATCAGTTTGGCCTAGTAGATATTTAGACACTGGGTTTTGGGTTTAAATATGTTGAATTACGTTCTAAGGCAAGGAATGCACAGGTGAAGATAAATGAGTTCAAAGGAATTAATGGTTTGTGTTTTGAACAGAGGGTGGAAAATAAATGGTACCAAGTGTGAAGCACAACAAAAATGATGATACTGGTAACACTTTCACAGCTATTTAAATTTAAAGCCCTGAAGTCAATGCACTTCAGACGTGCATTTGTGGGATCAGGGCTTTCATTGGCATATCTTGTCACATGAAATTTTATTTTTATCCATATAGAGTCATGCATTTCTTTCGTTTCTGGAGACTCCACTTTACAGTGAAGAAATCATGTTGGCTTGTTTTCCCCCTGCTATTCAGCCTCCTAAGTTCAGTGTTTGCAGTAGTGTCACTACTACATCATCTATTCCCAAAGAGGCAGATTCTGTAGTACGAGTCTTTTCATCTGACTGCCATGCTCCGTTTTTTCAGTCATCTTTTCAGTTGGGTCTCATTTTTCTCCTCTTCTTGTGTTCTCTGCCAAACTACTTCGATTTCCTCCTCCTTCTTTTTTTGTTTTTGTAATTCTAACTTTGTTCTAGCAGTTAATAAAGAAGGGGAAATAGAAAACATCCAGGGAAAAATGAAAACTGCTGAGCTGTCCTTGTAAATTTTTGGTGTGGTGCAATGGCTGGTCAGGGTCACAGAACAAAGATCTTTCCATGAATAACATGGAAGTTTCAGTTTGTGTTGGCCTCTCCTGAACTCTCTGTTGCTTTGTTGTGACTTCACTAAACATCCAAGTGTCAGTTAAATTGAATACAACCATAATCCCATGAGAATGCACTAAAAATTACACTGTTTGAGGATTGAGGGTATGCTATACTTGGCATTGGATCTCATAGTACCTAAAAAGATACCACGAGAAATAGTATCTGTGATACCAAGTGATACTGGATTTAAACTACAAGGCTAAAAACACATGTTTTATGTCACTGGAAACTGGGAAACAGCTGTTCCTCTGTGTTGTTGTGAGGCACACCTCTTTACTCTTTTTTTGTTTGTAAAATACTTCTGTCATCTTTTTTTTTTAACTGCAGTTCCAGCACAATTTATATCTCAGGAAAATCATATGATGGAAATCAGTTTTATAGCACCACGCAATCAAAAGCATTTGGCAGTTGGTGGTATTTAATGGGACAGTGATTAATGACAGCAGAAGAAGTAGAATTTTTCCCATCACTTGGAGTCTTCAGCTGGGAACAGACTGTGGGCCTTGAAAATTTGCTTTTGAGCCCCACTCCCTGTTCCTGGGTGTGGGAATCACTGGGTAACATTGTGGTTTAGTTTATGTACATGGATGGTTTAAGTCATGGGGAACCCTAGAAAGCCACACAGGATGAAAGCAGGCTTCTCCGGAAAGCAATGCAGACCCTCAGGGAAAGGCTTGCCACTTGAAGCACCTGCAGGACCTACAGCTAGACAGCCCTGTAGATCTCCCTATCATGCACAGCAGATGTTGGCTTGCAAGCATGTTCATGAGTCAGGGACCTGGGACACTTTATTCTCCTGTAGGCATTTTGGAAAACATTACTCATCTTCTTCAGTGTACATAGCAAAACAAAACCCGAACTGCTGCCTTGGGTTATAGTAAAGAGAAGTGTAATCTCCTACCTGTTCTGGGGGCATTTCACCAGGTAATGTTTCACTGTTAAAGAAAAGAAAAGAAAGAAAATGTGGCTTCACACCAATACAGTTTACGAGTCACAAATGGACACTGCAGATAGACCTCTCTTCCTGAGACTGTGGAGATGCCAGGTTGTTATACTGGGAGAGCGGCTAATTGTCACCATACATTATATTGTGCCTTAAAATGTAGTCTGAACTCAAAGACGTAGCTAGGCTTGGGAGAGGGGAATGTATCAAACAACATCAAAAATCTGCTGTGGAAGTGCTGGGAACACACATTCTAGTGGTCAGCCCAGCCAAAAGACAGCTTGCTAAGGAAAAGCATATCAGGCTAGTAATTTTACTTTGAAGACTTTTATTTCTCTTGTGGTGCCTCTATTTATTTCCAGAAGCCTGAAATAAACTATTCACCCACAGGAGCCACTGCCGCTCCTAATGTAATCTAGGCTGCGGCCTCAGGCATAAAGGGATTGCCTCCTGGGATGGGATCAGAGGTCCAGCCCAGCCACTATCCTGTCTCTGACAGCTGTGTGTGAGAGCTGTGTAAATCCTTCTGCTTCATATTCCTTTGAATCAGTAACCCCAAGCCAGGGCCGTCCCCCGCACCCCGCAGCCTTTGAGGAGCCAGGGTTATTAAGATGCTCTTCTGTGGCTTTAGTGGGCTCTGTGCTGTGCCGCGTGCCGAGTGTGGAGACGTGAGGGCAGGAGAGGCTCTGGCTCTGACCTACTGCCAACTTATTTCTCGAGAAGAAAAGAGGGTGCATCCCTGGGCCATGACGCGAAGTTAAATACAACAAAGACACCCCCCTCCCTCATGTCCTCCATTCTTTGAAAGGCCATGAAAACCAGACGAAAATGCGCTTACATGATTGTGCCCTTCTTCACAGGAAAGTTTTCACGTTTGGTCGTACCTAAATTCTCCCATTCTAAGGAAGCTACACAGCTCCTAGGTGGGTGCATTTTAGTCCGAAGGAGAGGGGAGCTGAGAGCCCTCGGGACTGGGGCTAACACAGGAGCCATGTCTAAGCCAGCAAAGGCAGTGCTTCCATCTATCTGTCTGGCCTTTTTAGATGTACAGAAATGTAGGCCTGACCCTTTGGGAGTTAAGGGTATGCTCATATCTTATTTTAGCCTATCCTCCCTTCCCTTGCCCTTCTCTGCTTGTGGTGTTAAGGCTGAGGTACTGGGCGTGGAAACGGGAATGGTGGGAGAGTGGAGGGAGCTGTTGGTGTTCCTGTGACAGGGGTGGGGTGACTGGAGAGGTTCAGGGAGAAGCCTGGATGGAAATTTGCCCAGTAAGGTGAGGTAAAGAGGTAGTTTTTGTTGTCCTGGGCCCCTGACCTGGTCTCAAGGGGAAGAGCAGAGCCAGGCTTCTCCTGAAGGATGTCTGAGGAAGATGATGCTGCAACTACTGTACTGAAGGTGGAAGAAGGCTGTGCCTGGAGCCCATGTGGAGGTGTGGCGTGATGCAGAGGGAGGATTGATTTGCTGTTCCTGTCTTTCCTCTCTTCTTCAAGGCAGGATGGGCCTCATGATTTCACTGCTGGCTCTTTTCACGTGAATACTAGGATCTGCCTAGTCCGGCCCAGGACGGAGCTGCAGAGTGCCGAGGATGGAGAAGAGGTAAGATAACGCTTTTTGAAGAGAGATGCCTAAGAGTCTGAATGAGAGAGCACTGCTGTTGGCTGGCAGGGTGGGTATCTTGCGGTCAGACCCTAACCCCTGGAAGGTGCCTGTGGGGGGTGCAGAAGAGTATTAAGGGAGGAGGGGGCTCTTTGTGCCCTGTGCCCATACAGCTGAGTGGAGAAAACACCCCCCCGGGAACTGCTGCTCCCTGGGGCAGACCCTCAGGGCTGAGCTTGCTGCCATGGCCCAGTGGCCATGGGGAGAAAAAGCAATACGAGGCTGGTGGAGACTGTGTCCATCACTGATGTTTATTCCACTGCTGCTTTAAAAATTTAATCCCCTGATGCTTTACTGAGTGCTGAGACAATTAATGTGGCTCTGGAAAATACTCTGATCAAGTGGACCTAGCTGAAAGGCTTGCCTGAAAATCTTATCTGTTGTATACCAAGTGTCTGTCTGCTGAGCTTTATTCTGTTATATTTCCATTGAATCCATAAGTTTAATGCTGCCAATGTTTACTGGATAATGTTCAAAATCTAAATAAAAATTGGGTGAAGCCTGCAATTATTCAGACATTAGGGTAGTGAAGAAAGGATTTAGCCGCTCAGAAGAAATTACTTTTTCTCTGTTGTATATACTTATTGTATATTGTATTCTATATTATTTCTATATTTAACTGGTGTTGGCTCAATGTAAAGGGTCTTTTCTCCAAGCTGCTCGTATGCTTACACTAGCACAAATCATCAAAACCAGAAGTAAAATCTAGCCTGATGTCTGCTAAAGAAAAAACAGGATACATCAGCGTGTCTAGTGCTTGTGGCTTCAGGGTGACTCACCATGACCAACATACTTAAGTGTGGGTACTCCCTTGGCACAAAACCTTTGTCATCACTTAACAGGGTAGGAAGCATAACATTGATCTCATTCCTTCCTCTTGGCAAGCAGAGTTGCTGGGCTCAGTTAGAATCAGAGTTACTCTCCTGAACGCACCACCAGGAAGACTGAGCCACAGCTTGAATTGTGTTTGTGGTCAGGCAAGGACTTCTGTACACATCTATTTTTGGTTTACATGTCTTCTTCTCGTGTATCTGAGTCACTCTTCATGGTATGTGTGTAGTGCTGAAGAGGCAGCGAAGTCGTGATTCTCTCCTGTCATTAACAGGACAAATCACTAATCAAACTTTCTGAAAGCTTCTGTTCAGACATGGCCCTTTTACACTATCCTCTAACATGATGGCTGCTAAGCATGCTGGTATCTCATCCTCACAGCTTGTGTGAGATCTCTAAATAAAACACTCTTAAGCCAAAATGGAAGTAGAGTCTTCACTGGCTACTCCACAGATCTGAAATAGCACTTTTGTGCAACAGGGCTGCTTTCATGCAGATGCAGCTTCTTTGAGAAACCCTCTCTGAGGAAGAGAAGAATGAAACAGTAATCCTTGACCTTGAAAGATTATTAGGAAAAGGCAGATCTGAATGATGAAATGATGATTTAGTTTCAAAGAATGCTACAAGTGAGAGTGTGCTAATAACAACCTCCATATTCCCAGGAATATTGATAGCTAGTGAGGAAGGGAGAATAAAACAGAACAGAATAAGACTGCTTTGAAACCCGTCTAAATGTCTGCAGAAATGTCACTCATGCAAAACGTTAGCAATTTAATGATACAGCATTTGGTCGTCTTTGAAAGAAGTTCCAACAACGTTCAGTTTATGTTTATGCAAAGCTGAAAGATATTGAAAAGTCCAAAGCAAATTTAAAGTGAAATAGTTATTCAAAGGGAGAAAAATGCATTTGTTCTAGTTTTGCTGGCAGAAATGGTCTTTTCTACCAATATTTTTTTGTTTTTATTAAGGCAAGGAGATATTTGTCTTCCCTGCATTTCCTGCATTCTCCTTCTCCCCGTCTCCCTCTTTGGTAAAGGCCTTGCAGTCAAAAAGGATGACATTTCACTCACCTGTGGATCTCCTCTTGTTCAGGAGTGACTGACAGAGAATGACAAGTGTAAAGAGGAGGACACTGATGATTCCTACTGAACACACAAAGACTGCATACACATACAAATCTGAAAGCAAAGCACAGGTGGTGATCAGTGTTGCAGCTGTATGCTTCATGGCTTACAGGATAGAAAAAAGTTATGCCTACAAGATCTAAATGGAGCCTGACCCAAAAGATTTAGGGTAACAGCTCAGAAGTTACTTAACCCTCTTGAAACTCTCATACAGTATACTGCTTAGTTTAAAATTTAGTTGAAGTCTCCATAAATGCAAACAAGTGTAGTTACAAGGTCTCACTTTCAGGAGGGAGGAGAGGGCTGTTTTAGGGTTTTTTCTTTTCCTTTTTTCCTTTTCTTTTTGGTGGGGCAACCAAAAACCAAAGGGACTTCAGCTGGCCTATTTCCCAGTTCAAACAGCTGGTTTAAACAAGTATGGTTTAAAAAAGGAAAAAAAAAAAAAAAAAGAAAAGGGGAGGGAGGAGTGTTGAGTGGCTGAGGAAGAAGGAAGAAAGTCTGTGATTGCTGCTTCTGGTGGCAGCCCTGGCTTGAAATTTTTGTGTGTGGTTGTTTTGTTTTTATTTTTCAATCTACTGCCTACGTCTCCCTTTATGGCTTTTACTCAGGTGCCATAACACATTCCCACTGGAGCTGACAGGAGCGTACCATGGCAGATCAAGATGTAGTATTTTGTTGAGAAGGAGAAGAAATCTTTAATGACTTATTTCTGCTTTTACTAGAACTTTTAAATAGAGTACTTTAAGGATGCTCTACCCATTAATATCCTGAAATGTCCTCGGGGAGGTATATTGGCTTCTTTCCTGCTTCACAGAGAGGAAACTAAGCCTCAGAGGTCAAGTGTTCTTGTAGAAAATAGCATTGCTGGAGCTAGACTCCTGACCTGCACTTCTGTGCTTCGTTCCCCTTACACAGTACAACACCACAGTTTGTAAACTGTGGTTTGAACAGCAAGGCTCCCCACCGAACCGAGGCCAGCCTGCGCGCGAGCAGCACTGCCTGGCAGGCAGCACAGCAGACCGGCTGCGAATGCCGTGCTGGTGCTTCACTGGCGACCCGGATTGGGGGAGTTTCCAGATTCCAGACTGGAATCCCAACTGCCTGCGAATCCCGGATTTCAGTCTCCTAGAACAGTCGTTCACTAATCTACGCAGAAAATACTGCTTGTCTTCAAACTGCAGGGAGCTTTAGGCTGCTCTGGCAGTGCAGGGCATGGCTGGCGAGCGGTTTGTAAGGCTCTGGGAGTGCAGAGTGCTTGGTACCTCTTCAGACACTCAGCACCTTCCTGGGTGAGGGGTTTATTTTTACTGTGTAATTAGCCAGGCACAGGTTATTCTCCTATCGACCATGACAAATATATGAGAAACTGAAACTGGAGCCTTCCATTCTCTTTTCTCCAGCACCCCTTGTACTCTGTGGGATGATTTCTCGGGCAAGACCTGAGCTTGCACAGGAACTAGCAAAATTCGTCACGACTGGAGCACTTTAGTTGTACTGTAGCACTGAACTGAAGTAACATCATATGTACAACTAGTAGTAGCCGCGTGTACCTTTACCTTCAAAAAACTTCCAGGCTTCATGATTTTTCTTGAAAGTAGGATCATCAGAAGATTTTGATGATATCACTGGAAAAAAAAAAAAAAACCAAAGACGATATGACAAGAACTGAAAATGAGTGGCATAAACTGTTGGGACCTCTTGAAGTAAATGTAGTTCTGCCTTAGACTTCAGTGCACCAAGATCTTGCCTTATCTCACAGGATAATTACCTTTCAATGAAACACTTATATAAAGTGTTATAAAACAGCATTATAAAAATGTCTTCCAGCAAATGTCATCTGGCTTGGCACCCCTTGCAAGTGCTGTATGGCCTGTGAGACTGCCTCCCTGTTGCCATCTTATTCTGGGAAGATACAATGTGTGGCTTTTCAGTCAAAAGTCACATGTGGTGAAGTACAACAAGAGGATAGAAACACGCTTTAGAAGAGCCTGGGCCTTAGAATAGGGTGGCCACGTACTTGTAAGGTCTGTAATGGCATTGTAGGGATTGTCTGAGTACCCCAGGGAAAAAGCTGCTATTAATGCCATCTGTACTTCATTTTATTCTGACTTTGTCTTCTTTATTACCCAGAACTCGTACCTCTAGGGTTTCAATCTGTCTTTCTGTCCCAAAATATGCTACTTCTGAGAGAGGAGATGAACAACTTTTGCTCAAGAAAATGGGAACTTTTTTTCATTGTAGTTATATATTAAGAAAGATTTTTTTTTAACACTGTCGTTTATTTCTAAGTCTTAGAGGTTGAGGAAAAAAAAAATAATTGGAAGAGCAGTAGCTTTACTGAAAGACACTCCTCTGAAGGCTTCCCGAGAATTGACTTGGAGCCAGCCACATTAGGCACAGCTTTTTTAAAAGACGGGGAAGTCATTCAATGCTTGGCATTGAAGTAATCTCTGAAGATATGATAGTGTTTCCCCAGCTTCAGGACTGACTCTGTAGGCCCCTCATTTTGTCCACCTTGCCTTCCTTCCAAAGCTCTTGCGGATGTCCCTTGGCAGGTTGAACGGCCCTGCAATTCCTACAACAGCAGCCAAATAACTTATTGAGAGACCCCAACTGAGAACACTGCTCATGAGTTCTTTTTCTTCGTACTTGCCTCAAAACTCAGCTTCTATGTTATGCCTTTTAAAGATACATGGATATGATACCTGCCTATCTGCAAAAAAAACACCCATGCATGCATGGACTTTCTGAAGCATGTCCAAAATCTTCAGAAACTGCATATCTGCGCTGGAAAGCAGAATGCTTACGCTCAGTGTCCTTGGCTTAGATGTAGGAACAGACCAGGCTGAACATCTTAACTAATGTAAACTGCTCCATCATCGCTGTATCAGTGGCCATTGACTGTTGAGTGTGGAAGAGCTTAAGTTCTCAGCCAGCGTAATTTCCCTGCCTATGGGTGGGAGTTTTCTCCTGAGAAGAAAGACTGCACTACCAGAAGTTGTACCACCTCACCTTTTTAGCCTAGGAAAAGGGCTGACTGAATTACTGTCTTCTAACTCAGTGAAGAGGGGAAAATAGCTGCAGATTTTGCACAGCATTGTCCTCTCTCTTTCAGAAGGAGGAGCAGACTGCAGAGCTCTGGGCGAATGGATGAATGTCAGTACCATAACAGCTGTAGAACCTCGCACTAGAATCCAAATGCTCTGGCTGCTGGATCACTGTTCAAAACCCTCTCTGCTCTCTTCAGACAGATTGTTCACATTTTTTGATGACAACAGTTTAGATGATCTCGCTTATGTTAATCCTTTTTTTTTTTTCCTGCTAGCAATCATTGCAATGGAATAGGAGTCTGGTGATGTCCTCCAAATTGCCAATGAGGCCTGAAGCTCTGAGAGAGGTTCATGTGGTAAATCATTAAAGAACAAGTGTCTTACTGGAAAGGGAATTCATTAAGGAGTGCCCTGTATGGAAGTGAGGTGTGGGGCTAACTCAATGAATACGGAACTGCTTTCAGGACTAATGAAATCTGTTCTGTTGTGATGGGAAGATCATCCTGAATATTTTAACAAATATACTCATTTGTTACATGAAAGCATCACATGTGTAGATTTTTGGCAAGTATTTTAGAACAGCTTCCTGGAAAAAACAAAAAATAATCTTGCATTCCTGTATCTTGCAACACTTTTACCATTAGAAAATGTCACATGCGACTAATATTTAATAGAAGTCAGACACATAAACTTCACAACAAGACAGATCATTGTGATTGTCTCTACTTGTTTGTGTTGTCCATACTAGTAGGATTATAGCTGGACTGCCTAATTTTCTGTTTGTCCTCCTACATGTAGTCTCTTCTCTTGGATTGTAAACCATTTGGAACATGTATTGCTCTTCCCAAGAGATGTGCGGTACCTTGCATAGTGGGCAGGTTACCCAACTGTAAATGATGGTTTGGAGGTGCTGCATTGTTGTTCTGAGAAGACTACTCACTATTTTGAGTTTTATGATAGGAAGGCAGTGGGAGAACCATCCTTCTGATGTCTTCCCTGCCCCCCAACTGTTTTCTGGTGTATTCTGTACTATAATGAAGATCACTAACTTGGTTTTAGGCTAACACTGACCACACCAGCCCAGGAAAAGAACAGATGCCTTTGATAAAAAGATGAGGGAAAGGGAAAAGGTTCACCTTAGCTTAAAGGGAAGACATTACGTGGCTGGAGTAGGAGTCAGTTCTTGGCAACATCAGGACATGGATTTCTCTTTGGTTTACTACTGAGCTTTAACAGTAGCCTTTTTATAAATCCTGCTTCTTGTCTCGCATTCACCACACCTAAAAGGGCAACCTGCAACAGTTCAAATTTCAACTGGTCCTTCTGAAAAAACTACAAAGTTGCTGTAGTTGACACATGAGTCCCTGAATGGAAGACTGTAAGGCCTCCATGCCCATCAGATGGGGCTCCTATTTCTGAAGAAACACATTCTGTCCCTAAAGGAGAAACCACAGATGTAGCTAAACTTTTAACTGCCATCATTACACATTAAGGCATTGCAACCTGTAACTCAATTTTTTTGTTCCACACCACCAATATGTGTAGCTGTATACATTTGTGTTGCAAGAAAATGCATTTGCAACTTTGTAATGGCCTACAGAAATTCACACCTGCAAACTTGCTAGCAAATAACAGAATCTGAACATAAATTAATGTCAGTAGATACTACAGACCCAGACGTAATCTAATAAGGTCTTTTGCTTTGAGTGGTGCTATGCTTGGTGGTTGACAAAGGCGATGTCCTGCACTGCCCCAAGGTTTTTTCTGCTTCAAGAGCAAGTCAGATTTTGAAGCAGCAGAATGACCCTTTTCCATTCCCTCTGGAAATTTCTGTCTTACACAGTGACCTCCTCTTCCCATGTGAACAAAGAAAGGGACCTAAGTGCTATTTCTGCATCCACGTGCTGCACAAAGTTGTAAGAAATTTACCTGATGTTTTAGCATAAATATACTATTTTGAATTTGGGCATAGCTGCAGACATATTAACCGAAATGAAATGTTATACAAGACAGCAACTGTGGTGTTTTTGAACACCGTTACCTTATTTGATAAAGCACAAGCGGTACAATTTCAGTATCCAAATGCTTCGGGCAATTTGTACCGTTCTTTTTGTTGCATCCTGGATCTAACTGCAATATGAGTAAATCCCTTTGCAATACAAAGTGTAACCGATCATAATATAAAATACAAAATGTGTTTGGAAGAAAATTTCCTTGAAAAGCCCAAGTGTAACCATTGGGAAAACTTTATCACCACTGTGGAAAGAGTCGCTTTCCCTCGCCTGTACACGCGCAGTACATTAACCGAACGCTAGCTAAGGTTGTCCTTGTTTCCAGTAAAGAGGCTTTTAGCAGTAAAGCAGTTGCTGTGGCGCTGGAAGATGTGATTTTTCAGGTGTCTTTTAGTATCTTTAATCTGCATCAGAATTAGAATAAATATTCTTTCAAGGAAGGGCTGGGGGGGTGGTGTCTGCTTCAGATGCCCACAGGGCATCGTGTCTGTGAGTCCGGTCTGCAGGTGGGGCTGCCTTCCTCCCGGGTCTCAGGCTTCCTGCGCTGCTTTGGGTGACGCTTGATGCAGGGAGAAGCAACGCAGCGGGCCAGACATTGTGAGGACCATGAAGTCACGAGTCTCAAATCCCCACCCTGAGTGTGCGTTCATAAATCACGCTAAAAACCAGGGCGGGGGGGAAAGTAGTATTTAAGGACTGGGCTGAAGAGTTACAGTCTTGCTTTTTTGCAATAACTAAATTGATCGGAACCCCACGCTTCAGCTAGGAAGAGCAATGAGAGGTTTTTGTGTTATAGTTAACACCAGCCTGAGCGGCTATAACAGATGCAGAGTGGCTTTTTTCTGGGGGGTGGGGGGAGGGTGACAGGTGGTCTGACACGATTTATATAGCTTTTTCTTCTGCTGCCATTTACCCGGAGCATGTCATTCCCTTCCCAAGCACTCCTGACAAATCCATATGTTTCACTATAGGCATTTAAGAAATTGCATCATTCGGTGAATAAGAAAACACTCTTTAAACTGCTGACCTGCCCTATGAAATTACATTATCACAGGAAAATCCTAAAAATTATTCTCCATCTGATTTTCTCTTTTTCTTTCATTCTTTTTTCTTTTCTTCCCCCCACCCGCTGCCTGCTACTTGTTCTGCATTCCTTGGGTACATCTATTGGTCTGTTTTGTAAGTTCTTTATGCAAGAAACGCATTACTTGTTATCCACTCTATCTTTCAATGTACTACTCTTGGAGTAGTACTACTTGTACTACTACCTGGTCTGGCGCAGAGGATCTGAGGGGAAGGGTCAGTATAGCGTAAGCCTCCAGCAGAAACAGTACTTTCCTCCTTCACTGCTTCTCTCTGTCTCTTGACACCAAACGTGGCCCCCTCTAGCTCCCTTCCCTCAAGTTATCCTCAGAATTACTTCCTCTGGAAGAAGGAGGGTGTAGTGGAAAGAGGAAAAAGGTGTAGTCTATCCTCTAGGAGTCTCTGGGGTTGTATGGTGGCCTCCTAGCCCTGCTTGTAGGCCTGCAAGCTTCAGCCCTGGCCATCCGTTCGAGGCGCTGTCAGAAGTAACAACGCCTGGTAGCTAACACTCACCCTCTCCTCCCCTTCTGCCCCAGCACAGCCTTTGAATGGATTGTTCTTTGTAGGCTGGGACAAGAGCCCTGGTTTCCCTTCCCCACACCAGTCGCCTGCTTTGCCCCTTCCCAAAGGTGGGAGGCTGATCAGTCCTCCTGCTTGCCAATTCCTTCTTGACAGTGGCTGAATCTCTCCTTTCAGCCAAATCTAGAAGTATGAAGGAGGAAAAGATAGGGAGGGGAAGAGGAGAGCCAGTTCCTAGCCAAGTGCAGGAGCAGCAGGGAAGAATGACTGCTGAGCATGAAGCAAGCTAATGCCTAAAGTCTGTAGGGCTAAATTATGATGCAATAAAGTTTCATTTCATATCCCTCTGTGGTTACAAGACTAACCACTGTGTCTTGGCTCCAGCCACCCAACATGGGGTCGGTGCTTGTAAAACTTAATGCCCTCCAGAGGTTAAGATGGCTGAGTTCAGGAGATGTTGGGCTCCAGTGTTTTTACTCCTCCCCGCTTAAGAACAAAAGAATGAAAACAGCACCAATAATCAAACAAGAAGCTTTGAGCTGTGAACCTAATGAATACTGTGTCACATACCCTAATGGCTCCCCTCTCCACTACAGCCTCAGTACTGGCCTCCTTCTCCTATGGTATGTCCAGGAGCCCCAGTTACTGACTGTGACGTGGAAGGTCACTGGGCACATTGGCAGCTCAAGAACAATAATTACCTTTTTTGTTCTTGCAGCTTCCCTTCAGTGAGGAAGTTCATGCAGATCTTCTCTCCCTCCCCCCAGCCAATTTCACATTACTTGTACAACCTTAATATCTTTAAGACCCTTATCTCATTAAAATCAGCCCATGGATTCAAAAGGGTGCAGACTAGTTGATAGTGGGATCACGTAGGCTTTAGTTTCTTTAGGATACCAGGTTGTGGATTACAGATGACATTTGGCTGCAGGATTATAATTCTGACCCATGGTGCTGACTGCTCTGATGATTTATGTTTAGGAGTCTAATGAACTTTGAAGTTTTCCCTTAAGTCCTGCTTCCATGGTCTTCTGTGCAAAAGAAGCATGGCTGATGCACACAGCTGGGGTCTGGGTGCTCAGGGCTGGGTTTTTCCCTGGTGGAGACAGGTGAGGGGTTGGTGTTCCAGTTTGGACTTAGGTCCTGCTCTGTCATTGTTTATATTTCTGACTGTCTGCCAAGAGGAAGCAGAGGAAATTACATATGACTGTCTTAGAGACTTTCCAGAGAAGTTTTGTGTGCTCAGTAAGACCAAATACTTTAGACTAGAATTTTCTTGCTGTTGTTTAAAATTGATCTGTGGTCTTCATTACTAATCCAAACAGAACTTCAGCTTTGGATCATTAGTGTCTTTCATCATTGCTAGTAATATTCAGCTAATTATATGATGATAATGCCATGATTTCTCAAGGCAGATTTAAACTGGGCTAGTCAACGTGAAGCTGTTTTTTATCTCTTGTCATATTGTACTTTTATCTTTGTTCTCATACTTCTGATAAATGAAAGTGAAAGCTTGTAATACCTGAGAGCTATCCACAGGTGATCATACACTCACAAAGATTATTTTTTACTGTCACATTTCTTTCCCTGGTGTGTTTATAATGCAAAAGTAGTATGGAAACCTAAACGACACCAGTGAAGCTGGCGTTGAGAGTATGTGCTTTGAATTAAGAGTACAGAAACATGTTCAAATCCGTCTTGAAAAGGCCTGTAGTCAATGGAGTTCCCTCAGAGCAAAATTCACTTCAGAGGAAAGCTAGGGCTACTTTCGCCAAAACATAAGGTAGATACATGGGATTAGGCTTTCCTAGCTACAGGAATAACCTTCGGAGTCTCCACATAACAATAAATTTTACATGAACAGCAATGGCAGAAACTTCATGAAGTACACTTTCCTTCCACAAGTTTTTCTGTGATTGCTGGATGAGCCTCTTGAATTTCCAGACCCATGGACCAAGCAGTCACCCTTGATTTTTGGCATTCTCTTTAGAGATGGCCCTGTGGAAAATCAACATTTCTGTTTATAAAGCCACAAGCAGGGGTCTAGTTTGCCGGCTAGCGCTAACGGCACAACTGCTGAGCTCAACCACCTCTTCACATGAGTCTATTCTCTAAAATCCAGTTTCACCCACCTCTGAAAGTATGGGTGTGGTGGTGTTAGATTTGAGCTGATCCATCCCAAAGAAAAGGCCCATTTGCAACTTGAGATCTATGGTCCAAAACCCTCACTCATTGCTGGTCATTTCTTTATCTGAAGTTCAATACCAGCAGGCTGGTCACTTTTTCTAGCTCTGCTTTCTGGGTACAAGTGTTATAAACAAAAGTACAGGACTGATACTAGAAATGTTGCTTCCCAACTGCTGCTGGACTAGAACTAAAAGCGACGAAAATACCAAGAGAGAAACAAAACAGAGATCTAAAATACAAAGCTTCCATTTCTGGCTGACCCACTGCATAGTCTTCAGAAAATAAGTGACTTTCTCTCCATTTCTGTCTGTTTGTATTTACATAATAATGATATTTCTTTATTCTCACTAGCAAATTTGTAGAGACCTGTAGCTGAATGTAAAGGAGCTTTAATTACCAGTACTCTGGTAAAAGACAAAGGAAGTAGACTATCTTCTACAGATCTACCAATCTTCTCACTTCTTTACATTTTATTATGGGCTGAATAATGTTTAAATTGTAATGTGTAAGTAAAGAAGGAATATTAGATTTTCTTCTCATATTCACAGATAACACTTAAAAATAACTTCAGGTGTCTTCTGGATAAATTTGCCAGAAAGTAAAAAAGGGATCATGGGACAAGAAAAATGATAGAATTGAAACCAGTGTTTTCTCACCTCTTATTTCAGTAGCTGCTGTGCCATTTGACCATGCTGTCCACTTATTCCTGTGTTTGCCAATTTCCTGGACTTTGCATATATAATGTCCTTGATCTGTTTTCTGGAGGCTTAGAATAAGAAATTTGTACATAGTTCCATGTTTCTCTTTAAGAAGATGAAGTCTTTGCTTGTGGAAATGATGAGTATAATTTCCATAATACTGGACAGACCCAAACTTTGTCATCTTGATCATCAGATACTCCTGGGTAGGTGATGCAGCGAAGATCCACCGCACAGCCAGCAAATTGTCTATCTTTCTCTTTTGAGAAATGTGGCAGTAAAGGGTAGCATTATCTCCCTCGGAGTATCGCACTGTTGGTCCCGGAGAGACTGTCACATTTAAAGCCTCACAAATATCTGCAAAGGAAAGTAAAGATGGTAAAAATCCACCATGCTGGTACAACAGCACCATAATCTATTCGAGCATGCAGGTCCATAGCAGGTAAACTGGTGGCATCCATTCAGCAGTTTCATGAGCTTTTAGGGGCTGACATCTTCTGTCACTATGTGAACACTAAAGATGCTATAAGGCCCTCCTTTGGTGAGTCTGCTCTAGTATTCTTGCTTTCACTAATTAATAAGATAGGGCTGAAGTGGACATCTTGCTGCTGTCATAGGCCCAGCATCACATAATCTTTTGTCAGTCTGAACAAGCGTTATCTAAAGCTATCTTGGACCAAGAGCCAAGAATGTCTTTTGGAAAGGTGTTCCACAATGAGCTCTTCCAACAACTTGCATCCTCCTTAGGATTTCGAGGCTAAATTGTTTCAATAGCTAGTTTATGCCCACTTGTTCCTGTGCCAGCTTTAAGTTTAAATAGCATTTTCTTCTCTAGCGTTTGCTTCCTGACTCCATATAAAAAGCAATTATCTGGTGTCTCAGCCTTCACTTTGCTGAGCTAAAGAAGCCAAACTCTGTTAGTCTCCTCTAGTAAAGTAGTGTCTCCACTTCTCTTATTCACCTTAGTAGCCCTTCGTTGCATTGGTTCCAGTTTAAATTTTGATTGTGTGTGACTGGAATTATAGACTGGTACCTGGGAAATACTCATGGTAATTCCCAGATTTAACAAGAAATACCTTGCCTGGCATATCCCAGAATTATCTTGTCCTTTTTCATGATATTTTCACCTGTGGTTATACATCAGTTTATAATTAAATAATATACTTGGGCGTTTTCCCTTCTTTGCTTGCCAATGTGACGCCCGTCTACAAGAAAGGCCGGAAGGAGGATCCTGGGAACTACAGGCCTGTCAGCCTGACCTCTGTACCGGGGAAGATTATGGAGCGGTTGGTCTTGAGAGTGCTCACAGGGCACCTGCAGGACAACCAAGGGATCAGGCCCAACCAGCATGGGTTCATGAAAGACAGGTCCTGCTTGACCAACCTGATCTCCTTCTATGACCAGGTGACCCGCCTAGTGGATGAGGGAAAGACTGTGGACGTTGTCTACCTGGACTTTAGTAAAGCCTTTGACAGCGTCTCCCACAGCATTCTCCTGGAGAAACTGGCGGCTTGTGGCTTAGACAGGTTTACTCTTCGCTGGGTGAGGAACTGGCTGGATGGCCGAGCCCAGAGAGTTGTGGTGAACGGCGTTAAATCCGGCTGGCGGCCGGTCACAAGCGGTGTTCCCCAGGGCTCGGTTCTGGGGCCGGTCTTATTCAATCTCTTTATTGACGATCTGGATGAGGGAATTGAGTGCTCCCTCAGTAAGTTTGCAGATGACACCAAGTTGGGTGGGAGTGTTGATCTGCTGGAGGGTAGGAGGGCTCTGCAGAGGGATCTGGACAGGCTGGATCGATGGGCAGAGGCCAACTGTATGAGGTTTAATAAGGCCAAGTGCAGGGTCCTGCACTTTGGCCACAACAACCCCATGCAACGCTACAGGCTTGGGGAGGGGTGGCTGGAGAGCAGCCCAGCCGAAAGGGACCTGGGGGTGCTGGTTGACAGCTGGCTGAACATGAGCCGGCAGTGTGCCCAGGTGGCCAAGAAGGCCAACAGCGTCCTGGCCTGTATCAGGAATAGTGTGGCCAGCAGGAGTAGGGAAGTGATTGTGCCCCTGTACTCGGCACTGGTGAGGCCGCACCTTGAATACTGTGTTCAGTTTTGGGCCCCTCACTACAAGAAGGACGTTGAGGTGCTGGAGCATGTCCAGAGAAGGGCAACGAAGCTGGTGAAGGGTCTGGAGCACAAGTCTTATGAGGAGCGGCTGAGGGAACTGGGGTTGTTTAGTCTGAGGAAGAGGAGGCTGAGAGGAGACCTTATCGCTCTCTACAACTACCTGAAAGGGGGTTGTGGCGACGAGGGTGTCGGTCTCTTCTCCCAAGTAACTAGCGATAGGACAAGAGGAAATGGCCTCAAGTTGCGCCAGGAGAGGTTTAGATTGGATATTGGGAAAAATTTCTTCACTGAGAGAGTGATCAGGCATTGGAACAGGCTTCCCAGGGAGGTGGTGGAGTCGCCATCTCTGGAAGTGTTCAAAAAAACATGTGGATGTGGCGCTTCAGGACATGGTTTAGGGGACATGGTGGCACTGGATTAATGGCTGGACTTGATGATCTTGAAGGTCCTTTCCAACCTAGTGATTCTGTGATTCTGTGATTCTGTGACTTAGCTTTACTAAGTTCTGCTCCACTTCTGCTACTTGATCCTCAGTTTTTCCTACATGTTATCCCAATCTTATGCTAACTTGATAAGGTTACATAATTTCAACGTACATGCTTTTGTCTACTTCTTTTAGACATCATTTTTGCAAACCTTACGTGATACTGTTCCCTAGATGATCACTGAAAGACTACTAACCCTATATACCCACAACCAGCTCCTCACTTTACAGTTCCCCATCTCCTCTGTTTTAAATAATAGTCTCCTTGTCATAATAAAATGGTCATCTCAAGTCTGGGTTAAATCTGTCCTATTAGTCCTTCTGACTACAAATTCAATTTAATCTGACATTATTTGCATGACAAAATATGACATGAGATTATATTGGGAAAAATTATTATTCAATTTTCCCATTAATTTCTGACTCTTGTTTTTCTGTTCTTCACGGTGAACCTAGCTGAGACCAGTTGTTTGTGTCTCTACTTTATTTCTAGCCATGGCCAGTATAGGTGAAGGTTGAAAGAACTCCATAGCTGTTCATTAGAGGAAGATTTTTCTTTCCTGACCTGATTTATGCTGGACTGATTTTCTGAGGCATGGGAATCAACACTCATTTTATTTCCTCCCTAATGTACATTAAGAATGTTCTTATTAGTCATATCAGAGACTGATCTATTTTTGACCAATGGTATATTGTGGCAATGTGTTCCCTGAATGACTTGTAATGTGTAATCTACGAATCTGATGGCATCCACTAGAGAGAACCATATTTCAACAGTGAGCAAGCACTCCCTGCAACGTACTCTGCAAAGCATGAAATGTCCTCTAAAATGTGAATATTAAGCTTCTTGTTATGTGAATATACTGTACTCAAATACTAATGAGAATTGCAACTCTGGGAGAATGATCTTTTCATTTCTGGACACTTTTCTAGCACATGAGCTAGGAACATTTTAACAAAGGGGATGAGCATTTTGGCAGAGACTCTTGTCTGACATCAGCTCCTGAAGCACAAACATATATTTATCTTCAAAATAAGCAAGTAAAGTATTTCCATTCTATTTCTGAAGGAGTATTGGAGGCAGAGACACTGGTTTTATGGTCCCAGTGAAGCCATGAAATGGAGTGGTGAATTGTATCACCTTACTTAAAGTAAATCCACTGAACTTAAGGAAATTGCTTTGCAGCTGTTTAAAAAGAATCCTCTGAAAATTAATAGTATAATAATTATTTTTGTGTCATTTCAATAGAAAGCTTTACTGAATGGTATATTTTTTCCAACTAGACATTATTTTTTCTTTATGAAGAAGAAAACGAATTCTATAAAGAAAGGGTTTTTTTAAATTTCTTTAAGAAAGCACAGCTAAGTATGGCCTAGATTATTGATATAATCATCTGTGCATGATGTTTGTGTGTGCAGTTCATGTAAGTGCCAAAACAAGAGATTATTTTGGATTGTAGAAAGCACACAAGTAGAACAGGATGTTGAAATTTAAAATTAAGGCTGAATACCACCAAAAGTTTTCCAGGCATGAAACTTTATCTATTACTTGTTAAAGTTACCTGACCTTGGTGCTTTACAGGCAGACGTGAAGATAAGATGGCTGCCTCTGCCATCGAAATAAGATTAAATTTTGAAGGTACTGCCTCTCAGTAAATAAGGAATAAGTTTAAGAATTTCAACACTTTTTGGGATTCTCATAATTAGTTAGGCTATAAAAGTTTAATAAATACTTTATAAAAATGCGGTTTGGGTAAATGAAAAACACAAACTGCTTCTACTGAAATTATGAACATGTTGTGAAAACTGTAAAGAAAAACAATTATGTCATTTTTCCTGACATGTGAACTTCTGGTTTGAAAAAGCTGGCTAGGATTAATTGTGGAATAGAGTCCCAAAATAAAAGGCAAAAGAATCATTGCTTAATTTGAAACTAGGCAGAACACAGTGCCAAAAAGTACCCAAGAGAAAATACAGAGGAACTCAGATATGGTGATGATGGAAGCCTCTGCAAGACGATAAAGCAGCATTGTATGTGAAGTCTCTGATCCCTTTCTAACTGTTTACAGCCATACAAACATTTGTATCTTATACCTAAGGCTTCTACTTCTCCTCTGGGGACATGCCTTTTTATAAGGAAATATCAGGTTTTGTATCCTTCATGTCATCTGATCGGTGGGAACCCATCTCCTCATCTTCCTTCTGTGGCTCCTATTGGTGCAGCTGTACAAGTGCAGCAATGGGGAGAACTTTCCAACGTTCCTGATGCTTTTACCATGATCTCATCTCATCTTATGTTGAACAGGGTCAGGTGATGCTTTATATAAAACAGAAAAACAGCATCCATTTGACTCTGTCCTCTCATTGCCAGTGGAGCAGGAGCAGTGGTGGATTTTGGAGGAAAGAGGTCATTTACCTCTTATGTGGAAAGGAAAAGCCTCATTCAGGGCTCCCAGACACTAGTGGAAATGTTCCTCCTGTCTTTAGCAAGCACTGGATCAGCCCCAACATGAGATTTACCCTTGTAATGGGCTCCTTGCCAAGACAGGAGACTCCTCCACAACTTGAGAGCAGGCTTGTGTGCCAACGGAGCACTGAATTTCTGGACTTCAGAGTGCTGCTTCAAGTGAGGAATCACTGTTTTTCTTCTCCTGCCTTCCCAGTACAACATGATGTAGCCGCTCAGGTGGACCTCACCACAAGAGTTTTAGTCTTGCTTCTGGCTTGGAAAGGGAAACTATTTATAGAAAAGGGGAGGAGAGTGAGTCAAAGACTTGAAGATTCCTTTGCAGTGTGCTTAATCATCAAACACATCTCTTCTATTTGGAACCAGCTCACTCAGTTGCCCCCATCCCAATGTTTTATCTGTTTGATTCTTTGGTATCCTCCACCTGCATGTCTCGGTAGCCTGTTGGGAGTCAGGGGAAGTTACTGCTGACTAAACCCTGTTTTGAAAAATCGTATTCTGAAAATAGTCCACTTCTATTTACACAGTTCAATTCCAAGTATTAGCTAGGTCTGGACTTTGTTGTCTGCCGTATTACATAGCAAAACACTTTCATGGCATTGTCAGGATAAGGATTCACACGTTTAGCAGCCAGAAACCTGTCCATGTCAGGCCTGTCCCCTCTGTCTATGCTGGAACAGCAGCAAAGGACCTACAGCCACTGCTGGGTCCTTAGCTAGGTGAGCAGTTCCAGCATGTCTATGTTTTTGTGGAAGAATCCCAGCTACTTTGATTGGAGATACTCATGAGTACAGTTTCTCCTGTGCACTGCTGCTCACAATCCAGGTTTATTATTATATATAGGTGCCTCTTCCTTCCTCCATGGAGAATGACAGGCAGAATCTACAACCTACTCTTCAGGGCTGAGAGGAGTTCTTTCCTGAGCCCCTGCTGATAGCTAAGGGACTAGAGAGGCGCACCGTCAGGGTAGTTACCTTCTGATCTTGGATTTGCGGGACCAGAAGCATATGGGATGGCTTTTATCCCTGCTGTAGTTTGTCCTGTGAAACAATGTTACTGTCAAAGCCTGCTTTATTTTTGCTTCTCTGCAATTAAAAAGTAAGAAGAGCAGATGAGCCAGGAAGAAGCAAAGCTCTTTGTTTAAACGAAGATAATTAGGAGCTGGCTAGCAAGATCACCAAAAGCAACCAGCTGTCAGTTGGACGGATCTGTCTGCAACTTTCACAAGTCAGAGGCTCCTCTGAGAAAGTTTCTGTGGTGACTGAAGATGGACTTGAACCAAACTTCTGCCTCTGCCATCTCCTGCCCTGTTGAAGTGGAGATCCTAATCCAGCTCGTTTATTAACCTTGAATGAGCAGGGCTTCCCCACCGCTCTAACCCTCACTGTGCCTTGATGTTCAGATCCGGACTCTGTGCCCATTTTGCAGCTTTCGGACACAACACTGGCCAACGCACCTTTGATTTTGGAGGCATAAAAGTCTTGAGTGGAAGAAGTTTTTTACAAGTGACCTAAGGGGCTCCATTTCCACTGGATGCCTATGGGACCTAGGCACCTGTGGAAAAAACAATGCCAAATATCCCGTTGCCTCAACTTTGCCTGCAGTTCCTCGCGCAGCTAGCCATTGCCCCCTGGCACAGGCGTGGCAGAGGACACATTGCCATAGCCTCCTGCAGGGGAAGGGGGGTTTGTGCGAACACGGCTGCGGGTCGGGTGGCGGTGCAGACGCCCCGCTGCCGGGAGCGGGGGCCCGGAAAGGCGGCGGCAGAGCGGGCGCAGGGACCACCCGGGGCGGGTGCGGGGCACCCCCCGGCTGCAGGGGAGGGGGCGGCCGGGGTGCGCGCTCCCGGCCGTGCTGCCGGGCTTCCCCGGGCGGCTCCAATCCCCCCTTCAGCCCCTCGCTGAGCCCCTTCTCCTGGTGACCGAGCTCCGGGCGCTGTCGCGGCTCGGGGCCGCTGCCCCAGCCCCTACCAGGGTGCCGACTGCGGAGCGGGGGGACCCAGACCCTGCTCGGCGGCGCGGAAGGGCGGGCTGCAGCCCGAGGCGGAGCCCGGGGTCCCACGGGCGGCCGAGAGGGGCTGCTCCGTCCCGGCCGGGAAGGGGCTGCCGGGGCCGGGCGCCGGCCGCTGCGCGCCCGCGGTGCCGCTTACCTGGGGCCGGGGCCGTGGCCAGCAGGGCGGCCAGCGCCGTGGCCAGGAGGCGCATGGCCCGCGGGGCGCCGGGTCCCGTCCCTTCGCTCTCTGCCGAGCTGTCTCCCTCCTCTCCTCCCCGGCCTCTGGCCTCCTCCCCGCCCGGTCCTCCCTTCTCCCCTTGCCTTTCATCTCCTCCCCTTTCTCCTCCTTTTTTTCCGCTTTCTTCCTTCCCTCCCTACTTCTCTGCTCTTCCCACCGTCCTGCCCCCTGTTCAACTCTCCTCCTCTTTTTCTCGCCTTCTTTCTCTTTCTTCTCTCCCCACCGAGCTCAGTCCTGTGGGGTAGCACTAGGGCTAGAAAGGGCTGCTCCGTCTGTAGTCTCTGTGATCCCCCCTGTGCACACACCCCCTGCTCAAAGGACACGGATCTGTGCAGATGGTAAGTGGGAAGCTCCCCGCTCTGAGCCTCCCTGTGAGCAGGTGAGACAGCCTGGCAGCTAGGGGTTGTGGGGAAGGGTGGTGGGATGGGGATGTGTTATGCATCCTCTCTGCTTCCTGGGAGGCCTTTGAAATTGTGCAGGACCTCATGCCCATTCCCTCATCCAAGTCCTTAACTGGAACAGGACCATCATTTCCAGGCAGTAATAGTTAACGGCTGTCTTCCTTTCCGTGGGCTCAGTTGGTGGCAGCCTGAGGACAAAAAGATCTGGCAGGCAGGAGTGGCCCTTCAGCAGGCATGGGGATGGATGCTGTAGGCTGTTGGGACATCTGTGCTAGGACACTATACGCAGTGCTCTGGTGTTGGGAGGATTTTTACCTTCTGCTGTGGCAGCATAACTGCTGACCACTGACATTCACCTCGTCTCTAAAAAAGTACTAAGTTAATTGATATAGCAGCTTAAGGTGCATCACTTGAAAGTTACTGTGCTTGTTTTGCCAAATCATAGTATCATAGCATCTTTTGGTTGGAAGGGACCTTTAAAGGCCATCTCATCCAACCCCCCTGCAATGAGCAGGGACATCTTCAACTAGATCTAGTTGCTCAGAGCCCTGTCCAGCCTGACCTGGAATGTTTCCAGGGATGGGGCATCTACCACCTCTCTGGGCAACCTGTGCCAGTGTTTCACCACCTTCATTGTGAAAAATTTCTTCCTTATATCTAGTCTGAATCTACCCTCTTTGAGTTTAAAACCATTATCCCTTGTCCTATAACAGAAGGCCCTGCTAAAGAGCCTGTCCCCATCTTTCTTATAAGGCCCCTTTAAGCACTGGATGGTACTATACTTCTAGACCAGAAAGGACAGAGGAACTTGTCACCTGGCTGTCTGCTCCTGTCCTTCCCCTTTGCTCCTTCAGAAAATGTTTATCATTTGAAAGCCCACAAATCTCCAGACACGGGCTTAATCCTTCTACTAGCAGGTATGATGGGCTATGCCTGATTTTAGTATTCACATTGCGTGAAGTGTGGATGATACAAACACTTTGGCATTCCTGCTTCTCTGGATAGGGCAATTAGTACCTATTTAGCTACTCCACCCCTCTCCTAGTAATCCCTTAGGCAAGATGATACACATCCACTTTTAAGCATCACACAAAATTAGCGTGTGCTTTGTCTGATCGTTATGAGACTGAACACTGCCTTTAATATCATGCAGTTCTTTTACTTCAGGGACAGACTTTTGTGTCCGTACAGCAAACAATCGTTGCAAGAGAATGACAGGTCTGGATTATGCACAGAACAATCATTATTTCTGAGGAAACAAGGGGAGTTGTTAGAAGTTGTACTGCCCGGGGAGCTAATTAAGATTTGTAGATTTGAGTCTACTCCTTTAACATAGCAAAGGGAAATCCTATCAAAGAGATAAGCTAATTCAAAAAGAAACAGACGAATTCACAGAAAAGTGTACCAGCAATTATTTAATTTGATGGTCCTGATGGAAGCTCCAGCTCTGGAAGTCTTTCCACTGCTGATTGAGGGAAACCAGGGGTGACTGATTTTGCGTACTCTTTTCCAAAGCATTTGCTTCTTGCCATTGTTGGAGAAAAGATATTAGGCTGGATGGACATTTTAGACCTTCTCATATAATTCTGCTAGGCTCAGTCATGCTTCACTCCATGTCTCATAAATTCCTTCAGCCTTCTAATCTTTGAATGATGTGTACAAAATACTGATGTAAAGGTATCAATAAGGACTGCCTAAGCTCTCATGTGGGTGCCTGGACCCTACACAGCTTAAAGATGCACCGTGAGAATCAGTATCAATGTTTGTCATTGTTTATCAACCAACCCAGTTACTGATGGCACTAATGGTTCCTTTAATTGCATCAAGAACCCTAGTGAGCTTTGGGACAGAGCTAAATCAATCAGTTGGTGAGGAGGCTTCATATGATGTACTTGCCTGTGATAGAAGATAGATGGAAGGTGGCCCATCTTGGTTTATCCAGTCTCTTGTGCCTGCCAGTTTACTGAAAACGTATTCTTTCTGTTTTGCAGCTTGTGATCTCTGTACAAGTTCCCTGTGTGTTGTGAGTTCTGTCTTTTCTGTAGAATTATTTAGTTCATATCTCCCCCACTGAAAGATCTTCATTAACTTAAGAATATTGTAAGTAATCCTTACTATATGTATGCCTTATTCTTAAAGAGACATTTCTTTTAAATTTCAGAATGTACTTTAAGAAGTGGTTTAGGCGGAAATTCTTTTGTACTTGTCATTGCATAAATAAGTTCAGGTGATCTTGCCCTTTTAGGTTTTTACCGAGAGAGAGCTTTTCTTTGCACGGCTAGGACCAGGACCCATAAGGTTCTATGCATGAGCCTCTCTCTTGCCACTAACATGTACCACCAGCAGCCTTCATTAGGCAGCAAAGCACCTAACATACCTAAATAGATCTACATTTTGCCAGTCTTTTGGGATGTACCCACGGGCCAGACAGCACTAATCAGGCTAGTGAAATGTGGAGAAATATAGACTGCTCACCTCGCATCTTCTCAGATTTGCTGCTGACTTGTTGGATGATTTTACGCAAATCAGTTCCAACCTCTGATCTGCATCTGGGTGATCTGTAACCTTCATTTGTGCCCAGATTGGAAAGGTTTGCTGATGGAACTGGGGCAACCTGCAAGAAAGGTTGCAGTTATGTGGTTTGCATTATTTCACTCTTAAAATCTTTCATCCCTTCAACCCATTTGTAGCAGAAACTGCTTTTGTAAAACATTTATTCTAGCCTATTGATACTGATCATACTCATACTTATTGGTACCTGAGCCTGTCACCATGCACCAAAAATCCCAGAGGCCAAATGAAAAGTGCAGTACAACTCCCTTTTTCACCCACAGGCCAGGCACACAGCTCTGCAAGGCAGCGCACCTCCCTTCGCTTCTCTGGAAGTGTGCTGACGCATGCGAGCGGAGCCTCTGACCCGCAGGATACGGCTTTCTCGGCTTTGGCAGCACCTACGTGGCCTCGTTTCCTGCCGGAACGGGTCTGCTCTGACGCGGAAAGTGCCTACTCAGCACTCCGGTGCAGCTGACACCGCTCAGACTGGCTGTTCGTGCAGAGCTTGGAGCCTCTCGCTCCCTGGGGACGGTGTTACTGAAATCATCAGCCTCGGTCACTCTGGGTGAGACCTGCTGTGCAAATCCCTTTTGCCTCCTTGCAAAGTCACATCTCCCGGGAGAGGTAACCACAGCCTCGGCTTTCACAGCCCTGTCCTCCCTCCCTGACTGCTATTCTTAACCTACCTTTTTCTGTTGAAAGGTCTTACTAACGTCCCTGAATCTGCCTCCAAAAACTCCTGCAGGATTCCTGTGAGCAGAATTGTGGTTTGCCCTTGCAGCAATATTGCAGCGTGGCAGAGGGATGCAGCAGCACCCACTGCAACTCACACAGGGCTGCTTGGGCTGTGCTCTAGCAGTGGGAAAAATGTCTCTGCGAGGCTGCGACTCTCATCCTGTGCAGATGGGCTGGGGTGGGCTGATTGCCTGCTTTCATACCTGATACGTAGTTAAGGAGAGTTATGCTTGTTTGGAGTGATGGATGGGAGTTTTCTACCCACCTGCAGCAACAAACTGTCTCTCTGAACTCCTTTCCTTTACCTGGATTGAGGGTAGCTACAGCTTATCACCCTCCCACAGCTCATCCAGGCAGTGTGCAAGGATGCTACCTGCCTGCCCGAACCTTATCGTGGAGACATGAGTTAACGGCCAGGTCTTCTTCAGAATCCAGCGGCTGGTAGCTCCCATGGCCCAAGGAATCCTAATTACAAATGAGTGCTCAGTGATTAGAGCTGGATAAAATCCAAACTGATTCAGTGTTACCAAGCATGAAGGAAGTTTGGATCTGTATCCAAACTTTCCCATCCCTTTAATGGGCCAAATTAACTTTGCACTGTAACAGTCCAGAGGTTCCGAAAAGCATGGCTTATGATTAAAAACTCTACCCTGGTATTTTTCTGTGGCTATTTTGTGGACTGATGCGTGAGAAATACTGTTTTGTGGATCCAGCTCTATGTCAATGGGAAAGATACTACATAAGAACTTCCAAAATGTTAGAGCATCCTGCTTTTTAGGTCTCTTGAATGTCATGCAATGTTTAGACTGTGTTTGAGGCTTTGGTGCTACTTACCTGTTGCCATTTATTTATGACTGATTGGCAAGCTGCTAGATAGGGTGATGTTGTTACTGAAGTTTTCCTTTCCCCTGGTGTCAGGTGTCTTTACTCCATTCTCTTTTCCTTTTTCTGTCAGGTTTATGAACAGTACTGATGTACCTGGGTAGGATCTGATGTTTGTGTGGTGCAGCCATACTTTCCTGGATAGGTGAAATTCTTACTATTAATGCTGTAATGTATTTTTCCATTTTCTCTTTCTTCAAATGAGAGTACATTTTTTTTACTTCAGGAAACTTGCTTTTGTTACTACTTCTATGATTATGTTTGTGACTGCATAAAAGCACAAGGGATTTATTATGTTTTTCTTACCTTGATCATTCCAGTTCGCAGGGCACTGCTAATCCTGAAGAAAAGAGATTTGTGGATGTTTTGCAAGAGTGTTTAGAGTCTCTGTCATCATACTTTCTGCATCCTTAGGTGTATGCAAGAGTTGAAACCTGACTAAGTCTTATTGTACATCATCATGCATAGACATAGTGTCATCTTCATATAGTGGTACATAGCAGTGTCATTTGAGGACCATTAAAAAGTCCACTGCAGTTCCAGTTCTGTTCTCCAAAGATATTACAATGTCGCTTTTAGCTGTCCTTATTTCTGGCAGTAGGTGAGCAAATGTCATGCTAAGATGGATTTCAAAGCCTTTTCGGTGTATTAATGTGTTCTGGCTATGCATTCTCCTTGGGCTCCTGCCCCAGTTACAACATTACTGACAGTACTTTGCTCCGAGCTGCCTGCTGTGAGCCTGCTGATCCCACTCTGCCCGGCTCAGAGAGGGCATTGACTGCAGAACCACACGGTCATTGAGGGCTGCCCTGACGATGCACCGTGCTATCCCGTTTTGGCTTGCTTGCCTCCCAAAAAAGGGGCTGTGGCCAGGTTTGGGGAAGCACAAGGCTCTGCTGAAGGCTGCAGGGATATGGTTCATCTGTGAAGTCTCCTGGCTTACGGAGTTTGGTCTGTAGTTTCCACACAATCTGTGCTGGCACCATATTTAAAATTTTGTGTCTGTAATTTGTCTCTGGATCTTCAGTCTAAGAGGCTTCCCACTGCCTTACAGGAGATGTAAGAACGACTCTAGTGGGAAAGAGCAATCATCTATCTAGCTCAGTGCCCTCTTTCTGACCGTGGCTGATAGCAAATGCTTAAAGAAGTGAGGTCTGGGCAGGGCAAGTGCACAGTGCTATGTTCCCAGGAGACTTTTCCAGCTTCTTATGGTTTGCAGCATTCACTGTCTCAACAAGACGTCGTGTCTCAGACCCTCACTGATCGGACCCAGCCACACTATATGCTACTTTGTCACTTTGTTCTGGGCTGAAGAGACATAAGTTTGCCAGTGTATCCCTCCCCCCTGGTCAGGGTGGCTCTGTGGCTCCCACAATACTGGATGTGGCCCTGATACCAACAAAGCTTGGTGGTTACAGAGGGAGAACCTTTTGAGGCGAAGCTGATCATGAAAGGATCGCTGAACCCACACAGGGCCACTCAAACAGCCAGTGCTGTCAGCTGGCACTACGTGGCTCATGAAAAGTCACACTACACGCACACAAAAGCTGTGAACTAATATCAGAAGGTATAGTGTACTCGTCCAGCATTTGGTTGGTTATGTTTGGATTTATTGTCTTAAGTTTTCAAACATTTCTTCCACAGATTTTCCAAATTAGCAAATTTAGCCTGGATGTATCTTAAGAATAAAGGCTTCCACATAAATTCCTTGGGCCTACCTGCTTCTGCTTGGGCCAGAAACATCACAAGAAATGCACCCCTTGCCTGTACCTGGTATTTCTGATCTGTCCTTACACAGCCACATGGATTGAGGAGAAAGATGGAGGTAGTGTCCAAGCAGAGAAATGAATGGTTGCAGAATGCAGGGTTTGGATGAAGGTGAATTAAGGTGAAGACATAGATGAGATGTGAACCAAAACTGCTCCGGTATTGCTCCTAACTGATCTTACCTGCTTTATTCCTATGCATTAGTTATCCCTACCTGCAGAGTTATGACACCTGTAGAATCTGCCTTCTCCAGGAAGTCTGTCTGCAAAATTGACCATGAAGCTCATACTAATAATGTTATCTACAGGTGGAACCAAATTACTATCTGCACTTTACAAATTGCTGACTTACCTTTGGAAAGAGCTGAAGTTCACAGCTGGAAAGCAGCTACAAACTTGAAAAAACATGTTCACCAACTGGAGAAAGCCCAGAGGAGAGCCCAGCAAGGAAGGTCACAGCTCTAGAACACATGGCCTGTGAGGAAATGCTGAAAAGCTGGGATTGCTCAGTGAGGCCTGTGAAGCATAATAAATCTCCAGATATTGTAACACTCTTGCAAAGAGAGGGAATAAACCCGTCCACATCCACTGAGAGTATAATAGGAAACTGTGGATCTAAATTACAGGAAACAAGATTAGATATTAGAGAATGCTTTCTAACCATGAGGTTAGTTAAGGGCTGGAATAGGAAAGTGAGGGGCCCTTATTCTGAGAGGCTTTTAGATACAGATTAGACAAATATTTGTCAGAAATGGCCTGAGTATACCTGGTCAGCTTTCCAGAATGACGTTGGATGAAACGAGATCTGAAGAGCTCTTCTAGCCTTGTTTAATTTGACACTGTTTTATGCTCTCTATATGTTGTCTTCCTTAGTAGAAATACTAAATCCTTGAACACGCCACAGAAAAGACATTTAAGCTCTTCGCATCCCACGGAATAACAACATTTTGTCTCTGACCTACTTCGTCCTACTCAGACATAGATAGCATCTTGCCCTCTTATCTCCATTTTCTACCACGTGCCCCAAGACTTTCTTCTGTTTCTGCTTTCCTTAAGTTCGGATAATAAATCCTGCGTCTCTGTGTTTTGCATTTTTTAAAACATTCCAGGCTGGAAACAAAGTACCCATACACATACCCACAGCTCAGAGTTTGTTGTCAGAAAGGCAGGGAATCCTTCCCTAACCTCAGGAATGTCCCTGGAAGATATACTTGCCTTTTGCTCTGTTGTCAGGAATGGTGTTGCTACACTTTGGCAGCCGCTAACTTTAAAACAGACTCTTTAAACTTAAAAACAGAAGTAAAAATCTACTGTTTCTTAAGGAATTCTCTCCGTAAAGATCTTTACCAGAGACAGTTTAATCAATAAGCTCCAGTCAAATTTTTATGCTCTACTCTAGGGTTGAGTAGTGGTTGAACTTGGACCTCTGAGCTTCAGGAGGAGTTATGGATGAGACAGGTGGTTATGTTTCCTGTTGAGCAGTGAAATAATGGACAAATATCCAGCAGGTCCATGAACAGCTTTAAAAGTTTCTAAGATGATCTCTCTGAAGAATTTTTGGCACAGCTTTGAAACGGTAAAAAAAAATATGTTACTTTCATATCCTTCAAATATTGAGTATTTTAGGATAGATTCTCTTTCATGTTGTAGATGAGGATGTATAGTATCTTCCCTTAAACGAACAATAGGCTGATACTACAGCAAGTTAAAGGCATCTCCTTCGCATAGCTGTCAGGTGCCGAATATTGTGTATTCTTCATCTTCTTTCCTTTAAAGGTAAAAATAAGGAGCAAAAGAAATGCTTTATCTGTTCTTTTTTAAAGTACAGAAGTTCAGGTGCCATTTGTTAAATGATTCTTTGCAGAGAATATGAGAAAAGCCACATTTTGCATACCGTACATACCGTATGCTTGGATGCATCCTTTAACCAAACATAGACATTTTTCTTAGCAGTGTTGTGGCCACATGGATAAGATGCAGAGTTGCCATATCACAAGATTAGCTTGTATTTCTTCTGTCTGAAAAGTTACCTTGTATAAACTCTCAAATTTGCACTACTTATTAAAAAAAAAAAAGAATCTGATCTGTTTTTTCCTGCATTCCTCTCCTTACATGAGAAGGCAACAGACAAAGTGTATCTCCTAAAGCAAGGAGAAGACAATTGCTTCAACAGCAGGCCTTAGAAAGGCACCAACTTATTTGCACTGTTTGATGGAAAAGGAGAGGTCCTGACCCATTAAAATTAGTGATTTTGATGTGGTGAAGTGGCAGCCAGATCCCTTTTGGCTGTGTCCGGTCTGATTTGCTGGCTCCATGGCTACGTGAAACAATAGTCTGTGCAGGGCAGCAGGGACGTGGGCAGAATTACAAGTGAGCATCCGTGAAATTCCTCTGTGCAAGTACAAAAAGGGTTTTTCCTCTGCACTTTCTAAATGAGAGAAAACCTGTATGAATGATTCTCTATGACTTGTGCAAGACAGCTTTGAACTCAATATCATCCCCTGGAAACATGCAAATTATTTTTCCCACCTATGGAGGTAGTAAAACTTTATTGTGTTGACTTTAAACCAGATGTTGGCAAAGCTCCCTGTTGTTTTTTTTTTTTTTCAAATGGATGAGTGATATTTGCTCAGTTTGGAAAAAAAAAAAGAAAAAAGCAACTCCTGGTTAAGAGCCTGCGCACAGAACGTTTCTACTCTGATGGTTAAAGTCTGACAAAAGTTATTAATAATAGGAGTGGAGGGTTGTGATGGGGATTGCTGATGGACAGTGACAATAAACAGTGGCTGAGTGTAATGGCAGACGTGGTATGGCAATGTGAACATTAAAACGTGAAATTTTAAAAAGGTCAGATATGAAAAACTTGGGGGAAATTGCCAGCAAAGGTTACAACAGCAACACTGAGAGCTGCAGCAGAGCTGACACAAGTCAGTTTATACCGACCAGCCAGTTATCCATGGCTTCATGTCTCTGCTGAATCTCAGTAGTTGCAGCAGGATGGGGGCTTCTCCTGCCACTTTGGGATTTGTTGGACAGCAGCTAGGAAAGAAGCGTGTCATTTACTGATTTGCCACCATGGTGATTTACTACATCCTTGAGAAGATGGTCTATGGCAATACTTCATCTACTTTTTATTTTTGGGATCTGGCAGGAGAAAATGGAAGGGGGTGTCAGAGGGTGAATTCTGTGATACCAAGATCAGTGCATCACTTTTAGGTGAAGCACTTCAGGCTCTCTAAAATGATCCTCCCATGGTCAGGGAAGGATCACTCCATAGGCATAGTCAATGCCTCTCTGTTGCATTTTATGGGTCTGTGGGATTACATTTAGAAAAGCAATGCTGTTACTTGGAGCAGCAATTTTATCAAAACGTATGTTGTCCACAGCAGACGTGGAGCAAAGGCCTTCCAGTTGGGAGCGTTATTGCTGAGGGGTGTAAACTGGGTGTCCCACGCTTGGGGTTGACTTCACCAGGCTGATGGAGGGGCTCAGAGGTTTCTGTGTGCCTGAGTGGCTATGCAGAGAGACAAATAGAAAATGAGAAGTCTCAACTCCTTGTCTGGGACTCACAATAGACATCTTGCTGATCTTTCAGGGAAGTCTGTATCTGAACATAGGTAACCTCTAAAACTAAATAGGATAGGTGGGTGAAAGCGTCTAAATTCTGCCTGAATGGCACATGAGGTATAGTACCTTGTTGAGTGTCTGTTGGTGATTCTACTCTCTAAGTCTGATTTTTTTTTTTTTTTATACAGACTTCTCTCTGACTGTCGGTGCAAAGACAGTCAACAATTTGACAGAAAATAAAAGCTAGCCATACAGTAAGTGGCCACAGTGCTAAGTGACCATAATATAAGCCATGGCATATGCAAGTAATTTTCAAAAAGGAGTGTGTTTGGACGTTGCTCTAAAGAAAAAAGATTGTAGAGGGAAAAAGGGAAGCAGGATACTATCTTTTAAAAGTAATAGCACAAAATGCAGGCTCCAAAATGTTCCATAATTGTTTGTGGTATCGTCTCAGGGTAGGAAAATATAATTTAAAAAAAATAGTTTGAGTGAAGCTGGAGATCATAACATTCCACTTACCAGTTGCAAATGCATACCTTCAAAACACAGGTTTCCCATAATACACAGAGACTTTCTCTGCTTCTTTTGATCTGTTAGCATGTAACAAATACACTTTCCTTCTCTGACACTGAATGTAGGAAAGTAAATAAAATCAAAACCATATTTAAGGCACTGGCTCACAGAAAACATTATGCTTGTATATGTCTAAGGCATATGTTATATTAGTCATTATAATTAAAATAATACACACATCTGTTTTACAATGAAATGTGAGTAATGTGCCACTAATTACTAACATCTGTAGTTCTTTGTAGCTGTGATATTTCCATTTTTAAATGCTGCATATTCTGTGGATTAATAAAATATGCAAAAGCACACTTAAAATTTAAATTTAAAATTATAATGCCCTGAGCCATACTTTGATTTTGCTTATATCAGCACCTGTTGTCAGGAACTTCCTGGCTTTCCATGAGTTGCCTGTTTTGCCCCCGACAGCAACCAGAACAGATGCTCAACAACTGGACCGGTACTTCTTCCCCGTGTTCCCAGAGAAATGGGCCTAAGCTTGCCTCCTCTTTAGGGCGAGGGTAGATTTCCTGCGGGCCTGTGTCTTGGAGTGTTTGTGTCCTTTCAGGTCTGATCATCACTCTTTGAGAGCTTCCTTCTTTCCTGAAAGGTGTCCCTAAAGCTTTCTTTAGTTATTTTGGTCACTCTTTCTCTGATGGGTGCTCTGTCTTTAACAGACTTATCATGTTAAAATCAGCAATAAATTTTCTTTCTTCACTAAGTCTTAGAAAATTGTCTTGATTCCAGTTTGTTAACTGTCCATACATCTAATTCTTATAGTTCTTTAATGGCCTTTGCCTTTGACCTATTACTAATACTGTTCCTGGCATTACATTGACTTGCGTATCAGAGTCAAAATTAGCAAGCGTCCCACAGCTGGCAGCCAAATCATGTTTTGGAGCCATGCTACCCAGACTTCCCCAGAAGCAGCAGTGTTGGTGTGACCATCGCTGAACTTGCTAGGCTTTGCTTGCAATCTCCTCAAGAATTCTGGCTCTCACATTGTTTTAAACTCTGGGCATGGTTTTGGCTTGTGTACCGAGTCACGTACTGATGTTTTGGACTCTGAGCTCCACAGGCGGGTCCTGTCCTGATTTCTTTACTTACAGTGTTCTTCATATACTATCATGGCCACAGTAATGGAGCAGCCTGCACTTTGTAAGCTTCAATCAAGTCTGGGTGACTTCCTTTGCTTGGCAGATTCCAGATGTTTTGTCAGAGTTTATTTCTGGGTCCTTCATGAGCCCGTCTCTGATTTCCGTGTGCGTGTGTGCCTTAACACCAGTGAAGAACTGTTTTCTTATCAGGGACCTTGTTAGTCATCTCCCATCCTCCCCAGCTGCCTTTCTCCCCCCCACCAGAAAAAAATGTTCATCTTTCAAGTCTTAGATCTGTTACAAACTCTTTTCATTTTATACTTTCCGTTCCCCCTGCATTAACAAATCTTGTTCCATTTTTGCATGGAATGCAGTCCTCCTTAAGTTTCTGCAATCCATTTTCATTGTGAGCCTCTTGGCTGTCTTAATTGAAAACTATTAAAAACCTCAAGTGTTTGAGATCCAACTTTTATCAGAAATAAATTTACTTTCTCTCCAGAATTATTCTGGTAGTATTCGTTGTTTGTAGCTGTAGAAACTGTGCAGGTCTTCTCTAAGGGTTTTTTCACTAGTAGGGAGTTGACCCACTCCATTATTCATTCCTGCAGAACAGTTTTCTGGTTTGAGTCTCCCCTGATACGCTACTTTGTCTTGAGATAACGCCAAGTCTGGGAGTCTGAGAGACTGTAAATGTGATATGCAAACGTGTCAGCATTGCTCTGCGTGAACCTCCATCGAACTGAAACGTTTCCTTCTACGCGTCTCATACCAGCACTTTTTAAAGGCACAGCCCCACACATGCCGTGAACCCTCCATTTTCCCCAGGACATTTACCTTTCCGCCCCTCTTTTCTGTGCTCCACAATGGCATCGAGGAGAAGGAAAATGAAAAGAGTTTAATGCACCCTGCAACCCAGGGCCGGGAATTCCTCCCAGCTGCTTGCAGAATGTTAATGGACACTGTGCAGCCCAAAAAGGGATGGAGGGAATCTGTCCCAATAGTCTTTAAAGTCTTCTTTTCAATAGTCTTCTCTTCACCTCTGTTGCTAATGTCACCTTTGAGAGCTAATGCAATAGTTTTCAGCTATGGGTCTGGTCTCTGCTAATGCTCATGAGTGTGAGCATACGAGTAACATTGCATACTCCAGTGGTAAGTTTACTTGGGCAAAATTCCCACTGAGGTCAACTGGGCTTTCTCCAGAGCGATCCTTGCCTAATAAATCCCTTAATGGTAATAATTATTGAGTTTGGGGTTGTAGTTAAATATAGGAATATTTTAAATTAAGAAATACATGGGCTGTGCTCTCCTCCTGTCTGCACTGCTCTTTCCTGCAGTAATTCCATCAAGTTACTCTCAGTCTTTGTTGGTGTATAGCTGAGTGCAGAATCATGCCTCCTATTACCACTTGAAATAACTCATGAAAATGTCTCAGTTTTATAAAATTTGTTTCAAATATGAATTTCTGGCTTTAAACTTGTGAACAGCATGGCATCTAATGAGTCCTGGCATACCTTAACCACAAAATAAAATTAAGGAAAGTTCTTATTCTCCCTAAATGAGGGTGTGATGGCAGAGTGGTTACAACATCTGGCTTTTTGCCAGAGGTATAAGCTCCCTTGTCGTACTAGCAATGAGTGTTTTCAAGACAGGTGGAGAACCAGATCATGCTGTTTTGAGGCTTTTCTTAGTCACCTCAGCTGTAAATGGGTACACAGAGACAGAAAGGCAGCTGCCTGTCATAAAAACCTGTTTTCTTAAATGTGGTTTACCACAGAGTTGGCATGTATTGGCTGTGCCAGTCTGATGGGCTGAACTGGCTTGTCTTAAATTGTGGCTATTTTCCTACTACTTCTGCTGGGAGATGTGTATCTCCTGCATCTTGTGAGCAGGAGAACTAATGAAGTCTGCTTCCCAACAGATTTGTGTTATGCGCTTGGTTGACATTAGCTAAATAAGGCTATGGCTATTTTTAGGTGTCAGGTAATCTGTAAAGAGACATCTAGAGAACCCCCAGCCTTGGGAAAAGCTGCAAAAGGGTTTTTTGTGTCTTCTTAGGCGCTAGGATCCACACTGTAGAGAGGACTAACAAGGTCTTTTTCTAGCTGCTTGTCTTCATGAAGTGTAGTGGAATGTAACTGTCTTGGAGGCTTCTGCCTTTCTGTCAAGTTCTGACAGAAACTGGCCAATTTATTCAAACCTTGGTGGGATGAGGCTGCCTTGGCCTGAGCTCCAAAATTCTCTGAAAGAAAAAGATTCCCCAAATCCTAGCACTTTATGGTGGATCCATGCTGTCAAACATGAGCTCTGAAAGGACCTGCCATGGGCAAGTTACTACCGGGCGTACCAGGAAATACCCTGAGTTCAGTTGTTCCAGTGACCAGTTACGACGCTCTGAATCCACGCTACAGTTGGGCTGCAGCCAGCAGTGCGTAGAGATTAGTCTGCCTAAGCTGACTCTTCACTTTCAGTTTAGGCAAATTCTATATCACCCTGCTATGGTAAAGTAATTAATATTGCTTTAGCGCTGGATTTGCTTCTCTCCTGCTTTTTAACATCTGCACAACTCAATTGCTTTGATTTTCTCTTGATTTCCCCCAGCATGAAAGAGGCTGATTTTTACCGTCAGCATGAAGTTGCATCAGGTTCTTTAATGCCATTGCATTAGTATCAACTGGCAGTGTCCAAAAAGACTAAAAGCCATAATCCCTTTTTAGGTTTTCCTCCAGAATGAAACAGAGAAGAAATTCCTAGCTGGCAGGCTACGGTCAGGTACTACTGTTAGATACTAGGATTTTCCCAGGAAATTACAGTATAGAAAATAGGAACTCTAGGAACTGTGAGGAGAGTTAAATCCACGTATAAGTTACACTATAAAAAATATACTACAAAAATACTATAGATTTCTGTAGTACGTAGAAATTCTGCAAATAAATTCATAAGTATTTCTCTTTCTCAATGAATTCTTAGAGTTCTTATCCAAGTCGGAGAAAGTATTCTCCGGAGTTCTTAGGCCTGTGCTTAACTCATGGAAGAAGGGATTTTAAGGAGAGTTTCTGTAGAGCCCTGTGTACTTCCTATCAGCAGCTTCCATGTGGTAATAAAGCCATTTATGTATACAGTTCCTGACTCTGGGGCAATTAAAATCTCAGCCATAATGTTATATTAACACAGAATTTGGTGTGCTTAATGACATATTAAATCTTCCTAAATTATAGCTAAATTACAAAAAGGACTAATTTACCAAAACCAGTTAATAAATGTTTAGAAAAGGAAGCTAATTGAATTATCCCTTGTTTGTCAGAGACAGATAATCTCCTTGCGAGAAATCTCATTTTTTTCTGAAGCATGATTAATTGGCCTGACGATTCGGAGATTATGACAAATTAGGCAGGAGGAGATAATAAATAAGTCAGTAGGAAGGCTTGGGAGCAGAGAACTAACAGCTGTTATTTGGTTTGAAGCTTGGTACCACTTCTGGATTCACCCTGACCCTTGTGTGGTTTCCCTGCTCCTGCTGCAGACAAACCACACAGCAGCCTCAGCCACCGCCACCCTTTGCTGCTTTTCCCTGCACGCCCTAAGCCTCAGCTCATTTCAGATCGATAGCACCACCTCCCCAAGAAAGAAGCCTTGAAACCCACATGCTTCTAGGCCAATGACTGTTTCCTACTAACTAAATAATCAAGGACATGAGATGATTCTTTTTTTTTTTTTCCTTAGTTGTGGTGGGAAGGCATTTATGGCTCACACAGAAGGTCCAGTCACAGCTTCATCTTCTTCCCATAAAACTCGATGGAGAAATTAAAATCAGTTGTAGCTGTGCTCGGCTCCGAATGCAAAGTGTGCCTAAGCCCTTCAACGCGATGTTCCTAAGGGACTACACTGCACAAGTCTACACTCCTTTAGGAGAAGGCTTCAGCATATGCGCTGAGACTGCTCCATTTTAGTGCATGTTGCTGGGCCATAGTGCTGTTGTGACTCAAGCTTCAAGCTCCAACAATGAGCAGAGAACAGCCAAGGGTGGGATGCGTGCTGGTGCACCAAGCCACAGGCTGCTCCATCTGGGCACACCCCAGGGACGAGGCTGGTGCTGAGGTGCCAAATAAAGGTCCTTCTTCCTCTCATGAGTATCTGATCTGAGTGTCTTTCAGTCTAAGCCATGAAAAGCACAGGGCAAGCGTGTCAAAATTGGATCTTAATATTTGACCTCTGTGTACAAAGTTGCCTGCTTTCACCCTCTTGTTTGAAAAGCCTGGCAGGTGGTAGAACGGAATGAGAAGTTTATGGTTTATGTCCTTCGTTTTATGAAAGGGAACAGAGATGCCAAACTCATTACTATTGGCACTAGTAGTGCCAACAGTAGTAGTAGTACTACTACTACTATTGTATACATACAATACTATTACTATTGTAGTAGTAGTATGTGTATCCAACTACTATCCTAGTAGTTAGATATACATGAGATTTACATTTAAATGCCAATGCACACCTTTCATTACTCTACACCTCTAGCTCACCTCTGCCGGTCTCTACTGGAAATCGTTCGCCCATGAGTTCCCAGTGGGCTTTTCTGGCACTAGATCTTGGAGTAATTTTGAGAGGATATGCAGGGCTAGGCTTTTGCCCTTCGTGAGCCAGGAACTTCTTGAATTTGGTGTGTGTCACAGGGAAGGAACCGCCTCTCCAGTAGCAAGCAGGTATGGGCCCATTGTTTACTGAGCTCGTGTTCAGAACCCTGAGAATTCAAAAATCCGTAAGCACACTCAAAGTAATCCTGACAGTTTAGAGGTTTTTGCTTTTTTTAATTAGTACTATTGATCTCCTGGTTTTTGAGCCTTTATGATGTAGCAGAGGTCAGAGCTTCTAACTGTTTTAAATTAAAGTGGGAGTTGCCACAGACACATGATTTGAAGACCTCGTGTCTCAAGTAGAGTATCAGATGTGCAAAACTCCAAGATAAATAATGACTGTTGGCAGCACTCTGCTTTTTCTGTTGTTCCTGACTCTTCTAAAGCAGTGATTTGAGGAGATTTCAAGTTCATGTATCCTGTGTTTTCCTGTGCAATCACTTTTTCCCACTTCCCAACATCAGTTAGTTCTCTCTTACAGTTAGTTCTCCTTTATATCATCAGTTTGCTTACCTGAAAAAGCAGTTTCCCAGGCATCTCCAGCCAAGTCCCCGCAAAAGTGCCACTGTCTCCAGTCCCATAGCAAAGGCATCCAGTCAGCTCCTCACACCAGGACCCCCTGAGGTACCTCAGAGCCTCTCCAGCTCTACTTTGGGTGCTGCATCCCTTTGGCAGGAAGGAACAGAAGCCTCCGGTAGGTGCAGTCCCAAAGGAAACAGCCAGGTACCTGTAGCCTTTGAGAACTGAGGTCAGGGGCCCTCCCTCAGGACAAAAAGATGGCAATAGCTTACCGAAGAGGGACCTGGGTTGGAAGAGCAAGGTCCCAGAGCTGTCAGAGATACCTGGTGTGTGAGGGGCAGATTCACCAGCCAGCCTGCCCTGCCTTCACTGTTGCTTTGCCAGTTGCTGTTAGTACTGCTCATCCTGTGAACACGCAGCAGCCTTTTCTTCTAAGTAGTTGTTTTGTGTTTTGTATGCGCTTTAAGGTGGCAGCTCCTTTGAAGGGGTCACTGAAGGAGCCCCTGTGCATTCACCGGAGGTTTCCGTTGCTTCCCTGGTGTCACTCTAATGAGTTTAAACATCAAGCAGCTTAAAACATACAGGGGTTGTTCCCAAAAGGGGTAAATAGTCAGCGTTTTATATTCATCGGAGCATTTCAGCCAGTTTTAATCACAACAATATGTTTGCATCTGGTCCCAGCCCTGTGAGTCCTCCCTCAGTATTGTGGAGTAATTGAAGAATATGATTAAATATAATTATGTTAATTACCCGTTGACTCACTGATAGCACTGAGTAGAACCTGATCTGTGAAGGAAAGGCCTTGTGGACTGTCTGCATGGGACAGACCGCCGTCAGCAGTGGTGTGAGGGATGCAAATGAAACACAGCTCTCCTGCGAGCACTGCATGGATGGTGGGGTGGGCAGCGAGCACATTTTATAACTGAATGCAGAAGACAAAATGTGTCCACTGTGCCAGTTTGCCTGTGAAGCATTTGGGCTTGCTGTTAGTCCACACAGCATTCAACCCCAGCGTAATGTCACTGACTTTGCTGAGGTTTGAAGCAGTTCTGAGTGAAAGCGCAGGGTTCTTCTAGGGCTTAAAGCCTGAAATATGAGAATCGAGGCCGTATATCTTCAATAAGGTGAAATACTTAATGCCTAACCGTTCCAAAACCAGCATTTTTGTTGGAGGCAGCAGTAAAGAAGAATGATGGTCTAATAATTAGGTCACCCACGTTGAACTTGGAAAGCACTATCTGTATTCTCTGCTCTGCTGATCCTGCATCGGCCTTTGGCGCAGCACTGGGGCTGCTCCCTGTCTCGTTTCCCCTCTCTGTAACGAGTGGACGTGCCTTTGTAGGATTATGTGAATTGCTTTCATGCTGTGTTAGTAGTGACCATGCAAATTCACTGATGTCGTGACAGGGAGGGCAAAGGCCTTTGTGGTTTTCTAATGGATAAATACATAGTGTATCTATGGAATCAAACACTTCTGACTATGGAAGGAAAGTACATCAGAAGATATTAAATTCAACAGGACCACTTTTGGCTTAGTGGTGCTAAGCAGAAGTTTGCTGTAGGGGGGTAGGGTCTTCTAGGAGAGCATTGGCACATGCTTGCAATGCAATGCAGACTTCATTTAGATGTTTGCTATGAAGCCCCTGTGGCAAAGAGGCTATTGGACAAGATGGACATCAGTCAGACCTATGCTGGCTATTCTAATATTCCCTGTGTGTAATGAGTGCAAATTTCAGAAGTCTGAAGCCTCTTTAGGTCCTATTTGTATAGTATAAACATTCTTTCTTTATTGGGTTTGCTAGGTAGGTACTTTCCTTTGCTTATGTTTTCCTACATTTGGTTGGTGCATCAAAGCATTTTTAATAGTCTTAGATTCTTGTATTTGATTAAGTGCAGTTATAAGAAACAGAAAAAAAATATTCTTGACAAAAATGATCTGATTTTTCACTTACAGGCATGAGAGAGGCCAAGAAATACTCAGGTTGCAGCTGTTTTGACTATTATGACATTTGCCATCCTTTCTGTTTGGGAGGACCTGAATCAGACTCTTCCTCACACTGCTCGAAGCAGATTTCTATCAGCGAGGTCTGGTTTACAGGACTCCTCCCCACTGGCACGTCTTTTCTACCCATGCAGTTGTACTGAGTCCAGTGGATTTTTGCCTGATTTGTCACCATGTGAGCGAGTGCTGCACCAAGCTGTGTGACTCCCACAGTTGGTCTCGATTTGCACTGATGCAGCTGACAGCAGGATTTCACCTGAGTGATCCCACTGTTGCTGTGACACATGCGTTGTAACTAAAGCCAGTGCTGCATCGTTCTCTCTTCAGAAATGCGTGCTGTGCATGCACCTCTTAGCTCACTTCTTGTGCCTACATCCGTCTCCTTTTCTGAGTAACTCTATTCACAAGCATCATTATGTTGCTGTGCATCTGCTGTGAGGAGACTGCAAGTCCAGCATGACATAACTGGGGCACATGTCCAAACCCTGTCTCTGAAGTCCTTCCCACAGTTACCCACCCAGGGGAAGGCCAGCGAGCTCAGGGAGAGCTCGGGGTGCTCAGCATGGGCAGGCGTAACCTGTGCTGGACAGTCAAAGAGGCCAGCACCGATGCCCGTTGTGCTGGTTGTGGACTGCCTGGCCTGCATCTTTGATCAAGAATTAGTGGAGCTAACAGTGCCTTTTGTCTTTTGACTGAATGCCTCTGAAACGCTCCCCTTCCATCTAGTTTTCTTCCACTGATTATTTCCAAGCAGTGCTGTGCGGCTTGGCCCAAATGCAGAGGCTGCTGGTTCTGCAAGCAGTGCTGGTAAAGCTGGTGGTAGGAATGGGCAAAACCAGCAGCTCCTTGGGGTGGCAAAACGGTCGCAGCAGCCTCATTTGCCTGCACAGAGCGCACTCCAGTTTCTCCGGCTGTGGGGTGGGAGAATTAGGCTTGACGGGGCACTGGCTGCTGCTGCCACGGCAGCCCGTTACTCGGGAGTTACTGGGAGCCCGGCGCTCCCAGCGGCGGCAGAAGCAGCGGCTCTGGGGGCCCTTGTCCCCAGCTGCCTGTCCCGGCGCTGCCTGTCCTTTTCCCACACCCAGGGAGCCAAGGCACACACCAAAAGGTTTCAGGAACTCATAATCTATTCGCCACCCCAGCACGTTTACCTGATCAAGATTACTAACCTTAGTTCTCCAAGCCTTTCTCCTCTACTGCTTGTAACTTACCATTTTTTGTTTATTTTTATCTTTATTTCCCATAGTGTACTGAAATGATGTGAAAGAAACATTTGTTCACACAAATAAGGGAAGCCATTACCTTCCCTCCCTGACCACATGCTCTCTTTTGTTCCAAGTCTTAATTAAAATGGTACTAAAGGAAGCAAATAAATTAACGGACACCTTACAAGATGGTTTATTCACTTACGCATGTACACACGCACATTACTTACAAGTATCACATTACTGCTTTAATTTTATGTGTTAGAAAATGCTGCTAATGAACTGCAGTGTTACTGAACTGGGTAAAAGACACCTAGGAGTCCAGGGAAATTATTCCAATGTATCAATTTTCTCTGAAAATAAACCTTACATTTTGTTGTTCAAAATGTACAGAAAAATTACGATCCAGTTTCCTTTGCACATTTGTAAAATTACCTGCTTTGCTGAGGTCAGAACAAAAATGTATTTAAATCTTTTCAGTTACAGTTACAAGTAGTACAGTAGCTTATTATTCACAGAAACAAAATTTTGATATATCTGCTCTTAGCTCTGACTCTAAGTGCCTGACTCAGCACATCAGCTCAGCCTTTAATGTGTGGGGTTAATTGCAGCTCTTCACGATCTGAAAGTTGATTATTGAATGGGAGACCCTGCTTTCCATTATTTTTTTGAGTGATATTTCTTAATAATACACAGAATTTCTAGGTTGGACTTCAGTCTAACATTTGCCCCGTTTTTTTTTTTAAGTTTGATAACTTCTGTTATATTACAGCAGTGAAGAACTGAAAAGAACTTTATTTATTATGAACTGCCACATGGCATAACTGAGAGCAGACACTGGTTTAAAAGTTAACTTTAGGAATGTATGTTAGATGAGAGATTAAAAAAATCCATATCTCTACGGACATTGGCCTGAGCTAAAACTTTAGGAAGATCCAATCAATTTACAGTTTGCGGTCTTTGGATCTGGAGAGTGGTTATTTGTAATTTGCTGTAAGATAGTGTAACATCCTGCTGGGAGTCATCCTGTAATGCTACAACATAACAGCCATGCCTGTGAAATACTGTGACATGACGTAATGTTGTGCGTGCCATCTACCTGAGGCTCTCAAGCCTTTGCGTCGAGAGGAGCGGTCGGAATGGCAGGGAATGCCCAGCGTGGCGTTGCCGCCAGACTGCTGCTCCCGCAGCACCCGCAGCTGACATTTGCTGCCCTGTCTTCACAGGCGGAAAGGAAAGCCTGGCCTGAAACACAAAAATCTTCCTGCTTTTCTTGCACCTGGTGATGAGAATATCTGTTATAATAAAGCCTTATTGAAAGAAGTGGATTCAAACAAACAGAATAGAATCTATAGCATTCTTTTCTCAGCTGAGACCAAAGCCACAGGCTCACAGTTTTGGTAAAAGCGGGGATGTGTTTACAAAATAACTTTGGTTTAAAACATTTAGAATTATTTAAACTATTCTGAATGTTCTGAGACAAAGCTCTATTTTTTCTTGTTGACACTCTTACTGCAAGAAGCTTGTAACTGGAGACAGGCAATGCAATTTTGATGAAATCCAATTCAACAGAATATATAACCCTAGAACAAGAATGAGGGAGCTGGGAAATTGAAATTATTCACAAATTATGATTGAACTTAGTGCATTGTTTTATACTGAAAAAATAGGGATGGGTGAATTGTGGAAATGTCAGATTAGCTAATTTATGGAATGTTGACATGAAATGTTTTGTTTCAGATGTCCATAAACTTTTTTTTTTTGTATACAAAACTGTTTTCATTTCAATGTTATAAAATTCAAACATGAAAAACATTATTTCAAAAAGGGATTTTTCATTTTAAATGACCACAATTCATTTAAAATGGCTGAAATTGGCGTTACCACCACCAGTTAAATAAAAAACACTAGTCCTAAAGCTAAAAAACAGATGTAATTTTACTGTGAATGAAATGTTTTCAAATTAACATAAAACATGTATTTCCCGAAAAACTTGAGAAGCCTTGTTTTATTTTGAGCTCAAGTTAATGATTTTTAAAGTTACTTCAGTCATTATTTACCTAACTTGAAATATGGGTGTGGCCGTGAATTCTGCTGCTGAAACGTATTGCTACCTTTTTGATTGCCTTGTATTTAATTGATTTTAGAAATCAATCATATATTTATCACAGACTAAACAGGATCTATTAATGAGCAGAGCTCATCTATTTTATTTCCCTTATACATTTCCTTCATATACAGACTGTTGGGGATTGCAGGCTTTTTGTGTGCAGGTGATTGAAGTTAGCATGCACTATAAGCTCTTCCTGTAATCAATCAATCAGTCTTTCAGTTAAAGAACAAAGAAAGGAATTGGTATTGGGGAGGTTCCTGCCTGTGCACAAGAGGCTTCTATTGATCCTCAGGCCAGGTAACTGTTGACTGCAAAAGGATTATTGAGCATTTGTACTTTGTTTTCCTGGTACATTGATTTCATCTCTGAAAAGAAAGAAACATGACACGTTAACAATAACTTTCTGTCTTTAGTTTTACCTGGGATGATCCATAGCATCATTGTCAAAGCTGAGCTGGGAGATACCCAGACAAAAATGACAGGCATACTCTGTGGAGCTGCTGGAGCTACGTTCATGAAGTTTCTCCCACTTAACTTTTATTTTCCTAGATGTTTCTTTTTGTCTTTGGAGTTGTCTGGTTTTCCTAAGTGAATTAATAGAACAAACGTATGATTCTGGCTGTTGTGGTGACTTCCGGATGCCCTCTTCACTGCCAGGTAGGAATCCACTAGCAGCAGGCAATGCATTTTAGGGCAGCATCCTACTATAAGAACTGCTCCCTGTGTTGCAGACACTGGATTACCATCATTTGGGCTGTTTCCCATTATCCCCTTGCCGCGTGAGTGGGGAGCCGCTCCTGGATCCATATTGTGGCTGCATCTTTCCACGAACTTACTACCTGGAGTACCTGCTAACGTGGAGGCAGCTGCATAAGGCAGGCACCCTTGCAGGATGCCTGGGCCTTAAATTAGGGTATTCCAGGTATACAACTGGGAAGCTGGAGGACAAGGCAATTAAATTACTTCCCGTAGGCTACGCGGAGCGTCTGGCAGATCTGGGCTGTCAGTAGGAACTCGGGGTAAGCCCACAGCCTTTACTGCTGTGCAGCCTTCCCTTTCCCTAGGTGGGGGTGCCTTTACAGCTTCTCTCTGTCTGCAGGGTACGGCCACTCCGCCTCCCTGCCCCACCAGGCTCCCCCTTCCCCCAGAACATACCTGTTTTGGCTTGATCCCATGTTTGACCTGCGAAGTATGGAGAGTGAGATGTTAACTGTGACTTTCAGAGCAGGAATCAAAGGTGAGCATTCAAAGAAGCAACAAGTTAGGAGTTGGGGAAATGCAGGAACTTTTCTTCCTTTCTCTTTTCTTCACTGCTCTTAATCTTTTATTCAGTTTTACTCCATCTAGCGTCAGTGCTTGGAAATAAGATCTTTCCTTGCCTTACAGACCTCAACTTGTTTATATTAGATCTCATGACTCCACTGGGAAATGGTATTCATCCTAGTCCCTTTCCTTCAATACTACTTAGAGCATTTGCTGGTGATTTTGCTAAAGAAAGAACTCACAGGAGATTTGGCAGGCAGGGATGTGCTTCTTGTAATTTGCCTCAGTCTTTTTTCTTTCTCTGAGAGAGATTTTGTCTTTTGGAAAGCTGTGCTGAAATCTTCTGTTCATGTGAAATTCACTGCACTAACCATTAGCATCTGGAAGAAAGGGGTAAGACCTGATTCTCATCTCCCTAGTTTGAACTGGGAGTACAAGTCCCGGGCAGACCATATGGTGAGGCGTGTATAGGATGGAATCAGAGGGAAATCTGGGTGAGGGGTTTTTTTCTGCTCTGCTCCATTGTCTCCCTTATTTCTTTCTCCAGTTCGGGGCTGGGGTGAGTCAGCATAGCTGTATAAAGTGGCAGTGCCTGCTCTGCTTTCACAGCTGAATTCCCATCCTGCCCACTTTGCCCAGCCCTTGGGGAGCTTCCAGGTCATCCAGAGAAGGGGTCTGCTGAAGTGCAAGGAGGGAAGCCCGCCAGCACCTAGCCAGTACCTGCCTGCCTGCTCGCCTGCAGCCTGGTGACCACACTGGAGGCAGCTGAGGATTGTCTCAGCCCTCCTTTTCCCGCATGGGCCTGGCACTTTGCAGACACGAGGAATTTCTCTTAGTGACACAGCTCTGTTGTTACCCAGGATGTCACAGTTATGCAGCAGTATTTTTCAGCTTGTTCCAAACAGTTTGTGGCAGCTCTTGCCCAGAAAGGAGAGGCATTTCAAAACATAATCAGGGGACCTGATATGCGCTGTTCTTATGAACTTGCCCAAATTTCTTCACACAAAATAACACAGATTTAAGCATGTGAAGTTACACAAATTTCTGCCTGTCTGGAACTGTGGACGTTAAAAAAAACAGTTCTCCCCCTTCTGACTATGACAACAGATTAATGCAGAACAAGGCCAGTGCAAAGTGATTTGAGCTAACTGGGGTGAATCGTGAATGGATTAGGTTCAGGGATGCTCACTTGATCCCTTCTCCTGTCTGTGTTGGGAGCAGGAGAAGGTGGCAGGGAACTGCTGGGAAGGGCATTGTCTGTAAGCATCATTCCTGAGCCGTTGCCTGCCTAAGTAACTCCAATTCTCTGCATGCAGAGAAGAGGCTGGCTGGGGAGGCTGATGCTTGTCTCCATGTAGCCCAGTGTAACTGGTAAGTCACCTAAAGAGAGTGGCTTTCTTACTGGTGCTCTCAGACTGCCTTCCCACTATTGACAATGCCAGTTGCTGCAGGAAAGGGTGGTCCAGACTTCCCCAGGACCTTGGCTGTAATATTTCACCACTTCCCTTGTGCTGGATGTCCTTGAACAGCCTGATCTCTCTGAAAATTATTTTTGTTATACTGCATGGATTTTTGTCAGGGACGGATCCCTAAGATGTCTGACTGCCTGACCAGAACATGTGGCTGCGCTGGGAGGGAGGGAGAAGTGGAGCAGGACTGTCTCTGGAGATGGGACCATCCATTGGTCCCATGCTTTGCACTTCTCCAGGGAGTAGTAGGAGCTCACTCAAAGGAACCGGTTCACTAACACTTTGCAAGCAGCATTGCCACCTAAAGGGGCAGTTTTTCCTCAGCACTTGTCTCCACCTCCCACCCCTTTCCTCCACCTCTCCTGTGCCAGCACAAGCATTTCAATGTCTGTGTAGTAAATTAGATTTTGGAGTGGGACAGCTGTTTGTTTGGGGATTTTTAAGGGACAAAAAATAACCTTGTTAGGTTTCAGCCAGTGGTTTTCTGTCTTTTTCCATATACAAGTCTGCATAAATTTTCCATTGAAGCTGTGAGCCTCTGTGAAGTATCTTTAAGCCCAATTTAAACCCATATGGAAAGCCTTTAAGCCCATAATTTTTGTGAAACTCTGAGAAATAGTCCATTTGCACCCACAAGGTAGAAGTCAGCATCACTTTGTGTGATACTTGCTCGTTTCTTTCAGCTTGTTATTAGCTCTCTGACACCAGGCTCTAAAGTGCACATGGAGTGTGGAGGTGGGTGGGTATAAACAACAACCAGAAGAAAAACAGACTTAGCTTTGCTGATACCTAGTACAGGTCCTTCAAGGCAGAACTCTTGGGGAGTAAGAGATCAGGGAATTGAAATAAAATTATCTGACGGACTATATGCATGATCTTTAGAAAGGATTTATAAATAATCTTATTTTCTGAGAAGTCACTGAAAAAAGGCTCCTAGGAGTCCATCTGAAATTAGTGATTCCTTTTTCACAAGTTTAGTGTGAATTTATCCAGAAATTCAATGGGATACAGGCAGTTCCATGAGTTGGAATATGCAGGAGCTCTGATTTGATGCTACTCTTTTCTGGCTAAGAATTCCGGTGCCGAGTCTCTTGCTTCAGGAAGCTTTGGTTTGTTTTGGTTTGTTTTTAAGTTGTCCTTTAGTTATGATAGCAGCTTTCATTCCTAGCTAATCCCATGTTGTCACCTCTCTGACAAGCCGTAGTCAGCATAAAGCTACTCAGTCTGGATGGCAGATGCGTGCCAGCGGCATCTAATATTTGAGTTCCCCTGGGTGTCTGTTGACAGGAGTGAAGAGGGTACTCTTCCAGAAACATTTCTGAATTTTTATCCAGACTTGCAGGAGCTCCAGGGAAAGGTAGAATTACTCATTTATTGCTGGAATCAGTGGCACCAGCAAGCTTGCCAGCAGAGACCACGATGGCTGTGGAAGGAATTGCCTCCGACAGGTGTCTGAATATTACCAGGAAAGCATTCTCCAGACTCAGCAGGTTTAGGACCAACTCTTACAATCAAATGATTTAGAGCTATTCAAGACTAGCCTCAAACAGTTGTGCAGAGGGTTAGGAAGGAGTGAGGATTCCTCCCTGCTTGGCAGCTGTGAAAATGTCAACCACAAACGCAGCCCCCTGATCTGAAGGGAGCACACGCGTCCTGGGCCAGATGCTCTCCCAGGGAATGTGGAGAGTGGCCAGAGAGGAGCCAAAAATAGCCATAAGTGTGGCTCTGCCTGTCAGGCTGGTAGCTGGAATCAGTGAAGCATGCTGTATCCTGGAAAGGGGTTTAATGAATTAATGTCACCCTAACAGTCTGGGCTATACATATGTGTGTATATATACATAAAAAAAGTCTCTCTGTGTGTGGTGTATGTGTCTGTATACAAAGTATTGCCTCCATTCAGCAATGGTGCTAAGAGGAACTGAGAGCCTGAAAGTGCCTACAGAGTGTCTTAGTGCTGCTTTTTAAAGCCTAGTGTCCTTTGTTTTGAAGTGTGTGATATAAAGATTAATTTCATTTTATGGAAGGGGTAACCTGAGCCAAAATAACTTGTCCAAGGTTGTTCAGAAGAACAAGTTGGGCTAGACAAGACAGTGACATAACCAGGTAGAAAAGCCATTTAATTGCTGTAGTCACTGGTGACCATTGTCTCAATATAGAATAGGTATTTACATTTTGTTTCTGCAAATGTATATGTGCAGGGAGTTGAGACAGATGATTTGCTCATTTTTTAAAATTTACACAAACACACATGGGGTTATTTAGGTGATCTCTGTTCATACTTAGGTTTATTTGCAATAGCGAGTATTATTATGGAATTTGTGAAGCTTTTAAGTATTTTTCATTAAACTCAGCTCCCAGGATGCACACTGAGAAAACCTAAGGCAGTGAATACTGCCTTCAGTCTATTAGCCACCCACTAATCCCTACAGTGTTGAGCAAGGAATCAGGCCTGCTCTGGTATACCAGCAGGGTCAGGCTCATCCTGTGTGGGTGGTACCTGCTCCTTAATGAAGTGCAAATGCACTTCTGCCTAAGAGGACTGTAGCCCTCCAAGCTGTCTTCCACTCCCATGCTCTTGGGAGTTGTTCACTACTCACCACATATTTGGCCATGGTGGAAATATGAATAGAGGCTCTGCAGTGAAAGCAGACCACAAAGGAATAATTTTTGATTGATTTTGCAAGGCTTATTTAGGTCATGAGGGGGCTAAGTGTCTTTGTTGGTTCTGTTTTTCCTTATGTTTGAAACTCCAACAACTTATGCAGACTTTATGTTGACCTGATGATTGGGTTGTTTGTAGCATGTGTTACTTGGCAGAATGAAAAACCTTGTGAAAGGCTGATTGGGAAAAAAACACCACAAAATAGTGGCAAGTGAAAGAACAGCTTAGGAAATAGTTGAGGGATGTTAAGAGAAAACATTCAACTCTTTGATTCCAGAGGTGTCAAAGATTCTGCTGAATCTACATGACTGATTTTCTCCAGATCCAAGAACATGACACTGACCACCATAGTTTAAAAAGAATATTCCTGGGAGAGGAAAAGAAAAAAAGAGGCTTGTTTTAGGAAAACAAAAACAAATGCAGACAACTCAGTGGCTCTAAGGAAATCGAGGATTACTGAAGAAATACAGGAGGTTGACTGGATTACTGGGGATTTAAAGAGAACAGGGGTATATGTAGGGTACGGTAATTTTTTTCCCCTTTGATGTTTTGCTTCTGTTGTTGCAAGATGTTTTATGACCATGCATGAGAAGGCTATTTTGAACTGGTCACAGCTTCTCTAAGGCAAAACTGTAGCACTGAAACTCAGTTTTGCCTCCTCTGCAAGTCCAGAAGATACTTGGGGCACACGGGAAGATGAACACTCAGGGCCAAAGGGTGCACTCAGCCCAAAACAGGGACAGGGATGCAGTCAGTCTGTCAGAGCAGTGGTCTGCAAGGTATGGGGAGAGCTGTGGCACACTGTGTTGTATAAGCACCACCATTTCTAGCCCTCCACATGGGAAAAAACAGACACCTGCAGGCCACAGACAAGGGGTGAAGAAACCCCAGTGGGCACTGGGGAAGATAGCCAGGACAGAGATTGGAGAACAGATGGACTAGGAGGCAACAGAGTTCTGCCATTTCCATCAGCTACAGTGATGGTCATAGGCAGGTGAAAGCTGGATAGAGTTTGAAGCTTTTTGATATGTTCTGTGCTTTTTCTTCTTTGCTTTCCCATATCCCTGTGCTGAACCTTGCTCTTTCCAGACCAATGTTTTCTTTCTATGGCAGGAATGCCATGGCTGTACACAACAAGGGCAAATAGAGCTGAGTGGGTAAATGGATGTAACTGCTGGTCTGGGGCAGATCCATTGGGGTGTGTTTTTGTGGGACTATATGATGTGATTTTTGTGCCAGGGAGGCCCATCTGCACCGCAGTGTGAGCTGCCTTCTGCCGGGTGTCTTTTGGGCATCTCTAGTTTCTGACAGCTGAAGCTCTTTTTTCTTATGTTGCGGTTGAAATCTTGGAGGATTTAGTCTGTTCCAGGCACTGTTCTGCTAATGCAGAAATATGAGACACCCTAGGAAGGACTGTCCGTGAGGGGCCCATCAAGTGTCAATGGTTTTGAATGGCTTCTGATAACTCTTCCATTTCATAAGTTGCTGGGGTTTGTTTTTGTAGTTGTGGTTTTTTTCTTTTTTGCAAGGCTAGTGAGTTGAGTTTGCAATTTGAGTCAGTTGCAGTTTGAGTGAACGGTACGCAGAGTCATACATTACATTTAAAGAAGAAAGTACTTTTTGAAAATTGGGATTCTTTGTTGCTGCATGTCCGATAACAGTCCCTGTGTCCTGCTCTCTTTGTATAAAAACCTTCTGTGGAAAAGACTTCTTGGTTCCTCTGATTAGGAACCGGATAAAGATAATTCCTTTGCAGATTTATTTTTGGCATCATGCTATTTCAAGTACTTTTGCCATTGAACTTGCCTATAGTAAGCAGCAGTATGTGCTTGCGTCTTAAGCAGATATGATTTTAATGGATAGCGGAGCGGCTGAGCCAGTATCGCTCCCTGGCTGCAGACTGAATGTGTGGTGTTATGTGTGAATGGTTGACGCCGTATCTGCGTCACTGCAATGCATTTCAATGCCCAGTGTCCTGCGCAAGCTTTGTTCTAGATCTTGATCCTTTTCCCTTGTGCCTTGCTCTTCCAGTGACATGTTCAGACAAGGCCAAAATTTCTTTTCTTTCAATGTGTATTTACTTATGGATTTTGATTTGTAAACTTTGGGCCTGTTTTCCGAAAGACTCCAACTTGTTGCTTTTTCAGGTACACTAGCATCAAAACTAGGTCTCCAGTTAAGTTTGTTTGTGAGCTCAGACTGTGGTCATTAGACAGGTTGTGTCTCTCCTCTGTGGCTGACAGTATGAGTGATACGACTCACGCCTGCTCAATTGGCTTCCCATTTGGTAAATGATGTATTCTGCAAGTCACAGTATTACAGACCAGTTTGGACTGTTTAGATCAGAAAGAACTGTTCTCCAAAACAAGAATTTTTTCCTTCTATTCGACTTTAACCCTGTTTGAAGGATGAAATTTTTAGATCAGACCCTCTTCACTATCTCCGCCTGTCAGTGCAACTGGCTACAGACCTGAACATGACAAAATGCTAGGAAAAAGGTTCTTGGCTTAAGTGTTTAGGCTGAGACAGTTCTGCTAGTTGGAAGAAACTGTAGCTCAGCATTCAAACTTGCATATGATTGCCCAAACCTAGTCTTTGCCTTGCCATCCATCTCTGATATTTATGTTTTCCAAGCGGATGGTTTCACCTGCTATGTAATCCATGGCACTGTTTCTAGCATTAGACAATGAGGAGACTGAAGGCTGTCATAGTGCCATAACATTCCAAGCCCTCCTCCATTCACCTTAAGAATTCCCTGATTCTCAAGAGTACCTCGTGTTTCCCAAGCATAGTCTAGCAAAGGAAAGAGAATTCAGTCCCTTAGAAGAAGCATCCAAGAGAACATCTAGATGCTGCTTTGGGTAGCAAAAGAAAGTCACTGATATGCTTGGAATTTGGCCAGTGCAGCTCCCAAGCTCCTCCTCCCCTTCACCAAACATCAAAATAACTTGTGTATTGCATTTAAAACCTGATCTCCTGCTGAGTGATTTACACGGGGGCTGGTAAAAACCCAGTGAGTGGCCTGGGGAGTTTAGGTGTGTACTGTTGCCCAGGATGTGTTGAGGCAACTGATTCCTTTTTGCTGTTGCAGCAGGTTTAAAACAAGTACCTTTTCCTTTTTAGTACACATTGTCTGTCTCTCCATCCTTCTCCTTGTCTCTGTGTGTCTCTTTCTTTGTGTCCTGTCAAAATAAATCTGGCTGCCATACACTGTAGTTAACTCAAAATATTGCTAGCATTAAATGTGCCCAGACATTTTTATTAATACATTAAACTTGTATGAAATTTTTAGGCATTATAATTTACCAAGCTTACGCCAAGATGGCATTTGAAGCTGACATGAGCTATTAATTAAAAAAGAGGACATTAAATAATTGTCAGTTGACATCTAAATTACTGTTTTGTTAGCTGACAGAAGCTTGCCTCAAGCCTCTTTCTCATCTCAAGTGTTAGTAAATATCCCACTGAGTTTAAGGACATCCCGTTAGGAATTGATTGTTTAAATCTTAATGTTATATACCTGACTAAATAAAGTGGTAAATGCTGTTAATTATTTCACTATGAGCTGTCAGTGTCATGTGGGTGTAGAAACACTTCTGTTTTAAGTATGTAGGAAAGTATCAAGGGGAACATATTAGAATGCTTCCTGATTTTAGTAGAAACCTGTTTTTGCAGTGTTTTGGTGAGGTTCAGTACCAGCTAATCAGGGTTCTAGCATAAAAAAAGATTACCTGCATCAAGGCCTTCAACTGGTACAAGGCTGAGCAACTCCATCAACAATGATGGTACTGTGCTGGCTGACACCCACCCAGAGTATGTCCCAGCTAGGGAGAGAAGTTATTGAGTGGCTTGAGGCGCTTGTGGGAACAATGATGTGAAATTTAAAACAAAGTTTGGCTGAAGGTGAATTTGGCAAGTGCTGTATCAGTTGGGTTAAGGTTTTTTCCTGAAAAAACACTAATCATCATCACTGGTCAAGCAGAAAATTAAATTGTCTGCAGAAGATATGCCAGTTCTCCTCTCCGATCCTAAAGGGGTGGTGTCTTGATAATCACTGAGAGTTTCAGGTTGCCTGTATCCCTGAGGGATTCAGGATGGCTGTATGACTGGTTGGAGTAAATCTAGAACCAGGCGATTTCAGATAATGGACTTTGCTTTATCGAAGGGTTTTCCAGGACTAGTTCTATGCATTAGCATCCCCAGGGAATTGAAGTAAGTAGCTAAAATCAGTTCAGACCTAATTATCACATGTGTCTCTGGTGACCTGAATAAATGTGAAACTATCCCTATGACCTATGGGGAAAAATAAATCAGATGGAAATTAACGTGCAGCTTGGATTTTCTTGAGGAATCTCCTTGGTATTTATAATACTGTAGCACTTACTGTGCAAGTACTCAGCATGAGTAATATTTCAATGCCTTTTTCAGGAAATAAACTGGAAGGGATTGTGGTGGCTTTGTGTTTGGGTGATTTTTTTTTTTTTTTTTGGTTGTCGTTGTTAAGAATGGCTACCTCCCATGCATCTCCTTTCAGAGATATATAACCTCAAAAAGTTAGATGAAAAATGTTAGAATCCAAAACATGGCATATAATCCCATTCTTTGGGTAAAGTTTGGTCCTGCAACCAAGAGATGCCAACATGGGTAAGAGTCCTGTGGAAGGCTACCACATACTTTGGCTGCTGTGCTATAAAGGTCCAGTTCCAACTGTCAAGATATTCCCATTAGGTATAGGCCAGTTTACATGTCAACACAAACACTACCATCTGGGAAGGCCCTATCCTGAAGAAGGTTAGGAGGAAAGATAAAAACGTATGTTGAATCCTGTGTGCTGTATTTCCTTTTGATTTTCTGTGAGTAGATTGCTTGGGTTGCAGAATAATGGTGCAAAACCAACTAAGCTAGTTCTGCATTAACTAAGATGTGGAAAAGTACAGCCTTTTTTTATAAAACAAAACACCATATACACTTCCTTGCTCAAAATTGATGCAATCTCAAGGATATCTGCATTTCACTAATCTCACTAAAGATTAGTTTATAGGGACATTTTTAAATGTTCAGTATGGATCTGGTAGTATTTTTACTGTCAGAGGTTTCCTCAAGACCAGTAGAAGGCTATACTGTTTCCTCAGATCAACACCTGCACTATAGAATCCCTTAATGAGCCACCAAGGAGTGATACATAGATGCCCAGAAGTGAATAAGAACGAAGCTTTTTTAGTAAATTACTCACTGCCACAGTAGAATTGAAAAGTACAACTCAGTAAGAAGATATGGTGTATTTCCAGTTGCTTTCTACTTAACAAACAAAAGTCATCTTTAACATACATAATTTTGCCCCCAGTCACTGTGGAATTACAGCTTCTCTTGCTGGTCAATGTTGGTGTCCTTAAGGCAAAGAGTTTGTGTATTATGTCGCACTTCCAGCCTTAAGACCAGAATTTTGGCATGAAACTAGAAACTTCACTCTACCTTTTAGCAAATACCTGTAGACTGGGATGAGGAATCATCAAAGGGGGAAATGTAAGGTCATAATTAAAGATGTTAAATTTTGCTGCCATGACAAAGTCAGTCACTTCCCCTAGAAACATCAGAGGATGGTATCATAGATGTTCAAACTGTCTCTGAAGGAAAATATCACACATAATATACAGCAGGGGGAGGTAGAAAAGTCCAATGTGGAGCAGTTCATAGATCATACCATCTGCATTTCATCCAGGCAGTAAATCTACTGACTTCTTCTGTGTCTCTTCTTGTCTTTCTCATTGTCCTCCTCTTTTTCCCATTTTCTCTTGACTCTGGTGTATGGCTTTTCTGTTTTGGCTTAGCTCTTTCTCAAGCCCTTCCCATTCATTGCTCTGTCTGTACTGTCCTTAATATGACAGAAGGTTTACTGGGTATTCTATGTTTGTTCTTCTGGTCATACAATAGTACTGATCTATTTTAGGTTAATACACAGAGATTGTCAGTGTCTTGTAAGAGAATAGTGTGTTACTAGAAAGGAAATATTTTGTTACAGTTAGCTGTGTGAGGTTGGGAAAATAACAGATGCTTCACAGCTGGGGCCCATCTCTGTTGGACAGGCAAAACACTGAAGTTCTTGCTACAAGGGGTGCCCTTGTTTTGATCTTCAATTGAGTGTTTACGTACGCTGTGCTCTCTTTATAAGGAATGACTCTGATGGGGACATCCTTCTACCCAGCTCCCTGAGAGAGGCCAAAAGCCATTTCTTAGGTTGTTGAGCACAGCTGTTGCCTTCAGTTCATGAGAATGCTGATTAATTAATGTTTTTAGTCACTTATAAAATGTCTCAAAGGGATACAAAAAAGTGTCTACATCTGTAGATTGCCGTGAGCCAACAGACAGCTTGCAGTCCAGAGTCCCTGCTCTGGTACATCTCTACCCTATTGCCTGTCCTTGGAGGAGATGAGGAGTGGCCATTGCCTAAGCAGTCTAGCACTGCTTGTTCTGCCTGTGAACCCATCAGGTGATCAAAACCTGAAATGGTCTTACTATTTCTGGATAGCGGGGGCGAAGGTGAAGGGCAAAAATGCATCCCTTCCAGCAGGAATGATCACTGCATGACCTTCAGCTGTAAGAGCCTGGAGTCAAGGGAGTTCTCAGAACTGAGATCCAGACACAGTAACTGGGAAATCTTTGATGAAGCCATTTACCCTGGTTTCCATCTTTTTTCCTTTTTTTTTTTTATCTATGCTTGTGAATATATGACAATACAGTAAAAACTTTGTTTCAGAAAAAATGTGGAAAAGTTCTAGTAATGTCAAAGAACATCCAACTTCAGCACTTTCGAAACAAGGCCTTTGGCTTTCCTCACTTAAAAATGCTTTTTTTAAAATGAGTTTGCTATTATAATACATAATAAAAACTAAAGGAAAAAGAAAGCTAATCAAAAGTGTTTCAAGGGTTTTCTTTTTTAAACAAATCTCAGTCTCCTGGGATTTCTTTCCTATTTCTGAAATGTCAAACCCTGTTACAAGGAATTTCCTTTTTCCACGCAGATGCACTAGATATACTGCGTATCATGGTCCTCTAGGGGCTTGCATGTACGTGTATGTGTTATCATTCAAATCACAGCTGTGGGGAAGCATCATGCATAAGGAGAGGAGTTAAACATTACAGTTTGTGTATCACACCGCCTCAGAAAATGCACGGGGCAATGACTCTTACCTTCTATCCATTCTGCCATCTGACTCTAAAAAGAGAACAGGAAAATGTGGTTAATTAAGAAACCAGGATAGAGTGGTGATAGGCCTGCTTAGAAGTTGTGAGGCTGCAACCAGGAGAACATCGTTACAGCTGGTAAAGATCCAGCCACACTTTCTGAGGCAAAATTCCTTGATGGTTGGACTTGATGATCTTAAAGGTCTTTTCCAACCTTAACAATTCTGTGATTCTGTGATATTAGTAGTGTTATGCAACCTTCTTAAAGCCCTTCTTGATTCTTCCAGCTGGAATTGTAGCACATCCCCAGAGTGTCATGGGAGACAACTTTGAGGGCATATGCTTGATGAGAATGAGGTGGAAGCAGTTTCCCATTAGGCCTGCTATGTAGCGCCCACTAAAGAAAGCATCAGCCATTTGTCTTTCAGGAAGTGGAATTAAATTGTAATTTATGTCCTCATGGGGTACCTGGGGAGTCTGTTTGCAAAATTATCCTTTAAAAGACTGGTGTTTACTGTAAATAGGATGGAATCTTGTGACTGATAGGCTGAGCTCACCGTAGCAGTACTGGGCCCAGAAAGCTCAGTCTACTTCACTCCAAGCTTACTAGTAAAGACCACTCTGCTCTCCTCTTTACTAAGCAAGAGTCTGTGATTACTGTTGAACCTGTGTGTCATGGTGCACTGCTGACTTAGGGTTAAACAGCTCTGGATGCTGGAAAGTTACCTCTCATTTGTTGTGTGAAGGTTAATGCAAAGACCACAGAAGAAAGAGTTTCTCAACACAGCTGATGGACAAGCAGCTCTTACTCCTGAGCTGTAGCAGCCTGACTGAGTTCTCTCACTCAATTTTCCTTGTTTGATGTCTGAGTCATTTTTCATGGTGGAAACATTTATCAGAATTTTTCTGGTTTTAAGTGTACTGCAAGAGCTGCTACTTTGCATGCAACAGGAGCTGAAACTGTGCTTTTTTTTTTTTGAGATTTACCATGGAGACGCCGTACAGAGAGCAATGCTTTCAGTCCCCAAACTCTCTTATTATAGTTCCTGTTCTTTCAGTAAGGATTATTTCCCCACATATTTCATGAGAATGCCTTACTCCTTCTGTTTCTGCTATGGTTTCCTTCCAAGCCAAACTTTTTTTGTTCTGCTAAGAGTACAGACCTCTCTTGACAAACAAAACATAGGTTGCAAAGATTTGCCTTAGCAAAGTCCCAGGACTCTTTTTTTGCAAAAAAGAACAGCTTATACAGATGTTCTGGTCAACCTGTTAGGACTTTGCATTTCCTCTTTTGACACTAGCTGTTGCTATTGTATTTGCTATGCTTTTTTATTTCTAGCTCTTAACTGCAGCTGAGTGTTACTGTGTGCTGTTGCTTCATTCCACAGATGACAGTTGTATTGTGTATCTTCATCAATGGGAGAAATCCTCACAGTATTTGCTCTACAGTGCTCTGTGAAGCACTTTAGAGTCCTAAGTAAGAGAGGCTTTATGCAGAGGATGGAGGGCCACCGACCAGCATTGCCTCTGGGGAGGCCCATGGGACAAATTCTACCTGTCACTAACTTGTCTACTGAAATGATGGGCATTATTGAGTTTAACTTTTAGGTTTTGGATTTGAACCCAAAACCATGGTTTGTAAACTGCTGGTCCAAAGTCAAAGGAGCTGTTGCTACCAGAAGTTATGATGTTAGATCAAAGGGCTTTCAGATGAAAAACATGCTTTCTTGTGGCAACTTGAAAACCAGTCACAGTGGAAAAGTTATAGGGAATTTTGCTATGTACAGAATATCTCAGTCAGACACTCGCATTTGAAGGAAAAGTCCAGAATCAGTGAAAAAAATAGCAATTTTGGCTAGGAAGTGTGAGCAAGTCTCCTGCCCATCCTGCAAATCCAACAGGCTCTTTAACTTCTGTTGAATAGACAGAAATTTGTTTTAAAAATTAATTATTCTAAAAGATACCCAGGCAGTGTGCTGAAGGGAGTTCTACTTCTCTTGTGAGGCTAAAGAGCAGAGTTGGTTTTACTAAAGTGTAAATATGCAGTTTTAGGAACTCCGGCATTTCAGGCACTATTAATACAGTCCTTCAAAGGAAAACCAGAGCTATAGTACATATGCAATTCCTAACACTGAAGCTCAGATCTGCTGTATCAGAACATCAGGAGATCTAGATCTCTGGATAAGAAATCAGGAATATTTTTTCTTACCTCTGAAGACGTTGTCAATCACTTGGGTTTTGATCATGCAGATGATTACTGCTATAAAACCAATTGCTAGAAATGCTCCCAGAGTAACTCCTATAATAACATATGTGAAATCTGAAAAAAATTGAAAAAAATTCACTGAGTATACACCACTAAGTAATAAATACAATCTTTGCCTTTCAGGTGTGACACAAAGTTTCCAAAGTTTAAAAGCATCTCTAAAATAAATAAATAAATAGCATTTATTCCTCAGAAGGGTCTGATATGCTGAGCCAGACTAGGTAGCTGAGAAGAGACTACTCTTTCAATCCCTTGCACTTCATGAAACCATGTGAACGTGTGGATAAGGGGCTCAATGCTGTTTTATGATAATGAACAACTTTAGCCTTCGGTGCATGCAGGTCTCAGTTGAGTTGTAGAGCTAGGGCTCTACTTTTCCCCCACAGTGAAATTCCCCATCCCCACTCCCTTGCCACTCTGTATCCTGCCAAACTCTTATTCCTGTTTCCCATCGCTGCATGCACACAGCTTCATCTCCACCTCCTGCTCCCCAGCCTCCTGCCCTGCCCTACTACTCTATAAGTCTTTGCTGGGAGGAAGCAGGAGAATTAAGTGTAAACTATGAGCCATATTGTGATTTTTCCATTACTCTGTGTACATAAGGGTCCACCTTCATCTGTCAGGCAGGAGAGTGCCTGTGTTCAGGATCTGTGTTCCAGGCTCTGTCCTTATGATATTTACCTGAATTATATAACGTATTATATATATAATAATATAGATATAAAATATTATATAGTGCTCATTATATTTACCTACAAGTAATTTAAAAGCCTCAGTCACATGGCAGGACTCTGCTGTGCTAGGCAAAATACAAACACACAATCAGATTATTATCTTCTACACATTAAAAAATACATAAAGTCGTCTAAGCACATTCATTTTTGTTATACTTCCTTCGCCCCTAACTTCCTGTCTAGAAGCAAAAATCTCACCATGAACTCACCTATTTCCTCCTCTGAGTTTCCAGAAGCATAGACCTTTGGTCTCCAAAAATCTGAAAGGGAAATATGTTAGCCTGTTAGGACATCAAGAGTTGCCTGATGCTCAGAGTGTGCAGGCCCTCAGAATGGATTGGTTTTGAAGAAAACAATTCAACCTCACATACTTTTTGAAGGAAACAGATTCAAAATAAAAAAAAAAAGTCAAGAAAAAAGAGAGAAGTCATGTTTAGTTTTAATGTTGCTTACTTATTACAGAAAATTGCTACAAATGTACATTCAAATGTTTTTCAGTGACAGGCATGCAAAGATATTTCCACCAAAGTCTTTTCAAGTAGCTCCAAATGACATAACTGATGCTTAGTGGCATGAGGTGCCTGGAGCGTGAGAAGGCTTTAAAGGCAGATATGACTCCTGCATTTTAAAACAGCATGCTGTGAAATTTCTGTCTCCTGTCCACGCCTCGGGCAGGACATGAAGTCCTCTCCTACAGCTATCGCTCTTTGGCAATCCACTGCCCGCGTGAGAGTACATACGGGCCCTGGTGGGAAGATAGCTCTTTCGCACGCAACATCGTCATTTCATAGGCGTTCCCCACTCTGGTGGGGAATTGCGAGGGAGTATCGTCTGACTGAAACTCAAGTGGGATCTTAAGGTCTTTAAATGCATCCTGTTTTCCTACCGCTAAGGTGTCCAAAATCATATGTCCCAGCTCACCTCTTCTCTGTCTCTTCCACTTGTGGAGAAATAATTCTGTCGTCTTGGCGTTTTGGGGGCTGTGCTTTCCTTTCTTGTCCAGTAAAATGAATGCTAGATACGTGATTGCTTTTAAACTTGAAGTATAGTCCTCCCACTCCAAAACCAGCCATTTTTGGTACCTTTACAGAAAAGTATTAATCTTGTGTCTGCTTTTCAGACTGCTGAAACTCTCTTGAGCTTAGTGTGGGCTCTGGGGCTTCTGCGGTTATGTCAGAAAAATCTGATATGTTAGGTGGCTCACAACAGATACGTTTTTATTTCCTGGTCTTAATCACATTTCTAATCCCAAATTTTCATAAATTACAAACCAAGCTTCAAAAATCTGGGGACAAGCTTAAAAAAGTCTTGAGTTTTAAAGCAAATGTATTTTGGGAACTAGAATTCTGAGCTGAAAGTCCTTTTTTGCCAAACTTTTCTTCATAATTAAAATATATGGAAACATTTTATACAAGCAGAATTGTTTTCTCTCCAAAAACCCCATGACACTCAGAGAAGAGAGTTGGGAGGGGCGGGAAATTCAATTGCAGATATGATCACAAAAGATGGCTATACTAAATGACTGAAGTCAAAGTTACAAAGAAAAGGAAATTTAAAAAAAAAAAAAAAAAAAAGAAAATCCAGGACTACACAGAGGATGTAGAAAGCATAGCTCCTGATTTTCCAGATTAAAAACCAGTCTCTTTGCTCTCGCCTGTGAACTTATTTCATTATAAATTAAAAAAACCCTTTCTTCTACCTCCTTAATTATTCTTTGTGCTCATATGAAGAATGTTTTACACTCAAACATAATAAAAGTGATATTGTATTACTTTTATTATCCTAATGATCATAATACATAGACCTTAATGTATGCTTTCTAATGGAATTAAACCAGTGACAGATTATGCGTTTTATAGCAGAAGTAATATTTTACATGGAATATTTTATGTAGGTCAGTTTAATATATTGAGATTAAATTATTAGTTTCTTTTTAAAAAGGAAGGGAGGGAAATCTCTAAAAACCCACAGGACTAGAGAGAATATCTTCAATTCATACTTCCAATATGGTTTTAATTAAGGTTTAATATCATTTACTGGATGCTGCTTAAATACCGTTTGCTTTTGCGGACTGTGTTAGATAGCCGGCTTCTGTTTGTTGTGGTTTCTTCTTATGTGGAAAGAAGTGGATTGACTAAGTCAAATACACAAGTGCTGCTGTTTGACCCAGATCCCGCCTTCAATTTACATCTTTTGGGGGCGTACACAAACCTGCCGGTGCGGAGGGGTTAGAAATGATGCCTCAAATTCTGCAGCGCCAGTCCTGGTGCTAGCCTGGCGCTGGCTTCCCGACCCCGTGCTTCTCTCTGCTGGCTTTAGACCAACTCCCACGCCTTGCACAAACCCTCTGGACTTGGAGAATGTTTGCTTCTGGGTGGAAGAGCCTTGCAGACGGATTTGATATCGGTACTTCAGTGGCTCGTGGATCATTTTTCATAGGGTCTCGAAGCAACTGGCGGTACTTTCTCCCCTCTCCCCTGTGCCTGGCTCAGGCGCAGAGTGCAGCTGGGCCTCTAATGGAGACGTGTCCCCTGGGGCCCTGGCAGCACGGGGGGCTGTGCCCCCAGCTGGTGAGGGAAAGGCCTCGTGTGTGCGGTGCTGGCAGCAAGGCCGGAGGTGGGACTGCAGACTAGTCAGGTCGTACATTAGAGACGGGGGGACAGAGAAAGGGTCAGTGTGAATCTGCTGCACAGCCCGCCTGGGGATCGGGCTTGGTCACTATGCTGGAGCCAGGCGTGCAGCTGAGGCAGCTTCTGCTTCTGGCAGCCCGCTGCAGTCCTCTGCCAGTACGGTTACCTCCCTCAAAGTTCACCTTCCGAGCAGGTGGTGGACCTGCAAATCAATACACCGGGCTGGGAGTCCCTGGTCCGTGATCTCAGTGAATCCCTGGGCAGGCTTAGCCCTCCTCCGACCTGCTGCGCGTGGCGCCGGGCTAAGTGGAAAGCGGCTGCCGAGCCGCCCCGGGGGGTGTCCTGTCCTGCCGTTGCCCTCTGCGACATAACGGTGCCCGCGCGGCGCCTGGGCCCTAGGTCAGCGCGGCGAGGACGGTGGCACAGAACGCAACCTGGGCATAAGACCAGGGACCAGGAATAGCCCGCTTTGCCCGCCTTGTGAGGTGCTGTGAACAACTCCCAGCCATAACCTGCAGTGATAAACAGCGATGTGTGCCTTGTCTTCCTCGGTGCACAGCACTTGCCTCAGTCCCTTTGCTTCTGCTTCCCGGTGACTTCCTTCTCCCTCCCTCCCCCACCGCAGGTTTCTCCTCCTCATTGCAGCGGGCAGTGGCTGGTCCTGGGGTGCTGCAGCAGCAGGGATACAGTGCCATTCATCTCTGGGGCAGCAAATGGGAAAGGAAGGAAGTATTTGGGAAACCCAGAGGTAGGGTGGAAAGGGGTGGCTCACAGTGGGGGTCTGAGCAACTCCGGAGTGACATAAGGAATGCCCACGGCAGCTGTGGTGGTGCAGCCCCAGCCAGCAGCTAAGCACCGCGCAGCCGCTCGCTCGCTCCCTCTGCCAGGAGGGGTGGGGGAGAGAATCGGAAAAATCCTCATGGGTTGAGACATGAACAGTTTAACAGACAGCAAAGAAAGAGGAAATACTAATAATAATATTACTGAAAAAGGAATACACAGAAACAAGCAATGCACAACGCAACAATTGCTCACCACCCGGTGATAACAGCCTGTCCCTGAGCAGTGATTCCCACTGCCCAGCCCACTCCAGTTCATATACTGGGCATGACATTATACGGTGGGGAATATCCCTTTGGCCAGTCTGGGGCAGCTGTCCTGGCCGTGCCCCCTCCCAGCTCTGTGTGCACCTCCCCGCTGGCAGAGCATGGGAAGCTGAAAAGTCCTTGACAGGGTCTGAGCACTACAACTACTTAGGAATAACTAAAAACATCAGTGTGCTATCAATGTTGTTCTCATGCTAAATCCAAAACACAGCACTATACCAGCTATTAGGAAGAAATTAAGTCTATCCCAGCCAAAACAAGAACAACAACAAAGAGGTTACAGGCAATGATGCTGCTGGAAACTTCCTGAAAGCCATTATTAAAAAAAAGAAAGGTATTTTGGCCAATGTTTAGTGTAGCAAAATTCCCAGCTATGTGTAAATTTCATAAGATAGGTACTGTTGGGATCCAGACAAATGGGATCCTTCCTCAGTCCTCAAATCAAAGGCAAAATCCCTTTTTGTAGTAATAGATGAGGACAGGAGTCACTCCTACATGAAGACATTAATTTTTTTGAGCTCCAGTCCTTACCAGGCACCCCCCCCATCCAAGGCCTATAGATTTGTCGTTGCCTGCACCTATCCATATGACACTTGGAGGCATGTTAATGCATTTTCCTTGCATCTATTGCAAAGTGCCTCTTGCTGTAGAACATGTCTTGCTGCTCTTAGAGTCTGCATCTGTTTGCTCTAAGCAAATGCTACTGTATTGATGGGACTTGTGACATTTGATTGTTGAGAAATAACTAGTCAGTAACTAGGGAGCAGTCATTGCTGACTTCACATCTCTAAGAATGGTTGGTTACCCATGTCCTGTGTGTTGGACAGTCTCCATTCACCTGGACTCTTGGAAGTGTCTATAGAAAGGTGCAGAGGGATTAAAGGGCTAACAAAAAGGACAGTGAGAGCGACAAATTCCCGTGTGTACCCTGAGAAGGACTACAAGAGGGTAGAGCACTGCTGTAGATCTATGGATAGCTTTGCTTGCAGAATCCGAGGCACGAGCAGATATCCAGTGGATGCAAGCTGGAACAGCTGGTCTGCATGTGTCAGATGGGGCAAGCTGCCCTTGTGGGATTCCCCAAGGAATTTTATTTTTCTATAAATTTCTGCATGAAGTAGGGTAGTGTGGGAATTTTATTTTTCTATAAATTTCTGCATGAAGTAGGGTAGTGTGGGAGGTGTCCATCAGGTAAACATGAGGCTTTTGCCACCAGAGCGTGCCTGCTCCCTCAGCAAGCTCTGCCATCTCATCTGCAAAGATGCAGGTATTTAACTTCATGGTGACTTCTGGGTTGCACACAGCTGACCCCTTAGCACTCAGTCTAGGAAATGTTAGCTAGAAAATTCAGCAAAATACCCCACTGTCTCAACAAATGTTCTTTCGCCAAGGAAGGTTCTAAGCAAAGTTTTAAACAACGCACATACAGTTAGACTGGGAAATAAATAACCCCACCAAGCTCAGGACAAAAAAGCTCTCAAAAAGGATGGAAAAGAAATATGATAGATTACTCACGTAAAAGAAGAAGAAATGCCATTAGGACTGACATCCAGCTTGTTAGTAAGGTCATTGTGAACTTTTGACTACAGAGAAGTTTCACCCAAATTTTCTGAATTTAGGTCTTCTGCAGTGTCTTTAAAAAAAAAAAAAAAAAAAGAAAGCTGGCCGGAAGGTCACATGACTGTATTGGGGGAACTGCAGTCACATCCTGAGTAGTTACTTTTGCAAAGAGAATTTCCCTTTTTGGGTTTAAGTTCAACATACAAACTCTCTGCTTGAAAATCTTCTGTGGAGAAGGTGGACAGCCATTAGGCACAGCCTAGTTCAGCTGTTTTGCTCTCTAAGGGATCTTCAAACGTTAACATTTATTTTTACAAAATTGAAAAAGTCCTACTGCAGTGAGCTGGTCTCTGCTGAAGTCTTCTAAATCCATGGAGATGCAAGTGGGTTTTCGTAGAAGGTTCTCCTCCTACGACAATCTCTCTCAATCTTGCCAGCTTTTTTTTTTAACTCAACATGAATGCCATACTAAAGTTTTGAGGAAAGGTGTACTTGGCTGAACATTTCCCTTTCATAATCAGCTTTTTCAGGAGCAGAGTGGGAAAAAAACATGGCTGCAAAACCATTGCAAGCCAGTTCCTGGAAAAGAACTTCTGTCTAAGAAAAATGTCTTGACATAGTGGGAACTAAAAACCAGGAACTTACTAGCAGATGATGCTTCTGATAGAAGTCAAGCTTATTCTTTAAACTCTTAATGGAGAAGCTGCTGCCTGAGTGTTTACACACCATCCAAGACCTTAACTGCTCAGACCAGAGTCCCTTGGCAGCAGGCGACTCCAGTGAGCTGACGGGTGCCCCTTTTGATTCCTCACACACACACTCTCACTCTTGGGCGCCTCCTCTTCCCTTGGGCTCAACCCTGGGTTTCCCAAAGCAGAATCTCCGACATGACGTATGCCAGACGGATTTATTAGGTGATACAGTGGTGTAGAACAGCTCCAGCTGGGTGCCTCCGGAGAGGGACCCTGAACAAAAGAATCTCTGGGCAATTATACCCTGCCAATCTAAGCTCCCCTCCCCCCACAAGACAGTTCGGTCCAATTGGCGTATTTGGGTCTGGGGTCTCCTTGTTCTTCACTGGATCCTTTCACTGTCTCCAAGTGGGCCGTTCTTCTTCTTTTCTCAAGTAGGCAACTTCTGCTGATGGATGTGGCTGTCTTATCTTTATAACTTACACTGGTTTCGGAGCCTCCCCTCATGTAACTAAGTAAGAGTTCAGTATAAGTTCATCAGCATCTAGGTGAAAGATCACAGCTTGCGGCCTAAGGCTTTTCACTAACGCTATACAACGGATTCTGTTTGGACTAGGAAGTGACTTCTATAACAGAACCACAGTGAAAAAACAGATTTTTGCGTTCTTCAGGAAAACTCATCTTTTCAAACAGGTTAACCTGTTCCAAAACTGAATGACAGCAAAACATAGAAGTAAATATTAATGCTTTTTGCTAGATGTACCCATTCCTCCCAATTAATTTCTCATCCATCCTTCAGAGGTGGAAGGCACAAGATATGGGCCTTTTTTTTTTTTTTTTTTTTTTAGCAGAGGTCTCTGGAGGGTCTCCATATTGCTTTTACCTCTTGCCTCTTGATATATCTTTCTGCTTTAGATTAGTCCTTTGCTGTCTGGTATCTTCATCTCATGCAGATGCTTATATACTCCAATAAAAAAAATCTGAAACACATCTTGAGTGAGAAGTTTTAAGAGAAAAAGCTCTTGGATATTTCTTTTTCCTCCTGTTTGTGAAGAAATATCGGAGCAATCTGGTCTCAGCAGAATCTCACATCTTAAGGCTGGATGAAACATCTGTCTTGCTGAGTAAATTACAGTTGTAAAGCCCTCCTTCCAGAAGTCTGTTTTTAATGGGACCATTGTAGTCCATAAGGAATGTTGGTGACTGCATGTGTATGGCCACCTTGGTGGAAAAATGACTGCAAATGAGCAAGATATTCACAAATGTTTATTTGCTCTGACAAGCCGTGAGTGAGAAATCATGCTTATGACTTCCATTTTTTTTTGGAGGGATAAGCAGAAGACAGTGTTAGCCAACAAGGCTTTTGAGGCACTAAAAATATAAAGATGACCAATATACCCTCTGAGGTGGCCTATTTTGCTGTGTAAAGTATAGGTAGAACTGACTGAGTGTGGTAGATGTGACAGAAATTATTTGTTAATGCTTTGACCTTTTGTGAGTGTTTGTGTGGACACATGCATGTGTGTGTAATTCAGTTTTTGCTCTTTCACTGTTCTTGGTTCTCTGGGATCAGAGGGGAAAACACCAAAACCAAGCAAACAAAAATCTCTGCACCAGCTGGACAGAAAAGATCATGATCCTTGTAAGAAACCCCCAATTTTTTCGTACCTCACGTGTTTCATCTGCAAATGATCCCATGCTCCAGGATTCCTGAGAAACTCTTACAGAAGGAATAACATAAATGTCAAGTCTCTCTTTTTTTTCCCTTTTTTCCCCTCACACTTTTTTTTGTTGTTTTTTGCTTGTTTGTGGTTGTTTTTTTTTCCCATAGCCCAAGTTAGTGATCTCAGGAGGCTCTCGTATTTCAGAGAAGCAACTAAACATCTGAGTATTTGGCTGAACTCTCTAAAGCTGTTTGGTTTATTCCATTGCTACTTCTCCACAAAATGCTTCAGATAGCTCAGCTATCTGACTGCGCACTGCTGACTATGTGCGCTTCACTATTCGCATTCACAGCATACCTCCAGTGAGGAAAAGCACTGTTTAGAATAAGCCAGACTTAATAAAATCCTACTTTGTAGTAGGTTTATCCTGATTCTTGACCAAACCGGGAAATGTGGTTTCAAGCACAGTCATCATTATCAACCTTCCCTCTATTACCTACTCTCCACCACCCAGCCACTGGGCAGGATATATATGTTTAATTAATTCTGCTTTTACCTTCGACCTGTAAATAGTGGGAGTAATGTCAGATTTATACGTTATATGAATAACAAGGATTTCTCAGGAGACCCTATCCTGGTGAAAGAGGCTAACTGTAATTTTCAGCTGTGAGTAATTGTATATAATATAATCCTAAATGATTTTTCTTCTGTAATTTCATTAGAGTTTAGAAATTTAATTAGATTTTGAATCACTCTGAAATAAAGTAGCAAAACACCCAGAGACTAAGAGCAGTGGTTATTTTGTCCTCTGAGGCCAGAATTCTTGGTCTCAAATTGGCATGTGTTCATTAGGAGGAAGTTTGCAGAAGTTCTTGATATATTATTGTCTTTCAGAATGGACTCTGAATAGGTCTTTGGAGAGCATTAGAAGAGCACACAATTATTATACAGACTCTTTTTGAGGTTTAAGATCATCTGCCTTGCATATACTTAATAAAAATATGCCTCTAAAGTTGTTTAAGAAACTGTGGAGATAGGAAAGATGCTCCTCCAGTGCCTCAGTGCTCTTCCTGGTTTATTAGCAACTCCAGTACCTGTGTATGATGATACAGAGAGGAGTTGTTTGCTTTACTTTAATGATTAGGTAGGTTTATGGTTATTTTTATTGCTACACATATGAACTGTCATGGTGGCTGTAATTAGAGGCACACTGAAATGCTATTCCTTCTCCTCCATCTGAGGTTCAAAAGAAATCTGTCCTTCTGGCAAACTTTGATTCTCTGTGGAATTTGTCCCATGTGCAAGAATTGGAATCAAACTGCATTAAACAGGACAAAGCAAAGACCAGTGCAGCAGCTTATGGTTCTGTGGGGTGCCAGGATAGTTGTGGTGGGTTCAGAAAGGGGATCCTCTTAAAAGATTCTGAGAGACTAAATATGAAAGTTCTTGTTCCCTTTTTGGTTTAACTTCTGTAACATGGTTTGTGTTTGTGGAGATGGCCTGATTTATACTGCTTAACTTAAAAAGGGATTTGAGCATTTAGGAACACATTCTCCAAAGCCTTTACCCACATAGCAGTGCCTCTTTTCTCACTGGGGTTAGTTGGTTGAACCAGGACTATCCGCATGATTTTGTGAGAGTATATCCTTAAAGGACAAAGCATGTAACAAATTGAGGAGCTAGGTAGAGAGGAAGAAATTCAGATTAAGTTCAGCATGGCAACAATATAAGGAACCATGACAGAGCTGTAGACAGCATGAATTAAAGAATCTAACAGAAATGAGCAAGGGGAGAGAGAGCAAATGTTGTGAAATGAAGAATTTCAGCAGGATAAATCAGTCAATCAAACAAGAAAGCTCTTTAAATAATGGCAATCCATCCTATTTGAAAAGAAAGAGGAAACTCCAGTGCAGTGGGATGCAGGTCAGTTCCAAAGTGAGAAGTCAAAAGGGAACCTCCTGACTGACCTTTGTAATCATTGCTAGCATCCTCTCTATCGGCCACTGCAGGCAGACGTGGAGTGGAACAGTTCATTGGTCTGATCAAAGGAGTTGTTTCCTTTGCTTCATTAACAGTCTTGAGGAGAGCTTATCATCACATAAATCTGGTCCTTGGGCTCAAACATATGCTTTCAGAGTGCAACCAAGCAAGTCTTGAAGTACGACTGAAAAAGATTTTTGGAAAAAGATTGCAAGTTTTTGTGCGCTTGGCTTGATGGATATCGATAGAGATTAGGCAACCTCAGGGTGGTCAGGTGTGTGTGGATGTGCTCCCTTCCATTAACGTGTCACATCACACCATGGAACAAATTGAAGAAAACATGTTCAGGCTGGTTACTGCCAAAAATCAAGGTTCTTTTGCTGTGGGCATCCGGAACAAATGGAAACTATGCTTGAAAACTCACAGCTGCTCTTCTTTTGCTATTTTCTCCATCTCCTCCTCTGTCAGGACTCTGAGCTGCTGGGACAACTGGGAGGGATTCCACATCTCAGCAAGCAGCAGAATCACAGATGTCGGGTGTGTTAACAAAGGGAAACACGCCTGCACCAGTTATTAAATGCCTTCCTCCCTTGACATTAAGGAATACTATGGGAAACCATTCAACATTTCAGTCTTGGTCCTTTTTGGTTTTCCCCTCCATCTCTGTTTCCTTTTCAATGTGAAGGAATGTGTTATGTTACAGAGATGTTGGTACATTTTAAAAATGTCTTTTCTTGATTTTACTTCAGGGACACTATAGCTCAGTCCTCTTGCCAACTCAGGTGTAAGAAGGCAAAGAATAAAGCCATGGGACGTGTGTACTCAAGCCTCTTTTGTGCAAGGAAAGAAAATGCCAAAGTAGCCCATGGCTCAGCTGAGCAGTCTATTCATTTGCAGATGTCCTGCCCCAGATCTTGCTGTGTTCTTAGGTTCATAAAACTGTGTGGTGTTCCTCATGGAACTTATAAATTTTCTGAGCTTAATTTCTTCCATACCGAGTGTATTTGGAGTATTCATTCAGGTGGTCTGCATCTCAGTGTCATTATTTCTTGCTTTCCAGTGAAGAGGATTTTTTGTATTTCTAAACCAGACTGATTCTGTGTTATGCTCCAGCAGGGAAAAAGGATATTACAACAGAAGACAATTTCTTCCATGGTGAAGGAAAGCACCTGCACATCACTTTGGGAAGTTGTATATCTTTCAAGTTAACACATAGCAATGAGCATATTATGTGCTGGGATGACAAACAGGTAGGCAGACATAAATTGGGGTTGAACAATAAATCTTTCTGTAGGAAACGTGGCTAATCTGTGTGCTTGAAAGGTGCATATCTGGTATTTACATGAAAACAGTAAAATTCATTCTAGGCTGTGTTTCAGACTCCTGCCACTGTGCCGTAGGCATGATCTGGGATCCAGGGGAACCTACTGATACTGTTTCCTGGTGACACAGTTTATAGCTCAGACTTGAGTACGGGCAACAGGAATGTTCTTGGTTCCTCTTCTCCGTTGCGCTTTCTCATACTGATACCCTTCAGCTGGAGAGCTTTGGCACCTACATGCCATGTAGCAAGGCATTCAGTGAGGTGATCTTATGGTCAGGGTAGCATGTTTTTTCACTGTTCTTCTGTGTGTGTGTGTTTGGTGGGCGGACAGAGATCTGTTTAGAGCAAGCCATGTTATAAGCCACTGAAATTCTCTCTTTCCTGTCTGGACCTGGTGCGGCATGGCCATTGCAGTGAGTGTACCTCCAGCATTTTCCTTGTGTCTCTTACTGTTAATTTCCGATAGGCTGGGATTCCAGGTAGCATGCAGAGAGCATTGGCAATGGTAGCATTTTTTCCCATCTTCCTCTGCTTTAGACCAGAGAATTTCAATTCCTTTCTGGTTTCAGATAAAAATCTTCTAGGAGAGGTATCAATCTCCAGCTAGTGTATTTGGGCCTATAGGTCTTAGGATTACCTTTGCTGAACCCAAACCATAGTCCACAGCCTCATATGTATTTGTAGACTGCAGCTCAGAGGAATGGTTTTACAGAAACTTGTAATCTTACTTGTCTTGTCTTAGACAACCATAGTCCGATCTGTACCTGTTGTATAAAATGTTTATAGAAGCTGTAGATAAATTGTCTAGTATGAAATAGTTTATTTAGGTTAAACAAATTAATAATAAAAACTCTTCTAGGCGTCTTATAAAATCACCAGCTGGCCTATCAGTTAGCTGAAAGAGTCTAGAGGTAGGAGGACATGTTCATGCTGGGATGAGTTTCAGTTAGCTAAGGAAGTAGGAAAGAGGTCAGGATCCTGCCTTAAACATAGTAGTCCATGAGTCACTGGGAAGGATGAGTGTGGGAAGACACAGAGCAAAAGTTTAATAAGTCAAAGGAACTGAGAAGAGCAAGAATTAGGCCTATGTTCCTCCAAAAGCAAGACTGCAAATAACAGTCAACCAAGACAGTGGCTCTGTTTTGTTTTGTAGCTTGATTTTGTTTCATTTTCAACTGAACCAGGTCACATTTTAGTAGCAATCTGAGACCATCTATTCAGATTTGCATTTTGCCATGAAAAGGTTTATTTTTCCACTCTGATATCTTTCAGAGGGCTAGCAGGTGGGAAATTTATTTTAAAATTACAAAAACTTCACCAGCTGGAAAAGATTCTTAACCCCCTCTCAAATTTAGTTGAAATTGTTCAGTAATTTCAGACACCTTTGGGAGGACTGAGGAACACACACACACAGACAGTGTGATCATATAAGCCTTGTTGCTGTAGGGAAATATGCCATAAAGAACCTATGGTTCCCCGACTCTCACCTGCACTGCCTCTTGGAAATATCCTGCAATGTTTTTGTCTTGGTTGTCTAAGGAATGTGTATAGTCCCATGTGTTTAACACATTGCTTCTTTGACTATGTGTCCTCTATTGCATGGATGGATTTCCTGTGTTGAGTAGAGATACTTATTACAGTATATAAAATTCAATAGTCTAACTGTACTGATGATGCCTGAACAGATGCTGTTACAAAGTCAGAGAACCAAATCTGGATTTTTCTTTATTTATTTAAAACCAAAAGCAAAACCAAAACACACACCTAGGTAACAATACCAAAATAACATTAAAAGAACTGTATTGCACTAAGACAAGATTCTTGGAAATGCTATTTTGTGCTACAATGTGAAATTTCAGATATAAGATACATTAATTCAACCTGTTGCATGTTTCCATGATAGTATGGACTTCAGTAACATGTACACAGTCCTCCCTGTCCCATCTCCACCTGACTTTAATAACAGATCCTTACCTCATCTGAAATGGATAATGAATGAGGAAGAGTGAAGAAGGCAGTTGTTCAATATATCTCTTTATTTCCATCATTCAGTGGGACTAACAGCCCTTACTTATCATCTACCCCCAGTGCCAAACACAGAACAAACTTGTATTAATCCCAGCAAAGCTGCTCATATGCATCAGCAGGTGCCTTTCACCACTTGGGCCAAATCCATCCGAAAGCTAGGTCCGGCCGAGGAAGGAGGTGTCTGCTTGTTCTCCTCGGCTGGCTTTGGCTAACAGCTCCTCTCTGTGCAGGCCGTCTCCAGACTGGGGTTAAGAGTCTGCTCAGGGAGAGAAGGGACCCTCTTCACAGAGCGTGTGGATATCAGTACCTTCAGCACCCTGTGGGAAAACCTCTCTACGTTGCATTTGTCTCACTGCTCAAATCTATCCGAGTGAGCTACTGAAGAGGAGATTCCCCTGCATACTGTGTATTCTCTGAAGCTCTGCAAGTCACAGTGGAGATACTGTAGCATTTGGAAACGTGCTAGAAGAGCTAGGAGGCTGTGGAAGGATTCAACAGTTCTACAAAGATGATTAAAGATGTCCTTGGGGGAGAGTTTGGCTCTCTGAGCAATGAGTTTTGGACTGGGTGACCCTAAATGAAGGCCCCAGTACTCACTGGATGATCTTGTCTGCTCCTCTGATTATCAAGCACCTCAGTCGCTGGAGGGCTCTGTCTTGATACAGTTCCTTTACCGAGGCAGCACTGCTGGAATTTTTCCTATGTAGGTTTAGATACGGCATGAACAAAACATCCCAGGCAGCCCGACTTTGTCGTTGTTGCATATTCTGATATGCTCAGCTGTGTCTTAAAATACCTCTGAAGTGTATGATGATAACTTAGAAAGTTCCTAAGCAGCCTCTGAAAATGGCTGGGTGTTTACTCTTTGAAGGGGGCACGTCTGGTGGTGGAGCAAATCGCAACATCCAGGAAATTCAGAGCAAGAGAAAGAAAAGGTGAAGTATGACCAATTCCCATCCAATATTCTTGCATCTCCTGTCCATCTGTACTCTGTAGAAGCATGTTGGACTTTGTTAAAGTGAAGCCACTCTGAGTAATTTGTATTAGTAAAGTGGGGTAAACACTTCCAAGGGCATTGTGGTTATTGAAAAAAAACCAAAAAACAACAAACACCAGAGACTCTGAAAATCTGGAGTTGTACTTTAAAGGAAGTTAAAACATCAGAAATTTTGAAGTAACTGCAAAGGCATAAGGTTTTGCTTAGCCTTCTTCAGACAGTATGTGATTCTAATGCAAAGGAAAACTTGAGTTTGTTTTTTGCAGATGATGTTTAGAGCTCTGCAGTTCACAGAGGTTCAGGACTGGGAAGCAGATCCCAGCCACTCTCAAGCTGTGTCCTGCTCACCTTGAATTCCTCCTCTTGCTGCTGCTGTCAGAGTAGAGAGCAGCAGCATTTTATGCTCTGCAAGAGGTGCTCTGTACTTCTGAAAATCAGCCTGTTTATTCTACTACTAACTCAGGAGATGGAGCACAATCTTTAGCCAGTGTTTGTAAGAGTATGAACAAAAATAGCTGTGTTAACATTAAACCTAAGGGTGCCCAGGAAAGAAATGAGGAAGTCAAATGATATGAAAGTAGTGGCACCGTAGCGAAAACAGAATGTTTCTATTGTTGTTTTTCTAAAACACTTACGTTTTTATCTATTAGTACTCCCCTAATTTAAAGCAGGACAAGAAATGAGCAAGACAGGACACCTGCTGTAGTCACAGTTCCTGTTTTCTAGATTTGCCTTTTCTTGATGTGTTTGCCTTGCAATGGTACAGCTTCTTAAGGTTTTGGGGATATTAACAGTTTTTAGAGGTACAAAGTATCTTTTCTTTTAAGGGTGAACAATAAGAGGATGGCAAAAATAAATTGCCCATCTCTAATAACACTTAATTTTGATGGATCAATTAGGCTTTTGAAGGCAAGAATCAAGGGAGGTGGATGGGAGGAGAAGGTGGCAGAGTTGACAGATTTGCTCTTGCTTTCAGTGGTTGTAGTGGGGGTGATCTGGTCCTTTGTTCTTGTTTGCATGTGTGTGTTGTCCTGTTTTAATTATACTGGTGTCAGGAAAGTGAAATAGGTCCTTTGAGTCCTGCACAGGACAGGATGCTGTTTCAAAGGTGATAGGAGAACCAGGAAACTTAATTTAACCATTTTTGCTAATACAGCCAAAGACACCATTTCTTTCCATGCAACAGCTGCAATCTGGGGAGGCGTTTGAATGAACAGCCTCATTGTTTCACAGAGGAAGGGCAGGACACCAGATTTCCTCTCTGGCTTGTCCTCACATTGGTCCAGGAGAATCTACACTTGCTGGACTCATGAGTAGCAAAAAGGTCACTTGTGCTGGGTGTTGAATGTGGGGGAAGCAGCTCTTCACTGTATGGTGATTTAAATGGTTTATTACTATTTCAAGAATAATGGTGTCAAAGGCATGGGATCTGGCTCTGAAGACAGAAGATTTTGTGAGATAAGATGTCTTTCAATGTCTCTCTCATAAAAATTATGCTGACTGCAGTTCCCCTTAGTACCTAGGTACCTCTCAGAAAGCACAACTGTCCTTAAGTCTCTCTAGCTTAGGAGGAAGAAAGCTAACTCTTTGCCCGTCTACCTCATCTCGAATCCCAAACTTAACTGAAGTGAGAATAAATGTAAGTGGTCACAGCTGACGTGACTGCCTGGCAGATTAAAACCAGTGATGTTGGAAGTTCTGCGCCATATCTAAGTATAAAAGTGACATATGCATTCAGTAACACATATTTTCAGAAAATAATAAGGGTATCATAACACACCGTTCATAGCTAGTACCTGCTGTTACAGACCCCTGTAAGTACATGATGCTCTTCCAAAGTCACTTCGCAGCATTAGTGGCTAGGCAATGTATGGAAGGCTCAGGGTCCATTGCTGCTTTCAGCCTGGGCAGGAGAAGTTGGTTTCTTTACGGCCAAAGATCTGCAGGTTGTTTCTTCTAAATGACCCACTAAGGAACATGAGTGTTGGTCTGGGTGACATCTTTTTTGTCTCTTCTGTTCCTAGGTGTAAAATAAAGTTTTCAACAGAATAAGTCTTCCAATAAAATGTGCCAGAAATGTGGAAAGGTAGAGCTTCTATCAGGAATGAACTCCTGAGAACCACCAGTTGTTCCTTTTTGAGAATGTAGATGCAGTGCCCCATAAGAGCTGCAATTCATGTAGTTCATGTCCCTGTTATCCTCCCTTGGCTGGCTCACACACTGAATTGCATTCTCATGATGTGCTGTAACCAGAGGACAGAATGATCCATTGCACCAGCACAGCAAAAAATTGTATGCATTCTGGGATTATTTTTTTTTTTGACTACTCAATTCAACCGTCAAAAGAGGAGACGTGAAATGTCAGATATGTAACTTCCACAAGAAAACTTGTTAAGTTTCTGAGTAGAAATGTTCTGTTTGGTTTATGGTTTTTGGTGGTTTTTTGTTTGTTTGTTTTCAATGACAAAAAGACTTTAAAAATTCTGACCAGCTCTGTCTCTGTATCAAATCATAAGGGAATCATTTGATGTCAGACTGCTAGGCAAGGGCAGTGATGACTAGTGAATAGTGGACAAATGGGCTCCTACAGCATGTTTATATTATCCCTCAAATGTATGAACATGTTGCACTTTACTCTTGAAATCCTGTTGTTGGAAGCAAATTTTGAATGCACGTGAAGCAGAGCCACTTGAACAAATTATCCAGTTCTGCCTCAAAGTAATTGCCACTTACTTTGTTTATAACATGAGCGGTGCTGGTGACATGACAGTAGACTTACTGCGTTCTGTTTTGGTGCTAATATTTACCCTTACACTAGGCGTAAATAAGCTGGGACTTCTCTTGAGATAAAGCAGATATTGCATCTTTAATGGAATATAATAGGCATAAACAAGCCAATTGCCCTGCTTTGGGATTAGAATGATGGGATTTTTCTCCTTTAACATTTAACAAACACTGAAAAGCACTAGAAGTCATTAGGCAATTTTCATAAGCACCAAGTTAAAATAAAACAACCATTCATCATTCATTTCCATGCAGATTCCCCCCAAGTACATTATCTGCCTGTGAAGACAGTTGTTTTGCTCTTCTGCACGGTGCTGATGAAAGCTGATTCTTTCAGCCCCTGATAGAGGCTTCTCAAAAACCTGTCTCTGCATGGTGGGGCTGTGCCTGCCTTGCTCTGGCATGCCAAGCAGAGTGAGTGGAGAGATGTTTAAGGAAAAACGAGGAAAAAGGGCACCAAAATCCAAATTTGGATGTCCTAAATAAGAGACTTAAGTATGTTTCTAGTTACCTCTCTGCTTTCTTCAAGCACTTTATATATAGATTTAGGTATATAAACATCTGGTTTATCTCCTTCAACAGGAATTTAAGCACCTACATTATGGTTTAAGATACTTAAATTAGGTTAGAGAATCTAACTAAGGTTGTCTTTCTGATGGATCAGGCCTGAGGTGTTTCCTACGGAGGCAGTGTAAATGATGGGCGATTGGCAGAAACAGCATCTCAGTGCATAGTCACTTTGCTAGTAAAATCATCACTATGTGTGATTGAATGAAAGCCAAGGCATTCAACTTTGACTACATTACTAACATCTGCCCGCGTCACAACACAAATTAATCTTATGGGAGGGATCTGAAACAAGACTGCCTTTCCTGTTAAATCCTTGAAGCACCACAGATTCAGGTAGATGCCATTCCCCTGTATTGTCCATCTCTATCGAGCTTGCAGTCTGCTTCCCCTCAGACAGAGCACCTTGTGAATTCGATTTATTTGAAGATGTCCTTAAAGGCCATATGTGATGGACAATGCGAAGTGGCCATTGAATCACAGCTTATGTGAAGTTAATATGTTCTCTGGTCTTCATTGCTCTGGGGAAATCAAGCCCTTGGCCCTAACATGTTTCTTGATTTCCTTCCCTCTTGTTTGTCACTGTCCTGGTCTGTCAATCAAAAGTATATCAGACGGACCAGTTCAGGGTTGCTTAAAGGTGTTGATGTCTGGGGAGGAAAGAGCAGAACCAGCATGTGAAGTATTCAAGGGCTGACTTTGAACTATGTGAATTTGTACTATGCAAGCTGCACCAGAAAAGGGAACGTGAGGTTACTGCAGTCACTCAAGCCTGGGCAGATATCTGTCATTCCAAAACTATGCTGTTGAGGACTTTGGTTGAGGGGGATCATCAGGGAGGGGAAAATAGAAAGTGGAATATAGGTTCTCAGTATTGCAGTCTATTAAGAAGCAGAAGAGCCATCATCACAAACTCAACTATTTCTCCCACAGGAAAAAAGTGGCAACAGCATAGGTAACATTACCTCAGGTCTCTTGGTGTGAATTTTGCAGGATTTGTATAAATCTGGTGCAGTGTACATCCATGCATCTAAATTTAGGTTGGAACTCCTGTGTTCAAGGGCAATCTGAAGTACACTTTTGCTTCTCTCAGGCTCGTATTCCCTCTGTGGACTTGCTGAAATCCAAACCTGTCTATGGACACCAAGTCTCTTCATGGGATTCAGCAAAGCAAGAGTTTGCAGAGTGAGGAAGAGATCAGATCTACATATGCACGTGTTGGTCACAGAAGATTGAAATCATCCTGCTTTAGTGAGGAGTATCCTTAAATGCCAGGGGAGAAGTCTTTGCAGAGGTGCCACTCCTCCAGCCTCTGGGGCTGTTTCTGCCTATACCACACAGCTCTGGGTTCTGCCTGGCAGCCTTTCGGTAAAGCATTTCAGCTTGTTTTGTTACACAGTGCTAAACAGACAGGAGGCATCTGTCATCTCTTCAGTGCCTGTGCAGAAGTCCCTGCACCCTATGGCTGCCAGCATTGACTGGGGGTGTGCAACAGGTTTGACTCTGCAAGGTGTGTAATATTCTTCATTGTCCAACAGCCCTTCTGTGCCTCCCACCATGAAATGCTGCAGCAGAGGTGTTTCTGAGGGTCTTCAGTGGCATAGATGGAGTAGCCTGATGCCTAGATGTCATATTTGAAAATGAATTTTGCATCTCCAGTGTTTTCTTTTTGCTTTTAGAGCATTTCTCCATGTTTTTCTTCTCGGCTATCTAGGAAAGTCCATGTCTTGATAACACCTGCCTGGAAATGCAGGCTGGGCAAGTCTTTCTGACTTGCTTGGATTCATTCTCATCTCTTGGGATCTTCAGTATTAATTGTCCATTTTCTCATTTTCTGAGCTTTTTTCTTTTCCTGCCAACCCCTTTGGCTGTACTGTCTCCTAACAGTGAATGCAGCAGAGGGTTTTGTTCAAAATTTATTTCCCTGATACCCAAAGATGGAGAAAATTAATAAAAACCTGAATCAGCACCTCCTATAGTGACTTGAAAATAGGAGAGTTTTCAGTGATCCCCGTGTTCAGCTGGTCTGACACCGTGATTAAGGGAGGCAAGGGTTCATTTCCTGTCATGTTTCTTTGGCATTCCGTTATCTAACTCACCAAGAAAAATTCTCGACTGAGTTACATGGCTACAGTTAAGTATCTTATTTTGTTTTCTCTATGACCAAAAGATTTTTCAATTTCCCAGGTCACCGGCAAGAGCCCAATCCAGCAACATTTAGGCAACATTAGTAAAATTACAAGGTGTCTTTCATCTGTGAGGACTCTCCCCCCACAAAGTCCTTTATGATCAGCATTAAGAGGTCATTCTTTCATCCTTGCAGCCTTTATTAGGGTGAAATGCAAGAATTGTTACTAGCACTTAGCACGGATAAGCAACAGCTTATTCGGGGCTGCAGTATTTACTTGAGACTGCATGGGTGCAAGACTTAGGAAGGCCCAATCTGATGATTATTCACTCCTGAGACAATTATCTAAGGAAGAGTTTCATATAGTCCTGTATCACTGGGCTTCTGTGTGGAGCTGTGAGCAGAATTTTGTAGGGGTGGGGAGGGAAAAAGCATCAGAGGTGAGAAGAGTTAAATAGCTCTAGGAGGATACTGATGTTCATAGAGCAGAGGCAGGGACACCTTCTCTGGCTATAGCAAAAGCAGCATGGCATGGCATGGCATGGTAAAGAAGAAAGGAAATGCAAAACTGAGGGTCACACTAAAACTATAGACTATGAAGTGCCATGGCTGGGGGCCGACATAGAGGGACCAGCGATATACAAGTAGATATATTTTGTAAAGCAGCTTTTGAGGCTCTTTGGTTAAGGAAATTTTAGGTAGAGTTTAAACGTCAGGACAGACAAGGGGACAAAGTTGTAACATTGCAGGAGGCAAGGCCAGAGTTGAAGGGGAAGGTAGAGAGCACAGTGATGTTAGTCTGAGCAGAGACCCAGTGAAAGGGCTTGGCTCATTCTACAGAGCTACAAAACAGACTCAGCGTTTTCCAAAGAAAACTGCCTGTAGCAGTAAGGTACCTCTTGCAGTTGCATCCCCTGGACTGGGCATCCATACCCCCTTTGCTCTTCAGACTATCCTTATCTGTTCAGTGAACTCTTGCTATCCCGCTTGGTGTGATAAAAGAAACTGCTAAAGCTGAAGGCTGCTGAGTGCTGTGCTGCCTCTATTCAAATCTCTAATGAGCTCCTCCTTGTAGCTCTAGGTTTAATTAGTTTTCATTGCAATATTAATGATCCAAACAAACCATTTTAACTTTCCTGTTGCACAGCTGGAATCTTATTTAGCATTCTGCTCTATAAGGGAATCTCACGAACTTCCTTTCCCCTCCCCCATTTGTCCCATTAATATGCATTAAAAGCACAGTCTTATTGGCATAGAGTTTCAGACCTGCTATAAAACTCCAATAATTTCTAAAAATGGCAAGGTTGAACTAATGACAGAGCCTCATCCAAATAATACAATGATAAACTTCTCCCAGAGTTTGATGGCAGTGATGATTAATACTTCATTTATTTATTTACAGTCTATCAGCATTTACAAAGATTTGCTCATTCCTCTGAGCACACATACAATCTCTCTTGAACTCCATGATATTACAGCAGAAACGTCTAATCTGTTAGTCTTCAACAAAAATGCCTTCTTTCTCTCTTTTTTCTCTCAGAAGGGCATGCCCTGCCCTTCCCAGCATAGATCTGAAGACTGCACATCTGAAAGTCTTCTCCTACCACAATGGAATAGGTGCATCTCGCATTTCCCTCTGAAATCCTTGACAGGGAAGACTTAGAGGAGAGGTTTTTTGTCACCTTCTGGTGTGTTTCAGCTCCTGGACTCACTGCTTTTTGCAGAGACCGAAATAAATTGGATTGTAGATAACCTGTGGACCTTTGTGTTGAAGGATGCTAGAGAAGACTAGACTTTCCCCATGCTGAAGGACTGGCGTGGAGTCTTGTCAGCATCTTCTCCTTCCTGAGCCATAGAAATCATGGGAACGTTGGTAGCAAGGAGGGTCCAGGGTCTCAGAGCTGGTCTATTGCTAACACTAGATCTAGCCAGGCTTGTCTTTGCCTTGTTTAGAAATGAAGGTTTTCTAGGAACCTGAGGAGCTATGCTCGGCAGATAGGCTGTCAGCAGCTGGAGAAAGGGGATTGCTGGCCATACTGCACAAGCAGAGATCAAGATACAACTCTGAAAGTGCCAAAGAGATTTAGTGACACTTGCAAAGGGTCTTTTTCATTGGGACTTACTCTTCTAAGTGCTCACATTGAAAACAGGACTTTGGAGTGCGAGTATGAAGATAAAGGGGTGAGGTCTGACTGCTTGCTTTGGCATTGCCTGCAGGGTCTAAGTTCAAGAGAGCAGTGAGTGACTTGATTGCAGAGTGCATGGCCCAGGCAGTGGAGAGCTGGAAGTGCCTTCCCCAGAGCCCTTGCTCTGGGAGCCTGATGTAGGCAGTCTTGCCTCATGCACTACCCCCAACTCACCCCTTCTCAAAGAGGCGTGTCCTCACAGAGTGTTTTCCCTTATGAAATCATCAAGCCACATATGAGCTAAACACACACTGCTATACCTAAATCAATCATTTATGGTACCGTAGGTTTACCTGAAAACCAAAGCAATTCAGTTGAGTGCAGGAAAGAAGTTGCATCATCAAGGTCTCCCCCGGCTGCTGTTGGCTTTGAGAGAATCATCCAGGAGACAGATTGGGTGCTGAGGGTCAGGACTCAGTGGTCCCAGGGCTCTGTCCAGCTGTGTAGGATTGTAAAAATAAAACTTCCCACCTCCAACCAGCTGTGTTTAAATACCACAATTTTTTTCTGTCTGCCTAGCTGACTGAATAGAGACCTTCAGTGGGTGGGTATCTTGACTGATGCAATTCATGACCCATTTTCTTAACTTTTGTGATCTCACAGGGGAAAGTCTTCAATATGTGGAGTTTTTTGCCAGTACATTTCTCTGCAGCAGAAGTTTCTTGAAGGTTTATATCAGTGAGTTGGTTTTGGTAATGGTCTCATGCTGGTTTCCTTCATGTTTATGAGAGTTTGTCATTCATATGTTGCACTGGAATATAACTGTGAATGGTAACCTACAAAAGCACATTGTCAACAAGTTGAAATGTATTTGTCCACAGCGTTCCTGCTGGGAAGCTGTAGGTAACTAACTTGTTTTCTCCCAAGTGAGAAAAAGCAAGAGCATGTGTTATCCCTTCAGAAATTGTGAGAGTAAAAGGGGGAGAGAAGGAGACAGGGGAAGGAAGGATGCTACCTCCTTGCTCATCTGGAAAAAGTGGGGAAAAGCCTTACATGGACTGAAAGCAGTATCAGAATCATATCCTGACAGTGTGACAGGGTTATGCAGCCTACACCCACAGGTATGTGTGGTGTGATGGAGGACCCTTTCCCTGGTCTGGAAGCACAGCTCGTTGCTGGGGATCCCAGTTGCGAAGGGCACCATCAAGAAAAGAACATAATAGCAACAGGGAAATAACTACCCCGAGGTTTCATGTAGCCCTATAATGCCTTGCTGCAGTTGGCAGTACCATAGCATGAATATGAGCAGTTTAGACACATTTGTTACTCCAAATGCAACTGATGTTTAAGATTAAAATTAGTAACCTCTCCTATCACTTTCAGCTAGCCACAGCTTACCACACAAATATCTCTCTTATTTGGTTTCCTTTCCTTATCAGTAAATATCTCTCTTCACCCCTGGGAACATACTGGTGCCTCCCAAAAGCTCAAATTAAATGGTTCACCAAAACCAACATGTGCAGTGGATGTATCTGTTAGCTAAAACTGAACTCAGAGCATTCTAGTTTCTACTGGTATTTACAGTTAAGCATGCCACCAAGGTTTCAAACAATAAGAATATGTCCATACAGGTCAGCATGGCTTAACTTAAATGTGTTTAACATCACTCATTTCACTGGAATTCAAGCCAACATATTTTACATCATATTTGGTGTAAATTGCAGCAATAAGCCCATGGCTAGTTAGCATGGTTCAGTTGATATGTGGTGGTGGTAATAAGTTGTGACTTAGTTGAGCCCATCTGACTTCAGGTTTGGTGTGTTACACAAAGGTTTGTCACAAACGTTTGAACCAAGTGAAACAATACGCAAAAATTTAAGCAGCATATCTTAGGGTTCGGACTGAGGTCTGAGTTCCTGGGTTACCACATATCACTACTTACTTACCCAGGGGCTTATTGTCCTCTCTGGCCTGCCAACATAATTATGTGTGGTTTCTCCCTAACCCAGTTCCATCAGAAAGATGAAGTTTAGTTTAAGTTCTTCCTGGGAGGACTTTCAGTCTGAGCTGTTTCTGCAGAGTCAGGCTTGGGGAATCCAAAGGGGCCAGTAAGATCTGGAGTGGGAAGATGGGGCAGTAAGGTTAAGCCAGAAAACTGCTGGGCGCTAACCTCCTGACTGGCTCGACAGCAGCCGGCACAGCATATGTAATTGCAGCTTCAGTGACCTGCTTTGCTCTTTCTTCAGTCAGTCCCGTAGACAAAATAGTGCTGTCAAGCTAAAATCAAAGTAACTATACCAAGGGAAGGATTTGTTTTAACAAAATTGTTTTCTAAATTGATTTAAATTGGCGTTCAAACTGTGTGCATGTCTTCCTTCAGTGACAGAAGTATGATTTTACCTCTTTCTATTCCTGATAGCTCTGCAGGGTTGAACCACCTGAGAGGGGACAGGCTTGTGTCTCTCTATAGCTGGGCATTTCCACTAAAACTGAGCCAACTTTTGATGACAAAATTGTAATTGTCAGTTATGTTTCAATTAAGAGCCTTGGGTGACTTTCCGCTCCCAGACTAAATCACATGGCATTTAGAGAAACATTATTTTATCTCATGCAAGCGCACATCTTTCTTTGCTGGTGGGGCTGACAACATCTCTTAAAAACACAAGATTTCAGGAGAACAGATGCTTCATATTATTTCTATTTGCTTGGCACTTTGAACCTTTACAACCCCAGCCAGCTTCAGGTTTTTCTTCTGCAGCTGTGAATGTGACCTTACGTGTTTTCTGGAGCATTGAGGTCTGACTGCCTTATGTAGAAACCATTTAACTGCACTGTCCGCTCTTTAAATGGGAGAATCATTTCTTGTGCTAAAAAAACCATAAAAGTTTATATGTTTTGGGGATAAGCTGGTATGTCTGCATTAAACATTGAATCTTTTGACTCTCGATAGAAGCATCAGGGCCAGCAACCCTGCCTTAGGTGCGGATGCACTGAAAGAGAAATCCCAGCCACCTACCTGCGATTTCGGCAAGGGCATTTCCAAAGACAAACAGTATTGCAGCAGCTAGGTGCATTTCTAGCTGTTTATGAATAATTAATAATTATATTAAAGGTGTAGGGTTGACTGGGCAGGCTTCCTCCTCTGGAACTGAAATCTCGTCTCGAAATCTTTCGCCGTTTGGTTTGTGACTGAAAGCTGCGTGGCGTGTCCACATTGGAGCTCATAGCAGGAAAAGACTCGAAGCTGTCAATTGTTCCAAGAGCTAACGGGGGCATTAAAAATGTAGCAGCTTACTGGGGAGAAAGCAGGGTGGGTGGGGAACATGTGTTACTAGCATATGCTGTAACTGGACTGTAAGAGGTCTCCACATATTCATGAATGATGGCTGACCTCTACCCTGCTAGGGCACATGTGTGCACGTCCATCATGACAACACACTCTGAACTTACTCCATCAGAGGCCCTTGGGAATATAACCCCTGTATCTGTCTCCAAATATAGCTCTGCTGGTCTGCAATATAAGGCAGTGGGGAGAGCTGCTGGATCGAGGAGCCATTTGGAAACTGTGCCTCAGTGGTATCCATCGAGGTCTCTGCCTGGCTGGTGACCTTCTTCGCTAAGAGGCAAATGTCTGCAGCTTGTAAAAGAAAAAGATGCCTCTGAATGCCTTTCCACTTTTAAAAGCTCCTCAGTCCCGGCTAGCTAATCAAGTGAAACCCACAAGTGGCAGCAGTTACTGTACTTGCACTGTATGAATGTATGCAGCCATACATCTGGGCGCGGAGGCATGTCCCAGGCAGGGGGCTGGGAATAATTCCCGGAGCTGCCTCCAACTTGGAGCTAGAGCTTTGACCTGAGCCAAACCACTAACCAGGAACTGTTTCAGAGTCAATTCCTGTGAAAATAAGGCCACTAACTCCTCCCTGCCTCAGTGTCCTCCTTTGTAACCCCTTTGTAAAATAAGACTACATAACAGTCCGCAAGGGATTAGGGAAGACTCATTCATTTGCACATCAGGATCCCTGGAGAAAAGTCCTTATTAGAGCAATAATGAATACAAACAATAATAATAATTCTGTTATCACTGTGAAATTGCAGAGATTTGGTCAACATCACTTGGCGAGAGCTTTGTTTGTCCCGTAGATTACAACAAAGAACAAATCATTCTCTCTAAGTGTTTTTGAACATGGAGGATGAAAATGATATATTGCTATCTTTTAAAAGAAAATTAAAACTTTAACTCTAAGGTGTGTGTAATAAAATGGCACTTTAATTCTCTAGTGTGCCATGCAGGCTTCTTCTGTTAATTTATTCTTTTCTTTTTGTGCTTCATGTAATATTCTGAAGTTATTAATGTGGCAATATATTTGACCACAAAAACCTGCCTTCTAGTGTTGTTAAGATTGTGAATTAACTCCACAAATGGAAGGCATTTCTGACTTCAAGGCAAACAGATAATGCTGGGGATAAAATGATTAGCAACATGACAGGTATGCAAGACCTTCTAGAGGAGGGTTTTCCCAGGTGTCTTGCCACGGTGTGTGGGCTTAGGTCTCATGAGCACGGGGGACTCCAGCTGTCAGCAGCGTGTCTCAGCGGTGCAGTGTGTGGTGCAGACACCTGTGAACGCCACCACCTGAGCTGCTGCGGCCCCTGGGACACAGCTGCGTGGTGCAGCTGATGCCCCCTGAACAGCACTGCCACTGCCATGCTTGGACACCCTCCCGTGCCAGAGTGAGGGTGTGAGGTGACATGCTGAGGTCCCTGCAGCACGCACTGCAGCACACCACACGCTGGCAAAATTCACTTGGTAAGGTGGTACCTCAGCCCTTAAATGACTTGGATGTCATCTGTCTTAGCTGGTAACCCAACACCCTGCAGCAGCCAACAGAAAGGCATTTGGTGGGATTGAATTCAGTTCAGTGCCATCTAGACCAAATACTTGTGACTCTGCAAACACTTCTAGGACTAAGCTGCAGACCTAGAAATGTCCAACCAATTTCATCTTGTACCTGTGAGCTAAGTCATCAAAGGCTGGCAGAGTGCTGCCCCTTGTAGCGATTGTAGCATCAAGCCCTGGAATCACTAGTGCCAGCCTAGGTTGTAGGTACTTGCAAATAACTTTCCTCACCTGACTCATTCTTTTATCCCTGTGCTTAGGCATTTGCAGGACTCCTCCTGCATCAGTGGTACAGTTTCCACTGAATGAAAATTAATGGGCACCAGCTCAGTGCTCCCTGTCTGTGGGGCTTTGGCAATAAATGGCAAATTCATTGGAAAAAGAAAGGTTTTTGTTAATGCTAGTTGCCAGGATTAATATCAGGCATGGGGAATGGGATTAGTTAAGGAGATCACGGAGAAGCCAACTGGGTGGTATATTACACACATGGCATCGGGAGTTCCTGAGGCCTCGATGCTGCTGTGGGTGCAGCACACACGCATGGGGTAGCCTGGAGAGGCTGTCTTGGCAGAGAGCTAAAAGGAGCAGGGTTTTCCAAGATGCTTTTCTGAAGCGTATGGCTGTGTTAGCTTTGATGTCTGTCTCTCCATGCTGGTAGGCTAGACTCATGCCTCCAAAATGTCTGCTTCATGCTCAGCAGTCAGAAAGGCAAACAGAAGACTGGGAAAGGGATCAATAATAGTATTGTGTCCTGTTGTAAATCCATTCTGAATACTGTCTGTGGTAATCACTGTCACCTCAAAAAGGTTGTAAGAGTAGATTAGAGAAAGTACAGAGAGTAGAAGTGTGGAGAAGTGCAAAATACCTTCTTCCATGAGAAGAGATTAAACAAGTAGGATTCTTCAGCCTAGAAGACAGACGACGGATGGGAATATTTTTTTACCATTTCTACAATCTAGGAACTCCATGCCATGAAACGAATACCAGTGGAAAGATAATCCTGGCTGCAGTCAGAGACAGGGATATATTTTTTTATGTTCTTGCAAGACACTTGAATAATAGAGTTTGCATAAGAGAGAGGATTGGGGTTTATGCAGATCACCTGGCACAAAGACAAGTTAAATGGGTGCACAAAGGACCTCCCTGCATCTTTTTCTTTGGCTAACCTGCTGAGACACATCCTGACAGATGCTAGACTGCTATGAGGATGGCTGGGCTAAACCACAGCACCTGCATCCACCTGGATTTGGTGGCCTGTCCCGTTGTGTGGACCCTGCAGCCTCTACAGAGGGCTGCAAAAAAAATACGATTCTCTGATGAAGGCTGCATAAATAGTTTCCATTCTGGCATTTTTACTAGGCAGCAGATGTCAAGCTCTGGGTGGGCAGGGATTCTTGTCTTCAGTAGTATTAATCAAAGATCTTCTAACTAGTAGCATTTGTCAGAAGCCTAATTGCTAATGGCCACTTCTCATGGCTACTGATTTTCCACCCTCTTTTCAGGCCTTGATGGTCAGGCCACTGCCTCCAGCACTGTTGTGTGAGTGTTTACCTGATACCTGCGCTCCCTGACTCTTGGCACAAACAAGAGAGAGGTTGGTTGGTGTTGTTTGTGCCAGTGGCTGGACAGGATGCATCACCCTAGCCCTTTGTTGGACTTCTGAAGAAGAATGAGGTATGGTTAAGGCATATTTTTCATTTGGTGAATGAAAAGTTGAACTGTAACTACTCATCCCCCTCACTGCTTCTGGGCAGAGAGCTGCTGAAGTGCAGCCAAGCCTCTGCCACCCTCTGCTCTGTCCTCCAGCCCCTGTGCTCAGCACATTGAGAGCTGAGGACATGCACTTTTTCCAGGGCTGTCAAATGAACAGTGAAGGGAAACAGACTTAAAGGTTCATTTAACTGGGAAACAGCACCTGTCTTTTTAGGCGAAGGCAGCGTTTGCTTGTCACTCCTGTCAGCAGCATAGACTCTGCCCAAAAAGTCCTTTAAGGCGCATGATTGATGATGTAGGAGGGGGAGCTATGTTGTCATGCTGCAACACCTGCAGAGCTGGCGGGCCGTGGGGCGAGGGGAGGCGGGTTAGATGTCTGTCCTGGGGGACATCGCTGCCAGCACTGCTCAGCACCCCTCGCTTACACAAGGCACGCCGCCGCGGCCCAGCCGTTTCTCACAGTCCTTCTCCTAGCCACCGTTGGGGAAGGAAGGCATTGGCACAGGCAGATTTTCTCTATGAGGATGACTGGGTGTGTATCTCCTTAGTTCATCTTTCTGGGTGAAAAGCTGTTTCCTGACTGATTTTGAAGAGAAATGTAGCACTCTTCGCTTATGTGAACTTGTTGCTGGCAAGAGGTGGCACCCTGTCTTGCTCAAATTTGCCAGCGGTTCCAGTGTCCACCTTCCCTCTTCATCTTTTTAGCCTGGCTGTAAAATCACGTTGCGTTGCAGTGGTCAAGAACGACACTTGGGTGTGAAAGCAAAAGCTTACAGCAAAGGCAGCAAAGCTTATACAGCAAAGGCACCGTACCCTTGGGGTACGGTGCTTGCCCGGCGCTGAAATCACAGCAGGACTGCTCACAGGGCTTCTCAGGCAGAATGACACCTCAGTGCGGTTTGCTTAGGAAGGCTGAAAGTACGGGACTTAGAGGAGAGTGCTTAATTCATTTAGGTGCCTTTGATCTGGTCCTATGACATCTTCATCTGTTCATATTTCCTGCTGGAAAATTCACAAGAAGTCAATAGAAATAAGAGCAGACTCACAAAGTTTAGAAGAAAAACAGTGACTTTTGTTGTTTTGTTGCTTTCTCTTTATTGTTTCCTCATTTTTTATGACTCTCCCAGTATCCCCACTCCTTTTACGTCTCCTCTTGTGTGTATTTTGTTTGTATTTCCTCACTCTGGGGATCTCAGACGTTGCTGTATTTCAGTCCCCTTTCTGGGGGCCAGACTCCTGCCATCTCTCTTCAGCTGTCTCAGCACAGCTAGGTGGTGGCTAGGCTGAGCTGGTCAGGAAGGCTTCCTCTCTCATCCACGGGGAGGACCATGTCCTGAGACCATGGTTCTTCCTGCAGGAAGAAAGGCATTTCAAACCTCCCAGAGGTGCCTGCTACCCTCCATTGATGAGAAAGGGAGCCTAGATGACCAGTTTAAACTTGCAAAAGGCCAGCACTGGGTGTGATAGATTCTACCCACTGGATCTCATCTTCTTGCTCATACAGGATATTTTGCACTAGAGATTTTCTCTCCCTCACATCAGTGAGTGTGAACCATCCATGCATTCAGATGTTGAAACAAGTGATCTTGAGTGTCTCTGTCCCCTGAGGGTGAATTGTTGCACTCCTGCCCACTATTATTATTATTGTTGTTGTTACTGCTGTCGTTTCCTTCTATTTATAGAGCTTCAAAGTTTCTCAAAGAGCTACCTTTGAGATAGAACATACCAACAGTTCCATAGTGCATAGCGACCCTAAATAACAACTTAAGACAGATGAATGTATCCAGTTGAAGCTGAAGATGAGATTTCATTTGGCAGAAGATAATTGCAAAAGTTATTAATTATTGTTATTGTTGTTTATGCAGCTCTAGGCTCAAGAGCAATAGGTACTTTCTAAATACTACCGGTAGGTAGACAAAAGCGCAAAGGCATTATGATCATACCATGGTAATTTGCAGAAGGCAGAATGTGCTAATAAAAATCCTCCCTTGGAGGTTTTCCCATCTAGGACTCAGCATAAGCTGGTGAATAGTCCATAATGCTGGAAGAGGAGAGAGATGGATTCTCTTCCTAGGTTTTCTATAGGTTCCCAGTGTATCCTTGAGCATATAGTTCATTTGCTCTGAATATAACAACACGTCTACACAGCATGTTGTAGATGTTTAACTAAAGGTGAGATCTGGAAAACATTCCAACAGAAGTGTTTTGTATGAATCTCTATGTGTTTTGCAGCATGATTTTATTCAAATTGACAATTGTTGGATTTTTTTGTCTTAAGCAACAGGACCGGGTATAGATGGGACCTGTATTTATAAATCATCTTCTCTGAGGCAAGGTTAGGTGCTTTCTTACTCTGGTACTGTACCCCCCAAATACTGAACCCCCCAATACACCCCCTTCAAGTATACATATACATTATATTATTATTATACATATACATATACATCATCAAGTATACATATACGTTAAAATCTCATGGACTTCACAAACTAATGTAACTCACGTAGTAAACATAAGGACTGTGTGATTATATTTGAAATATCCTGTGGAAACAATAAGTTTGCAAATGATTTTTGAAGGCAACTGTGAGAATTTGGTGACTATCATTTTTACATTGATGCCAAAATAAATGGTAAAGCTGTGAAAAGTAAAAAGGAAAATGTGAATCAGGACACTGGAATTAACCGCACATCAGAGCATCTAATGTTGAGCAATGTAAAAATATTGTTGTTTAAATAATATTTAATTTTTACTCATTTCTGTTTATACCACCAGTTCCTTGCTTTCTTTGTATTTTCTGGTCTTGCACTACTGACATGGAAGTTTTGTATTCGTTTCTTCAATTGTTTTCCTAAAAATCTGTAGACTTTCAGAATTTGTAGAGATTTTTTTTTCTACTGAGATGTTTCATGCTTGTCATGCTCAACTAGGCTGGACTAGTCCAAGGTCTCATTAACATCCCTTCTGTGAGGACAGACCAAACTCCGTCTTTAAAGCAATAAGCAAGCAGAGCATGTTCCAGCTCCCACTCGTGTCTCTGGAAGGGTTTCTGTTGATTTGAGCTGCCTCAGCCATATGTGCCAGGCTGCTGCTGCTGCAGTCAACATCAATTTCCAAAATATACAGCTTCCATGTGTCACGTTGAAACGTCTGAGGGGCTATTGTCCTTCGGCAGGGTTGGAATATTGAAATCAAGGGCACTTGTGATCCCAGATGACACGGACACTGTTGAAAGTGTCATCAGCGGAGACATCAAAACTTGCCTCCTTGCTCAGGCCTGCCTGCATACACAGATATTTTCTTAATGGATTTCAGATAGACCTTAGGTTTGGGAATTACTGCTGTATTTTGGAACAGCAATACTTTCTGCCACTAACAAAAAGATTGCAATAAAAATGCACTTTGAGCTTCTAGTGCTTAAATGCTTCAGCCTGTGCTCTACATTGTCTGTAAACACTTCTGCTGGAATCACTGAGAATATCTGTGTGAGTGACATTCTGGATTTGGTTACAGCCCTGATCCTGCAAACATGTTTAGTTTTATTCCTAAAAAAAGGTCCCCTGATCTCTGCAGGAAGATAATTGATCACATACATGTTTGCAGGATTAGAATTTTCATCAGTACTAATTTTATCATTTCTTTTATGTTTATCTTTTTGCCTAAAATGCCTTTGTAAAGTTTAAAGGAAACTAGTTGTGACTTTTTTTTTAAAAGACAATATTTATCTCTTTATTCCCATTATATTTTTCTTCAAATATTTGACAGCATAAATTTTCTAATGAGTTTTGCAGACTACAAACCTTTAAAAAGTGCCTGAAGTCAGTGGTTTATATGATCGTAATTCAAACCACATGCCCTTTCCTTAATGGAAGGAGATTAAAGAAGAATTCTTTTGTTCGCATTTGTCCATTTATTAATACCAGCCACTTTACTACATTTGGTACAGTGAATTTCAGTCCCAGGAATCACTTTGCTGCTAAGAGTAGTCTCTGATTACCTGGGACCTGTCTGGGTAATCCTCATTAAGGGATTGCGACATCGTTTTTTAGGCCTGGGAATTAGGGGGCTTTCTGATGCTGTCTGCTTATCTACTCCATACACCCCGCTGACCCGACTCTCCAAGTTCAGCTACAGGGAAAGGGTGAAGACCCGACCCTCACTTTCCGGTCCACCCGCTTTCCCAGGCAGACGGTGCCGAGGAGCTTGCGGGCAGGCGCCGAGCTGCGAGGCCCGGCCCCGGCGCGCCGCGGGGCGCGCTCCGCCCGGGGCCGGCGCCGGCGCCGGGGGCTGCGCCAGCCTGCGCAACCGAGCGCTCTTTCCGCTCGCCGCGGTTCTGCTTTCTCGCTTTTCTGCAGCGGTTGCTTTCTGTTCCACGTTTGGCTCCTTTCTTCTCAGCCATTATTTACCACTGTTCTGCAGAGAAGCGCATTTGCTATCTTTCGGACCAGGTTTTTAGCTGTTCTCGGCCTTTCTGTGTTTGCGTGAATTCCTCCCGCTAACAGTGATAATCTCACTGCATCACCATCTGCTGCCTTGTTAATCTTCCGTTCCTGACGTTCAGCAAAACCTTGAACAATTACACACTGGCTTTTTCTGAAAGGCTGGGCATAAACTTCTAGTTCTCTCTCTAGTGCTTCCTGTTTTAATGAATGCCAATTTTTGATTGCTTACTCTTCTTAAATGTGAATTAAAGTCATATCGTTTTAGAAATACAGTATTATAATTCTTCGGATTACTGGAATGGGAAAAAGGCAAAAAGCTGTGTTGCTTTTCGCAGTTAACTGGTGTGCTCTGATCTGCTAGTGGCCTGGAAACAGGTTAGGCGATTGCGTTTGCTGTGGCTTGCGTACTGGTGGAGCCCATTTTTCTGCCAAGATATGCAAAACCGAAATATTTTTCAAAACTTTTTGTGGTTTCCAACACTCCTGTTCTGGAAAGGCTTTTGAGCTAGGAAGAGACTTGGTTTGAGAAGGAGGGAGAGCAAATTCAAATTCCTTCCCTGTCTGATTCACATCTGGGCTGAAACCTCTCTCCTAAGCCCCACTGGTCTTCCCCTCACTGCCCCCAGGTGCTGCAGCACAAAACCATCCAGGTAGACATTTTGCACCCTGGTATCTGCTGAATCTGAAACGTTCTGCAGCGCTATGAGTTTTTGAGATAATGCAGATATGTTTTCAAACTTCAGTGACTGCTGAGGAATAAAATTCTCATATTTTCTTCTGCTGTGCTTCGCTGTTTCCCCTTCATGGCCTACAGCAAGTGTACTCTGCAAACCACAAAATGAAACCCCATGTAATTCAGGCAAACTCATTAGCATACAACAAGTTTTATTGTTTTATCTTTTCTCTCTTCAACCCCCACCCCCCGCCCAGAGATAAGCCTGCATTTGAACCGCTGCTACCTCTGCAATACCCGCCGTCCTGCAGCCTGACACAATTTCCTCCTGTAAAACATGGGTTTTCTGCAGCGTCTGGGGGGAGTCAGCTCTGCAAACGCTCCCCAAAACCCACCTCTCAGTGGCAAAGGAGCCTGGCACGGGACAGGGCCAATGGTTCTGTGGAAACTTCCATGGAGATTCATCCAACGTGTTGTGTAAAACGCAAAGTATTGTGTGAAATTGGGGGGGGCGGGGGCTGGAGCAAAAATCGTGCTGGCTGGTTCACCTTGTCTGCGGTGGGGTGATACAGTGCAAAGGACTCTGAGAGCAGCCATGTGACACCTCCGGCTTGACTAGACTTCGAGCTGCTTGGGCTCTCATATGATCCCCTAAAAATAGCACCTTATGTTTCCCATCGTTACTATCCAGCTATTTTAATTAGCCTGTGGTCTCTAGTTTTTGCTTTGTGATTTGTAAATAGGAAATATTTACGCTAGGCCAGTAACTCCGCGTTCCTCCAACCTCTTTACTTAGGTGGATTATAGCTGTGTTTATAAAATACCTAATGCGTTTGTCCTGATACCCCCTAATATTACTGGCTTCTACATAATGTTTTTAAAGAGAACTAGTTTTTAGATCACTCACACTATTTACAGGCATTTTTTCCCTCGTCTGACCTGTCACAAGTGTGCTCATTTTTTAACCTTTAGTTGAAAAACTGATTCATTGCCTGTCCTGGGACAGGCCAAGCCTCCCCTGCAAATTGCAAAGTGCTGTCGGTTCCCGCTGATTTCACTGACAATTCCTGATGGCTTGGAAGGGAAAGATTTCCAAAATAAATTGGTGCCCAGTGGGTAGATAGGTACCTAACATGGTTTTCGGCTATTTTAGATAGTGCTGTCTCTGAAAATATTTCCCAGGTAGAACAGTGCTTTGCAGGATTAAACCTTTACTTGCAGAACAATTTAGCCATATTCTGATGCTTAGCGTTTCCTGTAGTAAGTTTCTTTTCTGCCACATCTGTCTTCCGCTCTTGGCAGAGTGTTTAATAGTGAAACAGTTATACAAAAGCATCCTTTTGGGGTTCTGCAGATATGATCAATGTATGTGAGGTGGCTGTCTTACTGGTAAAAACAAGAATTTGCCCCTGACTGCAGAGTCAGTTTGATTTGGGGGAAATAAGTAGGATGTGGCTGTGACTGACATCCTTGCCAAAACTGTCGCTGAGGCTGTGTCTTTGGAGTCTTTCTAGCCTATGTTCTGTCCCTGAAAGCCATAAGAGGGCTGCTGAACCCCAGTCTGGTGCCATGGCCAGACACATCCCAGGGTTTTAGGATGAATGTTCAGGGCTGGAATCCAGAATAGTCATCTCTGAGTCAGCTGAGTGCTGGTGATATTGATGGAGCAGCAGCAGGGAGAGCAGATCAGGCTGTAGAAGTTCTTTTAAAACTGAATTTAAGGTCATATTCATAGAGCTAAAAAGATGGACAAGGAGATGGTGGAACCATCTGCCGGCAATCACAAATGCAGTCAAAGCTGAAAGGTACCAAAGTTTGTTGGTTTCAGGAGAAATCTGATTTCAGAGAAGAATCTTAGCATATTGTCTTTTGGAAAATAATATCTTTTACTACTTTCTGAGGGCGGGATGAAGATAACTTTGTTACTGTATTATATTAAACACCATATTATAAAATTCTGAAAGGTGAAATCAGGGAAATATTTCTTTTTGCTTGAACCATGCTGAAATGTCTTCCACAGCTTCCTTTTGCAGAGGATTTTTACTTTGTCAGGCTTCACTCAAAGCTGCAATAAGGACAAATAGAGAACACTCGAAGGGCTTCAAAAAGTAGAATTTCTCTTCCTGTCAGGAGACTCTCTAGGAGTCCCTGGAGTTGGGACCAATAAACTCCAGCTACTGACAAGGTTTGAGCCCTAAGGCGTAGCCCTGGAAAGAGGCTGGGGGAGAGTTCTGTGCCTGTCTCATTGCACAAATTCTGCACTAGCAGTGGATAAGCAGATGTTCCAGCAAGGTGGAGAAATGGCCCAAGGGAAGAGGCTGTGAGACTGCTACTGGTACTCAGGTGCTGGGGACCCTTCTGTCCTCATCTACAGCTGCTCAACTGGGTTTGTCAGGACAGAAATTGGTTCAAACCTGGATGTGTAAGGGGCTGGACGCAGAAGTGGATACAGGCAGAGAGGAACATGACAGAGATCTGCTCTTCGTTTCCCCTCATACCAGGTGCCGCACAGCCTGTGTTGGTTAACAGGAGGTGCTGCGCAAAAAATGCAGCCTTGATCTTGTTCCCCTTTGGGTGAGAAAATATCTACAGCAATACTGAGACATATCCCTCCCTTAGGACCCTCGAGTCTCTGCCATCTCCTGGAGACAGGGGAGAGGGGTGGGTTTTGAGCTTTTGCACAAAATCCAGCTGCAGGAGGAAGCAGTGATGCTTTCACATTCAGTAGAAAATGTGCAGATGCTCAGGCAAGTCCAATGCCTCCTAGAAGAGAATGCAAAACTGGAGACCTCAACTCATTTCCAATCATTCTCTGTCCTTCAGCAAGGTATGAAATGCAAAGATTGCAAGAGGAGGAACAAGTGGAACACGCCCTCCCAAGAAACTGGAAGCATTTCTATCATCAGAGAAGGTGTGTATTCAGATCAGCTTGAGCACGGAAGGAAGGGATTTGGGTCCAAGTCGCTGACTTACTGCAGGAATGGGATAGAACTGGCAGCCACCTCTCCATCCAGACAGGTCCCATGGAGGTGGAGCCTCCCTGCTGGGAGACAAGCTGGGGGGACTGCTGTCCCAAGAAAGCAGGTGAAGCCGCATCTGGTTTGCACCATCACTCCTTGCTCGGCACTGTGTTGCTGCGGCACTCCTGGGCACACCCAGGAGCAGATATGCAGGTGCCAGAAACACCCCTAGAGAAATGCAGGCCTTGCAAGACTTTAGGTGGGGCACAGCAATATCTACCTTCAAGTGTGGAGATCAACATGCGGAGCAGGTGAAGGTGGTGTCCTGCTGTGGGACATGTCCTACTCCATGGTTCACTGCTTTTGTTCAGCTGATATGACCCTGGGGCTGCTCTGTCCAGCCGATGCTCTGCACTCACCTGTCCGGTGCCCAGAGATCAAATTGTGGCACTGACTGTGATAACAGTCAACAAATCGTTTAGTCTGTGGCTGCCAGGTAAGAACTGAACCTGCAGTGCTCTGCTGGACAAAAAGTGCTGTAAACAGACAACTGAAAACTCAATATAGTCGTATTGTTCTCATGGGTTATTAAATAGGCCCCTTGTTTCTTAATGCCATGAGAATTATAAACCATTTACTTTCTACAACCAAAGCAGTTTGATGCTTGCATTTTCCTAGTCTAGGGTGGCATGTTTTCATTTCTGTTTATAATGAGTTCCAGTTTTTGGTTTCCATGTACCAGGGACTTTTCGCATGTGATGGATCCATTGACCCCTCGGGGTCTGCATATTGCTTCTCTGGGATTTGCAGCTAAGGTAACAAAGGAAAAAAATCTGTCTCTCTCAGTAGGGCAGAACTCCATTTATTTCCCTGGAGAAAGTGTGAAGGGATGCGATACAAGTCAGAAAAGGCTGAAAGCTACTGCTTTTGCATAAGGCTCTCATGTCTGTATTCCCAGTCTTGCCAAGCATACAAAGTTTCAAGTGTTCGTGTGAAAAATGGAGTTCATTATACATACATACATACACACATACATACATACATACATTTTCTGTTGGCATGTTTGTGCAAATTGCTTACTCTTTTCCTATAAATTTAGAATTTCAGTCCAAATTGCTGTCTACAAAAGTTCAGTGTGATCTGTTATTGCTCTACACTCACTGAAAGGAAGCAGCAGGAATTTTTGCGTTTTAAATCTCCTGGGAGCAGGATAACAACATCTAAGTGCCACTGGGTTGTGTTTGCTGTGTGTTATTCAGTAATTTTCCCCAGAAGTGGTTTTATTTTAATGACAGGCCATCTGATCCCAGAGACTCATCTGAGCACTGAATTTGCAAATATATGTATTTATTATCATCATATTTGAATAAGCATAATGCCTATCCCCAGATTTGTGTCCTTTCAAACCTGGAGTCAGTAAAGCACATTCATCATGATGAATAGTGTTAAACCCAGCTGCTTTCATGTGAGAGGCCTGTTTTGGATTTTCCAAGCAATCAGCCTCCCTTCCTGCACTAGCAGTTACCATTTCTGTAGGGGTTTTTCTAGTTGCGATTCAGCCTCTAAGCAGTTCACAAGTTCATGGGCTTACAGAAAGCAGGGCTATACCTGCCTCTCTTCATAGACAGCAGGGGTGGGTTTATTTTTAGCACAAGTATTCCAGAAATACATTCCACTCCTCTTTAGAAATGTATGTGTGAGACAGACACACATATACAGACAGTTTTGTGTACGTTAGTGGCAGTGGGTGCATGAAAACTACTTTTCCACTATCTGTTTTCATCCCAGAATTTTTTTTCCAGTGTTATCTCTGGTGTCTCAGTTCCTAGGTGCCATGACTCATGATGCACCAGATCTTTGGGCATAAGTGCTCTCATGGGTGCAGGGCATGGGTAGCTGTTAGAAGTATGTAGTTTGGGGCCAGAACTTAGCAGAAGTGCCCTGATGTTTGGCAAGACCAGCATTCAGTTTGGGGTGAGTTAGGAGAAGCACTTCAGCACCAAAAGCCCAGACCGGGCATTTAAAAGAGCAGGCTTTGCAAAATCTTTCTGCTGGAATCTAAGGTGAATGATACACCTCTCCCAGGTGGGGAATCCAAAGCCAAAGGTTGCTTTGGAGAAGGCAGGTCATTGTCCCTCCAAGGACCACTAAGCTTAGGCTTGCTCTTTGATCACCAGGAGGATTGGTTCATCACAAGGCTCCTGGTGCTTGGAGATTCTCAGGAAGCAGATACTGCATCGTTGTTGCCTTGCTCATGCTGTAGCAATGTAATTAGCAGCACTTTTTAAAATGCAAATGAGCACTGGGCTTACATGGAGCCCTGTGCTGCCATGGAAGCAGGAGTTGGGCTGTAACCACAGGAGGTCCTGCTCTTCATTTTGCTGCAGGCTGTGGCTCAAGTCCAGTGTGATGCTGAGCCCTGAGAGAGCCCCGTGACTTCAGTAGGGAGCTCTGTGCACTCAGCGTGGCACAGGGTGCAATCCATTGTTTATATCTGCAGTACAGAAACCTAGCTTGTTGACTTCATGGCATATTTCTCCTGTTATTCAACATCCTATTGCAGTTTGCCAATGAAACTCAATGCTGGCGTGTGCCTCCCAGGAGGGCGGCTGGTCTTGTTTGCTTTGGAAGGACAGTGGAATGGGGTCCTTACTCCAAGAACGCTGGATGCATTTGTCCAGCCTTGATGATGAAATGAGCTATTTATGAAAAAGCACCGGTAGGACAGTAACGTGTTATTCATGTGCATACTTCTTAGGCAGTATTTTTGATGGTGCTCTTAATGAACGTTTTGACTCCCACCTGTAGAGACAAAAATGCAGTGCTTTAAGTTTGAATCACCGGCAGTAGCGAGCCAATCGCACAGCATTACTTTCTGTATTAGTTATCTCTGAAGCATTACCAATGGCGAATCTGAATGTAAAAATAGCAGATGACTGTTTGTTTCATCTGTCTGTTACTTGACACCGCATGGTTATTCCAATACGTATGTTTGCCTCTTCCCCACCATGATCTCCGTTTGGTTTCCCCTTGCCTGATAACTATTTAAATACATTTTACTAACTTTGGATTCCTTGCTCACTTCACTTCACCTGGCTGGGCAGGTCTGCGAGGGCTCAAGGGTTAGCTCCTCCGCCGTTATTGATTTATTTATTTTGCAGTGGTTGTTTCTATTAAGTTAAGAATGTTCAGAAGGAGAGTCCGAAACACATAAATAATGGGAAGTGCTAGTAGTAAGCAGGCTGCTGTAAAATGTGCTGGGGCTTTGACTTAAGGGAAGAAAGTGCAGCCCTGCACTGTCCCTGATCAGGAAGCTGGAACACAGAAGGTAAGGGGGAAGCGTATGGGTGCTTTTAAAGCAGGGAAATGGTGAAGAGTGGTGGTGTCTGAGCATGTGAATGTGTGTGCACTCAAGGAGCAGTTGTGTAATTGATCAGATAAAAGAAATCAAACAGCATTTCTGTCTTTTTTTCAGTGATTAGAGGTGGAAAGTCCTTTCATTTAGACCAGCATTTTCTGCTCTGAAAAATGCAGGATTGTCTCTGAAAGTATGTGTGTGGAAAGAGACATAGAGATATAGATTTGTATGCAGTGATTACTGTTTATTACACATATAATTATTTGGTAAAGGGGTATGATCTTTTTAAAAGACCACTAAATTGCTATGAAGCTCCATTTATTTGTCCTGTGCATTGTTCTGTAAGCAACTTTAAGCAAATACACATTGATTTTATTTTCCAGATGATTACTGCCTACAGATAAGATACTCCTAAAAACTTCAGTGAGTTCTGTAGGGGTTAAAGGCTTTTTTTTTTCTCTTTTTGGAACAAATAGGAAGGGAATAATTTAAATATTTTATAGAGAGCAATTAGTATGCTACGGAGGCTGAAAAAGTAAAATAGTTCACATACCTAGGCAGTGCTAAGAGGCCACTATAAATGACTGTGACTATGACTTGTATCCACTTTTAATCACTGGAAAATTTCTTAAATGGCATAAGCTTTTCTCAGTCCAGTTGTTGCAGAACTTCTTAATCTGCCATCCCAAGGAACTACATTTTATTAACCTAGTTGCAAAACTCAGCAGCAAAATAAGAACAGAAATAATTAAAATTGAGCTTGACAAGCCAAACTGCTTATGCTTCTTTAAACGGCCCGTGAACAGGCAATCTGATTAGTTCTGAGTAGGGAAAAGTTCTCCAGCAGCAGGCCAAAGCGACCGGTTCACGCTGACTGTCTTGACGGTATCAGTTGGAGAGTCCCTCTCTAGTCCTCTGCCATTGCTGGGGGGGAGCCTGGGGAAAAGGAAAAGTGAGAAGAGATAAGAAGGAGAAATAAGCTTTCTGGACAGGATCAAAGCCCACGGCTCTTTTCTGTCACTTCTTCAGAGAATGGACCATGTAAAAAGCAAATGCCCTTGGTTAAATGATTGAAGGATGAGACCTGTGGAAAATACTAGCAAATAAAAGATTGACAATATATTGGGACCCCACAACAACTACATTTCTACATCCTTCCAGACTTGTCAGTGGGAGGGTATTTACATACATACTCACAACTTAGTCACCAAAACAGTTGTAACAGGCACTCACCAGTGAACTTGAAGGCCACAGCTGGGTGAAAGTATGCAGGTGTAATTGCATCCCTGCAGCACAAACAAAAAGCACATGGAGATTTTACTCTGTAGCCTCTTATTCCTACCTGCTTCTCTGAAATGTTTGTCTTTCTGTGCTTGCGTTACTAGAGCTGTGCAAAAGGCCCATGAAAATGTAAATCCCTCCAAGTCCGGGAAAAAATCCAAATAACCCTGTGAGCCAGGTTAAGAGAAAATACCACTCATCTGTATCAGTCTTTCCATTCTTTAGTCTAGCTGAGTTTACTCACACAGAAAGTTGCTGGCAGAGGCAAATTCTGCAAGTGGTTTTTAGCTGCAGGCTTCGCTGTGCTGGCTTGCCTGCAGCTGGGGTGCCAGGTCACACAGAGCTTTGTCTACTATAAGCGAGCGGGTGAGTTCGTTGCGTTTAAAGCTGGTGTACATTGCTTGAGGTAGTGTCGCATTTTGGGACCAGCGGTTTGTGAGCCAGCTGACAGGTGTGTGGGGAAAGGGAACGTGGTGGGGGCTGCATGTGTGCACTGACAGGGGAACTTTACCCTTGAGAAAAGGTTGTCCCTCTTCAATCAAGCCCGCATACGTTTTTGGGTGGGTTAGTGATTGCTTATACATACTTATCTATAAGTATGTGTGTGTGTGTATATATATTTGTCTGTGTGTATTAAGCTTGGTGCTTTGTGACTATGCTGCTGCTTGCCAGGATTTTATGGCTTTCAAGTGTGTATGGCCAGATAGACTGCCCCTGAGACCCCTGTCCCTTGGCAGCCCCAGAGAAACGGAGGCAGCATTGAAACTGTAAGAGGACAACCCTTCCCCAGAAACAAGGTTTCCCTCTCTCTTGAGTTCCCCTGCCAAATGATCCTCTCTGGACTGGCATAGAAAGCAGATATTTAATTATAGTCCTAGGTTTCTTTATCATCCATCTCCTGAGCTTTCAAATAATGATATACAAGAAGGCATTAACTAGTAATGATTAATCTAAATCATCTGGTAACAGTCAGACCAATCTTCGTATGAGCCAAGCCGGTCAAATAGTGATGCACTTTTATTTTCAGTCTTTCACAGAGCTACACACCAGTAGTTTCGGGGATGCTTTCCCTATTACCTATACACTATGTCTGAGGCTGTTTTGGGAACTGTGATAGGGCTATGACAGTCAGGTACATGAAGGCCACCTACCTCATACTTTCCACTTGGAAAAGATGGAGATGAAAATCTCTGCAATTTTTTGAAAAGTCTCTGAGAGAGATGCATGTGGTTAACATTTGACTACACCTTAACAAGCAGAGTCAGTAAACAGCAGTATCTGGCAGTTTATAGCTACTGCAGATCCTCAGTCTCAGATGTGCCTCTCTCTATCACCTTTACCTGGATCAGACATAAGCTGTCACACCTGAAGGTCAGCTTGGCTTGCCTGCCAGCTTCATTATAGACCCTTGTTAAAATTCTGGACACTTGTGATGGCTTCTGTTCTGTTGAGATATATTTCAGATGTGTCCCTGTCCCCATCCTTTGCGTGTTTCAAAGCATAGGGCTCCATTGTGCAGAAATTGGAGTAAGTGCCCAGGAGTGTGTGGGATGCGGGTGCAGAAGCAACAGCATGCTCAGAGGTAACTGGACCCTGCAAGCCACATCCAGGGTTTGTGCTGGGGCAGTGCGGCAGCGTTCCTGATCATGACGTTTTCGTTCACTGAGACTCTGTTTTGACTGATCTGCTTTGAAGTAGTGACATTAGAACTTAGTCTGTTCCTCCAAAACTGAGAAATTATTCTTTGCTCAGGCTTGTGAATTGAATGAAGCCATAGACAAGTAAATAGAATCACAGCTTGGGGTGTGGGGGTGAATTGAGGAGAAGGGCTGGGGCAGAAGAAGTGGCTGGTGACAGTACTGGGCTGAGGGTGATGCTATTGCCTGCCTGCAGGGTTCTTCAGAGGATCTGAATGGTCTGGAAAAGCACTGTGATGACAGCATCACTGAGGTTGCTTGGGGGACTGATTCAGCCAGAGTCATTGGGCTGTCCCTTAGGGAACAAGTGTGGGTTCTGCTTAAAACTCATGTTATTTTCCTTCCTGTCTTTTGCATATATCCTTTACAAAATAATCACAAGAAACACCTTAGCATGTGCATTAACTGTAAAAGAATGAGGAATTGCCTTGGGAACACACCGTTAAATCATAACAATGAATCAATCTCTGAATAGGAAGAGGTAGTCTGTATTTCCCAGGGGAAAAAAAAAACCAACTGTTGCAGAGTGAAGAGGAAACTGGAAGGAGCTTGCATCTTGATCAGGACAAGATCACTGGCTGGCTTTTGCTCCTCAAAAGGAGGAAAACAGGATGGCCTCCAGAGATAATACCTGGAGGCAAGGGTGGGTGGGCTCTCCCCTGGCCTCTCAAAATCCTCCCATAGGTGGATAGCTGTCCCATGGCCATCTTCCAGACAGCAGGCAGGAGTAAGGCAAGCCACAGCTTTTGTCCTTCAGCTGGAACGGCTCTGTTATAATCACAAATGGTCGAGGAGCATTTTGTCATCAGAGGAAAGATGTTACGTGAATGGATGGTTGTGTGCTTGAGTCATATGCTCTGGCATGTATATAAGTTTGCATTTCCCTACCTGACACACTGCTTGCTCAAGAACTGAACTTTTTTGACTGCACTTGAAAGCTATAGCAAGGTGTAACTAAGAAATAGCTCTATTCCTGCAGCCTGAGACAGAAAACCTTGAAAACAAAGCCTCCGCCTTCTCTTCCTCTCTCTGGTACATATATCTATTTGTCTTTGGTAACATAAGACAGGTATTTCAGGATATTGCATATCCCTAAATCTCATGGTATTCAGTGGGTGAGAAAACCACTTAGAACTTGAAACAATTTTTAACCTAGCATGTACAAATGGTTTGAATTCTTTTCTTTGTAGAAAACAGATTCAGCAGAATCCTTGTCCGAACCCTGGAAATATCCAGAAGATATAAAGGAAAGAAGCAGGTGAGACTATCAGTAAAAGAATAATGCTTGTTTTCTGCAAGCCTGTTATTTCCTGAGACTGTATCCTGTGTGAGTGGGTGTGTGTCAGACTCTTTTTGTCAGAAACTTAAATGGTCTAAGTGCAAACTTGGCAGTGCAGATGGTATCGGTGTGCTGGGGCTGATGAGGAGGGCAGTGTACGTGGGGGATGGTTTCAGATTCCCCAGCCTGGAAAGAGAAGTGAGGCATGGCTGCTGGCTAGCTGCAGATTTCCTTGTGTAGGTCATGGAGGAGAATACACCTGCTTCCCTCCTGTGTCTAACATACTTGCTGGTATCATTACAATTTTCCCATGATGGGCTGGGACTGTCTGGCATGCTCCTTTACAAAGCATCCAAGCCAATACATTTATTTTCTTGTCCATGTATTTTTCTTCCCTTCCTCCTTTGTAATCTCCCGTCTCTAGCCATTGCGAAGATGTGGTACTCTACAACTTTCCCTCTTCTGTGGGAAAATCTTCTTGCTCCCACTCAGGAAGTAAAAACTGGGAAGCTTTCATCCTCTAAGCCTTGCTTGAGACTAAAGGAAAGGAGATGAATACCTGTCACATCAGCCAAAATCCTGTCAGTGCTCAGTGAGGGGCCTCTCCCAATGCAGTGTCAGCTGTCACCTTGAGCTAGTGAGGAAGGCTTGAGTCATTGTGATCTCAAAGGGAGATATTGGTATCAAGAACCTGAGGTGGAGCTGAGATCTTTGCAGTAAATCAGTCACCTGCAATTCTGGATGGATTTCACTATATGATATAATGCCAAGCGACAGCACCATACTCAGCTGAAGGATTTTTTTTTTTACAGAGGCTCAGATAAAGTACCATGCCCTACGAAGGGCAGTGGGAAGGCACCTTTTTGCCTTGGCATGTTTTTGCCTTGATTGACAAAAGTTAAGCACTTAAGTGATTCAGAAAACATAGATTTGGTTCCCTGCCCTGCCACAGATACCCTGTTTGATCTTGGGCAAATCAGTCAGTTGAAGCTGGGCCTTAGCTGCTGATCTGTAAATGAGACAGAAATCCTGCTTGCTATGGGAGAGTATATAAGGATAGATAGCCATGAGGTGTTGATGTACCATGTTACTGGGGAGCTGTATAAATATCTCAGTGTATAATGACTGACCTAGTTACAGACAGTGGCCTTCTCCAGTCAGACATTTAATGCCAAGAAATTAACTCTTTGGGTTCAGTTGCTTAAATGTCACTTGTCTGTGCTGACTTCAGGTCATAGGAGGAGAACTATCCCTTTGCCTTGTAATTCTCGTAGATTTGTGCTGTTTGTCAAGTGCTGCACCTGCCCTTTACCTGCGTTAGTCATGCACTCTGTGTCTTTGACTTCCTCCATCATGTCTGCATGTTACTGACTCTTCAAAGGCAGTGGATAGGGCTCAGGTAATGGAAGGAGTGAACAGGAGTTGCAAGAAAGCCTCAGTCCAGATACAACCCTTTCTGAGAGACATCTCCTTCTTCCAGACTTGACAGGACTCTTGGCAGGATGGGGCATTTGGAGGACATTGGGAAAGGCAGTCTGGAGACCAGCTGGAAATAACTGTTGGGTCTTTGCCATTGAACCAGAAAGGGAAAGGTAGAGAGACTTGCCATGATTCTCCATAGCTGTTGCAAGCAGTCTCTGTTCTTCCCATTTTTCTTCACCTGAGGTCTTCATCTCCCAGTCCTTGAAGCTTTGTGGTCTGAGCTGAAGAGGTAAGCGCTCCAGCTGGGGCCTGGAAGAAGTTCCTATCCTTTGGGGAAAGGCCACGGGGCAGGGTACATAACACATGGTCATTAGCTGGGTAAATTCCCTCCTTGCATTCATGCTTCCACCAGGTTGCACTGACCTTCCTTAAGCTGTGAGTCCCCGGTTCCAGCTCCCATGGCAACAGATGCACTAGCTTCAGTGGAGCTCACTGGGAGAAAAAGACTTCAGCTGTCTTTTCTTCAGAAAAAAATGGTTTGATTAAACAAATAAAACCACAATCAAATACATTTTAATGACATTTCCCTGAGAAAGATAATTGGAAATATTTTTTTTTTATCATTTGGAATATTTACTTAGGGAAATTTCAAAACGAGATCATACTCTGTTGCAATACCATCAGAGTATTTTTTGACATAGAAAATAAAATGAAAAGTTTCAGTTAATGTTAAATAGCATATATCCTCTCTGACTTAAGGACATTAATAATATACTATTGTAACTATTAAGTTATATATTACATGCTACTTCTCATGGCCTATAGTGTAAAAATAGTGAAATAATCTGAATTGAAAAGTTCATTTTTTTAAATTCTGAATGAAATTTTGAAATTTAATTTATCTTCAAAATCTTTATTACATGTGAAATTTCAACAACAACCTAAATGAGAACATCCTCCCATCACACACACACAAACACATTTCCAAAAGACAATATTGTCCACAGGGTGGCAATTCAGATTGGCAGCCAGCTCTGCTGGTCCAGTCTGGGACGGCATAACATCTACCACACCACTTTTAGGTTTAGGTATTCTAGTGAATATTGCAGAAAAGAGCAAAATTACTCTGTCTCAAATGCACTGCCGTTGTCAGTGGTGAGTGATACAGGTTAGAAAATCAGAATTGTCTAGAGGACATGATTTGGTGGCGTAGCAATGTGTTATCAGTTCCAAATCCCTCCGCATGTTGGTCTGAATGCCACATGGGGGTGAGGTTTGGCTCTTCAGAGATGTTGGATTTCACTTTACTGTGGTTACAGTTACTTATGTAGCCCTCTGGATAGTGCACCAGTGTCGGCTTAGGAAGTAGATGTATTTAGAGTCACCAATTCTGTTCTCAGTTATTCTACTGACGTCAGTAAAATTACTCTAGATTTATACCACTGTAACTGAGAACAGAAGCTGGCTCAAAGTCAAGAACAGCGTCTCCTTTTCTCTGGCCCAGGACAAGCTGTTCAATACACAATTGCTGGGCCAAATCCTCAAGGGGAAAGGACCCAGTCTACACTGGTTTGGTTCAGACACATGGTTCCTTCACCTTGCTTTCCAGTGCAATGATCAAAGATCTGATGCTGGAATAGCTTAGGTCACCTTGTTCTATGCTAGTCATTTCTGTCAGTATTTGGGATCTTCACCCTAAGCTGGACAGATACAGTTCTCCACCCTCCATCAGCTGGAGCAGGTATTTGCTTTTGAGCAAAGTGGTTCCCCTTTCCCCAAGAAGAATTCACTTTGGTTGCCCTTTATGACCAAAAAGCATAGGTGAAAGTGATCTTGTTAGATGAGGGAAATGGAAGCTTGTGCTAATAGCTTTCATCTTAGGACCATCTTAATCCAGAGGTTGCCTTTCTTGACAGTTCAAAGAAATGTGGCTGGAGGACCACTGTCTCTCTTGCCAGGCAGCTCCGCTCCTTGGTGAGGGTGTTGTGATCCTGCCCCTGGCCCATGTGCGCCGAGGGCTGCTTAGAGAGGCAGTGTGCCTGGAGCAGCCCGGGCAGCAGGGCAGATCAGAGAGTGCATTTGGCTCCAATGCAGCCCAACATGACCAGCTTACACACCCTTGGCAGTCCAAGCAGCCCAGCACAAGGGAAGTTCAGGTATTCTACACGAGACTACAGGGGTTTTTCCTTCCTCCTGGACATCCTTCTGACTCCTTGTCTCTGATAGGGACTCACAGGGTGACCTTTAACTCCTTGACACCTTTTTGTCTGTTTCCCTAAACGCACAATTGAAGGCAGCAGCACTATGATCGTTGACTGACAGCAGCACGCTCAATAGCCATTCATGTACTGATCACTGCTGCCATGCCGGGTTTTCTGGCTATACCCAAGAGAGCTCACTGAGCCAGCCCTGCTTGTGCTAGCGAGGAGCTGCCATCAGCCAGGAGTGTTGTCTCGGCCTGATGACACATTCCTGAACAGGCCTGTCTCCACGCAGCCCTCTCATCTGATTATGAGCTCCTGTGTGTGCTATGAACAATCTCACCGCTATGCAAAAAAGTCATCAATTCATTAGCGATTCTCCTATTTCCTGTGGTAAGAAGTACTATTTGCTGTCATGATGAGCCCCTAGAAGCCCAAAGCAGCAGCCTGTATGCAAGTAGAGCACACCGCTGAATGCACCTCAGCCAGCAGTCACCACAGGGCTCTGAGTTTTGGGCTGGAACTGTGGATGGATGCCATATAGACAGCACCACATGAAGCAACCAGCTCACAAAGATTTAAAAAAAAAAAAAACTTCCCTTCCTCTCCCTTCTCTTCCCATCCTCAGGGGGAATGCAATGCTGCTGACTTCAGACTGCTATGCAACTCCCAAGAGTGCTGCCAAAATGCCACCGCGATGTCTCATGGCACAACATTTCAGCCAAATACCAGCCCAAGGGGGTGGGGGAACCAACCGGCACTTTATATATTGCAGCAGCAGTGATGTCACACGCTCCAGCCAACTGCGCCGGTTTGCCCAGCTCCTGCCTAGTGAAAAAAGTTGACATTCAGTCTATGCCAGACCAGGAATAGTCTCTGTAATTTAATCTCCTCATCATAACTTGCTAGGCACTTAAGAGAGCCACTGAAAAAAGCCTCCTATTTAAAAGAGATGGGAGGTTGGTTTCTGATTAAGCTCCTTGAAATCTGTACATTCATGCAAGCTTCTTTGGTAGCTCGTATCAGATGATGCCTATTGCAAACACCTCATATGTTTCTCAGCATTTCCCAAACAGTTCCAAACACCCAACGTTGCTTTCCTCTGTTTTGAAAATAGACCAAATTCAGACATCCTTAAATGTTTGAACTAACTGAATCCTGACCTAAGTTCAAACACTGCACCTTTCTTGCTGGCTGCCATGTTTGTCCAAAAAGGTAAAGAAATGGGATTTTACCAGGTTATTAAACCAGCCATGAACAGCTGCTTTGCCCAAAGTTCAGAAGTTGCTATCATACCTATACAAGGGATAGCTAGATCAGTACAGTGCTGCTGTTCCCATCCAGTCCCAGTAGTGATCTGCACCTTGAACCCTTGATGTAGACACAGCTTTTCCAGCTTGAAACATTACACTGCCTAAGTACTAGTAGTATGGCCGGGCAAGACAAAGATCTGCACAAGGGTTTCAGAGACAGTGACAGTCGCTATTCTTTTTTTAACCAATGGTGCTGAGTTGTTTTTGTAACAGTGATTCCATCTAGGAAAACAAGTGCTGAGATTACATCATGATCTCCATGTTTATTGTTACCCTACTCACTTTTCAGCAAATGTTCTCAGTTTACAAGGGACAAGATGTTTCTTCGGACCTCTGTTCATGAGATCTGAAAGCCAAGCTTCCTCCTAGTTCAGGCACCACCACCAATAAATAGTGATAAACATTGTGCCACTGGAATTTAGTCAACAGACCCGTTGATGAGTGAAACAGAACATAATCACAATCTCCCACGGCTGTGTTGGCTTTGCACAGTTAAGAGTACCAGAGAAGCAGTAAAACTGTAACTTAACCTCTGAGCAAAGGGATAACTGAGTACACATCTCTGCAATGAGGATGCCCTTTTACATCTGGCTTCAACCAGACATAGAATTGGGGTTTTTTTCTTTGCTTTTACTTTTTTTTACTCAGACATCTTAAACAGACCACAAAAATCTCTGACTGGTATAGGCTTGTCCCTAAACTAACACTGGCAACTGTCCTTCCTCAGGTAAGGTATAGGAGACCACCCCAGTGGGTGAACCCTTGTTGCCACTTTTGCCAGTGTGTTTTGAACACCACAGGCTGACAAAAAATTTCCTTAGAGGGGACCCTTGCTTCAGGAAAATCTACTGTATCTACACCTATGTGCTACTTGCATTACCTCCGGGCCAGGCAGTTCTCCTTGTAGGAAACTAATATATTCTTGCAAAGATTAAGCAAACTAGCCTGAACCTTGGGAGTCTCCACAGCAAAAGGACAGCAGCAATGCATGTTCACCATAGCTGAGCTTTCCTTTAGCATCTCCTGACTCTGGTTCATGAATGGAAGCAAAAAGACATTTTGTTTACTGCCCCTCACCACCCCAGCTGTTCAATTTTCCTCTGCTTTACAACAGGGACAGTGAAAAAGATGGACTTTCAAACCTCAGCTGCATTAGTTCCCAGTCCACCAGACTGACATCTGTCTATACTTGTTGGCAGTAGTAAGTCATACGCAGGTGGAGTGGAGGCTCATGTTTTCCTCTGCAGTCCCTCTGAAAGTGTGGCACAGCAAGGATGTAGAGAGCAGTAGGGAAGAAGTCATCTGGCACAACCCTTCTTTTTAGCCTGGAGACATCATCCAGCCTTTGACTGACAGGAAACCATTGCTCACTCAGCTGTTAATCTCTGTTGGGGCTACCAGAAGATGTTGGAAGTTGTGATAGTTGTTTGCTAGGAACCTGACTGCACTCCATAAGCTACCAAACCCTCAAGGTATCTGTTTATTATCACTCTGGGATGGATACCTGTCTCTTTTGGCAAGAAAGCCTGTAAATCACTCCAAAAATGGTTGTAAAATGTGAATGAACAAATAAATGAATTAATACAGCATGAGACAATCTGCAGATCACGCAAACAAATGTCTTTGTTTTCAAATTGCAGAGTTCACTTAAGATCAAAAAATGCTGAAGGTCAGAAAAGTCCCGGGACAATCCTTCTGTCAAGTCTGCAACACTGGACTATTTCTACCTCCTCACTAAAGATGGTCAGAAATGAAGCCAAATACAAGCATGAGAGGGAGTTCTAAAGATGAGAAGCAAAATTACATGGCAGGTATGTACCTGTACTTCTCGCTCATATAATAGTTAATAATCAAAACCAAAAGCCTTTCAATTTTTTTCTCTTGCTGTATTAGACACAAAAATGTTTGTGCGGTGGTGGGAGTGAAACGCACTTTTGAAAAATCTTTGTGCAAAGTAAAATGGAGAAGCTCTATTAAGCTGATTTTATTTCTGGTGTAAATCTATTGTAGTTCTTCATAAGTCATTGGAATTATATGGCTGGAATGACAGAATCAAGATTCACCATGGTACTTTGAGTCTAAAAATAGACTGGCTGAGGTTTTTTTAAATAGAAAAGGAAGGTGAGGTGTGTTTTCATTTGAAGAAACAACTGAGCCTGAGTAACTCAGCTGATTAAGTCCAGTTCCTCTGACTTTTCATACTTTGACCAGCACTGAGTCATCATAGCGAAAAACGTGCCCTTTCTAAAGAGTCTCACTGAGATGAGCCAAAGTGGAATCATGGACTTGGACAGCTGGAAGGGCTGAAATCTGGATCTGGATTTCATTGCTCAGTTCTAGAGTGGATCCAAGCTTGAAATGCAGACAGCTTCCACTTGTATAGAAGCTGGAAGCTGCTGTAGATGTGAACTACGGTGTTTCAGCTCATCACAAGTTAATGATGCAATTCTACTAGGAAATGGAGATATAGATCAGACTTTCTTTAAGGAGTGGGTTTTAGCTAGCTCTTGAATATGCTTTTAAACTGAGTCTCACTGTAGTTTAGTCAATACCCTGCTCAAGCCCTTGAATGTGTGAATAAGTATATAAAGAGTTTACAGAGTAAACTTGAAAGAGTTGTAGTGTATAGATTTCAAGTATAGCTGAAGGGTCTATTTTGCTTTTCCGTGTTCAGTCCAAAGGTTCCTCCATCCTGTCTTCAGACTGATGTGGAGATAGACAAAAAACACGATGTTGTGGGCACTGACTGTGCGTTGTAATCAGGGATTAATGGAAGGCTGTGGTATTTTATAATTGTGTTGAATGGGTTACTTTTTTCTCTCAGCAGTTCTGGAACTGAAACCAAATGTTCCCTGTGCTCCTTTCGTGGGTCTGCTAGAGTCCCCTAGGCACTCCTGCCTTCTGCTGGCTAAGCTGGTATTAGCAGCCTCTTCAGTTTCAATATATCAACCCAATCATATCTGGATATGGGTGACTAAAGGATTTTACCCCAGCAATATTTGCTTGGAACTTGCTAATGCACAGTAAATCCTCTTTACCTGTGATGCCATTCTGCTTTCTCAAACAAGGGTTCTGCTCAGGGTAATTGTCACAGCAAAGCTCCAGACTGATGTAAGCAGGTTCATGTCTATAGACTTCATTTTCCACAGTCATGAGCTAACAGATGAGTGAGAATAGAACGTTCTATAATAACTTTATTTTTCACAAAATATTTTGAATTATAATTATTATGTCTTGCCAAGTAAGTTTTATCAACTTTTCTTTCATTTTGGACATAGTGTGCAATGATGTACCCAGTCACATTCTTTTTTTAAAGTAAGTTGTCTCCCTTTTTATTACTAGTTCTTCCTGGCCAAAAAATGGTTAATCTTCTTAGCAAAATACATGTACAGCATTTGGAAGTGTTTATGGTTGGAGGTACAGAACGGGACGTACTTGAAATTTGGTTCTTATATTCTTGTTTAAGAGCACATGTAAATAATCTGAGGTGAAACCACTCTTTTTAATGGCACTTTCCAGAAATTAAACTATCTACCATGTGCTACTTGAATTGACCAAAATAACAATTATTTTTCATGTTGTTTATTGTGTTGCTAACATCTTGTTTAGAATACATGTAGGAACAAATTGGTCAGTAACTGATGTATCTGGAAAATGCTCTCTGTCTAATAGTGTTAATATAGGAAAATGGTAATTTATAATTTTTGGCTTTGCAGAGAAGTTTTCCTTCAGCTATTCCGTAAGATGAATTGGTGTGCAGCAGCACCGTCTGGAGGAATTGCTTTGTGTTTGTGAATTGCAAACAGCTGGAGCCACCCCACACAGTCATCTGCCTACTTGACACCTGAAATTTATCCTTTGGATAATTTATTCATGACTCCTATGAACAATGCAGGGAAATAAGAAACATACGGAAGGACATAGTGACTCCTCAAGTATTGGGAGTCTCCTGGATGACACAGACAGAGAGGTGAGCAGCCTCACAGACCGGGCTTTCAAAAGTTTGTGTGTGGCAGAACTCGAAGACTCTTACAATGAACCAGATCTTGCCATTTCACCTGACTTCGCCCTCCAGTTCTCTGCTGCATTTCACCCAGGGACGTTAAACCATGCCATCAAGAAAAGCAGCGTCTGTAACAAGCTAACAGCAAGAAACAATGAACATACAATATGGGCTTCCACATTCCAGCAGTTACCGAAGTGTGCTCCAGAGGAGAAAAGGATTGCTAAAAATAACACCTATGCCATGGAAAGGAAAAAACTGAATTTGCCAGTCCCTGGTCCAAGGAACAATAAACATGTTTCAAAAGTGTCCTCGTTAATTAAGACATTTGACAAGACTGCAGACCAAGGGTCAGGAGGTTCCCTGATAACCATTAAGCAGCCCGTTAAGAATAGCTTTCAAAAATGTAAATTAAATCATGGAAATGATATGGCTTGCTGGGATGACACAGACATTTTAAGCATCCACAAGGAACTTTCTGAATTTTCTGAGACTAGTCAAGGTAGCCACTGTCTCAGTGGCAAACATGAGCCACAGAAAAGGCCTAATAAAATAGACCTGAGTTATTGTGGCTCTGATGGTTATTATCCTGTGCTGATTGAGATGTCAAAAGTAGCCAAGTCAAATTTTTCCCATTCTTCTAAAAAGGCTTTAAAAAACAGAAATGTAAAAGTTAATGAGCCAGCAAAAAAAGGTAATTTTCTTCACAGTGAGAACAGTGCTTTTGAATCATGGAATGTTCATCACAAAAAACTGACTGAAAAGGAGGAATGTGTTGATATAAAAATGAAAAAGGAAGGTCTTACATACCTGGAAGAAGCACCATTTATTAAAGGATCCCACACACATGAACATGAATTGCTACCTGTCAAGACCACTGTTACTAAGAAGCGGGATAAAGATTTTCAGATGAAGCCAAGTCCACCAGAAGCTGCTTTGAGCATCCCTCTCCCAGCTGTATGTGTACCTCAGGGCGCCCTCCCTTCAGAAAGTGAATTTTCTGCTGCTTTTCCTCCCACACCCCCACCTAGAATCCATGCACACCAGGGTCCTCCTCGGCCTCCCCCTGTCCTTCAAACTCTTCCTCTTCCACCCCCTACCCAGCAGGGTCATCCCCCAACACCCCCAATCCCTGAAGCTCCTCCTGTGCCACCACCCCCAATGCCAGCTCAACTTTCCCCCCCCACCTTGTCCCAGGCCTCCGTCTCACCCCCGTCTGTGTCCTATAGGATGGTTTCACCCTCATCCATGTCCCAGGCACCCAGCCCACTTCCACCAAGACCCCTGGCTGCCCTAACCAAAGAGGAGGCCCTCAGTCCCCAACTGGGCAATACCTGTCCACCCTGGAGGAGACAGAGGGCTACAAAAGGGGCAGCAGAAAGGAGACAGACCTCAAAGGAGAAGTTCACAGCCAGTGATGAGACGTGCTTATTGTCTGAAAAGGCAACTGGTGCTGAACCTGGTCTAGATGTGACTCCTCTGGCTAAACAGGTACACTCCCCTGGATCGATCAGTCCCTCTTTCAACATCACCGAACTCTTAACACCCATCATTCCACCAAAACAGGACACTGTTGAAAGTGAGCTGATCCCGCTGACACCTCCTCCTACTGAGAGCACAGCATCGAGAGACCACGAGGGGAGCACGTTTGGTGATTACAGGTCTCGGGACAGTTACAAATCGAAAGCATCGAGTCTGTTATTCAACTTGAAAGATGTGCGTAAACGTGTTAAAAGCACTTATACCCCTTCTCCGTTGTTAAGGGCTTTGGAGGAGAAAAATAAAACTAGGGAAAATCTGCAGGAAAGTACAAAAATTAATGCCTCACTCTCAACTCTGCAAGAAGAAAGTATCAAAAATATTGCAGAGAAAGATGAATCGAGTGATATAACCTCCCTATTGTCTGTCAGTGTTCAAGAAAAGGACAATAAAACTGATTTAACTGGACACTTTACAGATAATTACCTGACTTTGAGTTCTCCCCAGACAGCAGCAGACCTTTTATTTTGCCAAACTGGAGACAACTTGCAGCAAGACAATTCCAAAAATGAAGATCTGGTTGAAACCACAAGAGATAATGAAAACTTCCCGTTGTTCAGACACGAATCAAATGAACCTGATTTAAGAAAAGGTCTGCAGTACCCAGCACTGAAATCATTCAGTAGAGACAATGCAGATAAAACAGCTGGGCCACTCATGCAAAATCCCAGTGTCCAGGGTGAGGAAAGTGAGAGACAAGCTGCTATTCAGCATGAAAATTTTGCCTTCGAAACACTCCCAAACCATCTCTCACCAGCAGAGGATGAGCCGTACAGCGATATCCAAACCAATATGGTGGCACCTGGCCATGAAGCACAAGGCAAAAGAAGCACTAGTTCTTCGGAGCAATCTTTCGTCTCCACGGTAGAGCAGCCACTTCATGAGGAGCTGTTTCCACCAGTGCCCCTGATGCAGAAGGCATGCCTTCAAGAAAGCCAGAGGACTAAGGGTGAAATGGGTGCAGACAGTAAGAAAAGCCACAAGGAGAGAGGGAAAGAGGCTGGGGAAGATGAACTGCAATATTATGCTTGTGTCAGCTCTGGTACTGGTGCAGCAGAGAAGAGGGAAGGGAAGGTTACTGGCAATGAACAGAGGAGGTTGATGAAAGAGAAACTAAGGAGAGAGAAGAGGGAAGAGGCCAACAGCATGGATTCTGCTTCCAACAGTATAAGGGATATGACCATCCCCAGGTCTGAGGAACCACAAACACCACCATCTTCAAGCTCAACCAAACCCAGTCTGTTTATGATTAAAGATAACACATTCAGGTCACCTCAGGTAATAAGGGCTGTCAAGCTGCCCCTGTTCAGGTCCTTTTCCCTGGATGACACAGTGAGCAGCAGTTATAAGGAAATGGAAAGTCGGTTTATGCCCCCAGCAGAGCACAACAAGCAGCACCGAAACATGTTGCATGCCCAGGAGGTAAGCTGGTCGGCATTGAGGCACAGAGGGCAGCGGAGCGTGAAGGGTGGAGCAACTGGCAGAGGGAAAGAGGCCAGTGAGTCTGGATCCACTTCAGCAACACTGGATCCCAGTCTTCTGGAAGATACAGAGAGCTTTTCATTAGGGAAGCTAATGGAAGGTGATGAAGAGACTTGTGCTTTGTTAAATAAAGTTGGGAAAATGAATGAGGAAAGAGTCTGCAGGAGGAAAAAGAAGGCCCAGGCTACAAAGGCAAGACACAGCTTAACACAGCCAAATTTAGGTCTGGAAAATGACCAAGCACAAAACAACCCCAGCTATCCCACAGAAAGAAAGACGAATTACTTTAAGAATCATCATTTATCTAGTCGCAGAGGTGGCTCTTGTGTGAAAAAAATAATAACTAGGGAGACAATTTCCCCTGTGACTGGCTCCGTATCAGAGGACTGCGCATATTCTCCTGTATCCCATGAAGTTTTAGAGGACATCCTACATACAGAAGGTGCACCAGTTTTGTTAGACAGTCTTGCATGCCCTGATGTTACAAGCCCCAGGTCAGGCAGCATGATGCACTCTCTTGCTGCCAGTTCATCGTCAGACAAACCAACAATTCCTGGCCTTAGAGAGACAGACGATGTTATAAACCCTGCCTCGCTGAACACGGCACTAAAGAGCCAAGCCGACATGTCTGCAGAAGGGATACTTGATTCAGCACAGAGGAATCTGCTTTCCGATTCTGCAGGGGAAGCTGAGAGACTGGAGGCCAGGGGACCTGGGGAGAGAGCAGCAGGCAAACCTCCAGCTGTGCCACCGAAAACAGAAAAGGCTCTGCGGCGGGCCAAAAAGCTGGCAAACAGGAGAAAGAAAATGCAAGAGCAGCAGAAAAAATATCAGACTGAGCATACAGATGCGGTAGGGAGAAAACCTTCTCATTCTGGACAGGCACTAGCATCTCCTTCACCCTCGGGATACTCTCCTCTCCACAATTCCCCTCACTCAACTTTTACTCCCACAGAAACCAGTACAGGAAGACCCAGTGGTGTATCAGCAGTAAGCCTTTCACCCTCTTCAACCCAACGTAAACTCCTCCAAGACCCTGACTCTGGTCAATATTATGTAGTTGATTTACCAGCTGAAGTTAATTTAAAGACATTTTATGACCCAGAAACTGGCAAATATGTTCAAGTCTCAGTCCCTTCCTCGGAAGGGAACTCATACCAGCCCCCCTCTTCAGAAATTACGAATTCTCCCTATGCCTCCTACACTAGAGTGCTGCCTTTACCAGCTTCATCTGTAGCAGTGCTGAAGTCACCTTCACAGCTCTCTGAACCTACCTGGTTAATGCCAGCTGTACCAGGAGAACCAGCTGAACTACCTGAAGATGGCCAGCAGGACTACAGATACACGGAAGCTGCGGATACTCAGCCCTATATTGAACCAGCCTCTCACTCCTACAGTCAAGACACCGAAAAAACTCAAGTTCCTTTAGGAAAGGACATGAACCCAACCCCAAATACCGACGTAGTGTCCCTCACTGATTTAGATGATTTTGCTGCCGAAGGAGTATCTTGAAAACTGAAGTAACAAAATATGCCAGCTAGTGTTTCTAAGAACTGTTTGGACAGACACACACACACAAAAGCACATGCAGATTTGATGTTTGTACAACACTTTATGTCTGAATCTCATTGTGGTTTGGGTGGGAAAGAAAATGAAAGCTGATCGTGTTGAAAGATGCAAGGTGATGATCGCCCTGAAGAAGAGTGAAATTGAGTATGCACCAAATTATCAGTGAGATGAAGGGGCAATGCCAGCTAAACAAATAAATACGACAGTGTGAAGCCACTGCTTGCTGCTGCTGCTGCTTTGCCATTATGACAGCTGGGATTGCCAAAGCAAGCGTCCTTTTGCCCAGATCTGTTGCATGATATATGACACAAAGTAAAACCTATGAGACCACCCTGGCCATCCTATGAGACCTAGGGCAGACGCTACATGTACTGAACTTTCCTCACTCACTGCCTTTGAACTATATTGACAGGTAGAAAGCATAAGGCTACAAATAAATGTGCCATAAACCCAAGATTCATTTTTTGCACACATTGATTGCCCAGGTGTTATTGACAAGACGATTGTATACTGGATGCACAATACAACAGCCATGTCAAAAAACCTTTAAACAACCAGAACACAGTTGCGGTTGCTCTAGACTTCTCATATACTTTTGCAGTGTCCACTAACATGCTGCTGAATTCTTTATATTTCTTGATAATCTCCAAATAAGTTCCCCTAGAGTCAGGAGTTACTTATATTGCAGCTTAAAACTTCAACATCTTGATACTTGGCCTGAAATATTTTGGTAAGGAGCAAGGCTGAATGAAATCCCATAACAGTATTTAATTTTTTGTTAGGATGAAAAGATCTTTGTTTATTATAATTGAAATGCTTTTTGTTTTGTTGTTTTTTTCAGGCTCCCACTGAAATACAGCACTAACTTTTAAAACCTGAAAAAAGTACCTAATTTTGGTCTTGTGAATTCTGTGATTTAAAAAAAAAAAAGATAGATAAAAAACGTCCAAAGTATTAATTTCTAGATAAGTGCTTCTTTGGGTTATCACTTTTCTTTGAAAAATCTGTTTCAAAATATCACTCATCCTTGCATAAGCTCTTTTTTATCATCATAGATAATGAGATAACATTGGTGAAAAGATGGAAAAATTGAATGTAATGTGCCTGCTTATAAATATCTGTATTTGGAGTATTGGTTTCCTTTTTCTCTGTCTCATTTTCATACTGTTTTCCCCAATTAAAACTGAAGTGCAGGAGCTCTAAGGAAGAGTATACCAGTGACTTTCAGCCTGATTCACATCTTAGGCTATTTTTACAGGATTGTTTTCAGTGAAGTGACTCTAACTTCCTGAAAGAAAGGGAAGAATCAGGCCTTTGTTAATAAATACAACATGGAGATGGGACACAGGCACTGCTCCACTATCCCAGTTTTAATATTTATGATAGAGGTTTTCTTCAGTAAATTCTTACTTTCCCAGGACCAAGGCTGCTCTCAGGACACAGACCAACACTTGGTGGTTTTACTCCTTCCCTAACCTGAACTCAGCTCCCAGCCTTCCTCCATCCCTGACAGGAGCCATGCCTGCAGAACCTGTCCAGATCCCATCAGATGCTTCCTTTCGTCAGTGCTAGTTGCTTAAACATTTCCCTTAGAGGAGCTAGACAAACACTAAGGGCATCTCTTCCTTGGTTTCAGTGGGGTTTGGATTTGGCCTTTAATGATTTTCTAAGGTTCATTTCACCTGTTATGCAGACTTGTGTCAGATTTGTCATTTTATGGTTTGGCAGGGACAGTTGCAGCAGAGTTGGGTGGAAATGGAGAAGTTTGTACTGGTTTGGTTTGGGTTTTGAGCACATTCAGCCAAATGCCCATACTTGAATAAGCATTTATTGTTCAGTCTCCACCCTTGACAGTTTTCAACACCTGACTGCATAAAGCCCTGAGCAACCTGGGGTAGCCGCAGAGCTGATCCTCCTTGAGCAGGTACTTCATCCAGAGACTTCATGAGATCTCTTGCAGCCTGAATTACCCTGTTCTGCAAACGCTAAAATTTTTAAACCAACTTTGACTTGAAACTCAGAAAATGCAGCCTCCCCTGGGAAAGGGCTCATGTTGAATGAAATAAAAAAGGATTTGAAAATCAAGATTGTTTCAGGAACAAGGATCAATTTTCAAGTGGTTAAATTAAGGGAAATGGCTCCTATTATGAATATTTTTCCTTTTTTTTTTGGTTACAAATATTTTGCTAAACTGACATGGTGCCATTCATGTTGCACTATGTTGCTGTCACTGCATACAGCATAATGTCTATCCAGTATAGAGCAGAAAGTCATCTGCATGTTAAAATATAGATAAATAGATCTATTAAAGTTTTCCATGGTACATTTAGACAGAACCTATGTAATTTGAAAGCCTAAGAGAATACACAAGCCATTTTTTTGGTTTGATGTTACAAATTTAAATGCCCTTAACCGCCACAAGTCAAGAAGTAGGTAGGCTTTCAGAGGACAGGAGAAAAGCTTGCTTTCCAAGGGGAGACTATAGACATGAAGTATCTGTGCACAGATGTAAAATAAATGGTAATTTGATAAGCAAAATATGCAACTGCATTTTAAAAAAACCCTTTTGCTTGGTTAACTGTCAGTTGTTTTGTAGATGTGCACACTTCTTCAGCACCCTTTTTTTGAGTGCTGCCCTAAACTTCTACTGTGGAGAATGGGATCCTCCAATATACTACTTCTAGGTATGCGAGGAAAGCAGAGTGTATTTTTTGCTCTACTGTGAAGGTAAACTGAAACGTGGGCATCTGAAAAGGAGCCAGTCCTAACTAGGATACCAAATACATTTCGAGTAGAACTTCTTTATTTTGGCCAATCCTTTCTGCTGGCTTAAGGGAGCTGCGTTCACAGCAGACTGTGTCTCTAAACACGCACATGTCTCAGAGGCAGTTTTGACATAGAGAATTTGTAGCTAAATGAAGCAAACAGAACTGGGGAGTTTTGAAAACAAATATGAAAGCGGTTCTCATGATGTATCCAGAGCTTTCCCTAGAGCACTTTGCCCCAGGGAGTGAACGATACTATAACAGTGTTGCTCCAGGTCCCAGCCTGGTATTGACTCCATTTGAGTATGAACCTGTCAGCAATCCTGTTGCTAGCGTAGACCGCGCTTTTGGCCAACTTCTTGCTAGGCCATGGGAGCATGTACATGTGTGTACAAACACATGCATGCACAAAACCAACCCTATATATATATATATATATATATATATAAAATATACCTATAAACCTGCCATTTTCATATCACTACAGGACAGCAGTAATGTCTGTGATGGTGAACAGAAAATGTTTGTGTGTTAAAAGGAAGCCAAATGACACCTTTTTAAATAACAAATATTTTTCTTTCCCTGCCTTTTTCTGTTTGTGTTTGTTAGGTTTGGCTTTTTTTTAATTGCTGCTGTGGGAAACTAGGATGGAAGAGGTCACTAATAGGCAAAATGACAGCTGTGAATTGTCCTCTTTCTTTGGGGAACGAGGGGGCTAGGGGAAATGTGCAATAGTCACGAAAGCGGTTGTAGGAAAGCACTGTTTCGTGATGCAAATGACAGTGACATTAAATCATAGGTTAAAGAGGTGTTGAGGCAAACTAAGCTGAATTCTGCCTTGCCAGCAGACGGTGATTAGGACTAAAGAACACAGCAGGCTCATTGCATGCACAGAAACACAGCAGGCTGAAGGGAACAGAGGGCCATTACTTCCACTGCTCCTTTCCTTTGCACGTGGACTTCTTTGCATGTTGCATTTCTTGGTGCCCTGAGGCTCGTTTACAGTGGTGGTTCTTCCTTGGCAGATATGACTGAGGCCAAACCTGGCTTACCTAGCCTTTAGCTCTAGAGCCAGAACCGCCTCCCTTTGAACATCCTTCTCCTCCTGGGGCAACTGCAATGCCTTCCAGTCCAGTCGTCACACAGCGGACTTGGACTGACATCCCGCAGCCGTGGCTCTGTCCCAAGAGCTTGAATTCCCTCGTGCAAAATGCTTGATTTGTTTTAGAGAGTGCAGTTGGGGGGGGGGGGTTATCAACTCCTCCTTGGGTGTTCAGTGCCTTCCTAAGTCATCTGTCCAAGAAAATGTGTGTCATTGGCACGTTCCATCAATGCAACTGTATTTGCAAATAAGTAATTATTTATTAATTAATAAACAAAATAAATGGGACTTGTTTTACAATACCGGAATGACTTCTAGACAGCTTTTTCATTGTAATTATATCTCATTGTAATTTTATCTCCAGTTATCCCAGCAGAAAAAGTTGACAGCATGGAAGTGTGTGTTTGTGTGTGCATGTGTGTGATACACAATATAAAAAATCTATGAGATGACTGGATGCAAGGCTTTGTCCTCCTTCTTCCTTCTCCTAAAGAGAGGGAGAAGGAGACTGTGCAGAAACACCTTTGGCCCAGGGCTCCTGCGATCATTCCCACCCCTTCCTGCTGTACAAGGGCAGCAGTCTGGCCAGAGGACCCTGAAGATGTGGTGCCAGCACCCAGTCCACCAGTACAGGAAGAGGATCGCCTTCGTGCCGCTGCCCAGAGAACACCAGGGCTTTTGCATTCCCTGTGCCCCATACACCTGGCGAAGTTATCATGTGTATAACTTGGTGTAAGTTTCCTATTTCATTACTAACAAGTGCTGCAGACTGTATGTAGTCTCCAGAGTTGTGTTTTACTCCTCCGTTTCTCTTATTGTCTGTTGCATTATGAAACATGGAGAAGACTCTTCTCAAAGGGATTTTGGCTCAGTCCATGTCCAGACTGGCAATTTTATTTAGAATTGCTCTGCTTTGATCCCTGACTACCCAAGCAGTCCTTGCTGAAAGTGTTACTGTGTTTTGAATATAACAGAGCATAAACAGAAAACTTGGCTAGTTATGTTTTTACCAGGAATACACTGACAGATTTGCATATCTGTATTTGGAGGATATACTCTCTTTCCTTTCTGAGTAAACAAAGAACTCTAAGTTTGATCCTCTGTCTCAATGAAAAGCAGCATCAGAAGCTGGTGATATTGTACATGATGGGTTACGTAGGCTCTAGTGAATACATACAAATGTGTAATTTGGAGCAATTGGTGTACATCAGTCATTTTTATTAAAGAAACTCTGCTTCAGAGACTTATAGGAGATAGAAAGAACATGGAACACTTGAGTAAATTGAACTTCAATGTGTTGGGTTTTTTTTGTGGAATGCTCATTATAACAACAGAGGACAATGATTAATTTATTTTGTCTTTAGGATGATTATTCTGGTGTTATGATGATCTCACATTCACCACTGTCCCCTGATATTAAAGATAATATTGTAATTATGGGGTTTAAATGAGTAGGGAATGACTGAAAATGACCTGTGGTCTTCCCTTGCTTCTTTTTGATATTCTCAAAGTTTTCATGATGTTGATTTTTTACATTAGATGGTTAAGTCTTCGGTACTCTATGGCCAATTAGAGACTTGTTTCTAATATGCTATTGAACATACTTAGAAAGCAGCATTTCAACAGTGCAGAGGAGAAATAATTTATGTCCCAATTGCCTAAAGCTCTGTGTTTTTATTAAAGCAGATTTAACTCAAGCCTTTGGGGAAGGAGCTTGGAGTGCTAAAAGATAAGCACTTTCCCATGTCAAAGTCCACATTGAATAAATAGAGGCCTGGGGTGCTTTGAAAGAAGAAGAGGGGGGAAAACTCTGTGAGAAGCAGGGACAATCTTTGTAATCCTTCTAGCAAGAAGAAAGAAGTTTCAGCTCCAGCAAAAAGTAAAAGATGTTCAAAGCTGGAGAAAACCCAGGGCTTGTCAAAGTCAAGCTGCCTGACAGGCTAACTCTTCCCTACACTGGCTTGGACTCCCTTGTCCTGGAGCTCCCTGGTGTGTTCACACTCCTGCCTGATGGTATGCAGTGTCAGAGCCTCATCTTCTCACAACTGCTGCTCTGGTTGCTTAAAACTGGCACAGGGAATGGCAGCATTCAGAGCACACAAAAATGGGTCCCCTGCTCATTGCTAGGCCAGAAATGCCAGTGTTGTCACCAATAACATGAAGCATTTCAGGTGGGCTAAGGTGGCCTTCTTCAGGATCTGCCTTGCATTGACAGGCCACAGATGGCAGACAGACTCTGAGGTAACCAGCGATCCTTCATTCTATTCCCAGCACCGATAAGCTGTGGAGGATGTGAACTGGATCTGGCCCAAGAGAGACCCTTTCCTTGATTGCACTGAGGCTGCTGAAAGTCTGTTGGCAGAATCGGTTTCTGCTGGCGAGTGCTGCCTGCCAGGATCAGGTCTCCTGAGACTGCCTCCCTTCCCTAGGAATGTGAATTAAAACATTTCAGAATTATTCCATGCCAAAACTGGCTGTGGCTTTGTGAACTTTCCAAAAGGAAAAGTCAGAAAGAAATGAAAGGAGAATGTCATATTGCATTATAATATAAGATAATGTTATTGTTGATAATACATCCATACATGGATGTATGCCTATATAGAGATGTCTCTAGGTATGTCTGCATGTCTATATATAACTATAGGTATAGTATTCATGTTCTACTGAAGTGTCTGGAAGTGATCTAAACAGTGCCCTTGAACTGTCCTTTACATTTCCCATCTGTCAGTCTGCATGTCCTTTGCAGGGTCTGCCCCAAGGGATCCCCATTTTTAACCTGGGCTTCCCAAGTTCCACTACCCTGGGGAGACGAATGTTTGCCTCTTTCCATATTCTTGCCAGGACTAGGGGGTGTACCTGGGATGCCCCCATACCTCCATGTCTCCTGCTGAGGAGCGAGTGGTCGCCCTCACACGGGCTCCTCTTGCTAAAGGTGGGGAGTCCTGAGCAGTGCCCCGGGCTGGCCAGATGGGACTGTAGAGGGAAATGGAGAAGCCCTTTTGCTTAATACTCCCACTTCATGAAACCACTGCATTATCAACCCAAGACAACAAACACTTCTCCTGGCAACAGGATCAGCCCCAACCGTCCAACCCCGCAGCGTAACTGGCCCTAGCACTGATCCTACTAACCGTAAGCTTCTTACCTTAGCAACCAGATGAGCCCTAACATAAACCAAGCAGGATCAAATACCAGCTGGAGTACTGGCCCAAAAACCTACTGACACAGCCAAGTCATGCGACTGCACCTTAGCAGGAATTTTCCAATAGAACAGCTTCTCCACTGAAAAAAAAGTCTGCTTTGACAATAGTGAAACTGCTGGTTAAAAAAAAAGCACATTTGGAGTGTTTTTTTTCAACCACTGAAAATTTGCTGGGAAATTTGCTGGGAAAATTGCTGAAAAATTTTTGAGAAGTCCTCATTTGCTTACATGTATGTATAAGTAAACAGTCCTAGACCTTTTCTTTGGGATTGAAACAACTTTTTAAAGAAAACATTAATTAAAAAATATGTATTAAGAAGCTGAAAATAAAGCAAAAGTTTTCAAATATCTCAAAATGTTTCCAATAGTCCAGGTTGGTTTTTTACTTGGTAGTTTGTTGGGCTGAATATTGTTCTGGCTTCTTTTTTTTTTCCAGTGTTTGTTTTGTTGGGGTTTTTTTTTTGTTTGGTTGTTTTGGGTTTTTTGTCCAGTTTGGAATGAGGAAGAGATCTCACCATCATCAAAATGACTATGTGAGGGGAAAACAGTTTCTGGTCCAGTCACAGACAAGTGCTCCTAGCGCCGGCTGCCACCGACGAGCCACGGTGGAGCTCCCTCTCATGCTGGACTGTCCGTATCTCTGGATACAGCTGCCATGCAACCAGCTCCGTGCTGATGGTCTTCTTATTAACACTGGGAGGGGAGGCTATTCCTGCTGCTAACTAACTGTGTTTTCAAGTGGTAGAGGAACCCAATTGTAGTTTTGTATCCTTCTGGGCATCCAAGACATGTTTAATGGTGTGCAATATCTGCATCCCTGCAGTATACTAAGAGAGGTTATCTGATCGTGCTCAGTAGGACACTAGCCACATGGTTTACACTTGTCAATTTTTATGCTTCTCATCTGAAAAATCCAAACAGCAGCCTAGTCCTTGAAAAGCTTCCAGCCATATTCACGCTGTGAGAGTGGCACTAATGTAAGAGCAATGTGCTTGAAGCACTCCTTCAGGGGGCACAACTTTGTCAGTAAAACTGAGCTTTGCACTGTAGCAGTGAGACCACCTTGTAAATAAAACTGACCCCAGTGGTAAAACAGAGGTTTTACACACGTGACTGCATCTGTACTATGGACTTTTGCTGGAACAGCATTGTCAGCCAAGGTCACGTACGCCTGATAGGGCTGAGCAAGAGGAAGCCTGTGATGCTCAGAGGTCATAGAGGATCCACACGGATCCCAACATGTACTTCTTATTCTGGCTAATCCTAAATCCAGCCTGAATCAAACTAAATTCTCACTCATTCCCAATTCCCTCAAATTAATGCTCACATTGCTGTGTATATGCCGATAGCTGAGGCAGCACACAGCGGACATCATCTTCCGTACCACGCTGGGCTGCTTGAGGACTTTTCTGCCTCTCACTGTTTATTGCTCTCTGCCAGCAGAAGCACTTCACAAGGGCTTCCCTGTCCACCTGTAGCGAGCCCAAAACGCTCCATTCTGCTGATTGATAGAAATGCGGGGAGCTGAGCTCAGGGGGAGAGAGGGTCTAGGCAGAGGGCGGGGGGAGAGGGTGAAAGAAGAGCAATGTGCTTAAAAGGTGTCATCATTTACAAAAGTAACATCTGGCCAACGCAAGTCCCTTTGTGGCAGGTGCTAAGGCTTGCTTTTCTATGGGCCTTATTAAACTGTGGCCCAGATATACCCACCCTGACCTGCAGGCGCTATTTCGGTTGGGCACACATAAGTCCCAGAGACAGAGACTATGAAATCAAGGCTAAATCACCTGCCCATGCGGTGGCAGTAGGAAGAAGGTGTCTCCGGTACCTCGGCTCCCCGTTTCCCGGTTCATTAATGTAATTCTAAAATCTAATTAATAACAATGACTCTCATTTATTCACTTCTTTCCTATTTTCACAGTGTCTGACAAATGGTGTATTGCAGAACAGAACACCGGTGTCACTAAAGTGATTTTAAAATGTATCTATCTTCTTAATTGAGCTGGTGCAAAGGCATAGCTCTTAACTCACTGGATTATTGATTAAGGAGTTTGATTTGATCTGAACTGGGTAGAGATTGGAAGATTTCCAGAGGTTCCCATAAACAAGAGGCTTCCCAGCCTCAGCATCTCTCTAGACACTTGACATTTCTACCTATGACATTTTAACAAAACAAATTGAATCCAACCAACACTACCCCAAAATAAAATTTCAGCCCAGATCTAATGATCCCTTTGTCTGGGGCAAAGAGTACCGCTTGTATCTTCAGCTGTACTGCTCCTCACCTCTGGTGACGAAGTGATGCAGCCAAGGCAGCATGGCACTGAGCAGCAGGGTGACACAGAGGTGCTGAGAGGTCCTAGATGGCTTGTGAGTGCTCACTGAGGGGACAGCAAGCCCCCCAAGCTACGGAGGATGGTTCAGTTCCTAAAAAAGGGGGCCCCTTAGCAAGAAATACTTTCCTTTTGTATGTCTGCCCTGAAAAAAACAGAGTTACGTAGGGCTCAGGATGGCTGGGCATGGTGCAAAGGGATCATTAGTAAGAAAGCACTAAGAAACCCTCCTCCTTCCTTCTCTTCCAGCTTGGACGCAGGTTGTGAGTTCCATCCCACAGCTTCATAGTGGACGTAGGGATAAAACATTGTACAGCGAGTCCTGGGCCCCACTGACGGAGAAATGGCTCTGTGGGGTGTATAAAGCTGACTCACTTAAATGCAGGTCCTGAGCCCTATGGAGGGAAAGCCCACCAAAAAGAGAGATGAAGCTGTGGCTTGCTCGTACACACACAAATGCCTGGCTGCTTGTTGTCTGTGTTATTTGTCTGAACAACAACCTGCAACATCAGTCTGGATTATTCCCAGGTTCAGCCCCACAGAAGTATTCAGCTATTTGGCTTTCTGAGTGGGATTTTGAAACTTTCCTTTCTGACCCCTGTCAGATGGTAATTGTGAAATCCTCCCTGGAGAACCTCTGGCTCAGTCCCAGTTAGGTTTAGCTCTAAACACAAGTAATGGTTCAGAGGAGAAATAGGATCAGCTCTTTTCTCCTGCACATCTTCCTTCCCTGCCAGCAGCCAATTTCTTGTGCACCGCTACAGAAATATTTCTAATAAAAATGAACAAGTCCCAGGGATGCTCCTATCCCTTGCTGTGCCAAGGACTGGTGATCACATCAGCATCTCGGTTCTCAAGCATCTGCCAAAACCTGATGGCTTCAGCCAGCATGACAGAGCAAGGGTGAGCCAGCTGTCATATAACAAGCAGAGTTGAAGTTCCTGGGGAGACTTCTTTACAGAGATGGGCTTCTTCATTTAATGGGCTTTAGATCTTATTTAACACATCGGCTCGTGTACAGTGCGGGTGTAAAGAAGCTGTGTGCACACAATAAAAAACCTCAGCCTACTCAATACCTAGGGGAATCCTAATAAATTTGCCACTATAGCAAGTGTTAGTCTTTAGGGCCAATACTGAATGCTGGAGTTTAATAAACAAAAATTCTGAAGGAGAAGAACCGAAAGGTAAACCAGTTTAGCTGATAAAGCAAACGCAATTTTATTAGAAATTAAAAGTTTTCTCCTGGCCTTGACCAGTCCCAAGGACCAGCGTCTCAGACTGGTTGTGTCTGGGCTGCCTTCTGATGGCTGCTCTCGGGGTGCATTTTCTGACCGTTCTATCAGAGATCTCCCAACCTGGGCTGAAGGGCACTGCTCAAAGTACAGAGGAACTTGCATACCAGAATAAACCTTGGTAGCTAATGAGCCATTTACGTCCAGGCCCATCCATGAGGCAGAAGATGGGTAAGTAAGTCGTGAAGGATGACATACTTTCAGGTGTCCACCTGTATACAGCATTAATGTCATAGTACTGTGGCTTGTGCTGGGGCTTAGAAAGCCGGGCCATAACAGCCACCCTGCCATTAGACCAACCCAGAGGAGTGAGTATTTCCTCTGTACAAACAGAGCTGTCACAGTCTCAGGTGCTCCAGGAGACTGTAGGGTGCTTTAGCTAACCTGTTAACTGCCCAAGACCAGAAACAGCTTCAATGCTGCTGTCAAATTTTATGAGAAAATATAGATGCAAGGTAAGTTCCAGGCCCATCAGAACAGAGTTTGGGTGGGCAGTAGTTCTGGAAGTGATTCAGCCTCCAGAAGAGCTGCCTTTTGTCGCTCTGCATGTGAGAACTCTTCTTGGCTAAAATGTCACAGGTGGTGGCGGCTTTTTCCTTCTCCGTTTCATGTTACGGATGTTACAGCAGTATTGCAAAAGCACTGGCTACGGAAGAAGCCATCAAGGTTAAATACTGGAAGAGTTATGCAAGACAACACTTTAAATCCTGGTGAGTTTTAACTATTACAAGTTTATCACAGGAGACTTGTCACAGCTCCAAAAAATGATGCTCAGTCTTCTGAGACAGCAGACCAGCACCTACTTGTCTTCTGGCAGAGTGGTTAGGGCAGGCTACAAGGACGTTGCGGTTGGATTATTAAAATATTGTTGGCACATCACTCTCAAATAAGGCTGAATTTGTTATATGCCAATGAAATTCTCATTCTCATGGGTCAGATCTATGTAAGGGCTTCTTTGGTTGGTATCAGGGAAAGATCGTATTTTGCGGTAATATGGTCATATGAAGTCAATGTTTTACTACAGTGCAAAGGAAGTTTTTAACTGGAAAGAATAAAGCGTTGTTTATTGTACTCTACTGCTCTTTTATTTATGGCAGGGGTGTCAAACTCTTCAGTGGAGAGGTCTGAATTATGTACTCGGGAGCTCGGGTATCAATTTAGGGCTTCTCACTTCCCCCTTCACACACTGCTTCCACCGCACAAACAGCCAGGCACAACAGGATCTTTATCAAGTAACAGCTCTTTTAGAGGGAGAACGTGCCACAGCAGCACACCACAAGCATTTCATCTCCATCCCCTGCTCCCTCGTGGTCCACCCGCCAGCAAACGACTTCCTCCCGCGCTGCTCTGGCTTCTTTCTGCCGCAGGGAAGCAGAAAGCTTAAGTGCGCGGCAGAAGCACAAACTTCCCAGAGGCACAGCCCTACCAGCGGGTTTTTCTCCCTGGCCCTGAGACGGGATGGGGAAGTTCTCTGAGAGATGCAGAGAAGGTCAGCCCAAACTCGCCAAGGGCGGAAACCTGTGGGGAGCACAGCGGGGAGGGCACCGATTGCAAGACGAAGAGTTTAACGGTATACCAAGATCTTCCTCTGCATGCACATGGCCTTCAGCATCCTTGTAAATAATACTCTTAATAAAGAGCCAATTAGCCTAACAATCTCATTACTATCCAGCGTGCAGTGTAGGAAGGACTAGCCTGCGGCGCAACTGAGCAAAGGTGCATTCTCGGCCCCACGCTCCCTGCTATGATGTATGTAGGCATAAGGAGCCCTAAATAGATGTGCGAGAGACAAAAAGCATGGAGAGCTGAGAGAATGGCGTGCAGCCTTCCAAAGAGGGTCCCACGGCCTGGCGCTTTGCATCAACCCCCGTTAACAAAACCTGGACCGCGCGCTGCAATAACCCTGCACACGCGCCCTGAGCACCGGCTCCCCAGCCGGCTCTGCCGTAGCCTCCCGGCGCTGGGCTCCGTGCTGGGGCAGGGCTCTGCCCAGAGCAGGGGGGACCGTGGCATGGGGACGGCACAAGCTGAGAGTCAGCACCAGAGCTGGAGGCAGGACCGCAGAGCTATGGGTGAGGGTGCTAGGAGATGGCCCGAGCAGGGAAGGTGGGGTGCAAGGGGAAATCTGGGCATTGTGGATGTCTGCGATTTCTTGAGTCCAGGGCTGGAGGTGATTTGCCAAAATCGTGCAAGTGGCATTTGCACAGAGGCCGTCCGTGTTACGTGTGGCTCATGCTACTACAGAAATCCACAGAGAATTACTGCATGGGATCTAGTGACAACGCAGTAAGCCGTTAAAAAAAAAGTCTTTGTCTTACATCCGTCCCTCAAACCTTGGGCTTCCATTTTTCCTTCACAGAACTGAAAAAATATCACGCAGGCTGATTTTGGAATAGGTCACATGTAAATCATCCCCTTGGGCTTGGGCCTCTCACTCTGGGGTTCAGCCTGAGTGACTTTTTATGGCCGAGTTATAAACTTTTAAATGCCAGACTTAATCAGAGCTACTGAGATGGCCATTACAGGAGTGGTTTAAGTGGCATAGCCCTGATATATGAGAGCACAGAAAGAAGGCAGGAGGCTCATCCGCGGTGGGCCATCTATCTGGAAGGGAGCAGTGCCTGGTGGCTAGAAGCAGGCACAACTGAGACACAGATCTCTTGAGTTTTGCTCTTGCCCTTGTGCTAATGCTCAGCGACCTCAAGCAAATTCCCTTGGGCTGTGCTGCCCTGGGCAGACAGGTCTCAGACCAAAACTTGAGAGGAAAACACGGCTCGCCATGCCCCGGTTTCCCCATCATGCTAACAAGAACGCAAGTACGCGTCTGCCTCCCCTAGGGAAGTGGCAAGAATTGTTGGTGAACTGGCCTAGGGTTTAACGTGGCGTTGTGCAGGCTCAAAACGTGCAAATCTGAAAGCTTCATTTATGGCTGACTTAGAACAACCACCCACAAAATCATACTGAATAATTATTATCACAGACACATCAGACACTGAAGAGTCTAAAAGACGTTGGGCTCAGGCTTAAGGGAGAATAATGCCGCTTTGTTCCTAACAGGAGGCTCTGCAAAACTTTGAGCACCCTAATTTTGCAAGTTGTGAGACACCCAGCAGGTTCCAGCTGTGCACCTGAGAGCCTCCCCCACTCTGCAACATCTCTGTGGTCTAAGCAGAACTGGACAGTCATCAATGCGAGAGCAGATGCTTGGGCAGAGAAATCGATCTGAATGAAAACAGTACAGGAACTTTTCAGCATCGTCTTTCTAAATTTATTCAAGTATTAAACAAACAGAAACTACAGCATGCATCAGATACTTTTCTTTATTGTACAACAAAACTATGGACTTGTTTGTAATTGCAGCATTTCCAGCAACATCAGGCAGACTTGTCGATGTTATCCAGTTTTGCACAGTCACTAGAGTGTCGCATCATGAATTATTAAATCAGTGCTTCGTGGTAATACATAATTTCTTATCAATTATTCATGCTAATGTGCGTGTAGTTTACTTAATTGTGTTATTGACGATCAAAAGTAATTTCCTGAAAATCCTCAAGGACAGAAAATTTAATCAGCGTAACTACTTTTCAGATGCAATGCTGTTAAGTATTCTTAATTTGCTCAACAATTCACTTATTTATGTACCTTTCTGGAGGAAATACGAGTTTAATCAAACAATTAGATTGAAGAGTTAGTGTACAGAAGGGCTGAAGTTCAACCGAATGCAAGGTAATTATGTTGAAATGAAGTTGGGCCTGGCTCTTTGGAGTGGAAATTTTTTTTAGTCTTTTTTTCTGAGGAGGGCACAAAACAATTATGGTTGGGAAGATCACTAAGAAAACAGTGATTCTCTCTTCTCCAATTGCTCCCCACAACAAAGCACACAGCGATCTATTCTATTTTGGTGGAAGAAAAAGGTTGTTGCTGTTGTTTAAAATAAGCCATAATTTGCAGCCAGGGAAGCCACCTCCACCGACAGTTCAGCAGAGCAGGTCCTGAAGCTGGAACACAAAGGCAGATCACAGACCACTGCATGTGTACCCCCCCCCCCCAGTTAATACAGTTCAGGATTGCTAAAAGAAACTCATGATGTGGAAAAGTAAAGCAAAACTACTCCATTTGATGAAAGTGGGTCCTGTCAGACTTTTCTTTGTACTCGGATCCAAGGACAGCCCCAGCAATGCCCTCTCTGATGGCTTGTGTCCAGAAGACACAAACTCTAGCCTGGAGGAATGCCTGGCATCCTTCGCTCCTGGAGCAAGGAAGGTGCTGGGTGCTGCCAAGCCACACCCTGGAGACCAGGACTTCCACTCTTTGAATGGGTGCTGACACGGAGCCCTGCCTCGGCGAAGGAAGGTGTGCACCAGGGGGTATGGGAGGGTCCTGCAAGCCCCAGAGACGTCCCAGGTTCTGTGAAATTCATGGGCTGAGATCACTTAGGTGGGGGAGAGAAATTTTTGCTGGCAGTCTTACTGAGGGCTGCCTTTCCAAGCACATCCCCAAGCTCAAATCCTGTGAGAAGCAGAACAAAACCCCATGTAAAAGCACGTGCTCAGCGCGTTGCAGGAGGTCCTCAGCACAATATACAGGATCAGACCTGTCAGGAATCCTTCCACTAGCCTCCACATAATTTGGTCAAATCTCAGAGCAGTGGTTTCACCCTGTTCTCCGGGGACATCTGTGGACAAGTCTAAGGTGTCTGCAAAAGGCACCTGAAAAAAGCAAGTCCATGTCACTGTTTAAATCAGCACGTGCATTTCCTGTGGAAAAAAAGTGGGGTACCCTAGATTAAAATGCATGCTCTAGAGCATCAGATCTTAGCCTGCTTTGCTTTGGGGAGTTTTGGGTCAGAGATAAGGCTATATTTCCTGAGGCATCAATTTCTCCTTTGCACTGTGCCCACTCTGTAATAACTAAGACATTTTCATATCTAGATTAATTACAACAAGCGTTCAACGAATGGAATAGTCTGATTTTGGATGGCATAAAGGAATATCCTTCCAAGCTTTATTTTCTCTTTAAAAACAAAACATGCAAGGACAGATTTGCAGTGTTGTAATGCAGTCTTACTTTGTCTTCTAGTCTTCCTTTCCATGAAAATGATGCTAAAATACCCCCAGCTTTGTGCAGATCTAGACACAACTGCACTCTCCATTAAACACCAGCATTACCATTTGAAGCTATGAATGCTGCTCTGGATTCATGTGTCTTTTAAGCCTAACCCAGGGAATAGCAAGAGTAACAGACCAATGTTCACACAGAGACTAGCGCAAGGATTTTATTCACAGGTAAACTGATCTCAGCAGTTTCCCAGTAATCTACTCCATGGGAAGTTTCATTTTCGGGGAAAAGAAGGGAGAAGGAAAAAATTATTAATAGTTTTGTTCTGTTTTCTGCTTCTCTTACACCTGGCTTGCCTGGAATAGGTTTGGTCGAAGTCAAATGCCATCAGAAAACAGCAGGCCAAATTGATATATACCTGCATATTCCTTCACCTCTGCTGTGTGCGGTGGGGTAGATGATGCCTGGATGCCTCTCCTGCCCCGGACCTCACGTCTGGAAGTGCAGCCCTCCATCTCACGCGGGGTGGGAAGCTGAGATGTGTGGGAGCAAGCCAGGATCCTGGTGTTTCGGTGTCCCTGGGATGTGGAGGAGGGGCTAAAACCAGTTTTACGAACGTTTCCAAACACAGATAGTGCCGATAAATCGAGGAAATGAACCTACAGCGACGCAAGAAAAGCAAGGGTGCGTGAAAGACAGCCAAAGCGGCCACTCAGATTTGCCGGGTCCCTGGTGGTCCCCTGACGTCCTGCTGGGGCACGGCCACACTGCAGTTCACCCCGCCGCAGGCCCCGGCGGCGGGTCCCTGCCCTGAGCCGAGGGGCCGGCGCCGGTCCGGTCTCATACGCTCTTCTCCCCTTCCATGTGCTCCTTGGCCGGAGAGGGCTGCTTGTCCTGGCTGCCCTCGGGGCCGGGTTTGGTGGGAGGAGTGGGGCTGCTGCTGGTGGTGGGCAGGAGGTTGGCAGACTGGAGCACAGCCTCCGAGTGCTCCCGGGCCTTCATGCGCAGCGCGGCCACGCTGGCGGTGCGGTTGCTTTGGCAGCCATAGGTGGGCAGGAAGGAGAGGCCCATGGGGTCTGGAACGCAGCACGAGCAAAGCGGGCTCCCTGGGGAGGAAGGAGACAAGGCACCATCACTGATAGGGAAGGTCATGGGGACTGTCTGACTGTTCCCTCTGTGGTCAATCTGGAGAGAGCAGAGATGGGGTTGGAGTCTCGAACGGCAATAACCCCCTCCCCTATTGCCCTTTAGTGGGTACATAGATGTTCTCTGGATCAGGGCTAGAAAAGCCAGATCCTGTTCTGCTGAGGCCTACTGAAGGTTCTTACACTGTGACTCGTCCAAGGTGGCAGAGTGAGCGAGGGCAAGCAGAGCCAGAAGCAAGTGGTGAAGTTTAGGTCACGGCTGAGATTTCCCCACAAGCGAGGCTGAGCTCACTCACTCCCTGTTCTCATACCAAGCTGCTGCTCTGTGGCTGCCATCAGCCCCATGTTGGAGATGTCCCCTGACCTCCACCTGCACACTGAAGCCTCATCAATTTGGGCAGCTGCATTTGTTGGGTGAGTGTGGGAGTCTCATCACTTATCTACACCTGAAAGACTACTGTAGAGAGAAAGGTGAAAATATGCTGGTTATTATGCAGGAACTAACGACCTTCTATCTCACTGTAAGACGAGATAGGCTTTTCCTTGGCCAGGCCACTGCCAGCTGTTGGCATCATGTCTGCCTGCAAGAGTCTGTTCTACTTTCAGCCACCTGCTGCTTGAGGATGACACCTTGAAGAGCATGGCCTCTAGAAATGAGCCAAGGCCACCTAAAGCTGCTGCTGCTAACATGACTTAAGAGTACCATCAGGAAAGACGGGCCAGATCACCTCTATCCTGTCATCTGAGACACATGGGCTGTTCCAAGCAGTCAATAAAACACTGGAGAGAGGGTGAAATGGGTATTCCTCTTCCTTTAAGCCAAAAGGCTCCTCTGCAGCCCACTGACAGAGGCAGTACTCACTCCACCAGCTGCCTTCCTGAGCTGGACCACTGCAGGCTCTTCTTCTGCCTTATCTTTGATAATGCTCGGACTTGGGCCAGTTCGCAGACAAGCACAGCTGGAAGTGTAGGTGACCGCTGGGCAGGACACGCAGTCCATTCAAAGTAGCTAGCTTATATTCGTCTGTTGAATGAAGGAGAATGTGTCGGAGGAGTAGGGAGGGAAGGTAGGGTGGGACGGCTGAGCTACTACTTTAATTTGCTCTCTGGTGAGAAATGTTGGGTAACACCATTTTTCCAGGGGTCTGAGAGGCCACATGAATTCCACATACTCTTCTACACCCCTGGCAAAAGCCTGTCCTTTGCTGATACACTACCTCCCAAAAAGAAACAACCCATACATGCACATCCTGACACAACGCAATGTCTTCCTCTGATCTTTCTAAGCCAAGGACTCGCTTTAATTTCTGCAGTTAATATTTGAGTTAAATGACTCATGACTAAGTGATGGAACTAATAACCTGCAGAGAGCAGGTAGTCTTTCTTTTACACTTCTGCTCTCGGTAGCAACGGGTCAGCACCCATCTGCTAGGGATGAAGGCAGGCAGTTGTTTGTTTTTAGGATGTTGGCAAGACTTCTCTACGGCAATTGTCAGAGAGTAGAAGCTTGCAGGTAACATACAGGAAAAGGTACTCTCTTGTATTTTGTAAAACAGAATTTACAAGGGATATGTTATTAATGTAACTAGAAAGTCATCTTTTCGCTTGTAGTACTCTTCTGATAGAGCACATGAACAGCAGATCAACATTTCCACGGGTCCAGGCATTCAAATGAATGGCACAAGCAAGTTTCAGCACTTGACTAAAATCCTCAATTTTTTGCTTTAAGCACTAGGAAGCTCAATCTTGAATTCTGTGGCTGCTTGGAGCAGGTCAGAAGGAGAGTTTATAACAAAATCCACTCAGTTACACAACTTACAGTTTTTGCCATCATCAGCCATGCTCATAAAGTCATTTTTTTCCCTGTTGAATCGCAGCCACTTCAGGGGTGCTGAACAGCCACTGTTTTAACAAGAGGGGAGAGAGGAAGATTTGCACCTCAGAGTCCCTACAGTTTGCAGCAGGTCTTTAGCTGCAGAAGCCCCACAGAATTCTGGTTTTTTCGCTACTATTAAGCCCCACTCTCTTAAGGTTCAGCTCTGAAATGGGGGAGCACGGAGGCCTGCCTGTGCCTCAGTTGTCTTTGCACTGTTGCTTTCTAACACAAACTGCAGAGTCTTTCGAACGCAGCAGTTTCGAATGCCAGGCTGAGGGGAGGGCTGACCCCCCTGCGGTACCCAACGCGGGACCGAGCACAGACATTGTCTGCTCAGTGGGAGGTGGGGAGAAGTGGAAAAGAATCTTCCCCTTTTCAAAAGAGCAGGAATCGGCTCCATCTCCTAAGAATAATTTTCATTCCACTGTTAGAGAGGGATGAAATATTTATCAGTCTTCACTACCAATCTAAGCTCTTTGCTTAATAATTAGACCTGATATTACCTAGTGGCTCTGCAACCTGAGGGTGCAGTTACCTGTGGTGGAAACTAGGCTATCTCTAGCAATAATTCACCCATAAACCATTCCTTTCCATTTCACTGAGGTTAAAACACTTGCAAACAACAGCACACACACACAAAAATGTAAAGTAACAAGCTTCATTTGTTCCAGGGTCCATTTAGAATACAGGAGAGTAGGATTTAGCCCTGTTTCTTTTTAATGTAGCCTGTAAGAAAGGCTGAATCTACCTTACAACTGCCAGTGTTTGCGGGTAGTAAGTCCGGTGAAATCTATTGGACTTTGCTGGCACATAAGCCAAGACAAACAACAGGAGACTCAGGAGCCCAAGGTCTCCACCTGCCCATCAGACAGCCCATGATGGACAGGGATGTGACTTTTGCCAAGAAACAGGCATCCACATATAGCAGATATCAATGTTTTTTTACATTTTATTGCAGTAACCCTGAGTCCACAGTGGGGAAGGAAGGAATTGTTCCTACTTATTTCAGATCCTTATTTCAGCTCCCATCAAAATCAGTGAGGTTTAAGCCGTTAGCCCTAGATCTTGGTCTACTAACATCTATGACAGTCTGATATTACTTTAATGGGATTTGGACCAAATTGCTACAATACGGACAGGGTACCATTTTCTTTCTTTCAGGAACTTACTGCCTTCTGTACACAAAATTAAAATACACAATTAGATTTCCATTAACTTACAGCAAATTCTGCTGAATTGATCTGAACCTCCTTGTATTCCTATATGAGATCATACTTTAAACGCTCAGCCTGAACATAAATACTTAATGTAATAAATACAGCCTGAAATATTTGATCCACTTGGCAGTTTAATTGATCTACTACAGAGACTGACAGGAAAAATTAAATTTGTTCTGTCTTGTCTCTGCCAACATCACATTTCAATTGTAACGATATTTGATCTACAATTTCAGTTGCAGACCCTTTTGTGCAGTTCCAAGGTTCAGTTTCAGCTGAGTGGGGTGGGAGTGGGGCCCATACTGATACATAAGTATTTAAAATAAATGTGTTGTATTTCAACTCAACAGTTTAAAGAATTTAATAGATAGCCTTTCCAAAAGGCAAAACCCCCATTCCTTCCCTCTTTCAGTATTTGTGCATATCAGCATTTTATGTGGACAGCTTAACAGCAGCCTGACATAGAGGGAAGCAAGGAAAAATTCCCATTTAAAGTCCTCACTCATCAGTGCATGCTCTTTAGTTTGCAGAGAAAATATTATGCTTGATTTAAGTATTGTTTTCTTCTGATAGTAGTCACATTGGTTTGCTTGAGTTCTAAATCCTCGTAAACTCCGAAATCACTTTCACAAGGGTTGGAAGGTCAACTAGTAACCTTGAGTTCATAGTGGTGTTCACCAGTGAGAGCTGATTCAAAGGGAGCTCCCTCTTGCTCTTCATACATGACACCAGCACTCTGCCTATTAAAGCATGAGGCACAAGCAGGAAAAACAAGTGGCTTTATCCAAACCTTCTTGAGCTCTGGATTAGGAGGTTCAGAAGAACAAGAAAGGTCTGAAAAGGGGAGGCAGCAGATGCTTCCAGTATAATCTAGGGTAGCCTCAAGGCTGCTAAAGTTGTGCTAGATGGTTCCTCATTCTAGTGCCTAAGCTGGTTAAATGTGGAAGGCACCCTGTGCTGCCCAGAGGCTGGAAGAGCACTTTAGAGCTAACAGCAGAGTCCAAATGTTATAATTTCAGATCTCCTTGGGCTTGTGAACCCTATATGCCCAATGCAAACAACAAAAAGCTGGTGATTTGGCTCAGTTGCTCAAGCAGGAGCATTTTTGTGTAAATAACTTGATCCTGGAACTGGAGGATTTTATCCTCCTTTATTTGTGCCATTAGTACTGTTCCAAAAAAATAATTCAGAAGCCAGGACCTTGCCTGTTTGGACAGGAAATCTGGCAGCAAAGCCCACAATTGCTGGGAGAACAGAACTAGTCTAGTGCTTTGAATACTGTCAGGTCAGCAACCATTTACCACTCTTCCCTTCCACATCGAAAACATGATCTGACCCTAAATCCTGCTGATGTGTCCCTCCAAGAGGGGTCAATAGGAACCCCTGCCCAGCTAAGGTCCACTAACCTAACCAAGATTTCTCCTGGAGGAAACAAGACAGCACCCATTTCCTTCCCATGGCTCTTAGGACTCCTAGTATCTGCATATTCCCTGATATTTGTGATAAAGACAAAAAAACTACCTGCAAGGTAGGGCAGCGCTAGAGTTCGGGACCTGTGACACAGGATTCAAAGTAATTTGCTCAAAGTCTATGCATCTGCAGCAAACTAAAGAAATGTTTTAAATTCTCTAAAGTCACAGTGGCAGGTAAACTAGAGAAAATGCCAAACAGAATCCACTTGATGTATTTGCTATAAACATGAGAAAAGTCAATAAGTCCATAATCAAGAATGACAGAGAAAATAAAGGACCCCAAGAGTTTTGATTCCCGTTCCCCAGTCTTATGGTAAGCAGCGGTGCTTCAATTCAGTGAATACCAGTTCAAGGGTAAGTTAGGTCCTTGAACACTTCTTTCTCAGCCTTGCCAATGGGAATTGCCCAATGGAATCGGGCAAGTTCTCTTCATCTTTCCATAACAGAAAGTGAAATGTAATGGATGGGCAGTTCTAGTTGTTGTGTGTTTTTTTTTTCCTGGATACTGCAATTAAGCCTCTCTAATATGAACAACAGCAACCACAGCAGCAACAAACCATAAAAGAGCCTAATCAACGGTGCCCTGGAATATCCACTTCGATGTGCATAATGCAATCCTGCTTCTCTATCACTGGTGTGGAGGTGCTGTGAAAACCAGCTGAGCTATAACTTGCACAGAGCAGAGCCGTGGGTGAATTATGAAAGTAATTCCCTGGCAAGTGTAATTATTTCCCTCCTCATACACTGCACTCATCACGGGGTCTGGGGAAATTTCAGTGGAATATAACAGACACACTCTTGGCCTCAGCCACCAGAATGGTAGAACACTTCCGCTAAAAAGTGAAGATTCTTGTTTACACCCATTAATAACATCTTCTACATTAATGAATTGCATTCATGCTGTCATCCATTAAGAAGGTACTTTGAGGTCTCTCTCTGCACAGAACACTTGCTTCTCCTGATGACTCTATTGTTATACAGCCCATAAATAAAACAAGTGTTTTCCCTTCATATTTGAGGTCTGCAATTAAATCTACTAAATGGACTGCAGATGCATGGTTTACAGTAAGTGATTCATCTTGGAAGATCATGGAAATGTCGAAGTCACCACAATGAAGTAGCATAGTTGTCAAATCAGGACAATTTCAGAGAGTAATAAACACCAGAAATTTCATCTATGCAAGCCAACCTTCTTCCTGACTATGGCCAGTAGTGAAGAACTAAAACCCTGAAGTAGGAAACCCTGCATACCACAGAAATTATGATCTTGTGCTAATTCTTCAAATGAGAAATTGTATTTCCTGAAAGAATAGTACGTAGTGAGGTGATACGGTAGTTAACAGATGCTTGCTACTAAGTACAGCCTCTGAGGTGCTAAACTTCACAGAGGGAGAGGACTCACCTAAGAAAAGGAAAGGTCTGTTGTATTACTGAATAGACAATATTTGACAGAAACAGACAAAAACTGTCCAGTGGTAATATACTCTTCTCTGGAACAGTCCATGATCTGGATTACAGTTCTGATTGCTATCGTATAGCTGGCCTGCTTTCTTCAAAGAACATCCTGTGGTGATAACACCATGCCTTTGACGAAAAAACAAAGCTCAGTTTCAGAGACAGCAGGGTGCATGGGGCATAGTGTTTAGGGAAAATAGCTTTCTTCTCATTGGTCAGACCAGATCTAGTCTCATGCTCCAACAATATCCCCCATTTACCTAGAAGTGGCGCGTGTGGGGTTCAGATGAGTGCTGCCTGTTCAATAGTTGCAGAGACACACAAAGTGTGAGGCAGCGCACAGTGCACTGCACAGTCTTTCCAAGAGCAATGTTGCAGGCTCAGTCCCTGCCCCATTCTAGGCTGTCCTGAGATTTCTTGTCTCAACTAGACTGACTTCACCATCAACTATTATATCCTTATACTACAGATTAGATCCAGGAGTCATGTGCCCTAGACACTTTATGCAGCCTTGGAAACCTAGGTCTGGAGCCAAGCAATCAAAGTCAGAGAAGGAGAAAGAGAGGTATTAGTTTCTCTACAGAAGACAAGGAACTCTCAGGTGGCAAAACAAAAATGGTCCCTGAGAGCATAAAATAATTATTAATTAGTTACATCACCATCATCACTTGTTATTCACTGCATTGATTTTAATTGTCTCCTTCTAAAGCATCAGTCAAATATTACTCACTGACACCAATGAAATGTTGGCTCACAGGCCCAACAAAGCACATCTTGTCTCCTCAAAAGAATAAGAAAACAGCCTGGACTTGCCAGTAGTATCTGAAGGCAGCTTTTACGGCCTTACTGAAGAATATGATTCTTTTTACTGGCCAGGATTTTTCTCCAATGGTGGGAATACATATCTATTTATGGGATCCACATAGAGGAGCTGCATTTAATTTGACATTTGCATAGAAGAAAGTGGGGTCATGCATCCATCAGTAGAGAAATGATGCTTTCATTATGGAGAAACTATTTTACTTTCAAAAGCACAAAGAATTCCTGGTAGTTTCAAAGCATGGTCGGCACAAGAGAGATACCAGGAAGAGCTCTTGATCATTTCACTCTTCAGTAAAACTTGCAAAATCTTGGAAAACCTTACTACTTGCTGAATTTCTCCTTATCCAAGCAATCCAAAACCCAAACAGCTCAGAATTTTATGTCCTGTGCAGATTGATGGGATTTCGTGTGGCAAACAGACGTATGCCCTCAGAATCACTGTGGCAGAGTCCACTGGCATTTCTGCTGCAAAAGGTGACTAGATTCTCAAGGGAGAGGTTTAGGTCACTTCACTAAGACACATAAGGACAGAGACTAATGCCCTCCTAAATGTAAGGTTAGTTCTCCTTTGACAGACCTGAAGTATACAAATCAGCTCCTAGCTCAAAGGGGGAAATGAGAAGGGAGAATCAAATAAACTGAGCTGAGCAAGACAAAGATGACCATGTAAAGGCTTTGTGAACACTGTGGCTCTCCCTGTCCTTTGCTTCCCACAACAATTGTCTCTTCCTCCAGACTGACATGTGAGTTTGGCTGTGCTCTCAAATACATTGGTTTAGATGAACCATCATTCACCTGGTGTTTCCATATCAAAGAAAGAAAAAATTCATACCAGGCCTGTGATACTTTTGGTCCACTCAGAACCTCTAGAGACTGTCCCGTTCATCATTGCCAATTAACGAGACTGAAGCCCAAGGTCTGCTGTGCACAGCCCCTACCCCAGCCCAAGTGAACTGCTCTTGGAGAAACAGGGAAAGAGGAACCTGTGGAAATGAGCCAAGGAAAGAGGAGGCAATACTCCATATATGAATACAACAAGAAAGATGCTACAACTATTTTCTGCTGGTATAAATCAAATTTGCCACCTCATAGAACAACAAATTCTTCCCCCTTAACCTCAAAGCCGGAATTTGACACTGCTGAGACCTGCTGCAGAAGAAAAAGGTCTCCCCTCAAAGCAGCAGCTCAGTCTACCGATCCTTTGCAAGTATAACAATACGCTGACAGGCATAGGCAGCTCCACAAAGCTCCTGGTAGGTGCATCTGCAGATAGGCAAATCTGTAACTGGATTTCTTAAAATCAAAATATCCTACATCATCCCAGTCCCCTTGCATGTATCTGGAGATTTCTAGTGCCAGGCAGGAAATACAAACCGGGCATCTCAACAATGAACTGCGTATGTAGCTGACAACGTTCATCAAGAGAGTATGCATGCGTGTGATAACTGACCATCCCTATACAAATTATAAAAGATCTATATTTACATTTAGGACCAATTTTTCAGGGACACTGCCTCTTAGCCTGGGCAACTGACTATCTAATAAGTATCTCTACAAGAGATTCAGGAATAGGATTTTTCCTGCCCCTAGGTTGTAAAATTGCTATCAAGCAAAAAGGAGCAAATTATTAATTTCTCAATTTAGTGGCTGAGCTGTAAAATCATGGAAGTGAGTACCTGGAAGTCTTCCAAATAAATAAAACTAAAAAAAACCCCTCATGACAATTTTGTCCATTCATTTTTATTTCATTTTGCTTGGCTTTTGTTTATTGGGGTTATATTTCTTAAAATTTAGCTACACTTAAACATGAAACAAGTGAGAAAAATATATTGAGGCATTTAATTTTGAAAATGCTTAAATGTAAGTTTTAATAAAAAACAAATCCCTGACTTCCATCTGAAATTATTCACTGAACACAACCCCAATTCCACACCTTTCAACCTGCCCGGGACTATATTTATCAATGAACAATGTTTTTGCCTGAAGAATTTCACCTATACCTACTCCAGAGAGGCTGTTCCTGCCCAACATAAGAAGCCGAAAGTCTCTGCCCCAACACGTAGCAGTCACAGGGCAGAGATCAAGGGGACTTACGCAGCCCAACAGCCGCTGCCCGTTTGCAGGGTTTAGGTTGACAGTCATCCAAGTTTTAGGATTCGGGTCACACCTGTGTGGCTTTTCTTGATTCAAGATCACAGGTCCCACACCTATCAAAATAGCAGTAGCTGTATGGTGTGTCTGGCTTCAGCTTTTTTGGAAAGACAGGAGGGAAGGGGGAATAGGAGGCAGGATGCTGGACAATGCAAAACTCAGCAGTTCCAAGCATTTGCTTCAGGAATGTACCTTGGCAATGCTGATTTAACGGGAAATACTCATGAAGAGCATGAAGTACGCCAGAGAACATAGTGAGAGGTATTAGCCGACACCTGTGCTCATAGGGGAGGGTCTTAAACTGAGAAACTTACCTCACAAATTATTGCACCACATTGGGGCACAGAGTAAATGTATGTGCCACTTTGCACTTGGCAGTGCTATGAGGTTTTACATCCTACAAATCTATAAATTGAATTCATCCTGCTTACACCCTTAGTCTTATAAATTGTTAGACTAGGAACAGCTAATGGATCAGCTGGTGATTTATTTTTAAAAGGTGCATACTGCTGCTTTTTGGGAACCGAAAAAACTGATACGGACACTGGATGTACACTTCGTGAAGCCTGGGTCCCAGGTAATGGGGAATTACTACTTTGCATCCTCCCCTGTCCCCATGCACACGCTTTATTCAAGTTCTCAAAGGGGACCTACTGTTCAAGAAGAGAAAGGTCCGGCATTGTGCAGAGATGTACTGCAAAGGAAACCACATGCAAAGAGCGGATGAGGCATCAGTAACGGTGCCAGGTAATGTATAATGCAAAAGGATGTGTATAACTAATTTATTAGTATAAATTTGACTCTTAAAAAAAAGCATATGCAAAGAAAACTCTAAAGGAGCAAACCCTACCTGCCTTGCTCCTCGAGATAAACCCTGACCTCACTAAAACTAACTGCCTGAGTAAAATGAAGGAGCTTCACCACAAATGATGCTACATGTTACAACATGAGACTCACTCCTGTACCTGCAGCATCGGTCAGTGCAGTTACTGCCAATCATAACAGAAAAAAGGATCCATCATTTCCCAAATGCTTCCCCACGGCCTCAAGTGGGACCATGCTGCTTAGCTTGAAAGAGCTGCTTTTCGAGCTTATCCCTGAAGTTAAAAAAAGTCTCTTACCTTTTAGAGAGGCGACATGGGATAAAGCTTGTGCGTAGGTGGCTGTGTTAAGAAGAGTCCCCGGCAGACAGGAAGGGAAGAAAGGTCCTGCAGGACCCACTGCTCGACTCAGGCTGGTGGAGAAGAGAAAATAACTTCCTTACAAAACCAGAACTAGCTGATTCCAAAGACAGCATTTGTGCACGCACACAAACACGATGGTGTCTCAGTGTCCAACTAGATGGGACCAAGCCTGGATGACATTAGCCTCCCACAGCCACCAGCTTCTCAGCATCTCCACAAGGAGCAGTGAGTTACAAGGAACAGCTCATGTTCTAATGATTTGGTCTGTACCTGAAGATGATACTGTGTAGGTCAAACCTTAGCAGCAGGCAAGTCTGTATGTATGATGCATGCCTGCCCCAAAGAGAGGCAGCTGATAACATGTGTTACTCTTACCTCTGCTGGATCTCCAGACTCTCTTTTTTATTCCTGGTTTGATCTGCTGGAGAAGGGGAATTTAAATTCCTCGCAGGAGGTGCCACCTCAGCCATTGTTTCCTTAGAGCCCTCTTGGTCGGAAGCACCCCTCTCTGTTTTCCTCCATTTAGCTCTTCGATTTTGAAACCACACCTGGAGCAGGAGAACAACCCAGGCTGAATACCGTGTTTAGCCAAATGTGAAGCAAGGAAATTGTAAATTGTTACCCTAGTGGAATTAGTCATTTAAAAGCTTGGCTAAAACTTCCTCTTATTTTGTGTCCCCATTGTTGTTCTACTTAAGCCTTAGGTTCACATTTGTATCTGGAATATTTCTGTGTCTGGAAAGCAAGTCAGGAATATCTAAAGGCATTCAAAATGCATGTTAAAAACAAAAAAAAAAAAAAAAAAAGGAGTTTTGATGTTACTGTACCAGTTAGCAAAATATTTAAACCTGTGCTTGCCTTTATGCACACATTTAATTCTCACCGATTTCTATGTTTTAACACAACTAAAAGCCTTTTGTATAGGGATGGGCTTAAATACATATCTAAGCACTCTGACAAAACTGTATACATATCTTTAAATGAGCTGTTGCTAGAATCAGAGATGTCAGAAATTAAAAGGTATGTATTAGTCCATCTTATCCAGCCTGTTTCCTGGAGAGGACTGATACTTGCTGTTATTCCTCTGATGTATTTGTCCAGTCTGCCTTTAAAGGACTCAAAAGGTGGTAGATGATAGTAATTTTGGAAGATCATTCTGCAGTTTAATACATACCAGTCTCCAAAACTTACTGTTTCCCTGTAATGCAATACAAATATTAATGTTCTCAATTTTATCCCCTGACTTTTAGTCCAAACACCTTTTTTTTTCCATTTCCCTTGGAGCTGATGCTCTGAAAACACCTTATTTGAGGTGGAAAATGCCAAGCCTCTCTTGAGGTCAGGAAATGCACATTTTAATACATGACTTGAAGTTGAGGCAAGATTGTTATTATTGTTATTATTATTCTCCTCCTACAACTCCATTTTAGTTAGCTTTTAATTGCACGTATCAGCAAACATTGAATAATGATTTTATCTATATTCTAAATTTAGAGCAGTTAAATGCAAAGCAAAATGCAGACACTTTCTTGCGTCTTAATTGAATGAAGGTCACAGCTATAACAACATTTAATTGAGCTATTTTTCATTATCATATTTTAATGACTTTGCACTGACAGTTCGCCTGCTTCTGAGGAAAGAGCATGATGAAGTCGTTTATTTCCCTATTTAGTTATTGTTTGACAACATCATCTTCGATTAAGACTCTGCTTTATAGCACATTAATCATATTTGAATGAGCAAGGGGTATAAATGTAAACATATCTCCCATCCTCTGTGTTTCCCCATGTCCCTGCATGAAAGCAGGCTAAACAAATGCTTGCATCTATTGTCTGTTTGCATAATAACCAACAACAAGGCTAAACACCAGTCCTCAGCAATCTAATTGTCACCACCCCTATCTCACCCTTGCACCTTTCAGGAAGAAGTTATGATCTTCCACTTCTGAATGCTCAATAATTGTCCCATTTATCTCAATTTGCAGTTCGGTCTTTAGGCACCAATAGCCAAAATGGCATTTTTTATTATTTTTTTAAGCCAGTGCCTACAATGCAGTGGCAAAAGGAGATTTTCATTTCCAAATAATAATCAGTTTAATTCGCCCACATATGACCAATGATTCATGTTCAGATTTAATAATCAGGATCGCATAATCTGATTATAGGAGAAATAATTTGTTTACAATCCCCAATTTACTGCGGTGAATTCCATTATCTCTCTTCAGCCATTGGGTTTTAAGAGATACTAACATGACCCTAGGGAACAAAAGGCAAGCTGTTATATTTCCTACAATTAGATCTTTGCATAGTCTTAACCCCAAGCACCTAAATAATAATAGTAAAAAAAAAAACAGCGTGCAGAAAAGCCCAATAAATAAAATTAATACATAATCGTGTTCAAAAAATGGTTTGCAACCCTGTGGTGGATGCCTGCAGAGTTACAGGGATCCATCTTTGACAACTGCAGGACTGCTGTTCTTAGCAGCGCTTGTGGACACACAAAGTTAATCCCTGGATATGAAAAAAACAAACACCTCAATCAAAAAAAGGGGAAAAAAGTGGGAAGAAGGAAGGAAAGAAGAAAGGAAGGGGTGGAAAAGAGTGGAGGTGGAAAGAGAGTAATTGTGGCCAATGGTATTTATTGAATCATGTTAAAGGTGTGGGGATTGCTCTGCAGGCTCTTTAGCTGTCTAAATTAAGTGTTTAGGAAGAAGGCGAAAGGGAGAGAAGTTGAAGAGGTGCAGAAGATTTCTTCCTGGCAGCTGGGCTCCCTGCAGTTGACTAACCCCACTGCTCGACAGTGGTCATAGTTGCTTTGGAGAATCACGTCTCAGCTCTTTTCTCCACACACACCCCCACCAAAAGCAAGGAAATGGATGTGCATTGATGTAATTTAGTACCTTGGAGACGCGGACAAATTAGTGTAGAACATTATCACTAGTTAATTATGAATGACCGATTAATCAACCTAATCTAATATTCCACATTATGTTGATGTTATTAAAGTGCATCATGAAAATGACAGATCGTCTTCATTTGCGTTCTTTGGCCAAATGTGCACTCTGCAGTCATGATGTCAAAAAAAAAAAAAAAAAAGTTTGCCAGTTTGAATACCCGAGACTTAAATAAATCCACAGAATGTTTACCTGCACCCTGGCTTCCGTGAGGTTGATTTTCATAGCCAGCTCTTCCCTGGTGAACACATCGGGGTAGTGGGTTTGAGCGAAAACGGCTTCCAGAGCCTCGAGCTGAGGAGGGGAGGGGAGCAAACATCTGTCAGGGCAGGAGCTGCCGCCCCGGGGCGGGTGGTCCGGCTGCCCCAGGCCGGGCTCTGCCGGGGGTGGGGGAGAGCGGGGCCGGGCCCTGCAGGGCGCAGGCAGAGTGCAGGCAGGGAGCCGGCAGGCAGGGCGCAGGCAGGCCGGAGACAGGGAGCAGGCTCCTACCTGCTGCAGGGTGAAGGTGGTGCGGTTGCGGCGCTGCTTCCTTCGCAGGAACCCGTCGTCGAAATCGCCGGCGGAGTGACCCCCGAAGGGCGCCGCGCCTGCGGGCGGAGAGCCGCGTTAGGGGCCGCGGGGCCCGGGGCCGTTCGGGAGCGGGACGGAGCGGGCAGGGAGTGCTGCCCCACCTCCGCGGGGCGCAGACCTCCGAACGCCTCGACCGGCCTCGGAAGCACCGCGGAGCCGCCCGGGCAGCCGCTGCCCCACCGAGCTGGGGGGGGTCCTGCCGACCTGAGCTCAGCCCGCCGCGGGTGAGGGGCAGCCCGCCCCGGGAAAGGGTCTTTTTCGGGTCGTTCGTGTTTTAAAGGACGAAGAGACCAGCTCTGACCTGAGGCGTGGTGACGGCAGCTCGAGCTCGTCCATAGAAGCCCTGCCTGTCTGCCGGGAGGGCAGGGGGAAGCCCCCGTGCCTGGGAGGAGCGGGACTGGGGCCGTTGGCAGTTTTCTCCCCGCACTCCCACACACCATCCAAGCAGCGGCCCAGCCGCCCCGCCATGTGCTCACCCTTGTCCCCGGAGGCGAACGGCCAAGCATGGGTACGGGACTTCGTACAGCGCCGAGCACCGGGGGCGGCGGGAGCGCTCGTGGGGCTCGGCCATGGCTGAACCTGCGCGGCTGGAGGAGGGAGCCCCTGCCCTTCCCCGACGGGGGTGTTTCGAGGGGCCCAGGAGGGAGACTGGGGCACTGGGAGGTCGTCTCTGGTCGGAAACCGGGAGGGGGCAGACGGCCTGCCGAGATGCAAACCACATTCCTTGGGGCAGACCCCGGCCTTTGCGGCTCCCCCAGTTGTACATCACCAGTGCCCTGGCTAAAACGCTTCGCTCCCTTTCTGTTCGCTGACAAAACTGAGTAAAAAAAACCCCAATCCAAACTAAACCAAACAAAATCCCAAAACATCAACAAAACAACAACCAAAAAAACACAGAACAGAAAAGTACCCAAACCCACAAAAGCATCGCTGGGTATCTCCGGAACACTACTCGCAGACCTGCCCTGTGGAACTCCCCGGTCCACCGGTCCCGCGGCCGGGCCGACTCCGCCCCGGGGCACAGGGGCTGGAGGTCGCCGCTCATCTTGCAGCATCATTTGGAAGATCAACCCAGCCCCCTCCTCGCACGGACGGGCGGCTCGCTGCAGCCCTGGGAGATGCTCATCAGAGAATAAAATAGTGTCCCGGTGACCCCCAGAGCCCGATCACTTCCCTCCGGCACCACCGTGCCTCCCTGGGTGCCCAAACCCACAGAAAACGCAGGCCGAAAAGAGCTTTTCTGTTGCGGCTTCTTCGGTTTGGTGATGGGTGGATGTACGATTTTTTGGACGGGGTGTGGGGTTTTTGGCTGCCCACGCTGGGAGAGCGAGGGCCCGGGCACTGCGCCCTCCGCCCGCAGCCCACGGCGCCGGGGGAGACTGCAGCCTGCGGGGACCGCTCCCCTGCTCGGGCCGCCAAAAGCCAGGCACCAACTCCAAACTGCCACCGGAGAGACAAACAAGCAAGCAAGGAAACAAGAGCACGTTTTCAAAGCTGTCTGCCAAAAACTAACGAACAAAGCCGCCCCTGCGCTCGGCGACGCAAGCTGGGGCGGCGGGGCAGGCTGGCGGGGCGCGGGGGGACCCCGGCGCGGCGCTGCCCTGCCCAGCGAGGCTCCCCCGGCCGGGCCGGGGACAGCTTTGGGGAGACAATTTTCCATCCGGCGACGCACAGACCGGCTTGGATCCGCTGGCGCCGGGGCAGCCGTGCTTAAAAAGAGGGGACGACCCTTCCTCGGAGGAAGGTGAAACCGCTGGACCACCGCTTGCCGGCAGCGCTGCGGCGGGGAAAGCCCTCTGCTCGCCGGGCGATGCCGGTGCAAGGCGCGGAGTGGGCGGGCAGGGGGTTTCTGCGGGGACGGGCAGCTGAAGTTGGGCGGCCGAGGCTCCGGGGCTGCCCCCTGCGCCGCGGAGTGAGCGGGTGCGGAGGGCCCTGGGCATACGCGGGGGTGACACGGCGAAATCCCCAAAGCTGCCGTGTTTTTAAAAAGGGAAACAAATAAACAACAACAACAACAACAACAAAAAACAAACCCGAAACCCTCTGATTAATAACACAAAGAAAAAATCCGCCCAAATATTTCTTTTCTTTCTTTTTTTTTTTTTGAGTCGTGCCCCGTCTTTCCCCATCCTCCCGCAGAATGTTTGTTAAAATAGCATTAAAGATTTATGCGGTCCCTTTGGCTGGAGGGAGGAGGCGTGACCACGTCCTGAAAGTGTCCCGATTACAGCCATGACACCAACATCTGTGCTGGGAGGGGAGAAAAGCATTTCTTTCGTAGCCTGAGGCTCAACCGCGGGATCGCTATCCACAGAGGGGAGGCAGGTGGCAAAATGACGGGGGTGGGGGTATAAAAACAAGGCCTTTCCAACAGGAATCAAATTAAAAAAAAAAAAAAATCATGCAGTCCTTCTTTCCATCCTGTGACAAGAGGGAGAAGCTGGGCGCGGGGAGGGGGGGACAGGATTGTGTTTTCTCAAGGCAAAAGATGATGCGCTTTTATATTTATCTGTCTCTACAGATCTGCATCTTATCTCAGCACATACCTGCACCCCGACAGTCAAAAGTGCCGGCTCTTGGAGCAAGTCAGACCGCAGTTTCTCCCTCCATCCCCCCCACAACCCTCGAACTTCGGCTCTTGTACTTTCGCGTCTCTGTGCGACAACACTCACCCTCCAGCTGCGGGGGGCAGTGGAAGTAGAACATGGCCCTGCGGCTGGGCGAGCTCCCGCTGCCCGCCGCTGCGAGCCCGACGGCGGCCGGGGCCGGGGCCAGCCCGCGGGGCGCGGGGCTTCCGCGCACCCTCCGCACCGACACAGCTGCACCAGCTCGCCAACCGGGCACCGCTACGCACCGCCGAGGTATCTGCCGCCGACCTGAAGACAGAGAGAGAGGGAAAGAACAGAATAGGTGAATAACCAGAAGAAAGCACCTAGAGAAACTCATTGATAATCCTAGATCCCACCCCAGAGGAAGCAGGGAAAGCAGTGTCTAACCCTGTGCAACGAACTGAAAAAGCCAAAGGCAGAAAACTCCGCGGTAGGTGCACAGGATCAGAACGAGTAAAACTTTGTTGCTTCTCTTTTTCTTTTTCTTTTTTTTTTTTTCCTTTCCCTCAAAATAGCAAATTATATCTTGTTGTTCTTTACATCCAGCTATCTATCCATCCATCCATCCATCCATCCATCTATCTATACATTCAGTCAGTCATCTATCTACCTACCTACCTAGTAATCTCAGATATTCCATTCCAGAACAAATAATTACATAAAGAATAAAATGCTTATAGCTAAGAATGAACCGTTTTTTTAAAAAATCTAAATTATTCTACCTAAACGAATCAGCAATAAAACCTAAAAGCTGTCTTCGTCCAGCACACTGGGAGCTGTGTTCGAGTTGGAAACCAATGTCCTCGGCAAGAAAAGAAAAGAAAAGAAAAGAAAAAAAAACCCCAAACTATTCAAATGTATATACAGTCATATAAAAAATCCAGAAGGCAAACAAAAACAGCAATCCATACCTAAACCGAACAGAAGTAAAAATCACCAGTAAGGTTTGGGGGTATTTTGCACTGGAATAAGGTGCTGTGAGTTGTTGGCTGCAGAGACAGAAGGGCTCTGTGGAGTTCTGGAAGTGGCCAGATGTCTTTATATCTGTCTACAGCATGCTCTGCCTCTCAGCACTTGCCTTTATAATCTCACGCATAATTGGCCTTAATCTGATTATTTCCAGCGCTGTCTACAGTGAGTAACTTGGATAGGTCTATTGGGCCCTACAAATGGCCCACGTGGTGTGCAGAGCAGGGGCGAAAAAAAAAAAGATGAAAAGAAAAAACCCGTCATTTCTCAGCAAACACCAGGAATGTGAACAGCAGCAACAAAATCCCATTATTTTCTGAGCGTTGGCGCTCCGGGGCTCGGCGGTCCCCGGTGCCCGCCCCGTCCTCCCCGGGGTGCCCCGGGCTGCGGGGCCGGGGGGGCCGTGCCCCGCCGTGCCGTGCTCCGCCGTGCCGTGCCGGGCGAGCCCTGCCCCGCCGCCTGGACCCCGGCGCCGGGTAATTGCCGCCGGATGGGTTTTTGGGGGGCCGCTCCGCACACGCCTTTGCCTTTCCAAGCGCTCGTACCACGGCAAAGTTTGATTTTGTTCACAGCGAGGGGTCTCTGGATTTATGCTCGCTTCCCGTCTGCAAATGATATGCGGCGGGACCCTTTGCAATTACTTTTAAAATGCATCCGAGACAGAGGCTCAGCGGAGAGAGATGGCCCTTGCCTCAGCCCGGGTGAAAATTAGACTTTAAAGTACCCAGATGAAATTTTCAAGTCAGGGACGCGGGATTGGATCAAATCACATAAACTGCAAAAAAAGCAAGTATAATGGCGCATAATTGGTTCTGTAATAGCATTACACAAGGATAATAGCCTGTTATGGCCCCCTGCACATTAAGTGCTTCCCTGGCGTAAAGCCTTTATGATATTAAAGGGGGAATATAATGATATTTTGGTTATTAAATGCGTGTAATTAATTTATGCACCACTGAAAATAAAGTTGGTATTATGACCCACTCAAGATGCATCAGAAGATGTAAGTCAGACAACTGTTGATAAGTTCTGGTGTCTATGTTTCGTCTAGACTGCTGATTTTATTTTGGAACAATTGCTTCTCCGGCAGACTACACAAATTTAATATTTTATAAACATTGTAATGTTCTGTGCAGGAAGGGCGAGCAAATCTACACAGGCTCTGTTAGATCTGATGGGAGTTTAAAGACATAGTGCGTTCATACCAGAGCAAAGGAGATGGATACAGACGATACAGGTGCAGAAATAGAGATTTTGAAGAGATGATGTCTTTGGAAAGTTATTCTGGATATATGATCTCATTAAATAAACACTAATAAGCCTTAGAAATATCACCTGCTCTATCTGCTTTTCACACTAGGCATAGATGTGGAAATTCCCCGAATGTATATTCAAGCTGAAGTTATGTTTCAGTCCTGTAAAGCATTATTTCAGCAAAGTGAGGCAAAAATTAATTGTATATGAGATTCAAATTGATTTGATCCGATCTTATCCACTCATATATAATTTTAGCATACCAGTGACAGATTTAGAAAGCTTCATTCAAACATGTTTATATACATACACACGTGTATACACACACACACATATATATATTTACATGTATACACACACACAAACGTTTTTAGGGATATCTCTGTTTGACAACAGATATTGACTTACCATCCAGGCAAGCCTCTGGACAGCAAAGTATAGTATGATCTGAGATGGCTTTTATAGCACCATGCAAGACGCAAGACCAATGTTCTGAATCTGACTGCACTCCTTAAAATAGCAGCACAAGCTTTAGGTCAATTAACCTTAAAAAGAAGAACATAACCCAGAGGTACTGTCTGGATCTCCCCTGCTAGCCTCTCCATCCCGAGCTTTAAAATCCATGCAGGACCAGTACTGCAGGATCCCTTTGCACAGAGACAGATGTGCCTTTTCCTTTTTCTCTGACATCGGGAAGCAAGTGAGAGTGAGAGAGAGTGTTTTATCTTAAGAACCCCTAATAAAATAATAATAACTTCATTATGGCGCTCTCAGGCCTTTCTCTAGTCAGGGGGCTGCATTGCTGTTTTGGCTCCAAGACTCACTTTCCCCAGCAGTTTGAAGCCTGCAAGTTCAGCGTATTGCAGGAGGCAGAGAGGGTGAGATGGAGCACGGGGAAGTGCTCCAAGTCGCTGCTTTTTAAATAGAAGCAGAAAGACCCCGAGCTGGGCGAGGCTCAACTTTCTCCCAAGAAGCAGCAGCTGCAAAACAAGGGGATAACTAAGCAGTATACAACCCCCGACCCCTTGCCAGTTCGGTGCTTGTTTAATTGTAATGCACGAAACGTGGGGCTGACATAATTAAAAAGTTAGCCCTTCGCAGCCCTGGACTGAACGGCGCGTTCCCGGGCGGCCGCAGCCCAGGGGCGGCGGCAGCGGTGCGGTTCAGCACCACGGAGAGCGCCCGCCGCTCCGCGCCCCCGGCCCCGCGAGAGTAGTTTTCTATCACCTATTATTATTGCTATTATTGTTGTTATTATTATTATTATGGTTATCACTACTACTACCACTGCATCAGTATGAGTTACTAGGTCTGAAAGGAAAAGACCGATGAAATAAAATTCTCGGTAGATGTTTTGTTGATTGTGTCTATCTTAAAGCAAAACTGTTCCCGTGCTGCACACTCAAACACACCTCTTCTCATTTTCCTCCCATGACAATAAAACCTAGAACTGAACTGACAAGCAAAATCATGGAATGGATGTTTTCCTTGAGAGTGCTCAGCTTTGAGGGGATTGTTTGTAAAATCAAGAAAGCCCAGATGACTCAGGTTTGATGAAATGGCTCTCGTGTCTTTCCATGTCCAAACACTTCCTTTCCCATGACTCTCAATACCTGACCACAAAAAAAGGCTAGCAGCTAAAAGGTTATTTTACCCTAATTCATGTGCAGTAAAATGTATTTTCCAATTAACCAAATTTGCCGATTTGTCCCGCTTGGACACTCTTATAATTTATAATGTAAAAGTGTTCTTTCTTTATCTAAAGACCAAGGTGACTGCTTTTAATTTTCTGTAACCTCTTTACACTTGATGTTCACCAGACTCATAATGTTAATTGGCTTCATATACGGATCATCAGTTTAATGAAGGAATAAATCCTATGTTGCTTTATGTCCCTCTGTTTTAACAATGATTGCTTTAATGAAGAATGTGACGTGTTTGAAATCAAAGCTGCAAGAGACATTAGAGAGTTTTTTTATGATGACCGAAATGCTTATTTAAAGCGAAAACCATGAGGTTTTCATAATTCAAATGTTTTTATTTAAATAATTTTCCATGCAAAATACTGACATATTCTTCAGTAAAGAACTTTTTCTTTATAATTGTGACCAGAGACTGAGAATAACACAGTTTTGTAATATAAACTTCCCAATTAAGTTATGAAAATATCTCTGACCTGCTTTTATACCACTGCAGTTTTCATTCAGAGTTTAAGTAAAACTCCTAGTGAGTTCAAAAGGAGTTATGCCTGCCTAAATAAGGGGTATTTTGTGGTAACTAATACACCTCTTTGTCAACCTACTGTATTTTCACTGTTGACATGTAGATGCAGAAAAGTAAAGGGGAGAAAGAATTGTCACTTCACACACAAAAGTTCTGGATTGCTGTAATCTATTTCTCCCCATGGGGATTTTAGTATTTCGGGAGCAAGAGTAAAATGTAATGAAACATGGGCTCGTAGAGGTAGGTGACTGCAAATCAGACCATCAATTAGGCCGAGCTGGAAAGCAGCAATTAGACTCAACTGCATGTGCCAGTTATACTAGCTACAGCAGGTTTAAAATGTACAAAGCAAATGCATTCTGGTAATTGAACTTTTACGTTCCTGGTCCCACTTACAATGAAAGTAAGCCTTTTTTTTTTTTTTTCTTTCCCCCTCTAATGGGGACTGTATATACTGGATATTTTTTTTTTCTTATTTGAAAGCCGCTGTCTGGACTGAAATTACATGATCCTTAGATACGGGAACATGTAACATAGAAGAAGACAGTCTCTAACCAAAGTCTGTGCAAGGGCTGAGCAACCAATGGATTTGGACAGAAATTTCAGGACGTGGCAGAGGAAATGCTTGGGAAGGGAAGAATATTGGCTTAAATTACATACCACTGAGAAGTCATTCAGTGTGCCAGGCCTGGATTCCATGAAGTCTTGAGTTTATGTCTCCACAAGTATACTCATTCAACCCAGGTCACATCAGGCTTCAAGTAGATACACATGCAACTCCTCCCCGTCTGCCATACAGTATTGTGTCTAAGAGAACTACCTGTTTCCTTTCAGAGCTGGCCAGGACTATAGTCCTAGAGCCAAGACTGTATGAACACACAGAAGACAGCCCATAAACCATACTTAGCCTTCCCCCTCCATGGAGAACAAGAAGGTACGCTGCAACATGTCTAGCGGCACAGAGGATTAGTCTGCCAGTAGGCTTATTAAATAGCAACAGTTCGCTACCTGGAGCTATGCCTTTACCAAACCTATGCCTGATCCCCACGCTGCTTACCATTTGAAGTAACTGAGCGTGCAGACTGCGACTATGCCAGGATTTGTGGAGGCAAAACAATGCTGGTTTTCAGGGGATTGTCTGGGATTTTTAATGAAGATGTCATATAAAGATGTTTCTTCCCAGATGTGCTCTTTCTCACTGAGTCTTCTGACCAAGGTTTGTGAGAAGAGACTTCCAAGGGAACAGCTGTAAGAGTGACAGAAAGTAGTAGCATTACTTGAAGGTAGGAAAATGAGATACAGAAAGACTAATCAATTTACTCAAGTTGTCCATAATGGACAACTACTGACGAAGAGAGCAGTAAACTGAGAGTGTGTAAGTCTTACCCATTTGACCTTGCCTTTGGAGAAAAGTTTTTTTTCAGAAGCAACTGCTCTGGCTTACCAGAATCCAATGTTTTTGAAAATTGAACAGATTTCACATAAATGCAAATGATATGATTATTGACATTATTTACCCTGGTCAAAGGCAGAAAAGTGTTTCCTATTGCCTAAAAGGTACTCAGAGTTACTAGACAATTGGGAGCTGTGGAGACCAAAGTTAAAAATTGAAAGACACATGATATCTCAGGTTTGGGTTTGCACTTTCTTTTCAGTGGTCCTTATTCTTCCATGGACTTATGAGCTCATTTGGAATTTTTCAGATGCTTGGAAGTCTGCAGGAACAGACCCTTGAAATACACATGGGTTGTACTATTGTTTATTCCTCCTTTGTTCTGATGAAACATATTTGGGAGCAATATAATATTCTCAAATGTAGCTGCCCAGTTTTAGGTTCCTGATCCACATCCACTAGAACAATGACCTGCTTTGCAAAGATGTTGACTATTGTCTGGGACTTCAGAAATCTTGAAAACAGCTCACCTTTTCCAGATACATGGTCTCTTGATTTCTCTGCAACTCCTTCTGTTAACAAGACAGGGTAATTGGCTTTCTGGCAGAACAAACTTGGCTCAGATCTCTGGGTACAGAGATATTCCAACACCATGTTTATGCTAGGTGGATAGGTATTTTGATGATGTCATGGTCTTATTCTTCGCCAAGTATGATAAGGTGAAATCTTTATCTCAGTACCAACAAGGCAAACCCTTGTGCTTATTCTGTGAAATAGCACCAAGAAAGTATTACAACCTTCCTTTCCCCCTTTTCTTTTTCTCATGATGGGTGGTGAACATAGTTGATGTGTAACACCTCCTCAGTCCTTCAGCCCACCCTTCTAACCATACTTAAATTCAACCCCATTCCTGCTCTACCTCTTAATATTTGATTCAATGGGAAACCAGGACTAGGCCTTTCTCCATCCAAATCTCTCTGGAGTTATTTCCAAGGATCTGTATGCTCTGTGCTAATGAAAGGCATTACTGAAACACTGATAATGATGTTCACTGATGTTCAGAGATTTGTTGATTCAGAGAATGAGATGGAACCATTTAAACAAACATGAATGAAGGAAAGGAGGAGATCACAATTCATTCTTTGGACTTAAGAACAAGGAAGTGCAAGGTCATCCAAAATTTAGAGGCCAGCTCCTAAAGCATTCTAAAAAAAAGAAAATCAACTTGAGAGATCATCCATACAGCCTTTCACCTCCAGCTTCATGAACCTTATCTTATCCAACATATTTTCTTAAACCATGATCACAAAGCCCTTCCTTCACTCTTTCCTATGCCCTCTGTCCCATTTTCTTATCTTAAAATACAGGTCCTATCACTGTCTTGGGCACCTTGGAGCATTTGCTGAAATAAGTCTGGAAGGCTTGAGACAAGACTTGGAATAGGAACAGTTTATCACACATCATGAAACTTGCAAGGTCACTTACCTATCAAGCAAGAGGCGTAATCTACCTTGTGGGCTTCTGTGTAGAGAGAGAGTAAGCACACGGGAGTTGCCACAAAGTGCTGATCTCATGACAGCATATGGTGAAGAAGGAAAGGTTGGGTGGTCTTGAGGAACACAAAGCTCTGGGGAGCTGATGGACTTCTTGCACCTGAGGTTGACCTTGCTCAGGAAGCAAGTGATATATTTGTGAGCTATCACCCAAGAAACAACAGGAGAAGTGGAATGGCCATGGGCATACTGTTAATCGGTATGTTCATGCTACCTGGTTGGATAGCATGAGAATAGCAGAGAACTCTGCTGGCATTCTCCAAATTTATTTAGGGTTTGTAATGTTCAAACCTTACTTTTAATTTTTTTAAAATTATCTTTATTTTCTTAGCCTATTCTTAGGCAAGTTACCTTTACACTTTCAAAGTTTACATTCACATTTAAACATGCATTTGAGTTGCAATCACAAGTCTCAGAACACATATCGCTTGCTGCGCAGAATGAGAATGAACCTGTTCAGAATATTTTTTTTTTTTTAAAGATTAAATGTTGAGCTTTGAACACTGAAAAAAAATTAGCAAATTTTTTCTTTTTGGCATGCAAAAATTTGAAAGCTGATTTGACTGCCTGACCCTGAGAATTCTCATGCAATGGGGAAAAATATTTCCGCCCATTCCTGCGCAGTACCTGCTTCAGGAAAACAGTGAGGCTGAAGAGCATTGAGCCGCAGAGGCAGTTGGTGTCCTGGTGCATGACCATGGTCTGTCCTGTCCATTAACCAAAGATTGCTGCCTTTGAAACAGCTTCTGAGCTTTGCATTTATAAACCAATATGAGGAGCCAGATGGTGACTTTAGTGGCCGTGGACCCACCTCAAGTGCAGCACATCAGCGGTGGCAGCAGCCTCCAGGGGAGGGCAGCTGGAGATGGCAAGTATGTTGCAGCCTCTGACTGGCATCCACCTGCACAGCAATTTTTGGCTCCTGACGCTCTCAGGGCAGTTTGAAAAAGTCACTTGGTGACTGCCTTCCTTCTGCTAGCCGGAAGTTAGTCTTGTGGTCCGGCTCTAGGACTACCAGGCTCTTGTGGCACTCCAGGTAAGCCATTCAGGGTTCGGGTTAAATCCATCACATGCTGGTGTCTGTGTTATGGGTATCTGAAGTTGCGTGAAGTGAATCCCAGCCTTATTTTCTCTAAGGTCTTAGCCACTGGCCAGCCCATGCACACAATGAGAAGCAGTACAATGTCCAGGTCAAAACCTCATCTTGGTAGAAGTCACTAGCTACAGTTAGTAATAGGACTTAAGCCTGTAAAAACAAGTGCTGAAAATGCAGCGCCTCTGAAAACACACCCTTGTGAATCAGAAAGACTGTCACTGCAATAATAATTCTAAATTATATTTGGAAACAAGAGACTACTATAACCTAGGAGAAATAATCCTAGGAAGCCTCAAGACACCTCAGACGTGATAAGTATATGCTGACCCATTTTCCACTAGAAAACTAGAAAGCAAAATTTTGCGTAGTTTTACAATACCATATGAAAATAAATCAACTACTTTCATTTTGCAGTCTATGCAATTGTTGAGCCAACCCGTGTGAACTTTCTAGGATGATATATAAATAGGTTCTGTTAGGAACTGTGAATTTAGAAACATTGGAGAATTTAGGAATGCTTTTGCATTATCATAATATGAAAATAAAAGTGAGTTTTTAAAAAATATTTTTTAACAAGACAAAATCTTTGTGACAAGGGAAGCAGAAAAATTCTGTCAAAACCCAGTGCTAAAACGATACCCCACATTTAGGAAACGGAAAGTTTTTCAGGATGGGAAGCAACAAGAACCACATGGAGTTCAACAAATGCACAGTCTTGTTCCTGGTGGGGAACAACCCCATACATATTGGCCCAGGCCAGGGGCCGACTCCTTAGGTCATCTGGGGACCCTTGTGGATAAGGACTCGGTATGCCTATGCAGTGCTGAAGGCCAACCTCTAACCCTCTTTTAGTCGTGAGGTCAAGGGAAATATCCACACTGAGAGTGGGTGTGCACTGGGACAGGGGCAAAGAGATGTCAGATCTCCATCTTTTGAGATACACATAACTCACCTGGACAGGGCCCTAAGCACCTGCTCTGACTTTGAAGTCAACCCTGCTTTGACCAGAAATTTGGACAAAGGTGATATCCAGAGGCCCTTTCCAGCCTAAATTTTTCTGTGATTCTGTTCTGAGCAGTTTTGATAAAGCAAGCAGGGGAGTATTTTATGAATGGCAAAATAAATCGGTTCTTCCATTCCCTCAACATGGCACATAGTCCTCTTCTTTTTGTGGTACAAAAAGCATAAATCTTACTAAATAAACTGAAACAATTCTCAGAAGTTATTGGTTGATCTAGTTAAGTAAGATACTGAGTGGAGTATCTAACATGCTTATGTTTGGTTGTTTTTTTTAAACAGAGATGATGTCTTAGCTCTAACAGCAAATGTTTGCCTCTCCAGTCAAGAAATCAGAATTTTAACTCCTATTGCTCAATTCTTTTCTTGCATCGTCATCTATTCTAATTCTGACCCACTAAAACCTTTACACCTTTCACTTACAGCCTGGACTCCAGCAGTAAAATGGGAATCGGGGGAGTAGCAGTGGAGATCCAGAATTCACTGCTTACTCTGAAAATTGCAATTGTTTATTCCCGGCAGCACTTTGGCCCATAGGGCTTTTCCTGTCAGGAAAACTGGCCCAATGTTTAGCTTGATTTAACTCCAGGGAATTTTAGACATGTTTGGGGGAAATTATACTTAATTCTTTTGTCTATGTTTTTTGAGGACATAGGCAGGCTCCCTGGCCACTGCACATTCAGCAGAAAATTGGCATGGACAGTTGATTCCTACATGGATCACAGTACAGAGACTATACAGTTTTTTAAGTACATGCATCGGTTTTATGCTGTTGACAACTCTGTTTACCTGATAGCTAGCCAAGCAAGATTTTTGTGAGCAGACCTGAACCAGTGTACTGGTATTGATGCCATAACACCGCTTTGTGTCATGAGGCCTGGATTTACAGCATCACCAAATCATGGTTTCAGTTAAAGGCCAATCGCTTCTCAGTAACAGGTCATTTTCCTACTTACAGGCAAAACTTACAGCTTTTGTTTTCCAGAACCAAGACAGGCTGTGGTCTAGCTCTGAATTAGGGCAGTTCGTATATGTATGAATCCATCGCCGCACATATCCTTGTGACAACAGGAAGTTAGCAGTCCCTCTTATTCTGTGAATGGCTTCTAGCAATAAACCCAGTAGGAAGAAAGAAAACATTTAATTAGCTACTTTAAGGCACAATTGCCTCATTCACCAAAGGTCAATTCACACCTGCTAACTACGCTCCTTGGAGGTGAGCTACACTCAACGACAGAAGGGGAGAAATGCGTAGGTGTGACATAGTTTTGCACAAAGCCATGGAAATACACCCTCTGGATGTGGCAATGCTCTCAAAGCAGCCCCGAGCGCTCCACCCCAGTTACGGATAAGTAGCACCATCCTTTGGGAAGTAGTTTGGGATGAACCAGGAGCAAGGCTGTCTCTGAAGATGAACGCACGTGCCCATGGGTGTATATAAGAAATAAGGCGCACGTGAAACTTTTGTGTGTTTATATTTGCATGTGTGATCTTAAAGGGACTAGAGGCAAGCTGGAGCCCTTACTCACGATAGGTACCCAGCTTCTCTCCTCTCTTTTCAGGAGACAAGCTCCAGGGCTATGAATCATATACTAGCCTCTGCAGGTCTTTCAAGTAAAGCACATAATGTCACATTTCCTACACGGAGAACAGGAACCATAATAACTACCCCAGGCAGCCTGGAAACAACTCTGAGCATTTCTAACTGGACGCCTCATACTGAACATCATTTTCAAGTAGGCAGACCAGGCAGAATGGAACAGAGGCCTTTCAGCTGCTTACAGCACTGCTGTGCTCCAGCCTCCTCTCAGGGCAGGTACATTTAAGTTACCTTCCCCCTCACATCCCAGACCAATTTCCCCAGGCCCATCCCTTCTGCCTTAGCCACCCCAGGACATCCCCACTATATCCCTCCCCTGCTTCAGTGCCAGGAAGCATCTTCCCATCATCTACACTCGTGACAGGAACACCACAGAAATCCCTTAAAACAAACATTTCTACAAACAGGAGACCATGGAAGGCTGATCTCTAGCTCAGACAGCCCCAGCCTCAGGCAGTTGTGCCCTTGGTAAGGCTCAGAGCTGGAGGCAGGGGAGAGCTGCTGCAAGACTCTCAGCCCTTCGGTGTAGCGTTCTTCCTCTACATACCTCTGCATGGTGTCAGTAGCTCTCGGTGGTGTCCTGCGTATAAAATCTGCAGTCATTCCTTTGGGTTTCTGCTCTTTACAAGGAGAGCTCTTCAGGGCCAGGTGTGCTCCTTGCTGGCCTTGGTACAGTGTTTATCAAAATGGGGTTTGCTACCAGCTTTGCTTTCTCTTACTTCTGTTGTGATGCAACATGGTATAACAACTCATGATCTGTGTCACCAATCCTTTTCCAGACTGTCCATGCTGAAGACTACACCTATTCCCTCCAAAACCCTAGCTGTTGCTTTTTGGTATGCCACCTAAACATATGATGTTCTGATTAAACCAAGACTCCAAAGTGTAGCATTTCTTATTTTGGAATTATTACTTATTTCAGTTAATGAATAACAAGAAAATGTACCTTTATAAAAAAAAAAAGCATACTTGTGCTTAAGTGTTATTCTAATTACAAGTTCTGGTGTAGTGTAAATTTTTTCCCTTGGCATTATTATGAACCTCATTTCCTTACAAAGTCCAGGATAAACAATTCCAATATATTTTGTTTTAATTATCAGGGTTTAATGGGGCATAATGAGACTATGTTGAGTGGCGCAGAAAAAAATAATTTAATGTGCACAAAACTACTGAGTGCTCCTAGCCTGACTGCGCATATTTCACCTATTGTGGGGCAGCACTCTGTTAGTTAATATTCAGTGCGCCTATCATCTATTTATTAATTATACTTGCTTTTCAATGGAAAATTTCCCTTTTTTTCCCCCCTAGCATTTGAAACAAGAAGAAACCAATTAAGATATCCTGGAAAAAATGAACCATGCTCTGAGTTGAGCAGTGAAGGATGCAGCTGATACACAGCTGATGGTGCTAGAAGCATTTGTCATGTCATGGACAGAAGACTGGATTGTGCTGGACACAAAACCTCCATCAGCCAGTCTGTTCCAAATGCAGTCCTTCTCCCAGCGTTATTTGGCAGCGAAAACTTCTGGCTTTAGTTCTTAGGGCTCCTACCAAAAGAAGCATGGATAACATCAGCTGAAGTCACCATTCAGAAATGACCTTGTCTGGACTCTCACTATAGATACATTTTCCCACTCCCAAGGTGTGGTTCCTACAGACTTAAAACGCCACAGATACTTCTACAGTGAAAAGGGAAAAGTACAAAACAGCAGCCCGGGAAATAAACCAGTAGAGTGGGATTATGACCCTTGAGGCTTTCCAAGATCCCTTTGCCGGTGGCACTGAATCCAATGGCTGGGTGTGGCTAATGCAGCAGTTAGCACCACCTTGCTACCAAACTTACACTCCGCTTTACCAGGCTGACCATATACTTATATCAAAACATCCTTTTATTTTTTTTCCACAACAAGTAAGTTTTACTTGGGCAGAGACAATTTTGGCCATTTGTTTGGGAATTCTGAACACGAGGCAGTGTGATTGGCATGGTGATGATGGGTTGGTTCCTGTGGAAAGAGTGAACACTTTCATTCTGCCATGCTGGGCACATACAACAGGCTTGAAATATTCAGATGTACTGAACTCCATGCATGTGCCGTATAGCTCACACACCACCAGTTCAATGTGCGCTCTGCCGGATGGAAATACAGGAGCCCTATCACAGGCTTGTTTCCTTGGCTTGGGGGAATCAAGTCTTTTGTCCCTTCCTGAAGCTCCACTGCCTGTTCCAGCCTGGACTGAGCACCAAGTCCTTTGCCTTAACTGCTGGCCCAGCAGCAAGACCTGCTCTTGGATCTGTTCTGACATCAGAGGGTCACAGCTCTGCTGATAAAACAGCCTCTTGCAGCCTTCTAGAGAAACTAGACAGGAGAAAACCCTTCTCTCCACACTGACCCATGCATGCCATCCTTTCTTTCTAAATCCTTGTCTGGTCAGGGTCCTCTGCTCCTCCCCTTCCAGGCTGTAGTCCTGGTAAGCGCTGGCCTACGCATATGGAGCACAACCTTCTCGTCCATATACTGTATTTGTGAATAACAGTATTTCTTTTATCCTGGCTTTCTAATTTAGTGAAATTTTAATGAAGGCATCCCAAAATATTACAACATAGATTAAAGTAAGGCCTTACACACCAAGAAAATTGAAACCACCTCAGGCATGTTAAGTTCAGGACCTCCACGAGGTAGGCTTTGTTACAAGCACCACATGTGACCAACCTGAAGGGGTTTAATGTCTACGCCTAACTCAGGTGAGAGCAACAGGTAACTGTGAGTTTCACTTCTGGAATAATTACTGGATCCTCCCTGAAAGAAAACACATCTATTCCGCTTATCCATCACGCTCCTTGACCTGGAGTCAGAGGACTTGATACAGTGCTCACTGAAGCCATTGGGAATGTCCTCTCCTCTGGAAAAGTATTTGATTCCTGACTCTAAAAAGGAGATTCAAATACAACACAAAAAACCAGAACGTTACATTACATTTATTTGAAAATTAACATTTTATATTACAGATTAAGTTAATATACTCCAAGTGTTTGGGTTTTAAATAAAATAAATTTATTACAGATACCAGTATTTACAGAAAGAAAAAACATTTACATAAATATATTTTTTTTAATCTCATTGGAGTAAAAAAATTCTCCATGAAGTTTCTACCCATGGGAGATGTCAAGTTCTATTAAGTCAGCCTCCTTCAAGGATTAGTGGAGACAAGAAATCTAACCACGCTTAAGGTACAACTCAATGAGTTGACTGAGGAACTGCAATGGGCTGGTTACCTGCATTAAACTGTAGCAAGACTGAAAGATCTCAGGGGGCCCCTTCCAAGTCTACATGCTATTCTTCAAGGAAGAAGGAAAGGGAATCAGTGAGTATCTTCCATCAAACTTGCCTGAGATACAGGACCAGGCCAGCATCCAGCATGTTCTCACAGAACTCCAAAGCTTAGTGGTCGTCTTTCTTCCTGCTAAGCAAGCTATGGGCATTCTGACCCAAGCTTAGGATCCCATTGTACAGCCACTGTATAAATACACAAAAGGCAAACTCTCCTGCCACACAGACTAACAGCCACAGCAGACTGTGGTAGAAGAGAATGATTTTACAAATAAGGGGACTGGCTGACCCACCATCATACAGAGGCGCAGCCCTGAATCAGAAGCCACGTTTACTGATTCCCAGATAAATACTGACCTGTGTGTTCCCTCAGATTGGCTAGCAAGTCCCAGGGGGACTTACAAGGAGGTCTCTACATTTGGTAGAGCTGCATAATGAACAGGAGGAAATGCATTTCCAGGTAATGCATGAGCTGCAGATGGTAGAGGCCTCTGAAATTAGCTCTGGGCAAACACTTATCCTGAAAGCTCTATGTAGGAGCGTATATCCCCACTGGATCATGCAGTCAAAACTGAGTAAGGTTGTGTTACAGAGACCTGCACCCTGTCCTGGATTAAGGCAGGATACCACGCCTGTTACATCATAGGAAATTCTGAGCCTCAAAATACAGAACAAGACCTTAATTTGAATGCTCAACTTAATGTGTTTCAACTCCTTCACATAGCAAGTTCCTGGTTTTAATGGTTTCCTCTGGTATTCAGGCACTCAAAGAACTCTCCATGCAGGTCAGCATACCCTTCAGAAGCCCACGGCTCTTCGAAAGCCAGCCTTAAAGACCTTTCCACACAGCCATGGTGAGGGGAGAAGGATCTGAAGCACAGCTGAGTTTCTGGCTCTCATGCAGCCCTGTCAACTGAAATGCCATCTCCCATGGGATCTTCAGTGGCAAATGGGGAACTGAATCCATGTGCATGCCAAATGCAGACAAAAAAAGTCCTGCTAATGACAACCACACCTTGTTGCCACCATGTCTTTATAATTTTTAAGGACCACATTTTCTTTGTCATCAAAGTAGAGAAGATTGAGGGACTTCAATTCATCTGGCACACAGCAGGGCGTGCTGACATCTTGAGATAGTTTAAGTGTATGCACTATGGACTGAACCGTAGCATGGTTTGTTGCATTTAGATTTTCCCCCAAGGGGAAGAGACAGGATCCTCTGCAATAAAAGGCATTGTATCCACTTGGGTAAATAATCCATCCTGACCAGCCAATAGCACGAAAGTCAACGTAGAGTTCCCTTCGATGACATGTTGTTACTTGGCTTTTGGCAGAAGAGACTGCAGCAGCTCGAGGTCTCCTGCTCATGCCTGCATTGCTGCTTTCGATGATCTGAGTTTCACGAGGCACACGTGAAGCATCATTTTTGGCAGGGTTCATCTCTGGTTCTGAAAGGAAGTTGTGTGTCAATCTTTCTCAAAGAAATTAATTTCCTAAGTACAGTACTCTGCATGAAAGACTATTCCATAAATCTACATCAAAGTATTCAGAGTAGATTTTTAAAATTACACTTAACTGTGAACGTTCCAGAAGGTCTGTGTATTCAATTGCTATTTCAACCATATTTCAAAAACTGCCAAATCTTGTGTTTCACACTGTGGCCTGAAAGGCCCCAACTCAGCAGAAATATAAAGGAAAAGCTCGATGATATACTAAATACATTCTGCGAACTACACAGGCCCTTTTCAGTGCTGAATCTGGTCAGAATGGTATTAACAATCTTTACGTGGCCATTCCTACCACACACATCACACTGAGCAGTGCTAACAGAGGGTGGAAATCACAGCTTTTTTCTCTCTCCAGTGTTCTCTTCCCAGGAACTCTACTCATACACTTGCAGAACAGAGTGTGCTCCTGTAGAGCAATATTTAAAAAAAAATTTTTTCAGTTTTAGATCTGAAAAAATTACCACCAGGTTTATGGAACTCTGCTAGAGAATAAAGTTTACAGATAATAGGTTTACTTTCTTAAAGTTATCTTCTGAGAAGCCTCAATAAATGTCCATGCAGACCTCAAGATCATGCACAGATGCTGAAAACCACTGATATACAGGCTGGTAGAAGAGCAATCTGCGCAGATTCACAAGTAACAGGCAGGTCTAGCGAGTTTCTTCATTGAGAAATAGGTATCAATTTCTCAATTGTGGCACAGTATCCCATACAGAGCTTGATGCTCATTAAACTGGGATCTAGGATTTCACTGTAAAAAATTTTCTTCGGAAAACAAAAATAATCAGGCCAGCCTTATTTTTTGTTTTTAGTCAATTTCACCACCTCATTCTTAATATTGACCAAGTCCTACCTAGCTTCTTCCTAATGTGCAAATGCAATTAACAGAAAACCCTGCAAACCCAAAACAGAACAACTTTTGCCCCTCCTCCCAGCTTTTGCTCTTTGCATCTATCAGGCTCTAAAATCCAGCCTTAGTTGGTTTTACTGGGAGACCAGTGGGAGAAGTAAGACACTATGTTTTTTAACTTAAGGGATGAGGGCATTGTCTTTGGTGAAAGCAGCCTTTAGTCACAATGCTAATTAGCCACTGAAGTTAAATAGGTGCTTAAAAAGCAAGCCAAGGACAGAGAGGTTTAAATTGCTTATTTAACAACCTCTTCCACTCTTGAAAACTGTACTTAATAACTCTACTTACAGTTGCTTTACCAGCATTTTCACAAAGTTTTCCAGGTCACTGAGTTTTTCTAGCCTAAACAATGAACACGCAAACTTCACCACCACAAAAATAGCGTAAATAGTAATTTAAAAGACAAAATAAAACAGTGACTCCCACCCCTTTACAAACAAAATAAACCAGATGCCCCTGGCTTTATGAATATTTCCTGTAAACACAGTTTTTCTGAGGGGAGAGGCAACTTAAGATGCTGGGTGACCTACTAAAAAGAACTATCAAACCAAACTCTGATCAGTGACGAAGCTGAACTTCAAAACTGTTCAACACTGCAAGTAAATACTGAAATTAGGTATACATAAGGCAGCAGAATGGAACAGAAGATGATCAGGGAGTTCATATTCTAAAAAAGCTGTTGCTGTCATGTGAACTTACTTGTGGAAGAGGGTACAAAGCTGGAAGACCTCCGTTTGTTACTGTTGGTGAAGAGGACAAGGAGAGCATTTCTACTCTCCTGCAAAGTGCCCTGGCTCTTAGCAAATTTAACCAGGTTGTGCTCAATTTTATTGTTGAATACATGTGTTGTAGTTATCAAAAAGCCATGGTTGGAGCTGCTGTTTCTAACCCACTTGGAAACCTGGTAATGAAAGGGAAATGAAAAAATATTGTTTCAATATTCTTATTGCAGCATTACCATTAAGCAATGTTTATATGAGGAAAAGGGAATAGGCAACAAGCTGTAAGAGTGTAAGAATGTATATTATGACAGAATTGAGGTAACTGTATAGCTGAGACTCAATTGAGTTCAATCTTTAAATCCGTAATTCAACGTTTAAAAATACAAAATACCATGTGCACTTCCCAAAGCTGCATTTACAGGAAGAAAATTAATTGCAGAGAATTTCCTAGTGAATAGATGAGTCTAGGAGTTAAAATTAACGTTAAAATAAATCCTCTCTGACTTTAGCGAGGAATTTATTTTTCATAGCAATCTTAATAACAGAATAACATGAACTCTCCAGACTTTCCGTACCATTAAAACTCATTTAAATCTAACAAACATGGCACTTGAAGAAATTAACTCGCAATCAAGCAAATTTCCTTTATCTAATTGTTATAATTACAGACTAATAGATAAGGCCAGGACATTCTCAAGCAGGGCTATCATGACTAAGATGCAACTCAACCAATCACCCAAGCATGCTGTTCAGTCTGATCCTAAAGCTTAGGCAACAAAAAACACTGTCCGATAGTACAGATTTAAACCCAAGAAACTATGTTTTAAACCACGGTTGGGTTGTCTTTTTTTTTTTTTTTTTTTTTTGCTATAGGAAGACACATACTGCTATAGTTTAAGGATACCTACAAAACAAATCTTGAAGCTAACACAGAACTCAGAGGAAGGTAAATGAAAAACAATCTAGCCATGATAAATTCCACAAACACAATGTTAAAGCACACTGCACACCTGCTCTGTAGTAATGTCACCAGAATAAAAGGACAAATTAAAGCCTGCTCTTAGCACACTATCAATGCCGTTTCCTTTGGCAGCCTAAGGACTAACATGTTTTAATCACAGTGACATACTTGGCCTGATGTCCCTCCTATCGACTAGGTTTGGGTTACTCAATTCTCATCATGCCTGTGCTGCTAGCACCATATAAACACTTCTCTTTTAATTCAGATAGCATCAGGTGTACTTCTAAGTGTAGAGAGAAAGCTTCTCCCTCTGCTGCTGTCTTTCAGTTTGAATTGACCACAAAACCCAGTATAAGGGTGATGCTGGAGTTATGAGCTGACTGTCATTTGAAGAGACTTAGAATTAAAATTGTCAGAATTCTCTGCTTACTGTCTGCGTGACGTTGAATACTTCCCAGCCTTCTGTGTACAGGGACAATAATCTTGATGCAACGAGATGGTTTTTTTGTGGCTTACTTCCACTCTCCAAGAGCTCATATACTTCCACCTTGATGAGAGCAACACAACAAAACAATTGTCTTCCAGCAAAACAAGGAGGATGAAGATTATGCACATTTCTGCCCCATCATAGCTGTAAAACTGTACTATCATTCTAAACGAGGCAAAACCCAGTTTTTGGACAGTTTAACAGAAAAACAAGTATCGTTACATACATCTACTTCCAGATGTGTTCAAAGGCAGGGTACTGGACTGTATGATACTATGCAAAAATATCCTGACCGTTTCTTTTCTTTCTGTTTTGAACATCTGATACCATGAAAGTCTTCTGCTCCTCCACATCTTTGTCTTCAGATTTGCAAAAAGTTCAGTCCTGCCTTTTGCCAAGGGAACAGATACACTCAACGTCAGAGTCCTCGCCTGCCCTATTTTCCTATGCCTCCCTGATAACGTTTATTATTTTAGAGCAGCTCAAGCAGACAAATTTCCATTCCAATTTCAAAAGACCTCAAACCCCAGAAAAGTACGGTATGGTTTGTAATAGCTCCGATACAGGTATCTTTACGGAGAGCTCACTGCCACAGTGCGCAAAGGACAGGGTACCGCCAACGCCAAAACCTTGCGTCTACTTCCTTGCAAGCTTTTCTTTGCAAAGAAAAAGTGAGGATGACAATCAAATAAAAATAAAACAGGTTTATGTGACAAAGTGGTTGCACTCCTCATTTTCAGTATTATTAACAATGAAAGCACAAGCAAGTGTTTAACTGATAGATTATTGCCCCGCTTACTTTGCAAAAGTGTTTCACATCGGACCTTCTAGACGCGTGTGTCCTCTTCAGCTTGAAGACTCTGAACTCGGCTTTCAGCATCTGCTCGCCCTTCTCCATCGCGCTGATGTCGAAGTAGAAGCGGTACTGGTCCACGTGAACTGGAAGAGAGCCCTTTTTAGGAACAACGCAACAGCCCGCAAAAGAAGCCGCACCCCCACCATTTCCATAGCAGCTGCCGGTTCTGCTCACACCCGCAGGGGGAAGCGGGAGGCGAAGGGCCCCTCCGCCGCCGGGCCCGGGAAGGGCTCCGCAGCGGGCTCGGGAAACGCCGCCGCTGCCCTGCTGCGCGAAAGTCGCCGCCCGGCCCGGCCCCCGCCGCCCCCCGGCCCACCTCGGTCCTCGAAGCTGCGCACCACGTCGCCCTCCAGCAGCCCCGGGGCGCGGGTGATGCCGTTGGCGTCGGCCACCTTGTTGAAGAGATCCACCATGAACTGGGGCGGCTTCTTGCGGGGCAGGACGTCGGGCGGCAGCTCCTCGATGTCGAAGACTTCCCGCAGCCGCTGCAAGGCCGCCGCTAGGACCTCGTCCCGCGGGCCGGGGGCCAGGGTCAGGCCGCTCGCCGCCGGCAGGCTCAGCAGCCAGGCCAGGCCCAGCCACAGCCGGCGGGCCGCCATGGCCGGCGGCGCTGGCTCGGGAGGGCCGCCGCAGGTGCCCCGCCGCTTCGCTGCCGTGAGCGCACCGGGGTGAGGGGGCTGCGGCCCTTCCGCGGGCCCCGGCCCGCCAAGGCTGAGGGCGGCGAGGCGAGTGCGCGGAGCGCCGGGCAGGGTGCTCAGCCCTGGTGGCCGCTTTCCCCGGGGGCGGGCGGCCGCGCCCCGCGCCTCGCCCGGGCCATCAAGGCCCCTTAAGGCTCGATGGGGCATCGCCGCTCGCTCGTTAACATCAGAGGGCCGCCGGCCGGGGCTCGGGCGTAATCCGCAAGGAGGGTGAACTAGGGATGGCTGTTGGTTTCAGGGGAAGCCAAGTATCTGCCAAGAAAACCGCACTTGTGAGAATCGTATTCTATACATTTTCTTTTTTTAAAAAGGCTTTGATTTGGGCATTGCTGATCCCAGGTGCTCTTTCTTGTCATTGCCACAGCAATAAAACGTAGACTTGAAAATGAGCCTCCGTATCTTCCGGCTTCACAGCCTACGGAGCCGCCCCTAGTGTGGGCCCAGGTACCCGGGTGGGCTCGGCCGTGCCGCAGGACAGAGCTGCGGTTCCACAGGTCTCTACCCCCGAAACCAAACACTAAGCATCCTGCATACTAGTCCTTTTTAAGGCAGTCTGGCAACTCACCGAGGAGCAATTATACATTCCCCATGGTTCACACAGCAGTGCCTGTTCTGCTTGTGCCAGACAGCCCCACGTTCCCTTTCCAGGCAGTAAAGCAAAGGGAGGTAGGTTATGGGCAGGCAGGAATGTCCCCTGGCTCCTCTGCCTTGAGAGGAGTACTTGCACTGAGCAAGCATGTGGGCCCATTAGGGGAATGAGGTAGTGACAAAGAAGGTACAGCTCCACATGCTCACAAATTAGCCATTTGAAGGGGAAAAAAAGGGTTTAGTCTGGATTGCTGAAACAGCTCTGGTACAGGAGGCACTCACCTTTTGCTGCTCTAAAGCTGAGGTTCCTCGGGCACTTGGCCGTGCAGCTCTTCAGCTCCAGACTCCCTCTTTACTATCACTTGTTCCAGCCTTCAGCTATTGTAGCCACATGTTTGGAAAAAAAGATAGTTTTTATTGCTATGTTTTTTTCACCAAGAGACAAGCTTGCTGATCCAGTTTGCCACGTGAGGTGCTGAGGACTGATGGAGGAAGATGAGAAGCAGTGATGGGTTAATCAGACCAGTGTAAAGAACACTGTTGCTGCACATAAAGCTAAAACAACTTTGATCCTCAAAACTCTTCAGTTGTCTTCTAAGGGCTGTAGGTATCTCAGCTCATGGCTAACAGCAGTGCTGGATAAAGTAATAGCCATTTAACTACCTACCTGAGAGCATGGAAAGAGACTAGTAAGATACGAGAAATCATCACTAGACTGTTTTTCAGTCTTCCTAAATGCTTTGCTTCCACTCCACTGCTTCTTCACATGCTTATCCTCACAAACCCTACTCTGCCCTTGGGCCTCTTCATTTAGTCCCAGTATCCTCCCTAGGCATATACCTCCATTTCTACTCCCATGGTGCTGCTTCCAGACATTAATGTCTGGAAACACATAGCTAGGGTTTCCAAACAACCTTAACTCTGCCCTGGAGGCAAAGATTTATGAAAAAATCCTCTCTTTTTAATATAAGCTGGGACCACAAACAACAAAATGCCTCAATCATAGTAGTGCAACTGCAGAAATTCCAGCCTACAGTTAGCCAAACATAACCCACCGAGTGCTGTGTTCTTTTTATTTTCATATTTCTGATTAGGCAAACAACATAATGAAAGCCTCACTCCCTATTCTTTCGTAAGACTGCATGACTCACCACTTATGTAAGCCTTATCCAGGAGTTGGTCATAGCTCCACTGATGATACTACATACTGGTTTGCAATTAGTGCAAAACTTCAACCTCCCCGTTCTGTACAATAAAAATAGATTCTCTCAACTTACACGTTGTGAGCAGTGTGGCTTTGGGAGCCCAGGAAAAGCAGGAAATCTGTAGGGAACTATGATGAGTAGGTAACAACTTAAAATTTTAGGTGGATTCTCTAAAGAATTCAGCCTTGGCATTGCTTTTCCTTCTCCCTCTCTCAAATGACTGGATAAACAGATTGGAGGGTCTGAAGAGTTCAAAATCATTTGGCTTTCAGGTATAGCTTGTGGGTAAGAATGGTGGGATTTATTATGTGGCCCGCCACATCATCTTTGGTGGCACTATAATTAATATGAGACAGCAATATCGGAAAAGCACGGTTATCACATGGTATCATTAGTGGGCAGAGCAAAATTTACTTGGGAGCCTTCATTGTGCATTTCAGAACTTAAATGCAAGTCCAACCCTGCCATTCAGAAATGAAGGGCTCAGCATATACTTTCCCTTCTCCATTTCATGTTAGCACAAATAATAAGAAATTAGTGGATAGAGCAGGCTGGAAGTTGCTTTTTCTCAACACAGCTGCCTGACACTTTGTACACACTCTCTGCAGGTTCTGTAGTTCCTAGTTTAGTGACTCAAAACAGATGTCTTCTTTCTGGGGGTGGGGGGGAAAAGCAGTTTTCTGCTCCCTGAACACAGCAATGATGGACTGCAGTCTTCACTGTGGCTTTTCCAGCAGGGAGCAAGAACACAAGGTATTTGACTCCCTTCATAGCAGTTGTCTTAGACGCATTTAAAAAAGAAACAGAGGAATGACCCTTGTGTGAAAGATGTCAGACTTCTCTTTACTCTTAATGATAGTAGAGGTGCAAAACAAAGGTGACCAACAAAAGTTAGGAATTACTAAGAAAAGATTCAGCTTCTAAGTCTCAGCTGAAGGAACAGGACTGTACTACATCAGTGATACCACGTGAAGTCAGAGTGTTGACGTCACCCTGGAGCCTAGAATAGCAATCCCTTGAGGGCTGGGCAGATGGAGAGAGCCACTGAGCTAGTAAGCGTATATTCAGCATTTAGCTTGAATGTTGGAACAGGGAAATTATAAATGGCCCTAAGTAGCAGAGAGTGTTTTTACCATGTATCTAATATATAAATACCTCTCCCAGAGGAGATAAACTCCCAAGTGCAGTCTTGCCAGCACATCCTGACTCCAAGGCATGTGCCCTACTCAAGCACTTCAAAAACTGGACTCTCAGCAATTTTGTGTGAGTTTTGTGTAAACTACAGTGGCTGAATTAATGATATAGACAATAAGATGCCATGAGCTCTGTTTTTCCAACCAGGACTTCTTTGTACTGTGCTATCATTTCCTGAAGCATTTCCAAAGGACCTGAAAGATTTCTTGCCTGCCCCCAAAGACTGCATCCATCAGATGGGGAAACCAGTGCAGCAGACAGTATAGTATCACATCCAAAGTCACACAGAGGTTTACAGCAGGAGAATCCAGATCTCCTTGCTCCTAAAAGACCGAAGAGGTAGATTACTCCACATTTTAAACCATTTCAGTGACTATACTAACTTAATTCTTTCCTAATTTTTCCTCATGGTTTAAGTAATTTCTTGGGAGTAAGACAAGTTTGGATAAAGATGCTATGGGGTCTCTTCACATTTAATCTTTTAATCGTCGTAATGTATCATTTGAGAAAGAACAGCCACCACCAGCACAAGAGACACTGCATAGTCCTTCCTTGCTGAACCACTGAGATATGGCTGTTCCTCAACACCTTCTCCCTCCAAGAAAGAAAACTGCTTAAACTGTTTTCACTAGACTTGACAATAGGAATCACAGCAGTACGCAAAAAGCATTCAAGTCAGGTATTATCCCGCCAATTTCGTTATTCCTCTAACCAGTTCCTTCTTTTAAAAATGAAATTCTTTTATGTTGGAGAAAAGTGTTACCCTTCTGAAAGAATGTTAGTCAAGTTACTGTTTTCTCTAAGACTGTTTTGTCCAATTAATTGCTTAAATTACTGCTCCCTGTGACAACTTTCCCTGAAGGATAGATCCTGTAACAATAATTTTCACAGTGCTTTTTCTAGTTATGTGATGCCTGCCTGGACATCTTTGTCACTGAGAAGGAAGGTATATCATTATTTGTGGATTTTTTTTTTTTAATAGATCTCAACGTGTAACATTTTCAAATCTATTGGAAAATTCCCTCTTTCTCCCCACCAATGGTGTTATGAGGATTCCCCTCTCATTTTCACACTGTTACACAGTAGTATCATTGCCTACCGAACAGATTTTAGGTATCTGCTCAGTCTTAGCAAATGCCAAACATTCTCCCTCTATGAAAAGCTTTTTCCTTACATACTAGTGAACAGGGCATTACAGGTCCTGGCAGTAATTGCTACCAAACTGAGTTAATTGGTAGATGAGGAAAAAAACCCCAATTCAACTGCAGACTAACATCAGTATAACCAAGTGCACTTCATACATATCTTTAACTGGGGAATCAAGACACGAAGGTCTCTTCAGATGGCTACTAAAATCACTGCCAGCAGCTATCTCCACTGTTTTTGAAAAGCACATCTCAAACCGTATCTGGAATTCAGCGAGAAAATGGAGCCCACAAGATCATTCTTTGTGAAAATCAACCGAAAACTTGTACAACAGGCTACCCCTTTTCAGAAATGCAACTCACCTCTGTTTGTCCTTTCCATGCAGCAGTTTCAATAAGCACACAGAAACTGGAGAAGGCTAACATTCTGTGGCCATTTCAGTCATGTATGTGCAGTATCCCAGATAAGACACTTTTTGTCTCTGATGAGGGCTAGTTTCAGAAGGCTAGGTCCTTGAGGAACAGCATCAGCCCATCCATGTCAGTGGAGCTGCATTTACAACAGCTGAAGAACTGGAAACTTCTTAGTCATGACGACTCAGTAGCTCAAAGGGAAGTGCTGCAGGATTTTATGAACAACAAAAATCCCATCAAGTCCTTTTGAAAGTCTTGTCCCTTCTGTTGTAGTTCTGGAAAGGCAGAGAATTGCACTACTAGAAGACAGTACTAGAAGACAGTCAAAATTAGCCAAGTTTAGCAATCTTGGAATCAAAAGCAAAGGTGACCTTGTGACTTGAGTACAACTGTCTATAGGTGACTATCATCTGAAGCCAAAACTTAGATATAAAAGCCCAATTCTTTACAGCTTTACTTGGGAGGATAACATTTATTAGCTGTAGTAGACTCAATTTTCCACATGGTGTAGCCTTTTGAGAAGAGGCTGAGACACATATGAAGTTATGGATTGAAAAATACTCCTATCCATTTTTATCAATTTATCCATTCAGCACCTTGGTAACATTTCTTTTCTGGTGGATCATTGTTGTTCACAAGAGTCAAATGCCTATACCCTTTAGCAGAATCTGTTTTTTCTAGGTCAGAATTTAGTTCTTATACCAGAGACGAGTGAGTTGGCTATACAAGACTTAAGTGTTCAGCAAAAGGATAAACACAGGAGAATAAACACCTGGAAGAATGTAAAAGGGGGATGGAATGGGGCAGGGACCATCTTAATAAACAAAGAAAAAGGTTTTTTTACCTCCCACTTTACAAATACGATTTGAGACCAGAAGGAACAATTATGGGAAGTTTTAACTTCTGGTTATTAACACCGGTATTAAAATAACAGTGCAGCATGCTTTACCTAAACAGTGTACCCAGTCCCTGTAACTGCTTATAACCACTTACAGAACAATCCAAGTTTTTGGTATTTAGTTTTCTAAATTTTTGTTCAACTGCCTTTGTCTGCTGAGCTGTGTGGGTAGTAGGTCACATCATCTACATTGGCATGACATTTTTGGAGTAGCATGATGCTCAGCTTTTAGCACCTTTGCAGGAAAGAAATTTTCAGTAGTTCCTTGTGGTATATATAACTTTTTTAATTTAATGATTATACTCACTGTTTCACGTTGAAATGTCTCCTTAATAAGATTTAATGATTTTTTTTCAATTTTATTCCTAAATTAACATCTGTATTTTAATCAGATTTATTCCCTTTTTACTGAGGTAAGAAAACAAATTATAAACACACACGCATTCCACGAGTGATTTTTGGAATCATGCACAAATAAAGTAGCAGCTATCAACTGCAGCATTGAAAACTTGGAAACTGAGAAGGCTAAAATACAAGCTTTTAAAAATATTATATATCCATAGGCTATCTAATAGTAATCATGTTTGACTATGCAATATCACTAGTTAGGAATTGTTTCATATATTCTTTGAAGATGTGAAAGGAATTCACTTTGCACAGGTAAAGCTAAACAAACAAAAAACTAACAATATCAGATAATTCTTTATGGAATAAAAGTAGGATTATTCAGAACTAACTCTTCACTTTAAAATGTATAGCAGCTATATTATAATATTATATTCCAGAATAACTTTTACCTAAAAATCAGCCTGTAGACCTTTTATCACATACACTTTTGAGATAAAATACTAAAAAAACCCCATATATTTTTTAAGTATTATACTAATATTCATTCAGTCTTTTAAACAAAGGCTAGCACTGGAAAAAAAAATCTAGTTGCTAGGATGCATAATTTGAAGTTGTATGAAAAACAGAAATGTACTTACAGATAATGAATCATTCAGAGCCACACTATGCAGGAAAGATGGCCCCCCTACCCCATTGTCCCCCTCCCAGCCCCAAAGACAACATCTAGAACAGACTTTTGGTTTTGCTTTTTTAATAAGTTCATAAAACCCAAGTATTTATAAAAAGCACATGCAAGTTTATTTACATTAACAGATCAGTGAGAAGCTGCAAACTTTTGTTAGTACAGGAACTAGGTCTTTAAGACTGGAAGTAGTAAATACAACAGGGCAATAGAACAGACAGCTAATGTGACAACAGCAGCTTTGCCAACAGCTGAATTCCTGCTTTGTTCCTGGGGCATAGGGACGTCTAGGGGCATGACACCCAAACCCAAAAAATTCCCTATAGCTTTGGAGATAACATCAAAATTGGTTTTTACTCTTCTACTGATCAATTTTAAGTAATATCAACACATCTGCAATTTTTGAAGTGCTTTGTAATTGCAGCCTAGATTCTTGGTGTCATCTTTCTCCTGAAAGAGGGAATGTAAGTGAGTATAAATGGAATCAGAAAAAGAGGTGTCATGAAAAGGTGCAACAGTCCCACCTTCAAATGCCACAAGGAAAAGAAACAGATTCTTGGACTGTCTTGCCTCTCCAACTCCAGTCTGTGAAAAGCCAACTGACCAGTTATTGAAACAGTTGAGGCACTACTGCTTGCAAACCTCTACAGATCCTTTAGCACTGAGCAAAAACAAGAGGAAAAGCCACCAGAAATATCTTAAAGACTTTCTTTACAAGACCAAAGTAACAGTTTGTATTCTTACTTCACCGTTCATCTTTCAATATTTGTACTTTCACTTGAAGTAAACATGATACTTTCACACTGAACAAAAAATTAAAAGTAGCTCAGCTTTCCCTTTTCTCAATAGGTTAGGGACAGGACAGACATTAGGCATATTTAACTGTTCCTAGTTTAAGCCATACAGTAATTTAATGTCAATGCAACGATGTGCATGAATGTGGTTTTCTTCTCAAAAATCTACCCATTTTTTCCCCCTTAAGATTTCCTTACATAGCACACTAGCACCTTGAAAACAGACCCAATGTAGTACTTGGGTTTGCTACAAATAATCCAATCCTTCCTTCCTTAGAAGAAAATGGATATTAGAACTTACCTGACTGTTAGGAAGACTGACATTTTCCCTGTCTAGAGAACAGGTTATGACTTGTAACTTTTGTATATGCTCCAATTATGTCTCTGGCCAAAAGTGATGTTTAGTAAAATACAGTGAAACCATCCCTGCTCTGAACAACTAACCCCTCAGTCTCTGTCAAGGTATAAAATTTTAAGTGCTAACAGGGAACTAGAAGGTTTTGACATCAATTACAGTGAGACCCATGAACATTTCACAGGATTTCAGTTATCAGTCCACAACCTGCGACAAACATAACAGTTACTGTAACCTCAGTAGTAAGAAATATTGTACAAAGCAATTGCCAGCAGGACTGTAACCGAACTGATGATTATGGTGTAAATGGGTTTTCCCTAATATAGTAAGTTTTCCACACTTATCAGCTGTTGGTCATCTCAATATTCTGCCAGGCTTTCCATTTTTTGTGATTAAACTTCCATGGCAGTAGAATTACTTCCCAAGTTAATTAGTGATGTAAATTACACTGCGTATGCTAGATACTGGCAACAATGAAAGCACCAACATTAAAACAAAATTCTCACTACTGAAAGTGTCATAAAATGATTTTGATGCACTTGTCAGTACAAGTGAATCTCTCACGCTGACCACTATCATCTCTTGTTTTTTTATGTGTCCTGGTTTCAGCTGGGCTAGTGTTAATTTTTCTTCCTAGTAGCTGGAATAGTGCTGCGTTTTGGATTTAGTATGAGAATAAAGTTGATAGCATACTGATGTTTTAGTTGTTGCTATGTAGTGCTTACATTAGTCAAGGACTTTTTGGCTTTTCATGCCCTGCCAGTGAGTAGCTGGGAGGGGGCACAGCTGATCCAAACTGGCCAAAGGGATATTCCATACCATATGATGTCATGCTCAATATATAAACTGCGGGGACTTGGCCAGGGGCACTGTGGCATCAGTCAGCGGGTGGTGAGCAATTGTATTGTGCATAACTTGTTTTGTATATTATCATTGTTACTATTATTTTTCTCTTCCCTTGCTGTCCTGTTAAACTGTCTGTATATCAACCCACGAGTTTTACCTTTCCCCCCCCCCCCCCCGATTCTCCTCCCCATCCCGTGGCAGCGGGGGGCAGCAGGAAGGAGTGAGCAAGTGGCTGCGTGGTGCTTAGCTGCTAGCTGGGGTTAAACCATGACATGATGGTACACGGTGTGCCCCACGACCATTCAAGTAACATACCAAAAATCGAGGAAGAAGTTCTTGGAATTTCACAGAAATCAAGTAAGTCTTACAACCCATGGCAACATCCATGGCTCTTACTGCAATTAAAAGTCAGTGTGTATTCCTCATTCCATTTATATTAAGATTTCTTTCAAAGAAAAGGTGCTGATACTTTGTTTTGTTTCATCTATGAGGTAGACGGCACTTTCATATAAATAGTGTAAATCAGAAATTAAGTTAGCTCTGAGCCTGCAACAAGCGCTGCACCACTGACTGCTCAAGTCAATTATTAAATCATGAATACAAAATAATTCCTAATTTTAAAAGACAAACAGTAAGTCTTTGAAAGGAGAGTGGTGGCTGAGTGCACAGACAGGTGCCTTCCCTTGACAAAGGTTAGCGGAATTCTGGCTTTAGCCTCCAGACACCTTCACCATTTGGGCTCCTATGGAAGGTGCAGAGATTACGGAGAAGTTCTCTAAATACACAGGACTGTGCCACTGGCAGTTTGGACTCAAATTCGTGCAGTATTTCCTGAGTGCTAGCCTCGCCATCCATGCGGGCCTGGAACGCTATAAAGTTACGCACATCCACGAGCAGTTCATCGTATTCTGTTGAAGCCAAGCCTGGAGCGAGTGCTTGCTGAGGATTCTCATCTCCCTCATTTCCTGTCCGTTGTGGTAAAATAAAGTGGTTTCTTGCCCTCATCTTAGCTAATAAAGATGAGGAGTCTAGTGCACTAGATGACGATTCTCCAGATTTTCCATCAAAGTGCCCATTGGAACTACACTTCTTTACATTTTCTTTCTTTATTGTATCTGCATCCTGCAAATAAACATACAGACTATGGAGAAAGTTGGATTTTGAGATCCACAGAAACTGTTAAACAAAATCTGCCTGCTGTTTAGACTTAAACAACAAACCTGAATACTCAGAAGCTGGTCATCTGAAATACACAGTAAGGGAGGCAGTATGTTCTGGTCTCAAGTTTAGAACTCAGAAAGCAAAAGAAAAGCATGGCTGGTCTTGAGACAGATAACCAGACCATGTTGCAATTTGTGACTGCTGTATCTAATTAGACTTCATCAAGATGCCATATCGAAACATGAAAAATCAAATTTATGGATGACTAAAAATTCTGGAATTCTACATAATCATACAACAAATGGGTATGAGACATCTACAGTATAAATCAGATTTGTTGCATAAATCAGAACATTTTATATATATCAGCTATTAAGTGAGAAATATTAGATTGTGTCTCTTACCTTGCACTTCTTTGCAGGTGATGCACAAGCAGAATGTGAAGAGAGCAGCATGGGGTTTCTTTTTTGACCAAAGCGACTCCTAAAAAACCCACAAAAGAATTAACTTGGTAAGACATCCTCAAAATAATTAGGATAGTTTTGCCAAAGACAGGGACTGGGTTTGTGTTTTAGGGTTCTCAAGAGGCCCCCACCAAACTCTCTCCTCTCTGCGCAACAATAATGCTTTCTTTGTACTTCAGATTGGACTTCCTAGGCTTGTAACATGCCTTCATGTCTTTATTAAATATAAAGCATGAAACTCCACTTTGATACATGTTACTGCAAACACCAAGTGCAAAACAAGATAAATCCATAGCATCCTAAAGAACTCTTCTATTTTTGGTAAAAGCAGTGCGAGAACTGAACTTACTTTAGTCCAGATGGTGCACCTGAAAGACCACTCATGCCTGTCCAGGTTGGCACACCAGAAGCAGCTCCTAAACATCGCTGTCTAGAGACTTTTAAGGCTCTTAAAGCATCCTGGGCTACTCTGTTTGCTTCTGCTTCCACCAGCACATGATCTGCACTGGAAGCTTCTATAATGGCATCATGCTTCATAACACTGTGTACCCCTAAAAACCAGAAGATACAAGAAAAGGTTAAGGAGGACATCTGTTAAATTTACATGTTTATCTATAAAATTACATATTCACCATTTAAGTGAATCACACAATCACATTTTTCCTTTTTCAGGTTGATTATATTCAGCATTTCAGTATAGCCATTTCTAATAAGAGACATTCCCCCCCCCCCCCCCTCAGATAAGCAATCAGTTTGACAGCAAACCACTTCTGGTGTGCTGATGAAGTCATTATTCACAAAAGACTTGGCAATTATGTGGGCAAATCGATCATTTCTGTTGTTGTGGACAGGACAGACAGAAGCGAAACTCTTGTGTAAATGAAGGTTGGTTACATCCTTATTTCCAGAAGAAATACTGCATTACTTCTGTATCCAGGCCTGCAGATCTCTCTGAAAAGTCTGTGTCAACGTAATTAGCACATTCATAACCAGAGCATTTCAATAATGAACATTTTCACGTTTTCACATTACATTTACAGTAAGAGAATAGATAAAATAACGTTTTGTATTGTAGCTCCAACCATCAGAGTAACAGAACTGCTCCTTCCCTCACTTGCATAAGTTTAAGTAGTCTGACACTGTTGAGCAGCTAAATGACAAGTTACCTGACTTTTTGAAAAGTTTCTCCAAGACGTAATCATCATTTTTCTTTGAGTCTTCCTCCTTCTCTTCACTGTTCTCCCTTCTGTATCGCTTTTGTTTCACTAGATGAGGAATGCGCTCTCCTTCAAATCTAGCATCTTTGTGATGTTTCTTCTTAGACTTATCTTTGTGGCTCTCATGTGACAGCATATCCACCCTGTGCTTTGTTTTTGAGGTACATTTATAATGATTATTATCTAATTGCCCATCTTCAGTTTTAGCAACCCGCTTTTCCCAAGAGCCAGCTGCACCACATGTCAGGCTAAAATTGTCCTTGATATTTGCATTAGCTGCTCCATGTACTTCATCAGCCACCATGGTGTTCAGACATTTGGCATTCTCTGAAGACCCTGCATCACCTGGCAATGACTGGGACATAGGTTTGTCAACTCTTTCCAAGCTTTCCTCCTTGCTTTTATTCAATGAATTCATATTAGTAGCAGCTTGTGCATTACTTTTTGCATAGCTATTTTGGTCAAAGGCTTCCAAATTTCCTTTAGTTTCCTCACTTGTCTCTATTGCTTTAGAAGAAGAATTTGTCATGTGGGTGGTTGAGCAGGAATTGCATGACTTGCTGTACTTCGGTGAGCTGCCTTCTGTAAGATGGAGACCACCTTTACAAGTGTCATTATCAGGTGGCTTTTCAAGTTTCTGTTTCAATTGGTGTTTTGGGACTTGAACATCTGAGCCAGTACCTAAGGGATGAATGAAGTTAGTATCTATTTATCAAACACTTTAAACATTTTTTTCTTTTAAACAAATAGAAAAAAAAGTGTGTACCTGCAAAAATTGCACTTGTTTCTGTCCCCTGAGACACATCTGGGCTGCTCAGAGTAAAAAGCTCATAAAGGTCATTGGATTTGAAAAAGCGCCTCTGCTTAGGGTCTTTCAGCACTCTGTTTGTTAAAAACTGTTTGAAGATTTGTCTAAAAAAGAAACAAAGTACTTTGTGCATGAAACAATGTCTAGCTATGTTTAAGTACTGAATACAGTACTTAAACAGAAAACTATGTAAGCACAAATGTTACCCTGCAGAACAATTAAGCAGTGGGAAGATGATGTTAGTTTCCAAAAGACAATCTTGAGTTAGTAACTTTCAAACAACCAGCTAAATTGTTAAACACGGGGATTTATTGTTTTGCAACAACCCCATAACACAACAGGTAACCACCATTCTGAAGTGTCCTATGAGGCATCTCTTAACTAAGCAATAAATAACTTCACAGCTAGAATTCTTTTTTGTCCATTAAAGTTGAAAAGCTCACATATATTACAATAAAACTATCAGAATACTCCTGAAAGAAAAACACGAGCTTGTTAAAATGACAACATTTTAATGGTTCAATTGGTTGGAGGAATCAAAAGCAGCAGAGTAGGCCAGTCTGATGGTGACTGGATGACAACCACTGAAAAGGGAAATCAGGCTTGTGGTTGAGAAAGGATAAAAGAGTCCATCTGCAGAGGACCGAAAAGAAAAATTTGGGGGAGAACTAAGCTGCAAAAAGTCTTCTAGTATTGACAAATCTACTTCTATGCCATGTTTGTACGACATAGCTTTTGATTGCAAGTTCTAGGCACTATTTTCCTGTACAAAAAAAATACATCCCTAAATAAAGCTGGAAATCAGTTCTCAAGAAGTGTTTTTATCATGGTTTTGGCTCTGCTGGCATTAAGCAGGGAAACTATTTTTAAATCTAATTGGCAAAACAAAGTTTAAACATAGGTGCCAGCTACTGTAGTGTACTCATCAGAAGACTTCAAAGTCTTTAAGAATTAACTGAGCTTCATAGCTTCCTGCAAAGATGATCACATATTTGCACAGGGGAAAACATGGGCAAAGAGAAAAGACAACTTGCTTAAAGTTCAAAGTCCATTGCACTGTTCTGGAAATAAATGAATTTCTGATGGCTGTCCTAACCCTTAGAGCCCACTTCCTTGATGTGGTCAGTGTTGTTCAAACAGAAGTATGCCAGAGGGACGCAAGCCAACCAACAGCGGATGCTTTGTGTCCATGTGGTAAAACAGATTAAAAAAGGCACTCAATAAGTGTGGGCATTTCATTATTTACAGCTTTTCATTCATCTCCATTTTCAAAGGGGATATTCCAGTTCTATAGAGTAATGCCTAGTCAGAGGATTCCCAGGTACATTCATCTGGAACTCATGTGAGTGAAGCTAACTACTGAGAAAGCTGAATGCGAAAGCAAAACAAAAAGACTTCATTGATTTCAAAACGCAAGCACTTTAAGGCTTTAGCTACATTTTGGAATAAATAATGTGAATATAACTGGTGATTCTTGGGATTTAATTCTTTCACTCTGGAATGATTTGGGAATAAAATCAAATTGGGTTTGCAGAATAAACAGATGTTTGTACCACATACATCTTTATATATACTAAGTACAATATAAAAAACTTGTTGATTTCAGTTTGCATTTCAGACTCATTGAGTCTCATGTTCTGAGTAAGGGGCTAATTTTTTCTTGTCTATGCCTCATACTTCTTCATTTAAGGTGAATTTTGGATGTGCTGGACACAGCTGCTGGAACAGATTGATGAGGTATATTTAGCATGTGGGTCCTGGAGCTAGAGAGGCAGCAGCAGCACAACCCTGCAGCTGGGAGTATAATATTAGAAGGCGGCCCATTTCTCAGCAGAAATTTTTAGAAGTTTTCCATGACCAAGGTTGGGGGTTACAAGCCATGCGTGGACATGCACAGCTATGTCACTCTTACACCACCTCAGATTTGCTACAAACATTTTCTTGAGCATATGGCTGTGTCCAAGGAATCTTTCTGACTGACCTGTGGTATATCTTCTCTTCAATAGTACCTGCAGTGAGAAGCCTATACACAGTCACCTGTTTCTTTTGGCCTATTCTCCAAGCACGTTCCCGAGCCTGGAACACAAAAGGTTTGGTTGTCAGACATAGACTCTTAGACACGTGTTTGACAGGGAGCTATCGGTACCACTGTTTGAAACCTAATTGGGATATTTAACAAATAGTTCAAGTAGTTACATAGCTGTGGTATTTCTACAGCATTAGGACAACTAACAGCAGGAGAGGAAAATAATTTAGAAAGTCTACATGTCTAAAAAGAAAAGTCTCCAATTGTACCAACAAACCTATGCAAAAAACCTCAAAAATAATTATGTTAAAATTAGAATTCCTATCTAGGATATATACTTTATATAACTTACTCCAAAAGGGCTCTATTTCACAACAGAGCTTTAATATACACATCTTTAATATACACATTTAATATACACTTGGAACTTTTCTTCTTTTTCTTAATGTTTTAAAAAAGTTCTTAAAGTTTTCCTACAAACGTCTTGAACCAACCGCTAAAACAGACCACTCAGGGTCAGACTACACATCTCAGAGCTATGTAGGATTTCCATCAAAAGTAGTTTTTTCCTCCCAAACATTTAAGCCCCATATACTGTTAAGGGATCTGATAACCCAGAGTCTCATCACATCGTCAGATAAAGAACAACTTCTTTAAGGTATTGGCTTAACAGCAGCTTCTAAGGGCATAGCTACATATTGTTATTTAATGACAAAGCCAATTGAAGCCACGCTCGTTCTCCTTTTCTTACCCTGCATTGCAGCCATGAACAGTCATGCCTGTTCAAGAGCTTGCACAGCTGTACTCTCCCTTCAGACACATCTAGTTTGTTTGCTTATTTATTTAAAAACACCAGGCCATTTCAACTGTTTGTTTGGCTACACTCTAAATACACCATACGAATTGACAATATTGAAGAGTGGTAAGGTGTAACAGCATAAAGGGGATGTGGTGGGAACCACTTAAATCAGCTCTGCCACAAGAGTAATCATAATGTGGAACTGCACCCTAAGCAACCATTGCTGGGAACAGGAACTTAGGGAGGAGCATCATAGTGCTTTAACATTATTTGAGGAGATAAATGTCATTCCATCTTCAGTTTTATTTCAGATTAGCTGGTAAATGGAATGTAATGAACCAAACTCACCTGTGTGTCTGTACTGGGATTCCAGTCAGGATCATAAATAATAACCCGGTCAGCACCAGTCAAGTTAACTCCAATGCCACCAACACGAGTTGTTAAAAGAAAAATAAATATGGATTTGTCCTATAACACAAGAGAGAATTTACTAAAGCAAGAAGAATTACTGAAGATATTTTTATTTCCTGGATTGTTATATTATCAGCATTATTTGCAAAGATGCAAATTCCTCCAAGAGAAGGAATACATTTCCTTGTTTGCCTAATATCTCTTTTGACAAATACAAGTAGTTAGTTCTAAATTTCTTTTACTGTTATCCAATAAAATCTCTTTCCCTGTTTCCAACTATGTTTTTTTTCTTAGCAGAAAACCCAACTTAAGTGTGAAAGTGATGGCTTTTTTCCCCTCTCACAAAGGAAGCGGTTTCATTTGCCTGAACTCCCCATTTCTGTGTCTTAAACCTGAAGTAGTATATTTATAAAGAGACCAAAAAGGAATGCAAGAACTCAACCATACTCACTAATAGGCACTAGTGTGTGGGATGCAACATCTCACCTCATTATATCTTGTTATAAGGGGCTGTCTGGAAGCTATTGTTGTGGTCCCATCCATCCTGAGGTAGGAATAGTTTCTGTCTCTCACAAAGACTTCAAGTATCTGCAGCATCTGTTGTGATGGAAAAAATTTAATGAAATCCAGACATGAAGACTGAGCAACTGACTGATCAAGTCATAAGAACTTCTGGTACTAACTGCAGTGCCAGTCAAACAAACAAGATGACAACCAAATATTTCTGAATCTTAAATGAGCAGAAAATTAATTAACTTAGGTAATTGGGAAAAAAAAAAAGTTATTTCACTGCTGAATGCATGAGTGGAATGTTTGTGCTTGGTTTGGGAAGTCCAGAGCCATGGTCTCAAGACCATTAACCAGGTAAATGGTGCAGCATTCCAAGGGAATCCATAGAAGCAAGACAAAATTGTGAATACATAGGGAAAACAAATTAAGGTCACTGTCCATGCTACTGGCCCAAAGCACACAGCTCTGAGAATTAGAAGTGCACATGCACTAAAGAGAGCAAGCAAACTGAGTACCAATTCTATCCTGAAGCTACATAGTAGATACAATAAATACATCACCACTGCTTCACCCTGGTATTATATGCGATACAAGCTTTGACCCAGTATATTGAATTTGGGCAACACTGCTACAACACTGTGTCATTCCAGTAAAGCTTACTGAGCTTAGTAACTGGTCTCCAATTATTCCAAAGACAGTAGTCATTTTGGTTTGTGTGTGGGTTTTGGTTTTTTTTTTTTTTTTTTTTTTCCTTAAATAAATGTTAATTATCTGAGAAGGACACTACAGATGGTGGTTCTAATTACAAGTCTTACTGGGACACACACACACGCACCTTTTTTAGTTTTAACAAAAACTAAAAACAATTAGCTCATCTTACCTGTCTTGACTGAGTAAAAAACAACACTCTGTGACCTTGCTTGTGCCATATTTTCAGCAAGGATTCTACCACTATCATTTTTCCAGAACGCTTCCAATATCCAAATTGATCTTGTTCCTCCACTTCAGCATCTGGTACACCCTTCAAAATCCTGGGACCACCAGAGAAGAGGTCAGGGTGGTTGCAAATCTTTCTCAAAGCTACTAGTCCTGAGAAAATCTAAAGGATATATGAGAAAAATACTTTTATTTTCTTGCCAAATACTTGTATCTATATGGGTTGTGGTTGAGAAAAAACAAAGAGCAATGGATTGATTCAGTCATCATCAAGAAATTTGTTTTTTATAGTGGTTTGCTCTTCAGAGAAGCCAATGGACGCTAATACTCATTTCATGGAAAGTTTTAGGAAAAATCAGTACAAGAGAAGGTCAATGAAATTTTATGTTCTGGTGACAACGTTAAGAGAATTCTGCAACAATTTCCACATTAGCAAAAGCAGTCCCCAGCTGTAATTCACAGTCAAATTTTTCGTACTCAAAAATAAAAATTCCACTGAGTTTGTTACTTGAAATTGTGTCCTTCCTTCCAACCCCCACCATGCTAGCAGGTAACTTAAGACAGACCTTGAGGATAACAAATATATCCTCCAGAATGCATGGTAACAAAGAACAGATGAATAAACATATTTAAACAAACATATGAAATTGAAAATTACCACTTTTGATGCCATGTTAGAAGGGTTCTGTTCAGTTACTCATTCAATAATATTACAAGTGTTTCTTAGTCTTCTGATACAATGGGCACTCGTAAAAATGAACTATCTTGAAACAGCAAATCCCTCAATCTTCTATCACTACTAGTTGGATGAGCCTGCTCATAATTTATGGTTTGTTTGTACAATGGGGTTTTTGTTTTTCAGCTGGGATTCGCTGCTGTCATCACAAAACATCCAATAAAAGCGCTGACATTTATTGTTCAACATTTTTAGAACTCCAGCAAATATGACAGCCTATTCTGTAACATCTTAGAGAAATTTCTGCAGATAGTCCTGTACAAGCCACCTTTTGAAGATCAAGTTCCTTAAAATAATTTTCATTGGGATAACTAAAATGGCTAGGAGCTTGAAAAAACTTGTCCACTATACCTTTGCAAGATCCAGAAAAATAAAAATGTCAAAACAGTGATAAGGTCAATATCTGCTTGGTATGGCACTGCAATATACATGGCTGTACTGACCATACAACTAACTAGAGCCACTGGGAGTGAGGGGAGAAGCGATTTCACAGTTCACAAGACAAGGAAACATGTAGTAAATTACACATTATAACCAAGACTTCCTCTCTTACAAACAAACATCCATATCCTGGAGCTAAAATGGGAGTGAAAAACATCCACTGCACGGATACAAAAGTCAAATGGACCAATGTGTGCATTGCTCACAGGGAATACAGCAGATATTTGAAACTGTATTTCAATTACTGCTGTCATGCTGGCCACAGCAATATCGACACTTACATTGGGAGGATGGAGGCAAAAGAAGTTGAAGTGACTAGTAAGACAATAACATGGATGCTTCCTATTTGCTGTGCTCTATGTTAAGACTCTGAATTCATCAACCGTTGCATCATGATGTTATCATAACTGAACTGTACTCTCAGGACAAATTACTCTTCCTTTGCTTCACTTTTGCAATTGGATAAAAGCATGCATACAGTTACCTATAGCGGGTCATCCAACAAGCCATAATTTGTTCCCAAGATCATAAATATATTGCAAAGCCCATTCCATTCCTACTTTTATCTGGTCGTGCCACTACGTATGGTCACTAACTCTACATATTCCATGGAACATTTCTGAGAAAAAAAGCAGACATCCACAAAAGCAGAACTAAGATCAGTGTGTTTTTTTCCCTTTCTGCTCAGAATCCAGCTAGAAGAATGCAAAGGTCAGTCCATGACTTTATCCATCAAACTCTACCTGTCATTAACATTAATTAATGCCAACCTGCATGTCTCCATTGAGAATCTGGTAAACCTCTTTAGAGTTGATGAAATTTTGATAGACTTGACGCTGCTCATTTGTCAAACGGCAAAAGAGGACCTACAAAAACAAACAAACAAGCCACTCAAGCCCAACCTGTAAACTCCAAATAGAGTGAATTTTAAGGTTTTAGAATGTGCTACAATGAAGCTTCACAGATGTCTGACATACTGAAATACTAAGTAAAAAAGAAACTGCATAGAAATCATTAGAAATAAAAAACTTAGAATTTTTAAAGAATTAACGTAATCATTAAGAAAGGTTTAATGAATTTTTCTGTGCCCTTTCCCAGTTGTTATTTTTTCCCCTCAAATTTCTTTAGCTTTGGAAATGCTGCCATTTTCCAGTTTTAATGAGGTAACTGTGCAATATTAGCATTCCCTCAAAGCTGTGTTTATAGGAAACGCTTCCCGTTGTGTGTCTGTAATGTCCCTTACAACTTGCAAATTCCTGGTACCTCATGGGAAGGTTAGCATACGTAATCTGTTCTGTCATTACCCTTTGTGAGCAAATAATGATTCTTCAAATGGTCTGGTGAGCTAAAATGGAACAAAATCACTTCCTCGCATCCCGCAAGGCACCCAACATTACCCCATAAGTGAAACTTGTGTAACACCCTGTGATTGACAAGAAAAAAAATCAAGTTTGTTTAGTCTGTTTATGATTGCATTATTTAGATTAAGTAGCCCAGACTCTTTAAAGCATATAGAAATTCAAAATTTGATTAAAAAAGATCATTAGACTGCACAGCAGAAACCAAGTTTGACATACTCATTCATTACGTACCTTTCCGCACTATCTTACAAAGACTAGTGTGTCTACTTTTCTTTTAGAGGGAGAAGACAGGAAGGCGTGAGGAGAGGACAAGAAAGCCTGAAGCACTGAAATCTGAGTGACAGAAGAATCTAATAATTACTACAAGCAAATATTTGTAGGAAGTTCAGTCACTTAAATAATCCTTCCAACCTCCTCTACTTTGAATCAAAATGTTTCCTAAAAAATATCCCACCTCTTTGTAGAGCAAAAAAGTTTTACATCAAAAGGTTACTATTTTGGAAACTTATTAGAACGTACAGGTTAGCTTGCAATATGAACAACTGCCATCAAGTATTTCTCTACTATTTGCTGCCCAAATTAACCTTTTTGCAGCAGGAAACAATGTTAAAGTGTCCAAGAGATGCACCATAGGAAAGACTCCACAGACAACTCATGTGTATGCACCTGTGACCTAGGCGGACAGTATTAAGCAGACCTGACTACACTTCATATATTCTTTGTTTTTTACATATGAGTGTACTTGTATAGACCCTGCAAGACTGAGATCATTTAATACTCAGAACACAAGTGAAAAGAATTTGCAACTTGAAAGCTCTACATCTTATCTTTAGTTAAAACAGCATTTCATCTGACATTAGCACAAATTATTTCCAAAGTCCATGAAAGATTGGATTTTGAGGAGGGAGAGGGCTTAGACCTGATAGTAAAGATAAGCAAACCTGTTCATTTTTATCTGGAAGTGAAACGCTCATTTTTACATCAGCTTTCATTCTTCGCAGCAAGTAGGGGTTTATGGCGTCCCGTAACACACAGGCACATTTGTATGCAGTTTTTACCTGAGAAAGGAGGAAAAAGGTGTATTTTGGTTCTCGATATTAATTTTAGCAACAAGCACAATTCTATAATTAATAATAGGAAAATCCTAATAAAATGAGATGGTTTATGATTTGTGTGGATCTGCAGTTACATATTCAACATAACATGAACTGCAATAAAATTCATGTTAGCAACAATAACACTAAGTAAGTAAGTCTTCCACAGATACCGCTAATTTATCTCTCCTAATTTTGTGGACCAAAAATTGGAGATTAATTGGAGACCAGAAATTAGATAATTCTTTTAGAAAGCAATCCAAGTGAGTATAAACTTGCACAGAACCAACATCCCCATGAAAAACTGCTAATACATACACTGAAGATCAAAAAAGAAGCCTGCAGCAATGGTGGTTACTAGACAATAAGTGAAGATTAGTGCCCGCTTGAGACTATTAAAAAAAAAAAAAAAAATCGGTACAAGAAAATCCCCATGATCACAGAAACTAAAGGTCACTCTGGTCTTAAATGGAGCATATGGTTCTATAATGGGTAATGGATGCGTGAGATGGGTATTAACTGTACATAATGGCTAAAAATACCTTCATTTCTCTTAAAGTAAAACAAAGAATATAATAAATTATTGATATGTAAAAAACAAATTGGCTGTCCAATTTAGTAAATTACTAAGCTTTAGACAAGGGAAGTACTTAAACTCAAAAAGAAAATAAAATGCTAGAAATGTATATGTGCAAAACATTACAAAGGATACTTAAAAGAATACAAATTTATTAGCATTTATATGAAACTTAGTTTTGCCAATTATTATGCAATTTATCTATCAGCTAATTTGAAAAATGCTTTAAGGAGTCATGAATGCTGAGAACCACAACTATAAAGATTAATAGACATACTTATTCCAAATAATATTCCAAATAATTTTTGCTTTCAAAATGAAACAGTTTATTGATTTTCAGACTTCCAATACCTACTTTAGCTTTTTTAAATTAAAAACAGTTTTCAGTTTGGATTTAAGGATTCCTCTATTGCATAATTTGCCGAAGCTTGGTATCAAACAGGAAAGTTCTATTTAAATACATCAAAAGATGAGATCAGTCACCTCCCACCCCAATTTGCTTATTTACTTTATATCAAAGAATACTTCTAATGATTTAAACTTTAGGGCTTTTGATAAGAAAACCTTGTGTATAAGCTATACCCCTGTATAAATGAAATGATCTCATTTAGTTGAACAGTTCTTTTCACACATGCAGCAGTAAAACACACATGCAACTTTTGGGTTAGTGTCTAGAACATACAGGATGAAGTACATTTAAAAGTCGGTTTAGAAACAACATAACAGTTTCCTTCAAGCAAAGTGATATTTTTGATGCATTTACCTGGACAGGAGAGGCATTGGAATATCCTCCCATGGTTATTGGAACAGAAAATTGCTCCATGAACACAGGTAGTGTTCCCAGTTTCCCTGGGAATACAAAGTCAAAGAGGGACCAAAGCTCCTTTAAGTTATTTTGCATAGGGGAACCAGACAAGATGATGCGATGGGGTGTGCGGAACTATTAATAAAAAACACAAAATCAAAAGAAAGTTATTTTCATGGTATAACCTGCCTCCTGCCTCAGAGGATATTCAATTTCATCATCAATGAATTCTCATTTTAAAATATGTGGCCTCATATTCCCAAAATAAGCAGCTTTCTGCAATATACTGTCCAGAAACTGTTAGCAGAAAATGAACACCAACAATCTGACATTTATCCCTAATGGTAAATTACTACAAAATTTAAGGTTTCTCATTTTTTTTCTCTATTATACTTCTGTAAATTAACTGATGGAAACTCAGTAAAAATGTTAAGTAAATTAAACAGTCAAATACAGACCACAGTGATTTATGCTTTTATTGTTTATTAATGGTTAAACATGCTTTTTTATGATAAAGTGATACAGGCTATTAGATTTTGGAACCTCCCCCCAGAGCGTTTAAAGTCTTTATTTTTTATAAAGTACCTGCTTGCATGCAAGTGTGACTGCAGCATTTGGATTTCGGATTTTGTGACCCTCATCCAGAATCACATAATGCCAGTCATAACTGTGGATGTTATCCTGCATCAGTCGAATGTATGAATAAGATGTAATTAAAATTCCATGGCATGAGGCAATTTCATGAATTAGTTTCACCTAAAAGCAAAAGGTGCACATTGTCAGTAACAGTGAGACAGAAAACTCAGAGCTCCTGAACTATAGGTTTGCTGTCCAATGTATGTTCAAAAAGTTTTGAAAAAGCAGATATATAATTTATTTTGCAAAGAAAATAAGCATAGGCAAGATTTTGATTTATCTGATTCTTAGCTCATCTGCAGCAGTATGAAGCACTTAAACGCTGTGTTATAACAGATCAGAATCGGACCTGAAGCCTGGTCAGAAGGAAACAAGTGGGGTTTTTTTGTGTGGTTTTTTTTTGTGGGTTCCCCCAACCACCCCAAGGGCAATGTCTGAAAAAACCCAAACATTAAATTTATTCAAACTAACTGGTTTCTTCAAGTCCTTCTATATTCCCCTCACAAACCCAGCTTTTTGTACTGCATGCAAGATCTAGAACATTAGAAGATAAACAAGAGAAAAACTGAAAAAAACAATCACAAAAATCTGTTTGGTTAATCCTAAATTCCGTCCAACCTTTCTCATTAACAGGATTAATGTATTTGTCATTAATCTTCAAATTTTGTGCTTCTCTTATAAGCTATATCCTTCCCCCAAGTTTTTACTAGTCTTTAGAGCTGTAAATTTTGTAGGGCAGGGACAGTCTATACCACCTTCCACAGCATTCACTGTATTCAAGACTCATCTTTCTTGCATTTATCTTCCACATATAAATCTAGAAGACTTAAACAGAAGATGATGGACTGACACACAATTCTGGAGGAAACAAACATACCCAATGTAAAAGGAAAAAAAGTAAAACCACCACAGAATTTGCTAAAGGAAAGACAAACTCCTTGTTACTAGAAGTGCCTTGAAGAAAAACAAAACCAACAAAACCAAAAAGGGAAAAATCCATCTCGAAGACTCAAACGGCATTGGAAGTCCATGATTTCTTATTGTAAAATTTCTTATTCAGACAAACCGCAAGATTCAAAAAGCTCTTCTGCGCTTAACTGCTCAAGAATTTCTACTTTCTGATTATAATCTCCTGATAAAACCATGACACATTATTTAATGTTGACATGATTCTCAAGAAAGTATGTAACCTTTAGAACAATTTGTGTTACAGAGTAGGATTTCTAGGCAGGTGTGGACATCCAAAGCTTAATTCTACCTGGTACATTGCCCACAGTCTGCAACAGTGTCCTAGAGTCTCAGCAATGGCATATCATAGAGTATTTTAGACATCTTTACCCAAACACTTAAGACAAATCATCTCGGGTGATTTCAAATTAAAAGCTTGTGAAATATGTAACCTCTTCTAGTTTTTGCAATTAATAGGGTATGTCTGCAATTAGCCTGACTTACAGAATGTTACACTGTTGTCATTAAAAGATGTTTTGTGAAAGTGCTGCTGTTATTATGGAGGCTCAAGAGACCAATCCCTCCTAGAGGGCAAACAGTGGACTAGTAGAAAACAACAGCCATAAATCACATTGTCAGGTAGCAGAGAGAAAAGAAGTGAAACACAGGCACATGAAGGCCATTCACTGTAAACACACCACGGCAGAATCCTAGTCAGAATTTACTGAACCTGTAATTAATTAAAATTTCCTTCAAGCTAAATTTTTAATAAACAAGGATTTGTGCTGACAATGAAGAAATACAACAACACAATTTTATCAGCTCAGACTACAACACTTATTAACTCTCATTTTACTACATTGGGTACTTTCTCAGAGGTTGCCTTTGCTTTAGTTGCAGCTCTTGGAATAATTTTAAAGATTTTAACACATGGTCATGGGTTTAATATTGGATACACACTGTTTTGAGGCTGTGGCATTTCAGAATTTATCCTATTTTTATGATGTATTCTTTAATTCACAATTCCTGTTTGGTTAGATTCAGGCATGTTTAATCCACCCGCCCCTCAGGAAATACACTTCAATGAAATATTTCAGGGCATGCACTGTTAAACTAAAAAAACCCCAAAACCAAGCCCCCAAAAAACAAAGGAACCCCCAAAAATCTGCTTGAGCGACAAATTCTACTAATGCCAAAACATTACACAGCAGTTATCTTGCTTGGACATTCTGAACTCTGGCCGTTAAAAGATGGTAATGAATAGAGGAACATGCAAGTAGATCAAGTAATTCTGATCTTGTAGTTCTGTTCAGCACAGTATTTCAAGCCTTTACAATTAAAGGACAGTATTTTCTCCTGACTTAGGGTGAGAAGTTGATTGTGTTGCCCTGTCTTCACTAGGACACATGCAATGTACAAAGACTGGAAGATATTTGACAAGCACCATTTCTTAAAGCTAAAACATTTTTTGATTTATTCTAGGGACACACCACTAAGCAAATGTTTTTTTCCTGTTGGTACCTCACTGTAGCTACAAGGTTGTTTCTGAAGCTCCAAAAACACAACAATTTTTTTGACTGATGCTTACAGAAATAAGGTTTACCTTTTTTAGCGTAATTTTTTAAAAACTATGTAAGAGCACCTGAACTCTTCTATAATATTATGTATTCAAAATGGTAATTTTCTTAAACAGAAATATGTTTGTTAAGACTGAACTTAAAGAACTAGACTAGTGATAACCTTGAGATTCTTTAAACATTCAGATACCTTTAAGGTAAGTGTGAATTTAGAGATAATATCTAGTCACTTACACAACCATATATCACTAGTGAATCAAAAATGCATTCTTCAGCAGGCTTATCACTATCTCATAACCAACCATTAAGCCCAGAGATACATAAATTCAACCTACAAAGCCTCTTTATTATTTCCCTGCCCCCAACAAAACAATCTAAATGGCACAATGAAGAGGCTTTAAAAGAACACATTACAATGTTTAATAATGTAAAAGTTGCAATAAAAAGAGCTAAAGCACTTACTACATATTTAACAAGAATGCTACTTCTTGTGGCACAATACTAAGTTTATCTAAGTTTGGTCCTTAACTCAGAAATAAAGCCTTTGGCTAAAATAGAGGTTCCATACGCAGTCATGCCAGTAACTGTACCCTCTGCAGCTTATTTTCTTTTCACGTAGATTGTGTACTCTGTGATTGTAGAAGGTCTAAAATCTTCAGTGTGCAAGTCATCTTCAAATAGATGGTTTCACAGGTGCATGCATCATTAACTGGCAATTGCTGTCAAGGGCTGCATTGTGTGACCAGAATAAGGGAATGTAAAGTTATGGCTTTACAAATGGTATGTGATTACCACCAGAAAGAATTGTTAAGCTAAGTGATACCCGTTCTGAAGATCAAGAAATTAAAAGTTCAGCCTTGATCTTAAAAAAAAATACAGCCTCCTTCCATATGTGATATGGTAAACCAAGATAACCAAAGTTCATGTCTCCTTTTACATTCTAGGATTTATAAATGCTCATGTGCCATCAGAAGTTTTGAAAGAGCCTTCTTTGTACTGCAGGCTTTTTTCCCTACACTTACAAAGCTTTCTTCCCCTTATCTTCTGTTCTATACCATAAATAAAACAGTACTTATGATACACTACATTAGATTTACTTCTTTATTTTCTCTCAAGCTTAGAGGTCTCAGAGCACTTGATATTTACCAGTCACTTTAAGCTACATCAGATTTGAGTATAAACCACAGTAGGAGGTTAATAGCATAAGACAGCACCACAGGACATATTTAACCACAAATGCTGTACCTTGTTCAAACTGAAAGCTGACTTTACAGGGGAAGACTACTACTTAAATCTGTTTCTCCCTACTGCTTCCAACTTAAGCACATTTATCATCATAGAAGAACCAAATTATCTTCTGTGATCACAAATAATAATTAAAAAAAGCACGTTTTATACTTCATCCAAAAGCCTGAAACTAGCTCTGAAGTCTTGGAAACTTACCCAACTTGTTATTGTGTCTTCCTTCCATCGTGTAAAATACCTATCTGCCTTCCCTTGTGGATAGCTGAAGGCCTTTAAACTATTAGTCATATTTCAAGGGGTGAAACTGGAACTTTACACTTCTTTACTGACAAAATTGTCTACCATTGTTATTTCAGCAAAGGAATAAAGCAGTCTCACTTTTGAAGCACCACATATGCTAAAAACGTACAAAAATACTATAGCAGCAGAGATATCTAAGCAGGATGTCTCAATGACTTGCATGAAACAGGTTGATCAGATTTGCAGCCAATCTGGTGCTCACAATTCAAGCTGTTATTTCATACTATTATTGGGGAAAATCCTAAAGTTGCTTGCAAAGGAAACCAAAATGGACTGGGAAGAGAAGATATGCCAAAGTAATGGTTGGTGCGCCTTTCACTTACCACACTGTTCAAAAGCCCTTTTGTAACACTAAAAGAAGTGTCACTAATGGAAAAGATGTGAAAGGTGTTGCCTAGTATCAACTTATGACAAAACAATCTGAACAGACGTCTTCCCCACTCTTCACTGTCAAGGAAATACTTCTGTGGATGAGTCTAAAGAACTGGGAGACAAGATCTTGCATTGATGCTTGGGTACCTTAGAAGGTGCAACAGAAGATACCTATTCATAAAAGCATATAATTTCACCAGTGCTGAAAGGTTTAATATTTGCTAATATTTCACGATTCCTGACAATGTTGTGGTAATAACTACATAGATCCATCTCACCTAAAAGATCAACTTAAGTTTTATCAAATGAAACTTCAGCTGTTGTCTCTTTCTGCTATGAAATACTGTCTTGCCTTACAGACACCTGCCATGGCTTAATTCTTTTCCTCCACAACTCTCCTTCATTAGTTTTAAGATTAATCTTTCTCTGTTCCTTAGAAATCATTTGTCCCTTTTTCACAGGCCTGTGCAGAACAAGCTGCAATACCATGTTTTACCATGAACAACCTGCTGGCCAACTACTACAGGATAACGCATTCCTCCAAACCCATTAAGATCTCCACTGTCTCATGTTCAGTTAATATGGGGGACGGTTATGTTCTTCCATCAGTCCAGACCATTCTAACTTCTTTTAGCCCAGAGGCTGAAGTGACCTTTCTCACTTCAAAGCAGATAACAATGTTCAGTTCCCCAATTCTGTCTCCTGGCAAGTTAGCTGTCCAGCACAAAACTCTTCTCATTTACTACATGATAAACCGTGATATACTAATGGAACAACAGGTAAATCCTGAAATTGTCAGTTTAATTCGAAAAAGGTCAGTGCAGCACTGAGACCACAGGTGCACAGCGACGTGGCTTTTGGCCACGTAAAATTACTCTCAATCAAAGAACAAACATATGTTCTTACACATTCTAACCACAATTTCTTATTTAAGTTTATGCCTTATGCCAGAGCATAAAGCCAGAATGGTCCCTGGATGAGTATTAGAAAGTTAACATACGCAAAAGCAGTCTCGTGTAATGCCATACGTTATCAGAAGATGGAATTCTCACGAGATCAGATCAGCACTAACGTATTCATAGAAAGAATGTATCTTGAAAAGTAATTCTAGACAGGAGTAAATCACCTGGCCTGTATTTTATGTGATATCTTTTCAGTGTACAAGTGTTATTTATGCTAATAAATTAGTAGTAAACTTTTCTTGCAAGTATAAAGACAACTTGCCAGTCTGTCAAGTGCATTAATTAACAAATACCCCAAAATAAGTACACACAGTTTAATTTAGGAAGATGTGAGCATGTTATTGAGGTCAACAGGCTTTTAGGACTTGAAAACAGTATACACCAAGTTAATTGAAAACAGAAAGCTATTAGCACATTACAGCATGCTACTCCCTTTTTGCTATGTACTCTAACTGCATCAATTACCTCAGAATACGTCTAATTAAGTGCAATTAAGCACCATATCATTTCAATGTTATTACAATAAATTCAATAAATAGAATTGAACAAAAAGAATTCTTTCTCTAGAAAGAGAAATTTAAAAATGCTTTGCTGAATCCTGAAAATCCATTTAAGCGTCTGAAATATGAGGCCAAGGGAAAACAAAAATCTAAGTTTTCCTTGTTGTGTTCCTGCAAGTTACCAAGGATTGAAGCTTCAGACAAGTTAGGCTTGTTAACTTAAGAAATAAGAACATGCATATTAAGAGACTGGCCCAGAAAATTAAAAGACAGAAATGGCACAGTTTGAAGAAAAGAAAACCAAAGTAACACTGTCATTAAAGAAAATGAGACTAGGTGATACCAACTGACATACTGACCAACTGAAGAGAAATTGCCTGTGGAAGCAAAACTTATTTAATATCAGACCAATGACATACTGATGCACAGAAGTGCAAGGAAAGAATTCACCAGTACTAGAAGCATATAACTGGTGTACAAGCAGTATAGTCATAAACTTCTAGCATGGACTACAGTAGAAGCAAAGCTCAAGCAAGAAACCTGTTACTATGTTTAATTTGTTCAGGTAATGCTAGTCTATATCATAATATAAATGTACTCTGTGTCATCCCCTTTTTTTCCAGTTCCTTAACAAATCTATACAAGGCAGTGAACTTTTGGTTCTTCTAAAACAACCAGAGAAAGAGCACAAGCTTGCACAGAAACATTCAGGAACAGGGGATTTTCTTTTTCTTGCTAGCACAAAAACAAAAGAAAAATAAGAGAAGCTTCTGGAATTACAACATGGATGCAACCATTACCTTTTTGTTGGTATAAGAACCAGTTTCATGGAGAATGGCAACTCTGAATGGAGGCCACCAAGTGTGGAATTCTTTTACCCACTGATGCATCACAGTAGCTGGACAAACAATCACTGTTGGACCCAATCCCTGGTACCTAAAATAAAAGCATTCAAGAAAAAAACCCCTTTAACATGAAATAAATACTCAATATTAAGTGGCTCATTAAAATACATACATATTAAAATGACACACTTTATAGTTCAAGTGGAATATGAGTGCTATGGAAATTAACTGGCACTTTGTTCTTCTGGAAGTCTGTTTTTTAAAGGAAGATGAAGGGGGTACTGCTGTAAGAACCTATCCACTGAACAGTTAATGGATGCATATATCAAGATAAACACAGAAATAGAAAAGCTCCAAACAATAAGGCATAAGGGAACTTCCTCCTGTAGTAATACAAATCAGGTTTACTGCTGTTTCTATAAGAGAAAAGAAATCATTAACAAACAACTATTTTATTACTTCTATTAAAAAAAATGTGTAGCTAGAGTCTTACAAATGGACTTACACAGGTGTTCTGCTTCATGTTGGTAATATACTGTACTATTATCACCACAGTTTACAGATAAGACAAGGACTCCAAAGCAGCAGTATATCTCGTCCATAGAAGTTGAGGTTTGAGCTGGGCTTAAACTGTCTCTTAAGTTTCTTATTCATAATCATATGATTGTTTCTGAGAATTATGGGGGGTATTTGAAACAGTCTTTCTGTATATTAAGTTCAGAGCTACTATTAAGGTTAAGAAGAGAAAAAATTCTCACACAACGGCCAAACAAGAAATATTACCATCACAAGCAAATACCAACAATCCTATAGGAAACATCCTAAGTAGTATATACTAGTGACTAACTAGTGCCTATTTTTCAAATACATTTGCTCTTTAAAAAACAGAAGAAAATGACTCTGCAAAAAAGGCAATAGCTACAGTTACCACATCTGTGTCTCTCCAGCTATGTTATTCAAGTGGTAAGAAATAAGCAATTCAAAAGATCACATTATACACATGTAATCTTGAATGCAGAGCAATAAAGAAGGATTTCCCACACAGCAGCAATACCCTGTTTTAAAAAAACCAAACTGTTAATGTCTTCAGAAACTGCTGACATTAAGAAATAATATTCTTTATTAAAAGCTTATACATATGCAGAATAACAACCTGGATGTTGCTTATCTCTTTCATTATGAAAAAATATTATGTAACAACCTTACATAGTCTAATTAAAAAACTTCCAGCAATCCAAGGGGAAGTTAGATGTTGGAGATGCAAAAACTAGCTTCAAGTATGCTACAAATCCATATAACCACTGGTACTGCTCTTAAAAATATCTGTAGCAAAAAAGCCAACTTTCCCAGAACATATTAGTTTCTCATTCTTCATGGGTAGCAACAAATTACCTGTTTATTCCCCTGGTCTGTATCAAGCTCACACGGTGGGTTTATTCGGGTTTTTTTCCCCCCTCAGCTTACACAAGGGGTTCACACTTCCTTTGATCAATTTTCAGAAAATCCATTCCCCCTCCACTCGGTTGTGTGAAACCTCTTCTGTGTCTAGCCTGGCTCTAACCACTTTCCACTAATCAACATTTTATTCTCCTCTTGAGAGCTTTTATTTATTTTTATAAAAGAGTCGTCTACCTTCAAGTCTCTGCTGTTTCACAAAACTAAACAAACCATGCACTTCTGCTTGCAACACTTAGGAGGCATCCTTCATTCTCCTAATCACTGCAACAGATTGGCTCTGCTGCCCATCCAATTTATGTTTGTTTTCCTTGAACAAAAGGTAACACTATTAACATTCCAAACCAAAGTCTTACTGGTACCTTGTACTAGGATACTAATCCTTCCCTGTTGCTACCTCAAATATATTGTCATAATCTATTCTGTCCCTTTTCCACAGTAGCATTGTACTAGTAGCTTATGGTCAGTATCACATATCATCAGTATACTCAAATATCTTTCTTCTTCTGTTGCTTCTGGTTTATAAAAATCCAAATTCACAGCAAGTATCCTTTATTAGTTCTTATTTAATTGGATGTGATTAGATTTGCAAATAAGAAGTATTCCTGCAAATTACTACCAAGAAAAAGGAAGCTGTAGTCATACTATATTTATAATCTTTAAGTACTCAAAAAATCAGCAGATGAAAACATGTTGCATTATAACCAACTCTACTGCCAAGCACTGGCAAATCATGCCTTCAAAATGAAACTGAAATGACAACTAAATCCTAATGAAAATAAAACAACAAGGCAGCAGGCGCAATACAAATTTTCTAGGGCAATGGATTTTTATTTACTAAGTACCATGGAAATTAATCTCTCTGCCACTCATAGTAGAAATTGAGCCTTAATGTTTAACATGTACAATTGTATCTCAATATCTTGAAGAGCACATATGAGTAAATAATCAGTGTATAAACCTTATGTCAGAGTTTCTCATCTGACCTCTCAAATAAATGAAGCAAAGTCTGCAGTGAAAGGTAACATCTTTGTTAAATTAATATATTTGGAGACAGGCAAATTTGTGGACCCTCAAGCCCTTCAACAGGTTTCAACAACAGATTTCAACCTAGTAGCAGATTTCTAGCCTGTAGGCTAGAGATGGGTTACTTGAAGTTGGCTGCTGCTTTGTTTTTTCTTGTGAAGGGACCATTGGTCTGAAAGCTGTTGCTTGTTCCCACTCTCTCAACTTAACAAGAGACCTTTCCCCCCTACTTGCTTCCCCTACACCATCCACCATAGCTGCAACACTTCTACTGATACCTCACATGACATTTGGCTTTCCCCAGATGTATGGCTCAATAACTGTTAAAAGTGAGACAACATTTTAATTTTTGTAATAGTTATATTCCATGTAACAAGTAGTTCCTTACTTCAGCTAGTCTTCAGGCTCCTTCAAACATCAGAAAAACACTGAAATCAGAAGCAGTTTACAAAAGGAAATTTCTACTCATCTTATTTTAAAGAATACTTTTGCAGAAAATTTCACTGATAGAAAGTAAAGCTGAATATTTTGAATATCAACAAAAGTGACCCTATTGTCTTACTACATGAGTGTCTCTAAACACAACAATCTTTGTAATTCTGCACAGGAATGACAGTATTATCTCCATTTTACAGAAGGCCAGCTGAGGCTGGGAAAGCCCGCAGTGCCAGATTCATACAGCAGTATGCTAGCTCCATCTACACATCAAGGTAATGAGATATGACCTAGGCTGGAAGGTATTTAAACATGCTGACAACACAACTATGTTCACTCTTAATGCTTGCTTCTCAGCCAGACTGACCAGGGGATCTTCTGCTTACTAGACTATATGGTTTTCAGATATTAGCTAGCTAGCTGGAGTTACTGCCTTCCTAGTTCAGAGTGTAGAGGGGGAAAATACTTGGCTATGTAAAGATCAAGTTGTTTACACCACCTGCCTCACAGCACACAAGCAAAACCAGAGCGTCACCAAAAAGTTAAACCTTGTTTGCTCCCATGGAATTACTATCATGATGGACTTAATGACATACACCAGCCAAAAAATGAAACTGAAGACATTATTTTGCATGCAGCTTAGGTGTGTGGTTGTCTTTTGGCCTTTTCAAAGTTTCATTGTAGTCTCACTGCAGTATTCTAGGACTCAAGCTGTTAATTGTGTAACAATGTCAGGAGACGTGGCTGAAGGATTTCCACCAACTCCGTGGTCCTCCAACTGGGGCAGGCAATATACCTACACAAATTAATCTGAACAGTAGCATCCTTAAATCAGGCAGCCATATCAAAGTAAATCAACTGGCCTGAGTAATGGAGGACCTGGAGTTTTTTATATAAAGGCTACAGTAGGAAGCAACTAGAGAAGAAAGTAGTATTTTCTCTTTAAAGCACTATTTTACAATTCATGTACTTACTGAACAGAATCTAAATATGCCTCTATATGAGGTTAATTATTTTTGTTTAGTACAGTACTATGATATTTGCTTAATTGCGTGTAGTAATTTACATCAGGTACACAGGCAAACAGAGCTAGAAAAATCAAGTATTATTCACACATGCTTTTGTAAATCCAAGGACACCAACAAGAATGTTTTCCGGTAATTTCACCTATGAAGAAGGAATTTTAAAGCATTGTTCAGTAACCAAAAAAGCATAAAAGATCTTGTAAGAAAAGCCGGTCACTAACATAGTTTTGAAAAAGCAACAATAGCAAAAAAAGTAGATGGAGATTCCTCTGCATAAGTTACTGTTTTTACTATTACTACTATTTTTTTGTCATGGGTAATTCCTTGCCAACCAGAAACTCTAACTTTCATTGCAAATCAGCTTGCTACTTCCTGTAAAGCATTTACCTGGTGGCTTGCCAGAACAAATATTTTAATGTAAAATTTAATAAATGGAACTAAAGGTATTACATCTAATTTAAAATTCCATACTGTGTAAACTATTGATATTAATGTAATTGAGTTTGTAAACAATCCATTTGTGGAAGCTAACCTTAGACACTGTATTGACCCAAAATATCTAGTGCGGCTCATCTGCAAAATGAAGCATCAATGCCTGGAATTCATTAAAAGTGTTACATGTTTAATTTTTCCTGCCCTACAGCTCCATTGTCTCGTAAAATTTTTCCTTTGATGTCCCCCACTAAAAGAATTAAAGGACTATTGTAATTGAAATGTCATCAATAATTCACAGGACCCTCCTCCACCAGCAATACATCTGATGAAATATTAATTGAGCTCCACAGACTGACAGTCTGCAGAGGAGCACTTGCCTGTAATTTGAACCACGAGTCCTGATCTTGCTGTAGCTCAGACCTGCCAAGAAGGCAATTATCTGGATGGTCTTGCCCAATCCCATCTCGTCTCCCAGAATTCCTCCTGCCTGCTGGCAGTGCAATTCCCAGAGCCACCTAACACCTGTCTGCTGGTACCTAAAACAAGGAAAAAGAAGATGGCACATGTTTGATAATACAGATCGTAACTGAAAGTACTCATGAATTAATCATTCGGCACGGTTCTTGTACTAGTTACAGTAACATGCTGGATGTGTGTTTTACATGAATGCTATATTTACTAGGTCATACATTTTTGATGCACTCAGACATTACATGTGACTTTCATTCCTTATGCAACACTAAAACATTTCTAATTAAACTGATAGTCACGGTAATTAGAGGGTATTTTATTTCACGTATATTTTAAGTGTTAAAAGCAACTTGGAAAGCTACTCTAACACAGCATTATCTTTTCAGAAAAGATGACATGTAAGTGTCTAGTAAATTATATTATTTGGAATATATACCTTGAACTAAAGGAAAAGCTTGACTTCTAAGTGCTATAGACTATACTCCACATTCAAAACTGATCACGTCTGCCAAAGTATGCTTTCTTTTTACATAAATTCATTTAATAACATTTAGCCTACTTCAATGAAGAAAAAAGCCAACAAGGCAAAATGTTTTGGAAGGCAAAACAATAGAAACTATTCCAGTGAACGGGATGCAGCAGAGCATTATTATGTGAGAGTACCAAGGCAGTTTCTACTCCCATTCACTGGAAACTGTATAAGCAACAATGTAATACATTCAAATTAAAAGAGGTAGACTAGAAAGCAAGATTTACAATGCGAAGCTAAAAAGGTGGAGGTAAGATGCTGGAGTAAGAATCACTTCAGGACATGCTTTTTTATAATGATATGAAAAAGTGAGACCAGTAGGAGTAAGACACCGTGTGTATGGGTTAAATTGAGAACAGAACAGAAAGAAATTAAGAAACAGTATATTTAAATTACAGTAAAAAATACATGTTTCAGCACTTTGGTGCCTTGTAACTTAGAGGAAAAGCAAGGTTACTCATATCATTTTCTTGATGGCATGCATTCCTGGAGTGCAAAGCACAGCAAAGAGCAATCACTGGGTGGTTTTTTTTTGGTTGGGTTTTTTTTTTTTTGTTTTGTTTTTACATAAGGATTGTTCATTTTAGGGCATTATCTTGTGTGCATTTCAAAATCTTGTTTCATTCTTTGAACAAGGATCATTCAGGACTGCTGACAGTTAATGACACCAGTGTCTACGAAGTACTATTAAAAATCAATTTATGATGAGTTCTGTATGGATTTAGAGAATGCTAAAGGAAGACAAACAAATGACTTAAGTAGTTAGAAAAAGATGATCAAAGAAGACATCTAACGGTTCAGAAATCATACTGTCTGCTGGTGTCTCAAATGCATTATACCAAGAAGCCCTTAAAAACCCTCTTTTATTAGCAATTAATTCACCTTAAAAAATGTAGCAAAAAACAACTATGAAATGGCTTGCAAGATTAGCTATAATTGGGTTAAGAGCTACCATTACTACATTTTATGAAAACAAAACATTTTCTGATGGAAATATTAAAGAACTGGCGAGAACCCTAATTCCAGTCAGAAGCTCATCCCCAAGACTGATGTCCAGCATGCCTCTTCAGAAGACAACCACTCAAGAACTTCCTGATACTGTTTTCTATTATTTCTTAGGATTACATTCAGTGCTTAAAAGCTAGCTGCATTTATAAGCATCTTTCTCTCTCCGCATTTCTCCTGAGAAAATTTCACAGTAGTGAATTAAGTTTGTGAAAAATTTTGCTCCAAGGTTATCTAAAAATGGAGAAGATGGAGGTGCTTCTTTTGCAATAATTATTGCAATAAAATGCAATAATTGCACCTATGAAAAAGTTAAAGTAACCCCCCCAATAACTTTATGGTTATATGGCGATATAATCAATTCCCTTTAATCTCATGATTTCATTGCACCAATTTTTATGGAGTTTTTTTTGTTGTTTTTTTTTTTTAACTGCAAACATACTGTAGAAGTAAAATAAAAATGTGGCCTGGTCTTCCAAAATAGTTGTTTGGACTGTATTTCACATGAACAATCATGCTGTGATGCATTCCTCAAAATTCACCACAGTAGCTAGCAGAATTTAGCTGCATTGTCACTGAGACAAAACTGCATTTCAGACGTATCAGGGAAATCTCACACTGAAAGCAAATAAAGAAGAAACCTGGTTTCTTGGTTATACAGACAGCATTCTTTCAGGCTAAGTGCAGACAGCATAAGGCAGTGTTTGTAAGTAAGTCTTGCTCGCTATGTTTGGTTTTGTTCCACAGCAGCACCAGTGGTATTCTTCCTGAATGTTCCTCAAAGCAGACAAGTATATAAGGAAGAAACAGACTGTCCACTTTCACAGGTTTACCAAAGAACAAACTTAAACGTCTACTATTTCTAGTGTCAGCTAACTTCTTCAGAATTCAATTCAACTATGCAGGAAGATCACTTACAGTATACTGCTATACGCCTCCTTGGGTCAATATACTTCCGTGTTTTGTACTAAACTTGCTCAGAACTCAAAGTTTAATACCTATTGACTATGGGCCTTCCTACATTGGAGATTTCAGCAAGACAGACGAATCATTCAACTCAATTGATCTTTCTAACCACTTCGGAAGTTTTGCCAACTGACTCATGCTTGCAGGGATACCCTTCATTAGTAAGGCTGATATCTCTAAGATTAATTTTTAGTTGTCTGCCTTATTTCAATTCCCTTGGGGTTGCTCAGACCACACATCCGTTCTCAGGATGATTACTTCTGCAGTACCTTTGCATAAACAACTGGAGACCACATACTGGCTGTGTACAGTCCTGGCAACCAAACCATTAATTCAATTCCATTTCAGAGCTAGTGCTTTCCTTCTGAGGAACTGCAGGACAACAGTAATAATTTCTCTGAGGTTAAGACTAAGTGGTCCTGTTTGAAGGGATACCACACACGCCTGTTATAAACCAAGGCTTTCTACTACACTAATTATAAGATTTTAGAGAGTTAGTTTTTAAAAGTGAAGATGTTTTTCATTGCCAACAAAAATGAATTCAAGCCTACTATGCATGAAAGTTAAGGGAGAGACTATGGATGAAGTTAACTTGTCAGCTGCTACCTTGTTTGGGCTGCCTTTTGAGTCTCACTGGGCACCATGGTCTCAAACTGAAACAGAAAGCAGCCATGTCTAAATCTGTAATCCAGCATTAAATAACTAAAGAATGAGTTGTAGAATGTTTTCCATCTACTAAAAGAATTAAGAATGCATTCTCCATATTTTAAAATTTTACTGAGCAAAAAGTTCAAGACTACCTTATAACATGAATTATAAGTAGTTACTCTGAGTAGACTTTTGAGTAGCTAAAGAAAAAGTTGTCTATATTTTTTGCTGGCAGAAAATTTCACTCACTCCACCCAATCACAGAAACACCTACATTTCTTGTTTTCATTTATCACAACTTGCCAAAACCTTGTAACCTTAAAAGAAAGCACTCATCAATAAAAGAAAGCAGTTAAAAATAGACAAGGAGAGCCTCTCGATTTGTAGTTTATCTAATACAGTATTCACATCAGCCAGTTGTTATCTGTATTTTCATGGAACTGCATTTTGTGCTTGTAACAAATTATCTTCTTTGAGCTTTGACCTGAAGCCTTTTTTAAAGAAATAATCCTACACAAACACCTGAAGTTGACGTATCATTCACTGAAGTAAAAGTTACAGCAAATGTCATCCAGAAATCACCATAACTGTTACTACTACTATCATTAACAGCATACAGCGGCATAATATTAAAACCAAAGTACACAATACATACTTAAAAAGCTTTTTGAAGAGAAATCCTGGTACTTTGAAACCCTCTTCAAATTCAGTGTCACTTTCTTCAGAAAGTTCCTCAGCTATTTGATGTTCTTTGTCCTTCCAACGTTCTTTTTTCCATCTCCTAGAGTGATACAAGAAGTTGACATTCAATAACTTCACAGAAAAGATACTATATGAAAACTACACTGAATTTTTGATCAGGTAAAAACACAACAAAAATGCATTCTCCGATGTCAGGATGTAAATAGTAATCCTTTGGAAGCGAGGATTATGCAAGTAAATTCTCACAGTATCTGAAATATTAAAAGGTGCATGCACTCCTGACTACTTAGTTATAACCCTTCAGAGTTTTATAGGTAGTTACAATTTTCTATACACAGAAATACTAATGCAATGCAATTAACAGTTAACACCATAAAAAAAAAAAAAATCTGACTACCTTGAATTCTTAAACCTCCATAAAACCCACAAAAATATCAATACAGTTTAGGTATTCCAAAGCTATATTATTACTTTAGCTAAATAGTTAACTAACTTACTTCACCTAGAGAGATGTGCAGCAGTGTATAATCTTACACAGAGGGCTCAGTTGGAAACACCACCATCTTTGGGGTGATGTGCTCTAAATCTGTTAAGCAGTCATTATTTAGAGGTTTTGAAATCAGAGTGATTTGTGGTCTGCAGCCTAATCTTATTCGGATGCTAGACAGGTTAGAGAATTACCTTCCCATCCCATCATTCCCCACCTTTTGAAAAAATACCAGAGGATCTTAACATCCAAGGAAATTATGGACTTGTGTTTTAGTGACCCAAAACCATCTACCCGTAATAGTAAAGTGTATGCTACTGCTAGCTGGGTACGTACTAACCAATCAACAGCACTTCACTGACAATTTGGGTTTTGCTGGAATTCTTCCATGAAAGTGCTATTTGCTGCAGGCACACTGAATGTGGTGTATAAACCTGACAAAATCCCTATGGAAACCGGCAAGCTATAGAACAGATGAAAAACATCCTTCTGCTACTGTTCTGGATGCAGTGCAAAAGCAGCCATATTTCATCTCATAAAAAGGCTGCAGAAGGAGACTTGATAATCTAGAATTATCTGAAATCTAAAACATGAAGACTAAAATTGTTCAGGTCCCAAAGAACTACAAATAGTAATGATGGGATGAAAAGAAGCAGATGGAAAATTCAGGCCAAAAAAGGTAAGTTAAGCCACCTAGCACTGAAATCTACTGCATTAAGCAACAAACAGTCTCCCAAGTGAGGGGCTGGAAAATTCATCTGTCCAGTCTGTTAACTCTACATTGAAGAAACCCTGGAGAACGCACTCTAGAACAGTCCTGCAGTAACTGCATGGAGAAGGGCTTAACAGGATGCAACAGCTTTCCAGTACACCTCCAGTTTCTGAAAGACGAACATTACAGGAGGGTGAATACTCAGTTTCCCTCCTGGTAACATTTTACCATTCACCCATTACACAAACGGCTTCTTGTTACCTTAGGTTGCCTCTGTAGCAGCAAAAAAAAAAAAAAAAAAAAAAAAAAAGGCAGGATAATGGATTAAGAGAGTTCTAAAAACCAAAACAAAAACCTCAACCCCCTTCCCCGAAACACACTCCATATTCTGGGAAAAAGGATTTCTGAACTATTTAAAAATGTGAGGAAATTAACTTTTTCCTCTCTTTTTAAAAATTTTTTTAAAAAGTTATTTGTCTTAATTTTTCTGTAAAGCTCTGCATTGCTTTGAAGCATTTGAAGATAAACTGCACCTAGAGGCTGACACGCAAACTGTATTTTATTTCCAGCCTTGCTACGCACCATCCAGTGTGCTTTAAGCTTATGGGCTGAGCACCTTATGTTTTCAAGCTTACTAGCCCAATTTTATCCATACCAGGAAAAAGCATAATCAAAAAAATGTTAGTTAATTTCTCACCCAAGGTTGACAATATCATCAGCTACAGAAACATAACTTAAGCAGTTTCGTTATCTGGATTTATATCCTGACCTAATTAGTCAGAAGGAGGGACACAAAGGTCACTGTTAAATTTTCTCTCAAATACCTGCCTGTAAGACAGCTACCACCCCTGGCATTTTGCACTTCCAACCTGGCAAACAAAGCCGAAGACACTATAAAACATTGCAAGCGTTGCTCCAAGCCAATTATATGTGTATCAAAGTTTTCCCCACAGATACTTGTATATATCTATGCTAACACAGGAATGAGTGTCTCCTATCTTAGACTAGCAGTCTGTTAAATGTTTAAGAAACTAACCATCACGCCCTGGAGTCTAGCAGGCAGATATGATACGTTCTAGAGGGACAGCATAAAAATGCATGTATTTTTGTTCAGTAATATAATGTTGTGCTATCAGGCACAGATGGTCAATTATTCTTCTGAGTTCCAGAAAAAGATCAACGATTCAAATTGACACATACTGACAGTCATTGCTTCAGACTGTGTCATTACTGGAACTGAGACATGTCAGAATTTGATTATCTGAGTGGATTATGACAAGACTCAAACCAAGGAAGAAAACTCCTACTTACCACACTAAAAATCAAAACAATTGCAGATTACAAAGCTTCTGAAGTGACAGCTAGGTAAAGAATTGTCATGGTTTAACCCCAGCTGGCAACTAGGCACACTACAGCCGCTTGCTCACTCCCCTGCAATGGGTCAGGGGAAAGAATCAGAAGAGTAAAAGTGAGAAAACTTGTGGGCTGAGACAAAGACAGTTTAATAAGTAAAGCAAAAACCGTGCATGCAGGCAAAGCAAAACAAGGAATTCATTCACCACTCCCCACAGGCAGGCAGGTGTTCAGCCATCTCCAGGAAAGCAGGGCTCCATGGTGTAATGGTTACTTGGGAAGACAAACACCATCACTATGAACATCCCCCCCACTTCTTCCCCCAGCTTTATATGCTCAGCATGACGTCATATGGTATGGAATATCCCTTTGGTCTGTTGAGGTCAGCTGTCCTGGCTGTGTTCCTTCCCAACTTTGTGTGCACCCCCAGCCTACTCGCTGGTGGGGTGGGGTGAGAGGCAGAAAAGGCCTTGACTCTGTGTCAGCACTGCTCAGCAATAACGAACACATCCCTGTATTATCAACACTGTTTCCAGCACAAATCCAAAACACAGCCCCATACTGGCTACTATGAAGAAAATTAACTCTATCCCAGACAAAACCAGCAGAAGAATCCATATTAAATTCAAGCAAGGCAATAACGTGTACAAGAGTTTGCTTCTAATTCTATATTCCAATATGAATTGCCACTAGCCAACACTGGGGCTTCAGTCTCCCCTGGGAAGAAACAGATTGCCCTCTAGTGTACGTTAGAAAAAGCGATCCAGAAACAACCAGGATGAAACGTTTCTGAGATTAGCTCGTAGCTGGCAAGGAATTTAGGCAAGTCACCTTAATATAACTACCATATTTTCTGCAAGAAGTGTGATCAATATAGGGATTTCTCTCAAAATTATTAGATATCTAGAAAATACGTATGTCTAGAATTTGAACTAATAAATCCCATACCGAATTTTCCTAAAGAAAAGTTTCTCTCATACATGCTCTGTCTGTTACTTTACTGAAGTGTATAATTACACAAGCTGTAGTATTGAAGACTCTGGTACTGCATTTCTTCTGAAGGTCAGGAGGTTTTTTTGCCCTCAATCACCAGTTTAAAGAAAAAGCAGTAATTTATTGTTACCACTAGCAACTTTCAAAGTTTGAAGAAGCTATTCAGTTTTTGAAAGGCTGTGAACTTAATATAAGACACTGTATTAAGATATACTAACCTAAAATTTCATTATTTTCTTTAAAAAGTGTAAATATCTAAATGGCTGAAGCAATGAGAGGACAAACACTATCTGCTAGACCAGATTAGTCAGTTGGTCAGTCTGGTCTTGTACCTTTCTCCAGAAGTCAAACTTTGGAGGCAGAAACAGCAGTAGCTCATGTTTGACTTAACTACATAGTAACATATTGACCATTTGGTCAATATATTTCTTACACACCTCAGTTAAACATCATTAGTATGCCTAAACAATCAGAAAATACAGGTTTTACCTTCATTTTTCACCAAGGTATCTTGAAAATAAAAGCATGATCTTTGAGAAATCTGTTTTATGTTGTCCACGGTCACTGACATAAATACATTTTTATCCTAAAGGTGCAGTATGAAAGCCATATATCATACAATTAAATCTTTCTTAATATAAAAATGCATTCAGATACTAAGCCCATTTCCCACTTATTGCAATACCCTAGAAAGAAATTCTGCATCCAAAACAGCAATGAGCACAATTTGATTTAAAAAAAAAAAAAAAATACAGTCAGGAACCAAGCTGAGTGTTTAATATAGTGTGCATTTGTGAAGCACAATATGTTTTCTATTTTAGACAGCTAAGAATCCCTTACAGATTATTCTAATTTGCTAAATTGAAGCATTCAGCATTACTTTTCTGATCTAACTTTTTATGGTCTATATGGGTAGATTTAATTGTTACGTCCTAACAGATAAAATACATGCAGTTAGTACCACAAGTCTCCATAAGTAAATCAAGACTGATGTAGACAATTACACACTTGAGCTGAGAATGAAAGGTGTACTCAGCAAGTGAGCCAAAAATATATCTTCATTTGTGTCTTGGCTTTGTCATTTTAAAGAGCAGTTAGGATGCTCTCAGAAAGTATCTTTCAGGAAAGGTAATATTTAATCCTTTTTTAATTTATAACTCTGAAACATCAAGAGATTCAGTGACTCAGATACTTCAAAGAGAGCTAGCACATGAAAACTGATCTGATTTGAGAAAAACTTACATTTAAGCGAATTTTTTTTTTTTGTTTGATTCTTTGTATCAACTGCTTTGCGCACTGATAGCCATAACTTCCAGCTACTCAGCTGCTTTGATGTCACTTGGGACACACGGAAAGAAGCAGTTTTCCTAGCCTTGCCTCTGAGCACTTAACAGCAATTGAATGAAGAGCTATTCAAACAACTGTACTCCACAAACTATACAGAACACACAAAACACAGATATGGCACTTATCTCCCATAACGTGACATATAATTCCTTCCTTGAAACAGCAGACAGATACATACTACAATGCTACAGGAACAGTGACCATACTACTGTTAATCTTTTGTTTTGACTCCAAGCTATTACCTTATGCAGATACTGTATTACTGATGCCAGTAATTAACTACATATAAACAGCAAAAATTACTTTTTTATACTCATGCTTTGCATTTTAATTCATGCAAAGGAAAACTTTAATTAATATACAAAAAAAAAATTTTGATAAGTTGCAGTTTCCACATCTGTAAGGTCTTGAGAATAATACAAGAAAACTATGCAACAGTTTTCTTGTTGAACACAGAAAAGGTTTCTTTTCTATGCATTTAATGCACACACAAGTTTATTTTGTGATCCTAGGTAAAAGGAGCTGAAAACAGGTGCATTTTCACTTATTCCATAGTCTTCAAAGAAACTGGCTCTGCCATGACGTGACCATTACACCAGGCAGGAGGCAACAGGTTAAGATTCCACCAGTGCCAATTTTCAACACTTTAGACCAAGATGGTCACTATTGAGTGAGACAGAACATACATGGATAACGTACCTGTTGATGGGGATAAAGTCTTTGAGACCTTCAGCACCATCCTAGAGGCTGATTACCTAATCCTCTGGGTTCAGCAGGTAACAGCCAGTATGAAGGACAGTTGGGAATGGTGAGACACTATTTTTCACTGAATCTTAAATTTATCTTTTAACTGCTTGACTGTATCCTACTTATTTACCTTACTCTTCATAACCCTAACGTTTCTTGCACGCTATGATTTACCTTAGATGTTAACCTTTTCAGAACAGAAGACTCCCCCCTTTGCGTGTCTGCACAGCAACATGGCTCCCGTAACAGTAACTAGAGAAAAGCAAGACCCAAGCAAGGGAAAAGAACTGAAATTACTGACAGCATGAGCTGAATTCTGTATAGCTAACTTTTACTTTTTCACGTTCCACTGATCACATCTTGCCTTGAATGACTAGGCTGACCACTGCAAGCAGCAGTGGTCAAGGAAAAGAAAGAGCTGGGTGCTCTCCTGCCTGCCCTGTTTACTGAGAAAACACCAGCTCCTGTTCTGAAACAGTCTCTTGTTCTAGCGACGCTTTGCAGTCCTGCAGTTAGCTAATTATCATGCTTTAACAACATCACTGTATTTTCCCCTTGACAAAGACCAATCTCTTCAAGTCCCATCTCTGAAAAATTTTAATGTAAAGGAAACTAATTTTCAATCTTTAAGAGCATAGGACTGTATTTGGCACCAGGCACAAGACTACATGTTCAGAAGACTAAAGTAATCCTAAAGGATTTTCCCTTGCCTCTCTCAGGGGTAAAATATACCATAATCTCACTCATTCATTTGCATTCAAAAGTAAAACTGACATGAAACAAGACATAAATGTAAGCAAATGACAGCATTTCTATAGCATTCTTAATATGTTTCTTAATTCACTACATTTTATTTTCTCATGGCACTTCCCATAATGAAGATTACCTGGGGGTGTCAGCATAAAAACGTCAATGTGGACAGCTGCAGCTTAACAGCCACAATAACTGTAGCTATGAAATTTTTAAGAGACATAGTGTTTTGGTAGCGATTACAGTTATTGATATTTCTAAAATTCATTTAGGCTTTTATTGTAACTTTCGTAACCAAAAGAAATGTAGTCTATGATATGACTTTGCTAAGGATAAATTGTCACAATCTTAACGTTATTAAAAAATGTGTTTGAATGAATTTAAATTGTGAGTCATATTAAAACTTTCAATCAAAATAAATTACTCCTGATGAAAACACTGAATTAAAAATGATTTAATATTGGTCTAATTTAAATGTGAAGAGTACAGTTTTATTCAATGAAATAGTAAATATTTTACCAATTAAGTACAATTAATTTTTGTTAATGCATCCAATAAAAAACTTATTTCTTTTTGACCCTTTGGACATTGTTCAGATTAGCCTCTTGCCAAAATCTTCTATTCAGAAGCAATAAACTATGCTTTAACTTTGTAAAGTATTATCCTGGGATTGCAAACCTATTGTCTTATGTCAGCGCCTGATCTGCCTTTGTAATCTGGTTATGCAAAGGTGAAGTTGGGCTCTTCCTGCTTTGTTACCAGTCATTCTACAACTGTGAGTACCTCTGCTATCAGAGGATACCTCTTCCTCCACAGCAGCTCAGGCTCTCACCACAGAGAAGAGATGGTGTTTATACCTCTACTTCTTGACCGTTTCTCTGATACAGCTCCATTTACATCCATAAGGTTTTATATTTCCATAGAAGCATAAAAATCGAGTCTCCCAGGCATTAACCAAGTTCCTATGCTAAGCCTTACCACTGCATCAACAACTCTTCGCTGGCTGCCCAAGTATCTATTCTTCCTTTCACTCTAGAGCAGCTGTTTTCACATTGGAATCCATGATTTTCTAGAGGACTATAAAACTACTTGAAGGACATTCAATAAAGGTAATTAATTAAAAGTAAGCATGCTATCAACAAGCTGAAGTTCATTATATGAAGCTCAACACTTCTACTAGAAAAGAGACAACATGCCAGTGGTTAGAGAACAATTAAAACAAACAAAAAAACCATTTTGGTGATCTTGATCTTTTGACTCCTGGTATGTGCACAAATGCTTCTTAACTTCACTGGCATGTCTAGTTAGCATTTTCACAGCTTAATAAATTACATGTCACTTCGTTGCCGCTTCAAAATGTTTTCCAGGCAGTTGTGAAAATAGAAACATTGATCAGTCTTACTGTTCGGAGCAAAACAGCTATGCTATCAGTAGAGAAAACATCTCAACAGCACACGGTCACTACAGAGAGATCATCAACACACAGGTTATAAAAATTTCATAAATCACAGATTAGCACGAGGTGTTTCAGCTGCCACTTTCAAAAATAACTGGTGTTCTTAGCTGTATTTCCTCACCTAACATACCAGTTTATTTACTAGAAGATGCTGATCCTCCTTAGAAACCTTACTCAGTTTACAACTTTAGGTCATCATAGCAACAGAAAACACCACTACTTCCACCATTGTCACTATTTCTTTAGTTAAGGATGTAAGGATGTTTTTACCCTCACTCTCATGACAAACAAAGAGGAAAATCACTGTCAAACAGAGCATCTCTTTTTAGACTTTACTAACAGAAATATAAATGTCCAGTTTTCATTACTTATGTCTTCTAATATGTTATGCAAGAGATATCATGTGCTAATAATCAAATAATATAGATATTGTCCTTTCCAGTATAATTTTTTTGAAGTTTAAATTAAAAAGATACTTTTAATATTGATTTTTCAAATAAACCTGTTAGCCATATAAATTACATATAATTGCCTTGTATTTCAATAAACTAACAGATTCTACGAAACCAGTATGTAACTATCATTTATTCAAACGATTTCTTCTTGACTAACACTTACTTAAAGATGAAAACTAAGCAATGCATTCCATCCCAAATCAAAAGTTTCTCAGTGGAAAAATGCCATCCCTCTGAAGAGAGAGGGCGTTGTCTGTCTGCACTGTAATTTTGCCATCAAACAGAAGACTTTTTTTTTTTAAGATAGGTATATGATCTATAGACAAACGCAGTACTTAAGTATAAAGCTGCCAAGTAATACGTTGTTTCATATATACTCCATTTTGGGCATATTCACAGTTATGCAAACAAAAAACCACACTGACACACAAATAGCTTATTACTGAAGGACATATAACAATCAGAAAAATTTAACAGCAAAGTCCTTGCAATTAAGAAGTATGTCTGACTTCTTTTGGAAGGCTATGATGATTTTGTCTTGTTTTCCTTACTTCAGTTCCTAGCACGGTATTACAGACACTGCCCTTTGCACATTCAACATCATTTGTTAACCGTACTAATAAAAGTACCTAGGACTAACCTTATTCTCTGTTTATAATAGTCTTCATCTCCATCGTCTCTCCATCTTTTTACTTTGCGCTTCCCCTGTGTATGCTCCTCTTCCTCAGAGCTTGGAAAGAAGTCAGCATCATCTTCAGCTTCTTTAAAATCTCTCTTCACTGAGTATTTTCTTTTTCTTGACAAATTTCTGAGTTCATAATCAGAATCATTCTCTACATGAGAAGATGCCTGCTCTTCCTCCTCTGCTGCTTCTGGATCAAAGAGCTCCTCATCAGGTACATACTCAGACTCTCCACTATCATCCTCCTGTTCATGCCTGAGCTTCTTGGGCTCCAGATATTTCTTTTCTTTTGGAATCCCTGTCTTTGACTGAATTTCAAGGGCATGCTTCTGAAGTTTTCTCATGTGTTTTTTTAAGCGCTTGTCTGTTTTTGACAGGGCTTTACCCCTTTTTTCCTTTGTAGTAGATGCGGGAGCTACACACTGAACATTTTTGGCTTGTGCTTTCTTCTTTGCTCCTTTGTGAAGGGATAACTTCTTTCTTTCAGATGACAGCTTAGCTTGGTCTGCTAAGTACTTCTCAAAATCAGATGCTTCATTTAGTATTAATCGTCGTGTCTTCCTCTCTGGCTTCTGAGGTATTTTAGTTCCAAATGGAGTCATCTGGCCAGTACGAATAAGCTCCTCCCACTCTGTTTCCTGAACAGGCATAAGCATACTGCCAAGACATGATGGACCAGGTTCTACAACAAAAATCAGAACGTCCAGCATGTCTTTAACATCTTCTGAATAACTCAAACACAATTTTGTTTTTTTCCCCCAACTTTATGTGCACTCAGTTCAGTTTTTATATACAACTTAAAAGTCCAAATTATCAATACACATAATACTTTAAGTTCAAAAAAGGCAAAACCCAACAAAACAGAAGGCCAAAAAAGTCAGACTAACTTTTACTTCAAACTACTTCTCTGTCTTCACACAGGAAACATTACACATACCATCAAAATGCAAATACTTCTGAAACAACATACAGCGGCAAGAACTATCATAAAATGACAGTCCTCCATGGCACATGAACTCTAATGTGCTCCCTATGCTATCAATTCAACCCATGTCACCATGTTTAGTGCAAGAAACCACTGCATTCCTACATGCAGCAACATCATCCATTTCTATTTTTATTATTCATTTTTCACTCCTACTCATAAGCTTGAAATTTGACATTTTTATTACCACACCAAGACAGATACAAATCTTACAAAACATAAAAGACTGTCTTGTCACATGCTTCAAAAAAAAGAAAACAAATGCCATCTTCCAACTCTACAATAATAATATTAAAAGTCAGAGTGGCTGCACAGCACCTTGCCATAAAAGAGCACTTCAGTTAAAGTGCTTACACAGTTACTAGAAATATTAACACAAACTGTAATTTGGTGTTTGAAACCAAAGAGAGGGAAAAGCTCTTGAATTCAGGAAGCTGAAAGGGAATTCCAGCCTGAAATCTATTATTAGGGTCCAAAATTTCAGAATAGCTGTACCAGAATTGCCTGCACAGCTTGCTACTGTATATGGTCCCACTTAAAGTACTGTATTTATCACCAGAACATGTTTAACAAGTAACGATGATGCATCAGGCATGAAACTCCTCCCTCTCTACCCCTTCAGTTTCCCAAACTACTGGAACTGCTCAACTCCATTTCTTCTGCCTTGGACTCCATTCACTTCCTAGTTACATTTCATCACACTGGGTGCCTGAGTTTTACTGCATGAACACATTCAAAGAAAAAGGATTAAAGAAGCTTTTCTATTAAGAAAAGTTTACTGAGGTTTTGAGTCCAGTAAGTTTTGCTGAATCAGGAGAGAAGCATGAGATCTGCGAGATCTAGAATCCACTCCAGCCGCATCTGCGATGGACAAGTAGCACAAAGAGTTTACACCTCTGCAAACAACAATATAACGCAAAGGTGATGTGCAGATGTCAATGGGGTCCCAAACTTGACCTGCAGAATACTGCAGATTAGTGACTGCCACCAAGACGCAGCCAAGCTGGAGTTACAAAATCCAAGCTCAGTTTGCAGACAGCAGTGAGAAAGAAAACCTAGTGAAACACTGAGAGAACAAATATACTGCTTTGGAAGAAGCCTTATTTTTATTTTTTTTTAAAACCACAGTGCAGCCTGAAAAAGAGAAGCACTTCTCCCTTCCATTTCTAGTGATACTTCCCAACAGTAAGAAAAAACAATTTTGTAAATGCTGATTGATAGCATCCAGCATATAAAGTGTAATTCAATCATGATGTTAGTCATCTTTATCAAATTAGCTGTGAAAAAATGTTAGGATTTCCAATTTATTAAGCCCAATACTCTAACGTGCCTCAGCCATCCCTACTGAGCTGAACACAGATTAACATCCATTTTTTAAAACTTCCCACATGAATATACCAAGATCTGCAAATCTGCAGGTGCAGAAAATAAGACTTCTTAACTCTCTCTTTGAAAGCAAACCACTGAAATGTATTTCCTTATTGGCAAAGAACTTACAAAGTAGCTTCAAACAAAAAAAGGCATTATATCAAAGTAGAACAGAACTTTGAACCTTCTCCCATACCTTCATCTTCCTCAAATTCAATCTCATTTACTTTATCAAGAATGTCTGTTCCACCAAGAATTGCTTGGAGACGCTTTTGTTTTGCTTTGATCTTCTTTAGCTGTTGCTCCTTGAATGACAAGCAGATACATAGTTTAATTTTTAATCTGGTTCATAAACTTGCTATCCTTTTAAATAAGACTTAAATTACTACATTTGCAGTATTTTCCACCAGAATCTCATATTCAAATGTTCATAGCATCACAAAAGTAGTGCAAAAAAGTGTCACCACAGTATCTGTAGGGCTCCAACCCACAGAACACACACAATTTTGTGTGCACAATCATCTTACAATATGCATATAGTAAGATCAGATTGTTTATACACACAAATTTCACGTACACATTATGCATTTTTATGTACATCTTTTGAGGTCATTTTATGGAGGTGTTGATTCTAGTGAAGGAAGCCCATCAAGTGGATTACTGAAATGCACAGAGAACACCAAAAGATTTGTTCATGATTTGCAAGACTGAGTTAACGGTTAACAAGTGACTAAAAACAGCTATAAGATTTATTTACCACAAGTTTTGGAATGTTTTGTTAGAAAGAAACTAAAATTGTAAATCAGTCGTCATCCTAACATATGTTTGTACACAGTTAATTCAGCAGTCGTCACAGCTAGTTTAACAGCAAAAACTACAATATGAAATGACTGTTAAAAAAATAAGTGAAAAAATCAACATTACAGATGCCATAATAAGTATAGTTTATTACTGCTATGAAAATAATTCATAGCTAGCTCTTCTGTTACACCTTTTATCTGACTGTAATATCCTCAACTGTATACTTACTGGTGACACTGATTCCTTAGTGTTGCTCACTTTCATTTATGAAACAAAAATTCCAGCCCGTAAAACAAGACATAGGCAATGTAACTTTCCACATTTGTAACTTCATTCTTTGGAAATATTTTCTAACCTAGAGGTGCACATACTTCCATAAAAATCAAGTTCACAGCAAAATGAGCAATTTTTTTTTTCTTTTTGGTGAAGAACAGTTCACTAGCCTGCCCACGTCTTCATGCAAGACTTTTCAAACCACAAAGGGTAAGTATATTCCTGTATGGTACAATGTACTATCTCCTGTGTATGCACTATTATCCTTGCTACCAGAGTACTTTATATCATAATACACTCCCTGTATGACAGCTCTAAGGAAACAGCTGTCTTGTACCAGTTCTTAATTTCCCATTTGTCTCAGTAACAGAAGAATTCAGTCGTCTTTAACCACTTTTTTAAAATACTACAAAAGGAAGAGTACTAAAAGGCACTTCTCCATGGAAAAAGTAGCTCAAGACCAGCTTTAAATACACTGCCTGCCTCCAGAACACTTGAGGTTATCAGGACCACCTTTACAGATTAGTTTTCAATCAGGGATTTATTTTTACACTTCAAGGACTGTTAGATGTGGCTAACATTGAACTTGCAATGAGGTCTGAACTTCCTCCGCAACTAACTTGCGTAATTTACTTCAAGTCATATGAAAACAAGCAAAATATACTGTCCAATTACATGATCGCTCTTCACTTGTAAGTCTGGTTTAATGCATTTCTTCCCACTGCTTCCAGCTACTTGTTCCTAGTCCTGTACCACTGCTCAGTACTGTCCCCCTCACTCTCTTAACTGGCCAAATTGTGAGCACAGTGTTATCCAAGTTGCTGAAATGATCAAGGTTAAAAACCAAAGAACTGAATGAGTCAGTGGGAAATGGCCTGAGACTGCGAATAAGTGTCTGAAGGCAAAGGACAGTAAGTTTTTCAGTCAGGTTTATCATTAGAGAAAATATTAGAGTGCATTTCCATCAGATGGTGAGCTGATCAAAGTGCTACATTCCTGAAGAGAGGAAGTTTCTCGTTTTTCAAATCTCCTTCTTCCTATTCACAGCTGTATAGGTCTATTGCTTAGATTACCTTGATGCCTGGTAGATTGCTCTACAAGGTCCTTCAAATTACTACTCTGGCAGAAAAAAGCCAGAGCAGTTTCTGCCAAATCAATGAGTTAAAATGGCTCACAGAAGGGAATGATGTGTACTGGTACAAGAAAGATACAGACAACGAAAGAGGATTAAGGAAAGGAAGGTAGCGAATGAAGACCAGGAGAACTGAGACTTAGATCAACTATTGCATCATACCCTAACAATGCTTTGCTGATTCTCCAAATACTACTGGAAGGGATTTAATTAAATTAATGCAAATCAGTCTTCTGAGCAGATCCTGGAATTTCAGTTTCACAGCTTCTTCTGAAACTTAGAATTATTAAAAAAAACCTCTCGCTTTCTCATCTTTAAATTCGTTATTTACATGCTTTAAATGGTGTAATTTTATACCAAGAACCGACTCTGAACTATGTAATTAAGCAAGAATTACATCACATAATCCAAACCTTAAGCCAAAATACAAGATAAGTATTGTCAGCAGGAAGTTAATGCAATCCAATCACCTTGTTATATTTTTGCCGTTTTACAGAATCTAGTTTTCTGTTTATATCTTTGTTGTCAGCAGCTTGAGGTGAAAGTTGCTCAATAATTTTGTTTATTTGTTTCAGAGATGTTGTACATGATCTGAAAAAACAAGAAGATTGCAATGTACTAGCCAACTCTAGACAGAAAAATAGCACATTCTTGATTCAGACAACTTAGAAATTCCAAGAGATTTAAGGTAAGATTAAAAAAAAGTCTAAAGGCAAGTTTCTAAATAAGCATCTTATATTTAAACAACACTGACTAACCATTTTGAAAAGTTGTACATCATAAAATATTTTTAAACAAGATTTTAATACTATAATTCCAAAGGCAAGGAAACTGAACAAACCACTACAATATTTAGTACTCAAAAGTTACAAGTCTTATGACCATAATAAGCAAGCGATAGTGGTTGCTTTTATTATTCAAGGCAAACAAAACGCAAACCAAAAATCTAAATAGGAAATCCCATGTTTTCATTTTCTAAAACTGTTTTAATAGTTTGATGCCATTATATAAGGAAGCCTATTTCTTTTACCTTTACAACGTCTCTTATACAAAGAATAGATTACAAGATACAAAAACAGTTTCAGGAAGACAGACTAGCTCAAAGAATTAACAGCATGTCAACATTAAACTTTCCTTACTCATACACTACCATTTTTCATGTTTCCATATACAAGATGAAATTCAAGTTGACCCACATACGATGACCTAATATCACCTGTTTCTGCTGTTGAATTCGTTTGCAAGGAAGGAGGCACTGGCCCACCATCAGAAGCAACAAATCTAGCTTTGTTGATTCAAATAGCAGAGTATTTCATAAGGATACACAAATTAGCATCTCAAAGCATTATGAAAAGTGTCAAGGAAAACTCTTTACAACACCTGCAAAGAGGCCACTATTCCCCTCATGTGCAAAGAAAAGCACTACATAAGTCTCCGCAACTGTCGGGGGAAATTGTTGGGCCAACATTTCTCTCCAACTCTAATCTGGGTTCTACCACTGTTCTCCTAAGAGATGTATTCTACCAGTTCCCCAGCTTCACTGCCATCTTCACTTCTCCATTCTCTTTCAAGACTTTTGAACCATCCCAACCCCTTTCTCAGTCTTCTGTTTTGTTGCTTTGAAGTACAACATCCTCTTGCAAGTCTCCCACCTTTTGGCTCTTGCTTCCTTGGCCCAAAGGTCTCTTGATATCTACCGCTACTGTACTCTTCCATAAAACTTTATTTAGCAGGACTGCAGGATTTAAACAGGATTTAACTTCAACCACTTTTTATTCTCCTCCTTCTGCTTAAATTTGTGTGTATATTATAGAATCATCCAGCTTCTGCCATGAACTCTGTGTCAACTACTCAAAAACCACTTCTTGCCTGATTTTACCTCCACTCATGCATTCACTGTGTTACAGGACTTTAACCAACTTTATCATGCTCTACTCATAGGTCTTTACTTTTGTTAGTACCCCTACTCAACAAGCCAGCCATATCTCAGCTAATTTTCTCCAAAATCAACTTTCAGACTTGCACATTACATCTTATAGGGAAGACGTTCTACACGTCTGCAGAAACCATTTGCACCCCATCATGTAAATCTCATTTTATGACTTTAAGTGGAAAGTGAAAATAGAGGGGTAAGAAAAATCATAGGATGCTTCTTAAAGAAAAGCAGGAAAATATCAACTGACAGTGCCGTGTGCCACTCTTTCAATAACCACATAATCTAACTGCAATGGTTACACTGCTCTATTACTGCTTTTAATGAGCATCTTAGTCATTACCTCCTGCTGTTACATAGGATCTGAAATTAGGTTCCAGTTTTGCAAACTTACTGAATTTCATATCTCCACACCCAAACTGGAAAGTTAATGAAGTGCATAAAATTAAGCATATGCTTATTCATAACAAGAGACCTAGGTGAGAGTGCACATAGGTACTGGAAGCCTACAGCACTCTGGAGTACTAAAAACCAACATTAATGCAACACAGTGAAAGATGCATGGGTAGAATTATTTACCTGCAGTAGTTCACACAGTAACTCTACAGTGAAACTAGAAACAGAAAGGGAGATCCAACATCAAAACTCAGAAGATTTGTGGCTCCTATCCTTCAAAGTCTTCTCCTATCAATATACCATGTTAATTAATGACAGCTTAAAAGAATCAAATGCTTAAGTACTTCATACAAGCACTTGTGATAAGGTTGTTTTTGTAGTACACTCATGATATGGAGTCATCCAAGTTACAGCAAGCATATAACCAAAAGCAGATAACCCCATGAACCATACAGAATTGAAGAAGTGGCACTTTTTCTGACTATAACTTTGAATAACAGAGTATAGTGCAGTTCTCCACTGCCCAGAAAACAGACATGCATCTTGGTAAGGTAGGAGACAAACATGAAAAAGGAGATGCGCCATCCTCTACTGCCTTGATGCATGACTGAATTAGCCAAATAAGAGCAATGAAGCATTGCTCTGATGTGAAAAATATTTTCTCCTTTTTGAAAAGATGGGTGACTCAGAAGAGTACATGTGATCTAGTGCTTTCAAAACATCTTCTCATCTTCCAGCTTTTAAAAACATGAGACACTGAGCCTCATTAGATAGTCAGTAACAGAAAGGAACAGTAAGAAATGACACAAAATTTACCTTAAGTCATCCAGCACTGACTGATACTCTTTTTCCGCATCAGCTATTTTTGTTGCTTTATTAGCTTCATTAATTGCATTATCTACTTGCTGAAGAACTCCTTGCTCCAATACATCCTGGTCATAGACATCAACTCCTAAACCTTTGAGCTCAGCAGCCTGTGCACTATATGAGATGGACTGAATCTGCTGCCTGTTGATCTGTAAAAGGGGTTGTCCTCTCCTGGGCACCTCCAAAGGAGCAGCCGTGGAAGTGGATGACTGACTGGCAGAGTTGGGAACTCTAATACTATTGCCCAGGTCACTGTTACAAACGCCATTTTCTTGTTCAATTCCCAATTGCTCAGCATTATGCATGCAATTATTGCTTGAAGTAGTACCAGGGTCCTGCTCTTGCATACTGTCTGGCAGGTGCCTGTTGTCCGTTGGCATCCTCTGCTCAAAGAGCAACAAAAAAGAACCACATCATCATAAGAACATTCACACGCATAAAGATTGTGCCTCAATAAAAGTAAGCAAAACAATAAGCATGTTTGTTTATGAGAAATTCTTGTTTCAAAACACCTAGTAGTCCACTCCTCCGTAAGTCCTTCCCCCCAAAGGATTCTCCACACTAATTGCCACAATCAAAAGGAAAAAGTGGCCAAAACTTCTTAAAGGCAACTATATGGAATACTCCTGGAAGATGCTGATATCAAGACGAAAAAACCCAACCTTTAAAAATTACTCTCCCTGCCAGACAGTGAACTCAATCTTGTGTGTAAATTGTCATGCTCCAGAAGACTATGACATAATAAAAGCATACGCAACCTAACATAATCAAAAGCGAAAAAGACAAGTTTCTGAAACAGGGTAAGATTTGCCAGTGAAAGCACTGATGAGAACAGTTGGCTGTAGCTTTAGTTTGAGAATTCATCTTGGAAGCAGAACATAAAGCATCTTAGCTGTTAGGAAGCTAACACTGAATTGACTTACCAAGGCAAGCCTGGAGCTAGTACTGTTTGGAGCCTTTAGCGTAAGCCTGTCTTCTGAAAGGATGTATTTATCAACTTCGTGGGGAAACAAGTGTTATTAACTTGCAGGAAGCCATTAAGAAGGCAGGTGGGCTTCACCAACAACCTCTCCTACACTGGCAGCCCGTGGATCTCAGACTCAGCTCACGGTTTTCTTCCATCAGCTCCAAACACCCACGCAACGGGTTTGGCCCTGCATTCAGGCAACACGTACCGTAACAACCCCGCGCACCGGCCCGTTCCCCTCGAGGGACCTCGCACCCCATCCATCCCCCGCCTGTACCGGCCCCCAAGTTCCCGTGCTTCACCACCTCTGCCAGCAAGCCCGGAGCCGGCGGGGCCGGGACAGGACCTCCGGCCGAGGGCTGTCCCTCGGGACTGGCGACAAGGCCGGGACGGAAACGCGAGGGCTCCGGGGGGCGCCGCCTCCCCCCGGCCTCTGCCCGAGCCCGGCGGGCTGCGGCCCCAGCGCGCGGAGACCCCGGTCCCGGCACAGGACTCACCCCGCTGCCCCGCACCCGGGACGCCTTAGACGCCGCTGCGCATGCGCGGCGCGCGGCACCTGCGCTCCGCCACTCACCGCTCACCCACGCCGAGCGCGTATGCGTCACTTCCTCAACGTCTGTTACTGTCGCAGTTATGCATGCGTGGCGCGGGAGGCGGTGATACAGTGCGGGCGCTTGTCGTGCCTTCCCGGCCGCTTGTTAGCGCGTTTTTGCCTTGCAGTGCGTGGGCCCGGCTTGGGCTGCCTGCCGTGGCATTTCGGTTTTCTCCCTTGACGTGCCCTGACGCCGGGTGATCGTCCTTCGAAGGGCTCGGGGAAGGAGGCGTGATCTGGTGGTTGCTAAATCAGCCCAGGACTCAAAGCACAAGCGTTGTTGTTTGAGCCAAAGAAATCCTGGACCCTACTGCCGAGTCGCCCTGCATGTCGAAGGCGGTGACCGCAGCTATGCAGAAATGTCACAGTTGTTTAACAAAGGAATCGCAGCGGTGGTGTTTGGGTATGGCTAGACGTAATGTTTTACTCGTGAGAGTTCAAGGGTGTAGGTTAAGTTGTATAGGGCGAGAAGATAACTTCTATCGGATTTTGGGCTTTGTCTTCTTTGCACCTTGCCTTTAGATACTTGTGCACATTGAGGGGATCTTCCTTCCTCCTTCAGGCTATGCAGTCCCAGCTCTTCTCAGCCTTTCCTCATAGGGAAGATGGTCCAGTCCCTACTCATCTTCGTGGCCCTTTGCTGGATCTCTCTGGTAGCCCTGAATCTCCCTTGTACCTGGAAAGTCCTAGTCTCCCTGGACATTGATTATCTGACATTTTCTCAACTGTATTCCTACAGTGCATTAATAGAGCCCACATTGCTGTAATAAAAGACTTGATAAAAGAAGGACCCAGTGATTCAAGCACTTCAAACATCATTGAAACTTTCCTTTTTTGCCAAATTTGTGGCATACCTCACACACCCACAGGGTTCCTACACTCTTGATCCAAGAGTAGGAGTTCTGTTACTTTTTCTCATAAATCACTGCCACTGACAGTTTTCATAAAATACTGTATCTCGGCAAGTTCTCCATGTTGCCAGCTCTCTGTGACACATTATAGCATTTCCCTTAATGTCTGCTGGTGTGAGGATTAATGAATAACTCTCAAAATTGTTGCTGGCTTTATTCTGAACTACAATTTCAAGAAAAAGAACTACAAGTCTCAAGAAAACACAGAACGGGTTCTCTAAGGTCTGTATAAGCCCAAGAGCCAAAAGGTCAGCAGGCAAATAAAACAGTGCTTAGCTGATGCGCTCGTGTTTGTTTCCTTTGCTCTGAAATATGCTATCACTGCAAATATCCTTTACTTACTATTTAACGACTAGAATGAGGAGGCTTATTTTTAACCTTTGTTGCCATGTTCTAAGTACAAGGAATGATGATTTGTAATTGCTGAAACAGTTGAAAACATGGAGTGCAAAGTCCTTCAGCAGAGTGAGAAAGGCAGCAAGCAGGGGGCATTTAAGGACAGAGCAACATCAGGCTGTTGTCAAAACTAAACTGCTATATGGAGGGGTAGGCTTAGTGTTCCGTAAACTGATTAATGAGGGGGAAAAGATAAGTTGTCCTGGAAGAAGGAAAAAAGAGCTTTGTATTATTTGCTAGGAGAGGAATTTTCAAATGAAAGGTTGATTCTTTCCCAAGCTGGACGGGAAAATGAGTGAAGATTTTCCTATATGTTAACAGACTTCTATGGGTTAAGAGATTGCTAATGTGAGAGATGGTCAGTATTAAGTCCAGAAGACAAATTGGAATAATCCAACATTTAATACTATTGCTCGCAGAACAAAGAAGTTGCATTGGTGTCCTGACTGTGACTCCAAAGATCCCTGGTAGACCTTGGTCACAAAGATCCCTACTATGCTCTGTGTATGAGGGGATATATGGGACTGAAGATGATCTTTGTGGGAATGTTCTGGAACCATGATATAAAAATGTGGGAGGCCCTTCAGGTGGAGACTGATCAATGCCATCGGTCCATGAACCACCGTATACGCTGGGAATGATGTATAAATAATAAGCACATTGCACAATTAGTCTGTTGCAAACTGGGTCAGGCTCCCAGGTGGTGTGAATGAAGGCTATTTGACTGAAGTGTGCTGAAGCCAGGTCTCCCAGCAGCTGAAAATCAATATGGCTTCATTAAAGCCATAGCAGGGATAGATTCTATAGGCCTTTAAAGCTCGTTCCATGGTGGGTGGTCCTTGATGCATTTGGAACACTATGCCTTTCTGTACCTCTTCTACCTCAACACATAGTTTTCCCTAAGCAGGTGAGATCTATGGCTTTGATCTGTTCTCAGCCTCAGATATTGTGTGGAACTGTCCATTACAAAGGCTGTATAAGTACAAAATCTGTATTATAAACCAGAATGACTTTGAAGTTATATTTTCAGTGCAGTCATTCTCACACAGAAAATTAACCTCTGATGAACCGAAAGTTCAGTTCTGCTCTAGGCTACGTACACATGTGGCTTCTGATCTTTTCACATTGCATGCATGCATGCATGGTTCTCTGTATTATACTGAAGTGTTTAATTGCATTTACCTTCTACATGTAGATGCTGCAGTGCAGCTACTCTGCTAAACCACTGGCAGTAAGGCTTCCTGGGCAGGAAAAGTTCTGCTTGTCTGGTTAGGCTTTTTAAAAGTAGTTAATGTAGCCACAGTCTTCACCCCTTTGTATGCAAGCATTAGTGATGACACTTAATTCTTGCTGGAGCTGATTCTGGCAAATTTTGACATGCAGTAGTTATGCTCTTTCACTTGAACTAGCAATACTGGGTAATTGAACTGTGTGGACATCTTCCCTTTCTATAAGCCTTGTGGGATAACTGGGAGGGATCCTGGCAGAGCGTGTAAAGCTGTTGGTTCTGGAGGGCTGTGAGTACATGCAAACAGGCTTCCAAGGAAGCTCCAATAGAATAACAACTTGGAAAGGAAGCAATTTGTTTCAATGACTCTGAACTGGGTAATGAAAAATCAGCTTCTGTAAATTATTGTCAGTGATGAGGAAGAAATAGGGTAGTGGTTTATTTTTCAGTCCATCGATTTTATTCAGTTTCCTAGTCTAAAACGTTTTCCCGAGAGTCATGGCCTGGGAATTCTATGAGAAACACATCCCAGTGACGTACCCAGTGTACTCAGTAACAACCTGCCATGTGTAAGTCCCTGATTCCTGGCAGGAGATGATCCTCTCAAGCCCTTTAGTGGCCTGGTTGTGCTGTTAAGGGTGCACCCTGCTGACAGTTGGCCAAATCTTCAGTCTGGCTTCTTCACTTACATATTTCCTCCACAGATTTTAGTCTGAATTTTCCCAAACTGAAGACTAAAGGAAGGACTTTGCGACAGAACATATTTATGGGTTTTGTTCTGAGGCAATCCTGTACATGAACTATGACTGATTGCAACAGAGCAACTGCACAGGAAGGCTCAGACTGACTGGGTAAGAAAAAAGTAACCTGAACCACTACGTTTTCAGAATTAAGTGATCGCAGGATTTGAACATCTTCTTTGAGCTCTCATCACACAAGTGTTTACATGCATTAAGGTCACCTGAGATGGTTGAGCCTCAGGCGTGTGGCTGGTACTCTTATATATGGAGTAGTCCCAGTGGATGCAGTGCTTTGCTAAATATTTAAAGATGCTCCTTGTCCCAAAGTGCTTAGGCCTAAGATTTTCATTTATTCATAGATTCATAGAGCTTAAGGCCAGGCAGGACCATTAGATCATTTTTTCTGACCTCACATGTGACACACAGCAGAAATTCTCATTCAGTAACTTCTACATCAGGCCTGTGTCTTGGCACTGAGGTTGCACAGATGGCTTAGCAAGACATCACATTTTGATTTAAATACATTGAGCAGTAGAAAATCCACTACATGACTTGGTAGATTGTTCTAGGGGCTAATTCCCCTTGCTATGAAAAAACATGTTTCAAGTAGCCTGGAACACACTAGCTTTAAAAAAAAACAAAACAGATGTTTAAATAAGGGGCTGGCCTGTTCAACAGGAAAGACCCCAGTGGAATTTTGGAAGAAGCCTCAAACACAACTTTGTAAAATCTTGAGACTGAATTTCAGGAGAACAAACTTTCCCTTACCTGCTTAGGGGTCTGCAAAGGGATGGACACCTCAGGTTCCACGCAGAACTTCCCTAAGCAGTTATGTGCATTCCATAGAAATGCTGCTTTTGTGGCTGAGCTGGTCAGCTGGGTACACTTGTCCTGCCTGAGGCCAGCTTAGAAGCTGAAAATCCCAACACTATGCTAGAGGGGTCACTAAGTCAGGTATGGAGTGTCCTAGTGCTCACAGGCAGCAGTGTTCTGTTAAAAAACAGATGGCAGTGGCAGATTTTAGTGCATATCAGTTTAGCTTTTCTGATTTTCAATCCTTTCCTGATGAAGTATCAGCTGTGGGTCTGAGCCAATACCCTTGGAGATTTCTGTGCTGGTGGTGAAGATGCTATCCACTGAGGCACACTGATGCTTTTGAAACAAAATGCTAAAACTGTGAAGTTGTGATGAAAATAGATAATAAATGATTTAGGGGCTGCATTACTTCTCAGGAGGGCACAGAATTGCTGGCAGCATTGGCAGAAATGGGAATTCCATCCACAGTAATAAAGCATCTGTATCTCTTTGTACCAGCGAGTTGAGTGGCAAGTATCTCTCAGAGCCATGCCAGTGTAATAAAGCTAATATATCAACTTATGAGAGATGCTAAGCTCTTTGAAAATAATTGTGTAGTTGGCAAAGGAATAGTTTTTACTCTTCATACCACAGAGGAATAAACCTGTTTTTTTTTTCTCCCTCTCTCTCCCTGCTGTGGTGCATTTAGGAAATGAAATGCAGAAATCTACTCCTAATGCGCTATTAGATTAGAAGAATCATGCCTGCAAATGGGAACAAATTCCAGAAGTGAAGGGCTCTCCCACTACTTTACTGCTTAGATTGCTCACCTTTTGTATTTCGAACAAATATTGCTGGGCGAAGGCTGACATGTAAGGAAGTTCTTGACAATACCAAATCTTTAGGGAAGCTCTGTGTTTGCGCTTGTTTGGGCTGCATGTTTCTCCAGGGGAAGAAAAAAGTGACTTGCTAGCCGAATCTGCTGCAGCTTGTAGAGGACTGTTCTGGAGCTTGCAACCAGATCATTGCTTCACATATGTCTTTGCCATCTGTCTTTTACAGCCGTGCGTACACAGCACTTTTTAAGGCCCCGTATAAAAAGCAAACAAATATATATGAGTTTTAAGTACTGAGTAAGTATGTAATAGGATGTCGCCAGAGCAATTGCATCAGTCATCATCAGCACGAAGCTAACGATGAGGCTCTGGCCCTTGTGTCCCAGAACCAGGATCTTCCGCTGCCGTCTTACCCAGGCAGCCGTAGGCTGCTGCGTTCTCACTGCTGACGACCTGTGCTAGCTCTCCTTGCAGTGACCAGCATGTACGATGGTTCCTAAAGCTCGCTGGCAGCATCCTGCTAAGACCGTGTTTGAACCGTCAGATGGTGCCAGGAAGAGAAGCAGATAAATATTCAAGTACTGGGAAATCTTTCGCCTCCTCAGAAGCTGGGCTGACAGAGACAGACCAGGTAGCGGCCACCTGCCTGCTTTAACACTAGAGGGAGGCATCGCCTCAAAGAAATCGCAAAGGCTTCTAAAATCGCGCAATTTAAAACGATTTATGCGTCTTGGAAGGGAGCAAAAACACTGATTTCTTTTTAAAGCCTCTGTTTTTATTGGAATACATTATGGGAGGCCTCATTTGTTGCCCAGAATGCTCTTGGCCAGAGTGAAATTCAACCTTCCTGATGAGGCAGGCAGATTCAGCTTGCGCTGCTCGGCTTTGTCTTAGCTGGGCTCTCTGGGGACAGCCTTATGCACAGGGCCTGGAGGTAGTTCAGCCTCTATAAATAGCTCATTGCCGAATTCTTGTGTGAGCAGATTTTGAAGGCTCTGCCAAAGGATAAATAGTCGTGTTGTTTTAGTTCACTTTAGACTGACACGCTCAAACAGATTTCCCTGTCTGGCCTCAGTTTGTACTGAAAGCAGAGGCCAGGAAGATGAAATGTCTGTGCCTCACTCTGTATTTATTTCTCCCTAATTGCAATCCTATAAGCAAGATGATAGGGATTGACTTAATGATGGTGGCTGTGCAGGGATGGTTGTGGTCCCTGAGGAGGCTTTTCCTCTCCCCCTTTACCCCATTAGCTCCTCCCGTTGTGGCGTGGATCCTGTACCATGTAAGGGGTAGATAATGCACAGCTCCCTCATTCATGGCAGGACTGCTTCCATGCCTGTAAACTGCATTTTCCTAGGTTGCACAAAAAGACCTAGAAAAGACTACCATTAGAAAAATGTGAACAGTTGTTTGAGGGCTCCACTGCAGCTGACAATAACTTAGAGTTACCTAGGTTATTATTAGTATAGTATTACCTACTATACTATTATTAGTATAGTATTGCCCACTATACCTAGAGTGGTGTAAGGCATATATTGTACCAAGCAGAGAGTTGTAAGTTACATTTCTAAAGTAGGGACCAGGTGGTTGAAAGTCCCGCAAGTTAATTCCAGCAAAGAGGGAGAAGGAGGATGATTACCTGTTCTTTCCCCCACTCTTTATTGTCAGGAGTAAAAGTGGTTCACAGAGAAGGGACCTGCGGTAGGAGAAAGGGCCCAGGAGCTCTGGGTATCCCGCCCAAATCTTTCAGTGAGCTCTGTTCAATGGAGACTCTTATTTCTTCTTCTCCTAGGCTTATATCTGCCTGTGCCTAGTCAGCACAGCTACTCCTAGCAGGGAAAGTGGGGGGAAAAGTGCTCTGAGGCAATCTTTTCCAGCCAGGTAGGAGGGATGAAACACTGCTGAGGGAGCAAGAGAGGCAGAGCTGGGCTGTGCAGATGGGGACAGAAGCAGATGGGAGGAGGAAATGTGTAGAGGGGGACTGGAGAGGAAAGAACAATTGTGAAAAGTGAGGGAAGGGCTGTTAGGAAATCTGGGGACCAGAATTAATTGCTGAGCAAGGCAGTGCAGAGGTGTATGGGTGGCTGTTTTGAGTGTACATAAATCTTTGAACTTAAGTGAGGTATAGCATACATGCTGATGGGCCCAGGTGCTCTAAGATCACTGTGGTGAAGGTCTTGCAAGGTAGAAGGTCTGTTGTCAGAAGGTGCAAGTTACAGAGACTTCAAATGGATGGCAGGAATTTAAAAGAATAATAAAATGTGTAAGTTACAGCTATCAAGACCCTGTTTAGAGTCACTTAAGCTGTTCCATGAATTTATCCTTTAACAAGTTCCAGGCAGTGCCTTTTGTCCTTTTGGCAATACTTAAATGTCTGAGCCTCAACTGAAGCGGGACTTGGTCCACTGTTCCTATTGCATCATGCGGCTCCAGCTCAGCCTTATAAAGGAACTTTCGCAGCATCCGTCTGCAGTTTCATTCTGTTGAATCCCTTGGACACCTCATCATCTGTGATTCTCACCAAAGGCCTTGAGATATGTTTTGTTAAACAGCTAAAAGAAAATTGCGTTGGGAAAGCTGCTGATGTGGTTCCTTTTGCCTTTCAGAACATAATCCTGCAGATCTGTAGTTATTATAGCAGATCTCTGTTTAGAGCAAGGAAGATTTCTCAAGGTGCTGTTTAAGACTTCCTGGTTTGTGCTGCAAATTGTTAATCAGTCCATGACAGCATAAATAAAATTAAAGGGTTTAATTAAAACTAATGAATGAGTGAGCGGAGAATACACAGCATGTTTCATTTGCAGAGCACTGGTGCTGTGAATAATTAAAATGTCATGAAGTAGGATATGTCTTAGTAAAAATGTTGGAGCTGCAAAAATAGAGGGCTCTGAACTTTGGTCGTTTGGGAAGGTTTTGCTCTTTAAATTGGTTGAAATCAGTTTATGTAAGTTAAGGGAAAAATACAAAAATATATACAACTCTGATTTTTATTAGGATGGAGTCAAAGTTAGAAGCTTGGTGCCAAACAAACTCTACTGTGTTTTGGATCGGTTTGCACGTCTCTGAAGATCTAACTGTTTTCATACTGTATTAATCCTAAAACCATATTGCCCCGGGGATTAGTTTCTTCTTTTGACTCATCTGTGACTGTATTCTTGCAAAGTAAACTTGTTATTACAGGCTATTACATTGTTGTTACTTGTTAATGTTCTATCTACTCAAAGCACAAGCATTCTTTTGATTTAAACCCAAACCTGAGCCACAGCCTGAACTGGATCTGCCTTTGGCTCAGGTTTGGTGTGTGTGACATGGTCAAATAACAGGCCAAGAAAATAATTTTAGCTGGACTGTTTTAAATAGATCCAGGGGGCATGAGGTGGGAGTTAGAAGGATGAGGCCAAGAGGCTGATCAGACTGTTGTAAAGCTTGGGGTTACAGATTAGACCCAGAATATCAGTTCTAGGAATAACAGGAAAACCTCTTCCATCTTGCTGCTTTGCAGTGGCTTGCTGTCATCTGCGGCATGATGTGTTTGATACCACCCCTCTGTGACCTGTTCTGAGGTTGGCATTCTCCTTCTTCTCAGCTCTGGACTTTTCCCCAGATCTCCTGACCCTATGACATCTTCTGAGGCAAGGAGCCTGTTGGAGGATGAAATAGGATCTGGATAAATGTCCTGGCTGCTGACATCACTGATGAAATAGTAATGCCCCTGCAGTCTGCTTACTGTGTCATAATGACCCAAGGTGAGCCTCAGTGAGGGACCTTACTCAGTGTCGGGGTTTAACTACATGTGTTGGGACGTTTAAAAGGTACCATACCTCCATCAAGTGTCTCTAGAGGCCACGATCTAATGGTAGGCAGTACTGGATGCAAGTTATAGTAGGGTGAAAAGGTGAAGATCATCTATGAAGTAAGTGGCTATTCTGTTGTATAATCCTAGCTCTGTATGATGTAATTTTTAAAGATGGCTGAGTAAATAAATTTATCTTGAGGTTTTCCACCAATTTAGCCTGGTAGATTAAGACTAGAAGAACAGCGCAACTTCCAAATGGCACCATGGAGTCATCCATGTCCAGACTGGGTATACAAAGCCTCACTACTAACGATATCCACAATATATTCCCTCTCAATGCTTGGTTGTCTGTTTAGTGGAAGATCAGACTAGATTATCATAATGGTCCCTCTGAGCCTTAAACATTTATAAAGGAATGAGTAGACTTTGCCAGGAACTCAAGTGATTTCTTAATGTTATATTAAATTGCATTTAAAAGTATGGCATAACCTCAACGTATTTGCCATTGGGTTAATGCTTTGGCACTATGAATAGTGTGGAAAAAACTTTATGTCAAAAATGCTTTTCTCTCAGAAGAAGAGGCTTCTGAAGAATATGAAGGTTTTATGCCTGAAGTTTTCTCTTTCCATACAAGTTTTTGGCTTATTTTTTAAAAAAAATTCAAATATGTTGGAAGTAAAACAGCGAGAGTCTACCTAAGAAAAAAAGTAATTCTCCCTGCACCTCATTTTGGACATGTTTGGGTTGGGAGAAGTCATACTGAAGAAAATGTGGGCCTTTCAGTGTGCTACAGATCCCAAATATCTATACTTTATCAAAGCAGACTAGACTTTCTGGCTCACCCTATAGCATTAGGGGCCTTGGATACGCAGGAAAAATAATAATTAATAACCAATAATTTGAGTTAATTAGGTAGGGTCAATTCCTCACATAAATTATGCTGATTTATGTGAATTCTTAGACTTTAATTGCTACATTAATAATTAACTACAAATTTAAAATAATCACAAGTGCAATTGAGAAAATATCTTCCCACTGGTTACTTTATGATTCAGTTTCAATTAAACTGTTCGGTACTCATTTTCAGTCAGCCAGGGCTTGTATGGGGCTCCTGGTGACATCACTGTAAATCTGGGGTGAGGTTCTTACGAAGTCAGTGGCATTACTCCAGATTTACAGAGATATAGCCAAAAGCAAAATAGAGTCCATTCGCTAAAGCATTCCCGTATCTTCAAAGGGAATTGGTTTCATCTGTAATAAAATATGTCAGGGCAGCCTAGGCTAAGCCTAGTTATTTGGCTTCACTGAGGCTCTTTGTGTGAATGAACCTTTTTAGATTTGAGCCTAGAAGATTGAAATCCATAAGCCACCTTCCATAGACCTCACTGGAGCAGATCCAGGCTCTGTAGAGCCTCTGCTAAGAGGCTTTTCATTACAGCAAGATGCAGTTAAGGTTGCAAAAATTTGTTGGGCTTTTCATAAGCACACATATAAAACCTTATATTTCCTAAATTGCAAAAGCTGCCAAATGTGATTACATTGTAGCTAGAAAGAGGAAGGGATGATGTCTATGCTGGTCTGTTTTTGCAAGGGATAGTTCTGGTGTACCTATATTCTCTTGCTGTATACATCAACACAATATTTTTTTCCAAACATGGATCAATCAATTACCTCATTAGTTTATTTTCTTAGTTATTTGTGAAGTGATCGAAAGCCAGAACTTCAGATCGAAATTCCTCAGTGAATAGTCCCATGTGTTTAACTTGGACTTACTCAGTTTAATGCTTGCTACACAGTAGAGTATACGGTATATAATTCTAGGATGTAGGAGCTCTGGTTTGTATTTTGCCATTTGGTTAGATATGGCAAAGCAGAGCAATACCTTTGTTTAGGTATATACAAAAGGTATTGCTATGCTTTCTTTCAGGGCACATAGTAGGAACTGTGAGCCAGTAAGTTCTGCATTAAAATATATGTCTTTGATTAGTCCGTTCAGGATGTTGGCACACCTCTTCCCCATTCCTATATTTTTCTGCAAGGATAATATAAAGTAGATCCAGGATTGGTTTACAGAGCCCAAAATTTTTATCTGATGAGTTCCTTGAATCCTTTCTCTGTCAGGGAATGGTGGCACAGTGCAACTTTTCCCCTGCTATCAGGTCGGCTGGTTGATAGCCCTGGAAGCATCTGACTTACTGTGTATCAGTGCCGCTGCTGTTCGGTGCAGGTAGGGAGCACAGTGCTCTCAGAACCGCTGGATGGTGCTGGTAGGTGGTGGCACCATGCGTGCGCTGTGAGGAATGGTTGGAGATAAGGTGTCCAGGGGTAGGCTGCTGACACCAGTACGGCTTTGCCAGCATTCAGTATGCTTTCAGGTTGCTCCAAGGACCGGTCCTAAAGAATTGTCCTGGAAGAGTCCACAAGGTGAGCAGGCTGATCTAGCTGATCCAGGAATTCATAGCTCCTGCATCAAAAGGGAGCTTGCAAGAGTTTTTTCAGCATATCCATGAGCAACCATGTAGGGAAAAGGGGATTCTTCCTTTGACTGAGTGGAATCCACCTTAGACCTTTCACTGTTAGGGAAACCTTTGTGTTCTCTGAATGTTTTGGATGAAGATACGTTGCTTCACAGTCCTTCTCCCTGTAGAGTAGCTGGGGAAGGCATTCATTTATAACCAGAAGTATTATGACAACATAAAAAACCAGAATTTCGACTAAATGTCAAAGAACTTCATGACAGCTAAATTTGTTACAGTTAAGTCAGCCGAAAGAAGCATCAGAAGCCCTGTAGCGTGGGTCACATACAACTATGATATACCCAAACCTGGGAGAATACTGTGTAAGGAGTGATCTTTGATTTTCGTATCTGGATGATGAAGAAAAAGAACAGTAAGGATAGTCAAACACTGGGGTAGGGGTCCAGAGGGGCTCAGAAATCTCCATCCCTAGTATGTAATTGGAATTGCCCTTGTTGCATCTTGTGTATTGCTGCTCGTAGTATTAATCTGATTTTAGACTGTTTATGCCAGTAGGCCATAGAGTCATGCAGCTGTGAATCAACTCCAATAACTAGGGTAAGATCAATACCTAATTCTATAAAGAAATGCTCTTAAAAAGGACAGGAGACCAAAGCTAGGATTAATAGAAGCTTCCAGTGTACACCTCCAATTGCACGTCAGAGAGTTGTCAGTATCCCTGATACAATTTACACTGCATCAAAAACACAAACCTCAGCAAGTACAGAAAGTAAAAGCAATTTTGGAATGATCTGTGCTAGAGCAATTCCCTCCACAATAGGTCTAAGCTAACCCAAAGTGATGCTTTTTACATAAATGATTATAAATAGAAGCCAAAATTTTGTCAGACCAATAGTGCAAACTTAACATATTGGCCCCTTGGTGTCATTTGAAGAAAATTAATGCAGAGGGCCAAAGAGACAGAGTCTGCAATATGTAATGCTCCGGAGACATAGCTGAGATTTTGTTCCTAGTGTAGCAGAAATAAATGCTCTTGGCAAGTCATAGGGGAGAAATAAGACATGTGCATAAGTAAGATTAATCAGTAAAGCCAGTGTCTATCTCATGAGTCATATCTGACATCAAAAAGGCCAAGGTTGTTGCATGTTAAATTTGTGCTACTACAGGAAAGAAAAAATAACAAAAAATCTCCTGTGCAAATTGTGCTGTAGATTTGGAGAACACGCAAGCACTAGTGAGAATGGGGGCAGGAGAAGAAGTAGGTGGGGGCTTCTCTTTTCCTCTTTCAGTAGAAGACTAAGTGTGGAATCATGGCCCAAGCAAAATCAGTGACAATGCTCCTGTGGCTCAGAGAGAGTCCAGGTTCTGCCCACGTTTGTGCATACCGGGTGACAGTGGAAGGGCTGAATTTCTCAGCCTTTACCCAGATAAACTGTGAGAGAATGAAGTGGGAGTGACAACTGGCCAAAGAGCCTGATTCTCTCTGCTGAAAATGCTAGGTCTGTTAAATCAGAGGCAGGGGAATTTTTCATCACTGAGGGTCAAATAGGCTTTTCTGATACTTTTGTGAACCACCACAGTGCGATCGAATAACGAGGGGACCGGGGGGAAAGAAGTGGCCGACAGAGTGCACAGCTGTGGCCTCCAGGCTGCAGGTCCCCTGCTCACCTCCCCTTCCACCCAGGACGTGCATGAGTGACCTGCTGCAGAAGTGCCTCTTCTCTTGTGCGTTGAACAGTGATGGCGTGTGCTGCTTTGCCTCCCTTCGCCGCAGACCGCTGTGCTGGCTGGCTGCCCCTTCAGCGAGGACGGGGGGTGTGGAAGGAGCGATGCTGGGTTTCTGCAGCATTGTTCTCAGTTTTACTCCTAGATTTCCTGGCACAGTTGAAGTTTGTGATGCGCTGGGCACAGTTTTGCTCTGTATCAAGGACAGCTATCAGCAGGGTCTAGGAGGAAGCCCATCAGCAGAACCAAGAGCTGTTCTTTCCAGGCATGAGGCAGAGATACTCGGTCTCGCTTTTGCGAAGAAATGTGTGTTGAAAGGGAGCAGATGCAAAGCCTCTTTATCTCTTTAGTACTCTTTTCCTGCTGGTCCCTTCTCCAGCACTTTTCTGGGTCTTACTTTCAGAGCTCAGTGGACCTGCGAGGCACAAGCCACCCTCACTGTGAGCAAGGGAAGGGAGCAGTGCTTTCAGTGTAGCAGAGGTGACTGTCAGTCGGTGGAAAGACTGCACCTCCTCTTGGAGATCACACTTGGAGCTTCTGCTTAGGACATGCAGCTCAGTGACGCTTCCACAGCCTTAGAGGCACAATCTGGCTCTACTAGTTTTGTGGCAGTGGTTGTCTAGGCAGGTTCCCTCAGGACTGAAATGAGAAGCCCCCCTGAGCTGAAAACGCTTGGGTCTGTCCAGACTGAGCTGAAGTGGGCTCTATAATTAAGGTTTGTAATGGGCTTATGTCCTTGGGTAAATGACCACAGGGCTTGGGAGGGCAGTGAACAAAGACTGACCAAAGAGTGGCCTGTAGGAAATGGCCACACAGGTGCCAAGTGTTGGGAACCCTGGGCAGCAGGGCAGGAAGGTGGGGTGGGTAGGGATTCCCGTTTCATTTCCATGGCAGCACTTGGTATGGAAAGCACTGGGGAAGAACGTTTGTTGTTGCAGTGACAAAACCGAGCTGTTAAGCTGGTGTTCCTTCTTGATCTCTGTGTTAAAAATGCGGTCCTGCTCCCCTCTGGCAGAGGGAAGGCTAACAGCTGTCCTGCTGTTCAGGGCAACTTTTTCCCCCTTTGTTCAAGTCCATTTTTCACTTGCCGCTTTCCCCAGAACAGAAAATGAAGTGAATCCCTAATACAGTTTAGGAGATGAACCGCTGTGCAGGCAAGATAGGACTCAGTGGAATAAAATCGGAAGGGCAAAACATGCCCTGCTTGCACCACAAACTCATCCACTGTGAAGCATTTCCAAAGGGTTTTGGATGCTGGTGCCAGAACCATTTGGTGCAGCCCAGGGCCCTGGCTGGTGGTTCAGCTGCGGGCAGCGTGCCAGGCTCCCCGGGCGTGCGTCCGCGAGGCACCAGTGCCCGGTTTACTGGGATGCGAGGGGAGGCTTTGTGAGTGCTGCGCATAAACCGGCGTGCAGATAGAGAGCTTTTTAAAAGCAGCAAGACTAGCTCTTGCATGCGTGGGAGCTCTTAGTATAGGAATGTGCTCGCTGTCCTGCTGCTGGCTCATTCGTATTAAGTATCTTAAATAGAAAGTGCAGACAAGAGGGACTGGTTGCCAAATGCATTGCTAGATAAAAGACGTAAATATAGAATTAAAGGTGAGGTTGTGTATCAGTCATTTAAAGGTTAAAATCACATTATAATTAGCTGTGCAGTTCCAGGAACTTCTGAATACTGATTATATTGGCAAGACAATCTGTCAGGTTAAGAACATGCAATTAAAGCTTTTTTGCCTTCAGGTGATGAGGATGAAAACCCAATAAGGATGATAGACCTCGACTGAAAAATCACTGTTCCCCAGCCCTGCCCTGTGACTTGTGAGAAGATAAGGTCCCACTCATATGCATGGATTTGTGCAATGAATGGACCTGTTAGCTACCCTGCGTTTTTTTTCCTTCGTCTGTGTAGAGCCACTGTGTGCTCCTTGGATGCAGGGAGGGAACGAATTGGTGAGCCTAAGCTCTGATAAACTTATCTGCTTCTGGGGTCCCAGCATAGTGCAGGTGCCTTGGGACAAAGTATTTGCTCTGCATTAGAGAGTTCGGTGGCTTGTGCCTCCCTGTTTTCTGGTCCAGCTTTGTATTGTCTCATAGCAGAGACATCCTCTGCTCTGCAGCTGTCATAACACTTGCAAACCACCCACTCTTCACAGGAGCAATTACATGTAACCCAACCCCTTGCCGTATGTGCAAGCTGATCTCTCCCACTGCCCTAATTCAGGCTCCAGGATCCCTTTGTTTTGCAGCGCTGTCACCTCTCTAGCAATCGCAGCAGACCCGCTTCATTATTTTCCAATTTGTGCTCCGGGATGTGAGACCTCAGACCTGCCTGCCTTCTCACAGGGGAATGGCACTTAAGCAGCTCAGACAGGGTGCTGTCTGCTGGAGATTCCCTCGCCTGCCTCTTCTAGAGTAGCTAACAGGCTGATTTATCTTTCTCCTAATTGTATCAAGCTATTTGTCAGTCATAATTTTTGCTTCTGGTTTAATTGTCTCCTCTCTATTCCACAGCAGAAAGTTGCCATAGAGCTTAGCTTAATGGCGCTGATTTATTTCAGCACTTGTTCCAGTTTACCATGGCCCTCCTTTCCATTCCTGCGCTGCCACATCAGTTATTGTGTGCTGGGCCAGTCTGGATGGAGATAATGAGGAAGAGCTGTGGCAAAAAAGGAGCCTCCTCCTTCCCATGAAGTCCTGTTAGATTTATATTGTTTCATCCTGCATTTTTACATCAGGGAATTTGCTATGGTGGGTAGATCTTTCCAGAGATGTTGGAGATACCGTTGCTGCCACTGTTAAGTTTACTTTCTCAGCCAGTGTTTGACTTGAGCAGAAATGTTCTGGTTGGGGACTAGATTTTGGTTGCTGTGGCATTTGATGTTTTTATCCACTCAGAATTTAGCTATGAACTGCCCTCCTCCCCCCAAAAAAAACAAACACTAACAGATTTCTTTTTAGAAAAAATATGTATGAAATACTCAGATGTGACCAGAACAGCTTTTCTGTTTCTCAGAAAACGTCTATTTTAGTTCAAACCAAAACACAGACCGTACTGGCTATTTAATTCACTGATACTGCTGATAGTTAAGTTCACAGTTATGGCTGATAACTTTTATTTATCCAACTTTGCTCTGTACAGCTTTGGCAAAAAGTCTCTGGAAAACTACTGGGGCTGGAAGTGCACCAGAGATGTGCGCGTGATAGACACAGTCCCTCTGTGAGTCGCTGCTGGGGCAGTTCAGAGCCTTCCTCACGGCCGGTCAGGACCTGAGCTGCTGGTGTCGCTTTGGGAAACCGAACTGGGGTCACCTGCAGCTGTGGGGCTCTGCTCCTCCCTTGTGTTTGTACGACAGCCGGGTCCCCCTGACCTTGCTGGAGGTGGACACTGAGTGAGACCTTCCAACCTGTTTGCCTTCTAAGGAGCTCTTCCAGGAGAGCAGCAGCACCATTGTGTATGGTGGTGGCCTGCGTTGTTGGACCCAGACTGGGCCAGGCTCCCTGTGTGCAAGGACAGCATTAACTTCATTTTTATGCCTTCATGGTGTTTCTAATAAACACAAATGGCAGTTAGGCAAAAAGTAGTGAAAAGCTACTTAAGATTTCTTTCACGCTTCTCTAGCCAAATGTGTTAGCCAGTTCTCATAAAAGTGTTCCCCCGGCAGTTGTGTTTTGCTGCTAAAAGTAGGATTCATAGGCCAACCCTTGAAATCTAAACTTAGGCATCTAAGTAGAGATAGTCTAAAGATAAGACTAGCTTGGAGTAAAATCCTCATAAACAATTCTGTGGTCAAAAATACACTTTCTGGACAAGCCAGCCATCTGTGGGGCTGTTGACAGAGTGTCACAAAAATACAGGCTGGTAGGATAGCCTTCTCCTGCCCCTTCTGTATTGAGACACACAGGAAAATGCTGTTGTGTGCATGAGGAGAAAGAGGCCGAGGGGCTGGTGAATTTGCTCAGCGCCATGCAGAGACAGTGGCCAGGTGCCAGTTCGACATTGGTCATGGGTCTGGGATGCTGCTGTTCTGTGGGATGGACCTTTAGGTCAGTGTTTGTCTAAAGCCAGAATCAGAAAACACCAGCAGCTTTGTTTTGACATGAAGTCACCAAACCTAGAGGTCATTGGTAAGGAGGAAAATGACATTGAAATAATTGGGATGACATTGGGACTGCCTGGACTGTCCTCCCCTCAGCAGCTGGCTGTTGGGTCACGTACGTTCAACCTAAAATTTCTGCTCTAAGTGTAAAAGACGTGCCCCTGCACGGGGTCTATAGGTGTGCAGTGGGTTCGAGTGCCTTCCTGCTCCCTGCAGGGCTGTATGGCAGCTGGGCATACCCTCCTGCGCGTAGCTAGGGGAACTGCCAGGGGCAGATCCAGCCTTCAGCAGCGCTGGAGGTGCATTTGGCTTTGAGTTGTAGAAAGAAAAGAAATAGCAATACAGCAATTTTTTTCTGTCCAATAGATGGTGCTCTCCCGCTGATTTTCTATCTTGAGTGAAAGTTTGGTAACAGTTTGAAGCAAGCCCTTTCGTATTGTTAACTCCAGTGAATTTTTTCTGGACTGAGTTGAACTACCTAATTATGAAACTCAGAACAGGCTTTGGAAACTCTCTTCAGAGCAGACCTGGCCTGATTGACTCTGCAGATTTTTTTCCATTTGCAATTAAGATTTTATTTAAACTTAAACAATGGTTAAACAACAAACAACATTGTCCCCCATGTACAGTGTGCAGCTGGCAGCCTGACAACTTACGACTCTTAAATTACACAATGATGACCTAGTACCAAATAGAAACAGAGCATTGCCCTTAAACATACTATCAACTAGGAGCACAGCATGCTCTTAAACTCCCTGAAGCCTTGAATAATCAGATTGTGACAAATGAATACAGTGAGGTGGTAGGTAAATCGGAGCAGAATAGTTCCTTCTTGGCACTTGGGTCCCTTGTATTGCCGATATAGGTTCACAGGTGATTTAAGCTAATTGACAGCTGTGCTGTGGGTGAATAAGGTGCTGTTGTGCACCCCTCTGCTGCCAACTGGGCCTTTGCACCCTCCCTGTGTGAGCAGTGCTGATGCTGTGGCCATTGGATGAGGTGGGCCAGCTAAATGCAGACTTGGTAGATCAGTGGAGAGGGTCAGCAAGACCCTTTCACTCTTTCAGCAACAGTAAGCCCGGAGATCAGTTTAGTTTGGTGAGGGAACAGCAGCCGGAGCCTTCAGGAACCTGATCTTGCTCTCACTGAGGCTAACAGCAAAATCCCACCCGACGTGGATACCACAGGAGCAGTTTCTGGGCTCCAGTCTTCCACGTGGTTATATGGAACAGCCCAGGCATAGGTTTTGTGCCTCCTTGGAGTTAAGCATACCAATGTGTGCTTCAAACAGCTACCTGTTGTCTGCATATGTCACCCTTAGGAAAGCAATATTTTAAAGGACTCACAGCTGCGTATAGGAAGGCAGTATATCACAAAGGAGAGATGTGTTGCATCAAAGACAATGCTGTGCAAATGCTACATCTGAGATTAACTTCCCAGTTGTCTCTTCGTTTACTTATAATCAAGGGCATATGAGCTGCAACTTCCTTCCTTTACTCTTCCTTGTCAAAAGGACCTGTTTAATGCAAAGCTAGGAAGTATGACAGGACATTTCTTTATGCTTTGTTGGTCATTTATATGGACAGCACTAGCTTGAGTCACTCTGTTGGAGGTGTGGAGCACATCCTCCCATGTTAGCTCAAGAGAAAGTATCTGATGCGTTCAAGCTGGCAGGAGTTTCTTATTAACTCCCCTTCCCCCAAAAGTGTTATCACAACGATCTAATGCATTTTTATGGGTATGAAATCTTCCCCTGATTACTGAGCTGAAAGGAACATGAGAGCAATTTGTTCCAGTTAATAACCAGGAGGCTTAACTTGAAATAAGTTGGAAAGAAAGCAAGTGTAAACCAGATGCATAGAGAACAGAGTTGCAACCTATTGAAGAAGTGCTTGAGGTTTCTTGTGCACATTTTTCTTCAGAACAAATAATAACATGTTGAGAATACACATCAAATCCATGGTGCTTTGTCCTTCCACTGTGAAAGCACAGTTACGTGCTGCTGTGAACAGGGTGAAGCCTTGCTTTGAACAGTACGTGTGGGAGCAAATGAAGGTGGGTTGGATTGCACCGTTGTAACTCTGGAGCAGGCTTCTCTAATGGCTGTTTTGAGGTTGTGTCCATCTGTGCCATATGAGCACAGACTGTTGCTTTTTTTTTTTAACTCAATGGTCAATAATGAAAGTTCATATCAAGACTATCTTGGGTTTTGCAAGACTTTGTTTCTGGTTTTTATAGTTTATGTCAACTGATAAACTCAGAGGTGGCACATAGATTTATACCTTAGTTTCCAGCTGTCTGCAAAAGTAGTAGATCATAATGAAATAAAATTGTTTCTCTTGTTTTTTTCTCCAAAATGTTGTCTACTTGTTTTTATACCCCAAAGGTTCACATCTACCTGATTCCCCGATGATGTCCTAGAGGTAATTGGAGTAGTTCAAGGACCAAGAGTACAAATTTATTGACCTGAAGAGGGGAAATCCTTTATACTGTCAAGTCTTGCTTGTGTTATGAATTCCATGTTAGGGAGCATCCGTCACATGTCCTGAAAGAATCTAAAGCACGGAGCCTTGCTGATGGCAAACATTGCTCTTAGCGCAACTGGCAAATTAGTGGTTCTGTTAACTGTAACTGCAGACTGGTCTGAGACACAAGGTTGGTCACCATCTAGATTCAACAGAGTTTATAGAGGCTCAGATCATCTGCTCAGAGACAGATGTTCGCAAGAGTGTGTAGGCCCAGAAGCTAGATGGTGTTGACAGCTGACTTGGAGTTGCATCTAACAGCAGCATTTTTCTAAGTATTGGGTCAGCGCCAGAAAGGGAACCCCAGCTCTGGTTGTCTTAGAAGCACATATGACCAGTGCTTAGCTCTGTGTATTATTGCTGTTACCTTACAAGTACACTGATGCTGCTGTTCTTTGTCAGAAGGTTTAATACATCCCAGAGCACCCCATCAGTGTCTGGGTACTGGAAGCTGTGTGTCCACTTTGCAGTGTTGATTTCTCTGAAGCTGAGTGGGTGGTAGCCGTAAGAAAGAGGCTTCGCTAAAATCAGGGTGGTTTTATTTTTCTCTGACATACTTCATTCTCATGTCAAACGTATCCTGGGCTACATCAAAAGCAGCATGGCCAGCAGGTCGAGGGAGGTGATTCTGTACCTCTCTTTGGCTCTGGTGAGTCCCCACCTGGAGTCCTGCATCCAGCTCTGGAGCCCTCAGCCCAGGAAAGACATGGACCTGTTGGGGCAGGTCCAGAGGAGGGGCACAAAAGTGATCAGAGGGATGGAGCACCTCTCCTGTGAGGACAGGCTGAGAGAGTTGGGGCTGTTCAGCCTGGAGAAGAGAATGCTCCAGGGAGACTACTTAAAGGGGGCTTATAATAAAAATAGGAATAAACATTTTAGCAGGGCCTGTTGTGATAGGACAAGGGGTAATGGTTTTAAACTAAAAGAGGGTAGATTTAGACTAGATATGTGTCGGAAATTTTTTACAATGAGGGTGGTGAAACACTGGCACAGGTTGTCCAGAGAGGTGGTAGATGCCCCATCCCTGGAAACATTTAAGGTCAGGCTGGACGGGGCTCTGAACAACCTGATCTAGTCGAAGATGTCCCTGCTCATTTCAGGGGGGTTGTTCTAGATGACCTTTAAAGGTCCCTTCTGACCAAAACTATGTTTTATTCAACAGAGTCTAAAAGCTCCTCTCGCTGGAAGGTAGTTGTGAGGCATGAGAGTACCTCCATCTTTTCATAAACTTGTCTTGACAGAACTTCACATGATGGCTGACACAGTCAGGCCAAGGAGGCTACACGACTCTGCCTTCCAGAAAGCTGTGTATAAGCAATAGCAGCAGATGCTTTAAGACTGACGTTTTATTTTCTGCCACCTCCTCTTCATTGAGGGTAATGTTTTAGCTACTTGTCTTGCCAGTCCAACCACAGTTTTCCCTGGTGGGATTTAGCCAGCATAGAGTGTCCCTGGTCTCCATGGACTCTGCTAGCTCAGATCCTGTGTCAACACACAGGGATTTATTGCCACCAACAGATTCAGGCATTTTGTTTAGTCATCAAAATTTTTTACTATCCAGGTGGGAATGGCCAGAATTACTTGGCTGCTATAGATCATCTATCTGCCAATTATTTGGATGAATTATAGATATTAGCAGGCCTGCAAAAACAGTGGTTAAGCAGAGCTTTCTTTCTCCCAGCTCATTAAGCCATTTGGCATTGCATTACTCTCCAGATCACATCTGATCATCTCTGTTTGTCAAGAGCTAAACCTTTACTGAAACACAAAACAACCATGGCTCACTCATAGGAGTGAGCTATTATATTTATTTAACAGAATGAACACAAACCTAGGCAGAGGAGCTCTAGGAGTGCTGTGTGAAAGCAACTTTTACAGTAAGACCACCTTCTACTGTATACTTGGGTAAAGCAGTGGCTCAAGAAATAGGTATCAAGCAGTTCCTCAGATCCTGAGAAGTCCCAGATGGTCCAGGTGAGGCCACGAGTAGAAATGTGACCCTTTCACTCATGTAGTGGCCCTTTCCTGGGCTCCATGTGTAGCACAGTGCAGATGCAGAGGCAGGGAAGGTGGGAAGTGAAGGAGGCACAGCATTTATCTATGGGCGTTATGCATGGTGGGGGAGACTTTCTCTGCAGAGTGTGTGTAATGGCTGGTGAATGATACATGCTGTGGAAATGCTTCATTTCAGAAAGCTTAATGGATCACGGATTCTATGGTGGTCCTGAAGATTTGTTTCCTGAAATTATATTTTCCCCACCTCGTCCACCCACTCTTTGGGAAGAATACCAAAAGGTTTCTAATATTGTTGAGAAGCTGCCCACGGACATAGGAAATTAAATCTGTTAGTGGGACTTGCCTATTCTGATAAGAATGGCCTCACTTGAAGACATGTGGTAATTCTGTGTGGCTGATTTGATGAAATTGTTATTCTCTTTTCCTTTGGTCTGGCTCTGCTGAGGGACTCTGAGCAGCTAAACAACCAAGCTCATTCACTCGGTAGCCTTTGCTGCAGTTGCGCTTCACAGGTTTTTGGAAACCATTTTGCATGTGAGTTCATGTTTAAGGTAGAGTTGAGAGCAGAATCAAAACACAAGCGAGCTGCAGTTGAGAGCAGACTGGGACAAGAGCTGTGTCCAGGGAAAGGTCTCTGATGCTGACATCTGTGACACAGACGTGGAGACCATGCAGGGTCCTGAACTGATGGGTGAGGCTGTGCTCTCTTTCTCCAGTACAGTGACTCAGACTAATCCTATACACATAAACCACCAGGGAAGTATAAAGAAATATTCAGTTATACTTCCTAGCTTTACATTAAAGAGGTCATTTCAATAGGGAAGAATAAGGGAAGGTGCAGCTCGTACACCGCCTCTGATTACAAGTAAATTAAGAGACAGCTGGGAGATTAGTGCGGTCTGTTGGAGAAAATGGGGATGTGAGTGCATGGAATTTTTTGAAGTGAAATGTTTCTTCTTGACTCCCTCCATGCTTCCCTCCTCTGCCCAGGATCAGTTCTACTGACATCTTTTTCCAACAGAAAATCTAAAGTTCAAGAAAACTTTAGATTTTTCCAACAGTAGAATATTGAATAGGTACCACACTGGCCTTGCTGACCCTGCTTCTTGACCCAAAAGCCAGAGTCAGAGTTGGATCACTATTAATTTTTTGGCTCAAGCTCAGCTTTTCTCTTTCTTTTAGAAAAGGGAAACAGGTCATTGTTCAGGAGGCAGTGGCTAAGTCACCAGCCCTGACTTTTTCCATTTGGTCCAGCACCCATGGAAAGCATTGACTGATCTAACCCTATGGTGACGGAGAGAGAAATAATATAGAGAGGCATTTTTAAATACAGAATGTCATGTCTCATATGTTTCACACTTCTATTTTTCTGGTACAACAGAAATACTCTGTAGGCACAAGTAAGCCATGTAATTTTTAAGTAAGATTAATCAACGCCCTTTGCTTCTGCTCCCTGAGGCCATTCTTCACCTTCAGAAAGACCATGTGGTTGCAATCTGCTCCTCAAGTTCATCCTATGGTTGTTTCATGGCAAGTCCCCAAACCTGCATTACATTGTTAGCTCTGGCAGCATGTGAGTAAACATCTTCTGAGAAACTAAAGCATGGGGCTGAAGGAAATGCCCTGTGTTTTTGTTGCTGGGGGAACCAGAGTGCTGTTTAATCTTCCATTTCCTAAATGGAGAAGTGGTCAGCTGCGACCCAATGTTATTGTAATCTGGAAGATTTGAGACTGTTTACTACGTCTGGTGTCTGAACTGGAAGTGAAAAATGTGATGCAAACTGGATCTCCTTGGGCTTATGCAGGAGTGGAGTTACGATAGCTGAACTGGTGATCCTAGATCAGAGGATGCCAGATGGGAATGTAGCTCTTTTCTGCAACTGCCTTCATGGTATCTACAGTTTGACCTTTAGGAGAGGACATTGGCTAAGGTGTATACAGAAAGGCCAAGCAGGCCTGGCCTAAATGTCTGCAAGCTGTTGGTAGTGTGGTTGCTTCGCTTTCAGTCACTGGGACAGGTATCCTGCATGGTTTAACTTCACAATGTGATGTTGCCATGGCTGAGCTGTATATGATCAGAACCACAGAATCATTAAGGTTGGGAAAGACCTTTGAGATCATCAAGTCCAACCATCAACCCAACACCACCATGCCCACTAAACCGTGTCCTGAAGTGCCATGATGTTGTTTGGAAACAAGATACAGTTTTGAGTGAGAGGGCAAGACACAGTTTAGGCCTTGGAGTACTAACCCAGTGGTTGTTAGTTATGTAGTTATGTTTGCAGCTGTGTAGGCACTGAGCAACTACTCAAGACTTACTAGATGTTGCAGAAGTCAGAATCTGTTGAGAAAGCTTTGAGGCCATCCTGGGTGGTGGTGTGAGACCCAGGCATGCACGCGCTCACGCACACATGCTGGCCAGCATGCTACAGTGTTTCCCAAAGGACTGTGCAAAAAATAACTTGAAAAAGGAAATGGTGTTGTTGAGAGTATTTTCAGAATGCAAAATAAACTCTGGTCCAAGAAAAGGTATTACTTTGGAAGGAAGCCAGAAAGCAAATACAGCCATGACCTGCAATGACAACAGCTTCTCTTTTCTGACCCTGGCTGGCTTCTAGCCTCCTCAGAGAGTGCAGTATTGATTAAAGAGAAGGCCAGCAGCTTCTGTTCTTATTTATCTCTACAGTGAAAAGATCAGACTGTCAGGGTACTGGTCTTGAACAGTGCCTTAGCTTGGTGATTAGAGAGCCTGGCAAAAAAATCCCACCTGCGCTTACAGGTTTCCTTGTGAAGGGGAGGAGGAGGAATGCTGCAGAAAAACGTGCTCACTGAACAAGAGCAAAACATGTAAGATCCATCTCTTCTCCAAATAAAAATTCGCTATAGTCATTCAAGGATATGGTTATTCTCGTAAGGAAGAGCCATTTTTATTGGGTTATGTCAAAACAATTATCTTTAAGGTTCACAAAAAGGGGAAGCACTACAGGATTCATTCAGGAATTTTTCCAAAGAGTAAACCAATCTGTAAATATTATGTAAGTATCTTCAATCTGCTCACGTTACTAGAGTCAAACCAACAACGTGTCCTTGCAAACAGACCGTTCTTTGTGGCGAATGGGATTCTCCCTCTTGGTTTAATAAGTCTTAGACAAGTCTTAGATAAAATCTTGGCTCCTTTTGATTAAGGATGGGCAAAAAAAAAGGCAAAATAAGAAACACCCCAATGAAAACAATCAACTGGGCGCAAAACTGCAACACTGTGGTATACTTGTCTCAGCCACTTGAATTGCTTACAAAGACTCCATCTGAGGCCAGAAGCAGTGTTTTCTGAGAGCAGCAGTCTTCCAAGTATGCTACATATTCTGTCTGTCTAAGCCTCTCCTCTACTGCTCTTCCAGATGGCTTTCATTGGAGAGCGGCCAACCTGCATGAAGTTTAATGCTGCCTGGCCTTCAGAGGTGGCCACTAGTGGGTACTCCATCTTCCAAGGCTTTTTGACTTGACTGTAATGCTCCATTACTGAAAGAGGTGGAGATGGCTTTTCAGAAAACCTGGACTCGGGCTTGCATATCTCGGCTATGACTGACCTTTGCAAATCCAGGCAGGTTGCAGCAGCAGGACAGGGCTGCACCTAGTGGGCAGAGAAGGACTGATGTAGTCAGAAAGGCTGGTGGAAATACTTCTATTAAGTCTGAAGTAGTTGTTCTGATAAGACACCTTTAAAAAAATAGTCTCAACTTGAGCATTTTCACCTCGATGACAGCACAGGTGGGTCAGGCAGAGTGTTTTGTTATCTGTGTTCTGGGAGTGAATGACTTTTCAGAGCCCTGACAAACAGTGCACACCCAATTTTATTGGAACTAATTAGCTGCCAATGGAGGACTGTGTTCAAAATGATGTATTCCTCTCACTGAGCCCGAAGAGCTGCCCTTGTTTCACATCTGTGTCTGATTATGCCTCTTGAACTTTAAGGCAGCTGTCTTACAGGTTCATTTTCTGTAGGAACGCAGGAAATTACTCAGGAAAGCCACTGACACTACCTACCACTTACTGCCAGATCTCTTTCACTCCTCATGTGAAGAAGCCTATTACCGGGAACTGTTGGCATGCAGCATGGTCAATGGCAGCCTAGCAATTACAGTGGAATTTTTAAAGAATGATTGCAATAGTCCCTAAATGTTACCAATTGATGCGTATCCTCATGGTTTATGGAGCAGTCCCCAAAGACTATGGTCCTTCCCTCCCACCGACAACTAATAAGGGATTATACAAATTACATTGAGATCACAATGGGATTGATTAGGTGTAAGGGAGATAATATATGAAGGAGGATGTAAAGTGATACTTACTTGCAGGTCATTAGCATAGCAAGGGACTTGATTGTTGTAATATTGACTCAAAATGTTGGCATTGTTTTTTGCTGCATGGAGCAACCTTCGAAGTACTGCAAAAATTACTGTTTCACTTTTTATTCCATCTTAATCCAGAAAAACACAAGTGGCTTGGAACAACTGAAACTCATTCCTCGTCTGCTTATTTTCCTGATAAAAATGAATTGAAGGACAAAAGGTGATTTCTTAAGTGCCTTGCCAACAACTATACAGTAATTACTTCCAAAGGGCATGCAGGCCACCAGTGTCGACTTGAATGGGAATTTAGGGCTTCTGATGATATTGGTTGACTCCTCCCTTTAATTCTCAACATACTGCTTTGGGCTATGATCTCATCAGATCTCAATGCTAAGCAAGAGTCAATCATGCCAAGACTTGGATAGGAAGCAGACAAGAACAGGTGTTTCAGGAAATGGTGTTGGTTTATTGAGGTATTTTATTTATTAAATCAATGTCCCAGCAAAGTTCTGCAGTCACTGTGCTACTGAAGTTGCTTTGGTGGCCATATAAACACCAAAGTCCTGTTTTTCTGGTAAAAGAAAATGGTATTTTTTTAAAGCATAGCCTTGTTTACTTGGACATCCTTGCCAGATAAGCTTTGGTAACTTTTCTCATGAGTTTTCTCCTTGATTTCTGTGCTCTGTAGCTATGACAATGCTCCATGATTCAGAAGACAAACAGATCAGAAGTTGAAAATGTTTATATGAAACATTGACGAAATGGATCAGAACGGTAAATTTGTAAGAATCAAGGGATAGCGAGAATCTGTACAGCCAGTGCTGAGTCTGTGCTGGCCACAAACTGGCCACACACAAGGGTTGGATCTGTTTATATAAAGTGTAGTTGTGTGTAGTCATGTGTCTGTGCTGGCATGTAAGCAACAAGTCTTCTGAGTACCGCTGAGTTATCTAGAAGTAGGAGTGTGTGTTCCACAAGAGAGAGAGCCAACAGCATTAATTTTTTTTGAACTGTGTTTTTGTTGTTTTTTCATCATGTAAAAACCCAGTGTTAAGTGAAAGGAAGTGACAAGAATATAAAGAAGATAGAAGTCTCATAGGAAAAATTAAGATCCTCGCAAGCAAGTTCCTGAAATCACCATTGGTACAAGGAATTGAGACAAAGGGGGAGTCGGGAAGAACCTGCAAAAAGTATAAAAACTATATTCCAGCATAAAATGAAGAATCGTTTAAATACCACCATTTTTCTAGAAAGTCACACAGATACTATTTGTTCCAATTCAGGACATAATAAATCATTCAGAGCTTTCAAGTCTTAAATTTTCTTCCTCAGATTCATTGCACTGGATGTCCCTTCTCTCAAACTAATAGTACAAGCAGCCTTTGACGTTGCTCTCAAAATAGATCAGGAATTTTCGATATTTGGTGGACAATGGTGTACCAATAGATGTTTCAAAAGCCAAAAGAGGAGGGTCTGGGGGAGTGCAGGTAGATGAAACTTTTTGATCCAGCTCTGAGTGATGTGTGTTTGTCTGTAAAATACAGCTGGGAGGAGGATGAAAGTGAGCATGCAATTTTCTCCATGAAAATGTAAGGCTAGTTGCTGCGGTGCTGGGGCCTGGCCCTGTGCCTGCTAACCTTTCTGCTGACTTCAGAGAGTGTGGGATGAGTCTCTGACAAACACCTGTCTGGAAGGAAGCACCTGAGAATAAAATTCGGTAACTCAGAAGCTTTAGGTAATGTTGACTGAAATATTGCATTCAGCTCATGGGTCTCATCTGTGAGTAGCTGCAGGCCAGCACACCCATGCTCCGTGCTCCAGCAGGCACCGAGCACTCACATGCCTTCCAGCCTGCATGAGTTGAGGCTGGCGTAAGCCTCCAGCTTGGGAACATATCTGGAGAGCTTAATTCCTTACTGTACCGTGTAATTAGCTGCAGAGATTCATATTCTTGTCAAGATGGGATCTGTTTTCCTGGCTCTTTCTCTTTCTTTGACTTACATCTCCTTTCAGCAGATTTCAGTGCCTATCTCTATGCTAAAATCGGTGCAGACTTGGTCTGGAGAAAGGCAAGTTAGGGCCGTAACCCTGAAGGGCAGCAGAGGAAAGCTGAGGTTTGCATGGCTGGCTTAGCAAATTCCCCTTACCATGATCAGAACTGAAGAGGTATGTGGGGGGAGACCTCTGCAGAGGAGGGAGGTGAAGGTTTCAGGCTACAAAAGGCAGGCAAAAATGGAAAAGATAAGTCCTTTGAACTGTCAGATGATTTGCCTGATCATCTGTGTATAGAACAGAGGAAGGCAAGCCCAAGTGCCCAAAGAAGAGGTCCAGAAGAAAACAATGCTCTTAGCTGACCTGTGTAACAGGTGCTAAAAGCAATAATGGCTCCACTGTTTAGTTTGAAAGTGTGTGTTTAAATCCTCCTCTTCTTAGGTGGTGCTGGGGGCAAGTCCAGGAATTGCTGCTCCCGCTCTACCTGTATGGAGCACCTACACGTTGGCTATGTATATGGTTATGGCCAGTTTCTACAGAGACAGGGGACTCCCATCTCCCTAGCTGGCTGTGGCTGGAAGTGGTGAGCCCTGCTGGGGTGTAAGTAAGGGGAGAGGCATCTGCAAAAGAAAAGAAATCATGGAAGCAGTAACAGTCATCTGGCTTTTAAAGATTTACAAGATTTCCTGAAAGCTAGAGAGCTGTAACCGACCAAGCCTGAGCACTGGACAAATGCACTGCAGTGTTTGGGTTGGGTTTTTTTCCTTTTCTTTTCTTTTAATTTAAAAATTATTTGTTGGAGGGACAGACTAAATTAAATCAAATTGCCAAAAGACCACAGGGGAGCTCTACGAGGTCTTTTTTTATACTGAATACATAAACTTTAGCTCCCATTGGTTGGGCAACTTTGGAGTCTTTAATCTTTGTTGCTGTTTATTTTTCATAGCTGTCACTCTCTGTAATTCTAATTTTTGGTTTTGTTAGTGGAGTCATGAAGTGTCCTGTTGGCTGAGAGGCTGATGCTTGGGAACCTTAAATTGGCTGGCTGAGTCGTGACAAGTGCATATCACTCGAGTCTCCACAAACTCCTCTGCAGGATTTGAAACAGCCTTGACAATTATTTGGCCAGCTGAAAAAGAGACAGTACCAAAATTAATAAAATGTGTTCCAGTAAAGCAATTTCCTTTGCCTTTCCTTGTCCTACTTCCCCACTTTATTTCACCTTTTGTCCCTACAGAAGTTAATTTTAAAATTAAAGAATGCATGCTACATGATACAGCTTTGGGTTTTTAAGTGAGCCTAGAGCAGAAATCAGAGAGGCAGTGGGAATTCAGTTTGACCTCAGCGCTTGCCAAGCATGTAACAAGCACGTAGATGCTGCACAGTCACCCAGGTGAGCTGAAGAGGAAGTGTGACATCGCAGATGGAGCAAGGGTTGCTGAGTGGACCTGGATCCACCAGCTAAGTAGTATGTGAGCTGCCCTCCCTCTGCAGGCTTTGCATCTTGCAGTGCACACCCGCGCTGTCCCGGTGATGCTGCTTTCTCGTAGTGTTTCAAGCTCCACGCAAAAAATGTATTTCAGATTCCTTGCAGAGTTCCCCTCAAGGAAGTAGTCTTACCTAAAAAAATTCTTGTACCTACCCTCACAGACTTGCTGCTACTTATGGGGAGGTGGAAGAGGAAGTGGGGTGCAGGGGGAGTGGGAAAGAGGTGGAGTTGCAGGGGATCTTCTTGGGCTGATGTTCCACATTCCTGACTAAATTCCAAATGCCCAGTAGAGAGGACAAAGACTGGGGATGGTGCTGACTTCACATGTGGGGGGGTTCAGCAAAACTCCCTTGACTGCATTGGATGATGGTGACAAAGAGTAAGGGGGTTAGCAAGTCAGACGGTCTCTGGATCATAGCTTAACAGCGACCTTGATGTTGATCCTGGTAATTGGTATGGACATGCTGTTGGACTTAGGAGCCCAGCCTTTACTTTCAGGAGAGGTTGGTATGGAAGTGCCTGTGTGTTGACTTTTGCAAATGCTAACAAGTCCCACAGTCTCACACTGTTTGCTGTCTGTGTTGGTGCTGTGCTGCTAGGTTTAGGATGTTCCTACTGGTCCAGGAATTAGTAATAGTGTACTAGTATAACAGGCATTTAATTATCACATGGAGCTGCTATGACTGCAAGCAGGCAGAGCCAGAGATGTAAATCTGAATGAGTATCTGAGCCACAAGCGGTGGGTCATTGAAGTCAAATGGAGGTCAGATTCTGGTCCTGGATATCTCTGCATGTATCAGCGTGGTACATCAAATGCTTTTAAATACTCAATGAACTGATGTGTCTGGACAGAAATGAATTCTTGATGTCTGTACCTCAACTCCTGGCCACATCATGAAAATGTTTGCTAGACTTGGTCCATCATACTGAAATGCCTGGCCATCTATCCAGATACAACTGTTAGCCCCCACCTGAGAAAGTATGTCCTCACATTAGAGAGCTGATGAACGTGGTGTCCTGTGTAACTGGAAATCTGCTGGTTTTGCACTTCAACTGCAAGCCTAGCTACTGGCTTCAGCAAATTATCAGCTACTGCTGGTACAGGACAGTCTCACAAAGAGGTCTTTTCCAGGGACATCTAAAGGTCCAACAGCTAACATCTGCACCCAGCTTATAGTCCTGAGCATCTAGTGTTAGGTCAAGCTGGATCCCACATTTGCTTCTGCTCCCTTGTCTGTGTGAAGTAGGCTTGTTAGTTGTTAATTTTCAAACCTACCAAAGCATTTAGGAGTTCTCAAGGAATCAGAGGGTGGACCAACAGAATTCTGGATATCTACAAAGAACCTTTCGCTGAGATTAGTTATTTTTCTTACTTACGCGTCAAACATGCATAGCCCTAGGCAAGCTGTGATGAAGAGCAGGCTGGACAAACAACTAACGCTGCTAATATTGACCCAGAGCTCCATTTAGCTTTGCAGCCCCCTTTAAAAGGAAGCAATCAAAAGAAAGTGCTATGAGATCCTGAAGGCTGATTGTTTGTTTTTTCACATGCTGCTCAGCTTGGGAGGTGAAAATACCCGTCAGTTTGATTTCCTCTTTCTCAGGCAGTGGTCAATTGTTGATGGCTTTGCATTTTCAGTGCTAGAAGGTCAGTGTTGAAATACACCTTCAAAATACCATGAAAAACATGCTGGTTGAAGAAAGTTTTGGACGATTTTTAAAGGGCCTTTTTTTTGCCAGATCACATTGCTGAGCTTTGTTTTAAGATTTTTTTTGTGTAACTGGATTATTCCTACATGTGGTTGTCACTCATCACCTCCAGTGACGCACAAATTGTCTAGCAGGTAATTTTCCAGTCTGAAATCTACAAAGTGGATTTTGCAAAGCTTTTTCAGCATGGTGATGCTTTCTAGACAATGGTATATAAATGCCATTTCCAAGTGAGACTGCTGTTATTATTCCCAGATGTTCCAGTTCTTTAGTTGCCTAAATATAGTTGTTGGTGAGGGGTTTTAGGCTTTCAGGGCAGAAGGTCAGCTTGAAAGGGACTTAGAGTTGTAAAGTAAGCAATTTCTGGATTTTGAGCCTTATCAGCTCTCACTTTGAGTGCGATGGGAAAGCCTTTAAGCTGCTTTTGTCAAGCTTGGGAGATAAAACTGGCATTTCTGGGGTCTATCTCATAGGAAAAAATGCTGAGGTCTGAGTCAGTTTGGGTCACAAGTTCCATTGGTGTAAATTTGCTTCATTGTATTGACATCAGTATAGCTAACGTGATTTGCTCTGTATAGGTGCCGGCAGCATCAGTAGAAGTATTTTAACTTTAAATGGGAAATGTCAGAAATACAGCTGTCTCCCCATCTTGTCATGTGGGGAAAGAGCAAGTGAAGGGATAATGCCTTCTTTGGAGCCATGGCATTCACATCCTTCATTTGAAGAAAAAAACCTAGGCTGACGTGGTGTCAGCAGCAGAACTTTGGATTTCAGCAAGTCTAACGGAAAGCTGCACCCAATCTGATGAGCTGCAGCTTGATCTGGTGTCACACTTCAATATTTATGTACCGAAGGCTCCTTCTTTAATGGAAAATATTGTCCTTTTCCCATCATGACTGTCATGTAGACATCTGTGTTAGCTAGGCTTGCACCTTTGACATATCATAAAAAATGTGCACATTGTTGTTTGATATGCTGGAGCTTAATAACAAGGTATGTGCAGTGAACAGCACTGTAGGAAAAATGGGTTGTGATCTTGTCATTAAAGAAGGCAATGAAAGTGTGGAAAAGTCCCCAGTCTTGGCCAAAGACCTTATTCTGACTCCTACATTAAAAGAGCACTGACTTTGTCATTCTTATGCACCTCATTAAATCTGAACCTGTGCTTTAATTTTACACTTTCTTGTCTCATCCCTTTTTCAGGATCCTTCTTCCTTTTTCATCTGTAGTGGGGCATTCTCTAGTTTGTTTTAATTTTTTTTCTTGTAGATCAGTAACTGGGCCCCTCCCTACCTGACCCTTCCTTCTCCTCTTGCACGTCCCTGTGAAACGAGGCAACTTTTCCCCTATAAACCAAAAAGAGTTATCCAGAAGCATTTGGCAAAATCACTTTCCTTTCAGTAAAAGGTTATGACAATCACTCTCTTTTCTACAGAAAGCACACATTTTCCATGTACTCTATAAATTTCACTTACTTAAGGATCTGACTTCTGTCCAGAAAAAGAATTCTGACAAATTTTTCAAACAGCCCTAATTTTTCTTCATCAGGAATTTTTAACCGGTCCTAATTTTTCTTCATCAGGATTTTATTTTCTCCTCTACCGTTTCTCTTTCTATAGCCTCTTGAGCAAAATGAGATCCCAATAAACATTTGAGTACTAGATGAACTTTCCAACCTATGGTATTTATGTGGATTAAAAATAAGGTGAAATAAGTTTGCTGGTGCCCTATTTTTGACAACTCTCGCCTAGACGCTTACTTTATAGGTCAGTAAAAGCCTTGTTATGTATTTGCAGAGTCAGCAGAAAAAGCTGGCTTTCCTTATAGCCTGAATGAGTGCAATCCTGCAGCTCTCTGAAGTCACTGAGATAAAGACCAGGCCCTGAGAGAGAGCGTGAAAAATACACTAAGTGCACAGCTCTGGCCCTTGGATACATCAAAATCTTTTGAAGCAAGTGACAGAGGGAAAAAAAGAGAATCCTGTGCCTCCATCCAGACCACGCCAGGCAGCTCAGCACTGGTCTCGGCTGTAAATGCTGCTGTCAGGGATGAATTCTGGAGTGTCCTCATCACATCAGAACATGCAACACCCATGTCCGAAGCCCTGACGGTGAGGCCATCTGAGAAATGTGCCAGACTGGGGAATGAGGAAAGGCTGTAGGGCTTTTTCTCCCCAACAGAGGGCAAGGTTCTCCACCCTTTCTCTGCCTGTGGGATGTCAAAAGGTGTCTGTATATGCAAATATTTTTAGGTCGCTCACTTCCTTCTAGCAGGTATCGAAGGACCACAGGTTTGATCACAGTGTGGGTTACTCCTGTAATACTTGCAGGGTATTGTGTAGTTTTCAGTCTGTCTCTCTTTATCTTGCCTGAACAGCCTAATCTGGTTTCACCAGGTTTCTTTTTCCAGCTTGAGCTTTTTCTCACTCACAGGGTATTGTTGCTGAGGAGAGCGGGGAGACAATCAAGTAGGATAATATAACCCAAACCTGGGAAATGTGTGTAGTTTGTTTTAAACAGACTTATTCCCTGGGAGAAGAGCAGTGCTTAGTCAGTAAAACAGTTTCTAGGGTACACAAGATGAAAAGAATTTCTCTATGAGAAGATTTCTGGTAATTTAATTACTACTAACTACCATCCAGTGCTGCTAGCGGAAATGGTTGCAGTTTTCAGCTAACTTGCTCTGAAGACTGAATGGGGCATGAGAGTAAATTTAATATATTTTGCCTTAGTGATTAGTGTTTGTGTTCAACTTTGCAGCCTTTAATGGGAGCTCTGTGGCTGCGTGCTCTCTGGTAGCACTGGTTTCCATGACAGCTTCTGTGTCAACTATTTTTCACACATGCTTTATGACTTATTGTACAGCACGTGTTGTTTAGTTTCACAGCCCGTGCTACGGTTTTCAGGAAACCTGTGACTCTTTAACATCTACATTGCAAGGAGCAATCGCCTGCCATGAGGAATGAGAGAACAATGGGCAATCCGTATAGGAAAGGTGGGGAAAGCACGCTGGTATGTTAGATATTTGGATTTGTCACATCAGAATACAGCTGGCAGGAGTGACAGGCTCGGGACCATCTGTGAGGCCTTGGACTCTAAGGAGCTGATTGTCAGTGGTGGTTTTCTGTCACTTTGTGAACTCACCAGCATTAGATTTTCAAGCTCCATCACATTCCCCAAGCCCCTCGTCAAGTGCTGCCTGAGGGCTCCCTCCCGTGTCCATGCTTGCTTTCTTCCCATGCCCCATCCGTCCTGCATGAAAAGCTCCTCGCTCGTGCCAGAAAGACATTTCTAAAAATACCCAGGGAGAACTGTGCTAGGCCGGGCACTTCTACGCATGCCTGTGCTGGGTCAGCCTTGCTACCCTGGCCGAGTTCTCACCATGCCTGTGCTGGGGAACCTCTTCTGGGAGCAGGAAGATGCCCAGCCTTGTTCCTCTTCCCCCAGCACGTGGGCAGCTGGGGAGGAACAGCGGCTGCAGCTTCTTTTGGGGGGTTCCCCTGCTGAGAGCCTCCCACTGTGAACCCACGGCAGATGGGGCGGGCGGGAGCATGTGGCTGCATCCCTGGCTGCGGCTTCCTTGGAGATGGTCTGTGCGTGAGCAGGGCATAGGCTGCTCCGCCTTGGCACCGCTGAGAGCGTCAAGAAGTTTCTCTCTGAGAAGGATATACCAGAGGACAGAGGCCAACGAGAATTGCCTGAACAGGATCTGAGGAGAGTAAAAAGTCAAGCCTGCACTGATGCTTTGAGCCCGGGCGGGTGTACGTGCTCTGCCTGAAATAGAGCAGCCGGAATTGGAAACGGTCCTTTGGCCAAGTCCCTCAGAAAGGAGCTTTCTGAAGCGGCATGGTGTGCTCGCCGTGAGGTGGCGGTGGCCCTTGCTGGGTCGGAAGAGAAAGCCTGCCACTGCCTGCTGCCTCCTTCTGAGTAACGCCCGGCAATTAATGCTGCGGCAGGAAATAGGTGGGAGATTAACAAAGGGTTTGTGGCTGAGCGGATTGTGTGGCCCCGTCAAAAGGAGCTGTAATTCCCACCCAGTTTGATTATTTCTGCCATGGACTAGCTCTGTTACTTGCTTCCCCTTTCAAATAAGGTTAACACCTTCAAAAATTCGGAACTTGCTGGAGACTTGGAGTCTGCTGGAGACAGCGGTTTCCCCCTCCCCTGGGGCTTTCTGCACAGTGTTAGGAGTTGGCAGGGTTCAAGGATGGAAGGGGTCCTGGTCTTTAGACTGAGAGGGGGACAGAAAGATAACTGATGGAGAGCAGCATTCCAGCCTGGGATGGGCTCATTTGTCATCTGCCAGGTACCTGCTAGATCTTGCAGTCCCTGGGAGAGAATTTGTTAAAAAATGAAAAGCCTTGGGTGTCTGAAGATCAGCTGAGCCTGATGCAGGAAATTTTGTATACCTGGCTAACCTCAGATAATTTGAAGGAGCAGAGGTTGCAACATAAACCACTTAAAAGCCAAAATCCAGCCAGGAACCGTTTTACACCCAAAACTGTGGCCTCTTCCCTGGTGCCGATAAAGCCCTGGTTTTGTGTTCCCCACCTCCCATGCCGCTGGACTTGCTGCTGGCCCAGCTCCAGAGGAGAGGTGCAAAGGCTTAAAACACGGTGTGTGTGCTGCCTGGCAGCTTGTAACGGGGAGGTTATACCCTGGCGTGCTGAGGGGAGGGTCCGACGCCTTCTCTTCTTGGGGCAGCTGGCAAGGTGCTGCCCCATGTGGGTGCCGGGTGGGACGTGGCGGGGTTGCTACTGGCAGCACTGTTGGAAAAACACAGGATTACCTCAAAACCCACCTGTATAAGATGCGCAGGTCTGGAAAGAGGAGAGAAGGACAGACGTCTCAGAAAGGAATGGTGTGCTGGGGCTCTGAGGCTTTGGGGCAAAGCGGCATCATGAGGTGGGGTGTGGGGGAAAGGAGGGGTGAGACTGGCGGGACAGGGACCGCTCATGGGAACGCCTGCGTGTGGGAAGGAGGGAGGTGTAAGACGGAGGACCGCCGGCAAGGGGGTGGGGGCTGTCTGGAAGCGCTGTGCAAAGCGGGGTGGCCTGGCGCGTGGGAAGGGAGCAGGGGCTCCTTGTGCACGCGGTGGGTTCCTGAGCGGGAGCAAACTGGGATGAAGCACTCACCAGAGCTGGGCTGAGGCCAGCCGGCAGCCGGGTGGGAACGCAGGCTGCTCTGGGCTCGGGCAGCGCGCGGCTGCGGGGCGGGAGGGAGTCTGTGAGCTTGGGGGGCTGCAGGTCTGCAAGGAGCAGGTTGTGGCAACAGTGTGGGAGCAGGCTCATGGCCTCAGAGCCCTTCTCCTTGTGCTTCATTTCACTGTGTCTTGTCCTCAGGGCAGTTGGCATTGCAGTCACAAACTGTATGGGGCAGACCCCCCTTGACAGCTGGGCCGGGGAAGCTCTATTGACCATCTTTGAACTCAGGTTGGGAGCCCAAAATCATGTGTGGCTGCAGCTCCACCCAGACAGCTGTTTATTTTTGAAGCAGCTGGGAGATGCTGTGAGAGAGGTGGGTAAAGTTCAGCTGGGATTATTTTTAATACCCTGTGTCTAGAGGGAAATTCAGAGTTCAATTTGTTTAGAGCTGCTTTTTCCATCCCAAACGTGTCTGCTTACATTGCGTGGAGTTCCTGCCATTTTCTGTACCTCCCCATCCATTTCCACTCTCCCCTTTTGGCTGCTCCTCAAAATGCTCAGTTTGGGGCCAAGCCCCCGCAGCAGGCAATGCACCGTGCCTGGTCAGCAGGAGGACCCAGCCCCATGCCCCTCCGTATTCTTCTGAGCTATCTTTGTGGCTTGTTCCCCATCTGCCGTGCAGGATGAAATCTACCTTCTTGCAGGCAATTCATCATCGTACTCGGTGACAACACAAAGCTCTCTTCTTGAGGTATCTGAGTGTGTCCCCTGGCTGAGATACTACTTTACGCAAAGCTTGGGGAATTAAGCTGTATTACTGTATTTATATCGGGCTGTAGCTTTGCTTGGACCCTCTGCCAGGCTCCAGAGCGAGTCAGTAAGCGTGGAGTCAGCAAGCGGGCTGGGCTGAACAGTGGAGGATCTACACTCATCTCCTCGTCCTGCCTCCAGCCGGCGTGTGACTTGGGTTGACGCACTTTGGCTACTCTTGGCCTTTGGTTCCCCATCTGTAAAGTGAAGCTGACAATACTGTCCTGCCTTTTAGGGACGCTGAGGAGATAAAGACATCAATGTTGGTATTGCTTGCTATTACTTGCTATACTTGCTGTTACAGAGAGCCAAGTAAATAGTAGCTGGGGGTTGATGGAGAACCAGATTTTCCCCTCACTCACACCTCCACCTTCTGAAGCCGTTTGGATGTCACCATGATATTTGTAAGCACCCGAGTGTGTGTGTATGTGTGTGCGTGTGTGTGACACTACAGCATCTCTCTTACTGGATTCAAAACAGATGTTGAGATGACAATTTGATCCCCTCCTACTCTGGTTGAGCTGAGTGGGTGGAATCTGGACTGTAGCTCACACCAGAGTGTCCGGCCAAGAATCTCCAGACCTTTCCCTGACATTAACAGGACCCCCTGGAAGTTTGGGAAACGTTTCTATATCAATGTGCAGCTGGAGAAGCCAAAGCACATGAAACAGAGTGGGCTTGCTCAATGTGGAAGGACAAGCTGGAGCACGACGTCCGTAAGCCTCTCTTCCCTGGCCAGACCACTAGATGGAGACGTCCCTACCAGATTTGTGAAAAATGCAGGTATTTATGAAAATATATTTGCCAGTGGTTTCTCACGGACCTTCCAGTGAAAGCACAGACATTCTCCCCACTGGTTTCACAATGAGTCAGATCTGGACAGTGATATGGGAAGGGGCTTCTTGGTTTAGTAACAGGGTACCAGGAGCAGCTTTTAGAAGGATTGTTCATTTCGAGCCGTCTCCGTTTACCGAGTACCCTCGCTCCCGTGCTGGGAAGTATTACAGCAGAGTGGGTCAGAGCTTCCAAACATCTTGCTCACTAGTGCACAAGGGTGCTCTGCTACTCTGCGAATAACAGGGAGTCCAGAGGTGACCATGCTTACAACAGCAGTGTGTGCAGCTCTGACACCTCTGTGGCACAGTGGTGGTGATACCCCTAAGGCTTGGAGCAGCTCATTTTCAGCCACCTCCACCTTGCATATGGCAGCTTGCTTCGTTCTGCCTCAGCACAGAGGATCGTAAATATGGATTAGTCTCTGTCCAGAAACTTAATTTTGCGTAGACAAGAATTCTTCAGTTTGGAGAGGGGAAAAAGAAAGCAAGTATGACTCTGACTTCAGCTGTGCCTGGTGGCTGTTATATCTCACCACTTTAATGTATATTTGACCTTACTTGCCTCTGCTCTCTGCACTCAGTCTTCAAGCAGAAGGATATTAATGATATTAATGACTTTGACTTCAATCCAGTTCTCCCTTCCCCCTTTCCCCCTTTTTCCCAAGTCCTGTCAATGAGGTCAGACATAAACTCTGAATCAGTGTCCAGTCAGACACTGGTATGTCTCTCCCTAATGTTCTGCAGAGCTTCAGGCTGAGATGGTTGAGGTTGCTGTGAGTCACTGCAAGAGGATCTGCAGCTCTGTTCCTTTGAGGAGCAAATGCTGGAGGTGCTCTGCCTCCTGAAGCCCAACAGCAAGTGGTGGCAAATGTGCAAATTCTGTCTGTTCTTATGGAAGGTGAATCTTATGTGCACTGAATCACAGATGTTAGAAATACAGAGGGTGCAGGTTAGCCAAGCCCACCTGCTGCTGGCCTGTGGCATGCTGTGGCCCAGCTCTGAGAGCGGCTGGTCCCCAGAGGAGGAGTTGTAACAAGTGTATGGCTTCCAATACCTGGTTTGGCTACACACCCAGTAGCTACATCTGATTTCACAAAAAACAGGAAAATAAAATATATTGCTCCAGAAGCTCAGATCCCAGGGTCTTATACGCTAGGTGAATCGTTTGTTGCCCTTTGCAGTACAGAAGGTTCAGGACACACAGTTTTGCTGTCCTGAATTCTGATCTCATCTGGTTCAGGGCACAGGCACTTGCCCATGACTGCATACACGCGTGCCCACCACCAGATCCAGCGCAGCCCGCTCGCTGGTACAAAGTGACAAACTGTGACTAAATAAAGGAAGCAAGTGAGGGATGGAAAAATTTGGGAAGGTGCTGTTTTAGGGAATACAAGCATTCAGGAAAGTGTTTGGGTGTTACGTTTAGTTTTGCTCTTAAGGCAGGGGGAGACTTCTCTAAAATTGATGCCTGAGACTTGAGATTAGGGATCAGGGGCTGTGCAGCCCATTTCCCTAGCCAGAGGTGAATGGGTGTTAGTGGAGGCACACAAAATGTCCCACAGGGTTGGGCCACTGCCAGCATGGAGCTTGCTTTCACTGACACGTTAGCTGGAGATCCTTTAAAGTCATTGACATATCTGGATGTGATGGAGACCCCAACATCAAATCTCTTCCCTACTGGTTACCTTTTTGCTGTAGTCTCATGAAGGGGTGAATTTGCCAAAGGAGAAGATACGGCTCAAAGGGCTGCAGCTCCCCTCCACCCCAGCTCTGCTGACTAATGCAATGCTCGTACTGGAAGACCAGTCATAAAATGGCATATCTTCCCCCATGTCCAGCTGAAGACAGAACACATGCTCAAAATGTCTATACCTCTCCTTTTTTGGAAATGGCATGTAATTCACAGCTTTAAAATGCTAGCTGGAAATTTGTTAGGCTTTTTTTTCTTCTTTTTTTTTTTTTCCCTGTTGACAATGCCCGTTGGCAAAAGTCCATCAAATAACAGATGAAGTGATGAATGCATCTGGAGTTCAGCTCTAGGACTGAAGTTCCCCCTGTGTTTGCCTTTGAGTCCTAGGGGTACATACATGTCTGTAGGAGGAGTAATATTCCATAAAAGGAGCAATATCTCCCCAGCTTCTGAGGGATCTTAAAGTGCTTTGAAGCTTGGAAATAAAAGAAAATAATGTTCAGAAATTACTTTCACCACTGTTGAAATGCAGCCCCACCTCTGGGACACATCAGGAAGCCTATTTACTGACAGGGTTGTGCAGAAAAGCAGGGTGCAAAGGGAACTGAATCACCAGCAGGAATGTGGAAGGGGCCAGACAGCACTTCCCTGATGATTACGTGGCCAGGATATCAGTGTTGGTGTCATGCTACTCACATGTATCAAAAGATCACCAATAGCACAAGTACTGAGGACTTTATTGGCCAAAAGAAGGTACTTGCAGTGGCAGAAGTCTCTTAAAATTGATCAGAATCCTGTAAGTCTGATGAAAAATCGGGCTTTGCTCTTGATTTGTGTTAGAGTTGGGGCAGTTCAGCTTTGCAAGAATAGTAATTCAGAAATTATTTGGGAAAACACATTCACTGTTATATCACCCTCCTTGGATCCCTGCACATCCATGTTGGGCATTTCCAGAAATGGGGTCACTTGGGAGACATGAATAGATCTGAACATACAGTGGTCCTGCTGCAGCAGGGCCATAGATCTTTTTTATTCTCTTCTCTTAATTTCTAAACAGGACTTTCCAAAATGCTGTCAAATTAGGAGTTACTGGCAATCTCCTCAAATCTCCTTGTATTGAGCTCAAAATCCAGGGACAAGGTGTATTAAAACCTCAGAGTATGACAGAACGTGTCCCTAAAGTCCTGTCTGTTAAGGAGGTATTAATCACTACAGAAAAAGACTTTGTGACTGAGGCTTTAGAAGTGAGGAAAGAATCATGGGTCAGAGCAGTAGAAGAGAGGGACTGGAGTCCTGAGTTCAATGCTCAGCTTTGCTGCTGGCCTCTGAAGTGGCTTTGAGCAAGTCCCTGTCTTTCACTGTGCCTCATATGTCCCCCCATCCCAAAATATTACTGACTTCATCTCTAAAATGTTTTGAGTTTGAGGTATGATCTGAGTGTTGTTATTCACTCTCTGGTGGTACCGGAGTTTCAGAACAATCTCTTAATATAAACACTCACCTCATCAGGTTGAAAAGAAACTCTCTCTCAGTTTTCCCACTGGGTAATAAACTATTACACTTGTTGGGTTTTAAGGTAAAAATTAATGATTTCCTTCCTGTTCCTAAGGAGGTTCTACTTCCGGAATCTGGTAAATTCTTTTCTTAAACATTCCATGTAAATATAATTCTTTAAAAAAATAATACGCATGGCTTAAGTCATTGTAAGCACAATGGTTATTGTATATAAAAGAATTGGGGCAGTATTTTATAACTAGGTAAGTGCTATATTTAAGATACTGAATAAATCATGTTCAAATTTGCTGATGTTAAAAATGTCAGGTGCCCCCAGGGAAGGTGAAGAGGGTGTGCTAAGGGCCACTAGTGGCTGAGGAGCAGTCTCATAGAAGTATTGCAATACAATATGGAATTCATTTTATTAAAAAAAAAAAAATTGAACATTGTTTCATCGTTTCCTGCACTTGCAATCCCAAAGACTTACATTGTCCTGATCTGTGCTGTAGTCCTGAAGGACTTTCAAGGATCCTTCATAGGAAGCAAACTTTTACTTATTGTTTGCAGTATTATGGAGGGCATTTGGGGTGTGGGAAGGACATTCCTGGTAGTAGATTTTCTGGAAGCTCCACCTGGCCATTCTGGCCACCTCTTTGGTGAGGAAAGCCCTTTTCTATTGAAAACCTGGGCACCTTACATAAGATGTCAGCATGGAAAAGCCTCAGGGAATGTCAAAGTTGTTGCATAATATGTAGTCCATGCTGAAAGAGAGACCATGCTGTGGGGGCCGGGTTCCAGCTTCAGAGTGAAGCCAGGCCTGGGTTTCTCCCTCAGAGAGCAACAAGATCTAGCCCAAGAGAATGGGAATTAAGACCAAAAGTCAAATATCTGTGCAAGGAGGGGAGTGTTTCATGACTCTCCAGGGGCCCTTTGGCCTGGACAGTGGGTATGTGTGGTGCAGAACATTCATTGTGCAGACTAGCTCTGTGGCCCAAGTCAGTGGTGGTTTTGTTTCTGGAGAGCTATGCAGTCACTGATATTGGCCACAATGGCTGAAGTTATTTCAGCATTGTCTATGGACAAAAGGATCCCAAGGGAACTAGATGCTAACTCCCAAAGGACCCACTACTTGTGTGACTTCGCAGTGGTGTGGCACAGGACTACTGGGGCTGCTGGGCTGCCTGCCAGAGACTGAGAGAGGAGCTCTGGGGTCAGCAACCCCCAGATGAGTATCTCCATTAGCAACTGAAATACTGTGGTGTGTCTTCTGGTGGTGTGAATGACCCCTCTGTGTGAGCTCAAAGCATGCCACAGTCTTTGTACTGCCTACAGAAGACACAGCCTTTGCTTGAAACTTTGCACCTGTAGCCCTAGGACACACTGCTGTCTGAAAATTACACTGGAAACAAGGTTCACAGCTTTCCATTTAGCTTGAACATCCCAGCCTAGTCTTTTCCATGGACTTGAACTATATTAAATAGTATTTGGTGCCAGAACTGGCTCTGTCCTGTTCTGTTCAGCATATATGTCTCTCATTGTGTCTTGCGGAGTTGGGCATTCATGCCATCCAGGGCAGCTTGAAAGACTCATCCTTACAGAGGTGCTTTGGTTTTATTTCATTTCTAAATGAAATGCTGCAAAAACAGTGTTTGGGATTGTAATCATAAAGCATCAGTGGAATTAAGTTGTTAGAAACACTCCATTCTTTAAATAGAAAGCCCACACTCATCTGATGTGCAGTTGGCATCACTTCTTAAAAGGATGAACTTTGACACAAAATTATGAACAGGATTAGGGCATATGAAACTTTCAGTTTAGAGTGAGTCCAACCTAGGCTGTAACCAAATCTGAAATACTTTTTTGTATGAGTAACTCTTACTCACCCAAGGCACTTCAGTGGCATTGCTAATGTGATTATGGGCTGCAAAATTGAGTGTCATGTATGTGATTTGTAATTTGTGGATGGACCCCCCAGGAAAAATTTCTTCTTGTTTAACTTAAGTCTGGCAAGACCCTTTTGCTTCAAGAAGGAGACCAGACCACAGAGGGAACTGGTGCAATAATTGTGGGCAATCCCCATCACACATGGTTGCATGTTAACAGCCCATTACTACGTGCATCACTAACCTTTGGGTGCTGGGCTGGAGAGGCGCCTGGAAAAAACAATCAGGGATTTCAATTAAGAGGCACTTAGCATGGGGAAAATAATAGGGCTTCAGCTTATGTAATAATGCACAGCAACTTTGAGTCAAGGCTGATAGATGTTTTATGAGTTAGGATCTAGAATTCTTTAGTGTTTCCAGGCAATTAGCAGCTCTACTGTAAATCATAGTAGAAGTGCTTAGAGAATCCTAGCAGTTGGTCACAAGAGGACACCCTCCAGGTTACAGCAGCAGCGATGCACAGAGCAGCAACATCTCTCTCCCCTGCAGCTGCCTCCTGCACCGCATTACCGTTAGCTGCCTGGTGCAGGTACAGGACAAGGAGGGTGCCCCTGGCACTTCCTTGAGTGACCACTTGCCCTTGCTGGTGGCATGTTCAAGGTCTAGTCTGCTTGTGCTTGCTCTTCTCCCAACTCATGCACTGCTGAGCTTTCTGCTGGGAGACCCTGGCCTCCGAGCAAAGCTGAAGAGCTTGAGGGTGTTGAGTCACAGGCACCCATGGATGCAGCTGGAACGGGTGGAGAAATTGCTGTCCTCAGCTGTTTGTCTCATCCCTATCTTGGAGGTTGTTTCCAGCACATCTGGAAAAGCCTTTAAGACATCAGGCAGTAAACTATTGTAGTTCAGGAACAGTTTCACGAGCAGTTAAGCCGCCCATGCTTCAGTGGCAGCAATCTCTGAGAGAACGAGGGGGTGGAAAGGTGGGGACGGGTAACCCAATCAGCCACCCCAACCCGTCTGCTGCTGCTTGTGAGTGAGGTCTCCCAGCTCTCACCACAGGCGTCGGGGATGGTGGGGGATATAAAGACATCTCACTAAGATTACTTTCTGCATGCTTAACCTCAGCTGGCAAAACATCTAGGGACTGTCAGTACACGTAAGAGCAGCCTCTAAGGGTTGGTTGATTGAGTTGAAGGTGATTAGGAATCCACAGCACGTGTTTTGCATTGTGAACCATTAGGTCAAGGCACTGGCTGTGTTTTTTGGGGATAAAAGCATGTTTTTACTTAGTGTTGAGGACATCTACAGTAGTTCTATATTGTATATCTATATATTCTTCTCTCCTCCTCCCAATCCCCTGCCTTACTGAAGGGTTCAGTGACTAAGCCACAGGAATATCACTAGACAAATCTTGGAGGACAAACTCTGTGAAAGGCAGAGAACCTAATGTGTAAGCCTTTAAAAAATGATTAAATTTACAAAAGTGTTTGTAATCAGATTTGGCATGGATCTGTTTTGTGCCCAGTCACCCTGGAATCTGCTTCCCTGAGCTGCTTCTCTGCAAGTGGGTGTGGAGATGAGTGAAGATGGAAGGTTCATGAGAAATTGCATAATGATGTGGACATATGTAGTCGCATGACAAGTCTTTCCTTCTGCCTCCTGAAGGTACAACAGGAAAAACATGACTCTGAATTGTCTCTTGCCTATTAATACAAAAGTGCCATTCTTTCCTGTTGCAGTTCAGCTTTACAGGTGTCTGACTTGGGGCAATCTTGATTCAAATTGCCAGGATATAGATTTCACATGAGAATGTAGCTATAAAAAAGTATTGACTTAAAGGCACTGGTGAAAGTGAATTAAAATGGCATTCTTACACAAACACAACAGAACAGCCCCGTGGTACTTTTCATTCTCGTTCTCTGTTTGCTTAGGATAATAGGAATATTATGGACAGCAGATTGTCTCCCCATCATCATGTTATGTCTGCATTTCTGTTGTAAACCCCATTTTGACCTTCCCTCTCTGAGGCTGTAGTTTCATGAGAGCTGGATTAAATTGCCCTGGCTTCATGCCACTCTTTTCTGCCCCCAATATGTCTTCCTTCTCCCTTTCCTTTGTACCAGCACAGCTCTTTGGATGTCCCTGTGGAGGAGTGGATTGGGGAACTGATCAGGATTAAACATCAGATATTTTTTTCCTGGGCTAAAAACCTCCTCTCTGCTTTCACCAAAGCTTTCCTTTATCCAAGTTCAACATCTTGGATAGATGCTGCGCAAAAATTGGATGTTTTCTCTCAAGGGAAATCCTCATATATCACCATTACTTTTCATTCCAAGTTGGGAGAAAGAGACCAAATAACTCTTTTGTTTCCCACTGAAAGTACCCTTAGGAAAAACGTGGAATGAAAAACCTCAAAGCGGATGAGGGGTGCGGTCTGCAAAGCATTCGGGTGTGCTGCACCCCGCACTGTGAAGCAGCCCGGAGGTGCCAGGGCCAAAGGCAAAGGAGCATTAAACTGACTTGACGCAGAATGCTCCTGCTCGGCTGGCCGGGACAAAATGTTTTGATTTCAGCTTACGGAGACCAAAATGGAATAGTCAGCGCTCAGTTAACTGCGGGTGGATTACCTGTGTTGAAAAAGAACCTTTTTTTAACATCGTATCGTACGAACAGCTGGATCTGGAAATGAAGTTTGTGGCTTTTACTTGGCCACCGAGAAGCCTTGCTGCCATGAAGTACATTGCTGTGCTTAATCGCAAAATTGTTCAATCTGTCTTCTGATTACCTACAATTGCAGTGCTTTTTGCAGCACTGCTAAGTATCACGGTATCTGTTTACTCTCTTTTAAAGCCCAGCCTATGGGAATGGGGTGACTGAGAGAATTTCGGGTCTTCTTAAAATATATAAATAAGCCATGATAGTACATGAATAGAATACGAGGGGAACTCCAAAACAGGAACTTAAACATTTGTGTCAGAAGGAAGATGAGTATTTAATTGTTTTTAAATGTCCTAGTTCTTGGAGGGTGGAGCAGAAGGAATGTCTCGGTCTGATTTTGATCACCAGGGATATCAGTAATAATTCGTGACCCGAGGAGGACAATGTGACTTACCAGCTAGCTGAAGAAAGGTTCAGATGTACACAGAGGTTAGTGTGTGGTAGTACAGCAGTGCATGTCAGCCCAACTGTAGGGACTGTGTGTGTGTCTCTAGTCCTGAAGTGGAAAATGTGATATCATTTCAGTTAGCGTAGCCCCCAGAGAAAGAGGATATTGAGCTAAAATTAACAGATTCATAGTTCATGGCCAGAAGGGACCATTATGATAATCGATCTGACCTCATGCATAACAAGGGTCACAGAAACTCACCCAGAAATTCCTTCAACCACACTATAAATTGTACCTTTTTTTTTTTTTTTTTTTTTAAGATATGCACTCTTTAAATAAAGGCTTCATGTGATGAAGAATTTACCATGTTCAGTTTTTCCTACTTGGCTATCCCTCTGGTAAAGCCTGCAAGCTCTTAACAGAAGAATTAAGTTTATTATGATAAGAATTAAGTTTATTTCTATGTTGTTTTTGATTTTTTAAATTGAAATTTCAGATAGGAATATTTAGAACTGTTTTTCATCTTTATTTATGGGACATAAAATATTTTTGTCTAGCACTGGAAATATACATGATTGCATCATGCTTGCATCAAGCAAACATTTTTGCTGTGTTTGATGGTGGAGCCATAGCAGATTTACAGTGGCCAAGTTTGATATTAAAATAAAAGTGTAATAAGCGTATGCTTAGGAAGTCCCTGGAGGCTAATATGGCCAGCATGAGTGAATTTCTGAGCCAGTTCATGGGAACCTTGTAATGAAATTGGCTGGAAGGGGAAAGTGAAACAGAGAAAGAAATCACCCTTTCTGGGGAAGTCAGGTTCACGTACCAAGGGTAAACCTGTACTACCAATGGGCTCGAGTATATTGTAAGAAAGTGAAGGGACTGTCATGGAAGTGTAAGAAATCACAAATTTTAACAAACTAGTGAAACAAAGTGTAGCGGTTTACAAACAGAAATATGTAGCACTGATTTTGAGTGTATTTACCTGCCTATTTCATAGCCAGCACATGAGGCCAAATATGCATCTACTGCATCAGAGGTGAATCTCATCAGTAATTTTTATCTTGACAATAGTCTCTGAGCTTTGAAGATTTTTTCAGCAAGACCCTCCAAACCCAAAAACCCAATCCCAAGCCAAAACCCCAAAGTTAAATGTGAAAACACATCATAAGTTAAAATGACAGGACAGCATCACTGCAGCTGGGCTGACATCTGGGTCCCGTGGAAAGTCATCAGGTGGCTGCACCCACTTGGGTCCTGGCTTTTCTATGGACTCATAGTGTGACCTTGGACATGGTGCCCAGTCACTCCATGTCTGGGTGCTGCTTTGGTGACAGCACACCCTCTGATTCATACGTTGAGCCCTGGTTTAGGTGCTTCAGCTAGCTTGAAGCAGCGTGGCTCAGGAAGGAGTTTCTGCCTCAGAGCTCAGCGTGCCCTGGGAGCGCAGCGGTAACCCGCAGGGAGCGGCGTTTGGCCTGGGTCACGTTGTTGGTCATGCCTGACCGGACCAAAGCGGGATCAGATCTGTCTTTGTTACGCTGCAGTCACAGAGGAGACTGCAGTATAGGCATTGGGCTCTTTTGAGTGCTCAGACAGCAAAATATCACGGGGCAGGGATAACCTTTACAAGATGCTTGTGCAGTGCCTTGCACAATGGGGCTCCAGGCTCAGCTGGGGCTATAGACACAAACCTAATCTGAATAATAACAGCTTGGAGTACGAATTTGTTGGTGTCTGTGAATCAGTGCTACGCAGGGAGGGGTTCATCTTCTTGGTGACTTGCCTCATCTCCCGAGGCTGAGAGAACAGCGAGGGCTCATCCCAGTGAAGTCTCATTTCTGACCACAGGATGTCAGCTGCACCATCTCCCATCCCCTCCAAAAGAACACAAGGGCTGGAAAATAACCCAGTGTTAAACGGTATCACAGTGCTGGAAGCCTTTTCCCGCTCCCAATTTTATGACCTTAATTAACACAAGCCAATCCATAAATCAGATCAACACCAGAAGATAACCATGAATCATGCAGAAGGCAGCTTTAATAGGAGCCTAATCCCCTGAAGAAGTGGACACTACTGTCATTTTAAGTGCACGTGTGAGGTTGAAAGGGAACAGATGTCCAACTGGGGCTGCTGCCATCAAGGGTAAGTCTGCAGGGCTGTTGGATTTCCAGAGTGAAACCTGTTTTGACATCTTAATGGCAAGAGTGTCTGGCAGCGGCCGATGGAGTGGTGATAAACGCTGCCTCCCTCCCTGGGTGATTGCCGGGCAAGGTGGGGAGGCTCTCGGGTTCAGCATGTCTGGCAGAGCACCGTCACCACCTTGCTGGGGTGCTGAGTGGGTCAGGGTGAGAGGGGAGGAAAGCTGCAGCAGTGACTGTCTGGAGAGCATGAGAAACTATAGGGGAAATGTAGATGGAAAGGAAGAATTTCAGGCTTTCCCACCATGGTTTCGACCGGTAACTTGCCAGCAGCCCGGCGCAGGGTGCTTTAGTGCAGCGAGGGACGACAGCAGGAGCGGCAGCCCCTGGGCTGGCCGGCCCCTGACGACAAGCCCCCCGTGTGTGGGGTGGCTGGTCTTCCTGCAGGGCCCTCCGTGGCTATTCCAGCTGAGAGAGGCAGCAGCCCGTAATTAGGATACCAGCGCTGCTTTCAGTTTCCTGTTCCCTAACTTGAGTATCTGCTGGTTGAGTGTGGTTCTGCTTTGAAAAGTGAGGCAGTGAAAATGTGCCTTGGTTACTGCTGCACAGAAAGCCCCAGTCCCCTGTACCCCTTTACCAGGAGTGCGCTTTACCCCCTTTACCGGGCATTTTCCCTGCAAATCCAGCTGGAATCTGAGAGTCGAGCTGGCTGACATCTTGCACAAATTGATTACCGGCAAAAACGAGCACAGACAGATTACGCTCCTTTGTCCCAGTTTTCTGAGGTGGCTTTTCCTTGTTGTTCCTGACTGAAACTTAATAGGCAAATCTCATGCCAGCACGTGAGCAGGAATAGACTCCAGGTTGTCTGCTCTTGGGCGAGCTAACTCACCAGCACACTTATTTTACGTCTTTGGTTCTGTGGGGCTAAGGGAAACAGTAAAGTGGAAATGTATTCTGGAGTGAACTGATGCAGCTCTGGTTTTCCCAAGAGGCAGATCAGATTTTGCAGACAATCATCACCCCTCTAACAAAGGGTAACTGATGGGCCTGAAGAGGGACATCGGAGAGCAAACTCTTCCAGTTCTGGGACTGTAAGACCTTTCTGCACGATCCTTCACGCAGATGCCTCTGTCTGTCTCAAACAGAGGCCATGAGGAAGCTTCTCCCTTGTAATCAGTGTCTTGGTGCTCTGTTCAGCAGATGTGGAGGGTGTCCAGCTCCTGCTTTTTCTAAGCCACAGTCAATGACGGACTATAACTGGAACAACGGACAGGAACCGGTATTACAGGTGGGGACTATTCCAGTTATTCCATCGGGGTCTTCCTAGTATTCTGCGTATCTCTGCTATTCAGCATGTTTCCTGCCCATAGCTATGCTACTCTTGGGGGAAGGAGAGGTGGAAAAGAGAGAGGATTGGGTATGGTGTATCGTGAGAGCACTGAGCTCTGACGTCCTTGGGTCTTCACAAGGGGCTGCTGTGACCTTACTCCACGAAGCGTTTGTTGGCTTCATGAGAGAACAAATCTCACTGACAGCTGAAGGATGAATATCACTTAGGGCTGGAGCAACAAGTGGGTCTTTTGATGCTGTTACTGAGCTAAGCAATTGTTGTGAGTAGTAAACAGATACAGTGGGAAAAAAAAGAAAACCTTTCAACTTCCATCAAAAGTCAGATCTAACGGCAACAAAATTGCTTTTGAGTTAGCTTGCTCATGTTAAATCCTTTTCACCTTTTCTTTTTAAGTCTAGGTAATTTTAAATGAAAATTTCCATTTTGAAAACAAACTCTGACCTAAAAAGAATTTTAAAAAGTCAACACAAAATGTTTCAGCATTTTCAAAATGAGATCTTTCATTTAAAAAAAAGTCAATAGGATATTTTAGAAAATTCTTCTTTTGCGGGGGGTTCAACCTAATTTTGCCAGTAGCTGTAAAGATCCTTTGAAAACATGATCTGGTCTAGAATGAGAGGAGGACATGTGATGTAGAGCTTATCACTGAGGTGTCTGTAATCTCAATAATATGGAGCAGAACAGGTAAATGTGTATGGACTTGATGTGGTTGTATACTTTGAATTGCCAGTTTGTTGCTTTGTGAGGCTTCAGGGAGATACAAATGCAATAAGGAAGCTAAACAGTCATCCTTCATGATAACCTCAGTGAAACTTTCCCTCATGAAGACCTCACTGTATTCTCTCTAGTGAACGTTTGGCATCATAAATCATTGCACCATCTGCCTGCCAAAATAGCTAGTAGCCAGGTCATCGGAAGACAGAGCTATGCAGCGGTCCCTGCGTGTCTCTTGCAGGCTCGAAGACGGCTGCCCACAGCCACGCTGGGAATCAGGGAAGCCAGGAGTGCAAGGCTCCAACTGCCGCTGCTTGAAACTTCACCCTGTAGGTCTGTGTTCCAACCCGCAGCAGTATTTGCACTGCCAAGGTTCTCACCCCAACCAAAGTCCATTTAGACAACCTCCTAACTATTGCCCTGGGGCATTAGGTATCTCACAGAGGGATATTACTACAGGACTGGGTGAGCAAAGTTCTCTGATTTTCCTTTGTACTCTCATTCCTGTGGTTTATCTCCAAGGATTGTATGTGTTTCCACGCTAAAGCAGCCTTCAAGTACACAGTATTTAGGAAGAGGGTAAAGGACCTATTTTGGTTTATAGCACATAACTTCTGTTTCTCCCCAGAGTCTCATAAACAAATTCTCATTGAGTTACTCCTAAAATAGATCCTGCTTTCTCAGCTACCCAAAAGCAATCTCTGCATTTGTTTCTTCTCCTCAGATTGTGGATTTTCTTTCAGTTCAGCCCCATGGGTAGCAGGAAAGCTCACGGAGTGCTTGCAGTGCCGTGCCAACCAAAACTGGATTTATTATAGACCAAATTAAGAGTTGCCTGAATAATTTGAAGGTTTGGGGACAGGAACTGCATGAACACTTGGCAAAGGCACACAGGAGGGTCTCCTCGTCTGCAGATCTGATCAGGCAGGGAGTAACAGACTTTTATAAATAACAACTGTAAGAATTAGTGTAGAATGGAAAGACCTAAGTGGGGAACATTTATATCTGGGGTTGGTTTGAGGGCATACATTCATGATGCTTGAGACTTGGTACAGGGTATCTGCCCACAGCTGGTAGCTTTAGTTAGCAAGGCTCACACTGCAATATATGTTTGTTTTTTTGTTTTTTTGCCAACTTCAGCCCTGTAAATGGCATCAGATCTAAGGCACTGAGGCTCTGTATTTGAGAGATACCAGCATCTTCAGAAAGGTCCTGTCAGAGTTGCCCAGTTATCAACAATCTGAATAGAGTCTGGAGGTATCTGTGCCCTCTGACTCTCTGGAGACCCTTGATACTTGCTCCAGATATGGCACTTTGCTTTCAGGTGGCTTACTTAAGAAGAATTCCTGCCCTACCTTAAAGCTCCCTCAGTGCCTGATATAGCTAGATGGGACAGTCACCATTTGGAGAGCTAATTTATCATTTCCCTGTGCCTTTTTATAGCCTATGTTTTCATAGTTTTTCCTAGTTCATCCAGCTCAGGCAGGGTGAGGGTCAGGCACCACTCAAGCAGGAGGTGAGTCCTTAGGCTGGATCCGTTCCCTTTGTGCCTGTCCAGCACCGCAAAGGGAAGGAGCAGTCAAGAAGGACAGAGCCAAGCATTTTATGGTGGCTAGAGGTCTTCCCAGCAGACCTTACTGAAAGGACACATCAGGGACATGTCCCGGGACTGTGGAGGGAGCAGGGTACGTGTGGCTAAAATTCAGAGCACTCCAAAAGTCTCCAGGTAGAGGATGGTGCCCTGGAGGCTCCATCAATGGGGTGGGGAGGAGGGTGAGGGAGGGATGTCACCTTCCCTTCAGACACCTTGGAAAAGGCCATGGCAGGGTTCCTCCTCTGTGATCAGAGGAGCTGAACGGGCTGGAAGCCAGCAAGAAGGTGCAGAGCTTATGGCCCATGGGACCTCCAAGAACATATTTCTCCTATAAACACCTGTCTGTTATTTCATCCCTGCAACTCTGGGGTGTAAAACATGGAACAAGCAGCAATGTGCAGTCAATATCCTTCCACGAATTGCAATTTGGGTGGCGGAGACTGCTGATTGAAGCTCTCGGTAAAAACAGTGGGCAGGCTTGGCTAGCAGGTGTTGTATTGAGACAGTCTCGCTTAGGAAGCATTACCTAAGGGCAGCGCTGGCCAGGTCTCCGCGGCGCGCTGCCGGAGGGGAGCGGTAGCCTGGCGCAGTGCCCGGCGCTGCAGGGAGGTGCAGCACACACGGACATCGGGGCTGCGGACCACGCATGTGGCTCCGTCCCGCGGGGCCGGCAGCACCGGGGTGGAACGGGCGGCGCGTGGGGCAGGCACGGACCCCGCTCTCAGCAGGGGAAGCGGCGGCAGGAAGTGTGCGAACCCGCGGTGGGACGCGGGGACAGAAATCTGCCCGTCCGCTACCCGCAGAGGCGGCGAGGGCAGGGTAAGGCAGCTGCAGCAGGTACAAGTGACGTTCACGTTGGGTTTCCCTGCAGCGTCCAGACTACTGGAGCAGTTTGGATGGCACAGGCCCTACTGCTGCAGGCTGAGCGCTCGCCAGCTCTCCTCTTCGGGCTCTGCAGCCAAGTGGTGCCCACCCCTGCTCCGGGGCTCGCAGAGCTCTGTGTGCCAGAAACGCTGCCTACACGACCGGCTGGGGGGGCAGCCAGGCAGCCCCCCCCGTGCCTAGACCTCTGCTGGTGCAGTTCTAAGCCAAGGCAAGTTTTTATCAGAGCAAGAGCCACGAATCCGTAACACGTAGTAAGAGGTAACCGCGCGGTTGCCATTGCACAACCAAAATATTGTACGTGTTGGAAATGGTCCTCCAGCTTTGTTCACCTCTGAGGGCCAGAGTGGGGCAAGCCCGTATGGGCGCTACGCTCTGCGAAATGCATTTAGAACTGCAGGAATGCTGCTCTCGGTTTTACTACCCTCTGCTCCAATGCTTCCTTTCCTGCCCAGCCGGATCTCCCACTGACTTCAGAAGAGGACCCTCCAACCATTTATATTAAATCATTTCCCCTTATCAACAGGAATAATTCATTGCTGTATTAGGAGGAAAAATGTAAATAGCAGATAAATCTGCCACTCTAAAATATTTCTAATATAACAGATCAAACATTAATTTAGTCCCCAGGCCAATTTTTTTTAGAAAAAAGAAAAAAACTGGAATGCTTTATTTACAAAAGAGGCCTTTGATGTATAGCATACATTTATTACAAGTGTATTTTTTCTAATGGCAATGGGATTTTCAACAGCAGTAGGATATGTTTTAATAATTAAAGGGATTTAGCTTCTCTACACAGACGGCCAGCTTCTGTTCTCACTTACAGACTACAAATCACACATAGCTTCAGTGATGTTGCTGCTTTTGGCTTGGTGCAAAACCAAGGTTTGTGAGACTTGTAGCAGGCCCTTTGTGGTTTTGATTTGTGGCCATTTCTGGTTGCTTTCCAGTGTTAACTCCAGCAGAAATTGTGCAGTGCCAAGGGGGAACCAAGCTTGCTGTGCTTTCTAGGCCACTGTGCAAAGTACAGATGTTGGGATAAGCAACCAAGCTGAACCTCTGATTTTCCCTAAGGGATCTAATCCGTGGAGGAAGGTCAAGCTCAGAATTTGAGTCTGGCATTTCTCTCTGACCACCCCACAGCATGGGAAACTCAGACACAAGTTTTGGTTCACCATCTTCAGAGTGGGTGTTTGCAAGGCACAGATCTTGGGGCAGGTGCCCTCCAAAACTAGGTGGTACTTGGATCTGGGGCTTTGATTCAGGTCCCTCTCAGGCATGAATGTGAACGCTCAGTTCAGCTGGATGTCATCACTATATCTTCCCTCTGTGGAGACACCCTTTTCTCTTCTAATTTCTCCTGACTTTTCAAACACTAGACGGAAATCTTGCTTGTCTTTGCCTCCTGACTTCACCATCAGCAGCCCCAAAAAGACTATACCACATCCCACATCAGCTCTGGGATGAAGCTGGCTGAGGCCGGCTCTTCATGGCATTGCTCTGTGCATCTGGACGCATGGCTTGGAAACTGATCTTTTGTTCGTTTGTCATTATCACAGCGTACCATAACGGTCCTCAGCCAAGAATCAGGTCCTCATATTGCTTGCCATCGGAGGGCCACAGTGCGTTATAGGTCCCAGGAAAGGTTGCTACTGAAGGGAAAGTGGGATGGCTGAGAGGATTTATTATTAGTGCTACCAGCAGGAACCTGCCCTTCTTCAAAGTCTGACTGGTCACTTGGCTGATTTCTCGGTGGAGAGGCAGGTGGAGAGGTCCCTCTCTCCCTTTGGGAACCAACATATTTCTCCTTGCCCAAAGGATTTTGTGAAGTGGCAAGTCTACTGTGCTTGTTAAATAGCTGGGAAACTGAAACACAGGGGCCTTTCTTCAGGAAAGTGCTTGCCTACGTGCCCGAAACAAGGCTGAAGCAATTTAAACCCGAATCCTTTGCTCATATACAGAGCTAAGCTCACACCAACATCATCTAGGTGCCAATGTCTTCTTTAAGGGATGCTGGTGGTTTTTACTCAAACAAATAGGAAGTAGAAATTGTTCATAAGTTCTGCCAAATAGTTTGTCCCATCTCCTCTTTCTGCTAGTGACCAGTATGAAATACTGTAAAAAAAAGTAATCAGAAATCATAGAAAAATTCTTGGTGAACAATAACAGAAAAAATATTACCAGAGGATGCACCATTATTCTAATTTTTTTTAAATGATGCTTGGCTAATTCCCCAAATTACAGTCAGGCTTATAGCTCTTCTGCATTTTGAAGTGATTTCCAACTGGTCTGGCTGTGGTTCTTCCCATTATTTCTGTGTACGTGTAGTTGGCTCCTGACTGCCACTCCCAAGGATCCTGCGGAAGTGAGTTCCAGAGGATAACGATGTGTTTTGGTAATGACACTTATGCCACAGGGAAGAAATGAAATCAGGTCACCAGCATATCCATCCAGGATGTTCCTACCAGGATTTAGTTTCCTTCACAAATAAGTCTTAACATAGGTAACAACGACAGATTGGTGTGGCAGACTCTAGAGTTCAGGAATTTACATTCCTGAGAGAGTTGCCTGGCAGGTCAGCTATGAAAGGAGATGGATTATAAATGGGACATTTTAGAAAATACTGTCTGCAAATGGGCAATTTAACAGTTCTTCTCCTCCCTGTACCCTTCAGGACAAAAAAACCCCAAAAAACCAAAAAAACCAAACCAAAACAAAAACAACAACAACAACAACAAAAGAAAAATCAGATATTTTCCTTAGGTGTTTCCTGCATATTTGTCCCCGGTAGGAGACGATTATAACGTGGTTTCTTGTGCCAAAGGGCAACTCAAGAAGGACAAAGGCTAGTGTGTGAAGCTGTTTCAGGCTGCAGTAGAGTGTCTTCCTTTCCAGCCCTGGAAAGCCTTCCAGAAAGGCTTGAGGGCTTGCAAATATCAGAGCAGAGAGGAGAGGAAGGTAATGAATGGTGGCATGACCTTATGCAGGGGCCAAATTAAGCAAGGTTTACAGTCCCTGTCTTGGCTGAGGAATGACTTTTTTCACCAGATTAAAAAGATATTGATCTGTCCATTCAATCAGAGGTACGGAGAGCAGCTATTTTTAAGAGCACTTGGTCTGATTTCACTTTTTTCCTCCTTCAAGTACAGTCTCCAGCATGGCTAGAAACTGAAATCTGTAAAGTTAAGCCTTTTGTGTAGCCTGTGGGTGTAGGTGGATTAATTTAGAGATCCCAGGCAGAACATCTTAGCCTTGCTGCTGACTCCTAGGTAGGAAAGAGCACCTCCCTTAAATGTTAGGGCTGGTTTTGCACTACTACAGCACTGCCACAAATTTCTTTTGGTATCATCTGGTCTCAGGCTGGGCAGTTACACCTCATGAAGACTGGCATTTTTTCTGCACTGAGAATTTGGCACTTAACCTGAACTCTGGCTGTTGTCATGTGAACCAGTCCATGTATATCTTTACGTTTTGTGCTTCCAACTTTTTATAACTGCAGAGAAAGTACCCAGAGTCTCTTTCCCACCCAAATCGTAACAGAAGAGTGACTTTGGGGTGATTCATTGCCCTTTCTCTGTTCAGCAGGAGGATTTCATGCATTTGATCTGCCTCTGATCTCCTGCTGGAGAGACCAAAATATTCGGAGCAAAACAGCCCCAACGGGAAGGCTGGTCTTCCCAGCCGGAGCCATGGTGGAGCATGTGTGGGGCTCTAAATAAGGCAGGCTGGAGCTGCCATGGGTCTCGCGGCCATTGCTGTGCCTGTAGTGATACTGCCCTCGGTTCTTCTGTGCCGAGCAGAATGTGGTGTGAGCCAACAGAAACGGCTCCGCATGGTTTCCTTGGTGTGAGGTGCTCGGGTATGAAAGGAGGCAGCTGCAAGCTGACCAGCTTGAGAGCTGAGGCAGAAAGCTTGGGATAAGGGTAATAGCTTTGGACAAAGTAACGTGCGCCTCACTGATGAGCCCTAGAAAGTCTCGCACCGATTTGTGGGACAGATCTTCAAAACATCTTCTGTAGGCAGAGCTGGTTAGAAAACCTGCTAAATGAAAGTAAAAGCTTTTTGTCAAAAATGAAGGTTTTTCACCAGAACGAGATAGGGTGTAATTGAAGGTTTTGTTTCTCTTGAACAGCTTTTTTTTTTTTAAATAGTTTCATTTCCACGTGGAAGTGTTATTTCTACTCAGAAAGTAATGCTTGCACACAGTTCCACTGCTCTGTTCCAACTGGCAAAGTTAGAATAAAAAAAAAAAAGCTGGTTTTCAACTGACAAAAGCTTAAGGATAGTCAGAGGATGGGGAACAAGGCAAGTCTTTGTTTTCTCACCCTCTCCCCTGCCCATGCCCAATTTTTTATAATTTTCCAACAGGAAAGCCATTATTTCCTGGGGAAATAATGGGAAAAAGAGGGAAATCTGAAATGAAGTTTTCTTAGAAATTATCTTTTTCCTAGAGAACAGAATTTTGTTTGTAGGATCTCAGAGATTCAGATTCTGGACCCTATTTCCTCTTAGGATAAGTTCCACTCCAGACCTAACCGAGGTACCTTTTCTCACTGAAATTCTTCCATTCAGTTGACTCAAAAGTGGTCAGCAAGCATTTCACTCAAACAGATGCTTTGTTACCTGCTTGGTTATTCACGGGATCAGAATGTGTAAAGACAGGTTTTTCATCCTAATGATATAGGAAGAGAGGAAAAGTTAGGTATTTCTGAAGAATGGGAAAGCACTCTGGATAATACAGGGGTGATCTAAGCGGGCGGTGGGTTCAGGGATACTGACCCTCATGAAGCATGTCAGACTCTGCCCTGCAAGCAGGCTGGCTTTGTGTCTTTTTGGGGCTGCCCCTGAACTAATGGTTATGTATGTAAACTGTTATCAGGATTTATTGGCTTGTATGGATGCTGTGTGAGCTTTGGGATGCGAGTTATCTGTCTACGCAAACCACTGCCATGAGACCTGCCTGACAATACTTTATTATTCTGCCAAATTGAAGATCTCCTCTCAATGACCTTTCCTTTTGCTACTACACCCTGCTCATGTACGGTGCTCTGGCCTTCCCCACACATATTTTATATTATACATGTTGGTGCTTTGTTTAGATCAGCCTTCTCCCATTACTCTGGCTAATTAATAGCACAGTGAACTCCAGGCTGCTGGTTCATCTAACACACAACTGAACTGACGAATCATGTAGAGCTAGTAAAAAAAGTGTTTCTTTTTCCACCATGGAAACTTTTGTTTAGCTTTTTGCCTCAAACTCTGAATACTCAAAATACATTTGTTTCTGAAAGTGGAACATTTTTTGGCTGAAAATAGCTCCCCTGCCCCAGATACTACCAATTACTATCTGCCTCCCTCATACCCGCCTCTTTCTACCAATGTCTCCAATCAAGACATTTTGGCAAACATTCTAAGTTTGTTGAACTACAAGCTTTTGAAGAAAAAAATAGTAAAAGACAAGACATTTTCTAAAAATGTTTTTTAATTGCAAATTTCCAAATAAAAAGTTTGATGGAAATAAACCACAGTAACAGCTGTCATGCTGTACTTGCTTACAGCTCTCACGTAAGGAAGTGTCAGAAAGACAGTGAGACTAGTTTAGTGGATGCAAAACACTTGAACTAAAGATCACTCTGTGTCTCAGTGTTGCAAAACTCACATTTGGCATATCATAAATCTGGACTGGAATTTTAGCCTCTGTCTACTCTAGTCCCAACAGGAACTGGACCATTAAAGCACTTGCAGAAATCTTACGTATAAAATCAGTAGGAAATGATGGGTCTGAGTTTTCTCCATACTTTGAGATTTTTCATCGTGGGCTAAAATGGCTCATGAACCACTCTTAAGAACCACTTCTGACTGTAATGTCCAATTGCCCCCTGCACATGTTCATCTTAACTCTTGCTTATGTCTTAGGGTGATTGTTGTGGTTTCCGAAAGGACCTTCCCCGCCTTAGTAGAAAGGTGTTACAACAGTATCAGGAGATGACACAAAGGCAGCTTCATGTTATATATGTGTACACAGTGGTTCTGAAATTACAGTCAAGTTCTTTTCTGCCTCAGGGCAAAATCTTAAGATGTGTTGTAAAATACTGCTGTGAATATGTGTCTGCCTGACTTCGTAGCTCTCACTGTGACATGTGAAATGGCTAGTTAGAACTTCAACATCAAGATCAATATAACTCACATCCTCTGGCTAACTCTGTGGAATATTTAAGTATTTTATAATTCTCCCTGTATTGCTTCCTCTGCTTCCCTGTTGCTTGTGGACAATCATTGCCAAGGGATGAATCAGCATCTGCGTCCAGCCAGAGTCCCAGGATTGTTCGTGCTGTCTGTCACCTTCAGATGGTCTTGAATTCCACAGTGACTCCAACCAACCCTCTAACTGCCAGTGAAAAGAACCACCTCTGCAGCTTGGAACCATGTTCTTTTATTTGAAGATTTAAACAGGAGCAAAAATGCTGGATTTCCTTTTCCCCCAAAGCTGTCTGTGACCTCCTCATGGTTCACATTCTCATCTGGGAGCATGGTGCAGTTCCAGGATATGGCAGGTGGATACTGGCCACATGCCCTTAAATAATTGTGCTTCATGGCTTTATTAATATGACTGGTTTTACTTTGTTTTTCCTATCTGTCTCAGGGCCTGACTGGAGGAGAGGACAAGAAAGGTAGGATCTGTAATACACATGTCCAAGGAAGAGTTTTAATTCTTTCTTTTTGTTATTTTGGTGCAAACTTTTACTGAATTTGGATTTAATAAAAAAACCAAAACTCCTCTTCCTCACCTATTTTAATAGTGAAAAGAAGTTTGGAGAAGGCTTTCGTTGTCCGTGTGCTGTAGAAGCTGCCGAACATTTTTGTCAAACTTTCAAGCGATTTGGGGAAAGTAACTGAACCTGGAAGATTTCAATCATTAAAATTAACGTTCCAGAAACCATAGTATCTTTTTACTGGGAATTTACACCTGGAAGCTTATATAGTCTTATCACCAGAATTTGCTTGCATGCATTTAGAGGGTACAAGCAGATTTTTGGTCTGCATTTAGAACCTTGTTCTGATACATCACCATTTACTCTCCATTAATAGGGTTACGCTGGATAATATGTCTAGGGCAACACTCCTGACAGCTCACCAAGAGGTCCTCTGAGGCATGGGTTCAAACTCAGCCAAGCTAATTAATTCACTGTGAGGTAATGTGGTTTTATTAGCTCAGGCTACACACGGTAAATTGGGAAATAAATTTTGGCTACATTCAGTAGGGTAGTACAATGTGCTGACTTAGATTCCTTTATGTTCATTTTCTCATAGATCTGTTTACCCCCAGCCAATAAATACACTTGTGGATCTACTTTGGTGCACATTCATCAGAGTAGGTCTCCTAATTTACAACTTTCTGTAGCATCTTGCTAGCTGTTTTTGCTCTGTGCTTGGTGTGAGCTATTGGCATGTGGGACTCCAAACTTATATGCAGGGGAAGGGATGTAACTAGACAGCTAGAGGCAGTCAAAGGCCATATGCCATTGTATGTACTATCTTGGTTTAACCATGCTCTGGGTTGATTCTGTAAAGGTGAGTCTTTACATGGTAGTAAGTGAACTCAAGTCTGAACAAAGCTAGAGGAACTGTGTTTGGAATGACAGAGGGAGCTGAAAGGAGCCTTTGAAAGCAGACATTACGATGTTATAGACTCCCTCTGATTTTGGCTCTCAGGTGACTGGTAACCTGCCTAGAACTAGCAGCCCCATCTATGATGGAAATGAGATCTGCACTTGGGAGTCTCTCCATCCCAGTCACCATTTTGATCCCATCAGAGAGAGGAGTGTGGCCTTGAGGACAAAGAAAAAATACTTTCTAAGCACCAGAGATTGGAATGTACCCCTGAATTACCCTTGCTGCACAACTCTAAGAGTCCAAAGAGGTAAAATGTATTGTGTGTCTCTGTTAGCATTCTTTAGGAGCAGTTTCATTTCATGCTGGGGGAATTTAGTGACATGCTGTAGACAGGAGGAAAATGACATTTATTAGCACTAAAAGCTGGTTGTTATATGGCTGAAAATGTTTTGGCTCCACTGGAATTTAAACTTGCCTGACTGCTTGAAAAATGTTCAGGTTTAATATAACTGATTCAAACTTGCAGTCAAAGTTCTATGTAAAATCCTCTTGTGGGATAAGGATCTTGGTTTACAGTGTCTGAAGAATGATTCTAAATACCCTCTAGCTCTGAAGACAGTGCAAAGGTGCCAGTTTCTGCAAAGATCGAATTGCTGCAAGTGTCAAAATTGCAAATCAACGTAAAATTTGATAAATAAGTATTATCCACCAAGGGGTTCTGCTGGGAATTATTAGCCAGAGTCTTGCCTAAGTGATACTTCTTTCATGAGCTGAAGAACTTTTCACTTAATGCAAAGATAAAGTACAGCAGTGACGAAGTGAATGAATAGGAAATAGAAAGGAAAACAGGAACTAGGCAAAGGATCTTTCATAAAATGTTTATCTTGGTTTATATATTTTCATCTCATAGATTTGAGGTTTTAAGGCCAGAAGGAGCCTCTGTGATCACCTAATCTGACTTCTTGCAGAGCACAGGTCTGAAAGCTCACTCTGTGAGTTCAGCATCAATCCCAGAAGTTCTTGTTTGGGCTGAAGCTATCCAGAGCAGGGAACTTGACTCTAATTTTTTTTTTATCTCCTGTGCTGCATTCTATCCCTCTAATAAGTCCTTTTTAAAAGCTAAAGCCCCTAAGGCCAGACAGTGTTTTGTTTCCATCAACATAAATCAGAGCAGCCTCAGTGGAACCAATAGTTATTTCATATTTTAATTTGGGGAAATTCTGATCTCATGCTATCCTCAGTTAAGAGTAGAAAGAATGGAATTAAACTCTTAATTGCCCTGTTATGTGACCACGTCTCCCTCTTATGCCTGATCTCAGCGATTACAATCCAAATGACAGCGAAAAGAATTTTCCTTCTCCTCAAAAAATGCTTTGAGCTGTGGTGCTGACGGCTGTGGTTATCGCTGCACCCAGAACACGGTCATTTACATGTGCTCGTTCTGTCCCCAGCTGTGCTGATAAATTGCCTCTAGTTCTGATCAGGAATGGTTAAAGTTACGATCAAGTGATGTTGCATCTTTGCGGAAACCGAACATCCATCGTGTAGTGGGAGACTGAGCAGAAGGCACCTTGCACGGAAAAGCATTCATCCACAGAAATGTTATTTTTGCTTTAGAGAACATGTAAAGCCAGGGCAGAGGGGGGATCAGGATTCATTGGCTACTGAAGAAAATGTTTTCTTTTTTGGTCAGAGCAGTCTGTTTTTTAACTGACAACTCTCAGAGAAAGGAGTGCGATGCAGGGTGAAGCAAAGAGTCATCTGCAGCCCGCCGGGGAGGAACAGCTCATTACCGCAGGCAAAGCTAGAGTTCAGGCTTGCTTATTTTTGGCTTTAGGTTCCTCAGTTGTGGGAAACAGTTTTTTCACTCTTGTACTTTTAATAAAATCTGCACATTGCTATTTGCTTCGCTCTGATGAGGGTCTGGATTGATGTTGTGATGTGATGTTTGCCAAATTTGTAACGTTCTTTTTAATATATTTATTCTTCTTTCTAAGAGGGCAAAGGATCTCATTTTGAAAGCCCAAAGACTTTTCCAACATATGGGGGATGGATAAATACTCAAAATGTCTACAACTGCTGTTACTGCTGCAGCTGCCAGGTTTAGAAATGAACAAAGTATGTGTGCGCGTGTGTGCACGCGCGAAGGGTGAGAGGCAGAGAGAGAAATACAGTGTGGGCACTCTTGGGGTCAGAAGAGATCTCTAATAAGAAACACATTTTACAGGCAGCAAGAGAATTATTTTTACCGTGTGCATTTACAAGTCCTCAGGCAGTGAGTTTTGTTGTGTGGCTATTTTTAAGGCTAATTATTTATAACATGCAGGGCTTGAACCTGCAGATCTCAATTTGGCAAAACTGTTCACTTCAAGGGGTGCTCTGCATGGTGTATCCGGTGGAGGGGAGGGAGGGACGGGTGATGGGCACATGCTGGTTGTGAAGGGTTGTAGAAGACCCTGCTGACTTCAAGGAGAACTGGGCTTCTGTCTGCAGCGACAGATTTTACATGAGTATGGGAGCTGTGGGGGTGGCCAGCCCTGGGGTAGGATGGCTGAAAAGAGAAAGAGTGGTTTGGAGGAGGATTTCTTTGCCACCATTCCCATACAATCTGGCTGATTTTTAACCCTGGTTTTGGTATGGCACTTTAAAGCAAACTTTTATGGGATATCCCACACAAATGTTATGGTGCTCCCACACAAACCACACTGGGTTTGAGTGTTTTAGTCTTTAGATCTTAACACTGTGATCCTGAATGGTGTCCTCTTACACAAAAAGAGAGAGGAGGAGCAATCTCTGTTAATTTTCCATCCGATACCAGCTATTTTTCACTGAGAAACAGAACTCAATCAGCTCTTTTGATTAAGGAGATTTAAGAGCCACAGCACAGCAAGAGGACTGGGAGCACTACCGAAGACAAGCTTTCTGAGTCAGGAACCAGGTTTTTTGTACTGTATTGGGCATGCTTAGCATGAATGGATCTTCTCCAAGCGGGCTGCTTCTAGTTAATTGTGAGGATGGGGATGTTGGTTGTACCAATCACTTCATGGGGTTTTTGTTTGCCTAAATACTGTTTGATGATCTGAGAGCAGCTGGGTGCTTTCAACTTTCAAGGAGCTTTTCATAGGACAATTTTCACTGGCATGGGCTTGTGCAAACCACATGCAAATGAGTATATTATTCTTCATGAATAATCAGCATATACAGAATTTGTATTCACCAGTAAAAAAACTCAGGTGACTTCTCTGCCCACTTACAGCTAATCAAGCCAGGTTGTTTCTCTTCAGCTGTTAACATTTAAAATACGCCCATTCAATCAAGCTGGGGAAACGGACTTGAGCTCACTCAGTTATTTTATTATTCCCAAGCATTTGGCCAGCTTCAGTTATAAAGCACTGATATATACATGATTTTCAGGAAGAGAAAGAGCTTAGTTATTTTAAGAGCGAGTCAGTACAGCTCACTGCTTTATAATTTGGAAGAGCAGGCAGATAAGGAGTGTGCTACTGGTTGGAGGGAAAATCTCCACAGAGAGGTATATGGTGCTTAAGGAACAGTAATCTTAATAAGGTGAGTTATTGCAAGGGAAGCATGGGCTTTTCTAAACATAATTTCTGCCAGGGCATAAACAATGGAGAATTAAAAATAAGAAGATTACCTACTGAAAAAAATTTTTTTTTTCATTGATGGATCATGACTGTCATGTCTATGAGTGTAGCAGGCAGTCTTGGCTCATATTTTTGTGTGCAACAGACCTGTTTTGCATTCAGCATATGGACATGAGGAGACTCACTTGTGCTCTGAGAGGTGGAAGGGCTACATCCTATCTAGAGCCCAAGGAGCTCACTGCTATAGGACTTGTAGGGAGGTGGGTACCCAGGGAAGCCCAATGATTCTTTCTTTTTCCTAGGAGAAATGCAGAAAGTGCAGAAAATACCAATGAATGGTCCTTCTCCCTTGGAAGGAGCTGCCAGGGGTTTCATGGCATTCTGGATTGGGTAATATAGAGTTTAGCTACTTTTCACATTCAACATTTGAATTTCTCAGCTTGCTTTATTTTTTTAATAAAAAAATATTTTCTGTATATATTCAAACCCATTGAGCCTTCAAGCTTCCTTTGTTTTGTCTGTCAGAGGTATGAGGTCTGGAGGTGACCTCTTCACTCTCCCACAGGGCAGAGGCTGAAAGGGAGGATCATTCTCAGGACCAAAGATACTAGGTTTGCAGAGGATACAGCCAGTTAGAAAGGCAAGCCGACCAAGAAAGTGGGCTCTCTCTGTAGGCTGTTGGGTACCCAGGGCAGCTTGCTTTCTCTACTCAAGTTGCCAGGGATAACAGGATGCTCCTGTGACACAGGGTCAGGTTCCCACTGACTGCATCCATATTGCTATTGACCTGAGAGCTCTCTTGAAGGTTGACATTTCCTGTGGAGTTGTGGTTCTCACTGCACATTTCTTCTGTCACATGAAAGCTGTGGTCTTGAAAGGAGAAGATCCTTCTGTCTGGGGTGGTGGCTAGAGATATATTCTGTTCCTAGGCTTCCTAGAGCTGCTGAAAACCTGATGGGATAAAGAGTCCCAAAACCTGTGGAAAGGGCTCTTGGATCTTAAGGCAGAAAACACTCCTAATGTTTTTTTTTCCTGTGGTAACTGAGGTTGATCCTGTCTTACACATTAGATCCTAGATGTCCTAAGAGCCTCAAAGCCCTTCTAGGAAAGAAAAACTGAGACACATTTGAGCCTTTAATCCTTGTAGGAGACTGCTAGAATGATACCTGAGCCCCTCTCCTAGTCCTCTTGCTCTGCTCTGAACAATGCAAGGGCAGTCTTGAGAAACTGCAGGGTGGATGTCCCTGGGTGCTGTTGCTTTTCTGCCAGTCTGGTTTTGTTATTTTTATACCTGTCTGAAGTGAGATCCCAGTAAAAATACCTACTTTTTGAATTTCTAGCTGATGTAAATGTTGTAATCAATTAGCAACAGAAAACAAAGTATAAGGCAGAATCAAACATTCACACAAATGTGTGAGAAAACCCTTCTAAATTGATTTTTCTTTCTTCTGAACATCAGAAATAGGATGTCAAGTTTGTCTTTGTATTAGCAATGTTGCTTCTGCACATTTGGTTTTTCAGAGACTTAATATTCTAAATTGAAAACTTTGAATGAAGAAACAAGTTACGGCACTTTCATGTAGTATTCTGTTCCCGTTTTAACTGTTACTATTTCTGCCCTTGTAGCACCTACTGTTTTTAGTCAAGATTAAGATCCTCCTTCACCAGTGGAAAGTTTTGTATTCGGAATACACCACATTTGTAACCTCTTTTGTACACTAAACAACTAGTTGAAAATCCTAATACGTAGTTTTACAAGGGGGAAATGAAGGCACATGTCTTGGATCCCAGTCTGATTAATACACCACTGCGGCATCCTGCTCCTCTAACACTGTTGATCCTAAACAATTTGTGCTCTTATTTCGAAGTTGAATGAGCAACAGCTTGCTTTCTTTCAGTTCCCAAGGAAAGCTGTGCAGATTCGTGGTGAAATGGTTTCTGTTGTATATGATTTCTTTGATTTTGATCCATATATCCAAGGTCTGAGGGTTAAGCATACTCAAAATCAACTGCTTTGAGGTCAAAAGAGAGAATTTCTTATAGCTCTGACCTGGACCTATAAACCAATCCAGTTTTACTCAGCTCTGATTTGGGGGAGTGGAGTGTCACTTGAAAATACCCACAAACTTTGAGGAACTTCATATAAATCATGAATCTGTAGTACAGCTGCAATGACAGTTCATGATGAATGTTTCCTACTGTTGTATTTCCAAGCTAGTCTACCCATAGCAGGAAACAATACTGAAACAGTATCATTTGGAAAGTGCTATGCCTTCTCCTCTCTTTTTAGAACATATATTTACTTTTTGTAAAGAGAATGACATGAACTTGTAGAAAAAGATGGCCTTAGCAGCAGGTGACTGGTTGAATTGGAGCAGCCTAGCAGAACAACCAACATCCAAAGACGACAGATGCTGTTTCACCTTAAAGGACAGTGATGTTTCACTTCAGGCTTTGTAGCAGAGGTTTATCACCAGATCTTGAACCCCTTAGGATTCAGCCTCAAGTGACTTTTACCAGAGTGTCTCTTCTGTACTCTGTTACAGTACAACAAACCCATTGTCTGCTGTACATACAGGGAGGGAGTGCATGTCCTTATCTGCAACTGAAGCTTCTTGAGACAACAGCCAGTCTAGTGCAAAGGAAGTTAAACCTGTGCTCCAAGGTCCATTTTCTGCCTTGAACAGTCTGTGAGGTTTGACTGTGCCATTTTTCTTTCCCTTTGTCCTAGTTTGCACTTGTCATCTCAGCAGGACAGGTTAGGAATAATAACATTACAGAATCTCATATACTATAACAGTGGAGTCATAGAAATAATTAGTATGGGTCATCTCTCAGTAGACCTTTTTTGGTGTGCCGTTTATGGTTGGATAATTTGGAGAGGTGTCTCAGTTGTGAAGAAGATTGTAGTTAGGATGTACGAGCGGTCTCATGCATATTTGGACCTTTTTGCCATGACCTGGATGTGCAGCTCCCGAGCCCTCTGCTGACATCATATTCATCAATCATATCAAAATAATATAGCTTCCCCCCCACCCCCGCCATGAAACTGGCTTGTTTCATTTTGGGCATTTGATGTAAAACGCCATGTGAATCTGGGCTAAGCAGGCTACAAACAACAACAACAAAAACGCTTCAAGAAGCAAAACTCACACCCTCCACACAAGCTCCCATGCTCCGAGAAACTTTGGCTGCACATGCAGCCAGAGGAAACTTCTCATAAACCACTCTGTTGGTTTATACACTGCAAATCCCACAGAATGTATTTAAAAAGGTAGAGTCCAAGTCTGAGATGTTACAGTGCAAATGAACCTCCAGAGAAATGAATATTTAAGCCTTTTACACAAACATCCCATCACACTGTGCTGAAAGATGGCAATAAGCAACAGCAGAGCAGGCTGGGTATGCCAGTAAAATCCATTGTAGTGGCTTTGTGTGTATGCCCTCAGGTCTAGTTAGCAATCCAGTATTTGTCAGGAGCGACTGAGCAGAGGGCAACTTAGCACAGTGCAGCCTGGAAGGGGGATTTCCTTGAGCCGTTCTTGATGAAGTTGCTGTCTATGGAAGATCAGGGTCCCAGGTCAAATGCCATTTGGCTGTGGTAGCATGCAGGTACTTGTGTGCCAGATGTGGAAGGGCTTGGCTAATTGGTTCTGTCTGCACTGGTATCCAGCTTCCAGCTAGCAGCCATAACAGTATCCCAAGAGGTAAAATAGTAAATGCAACCTCAAAGGCATTCGCTCCAAGGCAACCTCCAGTGCCTCCACTTGGCACTGAACCGGGAGCCCAGCACGGTAACAGCTGTGTAAACGTTGCTGAAGCAGGGCAGCAAGCGTGCCTCGTACAGCCATATCTGCGTGTAATTTCGTTAGCGTCAAACGAAGAGCGGGAGGGTCTCCAGTCCAGCAGTAACTGCGCATGTGGCTGCTAACCCCACAAGCAAGGAAGAATGACAGAATACACGTGGGGCAAAAGTGGATCTTAAAGCACTGAGGTCTCCAACACTTTGGGGCTTCAGCTTTGTCATATGTCACCTGGTCTTCTTGCTTCCCCCCTGTACATGTGCCTTTTGAAGGACAGATGACCAGATGGCAGTTGCCTCACGTTTCCCAAGAGCTTAAAGGCACTGCTATTAGAGGCCAGCTAGCTCATGCTTACGTTGAGAGGAACAGTATGGTTCAAATTCAGCCAAAACAGGGCTGCGGCTTAGTCTGATTCATCTGAGCAAAAAATTCTGCAATAATGTCATTGCATCAAAAAACCCTTGATTGCAGTGGCCAGACTTGGTCGGTGTGAGTTGACTGGTTGATAAGATTAAATATTGGTGTGCTGAGATCTCTCTCTCACAGTTCCTGGGAATGTCCTGTCTGTCTGTGCCTGCTCCCCATCTTTCTGTTTCCACTGGGATCATCTGTAATTGTACTGGTTTTTCTCAAAGGAATGCTATCTTCTTTCTCCAAGCTCCTCAGTACTACATCCCACATCCATTCAGCCCAATTATAGACACTTAACTGAGGTACTAAATTAGGATCGTTGTTGCTTCTGTCTCCTTTTTCATCCATGGTCAGAGACAGACATAAACAAGGCAAGTCCACATGTTAGTTGGGCTGAATTGGCGTTAGTATAACTAAAAAAGAATTAAGTGAAGATTTCTTTTAATAGCAACCAACAGAGTAATACACGAAACTACCTGTGACCAAAGTGTTTTGCACTCCAGGGTTTCATGTCTCAGCCTCCCTCTACCCTGACACACACTTATCTGTGTTTTGCCTAGTTCTCTCCCTGATCTTGCCTCAAGATGCAGAGACCCAGATGCTGATGCTCCCCCAGAGCCCTCCCAGACAAAGCATGGTCACTAGAGCTCCTAACAGTGGACCTGATTGTAGGAGTTGAGCCCTAGATGCCATGGCCATAAAGCGTGCTGTGCAAACCTATGGTGCCCTAGAAATAATAAACATATACTGGCCATATACTAGAACTGAGATGGAAACCACCTTGGATAATGATGTGGTTGTCATAGATACTCTATAACCCAGGTTAACGTCTAGAGCTAGAGGCACTGTCTACAGGGCGAGTGAAGTTTCCCAGAACGTGTGAAATGCTGACATAAATCCCCAAATGGACTGAACTGAGCCTTTGCAGCCTAGCCAAAGCCCTCTAGCCAGATTTCAATAGTATAAACAAGACTGGGTCACCTCCTCCCTCATTGAATTAGAGATGGTAATAGTCCTGGCAGCAGCTGATTGCATGCTATCAATCATTCAAGATGCTAATTTTTCTGACTTGGCACCAGAAAGAAAGCAATGAAGGTTGGAAAGGAGTCTAGGTTGCTGTTCTGCCTGTGTCACACCGCTTGTGAACAATTCAGCAACAGCTTCATGCCTCAATCAATGCAGCTGTTAAGCCGAGGAAAAGCAGGACCTACTGAAAAACAGATGTTTTGCACATGAGCCGACTTACTCCAGTTAATGACCCAGACAGAAAAGAAAAAGTACACATATATGCACAGGCAAACAGGCACAGTCAGTGCTTGAAACAGTATTTAAGAAGTGCAGATATGGATACTGAAATACATTGAGAAAGAAAAATTCTCCTATTTCACAGTTACTCCATATACCTCTGAGGCTTTTTGTAGTGCAAGAATGGCCTTTTGGCATATTTTGGCTCTTTCAAGCACCATGTGTATAGATGTGTGTGTACGTGAACACCCACACTTACACATATGATGCAGGCGGACAATGAAGAAGCTGATTTGCATGAAATAGTGTTGAAAGTTCTTAGAGTGATCGAGGCATATTTTTTCAAAGTTGTTTTTATCAGTGTTTTAAATGGTTAACTAAGAGGGACATGATTTCCCAGTATCTGGTTAGGAGATTAACTGAGTTAGTATTTAGAAAACGGTTTCTAAAAATAGAAAAATTGACCACATTTTTATTCATCAACCTAATTAAAGACTGAGCTTTCAGGACTACGAAGAGCCCATGTGGCGGTGATTTTGAATGCCTTGGTGTTTGAATTTTTGATTGAGGATACTGCAATGAGGCTGATTTCCAGGACATGATTTCTCAGCACTTTCTGAAAGTTAGTACCTGGGATATGCTTTAAATTGCATGCCCCTCTAAATTCCCAGTCACTGTTAAAAAAGTGGCTACAGTTTCTTCTTTGGGATCTTTGGTGTATTTGGGATCACTGACTGCTTTTTCAGAGGTCAAAAATGAGAAATAGAAATAAAAAAAGAGTTTGCAGCTATTTCCGTTTAATACACCAGAGTCTGTCTTGGTCCTGCACAGTGATACTGAAGAGGTGAGAATTAGAAACTTCTTGGAAAATTGTTTATTCCTCCTCGCTCCCCCAGTTGCTCTTTTCACTTTTCTGGCAGAAATTACAATACTTTGTTTAGTAATATCTGATCTCTCCTTTCTGAGGCAGCAAGGACAAGGATGGGAACTTCTTGAATCACAACTGAAGATGTGGTCATTAAGTGTGACCAAAAATCAGCATTTCTGGCTCTTGGGAAAGTTTTCTGGGATGTGCTTATTTTCAGTTTCCAATTTGTTCTTTACTGTTGTGTACTGGAAATTCAGAAAACAAGTCTGAAAAATGAAAGTCATCTGGAGCTGCTCAGCAATGCAGAGCTATTTCATTGTCCATCCCTTCAAACTTAGCTTTGTCTCAACTTCAGCAAAACTTGATCAAACGTGAGATGCTTCAGAAGAAATGTTCAAGGAAGCACTGTTTACTGATGAAACTTTGTTTAGTCGGAAATTTGCAAACCAGCTTTAGTTACAGTCTTATATCTCTCTCACACAGATTTTTTTCCTTATAGACGTATTCACATAGAGCTTGTGTTAAATAGATGTTATCAAGTATTTACTTAAAAAAACAATAAGTTTTAAACTGTTTGACCAAAGAGCCTTTTCCTCCCTTCTGATGCTGCCAAAAGGATTTATATAGGAGCTGAAATACATGTGGAAAGGGTCATGCCTGGAATTTTGCAGTAATTGAAATTTTTTGATGCTGAAAAACAGCTGCCCATCAGTTTAAGGGAATCACTTGAGAGCCATTCCACGCTCACCAGTGACATGACTGAATCACTGAAACAGTAACTCACTGGAAAATTACTTCTTCATATAGCTCTTCCTCCCTATCTTGGCACAGACCACCCCTGTAATTTTGAGAAGTGCAAATCCAGCTCTGAACCTGATGGGCTAAGCTAAACTGGATCAGAACAACTGTGCCTCCAGCTCTGTAAAGCTCTGGTTCTGCAGCTCTGCCTGCATCACTGAAATGCCCACCTCCGAAGCAGAATTTCTTGGTTTTTTTGACATTTCTGCTTCAACTCCCAGTGCAAGGCCAGAAGTGAACATTAGGATGAAAGACGTAGTAGAAAAAAAAAACCCCAGTTATTTTTCACTATCCAGCCCTGCAAGCTCCATATGACATCTTGATGAAGCATCTGAGTGTGTTGTGCATATGCAAAAGCCTTATTTTTTGTGATGTTTATCCTACTGTATTTGTTACAACATTTCTAAGTTATCACTATCAGTTCACCATGCGGGAGCTAAGATGTCCATGTAATCCTGTAGGTCAGCAGGATCCGAAGCCACTGTTTCACTGATGATCACTAAAGAAATGCCCATGAAGAGAACCGTGCTGTGCTTACATTGGGCAAGGGTTCAGGTACAGAAATGTTGACAGGCAGTGAAAGAAAGCGTGACTTGCTTAGAAAAAATGAGATCTGCAAGCCCATAACCTTAATCAGGTGATTAATTAGCAACAGAGTCCTTTTTACTGCATGCCTAAAAGAGTACTAAATCTTGGGTGGGTAATGTGAAAATCTGCAGTATTTTATGTTCCTGGTGGTCACTTCTACGTGCTCCCAGTGAAAATCCCCAAGAAAACTAATTGGGAAATCCAAGTTCACCAAGTAAAGTGGTAGGTATTGAAAAACAATTAGGACTTAACTTCCAAGTGTGCTGCTGGCCCTCAGGCAGAAAACTGTGAGAAGACAAATGATAAATGATCAGGTACTGTATCTTGATGCGAAGATGAGACAGGCATTTCCGAGAACAGGTCTTCCAAAAAGCTAAAACCTGACACGACCGAGCATTTAAACTGTAGATCTAGCCCAGAAGAATCAGAGTGGGACAGTTTACTGAGTGCTGGGTTTCTTGGGGGTCTTCTGGAGGTTTTTGCCTGTGGTATTTGCTGCAGGGGAGAGGTGACCAGGTCAATTGTGTTGGCGGCATATTAAAAAATGATTGGACAATTTAATGGCTAATAATAGCATGGTAGTTATGTCCCTGAGATAAGGGTAACCAGATACCTGGCTCTGGGGCTTGAAAGGCAGTCTCACTTGAAAGACTGAGTGGTCTTTAGAGGATGACAATAAGCTGTAGGTGCTGAATGTTTCCATTGGTGACACCACTGCCAGTGCCCGTGGGGCTACACAGGGCGGCAGGGATGCGGAGCAGCGGAGAGCCCAGTGCTGCCTCAGTAGCATCGCGTCCCCGGGACTCGCGGGGAAGCCCGGCACGGCAGCCCTGGCTGCCTGCCCCTGCCTTGTGCTGCTCCGGCCATGGCAGCCCTGGGAGCTCAGTGAGGCTGTGAGAGGATTTGCCCCTGCAGATACACACTGCGCTGTTGCGAGGGGTGTGCCTGTGTGCTACACAGCACGTGCGAGCTCCTGGAATGAGGAGGGTGTGGGGGACGGGGGTGGCTCGCGTATCGGCAGATCTCGGACTCAGACGGTGCAAGACTGTAGGTGCCTGGAATGCACGTCGCAGGGCTCCTGTTAGCAGGTGGGAGTACTGGAGGAAGCCATAGCTTTGCCAGTACTGAGGACTAAAAGGATGCAGAACAGCCAAAACCAGACGATTCTGGTATTTTACCTTCTAGCGTTAGAGTTCATTCACCACCAGCCAGCACTGTGTGATTCAACTAGATTGAATCCTCTCTGATTTGGATTCAGGGAGCCCATGCTGTCCTACAGTGGGTTTGTGTCGGGAGAAAAGTCTACTCTATGTCTGGATTAACCCAAAGGCCAGCTCCGTTCACGTCTGTTCTTGGTCACAGCCTTGTCCCTGTAGCCCTCAAACACCTGTGCATGTTTCTGTGTTCTCTAGCACGTCCTGTACGCAGTCAGCAAATCACTAGCAAGCTGTGTTCATGCACTTCTGCACCCCGCAAAACAACCAACAGCCAGGCACACCAGAAAACGTGCTTGCCAGAGATGTGCTTATGGTCCTAAAGTACAACAATCCCCTATGTACCCATCTTCTCCCCTGCGGACACGCCGTACTACCTTACAACATCCTCCTTACATGCTTCCCTTCCCATATTTTTATACAGACTAAATTTGCTTAGCACAACACAACAGCCTCTCTCCTGCAAGCCTGGGCGTTCTTAGCTCATGAGTTTTACCGTTAAGTCCCATGAACATTCTGTGAACCTCCAGCTCCTGTGTTCATGGGAACAATAAAAATCTCAACATGTTTTTTAGGTTTTATGGTTACAGAAAAGAACACACATAAGTATGATCTAAAAAGCCCTCAAACCAGAAGGCAAATAAAAATAATCCCAGAAACATTACTGTTATGCTGATAAATCCAGTGATTTTTAAGCTGCCTTCTTCAGGGGATCTCATGTATGGTTTTGGAATGGTGGGGTTGGCCACACTTGTGAGAAACACATACTTCTCCACACCCAGATCTCATAGAACTCTTTCCTTCTAAACCTCACATAGGCACTTCATAGCACTCAGTCACTCACTGCCTTGAGATCTGCTGTAGTATTAAGATGTCTGGTGTGAAAATCAGTCTGTTTAGATGCAGCTTGCCTAAGACACAGCTCCAGTCATTACAAAGATCAGGGTGAGAAGCGGCGGCACTAGGGAGGATGAGAAATGCAGGCACTAGGGAGCTGCAAAGGCCATGTCCAGTGTCTGCTGCTTCTTTGGCTTAAGGAGGTGCATGAGATGCCAGAGCAAACAGCCTGCTCCCCCTCACGCTTAACACAATGTGTCCTGCCTTGGAGGAGCTACTCACATGAGATGGTTCCCAGAACACTTGCTGGCTGCATTGCACCCTGTCCCATTGCACGTGGGGCGTTCAGCGCTGGGCTTGTAAGCAGAAGTCATGCTTAGTGAGGGATGTTGGCAGATCTTTCTTGTGACAGCTCAGAGATGAGCTCTCTGGTCTGCTGACAGCTGTCTGAGCCATGGTGGACCCATCCTGTGCTGGGCTGTGCAGCTTGCAGCGTGTGCGTGTGCTTTATGTGCCTTCAGGGAGTGCAGCCCACCCCTGCCTCTTCATCTGTCTGCTTTTGTGCCAAGGGGTGCCCCTGGTTTGGAGTTGGGTTTGTTTCCCCTTCCGGGCTGGTTTCTCTTGGCACGCCTAGGGGCAAGGAGTGGAGCCAAGGAGGCTTGGACCAGAGCACCATAAGCACCTTTGGCATCACCTCTCTCCCCACTAGACTGTGATGTCAGGGTGTTCTCTAAAGCCCTGGCTCTGTTGGTCTCCCAGACATGACTAGATGTGGACAAGGAGATGATGTTTTTGAGATGAAGTCTCTGCTTTCCTGAGGTTACCTCTCTTTTGCCTGCTGGGGGAGAAAACACAGCCTATGTTATATGCTTTATTCTAAATGGCTGCAGCCAGGTCAGATGAAACCCACCTCTGCCAGCTTGGTCCATGACGATTTCAAGGGGCAGTAGTCCCCTGAGCAGGGATGTGTGTGTGAACAACCACCTCTGCATGATTTCCTCGCTTGGTGTGTCTCTGGCTGGGAGATTGTTCTCCAGCCTGTTACACTGGCCAGTGCAGCAAAACAAGAGGGGAGAAGAGACAGCACTAATCTGACCTGAGAAATACTTCAAATTTTTGTGGCTGTGTGATCCTCTCTTGCTCCCACTCAGGCCTGTGATAGCTGGAGAGACTGGACATGGTGTTCTACTGCAGCTGGAGAGGGAAGGGTGATGTGAATGAAAACTGTCTTCTGAAGCAGGATTTCTCTAAATCCAAAAGGGCACCCAGTATTTTTTCTAAGGTCATGGATGTTTTGCAACAGTTATGAGTGATGGCAGAGACATACTTTGCAGTTAGGTCTTCTGGGAGTCAGTTGGGAGTTTCATCTGAGTAAAAATTGGGACAAAAGTTATGGTTCTGACCCAGAGCAAGTAATGAGTCTGTGGGTTAGGCTGACCCTAACTGAGATCTGAACTTCACGGCTGATCCACATAGGGTCAAGTGCAGAAGACAAAGGGAACTGCCACCAGGACCTCGTGTGGGCTGGAGCAATGGTGCTCTGGGAGATTGCTGATATTGGCTCCAGCAGAGATGAGGGTGGAGAGAGAACTGAAACAGGCAGGACTGAGGTTCACGGGAGGTGTAATCTGTCTGACACCATCTCCCTTCTTGTTCCCTCTCCTTCACCCCCACCGCAGCTACAGTCTTTGCACTCTCTTGAATGCCAAAACTCTTCTTTTTTAACATACTTGACAGTAGAGCAAAACAGAGAATTATGTAGGGAGCAGGGCAAGGGACTGGTACTAGATCTAGGCTGGAAATTATTTTCTCAGTCTGTGAGGATTTCCAAAATACTGGAAAGCCCTTTTTGTCCTGACAGAGGCCAGAAAGTCAAAATCTGAAACACATTGGTGAACTGAAAATCTGGAAAAGAGCAATAAGGTGGGGTCAAGTGCAGCACTTTGTTTAGATGATTTTCAAATGTTTTGGTTTAGTTCTGGATATTTATAAAGGGTTTCCAGCCACTACAATTAGCTTAAATTTGAAAATTAAAAGCTACTTTGAAAAGTAGAAGTTTGAGCAATCTGTAGGAGGAAGAAACTTCAAGCTGGAAGCTTTACAAGAAAAAACTCTTTCCTAGGGAGAAAAATTATTGTAATGTAATGGCATTGCATTATGAAACCCTGAAAAACCCTGATCCTCCCTGTCCAACAGCTGTCTCAGGAAAGGGACGGTGTTCAGCCCGCTGCTTCCAAGAGTTCACCTTGAGGCAACGCAGCTTGTCACAGATCTCCCTTTTACTGTCCCAGTCTGTCCCTAGGACTTTCTTTCCCGCTCGTGGAAGCGTCTGTGTTTTCTGATAAACACTGAGCAGAACCATATGTGAGCTGGGTTGCATTACGCAATAAGGGAGGATCGGTTAGCATCTACTCTTCAACTTGCGAAAGTTTTCCTTTTTGGCCAGATCTCAAGGGGTGGGATTGAATTACAGTGGATTTCATTTCTGATTGACATTGGATGCTTAAAATTTACTGCCAATTCAGACATAGATTTTTTTCTGCTGAAGGAATTCTTATATTCCCTGAAATTTCTAGATCAATATGAGCCTGCCAATGCCAATTCTTGCTTTACAAGGAACTACTAGGTCCTAAGGTTGAATTTACAGTATTATTTCCTTGTAAATGTCAGATGTAATTTTGGGAGAATGCTCAGATATATCTGATACTGATCAACTCACCATTTTCATTAAGATGTAGTCAAATCAGATGCAGCTGACATCCTTACCTATACCCTTGGGGAAGCCTATTGACAAGGTTTGGAGGGAAGCTTTGGAAATAATAGACATGAAAAAGTATAAATCCAATATTAAAGTTTTATAAGCTTCATTATATAGTGATATTTCAATTACTCTGTGGGAGATTTGGATGAACCTACAGGAAAAAGGCAAATGTGGGACTGGCTGAGACTTTGGCAGCTTTTCGCTCTGCTTTAATTCTGGATTTTGCCTTTTGATTAGAAATAGGAAATCCCTTCAGCTGAAGAGGCAGCACTGGACCAATTTGCATTGGAAATGAAGAACTTAAGGTGCTTTGCAATGATCCCTGATTCTAGTTAACTCCAGTAACTTTTAAGGCTCTTTGCCACTTTTCTGGTCACTCCCATGGAACAAACCAAAGAGCTACTTCCTGCTACCCAGGGAAGTAACTGTAATCTCATGTTACCTGCCAAAATGCCTTAGCCAGTGTCTAATGCCTCCAAATGGGGTCCAAACTAGAATTCGTTACCAGGAAAATGATGAGCCTTAAACCCGTGAGCCTTTTGCTTTGTAGTAGCGTGCTCGCTCCAGGGCAAGTGCACCTTGAAAGAGTAGGCAGGACATAATAGTTCTTTTTCTTCTTTGGAAATACATGTGCAAAATCCAGTAGTGCTGTGATTAGAGCAGTGTGCAGAATAGACATGCCCAAGTCAAGACCAGATCAGCAGTCAGCACCAGGAAAAGATTGGTCTCTTGTGGGGAAGGGTGTTTGATGAAATCCTGCTTATATTCACATCAAAATGGAATATATTTGGTGACGACAGAGGAGTCTGGATTGAATGACAATAGTTCTGTATATATCTGAAAATTAGTTTGTATTCTTAAATACAGCCCTTCCTGTGAGTAGTAAATATCACTTGCTAAACCTTACCTCACATGTACATGGCAGGTTGCAAGCAGTAGCCAGATTCAATGCCCTCCCTACCACGGAGGTACAATTATTTCTGGGGAAACTAAGTCACCAAGGGAGCGATATGCCTGACTGTAGGCATCTGTGAAAGCCAGAGCAAGACTAGAAGTGACAGTGCTAGCCCCTCTTTTTGTATTCATATTGCTCCTTCCCCTGCTTTTTACAACAAATGTACATTTTAAAATGTGGAAGGAGTCTTCACGGTCTGTTGTTCTCTAACCCTCTTTCCGGACTACAGTTACAGTCATAAGTAGAGCAGAAATTAAGCAAACTGGAACTTCATAAGCAAATGGCATATAAGTTGTCACACGCACCCTGCATTCATTTATGAGAGAGCTTAGCAGATCTACAAAACAGACATGACGGTATCATTGCCTACAGTAGCAGGAAGCTGGTTTTTTTCCCAGCCTTTGGTTCAAAGTACTTGACCTCATGTCTTCTGTCTTTACCCTCATGTCTTCTGTCTTTTAGGGAGGGCCATACTAAATCCTCATTCCTCTCCTCTCCAGAGTCATGCTTACAGCTCTAATTGTGTGAAGCTGTCCCCAGAAACACAGTTTCAGAACTGCCTTTTACTGAAGGGAACAATAAGGCTTAATATAGAGCCTGGAGTGATATTATAGAGTTAGAGGCAGATCAGAGATTAGTACATTGTTTCTGCCATAGAGGATTTCTTGCTAGGACATTAATAGAAAAGGCTTTACCTAATCGTATTGTTTTCAGGCTTGTTTTGTTTTGCCAAAGTGATATGCAAGTCCCTGACTGTCAAAAGGGAGCAAAGTTCAGCTTCCCATTTTCCACCACTGCTAAATAATGAGCCTTGCAAAGTCTTGAGCTTTGCTTAAAATGAGTTTTACAACAGTGGAGACATGAGTGTTCTGTTCCTTGCAGCTGATTTCCGAAATTTTACGTAACCTGTGAGTTGTATTTCTAAGCATGGGGCGACAAATGAAGTGAGAGAGAATGCAGGATCAGGACCACACATAAATCCTGGGATTTCACAGGCTGGATTTCTAAAAAATCACCAGATTTCACGATACCCACAATCAGATTGTGAGAGATGGTGACCCTTTGGATCTGAAAGGATTTTTTTCAGTATTGTCTCCGTTGACTCTTAGTTCCAGTATTTTCCTTCCCTTCCACGTGACCACCTTTTTCAGGGTCATGTATATTTTTTATGTATTGTATATTGGGAAATCCAGTTTTTCAGGGTGCACCACTCTCCCCTGCCCCTTTTTCTGCAGCTCTGACAAGGGGCAGGATAGCTTTCTCTGCAGCCCTTCTTTTCCACCTTTTCCCACACAGTTTGAGAGGCCTGTTGAAAGCAGTTCTTTATTCCCTCCATCTGCTATTGATTGCCCCTCCCTCATGCTCTGTAGCTCTCTCATTGCACCTTGTGCACCCCTACTTCAGGGACAAACTTTGGAAAGAACTTGCACTCCATTAAAGCCACCTATCGCTGGCTAAATCCTCCTCAAATACAAATATCACCATTCTTGCTGTACTGCAGCTTGCTTTTTCCATGCCAAGGTTTGCTTCAGGAAATCCTCCAGATGAATTAAAAATATTGTTTTGCATTTGTTGGGACCTCTGCCCAGCGCTGCTTGCAGTGCACAAGCTGTGTTTGATGCTAGTTGGGTCAAGATATCTCAGAAAAATCTCATGCCTGGGTATTGTCTCTTCTAAGCCTATTGGCTCACACACATACACACACACACACACACGTTCTCTCTCTTCTTTAAACAGGAAACTTAACTCAGCATGAGGTGAGTAACCAAATATCAGTAAAGACTCTTGCATTCTTTTAAATGCTGTTAAAAAAAAAAAAAGAAGAAATGGGAGAAGGAGGAAAAAAAATCCTGTGTTAAAACAAACTCTTGGGTGTAAATGGGTCAGCACAATCGAGAAACCTGGGTGTTTAATGGAGAGATTCTGGCCAGGGCTCATTAGTCACTGATTCAGTTGGAAGAAGTGAAGCTTCGTGGTGCCTGGAAGTTTTTCAGAAGTTTGGGAAAAGTTAAAAAACCAGCAGATATTCTGTGGAGATGGGATGCAGGCCCATGATGTAAGCAGGCACAACTCCGTCGCTGGAGCTGTGCAAGTGGTTTGGCTTTGGCCCTGGAAATAACGCAGGTGTTGGTTAAACAAGACCTGATTCATTGTGTTTAAGGCCATAGGGATTTTGATGGTTGTCTGGGTGGACTCTGTGCATAGCATACATCTGGGATACCCGGTGATTCATCTATGAGATCTGAGTTGTGGCAGAGTCAAAGTACATTTTTTTAAAAAGAGAGATATCGTATGTTGATTCTTCGAGAGTCTTCGAGAGACAGAAGACCCACCAAGTCCTTTCGTTAGACTAGCCAAGGTTAATTACCTCTCGTTGCCTGAACATGCATCTTTCTGCTCACTGCTCCTCATGATTGCCCTCTGCCCCCACGGCATGGAAGTGGGTTTTCTGTGCCTGTCTCTCCTCAGCCTCGCTTGCTGTATCACCAGCTGTGCTATTGCCACGGGCATGCTGCTTTTGCATCGGAGGTGATCAGAACTGAATGAAAGCTTTGGACAGACACAGTGCTTCCAGCTCACTCGGTGCCCAGCCTGAAGTGATGGGAAACTGAGCCTGATACCCCAGACTGGGAAAGGACCACAAAAACTGGAGCATGGTTATGCAGTCTCCTGAAATGCCCAGTTTCGCACAAGGAACATTTCACCCAGGTAGTTATTTGCATATCATCCTTTCATGTTTGAGGAAAAACTGATAGAAAGAAGCTTAACATAAAATAAGAGCCCTTTATTATGCAACTTGAGAGGGTCTGGTGATTGTATTTTACTTCATCTTGGCTGAGGCAGATGCTTACCATGGCTAGTCAGAGGTCTGCACAATGAAAAAGAGCTGAACATCGACATTAAGGTTTGGCCCACTGATCTTACCAAAGAGAAGGTATTTCCTGAATGGGGAGCAACTAGAGCCGTGTAGTTCATACAAACTCCTGGCAAGAACATAAGATGCTGCTGTTTGCAGAAAATCATTACCAGATGGTACAAGGATGGTAGGTGTATGCAAATCCACAGGGTGCAATAGAATGGATGAATAACATCTCTCTGCGGCACATCGAAAAGTCAAGGTGATGGCAAACAGAGATCTTGCTTCACACTCGTTGGTCATGCTCCATTCTACCTTCATGCTGGACATGGGTTCAATGGAGAAAGTGTCATGGGAATAGCCATGCCACCCAAGGCTTGAAGCCTCTACCTTGAGCCTAGCAGAGGAGAGTAATTGCGAGGACAATTAAATCTTGGTTGGTCTTCTGCTGTGCTCAGCATGAAGGAGATTTCTCTGGGTTTGTTAACACTGCTCTGATTCATTACCTTGAATGGAAGGAGGCCAACAAGCACGGCATGCTATTCCTCGGAGTGAGCTGTTCCAGCTAAATAGAAGCAAAAATTGCAGCACACTCCTCCCTGAATTACTAGAGAGGTGCTCTAAAAGTTTCATGAAAACGTCATGCCATTTTATGCCTTTTGTGGTAAAGAGTGGGTCACTCACGTTGCCAGGGAAGATAGTATGCTACTATGGTATTTTACCAAATGCTGGCTTCTGTTGTTTGGGTGGAAAACAAACCGTCTGTGTGTCCTGTGAAAAGTTTTTGTAATGAAAAAAACCCACCAGCCTTGGAGGATGACATGGGACAAAATCAAGGTTTTCAAAATTTGGTTTTCAAGAAAGCCCTAAAGCAGAGTCATGTCCTTTCTGGAACAGCCAGTGATCTGGGAGCTTGGAATCATGCTCTTTTCCCGACCCAGAAGAACAGGCTTTTCAACTCGAGCTGGTGGTAGGAAAATGGTAGTGCATTTCTCAAATGCAGACTGTTTTTCTGCCCATGAATTTTCCAGGACCAAGGCCATCATCTTTCTAGATTTGTTGATTTCTCATAATGGATTGACTAATGACTTATGCAAATTCATTTGACTATTAACTACCTCCTGTGTATGTCCATGAAGGAATTTGTGCCCTGCACCTGGTGAGTTCTGTAAGTTGCAGACTTTTTGATGGGGTCACTACAGCTACTGTTCTTTAGAAGAGAAGACGACTGTGAGCAGGGCTGCCCATAATGTGCTGTTGTAGGAACGTTCACAAACTAGAGCTATTTGTGAAACTTTACTCCCAAAATGCAGAGTCTGCAAAAGGTCTTAAAGGAGCTTTTATGACTGGGATGCATTGATCTTGCTGAACTGGAGGAGGGCACACAGCCTAATTTACTGAGAAAGCTGCTGATTAAATGATTAAAAGAGATTTTGTCTCCTGGCTCTAATACTTGCTCTAAAATAAAAGCTATTTTTCTAGTTACAGATGAATCTCGGTCAGCTCCCAGCTCCCAGAAATGCAGAAAATCAGAATTTTCTTCTTGTTCCAAATATCAGTTTTGTACAACAATTGAATTCCATTGATCTGAGAGGGATTTGGGGAAAGCTTTTAATGTTCCATATGGCTTTGAGATTCAAAGAATTTCCATGTAATGAAGTATTGTCTTCTGGACTTTTCCCTTTCTGCTTTATACTTAGCAGGCGGTATTATAACACTAGCAGCTTGGGGCAGTTTGAATTTCATATTAGAACCGTAGGATCTGAACTGAAATCCCAAAGGGGATTTTTATCCCTTTTCTTTTCAGCATGTGTCAATGGAAACAATCCTCTGAAGGTCAAGAACAAGTGCTGTCCCTAAATATAGAATTCCTTTGGTTATCGCAAAAGCAGTGTTCACCACAGGAAGGGACTGGACTTCTGAGGAGGGTGCAAGTTTTGATTTCATAAAGTTTATTTTGCAGAAGGGTCGTGGACAGAGTCTTGGAGACTGGTAAGAATCCGTGAGATATTATCAGCCCACAGCAAGGTTTTATGTTCCAAGACTCCTGGCATGTAAGCTGGGTCCTTATTTTCCAGGCTACTGATTCTGGTATTATGTTAAATAAAAGCAAAGGTAAAGAAAAATTTTTATAACCATACTTTCCATTGCAGACATAAAGCAGATCGTGCAGTTTGGTGTAAAAGGGGCAAGCACAGTTTATAAAATTTATTTGAGAAGGACCTGACTGAAAGCAAACTTATCTCAGCACTCTCCTCAGGAATATTACACTGGTGTAGCAGCACCTCTTTTTTATTATTAGGAGCACAAAGAGCCAGTTGGCTTGATTGCATGTGGAATGGCCACCTCATAAATGTACTGTAATCCTTGTCATGAGAAATTTTTATAGGGTCTTCGTGGGAGCTGGTCACAGTTTTCTCTCTCACTTTTTTTTTATCCCAAAGGTTGTTGTAATGAAAATACTGGGGTACTGGTGTTATTTTTTCAAGATTTTATAGTTTTTGATCTTTCCCAATTCTTCAGTTAACATTATCTAGAAATAATGTAGTTTGAAATTTTTGTTTTCCTTTCTTTTCCTGCTTGTCTCTCCCATTTTTCCTCCTCCAACCCCTCCTGCTCTTTTCTTTTGTATCTTTTCTTTTTTTTTCTTTTTTTTTTTTGGTGTCTGGAAAAAAACAAATAGTGGGAGAAAAGACCTCTAAGAGTCTAAGAGTAAAGCAAGATATAGGGAGAAAGACTAGTTACAGGAGAGAAGCCTGGGTCCAGATCTTTGCTCTGCTACACACCTTCCAAGAGAGCATGATTCTCTGGCTTAGATTTTAAGCATGAATTTGAGCATGCATTTGAACCCAAATGTACCTATTGTCCAAAGCTTTAAGTGAGCTCCTGAGTAAAGCTGGGAAGAAGTTCCAGCTCAGTCTTTAGAGGAGGCCACGGTGTCTTGGCCAAGGTACCCACCATTTGTCAGATACCTTTCAGACTTCCTATGGCAGATGCACTGATGTGGCTGATGCTCCTTCCTAGAAGGCCCAAGTCTGGTGCTGGCTCAGGCAGCTAAGTAACAGGTGTGTTGCACGCACGTTTTGGACTCCTGGTACTTTCTTTCCATCAGACTTGGGCCTCACTGTCCGGATGTGTGAATAGGGACATAAGACTTCTTTGCCTCAAAGCAGTATTTTGAGGAAACAATCAATAAAAACAGGGAGGCAGTGAGATACTTCATAGAGAAGGGCCATAAAGCAGCTATGACAGCTCCCTGTTGTCAAGGTGGGGAATATGCTGTGCTGTAGTTACCTAGAAGCCCATGGGGAGCTGAGACGATTCTTGTCAGTTCTCTGGGAGGTCCTGCAGGCTGGGTCTATCAGATCCTCATGTTGCTTTATGAAACACAGATGCTGATGCTTGGAGCATTTGTCTCCACCAATTACTGCTATATAGGTGCCATATGGCTAGCCCCAAACCAACTTGTTACACTGCAGCAAGTAGAGGTTGAGGTGAGTCTTTCAGAGCAGGTTTAGCCAGACAGTAGCCAGATGACAACGGGAAGTAGCCCAGCAGCAGAGCCCCTCCTTCCCTTCCTCACATGCCTGGGATGAAGTGCAAAAAATCTGTTTGGAATTTCTTCCTGAGCCAAGGCCTCCACGTTTGTCAACAGCTTTGTTTTGTTGATGGAGCAAATCGTGGAGTGGAACAATTCGAAAATTAACATCCTGTGGCAGCTGAGCTACAGGGAGAGAGCACGGCACAGTGTGGGTGATGTAGTCCAGCCACCAAGGAAGGCCTGTGCCTGTGGGTGCAGGTAGGTGGGGCTTGAAAACCCAACTCAAGAAGTTCAGCCAGATGCTGAGAAGAAAGCTGACTGCAAGTGAAATATGCTCTTTAGATTTTCCTCAGCATGAAATTCCTGTAGTGTCAATCTTCATCTATCTGCTTGTGAAGGCCACTTGCAGGACACTGTAGGGATGAACCTGCTCTTGGCTTATTCTTTGCTGGAGTGAAGCCCAGCGGTGCAACAGCAGAGGAAGCCTCCTCTGGTTCTGAACACTGGTGCTGAGTACAGGGACAAGCGGATTCCAGTCTGTATGCCTCTCAGTGGGTTTTCTTTTCACAACTCCTAAAATTCCCATTAAACCTTACTGTAAGTGTTGAAATCAGCTTAAGAAAGTTAATCCATTGTTTGAAAAATCATTGAGACTGTCAGCTTGATGTTGTGTGTAGTTATTCAAGTTCTAAAGCCCTGAAAAATAGAGGTCACAAGAGAATTGGCAGCTGACCCTTAACTTCAAGTGTCGTTGCTTTTATACTGTAATATAAATTATTTTCTGCTTTACAAACTTCTGTCATTCACTAAAGACCCTGCTGTGGACTGGAGTTTTCAAATATATTAGTGACGAATTGTACTTGTTCTGCAAAAACCCAGGATTCAGTGTTTGCTAGGTCTCAACAGCTGTCATCATTTTCCCAAGATACATTAGAAAATATTCCCTGAAGTTGCTGTGAATCACAGATGTTTGTTCTGAAGGATAGGGTTGGTGGTCCAGGGCCATGTGTAAGGGCGCCTTGACGAAATTCTATGTGGGGGTCAGCTTCAGCGATGGCCAATCTTTGAAGGAAACATTTTCCTTACTGTTGCCCATCAGCAGAAAAATGCTAATTGATTTTTGAAGCCTCAGTCCCTGCTGTAGAGAAAGGCAACAGGAGGCGGAAAAAGGTTTTGTTGTCTTTCCTGGTAGTTCATTTTGCAGTCTCCAAGATCCATCTGCTTACAGGGAGTGGGGGACATTCGGAAAGAACATCTGTGAATATCCCATGTCATTACACTTCCAAAGCCAATGGCAAAGGCCTTGGCGAGATCCAGGGTTTTCAAACATGAGCCTTTTCTGCAAGTGTTTAGACAGATGGTTTGCTACTGTATGGAGCTTCTTCAGGGAATTTACTCGTACTCTCAACGTTGCAATTACTATAGGCTCAGGACTGGCTGTCTCCTGCTGAGTTTCTGAACAGTGTTTGTTTTTGCTTGATGAAATTCTGTCTTAGATTTTTTAGTGATTATGCTATATTGTGTTCTGCCAGGCTTTGAAATGAGATCAGATTGCTTTCCTCTTAGCGTTTACTTACAAAACACACGTCGGCCAAATCTTGAAGTTCCTACTTGTGTACCAGTCACCCACCGAAGTCAATGGGACCTTTGCCTGAGTAAGCACTGAGTGAAAACCAAGTAGGAAGGTTGGGGGGTTTTCTTGGTTGTGGAATAGCAGCTTGCAGCAGCAAATGTTTTACTTTCTCTGAAAGAGGTAAACGGGTACACTGATGTTGCCTTTGATGAGATACTTTTAACACAAGGGTTGGCCAGCCCATGGTGGAAGTGGGCACTTAGAGCTGAACAAAAACTGTTTTCCAGTTTGCCAAAGTGTTTATATATTTTTAAAGTCGATTTCAGTCTGAATCAAACCAAAACCAAATTCAGAGATATTTCCAGTGATCAAGAGAATCTGCTTGCCAAAATTCACAGCTTCTGTTATTTTTACTGACAACTTAGCTGTGAAATTGGTAAGAGAATCCATTTCACTGAGCGGTTGTGGAAATCTCTGGCCCCAGATGCATCAAGAATGCATGCTTGGGCAAAAGTCTTTAAACTGGAAGTATTTCATGCAAGGCACTTTGAGCTCAGTTAATTGTTGTTTTTACATTAAGCTGTTGTAACGGAAACTTCCACTAATCTCTCATAGACACAGTCCAGATCACATCCCAAAACTTTCATTTGCCACATAGTGCAAAGGTGAATATGAACTATGAAATTCCAGTCCTTTGCAAGGGTGTTTGCGGTGTGGCCCCTTGGATTTCACATTCAAAGAACATTTTTAAAGAGCGGCTGTAGAACCATGTTTCTATCAGAACCACTTCTCCTCACCAGGCAGACTTGACCGCACACAAAGGGTGAAACTCATTGCTGAGAAAATAAATAGCACAAGACTATTTAGATCCTTGAAAAACAAACTCAGTGGTCTTTGCCCTGGTCTACTGAGGAGGAAGAATAGTACATTTTCTTTCCTATTCCAAATATTTAGAAGATCACTACACACTGCAGTCACTGTCCTACTGTCTGTATTAATTAAAGAACATAAGGCTGATTTTTTGTTCATGTACCATATATGACTGCTGTGATGTCAGCGGAGTTCATGTCGGTATTAAATAGGTATGTTTAATGAACTCAAGTCTAGGTGCTAGTAAATGCTTAGAAGATGTTTTAGTCCTTTAAACTGAAATACCAGTCACTCCAATTTGCAGTTAATTATTACAGTGATTTAATAATTGTAGAAGGCAAGTTTATTTGTGTATAATTTTTTAGATTTTTCAGTTGAGTCCAGGGAAATGAGCCCTGATTTCTTGCAGAAAAGAGGATTGTGTGTACGTGTGTATGTCTGTGTGTGTCCCTGACACCTCTTGAATTCATTGGCTGACTTCCACCAGATTTGTCAGAGAAGTAAAGATGTCTAAGATAAGCAAGATTCTAAAAGCAGATGGCCAGGTGGAAGAAAATGTTGTTGGGAGGACCTGACAGTAGGGAAAAGAGCAGAACAAGAGTGCACGTTGTTAGAAATGAGAGAATCCATATGGGGGGAAAACTCTTACAGATGTCCCAGTTGCAATAAAATTTTAGATATGAAAGTCACTCATCCATGAGACACAAATCTGAAGAAACTGGTTTCATTGATCCTGGTGCTTTTGTTTTTGCAGCATACCTAGTTTTATCTGCATTCAAGTATTTGTGTAAGGTTAAAAAAATGTCCTTCTCTGGAAAAAACTTAAGCATATGGGTGATTATGCATTCTTGGAAAGAGCAGTATTTTCTGTGAACAGAGAACTGAAGCAGGCTTTGAATAACTGGGGTTCAATAACAGAATTCTGGGTGATATTGGGTAAATATTTTCCATTTTTCCATTCTGGGGTTAAGGATGCTTAAATTCTTTGGAAAATGTCTTGACTGCTGCAATGTAATGGTCTCTGAGATAGATGTAATTAAAAGCTCCAAGTACTTTAAAATCTAGTTTCTTGCTGCTGAGGCGTTAGACTATAAGATACTTGAATCACATTTTAATTGATGCTAAAACCATAAAAAGTCATAAAGAGACTGGGCTTCTCTTAATGCTCTCCTTTGTACTAGTTTATAAACAATAACATCAAAAGGTACCGTGCAAGGCATAGGAAACCTTTTGGTTTAGCTCTTAAGCAAGTAAAGTTTGAATACATTGCTGATGGATACGATTACGTACTGTGAATCCTAAGTGGGTGAATGTGTCTGTATTGTCTTATAGACAGGAGGGTTTCTGAGCTTTGCTACACTTCTGTTAACTAACTGGATCCATATTGGTACAAGGCATATGAGATATTTCTGTCAGATACTAAAATACAGGGAGGCTCAGGACTCTATGTTTTATGTCTCTCCAAATCAGTCTAATAATTTCTCTTTCTTTTGCTTGAATAAAGAGTTTGAGGAAAATTCTTTCCAGAACTAACATTTCTGGAAGCTTTTAAGGAATGCATAAAGCTTTGATGACGTCATTAAAGACATTAAAGATGAGTTTGAGTTTCTGGAAAGGTTTAAACCAAACAATGCTCTAATCAGCTGTAGAGAAGGAGTCACTGGACGGCTCTGTTGATTCTCTGCATCACTTGAGTGTGATGGGGTTTTATACCATGGCCAGAACCAGAACCTAATTTGCTCTGAACCCAAAGCTCAGGTGTTCGATGGCAGAGCAGTGTTAGGACTGAATGAACTCTGAAAGATGAACCATGGCTTTGTCCCAACTCTGGTGAGGAAGCCATGATGGCTGAGGGATAAAACACACAAACAGTTTCCTGGGTAAGAAGACCTACTTTAGTATAGAAAAATAATTCAAACAACATGTTCTGTAAACAAATTAATCAAATACTGGCCAGATTTTCCCCAAATTCATGTGGTTACATTAGGGTCAATCAGGGCCCAATTAACTTGTGTTAGCTTCCCAGGGTCATCTGATCTTGGCAATTTTCATCATTCCAATAAGATTGAGTTTGATTTCTAGTGCAGAGAACAGCTGTGACTCCAGGTCTTCAGCTTTGTCTAATTCCAAGGAGCAGTGTGCAAACAAAATAATCATCTGAGATCTCAGTAATGAACACGGGGAAGTGATGAACATGGGGAAGTGTGAGTTATGTGCATCAGTAACTTGTGCAAGGGAACTAATTAGGAGCAGATGCTTAAACTTTCCTAATGTTTATATGAGGAGAACAAATTGCCCGCTGGCAGAAAAAGCCATCTGTAAAAATGGTGTTCCAGCCTCATAATTTGAAATGTTTTCATTATATTCCTAATTTGCATGTACAAAATAAATTGCAACTATATATATTCAATCGGCAGTGCAGCCTGAGTTATGTAAGGCTTAAGGTCTGGACCATGTCACCCAGCAGTTCTGTAAGACTGTTACATATTCAGCTGAAGATTAGATGTCCATGAACCACTGTTTACAAAAAAATATTTTTCCTCAAAAAATAACATGCATGGAGGATCTTACAAAATCAACATGAATAAGAAATGTTATTCTTCTCTGATTCCCTAGGAAAGTAATAAGCATTTGCTGGTAAATAAATGCTTCCCTCTCCTTTTTCTGTTCCACTAGACAAGAGAAAACAAATGAGTCGTTAGAACATTGGTGTCACATAAAGGAGTAATGTTCTCGAGGTATGAAAACACATTCCCTCCCCCTTGCAGAATCCATCCTCTTTTAAAAATAATGAATAATAAAGTGTTTAGGGAACCCTTCGTATAAATCGTGTATGTCCCACACAGTGAAAGACCTGTCCATTCCCATAGATGTCAGCTGGGACATAAAAGCTTATTTTGGCTGCACTCGCCGAGTCCTCCTGCCGTGGGCTAGAACGCTTCCCTCCACCACCTGTGTGCTGCACTGATTGATTCAAAACCAGACCACAGACTGTAGGCTGGAGAAGCAATTATTTTTTTCTCAGTCTACTGTAGCTCGAAACTTTGCAGAAAGCTGAGGAGAGGAGTGTTATGATAGCGTTAGGGTAATTATCCTTCTGGGGAAATCTTGACCCCACCTGCTGGGCAGCGTGGGGGTGCTCAACTGCCTGCTCTTGCACGCCAAAGATGAAAAAAAAGGGTTCCCTTTAGCTCACTGGTATAACTGCAACACTGCCGAACCTGCAAGGGAGTCATCGAGTCTGATTTTTGTGCATCACAGGCCACTTCATTTTGCAAAGTTACTCCTGGACAGAGTTCAGTAATGTGTGTTAGCAAAAACTATATCTTCCAGGGTGGGCTTCAGCTGTGATCCGAGTACTTCAAGAGATAGAGACATCCACCAGTTTTTTAAGTCATTTGCTTCAACATCTTATGACAGATATGGATTAAAAAAAAAAAGTATGGCTACATATGTAACTGGAATTTGCATGGCTTTTATTTGCCAGCTATTGGTTTCTGTTACTGTTTTCCATTCTAGATTAAAAGAATCTGTTAGTGACTGATATATCCCCCATATGAGGATACTTAGATACCAAAATCAAATCACCACTAAATATTCGTTTTGAGAAGCTGAGTATGTGGAGCTCTTTAGATGCCTTGCTACAGGAGAACATTTGCTGATGAAATGTTGGGAGCTGCAACCTGTGGACTTCCTCTTCTGGTAACATCTCTCAAGATCTGTGCTGCACAATGTTTTTTCCAGCCTTAAATCATTTCAGTGATTCCCTTCTGTTTGCTTCCCAAACATCCAGCATCATTTTCTGAAAAACACCCAAACTGACAGCAGCAACATGGATGTGACTATTACATAGGGAAAATCATCTCTCTCCTGCCTCACGTTTCCTCCAGTTGCACCTTGAGCCATGGCATTTGCTGTTTTTGCCAGAGGAGCATGTTTGGGGCTTAGGCTGATCTTGTCTGCTCTGGCTGTATAGTCCTCCAGTGAAGTCCTGGCTTTCCTATTGCCCTTTGTATTGCTCTGCTTGCCTGCCTCCCTCCAATCTATAGAAAAAGTCCAAGATTTCCAAGGTCTCAGGTCCTGGCACTCATTTCTCAAATAATTACATTTTCCCTAGGCATATTTTTTGTCTCTAGCCAATTCTATTTTGTTCAAATGGACCCACCTTAACAACTGATCCAGTTTTTCATGTCCTTATTTCCAGATCATTGAGGAAAATGCTTAGTAATGTATAGACCCATGTCAGTGATTCAGCTGGCCTCACCACACCCTCCCATACCCTAGAGTGGTGTTTCCCTGTTATTAGCTACTTTTTGAGATAGGTAAGTCTAGTTCTCCAGCTGTTTAGTATGTCCTTGTGTGGTGCTAAAATAGGTGAGGGGTCCCATTGTGTCAGACCTTCCCTTAATAAGTATTAAGCAGGAGGCTGGTCCCCAAGGAGCTTGCAACAAGGTACACAAGAGTTTGGAAAGTGCTTGCCTACATCACCCAGGGAGGTCAAGACCTTGGTTTCCTGGGCAGACTCTGCCATCTGCAACATTGAGAAGATGGATCCTGCTATTTGCCTCAACTTTGCAGCTGTCAGAGAGTAAGCAGTTTCACTGGGCAGTCTCCGCTACTTGGAGCATCCCCAAGAAATGGAGCCCCAGGCAGGGATTGTGGTGGTCTGGGAGGCTGCAGAGCTCAAGCCCACCCAGGAGCACTGAGGTGAGCCCAGGGTGTCCTTCTGAGCACCCATGGGGAGAGCAGCTCCTGGTATTCTAGCAGGAAGCTGTTCTCCTGTGGCTCCCAGTGCTTTTGGGGCTGGTTTCTCTGTGGGGTATGTCAGTGCTTTTCCATAGACACTGACTGAGGAATACCTCAATGCATACCACCTGTGCATTTAACTAGTATCTTTAGTTAACCTTTTTCATATTATTTTGTTCTCCTTCATTTCTGAATCTAATGTTGAATTCCTTGGAATGTGTTGCCACTGGGCTTCCAGGGATATAGATCAGGCCCTTAATTACTCTTTTCATTCTTCACTCTTCTACAGCTCCTGAAAATATCAAAGTGAAAATTTTCAAAGCCCCTGGAGAGATCTGTTTGCTCATTTCTCAGCAAGTTGAATTTGTCCTAGGCATTTTTGACATTTTAGCCCACAACACCTTTTTTTTTGCTCAGGAGCAAAGAGAGGAGGCAGATCCTCAGGAGGTATGAAATGGCACAGAAGATCTGTTGAGTTTAAACCAGAGGGTCTTATCCCAGGTCTGAATCTAAACCAATCTTTCTACCCTCCCATTCTTCGAAGTTTCCTATTGGCCTGTTTCTCTCCTTTCTTACCCAGGAGGAACTTCACTGAAGTCAATGGAATTGCACTGGGATGTTCAGAAACGCAATGATTTTTAACAGGGAGGATTGCCAAATCTTGGAAAAAGTTGTTAGGTGATGCAGTAACTTTTGAACTCTCTGTACTTCAAAGTATTTGAATCAAAACCAGATACCTTGCATGAGATGTACCCTGGATCAACCACATGTTGGTGGGTCTAATGTGGAGATCACTATAGAAAAATCCATGGCCTGCTGTGAGCAATTTGGAATAGACTATTATAAAATCCCATGCCTTAAAATCTCTGGATAACTGTCACTAGCATGGATAGAACCAGTCAGAAGCAGAATTTTGAGTGGAAGATATGTAGGACAGGACATGTAACTTTTCCACTGCATTAAAAGAAACTCGAAAAAAAAGGTGCTAGTTGTGTACCAGCACCTATAAATAGGTTCCAGTGTTGTCTAAAGCCATGTCTTAGCCAACCTGGGTAGGCTGTCCACGTTGCAGGCATTACGTTGGGTTCTCTCAGCTGTCTCGCCTCATTTTATGCACTTTTTTTTCATTTCAGGACATTGCGATTCAGTTTTGTCATATGTTCCTGTTATTGTTTTAGGCAAAGGAAAGAGCTGGCTGTCTAAGGGTTTTCTGACCTCTGTAAATATAGACATGGCTGAAGAGTGCTAGCTGCTGAAAAGACCAAGAGGACGAAGGCAAGTGAGGGTTAAGTTCATAAGTTGGTTGAGTTTAAAGATCCCATATGTGGGGTTTATGGAACCATGTTTTTCAGTTTTAAAAGATTTTTATTAAGTTTTCACAAAATACAAATGAAAAGTCATAAACAAAACCCAGGATCCTGCTCAGAGTTACCCTGAAATAAATCTGGAGTAACTGCCTTGAAGTCAGGCAATGACTCCAACTTTATGTTGTTGGGGCTAAAAGGAGAGCCTGACCCCATGAGTATTTTCAAACATACAGTTATAAAGTATGCAATGTTCTCTTAATAATTTAGCCTAAGAAATTTACAGGCTGCCATTCACTAAGGTGGAGTTTAACCAGTGATATTTCATTTAAATACTCTTTTGGATTCAAGTGTCATAAGAATGGAATGTGTCCAGTGACCCACACAGACCTTCCTGTCCCTGTTATCAGCGTCACAGCTAGTGGTCCCCAGGCACCAGGAATTTGTCCTCATGACACCTCTGTCAAACAAGAAAGCATTATATTCTCAGGAGAAACTGAGATACACAGCGATGAGAGACTTCCTCAAAGTCACAAGGGGAAGGTTGGTGTAGGGCGAGGATAAAACTCTTACTGACTTCATCATGGCCAAGATTTCACTTGGACTTCCCCAAGGCCCATAGGGAACTCAGTAAAATGTTGAGCTGGAGAAGAGTCATCAGGGCAGCTACTGTCAAGATGTCAGGTCAGGATTTTCAGTTGGTGAATTCAAAGGAGGACTGAAAAACCTGTGTCTGTCTCGCATTTCCATCTCTGCCACTGTGTCTGTTCCATTTTAGAAGGAGGTTCCTATCAGCCACGGCATGAAAAGGTGTGGGCTACCTTAGCTGTAAACACCTCCACTGTTTTAACGGACCTTCACATCCTGGGACTGACCTTTTTTGTCCTCACTGATCTGGATTTGGTTAGTGTTATTAGGGTTTGTTTCCCTTATTTCAAAATTGCATAAAGACTAACTTCTCTTGAATCCTTGCAGTTTATTCCTTGACACCGGGGGGATCTACAGTATATTCCGGAGGGTGAGTCTCCCCACAGAGTTAAATTACACACAGAAACTGAACTCCTGGCCCTGCTGCAATGAAGGGAAGACTTGGCAGCCAAGCAGGGATTTCACCCAGACACCAGCCCTTTCTTCTGAGTGCTCTGCTCTGCAGGATGTACTCTTTCCATTAGAGTCTCACTCCAGGACTCCACAAGGGCACTGTGAGAAAACCACTGTTGTCTCTTATATCAGATTTAGGGTCTGTAGTGCTCAAGCCACGAAAGCTCCACAGAGGCTGGGCAGTCAAATCCACGGAAATCAAATGAGAATTTGAGTAAAGCCCCTGGTTAATAAGTCATTCCCAAGTCCAATAAACATAACTGGAAATAAATTGCATCCATACATTTCACAGTTTGATTTACATTAAAATGAAAACACGAGAAAGACCTGCCATTGACAAGTTCAAACAATGCAAAATTCTGCACAGTTTGTGTTTATTCAACCATAATTTATAGCTCAAATATTCCATGGAGATATAAATAAATCAATAGTAGTACACTACTTGTGATTTATCTTGGAGCCATTTAAAGAAACAGATGATTGTTTTCCTACGCTGGTGGTGTGGGCCTATCATAAAAACCATCACACATATAACATTTTGCTGTTCAAGACCCAAGCAAAATGCCTTCTGACAAACGGCCTCTTTTCACAGTTCAGATGGCTTTGCTTCTGTTCAAACCTCAACCTAGCCAAGTTTCTCATGTGCTCAGTATCCGAAATGAAACTGTCACTCAGCTCTAGATTTAATCTCTGGATGGATTTTTGACAAATGGGGGGGGTTCAATCATTGAGCACGTTAGTCTCAGCATTGTGCCAAAGAAATTGGTTTGGAAGTGGTGGAGGAGCACGTTTGTGCACCACCTGACCGCTGACAGGAGCAGTGATTCAGAGTTGGTAGCATTGTTGTTCAATAAATATTGGACGCAGAAGAGAAAGGAATTCTCCCCCAGTCCCTATGGCTCCTATGGCTCTTGGCAGCATTTCTGAAGAGAGTGAGTCATTAGCAGCTGCTTGGGAGGGGAGGGAAGGCTGAGCCGCCAGCGTGCCACAGCTTCTAGGGTGGGGTCCTCCACCCTTCCAGGAGTTCAAGGTTTTTTTTCCCCAAATACCTGAGGCTGTAGAAGAAACCTTCATGCTCCAGATTGTTAGCTGCCTTTGGACTTGGTTTAGGTGAGGAAACTCATTTGATATTTGCCAGAATGGGGATTATTAGAGTGATAGAAGAATTTAGGCTGGAAGGGACCTCTGAAGATCATCTAGTCCACCCCCTGCTAAAGCAGGTGAGTCCTGAAGATCTCCAGGGATAGAGATTCCAGAACCTCTCTGGGCTCCCCTCCAGGGCTTGTTGCCTGGGTTGTTCCTACAACAGGGACCAGACAGAGATGGATTTACACACCTACTTCAATCAGGAAAACTCCTAAGGGGCAAAGGAAGAATGAAAGCCGAGTTTGTTCATCATAATGTAGTGAGCTCTGGCCTTCCAGGAGGGGGATCCCCTCTCCTGCCGCTCAGCCTGGGGTGGATACTGGCCCATTTGGCAGGGGGAGGGCAAGAATTCCCTGGGAATTCACAGGTCAGCTGTCAGTAGCTATAGCCAGCTTTATCAGGTCCAGACTGACTTGGAGCCCAGAATTCCAGGGCTGTCAGCTCTTGCTCCTAGAGCACCTTGACAACAGGTCTCAGTTGTCAGGGTACCAAGGGTGCTGTTAAAATAGCATCCCAGTCCATTTTGTGCATCAAAACACTGCCTGCTCTTTAGCTGGGTTATCCCCTTTCAAAAACCACACCTCATCTGCACATCTTGCACTCCTCTGGGGGCTCAATCTCTTTGGCCTTTGTGTGGTTTCCAAATGCTGGGCAGCGTTTCCCCGGGCGGTCCTTGGTATCTGCCCATGGTGCTCCTCTGCTTGTGTTGTAGCCACTGCCTCCCCCATCACCTCTCCCTCCCCAAGAGCCTGCCAGCAAAGGAATGGGGCAGGATTTCCTGCTGCCTTTCAACCCATTCAGAGCTTTGAGGGTGTGAGGGAGCTGGTTTCTTCTATGTACTTGTCTCCATGCCAGTCAAAGCTCTGGGGACAGGTCTGGCTCTTGGCTTGCCTCCGGCATTCACACCTCTGCACTGGGTCTGCACACCCCCACGGCTGCTGCAGGCACGGTCCGTCCTTGCAAGAGAACGAGGTGACCCCCTGTCCCGAACACGATTTATCCCCTGATCAAGGCACTGCTTTATACTCAAACACTCACAACTTGTTTGCTGCCTTTTCCCCCTCCTTACAGTTTAATGCCCCTGCAAGCGTCACCAATAGATCTTGTACCTGGATCTTTGCATTAAAAGCCTGTTTCTCTAATGCACTGGAAAATGCGTTCTTCCACCTCTGTTTCACACACAGGGTGGGCACTTAGCCTTTTATTTGTGTCTGCCACTGAAGCGGACAAAAAGATTCAAAAATCTGCTAAAAAATTCTGCCCAGCCCTGGGAGCTCAGCCTAGTATTTCAGGGTTGGGCTGGGCTTTTTCTGCTTCACACGCTGCCATCAGCAACAGCAGTTTTGAAAAGTATTTTTGGGGGGAACTCTGCATACGGCATGTGAGTCCAGATGAAACAGCCCTTGCCTGTTATTACCATGTCCTGCTTCTGGGGGGCAATTTGTCTGGAATTACAACTACTCTACTAAAAGTTGCAACTTTCTCCCAGGTAATTTGTGAACAAAGCTAAACTTGTCCATGATGATATTGCCTGTGATTTAGCTCTGTTTTACAAGTTCTTCCTTGTTGATACCACCACACCGACGGTGAGCTGCAGTTGGCTTGGGATTTGGGCAGCCAACGGATTTTGTGGAAATCATTCTTGGGTGTCCTTCAGCAGAGAGAATTGGCTGAAAAGGGATGGAGCAGCCCAGGCTCAGCAGCTCGCTGGGCATATCAGCATCCTCTGGCGCTTTCTGCCCTGTTCCTGCAGGCAGCCCCTCCAGATCGCCAATTGTCCTCCTTTCTCCTCCCCTGATTTCCTCGGATATTGTTGACATATTTCAGATTCCCCTTCAGTGTGGGAAAAGGGAACTTGGGCCCTTGCTCAAGTCAGCTTAATCCAGGCCCTGCAGGCAAGGAAGGTGCCTCTAGCTGAGGTCACTGGGTGGGATTGGTTAACCCAAACTTTCTTTTTTCTCCCCCTGCCCCAAACCGTCACATAATTACCTGTACTGAGGTGGCATGGGAGTTTTAATTAACTAGTAGTTTGTAAAGGTCTTTGAAAGTTACAAAGTTCATTAGTAAGCTCCGAACCTTGACTTTTCATCAGAACTTGCTGCAACATTGAATACTGAATTTTTGCTTTAGCTGGGTTTGTTTGCCTGATACCAGGCTCATGACAGACAGCAAGAGTGTGCCATTTGCAAGGACTGTGCATTGTGCCTTTTTCTCAGCAGGGCACGCACTTGGGTACGTTTAAGTGTAAGCACAGTCCTACTGATGTTAGTGGGACTTAAAGGTGTATGCTCTGAACTTCAGGCAAATCCACACATTCTTTGCCAAACTGAAATCCAGAACTAATCCTGTCGAGTGAATAACTCATTTGTTTAACAGGTTTGATTTGTCTCTTGTTTCTATGTTTTTATTTCCTTTGAAGAACTCATTTTCTTTATTTGCTCTCCTCCTTCTTGCTGTGTGATATCGATTCATTTCCAGTGCTGCCTTACTGTGTGGACTTTATCCCTCTCCTCCCTGTTTCACTTCTTTTCCACCTCCAACCCTTTGTATTCCAGCGCTGCTCCCTGTAGTACATCTTCTGTTCAAGAATTAGCAGCACCTACATTTTGTGCGGTCAGCTGAGGCTTGCTTGGGAGCTGGAAATTTTGACGAAATGCTGTTGTTGGAACAAAATGTTTACGATACTTTTCTGGAGTTCCCCTTCATCTAGAGTCTGTCCAATTGCTTAACTCCAGCTGTGGCCAAATATTTAATGATATCATTAACTCTGACCATTGCAGATGATTCCTACTCTGTCAAATTTCATCCGATTACCCTATAGAGTTTTACCTACATAAGCTTCACAGCAGCACTCTGTGATGGGTGAGAGGTTATTTGCTGTGGTGCAAGAATGCAGCCACCTCTAGCGAGTAGCACAGCCGTTGCATACATTTATTTGGCACTCAGTCATTGGAAATTCAGGATATGGATCTAACCAAACCATAATAGAGACTTTCGGGAAGAAGAGTACAAACATCTAACATCTTGAATTACAATCTGAGTAGAATCTCATGTTCCTGCAGCACTCTTAAGATAATGCCACAAGATCCTCAGCGCAAATAAGACATCTGCTTTATACCTCTGTCAGACAGGTGACTCTTCTGTAATACAACACCCCTGTGAAATATGGTGGAGCTTATGATCGGCGCTAAGGAAAAAGAACTCTTGTTTTGTAGCTACATTTATGTTAGTTGTCCACTAAAAATACAGATCCAGCTCTGTTAATGGAAGCTGACATGATCACAGCCGAAAGTAATATGCTTGCAGGCAGGCCAAAAAAATATTTATAGGCCATCATTAAGATGATTTGGGAAACTAATATGTGTTCTGTGTATACATATTGTACTTAATTTTTCTCCACAACAGATACTTATCATGGATTTTCTGTATGTCTGTTGCAACGAAAAAAAGGCGAGGAAAAAATCCCAAACTGACATTATTTATTATATTGCCATTGAAAAAAGATCATGAAAGTAAGTTATAAAAACTATTGGGCAACATTAAACTTGTGCTGCTGAGTTCACAGGCTATCTCAGGGGACTCTGTGAACTCCTGAGTGCTCCGAGAGCTGGAATCTCTTGCACAGTTCTTGGGCACCGTCCTTGTTTTTGCAGTTTACAAATTAGTGGGCTTGAGGGTAAGATAAATTATGAATGGGGGGAAGATTTCAGACTAGCAAAGACTGTGGGTCTTTGTGGTGAACTTCAGGATCGTTGTTTCTTCTGTCATGGTTAAGATCTTTTGAATAACAGAAGCCCGAGATGAGGAGCCAGGAGTAAAATTGCCACCAGAATGAGTGTGTAAAATAAAGCCATGTGAACTTCTCAAACAGTTGTTTTTTTTAACTGGCAGCTGTACGCTTGGAGTGACTGAAACCTATAAATTGGTGTCAGATTTACAAAATTGTTTTGCCCAACGCCCTTCATGAAGAAATGAAAACTTCTCCTTTTGGCATTTTCTGAGCAAAACATTTTAGTTCCTTCATTATAAATGTTCTATATCAATGTTTAAATTAGTTTGTTTTAAAATAAACACTTCAAAAAATGTATCAGGAATGAAACAAAAGGTGATTTAGGGTCAATTCCAGCATGTTTTCTTTATTTTTAATTTTCATCTCATCCAAAAAAAATGTAAATAAAAATATTTTTTATCAGGTGGATCCACATCATGTTAAAAAAATGTACTTAATTATCTACTGGAACAGCAAGTGAACTAAAAGTCTGTTATTCACTGACTTTGTGTGTAAAGTGGTCTCAGAATTAGTTCAAATGACACAGCAAAGAGGTGCAAGTGCAATCGTACATCGTGTCTTTCTTATTTCACCAAATAGAACAACCCTGCCCTCGAGGCAAGAGGCAGAGGGGAATTTGGGGCCAGTTTTCAAAACATTTATCGTTGATGGCTACACTGGGACAGCTAAGTGGGAGCTGAAAATCAGGCCAACGGAGTCATACAGTGGGAAAAATGTTTATTGCATTAACAAAGGTATAAATCAGAGCGGGCCAAAGCATGTGAAATCACTGAATTCTCGGGCGGCTAAAGCTTTTAATTTTCTTCAGTAAAGGCAACAGAACTAACTTAATAAGATGATTCTTCTGAGGTCGCAACCTCTGGTGTTGCTAGAAATTACACAGGAGAACCCGTCCCACGCGGTTCCCAAGGGCTGCAAATGGGCACTGACAGAAAGCTCGTTTAATCTTGCTTTTTAATACTCTGGAAAAAGAAATTTACATTCGGATGCAATGGAGGAAGCAGAGCTGCACGTTGAAGCACTCTGAGGAGGTATGCTGCCACCAGAAATGATCTGTTGTGGAATAAAAACTTTCTCCTCAAATCCAACCATGCAGCAGCAGACTGGGTGAAAATGAAGAAGACCAGAAGAAGAGATCCCATCAGGGACCATTGGTTTGTGTCGGTGGGGTACCCAGTCAGTGTGATGTTGTCCTCACTCCTCGACTGGATCCTCCACATAATTAATTAGGTTTCTATATACGGCTGTGTTTTTTTATCATACACATTCTGTCAGGAACAACGTAAATAGCCTCTGATTTACAGACACCACTGGTGGCCCACGCTGCAAGTAGGGCAAAGACCATTTTACCGTCACTATGCACCGCCGGTAACATGAGTGTCATGGAGGTCTTTGTTGGGGCTCCACATGGTGAGGGAGTTTTACTTTGCACCTAAAATGGTGATCTGAGCTTCCTAGAGAAATAGGAGAAACACAGCACATCCTCTGCAAGTTCAGCGTTGCTCCTGCAAGCAGAGGATGTTTTTGAGAATTTGCAAGTGAATCTGCTGAATAGTTGATAAGGTGAAAGTAATTAAAATCTGGGTCCGTTAAGTGTATGGTACCTACATCAAATTTTGTTTTTCCCAAACGTTACTAGTAATGGAAAGATCCCTGACTCTCCAAACTTCAGATCCACAGGGGCTTGTTCACAGGCCATGTTCGGAAACACCCAATTGTAATTATACTCAACAGCAGCCATATTTGCTGTGAGCGAAAGGGCTATGGGAAGGACGATGTCCGTAGCTCAGGTGGGTGTAGTCATCATCCTTCAGGGAGCATTTCAGAGCTCAGCAGCTCTTGTCTCGGCTGCTGGCACCACCAGAGGTGACTCTCTGCTGTCGTCGCCGCCACGTAAAGGTGTTGGGGAGCTGAGGCAGCTGCAGCCCTTCAAACGCAGTGTTTCACGGTGCGGTGGGTTTGGCCGGTGAGAGCATTTGCCGCCAGAAGGTGTGATGATGGGCGCAGCACTTCGCCACGCAGCCTCAGCAGGCTGCCCTCGAGCTGCTGGTGTGCGGCAGCACGCTTGCTCTCGTCTGGCTACGGAGGTGCGTTCAGCACCAAATAAATTCCCACTTGCTGTCTTTTTGCCTCCTCTGTGAAAGCCAATGGCTCCCTGGAAGTATGCCAGAAAGAGTCTTTCTAGGCCCTCACGAAGGCTGGCTGTTGTAATGTAACGTATGGCACTCAATGCCTGGGTATTATCAGAAAACCTGGAAGTACCCAAAAGATTCCTTAGGGCAGTGTGATCCTGTAAATGACACTGCTTGAACCATCACTGCGATTTGGGACCATGACCTACAGTGCTGAAAACATGAGTCTGCCTTGTTTGAGAGGAGAGACGAGGTTTAATGCTTAGAAACTTTTTCAGCTCTTTCTGCATTTAACCACTAGAGGGAATGATGGCAAAGTTTATGGGTTTTGTTTAAAGTCAGACTATCTGTTTTTTGTATCAGGCATGACAGCACCAGCCCTCCATTGCCGTGAGGTGCCCTACCCATGGCAGCAGTGATGCTCACCCACAGCAGGCTGGAGTTGAATCCTCCCCGTGCACCCAGAGTGTTGTGTTTGCTTTGCATGGGAGAAGATGCTAAAATCTAATCCTCAGTGCTGGAGCGTTTTCATTAGTGAAGGCCAGGGCTCCTCCAGGAAGGTTTTCTGTCCTTGTCATCTGTGTCGCTCTGGATTTCTCTGCTGTTTAGGAAGGTCTCAGAATTCCAGTCAGAACATCAAAACACCACCATGGTGCAGAACAACAGGACAGAGGGGAGAGATGAAGTAGAGAGATGAGAGGAGATACTGGGGGACCAGCTGGTTGGAAGCACAGCTGTTTCACCAGTAACAAGCCCTGATTTCTGTTATTCTGGATCTCTCAGTATTTACCGGAAGGAATATTCGGTGGAGAGATGTGTTATATTTCCAACAGAGTGAATGTACATCCACAGTAACACAAAGCAGCCCTAAATGTCATAAGCATACGAATAACCAAGTCTCAACACTGAGTGCATATCTAGATCCATGCTAATGGAATAATGAAAGCCAGCTTTTTACTGTGTGTTTTCTGTATGTAATAAAATGATCCATATGTTTTTGTGTCCCATAATTCCTTCCAAAGCAAACATTTTAAACACTGCAATATAGGTGCTATTTAAAACTCAAACTGGCCTAATAAGACAATTACAAGAATGCATAAGCCACATGCTAGGAAATAACAATATTGTAGCAACATAAAACATGTACCAATATATAATTACTTACGTTACTCAAACATGCTGCCACAAATGGCTTTTCAATTTCCTGGGTCACAAAAGAAGCATTTTCGACATAACACTGTGACCAAAGATATTGATAAACATAATAAAAATTAATTGCTCACCCCTCTCCCAACCTAAATCATTAGCCATAATTATGTTATCATTTTCCGCCTGTTTCCATCGACTCTATAAGCCACAGAACTCCTGGCAAACACTCAAAAAGTGGTTGTTTCTCTGGCAAAAGTATAACATAGTTTTTTATATTTTAAAATGTAATGTTTCACTGGTGTTTTGGCTTTCTGCAGGTAATGTCTGTGGAATGACATCTGCAGTGAAGGAAAGACTTTTAAGCTTTTGTTGGAAGTTTGCAATGGCAGCTCATATGAATGAATCTTTGGGCCTTTTAATTGTTCCTACTCTTCTGGAGGAAGGGGCTTGAAAGGAAATGTGATTGCTGCTTGGCGATAAAAATTACTCTTACGTTGCAGGGCTCCTCCTAATTACCTGTAGGACCTGGGTGGATTTCTCTCTCTCCTTGTGCTCTTATGTCCAAATTGTCCTTCTTGCCAAGCAAGAAGGAACCAGGGCCAGCGTGGTGCGAGGGTGATGGGGCTGCCCACCATCATGTGTGAGGAAATGGCCTCAAGTTGCACCAGGGGAGGAGGTTCAGATTGGATATTAGGAAAAATTTCTTTACGAAGAGAGTGGTCGAGCATTGGAACAGGCTGCCCAGGGACGTGGTGGAGTCACCATCACTGGAAGTGTTCAAAAAACCTGTGGACGTGGCACTTCAGGACACGGTTTAGTGGGCATGGTAGTGTTGGGTTGATGGCTGGACTCGATAATCTTAAAGGTCTTTTCCAACCTTAATGATTCTGTGATTCTGTGATTCTTCTGGTGTGCCTGGCACTGTGCAGAGACCTGACTCCTGTGGGGTTTAGGTGGTATCACAGCTATCATTAACACCCTCCAATCCTTTTGTGTCCCTTGTGATTACAGGCAGGAGCTTGAATACTTGAATGCAAAACCCACAGATGTCTTCATGGTTCAACAAACATAGGCAGCTCAGATAGACACGCCATTTTCTGACCTCATGTTTTTAAGGCCAGTTTTATCCCCATTATACCTCCTAGGGCTTGGGACAAAAACACTGAAGCAGGAGTTTTGCCTGAGAAGCAGTGAGTTTGGTGTTTTATTTGCTGCTTTGATACTTTAGATTCATGATTCCTCTATGTCCTCAGATGAATGCCAGTTACTTCACCCCATTATAGCCCTTTTACATGTCCATTCAGTGGGAGAAAAATGTTGCCTCAGGAGGACACAAAGGAGTATGTAACCTCCCCAGGATTTGCTGTATGGTTTCAAGGTTGTGGGGCTGCTAATTTTAAAAGGAACAGTTAATAACTGAAGCCAACTCTTGCTGCCAGCAGCACCTTGCAAAATAATTGTGTGTGTGTTATTAGAGAGTGTTTGGACCAGGGAGGACCTACAGACATCACTGAAGTCAGGCCCCCCTTGCTGGGGGATACCTGGGGACTGCTAATCACAACCCCATGGGGCTGCAGGTCTGAAAGGCAGGACAAAAGGGTGAGAGAAATGGGGAGCATGGTAGGGTGGGGAAAGTAAATTAAATAGGAAGTTTCAGAATGGCTGGACTGATTTCCAGAATCGTGCTGAATTTGATAAGCAGTTTGGAAGAAAAACAACAGGGTGGGATTTTAAAGGACCGGACCCGTTCCCCTAAATAGCTGCAGACTGAAGGTTTTTGGCTTTTCACTTTGAAAGGAGACTTTTCATTTAGAAACAGGCATGATAAAAAGCCATATTTACAAGAGTTAAAGAACATGAAAGCAAAAGGAAAACTTGGATTTTGGATTTAGTAAAAATTGTTTTCCTGCTCCATTTATCATGTTTTTTTCTTTTTGTTTCAGTCCAAGCCTGCCACTCCCCCTGTCTTTTTTTCCTGCCTGTGATTTCCCAGTTGTCCACCAACTGACCCCTCACTCAGCTCTCCATGGCCTATTGGACAAGAGGAAATGGCCTCAAGTTGCACCAGGGGAAGTTTAGATTGGATATTAGGAAAAATTTCTTCACCGAAAGGGATGTCAAGCATTGGAAGAGGCTGCCCAGGGAAGTGGTTGAGTGACCATCCCTGGAGGTATTTAAAAGATGTGTAGATGTGGCGCTTAGGGACATGGTTTAGTGGTGGACTCGGCAGTGTTAGGTTAATGGTTGTACTCAATGATCTTAAAGCTCTTTTCCAATCTAAATGATTCTATGATTCTTTGATTCCAGAGAACGTTTCCTCTTCCCTGTCCCCAACAGCAATGGGAGGACATGCCTGGAAGGGAAAAAAATGGTGGAAAGTAAAGTGTTGGGCTGATGGAGTTTTCCTTTACTCCTGGTATTAACTAGGCTTTTGGAGAAGTGACTGAAGCTGGTTTTGCTGGAGGCTTTGGTGTGTCACTGAGGAAGACAGGTCAGCCCAGGGATGCCCTGGGGAGGAGCTGGGGCATAGGTTGGGAAGGCCACGGGCACAGGAAGGGGCTGTGAAGGGAACATTAAATATGAAATATTTTTTTTTTTTACTTCTAGTGTTCATTGCTCAACTATGTAATCCTGCTCAGGGTGAAAGCAGCAGTGGAATTCAACGTATTTAGACTCACTGGGCATATTGTAGTCAGAAAAAATTGAAGTTTTTTCACCAAGCAGACCACAGTGAGCAGATAAGGGCTCCTTTTCCCGAGAAGGATCTCAGGGGGATTGCAGAATAACTTTGAGCACACACTGTGGGAACTTCTGCCGTCATATGCAACCTCAGCACCAGCCATTCGTCTTCTGACTTCTGCACCACCAGGCTGAAGGAATTGTGCTAAGGACCAGGCTGGCGTGTGAAGCCCTAACTCCTTCCCTGATCCCACAGCTGAATAATTCACGTTATTCAATTTCATTGTGGAGCTCCAGAGCTAGGAAAAACTGCAGCCTGGCTGTTCTCCTTCTCCAGCCTGATAGTTTTTTTGCAGAGTGTGTTTTGCAGAGGCTGAGGGGAAAAGCTCCCCTGAGCACCTACCCCTTTCGTTGCTGCTAGTCTTTTCCTTCACTTATGGGTGATTCTGAAGTGGCAATTTACTTTCTTCCAGTGCGAGAGGAAACCCGTATAGAGACACATAAGCTCTGTAGCCTTGTAATAATAAAAATAAGCTAATAAAACCCCCTCTCCTAAGTTTGCTCTTCCACGTAGTCATGACCAAGCAGTGCCTTGTGCAGGAAGCTGAGCAACACACAGTCTCCAAAACTGTTTCCATGAAGATTTTAATCTGCGTAATCTAAGGAGCTTTCTTACAATAAACCATTGAAATCAACTCATCTGGTCCCATTCTTGTGTTTAGAGTGATTCTTCCTTCACATGTGCTCGGGGTGTTACGCTGGGCTCGCCAGACACCCTGTTTGTTGTTTTGTGTCACGAGTCCATCCTCAGCAGGACGGGAGCTCTCGAGTCTTTCAGCCTGGTGCTTCTGCCTGCTCCAGGGACCGCTCATGTTTTTCCACACTGCTGAGATACATCTTTCAGCTAAAATCCAATCTGGCCAGCCGGGACTCCTGTTTGGACTGGAGGCCTGACAGATGGACCCCACTTGCCCTGTCGGGTGGGATTTCACAGCCCCCAGCTCAGACACAGTTTAAGATGTTTGGGTGAAGTTACTGCTTTTGCTGGAGTCAGGCAGGCCAAGGCAGAAGACAAAGTATGCAAAATGTTAGTTATACCTAGCACATATCCTAGCATGGTCTGATGGGCAGGAATCCCTTCCAGAGGATGACTCCTGGTCTGAATCAGACAAATGAGTTTCTGGTGTGCGAATTTTTGAGCATGGCAGGTTTAGGCAAGAACCTGTGAGTCTTTTATCTAGAGACTTAATTTGCCATCTCCCCCACTCAGCAGTTGGCAAAGGTTGCTTGCTGACCTGAGGGGAGATCGTGCAGCACCAGCATGGTCCTTGGCTTCTACTTGTGATCAGGGGTGCTCAGAAACTCTCCTAAGTTATGCCAGAGCCATGGTGCTTAAAGCCCTTGTGTCAGCTCTCTCCCCTTGCCGGAGGAGCATTGCCTGGTGCAAGGAAAGTGCCTGGGACAGAGTTTGGGCAAGGAGACCAGTTTGTCAGTGTGCGTAGGACATGCAACCTGGGATGGTCTGGGGGTACCCCCATTGCTCCATCATGCAGATCAGGGGCTCCTCGCTGACAGTGAGCCCATGTCTGCACACCTTCATGAGCAAGGACAAAAATCTGGGCTCAGCCATTGGGAAGGCACAGAGTGGGGAATGGGGGTGGGAGAAAAAAGTGAGAGACCCACCTTGCCTGGCATCCCACTCCTTGCCAGCACAGAGAAACAGGTGGTGGGCTCAGCTGAGAGTTAGCACCAGGGTATGTGCCACCAGAGACATGGGAAATTCTGCAGTTCCCCACTGCTACAGCTCCAAGTGTGTGTCACCACTTCCAAAATTGTAAGTCAGAAAGTAAAACAAGAAAGACAAAAGTTTTGAATGAAATAAAGCATTGCGTTCAGATTCAGTCAATTTTGAAGGACTTTTTATTAAAAAAAGGAGCAAAGAACATTTTGTAACAGTCATTTCTCATTCAAAAAACAGTTTTTGACTTTTGCAAGAGCAGAATTAATTTCCCCTGACAGCAGCAGTTTGGCAGTTTGGAGACAAGTTTGTGAAACGTATTGGTGTTGTTAAATCATCTTTCTTAGCTTTAAAAGGCAAATTTGTAAGCTTCTAAATCGTTTAAAGTTAAAAATGTAAAAAATTGAGTGAAAAAGTCCCCCTCTCTTCTTTTTATGTCAAACACACAGACTGTGTTTGTAGACTGCATGCCAGATCAGAGTCTTGACAGTATATCAGCTACTTTGGTCAAGTGTGAAGTCCTAACTGTGAGAGTAATAAATTCACAAATCAAAACTATCTTTCCTGAGACTGAAAGAACTTTATTCCTGGAAAACACAGTCACACACTGGTTTTCTTTCATACCACCATGATAAAGTCCTCAAGACAATGAGGTATTTATTCCAGGTTTCCTTGGTTTAAGAAAACTTTCAATGCACAGACCTTGTATGGTGAAACACTGTTTATATCAGGCAGAGGCAATAATGGACTTAGATAAGGTGTGCTCCCCAAATAGGAATGACCTGTAGCACTCAGAGCCCCTGAGAGGGAACAGGGCTTAAATCACTGAGCCCTGATATTAAAAGCAATAGCCTGGCTGGGGAAACATCAGGCCAGTCACCAAGTGGCACGTTGCAGGCTTGAGGTAATGCTGCGTGTCCCCATTGTCCCGGCACGCTGGTGCTGCACCTCTCTGGCTCGGAGCTTTTGTTTCGCACAGGAAGATGACTGCATGGCTGTCCTTGCTCCGTGGCTCCTGGAGTTTAAAAAAAGCCTTCCCTTCGTGAATCACAATATGCACTCACCAGCCAATTATATTTGGCTTCCAAACTGTTTACTCCATAGCTGATATATTCTTCTCCCTGGCTCTACCTCCACCCTCGTTTTTGTTCTTTTTAAGGAATAGCCAGGGGAAAGCAGGACAGCGTTTCCAAAATTTGGCTGTATAAAATAAACAGATTATTTTTTTTTTTTTTTCCCAGCACGTCCTGCTTCATGCTGGGATGCCTGTTAGTACCAAACTCCAATGCTGCTCAGGTTTGGCTAGCATGGTGCCAAGTGCAGCGAGAGCTTGCTCTCGGGGAAAATCTCTGGGTGCAGCTGTAACATAGCATTTTGAGAGGAAAGCAGTGCAGGACAAATGAAGGTGCAATGAGTTTCAGCAGTTGAAACAAGCAGTTAGTGTTTGGATCTGCACAGATTAATCTCTTAAAGAGTCATAAAATAGAGAAGTAAAAGACAAAACATTGGAGAGTGAAATGGAACTTCTCTGCAGTGGCTTTGTGCAACACGTCGTACTTTTTCAATTACAAAAATACGGTGGCATGAAATTCCTAAAGAGATTTAAAAAAATGGAAAGCCATTTTGAAACCAAAGTCCCAAATGGCTTGTTTAGAAAGGCATTAATTGGAGCACTTCTTTTTTTCTAAATGCCTTTTGTAGTACTTTTTCGTAATTGACCGTGGCAACAGAACTAACATGAGCTTGCAAAGCAGTTTGTGGACTCCAAATGTACATTTTTCTCTACAAGAGGACTAAACCTATTTTATGGAATTCTGCATACGAGCTCTGCCTCGCACAAGGAATGTCCGAAATTTCAGTGCAGCCTACTCTTGAAATGCTTCCAGACTGACAGTCTTGCTCAGCCGCTCAAGTCCCTTTCTTTACCTGGCTCTTTGCCCTTGATCTGCAAAATGTCGGTGCTGTCTCCTGGAAGCAGTGAGAGGTCTCGCTGTGTCTCAGGAAGGAGCCTGCCGGCCCCCTGCGGCTCCCTCGCCGCCCGCTGCCCCTGCCCGCCTCATGGCTGAGCGCGTTGCCTGGGTACACAGGGAGAGCCCCAAATGCCGGCTTTGCCGGGCCACAGCTATGGCGGTTTGTCGGCTGCGGGACGTGTCTGGCCGGCTCTGCCTTGCGGTTGCAAAGGGAGTCCTCGACCCGCAAGGCCGTGCACGGCCAGGCTGGCCGGAGGATGCTGGAGGGAGTGAAGGATGCTGGAAGCCCACCAGCACCGGGACACCCCACTGCGGGACGGGTTCAGCCTGCACAGCCCTTCAGCACAACGGCCGTCCCGGAGACACCGGCGCAGCGCTCCTGTGCGTGAGGCCAAGCCTGCGGGAGCGGCGCCACAGCCAGTGTGTTCGCTGCCCAGCTTTGCCGTGGAAAATGTTTCAGAAAATAGGAACGAGTGACCGAAAAAGAGAAGAAAAAAGCAAGGAGAAGGACAGACTGGAGTTCAGGGAGGGTCTTGTTCCCACTTCAAGGAGGTTACGATTTCAGATAGGAAGTACTGCTGTGCCGGGCCGGCTTTCTTCCTCAGAGGCCATTGCAGAAGCGCCCCAGAGCTCTCCCAAAGGGCCCCTTCTCACGGGAACTTTGCCTGCAGAGGAGCCGGCTGCAGGGCTGGGCTGGCCTGGCTGCGGCCCCTGCGGGGACCACCGCACCTCGGGCGCTCGGGCAGCTGCCAGGGCTGCCGGAGGATCGCTCTCGCACGCTTCTGCCCAGCCTCCTGCTGCAGGGAACGGGGTGTTCGCAGGGCCTGAAGGTCGCCCCTTTCACGTGGGGGAGCGGCAGCTTGGATTTTACAGCCATTTCCACAGTGGGACCCTGCAAGATACCACTTAGTAAACAGTAACGAGGACATCAATCCTTTACAGGCCTGGATGAGAGTTAGGGATAGGTCCCGTTTGGCCTGTGACTCTGCAGATTCCTTGGAGGCTGCGCTCATTCTGAGCTGAGTGCTAACGCTGCCGAAATCAGGGCAACAGCTCCTCTTGCCTTTTAATGGGGTCCAGATCGCAGTTTCCTGTGGTGTTTGGAGCATGTCTGTTTCCCGGCTGGCTTGTTGTTTTTTTTTTTTTTTTTTTTTTTTTTGCAAGCTAGGATGTCAATTGATCACTAGCTAAATGTGCCTGGAGGGACACAAGTGTGGGAACACCAAGTTTCTGGGTGGTAAAGTCCTTACTTGGCTCTGGCTCTCCAGCTCCTCAGGTGGACAGCCTGGGCAAAGCAGGGGAAGGAGATGTTACTGCACTTGAAATAGTTATTTTCCAGTGGCAAAAATTTTTGGCCTTCCATCAAGAAAATAAGGGGAAAGTGGAGCTTGTTATTATTTTTTATAGATACTTTGAACATTTTCCCCCCCAGCCTCGAGGTCATTTTGAATTGTCACAAAAAGCTATCGGGCTGCGTCCCAGCTGGTTCCTTGTGCTCACGTCGCCCAGAGCCATGCTGGTGCCCCAGGGACCTTTCTGTTGGCCTTCTCCTCTGTGACCTCCCACCAGGGCAGCGTCTGCCGTGCTGCCCCACAGCTGCCTCCCCGCTGGAGCAGCACAAAGATGTTCAGCTCCATCTCCCAGGAGGCACTGGAACACCAGACCACAAGCAAATGATCTTTTCAGCTTGAAAAGGAAAAAAAAAAAAAAAAAAGGAAAAACTTTCCATTCCATTTTGGTTATTTATTCACTTTTGACCGAAAGCCAAACTTTTCCAAAGAAAGTAAACAGTTTTCATGAAAAATTTCTATTAATTGCAAACCGTGTTTTCAGTAAAACCCTGGTATCAAAAGTTTTGTGTCTGTCCTACTTTAGGCCTTTCAAAGGAGGAGACCTTTAAAGCCCGTATACTGGTTTCTGGTGGGAAAATCTGTGAAAAATGGAGCAATTGTCAAGTTTCGGCAGTTATCTGCACTTCCCACCACCCTGCAAAATAGGACTGGACCCAAAGTGAATCAAACGGCTTTATGTTTGTGGGCCAAACAGACCAGTTCACTCTCTATCTAAAAAGACTCTGTCAGCCTCCCAGTAATCTGTTAATTAACTGCTGATAAATGGTGGGCTTAAATCTGGGTGGGGGAGTGGGGGGTTCAATCCCACCGCTGTCTGGCGCAGCCCCCGGGGGCTGCACAGCTGTGCGGCTGCTCTGGCCCCGCATGTGCCGGTCCCACATGGCCGCGGGTGTTTGTGTCTATGGGGAGCAGGGAGGACGCGGCGTTACAGTAAATCCAGCCCTTGCTGCTCTAAATGCCGCTTGTTTTTAGCAGTGAGTATCCAGATGAGAAGCCTATTTGCCCAATTCAAGGAAAGTCTATTTTTTCCTGGTGACAAGCATCTAAATCACTCTGGGACGCACCAGACATCCCGATGCTGGCGTCGCCTGTTCCCAAGGCTTGGCTCCACCTGGCCACCCACAGCCCCAACCCGGGATGTCCCTCTGCAAACCCGGACAATACCCAGCCTTGATGGCCTGAGTGGTGCCAGACCTGCAGCCTCTGCTTACTTCCCGCTGGGAGCTCTCCCAGTAAAACCCTTACTCACTCGGGAGTTTAAAACCACTTGTCGAATTACCTTTGTCTGCAGCTGAGACCGGGGTTCCTGCATTTGTGCTGACCTTGTTCCTGTCTCCTGCCTGTCCCTTAGCTGCCTGTCTCTGCCGGTTTCCTTCTCTTCCGGAGGGCCGGGCACGAGAGTGTGCACGCCGCGGCTGCCTCGTCCCCTCGTGCCCTCCCAGGCTGGAGGTGTGCCGAGGGGCTGCTCCGAACCACTGCCCTGCGTGGGTCCTGCCAGGCTTGGCGTGGCAGCGTCCCCCAGTGCTCCTGCTGGCTTGTACACAGGGGACAGAAGAATAGGCGGTGCAAGCCCGGCTAAACAATAGGCTTTGTCCTGTGCCCGCTCTGCCCCGAGAGCTGCTGTCTCAACGGAGCAAGCCCCATCCTGTCCAACTTCGTTTAGGAGGTGGTAGGTGTCCCCTCCAGGTAGAGGGTGTTGCCCCTTTTCCTTGCTTGAAGGAGTTTTGAGGGATGAGGGCTCATCATCCTCACTACCAAAGCCATCCCGGTGGGCACAAGGCAAGACGAAAGCTGCTGTGGCGGAAAGCTGGCAGCTGTGGGGATTTGTATGCAGAGGGGCTGCACGTGCATCTTGTTGGGTTTTTTTTCTGCCGCACATGCTGGCCTTGAAGAACTAGCTTTGCCTGTTGTTGGCTTCAGACGAGCTGCTTTCTAATAGTGCCTGTAGCCACCGAAGGTCATGTTTCCATCTGGGCGTATTCCCTTCTCTTCTCCCCCTTTTCCCCTTCACATCTCTCCATTTTAAATCTGCACACAGAGAGAGAGAGGCTCAAAATCTCTGGAAAGCAGGTCTTCAAAGCTCCCTCCGCTGGGGGAATCGCAGACCTGTGCCCTTTGCTGACGCCCCGTTTCAGCAGCTGTTGCTCCACGGAGGCTGCAGCACGGCGTGCGGAGCGATGCAGGCAGCCTGCCCAGCCGGTACCCGGTGCTCTGCCGGTGAGTGCAGTCACCCGCCACCTTGGTGCAATGCTGGTCTGCAGCAGGGTCATGATTTTAGGGCAGTATGTACATGGGATCCCCCGAGAGGCTTCAAGGGCATCATGTCAGTCTTGGCTTCATGATCTGGGACAAATTTCATCCTAAATTGTCAGTGATGCTCTACTTCAACAAATCCTCGTGCCCTTTGGCTGGAATATTTTCAGGACTGCTTTGTATTAAACACTTTGTATTAAAATGAAATTGCATTTCATTTTAGCAAGTGAACTAACATCACTACAGTCTTTACCCCGTAATGAGTTTTGTTCTGCTTTTTTCTTCCTGTGACTGTTTTAAGTATATATAAAGTGTGTATATGTGTGGTTGTATCTGCATTGGGCAGTTGGGAAAAAAGAGGGTTTTACAGTCAGGAAAGTTGGCCAAGCAATGAATAGTACCTGAAATTGCATGGTAGTTATGGAAAGTCAATTTTTAATTCAAAATTATCTGCCTTTTTATTAGAGAAAACATGACATAACAGAGATATACCAGTGATTTATTTATCCAGTCAATAGTGCTTTGAGTTTGGAAAGCAAATGCAGAATACACAGTGAAACTCACAGCAATCACGCAATTACCAGCCATCCAGAGGATGAAGTATGCCTGTGCGAAGCATTCATTAAGTTTGCTGTAATCATGATCTGATTGGAAGAGGGTCAGGCAAACAAAAGAGGCTAATTTGAGGTAAAGAAATAATTTTCTGTGAGTAATTAGGATATGTATTCATGGGTAAAGCATTTTGCAAATGTTAGCCACTATGTAAACATATTCATAATCGTTATGAATGGAGTAAGGAAACATTTTGACAGACAGCAGTTGAGATGAACTTTTCCAAGCCACGGCGTTTTCTACAGAGGAGTATGAATATGTAGGGACTATCTATACATACATACAGAAAAGGCAGAAGGTGTTTCAGCCAGCTGAAGTGGTATCTATAAGGCTGCAGTTTTCTTCTTTGTCCCACGCACCCGGCGGGACGACAGCAGGCGGAGGCTGCGAGGAGCAGCCAGGCAAAGGCTGTTCGGATGTTCACAGGAAAGACTCCATCCAGGCAGGCAGCCCGCGGCTGGCCCGGGCCGGCACCTCGCTCTGCTTTGGCCCTTGCAGAAGCCGGTGGTCGGCCCTCGGAGCTGCCCCCGCTCCGCCCAGCCTCCTGCCTTCAGCCCGGACGCCGACCGCTGGGTTGTCACCCCCGCCTGCTCCCGCGGGAAAGGGAGCGGGGATGCGGTGTTCGCCGGCGCTGACATTTTGAGGAAAGCACGTGCTTTCTTAGGAGGTGTACTATTTTTGGCCAGAAAACTGGAAGCCCTCAAAATGTCTGCCCCAATTTTTTCCACTTTGGCTATGATAGGAGTTTCTTTTTGCTTTCCTTTTCTTTCCCTCAGGGCAGGGGGGAGGCTTCGATAGCTTTCTTTTGTCTTCCACATGTTCTTTTTAATTTTTAATTTTTTTTTTTTTTTTTTAGTGCAAAATCAGTTTTTCCTCTGCAAGAAGAAAATTTCTTCTGAGCAATCTAACTGCTGAGCACAGAGACCTGACTCTTGGAAGATGAGCTGCTAAAAAAGAAGAATGAAGGAAACTACAAAGAAATCTCTGCCAGACTGCTTCTTACTGAAACCAAAGACCTTGCATGCAGGTCTCCTGCTAGGACCGTATGAGAGCTGTCATATTCATTGCACCAGGATGGGTCAATGATTTTCTTCTTGGACTGATTTCCCTCTGCAGGCAGTGCAGAGGAGAGCAGGTCCATGGCCTCGGGTACCACAGCAGCTCACCCCGCCAGCTGTGTCAGAGCACACAGCGACTGGTCCCACTGGTACCAGTACTGGTAGCAAGGAGTGTGGATGGAGGACATGCCTCACTGCCCCTTGCCACATTGAGGGAAGACAGGGTTTTTCACATCCCCAGTAAGACACAAGGAACTCACAAGGATAAGAAGTGTTTTGTGCAGAAACATCTCTGCAATGTTTTGGGAACTTGAACTACACAATGTTAAAAATGTCCAGCAATAAAACACCTTGTTTGCATTTTCAAAAGCTGATATATGAGTTTAAAATACTACCTCATAAGTACAGTTTTAAAAAAAACCATTGTTTCAACTGAGGGTGAAATTTCCTTATGATTTGATTTGAAAGATATTTCAAGTCTCGAAGTTGGGGGAAACAGGGGAGTTTTCCATTTTCCTTTTTCCCTTTTCCTCCTTCTTCTCTGCCTTCTCCTTCGCATTCTCCTTCTCCCTCTTCTTTTTCTCTTTTCTTTGTCCTTTTTCCTCTCTTTTTTCCCCCTTTTTCCTCTCTTTTCTTTTTTCCTTTTTCTTTTTTCCTTCTCCTTTCTTTTCCTTCCTTTTAACAGAAACAATTTGCCTAATTCACTGAGAATTCCTAAAATGCTTCTCTGACCTAAAACTTCCCTCTCCACTGGAACAAGGAGCCCGTTGCTGGAGATGGGCTGTGTGCTGCAAGGTGCTGAGAGAACGGTGGGCACAGGAGTAAGTGACAGCAAATTTATGAGGTGCCACCTCATACATTTATGTAAAAGGCAATAAAAGTGGTTTTAAGGGTGTATCTGCACGTCTATACTTCAATCTGTGATAGACCCACAAAAACCACATTTCCTCTGTTAGCACGAGAGTCCTCTGAACCACAGAGCCGATGGAAAGGTGCTGAGGTCAAAAACACTTTAGAGGGTTTTTAATGGCCATATAAGCCAACCTGGGATTGTGAGACTCCTACTAGGGCGCCTAGAGAAGGAGCCTTCTTATCTCCCCACTGTGGTGACCTGCTGATAAAGTCCAGCTGCCATGAATAAAAAGCCGGAAAATGTTTGTATATCTAAAACGAAAAATTCCCCAGACCTTGATAAAACAGGGTGGCCAGCAGGAGTCTGGCTCAGATGGAGCGTTCTTCATCATTCTGCTTCAGCTGATGAGAAAGAGTCTTTTTAAACAACAGTAGCAATGTTTTTGGGGTTGGACAGAGCTCACCCAGATTTAGCCACCTAAATGTTAGTCCTTGACTTTATCTTAACGCCTTGGTGCTCTCAATAGCCAGATAATACAACATGCCCAGCATGCCACTGGAGGTGGGATGAAAAGTCCCATGGAGGTCCCTGTTACCCTCTGATTTTAGATGGCTAAGACCAAGTGCTGAACTTCCACTCTGGTGGAGCACAAGTAGCTTGGGGTGACTTAGTGGCCTGATCAGGGCTGGTCTGAGTAAATCATCAGCTATGGCCTTCACTGGGTTCAAGAGATCCCAGGGGAATGTTTATTTAGGAACAAATAGAAAATGTAAATGGATCTAGAGGCTGCATCACTTGATTGGGTGTTGGAAAATCTGTGTTCCTCTCTAGTGGTCCATGGACCAGCAGGTGACTTTGTCCAAGTCCCTTTGGTGCTTCCCTGCCCTGTGAAGAGTCAGAAAAACCCTTCTGGCCCCAAGCTTCAGGCAGCAGCTTGTGTTTGACGGATGAGAAGCATCACCTGAGAACTAATTGTCAAGTACAAGGCAAATACCCACCTCCAGGCTTAACCCCCCGAGCGGGCACAGCTCGTCCTTCCAGAAAGCGAGCAAAAAGTGTGGCACAGACCGTAACTAAATACCAGCTTTCCATGAAGATCGGCCAGATTTTTCCTTCTAGTTTTCACTTCTCAGGGAGGACCCGTGTCCTTTACCCAGTTTCTGCCCTGTGCAGGTGAGGGTCCATCGGTGCAGCCTCTCGCCCGCGCCTGCCCTGCCGCTGCCCGGCTGCAGGCTGGCAGCGGGCAGGCGAGCCCTGAGCCAAAGCAGCTGCCGGCTTCGTGGGATTTACCCCGCGCACTGGAGCCTGGGGACTTGGCTCGGAGCTCACTCCCATCCTGCCAGGCAGGATTTGCTCTGCAGACCACCCGATTTTTAATATTGGGCTGGGGATTTAACTCGGATCAGAGCAAATCTAGGCCTGGAATCTGCCCTCCCATAAATCCTCTAGGCTCTTAACGCTGCCATAGCTTCGCGGAGGGTGCCGGTACAGGGCTGGCCTTGCCTGTCAGAGGGCAAAATGCAGCACCTCATGGTACAAACCTCTTTCCCTTATCACACCAGCGTGCAGTTTTGCTGGACGGTCAACCTGGCCCGCTCGCCTTGGCTCCAACCTGCCAGAGAGCAGAGTGCTGCGTGGGAGGGTGGCTCCTGTTAACCAGCTTTAATAGCTGCTGCTGTAAAGGCAGGCTGACAGCTGCTGGAGAAGCCTCTGCTTTTGCCCCCCTCCTCTTCCCTCTGCCGTGGGCTAGCTGCTTGCTGTGAGGAGCCAGATTTGTTCTATTAAAAGTGTTTTCCCGGATGGAGGGAAGTTCTCATGCACTCTGCCCCAGCCAGCCCTGACCCGCACTGGCTCCGATGTGAGCAGCCTTTTATTCAGCACGGCTCAGTGATTGGAAGCAGACCTGAGCGGGAGACTCACCCGCACTCACCCCAAAATGAATGAGGACGTCGGTCACGTTTGGGACAGTCAGAGGTGGTCGGTCCTGGGGCTGCGTGGGAAGAGCCACCACCCCGGCTCCTCGGAGCACCTTTTGGTGGGCGTCCCTGGGCTAATATGCAGGTTGCAACCTCAGAAAGCCTCTCCAGCTGCCTGCTAACTCTTGGAAACAGCAGTTGTATCAGCAGGTGAATTGAAGCTGGGGTTTTCTGAGGTCTTAGGGACAGAAATTTAAAGGGTTTGCAAAAGCCTGGACTTAGCTCTGCAGGTTTTGCCGCTGCCCTGCTGTCACCTGGGTGAGAACACATCCTGCTGCTGCGGGCTGCGCAAATGCCGCTCGGCTGCTCTCCTGCCCGTCAGCCCTGCAGCAAGCCCGTCCCTGCATATCAAGCCCGACAGCAGCGCAGGGACGTGCCAAGCGCAGCCCCGGAGCTGGCAGCTGGGCTGCTTCCCCGGGTGCGGGGAAGGTGGTGGCCCCAGAGGGGAGCATCAGGCTGGTGCGCTCCCTGCTTCCGCGGAGCTTGCGCATTACAAGGTGCTTGCTGGAAACAGTTTTGTTATGGAAAGCCCACTGGGACTTTTTGAAACAGGACTTCAGAAGAAAACATCTGACTATGCTATTTTAAATGGGAGGATTTGGGAATAACTATAGCTCTAAACTTCACTTAAAAAAGAAAAACTGTCAAACACTGGGTCCCGCTCTAGCAAGAAATGAAGAAAACTCCCATTTAAAAACAGAAAAATAGTGTGTCGAAGTGTCAAAACAAATATGAAATATGTGAATTGTTTATGAGGCAGTGCTGGCAGGCCACATCGCAGTTAAGCTCAGCGAGGTACAAGCTAACGCTGTCCCAGAATGGAAAGAGAGAGCTCTGGGGACCGGCACCATCCGTGTGCCCGCTCAGGTGAGACGCCAGCGTGTTCATGGCACTTCCCCTGGGTCCCGTCCCTGCAGCTGAACTCGGGAGCTGACATTCAGGCATATAAGCTATGTCCCCAGTAATGCTTTTTATATGGAGCCAGTGGGGCGTAATTTTAACAGGAAAAATTTAAGCATAAAAGGGGAAAGCTCCAGCTGGCCGGTGAGCAGCGAGTCTTCTAGCGGGAGGCGGGAGGCAGTACTCGGCGTGCAGGCGAGGTGCCAGGAGCTTGTGGGGTCCCATGACGGAGGGAAATGAAATTATTTTCTCTGTGCCACAGACTGCTGGGGCAGTGAGCAATCACTTTAGTTCCCTGCGTCTTTTCAGAGCCAGGCAGAAGGATTTGTTAGTTTCTGAAGTCAAAATATTTTGATAGTAAAATGTCTAGTGTTCTCACATAATTTTGTCAGGATCTGGATTCTGGGAGTTATTTTTCGGAGCGCCTTAGAAAAGGCACACTCAGTTTCTTCCCAGGGAAAGTTCTTATCAGGGAAACACCCCTCCGATGAATTTCCTGTGCAAGGACGTATCCTGAGAAGTGAATTTAATTTTCCCGTTGTTTGTGGCATCTAGTTTAGAAGAAGAAAGAGAATTTTCCATCTGCTGCCACTTAAATGTTTCTTCACCTGAATGAATCCCACTGGCCCCTTTTCGGGACTGCCCTCTGATTCAGACACCTGGAGAGCAAAACTCTCTCCAGGCAGAAGGGATTTGTTTGAACACCTCACAGGGTGTCTTGCATCGATCCTCGCTTGGAAGGGAAGCCAGGCAGCACCTTTAGCCCCAGTTCACACTTGGACAATTGGTGCACCAGACAATTAAGGAACTTGACCAAGGTCGTATGGTGAGTCTGTGGCAGAGCAGAGGTTGGCATTCAAGAATCAGATTACCACCCTAATTTCTGGTCCACTTTTCCTCCTTCCTACCTGCAGTCATTGCTGCCTTTTCCTCCCACATAAGAAAGATGAGATTAACCTGTCAGATAAACATTGACACAAGCAACAGTTAATTTCGAGTGGGAAGCCCAGGATGTGATGCTTGTATCATGAAGAGTTTATGGGCAAAATTCCTGGGAAGTTCTGTGCTCTCTTCATTCCTCCAAGAGTACTCAAGGCTTGTTCTCCTCCAAAGGACAGCAACGTCTACCCTTGTGTGAGGGGAAACCACCCCTCGGGTTCCTGGTGAGCCAGAGCTACTGTGGCAGCTGTGGCTCAGGTCGCTCCCACAGCCCAGGTTTAGGGTTAGTAACAAACCGTGAGCCAGCGCTCTCGTGACAGGGGATCTCTTCATTATGTCATTTGCCAGACGTCACCCTTAACAGTCCACACGTTACCCATAATAACTGCACCTTGCACACCCCTACAAATTACAAGTGTTGGTCTGAGGTTAAAAATGTGAATCCCAGGGCATTTATATAAAGACTTTTATGCAACTCTTGAATGAAAAATGATGCACCGTCCAACCATTAGATTTATTTGTCGTATTGAGTGAACATTTGACAGCCCAAGCAAATTCCTGCGTGTTAGCTAGGAGCACAGTTACTCCTGCAGCGTTTTATAAACTTCTTTTGGCAACACTACAAAATGCGGAGAAGTTATCAAGGCACATTCCCTGCAGCTGTTGTAATCTTTACGAACTGATTTCTTATTTCACCAGGGGAATAAAAATAATGATATTCACAATAATAACAATGATGACGATGATGACATAGTTATTGCATTTTCATCAGAGGATCTCTAAGCACTTTATAAACTATAGCTAAGCTTCAAAATAAATAATCCTGCAGGACATATGAGTATTATACTGTATTTTGCATGGTCCCATTAGGCTATAGAAAAGATAGAACAAATCCTGACTTATGGACTACCTTAACTTTAAACTTTCTTCTAACCATATTGTTTAAAATGGAAATACTCCTTCCCTGACACTTTTCAGAATTAAAATTTCCATCTTGAAATATTTTACAAAAGTCTAAACGTGACTCAGAAAGGATGAGAATATGGGGAAAACCTTTTTATGTTGTTTTCAACAAATCTACTTCAAGGCGCGAAAAATAGAAAATTTCTTAATTTTGAAACACTGCTATGTTGTTAAATAAAACTAACCAAGTGCTTGAGCACACTTGTGGGCAGCTCTTTTTATCCAGAAAACAATTCTGTTTAGAACTATTGGAAAGTTTATATTTTTACAAAAACCTGGAGATGATTCCTGCTTATTCCTTTCACTTTGGACAAAATTATCTGCTAAAAAAAAACCCCAAAACTTTCATAATTAATTCCCTTCAGCCCCAAATCCCTGGATTCTTTTTTTTTTTCCTATCTCTCTTTAAACTGTTAGGGAAATGTTTCTCATCTTGTCATGTATTTGTGCAATTTGTTTTTCCTTTACTGTCCCTTTAAGCACTGATCATGCAACGATGTACATGTGCAATTATGTACTAACCGAAGACATGCTTTTCAAATTGAGTACTCATGAATATAGCTTGCAGTATATGCAAAAGTACTTGTAGAATTCAGAGTATTTGTTTTCTCTGTTGGATTGTTTGGGTTTTCTGTACATTATGAGAGAGAATTAAAAAAACCTCAAACCCTTCAAAACAAGAAAAACCGTTTGCAAAAAAGATACCCCCCCCCCAGCCCTTCTTGTAAAAAGTAGCAATTGCTGTAAAGCCGTAGACAGTAAGTGAGCCTGGCCAACTGAAACTAATAATTACATATTTCCCTTTAAATGACTTGCCCAAGGTCACCCTGCAAATCAATGGCAGATTCGATAATTTAACCCAAGAGTCCTGAAACCCAATATCCTGCTCTCACCACTGCAGAACCACTGCGCAACCGGCTTCCAATCTGAGAATGATACATGATGTAAGGAGGAGAACTGTAGATGTTTCAGGTTTTTTATGCTGTGTGCTGCTCATTTATATAGAGTTTCTCTTTTCCTTGGTGTAGAATAGTAAATATTTAAACATGATTTCTGTAAAAATATCTTGAAATGTTGTCAGAAGCCGCTGGGTCTGTCAGCTAAAAATGACATCTGGGGCTGCTGCGAGAACTACTGATGTTGTGTGCGCTTCCTTTCCTCGCCTGAAGAGTAATTCATATGGCCAAGCTGATAAAAAAATCGAACAGTAATAGCAGCTGGAAAATGATCTGGTTTTTTCCATCGAGGAAATTTCTCAAATATTTTTTCCAATCTGCTGGCAATATCTTGACTTGAAACTAGAGGTAGATTTATATCTATTTTTTTGAAAACTCAGAAATTTTTATATGCCAAAACTCAAATGTTTTCCTTTATTTTCTCACCATTAACTGAAATAGAATGAGTAAGACTGAGGGGCTCTAATCTTATTTTCCCCCTTTTTCTCCACTCTGTATGTTCCAAAGTAGAAATTTGTCCAAAGGAAATGTGGTAAAAAAAAACCCCAAACTAAAGTTTAGTTTTTTCTTAATGTTTTAAATCAAACTGTAAATGTAAAAATGAAGCACTAACCTGTGGATTTTCCATTAGAATTTTAAAAGAAAAAGGGAAATTTCTGAGTGAAAAATTCGTTTAGTGTGTAGAACGGACAAACGCTACGTCCATTCCCTCGGGACCCCTCGAAGCCCTGAGGAGGACACGGAGCCCAGCAGCGGGAGGGCAGGACCTGCCCTGCAGCGGTTTTGGGTGTGCAGAGCTGTACAGAGGTGCATCCTGCCGACACGATTCCCCCGGTTGAGCCGGACGACCGTCACCTCCTTCCACACCACCAAGGCTGGATGGAGACGTGGCGCTGAATTCGCCGCATGTTCAGCAAGCTTCAAAACCCAGACCACGGGCTTATCCTTAGGTCCCTCCTCTAGGTGTGTGCTGCAAGGTCATCATCGATTTTCCTGCCACCTCTGCTCTCGCCAAAGCCGCCTACGGCAGGCGTTCCCTGAGCCCACCCGCCCGGAGCACACCAGCTAATTTTTCAGTCCTGACCTCAAGCAGCAAAACCTTTTCCCTGCCCTTCAGAGAGTACATGTGCAGGGAATTATCATTGGAACGGATTTTATTGTCAGGCAGGAAAAGGGCCCACTCAATTCTCCTAACACAGGGTCCCTGTACCAGTTAAGAGGTTACAAGGATGCTTTGAAGAGACCAGTTAGAAACCTGGTAGCCTGGTGCTGTGCCTGGGTGATGCACATCCACGGGGTCCCTTCTGCAATCCTCATGCCCAGGTTGGCAAAGCTCTGTGCGTGGCTCCCTCTGCAGATGAGGAAGCTCTTCCTCATGGGTGGTAGCTTCTGTCACTGGTACCTTTCTCCACAGCACTGTCACCAGACGGCCCTAAACCTAACACCTGTGAGGTGCCGGTGCGTTGGGTCAGTGTTATCACTGCCTCGCAACCAAAGGGAAAATCTGCCCCCTCTGTCTTTCGGGACACTCTCCCTTCATGACCTTAAGGGATTCTCAGGGGAAGGAGTTATGGGGCCTCCTGAGACCCTCTGGTACAGTAGATCACCAGGGCCAGAATGGAGAAAGACTGAAGGGAGTAGGTGCTGGGGTACCGGCGACGCTGACAAATCAGCATCGCGTGTGCTCCTGAAGGGTAGGAACCCGGGCTCTGCAGAAGTTCAGCTTGCTGGACTGGCAGTGAAAGCAGAGTGGAGCTACACACAGAAACTGGATAGCATGGGTAATGGTAACCTGGGAAGGTCAGGTCATTCAGCACCTTGAGGGGAAGGAGGGTTGCCTTCCTGGCCTCTCCAGGCGATGTGAGAACGGTGGTACAATGCTTGTGGTTTGAAAGGATGCAGCAAGGAGCCGTGACTGACCATGCTCCTCCAGAAGGATTACTTATTGTGCATACTTGCCTCAAGACATCTTGGGCTGGCCTGATTTTAAGTAGGCAGTGAACACACAGGCCTCCCTAAGACGTACGGGTGCAAGATGTCCTGTAACTGAGAACCTCAAATCACACGCTGTTTCTTAAACTCTGGGCCACACTGAAAACTGTCTCCCTGGAGCTGTAAATGGATAGCATAGCCCAGGGGCAGAATCTGGAGCAGGTACAGGACAGCAGACGTGCCTCAACTGGCTCTTGCAGATCACACGAAGCAGACATTGTCTGCCTAGTGCTGGAATCTTCATACATTCCCTGGAAATTTCCCATTGCTTGTTCTATATGAGCCAACATCGCCGATTTCTTAAAGCCAAGTTCACCCACACCAAACAGGGGTGGGTAAGCTTGCTTGGCTGCTGGCTCATGGGTCAGCAGTAAGCCATCAGAGGAAGACATCTCTGGGCCATTGATTGTTACAGATGGTCTTCAGTGCTTGCCAGTGCCAGATATATTGGAGGACTGTGAAGCAACCCATGGTGGATCTGGTAAACACAGCACTTTTTTCTACCTTCTGTGACTAGACGCATGTCCTGAAGGAAAGAGTTGATTGCTCCTGTCGTCTTCCAACACTGGCTACATTAGCAATAGCATTAAGCATTATTTGCTCCTTTTAGTGCCTCCCCAGCCTTCCAGTAAGAATGACCACTCCAGTGCACTACATACTACTTTCTGCAGAGCATTAAAGGGTTATGGTAGGGCCATTTGAGTCTTCAGATGATAGGAAGGAGTGCAGTGCAGCCAGGCTCTGGGCACAGCTCTCTGCCAAGGCATATATTTTGTTGGTTTTCAGAGTAGCAGGAGAGTCTGGGAAGCAGAGCAGAATTTTGGTCCCTCATCTAAGACCTGTGTGTATCCAGATTTGCTATCGTAACTAGCATAAGGACTGTTCTTTCTCAGTCTGGCTGTAGGATTTAAAATAGACACTTACTGTTTTCCCAGTCTCATAAAATTCATAAGGCCAAACCTTGCTCTTGGATATTTGTGTAACTTTCCCACTGATGGTAGAATGGCCACAGAGGTCTTAAAGGAAGCTGAGAGAAAAAGGTTGGAGATAAAGACCTACTCAAACCCCAGCATTCAGAACCAGGACCCTTGTAATCTGCTCTTCCAAAAAAAAAAAAAAAAACCCTGCAGACAGTCAATGAAATTATGCCGGTGTAGAAATCCTGGCTGGGAGTGGAAGATCAGATTCCTGGGTCAAACTTCACAGCTTCACAGTTTGGGGGTACTTTGATCTGGGCTGTCAGAAAGGCCCAGGCTAAGATGCTGTGATCTAGCACTTAATCTTTGCCCCAGGGTCATCTGGAGCCGAAATCCTCTTCAGACTCATTTCTTGTTTGAAATAAAATCAGATATGTTTATGCCATAAAGTACAATGGAAAACTCTGAAACTTAAACAGACCCACAGCCCCTGTACGTGCTCTCTAGCACGCTACAGATTACAGGGAGAAGCACCCTGGACACCTCTCCCCCCATCTCAACGTGTCCAGCTTACATCAGGTGCGCAGAACGGCTCACCCCAGGAACGCGCTATTTACACTTCACCAGAAACATTACACCAAGGACAAATTAGCTGAAGTTTCATTAGTTGGGGCCTTCTGTGATATCAGTAGGAGACATCACCTGATAAGAGGCCGCTTTGCAATCTGATCCCGCGATTCTCTTTATGATGTGCCGAGGCGATGCTTGGAGAACATGAATCTGTTAGCAGGAGACTTACTTGTGCCTTGCCAGGTCCATCTGCAGGCTTCTCTTTTTCACTGCGAATTATTGTAACCTCAAAAATGCCACCTGCTCTTCCTTGGGAAAAAGCCAGCGTAGAGCAAGCAGCCAGCAAAGCTGTCTGTGATCCATTCCTTGTAGCAATGGTGTCCTAAAAGACGGGAAAACTGGGAGATGAATACCTAAAAGTGGGATGTAAGGGCTCTCAGCCCCACTTTAGCAATGTCTTTCCTTAATCGCTTGTAATTACACCACGTTTTCCATCACAAGAGATGAAAAGCCTGTCCACGCCCCTGACACACTTCACTACTGTAATGAATTTGGAAAGCAATGACCAGAGTGTCAGTGAAGTCTGGAATTACTCCAGAGGCAAGAATAAAATTTAATCAAGGACGGTGAGAATAGATGTGGACTGCTAATAACATATGTTTAATGTCTGTGGTTCACACCTGCTCATCTCACCTCAGCATCACCATTTGGCTGGCTTTTGTGCCAAACAGCAGAAAAAAAAATCTTCCCTCAGGTTACATCATTTCTTTCTCAGATCCAGAAGGCAGCACACACCGTATTTACAACCAAGTAGTAATTTTACTGAAAAAGTTTGATGAAAATGTTGACCCTAATAATGGGGGAGAAGTTTTGAAGCTGGCACCTTTGAAATGAAATATTTCATGTTGCTATTTCAACGAACTTCAGCTTCCAGCAACTGCTCAGGCTCAATGCTTGCAGCATGGTGTGGCATTAGCTTATCTCATACATATTTTTCTTTTTACTTTGACACAAAGTCATGTTTATAAAAGAAGCAGACAAAAGATTGCTTTGGTCAGACTTTGTGTTCCAGCAGGGAGGTATGCTGGAACTGTAGTGAAAGGTGATTGTTGCTGTTTATTTAATAAAAGAAACCAAACTCCAATCACAGATTTAGACAAGTTACAGCTCTTGGCTTTAAGATCTATTGTTCTGGGGGGAGAAAACCAGAGTTTTTCCCAGGCTTATTTTTGCTGACACTACATTCTTCCAAAAAAATGTCTTTGGAGAGAAGACTTCTTTCACTCATTCTCTGGGATGCACATGAGCTATGCTGAGCACCATCTTCTCCTGAGGAACTGGACTCCAGTTACAGTGAGGTCCCATTTCCCTCCTAGAGTGAAGTCTGACCTGCTGGAACTCCACACTAGGTCTCTACTCATCTGGGTCTAACAAACATTTCCGTGTGTACAGAAAGGGTGCAGCTCCCTGGTAGAAGTGGTGCCAATGGTACATAGCCTGACCTGGTTAGCTGGTGTAGACGTCTTGCTCTGTGCAGCAGATGGGCTCATTTCTCTGCCATAAACACCTCACTATGCTGCAAGCAGAATTTTAATTGCAGCATTTTTTAGCTTTCCCTTCTGCACAAACAGCAACCCCTATGTAAATTTAGCTGCCCAAGCAGGGTTTGCTATGAGATCCCAAGGGCCACCAGACAGTATGCTTCATGCTGAGGAAAGGGCAGAAAGCTGAGGAGCCCTTGCAGAGAAGATGCTGTTTAACCCTTTTTAGCCTAGGGCATTATTAGAAACTCTCCTAATAGAGCAACAGCAAAGCCTACCTGGAGAAGAGAAACTCTACAAGAAAAGCAGGGCTAACCACCTGGAAACCCTAAGGGTGCCCTCCCTAGCCAATTTATGTCCCTCTCATTTCACTCTCTTGTTACGAAACCAATGGCAACTTCCTGAGCCTAAGTAGCTCAAAAAATAATTCATCTGGCACAAATCAGTAGTGCTGTAGTAGAGAGCTGCAGATTTACCCCAGCTGAAAAACTGGCCCTGAGTGCTGATGGGTGCTCCTTAGGACTGATTAAATTGTGTTTCGGGGAGTAGTTGTGGGGTGTCTTTTTTCCTTTTTTTCCTTCCCTCTCACCTTTTTTTCCCTTTCCCCTTTCAATAGGGTTGGGAAGTGTATTTTGAAAACAAATCAATTCTTCTATTTTAACTGGAAGTCATGTGCTCTGCAGAAATCCTTACGACTTTGTCTTCTGCTAGGTGGAGAGCAGAAGCACTTCTATCTGTTTTTATTCCATACCGGTTACCTTTACCTTGTCTCAAGGAATTGCCATCTATACGGAAACAATTTCAAGATCAGGAACACTCAGTTATTTCTGTTTTAAAATGAACTGGTATCTCACCCTCTGCTGTTATCTTCTTTTTGCCAGTGTTCTGAAACCAACATATCAGGGGATTTTTTTTTGGTTGTTTGTTTGGGGGGATTTTTTTTTCTTTATTTCTGGAAAGGTAAGAAGCTATGTGAGAGAAGTCTGGATGAAGTGGATGTTGTGAAGCAGAGGAACTGTTCTTTATGGCTGGATCCTGCTTCCTCTGTACTAATTGGTACAGAATGGGAACCAATGTGGATGCTGAAGTACAAGAAAAAGAGCTGAATGACCTCAAACCCAGACAATATCATGCTAATTATTTCACATAAATCAGAGCATAAGAAACTTTGGCACACTCCGTTCAGTCAATAGGAATAATTTGTTACAGTATAGGAAAGAAAACAATGGCCAGATTGGAGCCCTGATTCACACAGGAGTGAATTCATTGATTAAATACAATTGTGTCTGATTGTGCATGAACTGAATTGGAACTGTTGTTCATAACTCTGTGGTCATCATTGCTAAAACAAAGTGCATCCTTCAAAACGCAAGCTGTGGGATGCTTCACTAAGCAGTTGTGCCTCATACAAAATTAAAACCTTCTCTCAAGTGTCAGCTGGAGACTTTATGGCAGCAGGGACTCCTCAAAGGGGTCCAGCATTTCATGCCTCTGGTCACAAAGGGAATACTAAGTAAATAATTTTCTTGGGCACTCTGACCCTTCTCCACTGAGACACCCACAAAGTACTGAGCAAGATGTGTAATGTAAAATGGCCACCAAATTTTGGGACCCCACAGTTACAAGCAGAGAAGGGATCAGCAATGGATTCAGGCACCTTTTCCCCAGTCCTGCTCATTTACAAGGGCATACAAATCCTGCTTCCCTGGGTGTGAGAGGAATCACACTGCTGGAGGCAATATCTCTGCGTGCAGCCTCTGGACCTCTGGCAAGGTCCTCAGCCAAAAGCCCATCCCTCCTCTTGAGACAGTATCTGGGTGAACTTAGAGTCAGAAGAAACTTTTTTGTCAAAATTTTTTGTTTCATGGTTCTCATTCATCCATCCAGACCTTCTTTCCAGAAAAACAAAACAATATTCACAGCCTTCTGATTTAGAGCAACCAAGGAGCCATCCAATTTCCATCTCCTTTGCTTAATAAGGAGAAACATATACATCTAGCGTTAGTGAAGTTCAGTCAACATACATACCCCAAAAATTGCTCCTTGTTGTAACTTGGTGCTTTGGCAGAATGGGGGGAAACAGAAGCACGGGGCCAAGGCAGTGTTTCACTGTCAAAAATCCAATATTTGCTTCTTGTGAAGGGAGCAAATATTTGCACCCGTCAGCATTTTAACCTCAAATGATTTCATTTTGGAATCCAAAATTGCGGAGGGAGCATTTCACTCTGGCTTTGCTGATGTACTCCAGTTTGCGTAACTCTTCCCCCGGCTGCAGATTGTTATGTTGGTAGCTTTCATCCTCGCCAGCTGATCTTTTTCACAGTGTCACGTTGATTTATTTGTCTTCATTGGGATTCTGATAACATTTTGCCAATAAATTAATTTTAAATTAAACTTTCTGTTGTGTCTTTTATGTTGGGCCCAGCGCATGTGCTGGAAAGGAAACTTCATTTCAGAGGTACTTTATACTTCTTTTTATCGCCATCTTCAACAACCAGCTGTTACATTTATTTTACTTTGGATGAAAGTTGTAAAAGCACTGCATAAATTATGAATAAAAATTCGCTGCTAGTGAAGATGAACAATTGCAAGAAGCGTTTTAAATAGCCATACACCAGAAGCAGTTGTACATAGGACTGAGGGTGCCTGAACCCGTGCTCAGTTTGTCTTTATCCACTTTTTTGGGCACTCGGCGTTGCCCCGTGGGCGGGGAGCGCTCGGGCAGGGCTGGGCGCGCAGGCTCTCCCGCGCTCCGGTGGGGTGGGACGGGTCGGAGGTCCCAGCGGGGCTGTTCCCCCGTACCTGCCAGCCGGGCTCTCCAGCAGCCTGCCCTCCCCAGCGTGTCCTTCCCGCAGCTCAGGCTCTGCTCCTCCTCCGGGGACATGGCTGAACAGCGTTTAATGGTTAAGCCGAGCGCGGTTTTTCACCTGCTGGGGGACCCTGGGGGAGGCAGGATCGAGGCCGACGCGCAGCAATCCAAGAAAAAGTGTTTTCCTTTACATAAATCTGACAAAAAAACGTGAGCAAAGCAAAGCTCTGCAGCGGTTTGTTACACCCTGACCTCCCCAGCAGTTCGGCCCCGCTGCAAGCACAGGCGGAGGGGAAGAAGAGTGGCATGAGACCAAATTTTGTTTTGGCTGTGCCAGGCAAGGCTGTGTTTGCCTTTCCTCGGCATCGCGCCGGCCACCTCCATACTTTTAAACAAGGCAGGAAATTGCTTCCCTCCGCGGCTCCTACACACGGTAGCCGGACCTCCAGCGGGGCACGGGGCTGCTGGTGGAGCAGCCCTGGGCACGGTCCGACGGGACGGGCGCGAGGCCCCCGAGGCTGGGCGGCCATATCACCGATGGGAGTCTCCACCCGCAGGTTGCACTGAGGTCTTTCCATTTTAGCAGCACTCTGAGGTGATGAAAGGAGGTGAAAAATGCATGTTTGGCTTAACTGAATTCCAAAATGGAGGATTTTATGGTATAAAATATAAAAGCACTGAGCACCGTTTCTGTAGTAGTTTGTTTTTGTAGCGGACGCCATTCGTTCTCCCCTCGCACAATCTTTTCAGCGCATTGTAAGTAGTAATGATGTATATAGTCTTCTTGATGAAGCACTTCTCTGGGGTCCATTACTGTAATGACAGAGCCCTCCATACTCTTTTGCGGTTTTATTATCAGAACAACTGCCTTGCTTCAAGCTGATTTTCATAAATCATCATTTTCGCATAAGCTTAAAGGAAAAAAAAAGGTCTTTTGGAAACCTGTGACCTACTTTATTTTGTGATTCCTCATTACTGGTCCAGCTGCCAGACCCGAAGGCAGAGTCACATCAGTTCATGGTTTGCTTCCAGGAGATTATTTTATATTATTATATTATTTTATAATCTCCTCGGTTTGAGTGGTCTTGCTTGCAAGGCTTTACAGTGCCTATAACCTTGAATTCTGTGCAGACTGGAATTGCTGCCAGGCCCGTGCACACAGGAACTGACTGCCTAAATCACAGCTCCGGCCCTCGGATGAAGCTTGTGTTCCCAAGGAGGCAACCTGAGGAACACCTGCCTTGGCCACCCTGTCCTCCAGAGAGGGAAGGTCAGTTGGGAGGTGCCCGGTCAGAGGAAGGAGAAACATGCTTCTTCCCCGAGAAGGTGCTGGGAGGAAACCCTGGGAGGACGCACACCTCCCGCCAGCTCAGATCGAGCCCACTCCATCTCTGCCTCAGAGCAGAAAGGGCATTCATGTCTTTTCCTCTGTAACATCTTATTATTTTTGGGTTGGAAATCCAGAGTAATTCCTAACACAAACATGCAGAAAAAAAACAAAATTCTTTGTCCTCGTTCCCAGGATGATCATTTCCAGCACTGGAAGAAAATTAGGGCTCCCGAGGTTCCCAGCCTGTGCCCAGCACCCGTATGCAAGACACCCCACCCAGCTCTCCTGGCGGTGGCATTTCCCGGAGCAGATTTTCTCCTCATGCCCCGACTACTTCTCACCATCTCGCCTGCATATGCCACCTCTCTGCCACTTGGGACTTCTTGAGCCCCCTCCTTTCTGTCACACCCCCACTGCATTGAAGGGCCACATCCCACCGGCCCAGGACACCTCCCTGCTGCCAGCCCCACGGATGGAGCAGCCGCTGCGCCCACCTCCCTTCCGCCGTGGGGCACAACCTTCCTCCCACGCTTTCCTCGGGGCGGTGTTTTCCTAAGAGATAATGCAAAGAAATCAGTTTGCATCCCCTGCCGACTTCAGCGGCCCTGGGATTTCTCTCTCTGTCACGGGAGTTGTGCAACTCTGCGTTTCCCTCGTCTTCTACGTCTTCTGATTTCCTCTCCCAGCTGGCGATGGTGGCAGAGCCTCCGTGCCACGCAGGCTGCTTTGCTCCCTGCTGGGCTCACTGCCGGGGAGTTTCTGCTTTGGGATCAGCAGGGATCCTGCCCCTTCCGATGACCACTCTCTTTCCCAGGCACTGGGTCGTTCCTGTATTAGAACTTTGTTAAGTCTTCGGATGTAGTTCATGTCTGAGCGACAATTTGGTCTGGTATTTTTGGGTGTTAGTTATTTTAAGAGTTAGGGAGATTTTTTTTTTTGGCAGATGAACTCATCCCACTGTACAAATAAGGGGGAATCAGAGATATTTATGAATTTAGGATAAACACAAAAAAATATTTTTCTTTAAGGAAAAAAAATTATTCTTTTTAACTGTTAAACAATACTTGTTTTCAGCTTTTTCTAAACAGAAGCATTCTTTTGCTTCTGAACTAAATTTTCTTTTATAAATTGGCATCAGGTATAAAAAGATTTTTCAAAAGCTTGCATAAAACTATGCAAATGAGCCATTTTTGTTTCCAGTCAGTCTTTGTGATTTATTTCTTTTTCTTTTTGTTTTTGTTCTTTTTCAGTACCTTACAAGAACCCTAGCAAGTACTTGGTGCTTGGATTTGCAAATCACTGCGGGTGTGAAGAGCTGTTCCCCCTCTTTGCCACAACAGCTTTCTTAGCCTTGGCATCCGTTTCGTTAACTCTTCCGTAGCATGCGGCAGAGGGATAGGCTTCATGGCTGCATTGACCTGGAAGGGTCCTTCCAAGGACATCTCTGTCCTCTGTTGAAGCTGTTGTCAGCCACAGCTCCTGGGAAAGGAACTCGTTAAATTTCTTCTCCTGGGCTAATCCAGTGGGATTTTAGTTGTTGGTGGGTTTGGCTTTTTTCTTTCTGCTGACATACCTCTTGCATACCTATGCTTTTTAAATACATCTCTTTTTTCACTCTTTGCCTTTTGCTGTCTGGCTTCATACCAGGATTTTACAGCTGATGTAGATGACCAGAGCTACACCAAACAGGTAATAAAGACACGTGAATCAAACCTGCTACTGGTTTACTTAATTTTGCTTTTCAGTTTGTGGACCACTACAAAATTTCTAAAGGAAGCATACACTCCTGTGTAGCAAATTTGAGCCTGCTGCAATAGGTTAATTCTTAGTTACTTTTTGTGGATTCCTTTGAAATTGTGTTCCTTAAGCCTCTTAGGGATTTCTAGGCCACAGGTTGGAACCAGTGGTTTTAGTCTGCTTCATTAGTGATGGAACCGAGGGGGACACTGGAGTGAAAGGGGCACAAGGTCCCACTACTTCAGTATTGTTAAGAGCTCCGTTACCTTGGGCTCTTCAGCAATGCCTCTTGCATATCCACTGGATCAGCAGTGCTGAGGGGAGCCTTTTATGCACCAAATCATAATGCAAAAACATAAAAGAACTGGCCAAGTAACGTCGTCTTGATACATTCAGCCCTCTCCAAGTCAATGGGATTAATGAACGTAAATCCTTACAGCCAATGGGATTAGCATGTGCAAATTTACTCTAGAGGAAACCAGATGATTGGATGAGCTTTCGTTGAAGTCACAGTATTTATTCCCTGTCTGTAATTAGTTACAAAAATTTTTAATTGCAGACTAATTTATTCAGCTATTGTCTGTGTGCAAAGTTTCAATGAATTTTGACTAGATGGAACATTTTCATGGTCTGCATTATTTCATTGTTGAGATGTTTCAAACAAAGGAACAATTGGAACAGATTTCTTAAAGGACCAAGTTTCTAATTAATTGCAAATCACAAACGAACAAATTACTGGACCATTCATCTCATACCCAGAGGGATAAGTGCTGCCAATTTGAGGAGGAGACTGTATTTTTCAAACATAACAAAGAAGCTGAATTCCTGTTTTCAGTGCAAAACGGAACTGCGCTTTAACTGTGAAATCCAAAATCGTGTCTGTGTTAGAACAGTTCTAATTTAACTATAAAATTCAATTATCCGTTGATGGTACTCTCCCGTTTGATTCCCTCACAGAGATTTCCATCATTTCCCTAATACTATCTTTGGCCATCAGCTGGAGGCATCTGTTCTAATGACTGCTGCCACTTCTCCTCTTCATTAGTTTCCTGACGCCCTTAGTTTTTGGCACTGATTTACAGCATTCAAGACAGGAAAGCAGCCTGAGTACCTTAACTCAGTGTCACTTGCAGACCAGTGCGGTGGTAGGACAAAACACATCATAGCCTCACAGGAAATAGCTGGGCCCCCACAGAACGTGGCTTGTTCACCAGATGTGCTAGACCTGAGCAGTTAAGAAAACAAAAGGTGGCACTGAAATAAATTAGCAGCAAAATTCCAGCTCTGAAATTTCAAAATAAAAAAAAAATATTTAGGTTATAAATTTTAAAAAGATACATAGAAGTATATTAAAAAGAGAGGGGAAAGATGGTTTCAATTAATTGAATTAATTAATGTTTTCCGAACACTCTTCTGACATGGGGAATAACAAGTGCTGGAGATAAGTTACGCCTGGCTGTGTGTATGAATTATGGATTCTTGAAGTTGGGTGATTCTGGCAAGGCTTTTTTCCCCTTTCCCTCTTTTTACCATGCCTGGAAGGTGGTATTCATTTCTGGTCCCCGCTGTGTGCAATTGGGCAGGAAAGGCACCATCCTGTAAAGTACATGGTGGAGGAACACGGAGCCATCTCCAAGCGGGGGGGGCCGAGCAGGCACCGGCGAGAGGGTAAGGATCTCAGGGGGTCTCAGTTCCCTTCAGAGGATCAAAGGAGCGGTGGCAACATGAGAGGCCGCAACAGGGCAAGGATCGGCCCTGGACCCAGGTGTGACCGTGGCCACACTGTTCCTTCCCACGGGCTCTGTTTCCCAGACAAGCCCTTGAGGATGAGGATTGCTTGGCTGCCTGGGTCCACCTGCGCTGACCTGCCAGTGCTTCACCCGAGTCCCTCTGTGGTCCTGGCAGTGCAGACTGGTGGCCTGGCAGAGCGAACCCCAGCCGGGATGCAGCCCAATCCCTCTCATTGCCTTTGGGAAACGTGGAGGCAGGAGTGGACCCGGGCTTTGCGCTAATACGGGCTTGGCACACTGACGGGCTACTGTACCAAGGCCATTAAAAATGGGCATACGCTTGGTGCTCATACAGTAACCAACACCGATGTTTTTGCTGCCATGACCTCCGTGGGCATTAATTTATTTCATTATATCCGTCTTACCTCTCCAGCAGCAGCAGAAATCTGATAGCCAGGAATATTTGGCAGGGGGGAGCAGGGCTGTTTAGGCTGATCATTACTATATGTAAAATCATTGCTATTAAAGCACTAACAGAGTTACTGCATTATAGTACCAGAGATTACACACCTGCATCCTCGGCTACCAAGCCTCAAAGCTGCAGGAACCTCAGGCAGGGCAGAGTCTCCAGAGAGGGAGGTCTCTTGGGGCCCAAACTAGTGCATTCCCTCCCTTCCCAGAAGGCATTTCCTAACCTGTACCTAAGCCTCTCCAGCGAAGGAGATTGTACAGTCTTCTGCTCCGCTGCGCCGATGGATGGGAAGCTTTCCCCGGGCTCCAGCCGACGCAGCCTTCTGCTGCACGTTTAGCTGATCTCTTCTTGTCCCTACTTTCAACCAGAACAACTGCTCGCGGTCATCTTTATTAGAGTTTTGTGTGCATGCAGGAACCAATCTTGCCTCGCCTTCATCTTCTCTAAAACTAAACAATTTTCTCTAGACTAAACAAATGCAATTCTTTCTACCTCACTGACTGTATTTTCCAATTCTCTGATCATACTTGTTGATCTCCTCTGGATTGTCTCCAGTATATCTATATCTTTATTAAAGTACAGTCCCCAAAACCTGATAAAACCTTTCAACTGAGACCTCCACACCGAAGTGCAGATGCCTCCATATATATACAACTCCGATATTTACATTTTTTGCCAGGGCACTGCACTGACAACACAAATCTGGCCTCTCATTTGCTACATCCCTCGGACCTTCTTCTGCTGTCCCACTGCTTACAAATTTCTTCTAGCTTTATAGTTGGGAATTCGATTTCTCCTTCCTGCAAGTAGCACTTTATCCTAGCGGTTCCTTAATCAAGGCTGGCTGTGGACCATCTTTCCAGATCATTTCTGCTCTTTGATTCTCTGACTTTGATTCTCTTGTAGCTTCTCCAAGTTTAATGGTAACCACAGATTTCATCATCTGCATCATTAGTGAAAAGAATGGAAACAGGCCCAGAAAAGATCCCAGGGGAATCCCACTTGAACAGCTTCCTATTTGATAGGAACAATCGATAACTGTGTTTTTGGAGTGAAGTTCACCCAGTTGTGCACCCGTCCTGTTGTGATTACATTTTAGCTCATACCTAATGCGACCATGTCAGGAGGCTAAGGTAAATCACCTCCACTTGCTCTTCTTTATTCACTAAGCCAGATACTCTGTTAAAAAGGGAAATTAGACTGGTTTGACACGATCTGCTCTTGACAAACTCAAGTGGACTGCTTTTTATCACCATACCATCTTGTAGGTATTTAAAAACTGATTGTTTAATAACTCATTCCAGATTTTTTGGAAAACAGGGTGAGTGGTTTATAGCTTCCTGGGGTCTCATTATTCCTTTTTAAAGATCAGCACTATAGTCACCCTTCTCCTGTGCTCTAGGGCTCATCCTGTTCTATGTGACTCCTTTACAATAATTGCTTTACAATAATTGTTAGATTACTTCATCTTATTCCTTGGATAAGTTCAGGTGAGCTTTATGAGGCCCTGCTGACTTGTATGGAGTTGGCTCATGTAAGTATTCTTTAACTTGGTCTTTTCCTGTTTTGGCCAGCAGTCCTATCTAAATTTAAAAATAATTTAGTTAATTAGCTGGTTACAAACAGCTTTTTTTTTAATAAGGACTGGATCAAGAGACGTGCCAGGCTTCTCTGCATCATTTGTTATTTGCTCTCTTTTCCTGTTCAGCAATGGATCAAGACTTTCCTTTTTCTTCTTCTAATTAAAATGTATTTATAGAACTCTTCCCAGTTCCCGTTTATGTCCTTTCCTAGCTGAAATGCCCTCTGTGCTGCAGCAGCTTTGCTTCTGTACCAAATTGTTCGTTTTATTCCCTTGTACTTATCCTTACCTATGTGTCTATGTTACCCCGTTCTGCAGTATGCACTTTTTAAAGTCTTCAGAAAGATACTGATTCAGCTGGAATCGTATGTCTATGTGTCTGGTGGTCTTCTGCATAGGGGTAACTTGCTCTCACGTTTTTAACATTGCGGTCTTTTAGGATGTGCTCACTCTTCCACTCCTGCTGAAAACCTTGGTTATCTACTTGAGAGGTTTTAGTTACCCTACTGTTTTTTCTACACAGTTTTGTGTAACTGAAATCTCCTATTGCCACCATATCTCATTGTTTGGCTATCTTGTACAAATGCTCAAAAAAGCTTCTACTTCCTATTAGTGATTGGATGGCCTGTAGCAGATCTCTGTCCTAAGCTTCCCCGAGGTCAGCTGTGTCACAGCATCCGAACAAAGACTTACAGTTCTTTCTGTTCCCCTGGCTCCCTGTGTCTGCCTGCAGTGGTCAACACACTGCTCCTGTATTTACATTTTTGTCTACTTTATAACTGATGCTTCCGATTCTCAGGCTGCAGCTAAGGACAACACATTTTTCAGTTAGCTGAAGGCTTCTGCAACCGGACTTCTCTGAGTCTGCTCAAGAGGCCACCGTCAGATTATTTCATAGTTTGGGATAACTTAACCCCAGTTTGGTATAATCTCAGCCACAGGCATTCCTCCATACCACTGTGGGGCTGTTTTGGATCAACATGCAGTTCAGCCTGAACCAGCTGATCACAATTTGGGCTAATGCATTCTTGAAACTGTAATAAGGTGCACAGACTCCTAGAGCGGGATGGAACATGGCTGTTGGCAAAACCAAGGAGCAATCCACACGAGCACATAGCAGTCTCACCTTAAAGAAAAGTACCCAGAGACACCATGTTACGTGAAGATTTGATACCCATCATTATACGCTGTCTCCTGATGCTCTGCTGGGACATTAGCTCTTTTTGATCCCAGAGAGAAACCATGACTCCCTCACTTCCACCAGACCCTCTGTGGAAGGTCACCCCCCCAAGTCATCACCAAGCCCACGGAGAAACTAAATTCTCCCTCGGCAGGACACCAGCATGACTTCAGAGGTACTCCTATGCTCCTCAAGTTACAGACATGCCTGTGCAAGATGGTTTCATTACAGTTTGCTCTTCCTCTTACTGAAGTTGGGGCCCTAATGACATAACCAGTGCAGGACCAGGCCAGGGGAAATAGTCTTAAGCACATGCAGAAGCCCTCGAAGGGCTGGAGCCGAGACTGCAATTCTTGTTTGGCCTGGTGCGTCGTTTGTGACCCATCCCATTGTTCGGAGCTTAATGCTTGTTCACTTCCTCTTTGCTTGTGTTTTCATATATTATTATTTTTAATTGTGCCTTTTTTATTTTAAAAAAACAATAAAAATAAACTCCCTTGGGCCACAGAATGTGGACCAACCAGGTCAGGGGACTGCTTTTAGTCTCAGCACTGACTGATAAAAACATGAATTTCAAAGTGATGGCTTTGCCTAGAAGCTTTTAGATTAATAGCTTTAGTCCTGGTGTGACTTCTGGGGTGGCAATTACTCCTAGCAGGAATTCAGAAGGACCGTTATTTTAGAGGGAAGAAGGATACTTTTGAGAGGATAGGTAAGATATTCAGGGGGTCCTCCTCATTGCAGTACTAACATCGTACCTCCTACAAAAACCTGTAAATATTTAATTTTCCTTTATATCATTAAACTACACTGACTCATTGCAATTGAAGCTCACAAATAAATTGGGGCTCTTCTGCTCTGTCCTATGTCACATCTCTGCAGCGGAAGTGAAGTTTCTTCTGGGAAGGAACTGGAAGGGGTGGAGGAAGAAGGGAAGACTCTTGCTTTCATAATGAAGAGAGAAGTAATATAAAGATAATTTCCTCAGACTCCTCTCTCCCTCTCTAAAGGGGGAACCTTAGGGAAGTGTTATAGTGGAACAGCAAGGTGGCTCTGCAAACTGAAGCTGTGGTCCAGGCACATATCTTTTTCTATTAAGAGGCTGAAATGCAGTCTCTTTGCAAAGCAGCTGCAGTTACTTAGCAGTCAGGCTGAAAATTAGGAGAATTAATAGGTATTTAAACAGTGCTAGGTCACTTTGATTAAACATTAAAGACTGGAAGGGCCATGCAAACTATACTTTGGTTATTGCAGTTCTGCTGAGTGTTAAAAAATGTGATGTGATCTCTCTTGGGCAGAGGCAAAACATATTTGAAAGCTGCTGTTCTGAATTATGATGGAACACTTATGGAAAACAGACAATGTTGATACCTCAAAAATCTGATGGGTGCCATTAACAGTGAGCATCACACAGCAAACCATATACCCAAGTGCCTTCAAAATGCAAAAAATTCAAGTCAGAGGATTTGTTTAGGGAAGGGATTAAAAGCATGTAAAAAAAAATTGTATTCTTTTGGCCCTTATACATTTTGCCAAGAGCTCTTTAAATAGAAGCTAAAAAAGCTATTTATGCTTGTGACGATTAATAAAACATATGCTGTTCTGTACAGAAAATAATAATGCTAAAATTATGCTACAAAAAGAGAGAAGATGCTGTCGTAAGGCTTTCCTTTAAGCTATTTCTGTAGCCATATTAAAAGAAATGTTTGATCTAATTTTTGAATAATGGGATACAGAGACACCTTGATCTTTTGGCTGCTGGTCCCTATTCGAAGCAGGCAGGTAGTGACTGACACCATTGCTGATGTGGACAAGCAAAACTTCCTTAAACAGAGACTGAAATATTTGAGGATTTTACACTCCAGAGGAGATTAATCAGAGGGGACATGACAAATGTATGAAGAGAGTGGGTGGGATAGATAAGAGAGGGAGGAATTAATATTCACATTGTCTTTAAAACAAGAGCACAGAGATTCAGTGAAACGCAGCAGCAGGAGCAAATGTGGCAGTGATAAGGGGAAGCGCTTTTTCACACAATGTGGCAACTAGACATGGGAGCCCCTAGTTACAGGATGTTTTTGAGGTTAGGGGTGTATCAGGATTTATGTAGAGAGCATGAGCGCGCCAAGTCATCATCGTGAGTGCTGAAGAGAGCCAGGAACCAGAGCAGCTTCCCGCAGTGGTGGGGCAGCATTGTTTCTCCTGCCCAGAGGTCCCCACGGCAGAGCAGCCGGTGCTGGAGTGAGCCCCTGCCAGGGTCAAGGACTGCATGGGCCATGGGGAGCATGGTTCCTTCAGCCTGCCAGATACCCTTCTTCCCAATGCAGGCAAAAATACCTCATCCCTACACAGGCGGAAGAACTGAGCACCAGTTATTTGCTTGGAAACTCTATGTTTCTCCGAAATGAGGAAGAAAATGGGGTTTTACTCCTTTCCTAAAGGTCATTGATGCAGGTGCTGATACAGACATCTTCAGGCTGCAGCGTTGGCTTTCCATGTTGAAGTGGAGCTGCCTGGGAGACTTTGTGTTCAAAGAACATGTGGGTGTTCAAAAAACGTGTAGATGTGGTGCTTCAGGACACGGTTTAGGGGGTATGGTGGTGTTGGGTTAACAGTTGGACTTGATGATCTTGAAGGTCCCTTCCAACCTTAATGATTCTGTGATTCTGTGATTCTGTAGGGGATCTGTGCAGGAGCGGGAAAGAATCCCTTCCTCCAGGGAAGACCCACAATGGACTTTGCATTCCGGGAATCTGTGACCCATTTCCATGACATTGCCCTGAAGTTTGCTATTGGGAAGCAATCCTTCACTCTGAAATCCCTTATCTTGAGGGAGAATGTAATATTTATGATTTTTTCCCTGTTTACTGCACATGCTGATAAGCAGCTCTGGGACCAAGGAGCTGTCAGAGTCTATCCTTTTTTTCTTCCTAAGGGCTGACTAATTAAAAAATAAATAAATCATTAGTTGAACTTTCAGTAACTGCTTTTAAAAATTCATGCAGTGTTGGAAAGGTCAATGTCCAAAGTAGTTTGGGATTCAGATCCCAGCAGGTCTGATGTCTGCCTGGTTTCTCCAGGGAAAAGTTAAGTGGGACACCTGAGGAGAGGAGGTATTGGTCATTAATCCAGGAGTCAGCAGCTGGCCAAGTCCAGTGATCTTAGTAGAAACAAAACATGTGCATAGTGTGTGATTTCTTAAAGCCTGGGTTTGTTGCCTGGTCTGCCAGTCTGAAGAATTGCTTGCTTTTGCAAGTTTAATAATAAAATGGATGCTAAGGTCAGTGAACAGGCCAATGTTTTAGCCATCCAGCTGGGAGACCTAAGGATGCCTCACAGGAATTAGCTGGACAGGAGGATTTTGATGGATTTTATGTGAAACTGATGAAAAAGAATTGCTTTTGGAGAAAGGTCACACACAGAGCCAATGCAGGCAGTCATCTTCATTACTTATGTGTCTTCTCCATATAGAAACACGGGTAGGGAAGTAAAGACATCTGAGTTTGACTAATGATCAGTCAGAAGGACTCCATGATGGGGCAACATGTGCTCCTGAACATAGCATGATTGCTTTAGGGAAACACTTCTTTTCATTTGATGAAAGCAATAGTGTCACAGTACATATATTGGTAGCCTCACCCTCCTCTCCCGATTCTCCACTCATGTCATTGCAATTGCTACTCTTTGTATGGGGAAATTTAAGAGGAAAAGCAAGCTAAGCACATCAGAAGAAAAATGTATCGTTACTGGGATTAGACCATTTTGTACAAAATGAGATGAGAAGCTGCAAAGGTATTGTGATTGATCATCCAGCAGTGCTGCTCTTGCTAAACTACCATCCTAGTTAATCTCATCTATATTTTCCAGCATCACAGTGAAGTTGGAGTTGACATTGACTGCAGTTTAACAAAACTTTGGCTGTGGCAGCAGTCTGTGGGCACATACTCTTCCCACCATGAGTAGAAGGTAATTTGAGTGAGTTTAGTTGTCTGTCTTTGGAGCTAAACTAATTTCAGTTGCCTTGTATCTGCTGTGGAGTCTGAGGTCCATGACAGCACTGCACAAGGAAACCCGTCTGCACAGAGGACAAGCTGTTCTCCACCAGACATCCCAGGAGATGTCCTGCAGCTCAGCATTTTCTGTCCCAGCATCAGGCATTCTGCATAACCCACCTTTTCTGCAGTGAACAACGAGCAGGCAAATATTGAAACAAGTTATTTCCTGGTCACGCGAATTGATGCGGCCTGTTTTTCTATGGGATTTCTGTATTTCCTGTGTATAACGGCAACCAACGTAACTGTTCCCCATGATCTCATGTTTCCATGCATTGCCTGAAACACCTCACAGACCCTCACCTCTTCTCCAGTAGTCCAGCACATGCCACAGCCTGTTTTGAGCCCTGTGGTGCCGACTGGCTCTCTGGGACAGGTTTGTTCCTTGTCAGCTGGCAATCAAACAGGACGGATAATTATTGCTCTCACCTCGCAGTCCTTCCCTCACTCGGGATGCTAACTGGGGTGCCCGTTCTCTACCCAGGCCCTGGTTTTCACTGCTTTATAGGAACTTCTTATCTTTCGTATCTCTCTCACTTTGTCAAATGTGACTGAAAGTGGCCAGTGGATTCAGAAATTGTAGGGGAGGAGGCAACTGGGGGAGGAGGGAACTAAGTGACAGCATATGCAGCAGAACAACTGTACAGCATGTCTGGCTGCAAAAATTTATGTCTTTAGAAAAATACTAACCAAGCATGTTGACTTTGTGCATACAATTTTCCCCAGGGAGAGAATGTGAGGGAAGAAACCTCACATGGGATGGATGAGCCACATGGATTCATGGGCAACTGGAAGGTGTTCAGGTTTCCCTCATGATGAAGATATGGGGAATTTGTGTCGAACTTTGGGTTTGTCAATATGGTACTTGTCATCAGCCCTAAATTTACTTGAATGCAAACTCATACGTTCAAGAAATGAACATGGCATTTGAGTGAAGCATTTTGTTCCCTTTCAGAGCTGTTAATGGACAAACTGCGCAGCAGGACCTGCTTGGAATTGCTTAGATCTGAAAAACTGTTATATGCAGATTGACAGACACAAAAGGGTAAATCAGTGCCACTACCATTTGTAAGACAACAAGAATAGGAGATGGATAAGGCTTAGATACTGATCAAAGTTGTGAGAAAAGTCCCAAGGCTCTATGGGAAAATTGTAATAATAAAGAAAAAAATTCTTATAACTGCCTTGTTGCTTCTGATTCCTGTTGGATGTGGTCTACTGACCATCTTCTGCTAAGATATGAGGCTCACAGCCCGGCTGGTGGTATTTCCGTGTGCAGGTGACCAAGGCATTACGGGTCAGCTACCATAAATGCCTCTTTATACTTACAAACAATTTACCTTAGTAACAAGAGCTTGCTTCAGAAACTCTGTAAGCATGAAAAAAATGCTTATCCCAAGGCTGTTGGAAGAGAAACACTTACTGTCTTTGTCTAGAAGAACCTGTAGGATAAAAACTATGTGCTGATGACCATGATATAAATTCCTGGAGGACTCGATGTTACCTCTATTCTGCTGGTCAAAGAACTACTACTTTCTTTTTAGGCATTTCAGTTCAGCACACGCCTTTAAGAATAGGCTTGCATGTCTGACTTTTGAAGTAATTAGAATTAACAAATGATGGCATTGCTATTTTTATTGCCATAATTTCTAGGAACCAAATTCATACAAAAGCCCGTTGTGACTATCTCTTTTCATTACAGTCAGGCAGAATATAGCCAAGTTCTGCTTTCAGTTACAGCCATATAAATCTAAACTACCTACATATTCCTTGCCAGTAGTACTTGTGTATGCTGGAGTGACCATTCTATAGTATTATTTTCCCAGAAAAAGCAAAGCGATAATTCATCCACGTGACTTAGGAGGGCAGGTTCCAAATAAGTTGCAAGCACAGCTAAAAATGGAACATGAAATGAATAAGAAAAATACAAGGAAACAAGAAAATAATTTAAAGATTTCCAGTCTTGAACATAAGCATGCATTCACATGTACACATACCGAAAAGATCTGTTTGCAATCAACTCCTTTGTCACTTACTGCTTGAGCACTGGTTTCAGAGAGTCTGCTGTTACGAGATGATGTGTGAGGAGCAATGCAGAATGAGGAAGCGGATCCAAAAGCATCCAAGATCTAGCAGCCCTGGGGAGAACGCTTGTCAGGCAGCTGTTCGGGTTGGGAGGTGCTCGGGCACTCGGCAGGGGAAGCCAGAGCTGGACTAAGAAAGAGAGAGGGAGAGACAGAAAGCGATAAGGCTACTTTCTTGTCTGTTTTCACAGAATCACAGAATCATTAAGGTTGGAACGGACCTTCGAGATCATCAAGTCCAACCATCAACCCAGCACCACCATGCCCCCTAAACCATGTCCTGAAGCACCACATCCACACATTTTTTTAATACTTCCAGTGATGGTGACTCCACCACCTCCCTGGGCAGCCTGTTCCAATGCTTGACCACTCCCTCGGTGAAGAAATTTTTCCTAATATCCAATCTAAACCTCCCCTGGCGCCAACTTGAGGCCATTTCCTCTTGTCCTATCGCTAGGTACTTGGGAGAAGGGACCAACACCCACCTTGCCACAACCCCCTTTCAGGTAGTTGTAGAGAGCGATAAGGTCTCCCCTCAGCCTCCTCTTCTGCAGACTGAACAACCCCAGTTCCCTCAGCCGCTCCTCATAAGATTTGTGCTCCAGACCCCTCACCAGCTTCGTTGCCCTTCTCTGGACACGCTCAAGCACCTCAATGTCCTTCTTGTAGTGAGGGGCCCAAAACTGAACACAGGATTCGAGGTGCGGCCTCACCAGTGCCGAGTACAGGGGCACGATCACTTCCCTACTCCTGCTGGCCACACTATTGCTGATACAGGCCAGGACGCTGTTGGCCGCCTTGGCCACCTGGGCACACTGACGGCTCATGTTCAGCCATCTGTCAACCAGCACCCCCAGGTCCCTTTCCGCCGGGCAGCTCTCCAGCCACTCCTCCCCAAGCCTGTAGCGTTGCATGGGGTTGTTGTGACCCAAGTGCAGGACCTGGCACTTGGCCTTATTAAAGCTCATACAGTTGACCTCTGCCCATCGATCCAGCCTGTCCAGATCCCTCTGCAGAGCCCTCCTGTCCTCCAGCAGATCAACACTCCTACCCAACTTGTTGTCATCTGCAAACTTACTGAGGGAGCACTCGATCCCCTCATCCAGTTCATCAATAAAGATATTGAACAAGACCGGCCCCAGAACTGAGCCCTGGGGAACACCGCTTGTGACCGGCTGCCAGCTGGATTTAACGCCGTTCACCACAACTTTCTGGGCTCAGCTGTCCAGCCAGTTCTTTACCCAGCGAAGAGTAAACCTAAGTCATGAGCCACCAGTTTCTCAAGAGAATGCTGTGGGAGACGCTGTCAAAGGCTTTACCAAAGTCCAGGTAGACAACATCCACAGTCCTTCCCTCATCCACTAGGCGGGTCACCTGGTCATAGAAGGAGATCAGGTTGGTCAAATAGGACCTGCCTTTCATGAACCCATGCTGGCTGGGCCTGATCCCCTGGTTGTCCTGCACATGCCCTGTGAGCACTCTCAAGACGAACCGCTCCATGATCTTCCCCGGTACAGAGGTCAGGCTGACAGGCCTGTAGTTCCTGGGATCCTCCTTCCGGCCTTTCTTGTAGATGGGCGTCACCTTGGCAAGCCTCCGGTCTTCTGGGACCTCCTCTGTTAACCAGGACTGCTGATAAATGACGGAGAGTGGCTTGGCAAGCTCCTCCGCCAGCTCCCTCGGTACTCCTGGGTGGATGAGGGCAGCATCTCTTTGGGTGCTCAGGCAGCATCCCAGCACAGGCAGAGCTATTCTGGCGTTGGCAGTGAGAACACCTTGTAGATGGGAGGCGATGGGGCTCGGGAGCCGGCGTGCGGTAGACCCGAGCCCGTGGGCTAGGAGGCTTTGCCAATGGGCTGCACGCGTGTCTCTGCTCTGGCAGCACGGACAGGTCTGCAGGCAGGTGGGCGAAAGCCAGCGCTCGCTCCCCGGGATGCAGCTGCCACGTGTGCTCCGGCACGGTCCTGAGGCTCCCTTGCTGACAGAGCGCAGGTGCCACGGAGGCTTTCAAGGAAAAGTTGTTACTTGAAATGGAAGAAATCCCTGCAGCCTGGAGGGATGCTGCTCGGGGAAGTCTCCAGGTCTTGGCTGAGCCAAGAGGACACGTGCCAATTTGGCATTTAACACATATAAATACATGTGCAACCTCTGTTTATATTAATTACAAATATTAGAAGGTTGAAAATATGTGGCTTGATACCAAAATGGAGGATAGCTAAAGCGACTGCATTGGAACTATCTGCACACAGAAATACAAGCCAGGCAGTGAGAAAGAATATAGCAAACTAATGGAGATGTTTGAAAGGAAAAGTTTCCCATGGATTTGTAAGAGTTACAGCTGGAAAAGACATGATGTTCCCTCTCTTTGCCAATACTAAGCAGTTTTGCGGTGTTACATGCCTACAGCACGTGCGCTGTGCTGTGTGGGGCTGGCTGAAACGTTCAGTGAGAGCACAGGGCCAAGCTGTTGCTCCGTTTGGTGTCATCAGGTGCATCGCCACGATACATGGGTAGATGGAAGAGTCTGAAACTTGGCATCTGGTCTAAATGTGATCATTTCTTCTCTGTCCCTTTGCCTGCTGTTTGTGAGCTGACCGTGCTTTCTGCCAGCACATTATGCGTTTCTCATGGAGCTCCACCGCACTCACTCATAAAGTCTTCCTTGACTATTCAGGATGGTGGTGTCTGAGTCACATACTGTTGTTTCCTTCTTGATCGGAGGGATGAAATATTTACAGCTGTAGTACACCATCCCTCCAGAGGACTATCGATTCCTTTCTGAAAGCCTAATCGTGCCTTTTCCCACTTCTTCCCCCTGCATGCAGTCAACATGTTTGAGAAGGCCACCTGCAACATCTCCCTCCAAAAATACCTAAAGGAAAGCAACAGTCAAATAAAGCGGGGGCTTTAGGTTATATTCTAGTGCTCCCACTTCCCTGGCTCAGACGAGGAATGAACGGGGGCAGGAAAGGGGGTGAAGTAATATGTATTCATCTCATTTTTCCCATTATATCAACCAAGAGGAGGGGTTTTTTCCCCTTTCTGCTGTTTACAAAAATAATCCAAGGAGGCCCCTTTCCCCTGTTGTCCCTTGTAGACCGAGTGGGACCAGCACTGCTGTAAGGACTTGCCCCAGAGGCTCCTGATGGAGCGAGGCAGCTTGCAAAAGAGAGGCTAGCACAGGCCTGTGGGTCTCTGAAATGGGCTGCTAGGAAAGCAAGTGGAGAAGACAGCAGCTTCTTTTGGAAACTGGATTTCAGGGAAGATAAACTGGGTGGGAAAGTGCATTAATATGGCTTAGCTGTTAGTCCTCGTGTTGCCTTGGTGCCTGGGGCTGCTATATAAGCAGAAAACAGAAGAATGATTCCTGCTCCACAAAAGCTGGCACCGAAGCTGTGGAAGCTGTGTACGGCCCGAGGATGAGGAAGGCAATGCATCTCCTTGGTACGAAGGTCACTGGGGGATATTTTTTCACAGTTTCTGTGTTTGCACTACAGAGCTCTGACCTCCACTGGAGCGATCAAAGTGGCACATCAGCAGAAATGGGGAGCATCTGGGATGGGATATCTCTCTGGACACCCCGATGGGTCAGGCTGCAAGTCATGTTGAAGTTGCATGTACATCACACAGCATCTCCTGCTGGTCTCACCACACAGGAAGGCACATCCTTTGCTCGGTGGGACTTTCCATGCAGCACAGACACCCACAGGGAGTCCACACAACCCAGATCGCTTCCCCAGGCTGCCACCCTGCGCTCAGCTTCCCTGATTTCCCATGGTTCTGGCTCCTCAGAGATCCTGGTGATTCCTGGCACATGAATCCTGAGTATTTGAAAAGAGACCACGAAATCTCCCTGGTTTGTTTCATGTCCTCCAGTGGTGCTCAGTTATGAAGACCTCCCAGAAAGAAACAGCTCAGTCCAATCCACCAGGGAGAGACTCCTTGGGAAAGGGGCCAGAAAGCTGGTGTGCTTGGCCCGACATGAGCCAGAGCATGGTAGGGAAGCTGGGGAGCAATTATGAAGAAAGTCTGGTTCCTCTCCTCTCGCCCCAGGGTGAAACACAGGTAGGGGCTCAGCGCAAGCAAACTCTCTGGGTCAAGAATGTGATGTTAGGGAAGTCTCTGCTCAGCAGAAGGGAACTGAAATATTTCAACATCTGATAGCTTGCCAAATACAGGCAAAAACTTCCTGAAAGCAACCAAAGATGCTCCCAGTATGTGTGGTGAGTGGGCAGCCCAATTTCAAGACCTTGCCTCCAAACAGGGAGATGCTAATTGATGATGTGGTCTTCTGGTAAGGATGCCTAAACCATCCATTTCTTCCTTTTTCCTCATATTTTAATAAATAGCTAAATAATTTCAGATGGCAGTCTCCTCTATTTCTTTAAAAAAAAAAAAGAAATACCATCCTGAGCTGGCATTTATGTCCCCAGCAGGAAAAATATCAGCTAGCTGGTTCAAGCACAAAAGAGTCATTTCAGTCACACCAAGGTCACGTCAAAGAATACCTCAGGCTCCTCTAACTACATAAAGCATTGTTTGCATCGTGTATGCTACAGAGACTCTCAGACGTACAGTGAGGAAGGCTCAGTATAGAATAGACCAGTAGCATCCCTGGGTGGAGGGCTGTGATTTGTAGCTGAGACCTGTGAAACAAAGCTCTGGAGGTGAGATGTTGGGAAACGTACTTGGAAACATATTTTGAAGACTCCCTTGACTATAGCAAAAGCAAATTATTGCATGTTGGTTTATTTTATTCCAAGGTTTGTAATTTTCACAGCTTCACTGGGGATGGCTACGTTTCTCATAGAGCGATAACACTCATTTATCATAGCAGGTGATGCAGCAAGGCTGGAGACAGGGAGCAGCTTTTCCATGACCAGAGCATTGCAGTCCTGCATGGAGGGAGCCTGGGGAAATTTCACACCAGACATATGTGAGTGAGGGACAGATGCTGCAAGGTACTGAACATCCTTTGTTCCAGTGGAAATGAGAAGGTGCTGAGAAAACTCAGTGCCTTGAAGGTTTAGACTGACAGGTATTTCTAGATTTCCTCTATGTTATGGGAAATATCACAGATTCCAGAATCAGGCTCTGTAATAATTTGTTCCTGCATTTTAGGCTTCCCTGATTATTCTCTTTTTTGTTGTCTCCTTCCTTTATCAATTGTAGTCTCCTACCAATGCAGTATACATTTTATTCTGCAACAATTTTCTGTAAATGTTCAGTTCCAATAAACATTTTCAGTAAATCAAAATTCAACATTTTAATTCAGTGTTGCCTAACAAGTCTTTGACTAGATTTGCTTTTCAGTATTTGAATTTGTGAATTTTTAGTATCATTTTATCCAATCGCTTACCTTCTTGTAAAAAAGCGGGGAAAGGAATCAAACAAGAGGAGATAAAAGGAAGAAACCTTTGCTCCTTCCTTATTTCATACATCCTCTCCTCTTTTTCTCCTACTGTGAAGCCCACCCAGAAAAGAGGGAGTAATAAAATATCTGAGAGGATATGGGGAGAGACCTGAAAACTGGCATTTTTCTCACATTTCTCTCCTCTCTATTTTCTTTATCTGTGGGAAAAAGGAGAAGAATATGAGCCTTTGTCCCTCCACCTCCCCTTCACAAACATCAGAGAAGTTTAAAACCAGTGAAAATCAAAACCTGGGATTGAAAGTCAACAGAATTATTTGGATTATTTTGTTTCAAATATTTTTGGCAAAAAAATGTATAACTTGGCAGGAGAAAACTTTGCCTTGTTTCATTTATTGGTCAGGTCTATTCATTAGCAGTGTGTTAGGAGTTAGGCGCTGCTTGTGTAGACCGGATTATATCCATGTTGGCTAATCAGTCCCATCCCACTGAACCACTTGGGGTTTTCTTATTTTAACCTAAAACAATAGGATTTTCTATTAAAAGAAGGGAGAAACAGGGACTGAAACAACTGGTGCGACTGAAGTGTGTGGACCGAAGCTGGAGGTATTAGCTCTGGCAGGAGGAGCGCCTGCAGTCTGTGACTCCCCCCATGCTCCAGAAGCACTGAGCTTTTCTTCCCCAAAAGGCTTCTGAAATTTAGAAAATCCCTCTATTCTGGGAGTGAGCTGGATGCTTATTTAGAGGTTCACATTACAGCCAGGTTTTTATTTTGTACCTGTACAGAGGTCCCCGCTGCCCTCGCTGGCCACGGGGTCAGAAGGTCTTTAGCCAAAGACTAAAGCTCTTGATGCTGGGCTCAGAAGAGCCCAGAATGCACGTACCAGAATCTCACAGCAACATGTCATTTTCTTCTCTATGCTGCTCACACAATAAGGAAGGTAATTTATAAATCTCTGAGTAGCAACTCAAATTGGCCATTCTCACTGCTTCTATTCTCACTTCTGCATCTGTAAGACAGAAGTACCCAGAGGCGCTTGGAGGAAAGTTCCCCCGCGCTACGTCCTCATCTGCTGGCCCATCCTGTCCAGGGGCTGCTGGATGTGGTGGCTGCCAGCGTGAAATGAAACTGGTCTTCAGAGGAGAGGAGAGATCGCCTTAAGTCCCATCACCTCTCTGCTGCAGTGAGCATCAAAAGCAGATTTCCTGGCTCCCAGTGTGGCATGTGCCACAGCCATGGGACCACACCACCTCCAGTCCCTAACTTTTATTATGGCATCGCATCCCTCTGTGCTCCTGGGCACGCCATCGAACCTCCCTTTTCCAGTTCCTTCCGCTGTAAAGGGGTGACAAAGAGACTTGCCAGCCCCACGATTGGTGCAGGATTAATCGTGTGCAGAGTTTGATGGAAAGACAAGGTGTGAACGCTGGCTGCTGTCAGCAAAGGAAACAAGGGCAGCTTAGCGGCTTGGGATACCACCTACAACTTCTGCACTCACTGCAGCAGGGGACAGGGAGCTGGGCTGTTGGTTCCAGGGTTATATTCTGCTCACTGGAGTACAATAAAGAGTAATTTTGAAACACATCAGAGGTATAAGGCTGGTAGTGATGGATGCACCAAATATTGAAGATGATAACTTATTGTTGGGCTAGCCACGTCAAATTCCATACTGCTTCAGCTGCTTTCCAGGAAAATAGATTTCTGGTTTTAAATATGAGGATTAGCAGCAGCCGATTTAGGGCTTAAAACAAAGTATGTATTTTAGATTTATTTAAGGGCCTTTGACTCCCAAACACTTTGCTTTAATATATCGCTTTCTGGGCTGACATGGCTTTCATTTTTCATCACTACTTTACATTCCAGTGTTTGAATGGTTTACGCAGGGGAAACCTGAGTTTTTCAAAAACTGAAATTCTGCTGCTGCTGTTTAAGCAATGCTTTCTTTTCTTCTCTGTCTGTAGCAGGTTCTTAGCAGAGAGAACTGTAATTCAGAACAATTCAATTTTCCATCATTTAAGAAGCAAGACACAGTAATGGCTTAATACTAATTATACACAGCCATTTGTGAGGACTGACTTCCAGATGTTCATGTTTGTTTTTTTTTTTTTTCTCTTTAAATGTGAATGTTATTCATTTCTTTGGACGTGGTGCTAGGAGAGAAATCTCTGAAATCCTCAGGATAGGAGCACTGATCAAACTTCAGCCCCGCCGAAGTCAGAAAGCCACCCTGAAGTTCTAAATATTTGCTGGACAGGTCCAACTTAGGCTGCAGGAATGGAAATTTTTCTGTCCTAAATCCTGCCCTGGAGGGAATTTCTATTTGAAGAAGAACATGTTCACTCTTCACTTTTGCTTGGACTCTCTTTAGAGATTGCTGAGTATGGTGAGGTCAAAGCTCTAGGACCTGGTTTGCATCCAACCAGATTTGACCTTCTGAAGGCATTGGCTGCACCGCCAGCCAAGATTTCATGGTTAAAGGTCAATTAAGATTACTCCTTAAGTTCCAAAGAATTTGAGGAGGGAAGTGGGGAAGAAGACAATGACAGTGTCTGAAAGCCAAAAAATGAATTTGGTAGCAAATGTTCTGTGTATACCAGATTTTAGACCCCATATCTTCCAGAGTCAACTGTCCAAGTCACGCAATCCCCATAACAGGCCTTTCCTGTAAAACCGTGCTTTCTGGCCCAGTGAAGCAAGCTGGCTTTTGAGATGGGAGCTTCTCTCCCTATACTGTTTCCAACAAAAAGTGCCGGGTTTAATTGAATTTTGGTGCTATCTTTGCACACATTATTCTAATCATCCTGCTGGGAGGGTTCTCTGTGTAGAGTCACCATGAGGCTCATGCTGAGGCTCTGCTGTGTGGATCCAAGGGATAAATTTGAGTTCATGCAGCTGATTTGCAAGCAAGCTTGCTAATAAAATTTAACTCTTAAAGGAGACATCTTGGTCCTGACAACTCTGATTGCCTTGGCACAATGTTGTGGAAATACAATTACAAGATTGGACTGCTCTCAATTTGTTCCAGAGAGAAAGAGGGGGGTGTGTGGGGTGGAAAAAGTATTTTTTTAATTAAAAATAAATAAGTAAGCCAAATTTTGAGAGCTTCTTGCCAGATTATTGTTTAGCTCAGCATTACCTTTTCATGTGCATCGTGGTGATCCCCAGTTATGCAGATCAACAGATTTCCTCCACTTCAGCGGGTAAAGATGGCCTCTTGGCTGCAGTCATGAGCTGGCCAGAAAGACTCCAGTGAGTGCTGCCTGGGAGGCTGTGGCACGGGCTGCCAAAGTTCTCCGAGTGCCGTACAGTCATACTTGCAGCGGTGGTTTTCAGCACAGTAGTTCCTAAGACCATTATGAGAAGTCACTGCTGATTATAACATAGCTCTACAGTAAAAAATATGGGGCTTTTGATTGTACTGTACACGAAGGTCTCCATCTGCCAGTTTTCACCTTCGGAGCTGCTCAAGGGGCAGGAAGGGCTGGTGTGCCTGCATTACACCAAGCGACTGTGCAAGGGAGCAGGCGTCTGAATCCCACCTCCCCGGAGGGCTGTGGGACAGGGACACCCCGTCTCAGCTGCTGCCAGCAGAGCTCTCCCTCTCAGTATATGTCACGTATTAATTACTGCTCATATGCTGCCCACAAAGATCACTTACGGCACTGTGAAAAAATTGCCAAACATTATTCCAGCCTCCGTACGGGTGACTGGGCTGAGTTCCCCAGCGAAGCCCTGACTCCAAGCAGAGGTTGTGATTGTGAGGAGCAAAACAAAACAAAGCGAAACAAAACAGGAGGTGCTTTAAAGCAGCTGAATAAAGACGCACAGCAAACCTTCCTGACAAAAGTAGTGTTGAATTAATGCAACCTGATCCCTGAGCTAGCTATGGCGATGCATCATATTCATCACCCAGGAGAAAGGGGCCGGCAGGGAGCTGGGGGGACAGCATGGGCAGTGTGGATAATTGTGGAGGCCTGCTGGTAGATGGAAAACATCTGGTTTGTGTTTGAGTTAAGAAGGGATATTTAACTCTATTACCCAGATTTGTATCTGTCCATTACTTATTCAGATTTATTAGCATAGGCTCGCGACATCAAGGTTATGTGAGGTTGAGACATCTTTGTGTGTTGGGAGCCACGGAACGTTGATGTTAAAGGCAGCAAAGTTACAACAAACACCAGTGCTCTGAGCAACGGGATCTGTGTGTGAGCGAGCCTGAGGGCCTGTGCACGTTGGTGCCTGCTGATACAAACGTGGGTGATGCCTGCGTGGTGCACGTGCGATAACTGAATAGGGAGGTACCCGTGCGTGTGCCCCGTGGTGGACACGGACAAGGTGATGTGAGTGGACGAGGGAATGTAGTTTGGAGACACTAACACTCTCCAGCCTGAATACAAGACCAGCAGCTCACAAATCCAATGAGCAGGGGTGCTTTTAGTGACTTTCTTCAACTCTAAGCGGCCTCTACCTTTCTGCGCTCCTGTTGCAGTGCTTTACACCACCACATCACTTACAGCACCGTCCTACCTCAGTATCCCCATGTCCTTCGACTTGTCCAGCCCCACAGCGCATCTCTGCTCTACCTCCCTCTTCCAGTGTCCCTTTTTCCAAACTCATGTCTCCATGTTCCCTTTTCTAATGCAACATCCTAACTTCTGCGTTCAGATATCCAACCTCTCTTTCTGTCCTTCTCAGCGTGTGGGGACTTACAAGCACTTAGTCCCCTTGAAAAACAGACCCAAAGCATCAAAGCGTCTCAAACGAGGTGTCCAAACTGAAGGGGAACCTCAGAAATGTGTCGGAAGGTGACTTGTACTAGGTGACCCAATCTGACAGCCTTGGGACCCGTATTAACAAATTCAGGGCACCAAACTGCACTGCACTGAGCCTGACAGTAACCATGGGGCTATTCTTCCCCCACCTCCCTCCACCTTCTAGCTTGAAAGTATTCGCCGTGGGAGCAGGGACACGGGTAGGTTCCTTAGGCAATCATCCACACTGTAGGAATAGAAAAGAGTGAAAGCAAACAGGTCACAAACTAGCCCTAGGCTGAAATTGTTACCCAGCACTGTCCCATGAATCCCCATGAGGACTGAACACACAAAACATGAGTGCTGCTGATTTGTGAGGTGGTCCCCACTCTGGTTAATCAGTGATGCTTTCAAAGATCATGCGTCAGCCAGTTCCTGGCAGGTGTAAGCCTGTATTTAACGTTGCTCAACCCCAATTGTTATTTAAATGAAAATAGGGACCTTTTTTACTTTCAATTCCATTTAATTCCGCCAAGATACTAGCTATAATTCATCATGTTTATAACTTCTGAAATTAACTTCCCTCCCATAGAGTTCAATAAATAACACTTTTCCTGAATAGCTCATTCACAGTGCAAAAACACCTTCTTCCTCGTATTTTTCACTTCATAGAACGAAACCATATGAGGTGGTTAAGATTTACATGGTCAGCTCTGGCAGGCTTTTTACATTTATTTGGGTTGCAAGATATAAATCAGTACTGGGCCTTTCTCCAAGAACGAGTTATTTGTTATCTCGCTACATGTGTGTTTCTAGGTCAAAATTTGATAAGGTGCTTTTAGCATTATTGCATGGGGTAGGTAGGGTTTACATTGTTCTGTGCCAGCTTCCATGTTTTGACTGCAGAACATTACCTTATACTGCGTTTTATCACAACCAGTCATTGAAGTCTGAAAATTTTCCCAACTCAGAAATAACATCTGTAATTGTGATCCCATAGTTTTCTTCAGAGACAGTCTCATTTAACTGAATAATGCATAAATATTTGTGTAATCACAATTAGAATTTTTTAATGATTTAGAGCCATGATTTGAAGTCATATGAGTATGGCTTCCTTAGGAAAATTATGCTCTTTAAATCTGTAGGAAATCTAATTTCTTGCACAGGGAGGCTTCTGCAGGACCAGGTTTTAACTTCATGCAAGTCTTTCAGGCATGTAGGGACATGGGGCCATGTGTTATCTTTAGAAAGCCGTAATAGATCCCTCTAGTTTAATTTCTATGATAATGGTCTCAAGAAGTAGAAAGTCTATGGTGGAGACATGATACTATTGCTGAATCTGTCAGGAATTTTCTTTATCTATTTTAAGTATCACACATGGGCATCTCCATCCTTTGGTGCAAGCTTGCGTACAGGTAATGCACTAGACACAGTCCAGGAGCAGGACTTTGGTGGCTTTGTAAATTCAAGCCACCAGAAAAGTAGGTGACTGTGGGATTTAGGAATGTGACACTTCAAGCAGCAGCTGGGCAACTGAATTGAAATCGTGGCAGATAAATGTCTCAGCAACTGTAACAGCCTAACCAAGAGTGCTCAAGATCCAAGACCTGATCTTCTGTACATACACACAAATATGGAAAAATTCCACAGATTTTAGTGACTCCTGATTCACCCCCTTGTGGATTTTGTCCCTGGAGTTTATTATTTACTGAATGTGTAAAAACCAAAGTACTTTAAGATCAAGCTATGCTTAACATCAGCACTCAGAGATCAGCATCCTGACACAGATTAGGTCCTTCTCAGGACAAGCAGCAGAGATGAACATAAGGCCATATTCAGAGAATGCATGGCAGTTTCTGCAAAAGACTTAGCCACTGAGGTATCTAAGTTCAAGGAAACAGCAAGTGAATGCTTATTATTCAGTGCTTTTGGATCCTGAATGCTTACGTAATTCAGGAAGTAAACCAGGTTCTCCACAGAGTGATCCGGGGGCCTGAATCAGACCCCTGTGTCTTGGCTTTGAAAACACAGAGGGAGAGCATGAGGTGCCACTTGAGCCCTAGGCAGCTCAGCAGGACAGACAGCTGGACAGATCTTCGAAGATCTCACTTTCTGACCTGTTGTGCCTACATGATTACTCCATTTTGTAAGAGAGATTTCAATTCTCTGCTACCAAAATGGTCTGGAGAACCCTTCACATCATTCACTAGGACATCGAATTAGAGCTGCCATTTAGGTTTTCTTTAGCTTCGCTTTTGTAGACCGAGTGGTGTGGAAGTCCTTGATCTCTGTTTTCCATCACGCCTGCCATTCCATGAGATCTGGTGAAAATAAACATATCCAAACTTTGGAAAGTTATGTCTACATTCATAGAGACCTAAGTCTACCCTTTTGCCCTGAATCTCTACGGACCTCCTAAAAACTAAGGCTTTTTTTTTCATATCTCTCTTGTAATGAAAAATATTAATAACCCACAGATTATTTTATCTTAGTCTAGAACTTGTTCTCTGCAGCAGGACAGCTATAGGGTGACTTGTGCAAATTAGCAAGGTGACCTCACTCATTATGTGCAGAGCTCTTCAAAAATTTCATTGTGAAAAATCCTCTAATTTCAACAAGGGCTTGTTCTGGATTTCCCCAGAGGGAATTAATAACAAAATACTTCTTCTAATGTTGATATGATATATGATGACATAGCAAAGCAAAAAGAAGCCATATTTTGTTCAAAACATGACATTTATAACGTCACTTTCTCAGAATCTTTCATTCCAAACCTGATGATTTTACTTTTCATGCTGTCATCAGCACATCAGCTCATTTTGTGGAATAGAACTTCTCCACTGCATGAACCCCCTGGATGTTTTTTCTGTCAGAATTTAGCTCAAGATCTCATCCAAGCTCCAGGTCTGCATCTGAAGTGAATAGAAGCAAAATACCAGTATCGCTTGGGTTTGGTCTTTCCACTGTGAAAGGGAATTGTTATTTGATCTCTTTTTCACTTGACAAAAATCTTTTCCTCCTCTGCAGAAATATACTCAGTTCTCTTTCTCACTTTCTTCATCTTCAGTTTCACTTTGCTTTAGTTTGTTCATTATCTCTGGAAGGAAACCCTTAAAGTTCTCCCTGTGCTTGAATATCTTTGATATGCCAGTTTCCTTTTGTATCCCCTATTCCTGGGCAGCTTTGTTCTTTCACTCCCTGATAGCAGCCATCACTGTATATGTCACTGATCAAAAGTGGTGAGAGAAGAAGAATGCGAAAAAGAAAGAAGCAAAATACCTAGAAGTTGTTTTGTTTGGCAAACGATTCAAAGCCTCATATCTGATCAGTCATAACCTCCCCTCTGTCACTAATATGTTTTACTACAATTTACATTTAAACGTGTTAAATGAAGACTTTTATCTTGGCTGCCCACCCCCCTTGAGAACGTCCTTTCCTGCCACTTTCACCTCATGCTACTTGTACAGAAACACAAGGAGCGATTAAAACCCCCACGCCTGATGGCTCTGTTTTAACTCCACGTATAAAACCCCTTCTTTGTAGGCACCGTTGTTACGTGATGGGCAGTGCAAGCAAAGCCGTGACAGGCACAAAAAGAGGAGAAATATCACTACGAGGGAAAACACAGGCTGCTGCAAAGGATTATGCTTTATGGCCAAGAAGCCTAAGCTGTGAAACATTTGTCATACTTTATGGAGAAGAGGCTGAAGTTGGGAGATAGTTATTAATGCAGAACTACAAAAAACTAGCCCTACCTAACAATAATTCAGACATTACATGATGGGATGTAGGTTTGGTTAGGAAAGGGATTCCTAGGGCCCCATCCTGCTGTGTACTGAGCATGTTGTCATCTCTCCCCAGTAAATTAACCCCCTCCCATGGGTAGCTGCAATGTAAGGTGACGGTTGGATCCTTCTGATCCCAACGGGATCTGCATCAGGTCCTCTCACTGTTTGAAAACTCCACATTTCACACAGCACCAGAAATTCATCAGCATCTGGTAATTAATGATGTGTACTAATGATGTATACAAACCAGAAGGGGTGGCTGTTTCTAGGAGAGGGGGAGGTGTTAATGTGAAAATGAAGTCCTAACTATTGATGTGGTTTTTCCTTGCTTTCACACGCCCCCAGACTCAGGAAGAACTGAACTTTTATATCTGTTTAAGCTAAATGTCTCCCCAGGAAATTGATGAATATGAATAAATGATAAATGATAAATATGAAATTCAGCAAAGTCCTTGCTTTCTGATAGAGATTTTCCTCCCCTTTGCAATATTCAGTAATTTCTCAGACTTAGGAAATGTGATCCTTGTGCACAGTGATCAGATGCACCTAGCTATCAACTGCATCTGGCTGTCGTAGTATTTACCAACTCTGTATTTTACAGGTTACTCAGGTATTTCACTGAAAGTGACCTGTGATTCTGTGGGTCTGTAGTCCCTTGTCCCCACCCTTGTGATATCAAAATACCCCAGACCCACAAAGATTTAGACGACTGTATTCGATGGATATAGGGGGAAACATTATCCACCCGGCACGGATGGGGAATTGAAGCACGCGCCAGATGAAGTGATTTAGCCGAAGGAAGGAAGTCTGTGACTGCTCCACGAGGAATTGAACGCAGGTTTTCCTAGTCCCAGTGTGGTATCCCCTGCCCCAGACAATCCTCCTCGTGCCAAGTGCTCCAGCGCTGTCATTAGGCAGCAAGACCCTCTGTGCTAGTGTTGCTTTACTAACCCAGCCACGAGGATCACACAGTGCAACACTTCTGAATAAAAGCCTGATCTGCAAAACCTGCAGTAGAGGAGCAAGGCAAGAGAAAAAAGCAGGGCTGGAATTAACATACTTTGATTTCAGCGTGAGTCAGGCCAGGATCCAGTTCTAGCAAATATCACACAGTATTGTTTTGAGCAAAGGTTGTTAATGAGACCACATGTAAATTGGGGAGGACAGAGTGGGAGTACAAGAAAGCAGACCTAGGGCTGTATGGGCTTAACATACTTTTCAGATTATTTTCCATTTGCCAGAGAATTACTGTTCTCTTCACTACACAAATGGAGGGCTGAAATACAAAATAAAAGCCATTATCTGTCCAATCTGTGTCTGGGTCACAAGTGTTTTGGTGTGGACGGGTAGCTGTGAAATATTTCTAGGTGTTATTGCCAAGAAGAGTTTAAAATCTCACCGGAAACCAAAAATTACACTAAGGATAAACAAAGCAAAAAAGAGGGTCAAAAGACCCCCAGATGAAAACTCTTAACAAGGGAACATCACATCAATAACTTAAATAAAAGAGGAGGCAGCGCTTTTTGGTCCAGGAACATTTTAAAGATTCTTAGCACTTTCGAATGTGCTTGGCAGGTTGGTTGGTTCGTAGTAACAAATTTGGGATGAGATTGGAAATGTAGGAGGCGGAGGTAAATGCAGATACCAAATTGGAGTGTTGAAACGGTGATAAAGGCTTGTGAAAGCCAGGTGCGGGGACCAGATCTCTGAGGACACAAAGAACATGAGACTTGTTGACAACTTTTGCCGGCAGTGACTTTTCGCTTGCACATCTACGGCAGCACCTGAGTCTGGGAGCCAGACAGGAAAAGCAGGGTTAAATGAGATATAAATATGAAACAATAAATCAAAATGGTCATGGCTTGAGTGCCATTGAAGTGGTGTTCTGTCTAGAAAAAGCTACAGGCAACTTGTGGGTAATGAGCGCAATTGTTTTCTGAAACTCTTCTGGTACAGTGCGGTGCCGTTATTGCGTGCTCCCCGCATGTGGGGACGGTACTTTGAGGCCTGTAGTGGCTGTTCTAACATGAGAAGTGTCAGCTTTGAAACACCTTGTTTCTTCTGCAATATCCGTTTAAGTGTCAGTGGAGGCTGCTCAGCTTTCTCAGTAGTATCAGCAAGTGAATGAACTGTTTATGAAATACTCACAGATTAGCCTCGTACTAGAAAAGTTTTTGGCTTGTTTCTGCACGAGGCAAACCACGTATACTCAGTAGTACCAATCTATTTCAAGAAAATTTTCACAGAATTGGTCACTTCTAAAAATCACTCACAACGAAGCCAATATTTTGGGGCATTTTCTAAACAAAAAGTAATTTGAAAGGGTTTTTCATCTTGGAAAAGCCTAATTTCATCAAAAAATATTTGAAAGTATGCTTTAAAAGAGGTTTTAAAATTTTTTCAGTTTGTCAAAAATTTTGACACCGTTTACTTAAAGATCAGGCCAAACCTGATTATTCATCACCACTAGGAAATGTAAAGCATGCAAACCTCGAAAACCTCAGATGAATAACCAGCAACCCACAACACCCTCCCACATCACTGTTGCTCCCACAGCTGCTGGAAAGCCGCGCTACCCCACAACAGAGGAACCGTCCCAACGTCTACAGCAAATTTCTCCCCAGGTCGTCTCTGCTGTTTTGCTGGTTGCCACCTTTCAGCCCAGGGCTGCGCTTCGGGCGCTGAATTTGTTCGCGTGTTGAGGGAGACAAGTCAGTGAGTACCACCTCGGGGCCCGAAAGTGTTTTGGATATATGAGAAAACCATCTCCCTAGAATTCCCTTCATTGAACAAAACAGAGGTTTCTTTAGTGTTTCTTGGGAGAAAAGCCCTTATGACTTACATGGTCACAAGGAGCCCCGCAAGGGCAGCTGTTACTGGGGCGTGCAGGAGTTGCCTTTTATACCACAGATGTTCTTGCTGAGGTTTTTACACCTGTGTATTAGATAACCGACTTGGACATTGTCATTCAAAGAAAGCCCCTACTTGAAACAAAAGATTTAAAGCCCCCAGAAGGCTTGTCAGTGCACCAGTGTATTGCCCGGGCTTTCCTTCTCCTTTCCTGTTCTTTGTGCGCGTTTATCTGCCTCTCCGTGGCGCCCGCAGGCGCAGGCGAAGTGAGAGGCAGCGGGGCGGGAGGAGCGAGAACCGGGGGTAACCCCCGGGGGTACGGGCAGCCTCGCTGCTTCTGCAGCGGAGCCACGTGGGATGATCTAATACAGCTTCAACATGTGCAATACGCATTGTCTGTATTTTTAAGTGTGCTTTATTTATGTCTGGGCAGCCAGAGAAGGGAAATGAGTTTCGACAAACAATAGGAAAACATAGACATCTAAAAACAGACTATTTCCTACTCCTGGGGTGTACTGTGCCACTCCATGTTCCAGCAAAAGCTGAGGATTTTCATGTGAAGGCAAAATGATGGATGAAGCATCACCACTGCTTGTGACCCACCTGCCTTTGCTTTGACACTATTGCATTTTGACGACCCTTCAGTCTTCAGAAATGAATCCAAGCCCTACTGCTCATGTTTGAGTGTGCATCTTCCCTGATGAGGCTGGGAGCCCCTGTTACCTTGCACCCTTGAGGGATGTGGTCCACCCATGTGTCTCAGCCCATGAAGGAGAGGAGAGGAGTGACGTGAAGCATTCCGGTTGCTGCTCCCATGAGGCTTCATAACAGCTTTTCAGATCAGCAATCAGTCTGACTTTTGGCCAACTAATTCACTCTTACAATTTATGAAAAATTTCCTGTGGAATGTTCATTGATTGACTTTTTTTTGTGTGTGTGTGTGTGTACTTTTTCTATGAAAAAAAACAGAACTAGTGTTCCAATCAGCACATAAGCATTAAGAAGCTTAGGTCCTTCCTTAACTGCAAACACCAGTGCAAGATGAACTACTGAGTTGCTCCCATGGCTTCAGCAAAAAACTACATTTTTTTAAGCCTTTAAGGCAAAGATGCTCTGCTGAGAACCTAGTCAGCACCCAGCAAGGACAGGCTTGGCAGTGGGAGAGCTGAGAGTGTGGGGAGAAAGGAGCACAAGGTGTGGTAGATCTTTGACTGTGTAACTCTGTATCTGGCAGACTCTGTTGGCTTAAGCCAGACCTTTGACCTCAGTTTCTAAGTCCTTCCCTCTGTGAAGGGAGAGATGGTCCTGGAATGCTGCATCTGGCTGGCTTCTCCCATCTTCTCCAGTCAATCCCTTGAGAACTTTTATTAAGGTGATTTAGGAAACTCGAGGTTTTATAACAAAACAACAAAAGACAAGCAGTGCAGTTCTAGAGTGCAAGTCATTTTGGATACGTCAGACCATGACTTTGTAATACAAAGAACATGAAAGGCCTCTGAGAATGGAGCCTTGCTATAATAAATCTTTGTTTAGGAAATGCTTTGGCACAGGGTTTATCTGTTTGCTGCTCTACACCATTTTGATCTGAAAGAAGTCCAGTAATCGCATTGAGTCTGCTTTTCTCTGTGGGTGATGAAGCCGCCTGCGTGTTTCCACTGCTTGAAAGCGGCCAAAATGAGTACATGAGCATTTGTGTTGCAAAACAGTTTTGTGCTGTTACTAATCCCACCAAAAAGGCATGCAGAGATTTACAGAGAAATGTTTCTTGGCTGATGCAGGCCTGCTTGTGCCTGCTTCTCATTTCTGAGTAAGTCAAAGGAGGGATCACTTGCCTTTTACTCATGCCAGAGTCTACTGAAATCCAACAACCCTGCATCCCAGAGGGAGCCAGGGGCCCAGTGTTCAAGCCTGGGTGGCTGATAGAGGAAAACCCACACAGAACACCCCACCAGTGAACCAGGGAGAGGGCTACTGTGGAAGGAGATTTCAGAGCTCACTGGTTTACACTTACCTTGCTATTTGCCAGTGAGATGACTGGATCTGCTAGGTTTCTGCTCAGTAGCTCTGACACTAATTTTCTATATATTCAGTAGGGCTGATGTCAGAGCTCGCATGTGCTCAGCAGATTTGTGTATGAGCATTGAAAGTTTCTGGAGAAGGCTGGGATTTTTAATCCAAGAAAACGGAAAACTTGGAACACCCATGTCTTGAGTTTGTATCTGGGAGTCAGAATAGCTCCCTATCCTCTGCAAGGGAAGGTACTTGTGCCTCTATACCTTCTCTAGACACAGAAAACCCACCTTCAGAGGTGCCATCTGTGAACTCTGGTTTCCTCTGGACAGGCACATGGGCCACGGCACAATCTAAACATGTCCACAAATCTCTGCATATCTGAATATTTGTTGCTATTTTTTCTCAAGTTTTGTGTCTGAAATATAAGAACTACAGCTAGAAACCTTATAGGTGGAAGAGCTGTCTGTTCTCATATACCAGGCAAATGTGGGAACGCTACTGCTGCAGGGAGAAATTCACCTCTAGGAAGCTTGGTGTGTCTCTCTAACTCCACATGCACTCAGAGACAGAAGTGCTGCTGGACAGGGAGCTCTGCTGTGTTGTTTTGCAGTAAGGAATATTTCCATGGCCACAGAGGCTCTGGTTGGTGGGTTTGTGTGTGTTGGGGATTGCTCAGTGTGATGTTTGGAATACCTTAGCGTGTTGAGCGACAGCCCTTCATCAGCATGGTACCGTACAGAAAGGGCTCTTTGGAGCTGCTGCAGAGTAAATCCTCGAGCCTCAGCTAGGTACCACCAAAAGAAATTCAAAGTGAGGAAAGTGCTGGATTTAAGTCCAGGAACAGGAACCCTTTGCACAAAGTTGAGACAGGCCTCGAGTAACCAGTGGGATGTAGGAATGCGCTGCTTGCAAAGATAAGTGATGGACCATGGCAGAGCACACCTACCTCTTAGACTTTTGTACCAGGGACTGAGTCAATGGACTCTGGTCAGGGCTACCACAAGGAAAGGGGCTCATTGCTTTTTTTCTATAAGCACTGTATGCTTCTGACCCTTCACTCCCTATCAAAGCTCAGCGCTTGTTAATAGGCAAGCGCTGCCTATTAAAGGCACCCAGAGTAGCTATGTAATGAGCACAAAATGCCGCAGCAGGGACCTATCACTGGTGCTTATTAGCTTGAGGAGAGATCTTACCCACTCTCCCTCTTCTGTTCAAACCCAGTCCTTGCTGCCAACAACTCCTTACATATAACAAGAGCTTTGTGATTGCCAAGGAGAGGCCACCCCCACTGAGAGGAGGAGAATGTGTGGAGAAGAAGTAGCGAAGACCATTATCATCATTTATACAGCAATGGGAGACTGGCAGCCAAGTGCTGTTGGCAGTAAAGCTTTCAGCTGCTCTGGGAAGATTGAGAGTGTTCTTGTAATGATTCCCAGACATCTGCTTCACAGCAATTTCTCAGACTCATTCCCTCTTTGGATTGCTTTCCCCCTCTGTTTTATGCCCTTCTGAAGGGCAGGGGCTAGCAGAGTGGGCAGAAGTGGACTCCCAGAAACAGGGGTCTAGGGGGCCCACCGTGCCCCGGGCACACAGTCTCTGCTGGAACTAGGGAGGGCGTTGACCCCCTGGCCTATCTCCAGCCCTCGTGCTGGGACCTTGAGTCATCCATCCACCCTCACCTTGGCTTTCCTGGCTGTCTGCCAGGGTTGGCTGCTTGTCTCCTGGTCTCTTCATGCTTCAGGCCATGCAGGCAGGAGAGGCAGCAGAGGGGCTGCCCTGCAGTGGAGGAGAGCTGATGCCTCCACCATGAGTCGTCCTTTTGTGAGGAAACCTTCACTCCCTGTTTATCCATTGCAGCAGTGACATCGTAGTTCCCCAGGAATGACACAGCACCCCATCCCCGTGGAGAGCAGGGATGGGGCCCAACCCACAGCCACAGCCATCTTTCCTTACTGGCTTTTTGTTTTTAAGGAACTGGGGCAAAGTTGAGAAGACTTCCCCTGACTCCTCCCCATAGGTCTACAACTGGGAAAAAACACAAGCATCTCTGTCCAAAAATGTGCAGCTCAGACTCATCTCTAGCTGAGACAGGAATGATGTGAGATTCCTCAAGCTGCAGCAAGATGGACAGAGCAAATGGACTCCACTTTTAACAAAGGCGCAGAGAAGGGGGGGTGCAGAGCCCCCAACACACAATGGAAAGGGCGCTGGAGGAAACTTTGTGGCTAAGGACTCTAAGTAGACTTTTTGTGCTGATGCATAATTGCTTAAATGCAGCTTGGCTGAAAGCTAAGATATACCAGGGACTTTTGCTTCCCTTTAGCCACCTGGAAAGTGACATTAACTCCTTTGTCTCTTGTCTTCCTGAGCGGGGTTGCAAAGCCAGAAATTTCTCTGTGATAAGGACAGGAGCCCAGGCATAGAAACCCTACTTCCCAGTCACACAGGAATGTCACTTGAGTGCAGTTGCTCTGGCTTTTTGCCAACACCACCAACAGCAGAGTTTGACCCAGTGTCACCTTTCCACTATAACGTGTTAAGTGGCTGCTGATGCTTTGGCCAGGACAAGAGCCCCAGGGACCGCCTGGCTGCAGCACAGGAGTTGGGTACGGCTCCCACCAACATGCAGGGAGGGGACCGCGGAGCATCCTGGAGGGGATGCTGCCTCGTGGGTGGCTCTGTGCCCCTCTCAGGCCCTGACCTTGCAACCAGGGCTGCCAGCCTGAGGTCAGCCAGCACCAGGTGGGAGGATGGTCATGGGAACGAGCCTGAGGCCACTGGCCGCTTCAGAAGACAATGGCAGCTCTCCTTTTAGGGGTAGGGACAGGGCAGCCAGGATCAGGGGTCACGGAGAGCTCTGCCTCTGTCTGATCCAACAGCCAAATGCTCTTGACTGGAGATGGCAGCGGGGTGACTGCCAAAAACTCTGTTGGGGACGGGATGTCATTTGGGAAATAGTCTTCCTTCCAGCTGACACATTTGGGCTGGCAGTCAAGAATGTCAGTTGTCCCTAGGGCTCTTTTTAGCAGCTACTGTGGCCAAGAGAGGTGTGAAGGCAGAGATGCGTAGTCTCAATAGATCAGAGACCCAGTCAGCTCCAATTAGACCAGCCAGATGTCATCAGAGATAATGTAAAATAATATAAGGCCTGTCAGCACATCAGCTCTGTGAGAGGGGACATGCAGCATTGGCAGAGAGAATAGACTGGAACATCCTGCAGGTCATTTTGATCATCGTTTTGATCACAAGTTTTTCTATGGGGCCAAAGCCCATGGAAAGAAGTTAGTCTTTCCTTTCAGTTCTCTGATGTTTGGGGTACATCATGCAAAAAAAGAAATCCCCCTTCAGCCAGCCATATCTGAATCTTAAATTGTTCCTGCTCCAATTGCTCTGCCTATATACTGAAAAGATAGACTGGCACAGGGCTCTGCAAATATACAGACCGTCTTTGAGCCTCTTAGGGATTCTTTTGCTATATATACAAAGATCTTGAATTATCTAGTGCAGAATCGCAGCCTTGAAAAGAGAGGTCTTGACTTCCCCTTTAAAGAGGTTCAGGATATTTTTGTTAGCTACAGATTTATCCATTCCTTTTTAAATACTGCTAAATATTTTATCTCAATATCTACTCAGTTTTATAGAGTATGAACAAGACACCACTGTAGAAGAAAGTTCATGTAGTGTGGCTCCTTGTTTTCTGACAATAGCTAGCAGGCACAAGTGCTTTTGGGAAAGATACCCTCCAAAGCAGGAGATAACAAAATGATCTGCTCCCAAGAAGGTCTCCTTACATGTCCTATTAAAGATTAATCTCAGCCCTGAAACCAGAGATTTTAATAACCCTTTAAAATAAATTTACCATTCATTATTTACAACTTTGGATATGCTTGTTATCTATAAAGAAACCCATTCCTTTTAGGATCTTGCCAATTACTTTTTCTCTAACAATATTATGGGAAATGAGTTTTGTAGCTTGATCACACATTGGCTAGAAAAGTGTTTCCTCTGATCCATTTTGAATTTGCTCCTTTTTATTTCTTTACTTTTATCTTGTAGATTAGCCTCTTATTCAATAGTCTTTCAAAATCCTTCCACAAACAATGTCTGCACACCCCCAGGAACCTGCAGGACAAGGTGACAGGTCCTAGTGAAACCCATCTTCTTCATGAAGTTCACTACGAAATTTTACAAGTGAAGGACCATATAGGACCTGGATTTTACAGTGTGAAGAGTGCCAAGTGGCACGGAAACAAGCTGTTCTATATTCATTGCCCTGGGAAGCTGGACATTTTAGTTAACCTGAAAGGAATTAAAACCAACGACTGAAAGAACTCAGGGTAACAATAACATCCCAAGAGAGGGCAGGTAGCTGTTTTATTTTTTTTGTAAAACATTGTACAGATTAAATAACACCAGCATAACCTAAAACACTAATATGAAATTAATCTAGATTTGTAGTATAATCAAAAAGCTGATATGAATCAGAACAAGAGCTAAAAAGAAACACTGACACTACTGGAAACAAGTTTCTATTTAAATTGACATGTTTTCACAACCCCTCCATCACTCTTTCCCTTCTTCCTTCCCTTCCTCCTTTCTTTGGACCAGCCAGAAACTTTTCTGCTAAGAGGTTTCCAGCCAGCTCAAGATACTCCCTAGAGAATGAAAACCTAGTGATGGCCCGCTTCATTTACAAACAAGAGCCAGGTAACCTGTCCTCATGTATATCTACTGTCCCTGGTTCCTGAAATAGGGCAATATTCCCTGACTTGAGCAGAGTTCCTGGGTCATTTCTGCCTCGGGCAACAATCAGAGCATGGAAGTGATTACTGTGGTATGAAATAACATGGACATAACATGGCACATCGTCATTCAGGCAATTGAAAGTCCGCCCTGAATAGATTTAGCAGCTTGTCTGTACCCATCAGCATGAGAAAAAGGTCTTCTCAAAATCCTTGTATTGATTCAATTTAAACCACATGCATTCCCATTGACATCCAACTGTCACTCCAGACTCTGCACCGTCCCCTGTAGGTGTTATTCCTAGTCTAAGCAAACTAGTCAATGCACAGTCTTTATTATATACTTTTGGTGGTGTTGAAAAGTGTTATCGAAATCCACATATACCTCTTCCCTCCTCCCCCTGTTGCCTCCTCTGACAAGGTGCTGCTCTGGGACCTGCTCCTGAAAACCTGGTGGCAATTCATCAAGGGTGAAGGGACCATGGTCTGTGGAGAAACCTTGTCCTTCCCTGTTTGTCTGAGAAAAGGCTTGGTGGCTACACTGTACCAAGCTAGAGATGCCTCACTTGGGTGACAGTCATAGGAAGGCCAACAAAACGCTTTTGTTAGGTTGCATGTGTCTGCTCTTCTCAGTAATTCTTTTCCCTACAGGGCAGCCATGTGGAAAGTGTGCAGCTCCAAATTCACAGAGTGCTGAAATCAGCTCCTTGGTCTCTGTGCCAGGTCAGCAGAGCAAGACTGCGGAGCAGAGACTGGCCTGCAAAGATGTGGCAGGGAAATGGACAGCCCCAAACTGAAAATGGGCTCCCAGAAGAGGAGCTGACATCACCTCGACTTGATCCATGTCCCTGCCCCCAGGCAGTGTAAGGTATTTTTAGGTAAAATAATTTTTGACGAATGTTCTTCTAACCTCTTCAGGCTCTTTGGCAAAGGACATTCTGCAATGACCCCAGACAAATCTTTTCTGGTGCGTCAGTAACCATGCCCCTGAAAGATTTTCCTGATATCTAACCTAACATCCCTTCACTGCTTGCTAAGCACATTATGAGCCTATAACTAATTTCCAGCTGCCAATGGGCTCTCACTGACCCGCGAGGTGCTGATGGAGGGGCACAAAGAGGCCAGACTGGGGACCCTAATCAGAAATGCTCATTACCGACACCACTGCGAGAAGGTTTTCTCGTTGTTGTTTCTGGCACAGAACAGCAGGGCAGGCAGGGGCCAGGCAATGCCCTTGAGCATTGGGAGATTTCTTACCAATACTGGTGGGAGAGGTACGGGGATCAGGAGTCAGGCACAAGCCTTTGTCTCTTACCTGCCCCAGAGGGTCAGGTTTCCTTCCACTTATAAAGTATTTATTGTTTCAGATGAAGGATGGTAGAGGGTCACAGGGGAGGGGGAACAGTGAGATAATAAAGGATAATATTGCTTCCAAAAGTGTGTCTGGTTTTTCCAACAGTATTAGCTACTCTAATAAAAGATGTTATCTCTCCCTACAAACCTTGACTGGCTGATATCCTTTCATCACGGCTTCAACAATGTTACTACTGCAATAAAAATATTTGCAAGCAAATGAGCCTCTGGTTCTTTACTGATGGGTTGCATCAGCAACTGGAAGGGAAACCTCCACAGGGAAATGTTCTTCCATATCCCTCTCAGGTAGCCCTATTGCCAAAGGCAGCACAGCCAGTCTGCCATGCACTGGATTAGGAAAGCGACAGTGATTCGATGATTTTGGTTTTTGTAGTTGCACCTCATGCGTTAGCATAAAAAAGGAAGAAGGAGCTGAGGGTTAGGGGGGAACTGGGCTGTTCCTTTCAGCCTTAGCCCATGCCAACGTGGGCTGCTCATGGAGCCGCAGCCTAAGCGAATATCTAAGCACATGAGCTGTCAGGGGAGGAATCAATTAGGTTCTGCAAAGGGTACAGTAATCGCTTGGGAAGGGGAGATCCTCAGTGGTTTACCGCTGAGCACCCTTCAGGATTGCCTTTCCCCTCATTGAGAAGTGGCAGTGACACCATTACAGCTATAGCTGATGAAGAAGCGTTTCTTCCTACAAACTTGTAGCAGCACAAGCTTGGAGCTCAAGAGACCTCTGATCAGTCTTGGCATATTAGCCATGGTGGGGATTATATTGCACGGGTTAAGGGGCAAACAGGAAATTCAGGCCTGAGATTCAGGCCAGAGCTATTCAAACACCTCTGGTGTTTGACGGGAAACAGTTCCTCTGTGCTTTCTACTCACACCAGATCTCTTTCTTTTCTAGTTTAAAGTTTGAGAAGGGCTTGGGCTAGAATTTGCCCATCTATAGGGCAGGTTTGTATTCATCTCTCCTCTGAAAAAGCAGGCAATGAGGAAATAAAACCAGCACAAACTCGAGCTGAAGTGGATTCTGAATGCCTCAAAGGTTCAGCTGAAACCATCGCTTCCTGAGAAATGTTGTACTAGGGCAAGTGCTGCCAGTGGCAGGGCTGTATTGAGTTTTGGCTTAAAAAAAATGAACCGAGAAGGTTTCAAAATATTTGGCTTTTGTTTTTGAAGGGAATATGTTTTCATTCCCCATTCTAAAGCAAACTTGGGACCATAGAGACTGGTATTTAATTTCTCTAAAGAAAGAGAAGTGCCAAAAATTTAGTGAATCATTGCTTTTGAGCAGAGAAAGTGCAGTATGACGGGGGGTCAGCACATTTCTGAAAAGAATGCACATTTTTCATTTTGGGATGACCCCGTATCTTTCTTTTAGCAGCTGTAGCAGAAAGTCAGTTGTTCACAAAACTCCTCTTCCTCCTTCTTTGCCTTCAGTTCCCAGCGTTATTGCAAAGGGAAGAGCAAATTTCACTCCAAGACAAGAAATAGTTAATATGTACTTACCATACTGGGTGCTTTCAGGCAAAGAGCCAGTCACACACAACAGGGAGTCAGAGACCCATATACCAACTTTGAAGGACAAAATCCTTTCCCACACGACCATGGTGAGAAGAGTTAAAGTCTTAATGCAGCTGCTACTGCTTTGACTTAATAGACGACCTTACACAGACCACTTGAGTCAAGATTTGTTTCCCGGCAGAGATGTTTCACCCCTTGGATATAAGGCCATTGACCAACTTTTCCCAGTCAGGAAGCTCCAGTCATCTGTTTGCAGCTATCTAATGATAGAGAGGAAGGGCACATTTTAATTAGAGCATTTGAACTCGATTTGAACTTCACACAGAGTGGTGAGGTTCAAGATGCCGGCTCAGGTGCTGTTCAGTTTACAGAGAAAATGCCAAAAGGAAGTGAGAGAGAGAGGGAGAGGGAGAGAAAGATCCTAATAAGGACTCTGTAGACAGGAGTTTGACTCCACTTAAGGCACCCTGGTGGGCCATCATAGCTTTGGGTGACTTATCTCTTCCTGACACATGCTGGAAACTGCTCACATGCTAGATTTTATTTTTAAAATTGAATCATCCTTAAAAATGAAATAGATCTAAGTGATTGGTGGGGGCCTGCAAGGGGACTGGAAGGTGGAAAAAATTTGTGAATGGGTTTGACCATGGGCTTGCTCCAATCTTCAGAATAAATGTTCCTGCAAATGTTCCCCAAAGTGTGTTTACGGAATCAGGCTCTCACCTGGAGGGCTTGCTGGAGTCCCTCAGCTTTGTCAGTGGCTTTCTAAAACTCTTTGCTACTCTCAGGCTTTGAAGTGGGGGAATTGATCACTGCAGACCAGAACATGGCGATGTAAATGGACTTCCCGTTTTGGTGATGAGACTGCTCTCACAACAGTATGCTGATTTCTACCCAGCAGACAATTACACGGCTCCTTCTTAACAGCAGCCAAGAGACCTGACAGCAATGTTCGGACCTAAAAGGTAGTTTTCTTGGAAGCTCAGTGGAAGTGAATGGAGCAATTGTGAAGCAAAAACAGCATCAGTGCAAGGAAACACAGGCCTGGAGTTACGCAGTAGTCCTCATTTTGCAAAGTACCATTGGGACTGAGTCACTGCCCTCCCAGTACCGCAGCTTGAACTGAAAAATCCACCTACTTTCACAGGTCTGTCTGTAACAGCCCATTAAGCTATTTCATTTGGACCCAGAAGGGGAACCTGTTCCACATGCTTGACAGGGGATCAGACTATGGTTTTTCACATAAGGAAATTATTATTTCAGAGATGCAATTAGCCAAATAAAGGTCTTCCTAATGAAGTGTCCATTTTCTGTACCATACTGCACTGGAGTCCTGATGCAATATTTAAAGGGGAATTTAAACAGGGACGTCCCTTCTCCACTATTCTACAGAAACACTCTATGGTTTCCATAGGAACTTTCCCAATTTATACTGTTAGAAGTGGGTAGAGAATCAGAACCACGGAGCTCATTTGAAATGGATCTTTACCAACATCAACATGTAAGATATCCTGTGTATGGCTCCCTGACACATTCCCACCAGCCTGGAAGAGCATGTCTGGACTCCCCTGGTGGCAATGGAAATTCATTCACTTTAATCAGTGGAAACTCCATGAAAACCATCACTGTGCCCAAAACAAGCCAGGAACACGACCCGCTAAGTTCAATGAAACTAGGCTTAACAGGGAAACCAGCCTAAGGTTTTGTACATGTCTGAGCTACTTCATCATTTTACTGAAAAGCATACGTTGCACATGAGATCTGCCTTCTTGATGGTATGATTGCAAAACCTAAGGAGGTGGCTCCATTTGCAATAGCAAAACTGATGTAAGAGGTTCTGAGCCTTGCCTGTGTCTGGGCTTTCTCAGGGGCATTCAGATAGGGCCACCTCCTATCAGTGAAACGACCCAGGCTGCCAAACCAAATCAATTGTTATCTAGGCTGCAGATAGTTTCCACCAAGAGCTGCCCACATGCAATGGCAGGGGAGGGAAGCAGATCTGCCAGAGCCAGGAGCTTCTCAGAACTGTTTTGCCACTAGAGAAAATATTAACACCTCACTCCCAAAGAGCACAAAGCAGGGAAGTCTCTGGCCTCAGAAGAGACTCAGACCTGCTGCTGGATGCTCCCTGGTCTGCAGCCACAGGGGGACTTCTCACTGGGTGATACAGTGTGATCTAGTTGTGCAACACAGGCTTACCACCATTAAAATGGCTCATCATCAAACGGCTGGAGTCACCCTGTGCAGAAAGAAAAGTCAGGACCTCCGTGGGCGATCCTAGCTCAGACATTATGAGTGAACAGGCTGGACAGGACTGTGTTTTGCTTTGCTTGTTAATAGATGTCCATAGTTGTGTGTCTGTTCTTAGGGCTGGATCATGTCCCTCATCTTGGAGATGTGACTTGGAAAAAGCTGAACTGCAGCTGGAGACAGCTATAAATTTAGCTGTAGAAGTGTTGGATTTACAGCAGTACGAATGAATTCCAAACTTTTCCCACCGCAATGTCTGAGAGTAGGATCCATGGGTAGGTCTGAAATGCTAGGAGCATCCTGAGATATGCTTTATTTGAAAGACAGAAGTCTGCCATGACCTTGCCTGAAGTCTGGAGGGTGGCAGTGATGGCTTATACATGGTAAAAATCCCCTGCAGAAACCTCTGCCCTCCCTCTGTGACCAGCCTCATTTGCTCCTTTCCTCCAGCTCTGGGTTTCAGATTGATGTTTAAGACATTACTGCCTTCCGCCTAACTCCAGGAGCTCTTCAGAGCATGCAATAGCCTTTGGTCCTGTAGATTTTTTTGTGTTTTGCTTAATAAAGAAGTTTATCAAAAGAAGAACCAGGATGAAATCCTGGTGCAGCTAAATCAGTGATTAAACTGCGAGTGACTTAACAGGGCCAAGGTTGCTGCCTGTAGGCTTCACCTGCAGTACCAGTAATGAATACCAGACACTGACTTTGAAGTCGTTTTGTCTGCTGATGATATAGAATCCCAGAAAAAGCTGTTGCTAGTAAGTAAAAGCCCTCAAATACCTGTGCAATGTTGTGGTCATTAATCAAAGGCTTTTTTACATCCCCATCAGAATGGAGAGATATTGAATCCATGAGCTAATCTGGTATTTGAACTTAATTAATTACATCTCCCTATAAATTTCAGTGGATCCAGGACTTGTGCCAATATCCTGGGGAAAAAGGGAATATGGCTGCTTTCTTCCCCTTTTGTTGAAAGAAAACAACAGATTTTTAAATTAGATGTCACATATTTATTAGATATATTGTGTAGTTTCCTTTTCTCCCTCTCCCTCCTACTAACTACCTCTCCCAGAAGTTTAAAGTTTCATGCAAGACACACATATTCTGAAAGCAATAAGTAAGTTATAATTAAGAAATCAAATACCTGAGAGCTGTGGGACAAATTACACTTTTGTTATGGTGGGGCAATCCCAATAAGGCAGAGGGCAGAATGTGGCCATGTATCTGAAATCAAGTAGTTGAATCTACAGTATTAGAAGTTGGCTCAGTATGAACATGTTTCTTTAAGAAATTATAGATATGCCAAAGGAAATGTCCAAGGCTAGCCAAGATAATCAGCAAAGTTCCTTGGGCCAACATCCCATATTCTCCTAAGATAAACTTAAACAACATTTCTATTTATTGTTTCCCGGGTCTCCTGATAGTCCCTATCAAAATGTAAGAAGAATTAGAGGAAAGGACTAAAAAACAACTGTGTAGTAGTCACAAAGGCAGCATTTTGAAACTGGATTCTTCAGTACAGTCTGTACCAGCCTGAAGTGGAGAAGTTTTGAAATAAATCAGAGAAACCACACTCACCAAGAGGCTCAACTGGGCTTTGGGCATTGAGACGGACCTTTTTGAAGGCTTCCTAGACGCAACTGCAAAGGCCACCGAAGAGTGGGAACAGCCACTTTTTCTGTGCCACTGTGCACAGAAAGTTGAACAGAAATAGATGCTTTGGCTGAGTGGAAGTCAGTGCTTCTGACTCCATCTGAGCTGCATGACAGATACAGGAAAAGGGCAGAGGAGGAGTTGTCCATGTCTTGCAGGAGTATACAATTCACGTTTTCTCTATGTTTTCTGTAAATGAAGAACATTGCAAACTGGAGACAGAGTGTGTTTGTAGCCAGGGAGCACAGAAGGACGGACCTGCCAACATGTGTGAATGTGCTGGTGTAAAGGAGGCACAAAACATGTTCCCCCTTGGTTTCTACCAGAAAGCTGCCTCACTAGAAAATCATAGGCACTGGTGTGTGTGGCACGGACCCAGCCGAACCCGTGCTGCCGTCTTCCAGATGGGCCGTTAAATCATCCGCAGTTATTAAAATACCACAGCAACTTCTGCAAGAGCAGAAGTGCCCAGCATAGCGCCGTGGCCAGACTCCAGCTCGTGACACTTCCCCCTCCCCGCTCCCTCGCTGTCCTGCAGGCCGCGGCACCACCGCTCCGCAGCCGCGCTCCCGGGGCCCCCCGGGCCCCGGAAAGCCAGGCTTTGGCCTCAGCACGGGTAGTTATGGCTGCCCTCGCTTACCTTCCCTTTCTCCTCGCAGGGGCGGGAGTCCAGCGAGCGCCCGTTACAAAGGAGGCATTTCAGTAGCAGCTCTCTGCGGACGGGAAGGTCTCCAATGCCCGTTGCATCTTCCCTAAGGCGTTTTTTGCCCCTGCAGACATGGAAGGAAAGCAGCATGCACTTGCAGGCCAGAGGCAGCAGTGCCACACGGAAGAGTGAAAGAGAAACAGCTCGGTTTCACATGCAGGCATTGAGAGGAGAGTTTGTCCCAGGCAGGCCCGTTGCCCGCTGCCCTGGCTGGCCGCCACTGTGCTACGCTGCTCTCCCCCTCCCAGTACACCACGTCTTTTGGGAAGGTCAGTCACCAGAAGGACGGAGGGCCTGACTGTGAGCCCAGCACTTTCCCTGTACGTCAGGTTTGGCTACATCGTTGTGCTGCAAAGGCAAGGATAATTTCATGTGCGTGTTGAGCGAACTCTTTCTCTTGAGTGGTGTCTGAGCTAACGCTGGGATGCCATGTGCTCCACAAGCATCTATAAGTGCTTGTACAGAGCATCTATAAATGTTTGCATTTCCTCTTGTTTCTGACTCTAACAGATGTATTTATTCAGCCCTGGTAGCAACCCTGCTTGCTTGTAAGTACAGAATTCCCACACCAGCCAGCTGCGGCCTGATGCCTCTGGCTGCGGCTGCCTGTGACAGACCCAAGGGACGGGACCGCTGCGGCTGCCTGACAGAGAGTGCCCGCACTGCCTCCAGCTCTCCCAGGGACGGTGTAATCCTCCAGGAGCTCCAAGAACTCAAGTGATGTTTCCTTTACCTCCCCCATCCTTTACTCCGGGTTCTTTCTGTCCCCACAGTGCATTCACATTGGGGCTATGGTGTAATAAGTCAGTGTTACCACAAAACCTCTAAGAGCAATTTTGGAAACGAAGTATCCATAAAGGAGTTCATAGTCTTAGCACCAGAAGGAAAATGCTGATTCACTGAAAACCCAGTTCATTGCCAAGCAGCAACGAAACCAGGACTGATGTCCTCTGTGTGTTGGCTCCAGCCAAAGGAAATGTTATCACTGTTAGACTCAATAATCTCATCAGTCTTGTGATCCATTTTCCCCTGAGTGTCTGCTGAAACTGCTAACCTGGAGATGAGCAATTCAAGTTTTCTCTTTTTTTTTGGCTAAAGGCAGCTATTGACCGCCACAGGAGACGCATGTTCTGCAGAACAGACCCACAGTGCTGCAGGAACCCCGTGGGAGTGGATTAGTCCCAAACAAGACGTCAATACTATCAATCCTCTCCTTGCTGATCAAGCACAGTTTGTTGACACAACATGCAACGTAACAAGTCTGAACTAAGACACTCGAAGCAACACTTAGTAAAAATTGCAAACCAAGCCCATGCACACGTCCTAGGGTGACCAACCCCAGCCCCAGCTCAGGTGTTCCTCCCTGACGGGAACCTCTCCTCATTGCTGGAGTGGAAACATTTCACTTCTGCGTCCTGCCCATTGCAGTCTCCAAGTGATACTGCTACGCAGTAATTGGAGCCCCTAAGGCATTTCTTTTCTTTACTAAGTAGTAAATTACAAAATAAAATAAACTGGCCCACAATATGTTTTTCCTCTCTCCAAATTAAATAACTCGGAAAACAGCACTCTTCAATCGGACCACACACAAAACTCGTGACATTTTTGTTTTGTCTTGCAAATTAACTGTATTTGGCCAATATAAATACCTGGAAGCCTATCAGCAGTTGCCTTGGTCAGACTACAGCAGGTTTATAACAGGTATGGCTCAGTAAACTCTGCAGCTTGTCCTTCTTAAAGAACTGCTGCAGCCTTCTATGGTAACATTAGTTCTGGTTTTTCCTCATTAAAGCCTATTTGCTGACTTTGATCATGAACTCTCTGCCTCAAAGGAATAATGAACCCCCCCCCCCCCCCCATTTCTAGGCAGCAGTGGGATGGGGCCGCAAGATGACAAGACTGATAGTGATTGTGCTTGATAGGACTCTATCTTGAACATAAATATTTTCTGGACTGTTTAGAAGATATGAGCACCCAAGAAAATACCTAACAGAAACAAGGCAAGTGTCACTGTGTCCTGGTACCCTCCTTCTGGCAAAAAAGAGAAAATATTCTACCTTACAATGAGCTGAAAACTAGAAAGGACCCTTGGATATTTTGAGGAGTCCAAGGCACAGTGACAGAGTAGGGTATGTGCAACACTGGATCTGATCAAATATGGGTAACTGAAAAATTCTCCTAACAAGAAAATACAGCCTTATCAAAACCAGAAGCTTTCTGAAGATATCAAATGTTAGGAAAGTTAAATTTTCCAGATGGAAACTGAGAAGAGGATCTGTATGTTGGAAAAACTAGTTTAGTGATAATTTTTGACTGGAACATACACCCTTCTGGCCCCACATCTGGAACTTGAGTTTTATCTGGAGCTAAGGTTTGAAGCAGGCAGGTTTTCACTTTTCCTCCTTCCTCACCCCTCACTTTCAGCCTCTTCCCTCCATTCTCCACCACCCAAAGAAGTTAAAGAGTACAAAGAGGTGAAGATGAGAAAAACCCAGCCTGTGTAAATACACCTACTGTTTCCTAGAAAGGGACACTCAGAAGATGTGGAGGTGTCTGAAGAGACAACATTAAGAGGCAGGGAGCAGAGAGAACTAAGCAAACAGGAATGTTACAGAAAGACTGGAAGGCCCTTAAAACCACAGAAAAGAGAGAATTTAATGACTGGACTTGTCCCAAAATTGAGTAAATAAATAAATGCTGTGGACTTCTTGATTAAGTGGACCTAGAAGCTATGTTTATTTTCAGACTGCCTTCTTGAAGTGAAAAGCAAGTGCACGTTTCTGCAGGAAAGCCAGGGAAGTTTGAAGGATGAAATATTTCAAATATTTTTTGCTCGAGTTGTTAATGGGGTAGCAGTGAGGGAAGAAAGACACAGATTTTCAGCCTGGCTCTGGCCCTCTCAACAGCGCCATGATGCTGCAAATGCCGCTGGGCAGCAGGGCTTGGTGCTGGCCCTGGCACAGGGGCTCGGGGTGGCCACCCTGCCAGCCCACTCCCTCTCCCTGCAGACTCGAGGGGAAGGGTGAGAGCCGGTGTGAGCTGGGCATCGCTACGAGAGGCTTCCAACGGGAGGAAGGTGTCAGACCCCCCTTGGCAACAGCATCTGAGCCAGTTTCACTAATCCACTGATGACCATGACCCACTGTCCAGGGCACAGACTCTGGCACAGTACTGGCTGGGGCTGGCGCGTGCACGAGCTCCATCGTTTACAAATTTCACTAAAAGAAAGACAAATGAAACACGAAAGGTTAACGCCCGTCCCTGGGTGGCTCAGCCACGCTGGGTCTCACAAGCCGTATGCCAACTAGACCCTGCGCATTATCAGTGGAGAAAGATCCCACCTTTCACTGCAGCCCTCTGGCCAAAATAGCCCGTGCTGGGCCCAAGCACATGCAATAAAATACATGGGTTTATTTTTTTAAAACAGCACCAGAATGAACTTCTACTTTAAATAAAACAAACGATTGCTAATGGTCCTTTCCCACCTTCAGTCCCTTTGGCCTTTTTCTCCCCTTTCCTTCTTGGTCCTAGACATTTTACAAACACTTGTAAATAACCATACCCAGGCCAAACAGAGAGTCATTCTTCATTCTAAACAGGACGTCAGGGATAGTGAAAAAACAATGTTCGTGGCTGGAATGCGTTGTACAAAAGTGGAGGGAATATAGGACTGTTTCTGTGTCTGGAAACAGATGACGACTGTTTGTTTTTAATGCAGTATGTTAGAGAACAGATTAGATAATAAAATCCTAAACAGAAGACCTCATGCTCCACCAAATCTGAAATAAACTTGGAAAAGATGTCTCAGTGAACTCCGTCTCCTCCTGGGTCCTCGCAGTACCATGAGGTCAGAGCTGCAGGGATGGATCATTTCACATCATTTGCTCAGTCAGTCACCGGACGAGTATAAATGACCCCTGTACTGTGGCCTGAATGTGATCAGGAATAGTAGCTCTGGTATTCTGGTCTTTCGGGAGGACTTACTATGCCATTGCTGCAGCTGTGCCTGCTCTGATCAGCCATTCATTTCTAATAGGGTGTGCACAATCATCAGCCTGCCTTGCAGGAAATATATGCAGAAAAGTAAGATTTTCAGAATTATCCAAGAGATTTAGGAATCTTGTTTCCAGGTGTGACTTGAGATCTTTTGTTCCAGAGAAGGTGAAGTCTTATTAAAGTTCATAAGCTCTGTTTTCTTAAGTTCGTTACAAATGGCATTAAATTGTAATCATTAGAGCTGCATTAACACGGCTTGGTCAAAAAACATTTCTGGATTTTTCAGAAAATCAAGACACACTGAAAGAATTACCATGGATCAACCTGAAACATTTTGATCACCTTGAAACATTTAAAAAGCTATGCTGAGTCCTTCCAATGCAGTTCATTTTATTAACTGGCAACACAGTTTTGAAACAAAACAATGAAAAAATTAAGGCTGTCCAGCAGTATAGCTCATTGTTTTCAAAGTTATGGTTGCTTGTTAGCTTTGGATGAAAAATAAAAGCAAGCTGAGTTTTATTTCTGACTCCTTAGTGGGTTTAGTTCCCTGAAACTCTATTTAACCACAAATATAGTAAACCCATTGTTTTTAGACTAACAGTTAGATGAGTAGTTCTTCTGTTGAGTTAGTTGAAATATTTTGAGCAGAGCATCCCTCCACACCCACACTTTTGCTTATCAAAAATGGGTCTGTTTCAATATTATAAACATTTTCCATTGAAATGGATCATTTCCAGTGGAATTTTCCACAGAAGACACAAAACGAAGTGCAGAAGGCCCACGGCATTTTGTTCAGAGTTGACATGATGCACTGCACCGTGGGAGCCTTGGAGGGACATGCTGTGCAACACTGCCTGGCAGCCTCTTGCGTGGCCCCACCAGTGCTCCAGGATGAGGGGTGGCAAGGGGCGGCCATGAGACCCCATGGGCCATGGGGCACCACAGGCCCTTGTGGGAAAAGGATATGCCAAGAATAAGGTCAACCCTAAAACTGAAGGCAGTTTTTCAGCATTTCTAAACCCACTATTTTCTTTAAAAAATAAACTCATTTAAGTTTTATTTCAACTGCTTGTCCCAACTGTTTGTTTGTCCTTAGCGCTGAAATTACATTTTTCCCATGGGAAGGACGTTATATTTTTCTGTACCCTTTAATGTCAGTCATTCCACTGCCCTAAATTTTATTGAAACACCATAAGCATAATCTTAAACACCTTTCAAAGCCTGTATTCATAATATTCATAATAATATTTGTTTCTTTTATAGCTTGCGTGCATTTTCTATGCATCTGCTGAATTCCTACCTACACCACAGCAGTGCATAGCAAATCAAAATAAGGTGGTCCAGTTTGACAAATACAAACTGAAGTCACCACCAAAAAAAAATTGTGGGAAGTAAAAGAAAGTTTAGACATCAAATAAAGGCCATTTCCTGATTTTTCACATCTACCTTTCAGATCTCTGCAAGCAGAAAATCTCTGTTCACTTTGTCAGTCTTATCCTAAGCTGTTACAGCTCAGATTCACATGGCCTGTATTCCATCTGACTCCTTGGGTTTTAGTGTTTTTCCTACCAGCTTTCTCTGGGCCCTCTGAAGTGATTTGTTCATAGAAACGCTCAGGCTGAAAAGCTCAGGTGGAATCTGGGGAGAAAGTTTTGCTTAATTTCAAAAGGTTTTTGTAGAATGTCTGCTTTCCTTGGTGATTTTCTTTCTTTCTGATTCCTCTTGGTAGGCTAGAAACCTGAAACATCCAATTCTTCCCTGTAAAAAAAAACCCTTGCACTTGTCCTTTTTTGGTAAATAATTGCTGTTTACCACTGAAACTTCAAGTTACTTTGTTGAAGATGACCATAAAAATGGTCATCTCCTTGTTTCTCTCTATTATTTTCCTGGAAACAGGAGGATGAGCTGATAGGAGCGGCAGTTCTCAATGCCCCAGCAATTGTGTGCCACTGGCCATGGGGAGGGGAGAGCTCGTGGCCTGTGCCAGGAACAGGAGCTAAATAAGGAGTGGGGCACGTGGGTACATTGTTCATGGAATCACTTTTTTTCCACGACGAAACACAGTAGACTACCTCAGCACTGTGCTTGTGATTCACCTCCACTGACATCCTTGCATTGAGCCAAGGGTGGAAAAGGAGAAAGCAGAGGGCCCTTGACTTGGTACCCTGCACTCCTGAATGGAAAGGTAGGGGGTAGGGAAAAAGGATTTCCAAAGAGGAACAGAATGCTGTTATTTTTGGCCTTCTCAGAAATCTCCACAGAGTGAACAACTTTCAGCTGAGTAAGCGTCAGGAGCTCAAATAGGAGGCCCGGCTCCACATCAGACTTCTCAAAACGTTCACTTCTCAGGTTATTAAGTTTGGTCTTTGCCCTCTTGAGACCCGTGAAATGAATCAATGTCTCCTGCCAACCACCAAGGGATTTGCTGTCTTCATGCCTCATTGAGACATCAAAAACTAACTAGTGAGGTGAGAGTTTCTCAGTCGTGGATTGCACAATATTCCAAACACTAATGCTCTATGTACAGAAATAATATCCTGAAGGCAGATCTCTTCACACTGTTGATACATTTTCTAGCCTCTATCGCTCTTTAATATCCCGGTTTATACATGAAAGCCAACACATGTAAATGCTGTTTTGTCTGCAAAACATTGTATGCAGGCAGACAGCTGCATTTTGGCAGAAACTGTGTGAAAATGCCAAAATCCTTAGCTGGTACAGACAGCGTACCAGTTGAATCCTCTGAAAAATGCCAGCATCATACACAAGAATGGATTATTGCCATTGGTGTAACTGTGGGATGATTTGATTAAAAATGAGGCACAAATCTTCCCTTAGGTATTCTTCAAAATCTTTTCCTTTGGGAAAATGTTGCTTGGCCCTCATAGCATAAGAACTGTGCAGAAAAAGTCAAGCTAGTGTTGGTATTTCTTTTGAACCCTAGTGATGATGAAGTTCTGTCAGTAATATCTCTCTGTGAAATTTGTAAATCTGAAGTAAGTGGGAACCACTGTTCATGTCTAAAAAAACCTACACAGGCTGCAGAAAGCCAATGTTACCTTCCAATATGCATAATAACTTGCTAGAAGATGTTCTGAAGAAGTCATTAAATCAGCAAATTAGTGATAGAATCGTGATTAATGATGTCTGGAAACAGACCAGAAGTTAACCGGGAATTTCCTCCTCCATATTAAGAGCTGTAAGTTTAGGAGCATTTAGTTTAGTCCTTTTCATGAGCTTAGCAGAGCCAAGCAACTTTCAGAGAGGGGTGATGGACTATGCACAATTAAACCACTGGACTCTTTTCATTAACTTTAAAAACTATTGGAAAGCACTCCATATGAATCAGTTTTTTGTGGCAATTCTGCAGTGCTCCCTCAATCAGTGTGTGTAGAACAGATATATTTTTTCAGGAAACTTGTTGGCATGAACATTGGCCCATGATAACTCCAGGAGCTAAATCTAGAAGCCGTTGAGGGTTGTTAGCAGCCCATAATTTCAGTCTCATATCTCACTCTTATCACTTATTACTTCCTTCAGAACAGAGATTTGATTTTTAACTTGGACTTGCTTCAGACCAGTCCTGTTCCCCCAGTGCAGAATCCTCCAGCACCACCATAATCTCAGAGCAGACACTCTTGAGCCACCGTTCTAGTTTACAGTCACCTACCACATTAATCAGTAGCTCCACCGTGAGTTTATGCAGATATCCATCATCATGCTTCTGCAGCTACGCAAACTGCTCCCTCTACTCCATGACGGTGCTTGCCGTACAGTTCACAGTGAGTTCAGATAGAGAAGCTCCAAGCACTTGTCTGGCTTGTTTCAGGTATGCTTGGGTGACCATTTGAAATGAGACAGAAAAGTGCACGTGTGTTGATATTTTAATTAATGAGCATCTGAACTCAAATCAAGTACCCCCCTGTAAGTACAGCCTCCCCTAGTAACATTTAAGTATTACAGGTTACTGTCTTGAATATCAGCAAGTGGCCATTAATAATGAGGACACCGACTTCACGCTACTTTATCTTTCATTACTCTCACCTATCACCTACAAAGATGCTGAGGAAAGCCAGGAAGCTGTTAAGCAGCTTTTTACTTACATGGTCATGGCAAACACACATTTTTCACTTTATTTCCAGCAAATCATCTACATGTTTTCTGGTCATTCCCCCTTCTACACTACAGTCTCTGATAAGCTCAAGCGCTTGTGAAGCTTAAGTACATCAGCGTGACTGATCCCACAGTGGCATTCACCAACTCAGCAGACTGTGCGTCAACCTTTATCTAGTAACTTATGATAGTGCCTAAGTCTCTGGGTAAGCACAGCCATGGCTGAAAAGTCTCGTTCATCTGCCAATGACACGGGAATAAATAAGCTTTAGACACTGCTGACCCCTCACTGAAAATGTCTGGGGAACTATACAGAATGTGTGGTGGAGTCCGAGTTTTATGTGAGCAAGCCTACAGGTTGGGCAGGTTTATTTCACTAAAACATAAACTCCACTTTCTGCAGAACTGCAGAAATACATGTGTTTGTTAAAATTTTCATGCAAAAGTGTTTTGTTTAATTGTTTGTTAGTGGGTTGGGGGTTTTTTTTGTGAAAACAGAACACTGGAAATTTTCATCTCATCTCTATTGCATCTCATGCAGAAGACAATGTTGTATGGGATAGGACATATATCCAGCATTTCCTATGGCCAAGACTAATCTGACTACAGCTTGCATGATGCATCACTGTGTTACTGCACAAAGGGCTAGGTCGTCCATCATGGGAGCGCCTGCCCAGGGTATGACCAAGGGACATATCCATCAGAAGCCTAGCATGAGGCAGTTAAGGAAAGGAGACAACGTAACCATGCTTCCTTGAACTCACTGCAACAACATACACCACGCAGGTCTAGGTTCTTTGTTTCTGGCATGTTTCAAGCTTTCACATAAGCAAACCCTGAAGCCTAGCTCTCCTCTCTACCTGTTTGTAATAAGTATAAAAAACCTGTTCATCTGTGTAATGTAACATGTTCCACCATAAAATAATGATCTTATTACGATAAGCTTTACACAAAGCTATTTGTCCTAACGTCCAGTTTTGAAATGTTTTAGTTGTACCCATTCCTTACAAAGAACTCTAGTCAATGTCAACCAAAGACCTGGAGACTGAAATACTACAGCTCCTTAGACCTGAGCACCAGCCTGGAAAGACAGAGGAGCTGTCTTAAGCTGCTTGATACAGACAAAAAAATGATCATTGACCTCAGGGAGGTTGTGTGAAATGCCCCATTCCCCCATGTCCCATTTCCGTTTTGGGGAGTAAAGGGCGGACACAGATTCCAGTCCCAGAGAAGAGCAGGGATTTGTGACCCGACTTTCCTATCAGCATTTCTCGTCTGCTCACTTAGCCACTCCTCTTCCAGCATGCTGGCTTGCGGTTGACTCCTGAAGCACAGAGCCCTCCAGTGCAGGGAACAAGCAGTGCACAGACTGAACCCAGGGCTGGCAGCTCCATTAGGCACCTACAAATACCGTAATGCTATTATGGTATGAGACTTTTTGTGGCTGGATGCCAAAATCTACTGGCTTACCCTTCACTGTAGTGAGGATAAGGAAAGCTAACATTTCACTCAACCATCAAAAACATGAATTGACCTTGATAAGTAGATGAGTGGAATTTTTCAAATTTGGGGTAATAATAGTCACTGACTCCATGATCACTGCTGGTATGGTGGAGGTTTAAATAATCAATCTTCATAATGCTCCTAATCTTTGCCTGACAGGCACTATATACAGTGTGTGGAATATTAATATTGCATTCAGTTCTGGACAGCTCAGTAACAGTAGTGAAAACAAATTGGACGGAATTCAGAGAAGCACAGCAAAATGATGGAGTGGCCAGAGAGGCTGATTTATGTGGGGTTATATCAAAAGAATTGTGTGTTCCGTTTTGGCCAAAATGCAAGAGAGAAAGGATGATCTGCAGAGTGGTAAGACAGGCATCTTTGGGTGTCTGAAGGGGAGCCACAGCAGGAGAAGAAGAAATTATTTGGAACTCTCTCAGAATTAGTACCATTAGAAGAAAGTAAGTAACTGATAGTTAAGGCAGAACATCAAAAAAGTCCAATTTCTCTGGTACCTCCCAGAGAAGCTGGCAAAAATAAATCCCCAAAACTGAGGATAAGTTGTGGGTAAAACTTTAAAGGCTAATAAGGAGATAAGGAGAAACTAGGAGAAATAAGAAGAAATTAGCAATACGTAATGTTCCAGGATCTTCTGAATGTCTTGTTGAGGACTCAATAGATGCTTCACTGCAGGAAGAGAAATTAATATCAAGCACCAGTAGGGAGGTGCTGAAAAAGCACAAGTGATTCAGAAGAGACCCACATTTCCCAGCCACTGACAGAGAGACACAGCAAAGCTTGGCCAGGGCTGGGATGCATACTCCTTGGGTGTCCTGACTCCAGGTCAAACCTTGCTATCAAACACGGCTGAACCAAAAGTCCAGACTCCAGAGGACAGCTAAACCCTGAATCTTAAGTGTCCAGATCTGGCTCATGTCTAACTTAAAGTGACTGTTTTGCATATTTTAAAGGGAAGAGAAGTGATATATCCAAGACAGGGACTTCTGTGCTCTGTCAATCCCTCCTTCCTGCCAGTGACGGGAACTTGCAGTGCAGCTGTCAAAACCCCCAATATAACACACAGGAGTAGTGGGGAGGGAGCATGCACTTCTCTTTGGCAAACTTACTATCTAGAAACATGTGTGCAGAGGAACACCCACCAAGGGTCTGTGCTGTGTCCCGGGAGCCAGGGCTCTCTTCGTCAGGACAGCGAGTTCCTCTGGAAGGGGATGAGTGGAAATCATGAACAAACAAGAGATCAAACAGGCCTCTTGCGTATTGCCCAGGAGGCAAAGGTTTAGTCGCTCTGCTCTTGGAGGAGGATTGGGATACCCATGAACTCTGCACAGCCACCATTTGTGAGGAAATTGCATACCTTCGAGGAGGCTGTCCCAGCCAGGACGTCGCTTCCCAGGCGTGGGCTGTGGTGCACCCCGTCGCTGCGCTCTGCAGGCAGCCCTCCCCATGGGGAGGGCGAGATACACAGCGAAGCTCTGCTCTGGGGGTGTCACCTCATCTTTGCACGCGGTCCTTATTTGCTCTTAGGCTTAGGAGATTTTAAACCAAAAAGGACTTTTAAGAACAAACTTTTTTTGCAAATAACAGATATATCTGTTTCGTGTTCTCAAGTATTAAGGCTTACTCTGGATTCATTTCTGTCATACTTAATGTTCCTCCCATTTTCTGTCAAATGTTGCAGAGATCTTGCTCAGCACTTCACCATCACTGGAGACAGAAATTGTACTTTAACCTCTGAAATGATGCAACCTGAGTCCTGACGGACTGAGACCTGACTGTGCCAGTGTGATGCTCTTTGGCATAGAGAGCTCAGCATAGTAGAAGAAAGAGGACCGTGGCTTTTCACACCTCCCTCCCTGGGACAATGACTACTTTTTTATGAAAATTTGCTTTTTCTTTTACTAAGGGGGGCTGGTAGTAACTCAGCTTCCTCCCCTGCCCTTTCACACACCAGAGCATGCTGTTCTGGACAGTTACCTTCCAAATGCTCCTTGACATACCCTCAAAAGCAGCAGTGCTGTGATCTCCTGCCACTGTAAGCATCACAGTGATCAGCAAATATTGCTGATGAATGCAGTCCATGGCCCACACACATTCCTCTTCGGTGACACTCAGGCCAGCTGAACCAGGCACATATTGTACTGAGGAGACTTAAAATGGATCCTAAATGTAGAGAGAGAAGCACACTAAATCCTAAAAAAAGAGAAAACTATTGTATGGATATTTCACCCAGAGTAGCTCTTCTCTGCACAATTCACACAACTAAGGAAGTTACACTGCTATAAAGGTTGGGGAGTGCTCACTGGATCTGGTTTATTTACATCAACACAGAGAAAAAACTGTATTTAAGTGCCAGTCCACCTTACCTTGGTTGGTGACATGGTTAATATCACTTTCTCACTAGCTCATGGCCTTGAATCTGAAGAGAGAATGTTAGAATTAATCAGCATTAATTCATCAACACCATGAATTCCCATGCTTTTGGGACCACCTGTAATTAGGACTACAAAAGCCAGAGTATTTAGAGTAGTCCCTTGCTGTAGGATGCAACACAATGGCCCTTTATGTCTTGGACATCAGGTTTGCTTGCACCCTCAAGTTAAAAAAAAAAAAACAAAAACAGATGAAAGAGAGCCTGGCTCTTCCTACTAGAAATAAAGCAAAACAGAAAAGGAAGTTGATCTGGACACAGACAGTCATCCCAGGGACTCTACTTCTGGAGGCAGCAGCTGTAGATTCTGCAGCAGCATTTCCCACCACCTCACTCCAGAGCAGACCCTGGGCCCGCACACGTGGAGCCAAATGATGCTGATTGCCAGCCACCGTTGGATCACAGCTTCAGTGATCAACATACAATCGGAGTTTGCCCATAACACCGTCTGTGCTGGCCGGAACATATAACTTATCACCAGCCGTATATCACTTCACATCTTGATCCAGCAGCGTACCAGAGGGACATTCCTGTTAGATGAGTAGTCCCACTGATTTTAGTAGGACCTCTTACACATCTACTATTAAGAGGCGTGCCTAAGTATTTCTCTGGAGCAAACTTAAGGCCTTTAGTTCATCAGGAAAGTCGTTCATTTTGGTATGGTGATAGCGTTTAAATGGATTCATGCTGATTTGCATTAACTAGCAGACTAAAACTCAATTTAAACTTTTATTTGATTAGGATTGAGATTGGGATTGAGGTTATTCTTTTTGCTGTAGAATTTCGGGTTTGATTTTTAGCTGAGGTTAAAAGTCCACCTCTATGCACGACACACACAGAAAACCATGAGAGCACTCTAGTCCCCAGAGGAAACCAGCTTGCGGCAGGCTGACACTCACCGCTTCTGCCCAGGGACACGCTTACGTGGGGCCGGTGGCTGCTGACTTTCATGCCACAAGTGTGACCAGTTTGTCTTGTGGCAATGGCAACTCTGCAGTAAGGATTACCTGTGTCAGGAGACCCATTTTGTGTGTTATGCTGACCAGCATGTTAGTTGGTACATCTTGACCGAAAGAGTCTTGGCTTCCATGTATCTTAAAATGTAGGTTAATTATATAAATGCTATATCTACCAAGACCTTGTATGTTCTCCTTTGAGACAGATCATAAGCATTGCCTTGAGCACTAATGGTCCTGACCTTGGGGGAAATCTGGTCCAGCTCAGAACCATTTCACTCATTAATGCTTTTATTAGCTGCCTTAGTCACTAGAAATCACCAGCATACCTATGCTGTAATTATACCCCAGCTTCACCTGATCACCACAGACAGAAATTAAGGCTGTATGGACCTCTAAATCCACTGATCTGCATAACGTGTTACTTGTGGCCTCCTGTATTAAAAACTTTTAAACTCTGCAGCAAGCATTAAAACAATCACATTTCCTCGGGGCTGCCAGAAGCAAACGTAAATACAGGAGTTCAAAAGAAGAATCCAGTTTTCACAGCTGCATCTTAGTTAAATTAAAAAAAAAAAAAAGAGAAGAAAAAGAAGACAAACTGACCCAAAAACTTTTGAAAATAGAGACCAGGGCAGACAAAAGTAGTTGTTCTAAAGCTGTTCTGGATGTTTTAGGAACTCTATCATTTCCAGATTTGAAAACCTTTTTTTTCTAAGGAAGCATCATTTTGAAGTCATATAGGACATAAAAACATCTTGGTTAGAACTAGTATCAGGGCTTCAAGAGGCAATAAAATTTACCACAGTTAGGAAAACATGCCATTTTGGGTATAATGTATAACTAATTGATTTTTGAACATTGCCTAATTGTGTGACACTGGTTAACCAAACAATAATGCATTTTTTCACAGGCTCCGATATTAGCTCAGACCATTCTGTGACCTCCCCCTGTTGAGAGACACATCGTATTTTTGATCATAAATCTAACAGGGTAAGGGCTGGAAAAGGGATTCCTGCTTTGTTTTTGCATTTTAACTGGGGTTAAAAAATTCTAGCTGTTGTCATTTATATAGGGAGTAATATATTTTAGTGAGAGCTATGGTTTGGAGAAATGTGGATACCAAAGCTGTGCTGCTGAGCTTTGTGTTTATTTAGACACAGCAATGGGTTGGATTTGTAAGTAGAGTCATGCTTGAGTCGTGGTTAAATTAATCTTTGATAGCTTCACTGAACTGATTCCTCAAATTCATTTGAGGAACTGGGAAAAAAAGATTAGAAAATCTTTATATGAAAGAGCATTTTAAATATCAAAATCCTGAAGTGCTTAAAATATACTCTGCTTCCTCCATGTTGCTAAGGAAAGCATATCATCTTAGGCAAACCAATTGCCACTGAAAAATGTGTATTTGTGATGAGAAAAATGTATATATTAACTAAATTTTGAGAAAGAAAATATTGAGAAAGATTAAAATTTTACAGTAATATAGCCTAAAATACAGGTTTTTACTTTTTAAGATTGTTACTGGTCCCTAAAATTAATTAAATCATTATAAAAGAAAAATTCAGGAGAACGAAATGAAAGAAAAGACATTATTCTACAAGAACTTTTTTTTACATCTTTTAGTGGGAAAACCAAAAACAATCATAAGCACTTCAGTGTGATTTGGAATCATATTGTTTCTGTTTGGCTGGTCAGCAGAGAAACTGATATTCCTGTTTTCATGAGCAAGATGCTGATAGGATTTAAAGCACCATTTGCTTGGGAGTATGTGCCAAGTAACTAACCTGCTGAATTCCAAAGTACAGTTTTACCCTCTGCCGTTCCACTGAGGAGAGATTGTCAAGTTACTGTTTGTCACTAGACTATGAAGAAGATTTTGGTCTCATTTTGGAGGCTGTTTTCTAACAAAGTAAATATCTCCTAATGCATTTGTCAATCTCAATTTCAAATATGTTCTTTGATTTGCTCGGGACTGAGCGTTTGCGGTAAGCGGCTAGTTACCTGGACACTAGAGTAGTGCTACAGATACAGGGACTGCCTTGGTGGAAGGAAAGTGTTTCCCATTTAGAGAAGCATCACTGTTATTGTCTTGTATACAAGTTCCTGAGCAAAAATTGTATTTGCACATTCAGTGGCTCTCTCACTATGCTTAAATCCTCTGATTTGTTTTTGTTTGCTGATAAGGAGACTGGAGAAGTGACGGGAGTAATTGATGAGCCGTGATGCAAACTCCCATCTCATGAGCTGGTGGGTAAATAAAAACCCATCCTCATGACTAGCAGAAGAAAAACAACAACAAAAAAAAGAAAAATAGAGAAAGGAAGAAAAAAGGAAAAAAAAGAAAGAAGAGGCAGAGACCAATGTGTTGATCACAGACTGAGTCTGTCCATGATAGCAAGTAACACAACAACTGTATGCATTTAATCAAATGAATTCTCTAAAGGGAGGAGTCCAAAACACTGAGGCAAAATGAAATTCAAGAACTCCCATATTTTATATTTGATTGCTTTGCCATGTGTTCTTCTGCTTTGTTCTCTGTGTGGGTGTGTGCACGCGTGGATCCTCGATATTTGTGGTGAAACTGGACTGTGATGTTGAAGGGTGCGTTCTTGAAATGGTTTGTGGGAAACTGGCTCCCTGTCATGTTACTGAAAGCTACCTGGCCACATCCCAGGTCCTGACTTGGAAACATGCCTTAAGGAGTCTTCCTGGCTTTTCCCCAATTATTTCCCTCACTGGTAATGAAGAAGAAAAAGGAAGAGTGATGTGCTGAACGTAAGGTGCATTCACTGTCCATCGGCATTGGCTGCAGCACTCATAGCACAAACTTCGGCAGAATGCGATCTAATGGTCTGATCCAACTGGGAAAAGACCATAAAACTCCACTGCAAACACTTGTATAAATAGGACTTTTTCTAATGAAATTGAAACCATATTTTGACTTGCCATTAGAAAAACAAATCTGAAGAGATAGTTATATCTTGAATAACCTTAGAGTTTTTCAGAGCCAAGAAATCAGCTGTTGGCTTGAAGAGTTAGATGGCAATGTTAAGCATGCTGACCCAGGCTGATTCTCTTAGCGCTCTGTGGCTCAGCAGCATACTCGTGTTGTGGTTTTGCTCTCCATCACTGCCATTAATGCCTTCTTGGGACCAGCAGGTATAAAACTGATCCTCTTGCCTCAAAGCACAGGTTTTTATAAAAAAAAAAGAGGAATCCCCAGGAATTAATGACAATAAAGGGCAAATGCCACACAGACAAGAATTCCGAGTGCCAGGAGACCATGGTGACAGTGTTGGTAGATAAACCCATGCATTGTAGTGTACATATTTTACACAAACGAGGTGCACAATTCAGTGGTGTCAGCTATGTGCTTCTATCCAGGGATGTAATTTTTGCCTACAGTTTACCGGTTGGCAAAAAGTAATTCTGACCAGAATGCAAGGGATGTACACGAGGAGGGTGATCTGGTGGAGCAGCTGTCCCTCACCAGAGCATGACTGGTTTTATCACATGTATTTACTGCCAGCTCCTTCCAGGGGCTGGAGTGGAGGCAGCCCTGAAGAAGCTTCCCTCATTCAAGAAGAAGCTGGGAAATGCAAACACCTTCTGAGCTTCCCAGAGACTTCTGTTGGCAAAGTGGGCACTCGGGTCTCAATCCTGCCTGTGTGATTTGCGCCTAATCTATCTCCTGTGACTGTCAGTGCAAGCATCTTTGTCAAGAACTATACAGTGTTCGCATATTAGCATCTCATTAAATACATATACTGCGGCTCTTATTCACTCTGCTCAAAAGGAAGTATGTAAGATGTGTCACATTATCCAAACCTTGTCCACACTGTTATGATGAGGTGTGACTGCCTGCAAATGGAGCAAGAACAGGTCTCCATGGAGTTTCGGTATTGCTGTATTTTTGTATTTCAGTAGCACCTAAAGGCCCTGAATGCCTGGAAAAGCTTACCGTCTCAGGGAAGACAAAGGGGAACTGAGAAATGGATAAATGAAGTGACTGGCCACAGATTATAGAGCACATAATGGTAGAGGCAGAAAGAGAATCCAGACCTCGGGAGTCCTGTCCCCTGTCCTGGTGACTAATTGAGATAAACAGATTGCTCACACCCAGAGTCCACTGCTCTTCACTTTTGTTGCTGTTGTACCCTCACTGCAGTCAGATGTTTACTTTCAAAACAGCTTATTGTGAGCTGAATTCAAGAACACCATGGCAATGAGAAATGTCCAGTGACCCACAGCAGTCAGGCAATCAAACGTCCTTTGTAACTGCGACTTTGGCACCTGGGATTTTGGATGCTCATCTGCACTTTCTGCAGGTCGGTTGCACTGAGATCCAAAACTTCTGGCCAGTTCAGGTCCTTCTGAGGATACAGCTGTCATGGCATATAAAGTTACTGGCCCACCTGTCCATTCCTTCCCTGAAGAAATACAGCGGCGAGTTATTTTCACTGCTGGTGAGATACCATAGCAGCTCTTGCAAGTGTTTCCATTGTATTTCATTGCAAATATAAATGCATGCACGAGGTGACTTCATGCAGTAAAAGATCAGGAGAACATGGGATTATGAATGCTTAGGCTGTGAGACTGCATTCCAGGAAATCTGACTGCAATCCTGGATTGAGAAGAGGACCATCTCCTCAGCTGAGTCTTCCCTTGCTGCCTAGATGTAAATCCTCTCTAGTCCTGTCAAGTACCTGACATGCTGGAAAGAGGATGGTGTTTAAAGGTGTCCTTGAAATCTAGTCCAGTACAAAGTGTCTAGTGGAGGCCAGTGCTGGCAGCAGTGATGTCCCTTTGTCCTCATTCAGCATTTGTCCACAAACAGAGCAGTTGCCAAAAGGGGATTTCCACTGCTGACTTCCCAGTCTCCTATTTTGGCCAATCCGGTTTTTTATTCCTCTCCTGTGAATATCTGTGGTTGGGGTAGGAATTTGGAAGGAGATTTCCAGTGAGTGTTGGCCAAAATCATTGACAAGAAACCAACACTGCTGACAGGCATGATTTCTAATAACTTGAACTGACCACCAAGAGGAAAATCAGGAACCCCAGGGCGGCGCATTTCTGAAACATCTATGGGTCCCATCACATCAGACGTGTTCTGCCTCCTCAGAGCAAGCTCACATGAAACAGGTCCATGGCCTGGAATCTCACTGAGGACTGCCAGCCAAGCCAGGCAGCAGGCAGGACAACTTAACATCTCCCCCCCACCAGCTCTCCAACCTTTGAAAAACTACTGAGGCCTGAGTAGGTACCATGGGGACGGTCACAGCTAAGGCCAGTCCTCGGCATTTCATGGAGACCTGTACGTGTGCTGCATCCCATCCCATCCCATGAGGAGAGAGGCACCAGTGAGCATTCAAAGACAGCAGCTGTAGGTGAAAGGATATATCTCTCGTCATCTCTTTACTGATGTTGATTTTTTAAATTGGCTTACCTGTGTGTTGGGTTTGGCCCAGAATTTGCAGCTAAACGGAACGCTTGGTGGGAAGACAAGAAGACCGTAGGCCGTGGTGTATGGTCCTGCATCTGCACTGGACTATGTGACACACAGCATCACCCATAGTGTCGGGCTGGGTGATTCCACAGTGGAAGGAAGGAACATAGGATATGTTCCTTCTTCCTTCCATGAACATGCCATAACACACATGCATGCATATTCTCCCTCCTGGCTGCTTTGCAGTACCACTGTTTCTCTCCAGCTTTGGGCCCCCAGAAATCTCTGTTTTTAGCTGGGAGGAGAGAGCTAATGAAGAAGCAGGACAAGAGTCTCATGCTGTCTTCATGCCACCACCTTTTTACTATAAACCTACACCTGGCTAAAATGGGCACAACAGATGCCGCAGCTGTTAATTGCATGTACAGGATGACAGGCTGGACAGTCAAGAGTGGGATATGTCACACTGCCAAACCACCCCTGCAGAGCAGCCAGACGCCTTATCTCCGTGTCTCTGCAAGATGTGGTACAGGGCAACTGCTGGCTTCTTTTGCTGTAGACATTCATACAGACATCATCCACAGGTCTGATGGTCCTGCATGGGACCTCTTGGGTTTGTGATACAGTATTCTGGGCAGCCAGAAAATCTAGCTGATTATCATTAGGACATAAAGCTGGTGGTCCAGATTCGATCAGGATGTCTGTGCTGTACTTTCAGGAGTGCCCCCAACACATCTGTATATCTGATTTACTGGCTATGCTGTGGGCAAAACTGGGACTGTGGCTCCAAGTGCATTCAAAAGCTGTTCATTGCAACCTACGGTTCATGCACTCATGTTTGGAGTGGTAGTTCCCTGTGTCTGCCTCTCTCAGACAAAGGTAAGAACAGTAACAGCCATTAAATGCTGTTAGTAGACTACAAAATGTTAATACACTTGAACAGAGAAGGCAACTTCGGCCTTAGTCCACCTTATGTCTGGATACCAACAGTCCCTTTGCTTCTTGAAGGGGAAGCCTGAGTTAGCTTAAACATATCATAAACAACTGACTGCTGTTATTAAAATGGTTTGGCAAACATCTCATCTCTCATTCAACAAGTGCTAGCACCAACATATCTGACAGAGGGCTATATCCCTTGATCTTTTAATGATCAGCTTTGCGTAAGGCACGCTACAGAGCATAGCAGCTGAGTCAGCAGTCTTGCAACGGCACCTTGTAGAAGTTCAGTGTCCCATACCGACCACATGCATGTGCAAGGCCAACTGACGTCCATATGCCTCTATGGCTCATTCCTGAGAGCTTTCAAAACGCAGGACGTGGTGAGTAGCATTAGGAGGCAAATGCACTTCTTACAGCTGTCCTGCCTATTCCTGTTTTTCCATGACAGTCCTGTACTGGCCTGCACTGTTCAAGCTGAAGCTGGAGCAAAATGCATCATGGACTGAGTGGATCATTGCACAGGGAGTTCAGGGTGTCAGGTCTGCCCTTTGGCTTCTCTACAGCACTTAGAGCAAGCTGTGGAGATCACCATGGCCCAGCAATGGAAGGATTGTCTCCTTTCAAGAGTTTCCTTTGCTTGAGTGCTCCTGTGGGATCCTTCTTGCTATCAAACAAAGAGGTTTTGAGGAGTCCATGATGCTGGAAAATGTTCTTCCCTCCTATGACTTGAGCTGACAGGGTCTGAAAATGGTGACTTCCGAGGCATGCTGAAAAAAAGTATTTGACAGAAAGCTTTTGGAGCAGTTGGGTTGCGAATGATCAAAAGGTCACCATTCATAGCTTCCTAGTTGAGTTCTTTTTTGGTTTATTTTTTAAACAAAAACAGGACTTGAGTTTTTAGGGATATTTTTTCATGTGCAAGGTACCTACAAATTCTTTTAGTTGCTCTTTTTATTATTTAAATCAAAATAAAAACATCAATCAATCAAAATTGCTTGTCCAGTCCCAAGATGATTCTGAAAGCTTCAGCTGTCCATGTGGTCTCTTAAACCACAGCAAGCTACCAGAATTTAAAGCTGACTGCTTCCAGTACCACAGCAATCAATCCTTCCTGCATTTAACCATGGTTATTTTGTACACACCATGACATGAACACATTCCTTCCTTATAAAATAATTGACTTCTCCATATCTCCAATGAGGTTTCATCTTCCCAGCCTGACCCAGTCTGACAAATGCACTGGATCTACTTAAAACAACAGGTCCAGGGTAGCTAACACAAAGCACTGCAATTAAGTGGGAGCAGCCTGATTAAAATGTTGTCCTTAATTATGTGTGATGACAAGGAAAAACCATTTTTATAGATTCTCTTTGTGACAGGGCCCAGACTGCCTTGCCAAAGCCCTAATGCTAGACAGCAGGAAACTTGGCCCAGAACCAAAAACTCAGCAGACACTTCCTTTAGACAGTACTTGGTGCAGAAAACAATCTGTCCTTCTCCATGTATATTTTAGGCAGACAGGCTGAAAGTCAACACAAGCTTGAATAAATCCGGGGACTGGTGTAGAAACTCATGTTATCTTCAGACAAGTCTAACCCCCAGGTCAGCAGGAGTCTAGAGTATGGGGTCAGAGTGGGACTAATGCTTATAAGTATAGACCCCATTAAACTTACAGCGTTGTTTACATCAATCTGCTTCATTCATGAAATGGTGATGCTGCCAAACTTTGCTTTTTTTCATGAGAGATGGGCAAGGCAACTTGGGCAATGGTCCAAAGGCCCCTAAGGCACAAATTAGTTTTGATAGATTAGAAACATGATGAATCTCCATGGGATGGTATTAAAGCATCTTTTATTATGTGCAAAGCAGCCTTTTAACTTCCCAGGAGACATCCCTATCTCTCCATGCTAGTCCAAGCAAAAAGCTTTCAGCATTAATAACACCTGGAGAACCCCACTTGTCTGACAGCTCAAGGAGAACATCTTGGCAAGGGCTGTCTAACCTCCTAAAATAGCTCATTTGGGTCAAATGCTGTTGTGCTCTGGACAAAATTACCTCCTTCCAAAACTAGCAGAAGCTTTGAACACTGGACAATTCACAGTTTTGGGGCTTAGGTTTCTTTGTGTAATTCACAATGCATTTGCCCACACATCAGTTGCTTTGTCTGAAATGTCTTCCACACAAGTTAAAATCAAAAATTAATTGTTGCTGGGTCAAGTGTCTCAATACCAAAGTGTTTGCTGGACTTGCTGAGATATGTGACATGAAAGTGTCAATTTAATAGCCCAAACCAGGCAAAACGATTTTTTCATGGGTTTACAAGAGCATTGTGCTTGCTGTCCAGGCCGTGCGCACCCCCTGCTGCTCCCAGCACAGGGCAGCTTTCCTCTATCTCAGTCAATGGCTGGTCCTCATAGGCTGGTGAGAAACACCAGCTCCAGACCAACCACCTGAGATTAAGGTCTGCTTGGAGCTCTTTTCCACACTCTGCTTGCACCATGGTCCCCTGGGGAGGTGTTTGGACTGGGAGACATTGCCCCTCTCTGTCAAGCAGGAGGGCAGGAGTTGCAACCTCTCTGAGACCAAGGGACCAACACCACACACAGATGTCTTTGACACCTGTAAGGGAAAGCTCACTTTCCCTTACAGTGGTTTACTCGAAAGAGTGGAGACCGGTAACAAGCACTTGTGGAACCCGAGAGTGAAATTTCCCTGAGACCCACGTGCGCAGAAGCACACAGACAGAAGTCGCACTGCCCCGATGGTCCTAAGCATGCTTCAGCAGAGGAATAAGCAGCTGTGAGTGCTGGGAGTATAAGCACATTCCTTACTGAGCTGACACTCCCTTCATAAATACTTAGACTAGATGGAAAGACAGGAATATATGGGTAAAATCAAAAGGCAAACAATACATGAAGCTGTGGGTGGGGTGGAATAGGAAATAACGAAGACTATTGTAATGCTACTATATAAAATCAATAGTACTGCCTTACCTGGATACTGTGGTGTGGGCAGATGGAAGACAAATTAACCACATACTGAGCTTTTTTCCCATCCTCAAATGGGCAAGTGATTGGAGTGTGTATTTTTTATCCTTAAATGATTGTCCAGAAAAATCTTCCCTTAGATTCCCAAAAACTGGTTTTTGGCCATCTGGAAATGTTTAATTTTGATTGCAAACAGAAATATAATGTATTTACTACATGAAATAAGTATCTTTTTCAACTTTTTTAAAATTATAAAATGTAGCTCTATCGATTTTTTGTTGTTCCAAATTAAAAAATGGGTGTATCTTTCACCAAAAGTTGTTCTAGCATAAATAATTTTCATCATTCTGAGGAAAACACAGCAAATTTCCAGCCAGTTCTAATATGCATTCTTGATTAGTTTTCTCAAAAAGCATCCTCCATACACAGATCTTGGAGAACGGTAATGAAAATAATGAAGGAACTAGAAGACAAATCTTTGAGAAGAGGCTATTAAAGATCATTTTTTCAGGAAGGAGAGAAGTATGATAAAACTGTATGAGCAATGAAAGTGTCAGGGAAGGGAGATGGGGAAATTTGGCTCCCCTTGGCTCATAATGTGAAAAAAAACCCCAAATCAGACAGGACAATTCAGTGAAACAAATTCAAAGCCAGTTAAAGAACACCCTTTTCATTTTAATTTTATTTTTGCTTAGTGTAATGTGTTGCCAGACATTGTCATTGAAGGAGAGAACTCAGAAACAGAGTGGACATTTATAGAGATAATAGCAATACTTAAATCCATAACAGGTATTGATAACATACATTTTGAAAGGAATATTCAGCCCCATGGAAAGAAAGTTAAAGGTGAACCTTAACTACTAAAGAGAGAAGTAGCTGCTGGCTGTTTCTGGGGACACAAACCTCAAGTGTAACAGTACTGGTCTACTTCATTCTGGGAGCTGCAGCACTCCCCTGAATATGTAAACAAGACAATAGTCATCAAGCAGCAACAAAACGTTGCACTTCTATATGAGCATGGCTGTTCTATATATGGGTACATTTATTATATTTTTTCACCTGTGCAAAATTTGAAAATCTCCTTTCATTCTGAGCCAGAGTGGAAAGAAGCACTGAATATTTTCTTCTGTTTTGGGGGAAAAAAGGAAGTGTTCTCCTATATATTTACTTATGTTATTTTTATTAGTTTTACATAATTTCTTGAGACACACCCATTCTAGTCGTCACTGGGAATCATGTTAAAATATTTTAAACAATAGCTGCTCATCCAATATATGAGTATTTTTTTGTTCCAAATGGTAAAATATACTAACACTGGTAGGAGACATAATCCAGAAAAGACAGGGTGTTCCAGTCATTGCTGAGTATTAAGTGCCATTATTTATTTAAAAATAAAATAATAAATTATAAAAATAATACATTTTCCCATGGCTGTTATAGCAGGTATTGTAACATAACCATCACATCCTATGCTGTCATGTCATATATCAAGTCACTTGCTGAAGGTACTGTGTGCTTCTGTGCACTTTCCCATTTGCCTCATCTCCCTACACACATCCTTCTTTTTCATCCCAAAACATAACAGCTCCTCAACAGTTCTACAATAGGTTATGGCATGCCAGTTGGAAGACTGAATCATGCAGGAATGTCAACGAATAACTAAACACAGAGAAGAATAAACACACAATATAATTTTTTTCTGTAAAGAAGGGTTAAAAGTATTGGTGAGAAAAGTCATTGTCACTACAGATTAATGGGAGCGGGGCAGGGGAGAGATTTACTCAAAATGACATCTTGTGAGGGAAAAATCACTTCAGCAAAAATGTCCTGAGCAGCTCTAGTCAGTGCTGATTAAGGGCAAGTTCTGTTTCAAGACTCAGTTACATGTAAAAGCCAAGAGTGATTTAATGGAAAGAATGGACTAGAGGCATTCATTTGAGAACACAAATACAGTGCAAATCACTGACCTACAATTCAGAAGCAGATCGTGTCTTTTGTTCAGGAAAGCCTGCAGGCACTGCAACAGCCAATAGATGTTTGGGCAATCAGTTCAGTTAATTGCAGCATATATTTATGCAGAATGGTAACTCTGAAGAACCCAGGAGACTACTGAGAGAAGTTAAGAACTGATTTGGCTTTAAGCCTTGCCCAGAGATTTCTGCTTGTCTTGAAGAACGTTTGGTCCTTCCTGACCAGGAAATCCTGGATTCATCTGCTTTTCAGGAGTGAGAGGGAATGCAGCTCTTTCTCCACCCGGAATGATACTTGGATAAGAGCAGTCCTCGTGCAGAAGTCCGGAGACTTCTAGCACACCAGTGCTGCCTGGACCCCTCAGGTCTAATATACTGCAGATTAGAGGAGCTCCAGTGCATAGTTTCTTACAATTCAGCTTGTATTTGGCATGAATCTTGCATGTTTTCTCTATATAGATTGGATCCTTGCCTGTCTCCAGTTTAAAACCTCAGTAAACCAATTTGTTAGGGAAAGCTTTTTGCTCTCTATGGCCCCAGGCGTATTTACAAGAATAACGGGCTCTCGTGAGAATTCCTGGTGTTTCAGCTACATCTCAGCTCCTTTTCTGTAGCTCAGCTGTTAGGGCTGAGCCCTGGCCAGCTGGCTGTGCTGGAGGGGCTGCGCAGTCTTCTCTCACCTCCCAGATGTGGTGCCTTCCACACTGCTCCGTCTCCAGATGTGGCCTGCACATCGCAGCGCAGCGAAGGGGCGTGTTCTGCACCTGCATCCGTACCTGTCCTCGGGAGTGCCACGTCGTGCTCCGGCTGTGCCGGCTGCTTCCCTTCAGCTTCCCTAAGTCAGCTCTTTCGTATTTTCAGCATGGACACAGCGGGGAAATTCCTGGGGGCAGCTCAGAGCAGTGAATAACAGACCTCAGCCTGGCTGCTCTCCTCCACGCTGAATCATCCTGTCTTTTCACGCCCTAGAAATTTTATCGGTCATCAGACTTCACATTTCTTTCTCCGTCCACGAACATGCAGCGTGTTTAATCCTGTATCTTCTTCCTCAGCCTATTTATTCCTATCTATTCCTCAGCCTAGGTTCCAACGGCTACTCCATATTCCCTTCCACTGAATGCTGGAGATTCAACTGGGAGTTTAATGTCCATTCTCCCCACTTTGTTCTTTTCAAATTCCCTGTTTATTTCAAGTTTATATGCTGCCTTTCAGTCCTCCCGGAGCTTTAGATGACACTTCACCTCTTGAAGCAATTCAAGATATTTACCTCCTGCAAACCCACCAGCAATTGCAATTAGGGACAGTGAAATATTTCCAAATGTTTCACCTAAGGTCCTCTCTTTGCAGTGATGATCCCACCGCTGTTCCTACTTCCATTCTCACAACAGCTAGATTAGGAACTACTGGGAAAAGGGAATGAGAGAAAGTCCGTCAATTCACAGGCTTTCAGACAAGAGAGGCTTGAGACCTTGCAGTCTCACCCCCTCTGAGGAACGACAGAGTGTGTAGTCGTTCCTGCTCTGTGGCTTATAACTTTTATTTGTCTGGAGTGTGCCTTCCAGGAAAGCATCCAGTCTGGATTTGAAGATATTAAGAGAAAGAGAATTCCCTGCTTTGCTGGTCATTTTTTCTAGTGGTTCATCACTGTCTATCAAAAGTCAGCCGGTTAGAAACAGAGGGATGCGAGTCCTGATTTTGTAACCTGCGAGATCAGAGGCAGCTATCATGTCATGTGTCTTTCGGCTGTGACTGTGAGAGTTCAGTGCTACAGCTCTGTCCTCACGGAGTATTTCTCAAGGTTACTTATCGCCAGCTCTTTGGTTTGGACGTTAACTCTTTGCTATCAATCATGCTCAGAGATACATGGGCTTTTTGTTTCCCATTAGATCAGATAAGTGTCACTGACTACACCGTGGCAGACAAAGCTCTCCAGAAGAGAGGTTTGAAAAGCCTCATACTGTGCTACCCAAATTATCCTAATTACCTAATTATCCTTATCACAGCAGCTAATTAGGCTGGCTATAAAGCTGAACCCGTAAACAGACCACAGGCTATAAAAGCCTGCAGGCAGGAGAGCTGTTGCAGAGGGACTCTGCAGAAGAACAAGTGGGTGTAGGACTGCTTTTGTTTGAAGGTTTGGTGGAGGACAAGTGCCTGTAGAAAATAACCAGTAGCCTCTTAACCTGCTAAGAGCACTGACAGGCTACAAAAGCCACAGGCATGTCAGCAAGACCACGATCTACAATTGTCCAATTTTAACAGCTTGCAAGGACTAAGACATGAAAATTTAAATCTCTCTTTCCCCACCAGAGTCCCTTAAAAGCAGGCACAAAATGAATCACAGCCTTCTTCCTGAGAGCCTTTGCTTCCAAAAAGCAGAAGCAAAGGCTGACTAAGTGGGCTATTAAAGGAACAAGTTCCTCAAGTCCCATCCTTTGACAGAGCAAGGATGCAAATAAATGGTCTCTGGACTAGATCCCCTTGTGCATCAACACCTCTCTTGAAGGTCGTTTCAGTTCCCACCTACTAATGCAAAGGCATTTTTCAAGGTGTGAAGTGTGTCAGAAAGGGTTTCCTGTCCTCCAAGATGAAAGCTTTTGCAGCGAGGTGAAAGTCAGTGGTATTATTTATTGCTCACTGCTGGCTCTCGGCGACAGTGGGTTTGGCTGCTGGGGAGGCCATGTGTAAACATTTTGACAGAGTGCAACGTCTGTGCCTTTTAGCAGCCATTCCGAAAGGGAAAGGGAGTCTGTCACTGCGTCTGGCGCTGCCCCTTGCTTGGAAGAATTAGTTCCTTGTAAATAAAAGCCGGTGCCTTTTCCTGCTGAGGTAGATCCCTATTGTCTGCTATTTGATTTCCTGTAAATGGACTTCCACTGCTCTTGGAACATTTAAATAGAAACCAGAAATAGTTCTGAGCAGGGCTGTGCACACATAGTTTAATGGCAATCCGAGTCATCTTTTTTTCGTGAGGCTACGGGGGGCTGACTTCCCTCTCTCAAAGGCCCTGCCTGACTGCTCATAGCCATCGCCTCGTGCGCATTCCCTGCCAGATGGGAATCAGAGCGTGTAACCAAAACCAGGCAGAAACAGCAGGCAGCATCACAGAGAGCAAACACCTCAGAGCAAGGCGGGATGCTCCTTCGGAGGTGATGGAGAGAAGCGCAGCCCCAGGACACTGCTGGACCGCGGTGCTAGAGCTGTCTGGCGACTCCTCGTAAGTCGGATCTGGTGGGAACTTATCCCTCTTTGCTTTATTAATGCAGTAGGATGGTTTCCTTCTGACGCAAACAAAAATCCTGGTTAAAACCTCTTGCTTGTTCTTAGCAGAATTTATTACGTGTCTTCTATTCCTTACACTGGTGTTTTTCCACATGTGCATCTTTCCCAGCTGGCACGTATATTTCTAATACGGATTACACACTGTAACCTTTTTGACAGTTGTAGTTACAGGTTCAGAAGTGAGGCATCTCTGCTCTCGTAAGCTTAATAACCAAGTATCAATACCTCCAGAACTTGTGAGAATCGGAAAAAATTGTCTTTTTGGAAGGAATAAAATGCATATTGCCATGGGCCTCCCCGTTCATGCACCTGCTGGCACAGACAGCGTCAGCAAAGGGAAGCTTGTAATAACCTGAAAGCTTGGAATTCAGAGGACCTAAAGCCAAACAAATCATTGGAGAGGGAGGCTTGCATTGCAGACAAACGAGCTTAAAAGGCCTGGAAAGCCACAAATGCTGATTGTTTCTAGATTCTGCTCCATTTTACTGATCTAATGTGAATTAGCTGAGGTTACAAGGTTAATCTCTGCGATGTTTACCGCTTTCCTAACTCAACAGAGGGCAACACAAGCAGAATGCGTTAGGTTTCAGGGCTGCAGCACCATTTCTGTGCCTCTTCTTGGAAGGTGCTGGAAGCTCAGCATAGCCCCTGGGAGGGCAGGGAGCGCAGCACCCTCTCAGCAGTACTCGGCACAGGGCTGGATTGCTCCTGGGAGATTTTGACTGCAGGAGGCTTGGAGTCTTTCCTTGCACCAACCCCGATAGCTGGACGGCTACGTTTTCCACTGCTCATGCCAGCTGAATCTCTTGCACCTGCCACAGATGAAGCACATTCTGGTCAGGATCTTTCCTGATCAGAAAGATGGAAAATTTTAACACAGATGAAGCTTTTCCAGCTTTCAATTTTTCACCTAAACCAACAGAGCCGAGGGATGTCTTGGGAGGATGGAGAAGGTTGACTGGAGGTCGCTGAGGCAGCAATCAAGCAAAGCGTAGCTCTCTCACCAGCCTCTGCCAGCTGCCGGTTGTGTGAGCAACGGCAGCTGGAGATTTTTCTTCTGAGGTGTTTTCCCTGGATAACTCACAGAGCAGGGAAAGAGCAAAGATGCTCAGCCCTGTCTGGATGTTCAATGAAGATAAGTAGTCATATGAGTTGTCTGGCCAGGAAAAAGAGGCTCTGCCTTAAGAAACTGTTCACGTAGTGGCCACGGACCTGTATTGCAAGCCCTAGTCTAGCTTGTTTCCCAGCATACTTGCTTTTGAAGAAGCCTACTTAGGCCAAAGAATTTTACTTTTTTTTTTTTTTTTTTTAAACATGAAGCCCCAGTTTGTTTGAGGGATTACTCTATCCCAGCAAACCCTTAATCACATTATCCCCAGTTTCCATTCTCAGGTCTGCCCCAGGCCCTACCAGCTTTGAAGACAACTTCCCCAGCCACATGCCTTGAGAGAAGCCTGATTATTAAAATCAGCTTCTTGCTATAAGAGAGGCCCAAGGAATCTCCTGAGCAAACAACCCTAGGAAGCAGGACTAAGGCTGTCATTGGAGCTAAGGTGGAACAACAGTGTTATGCGGAAAGTTAGTGCCTCTTTAGTTAAATCTGCATCAATAATTTCATTTTCATAGAATAAAAATATTTGCCAAATCCAGGCAAAAAGTAGAATTGAAAAAAATTTGGTAAGTTTTCCAGCTGATTAATTTTATTGTTTTCCTGAAAAAATTAACTTTTTTTCAAGACCCTATGGTTTGTTTCCACTTTCATTTAAATGTATTTGAAAATGAGGGGAAACAAAACCTTGAGATGAAACTTGATTTCAGGGAACACTTCAAGGATTAATATTTCTCTTTTATTGTTATACTGCATTTGAAATACTTTGGTTTCACCTGTGAATCAAAAAAAAGCGGTTGTTGTTACAGCTTTGGGCCCGAGTCCATTAATCTGTAGCTATATTTACCAGTCTCTCAGTCCATCCCCTTACTGCTGTAATGAATGGTTTTAAATGTGTTAATTTAACTCTTTTTTTTTTCCCCCTCTGAAAATGTTACTAAAATACACAGGTGGATTTTAGAGCATTTAGAAACACAAGCAATTAAAGCTTTGCTCCAGGGCCAAACTGCTCCAAGGACACTCAAAAGAAAGCAGTTGGAGAACAATAAATACACACAGCACACATCTTTAGCAAGGGACTAAGGGGTGATTCAGGGTCAACAGTCATGGCACAGCATCCGGATCCAACCCCTTCCTTCTAACACCAACTGTCTGCAAAAGCCCGACCTTACAGAGAGAGCCTGGCTCTGCTGAATACTTCTCATTCCCTTTGGAGGACTGGTCTATTTTTAAATTTCAGGCTCCACCGTGAGTAACTTTGGAAATACAGCCTTCCCAGATGAAGAACCGAGGCAAACTAAAAGCCATATGAACCCAAGTATTTCAATATCACATCATAATTTGAAGGAGTTAGGCGCATCTCTCACCGATGTTTGCCAAAAAAAAATCACAGTTTTGGAATCAAATTCTTGCTCTGCATAAGACATAGTGATTACCCAGACTATATGTACAAACCTGGAGATTTTACAGCATTTTGGAAAAAATAACTATGAAAAGAATGCACATGTGTCTGCATCGACTACAGCACAGTTCCCACCCTACAATGTAATCTGCATTTGCCGGCTTGAAATGTCAGATGTGATGAGGAGAGAGATAGCTGAGCATAAACAGGAAGGGCCTGAGTCCAAGAAGCTACCACCGAACTCATAACTTTCCCAGCTATGCCTCTGTTTTAACCTGGATCATTCAGCTCCTTTCTGTCGTTTGAAATCACGTGAGGGAGATGTCGGGGCACCATTGGCAATGGCTCTGACCATCAATTTCTTCTCCTTATGGGGTTTCCAACTCTTGCAAAAGGGGCAGGGTGAGTTTTCCTGACAGCTGACTCCCCTGCTCTGGCCCTATGGAGGCGATGCAGGTTACCCCATGCTCTTTACTGGCAAATAGGCTTGTGCCTGGGCAGAGCCTGCCCTGCTCTAGCTGTACCCATCACAGTCTTACCTGTTGCAAATAGAGCATTTATGACATCAATATAACCATTTTTTTTCTTGTGAAGAACAGAGTTTTGCAACCCCCACTAGAGCTACAAATTAAGCCTTATAGGAAGGCTTATATATAGGAAATACTCAAAAAACTCCCATGGCCAATTATGTCTGTGCGTGTATGACATTCAGATTTTGGTTGACCACAAATCCAATTTGCATTTTGATGGGATCTAGGACATTTCACTCAGTCCTGACCTCAGGGTGTCAATATTGCTGAGTAGGGATATACAACACAGCTTAAGTGTATTGCAATAAAATGCTTATTAATGTCAAACGGAAATTACTGAAGGTATGGCAGACTTTCACCCTGGAAAGACATAAATGTATTGCAACAAACTATTTGTTCTTTTTCCGTTCTACTTAGACTTAAATTTTCAAAGCTAAGTTAGATTTGATGACTAGGTGGACCTATTATATTAGCAGCATAACTAAATTAAATAAATAACTAAATGTACAAAATTATTGCACACCCAGTGTTGCTTTAATAAAGGTCCAAGTCAGAAGCTAGGAAACTCATTTTTAGGTTACCACTTTTCAAAACTTTTGGCCTCTGTGTTAAAAAGTAACATGACAAGCAGTATGGTTCAACAACAACTTAGGGACTTGCTTGAACACGACGTCTCAGTGAAGTTAGTGGGACTACTGCACCAAGAAGGTTAACTGCATACATAAATAAATATTGAAGGATGAGGCCAGGTTGCACAACCAAAATTGAGTGCCTTGGAAATCCTGTGTCTATAAAATGCTCAAAGCCATTTTCCATCTGGGGATGTGTAGAGGGAAGTTGATCTATACTGACGGGAGACGCTGTGATGTTTTATACTGGACAGGTTAATGAAAGTCCAGACAAGAAATAGGCGTCTTCTTTCACATATGTTTTCCTTTAATTATTGCAATACGACGTTTGGCTTTTCAAGGCAATTTCTGGGGTAAAGATTAGAAGATATTGTACATAATAGGAGTTATTCCTTGAATGGAATCCAATAGGCCCAAACTAATTTCCAGTCCTTAGAATAAGGTATTTCTCCTGGGAATGGCAATATCTGTGGTTTCAATCTCTCACATCCTACCCAACTGTTTCCTCATTACCGTCTCAGGTTTCTTTGTCACTGCACAGTTTATACAGGCTCAGATTTAATCAGTAGCAAAACATTCATCAACATGAACCCATACCTTTTTTTTTTCCCCTTAAAAATACCTCCAAGCTCGCTAAATATTTGTCAAATAAACATTTCCTAGACACAGAGGGCACTGGTGCCCACTTCCTTCTCCTTTAGGTCTATTGCAGTCTTTGGATTCTGCCCTAGGATTACAGTTATTGGTATTTTATTCCAACATGTAGAAGATTTGGTAGAACGTTATCATGCCTCTACGCTGCAAGTGCACAAGTCACAGATCCAGTTCTGGACATGGAAAGCCCTTCTGTGGTTAAGTAATACTTTGTTTCAAAGGCTGTTTAGGCTATTTTCCCTTAAAAATTATAATTAAGGTTCTCACTTGGCAAAATACTTACCTTGTGCTGTGCTTTATCAAAGAGAAGTAATTATTATACCTTTTTCAGCTCCACAGTAAATGGATACTTCTACATGAGCTATCACAGTGATTTATGGCCATAAATTAATTAAGACTTACAAGAGTACTGCGAGGTAAGGAAACACTATTCTCCAGCTCATGGTACAGGAAACCAAGGCACAGCTTCTGCCAAGATCACACCACAGCTGGTGCCAGTACTAAAGCACACACCCCTCCCCTGCTGTCACCTCTCCTGTTTGCTGTTTCAGCTCATTCCAGTGTTGACTATTGTGTTTTTATCGTCAAGTTGCTTGCTTATCATAAAATGATGTTTCCAAGCAATTGCAGGGGTGTCCATTCTGCTCCCTCCCCTCCACTTCTGTTTTGCTCATCTTCACTCTTTTTCTCAGGGTTTTGAGGATTGCTGGTTTTAACAGTGTCATGCAACCACAGTACCTTATGCCTGTTTCAGGGTGAAAGCACGCAGGCGATGACACCCCAAGCTCTCGCAGCTCCCACGCAGGGTGCAGACATCTGGGGTTTTGGGGAAGATTTGACTGAGTTGTGTGTACAGAAAACCAGCTGTGGTCTCTGTACTGCAAGTTCTGGTTACACTCTTCAAAATATCTCCAGTGTTTTCATACAGCACTGACGCCTTCTGCTCAGGAAAGATTATGTGCAGTTAAAGACCTCAGGCTCTGACAAATGAGCTCTGGAAAAGCTCACCGAAGTGGTTTAAGATGTTACTTCCCATGGCTTTCCACCCTGTCTCTGCACTGAAGTGTGCGGGCCCTAGACAGCAGCACAGAGTGCCCTTGTGCCACAGCTGCGCCGGTGGTTAGGCTGGTGCCTTGGTTGAAGTCCCCAAGGAGGTGGGTTTACGCTGTGGCTGGGCATCAGGAGCGCTGAGGCATGGGCACGTCACATTTGGCTGACTCTGATAGAAGGACTCTGTCCTCTGGTAAAGGAAAAACGGATGTCTTCGATCCCTTCTGCTCCTTGGCTTTATAGTCCCCCAGTGCCAAGATTTCCACTGCTCAACAGAGCCTGCCTTCCCACAGTCCGAGCCACTGTCCGCTTATTTCCTACTGAGAGGGATCCTAAAACTGGACGTTGGTCTCTTGAATCCCAGAAGAGGCAAGGCATGCTCGGAGAACACTTCACACCAAGAAGTTCACACTCCAAGTATCAAGTTATGTTTTTACTTTTCTTCTCGTAGAGAAGCAGCATCCTCCTCCCCTCCACACTACTTGAAAGAGTGCTTTGTACAGGTGTTCAGCGCCAGTGACTCTAGCCAGGAGCGTTCTGCCGGCCTCTGCAGTAAGGTGCAGAGGAGATCGGCGCCGTCGTCGGGACTTCTCCTGCTGTCTGGCACCCACTCCTGTTACGAGCTGAGCCCTGGCGTTTACACCTGCCAGAGCTGCAGATCCAGCAGCAAAACCAGCTGGGGCCTTTCTGCCTCGCGCCCTGCCTGCCCTGCCCGTCGCCGCCGCGGGACGAGAGCACGGGCAGCGCGGCGGGCCGTGGGAGGCAGAACTCCAGTCCCACCGCTGCCGACTCAGAAGGGCGGGCAGGAGGGCAGGAGAGGAAAGGGAAAGCAACGAGAGGCCGATAGCCCGACCAAAGGCAAGGATCAAGAGAAGGCTGGCCTGGCCTCGGCGGCACCCTTCTCTGTCTCCACACTGGCCGCACTGGAGCAGTGCAATGTTTGCAGCGGGTCCATGGGCTTCTCCAGAGCCAGCGTCTGTCACGCACCTGGAGTGACTGTGCGAAGGAAACGTCCCTCAGCCATGGGTTCCCGGCACCAAAACTGGTACCAGTCTCACCTGGGCTGGGCTCACAGCTCTTCACGCGGTTCACTGAAGGCAGTCTGCCTCATTGCCTTGCGAGACGTGAATCAATCCCAGGAGACCAGAGAACCTCATAGCAGCCGCTTAGCAAGCCCTCCCCACCGTCAACCTTGCAGCCGCCTGCGGTGAACCACAGGCAGCTGCCCTGATACTCTTTGGAGGATGCTAATGATTCTGTAGGACCAAAGAGCTTGATCCAAATGAAGGTACCAGAAACCCCACTGTATTCTCACTTGGAACAAAATCTTTCCTAGAGAGAGACTTGGAAGGTCTCTACTGGAGCAAGTGTTTTCTTAGTTTAGAAATTACATATAAACTTAGAGAGATGTCGAAACATAACAAGGCATAAATGATACTGCAATGGCTGCTTTGTGAAATCCTGTAATGGGAAATTCTTTTACAAACCTTTGAAAATTGGCAAACGTTACTAATATTCCTCTAGGCAACACTTGGGCCATTATTTAAAACGGGATGTGTGGTGTCCCAGAGCAACTGTTCTCCTGAACTGCAAAGCATTCTGTAGGACCTGCAAAATATGAAATGATTTAAGGAGGAAAGAGGGTTATGCAGTTCTGCTTTGTGTGGTTTCTACTACCTCTAAAGTAGTTTTAGAGGAGAGTGTGTTCTGGGCTGTAATTCAGTGTTACAGATACTGTAAGGAACAGAAAAAATGGACAAATTAGAGGCACCTGATGAAAAACATTGATACTTTCTCTGTTTACTGCCCTAAGCACACACACATGCTGCTTAGATTCACTTGGCTGTTTATATTAAACGCAACTGGCTTTATTAAGGAGGTCTGAAGTGAGCTTTAAGTACAAGGGCTGGCTTGTAGCACTTTGTCTCGCTCTGCAGAGCAGCCCGGGCGCTCAGGATGGCGTGAATCAGCAACGCTCCGCACACGCACAGGGACCCCTGCAGAGAGGAGACTCTTCTTTCCACCTGCCCTGACTCCTATAGAGCAGTGCAAGGACGAGCCATAATCTCCCAGAGCCTTTCACCCACCTGTGAAAGGCTCTGGGAGGCTTCTGCATATACCTGAGCCTTCTGCTCCAGCACAGAAGTACGTTACACGTCATTTTCACAGTGAAAGGCAACCTTAACGCTGAGGAATTTTTCCTGTAGGCAGCTGGGAAATGGGGCTCATTTTTAAAGACACCGTTGCAGGTTCTTTTTTGGAGCTTGGAGAGCCTGGCAGAAGTGCCTTAACCCCACTGCAAGCTCCAGTGGACCAAGCAAAGGATGGAGGACAGGCAGAGGAGACTCAGCACAGCACTGTGTGAGAAGCTGGGTGTAAACCGACTTCAGCCCCTCTAGAGCAGCGGCACGTGCTTAGCCCCACTGAGGACCTGTCCCCCCGTGCAGAGGGTGACCCCATACAGGGGAAGGACACTGCCTGGGTAGGCCGAAAAGATGGGGAGAAGTTTTGGAGGTTGCTGCCTGGGGGAAGCGGAGAGGTGCTGCTGGTGTGGCTGAGCTACCGGGGGGTTGCCCTGCCCTCTCATGGCAAAGAACAGCAAGGTTATGAAAAAACCACTTTTTTTTTTCTGCCACCATGGTCTGCTCAGAGTGCGATCCGGCAGGAGGAAGGAACCAAACGCACCAGCGGCTCTTGTAGGGGACGGCCTCCTGCAGCACAAAGGGACTGATCAAATGGCTTTTGAGGATCTCAGCGGACGAATCCAAGAGCACACAGCCAAGTGGCTGAGCAATCTGCAGGTGAGGATTCATCTTCAGCAGGGTTCAAGAGTAGACAGATCCCAGATGTGTGTTAGGTACTGAGACAAGAGCTCAGGAACACAGAACCGGTAATCCAAACCTGAGGGAGAGGAGGTTTGAATATGACGATCACGAGGAGCAAATCCACGTTCCAGCATGGAGAGCATCTGTGGGGAAAGGGATCTCGGGGGCAAGGGAAGGCAGATGGCTAACAGGCACAGCAGATCACAATATCGCCGGCCAGTGCTGCAGGCTGAGCTTTCCTCTCGGTACCGCAGCTGTAGATCAGGGATGATGTGAAAAACGGCAGGCTCACACCAGCCCACAAAGCAGCGCCGATGGAATCATATCCAGGCTGGCCGTATCGTGCTGGCCACCTCCCTGTGACAGCATTGGGAGCACTAGAGAAACACCGATCAGCAAAGCCGCGCTGAGGAACGTGTCCTGCTGTGAACGCTGGGCTGCACCTCCTGCCCGGGAGAGAGGGGATGAACTGGGGGCTCAGGGACCCCTGCCCCGCTTCCCAGGAAGAAGCTGCAGCCCTTTGGGAGCCACCTCAGGCGGTCACACAAGAAACACGGCCTTCAGTCCTGGTGCAAATCCCACAAGGGGATTCTCCCCCACCTTTACTCCCTGTCTGCCACCTCCCACCAACACCGCTCTGCTAGGGTCTTACAAAACATGCATATGGTTTGGGTGCCAGGCTCTGAAGGGCTTCCCAGGCTTTTTGGATAGAAAGCTAGAGCCTATGTGGAAGCAGTAACTGCTGTGCCTCTGGGTGCAACCTGAGCGATGCCAAGTGCCTCCAGGATCTGGTCCCTCCTCTTTCCCTGAGGTGAGACTTGGTGTCCTTTCTTTGGTAAAGACCAAAGGAAATCCATGGAGGCAACTCAAGCTGAGCTTCTTCCCATCTACTTGAAATTCCCTGTCCACTGGTAAACCTTCCATTATGTTGAAGATTTGTGAGAGAATGATGGCACACATATGTGGAGTATTTTGCCACTATCTGCAAGCAATGACCTGAGCACCACAGTCTTGCTGTGTCAGGCAGGGACATCTCCAGGAAACATTTTGTAGCACATCTTGCAGCCAAACCACAGCGGTGGTGTTGAAAGACACAAAAAATTTTCCCTTCCTCCAACTGGCCAAAACACAAAAAGGAGTGAGATTTGCAAATTGCCAAATTAAGCTCAGCCAGAGTCTGTGGCTGCTGTCATTAAGAAAAACCCTGCAATAAATGTTTACAAAAGCGTTTCAGAAATAATGGCTCTCTGTAGAACTGGGTTGGGAAATTTCCAGCAGAACAGGTTTCAGCAGAAAAATGCTGATTTGTTGAAACCGTGGGGTTTGTGGAATCGTATGGGTTTTGAGAAACTTTCGATGAACTACAGCAGCAGTTGCCAAAATAGGGTCTGGGAGCCTGGTGGAAGTTCAAGCAGAAGTGAGGCTTGTGTCTGGATCTGGGGTCATGAGTCTGGAAACAGCTACACTGTGGGCAGATTTTGGCTTTAAGATCCTTTGTGCCAGGGCAGCCCCTCTGTGCAGAGTGCCTTGGGGCATGGGGTGACAGGGCTCCAATGCTCCCCTCTACCAGAGCTATAAGCCCTGGAGTGAGTGGGGGGCTTTGGGATTTGCCAGAAATGCCTGGCCCTTGCTCTCAGAGCATGCATGTGGGCATACACCTTGCAGATGCAACGGCCACAGAACAGAGCAAAATGTTTTTAATGAACAGTAAAAGCAGAAAAAAAACCCTGAATGAGGACAGATTTGAAGGGATGGAAGCTATTCTTGGACCATGCTCTAATTCAGACAATAGGTTCCAGAAGAAACTAAAATCAGGGAAATAAAATATTCAAACAAGTCAGAGGAAACCACTTCCACTTTTCAGTTTGAGATAGTGGAGGGTTGTCTCCTACGGTGTTTTTTTCTGACAATCACAACTATTTTTAAAAACAAGTTTCAAAGATGCAATAAAATGCTTGATTTGGGACTTTCTGAGTCAACGTGAAACAAAAATTGCTTGGACTCAGCTGCAGTTTATTTCCCCTGCCAGGTGCTCCAGCACAACCACCCCAGGCTGGCATGCCTTGCCACGGGGCAGGACGTGTGGGAGCCCAAACAGCTCTGCTGTTCCCCTAGATCCCCCCACCGCTTCACCGGCACCATGCTGGACCGCTGCCTGCCTGGAGAGACCCAGCCAGGCTATGGGTACCCGTGCTGCCCAGGAAATGCTCTTTCCTTTGGGTGCCAGGGAAGCAATGGGGATGGACTGATGCTTCAGCTTGCCAGCTGATCAACGGCATTAGCATTTCAAAGGCATAGTCTGAAAACAAACACTCTGTCTTTAAAGAATTTTTGCTCCTGATTGTAAGCATTAGCATGTCCAGAGACACTTGCAGAAACTGGTGAAGTATGTGTTTTCACACCCTGCAAGTCGAAGTTGCGTTATCCTGCCACGGAGCCCAGCCTCCCAGTCACTGTCGTTGGTGTATTAGAAAATATTAATATGAAAAACTAATAATTTGTATCTATGGGGGTGGGGGGTGTTCATCCTGAAATATAAAAAGCGAGTAATAACAGAATGAGTTCTTGCAATCTCACATTCCTCAGTAAGGTAATTAGGCATTTTAGTGAGTCTGTAGCTATATTAACCCCTGGGGACCTGTTCATTGACTCTTTTGCATCACCACCTGATAAATACCATGCTTGGTATTAAGCAGGAGGAGAAGGGGCAGGGAAGGAGACTACCTCAGGAGACTACCCAAGGCCCTCCTGGGTCACGCAGGAGCCCAGACCCGGCTCTGTTAGCTTTTGTCCATTCACTGCCATTCTTCTACTGTTCTTCCCACCACTGCCTCTCACAGTTACACTGACCCTCCCCAACAGGGCATTGCAGCAAGAGTTCCCATCAATCCAGCTCACCTTACCGCCTTTCCATTGTCTGGAAAACCATTTGCTGAGGAATCAAATTTCTTGGGCACGAGTTGCTCAGGCTGAAGCCAGGTCTCGTAGGCGCTAAGTCTTCCCAAATGTCTTCTAAACTCTTGCCTGCTATCAAGGGCTGACTACCACACCTGGAGACGGTGCGATTCCCTTGCACAGGACGTGCACTTTAGTTGCAAACACTGTCCTTGAGTCATGTCAAGCCTCCAGCAGAGCTGAGCCCTGAATGTTTCCCAGCTGACTCCTGCCCCAGGACCCCAGCCCCACTCCTGCCCTGCTGCAGTATCTGCTGAGGGCTGCTGAGGTTCCTGGGCTGGAGCCTCCTGGGAGCTGTGAGATGGAGGATGAAGGGAGGAGGAGCAGCATACACCTTGGCTGAAGGTATGACATGGAGCTGGAGATGAAAGTAGCTGACCCACCCTTGCATGTGGCTGCTGTGTCTCCTTAGGTCTCCTTAGTGGAGATCATTCCTTCTGGCTAAAAAGGACCTTCCAAAGGATGCAGAAAAGCATCCTTTTTACTGAGCTCTGCAATAGGGGAATTCTGTGGGTTCCTTTCTCTCCCTCAGTTCACAACACAGGCTTTCATAAAAGGACTGTGTCCTTGTAATTGTGAAACCTGAGACCCTGCTAACACAGAGAGGAATAAAATCTGCTTGGAAACGACCAGTCACCTTCCATGCAGTGAAATGCAAAGACAACCTTTATGCATGGCCTTCTTAATCACATTATCAAATATTTTTACAGAAAAACAGGTATTTTATTAAAAGTTAAAGGGCTGCCTAAATGGTTCAAAGAAACAGCTGTTAGTGCAAGTGTTTGGATTTTTTTTTCTTTCAGCTAAATAAGGAATGGCCCACAAAATTTTTCTCTAGCGGGTCCATAAATAAAACTCAATTAGAGGAGCTGGAATGGTGGAGCTGATCTTCTTTTTCTCTTTTCAATTAAAAAAATATCAGAGGACTGTGACTGCCAATAATATTTAGGTGATCTCATAGCACCTTTAAAAAAACAGCAGGAGGAAAAGCTATGTTCCTATTCTGTTATTCATGAACTAAATAAAAAAATAACAGACCTTATAGTAACCCCTTGAGAACAGATACCATCATTTGCTATGCATTTATTAATTGTTCGTATTAGTGGTGTTATACCAAGCTTATCAAGGTTCCACTGTTCAATGTGCTGCAGAATCAAAGTCAAAGGCAGCTTTTATTCTCAGGAACCTACAACACAAATCACAAGAAGTTTTATACACTGAGTTTTTGTGCTGTTCTTATTTACATGGTAAGTGAATGCAATTGGACTTGCTTACCCACAGTTGATTTTGCCAGTGGTTCTCAGCATGTCTTACTTGTTTTCCTATGGGAGCCTGGGGGATGGCAGAGGTAAAGATAAATCTTTCACTGCCTCTGACTTCTCGTGATTTTAAGCAAGTTGCTTAATCTCATGGTTCATTATTAGGAAAACGAAATGAAATCAGGAAAATGCCCAGCTCAGAAAAGGTTTTGTGAGCATAAGTACAACAAAGATATTGAGGTGTCAATACAGTGATGTTGAGTTGCAAAGTACCAGACTTTGCACTTCACCCTTCTCCCAGGGCTGTCAGGTATGGGAAAACATAGGTGTACTGAAATGCTTACTTATATACAAAGCATTCAAGGACCCCTGCTTTTAAAATATCATCATCCAGGGCATATTCCATAGAGGTCCTCTTAAGCCAGGGGCTGGTAGGCTTCTTATTTTCCAGGTTATTTTTGCAACCATGAAAATTTGCAGGTAGCCTAAGGCTGCTGTGCAGGCAGCAGAAGTGATGACGGCTGGTTCCCCATGGCTGCCTTAGCTGGCTGGGCAAGAGCACCATGGGGGGACCAACAGACCTGCCTGTGTGCACAGGCAGGGCTGACAACCCAGTCCTGCTCGTTCTTCCCTCAGGAGGGTTTTAACAAGATTCCTCTCCTCCCCTTCCTTGCCCGGTGTTGCAATGCTCGCACAAACTTAATAACTTGGAGACTTCAGCCCTTCTCTCTAGTCTGCTCAGAGGTTTGAAAGTCATTAGAGAGGGACTGAAAGGCAGATGGATAGGTATGCTGATCCTGTAGGCCTGGCTTCCTTGGGAAACTAAGCTAACAAATGTAAACTGCTGTTCTCAGTGGTATGGTACTCCAATTCTGCCAGCTGAGTTTTAAAAAACCCGACATTACAAGATGTGAGTGCTGGCCACTCTGCAGTAAGCCACCTATCCAAAAACCTCATCCCTTTATTCTACTTAATCATGGGTGTTCGGAGACACCTCAGCATCCGGGCGCCAAACTTGTGTCAACTTAAAGCTGATCAAGCCCTGAGCGTTGAGCACAGGGCTCACGCAGTCCGTCCCCCCGTGCTCTCTGCAGTCAGAGGCTCAGCCCGTGCATTCGCAAGACAAACCCCAGCTCCTGCCCCGCAGCCCCGCAGCAGCAGGCTGGTGGCCTCCTGGGTCTGCTGGCCAGCCCTGCCAGGCACCGGGACGCAGAGGGGGAGCGGCAGTTCCAGATAGTGGCTGGTACCACTTAACAACGCTAGCTCACGCAGAATGAACTTCTGAAAAGGCTGTGTGCTGGCTGCCCTTCTAACACCCTGCAAGCCACCCAGCAGAGTCAAGGGTTCACCAAGCAGCGCAGCGCTCCTCCCGTGCCCAAAGCGTACATAGCTCTAGGGTGGTTTTACTGTCCTCCTTTGCACCTTGTCTCTTCCTCCAGCTTCTGAAGAGCACACACTGAGCCTCGGCCAGTCTGCAGCTCACCAGAGGACTTGCCGGCGCTGCAGGACTTGGACCTGACGCACGTGGAATTCAGTCCCCCAGGAGGGAGCAACCCCGCTGTTCCCTGCAGGACAGCCCCAGCTGACAGTGTGTGAACCTGGGCTGCGTGGGGTGCTCTCGCTCTGCCCAGAGGAGCAGCTTGTATCGCTGCCCAGTTTTTGTTTGGGACAAAAGAGACCTTTTGCCTGTGACCCTCAGCACTCTGGGCATCTTCTTTCTTCCAGGAAAAGCTTCTGGCAGGGTCCTTCAAACACTGCCTCGTCCTCCTGCTCCTCCGAGGCTTGCACAGATCCCTCCAAAATGACTGACCACCTCCTGCTTCGAGTGCTTCCTCAGCATCGGAGACCTTGCGCACAGCACGGGCATGGCCACATTTCAGCCCCTCGTCGGGTGACGGAGCCCCTCGAAGTGATGCGCTGAGCACAAAACTCCGGCCCCCTCACCAAAGTGACGCCCCGCATGCCTGTGGCGCAGTGTCCCCTGGGCACAGCGCTCGTGCCCCGCAACCCAGCGAGCGCCCAGCACGCATCTGCCGGAGCGCGCTCCTGCTGGGGAGCAGCACACGCTTACATAGATGCTCCAGGCAACAGCCAAAATGAAGTGACAGCGAAACTTTGCTGGCAAAGCCCGAGGTTTAAAAGGTCGTTAGCAGAGGGACTAAGCATCCTCAGTCTCCGTTTATGGCCAAGAAACTTATTAGGAACTTATAGACCATAGGAACTTATAGACCATACTGCCAATCTTGGTCACAGCATTCACAAGGGAAAAGGAGATGGTGAGGATGAAGGGCAGTGATAAGAGAATGAAAGCCTATGGAGAGAAAACACTTTCGGGAATCTCTATGATCTGTGATGCATTGATTAATGATACTGAATAAAAAGCCACACGATCCATCTGTACAGAAAAATTCTGTGAATTAATGCAAAAAAATTGCAATACCCCAGAAAATTATTCTTTCAGAGATCTGGACTGAACAAAGACACATCTGATTGATAATCTCTTTGTCATTAAAGTGTTTGCTACATTAAACCTTGTGTGTCCTCTTTATGAGTTTCCCACTACTGAGTGATTTCACTCTAAGAGTAGCAAATTGATACGCTGGATAAGTTATATGAATGCATTCCTTCCCAGACTCGCTAATATTGCCTGAAAGAATGCACAACACCAAGCGGCAAAACAGGATAGCAAGGCCAGGAACATCTGTCCAAAACTATTGTTGGGATAGCTATGGTTTAGCTATGGTTTATGGTTTCAGATAACAATAGTTTGGATAGCAGAATGGAGGAGTCTGAATAACTCGTTCTTTGGCTCTGCCAGCAAGGTTCATAGCCTTCTGTATCTGCAAAGGGCACAGTAATAGCGCTAAGAACCAATAGCCCACACTTGAAACCTTTTATAGGATACTACTTGTGTACCACTACGGCAAAAAGCTCTTCCTGCACAGAAACCTAGCAGAACTGAGCAGAATTTTTTTCCTCCATTTTCTGGAGGCACAAGGGGAGCGGAGCACAGAGTCGTGCAGCCCAAGGGAAGGGGGTACCAAGAGCTTATACCAATGAAACATTGCTGCCTCACTGAAACTTTAGAGGAGTAAAGGGAAGAAAAGTAAACACCCTCATTGCTCCTTCTTCTGAGCCTTACTGGGAGAGCTTGCCGAACAACAAACCAGGCTAACTCAGGGGTAAAACGTGTTGCCGGCGCTTGGCACACTGCTCATGCCAGGGGCTCCCAAGGACACCTTTTTGTACCATGCACAGGTGAGTTAGTGTCCTGTGGTCTCATATCTCGTGGTCCTGATGCCATCGGAGCAAAAGCTGTCTGTGCTTACGTGATAAGCCAGACTTGTCGGGGGCATCTTGGCAGAGACTTCTGCCTCCCCACACCTGCCTGTCCTTTGCAGAAGCCCCTGGCGGTAGCGGTGCTGCCCCCGAGAGACGGCCCGATCCTGCCTCTGGGCTGGGCTCTGCCCAGCAGCCGTTTCCCCTGTGCGAGGCACCCGTCCCTCACAGACGCGGCTCTCACACCCTCTCCTCGAGGAACACGCTGCCCCAGCAGGGAAACGAAAAGGACATTTCCTTTCCTCAAAGTGCCGAGTCCTGGGAAATCGCAGCTGCTCCTGTCCTTGTGGCAGGGCACGCTCCTAAACCGGTTGCTGCCATTTTAGGGCACGGGAGAAGTCCCTGGTGAGGGGCCATCCTCACGGAGCCCTGACGCACGGCAAAACCCCTGCGGCAGCAGCTCCCAACAGCGAAAGAGAAGCGAGTGCGGCAATTCCCTGGGGAGGAGAGGTGACGTTTATTCAAGATCTCTGAGGGAAGCAAAGTGTGAAACAGCGGAGGCATCAGCAGGCCCTTTGAAAGAGCGGAGAATAGGCAGCTCACAACGCCCTGTCGCCAAGCTGGGCTATTGCCTCTGCATCTGCCCGCGGAGAGGCTGGAAACACGGAGGTAGCCCTGCCTTCCCAGGAGCAAGGCTGTGCTGCACTGGGGTAATGGTCTCTCTTTCTTTGCCGTGGAAGGATGCTCTTCTGCTCTGGCTCCCATACAAGATGGACCCTGAAAGTCACAGGGATGTGTCTGAGGACTGCAGGCTCAGTTGGGGCAAGTCTTGAGACCTCTTTCTTCGCCAGTACCTGTGCTATCTGCACCCGCTTACTTCTGCACACAGATGCACATGGTAAAGTCTGCTGGGACCTGTGTGGATCTGAGGCCTTTGCCTCTGAAGTTCAACACAGTTCTTCCCCCTCCTGTGTCTTCCCCTTCTGAAATCTCACTCTTTTGCCCCACTTTCTTCCCTCTCTGACCCATTCCTTGGTCTCTGAAAAAATCATTGCTGTGCTTTCTCACATGCTCACCAAATCACATCACACTTTCCTTGAGCCTGCACTCCAGAGTCTCAGCCTGACCTCCAGGAGGTCCACAAGGAAGCCTGCTTTGAACTCCTGCCTGCAGACAGCCCTGTGATTTTTACAGGATATTTACGGCACAAAAGTCCCTAATGTGCCTACATTATCTGCTCAGCCTTAGGCCAAGCTCCTCGGGGAGTATCTCCTCAGTATCTGAGAAGCACTGCACCCAGGGGCACTCACAGCGGTCAAAGAATGCAACGGTTCAAGCTGTTAACTGGGCATATGTAACATCAGATCTGACTTTCTCACGAGTCCTCCTCTGCAGCCATAGAGACCCAAGGAGCTAACGTGCCTTGCTATGACCAGACAGGACAGGAGTTGCAACCCTGGTACTTTGGGGATGGCATGAGAGAAAATATGGTTGAGATCCTTCTTGCCGCCCCTAGAGACAACCGAGCCTGAAACGAGTTTTGCACAAGTGTCCTCTTGCGACCCTGCGTGCTGGAGTCACCAAAAGTCACATTGCTGATTCATAGCACCCGCCTCAGCAATCCAGCAGCCAGCTAGTTAATGCAGGAAACCTTGCAGCTCGGAGGCTTCCGGGAAGTGCCAAGTGTCTTGCAGGCTGTGTGGCTGCTCCTGGGGAGTGATCTATGCTCCGCCATGACCCTGGCCTTTTCCGTTCCACACTGCTGTGCTTTCAAGTTGCCCTAAGGAGGTCCTCCATGCTGGCCTTTGAAGAGCGTGCCGTGCTGCCCAGGTGGGATCTGCTCCCTGGCAGTGATGGAGCAGCATATCAGAGGCAAACAGCAGATCCTACTGTGCAAGGCTCTGCTCTCGCTGCATTTCATGGTAGATCAAGCTGTCACCTACAGGCTGACAGGCTAAAGTGATTTACTGTGTTTTTTTACAAAAGACTGGATTTTGTTAGGTGCATTAATAGCATTTATAAGTACAGAGCCCGGATGAGAGATACATAAGGAATTTCCCACTGTGGCTAGGGGACTATTCCAAAACCTCTCTAGGCAAAATATTTCGCACTGCCAGCTGATGTCTTTCATTCTCTCCCTGCCCTCCAGGGGAAGAGATATTTTCTGGCAGCATCTGCCTTCATTTTCTGATATTTTTCCTATTAAAGGCTGAGGCTCACCGGAAACACAGAGCATCTACTCATCTGGGCTTTTACTGGTAATATTACAAGTTGAATTTGGTTGTGATGCCCATAAGCAAAATGTTTGCACTTTCTCTTCCTGCAAAGCTCTCCATGGGAAACTAAGCAATTGGAAGCTCTCTGGGCACTGGCAGTTTGTTACACGTCTCTCAACTTCATCAGCCAACAGAAACATAGAAAAATGGAAGCAGATGGATCCCTCTTAGGTTGTTTCACCAAAATGTATTTGAACAAGGCAGTTTTGGTCAGGATATACACACAGACTAGGCCTGGGCACTAATATTCTTCCTGAAAGCCTAAAGATCCCAGGAGAAACACCATTACCAGCAGCAAGTTGCAGAGACCTGCTGCAGATCTCCTAGAATTTAATCCCATCTAAATCCTGGTGTGCAGAAAACAATGGGAGTTTGTCACTATTAGGGCTTAAATCTCTAGTTGCTGACGTTAAAAGCCAGGAAGAAAGTTTTTGACATAACCTCTGAACTCCAAAGGGCTAAGGTTCAACCTGGATCAAAGAGAGGTCTCTAAAAAGCTCCATGCTACACAAGGAGGGTAACATAAGGATGCCATGTACAAATTGCATTGCCTCTCAGGAATGCCTTGCTTTCTGTTATTTCTTTTGTCCTGAAATAGCACATCTGGGGTCCCAAAGCAGAACGTTGCATTAAAATACTGACAGAGGCTTTGCCAACTCCAAAATTCAGAAATCCCCTCCCATCTCAGGACAGACAGGATTTGAAATGGATTGTAAATGAAGTGGTGCCTACAGGAGTGGGACGTCCCAGAGACCTGTGACTTGTTATAATTAACTTAGTCCCCAGAGGGGAGGACAAAGGCACCAGATGAGTGAATGGATATGGCAGCTTCAACCGTGCTGTTTGTGGCACCACCTGAATCCTCTTTCTAACACTCTGACCCATAATCAAGCTGCTGGTTTCTTCTACACCTGTGGGAAACTTCCGGCACTCAACTGTGTGAAAAGCAAGGAGGATGCACTGAACACAAGCGTAAGATCCTTCTCTCTGTAAGATCTGTAAGGTCCAATATCCTGTTCCAAAATGAAAGAGCGGAAATCCTCAGCACTATCCAGAAACCCCAGTGGCTGAAGAAGCATCCCAGTGGGCAAGCAGCTGTCCAGCTATACGGTTGGGGCTAAAAGGCTGCCACATTTATTTGTTCCTTGAGCTAAACGCTGCCTTTAAAGTTATGCCATATTATTATCTTGGAATGCCACAGGCCTGTGACTCCCCACAGGACAGAATACAAAAGCAGATCAAAACAATGATACTGCAGTTTCCAGTTTCTGGGTATTTTACCAGCCAGGGTTTTCTAGAAACAATGTTTTTAGATATCACCTCTCCCCTGGAAATGTGCTCCGTGAATGAATTACCAAAAGAGGAAGGAGGTTTAGATACGTGAATAGCTGAAGGACAAAAAATGTGCATGCTCCGGGCTTCTCTGGGGACCATGGTAGCTGGGGACCACCAGCACTTCTTAGTTCCATCCAGTTCAGGGCCAGCTCTGCAGGGTCTCAGCTGGTTCTTGCTACAACACTACACTGCGCCGAGGTTCTGGGAAGCTTTATTAGTGCTAGAACTAATCCAGCTGCATGTGCTCCCGCCTCGGCATCACTGGCACAGGTTCTGTCCCAAAAATCCCTCCAAAGATAGCTGACAGCTGACTGTGCGCACATGGACGATTTATGTGCATTATGACGCATACGTTATGCTATTTCTTTAATAGTGTAAGGAAAATCGAGTGAAATAAAGTAGAGTTTAATGCGTCAGTATTTTTAAAATATAACTTAGAAAACCCAAAAGACAGATAATACTTGTATTCCTTTGTTAATACGTATGCATTCCCCACCCAAATCAAGGCTACTGCAACACATGCTTAAATTAACCTTAGCTACCACTCAAGAAATGTGCTAGCATTGCCAGGAGATCTTGCCCTCAGGTTATCATCACCATGTGGTACCCCTTAGCTGGCGGCTCTGCATAGCAGAGAGGGTTATAAAAAGTCTTTTCATAATAATAACACTGTCCTTATGGCAGATATAATCGGGTAAAGCTACTATATGGTTTAAATGTCCTTTTTAAAATCAAGCAAGCCTTGTTTAATCTCCTTGAAAAAATCCTGCAAATTTGGGAGTGAAATTTATTTTTCATGTGAGCTATGGCCAACAGATGAAGCATCTTTTGCCTTGCTTTCCCTTAATCCCTTAATGTAAAATTGTTATAAGGAACTGGCCATTTGTACTTATGTTTGAATTGCTTGAAGAGAGGAGACCCTGTTTGCTGTCTACTCCCAACATTGGGCAGTACTGGTTGATGGAATATAAAAAGCTAAATATAAAAATACATGTCACACCAAGTAGTCAGCAAGACTGTCTAAGTTCAAAAAAGCCAATATAAATAAGGTAAAAGAAAAATCTGTAATTACTCTCTTTAAAAAAAAAAAAAAAGAAAAATGTGCATCCTGATTTTGCTGCACTGATATTAGTAGAGCTGCTGTAGGATGGAGCTTGTTCAGCCTCTCCTGCCTGCAGCTCTCCTGGTTTCCTTTTCGCTCTTGTTCCTGGGCTGAACTGGTACAGATGCACAGCTGGACAGAGGTTTGGGCTGACCTAGTACGAAATTTTTCATTAGTGTTAGAAGTGAGTGTGAACTCACTAGTGCCTTAGCAACAAAGAACAGATGAAAAGTGCCTAAGAAGTGCAAGACAAAAGAGGATATAAAAATACAGTAAGTAACTGAGGGCTTCATTAACACATCCAGCAGGTCAAATAGCACTACCTGCAAGATGTGGAAATGTTGTCCATACTTACTTCCCATTCGTTTACACAATTTTTGGTACTCCATATCTAAATACTATTCAGACAGCAGTGGCAGCCACAGGCGAGTGCTTTTACCGTAAAAATAAGCAAAATGCAATGAAAATCATAATAGTGGAGGGTGTCATAAGGGCTTGGAGTACCCTAGAGATGGAGGGTACAGAAACCCAAGTGGCATCTCAGGGCAGGCTGGAGTAGGTTCTCTTCTTCTGCCTGGGAGACATGTTGGTGCGTGCACACTGCAGAGCACGCAGAGCAGGCTGGAGGCATCACACCTGAGCCAAAGCCACCAACTTCCCATCATATGGGTGGTCTATGTGTGCCCAGAGGCCATCGGCCTGAGACCTCTGGTCCTCAGGGAGCTGGGCTGGGGTCACCCTCCTGGCTGGACTGCTGGAAACCTCAGAGATACAGGCAGGTTCCTCTGGTCCTGCACAGGTAGACTTTCAGGTGGGAAAAAGGGGATGTATCCAGGAAACACAGATGCAGGTTAGACAAACTTCTCTCATGAATTATTAGAGCTGATCTCTTCAGGAAGCACAGGGGGAATCTGAACTAGTGCAGCTGAATGATTTTTTTTTTTTTTTTTTTTAATGAAAGGCCACGTAAACCATCTGAGAGGAATCTGCAGCCCCTCCTGTGCAGCATTGCCACCACGCTTTTCATTTCCTAGTGGACGAAAATGAAGCTAAGCTCTGAGCACTCATTTGCTGTGTTTAGTTTCCCCCACTACGTTTTGGCACACATGACAGCGTATAGGGTGGGTGGGTATGGTTTTACAACAGACTTTTTGCATGGCTTTCACAAACAGCCTCTTGATGCCTTGCAGACCAAAGGCAAAGAAACACTGAAATAGATGATGCTTCAAGGTCCTTTCCATCTTGCTTTTTATGAGCCCATCAATCTGTCACAAGTGCTCAAATGTTTCATTTATTAATGTGGAGTGCAGACTTTTGGCCAGGGTCAGTGCCCCGCCATTTCAGGAGCTGCAGAAACACCTGGCAGCTAATGGGGTCAAACCTTGCTCCCTCTCTGTTAGTATTACCCAGATTGGCAAGGCACAACAGCAGCCTCCTGGTGTGACAGCCTTCTCCTACCCCATCCAGACTGCAGCTGGACCCACTGGAGACAGGCATTCTGCGTTGAAGAGGCTTGCAAGACGAAGATGCTCCCGGGTGGGGTGGGAGGCAGCAGACAGCAGTTTTCATACTGCTTTCACTGCAGGAACTTTATCATCATGCCCACGGACAGGGATGGCCATCAAGTTCAAATCCAGAAGGAAATCCCTGCTCTTGGCATTTGACACCTGTTTCTCATGCAACTTGGGGTGTATCTCAAATGCTTAATTTCCTACTCAGCCATGAAGCCTTCTACCATCTTCCCTGCTCCCCCTTGCTAGTGGAGAAGCCATAGAGCAAGAAGGTAATGGAGCCTCAGCTCACCACTTGCCCTAAAATGGGCTCAACAGTTGGAGATGCCACAGAAAAATTTTACTCTTTCCCTGTTGTATTTTGCATGTTTCCCAAGGACCCTGCTGACCGTGATGGAGACAGGTTCCCAGTGTTTGCCCTCAGTTCTAAGCAGCTTCAAAAATGTTTTATACAGAAAAGAACCCCTTCCCTCCTAATCGTTCATGGTTTTGCCTCCCCTGTTTGGCACAAGTTATAATCTTTTTGAGAATTTATCAATAAAATATCAATTAGGACATTTGCGCCTCTGATGTCTGAAGCACTTAAAGCAAGCTGTCCCATATAAACTCTTGAAATGGGCAGCTTTCCACTGCTTGAATAGATGAAGTAATTGAGCAGAGGAGTTATATTAAATCCAGACATATTCAGTATTTAATGCCAATTAGGTCCTACTGACAAGGGAGGGATATGCTAGAGATCTGGCTTATGTCATGCCCTTCCTTTATCCCTTTTTGACAAGATGAAGGTGGAATGACCTCAAATAATGGCATTGCCCTGCTGTTACTTTTGCTATAGTTGGCACATCATATTTTTTTGGTTATTGATGGTTCACAGCTTTCATGTGTTGCAATCAAGGAGTTTTAAGGCTTTTCCCACCATCAGTATTGAATACAGCTTCCAGCTATCCCTTGCTATTTAATTCCAGATGGATCAAATCTTTAGTACTGCCTGCAGGCACATTACTAGCTAATGAGTTGCACTGGTCTGAGATCATCGCTATAAACATTATTTCCTTGGTAAATATTTTTGGTTCAGACCTGAGAAACGGCAGAGGTACATGCAGTCAAGATTTATAATCTGGCAAGACTCTTGAATCTTGGGTTGCAAATAACAATGGTTACATTTATGTTCTCTGTTTTCTTCCTGCAAATATGTTGAGGCTTAATTCAAACAATCAGCCCTGCCACAATGCTGGCAAAGTCCCATGCTTACTGCACAGAGATGCACGTCTCGGGGACTACTACTACTTTATTTACAGTATTGCAGCCCTTCACAGTCACCAAAGCACTAATCTTAGCAACCACCCTGGCAGAGAAGCGGAATTGGTTCTCTTTCACTGGTGAAAATGCTGGAGAAGAAAGGGACTAAAGTGCCAGAAATACTTAGAGCCTAAAAATGCATCCAAACGCTTAGTGAGATTTTTTCAGAAGCTCCTACATCCAGCTGGGGGCTGGATGTAACAGCAGGGAAACTGTGCAGCTCTCAGCTTCTTCCTCGTGATGAGATAGGATAGATCCTATCAGGCAAGAGTCTACTTCTCCGGCTCCTTTGAAAAGCTGAACTAATGGCCCCAGTCTTCAGAGACCTTTAAATATGTCATTAAATAATTGATGTCTTGCCCATGGTTGCTCAGAGAGACTAGGATAGAAACAGGAGCCCACCTTGGGTCCTTTACCTCTCAGCTGGTTGACTGTACTCTCCTGGCAGCCTCCCACTGGCTTCAAGCCAAAGAACAACCTTCCAGTTCAAGGTATGTTTTTGTTATTTTGCAGTGCTATCTACGTTTTGGGTAAAGTCCTGCTTCTTTTACTCAAAGAAATTAACACACTGGTGTCACTCAGCCAGAATCTGGCCTTAGTTAGCCCAGAATCACTTCAGCAATGCTAAGAGCTATTCCAGTTGTAATCTGAAGATGCATTTTGTGTTTGTAAAGTACTACATCAGATTTACACAACTTTTCTGAGACCAGATCCCAGCCTAAAAAGATGAATCCAGAACAGTGGCAGAATACTGTCAAAAAAGAGCTGAAGAAAATTAAAGCAAATAATTATGAAAACTGATTTAATAAACAAAACAAATAGAAACATGCCCTATCCAAAATTTCTTCTGAAACACAGGTTTAATTGAATGCATACATGGGAAAATGCCAGTTTTCATGCAATTATAGTATATACAGGGAGAATCAGATGATCTCAGGAGCAAGAACAAGAGAAAGGGGACAAAAATGCTTCGCACAAATTTATACACATAGAGGTTAAGCTCAAGAATTGCACCTTTAGTGGAAAGTCCATGACTGGTTACTAACGAAGCTCTACAGCTCTTAGACACAGGATGCGTCAGAGTCACCACTACAATACTAACAGGAAAGCAGAAGTTTGCTGAGGCTATATGAGAAGAGGTGTTTCCATGTGAGGAGGAAAATATTCATGCCAGAGCAGAGGTCTAATATGACCTTGTCTACACATATCTGGTCATCCATAATCAAGTACAGACAGGAGCTACAAGGATGCTCAGGAAATAGGAGAGTCTGTCCTGTGCAAGAGAACTAAAGTAGCCTGGCTGGTTTGCATAGCTTTAGCAAAACAGAGGTGAAGAATCAGTGCGGTTATACCTTCCAAAAATACTCGGTGACAGTGGGCAGAAACTGCATAGAAGGAAGAGCCAAAAAGTAATACTGGTGCAAGGGTTAATAAACTTAAGTATATTTTTACTAGAAATGAGAAGCAGTGGTGTTCAGGATGAGGCATTCCAAATGTAGCAGAATTGGAAAAGAAATCTACTTTTAAACTGAGTTTAATGTGTTCAAGCAAATATTGGGTCTACAGTGCACATGCCTGTGATAGTAGGAAAGTAGAGTGGATGAGCCATCTGGCCCCACCAGCACTGTGCTCCTACCACGTTCCCACATCAACCCTTTGAAACACCAAATGTTGCTCCTACATGAGGTTTTGTCACATCAAAGCCATCAGCACTTTCCTATCCATAGAAAATTAACATTTTTGAGGCTTCAGATTACATCTCTGGGGACTTCCCATCCCACAAAAATGTTAATTCTTGTGACTTTTCCTTCCTCTTAGTTCCTTTCCTCCTTTCATTTTTGTCTCAAGATTAAAGGAGAAGCTAAAATGTCCACATTTCCCATAGGATAGAGATTCAGTGCTTTCACATGTGTCTCATTAACGTTTGTGCACACTAACGCAGCTCTGAGTACTCCTAATAGTCTCTGGCAGGAATGATAACAGGTCACTGACAGCTGGTTCTTCTAATGGTTGTGGACTTGTCCAGGATGGGGACAGAAGGAAAAGGTTCTTCTGCTCCCTTCTTATCTAACTTGCAGAGTGCAAGGCAGCTCTCAATGCATTCCTTACTCCACCAGTAGTGTCAGGTAAGGGAGTAAGGTAGGATTTGGTCAACTTGACCTTTTTGAAGGGAAGTTTACTCCTCTAGACCATCATGGTACAGTTCTTTAAGAAGTTCAGTTCTGCTCCACCAGTGCTAGGCAGTGGCTGAAAGTCACCCAGGAGGTGACACCTGCAAAACTTCTCCAAACTTTTATGAGAACAAGTGCTCAATTCAGAGCAATTCAATTTCAAGTCAGACCCTACACTAGGGGCAGGAAGGATGGACCTGGAAGCTTAAGAGTTGGCACCTGTGAGGAGGACTGGAAACCATCATTTTGACAAACAGACCTTTTGTTGGCTGCTTTTACCCCCCTGTCCTCAATCAAGAGGCAACAGTAGAGCTGAACACCCCCTAAGCTTTCACATCAAATGCCAAGTCCTTTTCATCACTTCTCCTTTACCCACTAGATACCAGCGTCTTGCCTACTGCAAAGGAAATATCCCCTGGAATGTATCCAGATTCCAATGTTATGGGGTTGCTGGGACTATTCTGGGATTATGATGACATTATTCTACCTCTAGCTGTTCTATTAAATGTCATGTGATTGCCAGGGAAACCCTGAGGAACAGAATAGTACTAGTCCACAATTTTGAATTTCACCTGGGTCTGAGTAAATTGCTATAATATGTAAATGAAGTAGGCAATGGATTAAAACCAGTAAATCTAAGCCTGGGATATTGTGGGGCAAACTACGCTTCCCTGATCCAACAGAAAGCCTGTTTACTCAGCAATTTCATTAACAGAGAAAATTTACCTTGTGTAGAATGAGTGGACACCTTTCCCAAGCTGCCACTTCCATCAACATGACCTTTCTGGGGTGGTCTTGCAGAAGTGACTGTGGACAGACCATGAGTGCTCCGGGGGTGTCATTCCAGGGGCAGACCTAGTACAACAGAGTGTGGCACACAGCAAGGCTCTTCAGTCCGTCCCCCAGAGCTCTGGGAGAGCCGGATCCTCCCAACCCTGCTGATGGGATCCCATTGACTGTTACACTTTATAATGGTGTTTTTCACCATTATAAAGTTTCTCAACTTTTTCCAGTCAAACACCGTGTAACCTCTTGGAAAACAATCCTGGGGTCATGTTGTGCAGTGCTGCTACAGGAGTTACTATTCACAAACAGTTTTAAAAGCATGCTTCATTCTGAATATTTATTTATGATATAAATAATTTTAAAATACAAATATACATCCCTATAAATAAATGCCCCTTTCTGTTAGATCTCTAGTTCTTCTTGCAGAGCTGCTCTGATGTCCTGCAGATCACCACTGAACCACAGACTTCTGCCAGAAAAAAAACAGTTTACATGACACTTCCCTGAAAGAGAGCCTTCAGAACTTTACTATAAACCCAAACATTGGGTTTACTTATGTTAAGTTTTTCCCCTTGATTTTTTTTTCTTAAATGTAGCAAATGACATATTTTTTTCAGCTTTGGAAAAGTCACATTCTTAATGCTGGGTACAAAAAAGTAGTGATTAGAAGGAATTAGTATTCATCTTCTGCAACTTTGTCTGAATGAAACTAACCACATTTATACATCAACAACAATCTCCAATATTTCCACTAGATGTTCATTAAGATCCCTAATATCTACAGAGCTGTATTTCTTTTATTTTTTTTTTTCCTTTTCCTGATAATTCTTTTCCTAGTACAGACTCTCATCTTGCAAAAGGAGTCCATGTATACCAGTCCTGCAACAACGTTCAGACGCTAGCGGTCTGTTTGACAAGGGCTTTTTGCAGGATCACAATCCTCAGCTGCAACCTCTTCATGATAGATCTGGAAATGGTTTGGGAGGAGGCAAGAAGAGAGGTGACAAAGTTTGCCGAGGATACAAGGATTCTCACAGAGCGAGAAGAGGTGCAGGAGGATCCCAGGTTACTGAGCAGTGGGGAGATGAATGAGGTGAGTTTTATTTGCTAATAAGTACAAAGTAATGTTCGTGGAAAAGAAACGACTCCAATTCTCCACACGCAATAAAGCGCTGTAAGTTAGGTAGTGTTGCTCCTGGAAAAGAAATCCTTTTTTAATAATCGCTAATTATGCAGCCTGTGGAAACAGCTGCCTGCTTGGCAGTGATCAGAAAGCATGAGGAGCCTTCGAGTGCAGTCCCATACTGCACCCAGCAGACCTGAACAGGCTGGCTGCTTGAAGGGGCAGCTGCCCTGTTGCCCTTGCTGTGTGCTCCCCCCTCTCCCTTGCACCCCCCTGATGCTTGTCTGCCTCATCAGCAAGCAAACTTACACCCAGGAGAAGCCCAGCTACTTGTACCATAGGTGTAACGAATTATGCAGTTCAAATGCAGCTTGTTTTACAGGAATATGCTAAACGCTGTGTCCTCACCGTGCACTTGAGGGCTGCAGCGGGGACATGCCCAGCATGGCCTGTACATAATATGGGTGCTTAAGCCCCTGGAATAACACCCCTCTCCTGCACCCTTGGCTTCACCAGGCTCCTGATTTTGTGATTTTCATCACACACCAGCCCCTGGCAGCACATGCCTGATCGCAACCACTGCCCCTTGTGCCACAGCGTGGCCCCTCTGCGGGTCTGCTCTGCACCAGCTGGGGCACGTGGTTCGTGGGGAGCCGCAGCAGCCCGGGGAGTGGGAGACGGTGGTTTGCACGCCCAGGGCAGGGCAGGAGGGCTCATGCAGCCTTGGGGGTTTGTCTGCAACAGGACTGCAGCCTGGCAGTGCTTCCTCTCCCCTCTGCAACGGTATTTGGCAACAGGAAGGGGTTAAATCCTGTCAATAACCTTTGGTCCGAACCTGGCATATCCCCAGCGGGAATATGGACCGGCTTCCCATCCTGCTTCCCCATCTCCTGGGACCCATCTACGCCACCAGCGTGGACCCTTTGCGCCCATCCCACCCTCCCTCCCCTGCTCCGTGGCCCTGCTCTCCAGCTCTGAATCTCTGCGCCCTGAGCAGATGGGAGGTGGTATCATTAACTACTCAGTATTTTTAAAAACTTTGTTCATGATTACGTATAACAGTAACATTCTGTACTTCACATGAGGAATTCAATTTTTTTTTCATAGTGCTGAAAGGGAGCTTGAGAGGTCACCTAATCTTTTCTCCTGCCCAGGGCAAGACCAGCTTCATCTAAAAGCCTCCTGGCAGGTGTCACATTAGTTTACAGCATCCCATTCCCTTTCTCAGGGTCTGTCCTTCCACGTTTTTGACGTGAATGATGTCATGGAAAAGGTAATTGTGGATTCTGCCAAGATTTCAACAGTCTGCACCTACAGGCAGTGACGTCACCTGTAATCTCTGGCAGCCCTCAGCAGGCGTATCCCCCGCACCCCACCTGATTCGAGGGCTGAAGGAGCCCTGTCCCCAGCCGCTCAGCTGCTGGGAACCCGCCGAACCCAGCCTGAGCTAAGGGGAGGCATGAATTGGATAGGCTCAATTAAACTGCATTACGGTGAATCCACTTAGGGAAGAACAGTGCTACTGGAATTGTGCAACCGCAGACAGCCGTGCGCCCTGAGACAGATGTGCGCCCTGCAGACAGATGTGCGCCCTGCGACAGATGTGTGCCCTGCAGACAGATGTGCGCCCTGCGACAGATGTGTGCCCTGCAGACAGCGGTGCTCCTTGAGATAGCTGCGTGCCATGCAGGGCTGCGCATCCCGAGGCAGGCATGCCCCTTGAGACAGCCGTGCCCCCGGCGGAGCTGCGTGCCATGCCACCGCTGTGTGCCATGCAAACACTGGGACAGCTTGCAGACAGCTGTGCGCCCTGCAGACAGCTGTGTGCCACGTGGACAGCTGTGTGCCATAAAGACAGCTGTGCTCCCCGCAGGCAGCCCTGCACGCTGCAGGCAGCTGTCTGCGCTGCAGGCAGCTGGTTCACGGGAGAGCCCCTCTCGCCAGCACCTCCTCGCAGCGTGCCAGCGCACAGGCATGCCAGCAAGGCTGCCTGGCAGAGCCCTTGCCGCCTCGCTTCTGTCAGAATCAGCTGGGTTAGCAAGGACCGGTTATCAAATAGCCTAAGGGAGTAATAGGATGAGCTCAACTTGGTGGAAACAGTTTAAGGAGCAGCGTCAGAAACTGCTCTGGCTGCAGATCAGGGAGGATGGTGGCATCTGGCAGAGGTGTCCCCATAAGGCAGTGCTTCTGTGCAGACTAAATAAGAGCATTTTAGACCAATATTCTCTGGCATGCAAGGGACGTTCCACGCTCTCTGCACATCTGGTAATTTTAATACACCCAAGGACTTAAATGCAGTGCTTCCAAAACCCACCAACAGCAGCCATTGAAGACTGCAGGCATCTTCACAAGTTCTGCTGCACACATGGATTTGAACTGTGCATACTTACTCCCAGTTGCTCTTCTAGCCTTCTCTACTGAGATCTGGGGCTTGGGAAAGTCGGGGTAAAGTTATTATCATGGTCTTGCTTTCTGTTAAATCTTGTTCTCCACTTGGCTGCCAGGAAAGTCTTGTACCTGTTATCAGGCAGTAGCATTGATGCTGCTGGAGCTCTGGCCTAGGCCAGCACCTGTAGCCGTGCTCAAGATGACCTTTCAAGTGCAATTTTCTGTTGGATCTCAGTTCAGTCTTTACATCAGTCTTATAAGCTGTCATGGCCCTGGCAAATGAAAGAACACAGACCTAACCCTTTGCTAGCCAAGGTAATGGCTTAGCTGATGTTTATTTGGACCTAGTTTTCTCCGGGTTTTTCAGGGTCATCTTAGCCTCCATGGGAGCTTGAAAATATGCTGTTTGCTAATGCAATCACTGACTCATCACAAGTGTCTCTGTTGCTGAATAGACATAAGGAAATGGCTTGCACAGAAGAGCCATAGAGATTCACGTTAGCCAAATGTACACTGGGCTTATGGCCCAGAGCTAGCCAAAGCTGGAGACTGTGTGTTTAAAAAAGACTTCAAAAAGGAATAAGATTTGCAATTGCTGTAAAATAATGAGCAAATATCCTCTCCTCTGAGACAAGACCTAGGATTTATTTACCCCCTGTAGATAGACATTAAAAGAGAAAGCCAACAATAATGTCAAGGAGCCATAAATATCTCTGTTCAGTGAACTAAGCAAAAAGAGGGTTGCATAGAACGGGGGTGCTTTAACTGGAAATACTGGATCTCTCACACGGCTAGTAATATCTTCAGCATGCTTGTTTCTTGCCACACATGCTCTGAAAGGGAGGCAATGTGAGCAGGGCTTCCGCGGATCAGGAGGACGAGATTCGCATATGCGTTGGCTGGCTGCGGTACAGCTTCTGCAGGGGTACTTGTGGCCACAGACAAACCGGTCGGTCGTTTTTCAGTACCTGGATGAAACTGGAGTCCACTGATCCACACATCACTCCTCTCAGTCTCCAAGGAGCTAACGAGTGGGATAGTTTTTAATCTAGCAACGGACTGTTGTTTGCAACAGCAAAGCGAAGAGGAGCCGAACACTTCCAACCGAAAGAGGAAAAATCCCCACACTTTCCGGTTTTCACTTGTAATTCTGGAATGCTCTGAATAGTCATGTTTCGTCTGAAATCCCCCTTCGTCACAACAGCTTCATCTGAAATCAGTCAATCGCCCTCCCACACAAAACCCGCCTGAGCCCATTTAAAGTGTGGTAGTGTCCTGTTACCACTCAGTTATCATCTATTTGTACCTTTCAAGAGCCTTTCATTGTCACGCCTCTACAGCACAGCGCTTCCTCAAGATACTCTTTTTCTTGTGGCTCAGAGGTGCGGTAACAGCCACACAACCCAACTGTGACGCTGCCACAACTCCAACATCACCAAAGGTACCACCACTATACTCTGGACAGCTGTAGATGGTCTGTCAACTGATCCTGTAGTTGCTGCCTTTGCTTAAAGTCCAAGGTCCCAAAAATATGTGATTCCACAAGGAACTCAATTTGCAACTTTTTTCTGAGGAACTTTATACAGTCAATTGCAAAGGAAAAGCTTAGAAATGTGAATTTAAAAGGTACCAGAAGAGAAGACATTGACAGGCGTATACATGACAGTTTGCGTTGCTGTTTTATAAGATATTGTGAGATACTGAAGATCTATCATAATTTCTGAGTGCTTGCAGACAGCAGGACAGCATGCACCAGAGATCGCTGTGCACTGCTTAAGGATGGCAAACAGCTTCTGTCTATGCAGAAGCCTTTTCTCTACAAGCTTGGACTGTAAAAAAACCTGTTCTTTGATTTCTGTCCTTTGCATTGGTTACAAATACTGATGAGATACTACATGGCCAGACTCCTCCTCATTCCTAGGACTCCCTTGTAGAGGTATTAATAGAGGCAGGGAACAAGCTTTTATTAATAATACAGTTCATCAGTTTTCTGCACTTTCCTTTATTATTAGCTACCTGTATCTACAGATATGTCTCTTACATTACCTACAAAAAAGTTATATTAGGAAATCATGAAGTCAAGCTAACGGAAGTGAGGAAGTATCAAACCTTGTCTGATGGGTGGACTTACTCATTAGGATACAGTCTTTCAGTTCCAATTACTTTGATCACTATTTCTCTGCCTCCCCTCCCCACGCACATACTCATTCTGATTTGAAATATATCCCTTTTGAATCTCGGAGAGGTCTCACCTGCCTGCGGTGAGCTGACCAGCCCGCGCTGCTCAGGTAGGCAGCTTGGGGAGAGGTCCTCCTCGCAGGCAGCGGCTGGGTGCTGCCTGCAGCCTGGAGACACGGAGCTGCCCCTCTGTCTTCCACTTTCATTTGAAAATGGTCTCTCCATCCGAATTTTGCAGTTCTTCAGGTCCCTGGCCCTGGAGGGGGCAAGGAAGGTGAGGTAGGGGAAGGCACGCAACGTCTGCCAAATTTCCATGGGGAAATAAAACTCAGCGCAGCTTAGATACCCAGCCGTGGAGCGGCGATCTCGGCTGCGTTGCCGCTGATGCAGAGTTAAGCGGGTCTCCCTGTGGGGGAAGGCTGATGTTCCCCTCTCGCCTCTGCCTTTCCTGCTCAGTAGTTTAGCTGCTCCCCCCATGATGTGCCCTCTCCTGGGGTCCTCCCCAGGTCCCCGGCTCCCCTTGTACCGCTGCCGGGCAGCCGGGACGCCACCACCCCTGTGGCTGCTGCAGGGCAGCAGGGCCCTCGGCTCCTCTCTCCTGCTTGCAGATGTAACTGGAAGACCCCAGGAAGGGGCTTGGGAAGCAGTCTCAAGTCTGAAGGCATCTCAGTATCTGGGCTGGTCGTAGCCCCTTGATCAAGTGCGTGCTAAGTCGCTGACGTGCCCGTGGGAAACACTGTCTTTAGATGTATTGTAAAGCGCACCTGAATTTGTTGTTTGCAGCTTTGTAGTGCATGTGATGCATTATTTTACAAATTCAAATCTGTCTGCTTTTTCAATAGACCCTTCTCACAGTTATGCTTGTGCAAATCTGGAGTAGCTCCTCTAATGCCACTTAAATTACTCTCAGCTTATACAGTGGGATCAAAATTTATTCCACAAGTTTTTGCACTAGATCCAGTTACAAATGATCGAAACGCTGAATGCAAGAAAAAATCTGTTAAACATGAGAAGAATTTTACAAACAGATGCCTTTATAATGGGAAATAAATAGAGTTCTAGATTATTTATTAGGAATGTTTTTAGATGTAGTCAAAGTTTTACTGCGCTGGCAGTAAAGGGATTCAAACACAACATACAAAAGGATTGTGAGTCCAAGGAAAAACTGCAACATATTAACAATAAATTACACTGTTTAATGTGAGAAAGCATAATAATGTTGGAAACCTTCCCCGTATACCTTTAAAAATCACACTGGATGACAAATCTCTGCTTACCTGCTGTGTGTGTATGGACAAGAGGGAAGGAAGGGAAACGTGGGAGCGGCAGGGATCCCTGGCACACGGGGATAACAAGGTTGTACAGAGGTGAAGCCTAATTCAAGAAAGAGAGATCAGCAAAAAACTTTAAAAATCAAGGTTGGTTTTTCGTGGCTCACCACAGACCTGTGGCCAGCGTTATGCTGCCCAGATGACACAGAAGTCACTTTCTGAGCTTAAAAGCCAAGGACTTAAAATCCCTCAGTGTTCCGCCCATCACTGCGTAGCTTCACGTTTTCGGTCCCTTTCCACTCTCTACTGACAGCCAGCTTTTCCTTACCAGTGTTCCCAGATAAATGTTTCCATGCTGCTTTCCCCTACAGAGATCTTCTACAGAAATATAAACCGAATATTGCAGAAATAAAACCAGACAGGGCCACGGTTCTCCTCCTGGTCTGGTACAGACAGCCCTTCCCAGACTCGGCATTCCCACCAATCCCTCTGGGATGAGCTGGCTTTTAGCCACATTCATCCTGGTGAAATGCCTTCCATTTCTCGGGGCTGATGTGAAAACCCGTACGTAGCTGCCCAGCACCAAGGTCCGTTTTGCCCCCTCGTCTTCCTTGTAAAATTTGGAAGCCTGTTTCCCCTTGCTTGAAGGCAAATGGAGGGCTGCTGTGAATGGCACACCCCCCAAATCCTGGGGTCTCCAGCCATCAACCAAGAAAAATGAGTTGACAGAAAAGCAGCCAAGTGCTCAGCTGTCCCTCAGTTGTGTCAAAATCAAAGCTGTGTGCAGAGTGTTTAGATTGAGAAATCAACACATTATAAAGTCAAAAACGTTTCTCCCAGCAAGAATCTGGTGCTGGAAGGTCTATTCCATCTTCCAGGTCTGGGATAAGCATTTTGCTCAGTGAATACTCTACATGAGAAGATGTTAAAAATGCGTTGTTTCAAAAAGCTTAAGACTTAGACGTTTTCCCAAAATAAAGCTAGAAATATCCAAAGACTTGTCACAAATCCAGGGGTAATTTTTTTTTTTAAATGTCATATTTAAATGCTTTTAATTTTAAACACAGACAGGACAGTATCTTAAAACTTTCTTATTTACTTACCCCAAATTTTTCTGTAAGTAAATGAGTTTGGAGAGGAAATATTTTGTTTTCCTGCTAAATTCCAGGGATCCCATTTTAATGGCGTTTTTCAATACAGCCAAATATACATGGTTGTTAGTGTGGCTCCTGTAATCTAAGCAAGCCATCTAGCTATCCGACATGATGGATGGAAAGCAGGACTACTGTATTTACTTTCCCATTGAAGGGTAAAAGGGCCAAATTTCGCTCCCTTTCACAGCACTGCAAATCCAGTCTACCCGTGTTATTTTCCTCTTGCTATACTTGAGAGTGGAATTTGGCCCTCAGGGTTAACTAATGCCAAGGGCAAATCATTTGCTTTGCTAATGAACCAATAAGTCTTCCCTTCTCCACAGCTACGCAAACAGCAATCACTTCATTACACTTTCAGAGAGCTGCATTTTTCTAGAGAAAGAAAATATAATTAAGCAGTGTGACAGTAATCATGCCCAACTCGGTGCTTTTCATAAAATTACCTGCATCTCACAGACTTTTAATCAGATTATTCCATTACTGGGTGCTGTGCAGGTAAGAGGCCTCTGCCTAACATCAGGGTTAAGTCAGAACGCTTCCTAGCAAAGACTGCTTTATATCTGAAAGCCATATATGTATATATGTGTGCGTGTGTATACATGGCTTCTGAGATATATATAGATATGAAAGACTGCTTTTGGGTACCGTTCATCAAAACAAATTTAGCTGAAAGATTTGTTCTGGAAACTTACATTTTTTCTGTTCTTTCACCTTTGTTATATATATTACTTTTCCACCCAAAGAAATGTATACATGCAAACAAAAAAATGGAGCAGTTTCAAATCTCTTGACGCAATATATCTTTATTTTGTTGGGCAAGATGTATCTCAGCTAAATCCAAGGTAGAGCTATAGTCAAATACATTTTTAAGACGTAGCATTTGGCAGTAAAGATCACTTTTAGACAAACACGACAGTTTTTCTGAATTTCACTGAAGTCTAAGATTGCTTACCACACATGGTATTAAAATCTGAATAATATTTATGGCTAATTGTTACTGAGAGGTCCGTGCTCCAAAATCCCTTTTGGGAAGCATCTTAGATTAAGTGTCTCATCATTATGAATTCGTGAGCCATTGAAAAGCTTCACACTGCCCTTGCCAGAGCTGACTGCTTTCCAGTGCTCTGTGAAATAAACCCACCTTTCATCAAGTGAGTTTTCAGAGGACATTTCACTTTCTTTAACGAGAGAATAGTTAACTAAGAGAAGGTAGTTCCTTCTATATGGAAAAAATTTAGAAGCGGATTTTAACATTTTGTTTAGGTGAGAAACTCCAGAATGAAACATTTTAAAAGAAGTACTGAAACAGTCTTAATGTAATGATACCAGTTCAGAGAAAGATTAATTTTTCTTTTTAAAAATAACTTTCCAGAACACCTTTTTTTCAACACATATAAAAGCATTTTAAGTCTTAAAAAATCAAAAGCAAAATGAAATGTTCTGAACCCTTTCAAACACAATGCTTAAGCAGTCCCCAGTTTGTCTTTATTTGCTTCATTTTAGAATAGAAGTGTTTTTGACATCTCATGCTGAATTTCCCATCAGACACAAAAGCCAGATTCTAACTCATTCACAGACTTAGATCGAACAGTGTATGGTTTCTAATGAATGAAATCTAGCTTTTGGCACCGATTCACCGCAAATACTCGAGTGACACCGTGTAATACTAGAAGTTACTTCCTTAAGCTGTTTTTTTCTCCACCAGCACTAGGTATTTTCCTCAAAGAAAACCTCTTTTAGTGGAATGCATGTTTGCCTATCTCATATGTGTATGAATGGGCAAAATGCAACTCACTTACTAACAAAAGGCTGCTTTTCTGTCACTTGATCTGTTTTTTGGTAGCGCAATTAAAAAAACACCATAGATCTCTCATGAAAAAAAGCCTCTCCTCCGACTGCTTGCCACGATTGCAGAGTGGGATCCATCCCTTCAGCCGGGGGAAAAACCCCGGGCGCGCTGCTTTGCGAGGCTTCGCTGCTGTTGGCCGGACCCCGGCGCGGGCATCCGGATCCCTTCCCGCAGCAAGCGCAGGCGGGCGCGGCGGGGGGGCTCTGGGCGCCCAGCGGTGCTCCGCGGAGCCGAAGGCGGCCCGTCGGCCTCCAAATGCATCCTTGCCTCCGCGGGCGGTCTGAAGATAACACGCTAACCAACGTGGAGTGGTCGAGCTAGCGGTAGCCCTCCCTGCCCGGAGCGTTTAGCGGTGCTCAGGGCGGTGTTTCTGGCAGGAAGGAAAAAAAAAACCCGGTGCTGTTGCGAGTTACTTGTTTTGCCGCAATTCGCCTGTTTGCAAAGAACGAGCAAAACTCCCTTCGCCGAACACGGCAGGACGGAGTCTCTCCCTCTGAGTGGCCCTGCCTTCTTGGCTGTCCTCCAGCGCACGACCCAAAGCTTAGGCACCGAGATACATCTTCGTTTCGTTCACTCTCAGCTTCTCTCACTCATCCTGTGCTCACGTACGTTACACCCACGCAGCGAAAAGGGCCAGGAGGACCTAACCACCTTGGCCGGAGCTATGCACTTCAGCCCGCAGATCAGGGTGGTGCCTTCACTCCACATGTGTGTGGATTCAGTCCTCGCTGCTGGTTACTCGTCTAGTAGCCTCATACTCCACAAGCTGGCCTCGACCCAGCGAAGTACTTAGCCACATGCCTAGCTTTAAGTAGACAAGTGACTATTGCTTGCATTACAGTTTCAGGCTAAGCACATGCCTTAGTCTTTTGCTGAATTAAAGTCACAGGCAATAATTAGGAGACTTTTATATTTGCTCTCTGCTCTACCCACCGTAACCCCCGCCTCAGACGCTAGTATGTGTTCGTCTGTTCTGGGCACCTGAAGCCTACAAGACCAAGAAAGGGCTATATTTGCCCAATGGACTCATGAATGACTGGGTTATTTATTCCCTGGAAACAATCTCTCAGAGGTGAAAACAGAAAGGGCACGTGTGGATATGAATTTTTTAAGCTAGTTCTATTGCCCTTGCAGAGTTTATGTCTCCTGATTGGCCCTACTCTCAAGCCAAGCTGCAGTTTCCAGATTGAAATAATAAAATTATTCTCCGTAAAGAAATTCCTCTGCCTAATGACCTTTTTGCAGTCACCATACCTAGAGCAATAGACGTGTCCTGGCTATCATCAACAGAAGGATCCTAGTGACCTTCTTTTTATGGTGTGGCTGAGCGCAGGACAGAATTGTAATTGCAATTCCATGTTCCTGACAGCTTCCAGATTTCATGTTGCAAAATATTTTTTAGCCATAATTTGTTTTATCTTCACGTCATCCTTGGGAAAGCAAAGCACTTTGGCTCTGTGCTTGGGTTAGTATTACTCTTCTCTGAGCAAACCCACCCACACAAAGTCTGCTGTAAATTGCACCCTCATGAGCAGTGCTTGGCTGAGGGGATCTAAAGAGCAAAGTCCTCTGGACACCAGGAGGGGCCTGATGCAAGGCAGTAACAAAATTTGATTCCCCATCTACCTCCAGGCATACTCTGCCCTTGCCAACAGGCATCTCAAGACTCTCCCTGGGGATGCGAGAGCAATTAAACACCCATTCGCTCCCTGGGAACGTTTCCCAACGAAGACTGGCCAAGGTAATGGAGCATGCCAGCCACACTCCTTCCTAAGAAGGGCAGTGGAAAGGATCACATGTTGACCATGGTTGACTGAGAGCCAAGTCCCAAATGAATCCAGCTAAGGGATGGAAACTGTTAGACCTATGCAGCCTTAGCATGAGATCTCACAGACTAAGTCCAGCTGGTCTTAGCCCCCTTAGTGTGACATTATCAGCAGTGTAAATATTACTGGACTCCTGAGCATTAGGATTTTGCCCTCTTGCCTTTTCCCAAGCAGCCCAATATCTTTGTTCTCAAGCTGACTGATGGACTCTCCATGACCTGTCTGTCCTGTAATCTTCTACCTGGAGGTGGTGAAGAGTCTTCTACAAAGTACATTCAGTGCTTAGGCCCTTCCCTTGCTGACAAAGGCAGGAAAGCCAAAGAAGAAAATAATCGCACTGTTACCTCTCAATATGAAAGCATTCACTGGGCCACCAGCTCCTTTCTCTCCAGCATCTAATATCCTTAATACAGACATCTCTTTCAGTGATGTTTCTCACCCTGTTCCTTGTCTACACCAAAACCCCAGTCCTTCACATGTGAAGTGTTACAGAAACTTCTGGATTTATTTCAGAAGCAGATATTTATCAGGTGGCTTCTTGAAAGGAAAGGCTTTTTCTACATAGACCAACTACCCAAGTATTTGCCCATATATACAGGAATGTATGCGTGCGTGGTGCGTTATAAAGAAATCAGGACTATTTTCAGATATGCCTAAACTGGTAACAACCCTAAATGTGTAGCAGCTCTGCAGCCTTGAGGGTTTAAGTGCAATACCTGCAGGCACAGTTGGGACCAGATAGATGAGGGATTGATGGTAGGGCAGACACCACACATAGTCTTAAAGCCCAGGAGGCACAAACCTACCCAGGACCTTGTGAAAAAAAAAAAAAAAATCTTCTTTCCCCTCTTCAGGTGCCACTGGAATGTAAATATACAGTAACCATCATACAGTGAAATGCAGGTCATGGACATGTGAGTGGGATCTCCTGAGAAAATCTCAGCTTCTCAAGGAAAGAAAATAAGATTTGTCTAATCCAAATGACCTCTTGAATGAAAGCAGCTCTGCCTTAACTCAGGAAATGTCACTCTGGTTTGATTCCAGGACAATATGAGCAAAAGCATCATGGAGCTCTGTCTACATATCTTTGCAGTGCATTGTGTGTGACTGGATAGAGATAGAGATAGAGATAGAGATAGAGGTAGAGGTAGAGATAGAGATAGAGGTAGAGGTAGAGGTAGAGGTAGAGGTAGAGGTAGAGAGATATAGATAATGTATATGGGCATCTATGTATGTCTGTCTCTACCATGTCTGTCTGTATGTAAATCAATGGGGAAATGTCACAGCAGGTCCGTCTGGAATAAATCTTTCTCTTCCAGGAACCATTTGGATCTTATCCACTGTCTAAATGAAGACAAAAATGATTTCTTCTCAGAATTCAGATAGAAGAGGTATTCAGTCCTTAGGGGAGAAAAAAAACAAAACATGACTTTTAATAGAATTCAAAGGGTGACTTAGAGATGACAGTGAGCGTGCAAAAATGTATGATGTTGTCCCAGGCCAGGGTTGAGGGACAACGACCAGGAGCCATGGAGGAGCCATGCACAGCCTTGCAGGGCTGCTGCACCTCTCCTGGAGACGGAGAGGGCTCCAGAGCATCCATGCCGGTGCTGGAGATGGCTGTGAAAAGTGTGATTTAAGTTCTGATATTCACTCCCTTTGTTTACCATCAGCACCAAAATTAAATGAGGTGCAACAGCAAAGCATCATAAAAATACCAGTGCCGAGTCTCCTATTCTCCCGAGCAGGCATCTGGATTAGCATGTGTCTCTGCAGAGTGCAAAGCCATGCTGCTTGTGCCTGGGGACTGGGTAATCCCAATACAACTGGCTAGCGACCAGGAATGACGCGGGAATGATTAGAAAACATCTGCTCCCCTGTCATATCCTGCACTATCTGCATTCCATCTGGTTTGGCTGGACATAACTTTTACTATAAATGTCTTGTGAATTGGTCCCTTTGGGAGTCAGCTTGGTTTTAAAAGTATATGACAAGTGATGGAGGGAAAATGGATAAATAAATCTGTTGTGGTGATTGCATTCCATATTACTAGCACTTCTTGAACCCTTTGGAGGGAAAACATTTCTTTGCTGAATTACCTTGCTGAATGAAATAATTTTGTCTGTGTAGGGAATTAAGATTTATTTATCTCAAATAATGTAAAAGGTCATTCTTCATCGGGCCTATAAACTGGATCGTTCTTTTGGCATCAGCCGCTGCTGAGCTATTAATGTCACTGGTAACATGAGAAAATAAATAAATAGAAATGTCAAGAAAGCTAAGAGAACTATAGACATGGGTGCAAATTAATGTGTGTGAAGATGTAATCTTGTCTCCTGCAGTCCAGGATTTGTACTCCGGTGTTCTCAGCATCCAAGGGTAACAATCTGAGGTGAAACAGGCAGCTCTGCTGCCCAAGCCTCAGCGGATGCCTGGTGCAAGCAAGTAGCCTGAGCAGCACCCCGGCATGCCCACCTTGCAGTTTGCAAGTCCAGGGGCTCTGGTGTGTGCCTGCAAGAGCCCAGGGATCCCCAAACCCAGCCCCTGGGTCAGAAGTGTGGGGAGTAGGGATGGGCTGGCAGCACCGCAGGGCGATTCAAGGCAGAGACTGGGGAGCAAGCAGGAGCAAAGAGGGGAGGTTAGACTGCTGGCTCTGCAGTCCCAGACCCTGGGGCGGGCTGGGTGGCCGTGCCTGCAGAAGTCTGGCTCTAAGGGTGGTGTGGAGAAAGCCCACCAGAGGTCAAAGACTGGGAGGGCTGAAATGCCACTTGTTTTCCCAGCGCAGCAGCACATCTGCTGTGAAAGTTTTAGCAGCAAGCTGTGTGCCAGAGCTAATCCCGTTAGCACTCTTCCTTTCCCTGTCCTCTCCAAAAGCATGTGTCTGGAGAGGACAGACCCTGCATTGATCCAGTACTGTCCTACCTCCCTTGCTGCCAGGGATCTGAGAACTTTCAGATCTCAGAATTTTATTCTGAAATCGCCCGCTAGGCAAATACCGCATTGCTTGCCATCATCTAGGGAGAGGAAGATTCATCTTCTTCAGAAGTTTATTGCTCTCCTGGTTACAGTTTTCCCCTGGGAAGTCTGGGCTGAGCTAGGAGCTGCGAATAATGCTGTACCTTAGGCTGAGGTGATTTCTAGAGAGCAGTACAGAAAAGTTATGTCTTGAGTGGTGTCTGTTGCCTTAGTCCACATTATATCTTCACCTTAGGTTTTTCTGTTTGGAATCAAGACCAAAAATATAGGGAAGCTGAAATACATATTTTTTTCTAGCTAGGTGAAAAGATAAAATGAACGGGAATATTCCATCCTGAACCTCATACGAATTCCAAACAAGAAATGCCCCATTTGATATACGTTAAAACAAAATATTTCCAAATAAAAGTTAATTCTTTTGGGAAAGTGGACAAGGAATGTTGCCGCACTTTCAAAATTTCCCATGCCTTTTTTTAATTGGAAATTTTCCCTCAGCTGAAGAAAACTTCTGAAATAATTTTGTTTCCTCTGTAAACTTAAAATTTGAGGAATTTACCAGCTCACCAAAAATCCATGGCACTCCAGCACCCGTTCAGAAGCATCTAACTCCTCCCGCCGTTTCTTTGCTTCTCTCGTAAGCGTCACCACCTCACATGCACGCTTCACAGAGCTATCGGGAAGTGAAATTCAAGAGACCTACTGCAGCGGCTTTACAAGAAGTGATTATCCCAGGCTATCTGTGCTCTTCAGAGGTCCCGCTTCCTCGGCTCCCTGTCTCCCCAGCGGGGCTGGCGGGCAGGCTGGCCCTGGCGAGCCCCTTCGAGCAGCAGCCCCGGGCGCGAGCAGCAGCCCCAGCTGCCTGCGCTCTCGCACGCAAGAAAATGTTTCTGAATCAACTTCGCTTCTCCCTGTGTTATCAGGAAACAGGAATGTTTGTGATTATGTCTGGTGAAAACTAGTGCTGGGGGAATAGTAAAGGGTAGGCAGTCTGGGTTTGTTGCAGATAAGCATGAGGAGTTGTACTGATTAACCAATGTTTATCCAAGTTATTCCAACTTCTACACTGAGCAGGGTGAAGCTGCAAATCTCTCAAGCCCCAGCTTCCTCTAGAGGTTTATCGTTGGCCTGTAAACGCCACAAGAGGAACCCAGTCTTGGCTAAAACCAAAAGTCCGTGTAAAAATTTTCTTCATCTTTCTGCAAAAACTCAGACTTCGCAGTTCATAGGAGCATGGACGCTGGGTGGAGGGCTCTAGCTGCTGACACCAGCCTTGTTTGTGTGAATAAGGCAAGTGGCAATAGATACTGAGAAAATGCAGAGGAGGGAGACAGAAAACTGAGCATTTTGAACCTTAGCTGACTTATAGGAGTAAATTCAGAAGGGAAGAACCTAAGGCTTGCCAAACTGCCTGAGACCTCTGGGCCAATATCCCAACTCCAGTTATATTCAGAACCAGGTGCTCCTAAGGAAGAGAGAAACTGCCCGCTGGGGAAGCTGCTTACTAATTTACTTTATTAGCAGTTGTCTGCCAATGTATTTTATAACTTTCCCCAAACTCTTGTTTTTTAAACTGTATTAATATAAATGTGAATATTCCCAGGGCTTTGAGGAACATCCTATTTTACTCTGAACCTCTCTAATCTCCAGGCATCAAAAGCCTCGTATTTATTTGCAACGTGTGGAAAAGCCATTCCTCCAGTTACATTCAAATGTTATGACTCAACTTCACAGAGTATCTGTGTGCATCCAGGATATCCCTGTGTTAGGAGACATAGCAACAGAAGCTCTGTGATGATCTGACTTCCATACAGCCCTGATAGTCCTGTCTACTTCCATAATGTCCCTAGTTTTTTATCTCCGCTGTAAAGCGAGTCCCACTATTTTCAGTATCTTCTTGCCCAACATGTTTTCCTAGGCTGTAATCTCCCTTCCTGCCTCTAATCACGCTTCTGATTCCAGAGCTTCCTTTTGGGATAGGGTCCCCACTGATATATCCAACAGCATCATCCTATTGACCGGCTTATTCTCCATCCTATCGACAGCGCTGAAAGGAGCAATCCACCAGGCTGTGTGAATCAAGCAGCCCTTTCTTGGCACTGCGTTGGTACTATCTGCCTGATAGCTTTCCTTTCACCATCAGAAATACACTTTGGCCTCAAGCTTTTCTGCCGCAACTATGTGAGACAGGAGCATGAAACCAGCGTAACAAACCCCCGGCACAGATAAAATTATACACTCAAAGAGTGCTTTGCCCTTTGGTAGCCTTGCTCCCTTCTGAGATGGTTTGAAGGGCATGGAGGAGACCTCAGAGGCTGGACCTCCACGAGGGGCACACTTTTTTTTGTAGCCAGGGTAAGTTGTTTTAAGGCCAGCTCTGCATCCCCACAAGAGGTTTTGTCAGGAATGTGTTTTTTCTACCTATGGATGAAGTGTGCAACCTCCGATGTGAATGAGATCATATCAGAATGAAGATACCTTACTTTGGCACAGTGAATCCCCAGCTGTCTACTGGAATGAACGATCCAGCTGGAAGGTGCATTTCTACAAGGAAAACAACCTACAGAAACCTGCATGAGATGTGTGCTGCTTCCACCTTCTCTTAAAGCAACACGGTTGTATGTAGACAAATCCTGTGCTAATAAAGGTTTGATTTGTTTCTGTGTTTGGGAAGGGAATGATGGGCACAGGGATTGGTTGCATGATGTTTGCTGTTTAAACTGGATTTTGACTGTGGACACAGATGAAAGCGAGTTTCCTTCTCCTCTGAATCCCCTCTCCCCTGTATTTCTTTCTTTTTTCTTTTTTTTTACTGCGCTAGGTGGTTTTTGGAAAAATGAAATACGAAACCTGAAAATTTTTATTTAAAACGTTTTTTAAAAAGCCTACTCATTTTTTTCTCTCCCTTTCCAGGAACCTTCTTGAAAAACAGAAGAGAGAAAGATGATTGCAAAATTAAAAAAAAAACCAAACAACTGATATTTTTGTGAAACATAATTGACTTTTCCCTCCAGATCCCATGGAATTTTTCAAAGCCAACAGGTGGGGCAAAGATGGGGGAGCTCTGAAATCTTTTCTAATCATTCAGCGAAGGAATGAGCAGATCCCCCATCACCTCATCCCTACATCGGCTCTGCACAAGTTATCCCTGACCTGAACCTCATCAAACACAGGAGCACAGCCCCTGCCAAAGCTGAGAGGTCTCACTGGCAAACCGCTGCATAACTTAACCCTTGCCTTCTGGGGTGACCTGCCGGAAAATACGTGAATAAGTAAAATAAAACCATTTGCAGGGGAAGAAGGGATAGTCTTAATAGTCTAACCCCTCGGAAGGCTGCTCCCGGCCGGCGGGAGGGCGGGGAAGTGCATGCCGAGCGCCGGGGCTCCCACGCTGTCAGGCAGCGCCGCGAGCCGGGGTCCCTGCGCCGGCGGCCACAGCCGGCGGGGTACAGAGTCCACGTGCCGGGCGAGAAATGCGGGTATTGCCCACCCATTCACTCTGTTACCTTCGTCTAGCTCTGCCAGCTGGAGGGGAAGGCTGCCCGTGGGCACTGTGGGGCCGGCACCCGCTTTAAAGTCCCGGTTAAAGGTAACTGTGTCACCACCTGCCTGATTTCCCCAGGGCGTGAAATGATACGCAACCGGTGCGGATTATTTCCATCTGCTGGGCTGTGGGGAGCAGGAGGCCTTTATGTTTTATTTACAAGCCTGTGTACTGGGGGGGAACCAAGTGGCTGGGGAAGTTCTCTGTGAATGGAGACGTTGCTTGAGTTACAGCTTGTTCCCAGACAGCTCCGTGTCCATTCTCACAAAGACTGGTTTTTTTTCCCGAAAAGTTTTTCCTATAAGAATATGTGGTTTCAAGTGAAAGGAATATTTGTGGGGAGGCAAGAGGGACCTGGCCATCATGACAGATGTTTTTCAATATTCCAGGGAGATGAAATGAAGCAAAAAGAAAACTTGCCTCCAATTGAGCTTTGGAGCAAAATAAAGTTATTTTGTTTCAAAACATTCATTCGAGATGGAAAAAGCTGCTCTCATCAATTTTGCTGGGTTTTTTTTAATCTTTGTTGAGAATGCCTCAAAAAATGCTGTTTCCATACTCTTAATTCAATTCTACCGAAATGCCTTTAAAATGGTTTAGTAATTTGGTCTTCTGGTTTTGTTCAAACAGGAAGCAAACTGTAAAGCAATTATGTTCCCTGCAACAACCAGTCTTCCTCCTGGCCACCACTAGCTGAAGGACACAGAGGTGGGTGGCCCAGGCCAAGACAGTGGCTTGAAGAAGACCCTCCATGTCAAGCTCTGCTGAGGTGCTCCTCTTCTCTCCTCTGGCCTCCAGCCCTTAGTCCTCAGACAGACAAGCTAAGACATACACTGTGTGTTTCATTTAGAGGGTTCAAGGCAGCCCAGCTCCAAAGTGCTCATGGTGCTTCGCTCTCTCTCCTTTTCACAATAGAAACCAAACTAAACTTCAAGCCCATATTCGCTCCCGAGCTTCGTTTCAGAGCTGTTTGGAGTTGAAAGTTTAGTTTAGACCTGAATCTAATTTGTAACCTCCGCCTGCTTCATCAGAAATGCCTGCACGTCCCTGCAGCCCCAAGGCAGTCCACTCCTTGCTGGTGCCAGCTAGGAAATCAAACTCAGACCCAGCCCTTGTCAGAGCTTCAGGGATGATGAATGGGCTTGCTATGTGAAACGTGAAAAAGAGAAGGGATCTGGGATCACGGAGGAGACAGGCAGAGGGGAGCGAATGCCTGGAGGATGTGGGAAGGGCCCTTGGTAACAGGAAGAGCTCTGTCACCTTCATTCCCAGATCGAGAAAGAAAAGCTATTGGAACAGGTGATGGAGAGAGGAGCAGCCGACGGCCACTGTGGGGAAGCAGTGGAGCCAGCTGCAAAGGAAAGGAGACATTGCTGGTGCATCTTTGCAAGGGAGCCCAGCCCAGATCCAGTGGGCTGAGGACCCATTTCCCATGGGAGAGCTGCGCTTGGAAAGAGAGGCAGAGCTCACTCTGCCAGCTGAGGGGGATTTACCCAGCCGCACAAAGTGACTCCCAGCTTTGCTTCTGCGCTCTTGCAAGCACGTAATGAAGTCTGGAAGCTCATTGCACAGCTTAGCAGAGCAGGACCGGGATCTTCTTTTGCTGGGCACCGCTGGGGCGGTGACACTAATGCCTGGTTATGCTGCTGGCTGTGATGCCGATGACAAGCCCTGCCAATGACACTGGTGAGACCCTGCCTTTCACTAGCCGTGCACCAGTCTGGATCGCCTGTGTACCTTAGTGGTACAAATCCCGCTGCTTGGCAGCCTCTGGCCTCGGGCTATGCACAGCCCCCTTAGAGGGCTATGCACAGCCCCCCATAGAGACAATGGTGTGGGAAGGGACCGTGAGGCAGGAGAGAGCAGCCAGACTCCCGGTGCCATCCATCTGCATCTCCATCTGCATCTCCATCACTTACCTGCCTCAGGGAAGAGTGGAGCCTCCTCTGCCTCTCTCATACAAAGGCATGAAAAGATGGATTGAAGGAAAGCGGGAGGAAGCAGCCTGGAAAGCACGAGCGTTTGTTGCTGCTTGAGCTGGTTTCGCCGGCCAGTTGGCTGGAGGGTTTGGGTGCCTGTGCTGCGCTGCGGGAACGCCCGTGGCGGCAGACGCGAGGCTGCGGCGCTCTGCGGTTGTGCTTCACGCCGTTCATCAGCGGGAAGCCGCTCTCGTCCCAGTCAGTGTCACTGCCGGGGGTAAAACCCAAACCGTTTGTGCGTCCCAGCTTCCATGGCCCATCTCACCTGTGACACTGAATTATCCAGGTGAGGTGTATCCTTAAATAGAGAGTCCTTGAAATTAGTCTGCAGCCTGTTGTATGTCCTTTTCTTACCCCGAGCCCTTTCCCATTAAGCACCAGTTTGAAAGCCGTTGCCAGCAGCAGTTCCCAGTGCATTATTACGCTGGCACTCCTATGAGTATCAGCCAACCACCAGAGCTGGCCGCTAAGGAAACTGTGGCTTGTTTTCACCTGTTCCTTCCACAACCAGAATAAAATGACAAAATTATTGCTCTGAAAGAAGCAGGCAGTGAAAACAGATGCAAAGCTGGAAGTGCTAACTCCTCTGCCAAGTTAATTGTCAGCTTCTTGCAACTCAGTGCAGCTTTTATAGAAATGCAGTTATGTGTTGGCTTTGGAATTTTTATTGATAAATAACTTACCAGAGCAATGCAAACTTGGGAGAAGGGAGGGTGGTGGAGGGGTGTTATTCCTACAGAAAAGGGGGGAAAAAACTTAAAGTCATGATGGATTTTTAGACTTTCAAAACTACTCCCATGTGAATTTCACTAGTAAACCCTGCCCTGGCAGCAAGCCATGAGGAATAAAAGCAGACCCGAGAAAAAGAAAGAGATGTACAGGTGCAAGCTTTATGCAGAGCTTTCAGAGAGAACCTGCTTGCTTATGCAGTGAGTTATTCATTTAACAGGTCCCTGGACAGAGGATTTCTTTATGGAAAGCAGTGCTAGGCAAAGCTAGCACAACGTACAGCCTGCTATCTAGCAGCTGAGAGCACCATGCCCCATCCTTCATTTTGTACACTTTTAAAAGTCAGCACAGCTTCCAAATAGTATAGTTGAAATCTGAACCTAATTTTAATTCTGAATTTTGCAGTTTAGTTTCAGTGAAGATGCTGAGGTCAGTAGGAATTGTGGATCTGGGAACATGGGGATCATATGCTCATCTCGGGGCCAGAAATGGAGAAGCCTCTGTGGGAAAGGAAAGAAATTATATTGTAAAGGCAAAGACAAGGGTTTCAACACAGAAAGTATTCAGGCTGCCTAAGAAGAGTAAAGACAGACATCAAACAAAATCAGCAACTAGAAGGAAAAAGCAAGTTTAACCCTCATAATTTTGTAGTAAATAAAAGGTCATAGAAGGTACATGGCAGTTATTTTCCTTTTCGAAAACTGGCATTTTTGAAAGTGATAGCTTTGGCCAAAATGAATCATCAGAAAACTTTATGTCTAGAAAAACTGTATTGTACTGCCTTTCCCTTTCATCTTTCCTTTCCAGTGTTTCTTTTCTTCTGCTTGTTTATTTTGGCTTTTGGTCCATTTCAGAACAGAGGAAAAAAAGATGAATTATGTGTAACCTGGAAAATCTGGCTTCTGCCCACCTTCACCATAAGAGAATGTGTGGACTGGCTGGAGGCTATGGCCACTTCGAGTTCGTTTCAGAGGCAGAACATCAGGTAAAAGCCCCCTTACACAGGTTCCCTGAGAATATTTATTTCCATTCCTTTTTGTTTCAGCCCTCGGAGACATCATTCAGACAGAAAAGATAGGGCATCTTTTTATGTGATGGAGTAGACCTTTGCTGAGATCAATTTGCATGAAAGACCTAGCAGATTGGGTGATCACTGGGAATTGATCCAGATCTGGGGAGTCTGCAAATGAATGCTGGAAGTCTTTCAAACACATCTAGACTTTCTAGCCGCTTCCCCTTCTGGTCTGACTGGTGGGAGCTGAAGAATGACCTCCTTTGCAGTATTTCTGCATTTCTTCTTTCATATCTGGCATACAGACAGAAACTAAGTAGTGCATGAAAATTAAAAGTAAAACCTACCAATGTTTTCTCAAGTTCAAGGTCTGGATTTAGTCTGAACCAGAATTGGGTCATGCCTTGGGCTATTTGCATCCAAGACTTAGCCTTGAATTCATTCCACGTCGGGACAAAGGTCTGAGCCGGTTCTGGAGCACCGCATTTGCATTTAGTCTAATGACATTCTCCCGGCCTCACTGGCCTCGTTAATTCTGAATGTGACATTGTGTCATCCGTCAGCTGACATAAAACAGGGAAACCCTTTTAAACTGGCAGTAAACACGGAGAAAAGAGGGCTTGGATTACATGTGCTGATAGGAAACTGAGGGTCACCATATCCAAACCCCTCTCAGGTCCCTCCTAAGCCCCTTTTTTATTTTCCTTCGCCCCTGGAAGTGGCGTGTGGTGAGAAGGAGGAGCTGTGGGTCCGGGCGGAGGTGGGCTGCTGGCCACAGGGGCTCGGCCGAGGCTCGGCGGCGAAGAGCTCGCGCTTGGACGCCCTCGCTGCCAAGGGACACGTGCAGCCACCCAGCCGGAGGCGTCCCACCGCGGTGCCTGCCAGCGAGCTGCCGAGGCCACCGAGGCTGAGGGAGAGCCGGCAGCCACTGTGGCCCGGGGGACAGCAGGGGTCCCTGAAGAGTTCCTGCGGCTAGTGCTCATTTTCTGATAAAGCACTTCTATGGATTGTTGTTGTTCTTTTATGGAGTTTTCCCCTTCTCCCAAGAAAGTAATTATCCGAATTCTATTAAAAATACTAGTTGTTTTGAAACTTTGTCTCTACAATTTCTTCCTGGTGAAGAAATGGACACTGAGGACTAACCAAGCAGGGAAATACTCTCCCTTCTCTCACTGTTACTTACCCTTTTCCATCTCCTTCTTTCTTAAGCACAACTATCAGAAGAAAAAATTGTTGAGATGGGTTTAACCCATCAAAACGAACAGGAAAAACAAAAGCAAAAATTTTAAAACTGTTTAAAAGACACCCTCAGAATTTTCATGCCTTGCTTAACTGGATCTCGACAGAAGCGGCATCTGTTTGCAGTATTCGTACAGGCTTCAGCATTCTCACATTAAGATGTTTATCCTCCTAGTACCTTTGCGAGGTGAGGACATCCCGTCATCCCTGTTTTACCCAGGAGGTAAAGAGAAGGCAGGGCCTTTGCCTGCAGAAAGGCCCTGACACGTGCCAGTAGCTGTGGAGTGAGTAAGTGCCGGACACTTGTCGGCACCGGCGGGCAATGCCGTCACAACTTGCTGTCCAAACTCAGCAGGCGGAGTGCAGCTGCCGGCGGGAGGATGAGCATGGTCCTCCCCAGCCCGCAGGACCGCACTGCGAGCGAAATTCCACTCGTCAAGCCAGGACAGAGTCACGACTTACTGTTATAGTATCCCGCCAGCGCCTATTCCCCCTCTAACTGGGAGTACCGCTCACTCGTACCGCTGCTGGAGTGCTTCGGGTTGCACCGCCCACGGAGCACCTCACCGTGGTGGGAGACTCAAGGGCTTTATCTCTCCGCTCCTTGAGCGCAGATGTGTTTAGACTCCTGCAGCAATAAGCATCCTCCTTTCCAGAGAGGAGTTGCGTTTCTGAGCACTGGGGAAAGCAGAGAGCCTAACACAGCTCATACATCATCCCTGGTCCTGCAGGCAAGCTGAAGGCATTCATATGAGGGCATTGTCTCCTCAGGTTTGTAATGATTCCTGACAGCCCAGCAGTGAAATATTTTCCAGACTGGGAGTACAGATGTGGGGTGATGTGGATCTTATTTCTCACATAGCCCCAGTCACGTAAATACGTGGATTGAAATACACAGGGTGATGAAGAGCAGATTACCCAAATAGGAGGCTTGCGAGAGGTTTGCCTGTAAGGAACACAAGTCTAATAAAAGTGATAGACGTGACAGAACGAAGCTGGCTACGCATCAGCCACAGGCAAAGTGACCCTTAGCTCTCCCCCTGTAAAGTATCTGGTGGTCTTTCTGGATGAACCATCTCTTCAGAGGAACGTAAAACACCTCAGACCCATGTGAAGGTATTGGGGCTGTTCCAGTTTACAGCAGTTGAGGACCTGGCCATTATTATACTCACAAGTAAAAGGACCTTCTGTGAATGACCAGTCCTGAAGACACACTCTGCCCTAGCATGAGCAGTTACACATGCTTGATGTCCAAACTAGAGCAGAGATACTAAAAAGACTTGAGCCTTAGAGACAATCATTGAAGGAAAACAAGGAGGCTGGTGGTGAAGGGATGCATTCATCAAAGGAGGAACAAGGTGGTCCAGTCGTCCAGCCTTGAGAAAGAGTAAATGGTGAGATCAGGAAGAGACTATTGACTAAGAGTATGGATGGAGAGGACCTGGAAACATACTGACTTTTTGGTAGTTGAGTTAGGAAACTTAGGGCAGGAATGAGATAACTGATTGGGACTGAGCTGAATTTCTTTAATGGAACAGTAAAAGAAAAGGAAAAAATGGATTATCAACACATAACCATTTGTTTTGTCTGAAATTATCTTACTGATTCAATTAACTTTTAGACAAGGAAGGTTCCTTTAAAAGGAAAAATCAAAGCATTTTATTTTTAAAACGGCAACCTGAAATGCTGAAGTACTTTTGAAGCTTGCTTCATTTTTTTCATCTGAAACTGTTGACTGGATTCAGCCAAGCGTGTGGCTAACTTCAGTCTCCCTGTGCTTTGGTAGTGTTCATTAAAAAAGAGACAACTGTCACCTTTCAGCGCTGAGGGACAGATGTGGAGTGGCTGCTGCCAACACATTGTCACCCCAGAGGAGAAGAAATCACAGACAGTGACTGGGGGTGACACGACAGAGCCCTGGCTGTTACACACCATGTCCCAGCCCACTTGGCAGCATCCATATAAGAGCAAGTTTCTAAGTACGTGTTACATGCTATAACTCTCCCTCCAGCTCCTTCTCTCCCTGTTTCTCTTCAGAGCAGTCTACGGTCCAAAATGGAAGAACGTCAGGGAGATGAGGGGCCTTCAGAGCAATTGGGGTGATCCTGTACCAGCGAAAGGATAAAGGAAGCATAGAAAGGGATGGGGAAGCCATGCTAGTTAGCACACAAGCAGGGCAGACCAGAGCTGGAAGTAGAATATAGTCTGCTGAGCATCTCTTCAGCCCGGCTGTACTGAGATTGTACCTGAATCCGGTTCTGCTGGTGTGAACTTCATCAGGGTGATCAGGTTAACCTGAGAAACAACGGCTGACTGCAGCTTAGCCAAAATATTGCCACAACTCAGTAGTTCTCTCTGCACACAGGGTCCTGCTAGTAGATGGTGCTTGCTCCTTACAGACATACAACTATCTCACAGCCTAATTAGTCCCTTTGCTAGCAATTCAGTGCATACGGGTTTGTAAAACAATGACCTCCTGTAACACCTTTTCACTTCTAAACTGTGAGCCTTTCCCCAAGAATATTCTTGCATGGATAACGCAATTCTTCAAATGCCTTATCAGCCAGAGCCTCACTGAGAAATGCAATCTCCCTCAGGCAATCCTGGTTTTTTCTACACCGTTTCATCCAGAAATGTGAGGAAAAGCAATGATGGAGAATGAGAGGTCAACTTAAGAGCCCTTTTCAGCAATGGGGACCTATTTGCTGTTGGCTGACATGATGCTCTCTGCCTGTCCTGCAGCAAGACCTGGAAGGGTTTGCAGTTCCCCCAGCCCTCGCTCAGTCTCAGCCGGCCCCCGCGCCCCGTCTGCAGCGTCATCCCCTCCTCACATCCTCCGTGCGATGTCTCTCGAGAAAGAAAGCTACACGAGGCACTAAATGACTGGCATGGATGAGATATGACTGCTGATTCCAAGCAAGCCATTTCACTTCACTCTTCCCAAAGGGAAAATGCTGCTAAAATCAATCTGTTTCCTCAAAAGGCTTCGATCTTCACAGAACTCCATTTTCCAGTGAAAAAAAGCATTAATTTCCAGCAGATCCCTAGCACAGCTCTGCCTGGGCATTCACAGTCTCCTCTGTGCTCCGACTGGAAGGGCTAATACACATCTCTTGTCCTTTCCAAGGACTGAACGTTCTCAAATTTCTCTGCGGTGCCATTTTGTGATTAATATTACGGGTAGCACTAGGTAAGGGGTGATTTACATGCCAAGCTCAATAGCAGATTTAATAAAATCCTCTGTGCTTTCTCCCTGGAGAACCTGGGGTGTGATTTTATTGGCCTGTTGGGTTGCTGGCTGCCTTTTACATACACCTCTTATACACATGTAAAATGGATTATATGTATCACTATATATACATACAAATATATGTATACATGCACATTTTTGTATGTATGGATACACGTACAACTCATACACAGATTTTACTTAGGGAAACTGTTTGGCATAATTATGTCTTCCTGTTTCTTTACAACTGAGTGGGCAGCAAGTCTTGAAGCGATTTTGCCTAGATTCACACACATAAATGTGAATTTCAAAGCAGTAAGCTCAGACCTACTTCTTTATTTGGTTTGTTTTCTTAATTTCTTCGAAAATTTCTTTTCCAAAGCATGCCAGTTGGCCAAATCAAGAACAAACTGAACTGAAGTTACCGGGTGACTTGAAAACCAAAGAGCCAAAGGAAAAGGCAGGTAAGTTCAGTTCATGTGCCACTTGCAACCGGCTCAGCTCTTTGCTCTCCCGCTTTCCCATCACCTCCCACTCACGGTGCATCACCTGCTGACTGCTACCCCCCTCTGCTCTTGCTCGAGCCGTCACCGTCTCACCGCTGCGTGGGTTGCGGCTCTGCAAGGGGGCAGATGGAAGGGGAGTTTTGGGTGGCTCCTCATCCCGGGCCGGGTGCTTGGGTGGAGGTACCTATTGCAAGAAACTGAGGCACCTGGGCCTGTGCTGAAATCTGCACGGGAGCCTGGACCCAACCAGGAGCAATCACCAGCACCTGGAAGCTAGATGCAAGCCTTGCAGCTGTTGCTCCCTGCAGACAGTGCAATGGAAGAGGAGCTCCAGAGTCCCCAGGCCTCCTCCCATTGCAGTAGGAGGCTTCTCCACTTTCACTGCTCCTTGTTCTTCTCATGGAAGTCCAAGCTCTGACAATTCCTCTCCTTTTGGATTCTTTTTTTTTTGTGTGTATCTAAGACTCTGCTCTCCTTGGTCTGCTGTGTCCTTTGCTCTGCAGTGCTTAGTTCAGCCTCCCTGAAGGGATGCTTGCACTCGTGAAAGCAAAGAGAAGGGACGGTCTCCACTTTTGTTCCCAGGACCCAATCCTGTGCCTTTCATTTGCCCACTGGTTTGAATCTGGGACCCTTCTGGTATGGCAGCACTTGCCTGCAGGTGACATTACAAATAAATTTTAGCAGAAAAACAACCAAGCACACTGTTGTAACGTTGTTCTTCTTTTGCTGCATGGGGGGGGAAAAAAAATAAAGGTTGTAAATATTCCCTGGCTTTCAGCGAGCGGGAAACAGACTGTCCCCACCTGATGGGCTGTGCTGAGTGTGTCAGTTCCTGGCTCGTTTCAAACTCAGCAGCCACTTCGTAAGGGCTTGGGTAGTTGAACTGGCTGGCACCCCTGCAGCAGCAGAGCCGTGCGAGCCTCACCTCCCGGTGGCAGGGCATGGTCCAGAAGCAGCTGGTGGGTCAGCCTGCTGTGGGAGACGTTACTCGGACCACAGCTGCAAACCGCCGCCTCTGAAGAGGAGTGGGTTGGACTCTACCAGGGGCAGCTTTGGTGATTTATCTCTGCAGAGCTGTGCAGGATCAGGAGGAACCTTGCCAGAAGGCCCCTACCCAGTTCTGGGCCAGCTTCCAGGAGAAGACATCTCTGAGGGGAACACAGGCCTCCACTGCCCTGCAGCACTGGGGAGCGCTGGTCACTGAAGGGGTCACGCAACACTTCATTTCTATAGGAATTTTCCTTAAACAATTCTGTAAAGAAGTGATTTGCTCATGCAAGTTTGGACAACGTGTTAGAAAAGCAGATGTCATCTTGTCTGGAAACTCTTGTGAGCAGAGCAAATAAGGGTAATTAGAAGTGATGGGGCAACACAGACAGACTCACCATTTCGCTGAAGACGCAGCCTCAGAAAGAAACTGGGGGAGAGCAAACTGCTCTTGTACATCTCGGGCGGCTTGTGCTATCCACCTAAGCAAAGCCCATCCCCTCGGAAGTGAGTCTTCCCTAACTGCGATCCATCAGCACCTGCCTAGATATTCCTCCTTTCTATATCAAAACATGATTTGATTAAAAAAAACAAACTATACCAAAAGCCAACATCTCTCCCCTTGCAATCTTCCCTGCGTTGGGATGTTTTGCTGCACAATCTACCGAAGAAGTTTCAGGGCAGAGCGCTGCTCCTGATGCTGCAGTGGAGCGTGGCAGCACCTCTCTCACCCACGGACACCAGGCACACCTCTGTGTTTGGCAAACAGCAAGCCTTCCAGCTCCAGTGGCTTGTTTTGTTACTTGTCATGGCATATCAGTGTGGGTTTTGTCTCGGCCTTCTCTGCATTTTACGCTCCAGGTCCCAAAGGTTGCTCCTCTGTAGAAGGACATTTGCCAAAGTCTGAGCAACTGGGACTGCAGGATGAAAGCTACCGATAATCTAATTTAATTCCTCCGAAGGCAAATCTTCAAAGAGTTAGGATCCACAGGTCCTAAGTAACTAGTAAAACAAAGCGATGAAAAGTCCAAGGGGAGGATACTTGGCCAAGTTCTAGTATTGGTTATACGGTATAAATCCAAAATAAGTCCACAGACTTTGTTCTCCATGTAATTAAATCCACATACCTGAAACAATTTAGGACCTTTTTTTTTTTAAAGCTTTTTTCTACATGGACAAAATGACTTGCAGTCATTTGGACCTGATTCTGCTTTTACAGAGCCTGGTGTATATGATGAGCAAAAGCATGCAGTTGTGCTAGAGTCAAGACCTCTGTGTTAAAAAAATCAAGTATTAGATCCATTTCTTATACAGACATGATGCCTTCAGAGCAGTTTCAGAGAGATACCTGATTCAGGAGACAGGAGACAGATAAAAGAATAGATTTTTCTCAATTTGGAATAAAATTGCATTAAAAACTATTTCTTCTTCTCTGGCTGTGGTGAAATTTTGTGCCAGAGGTGGGAAAAAAACCAACCACCTACCAGGGACTAGCATGCCCATCTTGCACAGTACTTGCTTCTCTGGTGGTCTGGGTCCTGACTTTACAGACCAAGAAGGACTAGAGGTCATGGGTGTACTGTACACATCCGAACATGGACTCCTTCCCCAGACCCACAGAAAACCAGAAATGGTTTCTGTTATTTTTTGCCTGTATATGCTCTTCCTTATTGTTAACGTGGACAAGACTTGGAATCTGAGATTTTGCCATTTTTCCTCTGATTAACATCTCTCCACTCTTTCAGTTCACCCACACTGAGACCCCAAATATTGTGCTGGTAGGAGAACATCACACCTTTCCCCTACTCCTCTGGCTCTCCTACCTTTTTTCTGCTGATGTTGAGGCAGTGCTCTGCACCCTGCACAGCTGCTAAAATAACAAAAAAAAAAAAAGAAAGAAACAAGCTGCAGAGGTTTAATATGAAACAGGCAGCATGACCAAAAATACCACATTTATAGATTCATATCTTGAGTCTAATTCAAATCCATTGCAGAACAGCCCCCAAAGGGAAATGTACATGAAAGACTCGTCCAGGTTGGCTGCCGCACATACTGCTTTCCACGGTTTTCAGGCACTGATGTTGCCACACCATCGTTGTTGGGCACCCTCATACCTTCCCCTTCTCACCACCAAGGCTCCCTGCTGCTAGGGACAGACCCCAGCAGCACTGCAGGGACTCACCCTCAGCGCTTTGGTATGGCTGGATGGAAAAATTGGTCTTCTGTTCCTCTTAAGTTCCTCCCTCCCAAACCATGGTCTTGAGAGACTGCTAGAACTGGTCAAAAAAAGAAATCTCTTTTTTCCTGAGAACTGCTGATGTTTTGCCATTTGTTTCCATTACTAATTGGCTCAGGGGAAGTCAGAATATCATAACTTCTTGCAGGAAGACTATTTCCACAAAAATTATTTGTTTTAGGAATATATTTAATTTCAAAAAGATAAGAACATGTACTTTTGATGTTGCTCTGCTGTATTACATTATTAGATCATATTTGAAATGGTGAAGTCAAAACAAGTCATTTTACCTTATCAGAACTACAGGTCTCAACATTATGAAAATGAAACAATTGAGCCGTATTGAGAGAGACTGAAAAAAGTCACCTCAGAGCGTTTGGACTTTCCCACTAAAGTTTAACCAGCATGGCCATGTTCCCACTGAATGTTTGGATTCCAAGAAAATCAGCCTGACAAAAAAAAAGTATCCAGATCTGTTTGCTAGAGAGCAGGCAAGAATAATCCTCCCTCTCCTCTTTCTGCTGCCTGCCCTCACGTGGGATGGTGGGATTGCTGTTTGGGATGAGCCTGTGCAGATCCCACCTGCACACACAGGTGCCATGGGGCAGAGGTGGAGGAGTGGGATGGGTCCCAGGAGTGATTTCTTCATGTGGAGTGTGCACTTCATATGAAGGTTGGGAAGCCCTCCAAGGGGAAGGAGGTGCTTGAGAGCAACAGAGGAAGAAGTAATGTTGGCAGGACTTGGGATTGTTTATCTGCTGATCAATACCCGAGGATGATTCCTCAGAGAAGTCCAATAAACTGAAAAGTCGCAAATAAAATAGTGAATAGCAGCTAAGTGATAACTTGCCAGAAAATTTAGAGGTGATTGAGAATTTTCTGCCAGAGTATTTATGCAATTAGAAATAGTTTTCACGAAATTGAAGATTTTCAGGGGAAGTTTGGAGAAATTTTTGTGCACTGTCAGGGGCAAAAATCATAATGGAAAGATTTCAGATTAAATCAACCCTGCTGAGTGCCTGTCCAAGCTCCTATATTGCTCATGCTCTCACTACCCTTTATGAGCTAGGTGCTGTGGAGAAACCCCATGAAGCAGGTGTGGCTGACATGTTCCAGTAAGTCACAGATGGGCCACAACAGCAATGCAGCATAGGAGATGTAGTCCAGCCTGGGAAACCCAGGATGGGGTGGACTGCTGGAACTACAACTCCTATGAGTCACTACGACACGTAGGCAGATCCAACTCTCTGTCAATTTGAGCAGAACAAACGATTTTGTCATTTCCTGACTGAATTATTTCCAAACTATCCATTCCATTAGAAAACATGACATTCAGACTTTTTCTGTCCTGCTTTGGAATAAAACTAGATGTCGGAGTATTAGGAATCTCCCTCTTTCTATTGGATGAAAGTCTATTTTCAAGCAGCTCTGGGTGCTGGGCAGAGGAGCGTCTGCGTACGGCATGTGAGCCACCCACTTCCAGCCTGATGCCCTGCTGCGTGTGCCCCTCTCTGGCAGTCCTTGTCACGGAGCGACGATCCCTTCGTGGCTTTCAGAGAGAGACAGAAATGGAGGGGAAACGTCGTGCCATTTGCTTCTGTGCTCTGTGAGGGTTTTCTGAAGAGCGTCCAGAATGCTCATTGCAATCAACTACCCTTTATTCATCGACGTTAAGGGAAACCAGGCATGTGAGATATTCATGTCACGAGCATCATGTGGCTTTTTTGCCTTCTCTTCCAAGGCAGCCAGACTGCTGAAGGCCAGATGGCACTCTGAGATACACTGCTGTAAATCACAAGCATTTCACCAGCCCCACAGTGCAGAGCGAGCAGAATCAGGCCCTCCCACCCAAGACACGGTATTGCTGGGGACGTAGCTGGGGACTTCCATTTGTTTGCAATTAGGTGCTGGCACTGGGAGAGCCCTGAAGTCACCACCGTCTCTGGGCAACGGATAAAGCTTTTGTTTTTGCGCAGACAAAAGGCAGAGCGGGCCAAACCAACTCGGAGTGTATGAGCACTGGGAAACTTGATGAAAGGCAATAAAGAATACCCAAAGTCAGCAACAAATAATATGGCAGCAGGAAAGAGAAATCTTAAAGCAGTTAAAAGTGAGGAAGGAGGGAGGGGAGGGGGAGGGAGGGGAGGAGGAGCCAGGATGGCTGGGTGCCCAAAAGAGTGATACACGGGGTGAGTGCTGCTGAGACCCACATGGGAACAGGCCACGTGGGAGCTGTGCAGAGCGAGCTGCACAGCTCAGACCTACTCATCTCCTTCCTGCAGAGCATCCCTCTCCAGGCTTTATCTCTTGTAACTGAATGACTGGGAAGCCTTGCTTCTCCTTGTCACTTCTCCATTATCTTTTTACATTACTCCACCCCTCCAAGGAACTGAAATACTTTCTGTTAACCAAATCTTGCATATGGTGAAAGAGGTGAATATGAAATTAGATGATCTGTACTGCTTTACTTGCTTGACAAGCCATCCCGCGTCTGGTGTGATGCTTCTCCAACACCCAGCGAAGAGATAGAGACCTGCATTCCTTGCAACATGTATGTTCGATTAAGAGCCCAGCAGAGCAGATCTTCGACCATGAAATCTATCAGGTAGGGACTGTCTTTATCATTCCGTGTTTATGCAACTCCTGCACAGTGGGCCTTGTCCCAGTTATAATGGAGAGAGAGAAAATCAGGCTGGGAGATGGGATACAAGAGTAGGGGAGTGCAGGCTTGTACAATAGATACATTCTGGAAATGCCCCTGGAACCCACCCCCTTTCTTGGCAAGACTAGATGGCTGCTCTGGGGATCCCAAGGGGCAGGGAAGGGTACCGATCCCTCAGTAACAAGGCTGGGTATATTGCTTAGCAGGCAATAAGGCAAGTGGGAGAAACACAGGGACAACCAGGCTGAGAAAAGAACTGAAAGCTTAGTTTATTTTGAATGTGGACACTTAGCACAGTGATAGTCATCCAGCTGCTTTTGCGGCTGTAGATCTGGCGTACAGGGTTTGATTCCTGTGTGCATTCATACTGTTTATGTTTTGAAGAAAAAAGTATTTCCTCTCTTTTTTCTCCTTCTTTTCCAAATATTCTGTGCAGAACTGTTTTACTAGTACTCTGCCCTGTGGGAAGGCTCTAATTTAGAAAACATGGGCCAGGCTATGCAATGGGGCTTGGCATTTGCTCACGTAAGTAGTCTTCCCTTTGCGTAGGAATTGTGCAGTGTAGTCTGGAAGTATTTTAAGTGTCTCTCTGGTGCTCAGAGGCAAACAGATAGCATGTGCTAGATATTAAGCTTATATTGGGTTTATGCATTGCTGTGGTACTGTGTATGGAAGGACTTGGCGATCTGGCAATTTGAACAACGTCCAGAGAGTCCTTTCTTCAGATTTGCTGTTTTCACAGGCAACGTACAAATGTGTTTCACCACAGCCAAAAGCTTCTTCCAGGCACTGCAATAAATCACATGGCATGCTAGGCAGCTGGAAGTGATTGCAGATCTTTGGGGTGGAAGAATCACACATGTTTCTGAGGTTTCAGTCAGCTACAGCAGCATTTCAAACCTCTGTCCTTCTGTTCGTAGGTTGTGTTCAGAGTTCAGCCCTCTGCTCGCTGGCAGTGGGGAGGAAGCAGTAACAGGTCACCGTTCTCCCTCGGCAGCTACCACGAGGAATGGCCGGCTGTAGAGGGAGGTGCTGGAAGGCGTGTGAGCTGAGGACACGCTGATGTGCCAAAGGGTGGTGTTGTGGCAGGCAAGGGAAGACAGATCAAACTTCACAGATGGGAATGAGCCCAAGAGCATAAGCCAAAGAGCTCCGCAGAAGCGATCTGGCAGCTCGTCTCCAAAAGGACCCTGGATCCTGCTCTGATACAGTGGCTGCAAAGGACAGAAAGGAAATGTCCTACCGCCTCTTTCAGAGACTGCAAGCAGACCGCTGGCCCTAGCCAGAGAGCACCGACAAGGATGAGGGAGCAGGAAGGTGCTGATGACTGGCAGAAAGCGACAGACAGCTTTAAATCACCAAGACTTGTCACTTGAGCTGTGGCAGCTGGGGTTGAGAGGAAAGAGGAGGTCCTCAAAGAACCAGAGAAGAGAATGAAGGACAAATGAGGGTGAGGGGCAAAGAGGGACAAAAGAAGAAACTCAGGGAGTTCCTACAAGAAAACATCACCAGCGTGCGCACTCCTGCTGGAGGGGAGCTATGCGTGCAGACCTCCCTCCCGGAGCCAAGGGTATGCATGGACCAGGGATGGGGCTGCAGCCTTCTCTCGCTGCCATGCCTCTGCCCCTCCAGCTGGAGGGCAACCTTTGTGACCAGAAACAGAGGTCTTTTACCCCAAGTCTGTCTCCTGTTGTAACAGCAGGAGCCATCCTCAGCCTCGGTCCCAGCGGAGCTGGGATTGCTGATCATGTACTGGTGCTGTCAATCACAGCCTGGCTGAGGAGTGCTCCCTTGGAACCGGGGCTTTCTGCATATGGACTTCAGAGGCCAGAGCAATCGTTAGCTCACCTTGTCTGACCCTATCGGTAACGGGGGCAACAGACCTTCTCCCTGTGTCCCCCAAGAGCCCAGTGAGCTGTATGTGGCTAACGCCACAGTTCAGTCCCGCTCTGAAGACATAGGAAGGATCAGGGCTTTTCCTCCCCCTCTTAGGGAACACGTTCCAAAGGCTAATCAGTTCCACACTTAGAAATGTGTTTTCAGTTTGAATTTCTCTGGCTTCAGCTTCTAGACCTTGTTTGCTTTTTGTTTTTTCATTTGCCTTTTCTAGTCTCAAAGCTACACATTTGTTTTGTCTGAGGGACTCTTGGGATAACTTGAGAGCAATTAGCATTATAGAACAGGGAGATGCTCACCAGAAGCTAGGACTGACCCTCGTCATGTAGCATCACAGCAGCTCCTGGGTAACATCCTCAGTGGTTAACTTCCTCAGCAGTAACATCCCCAGCTGGTCCCAAGAAGCAGGGGCATTTCCCATGGTGTCTTCTGACCTATACCATACCAGGGCCTAATAAACCCAGCCCGTAATCAGTGTCAGGATGGCTGAGGCCATGAATGCAGCTGATGTCCTTCAGCTTGCTAATATTGGAAAGCTGCCTATGAAGACAGCCAGATGTGCTAATAAGGTGGGTTCACCACTAATTCCAAGGCAGGTTGCGGATACATTGCTATGAGCCTTTGCTGAGGAAGTAAGAACCGAAACTTTCACAATCAATAGAAAAAGAATTGGTGAAAGGCACAGCAAAGTGCTACATAGGACATGGGGCCTTTCCTTACTATTAATGTGTAATGTTGTAGCTAATTACTCCCAGTGCATTTCCTAGTGGCCTGGGAATCTCTCACTGACCGTCTGCACTCACAACTACCTGCCCAGATTTTCATAATCTCTTACTAAATCATCACTGGATTTGCAAAGGGGTCACCAGTCATCTGAATTGCCTTTTTCCATTTTTTGTATGTCTTTTGCCTTGCATCAATTTGGCCAAGAAATATTTATTGAATACGAAACTCAGTAAGGCTTAAGCACTGTTTCACTGTTATGAGATATTAAATTATCCGTAACCTTTGCTCCAGCCAGAGCTGTACATGGAGCTGGGATTCACCTGTGTTGCTGCAGTGGACGAACAGAGGGCTGGCATGTTGGAGCAGGGCAGCTGTGGAGGGAGCAGGGTGATCTGAGGGAAGAGTTTCCCCTGCCATGGGAACCTGGAGATGGGGGAAGGCACTGACAAAAGGCAGTTTTCAACTCATGCTTTTGAAATTCACAGTAAATTCCCTACGACATCATCCACATTAGGATTATACCTCCAGGATCTCAGACCAGTCCTGCAAGACTCTAAAGCCATTCCCCACCTCCAAGCTGAAGGTTGACCCTGCTGTGTCCTGGGAAAACCAGCCCCAAGGAGAGTGTTGTTCACAACATCTGCTCTTTTGGCAAATGCATCTCCTGACACCCCTCAGGCTCTTCTGAGAAACCCTCATCCCTTCCCCAGTACAGGCAATGATGGCATCCCTGTTGCTGGAGCAAAATCGGCTCACCGTTTTCAGTTCCATCGAAGTCAACCTACTGCAGGACACAAGTTGGGGGGAAAAAAAAATAAATTAAAAATAAGGAGTTTGGGTTTGTTTAAAGAGGAAGTGGTTAAACCTTTACTTTTGAAGATGGCACATTTCAATCTGCTGGGCTGCTGCTCCCTGCCAAACCCCATGGGCACTTTGCCTTAGGTTCCCTGCAGAGAGTCTTAGTCCAAGGGTCTACATGGAAGCATCCTTGAAACTGAACACTTAAACTACATCCAAATGTTTTTCCTGATGGGAAGCTGCTAACTGTTTGTATGTGAGGAAGAAGAAATTAGAAGCAAGTAATCATTTAATTTAGATAGACATTTTTATTAAGAAAATTTTAAGTGCATACACATTAATGGGAGAAATTACAACAGTATAAAAGTGTTTATTTTCAAAGTATTCTATGAAAGGAGTAATTTCAAAAGCATAATATAACTCCTCCATAAAAGCTGCCTTACAGGAGCACAGATACAAAACCCTTTTCACATTATTTGGGAACATATTTCTTTAGACTTTACTTAACAAAAATATAAAGTACAGTATTTACCACATTCTGACAACACTGAGTTCTTAAGGAGTGGAAGATGGGAGGTTCATGCAGCCCTTTCATGATGATAAATGTTTTCTTCTCTGTGGCCACCGGAGCTTCAAATTTGAAGACAAGGCTTGTCTTGGTGGGAATTTGGTAAAGAAAAAAATTCAGATTTTAGGTGATGATTTCTCAGAAACCCCATGTTACTATAAATCACATCACTCAAAACAAGTTGTCAGAGAAAAGAAGGACCCTCTAGATGCTAACAAAGGGAAAACAGCAACAAAAACTTCTATAGGAACTGCATTTTCAACAAAATGTGTATATTTAACTTGGAATACAGCCTTCATTGCAAAATGAACAATCACCTTTGCTCAAACACCTTAGTTAAAAACACATCAAAAAGTCACCCTTCATCCCTCCTCAGGCAGAATTCAGGTAAGATATTTATACATACAAGTGTAAAGCTAGTATAAATAAAAAATTGGCACAGCAATAAATACCATCTATTCTTCTTTAAAAAAAATAATCCAATCTCAGGATTCGACAGCTGCACTTTGAAAATACCACACGTGACGATTTCACATTTATGGAAGCTGCTTTTTCAGCACCAGTTCAGTGTCCTCTCTTTTCCCTCCTTCCTTTCACGTGTAGTCCCTACATCACGCCCATCTCCCCACGCTTCCTTTCCCTGATTCCATCTTTGGTCAACAGTTAAAGGCAGAAAGGAAAACCTAGCGTCCTCCCCAAGCGGGTTTCTGCTAGCGCGGCTTCTCAGCCTGCCAAGACCATGGTGTGCGCAGGAGGAAGAGCACGCGATGCACAGGGTAGTGCAGCAACTGGTTTCTCTAGCGTGAAGGGCAGGGCTGCTCCTCCCAATGCATCATGCAAATAATGTCAGGCAAAAAGCAAAGCTTCCTGCTCAAGATTGAATTTTGGTCTGAAGCAAGAGAAAGCTTTTATCAGGTTCTCACTTAGGTCTTCAGTTACTCCTGGCCAAGTCTGGGCCAACCTTGCATTCACTCTGGGCTCAACCTTGCCCCAGGCAAGGGAGGAATATGGTGCTGACTCCTGAGAGCTGCCCCATGCAGTGAGTGGTCTTAGCGACATGAATAGTGAATCGTCACCAGCGCAGCCGTGTCAGGGCCCAAGTCACAGCGTCTCAAGAAATGCCAGAGGCAGGCAGCCCACAAAGGCACCCAGACACCCACCACCTGGCTGTGAGTGTTCCCTATGCAGGGAGTCCCCTTCCTTCCTGCTGCTCAGGAGCAAATACCCTTCCTTTAGCACAGTCTACCCCTGCAACGCCCACTAGTTTGCCCCAGAAGAGAAGGCTGACAGGTGACCCCATTTCCTGCAGCATCTCCACTACCTGGCTATACTGTCCGGAGCTGGGATCCCAGGGTTTGGCCAGGGTGCTCCAGCACTGCCCATCTCAATGCTTCTGTCAAAGGAGTCTGTTTGCCCAGGCTGGCATGTGCCCAGAGACCTTTCCCTGCTGCTGTTGACCCCACATGCAGTCCCTGATAATGAGGACAGAGTGGTGGCAAGGCTGTATAGTCACTTCTACCCATCCCATCTGTTCACTGGAAAGCCAATGTTTTCCCTAGAAACAAAATCTTCATGGCCTCTGTCGTCATTAGGAAGGTATGCTGTTGAATCAAAAAAAGAGGATTATTTAATTCTTCATTTACTCCAATGGGAATTGATCAGACCTCAAGCTGTCCTTGGATGGGAAGCATGTGTGAAGAATGCACCTTCCTGGGTAAGTAGGACACGCTCCATGTCTGTGTCAGAACCAAGATCCTTCCACACTTTCCCCAAAGTCATTCTCGGCTTTGACACTCACTATGTTTGTCTCTGGCAAACCACTAGCAATTGCAGGTGCATGTGTGCGGACAGGAGATGGACCCTAGGATAGAAAGTACAGCCCAAGGAAGATACAAGAAACTCTAGTTTTCTCATAAAAGTTCGTTCTGTCTTTAGCCTTACAACATGTTCTGATCCTACTCACATTAAATTAACGCTCCAATTCTCATCAAGTACAGTGGTACCAGACCTTTCAACACAGAGACACAATATACTTAAAGCACCAGGTTGGTAATGATAACAACAGAAGGAATGTCAAAATCACACACATACATTTTAGGCACAGCAGTTGGTTTCTGCTTTAAAGCAAATGAGGTGATGTGGTCCCAGCTGAACACTCTCTGTAATACCACTGTTTTGCAGAGAGGAAAATACTTACAAGATTTTTACCTGAATCCACATGGAAATAAGGTAGTCCCTGGCTAGCCAAAGTGCCTTTTTGACAATAAAGATGCCTGCCATGAAAAGGAGTACTTAGCGAAACACCCCTCTCAGCGTTCCCAATACAGGCTGCAGGGAAGAGGGAAGATTCCTTTTGAAGCAATGCATTCAAAAAAACCCCAGTCTTAAAACTTTTTTTGTTTACAATACACACACAGATACATACAAACACAAGCACTGCGCTGCACAAACGCGCTTCCCCCCGGATCCTAGTGCACAGCATAACATGGTTGTTGCAGGACTGCGGGTGTCATAGCAAAGGTATTGCGCATACAGGTAGGAATCGGGAGACAGAAATCTCTGGCTGAGAGAGGGGATTGCTGCAGGAGGCGGTACCTGTCCCCGGTGTACTTGGCAAAGGAAACTGCAGAGGCTATCCTGTTCACCAGCAAGCAGGGCCATGACCACTAGGGAACGGTGAGTGCTGGCCTTCATTTCCACACCCAAGAAACACCACTCCTTCCACAAACTGGGCAGACCCTCTCTTGTGCCAGGCATCTCTTTTCTCCAAAGATACGGGCAGACATCCTCTTTTAGGTATCTCTGGAGCAATCAAAGATGTTACTGCCCTCAGATACGTGTGACTGTTCAGTAGCCAAGGCTTACAGCATCATTGGTGAAGGGTCACGTGAATGCATCTCCACCTACTTCAGTGCAAAGCCAATCAGGCAACATGAAGCCACCTCCTGTGGATGGGTGGGAAGAGACACCTGGTGTGTGGCAGCGTATCTGACTCCTCCAGCAACTTGCAACATGATCGTGTGGTTATACCTTTAACAATCCATTCCTTTTTGTACTAAAATCTGTCATCAGAAACACAGGAACATAGGAAATGCCAGGTAACATCAGAGCAGTGTTGTGGCTCCTAACACACACAACTACTACAAACCAAGTACTAGCACCTTGCAATACCAGATGTGCATTGACCCAGCTGCTCTTAGCTGTGACCAAGGTCTCTGATCTTCAGAGGAGGGCTTTAGCCCTGTAGTCCTGAGTTTAATACCTATAAATGCCACCCATGATAATACTGTCCACTTTCATCAACATCTGATGCTTTTTAGCCTTCCTATGTTCTTGGCCTCGGTGACTTCTGGAGGCAAGGAATTCCTCCACTACTTACACAACATCATTGCACGGTACAGTTCATGTCCTTCTAGGTTTAAAACTCCAGGAGACTTGCATGAACCAGAAGAAAGTTAAATAAAGCAGGACCTCTACATAGCAAAGGAAATAAAATATTATATAATAACACAGGGTTAGTTTAAATTCATATCTGCCCTCAGTGCTAGGTAATAAACCAACCTGTATAAAAACGTATTTTTCTCAAATAGTTACATCTTACTATATAAAAATAGCACTGTGAAAGCAAGCCATTTGTGAAAAAAGAAACAAAACAAACAAACAAACCAAAAAACCTCCAAACAAAAAAAAAACACCTTTGAAAATGCATGAAGCGTTGCTTTTGTGCTGCATGATAACAGTGAAATGTATTCATTCCCTAATACTGGTTATCTGCTCTCTGGGTCCTACAGTAAGAAATCCTGTAGACGGCTTACAATGCTTGCCTCTTACATCTTGAACCTCCTGTTGATGAAGAAGAGAGTGAAACACTATTAAGGTTTATTTCAGTTGCAAAAGCTTTGATATCAGGCCTAGTCAAACAGCAAATCTGTGTCTGGACTAACACAAAGGCATTTCTTTTGCAGCCCCTCCAACCAGTATTTGCCAAACATTTTAGGGGAAGTTCTCCACAAGGAGCTACTGGGACCCAGCAGGGCAAACCCAGCAATGGGAGTTATTTTGGGCAGGTTGTGCTCATCGCAGTTAGTAGGGTGTTCAGAGCTACCATAGGAGGAAGGCTGGCTAGGAAGCTTATTCTGGACTTGAAAGCCAGAGCAGAGAATTATCGGTGGGCAAAGAGACTCGGCAAAAAAAAAAAACCAGCAGGGAAAGGAGGGATTAATCATTTGGAAGGAGATCCAGTACTGGAACAAGTGGCACTGGGAATGCCTCCTTTACCTGCCCCTACCCCATGTCCCTGCTGTTGATCATGGACTGCAGCTCCACAGAGTGCCAGGTCTCTGCGTGGATGGAGGAACACAGAGGACAGCCCATGCTCTGCTCTTGTTGGTGTTCAGCTCCCACCATGGGGTGGCTGGAGAGCAGAGGCTCCCAGGTGTGCTACCCAGCCATGAACCATCCTCATGGCCTCCCTGCTCTGGGACCTCACCTGCTGTGAGCAGCTGGGCAGCACATCACAGCCTGTGGTGACCAGGTGCCCAGTGAAGGTGGGGTGACAGGGTGCTGCACAGTGAATGTGTGAGGCATTAAGTGCAGAGGTAAGGAGCTCAGGGTGGGAGGCAGACAAATCGAGTCTCTCATGCTCGGTGTGAGCATGGTACCCAGAAGGAATGGTGGGTTAGGCATCACAGCAAAGTGCAAGGGTATTGTGTGCAGGGTTCACTCAGAACAAGGAGCCAGTCTGTGCTGGTGGCCTCCGGGTTTTGTCTGAAGTGATCCCTACTCCTGCTCCAGGCTGATCAGCCTTTTGCAATCTAGAAGAGGTCACTAAGGCTGAGTTACAAGTGTCAGAGGGTAAACACCAGGTATTCAAAAACCCTGATGGCCCAGAATGTCTTGTCTAGCCTACAGGATTAGAACAAACATCCTTTTCAATGCCTGCTGGACAAGTAAGACTGCGTGACCATAGCCAGACAGTTGTGGCTACTATCAGTGAAGGTAGCCTCAGAAAACTCATCCAGGCATAAAGAAGATGACTAAGCCATGAGCAAAATTATGCTCTTTGCAGAAATCTTTTCCAATAACCCACACCAGCAACCTACTTTTTTGGTGCAGAAGGGCAGGACACACCACTCTGATGGGAGAAAAACAACTGGGACATCCAGAGCACTGGCATATGGAACGCCGTTCTCTGGAACTTGCGAAGCATCTCCCATAGGAGAGGTGTCAACCAGTCACCACTGCACCAAATCATGTTTTCACCACCCAGTATTGCATTTGTCATTAAGAAAAAGCCAGTGACAAATTCACCGCTGTTATTTATAGTTTAACTCTGTCAGTTTGGTATTGGAGGAATACAGTCAGCTAAAAGACATAGGGCTTCCAAACCTTTACCCTGCTTTTGACTTTGGCTTTGCTTCAGGGATTTTGGCCTTTTTGGGTGTCCATTTTCCCACCTGTAAAATGGGAAAATTTTCCCACCTCTGCTGTAACTGAACTTTCCCCCTGTTTTAAGAGTTTTATCTATACAATATCCCTTTGCAGGGAGGGTACGGATGTTAAGATCAACAAATATGGGGAGAAATGGAGGTCTGTATAGGCTAATGTATTTGCCCAAAAGGGCAATGTCGCATAGGATGGTCAGTGGAAGAGCAGGGACTTGAACCTGAGGTATCCCAGCTCAGAAACTAATGCCTCCTACCATTCTTTCTCCCTGGAGACTTTAGTGGTGTTGCACGGGAAGGGCAGAGTGGGCCCCGTTTCTTCTGTTGCTTTTTTTTATGAGTGCGATGACGTGGTCTAAATTAAAAGAAAAATACAAAAAGACTGCCATAAATTATCCACATACAAAGGAAAGGCCTTATTCACATTTATCCTACGGTCCCTTCACATCTCGCTGGCAGGGTGCAAATGAAGATAACATCCCCTTTCACACACCCTCTGCCTCAGAGAACACTAGGCAAATGAAAGTGCCCTGGTGACAGGACTTACGCAAATTCTGAGCCCAGAACAACTCTTTTCCCCAAAACACTGAAGCCTCCCCAAATGCCTTCCAGAACTCATCAGCCAGGAGCCTCACCATCCACACGGTACCCCCTGAGGTACAATGAAAGCAGAGCGGGGCTGGATTTCTGGCTTCCCACCCAGCATTCCCACGGACATCAACAAGAATCGGTGGCTACTCCAGGGGATTTGTGGGCATTTGTTGCCTTAAAACAAGGCTGTAAAGATAATCACCTACATTGTCCCCCACCTGGGCGAAAGTGTGGGGCACTCACCCAGCACACACTTGGTGGAGTACCAGGAGTTAGTTGTTTTGGCATCTTGTACTTCAGCCCTTATTTACAAATGGGGTCAGAAATTAGGAAGAGCTTCCACACCGGGGTTTACAAGCACTGTGGAAGAAGGGAGCAGCAGGTCTTGGCTCCCATCACAGCCAGCCCCTAGAAGCTGAGAGTTTCCTTTCCTTTATCCCAGTGGGCTCAAGGAAAAGGTTTTTCCTATTTGACTTTGTAATCTTCTCCATATCCATCAGCTCTCTCATCTGTGCCAGCAGTAGCAGCTGAGCTTAATGGCCTCCAGCATCTCGGACTAGGGGAAGTTCTGATGTGGGTCTATACTAATGTGACCACGGACGAGCAAGGATAATTCCCCTGTCTCTGTTTATTTTGGGCTCTGTTAACTCTGCAAGGGGCTGATTTAGCATATCCTTGTGTGAAAGGAGAAGGGAAAGGTAGTCAAGTAAATGATGATTGGGACTGCCTGGAAGTGATAAAGGATTTGTTAGCTATTTCAAGACAGGACTGATTTGCCCCTTGTCTATAAAATGGATGAATGTTGAATGATGTTGGCCACAGCAGTTGCACGATGATTTTTAAAGCCAGTTAAGGAATTTGGATTCCTGACAGCCTGGATGTATTTTACTGATGTCTCATAAGTGTGTATATTACATGGAGAGGTGATGAATATAAAGCAACAATAACAGCTAAGCAGAATTAGTGAGCAAAATAATTCCCTGCTAAAAACCATCTCTGGTTTCACGATCAACTGTGTTGGACTACTATATTCTATGAACTTTTCCTTGCCCTTAGCTGCAGATTATAACACAGAAGATACTCTCGTACTGAAGCACTGTAATAGATTAAGAAGTCTTGACACTTTGGATTTTACTTAAGCAATTACAAGAGCCCTTTCTACAAAACGTATTGATTTTATTCCAGAAAAATAAATTCCCATGTACAATTGGGTTTTCATAACATGAAACAATTAGCCATTTTATTGCTAGTGCATATAGGGTAATGTCACATTTCATACAATTTCAGTACAAGTGAAAAAATATATGGCTGATTGAAATTGATAGCTACATTAACATTTATAGATCTATATAGATTTATTTTACAAGCTGTTAGTAGTTTAGAGGGATATCGGTGTTTTAAACTACCAACATTCATATGGCTCCAATTCAAATATATGAATTGTTTGATGCGCTATAAATATATTCCAAAGTACATTTCATTGAAGAAGTCAAAGCTGTGCACTAAAATATATCAAAAACATGCCTTGTGAAAATGCTACAGACAGAGCTCTGACTGTCTGTGGAGCATGAAAATGCCACTGGTGCTAGCATTACTAGTTGGAAAATTAAAATAATGCCATGATTACAGGATTAGGTGCTAGAGATATATGCTTTCTGTCATCTTATTTCATAGAGCTGGGACCAAATTATCTTCTGTTACTCAATGTAAACCAGGATGATATCCACCAAATGAGCAGAATTGCTTCTGGATTAGCATTAGGTAAACAAAACCCAGAATGTGGTTGGAGATCAGGCATGGGCTCACTGGTTTCAGTAGAGCTGGCCCCAGACCTTCCCCAGTGGAAGTGAGAGCAGAACATGTTCCAGCTGAGTTGTTCCCCTAAGTCAGGCAGGCAGGATCTCAGCACATAATCACATTTGCCCAGCCTTACAAATTTCTTAAGTGCCTCCTAAGTTTCAGGTCTTATGAACAGCACCAAGGGGTTCACAGGGGCTGACAGCAAACAGAAACTTAGGCAGGGGCTTAAGAATTTTCCAAAGTTGGAAAACAAAGTAGCCTAGGCCTCTAGGAAGGTCAGCATGGGCCCCATCCTGCTCCTAGGTTCAGTTCTGCCTAAATCCAAAGCCATCCTGGCAGCATTAACCTGGATTACCTCTGCAGAGAATTTGCCCAAAGGACAAGAGGACTGAGTGCTGGCAGCAAAGAAGGCACTGAGCATCAGATGAAATGGGAAGAGCTGTCAGGGCTGGAATCACAGTCAGTTTGTTAGCTGGCTTCTTTCCCTCCTCCTCCTCACTCTTGGCCCCAGTGCAGTCCCAAAAGGGCCACATGGAGGAATCTCTCTACCTCTGGTAGCATTTCTCCCCTTGCTTATTGTAAAAACACAGGGGAACAAAGACTTTTTTTTTTTCAAGTCTACCCCTTGTTTGACAGATGCCTTTGCAAAGCAAACAGTGGAGGCCATTCGCTACCTGTGCTGCCTCACATCTGCCCTGGGGCCATACCCTTCCCCACATTTCTCCAAGAAAGCGTTGCCTTTGCAAATGACTGGATTCCAGCCCTGCCTTTACCCTACAGATGCAGGGTGGGGGCAAGGTTACAGCGCAGTTACTGAGGGGTGGGAATGTGGTGACAAGGGTGGGAGGGATACTGAGTGCACAGGTGGGCTTGCTGGCCAAAATGCCGCTGCTGGATCAACCACAGCCCAGGGCCCTGGGCAAGCAAGGAGATGCTTTGTCCCATCTTCCATGCCAGGAAGGTTGGAACCCTCCCCTGCAACTCAGCACAGAAATGTTCTCTGTACTGCCCTTGCTCACTGTAAAATTGAACCGAGATAGGCTGGATCCACCTCAGGGAAGCCATGATCACCCGCTTTCAAGGGGAATAAAAATAGATTTTAAAAGACTGAATTTTCCAAATATGGTTGGTTTTCCCCTGGCCTTGTGGGAGAGCCTTATGCATGGAAAGGCGTCTCACCTTGGCTGATATTTATAGCACTCCACGCTGGCCAGCAGAGGAACAATTCTTAGCACCAAGACCCCCTAGGCCTCAGCTGCCTGTGCAAACAGACCCCACATGTGACATGGAGAAGGGGCTCCAAAGAAACTGGAACAATATAGACTTTGAAGTAATTGTAGTTTGGCTTGGGGAAGAGGGGGCATAAAGGAAGCATTTTCCTTGGGAGAACGGCTTTTTTAAAAAGAGGATGAGTTGGGGACCCCAGAACAGATTCATTAGGATAGATTTTGCCTCAAACCCTGGCAAAACTCTTAGTTGAACATTTAGGATATACTAGAAGCTGTTATTTTAATACAGACTAGGTCAACTCCAAACCCATCTTCAAAACAATATCTGATTCCACGAGTACTTTGTCCACATGGTAAAAGCCAGCCCTTAATGTTCTACCCTTTAATAACTCAGGATGTTAGCTGTTAAGTCCATTTGCCTCTTGCCTTACTTGTTTAAAGCTTTCTCCAGATATTCCTGGATCCACTTTAACTTGGGATCAATGCACACTTGCTTGCTGTTGCTCTTGAGCCTTGCACTGCCAAAGAAGAAAAGTCAAAGTGAGTCTGCTGTGTGATGCTCCTCAGTCCACACCTCCCCAGATGCCTCATTTTGCACACAGATTTGGAACTCCATTAAGGACAGCAGGGCCATGTCAGACTTCATTGGGTGTCAGTGCTGCTCTCAGCCCATGAAAAGGATGGGTTATCCCTGCCATCCTCAAGGCAGATATTATAAATATCCCTGGGTTCAAAGTACTGGTACAATTCATCTCTTCTGGTGTTGATTCGTGTGGTCTGTACTGGTACGCATATGGGGGTGAGACAGATACAAAATTTAAATTTAAGTTTTCCAACTCATACCTAGGCTGTTATGAGTTCTAAGAACAGATAAATTTCATTTGGAAATAATGGTATAGTAAATATAGGTCATTTTTGCAAGGAATTAATGAAGAACAGCTTTCAGATTCAACCCAAAATTGAAGTTTCACATGTTTTGAGGATGGACACCAAACCATACCTCTTTGATGTTCTGAAAGGGTCTGGTCACTCCTTAGCTTTTTGTTTTCTACAGGACTGAACAAACAGGTTGCAGGCAGGAAGACAAGTGGAAGCACCATAGTGCCAGAGGCCACTTTTCCCTCATGTATTCACTCAGCAATGGAAACAAAAGCAGAAACCTCCTGAGGGGTTTCTCCTGGATGTCCAAGTTGCACTTTCCAAACCAGACTGTTTAGCTAATTTGAACTCCCTGTGAATTTGGCATTTGGGCTATCTGCATCTTTCATACAGGAGAAGTACAAATAGCTTTTCACCCACATCAGCAGGTCTCACCCTCCAGGGATCCCAGGGCCTCCTGAGAGTGCTGTGATCTCCCACATTCCCCGAAGCACCCTGCCTCTGCCTCAGCTGCCCAGAAATTTCCTCTTAAACAGCCAGCCTGCCATGCAAAAGTGCCAAGAACAGCAGTTTCATGGAAATGCCCATAGGAATAAGTTCAGTACTTGTTTAAGCGTTTTGCTGGATGGAAGCCAAAATGTTCCCCACTTTATAAAATGAAATCTGCAGAATATAAAACTATGGTGTAAGAAGTTAACGGGTCAAAAAGGCTCCTTGATCTGAAGTTATGCAACAACACAGTTGTAACATAAACACATCGAAGATCCAGTCTTGCAAGCCCTGCGCCAATAAAGAGATGAATGGGCCTAATTCATATTTCCCCTACAGCAGTGCCAAGCAGGAGTATTTCCAGTGAAGCTATACCAAGAGAGAGTAAGAATGGATTTGCTGAAGTTAGCAACGCCTGGGAATTCTTGAGCTGGTCTCGCAGAGTACAGAACCAGAAGCACACATAACCAGCCTCTAGCCACATGCAATGCAGTTCCTCTCACCTCATAGTAAGACGTTGATTTTTTAGCCATTTATTTCTGAGCCTGTCAACCCCTGCTCCTTGTACAGACATGGCAGAGACTAGGCAATTGTATGGACTGTTAATCTGAACTGGTTTAGGTATCTACTTTAGGATACAATTGCATGCTAAAAATGCTTATTTCCCTGTACTGAAAAGCAGGGAATTTAGGGTGGGCTTTGTAGAAGTAGACAGAGTAGATTTCTGGATTTGGAGAGATGACTTCCCATAGAACCAAAGACAAAAGCCTGCTCTTAGGCTTTTTGTTCAGCTGCAATTCCCTTCAACCATAAAGGGGAATGCACTTGTGCAAAAAAATACAGGATCTTTCCTTGAAACTGTACGATTTCACTGAGATTCTCTATTCCTGAAAACAGTAGCTTTTAAGTTACTCACACCTTCACTGCATAATGCATATCCACTAAATTCAGAGTGTGGTTAAAACCATGAAGATGAGAAATCTGTGTTAGTTTTGATTCCACGTCAGCTTCTGTTTCAAAAAAGACCTAGTTTGAACTCATGATGTTTCATGGGCATTTGGAGGCAAGTTTTTAAGTACCTTACTTTTTAGAGTAACAAAAAGATGGTGAGCTACAGGTTCATGTGTTCTGTGTGCCACTAAATCACATTGCAAGCACACACATTTGAGTCAGAAATGGACAAGAACATGAGTTGTTTGTGTTTCTGCATTTCATGCTCTTACCTACCTCTAATGACTATGATCCCATGTTAATTAAGAGATAAACGTATACTCTAGCCTGTCTTAAACGCCTGTCATTTTCTTGAAACCACTCCAGAAAATTCCAAATCCTCTACAAAGCCTTAGCACTGGGACCCTTTTGACATCCACTGACAGTCCCAGAGCACAAACCCATACACTATTGCATTTTGGATGCTTGCCTCCAGAATTGTTTATAGGTAGAGATCAGAGTTAGTCACAGCTGGTTTTGCCATTTTTGCAAAAGGAAATTATTTCTCAGCTAGGCTTACATTTTTCTCGCTGTCCACCACCAAATCCTAAGGCAGAAGCACACATGAGAAAATGCGTATGAACTACCCAGAGTGGTTTAAAAAAGAAAAAAATCATGTGAATAAAAACTGGTTCATGAATTGATACATGCATTTCAATGTATCTGTACATTCCTAAGAAATCTCATGAAACCACATCAGTTTTCTGAGTGCAGAAATGTTTTGGATGACAAAGAAGGGACTCCTACAGAATTTAAGTTGCAACTGGAAGAGCTCAACATGGATGAAGACAGAACTAGTGATGGCACCACTGCACAGAAAACTTGTCTAGTCACTGAGACCCTCTTAGAGAGGTCAACAGAAGTTGATGGTAGTAGGGCTCCCTTGCAACGAAAAGATGAATGCTAATTTTTTTCTTCCGAAGATTTTGAATTTTGGGAGAGGAGGGATTGAGTCACCCCTGAACAAATGAACCAAAAAGACCTTCCTAAAAACACACACACAAAGCTACAACCCCATTTTTCCTGAAAACTAGTGTTTCTTTTTCAGCAAAAATGAAGAGGTTATTTTCCACTGGAACCCACCATCTCTGTTCTGCTGTGATCTGTGATTCACCTGAGCCAGTCACTGCCTGGCAAGCGTGTCCCTAGATCAGGCCAGCACGTGTTTAGGGCCTGTACCTCCTGTGGAGGCTACACAAAATCCAGGAATTACTTCTGCTTGTTTAGCTCCTCTCTGTGGAGAAGTGGAGCATTAGAAGACTCAGACCATGGTAAAGTCACTTTTCTCAAGGTATGATGCTCCACACACAAGGCAACAGGCCTGACGCTCCGGCTTGCATATGGGGGAACAGGACATGGGATCACATAGTCACAGGGAGATCACAGAGGTAGAACACAGCTGGGAAACATTTAGCTGGGCTCCTTTGTGTGGGGTAGAGCAGGGTCCATCCAGCTGTATCTGACACATGGGGTGAAGACATGAATTGGAAATCATGGCATGAGACACAGACCGAATTGCAGCCACCAAAGCAGGAACCAGCTGTGTGACTCTTCCTTTTGACACCCGAGATTTGCACCCAGCTGAAAAGAGTAAGAGACTTACACAATCTGAAGCGAGCAGTTGGGTGTGGAGAGGATTTTGAGGTGCTTAATGTTGGCTCTTGCCACGTTGCTCTCGTAGAATCGACAGGGGCATCGGTAAGTCAGGCTGACGGGTTTCTCTGCGGGACACGGGGAGAGAAAGGACACGTTACTCCCTCTTGCTCCCGGTCAGCAGCACAGATAGACAGACCAGGGCTGACAGAAACTCCCTCCAAATATGCGGGGGACGGGGGGAGCGATAGAAAAGCTGTAGCTCTGGGAGAGCATTTGCCCGCAGCTCACAGCACAATCCTTTTACCCCAGCACCCAGCCTTTCAATCCTGGTGCGTGGGATTTTGGAAGACAAAAGAAGAGGGAGAGAACATTGAGATAAGTAAAGAAGAAGAGATTAGAATAAGGAGCCGCTCCATTGTGCAGGGATGCTCCTGGTAATTAGACAAGATAAAGGCCAAAAGAGGGGGCACTTGTCCTCAGTGTTGTTCTTGCCAAATGATTTTGACCCGAGGCCAAATTAGAAGGTAGCCAGAAGAAAGCGATGAATTCCAAAGAGTTGAGATCAAAACGGCTCAGCTCAGGTGCAGGCTTTTCACGGGGGACTCACTGGCTGCAGAAAAGCCCCGAGTCTTGCAAGCTTTCCCAGGGCCCAGCAGCTGACCGTCCCCCACCGCGGCCAGCCCCTCCTCCCAGCCGGGACCCCCGCACCGGGGTGCGACTCCGGGGTGCCGGATCACAGAGAGGTTTCGCAGGAGAGACCGGCAGTCTTTTTGAACTCCCAGCCTGTGGCAAAGCAACGGCCATCAAGCAGTGGGCTGTCCACAGCTGTGGAGATTATCACTACCAAAACTAGCGGTGGTCCCACTAATCAGGGACCACCAGACCGGATGAGCGTCTTGTCACTGGCATCACTAGGGACTCAGTTAAGTTTAGCCCCCTCCAGGCTAAAAATCAGCAGTGAATATGCATGCAGAACTGAGAAAAGCAGTCTGGCTCTCACCACAGCCTCTGATGCAGTCCTTCTGCTACCTGATTTCTCCATGGAAAAACTTAATTACTGGCAACCAAGTGCACATAAATAAGGTCCTCACTCTGTGCGTAAGCTTCAAAGCCCCATGCACGCTAAAACACAAACACAGAAGCCTTGCCTGGAAGTCTAGAAGGAGCTGCCTAAGATCTTAAACTATTTCCCAGTGGAGCAGTTTTAGGCCTCTGGGAGGAATTAAATTCATACACCTAACCCATAAGGTCTGCCTCATGCTGTAGATGGTCAGATCTATATCTGACAGGACTTTAGATCCCCATGGCAATCTGCTGCCCTGTTTATTTAGCCACACAGGAGCACTGGCAGCATCCAAACCCAGCTCCCTTAAAGGCAGATGGAGAGCTAAAGAGCAGTGAAAGGCTTGGAATCCCTGAGCTGCCGTCTAGGAAGGTGGGAAAAGAGACAGCTTTTCAAAGTGCAGCTAATCTGCATATATTGCACATTTACCAATGCCTGTCTCTAGCACATAAAACCACTGACAACACGGTGAAATTAGCCTGTCCTCAGGAGGGAAAATGATTTTTCCCGAGCGCCTCTTAACAAGAGATGAGCCACAGTCTGATCCCACAGGCAGATGGGCAAACAGAGGGGAATTCATTAGTGGGAGCAGAGTTCCCCCAGATTCACACCAGGATCTGGACTAGAAGTTAACAAAATTGGAGGAGTTTTTCCATCAGTTTTATGGCAATCAGTCAGTCTGAATAGTGGCATCATCTATGAGTTAGTAAGTGGGAGGAGAAGCTCCCGCCTGCAGGAGCAGGAGGGCTGCAGGGCGAGCCTCGGGAACATGCAACAGACGGACTAGTGCTAAAGTGGAAGGAAGGGAGAAAGGCGCTAGGATTTCCCACCTGATAGCGACGCATCAGTGAGTTTGTATTGGAAAGGGAGGCTGAAACTGAATGCAGTCACACAACAATGCTCAGCACAGCTGCAGTGGAAGTGTCTCTGCAAGCTTGTACCAACGAAGTTTAAGCAATCTTTACCCTAAACAACAGGCAAGAGCTGAACTGTTCAGACCTATCATTTGAGAATGCAATCCTGTCCTCTCTGAGACTGGGAGAGGGACTGTCAATCCCACCCCATTTGAAAACAGAGGCAGAGAAGTTTAACCATGAGTAACATGTCCATGTGTCCCAAAGTTGTTTCTTGCCCAAGAAAGGGCATCCAGCACAGCAAGGAAGAGGGGAAGCCCCAGCATTCGGTGTTCTGTCACCCCAATGCAAGGTGGAATGACAACTCCCCTCCCAGCACAAGAATCCCTTTGGCGTTTCTGTGCCCCTTGCTTGGTGACTATAAACAGGCACGGAGTGCCAGGGAGCGGCAGCACAGGCACCAGTCATCTCTCAGCATCACTAACGGGGAACCACGACCTCCTGCCACTGCCTCTCCAGCACCCCGGCCCCGAGAGCTTGGCTGTAGCTCACTCCTCTCCCAGCAAGGCTGGAAACCAGGGAAAAGTAGTGCATGTGGCATTTCCCAGCACATGAACACCTATCATCCTAAAGTAGGAGGTGGAAGGGGCCGTTTGGGGACCATCATTTGGGAAGGCGACATTTCTTGTCTTAGCTCCGAGGCTGACAAATACCTTCCTTATCTCATTGCAAAATTTGAAACAAATTGTTCCACGCACAGTAAAGCTGATTAAGCCAATTATTCTACATATTTGTACCGCAGCAGTTAACGCTCTGCGAGTTCTCTGACGTCTAATAAACAGTGAGCACAAGCTGAAGCCATTCTCTCGGTAGGAAAAATTAGTACAGTTTTTTAATTGTACTGTTACCTGAAAACACTAGTTTTCATGAAACTGATGGCACATAAAGCTTTTGAGACCTTTATTTGTTTGGCACATTTGGTTAAAATGAGTGAATATAGTCACAAGTTACAGAACAGCCAGACACTATTCAGACATCTCAGTGTCATTCCTTCAGCCTTACTTCCTTAGACAAAAAGAAAAACAGAGCATCTCTTTTGGTCTCGACTAGAAGAGTTCTTGGGTTTGGGGAGTGTTTGGGTTTTTTTAAATAAATAGTTTTACTGTTTTCTAACTCAAAACTGAGTTTTGCTGTCTCTGAACACCCCATTCTGCTGTCAAATTCTCTCTAGAGACAAAGCGCTCACAAAAAGCTCCCTCACAAAGTGGCCACTTACCAGGGTTGGACAGTACCTGTTTCACCTCATAGGGATCTGCCCTGCCTCACCCACACTGGGACTGGACACTAACAGAACAAGTGAGTTGCCAGTTCTGGTGCGAAGTTACCACCAGTAACCTGCTCTGTGGGCTGGGAAGCCCTGGGCACTTGAATGGAGAGGGAAGCTGTATCCAGGCAATCAGGGTGGAAATGAACAGACAAAACATTTGATGGAAGCATGATTTTACTGCTGTTCATCCAAAGGTGCATTTGCCAATATCAGGAGGGAGCCGGCAACTTTTCTAAGACAGCTCCGTTTCCCGGGGGAATGAGGCTGTGATGGCCAGATACAACTTTACCAGCGTGGCTAGGAAGAATTCAGAGCTCACTTGCCCTCCAGGACAAGGTAGCCCTGCAAGCCCTCATCTGGATCAGGGTTGTGAGCACGACATGACATGCAAAGCAGGCAAAAAACTTCGGTCTCATCACTGCAAGCCGATGGGGTCTCTCTCCTTACACTAGTTTTTCTCCAACCCTTTAAAGCTGTTTCCTTACTCAGGTAGCCAGGTCCCAACACGCTTACCCTGCCATAAAGACACCCGCTGCCGTTTGCTGCCAGCTGAGGAGCGCTGCCGGGCTGGGAGCAAAGGGAGGTGCAGCCGGGCAGCCCTGCAGCCCCCGGCCCTACGCCAAGCGCTGCCAGTGGGGAGGCGAGGAGAGGGAGAGCCCCTCAGCCCCCCAGTCCTCCGCCTCCCGTCCCGACTGCAGCCCCGGTGCGGGCCAGCAGCGCTCCTTCAGCTCGCCCCAGATCCGCACTCGCCCACAGGGGCTCGGGGAGCCAAGCCGCCCGGGAGTCCTGCGCTCCGCCGTGCTCGGGAAGCTGCGCTCCGCGGGGCTGGCGAGGGGCTGGGGCTAGCCGCACCAGCCTGCGGCTAACACCCTCGGGTTTGCCTTCGCTACCTGCGCGCTCGCTTCCCAGCCCGCAGCCCCAGCGCGGCGGGGGCCAGAGCCCACGGGGGGGGTCTGCCTGTTGGAGTCTCTCCGGGGCAGCGCTTGCTCCGCGCTGGCTTTTTGTCTGCTGCACTGGGACGGGGCTGCTGCTGGGACAGAACTGTGGAAAGGCATCGGCGAAATTACCGGGAGCAATTAACTCTCTCAGGATAAACAAAGAGGGCACCGGAGGGCATCCTCTGCCGCCCTGGGTGGGGAACACCCAAGTTTCGGTCGCCAGAATGGGTGAGATGGGAGCGGAGTATTGAAAGGGCGCTCGTTACCCCGCCGGCAAGCTTTGCCTGAGGGGACAAAAGGTGGCACATCTCTGCCAGGCCAGAAGCCAGCCGCAGGAGGAGCGCCCGGGAGTTGCCCAGAGGCTGCGGGCAGGACCCCCGCCCCGCCACGCGGGGGGCGTGCGGCTGCCCCGCGCCGTCCCCGTTCCCCCGCGGCACAGAGCTCCCCGCTGCCGGCGGGATGCGGCGCAGGAGCGCAGGTCGCCGCGGCCCCCGGCGGGCAGCTGGCGAGCAAGCCGGCCAGCCGCGACCGGGCTCCGAGGGTGACACGCGGGACCGCGGGGACCGGCGTGGGGCGGGCAGGCTGCGAGACGGCGCTGCGGCGCGGCGCGGGCAGGACAGCGCTCGCCTGCTGCCAGCCCGCGCGTCCCCGCACCCCTCGGCAGCGCACCTCCCCGCGCCCTCCGCAACCTCTCCGCGCTCCCTGGCAGGGGTGCGGGGAACTCCTGCTGAGAGACCGCTCTGGCTCAGCTCTGCCCCGACCGAGGGAAGATACATCACGGCAGACGACTGAAAAGGCACCGAACAACCGCCTGTTTCTCATTTCTTGCAATTTTTAGGGATGTTTTTTTAAAGGGAAATCGATATGCGTATTTTGCAACCAAACAGTCTCCCTGCGGACCAAGCGCTGTCGAAAGGCTTCCCCCAGCCGATTTCCATCTGGGATAAGTCTGGCAAAGAGGATCGCTCTGACCAGCCTTCTTTTGAAAAGCGCGATAGAGGGAGGGAAGGAGGGAGGGCGGGCGAGCCTGCCTGCTCGCAGCTCACAGCAGCTATCGCTCGGGCCTCGCCAGCTGCGCACATCCGAGCCGCGGCGGGAGCCCGGGCCGGGAGCGCGGAGGAGCCGCGGGACGCGGAAGGGGGGGCGCGGGGATTTCTGCGGGACCGAAAGGCCCATGGCAGGCAGGGCGGGCGGCGGCTCACTTACCCTCCGAGAGGGAGACAATCGCCAGGGCGAAGGCGAGCAGGGCCAGGGCGCGGAGGTCCATGCTGGGGCGGCTAGCGAGGCAAGCGCTGGGTTGCTGGTCCCGGCGGCTGCGGCGCTCTGCCGGAGTCCCCTCCTCCCCTCCCTCTATAGAGGGGCCGGGACCGCCGGGGCTGGGGGAGGGGAGCCAGGGGGAGTAGCTAGCCTATGATTTATTGCCCGTGGCATGTTATTACATCCTTCCTCTGCTAAAAATGCTTGGAAAGGAACCAAAAGAGCGAGGGCTTCTCTCTTCGCTCCGTCAGCCCGACAGCCTTCCCCCAGGCTAAGGCGCTTGCCCCAGCAGCCCCGCGACCCGAATCCCCGTGGGATGGCGGTGGCGCGCTCCCCGCCCGCGGCGACCGGCCGGGGTCCCGCCCGCACGGCGGCTGGGGGCTGCGGCGCGGCGGGGAGCCGGGATCGCGTCGCTCCACCCGGCCCGGGAGGGGGGAGAAAGTCCTCTCGCCAAACTATGCCAACCTCCGTCCCTTCTGGGCGCCCCGGCCCCATCGTCCTTGCAGCAAGGCTGCTGGAGCCGGGAGAGCAGAAAAATCCCCCTTCACTCCCGTGGGTGCGAATCTAGATTTACACCGGCGCCCTGGTCATCAGATCCAGCGCCGCATACGAAGCATCTTCCCAAAAGGATCGGGGAGGGGGGGAAGAGAGAGAGGGGGAAGCTTTCCGGTTTTGCCTCCGCATGCTTGGCTCGAAACACAGCCTCTTCCCCGCACCAGCTGAACCCAGCTGTACATTTGCTGCCACATTTCGCCTCCGCTGTCCCGCAGCCGCCGCTGGACTCCCCGGCACCTCGACGGAAAGCCCCAATGTGCTGCAGAGCCCGCAAGTCCGGGGGTGCCGCTTCCCTCAGCTGCTACGGCAGTGTCAAGTGTAATCGACTGAAGCATGTCCCCTCTGCAGTCCAAGCCCACGGGGCCCTGCTTGTTGCCATTCAATACTTTAAATAAACACCGAGGCTTTGACTGAATTTGGACCCCCCGGCTGCATTTAAAACAGGCGCCTTTGGTTGGGACAGAGGGAGGCCGAGCGGGGAGACCGAAGCCTGGTCTGGAGGTGTTTAAAGGACAGGTCCATGATGCCACCAAAGACAGCAGCACAGTCAGTTTATACCCCGGGTAACTTCAAACTCTCTCAGCTACAGCTCATGAGGTTGGAAACAGGGGCGCAAATCCTGCACCCGTGCTAACCTGTGGCTGTTTCACTTGGGGGAGTTTGTTTCTAAAGCCGGGGAAAATGCTTGCACCGACACCGGGCCGTGAACCGGCTCCCTCCCAGACGCACACTGGTGAAGCTGGTTCTCACATCTGGCTTCCCAAATCTAGTTATTTGTATTTCTTTGTCCCTGCTTACCAAGGAGCACTGAACTTGTTCAGGCTGATCTTGCTCTCCCCGATTCCTTTTAGGTAAGCCAGCACAGCAGTGCAGGAACCTGATGCACTGAAAGGGCCAATAATCATAACTAGTGCTGTGAGCCTGGCTACAACGGCCGTGGCCGCTGTGACATCCCGCGGGGATGGGAGAAGTGAATCTTAATCCCACTGCAAACACGGCTAGGAGCACTGCTGCCCCACCAGTGCTCTGGCTGGCATGTGGGGACATCCATACCGCCCTTCACATCAAAGAGTCGATAGCGTGTCTTTGCTGTTGCTACAGGCACAGAGAAAAACAGTCCAAGGAGCTAATCAAAGAGACTGGATGGATGCAGAATGAGATCAGAGTTAAATCTGAGTAGCAGGCTCTCCCTCAGCTTCCTCAGACGTGCAGACGTGTTGTAACTGAAGGAGAAAACTGGTTGGATCCCAGGAAATGCCTGGACAGACCTTCAGAGCTGACTCGAAGAGATGCAGCATGCAGATACAAGGGCTCTCCCTACACCTCTGGATAACTGAGTGCAGCCAGCTCCAAACAGGGCTCGTACCCTCCTCCTCACAGCAGGAGGATGCCTCTGCTCCCCTTTCCCTCTGCCACAGCCACCTCTGCGTGGGAGACCAAGTGTCCTGAGGGGAAGGGAGCAGGAGTACCCAGGGCACCACACCCGGCAGCACCCCTCTATTGCCTCCTCGCCCCAGCAGCGGGCGTGGGGGGTCCCGGGGCCTGCCCGCCGGCGGGGTGCCAGCGTGGGGTGAAGTCCCCAGGGAGCCTCGCACCGGAGGAAAGGCAACCCCATGGAGCTGGGCCACCCCGCTTCGACAGCTACTGGATGAACCGATTGTATTTTGTGTTCCGCTTCCTTCCTCCCCACGCACACACACCTCCCCATACACACCCCAGTAGGTATGTGCTCTACTGTATAGACACCAGTGACATCAAAGCAAGCTTCGGGCTTATTTTGCCAGGGCAATTTTACCACACCAGCCCAGAATTTTCCCAGGTGGGTATCCTCAAGCAGACAAGTTTTGTTTCAGGTCAGAACAAACCCTGGCGCTGAAAGGAGCTGCAGGGTGAGCGAGGGACAGGAGACCTGACCAACATACAGCCCTGTACCGTGGGGCTGCCCTCATGGCTTCACTGGTATGTTCCCGCTACTGGGATGAAGGAGTGATCTTCATACCCAGCTCATCTGGACACCGAGCAATTTTTATGAACTGCCATGTTTTTTTTTTCTGTCCAAAACAAATTGCTGTCTATGGTAAAATGATTCTGAGCTTAAGATTTAAATAGCAACAAAGCAAATCAAAACAAGGAAAAAACCCTCAGTGGGGGTCTTATGGTCTAACACCCCCCCATCTAGAACTATGAACTCATGGAAATCTGAATTAATGGTGCATTTAAAGGAAAGTCAAATGACTGGGCAAGTGTTAAATTCCCTGAGAAGTTAGTTTCAGCTTAATGTTAACTTCTACAGCATTGACCAGTGTTAATCTGCTCAAAAACTCAGTCTGCATCCCTCGATGAGCTGGGTGCCTGAATCCACCCCTCCCAAAACAGCTGCAGCCAGAACTCTTTAATAGCCAGTAAATTTAATCTTTTATCTGCATGCTAACAAAGAAAGGATGAATTCAGAAACCTTAAATAGACCTACTGTTGATTTCAACACAGCTTGAGACAGCCTTTTTTAATAATACAATATTCCAAATTTTTAGTGTACTTGTATCAAATTACATTTCCTCTTAAATAGGGAGATGGCAACATTTCTGTTGCTTAGAATTTTAGACTGGCATAACCCAGCAATGAAATCATTATTATCTGAAGTTGTTTTAAATCCCCACAGATTATGACTAAAGTAAGCCACTTCTGGCCAGTACAACACAACTCACTATTTTTAAGAAACTTTTTTGTGAGTTAAGAATTAAACTAAATGTCTTCAGCTTGGGAAAATAGTAACCCTGTTTAATCTTGTTCTCCCTAATACTGTTTGACTGTGATTTTCCTTAATATTTCCTGGACTACTTATCTGTAACTAAACACATCGTTTTTGGATGGCCATAGTGTTCATGCAGAATCTATGTTTAAGTGGAGTTAAGATTCACAGTGCATCTCAGCAATCTGGAGTAAAACACATTACAAAACAAGCATGTTAATATCAGTAAATTCAGTGATCTAGAGTTAAGGATAATTACATTGAGAAATCTATATGTATTAGGCTGTGGAACTGAACAATTAAGATACCAAATCAACCTTATCTCTGCCTTGTTGTAACATCATCCACTAGCCCACATGATAATGACTACAGCAGTTTAGTATCTCTGTCTCTAGATGCAGCTCTTTTTTTCAATGTATGTTTTTTAAAGCATGCTTAAACTGCTTATTTCCATGCAGTATACTGCTGTGATGGGAAGGAAATGAAAGAAGCTAAAATGTTAAAATTGACATTAACTATTGTAATGGTATCCTTAGGGTGCAGACTTAAGAGTGCTTGGAGATTTTGAATGCTCCAATATTTTTATGTATTTATATTCTTTTGTAACTTAAATCTGAAATTCTTTGATTTATCATACTTAAAATAATCAAGGCATCCATATAAAGTTCTTCTTTCTTCAGTTACTGACTATATGTCTTTAGATTAACCTCCATCTAACTGTCATTCTTGTTTTGCTTAAGAATTCTTTTTTTTAATAGTAGTCTTATTCTTGCAACATTCCTACTTTTTTTTTTTTTCCCCAAGACTATTAATCAGGTGAAAGCTTGAAGGCTTTGCAGTCTTGCTGCGCTTCCAAGCAGCAGCTTAGATGAGGACAACCCTAGAGCAGTTTGAAGATCTTTTTGACTCCTGTCTTTGACCTTCTTGTTCTAAGTACTAAGACTATTTTCCCTCCTTATTGCCATGTCAATGTTCTAAGCTCATCCTTTACATGTGTAGTGAACAGGACTTTTAATATTAATTATTTGCAACAACTCAGTATAAACTGAGAGAAATGACTTGTTGGATTTGTCTACTCTGCAGGAGGAAAAAAATAATCTCCCCAAATAACGAGGTTTCAGATAGCATTGCAAGAGGTCTGTTCTCGTTGCAGTAAAATAGCCTCAAACATTCATGTACACAGAGAGATCCACAATGTGTGTTGGCCCCGAAAGATTCCTTGGAGGGCAGAGGGAGAGATCAAATAGAGGTCAAGTGAGTAACTGTTTATAGATGGTTAACTAGAGTGACAGAGAACTGTGGTAGCTGCCTTTCTAACGGTGTTTAAAGGTTTAAGCTTGCTTCCCTGGGATATTTGCATGTGATTTCAATAGACGTGAAATTGGCCCTTAAGGGCAGAATCCATCTCTCCTCTTATCCCAGCAGAGCACATCCCAAGTTGGTCTAACCTTTCATGAAGAAACTCAAAATGTGATAAATTTTGCTTGGGTTTAAGTTTTGTTACGAACATAGCTCTTGGCCTCGCTGTGAGGAGTTTCCTGAAAGCGTGGGGTAAAGCAGAGCCAAGTTTGTCGTGTTCTGCCTCTCCCCCTGAGCACCAAGCCGACGCCGTGGAGGGGATTTTATGCCAAGACTGTTTAAAACTCTGTGGCTTTGCTTGGGTTTTGCTTGGAGTGTTCAGGTTCATTGAGCTTGCAGGCCATTCCGAGGAGCCTAGACCTCAACAATAAAGGTTCACTATTCCCAGCAAGAAGAGGCACCTGGGAGGCTTGTCCAGGGCCAAGCTCAGCTCTGCCTTTGTACTCTCTCCATGGGAAACTGATGCACAGAAGACCAGAGCATCAGAACTGAACAGACTTGAGTCTGCAGGGAAACAATCTAGCCCGACGTCCAGGTCAAAATGGCCAGAGGCCCTGACAGCGCCTATCTCATTTCTTTCAGGCTTTCCTTTGACTCATCAAATGAGAGTCACATGTCTCTCGGGATATTTTTTTATTATTTGCTTTTAGTTTAAGATAGGCGTGAACAAAACACCATAACCAAAATATCTATACACTTCGGGGATTCTCAGGCTCTGAAACAAACTTTTAGCTGCCTTCTCCTTCGGCAAAGTCTAGGGGCCTCATGGTTTTGTCTATCTAAGCAACTTGCGTGGTGCAGTAAGAACAGATCTATAGGGCAAAGCAGTCATTCCGTTCCGTTCCATTTCAAGGGTTTTTCTTTAGTCTAGCTGTAGTCTTGTCCTAAGGACTGATTGCTATCTACCAACTGGAGTACATGCTCTTCTGGAGTTCATTTTATGACTTTATTTCATCCCAAAGCAATCTAATTCACACATTCAGAGACAGCTTTGCAATGCAAAGTAAATAGGGATAGGGCTTCAAGAAGCCCATTCCAAAAGCACATCCCCGATCCCAGTTAAAACCCTAACGTAGGTGCAACCTCAGAGCCACAAAAGCCAGGCCCGTAAGCCGCCTCCCCAAGCCGGGGTACCGGCCGCAGCTCGGCGGGGTGCGGGCAGCCGCCGGTTTCGGTGTATTGGGGTGCCCTCTAGTGACTGCAGGCTGGGGACTGGCCGAAAATCTAGTACCGTGGAAAGCCTGTCCTCCAACTTTCTTTGTATTTCGCTTTTGCTTTTGAAAAGTCCCCCCTTTTTTTTTTTTAGCCCCCTCTCCCCCTCCCCCTTTTGGTGAATATTCAGGAAGTTTCTGCAAATTGGATTTGTTTTAAAAATGTGTTTTTTTAATTTAAGGGGTCCATTATTTTAGTGTTGTTTTGGGAAAGTCCGATTGTCAATTAGAACCATGAATATAGCCTTTCAGGAAAGAGTAACCACATAGTTACATCACATAAAAGCCCAGAGAAATGGATAAGATAAAAACGAGCAAGAAAAAAAAAGAATCAGGTGGGAGGAAAAGGGCAGCATGCTGCATGCCCGGAGCAGGCATTAGTGCCTGGGCAGCACGTATACTGACTACACAGAGGGCTGATGAGGCAGATAACGTAAACTAAGTCTAGTTTGTATTTACAGATTTGTTCTCTGGCTACGGGCAGCTGTATTAATCTCACATTGAAACAAGATCCAGCAAATAGCTTGTTTATGGTGATGGAAACATTTCTTTTGCTGAAACTGTTCTGATATTTGTCATCTAAAGTTGCCAGAGGGTAAAAATGTTTCATTTTCAATAAACAATCATTAACATCACTTAACATACATGTCACTCACACAACAGGGACATGTGTCTTACAGGACCGGACCTAACTGGGATGTGGGAGATTGGGACATGCTAAATCCTATCATTTGCTTACTTGCTGGAGTTGTGTTTTACTCAGAGCCTTACTAGATCTTATAACCAACAGCTGATTTTGTAAACTGAGGTTTTCAAAGCCGGCTCCTAAAATGTTGCTCACTTAGAGGGAAATACTCAGCCAGAAGTGAGTCCCTGAAGTATACACCCATGACCTGCTGCTCCCCCAGTATGTTAGCAGAAATATCACCTCCTCATTTCTCTTTTGAGTAGGTCTGGTCTTGTGGCTGTAGCTACTCTTCCTAACTTCTGCTTCAGAATTTGGGCCTGAATAGATGTTTCAGGAGGTTATCACCATACGTACTGAAACACAGAGGGAATGAGACCAGTTGGTACTTCTACAGTATCTTTCAACCTAATGGATCCCCAGCTGCTTATAAAACTTCAACTGTCCACAAAGTGTATCAGAGAGTCATTCAATTACAAGACCTGAAGAAGTACAGTAAAGCCATCCAGCCCTTTTTTCTCACAGTGCAGTGTTGTTTTCGATTGAAGATTTATTGCCATTGCATTCAATCTGTGCTTAAAAATTTTTAGAGATTCAGCTTCTATTTCTTCCCTCAGGAGGCCTTTCTATAGACCAATACATCTTACCATCAGAAATTTTTTTTTCCTAATGTCTCTATTTTTAACTCCTCCCTTCTGCAGTGTAAAAATTCTACTTATACTCATTTACTACTTCACAATATTCCTCTCTGGAGATTGTTTCTATTTCCTCTTTGACCCACACAACCAAATGATAAATGCCCATGTTATTTTATTGTCCTATATCACGAGTCCCAAAAATGTTGCTCTTGTATCTCAGCTCACAAACAGGGACCGATGTTTGCTGATGTGCAGGTGGTTTTATATTTTTAAGCATTTGTGGCTTTGTTAGCTCACCAAAGGCAGTTTGGCATGCTATTTTCAACCTGCAAAGAGCTTATAGGTAAGGGACTCAGCCAGACTGAATTTCATGTCAAGAAGTTCAGCCATGATTTTAATTGACCAGACTGGAACACAGTTGTGCAAATGGTAAACGTTTGACAAGAGCATGTGAGAAGGGCTTGTTATCTCAATTTTAGGAGCTGCTCAAAATTACTAACCTCAGAAAAATCAGTATATTCAGAACTCTATGTGTGCAGGAATTGGTTCCTCAAGACTTGCTTCATTCAGTAAAATTCAGTAAAAAATTCTACAATAAGAAAATTTGTCAGACCGTTTTGCATTTCTCCTCATTTACAGTGATTGCTCACATTTTCATGAAAGAGACCTAGCTCAAAATGCTTGCTTGTATGTAAAACCCTGCACCTTCTCTCTCATGAGAATGCGAGAGTCTTCTAGTTTTGTGACATACACATTAAGCTAAGTTCTACAAAATCAGCCTCCCACAAGGGAATAAAATGGGTGTTTAAATTTGGCATAGTCACCCCCTTCACATATGCATACAATCAATTCCCCAACATCCGTAGCATAGTTGACTTACAGCTTTTTTGGTGTGTGTTAATTTAGCATGTACATGAGGCTCTGACAGCATATTCCAGGCTGAGGGCCTGATCCTTGGCCTTGCTCCCACTCTGTAGAGCAAACACAGCACAGAGGTGTCAACATTTGTTAGAGCTTCACAGCTGGAAATTCCCCACGTGTGATGAAGTGCCCAACACAAGTCCACCTGGTGCATTAGCTCTCATCCTGCGCTGGTGCAGCTCCCTCAGTGGTGTTTGAGGGCAGGACTGGTCTTGGACACAAGCTTAGTGTGTTACAGGGAGAGGAATGTCACTGACAGAGCACAACCAGCTAACATGCACTAGGACATTTACAGATGCAAAGAATCCAGGGGAATATGCATGAGAACAGTACAAAGGCTGCACTATTTCAGACCAAAGGTCTACATGGCCCAGAATGCTCTCTCCAGCCATGGTCAAGAGCAGATGCTCAAGGGTGGAGGGCAAGCATGGCTGAAATTTCATGCAGCGTGCCCTCTCGGCACGTGGCCAAGAGTCTGGGCTCAGCTCCAACAAGGATGTGGAGCTCCTAACTTCCCACTGATTTCAGCAGTTCCAAGCAGATCTCACATAATTTGATTTTAGCGGGGAATCAGAAACTTTGATAGAAATAAAGAACTGTAGGATATAGCCTCTACTTTTCAAAAATTTTGCACCACTCTCCCTGAAAAACAAAACACAGCTTCATTCCCCATCCCTCCCTGATTATAAAGAGCTTTTTCCAGCTCCTGCAATATCTGAAATACTGCAGATGGAATTTATGGAATAGTAAATCTCTGCCCTGAAGATAAAGTCAAGAACACCTGGAAACAACAGTAATATTGAACCTTCCTTTTCCAGCAGAAGCTGATGGCAGTATCCCTGTCATATAAAATACCTGTCAATAAACTCATGGGAAAAGCCAAAACGGTAGAGTTGCCAGAACAGCGTGCACCAGAAATCCAGGGAATTAAGAGCAAAGAGAGGCTTTAGGTTTGTAGGATTTCTCCTAGAATGCTAAATCCAGGACATTGTAATGGAGTTTCTCCTTATGTCCAGCTGGCAGATTATAGCTAACTAGTTTTGCTTGTGAAGAACAAAATTAATTTATGTAGCGTGCCCATCTAAGGACATAAACATTGTTTCTTGCAATCCCCTTCCCAGAACAGCAACACTGCAAACATCCCCTGCTCCTGCAACTGGGAGGAGAGGAAGGAATGTGCCTGGACCAAGCCACTCTGCATGAGAGGCCAGTATCTGATGTGCTGGCTCGTAAATGACACAGGAAGATTTTCTCTGGATTTACAACCTTGTCGGTTCCACAGAGGCCGTAGTTTTCCCTTTTACATTTCTGGGAGGTGTTGCATGTGCTCTCAAACAGGAGATCTGATGTGGAAACAAAAGCCTTTCAGATCTCCCACAGAAGGTACCTTTTTCCTCCCAAGCAAACCCCCTGACCAGGTGGACTGCCTGCAGCTGGGATGCAGGAGCAAGAGCAAGTTGTTTAAAGGTCGTAAAAACCCTTGGGCCTAGCCTTTATTCGTGGAAAAAAAACCAAACCAGGTGGCAGATGCTTCTTTGCACTCCTCCTAACATGTGCCAGTGAGAGCAAACCTGCCTGAGACTTGTCTATACTTACAGGTGAAGAAGAGATCAGCTGTGTTGGCTGTGTAAAATATATCTTTATGTAGACATTGCTGTGGAGTTCTTTATGGGTATGTCTTAGCACATCATAGACCTTAAGAAAGAAGGGTCAGTTTTCTGAATGTAGATATCTGGTCATTGTAGGTCTGTGGGGTACTTGTCTGGGCTCCAGCTGCCATCTAAGAAAGATATGGGTCTCTCATAAGCTTCTTATCACCACCTGGCAAGCAAGCTGCATTCCTGAGCTGTTCCAAACGGCACTAGGAGCCTATATTTAGGCACCCAAATCCTACCCAAAGGATTCTGTCCTGGCTTTTTATTCCTATTTCAAGGATGGAGGAACCAACGTGGAGTGTTATTCTGGACAATGGCTGTGAGAGTGTCACCTTGTTCTGGGTGACGCAGTGTCTGGGAGGCCAAACCTTGCTTGCTGAAGATGCTGAGCGCTGCCAGCTCCAGCTGACTTCAGTGCCTGGCGTGAGTGTTCTGGTCTTTGGAAAACAGCTGCTGGAGGAGTGCTGTGGCACTGAGAGCTATTTATGGAATTTGGGATTATACAATAAGTCTGTATTAAAGACAAGGCTAAGCCCGAGCTCTCAAGCAGTACTGTTTACTGCCATAGCTGCAGTGATCCTCAGCTACAATGGTTCCTTGTGAAAGCTGAGAGACTTACAGATGTTGCCAGAAACAATTAATATTCTCTGTCTTCTATTTACCTACTCCAAGTCATGGAACTGACCCCCAGTTCCCCATGGGACATAGGACAACCATCCATACAGCACATGCATGCTCTTGCACACTGCACTGAATTTCCCTGGACAAGTCTGTGCTGCCTTTAACCCCCATGACCACATACACGCTTAAACATACAGCTTAGCAAGCACCACTTAACTGATCTGTACCTTCAGGTCTGCCTAAGCCCAACTTGATTTTAGTTCCACGCTCGGGGCAAGTGATGTTGCAATGATCTATGCAGCTTACAGCCAACGGCTCTGGGAAAGTATCTTGGGTGTCTATGGGGAAGCGTCGAGTTTCAGGCATGTACGTAGACAAGGCAGCAGTAACATAAACAAAAGCAGCTGAAGCGCATGGCATCGCATCTTCTGTCCTGACTGACACAATGACAGTTGCACCGGAGCATTGATTGAGAAAATGAGGAATGATATGGCTGATCTGTATTGCTCCTGCTTTGCCGCCTGGGGCCTTGGGAGGAAATTGCTGGGAGGAGATCAGCACTAAAAAGCGGCAAGCACAGTTCTAGGCATGGAGAGTTCAACGCTATCAGATCCTTGGTGGCCTGGGACTGCTGCCTCTGGAAGGGTCAATACAGAAAGGATTAATTCACTGGCAAAGGGCCCAGTGAGTGTGGGGCTTCCTTCCAAAACCTCCCAGCCTGAAGGGCTTTATTCAACCCTAACTCCAGATGCTACAAAATAAGAGGAACAGGAATTTCCCAAACATTTACTCTACCAGGGTTGTGAAGCTGGAAGAGGGAGGGGGAGGGTCATGCTCAACAGGGAAAACAGCCCAGAGCAGCACCGTAGGACGCTGTTGTGAAGCAGGGGCACAGCCAAGTGAGCAAGAGCTACCTGGTGCTTGCGCTGGGACCTGACTCAAGAGATGTCAGCTTCTTTAATTTCCGCTGCCTACACGGTCAGGGGTTGCTTAGGGCACGCTCAGCAGCTGGTCTTTCTGTCCAGTCTCCCCCATTTCTTATCTCTGTCATCCGCTCATCCTCTTTCCCACCCCTTAGCCTGCCTCACACATTTATACTCTGTTGTTTTCTGTTTTGTTTTTGTTTTTTTTCCTCAGCTCCCCACTGTTCCCTGCCTTTTCCCTCCTTTTTTCTTTTCATTGTCCTGCTCCGACTCTGTTCTGCCTTTCCTTTTTCTCATCTGTAGCCTGTCCTTCCCAGACACTCTGCACAATTGGAAGTACGTACTGGAAGAGTGGGTCCCACATGGCCTGTTAGAGGTGTGTAAGGATTGACATTGCCCTTGGGCACATAGAACCTGCACCCTTACAAGATGCTGCCCAAGGCGTTTCATGAGGTCCTTCCTGAGCAATGGCCCTGCATTCAGGAAGGAGGGCTCGGAAATATCTGCCATTAAAAAGTACATCAAGGTTTGGGGACTCTAAGGCTACACAGTACAGTGAAAGATCTGCTGGGCTGAGTTCAGACCCTGTTATCACACAAATAACATTCTGATTCTACACCTCTTTCATCCTCATCCATTACACCTCACAAGAGCAGACTCTTCCAAAGCCTGGCTACTTGAATAGAAAAAGACTTTCTCTTAATTGCTGCCTCAATTTATTCTTCATCCATTTATGCCTAATTTGTTCTTGCATGATACAGTCTGTGGTGTAATGAACTTCTTCTCCCTCACATACAGAAAAAACTTTTAGCTAGTCTTTTTGGGGTTTTTTGCAGATTTAGCAATGACAAACCTTTCTGTGCTTATATGTCCAGTGCAGTTAGTATGGAAGTAACAAGCAGGACTATCAGCTAAGGAACCATCATGCAGTTTTCAGTGTCATCCTTCATCTATTTCCACTTGAATGGGGTTATCTAGCTGGTGCCATCTAACTCTGGAAGGTTACACTTCATTTAGATGTATTGAGTAAATTCTCAGCTCCACTGATACTCCATCTTCCAACGGCAGGGCTAAAAGGGCACACGTTTGTTTATGTTGGTTTCAGGCTCAATCATAATGTAGGGTTTTGTCTGAGTGGAAGTGCATAATTGGAGCAGCTGGCAGAATTCAGGAAAACTATAGGATCCCCTTCAGATCAAAGGCAGACACTTTCTTCTTCATTCCCACAACCGATGTTAAGGAACTCTGATGTGTGCTTCAACAAAAAAAGTCATGATTTCCTCCCCCATGTCTTCTCTTTTTTCATTGGATCTCATTGAAAATTTCTCATGAAAGCTTTTTCAGTGGACATCCAAGCTCTTTATGAAGAGAAAAAAGGTCTCAGTGCCCTTTGGAAACATTCAATTTTTCACTGAGTAAACAAACCAAATTATTTTTAGATAAGAACAGAAGAGTCGGGGGAGAAGAGCAGGAGGATATTGGGTCTCAGTGGAAAGGCAGTATGTTTTGTGTCAAAATGGAATATTTTTCAACAAGCTGTACAAGCTCATCAAATGTTCCTTAATTTCAACTTCTGAAAATCTCTAATGTCAACCCAAAAAAGTGTTGAAAAACAACAATTGGTGTCCGATTGCCAGTCTGTTGACTCCATTGCTCAGACTTCTGAGTGGGCACTTATGTCTGTGTCTGAAGTTGAGATACACGCTGTGTTCCAGAGTTGAAATCTTGCTTCAAGGAATCCAAATTTGATCCCACTTCTTGACATTATATGAAGTTTTACAAAATTATTATATGGCCATTTGTCCATTACCTATCAGAGCAGCCATATGCAATATTAGGAGAAAGCTCCCATCTCTTCAAAAAGCTACCAATCCAAGGAGAAACCTCCCTCATGGATGGCTGACTACAGAATGTTGCACCCAGAAGCTGAGAGCCCATGTAGTGCGCAAACATGCCTCTTCTTCAAGCACCTAGGAATTATCTGATGTCTTGATAATCTGTTTTCAGAAATAAGGGGTCTTGAGCTCTTATAAAAAGAGACAGAAGTGTCCCTGGAGCAGAAACAACAGTGATCTGCAGCTGAGCAGACCCAGAAGCAAGAAGACATTTGAACCTGCCTAAGGCAGGCATCCAGCAGCTGGCAGTACTCATGGTTGGACTCCCATATACTGGAGGTACAGATACATTCGTGCTGCTGGCATGGAGGTGCACAGTTAAATCAAAAGCTAGTTATTTTTATAAAAGCCACCCAGAGGACATGAGGGCCACCAAATACCAGTGACTTGAATAAGAGCTGTAATTCAGCTTCTCTCCTCAGATTCAGTTTGGTATGGGTTCTGAAGAGAGGAATAACCCGGAGAGCAAAGCCAAGCGAAGCCTGCATGGAAACATAATGCAGGTCTGGTGCTAAGGCTTTGAGGCAGATGGGATTACTGGAGAACTTTCATTCTGATGTAATTCTGCTCTCCTTTGCAAGAGCCAGTGATGAATTCTGCACTGCTGAGTTATGCTGTCCTATGTGACTGTAACTCTGTTTATTTTGAAATCTTGCTGTGGTGGAGGGAATTTACGAGCCAGCAATATTTCTACTTTATGGCACTTCCTTCGTCCACATTCCTTCGTCTGGTCATTTACACAGGCCGGGCCCACGAGGAGAGGTCAGGGGGGCACCCGAGTGGTATCTAGAGGCTCTGAATGGAAACATGTTTTCTCACGCAAAAATAAATAAGGGAGAAATATTTCCATTGCAGAAGAGGAACAAAAGCTGGGATCACAGCAGAAACCAACCAGGGAACAGCAGGCTGCCCAGCCAAGGCAATTAACAGCATTTAGCGACAGGCACACGCTGTACATAACATGTCTACTCTAGTGACACCCTCTTTGGTTTTGGCACACTTAAGTTTGGTTGCTTTAAATAGTCAGCAGCTGAAATGCAAAATACAGATGCAGTTGTATCTGAATCTGAATGAACAACCAAGGAACTATCTGAGGTGCAGGCACATGTCTCCCCTGGGCTGCATCTGAACATAAAACAGCTACTCCCTTTGGATCACAGCTGAGGATTTTACATTTGAAGAGGCAATAGACAAAAAATAAGTTTTCTATACCTATTCCCCATCCCTGTCCTTCTCAGGAGTTGAATGAGCATCTCAGCTGGGAATACTGTTCATCCAATGCTGCCTGAAATCTGTATCTCATCTTATTTCCTCATTTAAAAGTCTGCAGCAAAATGAGGAGATATGTGAATTTTAAGTATATAAACTCACAGACAATCCCACCAAAAAAGTCAAAGCACCACCCAAGCCTGAGAGGTCTACAAGATCAGCACAATCTTACTAACATACCAAGAGCACCCAAAAAACCAATGTGACTAGCATCGTAGCTGGGGAAGGTCTTCTGTGTAGGCTCCAGCTCCCAGCTGGGTCAGCAAGGTGCTACAGAGCGGTACAAACCCAGGGGAAGCTCTGCCACCATGCCCCTTCCCCAGCAGAAAGGGCTGACCTTCCGTGCAGAGGACTTCCCTCCTCCACGTGCGTGCAGAACACCACCTGCAGTGGAGGGTCTCAGCTACTTTAGAACTTTCTACATATTTGTTACGAGTCCTGTTGGTCTTCCTTCTGCCTTCCCGTCCCAAGATGGCTGTATTTCTGCTTTAGATTAAACAAGCAATTCCCACCCAGGCAGTTTGTTAAATGTCCTACAATGACAGACAATACCTTAGAAAGACACAAAGCATTGATTTATCTGAGGTTACGAGCTACAGCACGTGGTTTAAATCAGATCCTTGTCCATGACAGTGATATAAGGGAGAACCTCACTTAATGATAGCGAAGGGAGCACATCTCCCTTCCTTAATCACACACAGATTTCCAGTTGGGTAGAGGCTGGGCTGCCTGTTAGTCCTTCATTATATAAACCATAAACACACACTCAGATACACAGAGCTCGTCCACTCTAATTACCTATCAAGAATTCCAGATTCTTTCTCTGCAGTCCAAAGACCTTCCTTATTATCACATCCTTTCCTAAAAATTTATACAAACTAACTTCTGTTCTCATCCAATTCTTATCTTTTGCCAACTGAACTGAAAAGATCAGGTTCCCAAGGAAGCTGGTTTTGAGGCTTCATGTAGGTGTTCTTATCTGGGTAAGTACAGCAGTGTCACTTGCAGAGATTTTAACATTCAGCAGGCTTGATTCTGTGACATTCCCTTTTACTCCACTGCTAAGATGTGAATTCTCTTCATCAGCTCCAATACAAAACCAGCCAGATTAGCTTATGCCATCTCTGAGCAGCATCTTGGTGTTGCATTGAAAGACAGAAGAGTGCTTATATAAATCTGTTTCACAGATGTATAGTTGAGAGGATCTCTTCTCACTGAAAGAGGTTCAATGGCAAATACTTGGACAAGTGTTACCTTAAATCGCCGTGCCATTTTAACAGCTATGTCAAAATCTAAATCAGACGGGACATTTCTAAAGCTACAAGGCAAAATTAAGTGCCTGTTTCTCAGTGGCTCTCATGAGAGTTGGACACCTCATAGATATTTGTGCCTTTGAAGAGAGAATCCAAATACTGGACATGGGGGTTTTGCCTGAAATATCCTTGTAAAGTTTTTTTTGGCAAAGCCAATTCTACCAGAAAGATTCAGAGAAACCTTTTAAAATTCCATTTGCCATCGGATGTAACTCAGACACGACATTTGTAATGTCATCAGAGCAGGACTGCTGACGTGAACAAGAGTGTTGGCAGCGACTTCCATGGGACCAAGACTGGCTTCAGTTTTCACATTTCCTAGGCATTCTTTGCTAAATGTTATTTTATATAAAGAAGCATTTGTTTGGACTCCAGATGTTCGAGTAACCTCCTGTCATATTTTGCCTGCATCCCAGCTCTCCCATCTGTGATCTGAAGTGTTACAAAGAAAAAGTGGAAGGATTTATTTTGAACTCACTTCCATCTATTTTACACTCTGCTGACTCCCCTCGTGATTTGTACCAGTGTTTGAGAACAGAGCTAAAGTGTAGCGGGTACAATTCTGCACTGCTCATACCAGTGTAAATCCAGAAGACAAGGCATTCACTCTTAACTGACCTTAGGCAATTATTTATTTTTATTTTTGGGATAAAACAGTTGTGATCCAGGAAATCAGCAAACCCCGTGCAGGCACTTGTTCAGGGAGAACATCTGCTATGAAACACTTCAATTGTTACCAGTGCTTAACAGATGGGCACTGCTGAGGCTAATGAGTGTGAAATACGAACTTTACGATGTTTCTGAGCAACCCATGGCAAAGTTACTACCGCACGTCCAGTGCTGACATCTATTTACTCACAGACTGCTCTGAAGGCAGCCCTGACCTGGAAGTTCTGGGGCTTTTGTATCAGTGCTAGCCTTGGTTACAGAATAGGAAATTTATGAACTTAATGGCTGTGGTTATAATCAAACTTATAAGACAACTTGATTTTGGCCAGAATGGCCACCAGTCATTGAAGGTTAAATGCTCCTTATGAATGTCAAAGTAGATGTGTATGCTGGGTGGGTGGGAATCTCGCCCCTCCAGTTCCTAAGAAATGCTCCTCTAGTCCAGGGCTTGCCTGCACCAGAATTCTCCATGGCTGATGCAGACAAGGGCTGTCTGAGGGCAGAGACCCATCCTCACTAGTTTGAAACCAGCCAAAAATTACTGTCAGGGAGGTCTGTGTGGGCACCGAAGATGAATCTAGAGTTTGCACCAGCTTCCATAATTCAGATATTTATCTAACACTGCTGAATGCGTGAGGATGCTTCTGGAAGCAGTTAAAGACTCCTGGTTCCAGTACTTAATTCTGTAAGTATTTTGTGATGCAGAATCCCAGCTGGAGGCAGCAGCATCACCAGCATAGGAAACAGGGAGACTTGAATTCCAAATGGGTAAAAGGTATCCAAAAGCCATACGGAGGAAAGCAAATCAAAACAAAAACCCCCACTGTCCAAGAAATTCAGAATGACAAAATCCTTCTGCTTACATCTTCACTCTGGCTCAGCAGAAATGGGCAGCAGATCCAAGGCAGTGTGGGGGGAGTGATTTTTTATGCCTTTATGCTGCGAGAAAAAATTCTCGGAGCACTTTGTCAGAAAGAAATCATTAGCACAGGAAACAAGAATTAACAGAGACTGCAATAATCCTTGCTATAAATGAGATCAACCCAGTTTGCCTCCCAGCTGCATCACTGGAAATCCACCAAGGGAAGCTTTTTTTGACAAAAAGATTCTCCAGGGCCTGGTGCACAAACCGTGTCACAAAGATTACAGGAAGTCGTCTGCAATGTAGCGTTAACATTTTTTACAGGAGACCTGAAAATTTCCATGCCTGGTCCAGAACACAATCCCTTGATGCTCAGCTATCCTGTTCCTCCCCAGGCCTGGCTGCTGGACCAATCCTAACACAGCCAGTGGCCCAAGGTGATATCACTTGCTAAGTATGAAGTTTGGGATTGAAATGCCTTATTCTTTCTCATTTTGCTTGCCAGCACTATCCCTCAGCTCTAGTCAGGGCCTCTTATTTGCCTGAGAACTAAATTTAACCGAAATAGTAATAAAGATACTTTGCATGCTCATCTGACACTAAGAGAGAAGAATCGGTGGACAGATTACCGGCACGTGGAATGATCTCTTTTCAGACTTTCCATAATAGCGTGGCTATTAAACTAAAAGATCATTAATAATACGCCATTTAGATTGTTTTTGAAGGGTGGAGGAGGGACTGATAATATATGGACGAAGAGACTGAGGGGAAGAAGCTGGAACCTTTACATGCTCCTGGCAGCAGGCAGGGAGACAAACCCCAGCTGTGCATGTAGCACACTTCGATGTATTCGCAAGGCGTTGCGATAGCACCGTCGTTTCCAAATGTATTTACTCACGGTGGTAGTCCAGCCAGCTGGTGTGTCTGTGTTCCAGGCTGGGAAAGATTCCTGGTCAGCAAAAGATGATCATACTGGAACTGAGGCTGTCAAGATGCCGGGCTGTTTGTCTGTGTTGTAGCTAGTGTCTCCTGGTGAAAACGTGAGGGTTTGCTTTTAAGTTTTGCTTTTATGACAGCAAAACCTGGTATGGGTTTGAGGGATGTAATATTCTGCTGTGCTTTGTCTTCCTTGCACTAAGAGAAGGGAGTATGAGAGCTGAGCTGCTTTGAGCTCACTTAAGTACAAAATGTCAACCTTCAGGTTTCTCTTTTTCTCTCTTTTTTGGGCTCTTTTTTATCATCACAAGAAAGATAATCCCTCACCTCTGAGCTGAGATTGCGTATAAAAGGGAAGAGATGTGTAATAATAGCAAACAGGAGACAGAGTTCAAGCTTCCTCCCTCCCACCAAGTGAGGAATCAATTCTGGGAAGGCATCTCACCAAACCTTCCAAATCTTTCAAACCCCTCCAACTCTGCAATATTGAACTTAGAAATGCTGTACAAATGCAGGCTGTGCAGAACCTGGGTTCTCAACCTGTTACCGCTTCACAATCCTTTTAGCTCACACCATTTCTCCACTGCCCGATAGTGCAAGTGAGCTGAAGCAAGCCTGGTGGTGAACCCCAGCTCTCTCTAGTAACAAAGGGGAGCCTTTGGTCTATCAGGAGACTAGTGAAGGCACCCGTGAAGTTACCACCCCATAAGGTCCTCACCTCACGGCACAGCTCTTGATATCTCTGGCTAATTGGTTGTCTTCATGGACTCTCTTACACAGTGTTTAATGTTGTGCCAAGGCATGGAAGGATCTTGTAAAACCATTTGACACCGTTCAGCCCTGGGACAGGTAAAGGTGCTGGTTTTCACCTGACAGATGCAACAGTCTCTACCACATTGACACTCCCCACATCTTCCCTCGCACTCCATCTGAACTGTCCTGATGCACCTGAAAGCTATGTACATATCCAAGGGAGTAGCTCTTACTCACGTAGGTGATTCCAGAAGAAAGTGCTGGCTACGCCTCTTTACAGCACTGAGAAGACTGTACTTGGTCAGGGTCAGCCAGGTGACAGCCCGCCTGGCCTCAGCAGCAGCCTGTGTCATTGAGCCCATAACACGGGGGCCACCCCGGATTCACTCAGCAAACTCGTACCCAGCTGGCCGAGAGCACCGAAGGGATTTGGTAACGACCCGCCAAAGCCTCAGGCTCTCAGCAGGTGCCGCCTGCCGCGGCGAGCCCTGCCGCCTTCAAAACAGGCCCCTTTGCTCCCCGCCAGTTTTGATGCTCTCTTTATACGCCAGCACTCTTCTCACATACGGCAACCGGTGTCACCGCAGGCTGGAGGGGGAGAGCCCTGCCGTGGGAATGGATGCCGCTTTCTTTAAAATTCCATTCTACGAAAGGCTCCCCCCAAAAGGAGGTTTTGCCTTTGGCTGACGATCCCGTGCGCCCGGACAAGCCATCTCAGCAGACAGAGAGTGCCCCGAAATAGAAATAACGGGAGCAGCGGCAGCGCCTTTGCCCAGCAGGCAGGAGCGGGGCTGCGGCGCGGCGGGCCCTTCCCCGAGCATGAGAACACGGCGCGTCTCATGGGAAACCGCAGACCTGTAACCCCGACGTGCGAGCGCCCGGCCTTGCGAACGGGTTGTGACGGGCTGACGCATCTTCTCTCCTGACTGCTGCCCTTTCGTACCTCATTATTCATGTTTATTCTGAGGTGTATGTTTTGGCTGGGTGGGAGAATATGTTTTTTTCTTTACGGTTTTTAATTTACCATTTTTTCTTTCCAGAGAGTGATCAGAGTTCCGTTCCTCCCGTAGGCCAAATTCAAAGACTGATGTACAAGATAGTGTAAGATGGACTTCTTATGCTTTCTTATCACCTACCTACAGCCCCAGGCAGATATGCAAATCAATCTAATTACATACCCGGGGCAGAAACAAGTATCATTTCCATTAGAAAACTTGTCTCTGACTGGCACCTTTTTGCATACTTCTCTTTTTTTACTTTTTACTTCTCTAAGCCGCTCAGGCAATGCATTACACCAAGCTACAAATGACACCACTCTGGGCTCACTCTTACCCTTAACTTCACAGATAATTCAGGCCAAATTCAGAGGTGATACAAAGGGGTCAAAGCAGAAGTAATAACAGAAGAGCCCAGAGCAACCCGCTCCCACATCATGTGCTGTCAGGATCCTGGAGGAAGGTGTGACACACACAAATCTAAACTCCCTCTTGACCTTTCTTTACCCATGTATCTTTGTAAAACTGCTCAACAGACAAAGCAAGACAATACTTTCTCATACAAAGGCTTTGCAACAGTTATACTCCTGCCATAAACTATTGATGAAATTATTCAGAAGGGAATAATCATTTGATTTGCTGCACCTTCAGTCACATAAAGACAAAATATACTCACAATAAGGCATCATTACTTAAGAAAAATCAGTAAGACAACCCTCTCCTCATGACAGCTATCATGGCTGTAGCATTGCTGATTTTGTACTGTTTGCATTGCACTCACCCCAGAGACTTCCAGAATGGACCTGGACACTACTACGCTAAGGTCTACACCCACACACAGAGTAAGCAGTTCCCAACCCTATAGGACTTTCAGGATTAAGTCAGTTTTAATTTCTGTAGCTCTTTCTCATGCCACCCAGAAGAATCCCTGCTGCTGAAGGCGAGTCAAATATTGCCTTTTTTTTTTTAATGGGCTACATAGATTTGTGAGCAGTAATACTGTTTATAGCTGTTCAGGTAAGAGAGGGTTAAACAAGTTTTATGTTCAGAGCACCTAAAAGGGTCAAGGGGTCATTTCCTTCACGTGTAACCATCTGACCAGGTGCAACTGTGGAATTTTCCCTTCCGCAAAAGCCTCAAGGTATAGACTATTTCCCAGAGGTGCATAATTAGATTTAATGGCCCTATATTCTTTGGATATGGCAAAACCTAAAAATATTAAATGCTCAGTGGCTAGAGAAGAGTGCAGAGATTTGTTTGACAAATACCACCATCAGCCCTAGCTTCACTTTTACATGACTTGTCGTTTCGGATTAGAGAGGACACAGAAAGGGAAATGCTCTGTCTGAATTGCACTGAAGTGTGTGAGTTCAGCACTGATTTCCATGAGTTATTTCTGCATTACCCTTTTAAAGCAACTTCTCTTTTCCTTGACACTTCAGTGATCCAGTGCCCAAAAGTATATGACAAAAGTGCACCAGCTTTCAGTGTCCTGAAACTAAACTCTTCTATCATAAGCAGGTAAACTTTAAAGCATGCTAGTGAACCCCATTGCCTAGGAATAACCTAAAAAAAAATCCTTATATGATATATATTTGTTGTGTTTCTTTATTATGGATACAGTAGACCTGAAAGGTTTTCTGACTTGAAAGATATTTCTCCATTTTGTTTCTAAGTAGGGACAGACACACTTCACTGGAACCAAAGGAAAAATTTCTATTTCCTTCAAGAGGACCAGGACTGCATGCCAGAAATATGAATGGATTTCAAGACCATGCAAGCAGAGAGAACCAGCCCAGATGTTGAAAGGCTCCACCAGACACTGAAGGGCCTAATGCATATTTTTGCAAGTGCTACAGTCCTAGATCCTGAGTGGTACTGAGATAATGTGGGCAGTCAACACTTCTTAACCTCTGCTGAAAACAGCCAAAGCTCCAATATAAGTTACTGTTGGTGAATGAAAGACCTACACCCCACTTAGCTTGAGATTCAGCCCGTCAAAATTTAGATGGCTAAAAATGAGGCATCCACTAGAAGCATGTTTTCCTAAGCTGCCTGGATCTGCATGGTGGCAGCTGATGGAGGCTGACACTGCTCTAGAAAGGGATTTATTTCACCTGACTTAGGTTGCCTCTTGGCCCTGTCAGTCTCCCTCTACATTGATTAAGGATTAAGGCAACCAGCTTGAGTAGGGGCTTGACTGTTATCTGCCTGGTTAGATAAAAGGTATCCCTGTTCTACTACCTTTGAAAATGTTGCCCCTTTTCCATCTTTGAATTTCATGTATATTTTCAGAACTGGTAGCATTATGATGCCTGAAGACACTGACCTTTAGACTCATGCTGAAATTATGGTGGATTTAGGTTTTTGGCTTTTTTTTGTGTGTGTTTTTTTTGTTTGCTTTTTATTAACAGTGATTTAACTCAATACCTGAGAAAACCTGCATGAAAAGAGGAAGGTCTTCATTAAAATTTCAACACCCTTGCTGCTTCAATTTAGAGTTGGGAGTGCTTCCACTATGCATGTAATTGTTTTTCCATAGTAAAATACTCATTGCTGAAGGATAATTGATATGAGGCTTAAAATTCTAGCACCGAAATACAAAAAAAGGTTAATAACTTCTCTAACTATTTGTATGGGCCCCCAATTCCGTCCTCTGGAGTCCCATCATGCTCTTCAGGGGTGGGCTAGTAAATTGTCTTCTTGGCTGCCTTATTGGCCAAGTTCACCCACACACATCTCATGTTCCAAGGAGTCTGATCCCATAGGTCTGTGTAATGTAACCAGCTTCTCTCCTGCAAATATGCAATGAGAACATGATACCATTTTCTTTCTGATGTTAGATCACAGGCACAGGCAATTGACTGGCCTCTGAACTGATGGAGACAAGTCATCAGGCATGCAGTCTGCATAGGCAGAGGTGATTAATCAGCACGTAAACGTGTCCGTATACAAATGCCAGATTGTGACTGTATCGGTTAAAAGGCAAAAAAATGCAAAGGCATAAAGTGACCGCTTACCATCATCACCAGCCAAAACTATCCATGAATGTAGGATTTTGCTTATTATTAGCAATGTCTCTCCTAATTAGTCCATTGCTCAAAACCACAAAGATATGAGGGCCCTTCCACCCACCAATTCACCAAGTAATGTCTCTATACTGTTCACAAATTATATGAGCTGGGCTGAGGGAACTGTGGGAGTGCCTCAGCCTTCTTCCTACTGATCTCCTGCCCTTGCTTGCCAAGGGAAAAGCTGGTACAGCACATACAACAGGCTCAGATTCTTACAGCTTCCCTCAGCCTATGCCATATGGGCTGCATTACAGTACCCTCAGCTATTCACAAGAATACAGACCCTTTCTAGCCCAGAAAGTCCTACCAGACACACGGTTCTATTACGTTCTTGCTTATACAACTAGGCTAAGCCCCAAATACCTTGCTCCTGCAACAGAGACCTCCAAGGTGAGTTTAGAGTGCTAGGCACTGATAATTCCTTAGGTGTCCTTGGCTCACCCTGTCTTTACAACATTTGTGGTCTTCTCTCATAATCAAGAGAGCTAAGGAGAGTTCAGTAGAGTAAGGTAGCAAACCTGCTGTTGGAAGAGAGGGAAGATCGTGTTAAATAATACCAGTTTTAGCCAGCATAGTGGGTTCTGTGCCGATATTTTCCAGCGCCTGCCCAATCCAGGAGTAAGTCCGAGTGAGATTTTTTTTTTCCTGTGCTAACCTCTACATGCTACAGAGGATCATGGCAGTATGAATGGGCCAACAACACCCCCAGTGCTTGGGAGCATTCCCAGCTGCCTCCTAGGATCTGATGTGGAAGGTTTCAGGTTGGGGATGACTGGTATATTCTGGTGGGCAAATTCCACCTACAAATCTGAGGAGTTTCTGAGCTACATGTTAGTCCAGAAGACATGTTCTGCCAGGCTGCCTTAACTTTGGCATCAGCTACAGCACAGCTCTCTCTAGCTCCTGGAGTAGGCTGAGAAGGCACAAAAGTGGTTTAAAGCCACTGTCCTTCAACGCTTCCCAGGGGTACGAGTCATGTGCTGGCATCTGAAGGTACAACACATAACCTCACACTGTCAGTCCAGACCTAGACACAAGTCCCTAAAGGCATAGTTGTCTCTTTGCATGCAGTCTGTTCAAAGCTGTGAGAGCAGGGGACAGTGTATGGCCACAAACCAGCTCAGTACACCTGACCAACGTTTTCATCTGAAGTATGGTCCTGGACTTCAGTAAAAGCAATCAAAGAATTGGAGGAAGCAGTACATATTAACTAGTAAAGCCATTCATCTTGTAATCCTTTAGGGGTGGCTTTGGTGGAGCTGCAATGTTGATGTGTAGTAGCGTTCTGTTGGGGTTGGAGCTGCTTAGCTTGATAAAGTGATCTAGGGAAGGTGTGGAGACACTGCAGTTATTTACAGATATTGAAAGCCTGTGTGCAAGTACCACGGAGGACAGACAAATGCACTGAGGTGCCAGAAGGACGGATAAGAAGGGATAGAGAAAGGAAATTAACAAAACAGCATGGCTGTCAGGAGGAATTTGCTGATACTACTCAGAGGAATAATCTCCTCCCTGCCTCAAATACATAAAACCAGATTGGAAAAAATACTAAAAAAATATACAGTAGAAAAAGCAAACTGAGCTCAGCTTCCAAGGGTGGAGTGAGAAAGATCCCGGGAAGACTTTGCTGTCTATCATCTCCAGGTTTCTCTGAAATTCAGGCTCTCCTGGCAGTGCTCAAATTTATGCAAAGTTGAATTAAATCATATTTGTCTACTACTGTGTAGTCCACCATAAACTGCATTCAGAATAAAATGCAAAGATATTTCTGGAGACCTGTAAGATCTTGTTAAATGAATAGAACCAAGTGGGACTCCCTGCCTGGATGTCTTTGTCTTGATATTATCCAAAGGTTTTTTTCTTGACAGAGACTCCCCAGATTATTATTATCATTGTTGTTTCCTGTAATAAAAAAATTCCTCAAAAGTTAGTTTTAATGAATGCTGAATCTGTGCTTCTCCAGCCAGGGAGCCCTTCTCCAAGACCACTGGAGGCTGTTTACCACTGTTTTATGTTAGCCTGTCACTGATAGATTGACTGAATGTCCAAATGTCCGCCTGCCAAAGATCAATGGCTTCCTCCAGAAAGAAGTAGCCTTGGGGGGGGAGAGGAATGCCTGGACCAAACAGCTTCCTGGTCTCCCATGCAGTTTATGGGTCTGATACTCTTCTTGCTTATCTCAGGGTAACACCAGGGTTCATCCCCATCCAGATGGAGTAGAGATATGCAAGATAGTAATGCTATCAGTGCAGAGGTCATCAGTAGCTTAAAAAAAAAAAAAAAATCACACAGATCTATCTTTTTTAGGTTTCCTCAACTTTTTATTATCAGAAGAACATAAGGTAAAATAAGACAAGGAAGACAACAGTTTGTCAAACTTCCTTATGCAGCAAGAAATGGGTGAACTTTACAAAGTTTAGACATCTGAAATACACTGAAGTTCACTTTTGTGCCACTCTATATGATAGGGGTACTGACAACCTGTAAAGAGTCCCAAGAAATGCTGTGAAGACAGTCAAGAGTCTTGGGAACATGGAATATGAGGAGAAGCTGAAGCAATTGGCTTTTTCTAACGTGACGAAGAGAAGGCTAGAGAAAGAAGGATCCGATTACATCTACTTCATGAAGGGTCTTGCAGTGAAGATAGAACCAGAGTCTTTTCAGGGGTGCACAGTGAAAGGACAAGACACAAAGAAACAGGTTGCACCAAGGATAATTCCAGCTGGATGCATGGAAAACATCCATCACTGGGAGAGTGGTTTAGTATAGGAACAAGCTGACAAAAGATGACATGGAATATCCACCCCTGGAGATTTTCAGAACTTCCCTGGATGACACCCTGAGCAACCTGATCTAATGTTGAAGTTGGGCCTTCTTTGAAGAGACAGACTAGATGAGCCCAGAAGTGCCTTCTGATCTAAATTTGTCTGTGGTTCTATAATTGCATTTATACTGCTTGAACCTACTGGCTCAGGCTGAAAATGCCACTGAAAGCCATTGTATTTTGCTAGCACAGTTTCTGGTTCTAACTGGAAGAACAGAGTTTGATTTGGATTCTAGAAACCGGTGAGCTTTAGGTATGTATTGATTTGCCCATAGCTGTGTTCAACATGTAGCATTTTATTCTTCGCTGAATAAGGAACACCTGAAGAAGTAGCAAACTGCGATCCAAGCTCTCTGGCAAAAACTTTGTAGGGGGTCAGAAAACATTCAAATTCACTTCAGATTTTGGATTAAGGTCAGGCAGGATCATGTTAGGAATGAATTTAAAACTGGAGTAATGGCATTTTGTTTGCATCTTCCTCCCACGCTAGCTTTAACCCAGTGAGTTTATTATTCAATTCCATTGAATCCAGTGAGTTTATCAGTGATGAACATGAGGATAAGTGGGAGGAGCACTTACAGACCCCTGTAAGAGCAAAGATAGTTCTGGCTGCTGCTTCGCGCTGCCTCACCCTACTGACTCATCCCTGAGCTAAGGGCCTTATCGCTCCCACTGTGGACAGCTGTATTACTCTCTTCTTCCTCCAGAAAGAGAGGGCAGGAGATGCAAAGGAAGAAACAGTGGGAGCATGGTTCACTGAAGTGACCCATTCCTAGCTCAAAGCCTGTCCTATATATCCATCTGTGGTTAATTATGAAGTCACAGAAGCTACAAGAAAGGAAAAAAAGGCTAAGAAATGTTTGTCTTCCATGACAATAGGGTAGATTGTTCCTATGACTCTTTCCCCCTACCCTTTTCTCTTATGCCCGTTGATTTCTCCACTCCTTTATTCAGGGAAATTCTTTATACTCTCAGTGGTGAGCCTAATACATGCAGCAGGAAGGGAAACTAGCTCAGACAGAAGACTAGATACACTCCAGGACAGAAAGGGACAATAACCTTGAGCACAGCAGTAAAATGGATCCATTGTTTTTAACTAAAGCTGAACACCTAATCAGATTTCTAGAAAATTGGATGCCAACTTCAATTTCCTAGAGATACTAGTGTGGAAAAACTGCTTTTTTGTCTCCATAAACTACCCTATTTTAGCTGGATATTGGATCTTTCTTCCTCTTCTCAATCGTGCCGGACACCAGGAAAAGGTTAGTGTGACCTCCCCAGGGGATGATTGCCCCTTCCCACCACGTGATTCCTGCTCTGCACAGAGCACTGCTCTTGTGCTGCTCGAGCCTTCAAGATGAAAAAGGAGATCATCAAAAAGCAGAAGGTCATATAATTTGCTGGGTAAAATGGCTGGAATGAGTTTGGGCCATTATGTCTAAATACCGTGTTTGCACATGACCTCTGCAGAGCTGTGTCTTTGCCTGGCACCGCCAGATGAGGAGCCAGGCATTTGGGCAGCACAGATTAACTCATAACCACTTGGAATGACTCCAGTGGAGCGATACTGGATGACACCAGATGAGGATGCGGCCTCACAATGTTTGACATCTGCCCCTCTCCGAAGAAAAAGGATTTCTTGGCAGTAAATATTTAAAAAATGAAAATAGCCTTTATTGCTTTTTAATTGACACGAAGGAGGGAGTATGTTTTCTTTGGATCTTACTTCAAAGCAGATGATCAGTGTTGCTGAAAATAAAGAGCCTTGTTTAGGCCTCTTCTGATCTTACCCACTAAGCAAAATAAACTCATGTGCAAGTGTCCCCCTCCACTTGTGCTCTCAATGCAGGTCATTTCCCTTGCAGGTTTATATAAAAATAAGAAACCCCAGGCTTCAGTTTGCAGTGGGCTGTTGACTATTCTTAGGAAATACAGATACTAGCACTCCTTTCCAACCAGCACTTCCCCCCCCCCCAAGTAAAACCAGAAGGACAATAATCAAGCATCCTTGTCTTTGAGATGTTTCTTTCTGCACCTTCATGTATTACAAGAAACCACCTTGAAAAATCACTAGCTAAATACAGGACATCATATATGACAGCTCTCATACAAATCCTACCCCTCTAACCCAGTGTTCCTCCTGTTTAAAAGAGAGAAGAAATTAATTGATGGGGAGCTAAGAGTATTTCCATTTCCTGGCCTTTGTATCTGTGCCATTGCTGTTTAAGATAAGTAGAATGGAGATGGGAAATAATACGATGCTGTTCACTGATGTGGAGCTTTCACATTTATTCTTCCTTAGTTGTTTTCTTTAAATAGAAATACAGCATTCAAGCTGAGAGGACCATTTCCCACCCTTTTTCCTTTCCCTGAATATGGGCAACTGGATCCTCCAGGATCTGCTATGTCTCCTCCCAGTTAAACTTAAGACTGAGCAACTGACAGTGTTCCAAAAGTACTACACAATCTAGACACTGAACAAGAGTAACAGGAGTACATCTGATGACAAGAATGTTTGCTGTACTTCTGAAGAGCCATTTAACTGCTTGCTGGGCAGAACTGATTCCATATAGCACGTGCTTTCTTCTTTTCAAAGACAGGGCAACATGCTTTGAGAGGGACCTGGATTCATTAAGTGAGGATGTGAGGGAGTTAAGGATAAAATTCAACTTGATAGCCTACCACAAGATCAGAATATTGGGCCCCAGGTACAGCTCTGGCTGTATGACCACAAAGTGTACGCACATTAGCAGTTCCATAGCAAGCAAAACATTGAAAGCACCTCCTAACACCTCCTGTTGCAGTGCAGCTGAGCTCCCAGTACAGGTTTCTGTGCTGATATGTACTTCACTTTACCAGACACCAAGGACCAAGTGTATCAGAGAGTGCCAATTAACTTCTCGGTCTGGAACGGGGCACGTTATTTAACATGTGCACACAAGGTCAGGGAATTACAGCCATTTAGAAAATGTTTCCCATGCACTTTTTTAAAATGGTAAGATTTCAAAACCTGAAAACCTTTGGCTGGAAACCATAACAGCTCTGTCACAGAGGCCCTGTTGGGCGTCCTGGGAGCTATATTTCATGTGCTTCACATTCCTGTCGTTCCCCAGGCATGATCCTAGGTTGGGCTAGATCTCTGATCATGCATGATCTTCTCTCCTCTTGTTCTCTTCTCAGGCCTTGAGGGTGAAGCAAGAAGCAATGGATGACATATATCTTGAGTTCAGTAAGGCTTATGGCGGTGTCTTGTGTAAGATTTTCATAAACAATGTGGGAAACAGTCTAAATGAGACTTCAAGACTCAATGCCAAAGTGATCAACAAAAAATTTAGGGAACAGTTACCAATTGCTTAGTCTCACCCTAGAAGATATATGGAAAGGAATTACTCAAGGGTCTGTTCTGGCTCTGGCACTACTCATCTTTTCTGTTAATGACTTTGGCGATAGAATAGGGATTATGCTGATAAAGCCTGAATACAATACCAAAATAGTGAGATGGAACAGAGGGAATAAAGGCTGAACCTTGTACTTAAGTTAAAAAAAACCCAAACACCAAAACACAAAAAAACACACAACAACTGAAACAATTATTAGAAAGAAAATTTTGGGATTGCCTGGTTGCAAGTTTGTATTGACAAAGGCCAAATACTATGCCTAGGCAGAAATAACCACCTGCACAAAAATCAAGATAGGGTGAATGATCAAGAAAACAACAGGTCTGCAAAAAGTGTTCTGGAGATTGTAGTGGATAATCTGCAAGTCAGCCACTTCCACCTTGTTATGAGAAAAACCAACCTGAAACAAACAGAAATGTTGTATGAAAAACTTTGCAAGAAAGTCTTCCAGTCTGTTCAGTAATGGCAAGGTCCTTTCACTATTGCCCTCTCTCTCTCTTAAACAGGCTTAGCCCAGTGGCTCTGTCGGCACTTGGCAGTGAATCATCACAAAACTGTGCTGGTTTAGCTATCTTTTTTACCTAGTCCAAGCCACAAAGAACCTGAGCATTTGGAGTCTGATATTCAAATAGCAGAGTTGTACCCCCTTCTCTATCTCAGTGTTGATGGTGACCGCTCCCCTCTCTGCCCCTTGGCTCCTCCTGCTTGCGCTGGAGTCCACCCTGAGAATTCGTGTCCTCCCCTCCCTGTCCCTTTCCAGATCCAAGGATTCAGGAGCAGTACAAGGACCCCTGTAACCCCCAGGCAAGCTTCCAAATGGTCCTAACCTTAACTTGGCTTAAAAAAAAAAAGTGAAAAGAAGAAAAAAAGAGCGCGCTTTGGTCTTGTTCTCTCCTCCTTTCTTTCCCTCTCCCTGTACTGTCTCCATCATCAGGGATAATAGCTAACAACACTCCTGTCTAATGGGTCAGGAATGGAGGTGAACACACTAGCTCCCTATCCCAAAAAGGAAGGGAAACAACCACAAAAACTCCTCAAACCCTGGAAACTCAATGCTGCAGCAGCTTCTCTGCAAAACCAGCAACTTCGGCAGGCAGTGCTGTAGCAAAAACCCAAAAGATAAAGGAACAAAACCTCAGAGGTATTTACATTCTTCAGATGTGCTGATTTTAATATGCAGCAAGTACCCGATAGCCAAATCGGTAAATATATTCAATGTGTCTAACTCGCAGTGAAACCCCTTGTGAGGCAGAGAATCGGTGCGGTTGAGGAGTTAAGCCTGAGGTCTTCTCTCCACAAGAAAGGGACAACTACAGTAGCTGCATGGTGGCCCATTTATGCCTTCAACTAGCCCCCTGAGGAGCCAATAAACCTAAGCCTCCCCTTCATTTAACTTTCTGTAAAGACTCCAATTTCTTTCCGTGGCATCTTCCCCAAGACAGACACACACACTCTTAACTCGCCTGTGCAACAAGGCTGACCCCACCACACTTACTGTCAGAGCTCCAAAGGTGATAATGAACCTGTGGGGTATCTGGGGTGGGCTGAAGCTACAGGCGTTTGTTGCTTAAACCATTACACAAGGCGTTACTCTCATTACTCATGAAGCCCACGGGGAGCGAATAGTGGCTCCCAGCCTAGTGCAAAACAGCAGCCCCTTGATTCAGACATCAAATTAGCAGTTGGGTGTAGAGCAGAAGGGAAATGGGCTGGTGGGGGGATGGAGGATAGCCTGCTGGTGGGAAAGAAGCCCTTGCTTTTTCCGTCTGATCCTAGCACCTCGGCCTTGGCCGTGCAGCCCTGTTGGTCCCAGAAAGCTTCTCTTTACCCTCTCTATGCTTGAAAAGGCTTTTATTTTTAGAAAAATCGGTGCCACAAGCAAAGGCAAAAAAACCCAAACAAACTTGTGAGGTTTATAAGCAGTGCAAATCCAGGGTTATTCCTTCACTAATAGGGTTTGTCTGGTGTGGCTGAGATCCGAGCCTAGGCCACTGGTTACAGGGATCACAATGGAATTTGAAGCCTAATTAACAAAAGAAATCCCTCCACCTGCCTTTAACCAGCACACATGTTTCCAATTGGGCTCACAGCCACAAATGGCTAAAATTGTGCTAAACAGCTCTATTTGAGAGCACGTGGCAGAAAAATAGCCTCCTGAGTCACAAGCCAGATCCAGATGCTCAAGGGACCACAAGAATCAAAACAAGACCACATTCACGGACATGGGTGAGGGGGAACAGGAAGGATAGTTTTACTAAAAGAAGACCTTAATACTCAACGTCCCAGTTAGCTGCAAATGGCAGTCATTACCAGTCGTGGTAAAAAGTTGGTGCCTGTGCTAGTGACCACCTCAGCATGAAGGAGTCAGGGGAACAGTCTTCACCACCACCCTTTATCTCTTTACCATCTGCAGTTAGGACTCTCATACAACCTATTACATGAAACCCATGCACTCCAGAGCAGTGCAGCTGTCTTCTTGATTATGCACCTAGCTAGACATTTCAAAGGAAAACGTACAGCAAATGTCCAGTAAACTAACAACAGAGACAAGTCAGTTAACATTTTGCTCCTCAAAAGGAAAAGGTGTCTCTCCCTTTTGAGGAAGATAAAAATCCGCCAGCCATCTGATTTTATCCTATGGTTGAGGTATGCTCAATAGCATGCTCAATGTTGACTGCCCCAAGTCTAGCTCTTTAGACTTGGTGACAGATTGTTACAGGCCTGCTGATACCTACTGTGACCCTGAATCAAAGGGATCACAGGAATGACTGCTGGGCTGGAGCTGCTGCACTTCTGTAGTTGAAATGCAAATGTAAGTAGCTAATTACAAGCTCTTTTCATCCTAAAACAACCTTTCAAGCCCTTTCTGATAGTTACTAGCAAGCTGCTGCTTGCATTTGCAAGAATGGTAGCATTGCCTGAGACCCACATAAAAAACACAAGGAGAACTCAGATGAAAGTCTTGGGTCCTGCTGCGTAAAAAGTGCCATCCAGCCGGCTCACCCAGGCCCAGCCCTGAAGTGCCCCCAGGGACCTGCTGTCTCCTGGAGACAGAAGAATTAGTGATGCCCAAGAGAAATAGTGATGCCCAGTGACACTCCCCCAGCTCAGGGCACATTGATCAAATCAGGCTTGCTTCCAATGAAATGCCTTAGGTTGAGATTTTTGGAGTTTTCTAACAAGTTGTTGATAAACCAGCAACTTTTCAGATAGTCCTGGCTCTCTCCTTTCTATCAGTAACAGAGACGATCATGAGCCAGAGCCTCAGTCCCTGTATTTGGGGACTTTCAGATACAGCAGGGCCAGATCTGGAGCTCGCTCACAGCCTGCTCAGATGAGGAGGATGGTGGTGCTACACTGCGCAGGCGCCGAGTGCGCATTCAGAAGCCTCTAAATGGCATGTGTGTAGTCTGAGACTGGGTATCTCCACTATGGGATACATATGGAGTACGTACATGTGTGCACAGCACCAGACTGACAGAGATCTTAGTGCTTCTCGCTATCAGAATCGTCGATATGAGAGCTCAGTGCTGCTCAGCATTACCTTGCAGAGGGGCAAGAGACAGCCTGGTGGGCTGCTCCTACACACACTTTGCCTAGGACAGCTGTTTGGTGTCAGCATCCTTCAGGTGACTGCAGAGGACCTCTTGGGTTGTGAAGAGGCTCTGGCTTGCAAGGTTCAACATTACTGTTCTTCTGCAAAAAGAAATGTAATAGGCATCTGGAACTGAAGAGGAGAAAAGTGGGGTTGAGGGTCTTCGCTGCATAAGCCTCCTTAGCTGAATGCCACTGATCAAAGCCTTGCTAAGGACCTTCTCTTCGTAATAGCACAGCCTGGGAGAGTAATGGCAGCCCTGTGCTGAAGTTGCAATTGGAGAGAACAGAGATGCAGCGTGGCACTAGGAGCAGTCGTGGCTCAGTCATGCCATGATCACTTGAATTATTATCACTGGAACTCTTCTAGCTCTAATTTCTATTTGCAAATTAAAATACGCTTTGCTAGCTTTAACATTGCTGTAAGTCTACTGTATTTAAGCTTTATGGTACATATTTCATATGAAAGCTATAGCCAGAAATCAATTTAAAAGAAGCTGCAGCTTCTGATACCCAGTCATGTATCTCTGGAAAGAGGGACTTAGATTACTGTAGAGATACACACTCCACCCTGCCTCAAACCCTGTGAATGCATGGGTGGGGAGGCAGCCAACCCACCGAATACATCTAGTCCAAAGCCAAGTACAGGGGAGCTGGGGGATGCAGAAGGGGTGGGTTTGGCCTGGCCAAGTGCTTGAAAGTGACACTAGCTATGTGATCTGCCAATTCTGCCAGGGGCAAGTTTGGGATGCAGCCCAGCTTCTCAATAACCTTGTGCTGTGCCAAGGAATCTCATGCATACTGCGCTTCTAATCAGCCAGCATGGGTCCTGCTGGCTGTTCAGTCCCTGAAACTGGTGACAGGAATGCCAAGACTGCACCTCCCAAACCTACTTCCAAAAAGGATTAGCAACCACAGCTTTCTCCCCACAAAGGCTTTCTGTGCCAGCAGGCCAGTCCAAGGAGAGAGGGGCTGGGGAGCCTTGTGTCCTGCTGTAAAAGGGAAATGTGCTGCATGGCAGCAAGAAAGCAGGGACATTAGTGATGCATCCACCTTTAAGATGCTGAAGGTGCTGCCTGGAGCTGACTGGTGTGCTGGTTATTAGCACATGGAAATGTCAGTAGTTGTCCTTATAAAGGTCAAAGCAAGTCATAAGGCTGTCTATGTCCTCAAATCACCCCTTCCTCCTTGCTGCTGTTGATGACCATTCAGCCAAGCCTACGGTCGATGAGACATGGAGCACGGCTGACAGGACTGCCTGGGAGCACAGGCAGATGGGATGACAGCAAGCCGGGGCAAAGAGCTGGCAGTACAGGATTAGCTAGGCATAGGAATTTGAGTGTGCAGGCCTGGAGCGGGTCTAGGTCCCCTGTACTCTCTTGGAGATTTTGTGACTCATTCATAGATGCAGACAGGAATATACCTCCCTGCTACAAGAAGGAAGCTGGCTTGAAAAGGAAGGTTTCCTGGGAAGAAGAGAGTGATGACAGAGATCTCTGAGAAGGCTGAGACTGAGACAAGGAGCCTAGGATTTAGAAAAAGGGGTTTGTATGAAAGAGGACTTGGAATAGGATGTTTGAGAAAAGAATAAGGTGCAGAAAGACAGAGGAAAGAGCAGGACAGGCATGAAGAGAAGTATAGAACAAAGAGGGACGACAGAGCGAAAGGACACGGGCAGTGTGGGAAGAGGGATTCAGTCTGGCGAGATACATCAGCATCAACCAGGGAGGCAGGCAGTGCTCGTGGAGACTGGATGTGGAGGCGCACACATAGCGCAGAGCAGCCCTGCTGGTAATATGACAGTAGTGCCTTGATGTCCAAATGCAGAAGCCTCTCAAAAAAAAGAAAACACAAACAACCACCACACATACACACACCTAGGTCAAGCTATCCACCAGTGGAAACATGCCTGTGGATGAGCTACAAATAAAGGAGGATGCTTTACTAGATTAGTTTTAATGTCCTAATTAGTATCTGTTCTTAAGTGAGATAAGCTATTGTGACAAGTCTAGGGTCTCCTGACCAAGCATATAGCACTGGCTCTCTGGGCTCAGGACAGACTTTTTCAGAATTTATCAGCCTGTTCAGGTATTAGTTTCTGAACTGGAGTTCACTTAAAAAAAAAAAACCACCACACCACAAAACCAAAACAAACAAAACCCAAACAAACAAAAAAACCTAAAAGAAACCCCAGTGAGTTTGTTTTGTTTTAAAGAGTGACAGACTATCCAGATAATTTCCCTTCTTTCAAATTACATCAAGAAAAGAATAATATATGCAGATTAAACCTCCATGCTGCTAGCATTAATTGAAGTCTTCTAGGCAGCCTACAGCATGGAGGAAGATACGGAAAAATAGTTTATCGATTCTTGTTGTTTTGAAAACTTCAGAGCTGGAAGTGTCAGGCCAAAGTACTCAGTCTAAACAGACCTGACATTTGCTTCACATACAAAAAGTTCAAGTACATATCTGGCTAGAAGGAGAAACAAATGACACTTGGAAATATAGAAGGAGATGGCTTTGAAAAATTTTATACTGGGATTTTCAAAGTTACGGTGGGGATTTAGATGACCATTCCATTAATTTTAATGACTATCTAAATTCCCTAGTAGGCTTTGAATAACTTCAAAGTTAAATTCTTTTTATTTTTGGATATTTCCTTTACTTGACCCAGGTCATCCTTTCACAGTGAAAAGAAAGAAGTGAAAAGAGTGTTCTGTGCTTTCTGCTCAAAGAGCTCTGCAGAGACTTCACCACCGCAGTTCGCAGTGGCCATTGTCGCTGCTGCCTTCTCTCCCAAACACTCACCTCAAGCCCCCTGAATGCTATTTGTTTGCCATGTTGCTGACAGAGATTGTACAGATCGCTTGGGAGAGGACGGTAAATCATAACTATATGACAAGCTGCTTCTGACAGCAGGTCCCTCTTGTCCTGTTTCTGGAACCTTTTGGACTTTGTTTTATGTGTTCTTATGGTCTGAAATATTCTATAAATCTCTTTGAACCTTTCAGAGCCTCCCTGTGTATGTCACTCACACAGTTCTGCAATTACCTATTGGACTGGGAAGGTCCAGAGCTGACAACTCACTTTCAGCCTGGCTACAGTTACTGTATCATTTCACTAGCCAGATCCTCATTAATTTTCCATATTAAGTTTTTATGAAGAAAAAAATATTTGAGCAGCTATAGAACATGCATAAAGAGCAGACACACACAAAACTTTGAGCTTAACACCTTTCCATCTGCAAACACATCCATATCATTCTGGCTATTTAAAAAGAGTTCCTCCTCAAAGAAATGTAAAACAGAAAAACATGAAAGCTCTGCGGGGCAAAGTGGTTTACCTAGCACAGGGCAGGGACTGAGGCTTTCAGCATTTTCCCTGTAATTCACCATCTTTTTACCCCAGTTTTCCCCTCCATGATACAGAAACAACAACAGGGTTCATTTTCTTAGGTAAAAAATATCTTTCTGATGGATTTGTTTTTCCACTGAGGACAGAAAATGTATTTTGTTTGAAAAGTGAAAATGGGGGGTGGGAAACTGAAAAGTGGGTTGCTTTCAGCAGTTCTCTAGGTAAAGTTACAAATGAAGAAAGTATTTTCTTTGCCCTGCAGCTGACACCCACAGGTGTTATGCACATTAGGGTTTAATGCTAGCTCATACATGTCACCACAAGTTCCTGGCTCTATGTTTTGCATCAAGTTCATCCCATAAGCTTACTGGCATGCAAATGAAATCTACACTAGAGTCCAAGGCAGCCGAAATGGCTGAATTACGGCAAAGACAGAAGCCTACCAGGCAGTAGGAAGTTCAGCAGTGTGCCAGCAGAAACAGCGACGAATAGCAAGGAAACAAGATGGGGAGAGGGAAAACAGTAGCAAGTGCAGTAGTCAGAGGACCATGAGAAGGATCAGAACATTGGCAAGACTCGGATAAAGAAAGTCAGATCCAGGGTCCACTAGTAATTAAACAGGCCATGGAGAGGAGAGGCAGCAACACATTAGAAAGGGTACAGAAGATGTTTTATAGCTGGTGATGACTGGCTAAGAAGAGGTATTGCTCTGTGTATGAATCTTTTGCTCCATTTCAGGTCACTCTGGAAAGGTTCACAAGGAAGAGAGGCTGCCGAGACCTCCACATGTTAGCGATACTGCCAAAATCCTTCTCAGAGCAGAGTGGTGTATTCTCTTCCCCAACACTCCGGGGGCAGGTCTGATCACTCCATTTGCTCTTCACGCTCTGCTGGGGCTGCCCTGAGATCCGTCACCCGCCACCGGCCGCTCTCCATCTGGGTCAGCGGTGTGCCGGCTCTCCAGCCGCCTTCCTTCCACCCCCCAGCGCACTGCGAGCAGCTCCTAACTGCATTAGTATCTTCAGTAAGTGAATACACAGAGCAAAGCGGGATAGTAAACGTGCCCACACTCCCACCATCACACCTCTTTTACACCCACCACCTTGCTTTCACACTGCCAGTGTGTGTAATCGCTTCCTCCCACCTGTCAGATAGGACCCACAACAGGCAGCTTATGGGGTGGCATGGTGGCAGCAAGGGATGCTGTCCAGCCTCACGGCCTAAACCCTATGGCACATTTATGACGGCTTGCAGAGGTTTGGTAGCTCAGCTCAGAGTCCTGGACCAGGGAGGTGCCCTCGCTGCAATACAAGAATCACAGAATCACTAAGGTTGGAAAGGACCTTCAAGATCATCCAGTCCGACCATTAATCCAGCACCACCATGTCCCCTAAACCATGTCCTGAAGTGCCACATCCACACGTTTTTTGAACACTTCCAGAGATGGCGACTCCACCACCTCCCTGGGCAGCCTGTTCCAATGCTTGACCACCCTTTTGGTGAAGAAATTTTTCCTAATATCCAATCTAAACCTCCCCTGGCACAACTTGAGGCCAGTTCCTCTCGTCCTGTTGCTGGTTACTTGGGAGAAGAGACCAACACCCTCATCGCCACAACCCCCTTTCAGGCAGTTGTAGAGAACAATAAGGTCTCCCCTCAGCCTCCTCTTCTCCAGACTGAACAACCCCAGTTCCCTCAGCCGCTCCCCATAAGACTTGTTCTCCAGACCCCTCACCAGCTTTGTTGCCTTTCTCTGGACACGCTCCAGCACCTCAACATCCTTCTTGTAGTGAGGGGCCCAAAACTGAACACAGGATTCAAGGTGCGGCCTCACCAGTGCCGAGTACAGGGGCACAATCACTTCCCTACTCCTGCTGGCCACACTATTTCTGATACAGGCCAGGACGCTGTTGGCCTTCTTGGCCACCTGGGCACACTGCCGGCTCATGTTCAGCCGGCTGTCAACCAGCACCCCCAGGTCCCTTTCTGCCGGGCAGTTCTCCAGCCACTCCTCCCCAAAAGGAAAGTCACATAGCTGTTCAGGCTGGTAACGCTGTGTCCAAGCGACAAGTAGGGAGGAGGATATGAGGCAGGAGACCCTGATGCAAGAAAATTGGTTTGGAGCTTTAAGTAGGCAGCTGTTAAAACAACCAGCCTCAGTCCCCAGCTCTACCCTTGAAGAAGCCCCTCTTTGTATTGGTTCACATCTGTAAGAGGTGAATTAGCAACGCTTCTGCTCATTCATAGACACCAGGACAGGGATTGCGACTGTGCCTGAGATACTGTCTCTCACCATGCTAAGGCTGGACACTGGTACACCTGCAGATCACAGCCTGCCCCGGGCAGAGAAACCAGCTGGGAGCTGGGTAAGCCTGGTGGCACAGTGCTGCGCCCCAGCAAGGACCCTTAATGCTCAGCAGGGCTAACGACCCGGGGTGCAGGGGCACACCAGCACACTTCTAGCACCAGCTCATCCACAGCTAGTGGGAGGTCCAGCACTGCGTTGCCCAGCGCCTGCAGACCAGTTTCCCCTGATGGTCCCACACTCAAGAAAATACGGCTTTGGGTTCAGCTGAAACTTTCAGAAATGTCTAGGACACTCCAAACAAATATGTACAAATAAGAAAATGTTAGATTAGTTAAGACTGCTCTTTTCACTAGGAGAAAGCTAAGGATGAATCACTGTATTAATGGTGCCACTCAAATAGCAAAATCATACTCAATATCCTAAAAATAAAATTGAAAGCTACCCTCAGTTCCACCTAAGGAGCATTTGAGAAATATCGTTATCAATTGTTGCATATACATTTCAGAACCATCATTGTAAATCAATTTCATTACACTATTCACTCTAACAATCTTTGAAATAGATGGAACCTATGGTTCACGTACGGTTTATTCACATCCTTGAAAGACATGTCATGTCAGGCATTTGAAAAGGTCTTCTGGGGTTCCAAAATACTGAGCAGTACATTAATAACACATGTTTTATAATTTTTCTTCTGTATTAATGATATAAGGAAACACATAAACATAAAAATCATAAGAATGGGAATAAAAGTCCAAAGAATTTAAAAATCCAATGACTCTGAAGAGTGGCAAAGGACTTCCAGGTCTAAAGAACCAAAACTGACTGGTTGCAAAGTGCTTTCAGTTGAATATAGGAAAAACCCTGGAGACAAGGAAAAGGATTTTTTTCCTGAACAAATACAGCTCTACACCAATTCACAGTGGCTTCTGTGTCCTTCTTTATGAAGGGTTTAATTTTTAAACCCTTCCAAAATAAAATAATACTCTAATTTAAATCTTAAAAGCTCCATGAAAATGGTACTTCTCATTTCAGTTAAGGCTACCATGCACCTGCGTTTCCCTGGAAATGAACTGTTTTTTCAGCCAGATACTTCATCAGGGCAAACACTGCCCAGGCTGTGCAGACATCTGATATATTGGCAGGTCAAATACTCCCATGGAAGTGCAATAACTCCTACAGGGTTACCTATACAGCCAGAAGTCCTCTACAAGCCTGTGGATCAACTCAGTAGCAACTCCACTGCACACATGTGCAACTCTTTAGCTCAAGAAATTAAATCCCTGAATTCTGTTTAAAATCAATAAAATACAGTGTACACACAATATATATGAATTCATAGTTTTGTGATACACTTAAAAAAATCACCTCTAAAAGCACACACTAAAAAAACAGCCAAAAAAAACCCCATAGTTCTACAGCCCAGCAAGTTTTTAGATGCAATATTTTCTAAAACAAAGCTTTCCCTCTCCCCATGCAATAAATAACCCAAAGTTGTCACCCCTGCATCTGAGGTCTGCTTATCTCAGAAGTTTTAAATATATGATAAAATCACAATACAAAGTGAATTAATGCAGTGATGCCACTTTAGCCAAGGGCTACAAGGTTATAGACAAAACAACACTGGCTTCTACGGATTGATTTTTCTGGGACTTGCTAAGTTATAAGAACACTGCATTTAGTTCAGGAACAGCGCTGGAGAAGCTTGGGCGCTCAGAGAAGTAAACTTCCAAACAGCTGTTCAGGATGAGCCCATGGCTAATGATACACCAATCACTTGTGGCAAGTGGTATCAACATTTTGGCTATTAAAACAGCTCAAGGAACAGTGCCTGTTTCTGGCAGGGGGCTTGAAGGAGGCAAGAGACACCACCAGGTTGAAACTAATCACCTTTAGGATCTTAACCCAAAACTTGCTATGCAGTTTCCAAAATGCAGGGATCTGCACTTTGCCCTGGCATACTTCTGGAGAGACCCATCTCCCCTGCTGAGATTATATCCTTCCCTTAAAGCAATGCTGGGTCTCAGCTCTGAGAGTGCTCTGGTGGGATAGGGAAGTTTTAAGCACTGCTCTGCTGTAGCAATCCTTCTTCATGGTACATATTCTAGATGTTACCCTGAAGTTAAAACAGCTGAGAAACCTTCCCCTTCACAGGACAGTGGAGTAAAGTTTTTGCTGCTAATTACCATTTCTTAAATGGAACCATGTTGCCTGAAAATCCTCTGAACTTGAGAGTCAGGAAGCCACAGCTTGTTTTGCCAGAGGAGTTGTTTAGAAGAAATGTGCCCAAACAGCTCATATACTCTCCAGCGGTGGCCTGGGGCTCTATCACCTGAATAAAAGGGAAGCATGGCTGGTGTGAATCCCTGTGACCATAAGCACCTCCTTTTGCTTTTAAAAGATCTGTCATCTAAAAAATAGACCCACAGATATTCAAATCGTAGACAGGGTGTGCTGCAAGTCCACGATGAGCATGGTGAAGGCAGTTACAGGATCATTTTCTAGTCACACAATTCCCCTACTCTGGCTGGCAAAAAGGAACAAAGTTCTTTCCATGGCCATGATCCCATGTACCAACAGTAGTTTGCAGTCGTGCACGGGTCATTCATCCTGGTGTCCTATTCCCAATGACAGCTTCTCCCTGCAGCTCTACCCCAGTATTAGTTCTTCGTTCTACACTATATCCACAGCTGTAAACCGGGGGAGAATTCAGGTCCTGTGTTTCTCAGGCTCCAGGACCCGCCAACCCAGGGATACTTCAGCATTTGATGAGTTGCCTTCTCCTTTGACAGGCATGTCTCCAGACAGGACAGTTTTGACTAGAGCAAATATATTCTACATATGTTTTTGATTAGGATCCACCCCATTGTCCCAATATATTCCCTGCATTGCTTTATGCTGTGTTACACAGGGTCAGCTTCTAGATCTACATGTAACGTGCCATAATTACCAGTGACAGGGCGCAAAGCCCCAGGGCAACACAGAAGGGGAGGCCCATGCTGCTCAGATCAGATGTCCAGGCAGCTGTTCTCTTGTCACCGAGGTGACACACAAATAACATGTCAAGTTTCTGCCCGTTGCAGACGTCTGACTTTATCTTGCTAAATTGTTTGTTCTTCCTTTAACAGCCAGCGCAGCCAGAGAGCCAGGATGGCCACAAGGCATCTCCAAGAGATGCGTCTGTGTTACTGTCCCCCTGATGCTCAGAGCTGGCTGAATGCCACGGAGCGTGCGAGACCTGAAGGTGCTCTGGGATATGGCAGCCAGTAAAAAAAAAAAAAATTGCTGTTACCTACAAGCCACAATAGATGAGCTGCTATGGGTCAGTGCCAGTGCTGATGGTTATGCTGAGAGAGGCTGTGGGCTTTCTTGTTTCCTGAAGATACAGAGAGTTCAGGCTCTAACTTTCCTTATGGGAGAAAGTGGCCACAGAGTCCTCATCCTTTAGAGAAGGCTGTGACCCCCCCCCCCCCCCCCGCCGAAATCATGGGCAGTTCAGCATCCAAAAGCCTTCAGAGATGTTGTGGTGCAACCTTTTTTGCCACACATTGAGTACCCTCCATCCCTGCTGCCTGCCTCTGCAGCAGTGTCTGAACTTGCTCTAGTAGGTTGTCTTTTCGCTCCTCGTTTTGCAGTGTGTTTTCAGATGTCTGCTGAAAGAGGTTGACCCATATGCAAGGGTCAAATTTTACCTAAGCTTTCATGGGATTAGTTCATCCTGAGCAAGGGGTATTGTGGAAGTGCTCCCAACTGCAGGCACGTTCATGTCAGCCCTACGTGATCCAGGACAGCCTTGGTACCCCTGTAAGCTGTACCAGCTATAAGTTCCTTGAAATAAGTTGTATTACATGACCTGTAACATACATGCACTTGCCTTCTCAATTTCTATCCCACAGGTGGGAAATCTGAGGCACCAAACAATTCTGGCATTTGTTGTAGGTCCTCCAGGGAGCAGAGAAACGCGCCCGCCTTTGCGGACTCCTGCCTGCACATCCCTGTACGTTGCCAGTGCTACCTCCATGAACTGCACACACCAAAACCAGAAACCACAGGTGACCTGTAGAAATGGAAGTGCTAAAAGTGAAGTGAACCCATCCCAGAGGAGGAAGGGGCCAAAGCCAGTCTGCAGAACGAGTTCAAAAGAGTTATCATGGGGAGAAATAACACAAGGGACTGAAGCAGGTGATCCGACTCCAACTGGGCTACAGGGCTAGCCAACCCCACTCTCCAGCAAGGGGCATCTCTGCAGCAGGGACGATTTTTCCCTTTCTTTTCTGTGCTGTGGTGCTCAGCTGCCTCTGCATTTTGCAGGTGCACTCAGCTGAGACTCGTCCCAGAGCCTTGCATTCAGAGCACATAAAAGCTTACACCTCCCCCTGTGCCCATGTGTCACAACAGTGTCAGCCCATGTCACCGATCAGAAATGAACTACAACAGGGCTACTGCACAGCCCCCCAGCACGGTTCTGGCCTGCCAGCCACTGAAAGGAGGCTTAAAAACACGACTGAAAGAAAAGCTTCGATACAGGCTTTATAGCTTCGCATTTGCAATATTTTGCCTGCAAAACGGGGTTCTTGAAAAAGTGCATTTCACTTGCTCAAAGCACAGCCATTTCTCTAAACTTCTCCAGGCTGAAAGGCTTCTTCTAGTCTTAGACAAGCATGACCAGAATCATAATTTGGCCTGTAGCCTTTTCCCCCCAGGACCAGCCAAGCTGCCTGCCGTGCATCAGACTGTAACACAGGCACATTTGGATCTCCTGTAAACCACCACTTGGTAGCTGTTGAAATGATCCCATTTCCTTCCATTGACTACTTGCGGGGTTTTTTTTGGTGCATTTTTTTGTTTTTTTAAAGAATTCAGTCATCTAGCCAGATTAGGTGGTTCAGAGAATTTCTTAGCAGTCAAAAAAATGCTACTAAAAATGTTAAAATGCTCTTGGCTGTGTCCTGTCAAACTAAATCCAAACCTCGTCAGTTTTCACAAGTCTCTGAGAACACATTCAATTGATATGAAATCAAACAGACAAGGACGTTTTGCTAGAGCCAGTCAGTTTTGCTGAGGGTAAATCACACCCAGCTCCAACCCACAGCCCTGCTCTCCAGCCAGCACGGCTATTCTGGAGTCACACAACCAAGCACACGCACACAAATCCATTATCCTCCATTAGGCTGTTCAGTAACGGTCTTATTATAGTTACACGTCAGCTGCCTTCAGGAAAGAAAAGGCCATGTGCTGAATGTAAACAGTCTAAGGGCAACTTCAGTCTGGGACTTCAGCTCTTTGAGGGAGGTTTTGCCATTGCTCATAAAGAAAAAGATGACTGATCTAGTAAACTGGAATACAGTAATTTTAACTTTTAGGATGGAAGCTAGGCTGCTTCTAGGGTATAACAAGACCCTCTAAAACACGCAATATGTTACACATCTCTTTGCCTACTTGGATTTTACCAGAACGTAGCATCTTTTGTGTAAGATGAGGCATAGATCCATTTTTCTCGGGGTAGGTATGTAGCCTACATGCAGATGCATGGGTGAGAGGAGGGGGTTGTATGTGCCATGTAACAGCGAACGGGGGGTACACAGGCACAGAGCAGAGTACGGTGCTGGGGAGTCAGGGTGGGAGAGACACTGGCACCAGAGGTTCGGTTAGGACATGGCTGCCACACTGCAAGGGGCAGCATGCTTGTAAATGGAGTGCATCCAAGATGATGCCTACCCTCCCGTGCATGCTCCACAAGCACCTTCTTCACACCTGGCTCCATTCCCCAAACACACAGACCAAGCAGAGCAATTTGGATCAAAGCAAACCTGGCACACGGAAACACAGGGGAACACAGCCTGTCAGCAGGGGCTTACCAGCCTTCACCACTGGTGAACCCGTCGCTTCACCACTCAAGGACACCAGGATCCTGCCTTGTACCATCCCCGTACAGCCCACATCAACAGCCGTTGCACAAACCCAAAGCCCCCTCCAGAAGGGCATACCTTGCCAGCAAGCCTTCACGAGTCCCCAAGCTGAGCAGAGGAGGCAGATCCCAGCAGGAAGGGTTACGGCATCCAGGGACTGCCAGATGCAAGCAAGCGGACCAGAAGGGCACATGCAGGTGCTTGGGGCTGTGGGTCTGGGACAACCCCTCCCCACAGAGCCCCTCATGCTGAGGGCAGGGGAAGGCCTCCTGCCCCTTCCCACCACGTGTGTGGGCCAGAGCAGGGCAGGGGGACACACAGACACCACCCACACCCAACCACACAGCAGCCTGAACAGCCAGCCATGTGCTGAAGGCCAATTAAGTTCCTCATTAGCTGTAATTAGCAGGCACCTGACACCCCTTAACAGAAGCCCAACAGCAAAGGGGCCTCTGCCTGGCAGGAGAGGGCCAGTGGGAAGCCAGTTTTTGTGGCTTGTTTTATCAGCCCCCATTTCTCTGAGCTCCCTGAGACCGTGCTGGTGTTTCACCAGAGGCAGCACCTGTGAGCATGAGCCTGACCCAGCGCCCACTGGAGTCAGCCGGGGACCCCACTGATTTCAGCAGGCTGTGGATCAGACCTTCCCCAAATAGTCTGAACGTAACAGCCCAGGAGAGCTGAGCCTTGGGCTGAGCTGCAGCCACCAGCACAAGCCGCTCTGGGGGCCGGGGGCTGCGTGCTACTCACAGAACCATGAGCAACTCCCATTAACTCTCCCAGCCCCTCCTGCTTCTGCCCTCTACAAATGTGCAAAACAAGGTCTACAAATGTCTTGCCAACCCTCTCATCCAGACAAAATCTTCAGGCAGCAGGAACTTCACCTCATACCCCCAAGGCAGATAAAAGGTTAACTCGGGCAGGGAGACCTGCCGACACTCTTCTCCGCAGTCAGAATGTTATCCGTTGCATTACTGGTCCTCAGCAAATCGAGTGGGTCAGGCAATACAATCTTTCCAACTTCATGGCCAGAAGAAAAGGTGTCCCTAAGTGGGCTGCTGACCTTTTGGTACAACTTGGTTACTTCAGCACGCGTGGGTGGCAAACTACTTTGTCTCCACAAGGCTGTTAATGTGTGTGGTCTAAAGGACTTTGATTATTTTCAAGGCAAAATAATCCTGGAGATGAGGTAAACCAAGAGGCAGGGAACAATCAAAAAGAAGAGGGGAAAAACTTGCAAGTGCACAGTCTTGTTCTTGCTTCATTCTGAATTGGTTTTAAATTGGGCTTTGCTAACTGGGTGCAAGACTATGGGCTGATGCTATTCAATCATCAGCCAGTATTGCAGTGTTTCTCCCCATGATTTCTGTGCTCACACCAAGCTGGTGTCAGCGTGGTCAGGCACATGGAGGTGGCTGTGCCAGAACTGCTCAATGTTTGTTAAACAGTCAGTAAGACTTTCTGTTTTTTGTAGGGGAAAGGCTTTGGATCCTTGTGAAAGCCTATCCCTTCAGCCGCCAACCTGTTTATTGTATGTTCATGTCCTTTGATTAGTTCTTAAGCACTTTGCAGCATGTGAACTTCCTACAATCCTCAATGCATTTACCTTCACAAATAAATGTGAGGGAAAGGAAGAGCTCTTGGACAGAGCAGATCTTTTGATGCAGGTCTCTTAAATCCTAGGCTAGCCATTAAATCCCTCCAGTGTTTAGTGGTCTCCAACTGGTTCTTTAGGCCATTCCTTATTTATAGTATGTGCATGGCTGCATGGTATTTCATTAACTCTGGAGGAGGATGGCAAATGCAGAGTCAGGAATCCCTACGTCCTCCTTAGCCTCAGAGACACTGCCCAACTTCACTCTTTGGAGTTAATCCCATGCTCTTTTAACCCACTTGTAGAGTTACTCTTTATAAAAGGGAAAAAGATCAGTCAATGTGATGTACTGATCCTCTATTTTCACTTTGTTACTGTCATATTGAACCCACAAGCTGAATGTAGAGAAAAGCTTACAGAATGCAATGTAACATAAAAAAAAAAAGCGCTATTATTTCTAGTTCAAATTTAATCCATGACTTCATAAGAGTAAAAAACCCTTCACAACTGGGTAAGCTCTTACCATGAAGGCACCTACAAGTCTGAGCAAGGCTCCTCTGTTTTTTATCTTGATGCGCTAAGTAGCCTGAGCTCTCTGGCTCCCATACTGCAAAGCAATCACAAACTCTCAGATCGTTTTTTGGAGAGTGTGTGTGGCTTTACACTGCATCCTCTCTAATTTTTCAGTTTCTTTAAAAGTAATCCCCTTTTAAAATTCCACAACAAAGGTTTGGAAGGGGAGGCAATATCTTTTGTTAGACTAAATGACATAGCTGGAAAAAGTAGGCAAGCCTTCAGTTACTGAAGACTTTTGCCTAATGAATGATACTACTTTTCTCTGGTGTCCCTGCCTTGCTTATAGCTTTAAACCACCTCATCTTCAGCAATTCTAGTACCACAAAGAAAGCATAGAAATCTTAGAAAGGCTAGACGTTTCATCTGTACTGCCACAAAACAGCATTATTGTGAGGACTGCACTGCCTGGGCTGGTTTGTTGTTGTAGGATAGCTCACCCATACTAGGCAGGTCCTATTTCTTAAACATAAATCACTACTAAAACCATTTGTTCGAGTTCAAAACCAACAATGGCATACTTGAATTGCAATAAATTAGTTATGTAGGGCAGCACAGAGAATCACCAAAAAGTACATTAAGTCAAGTGGGATATAATAAATATTTTGATAAGCTATTGTCAGAGCACAAGGCAGCTACTTTTAAGCTGTATCTTTAATCTCTGTCTTGTTATAGATAATGAGTGAGCTTCCTCTGCCTCTTCCTGATTTGTCTTCTCCTCAGTCTATGGAAGTTAGGATTGGGGTAAAACATCCTCCTACCTTCAGACAGATTTTGAGACACAGATGTCCAGGACTTACAGTGGTTACCTGAGCTAAGACCCTGCAGTTCTCTTTCCCAGCAGCTAATACAGTACCTGGGGAACAACCTAATGCCAAAATATCACATGTACAGAGGAAAAAAACATTTCAGGAAAGCATCACTCCTAAAGAGAATGAGGCAGACTGTAAATCTATCCAGCTCAGCCTCCCCTACAGCTGGGAAGGTCTCTCGCTTCAGATTCCCTCCATCTGTCTTTTCGGCATCGGTCTGTCACCACAGAAAGTTGCTGACAGATGGCCCCGATTCACACAGCCATGCAGGAAATCCTGATAACCCATTATCACTGTGTAGGAATTCATCTTGCAGACAAGCAACCCTGCCTACCAGTGTCTGCAGCTTAATACACTGAAGTCCCATCATCATTGTAGCCGCATCTTATTCATGTAGTTTAAAAAAAATTGAAAAAATCAGCGGCATCATGAGGCATACCCTGCCTTGTTCAATAATGCTAGTGGCAGGTCCTTGTGCCAGAGGGCTAGGAATGGTTTGTTCTTGTCCTCAGAAAAAATAGACTTCAGGGAAGGTCATAAAGCTGCAATCAGAGTAGATCTGCCCTGTGGTACTTCTTGCCCAGCAGCTTGTTCCCAAAAGCAGTGTGGATGTTGGCAAAGCAGCTGTGAGATAATCCCTCAGCAGATCCCACTCAGTAGTAAGGATTTCTCTGCCTGCTCCCATGACCACCCCAGCAGACTTGCATGAATACAGCCCCATCCTCTGGGGCTGCCCTGATGCCAGCGTAAGGGAATGCATACTGCCATTTCTGTTCCTGCACACGAGGGAGATAAGCTGTACCTATACAAAAGCCCTCACATTCTCACAATTAAAGCTGACACGATGTAACTACTTTGGCTTAAGCACAAAATTATATCTTTACAGCATTATACTGACCAAACTTTTACAAGGAGATTAGGACATAAAGAGTGACCAAGTGAAAAATGATGTCCAGTAGTCCAATGGGTAAAAAAAAATTATATTCTGGATCAACTACTTACACGCTGCCCCAAAACCCACATCCTTAGACCTGTTAGGAAAAGAATGTTTATTTTACGGTTAAAGAAAGATACCAGGAGATACAAAAAGCTATTTCAGACATTAAATGAAAGCATTCCTGAATGGTGAAAACTATTGTGTACAGAAAGGGCACAAAGAAGGAGCCTTTGAGAAACCTGAATAAGAAAATAAATCTCCCTTTATTTGCCTTGGAGAGTCTTTTTTTGATGTCAGCTCAACATTGCTTTGAAACCTTTACAGTCAAGTTGCATAGTGCAAAAGGGAAACAGAGATGTTTATTTATCAGCAGAGCATTACAGGTCAGACTTTGCCCAGGACAGGCTCTGTCCTCTTCATGACTGCTGTGATGGCAAACACATCTCCTAACACTGGATAACGGTATTGCCCAGGATAAGGAGCCCCAGCAGCAGTATGCAAACCCCATCTGGATCTGGGGCACCCAGAAGGACAGTGTGAAAATATTCACAGCAAAGGGCAAAATGGCTTGAAATTACATTTGTCATATTCTATTCTTTATGAACATAGAAATATCCATTTTTTCCTGTTTCCTTCCCCAGGATGGTGGGAAAAATAACCGTATTTCCTGAATAAGTGAGTGGAAAAAAGACTGTTTGAAATTAAAAATGAGCTTGCAATGCAAAGCTAAAAAGACAAGTTTTTCTCTTGTTTACTTTTCAGTGCAAAAGCATCCTTCGTGTTAAATTCCTTGGTAATTTCATAATGTAAGAGTCACTCAACACAAAACCACTGAAAAATATGTTAACTCCTTGACTATCAGGGGGCTACAGCCTCTGACAAGTTTTATCTTCTTGGGTCCTAGCCCCAGACACCCTCATCAGACATGAACTATGCAGAGAAACAAGCTACCTCCAGAGCGGACTCCTCTCTGGGGTGTGAAGCCATGAGTGTAGGGACCATGGGTGGGAGGTCTGTGCTGCCAACACCTGGTGGTGGGACAGGGGCTGGGATCTCACACAGGCTGCTCTCAGACGGCAAATGATCTCCTGCATGAGCTGGATTTGGGCAGGTTCCTAGAAAGAAAAAACTTGAGCTGCTTGATTACTGTGTCTGGATTTTCTTCAAATGTGTCTTCGCTGGCAGTGGATATGTTTCGACATGCACTTATTAATTAGCCTCCCTCCTCCTGGGGACTAGAACGCCTGAATGCATAGTTTTCCTTTTACCCAGAAAATGTAATTTCATATTGTCACCAGTGCCAGCAACTCTTGTTAACGCTTTAAAGAGAGCCTTACCCCTCTTGTCCATCACTATGTTCTTCTACAGTTACTAACTGTATATAGTAGATGGGGAAACTCAATCAGGCGGTGGATCAAGGTCATCAAGTGTCTCCTAGCACCTAGGAAGCTCTGGGCACTGCTCCTGGGGTTATCCTCGGGGCAGGTGCGGTAAGGGGCCTGGAGAAGCAAAGGACACAGCCACAGCCTGGAATAAGAGTGCATAGCTGCAATCCATGGCCTGAAACTGAGGCTGTAGACCATTGAACCATGTGTACACCATGGGAGAGCAAATCCTGTCACTTCAGCAGGTGCCAGCCCTCCTGAGACCAGGTCTTAGATGGTTTCAGACAGACCTTCTGTGCTGAAGCATTGCTTTCTCTGCCAGGAAAGTCCTGATCTATTTTCCCCACCATCAAAAACTTTAATGCCTTCAGCCAGCTTCTTGTTTTCAGAGATTGGTTTCAGGAAACCAAGATGCCCAGCTTACCAACTCAAACTGTTTTGTTCAGGGATCTCTAAAACGAAAACTAAATACATCTCTCCTAAGATGACCTATTAATATTGATCCAGGCTCTGAGCAAATAAATGAATGTACTTCTGCCATTTGGATGGCTAAATATTTCCAATTAAGAGTGTTATGAACAATGCATTATATGTTTGCTTTGGAGGGAGGCTAAGGATATAAAGCTCATGTTAGAAACATTAGCTGCTGTCACTAATGTGACTTGCTGATTTGAGCGTTTATTTTTTCTGATTTTTTCCCCCCATTCTCTCCAATTTTTCAATTAAAACTTAATCGCCTGCCTGCTCACGCACGGCAGAAGTGATAGGGAGATTATAAGCTTCCATAAAACCTTCTCTGGTCTCACATTTCTCTCTGGCAACACAGAGAAAAGGTCACTTCCAGTACTGGCCTACACACTAAGCCACAATTTTATTGCAGTTTTGTGACTTAAGCACTTGCTTTAGGAATATGAATTGGATGGTGGATGGTGTGTTCACATCCTGTTTTCCTTCAGCTTTGCTTTGAGCATCTTCTAGTGAGCTGCATTGCCATCTCATCTGCAGATATCAGGATCCAGCTCCTGGGTGACATACTTCTTGTACCTTCCTCTGACTTGGGTATGTTGATCTGTTTTTATGGCTTATTTCCATGTGTTGAATCAAACTGGGGTCATCTCTGCATATGTGAGGAGCAAAGAACAGAAGACCTGTGTCCCAGCTGAGCAGCTGAGTGGAGAGAAATTTCTGCAAAGATCATTACCTTGCTATTGAAAGCAGGCTGAGTACGGACAGCACAGCACCTTACCTGCTACGAGACAATAACAGCCTAGTGCTATTGCATTCATTTCCTTAAAAAAGCCTGTAGCTCTAAAATGAGCAAGGACTTGTTTAAGCTTGTAACCAGAGCAGTGGCTGGAGGGACGCTATAAAGGGAGTTTGTATATACAGGCAATGATAGCAGCAAGAGAAGAGATTAGATAAACAGAAGATCGTTTACAGCATCATGTACCTCACAAACCTCTCCTGGCAGATGTATTACATCCACTCCAAAACAATTAGCTGGGCTGACAAGCAGGGAATATTCACTGGGGTAGGTAGCAAGGGTGATTTGTCATTGAGACCCCCAGGCTATCAGTGGAGCAGAGGCCAGGGTTGTCCTAGACTCTTTTATGGCCAGCTGTTTATTTTTAAGAATTAATTTATTCTTCCTGGTGGGTTTGGTGCAGTTGCCATGCTAAAAGACCTGTTGTGAGTGTCATGTCCTTACAGGAGGATCCAGGGAGAAAGATGGATTTGGTTTCCCTGGTTTACTGAGTGGGATGGAGGTCAGCAGCTTGTATCTACCTTGCGCAGACAGAACAACAGGGCCTGGAATCCACGTAGTGATCTTCTGCACAGACACATGGGGCTTGAGCTGCCATCCCTTGAGGAGGCTTTCACTCCCCCTGCCTCCAAACGGCAGCATAAAAGCTCCTAAAACCAGATTTTCACTTTGTACTGCTGTAAATGCAAAGAATCATTCAACTGCAAGGAACTTTTCTCCCAAGATTCTGAACATGGGAATCGGCTCAAGGCTTTTCAATAGTTTGGGGAAAACTTCCCTTTCATCTGCATTTTTGGGAATGGAAATTTTGCAGATGCAGCAGAGGTGGTCCTGAGGTAGAAGTGCAAGAAACCAGTGGGGCTTTGAGGCCCCAGGAAATGTTTCAGAGTAGCTCTTTGCTCCTTCAGCTCTAACCTATTTCATACAACCCTAAAAGCAGCCGTACTGAACTCTTGCCATTCGCACTGGCAGGAACTGTCATGTACCTGGGAAAACCCACGCAACAACCAACTACCCAAACTATATCGCAAAGGGACAAAGTGAGGCACCGAGCTTGGTGATTCTGCAGTGCCCTGGGGAAGATTGCAGACCTGCTGGCAGAGCTGTGGAGGCCTGGTGCCCACCAGCCAGGCAATGGTCCTTCCCATGGTCCCAGTTAGCTGCTGGCTATACTGGGGGAGTGGGCGAGGCAGCATTTACCTGAACTACAGGTTCATGAGTACAGCTGCTCTGTACCTTTGTGAAAAATGTTACTTGTCATCCGTTTTTACAGATAGTAGACTGTTTTCATCTGGTGCCTTTGGAAATCCCAAGGATTGCCCAGATAGCTGGATGAAAAACGTTTGCAACCACTTTCCTTTTCTGATTGCTTTTCCTCGTATGAGCCTGGTCTCTTAGAGCCCATGGCATTATGCCCATTTCTGATTGGGAGGCTGAAAGATTTTTAAAAGGAGAAAAGTAAACAGCAGATAATAATAATATAACCTTTCTGCCAGGTGGTGTTAGCAGTAGGAACAGGCAGAGTCAGACAGTGTCTAGAGTTTCCGTTTAATATAACTAAAATAAATGGTTCTAGCCTTCACCTAATACCTTGCCCTCTAGAGTTTTAGGAATGCAGACTGTAAATCCCTGATCGCCTTTAATGCCCGTTATTTTCTGAGCCCAGAGTTTATGTTACTCATCAACTGACTGAACTAAAACCCTTCTGAGAACTCCAGGCTTTTTGGTAATTGTTCCCCTACCAAAGAGTCCAGCGCCACTTCCTTCCTTAGCTACTGTCTTTCCTATGGAGCTCTGCCTTTCTTCCTTTGTAGGACTCTGGCCACTGCTACCATCTAGCAGAGACCACCTTAGTAAAGCAGTAACTGCAATAGAAAAAAGATCCTGTAAACTTGCTTCTTCAAAACAGACTTGTGACTTGTCCATGGTCATGATGCTGGTCAATGAGGTAGCCGTCCAGTGCAGCCACTAGTCCCACCAGTCTCATTTAAGCTTCCCATTGCCCTCTAGAGGAGCTTGGCTAATAGATAGACAGTGGAGAAACCAAAATTTTGGGAGAGAAAAGATGCGAAGACCTCACTGCTTGGCTGGAGGGCTGTGTTCTTGTATGACTGCATCCAACTCAGCATCCTGGCAGAGGGACCTATGAGAGACATGTTTCCCATGTAAAGAAAAACAACAGGGACTGCAGTGCTTGATGGTGACCTCGTAAAGTCCAATGGCATCCAGCAGCAATACCACCGTGTTTGGGACCCTACTACCATGGAGGAAAGCATGAGCATCCATCCCTGAGAAGGCGTCACCATGCAGAGGAGGTTTTTTTGGGAACCAGAAAGTCTCACTGTGGTTTGGGAAAGGATTTTCCTTCACTGTCCTCATTCCAGAGCTACAGACAATTTTTTAGATAGACTGGATCCTTGCCACAGCGTTCCTTGAAGATTTAGTCTGAAACTTGTACTTGATTCTCATGAGGAAAGTTACCCAAATATGGCCCGTGTCTAGTGTGCAACAGTCTTGAATTTCTTTATCCTAAGTGGCTCTCACCCTGACAAAAATGGAAAGGTAGCCCTATCTGTGTGTTAAATATAATGGGAAAAAATTATAAACTTTAACTGCTTTAGCTGCTAAACTTTAACCCTAATCTTCCACCAGGCAATATTTTTCAAGAGTTAAAGAAATAATGGCAGAAAATACATTAATATGTAAAAAAATCTTATATGGAGTTCCAGATGGATGGCTTTTTCTTTTTTCCATGGACCAAACTCACATTCAGCATTTGTGATACAGAAAAATATTGTCCATGACACCTCAATAGCAGGTTTTTCAAGGAAACTGTCAGGAGAGACTGGGCTTTTCAGAGTGGCCTCCCACCTCCCTACTGTGAGTTGAATATATCAAATCTGTTTCCAAAAGCAATAAGCCACTTAATTGATCCCCAAAATTGAAGATGCTTTCTAAGTCTGAACAACTGGTTTCTTTTAATACAAGACAGAGCAGAAGAAGATCCTGCTCTACTGGATCAGCAGAGGAGCCAAAGCAGAGATTGCATCCTTGCTAGACCAGGCTGTCAGTGTCTCCTCTAATGCCCTAACCAGAACTGACCTGGTTTTCACATGCTGGGCTACCTCCCTAGGTGGAAGATCCAAAAAAATACTAAAGGCAGTCATATCCTATGCCCATGAAGAGACACCCGTTTGAAGGAAAACATCTCCTTTGGGCACCTGAATACATGTTCCTTGGTGTGGGGATCCCATGGTTTGAAATGGACACCTGCTGCTTGAGCTCACTGATGCCTCACTGAGGCTCATTGCCTCAGATTCAGTTATGACATTGATTTGACTATTGTACTATCTTAACGCTGTTCTAGCAGTAGTCTCAGAGCTGGTCTGCTGAATCTTACACATGTATGTTTATTCCATTTAACAAAATCCACTGAAAACTCTCATAAAAAGTTCTTTGCTGTTTTTTGCATTTGCAGCAGGACTGGTAAATCAGAGAGCAAAGATACTCAACTAAGGTATTTAAAAGGCACTCGAAAGGCTCAGTTTCTGAACGAATGCCTCTGTCCCTCATTTCTTCCACATTACAGATGCCAGCAGACAGGGGAAGAGACATGGTGGTTGTGCTCCTCACCCCTGGATTGCAGAGGAGCAACCTGCAGCATTCAGTACCCACTGATGTTTCTGGAGCTGGAGGCTTCATGCACAAGCATACTGCACTGCTGGCAAGACAGAAGGCAATGGAAGCATGTATAAGGCTATTGCTTTATTTGTGAAGCTACAACTGAACGACATCCACAGGGTAAAAGAAGATTTTTAAAAACAGCCTGTTTGCTGCCCCAGGCAGTGTTCCTACAAAGACTCTTAACCATCTGAGTCCTATTTTCTATAGATGATCTAGATCTTAAAAATAGTAGCATCTGGGGAGTAACAAAATACACCCACTTATGGATCTGCAAAAGTTTGGGTCAGGAGTTCAGACCACTGGAAAAATACCTTCTCCCTGGGAGGAAAAGGAAAACTCAGAGACCCCCTGATTTTGGTATAGAGGCTGGATAGTCCATATTTCTTTGGGGGTTCATTCATCCCTTTAATTTATACAGCCACACTTTACCACACATGTCCAATGTACCTCCCTGGTAAACTCTTCTCCTTCCTGGCCTTTCAAGTGCAGGATCTCACCTGCTTGGATGTCTCTGAGTGATGTTCATAGGAAAACAACCCTTAAAATGCCAAACAGATGTGAAAATGCATCTGAGGAGGAATGTATAGGTGGTACCCATCTGTCATCACCCCTTTCACCATCTCATCTCCTCCCCTTTCATCTGGTGCCCACCTCTACCAAGCTACAGACCGGGGAGCTAGATGAAATGCAAGACAGAGCCCTGTTTAACCTGAGCTCCGTTTCTGCAGCGTGAGCTCTCCACCAGTCTTTACCTGGCTGTGTGAAATTCAGCTTTGCTTCACTGAACATTTACTTTAAGGTGGAAGAGTAGTGCTTAGGTATTTGGGGCAGGTTCCTACTGAAGAGCTGGTCCACCTTAACAAAGATCATAAAGATATGAAATCTCAGAAGTCATTTGTACTTACATAGAAAAAGCACAGTCACCACCACCCACATGTGTAGCCAGTCTAAGAGGTTGTTACCTTTATTCTCAGCTATCCACATTTTTTTCATCTCATTTTCTTTTTCCCAACCTGTTCTGAAAAAAGTTAAACACTTAAACAAGCAGTTGGGTTTTTTTTTTTGTCAGAGGAAAATGCCTTTTTTCAAAACAGATGTTTTTCCTGTGAGATTTTTTTATAACAAAAAAGATTTTCTGGCAAAATAAACACAGCCCTTATAGTGATTATCAGAACTTTGTTTGATGGAAATATAAAGGCAGGTAAAAACTAATACGCAGTATATGACTAGTTTCTAGTTTTTTTTTTTAAAATCACATTCACTCCCAAAAAGTACAAGAAATTTGCAGTGGATCCCAAAGGACTCTGTAAAAATACACAGATACAGTCAAAATTTCTCAGTAGAAGTTAAAAATAAGATCACTCTAAAACCAACAGAGTGACACTATCTTCAGCTCCTTTTATGAAAGGTTTTTTTTTTTCTCCTTCAACCATTTTTCCTACATGGTAAATTCCATTTTCTATAGGCAATTGAATAGTTACATTAACCAAAACTCTCCTACAATCTTCTTAAATTATAGCATTTCCCTGCAAATGCTTTGAAAATCTCTGATTTCCAGTGCTTTCAAAACAAAGACCAATTTTCTCCATCCCATTCTTCAATGCCACATGAGACAGAAAGCACATTCTTGTTGCCCATACTGAGAAAAGAGAGGACATGATTTGCTTCTTGCCTGTATCAGAATAGCTCCACTGCCTGCAGTAGAATCACTCCTTTACCACTGCAAAGAGAGGCTTAAACCACTCTTTTCGCAGTGTCATTTGCCCTTCTGTAGAAGTCCACAAAGTCGCTATGGGGATTTGAATCACTTTGCTGCCATCCACCCAGAGGACTTGCTGTTAACAGATTGTGCCCACCCTGCTCCAAGGCTGGGTCCTGAAGATGTGGCTATGAGAGCACACAGCTGAGATGAGCTGTATGCAGATGTGCAAATGGTGGGAAGACTCCCACAGCAGCTGCGGCACTGGCTGGGTGCTATGAAGCCTGGGAGTTCCTCTCACCTTCTTACAGAGGTGGTCTTGGACCACCGTCGTCACTGCCAGCGTGTGGGAGCTCCCAAGAGCTCTCCAAACAGAGATGTTTCACCAGAGCTGGTTTTGCATTCAGTGCAGGAGGTGCAAAGGCATGCGTGGCTGTGGGTCCAGCCAGGCTTTCAGATGTCAGCTCCTTAGGTCTCCAGCAGGGATTTGGGGAACAGGACTAGGTACCAAGTGAGATCCTTCAGGGCAGTGTTCCTCCAAGGAGACTCCCTTAGCCTCAGACACAGAGCTGGCAGCCTCCATCGCTTCCCACAGGCAAGAATGACTAGCAGGAGGAGGGTGGGAGTGTGTCTGGGGCCCCAACACCTCCAGTGAGACACTTGTGGGAAGACAGTGGCTCCCAGCTCCTCTCTCCTATCAAGGTCTGAATGCTTTGGGAGCCATGATCCCCACTGCACACGGAGACAGGACACCACCAATGAATTATTTGAAAAAGCAGCGCTTGCCCTCACATGCTGGGATTCTGCCCATCCCCATCCCCTCTCTCTCTCAGCAGGAGAAGCACAGCCCACCTCTCCGCTGGCTGCCAAGGAAAGCTTCTCCATTTCTGCTTCCTTGTCACTACAAAGCATAATTACAAGACAGAAGCAAGGACTGTTGATAAAAAAAAGCAAATTATTACCTAATAAGAATAGACTGGATATGATCTTAGTGTAAGGGAATTTGTGAAGGAAGCTTCACTTTAGGGAATAATATGTGCCCTTTCTCTTTTTCAAGAGAAAGAGGCTCTTGGCATTCTTCAGCTCTTAATTTGCCTGAAACCTGAGCCATGTTGATACGGATCTTTTAATTATTGTCTTCTATTGACCTGGACAAAGCATTGTGAGAAGGCTTCAAATCAATCATTTCACCGCTTTGGAATGAGTGCTCACCTGTCCAAAGGTTTGGTTTTGGTTGGTTTATTTTTCTGAAAAACTTGCAAGCAAGCAGAAAGATATTTTCTACCATCAGTAAACCCTTTCAAGCAGCCATTGCAAGACCAGGGGAAATGCTTGTCCTACTCACTGATCTAAAAGCCCAGAATTAAATTTCCAGAGACAAGAATAATGAAAACCAGAACAAAACAAATTAAACAAAACAAAACAAAACCAAACCCTGACTTGGTTGATTGCATCGGAATGAATTTGACCAACAGATGGCAGCTATGAGAAGTAAGATGGGTTACTTTCCCAGCCATGTAAACGGAACGAAAGCGTTATAACACATCTGCCACGTAAAAATGTTATTAGTCCTGCTCTTGAGACAAGTCATATAAAAAACCCATTCTCAAGTCAATTGTTTTGGCCTATATGCAGTAGAAAATGCTGTGCAGGGATATTCGTCACCATGCTGTGGCGTTCCCTGATCAGCCTGTGACCTTGAAGTTTCCAGGGCACACAGGTTTTATTTCCTCTGTAGAAAGGACCCTTAGATTTCTTTCTAATCTCAGAGGGTCAGGATGGAAATGGAGGAGAAGGTGTAAATGTAGGAATGTGAAGGGCCCATTCTGCCAGAGGACATGCAGAGGGCTGGAAAGATCCCACGAATAATAAAAACACCAACAGGCAATTGTCAAAATCTCAGGAGAAGAAACAAAATGGCTCTCCAGACTGCTTTGTTAGGGGCCAGCACTCAGCCTGGGGACAGCTGGAGGAGCATCCCTGTCCTATGACACAACAGAGGCACCTGGCCATCAAGTATGCGTTTGGGCATGGGGCACACAAACCTGTCCTCTGAATATGCCTAAGCAAATCCAACAAACACCTCCAAAGACCAGGGTAGAGTTAGACATAGCCAGAAGCTAGAGTGGGCAAATGCTTGCAGTAGAGAGAGAAGTTTCACTTCTGGTGAAAGTCTCCATTCAGGTGACACTTTTTAACTGAAAAAATTATAAATCTGTACAAGATTTTTTTTTTTTAATTTGAATGAATCCTAGGTAACATAATGATCTTTGATTCAAGAGAGTTTCAGTTTTGAACTGAGAAAATTTTTCTGTGTTGTTGGCAATATTTCTGGGCATAGCTGGTACAAGAAGAAAAGACAAGTGAGCAATCTGGGACTTCCTACGCTTTGTGATTTTTATGTGAGCACTCCTTCTGGTCTTCTGCCTTCCAAAGGGGTGCTTCAGCCAGGAAAGACATGAGGAGCAAGAAGAGGAAGAACTTGTTCAGCAGGAGGAAAAGCTCTAATATGATCTGCATCAGGTGATCACAGGCAAGGACCAAACACGATGCAAAAATGAAAAAGCTCCTTCTAGTGCCCTCAGGATTTCTTCTGAGCTTAGACACTAGCCCATTCAGAGCCTGAGGAACCCACTCAAACTCTGAATGCCCCGATATCCTTTCTGCAAATGTGAACAACATGCAAATTTGCCCCACTCAACCATCCCCACAGGGCAGCACCTGTGAGAACGTAGGAAGCAAGGAAAGCCCATGGAAATGAAAATTGTGCTTTTCAGAAAAGACATTGGAAAATACAGGGATTGCTTATTTAATTTGGGATTTAAAAATGAAGCAAGCATTTTAATGGCACAAAAGGCAAGAAAAATTATGCAGGTTAAAGGAGGCTGTTGGTCTAGGAGGCTCATGGTCCAGAGGCACACGCTGCGCAGGCAGGTTACCTGAAGGTGCTCTTTGAATGCCCTTTTTTTTTTTGCACTCATGATTTCAACATGAGGCACTGATCAGACCAAGGTGCTGAATAAAGGTGTCTAGAAGCAAATATGGTATAACACTGTGATAAGCCATACATAACACAGCCATAAGGTGCACAGGTGAGTTAGAGGATAGGATAGAGAATCAGCTCTTACCTGCTGTTCCGCATTTCATGCAAATATTGAACTGTCTGGTTCCTCTGAGACTGGCCCCTTCTCACAGAGGCAGAAAAACTAAATAGATTTGGGGGGGTAATTATTTGGCTTGCCAGTTTGGGAATATTTGAAGATCCCAATAGGAGCCCACCTACATCTGTAAGGCACTTGAACATCCTGGGAAATCTGATCTTGGTCTCTGGGATTTAAGAATGATGCAGAGCCAGGGAATGCAATCAAGCAAATGAGACAGAAGCATTAATGTCAGAGCCAATGTATCTTGATTCCCCCAATTCCTGGGGCAGCAGTCTGAAGGCAGAGTGGGGCCAGCCCATGGGCACCTATGAATTGCACACACCGGAGCCAGTGCATGTGAGCTGGGCAATGGATTCACAGGGGGAGCGGGGATGGGCTGGAGTTCAGAAGAGGGACTGACTACCAGCTGTAGTGAGCAGTACACAGTCACTGCCCAGCAGCAGAAGGGAAACACAGCATTTCCAGTGCAGGATTTGCAGATGCTCAGCCGTACTCTGCCCACTGGCCCCGAGCCAGCTCAGCAAGCTGGTATAGCACTTCCTTCGCTTCATGCATAGGGGCAGCATGCTGGAATTCGTGGGGACATGCATCCTCAGACACAGCCCCAGTTTCAGACAGAGCTTGCAGACACTCAACATGAGTGACAACTGTGAAGAAGCTTCCCAGAGCCAGCCTATGTTTTGCTGTGACTTGTTTTCCCCATCTGTAAGCATGCTGCAGCATTCACACTGTGAGGTGCTGAGAGGGGAAGCACAGAGGTTTTTAGAGGCTGACTTTAAAACAGCTAATGATGATGAGCTGAGCCAGGAACCCAGTGGGGTCAGATTGTGTTGCCATGCACGCTGTCTCTAGTAGAACCAAGGCAGAAGCTGTAAATGTCAGGGATTTGTCTGCCAAACATAGCATCATCTGTCAGCAAAGCCTGCCAATGTGATGGCTGTGATGGGGAGAGGTAGAGAGGTACAAGATAGCTCACTGAATCAAAATTATTTATCCTGGATTATATGGACAACTTCAGCCAGCCAAGGAAGAAACAATCAGCTTGGAAAGGGATGTGCAATTTGTAGCGACACAACAAGAGCACCATGGCTACACTGCTGACTGCACAGTATGCGCCGCAAAGGGGTTTGCCAGTGCCTGGCAAGTGCAGCGCATGTTGTGCCCCACACCTCACCTCGTTCGCAGCTCTGTTCACACAGCGTCACCTCTCCAGGCGTCAGAGCAGCTGGAACCAGGACTGCTGACTACATGGATTTTGCAGCTCATATGAGATCGCTCTGAAAAGCCACAATCTCTGGCAGAGAGGGATTCTTTTTTACTTCCTTGGTTTTTTTATTTTCTCTCCAGAACAGCTTCACTCAGAACTCACTTAGTGAGTCTGAATTTAATAAAGTTCCTGCAGCAGCCAAGCTGCTACCCAGTCTAGAGGAACAGAGGTACACACACTTTCCGGAATGCCTACCTCCCAAGCTGGTTTGGATGCCACTGATGAAAGTGAAACCTTACATGTAAACTTGTCCTGATACCAGTGCAGCTCTGAGCTGTGCTTGCTTCTCTCTTTGCTTTTCCCCTCCCACACTCTCACACATACATTTTGCAGATTTGACCTGGAGACAAGAAGGAGCCTTGTTCCCTATCCCATCACCTTGCAGCACCATGGCAGTTCCTGGTACAAGCACCAGTACAGAAGCCCATCAATAAAATCCATCAGCTCTCTCAATCCCATCCACTGCTGGAGCAGCAGGCAGTGAGGGTACACCAGTATTTCTCAGCTCTTCCTTTATACTATAAAGAGAATGAGAGATCCGCAGTAGGCAGCAGCCCTGCCCGGCCACTATCCATCCTCTGAGCTTTCACATGCAGGGACACCTTATTCTCCCACAAACTGCAAGGGGCAACTCCGGTCCTTTCTCTTCATAAATCTGCCAGATTTTCCCAGATGCTTTTAGTGGATGCAAGAGCCATTCCCTGTTATGGAGTACACAGTCTTTTCTGTCCACAGGATCCATAGGTTTTTAAGTCCAGAAGGAAATGTTACAGTCAAACAAAACAGTGTTTGGCATCACAGCATCTGGAGAACATCATCCCCTGTGGCGGGGTGAGCCCATTCTTCTGCTAAGGAAAGTTGTATTTTAGAGACACACCTGGTCTTGATTTAAAGACTACATGTGATAGAGAACCCTGCACAGCCTCTAGTAAATTATTCCAGTAGTTAATTCTCTTCACTGTAAAAAAATCTGCACCTTATTTCCACGCTGAATTGGTCTGGCTTCAGCTTCCAGTTCCCTGGATCTGTTTGGACCACACTTCCAAGAGAAGTGCTCTAGCATTCAGCTTTCTCCCTTGGTGGCTCATGTAAAGCAGGATCCAGTCACCTTTAAAGCTCTGCCTGAAGTACATCTGCAGTCCTTTTATAAAAATCTTAACCCCCACATGTGCTGAGCCAACCAGAAAAAAAAGCAGATGTGTAAGTCAGGCCCAAAGATCACTCCAGCCCAGTGTCTGACAGTAGCCAGCCACAGGTATTTAAATAAAAATATAAAACCCAAGGGAGGCAGAGTGGCCCTTTGCGTGACACATCTCTCCAGCTTCACTCTTCAGGGGTTTACAGGTACCAAGCTGACGTTCACGGTGAGGCTTATCAGCTGAGGCATAGAGTCACCCGGTTTGTGTCCGCATGGTTTCCAGTCTGCTTGGGCATGGGCACTGGGATTGAACTCACCTCTATTTGCATAGCACTTCATGGGCATATCCCAAGATAAGCATAACAGATGAGCCCTCAGGGCAGCTTTTCCAGGTACCAACTCACCCATTTTTCTTATCTCATCATAAAACTTGATCAGGATCTGTGACTTCTCACCAAGAATCTCCAGTCACTTTCTCCTAAGGTTTCCCTACACAGAGCATGACCAGGACCATGGCTTGGTACCTATCCAGTCACACTTGTATGAAATTAAACACAGGGAAAAGGCTTTTGGCTGCATTTTGGCCGTCTCCTGGACCCACAGCTCAGCATTTCTGGCTCAGTTTACACACCCCTACAAATGCCCTAAATTGACAGTATCTGGTTTACTTTTAAGGCAGTTTATACAACTCCTTTGTCTAGGTTTTTGCAAAATTTCTAGCAATATATATAGCCAAATGCAAAAAATCAGAGTATATTATTTCACTTTTCCCTGACAAATATCACATGTTTCTCTTCTATGTTTACTATTACTATGATGGCACAAGGCGCACCAGCCCAGGCCAGGACCTTTTCCGTGCTCAATGTTGTACAGATACGGAAGAAAAAGCCTGTCATAACCTCACATGGTTATGACAGCAAACACAAGTGAGGCCAGAGTCCTCTGGGCCACTGCCATCTCCTAGAATGAAGGGTTGCTCACTCTCACACATGAAGGTACGGGGCACAGAGATCCCCAGCAAGTTTCAGATATACTGACTGCCTGACAAAGACATCATCTTATGAGTTTGGCAAAATTTGAAATGCACTAAGCACTAGCAAGGGAGCAGGAAGCAAATTCTGCTGCTGTCTGGCAGCTCATGTGATGTGCAGTGAGAGTGATGGGGGAAGAGGGACCAGTTGACCCCAACAACAGCCCAGTCTAGGAGATCCTCCCCTCTTCCAGATCAAGTTTGGACAGGACATAAGGCTTTTTGTTGCTGGCTGGGAAATATGCTGAGCACCTCCCAGCTAAAGCCATGACAGGAACTTCTGGCACCAAGCCCACCCTTGTGTAACCCAGTAAGGATTGCTGGCAGAGTGCCTCCATAGTGGGAGGTGGCCTGCAGGTCAACACCTGATTTCATGCTGGTAGTCCAGTGCCAACACTCAACCACTGCATATAGCCAGAGGGCACATATTTGCTCAGCATACTCCACCAACAACATCAAGAAGGCTGCTATAGCATAATGCTATATGGGAAGCAAACCTATTCTTACTGTGACATGGCTGGATTCAACTCTACTTACTTGTGCCTATCTGCTCTCAACAAAGCAAGCAGCACAGGAGACAACTGGCCACGATACAAACTCCTGGGAGGGCTGATACGAAGCGCTGAGCTTTCTACAATCATTTTTGTGGTCTGAGTTTTAACTGCAGGAATATTTGCAGAGAGCAAATAAGTGTGGGGGATAGCATCCGCACGGCTACCCATCTTTTATCACACTCGTATTTCAGTATTTCCCTCCTTCAATAGATTCACTGGTCTGATAAGTAGGTCAACAAAGAAGTGGTGGAACATTTTGCAGTTGCAAAATATAATCCAGCAATACGATAGTCTTTATTATATCGGTACTATTACTACAGTACCACTCACTTGCAACACTGGAATTTCTTGGTACCTTCTGTAGTAGGCTGTCAACAGGCAGTACTCCCTCATTACCAGCCCCTGGCACTTTGCACACACTGACAGCACGAGCTGCGTCCGGATGAGAACGTGGGGCTACAGCCTTAGCACAGTTTGCTGCTAGTTGCAAGCCCAGGGTCCAGCTCATCTTAACCCCAGCTCTCGTACCTGTTGCTTGCCAAGATTTAGCAGATGGTCGCCAAGGCAAGACTGGTTCAACTCCCTGTACAGTTAGAATGGGCCACCCATGACCATTGCCTTCCCATGCAAAAGCACAACAGGAATAAATACCCTTCTGATTTCTAAGAAAGGACAGCAAAAAAGAGCAAGTTTACAAACTGGCGTCCTCCCTTCTCTTTCTAATGGCTGTACAGTCACTGGCTTTGTGAACTCATCTGTTAACACAGCAATTTATTACAACAGATGCTGGGCAAACACAAGTTAGCTTACAAAGGTGTAGAGGTGGAGCCAGTTGTTGGTTTGTAAGTGATTAGGGAAAACTGCAGTGGTCAGGATTTTTTTTTTTCTCCTGTAAGCCTGTTGCACTGTCACAAACCCCAAAATCCCAGGATGCTCACAATGCAGGCTAAAATCCCACTGCATGCAACAAGGAAAATTCCTGCATGGAAAAACTGGACAGAGCATCCACTGAGCTCTGGGACACTGAGGGCAGCAGCTACTCCTTAGCTACACGTGCTCACTTTCATTCAAACGGACAAGAAGAGACAGCTCTAGAAAAAGAAACCAAACATAAAGCAAGAACTTCACAAAGCAGAAAGCTGCCAATTATCCAGCCCCACTGCTGCAGCACTGACCCTGCCCTGATAAGCCTCCAGCCTAGATCACGGGACATTCTGTAGTGCTAGGCTCTGGCAGCACGCTGCGGGGATTGTAGGTGCTTTTTAGCGCCTGGGTTATCCCCTGGGTGTCAGACATTTCTTAGGAGGTCTTACAGCTCTGCCACCGCTCTCTGCACTCTCAGCCAGCAGTGCTGCAGTGCATCAAAAGTCACCTCCACACCACCCTCCGTCATATGTCTGCAGGCTGCGCCGCAATTTCAAGCCTGTGCGTGGTCACGGCGATTTCCAAAGAGCCACCGGAGGGTTCAGGGGCTGCATTTATGCTTTCCCTCTCCATGGGTTAATGCTCTAACCTCTTCACCAGATTCCCCCCTCTGGAGGGACAGATGTCCTGACTTCAGCCTGGCAGACCAGACAGGCACCTCTGTCCTACATCTGCAGGCGGTGGGGTTTGTGTTCTGCAGCCTTCCAGGGGCAGGGAGTATCATACGGGGGGGCCAGAGGCAGATGGAGGGGCTCAGTGCGAGGCCCCACGCAGGGTCAGCCCAGCGGGATACCCCAGGCATCTGATCTGCCTACCGCTCCACGCGCTGCCTGCACCAGCGCTCGGGAAAACCTCTGGGCTGCTGTTTCGCCTCCCGCCTTCTGACTGTCCAAGGCAAACTGCAGCACGTGGAGGTCTCCCTCTTTCTCTCAAAACATGAATGTGCTACAGCTGGTCAGCAGATTATTTTTTAATGAAAAATGGCTGTAATGTAATCGTTTGCCAGAAAATCAATTTTCAGAAGCAACAGCTAATCTTTCTTTTGAAAACACCCACCCCCCTCTCAAATATTAGGGTTTTTTTTCTTTTTTTTCTTTAAGGACCATTTAAGGTTTGATTGCAAAGCACACACAAACTCGAATGTCATCCAACACTAGAAATCTAGGAAGGGTCATGGCATTTTCTAATGAAAACTTATATTTTGTAGAAACTGTCAACAAAAAAAGAGCATTGAAATAATACTAATGGAAAAGAACATGCAAAACTAATATCCTCAGAATCTCGAGTCTGGCCAGCACGTAGACAAGGGGACCCCAGAGTCACAAGGCAAGTGAACCGCCTGCAGCGCGGTGAGCCACTCTGACCAGTGCGCATCCACACAGTCCAGTCTGCAGCAGGACCCTGACTTCATAGCACCAAACACAGCAAGCCCTTCGTCCCAGTTTGTTGCTTTACTAAACCCCACATGATAATGAACTACACTGGATAATGAGCTAGCCTGGTCTCTCTACAGCTTCAGGAGGAGGCAGTTACAAGTTACTAGGGCTCCTACAGCCTTCAGCCTGAGAGGACATTGACCTTTGGCAGGTCCTGTGCTTCAGTCGTGACAATCTTGATGCACGCTGCAGTTTTCTGCAGCGATCAATTTTATTTAACTAGTCTGTTTAAAGACTCTTTAAACCTCTATTTCCTCTGGATCCGGGGAAGGACCACCCTTTGAAACAGATTGATGGACCTTGCTGTGCCAACTGCTTACAGAGATTAAAACAGCTGCCTGAGCCGCCCCATGCTCCCAAGGGCTTTGCAGATCAACGTTCAGCCCATGTCGAGCATCTCCGTTTCCCTCTCCTGGTGAGGCTGGTGGTGGGTATGGGGCTTGTAGCCTGGTTGTACATTTGTTGCCCGACGCGGCCACACTGAAACCCCACAGGAGCAGGAAGCACAGATGCTTCCCAAGATCTAGATGGAGGCTTCCTAACGGCAGGCGCCGGTGCCGGGGCAGCCGCTGCTTTTGTTGTTCCCCATGCTGCGGGTGACGGGCAAGCTGCAGCTGCTGCCATTGGGGAGCCACCCGTCCTCACCACAGAGGAAGGGCACAGGGAGGTGCCCCCCAGGAGCCTGCACCCACCGGGCTTCCGGGGAGAGGCCCATCTGCCAGGCCGAGCATTAATTACTGCGGCGCTGGGTTTGAAAATAATGGCCCCAGGATGCAAGTGGCTCGCTTGCTTTTCCCCCTCGTACACCACCTCCTCATGGGCTGCGGCTGAAGGCCCTCACGGTGGGGAAGGGAGGTCCCAGCACGCCGCCCTCTGCAAGGAGGCTCCCAAAGAGCTGCCAGAGGAGGCTGGGTGTGGGGTCTTTGAAGGGAAAACTAATGTCCTGGAGACCCCCAGGTGCTACTGAGGGGCTAGAGGCAGAACGGGCAAGGGAAGGGCGCAAAGCAGATCCCCCTGCATGCTCCTCCGCTACCCCCTGTGGTGGCCATGGGCCTGGGGGCAACCTGCCCTCTTCAGCAGCAGGTTCCTGAGGGCACAGCCCAGTTCCCACCCGGTTTCTCTTCCCCACAGACCCCTGTTTGTACTACAGAGACGGTGCTGGCCAGCTGGGCCCGACTCCCATGGCAGGCACCACCACAAGCCGCCACTTCCCTCCAGGGCCATACCCCCCACCAAGCTTTCCGGAAAAATAGATGACATTCCTCAGCAGGAAGGGCCTAAAGCAGGCATAAATATAAACAAGCTTCCCCCCATGTTGTTCGGCCCTTTTAAAAGAAAAACTAAAATTTTAAAAATTTAATTTCATTCAAAAAATTTAAATATTAAATCAAAATATTGAGATACCTAAAACAGCACAGGTAACCTCTGGTGAAGGGAATGGGCAGTATTTTAGAGGGAGAAAGCAGCCTTTTTGGTCATGAGTTTAGCAGGGAAAGCCCTCCCAGGAAGACCACAAGAAGGGAGAGAGTCTGTGTGTCTCCATTCCTCATCCCTGTTATTTCCTCTCTGTTAAGCTTCGGCAGAGATAAAATACCACCAAAGGTCAGGTCCAGCTGTCTGATATCTCAATTTGAGTTGCCATTCTGGCCTTTTGCTGACCATATCTAACGATACAAACTGCCTGATTCTGGGAGACAGAAGAATAAAAAGGAGAAATGAGTACTGATGCATATTGTAATTTTAGGTCAAATAGCTTGGTTTTCTCCCCAGGTACCTGGTTCAGTTATTGTAAGATGCCTAACAAGAAGCATTTTTTTATTCTGTTTATATTCTGTGCTCAGATTTTTCTCTATTTTTCCTTCATTGCTTTATTTGGTTCTGAAGTCTCTGAACGGCAGCTGTGGCCAAAAAGTTTCTCACCTGCTCTTGTGGAGCCATTCCTCGTATCGCAGAACGATAGCCCAAAGAGGTGGCATTAACCTCCTGTCAGCTGAGATGAGGTACTAAGTAAAGCCTTTACCATTAGTTTCCTGGGGCGGAACGCAGTGCCTTCTCCCCAGCTTGGACAGCCCAGACCTCTAGTCCAAGTGCAAGCTCTTCTGCACCTTCATCTCATCCATTTCAGCAGAGGAAGGGTTTCCTCACTCTCCATCCGTGACCCCCTGCCCTGGGCACCAACAGCCCTCCTAAAGCAGTGGGGTCTTTTTCGGAGGAACCACTTTGGGGGCCTCCCCAAGTCGGATGCCTCCCATGCTCACAAGCAAGAAACAAACGGCCCTGGAACGTGCATTTGGCATTCAGGGAGTGAGGACTAGCTTCGGTCTAGGGAGCTGCCATGTTGCACGGACTGGGTATATTGCTGTTCACCCTGACTGCTTGCCAGAGACGGGGCCAGGGAGGGGGACAGGCCCACCCAGCCCCGCAGCGAGCCCCTCCGGCAGCGGCCGTGCAGGAGCGGGGCAGTGCCCAGCGTGGCGCGGACATCTGCGTCTGGGCGGGGGTCCGAGCCCCGCGGGGCGCAGTGAGGGGCTGGGCTCTGCCTTCGCAGCAGACGGGCAAAGGCACATCTGTGATCTATTTCTTGTGCTAACAAGGATTCCCTGCATGAAGTCTTTTAACATCCGATTCTTGTTCTTCAAGATGAGGCTAATGATAGTCCCAGGATCTCCTATACAGAGAAGAGGAAACTTCATTGATGCTTGCAGAATCCTTCAGAAAATAGCCTGAGGATGAGCAAGGGTGATTTCACCGATAAGCTGTGCATTAACCTACAGCCTGAGGAGTCAGATTTGCTTCCGATTGCAGAGCAGCAAGAGGAAAGTAACTGTGTTGGAAACACTTCTATTTTGCCCACCCGGAGTGCAGTGGAATCAGCTTAGGACTGAAATAAGCTTTGGGGAGTCATTGAACTCTGACCTAAGCTAGAATAATAGGATGTGTTTATGTCTGACAATGGGGAAGCTTTGCAGAAACCTCCAGTGAGCTCCATATGCAACACTGTTTTTATGGTCCTCCTAAGAAGGGAATTTCAAGGGATCATATATGCCTTAAGTGTAAATTATGACATGCATTAAGGACCACCCGCATCAAATGGATGGTCACCCCAGTGCAGGGTTTTCATGGTGAATTGAGAACAAATTCCATAGCCCCTCTGGTTTACGCTTCCATAGAATAATATATTTTCAGGGCAGCAGAGCTGTCTGCTTTCCACACAATAGGTCCTTTCTCCCTTTTCCCCATACCTGTCAATTGCTCTCTGCCTCTGCTGTAATTTATGTTTTACTTCTGAACTGTATGACTAAACTCTGGAAACGTGTCAGGGTACAGCAACTAGAAAAAGCCTGTTCCCAGCCACAGTCAGTGTGGTGTTACCACTCCAGAAATCCAAACGGGCACAAGGAAGCCTTACAAATGCACTGCGTTACTGCACAACCTATGCTCGAGATGGAAATGCCTCAGCCAGTGGGCCTATTTTTATAGTTTACTGGGAATACTTCATGCTGCATATTTGTAAGGAAAAAAAGTAGAAGCATTTAGAGGTCAGAAAACTTGCCAAAACTGATCTGAGCTCAAAGAATAGATGTAAATTGATCAAGTCAGTAAATAAATCTCCAAATTCTCCCTTTAGTATCTGCTCAATACTGTAACCTACGTGTAGGCTCTAGCAGATGTCTCTGGAATGGGCAGCTTGTAATTGCCTGCAGAGACTCTAGCTCACCTGAAAGGACTAGATTTAGGACCACAAAGCTGTGTCTACCTTACCTTTTGATTGGCGTTACTAGGTTATAGCAGAAATAATCATAGCTCCCTTGTTAAACTGGAGATTTTCGTTGTAAGCTAAGAAGTAATTATTTTGCTTGGCAGGTCAGAGACGGCCTATCTTCCTCCAAACTACACTGCAGTTACAGTGACTCTTCTGAAAGATTCCCGGTAGATCTATCTCACGCTTTCATCACACTCAGGTTAATTTTAAAATTTAATCTTTAGCGGGTATAGCATGCTGTTGTTTTGCAGTTCTTGATCTCCGGTGTTGTTACTAAGATCACAGATTCTTTCCATCTTCTCTAGAATAAAGAACCACTGATTTTTTTTGCATTGACTACATTTGAAACCTTTTTCTTTTAAGGTTTAATCATTGCTATTATTTTCAAAAATGAAAGTTTTTCTTCATCAAATGCTGACAAATGATATTCTACTGCACAAATACTCTTTGTAAGAGACTACTTGCAGGTCTTCTCATAAACTGCTTTATTTGCATCTTTCTAAATCTTCCTTCTGTTTCTTCATTATCCCTTCATATGGTTGCAAGAAAGGCAGTGCTATTGCACAGACTGTTTTCATGTTTAATAAACCCAGGTAGGTACCAGTATCTCTTGCTCTGCCTCAAACAGCATTTCCCAATATGATATTTTCTACTGTTCTTTACCCAATGTGTGGGCCAGTCAATAGTTCTTATCCCTAAGAGCAGCCCTGAAGTTGCTCTAGTGTATTACATTTTACACCTTGAGCTTTCTGTGGCAATGAAACACTCCTGTCCTTTTCCCATATGCAAGAACACAACAGATCTTCAAATCGCTGGGCCTTTTCTCTGCTGCTTATCTGGAGAATGGTTTAATGAAGCTATCCTCACGTGGCACTGCTTTAACATGACTATTAGACAGGAAGGCACAACGCTGGTGAAGGGCTGTAATGCACACCCTGAATGTTTTTCATGTCCTGTTTCAGGCAGTAAATAGCAGTGGAAAATGCCAGGGAACTTCCTGCTCTTGTGGAAATCCCTGCTAATCTAGATCTCAAGCAGTGGAGTCACTGGGCTCCCAACTTTCTGGGCTCTTAGATCTCAGACCGTGTGAGCCTAGAGATTAACAGAGTGGAGAGAAATCCAGGATTTGGAATTGCCAGGAATGGACTGAGAACTAGCACTGAGAAAGAACTGGTATATATAAATGACCCAAACCCATGATAATTTAGAGACACCTCAAGATGCAACTTCTTCCTCAGCTTCTCCAGAACACAGAATCTGGGACATTACTGTTATCAAACTGTTTAGGGAAGTGATTGTGCCCCTGTACTCGGCACTGGTGAGACCACACCTCAAATCCTGTGTTCAGTTTTGGGTCCCTCACTACAAGAAGGACGTTAAGGTGCTGGAGCGTGTCCAAAGAAGGGCAACGAAGCTGGTGAGGGGTCTGGAGCACAAGTCTTACAAGGAGTGGCTGAGGGAACTGGAGTTGTTCAGTCTGGAGAAGAGGAGGCTGAGGGGAGACCTTATCGCTCTCTACAACTACCTGAAAGGGGGTTGTGGCAAGGTGGGTGTTGGTCCCTTCTCCTAAGTACCTAGCGATAGGACGAGAGGAAATGGCCTCAAGTTGCGCCAGGGGAGGTTTAGATTGGATATCAGGAAAAATTTCTTCACTGAGAGAGTGGTCAGGCATTGGAACAGGTTGCCCAGGGAGGTGGTGGAATCACCATCTCTGGAAGTGTTCAAAAAACACGTGGACGTGGCACTTCGGGACATGGTTTAGGGGACATGGTGGCGCTGGGTTAGTGGTTGGACTTGATGATCTTGAAGGTCTTTTCCAATCTTAATGATTCTGTGATTCTGTGAATCTGGTTACTCCAATGAAGAAACAGCAGGGACATCAATGGACATCTAACACTACTTGACTGTGCATTTGGTCCCACCAGCCAACCAACCCACCTGTAAGGACTTTGCTCTTAGTGACTTTTTCAAAACAATACAGAACACTAAATATCACTATTACCTAATTCTGAATTTGGCAGGACTTTCTCTTAGAAACAAGACATCAAATTTAATCTTCACCTCTCCCTTTTTGTTGGTTCTGCTGTTTCCCATCACTGGTTTGCTCCGACCCTCTGTCAAGCTCCCTCTTCCCACCTCCTTTTTTCCGTGCGTATAGTTCACTTAACATCAAGATGCAGCATTTTATGCTCTATGTGTTTTCAAGACTTTTGCAGTGTAAACACATCTTGTCAGTAGGTTGTATTTACTGCCAATTCATTTACAATCTGACCCTGGAATAAGCACTTCAATTTTTTTCAAGTTAACATGATTTGGGTTTTATATACCAAGTATTTTGTGTTGACTGCTTTTCGAACTGCCAGCCATCTGTCTATTATTAGCATCAGACCCTGACAATGGGAATATTATGCTTATTAAATCACTGTTGAGGAAAGTGTTTAGGTTTTATCATTAAGAAAAAAGAAAGTCTTTTCATGTCATGAATGGTTCTCAGGAGGTATGTGCTACTATTTAAAGCCAAAGCTAACAGGGTCCTCAGAAATCACCCTGTTTCATGTTTCCAGCTTCAAAACCAAAGGAATGCAGGCCTGGAAGGGACTTGCTGGATCATCAAGTCCACTTCTCATAGCACCACACAGTACAGTTCCTAGAAGCTTGGCTCACATTTGGTTTCTCCATACCGACTGGCAGCAGATGATCACTGTCTTACAGGCCTCCAAACTTCAAGGTACCAGCCTATGGTCAAAGGGAATTGCAGATGCCCCATACAACTAAATGGTAGCATCTCTAATTTGTCTAACTACATCTCCAAAGTTTGAAAATAGTAGTGTAGCCAATGCTAAACACCAGACTCATCTCAGATCTGACATGGAGAGGTCTCACTCACAAAACTAAACTGCCATTTTCATTCTCCCTCCCCTTGTGACTTTAGACAAAGGTGCCACATTTGAGCTTCTTGGCAAGACAATGCCAAGCAGCATTCCTTCTGCAGCAAAACTTCCAGAGGCAGCTAATCTCTCTTTCAAAGAGGTGGCATCCCTCCAGACTTGCTCTGAATCTTGCAGCAGCAGCCTTTTGCAGTCAGTGAAACTGATATTTAAGAATCGTGTAAGCATATTTGCTGCTTGTGCTGAGGACCAGGCAATGGACCTCTGCACACTGAATGAAGTCAAATTCCCGCACGCATACTGCAAACCAAGAAGAGTAATTAAAGACAATGTTCATTTCTGTGACATGGTGAATACTCTGACCTCAGCTCAGCAAAACCAACACATTGATTTCACGTGCCTGGCCCCACCAGCCAGCCAACCCACCTGTAAGGTCTTTGCTCTTAGTGACTTTTTCATAACAATACAGAGCACTCAGTATAACTGTAACTGCAACAGCAACCTTCAGGTGTCAACGCAGAGAGGTAACAAAAGTTTCATATCATCCTATTTTCGAGAATGCATCTTTTAATACTAGGATGGTGAAGAAAGAAGTCAGCACTGCAACTAAATACAGTGCTGGTTTTGCATCCAGCTGCTGTTCAGAGGAGCAATCCTACTTCCGAGTTATTAATAGCAGCATAGTTTAATAATAATAATAATAATAAAAAAAGACATCTGGATGAAATCAGAAGAGGGGAACCAAACCACATGTGCACAGGGAACCCAGGCATGTCCCAGGCTTAGTCACATACTTTGGTACAGAAAAGCCAGAGTATTTCATTGAGAGGGGAGGAGGAAGACAGCCAGAAAGCACTTGAAACCTGGAGCTCTGCTACTTTTAAACTAAACATCAGTACATTTCTGCTTATCTCTTTTCCCCTGCAAAGACAGCTTTTGCTGAATATCCAAATGTTAATGGAACAAGCCCACAGGGAAAGCAGCCAAGCCAAGTATCCCTGCCCAGAACTAGCTTTTCTCCTTGATTGCTCCCTTTTTTCATTTGTCCAATGTTTCCCAGCCTGTCTCTTTCTCCTTATTATGTACAGAGACCATCCTGACATCCTCCTAATTCATCTTGACTTGTACAACAGGCTCCCCCAGCCCTAGGTACCTCCAAATGCATGTGGTTTGCAGTGATTAGGCAGGGCAGATAACAATTGCTTCTCACATACAAATCCCAGTATGGATGTTCCTTGGCAGGGAAAGGAAGCTGCCTGCTTTGCTCTGCTCTTGAAGGAGGAGGATGAGCCAAAGATGGAGTAGCTCAGTCACTGGGCAACACAAGCTTTCTCAGCTGTGCATGAGCCAAGACATCCGTGGGCACAAGAGTGACAAAGGTAGCACCATCCTGCACTGTCTACCTTCTGCTTGTCAATCAAGTCCAGCAGACTACCAAACACCATTTCTGTTTGAGAAGGCAAAGCCAGCCAAGGTAGTCAAATACATCACACAGGGTCACTTGAGGGAGGTGCCTTGTTTGTACCTCCGCAGGGAGATAACTGAGGGCAGCTGTGACCTGCAGGGCAACCAGAACGGGTGTTCCCAGCCCTGACCTCTCTGCCTTGCCTGAGGGCAAGGTATCTTGCTACTCTCATACTTTGCTGAATTTGTCCAGCATCATATGACTCTGTGGAGGGATCTGAGAGGGCCCAGTGGCTTTCAGATACGGTGCATTGACTGCTGTTTTAACAGCAAGTCCAAAAATGATATTAAGGTGAAATCTTTCCTGCACTTGCTCAGCACAGTGAGGGCGAGCAACTGTGAGCTTTGCACACTGAGGAAACTGTCTGGAAAGAAGTTTTGCTTTCTGTTCACTAGACCCCCATTCTAACGGGTACCCTTCTTTCACATATTAGCAGACAAAAGTGGGTTTGTTCAGCTTCTCCTGTGAGTGGGTTGTTCCAGCTGGGATGAGCAGTGGGCTGTTTTGCTTGTCACACAGCCTGGGTGAGGTGACCACAGCCTCCTTAGGCTGACAAGCATGAATACATGCTTGTCATGCAGGGCATGCATTCATCCCCCACAGGGATGAATTGGGGCTCTTGTCATTTCTACTGAAGGGTCAAAAGAGCATGAAAAATTCAAGATCCATGGCATCAGAAAGAAGGAACCAAAGCTGTTGTAGATGAGGACCTTGTGGCAGGAGAGGCCCATCTGTACTCCAGAGACTGTTTAAACTTTTTTATATAAAGATGACTACCACCAAATCTAATATCTGATATCCAACCACCAAATTAAAGTGTTACCCAAGACTCCAGAGTTGCTCTACTAAGTCTGAGCATCAGCTTTATCCAGGGTGTGTCACAAACAGAACCTCTGTGAACAAAGGTAGAACATCTCATTAAGCTGCCTCCCTCTGTCAGGTCTCACTTTGGGGGGCAAAGGAGTACTCTCCAGGAGCCATGGGATTGAGAAAAATCTGTAGACAATGATCCAAGGGAAGGAAAATGACCTCAGAATGGTCCAAGCATGGTCCTGGGGAAAGAGGGAAGGCTTCATGGCAAGAAGGACCTTGGGAGCAGGTCCATCCATCCACCAGCTTAAGCTCCATCCATCCTTGCTCCCACCACCTCTTGGGTCTCCCTGTGCAGTGCCATACAGAGGAGAGCTGCTCTGCAAGGATCCCAACCATCTGGCCTCCACCATACCCATGTCACTGTGGCTTTTTAAGTATTCGTACAAATCATTAAGAGAAAGAAAACTTAGCACTACAGAAATCCCCTGACACTATTCGGCTTAGCTGGGGTGAAGCAGAGAGCTCATGTCAATGTTTCTGGGGAAAGTCTGGGTGGGCCCATTGAGTGATCCAAAGCAGGCAGGCAAGAACTGGTGCAGTCAGCTTTGCACCCCATTGAGCTGAGCAGAGGGATCACCTGTGGCCTCCCAGAGCCTCATCGCAAATGGCCATGTCCTACTCTGCGGGTAGGATAAGGGATTTTCCTGGGCGAGTGCTGAAATCCCATCAGCTCAGGAGAAAATCCAGGTCCACTGTAATGGTTTTTAGGGCCCTGTTGCAGGCTGGAAACCTTGTGTGCCAGGTGCTGTGGAGACATAGCAGGAGTCAGTGTCTGCTCCCCTGCAGAGGGAAGCAAGAGTACGTGGCCAGACACAGGCAGCACATGACAAACCAGGAAAGCAAATTGAGACAAGAAAGCCCCCTTTTGCTTTGCCACAGTAGAGGATCAAGCAAGTCCATCCTGCTGGAAAGCATGTTTGAGAACCCCAAAATTGCAGAGAGGGAAATATTGGAGAGAGGAGAGGAACATCTGGGCCCCCTGACAGCACACAACTCCTGATTTACAGGGCAGCCTCTGCCTGTAGTCCACCAGAGCTTCCTCCATCCTCTTAAATACAGCAGTTTATGTATCCCTTCATGTCTGGTTGCCTAGCCCAGGGGCTAAAAATCACTACCATGCCTCCCTGCCAGCCTGTAGTTTTACCGTTGTGCAAGCAGAAATCTAGGAAAACCACCTCACCCCAGAGCGGCTGGGGATGCACTGCGGCTCCACACTGCCCTGGGCATCAGCCCGGCTGATCAGCCCCATCACCCTCAGCTGCCGTTCACACCCAGCCATGGCATGGCAGAAAGCTGGGAAACCAGAGCTTGCTGCCAGCAATATGGGCTTCGGCAGGCTTTGAAGACCCTACTCCTAGGTCAGGGAGTAATGGTTCCACAGATGGTAAAGCCACCAGGGACTGTTCTGTTCCTTACACTACACTGACACCCTGGTCAGAGAACTTTTTCCAGCAACTCCTATGTCTAGGCAGACAAAATCTAGGTGGGATGGTGTAGCTTTCAGAAAAGACATCCTCTCTCAGAAGTGCTGGAGAGCTGACTGTTCCCTACATGATCTTATCCAGCAGTTGATCACCACATCATGGGAAATCTGCAGTCTGGCTCCAGTGCAGACGTGTGAGTGAAAATAAGGATTTATGTTGCAGCAGACAGGACATGATTACAGTTTGTCTCAATAGTTACCTGGGGACTAACGAACTTACACAGATGAAATGGTGAGACTATTAAAGCTGATTTACTGAAAATACTCAAGTAGTCCTCTGACAGCTGGACAGACAGCGATATTGCTAGAACCACTGGTCGTAGCAGTATCCATTAGAATGCTGCCAGGGAAATACACTGCAGGAATGGAGTCTGCCGTACTTGATGCTTGCAGAGCCTGCTGGAGCAACTTTGCTTGTAACAAGCGATTTGTAAGGATGAGAATAAGGAAATCCCTTTTCCTTCACTTGACAACATTAAGTGTCTTCCCACTTCCCCAGTAATTTTGTGAACTCCATTATCATCTGCTAAATAAATGCACAGCCTAGGAATTATTAGTACGGATCCAAGAGAGAGTAAGAGGAGGAGGAAGTGATATTAGGAGGCTGCACACAAAGAAATCAGTGACACACAGGAGGGCGAATTTCAGGGAACTGGATTTTTCTGGGGGCGGATACTCCCTGTGAACTTTCAGTGGGCAAGAGAAACAAAACCCATCAAGTTGCAGATCTAGATGGAGTTCTTATCCCAGACCACGGTCCCTAAGTCTCTTATGGCTAAGGGAATACATTTGCAGTAATTTCTTCTCAAATAAAGAATAAGTATTTTCCCTAAATAGAAATAATACAGAAAACTGATCTCATTTTGGGCCTCAAAAGTCAATACATGTACTACAAAAGGGACTAATGGAAAAAAAAGTCTTTGAGGGAATAGCATTAAGATTTGAGCGCTCATACATCTCATACATTTTTTGCAAGATGCCTCTAATGTACAACTGCAACACACAGCTGAAAAAAAAGCCAATGTTTTTAATAATTCAGGAATGAAAGGACAGCACAAGCAGATGATAACTTAAATGGTCACACACAAGCGTGACATTATAAATCTCAACCATTTTCCTAGTCCCTGCTGAACGAACAGCTCTGTCCTAACTTTCTGAATATCAGCCAAAAGAACTCCCTTATAAACTCTGCAAAGGTCATAAATTGAAAGAGGTTGCCACTCCTTGGAAAGCCAGGATCAGAATAAAAAGCTTCCTTAGTAATTAGGAAGATGGTCCTAACCAACACGAATCTGTTAAGTTCAAGTACAAGGTATTGCCATCATAAGGAGAAATCAAGTGCAGAAACAGGAGAGAGAATGATTAGCTATGCACCAACTGAACAGGAACGGCACAGCATAAAATGATCAAGTCATAAACTCAATGAGTCGACAGTGTGATGCTATTGCAAACAAGACAAATTTATTTCTAAGGTGTTTTATCACAACTGTTATGTGTATATAATACAAGAGCAATGATTTCACTCTTCTGGAATACAATATTAGTTTTGGAGCACCACAATTAAAGAGAGATGTAGATAACTGGAAAAAGTCCAAAGGACAGTAATAAGAATGATCGAGGTATAGAAAATATGGCCCAGGAAGAATAGATGAAGGAAGTAGATTTGTTTAGTCTACAAAAGAGAAGACTAAGGAGAGACATAATAGCAATCTTCTCACATTTAAAAGGTCAGGAAGATGGTGATCGATTGCTCTCCATGTTCACTAAGCGTAAGAGAAGAAAAATCAGTTTTGCTCAAGGCAAGGTAGATTTAAAGGGGATATAAAGAAAGCTTTCTGACTATCAGCATAATTAAACATTGCAGCAGGTTACCTAGGCAGGGTTTTTTGTAAGAAGTCAGGCAAACAACCATAAACATTGTCTAGAAATAATCCTCCTGCCTAAGTGCGGAGTGATGAAGGAGTTCCCTGCAGGCCCATTCCAGCACTACAAGACTATAATGAATCTATGATTTTTCATATTAACATTTGCCCCAGGAAAAACTCAACACTTCTGGTTTCTTTACCTGTAGAGAGATTAAACTGACCTTAACAAGGGACAAAATTCCATCTTTGGGTCACCTGCACCTTCCTTTGTTGCTGAGCGCAAATCAAATTAGTAGATGAAACCTGAAAAATACATGGAATCACAGAATCATTAAGATTGGAAAAGACCTCTAAGATCATCAAGTCCAACCGTCAACCTGACACCACCATACCCACTCAACCATGTCCTGAAGTGCCACATGTCCACATGTTTTTTGAAACCTCCAGTGATGCCGACTCCACCACCTCCTTGGGCAACCTGTTCCAATGCTTGACCACTCTCTCAGTGAAGAAATTTTTCCTAATATCTAATCTAATTCTCCCCTGGCGCAACTTGAGGCTATTTCCTCTCATCCTATCGCTAGTTACTTGGGAGAAGAGACCAACACTCACCTCATTACAACCTCCTTTCAGGTAGTTGTAGAGCGCGATAAGGTCTCCCCTCAGCCTCCTCTTCTCCACACTAAACAATCCCGGTTCCCTCAGCATAACATACATGCAATTGAACTTGAATGCACATGAACTCTATGCCCATAAGATACCATAGTCTGGCCCTGAATACCAAGCTTCTCAGAGCTGTTGGACTCCCAATGCCACATGCAGAGTGAAAAAATGTTTGCAATACTTTATTACAGTGAGTTACATTTACATTTCTGCAGCCCATTTCTTAGTTCAATAATAAGGATCTTTGCTTAAATTTCTTTCCAGAAAAATGTTATCCTTTTGGATTCATTTCTGCTCTGGAAGAACAAGCTGACAGGAATTGAAGTGTCTTCAAATGCTTGGACACCAGAATTGCATTCAGGCCCATTAGCCATCACTAGATATCCAGGTTTCTTGCCCAGCCCTGGAGATATTCCAAAGCACCCTACAAAGTTTGCTAGTCTCCACTGTGCTCCTGGAATCTGCATCTATATATTTATTCTGTCACCATAAAAACACTTGAACCTTTGGGGAAGAAAAACAAATAGAAAATAAATTAACAGATGAAACTTAACTGAGAGGTGTTAGCAATAGTAGGGGAGACACAGAAAACACAGCTGGATTTAGAGAGATTTTAACACACACTCTGAGCACACTAGAACAAGTGGAGAGCCAGACTGGGGAAAAACCAAGCAAATTAATTTGGGGAAAACAACCTGAAACAAAGATCTGCTCTAGGAGAGCAGGAGCTAGAAGCAGTAGTGCTGGCAAAGGGTTAGGAATGACAGCAAGCAGCAAATTATACCTGAGCTTGGAGACAGTAGGTGCTGTCAACCTGGGGAAATAGAGTACATGCTGTTATTAGAGAAAAATCACAACCTTTTTACTCCATACAGGGCAACAATCAGATAGCTCGGTCCCCTCTCTTGGGGGATTCTTCCCTGTGCAGCCCAGCAACAAGCCATTTGGATACTTGTTTCAGGCATTCATGTAGCAGAAGATACTGATTTCTCCCTCCACCCTAGCATGTCCTGTGAGCCCTGTACCACTGCTAAACCCACCCTCACTACCAACCTTCTTGGGGCAGAAATACCAGTCACATTCACTATCTCTCTCATACCCCAGAGGCTTTCAAACCCTTGCAAGAAGCAACAGGGTGAGGTACAACACCCCCGTGCTGCAGCTGGGGTGGGGAGAGGTGCCCCGAATGCAAATACAGCCTCTATCAATCCCTGATTTCATGCAGCTGCTGCATGCATGAAGAAAACCTGTCTGACCTTTGCCTTTGCTTCACTCTTGCCTTAATTGTTCCAGCAGCCTTTTCCAACTCCTCTGCCAAAGGCCTTTCAATCCTAGTGCTGCCTGGGCTCTGTTCAGAATTCAGACTTGGCACGTTGCAAACACAATAATCAACCATATTAGTGGGGAATCAGGACGCTGTCTTGAAAGAAACAAAAATCATTCCTTTGGTCCATAGTGCTCCGTCACTGCACATGCATGTAAACAAGTGAGATCAAAACGCTGCTCAGAGAAGCGTATCACCAAAGGAAGAGACAGAGAAAGATGACTGCAGGAAGCCAACTTGATTTGCAATTGCACCCGGACCAAGAAATAAACGACAGCGTTATCAGCAAATTGAAAACAGATCAGGGGCTGAGCGTGGACTTGACTCATAATAGGAGCCCAATGCTGCTCACAGAGAACATGGGTCTGGGGGAGTTCAGAGAACGTTTGTCGTGATGATAGATGTTGTCCCTAGATATTTATCCTGTGGTATTAAGCTGCTCAGCAAATGCACAGAAAGCCTGATAGCCAACATTCATAAAATTCCTATCTGTGCTCCATCAATACATCACCCTTCAGCCATCACAGCCACAGGGCCCCCACCACCAGCAGGGAGGCCTTGTGCCTCCTGGAGGGAAAAGCAGCCAGACAAGCCATCCACAGCCGTGGGGGTGTCCTATTTCCAGGCTACTTGTATGCTGCAGACAGGCATAGGCTGGTGTTTCTTGTGGTTCAAGGACGTGGGTCAAAGTCAGGGCTGGTTTACCAAAGAAATTTACTGGGGGTTATCGAGAACAAGTGCTTCAAAGCCACAAGTATTTAAAAACTGCCTCAAAAGCTTGGGGTTAGACAATGCCTGGAGGCAGGACATTTCTGGGTGGAGGGTGGGATCCCTCTGCCTGCCACAGAGGCTCTGTGATGACAGAGAATTCAGCAGGGACCCAACCAGCCCCCTCACCAGGGATGTGAATGAATTCCCTTCATAGACCATCCACATCTCCCCACATTTTTCTTCTCTACATGTAGTTATCCCTCTCCTTCAGCCCGGACAGTTATTGTTCAGGTCACTGATTTTGACAAACACATGGGTACGTAAAATACATTTAAGAGAGTATTTTTTTGGCAGAAAATACTGTTTCCTGCAACAATATTTATTAAAAATTGTTGACATAATGTTATAAATATACATTTTCCCAATTATCCTAAAATTTAAAATTGTGTATACCAAAGCTTTAACTTTTTTTCCCTTAGGAAAATGCTTCTTTCTTGATACATCCAGACCTGCTTCTGGCAGGTACTACCTCCACAGCACACAGAATGATGTGAGGCAAAATGATGGCTCTAGGGAACTCAGCTCAGCATCCCTTCCCATGAGAGAATAAACTTAAGCTCTGGTGGGGTTACAACAGGCAGACTAGAAGATGTCCAAGTCTCTACAGTACTACAGGCATCCCACACATTAATGACTGTCTGCCCCACCATGCTCCTGGTGCATGGTCAGACCCCAGCCCAAACCTCAATGCAGATCATGCGTCTGTTTCCATTCACAGCCAAGGCTTGCCGAGCTGCCAAATCGGCCACTTCCTTGCCAGGTCCATACATTCTCATCCCAAAGGAAAGCGGAAGCCGTAGATTACAGTTCTCACAAAACAAAATCCCTATATTATATTCATGTTAGGGGCTACTTCAAAAAACAGTGCTTGAGAGAAGGCATCCCTCGTAGGCTGTCTACAGGGCTGGTCTGCAAGTGACGTGACCCATGGGGACCCCGGGGCTCTCACAGCCCCACAGCAGCTCACCACAGCTGCCCTCAGGGACCTCACGTGGCAAATGTGGCGGAGCCTGTGCACCACCTTTGTGCTAGCACAACTCCTTGATGTGACGGTGGGCTGGGAGTGCCTCAGGCGTCCTTCCAAAACAAGGCTCCCACGGCCTTGCCACATCAGAAGATATCTTAACGCCTGCAGCAATAACACTGCTCTGGCCTACACAATTTGTCACATCCAAGCTCGAACAACTGCACACCTTCTCTACAGCCTGCAGCATCACTGAGCTGTGAGGGGAGCTTACTGCATGGAGTAGGGTACTTAATGCAAGTTGACTGATGTGCCCAAGAGCATACCAAGAATTAGCACCACAGCCAGAGGAAATCCCACAGATCCTGAATTCTGACATTAGGCGTCTTGCTCTAACGAAGCTATGTGCCTACCTCCTTTGGGCAGCTCTGGAAACCCAGGTTTCATCTGCAAGAGGAGCACTTGGTTAGGGGTGGGGGAAAAGCCTGATGTCGTCCAGGCAGCTCTGGACGTCAGGAGTTCTGGATTCAGTTCCTGACAGTTTGTTTTTCCTTCCCCTGTATGTACTCAAGCACTCTTTAATTTAGCTTGAGTGACGATTTCTGTCTCAGAGGTGCTTGGTGAGCAGCCAGCAGCAACCCAGTAATAAAACACCTTCCCACTGCTGATATGAGAGCATAAGGGAATTGCGCTGTGAAGCACCCACCCTGGAGAAGGAATGCAGGTAGCCTGCGATGGATCAAGCCCAGCTTCTTCACTCCTCCCTCCCTCCCTCCCCTAAAACCGCCCTTGCTGGTCTTACTGACAGCTGGATTTTGTGATTTCGGTTAGAACAGCGCACAGACATACTTTTGCAACACTGCCTATCTACCATTTTTTCCTTAGCGGTGCCATGGAGGATGCCACTCTACCCAGGGCCTGGGAGGCTCACTCAGGAATAAACTCACACAAAAAACCAGGCTATTTTCCCTCCTATGGTTTTTGGGGCTATATTCAGCCTCTGTCCAATCAAAGGCAAAAGCCACGTGGCTACAACACACCACAGCTTGGAGCACCTTTGGCCCTGGGTGGCACAAAGGTGACCCTGAGGGCATCAGGACAGAGTACCCCTGGCCCCACACCAGCTGATGCGTGGTTGGAGGGTACTGGGGACAATTCACAGCCAGGGATGCCCAAAGTCAGGCCTCATGGTTGGCCTGAAATGCTTCAACAGGAGGCTCAACACCTTTAATTTGCAAAACACTGCAAACAGCAGCTCTGGAGAGGGCCCCATTTCTAACTCCCGTGAGACAAAGCAGCCTTGACGCCACAACACAGCTTTTCCTCAGCCAAGGAATTTTTCAGCTAGCCACGTACTAGGGAACTGGTCCAAGGCCAAAGAGAGCCAGGGACTCCTGTTTCCTCTCCCAAGCATGTTTCTGTTTCGGCTGCGAATTAACGCAGGCAGGGCCCTCCTCCGGGCAGGATCCTGTGGAGCAGCACGGCCTTGGGCGAGCCCCTCCAGCACTGGTAGTGACATAAACGTCCAAGTCAGTTTTTGCAAGCTGGTCAGACAGCTGGTTATGAAACCGCAGTGACTGGCTGCATACATCACTTTACAGCAGGATATAGGAAGGAAGAGCCTATATACGGCACCTCTGTGCGTTTCCCAAAGCAACTTGTATTGTCCCAAAGGACCGCACACGGGAGGCGATCCCTACTCCAGTGGGACACACGCGGGGCCTCAGGACAGGAAAAGCCATGGTGGAAAACCTCTGAAGCAACTTTCACTAAACATGCGTTTAGGCACGTGGTTTTTGGTCATGAAAATACTTACCTGGTAGCAGTATTGGTGTACGGCCGTGAGAGAGTGTTTGCCAGGAATGCAAGAGTTTAAGGGACGAAAAGCTGGGACGATCTTTCAGGAGAAGCTGGGGAAAATACACCACTTACTGCCACAGCCCAGCTCCTGTACCTCCTTGCCAGCAAGCAGAGCTGCTTTCGAGGAGCTGGAGGAGGAACACTCACTCGTACCCCTGGAATAGCTGACACTTTGTGCAGGACAGATATGTTGGCAAGGAGGGAACCACTCCCCCCACCCCTTTTTTAAATATTTACATCTTTTACTTTTTTCTTCTCCTTCCTAATCTTACTATTGAAATTGCAGGGACTGTGTGGAAATTTGGACATGAAAACATTATCCAGAGCTAAATCCAAAATATTTGCATTGCTGTTCTTTTCACACATGCCTGTCTTTCAGAGTCCAGAGCAAGCAGTGGACTCCAAAGGGAGTTCATCCCACAAGCGGTGGGATCAGCTTGCAGAACTTTGCCTCCAGATCCAGCATCCTCCAATGCAAAGCCAAGCCTGATATTTCTAGGAGCGCAGTCAGACCGCAGCGACATTTCCTGCCAAGCAGAGATGAAGTAACAGGCTTAATCTGGTCCCGTTTGGCTTCAGTAACTACCAATAAAAACCAAGAATGCAGAATGGTCACAGGCCTGCTGATAATTTGGGATGTTTCAATTTGTGAAACAAACTCCACATTTCTCTCATGACTAGCCATGGAATAACAAACAGACTGATCTAGTTTCACTGCTGCTTGGATTGTCAGTTTGATTTGTTCTCAGATGTTATAGGTTACATACTGCTTTACAGAGGCATTCAGCAAAGCAGAAAGCCAGAGAGCTCCATGAGCTAATAACAGAGTTTCCTAAAGACTTCAGTCTCATGGTAGTTACAAGCTTTTCCTGAAGTTGCAGCATGGTGTGTTTCCCCTGAGCTCTCTCCCTCCTCCTTTTTTTTTGTGAGGTTAAGTTTATAATATCTAATGAGCTCAGCTCCCTGAAGTTTTGCCCCTTTCTTGAAACATTAACAAGGTCTTGCCCTTCTCTTCAGGCACTTATTTTCACAAAACATATTGGAGCATAATTACGTTTGAGAACTGTGCCTTTCTGGTAAATTTGGATGAAATTGGTTGCCAGAGTAAAAACACTGGGTGGGAGAGATCAAAAGAAACTCATACATGTACAAATGGATTAAATTCATAACCTTTGTTTCCTTAGGAAACTGGAGTATAAAAAAAAAGTCACAGAAAAGAGTGAAAGTTACTGAAAATAAGGATGAGACTAGAAACAAATCACAGTCAACATGAGCAGCCAACACAAGCAGCCAACACATCATCCAGTGAATAAAGAAAAATATGTGTTTTCTACGGCTCAGATGAGTCTGGTGGGGTGTTCTACTCTTTGCAGAACATATTCATCTCTAATTCATTGCTTGACATTATTTTTATTGTTAACCTGAACAGCCCTGGAAAGAAAAGGGTTTAAATTACAAAAAAATGGCTCACAGACTCAACTAGCTTTGTGAATCCATAAAACAGTTTGCAAGGTTCATAAAACCTCAAAAGGCAGAAAATCCTCCACCCCCGATTTCCTCTTTACTTCAGCTCCAGTCTCACTTCACTCACTGTAGGATGTTATGAGCTCCCTCCTCTAACGGACTGTAACTTTTACACTCAGAGCTGATTACGTTGCCTTCGCTCTTTCTTGACATCTCCGTGCTGGATTGGAGCCTGCACTTGGGCAGAATCCCCCACATAATGAACCCAGCCCTCCTGCTTGCTTGCCGATTGTGGATGAGCCGCTGGTGGCGTTACTTGGCTTTGCTCTGATGCCAAGCAATTGTTTGCACAGCAGCATGTAAGTCCCTAATGCATCATTCTCCGTTTTTCTTTTTCCATTCTACCGAATGAAGAGAAATCCTATTCTGCTCCTGGGCAAGGGGAGTGCATCTTCCCTGCAGCACCCCCAGCTGGATACCAAGTGATTTGGGGAGGGTAGGAAAGCTTTACATTTTAACCCAAGTGGCAAGCTTGAAGCCTCCACTTCCTAAGGGCCACATTTTCTGGCCCAGTAAAGCCCTGAAAAAATAGTATTTTCAGAAGGAAAAGTTTACACTGAAATACAGCCTGTGGGAATACACCCAGAGCCCTGAATTCCTGATACATCCCATGACCCAGGTCCATATGTCCCATAGCCTGTGTAGCCTGTAGTTGCCAGTTCAGGCTGCTGCCAAGCTCCATGCAGGCAGTTTCAAGCCTCTTATAGGAAACATGGTGGAGCGACTGCAGTGAAGATGCCCTGGTAACTTGTTCTGCCTGACATCACTACAAAGGCAGATGAGGTCTGGAAGCTGTACAGAGCAGAGAGTCTGGACACACAGTAAATACATGAAGCCTCCATTGCATTTTAAAGGGCCCATGCTCACAGCCCACTCAATCCACTTCTAAAAGGGCTTCACTGAAGGCTATCTAAGGTTTGCTTTACTCTTCATGTAAACCTGCCAGTGTAGGGAGACACCAGATGGAGTCCTTGGAGAGGACTCACCTGCACATGGTGCTTTGTGTCAGCTTAGCAGCAGGCAAAGGCATCAGCAGTTGATCTGGATCCTCTTGGGTCACCCTGAGAAGCACAGCGACTACTGCCTCAGCAGGTCCAGAGCAGCTCTCCCACGGTGTTTTACAGTGAAAAAAAGGCTGGGTGTATTTCCATCCTTACTCCTTGCAAGAGCATTTGCTAGACACAGACCACCAGATTTGGTCCTGTCTATGGCAAAGGCTGAAAACACTCTCAAGGGCCTTGTTCACACCATCAGTAGTTGTTGCAGCTGAGGACTTACAGGAGCGATACACAGCTCCGAAATTCTTCGCCTTGTCCCTCAAGGATGTCGCCATGTTCTTCAGCTTGGCCCTGAAATCTGCCGCCGTCTCCTGCACTGGTCACCTTTGAGCAATGTTCATGCCTGGGGCACGCGAGTTGCAGATACATTAGAAGCAGAGCCCCTGAGCCCAGCTCTCCTCATGGGGGCAATTCTGATTGAGAGGGGAATTCAAACGCTCCTGCCGCAGCCCTCCATGCTGCTTGACAGCCCTGCCAACCTCCAGGGGCTGCAAAGGAAGCCTGTAAGGTAATGGTATAGGGAGGCAGACAGAAAAGAGGCTGACACACCAATGAGAAAGTCCAGCCCAGACTGAGGATATCAAAGGAAAAACAACAAAAAAGGAGAATAAAATACCTCCCAGCTAACGCCAGTAAAAAATGAACCAGTGACCTGCCAGCCCTTAAACGCAGGCAGAACTGCAAACTTTCCCTACCTAAAAAAATAAAATCAAACCCATATTTTTTTTATTAAATTAAGAAAAATGTACACTGGTCTGAAGCAGGCACCAGCAAAAAAAGTTTCAGCTCAAACAGTAAAAGTTTGGCAAAGATATCAGCAACTGAAAAACGTCTCTTGCAGCAGAAGCTGTGCAGTCTATAGGCAGTGCTGCCGGGTCTGCAACCCGCAGCATGGCACAGCGTTTCGCTGGCTTGCCCGGGGGCAACCACAACTGCCCCGGGGCAACCACTGCTTGCCTGGGGCAGCAACGGGGTGAGCCCACCCTGTGACTACCATGCACAGAGCGGGTACACCCTGCCCTGGGGGCAGCAGGAGGCAGGGGCACAGCGCCTTAGCTTTTCTGCACAGCAAAAGGCTACCAAGACTTTTGGAAACAAAGCTTTATGTACGTGCTATGTAGCTATTGTTTAGAACATGATGGCAGTACTAAATAAATCAAATACTTTGCAGTAAATACTTGCTAATCAGCCTCGATGAATAGAAGCATCGTTTTAATTGGAATTTAATTGCTGTATTAGTCATTTACGGAACATAGGTCTTTAATGGTGGTGTTCCCTTTTCCCACAAAGCACATTCAGCGTTTCTCAAAAGACAAATGCCTCCAAAGTCTCCTGAAGAAGATCCAGAATCCTTCATGCACAGCAGCTCCCACTGTGCCTGCAAGAAACCCTGAGGCGTTCGAAACATGGTACTAATCACAATCACTGCCAGCAGTCACAGACCTTTATCCGAATAGGGAATTTTAACTCACCGAAACAAATGAGTTACTTATGGAAAAGGAACCCCCCATTTTGCAACCACCACATCCAAATAGGCAGGCAGACTCTTTCTGTAAACCAATATGGATAAGTGGCTGCAATTTTCCTAAGTTGCCTTTAAAACATGGGCTTTATTTTCAGTTCAGCCAGAAATGACCTTGTGTGACTTCAGTTCTAGTCTCAATCTGCAAATTATTATTCTATAATAGGCAGAAGGACCTCACTCATATTACCAGTGTGCTGTAGCCAATGTGCTATTTCTTGGAAAGAGCAAGGCTACCAGAGTCCAGGGCTAGAGTCTGAGAGTACTCAGTGAGTTACATTCATTACATAGCAAGACCAACTGAGAAAATATAAACACTTCTCAAGTCTGTGACTAACTGAAGCTGTAAATTTCAAACACTTATTACAGAGTCATAGCTTAGTAAAACAACACGGGATGTGTTACATATCAGAGGGTAACCTTTAAAGAAGGACTTATGCTCTGGGGAAAGTTTTAAAACAGAACAGGATCAAGTTTATATGCCTTTTTTCATGTGGTCCTTATAATTAACCAAACTGTCACAGAAAATCATCCTAGAGGTCTGGATTCAATCCAGCCTTCTCTAACACACATGTCCCATCATCCTCTCCACTACTGAAGTATCCATACCATATTAAATAATTAGAACTGGTGAACAGTTTTTCAACAGATTTTTTTCCAGCCCCTCTGTTTACAAATTTCCTCTAGGCAGATTGTGGGGATTTATCCCTCTTTTCATTTAATAGAGCCAAACATAACTTTTCCCAAGGGACCAGAGCACCAGGTGATTCCCAAAACTGCTCTTAACACGTCTACCCAGTGCAAGTAATTTACTGCTTAGGCTTTGTACCTGGTCATTTGGGGCACATGCCATGATTTCTGATCACTGACTACATGACCTTACTTGACTTTAATACATTACCTTTGTTTAAATGTTAAACAGCAAAAGAAAATCTATTTCTTGGCTAAGTACATGTTGGCCGCAGGCTCAAAAAATCACTCCCAATCAACAAGGTAAATCTTTGCATGTGCAAGAACTTGCAAAACGGCAAAAAGGGAAAGCTGCACAAAGGGACCAGATGGTAACTTAGCTTCTAACAAACTGTTTGCAGACAGGTTTCAGCTTTACAACCACTTCTCCATACAATCGTAAAGGGCAGCCACAAGGGGCCCTGGTGTTATATTTTTGTCCAAGATATTTGGGTGTTCAGACCTGGATCTTAGCTTGTTCCATTATGAAGATCCACATAAAGGGAACTTGCACATTGGAGGGAGGCTGAGGACAACCCTTAGTCTGAGAAAGTTTAGCTCTGTGTATTGGGGATGGGCCATTGTTCACAGAAGGTCACAGTTCATCTGTCCAAAATGCTCTCAGACATCATCCCTATTACAAGTGCAGCTGGAATGAAAACACACATCAAGAGAAATATGTTGCACACATTTTCTTCCTCTGTCTCTATTGGTTTTCTCAGACTCAATCAGCAAGAAAATCTGTCTGGTGAGGAAATATGTAAACACATGTGTTAAGTCATGAAAATATCTGGAAAATGCCTGTTCTGTATAAGAAGAAAGAGTTAGCAATGGAAAGACACAGCCAGTAACTACACCATTTGCAGCAAGAGAACAATCTAAATTGGCGATTCTTTGCTGTCTTGATACATAACATCTTAAAAGAAAAGAGATCTAATGGAGTAGGAAGATATTCGTAACTTTATACTAGCCAATTTTTAATATCTTAAAATAAGGACTGATGTTGGTTATAAAGTAGTCACTGCTCAGCATGCTCAGTTTGGTGCAGAAGACAACTGTGTCTCCAGCTCTAGCTGGAGTGTGTAATTGTGGAACCACAAGACTGGAAAGGTTCACCTTGTTCATCAGTCAGGTTGTTGCCTTTCTATACACTGACAGGGCTATTCATTTTGATTCTACAGAGTAGTTTGAAAGAACAGCTAACATCCATGCTCTCATTCTTATTTTTGTTTTTGATTCACGTTGGCGGTTGTAGATGATCAGTCTTTTCTCCAGGTATTCACATGGAAGTGACTGAGACATGCCAAATTTACCAGCAGCTTCTCATTAGTGGGTCTTCCTTGATTATGACATCTGGTGAGGTTGATGACAATAACAGAAGAAAAATGTGAATTCAGTCATTTGGAAATGACTTAAGTGGAGGCTGTTTTGCACAGTATGATGTTGAAATGTTAGGAAAGATTGAGGCCAGATTTATAGCTCAGTCTTGCATCTGTATTTCATTTGTGACCAACCAATACAAAAAACACCTTTTTAAAAAAATCTTAATCATTTCCCAACTGACCAAGAGCTCTGAATATTCTGTCAGCAATATAATCTAGACCACAAAATGTTGTTCTTGTTGAAAGGAATTTCCAGACTATTATTATATGGCTAGTCCAATAAACCTGTACTAGTCAAGGCTGTCAGTATCCCACCTTTAGCTCTACAGAATGCTCTTCAACTGCTGGTCAGTAGGAGAGATTCCTATAATACTCCTGGAGAGGACAAAGAGACCGTTCACAAACTTTTAGGTATGAAGAAAGAATACACAGAATTTGGAAGCAGCTCATATCTGCCCTTCTTCAATAACTAATGGTCATTCTGTAGATTGGTCTGCTGAAGTAGTTTCTCCCCCAACACTCTCCACAGCTCAGCATGACAGAGAAACATCCAGACATAGGGGAAGACCTGAGAATTTGGTGGCTAGGCTGTTACCATGTTAACTACCTTTCAGAGTTATGCAAAATTCCTTTCATTTGCATTGATGTTTTCTGAGTGTTGGACAGTTGATGAATATATCTGATCAGTTTATGGCACACAATGAGCACAAACGGAGCTCAAACTGTACTTAATGCTACCTAAATATTCTCCTTACATAACAGAAAGCTCAGTCAAAACTGTTCTGTATAACATGCTTGATTAACACTGTCAATCAACAGTGATCAACAATCAACGATGGTCTAAGTTGCTCAGGCAAAAATAAATGAAACAGTCTTATCAAACCAGCCAGTGTACAACACGCATGCATGTATTGGTTTTCAATGAAAGTTAAGCTCCTAATTAAGTGCCTAATCACTTTGAGTGCTCAGCCACAAGACACAAAGATGCACTTAAATGTCTCCCATGTCCTTAGAAGGACAAGAATAATAATTCTTTCCCGACAATGCAGCTCTCCTTCTTGCACACCATGTAAGGCAAGGTGATAAGACAAAAGTCTTACCCAAGATACAGTAGATAAGTATGCAGAGTAGAGGCATTTCTAAAGCAGTTGAGGGATCATTGCCAGCAACAAAGGGAGGTTTTTATGATTTTTAAATGCATTTGGAGTCCATGGTTGGGTCATAAACCAAGATCCTCTGATTAACTTCCAAATTCCTAATTACCACTGTTATGACCTTTGAGCTAGGAATCATCTTTGTTACCTGTCTGCCAGATCCTCCTACAGGCTGGTGGGGAAACTTCAGGAGTTTTGGTGGAAAACTTCTGACAGGATTTTCTGACTGGTTGCTGTACTCCCAGAACTATCCTCCTCCCCACTGACAAGGTCCAACACTGCATTTGCAAGAAGCAATCAGAAAAGAGGAGAGATTCCAGCTATCTCCCCTTCTCACTGTCCTTTTGCTCTCCTATAAGCAGGAAGGCAGAGTACATTGACCGCAGTGATGGAAATGCAACAGACCGAGGAAGGAGAGCTCTTTGAACAGATGTCTATTGCTTTTAAAGTAAACGGGTGTGCTGGTTTTGGTTGGGATAGAGTTAAGTTTCTTCATAGTAGCCAGTATGGGGCTGTGTTTTGGATTTGTGCTGAAAACGGTGTTGATAATACAGGGATGTGTTCGTTATTGCTGAGCAGTGCTGACACAGAGTCAAGGCCTTTTCTGCCTCTCACCCCACCCCACCAGCGAGTAGGCTGGGGGTGCACAAGAAGTTGGGAGGGGACACAGCTGACTCCAGTTGACCAAAGCAGTGTTCCATACCATATGATGTCATGTTCAGCATACAAAGCTGGGGGAAGGAGGAATGGGGGAAACGTTCGGAGTCATGGCTTTTGTCTTACCAGGTAACTATTAGGTGTGGTGGAGCCCTGCTTTCCTGGAGATGGCTGAACACCTGCCTGCCCATGGGAAGTGGTGAATGAATTCCTTGTTTTGCTTTGCTTTACCTATTAAACTATTTTTATCTCAACCCACGCGTTCTCTCACTTCTACGCTTTCAATTCTCTCCCCCATTCCAGCAGGGGAGAGTGAGCAAGTATCTGTGTGGTGCTTAGTTGCCAGCTGGGGTTAAACCACGACACATGGGTAAAGTATGAAGTACATATAGTAAGGTAGGAAGGTCTTTCTGTATTTACTTCTAAACCAGAATTCCCCTCTGCTCTGTAGGATTTACCATCTCCTTTCAGCACCATGGTCACACAGGATTCACTTTCCCTGTGCATTGGCTGATGTGAGCTCTGGCTAGGGACAGCACAGTTTGCTCTGGAGACCCCCGCAGCACCAGGGAGCTTGTCCTGGCTTACCAGGTTCCTTGTCTACTACACAGAGCACTGGCCCTGCAGCTCTTTTCTGCAAGGAAACTGCCTTACATCAATGCTCTAAGTGCCCTGTCATCCACGGGCCATTAACGAGGTCCTGAACTGATAATGTGTCAATAAGCAACCCAGGAGCTTGTGGTCAGTTCTTGCTCACTGACCAGAAGTCATTCTTGTTGGGAGGATGTCTCTATCTGTTGCTTCAGCACATCATGGTTTGCCTGTACCCTCTGCTGAGGTTACTGCCATGTGCCAGGGCACCTTTGGGCACCAGAAAACTATAGAGGACCCCCAAAACAAGATTTAAAGATGTAACATCCTATACTTTGACTGATGTGAAAACAGATATTATCTCACACAATATGAGGGATATTAAATGCGTATCTTAAAATGCACTTTAAAATGTGGACCCATGACTTAGCAGTGACAAGCTCTCTGAATTTTCCACATTGTCTTGCTAAGTTTTATCCAAATAAAACAAGTAGAATAGTCAACTGCAAAAAAACCCACAAAGTGGCCTCCTCTTCATTGCAACAAGGCTAAAAGGATCTCCCCTATCCTGAAGCACGCAAAGAGAAACAAATTTACAGTCTGTAAAAGCAAGCTTCCTATACCTCAAAGATCTTGTGAGACAGTAATGTTTGCAAGGCACTTTGAAGGTATGTGGCGTTTATTAACACACAAATCCCTATTTGAATCACAAGTTGTGGTTGTACATGTCGAACGCCATAGAGCTGCACAGTGAACAGAATATCTAACCAGGAGCCTGATCTGGTTTTACCAGACTGACTCTGTTCACCGAGATTAATGCCTCCCTGTTGTCCTCACGAATCTTTCTGGGACTGGCTCCAAGACTAGAGAGAAGTTCTCATGTCCGTACCTGGGACAGACTGCCCAACCAGTGAGCCCTCGTACACAGAGCTGATCCTGCAGGGAGCTGAACGCCTTATCTCAGGCAGCTATGGGCACCAGTGTTGCGGAGCTGCAGCCCCAAAGATCTACCTAGACTGATTCACACTCTTTTTTTGCTCTCCAGATGAGATATTAGTTATTCAGGACTGCTTGTGTTGGAGGTCATTTCCTGATTAGGCCATGATCCAGTTAACCACACAGACATACTCAAAGTTAAAGTTTAAGGCAGACCCCTTAGAGTCAATATCTGGTCTTGCATGCTCAAAATTAGAATATAAGTGCTTTGCTGAATCAATGGTGGCTACAGAGAAAGCAACAGTCTGCAGTAAATGCAAAGGCCCCAGAAAGACACTACTTGTTGGCAAACAACAGCAACTATTAGAAAATATGAAAAACGATAATGTCAAGACACACAAAATAATTATCTATACACAAAGCTGCAATACGAACCCTGCATAGCTATGAATAAAAAGCTTTGTTTGTGAAACTAGCCATTTCTCAACACTTCGATGCATGTGAACAAGTTGAAACATAAATCAAATATATAAGGCAGGAGTCTTCAACACTGGTACTAATAGCCTTTGAGAGTCTGGACTGGATGACACCTTTCAAATAAAAGATATTTCCATAACAGATGCTGTTTATTTTCATCTACTTCCTCATTGGAAAAGACACCAACTGACCAATTTATTTTTCACTGGTTTCAAATTTTCTGCAAAGTCTGCCCCTTTTGATTGTAAACATCAGTGGAAAAACATTTATTTCTTAAAAAAACTGAAGCATAGCCCAAACTGAAGAAGAAATTACCTTGACCTTGCCAAGTATTGTAATTTTCATCCTACCTCTTCAACTTGCAGGACTGCAAGAGTCCAGTGTGAGTGTTCATAAAAGGAAATGGGAATCTTGGATTTTGTTTTTAGCCTTGCTACCTAATAAAGCACATGAAAGCACCTGAGCAGCTCCTACCCCACCTCCTTGCCTGTTGCCTCCCTCCAGGCAGCTGCACTGGGGCAGCCAAGCAGAAAGGACACTCCAGAGGGGAAAGATGAGCTGGGCTTGCATCAGTGCAAACTGGGACCGTGGTGCTGCTGTGCACACGGTCAGGGGCACTGATCACCAGCCTGTCTGCTGGTCACATTACAGAGAACCAAGTTTTGTTCCGTGTTTCCAGACATTTTGGTGAATAAAAACAGCTAGAAAATTTCTCCCAGACAAACTCACTCAAAATTCAGAAGGGGAATAAAGAGAAGGCAACAACTGTGGCGTTTTTGTTTTGTTTTTGAAAAATAATGATTTTGGAGAGAAAACTGAGCTCCAGATGGCTGACTCATTAGCAAAGGTGAAGGATTAACAATGTGCATTTCTCTTTGAAAATGCACACATTAGCCAGGAGCAAAGGGGATTTATTCCTCATTTTCCATGTGAATTTATAGTCCACAACAGACATTAGCTTTGCAACCAAGTAGGTTTCTTTTCATTGAACAAGAGCTGAATTGAGTCAATCTGTCAGTGAAACACTTGCAACGCTTCTGACAAAGGAAAAAATGCCTGGCTCCATACCCAAACAAGTGCCAAAGATTTTTTTCTTTAACATGTGTTGTTTTCCTGTTCCTATGGTCTTCAGCATTACTTGAGTGCCCTTGAAGGAAACCAGTCTGTGGGTGATGTCAGTTTAGAGGAGAGGGGTTTCTGTGTGGCTGTTGCCCTAAACATTGGTCAGCCTTTGGCACCTTTGCCCAATGCAGGGAACAAAGCAGAGGGGATTATTCCTTCCTGTCAGTTACATTATGGAGTAGTTACACTGGAAGAGCAGTCGCTATCCTGTTACAATTTTAACTTTTTCCCACCAAAAGTCCTGTTTTGGGACCTCTGCCTCCAAGTGGATGATTTCTGCCTGAAGTTTATCCTGTGTGGTCTCCTGCCAAATTCTTTCGTAGCAGAAGTTTGTGGCTCATCAGACAAGGCATTCAAATCACTCACATTTGGAAAAGCCATCCTTGCCTTCCTCGGGAAATCACAGCTTACAAATATCTTGTCTTAGAAAGTTCACATTTTTTATTTTCTTGCCCTCACAGGGAACTCCTAGACAAAGTGGTAAGTTTGCAAGAGATTCTACAGTTGTTTGCTACAGGTTTTTCTTAACTACTGAAAACTCTGAACTCTTTTCTCTGTAGAGACAAGAAAACTCAAGAAGAGTTAATCCTCTGGATGGGAAAGCTTTACCTGGACCTTTCAAACTGTGTGCAGGAGAGTTCGGTGCCTGCCTGCTGTGGGAGCAGAGTGCTGCATTCCCCAAGTTCCTTGGGCAACCCGAAACATAAATGGTCCCCAGCTGGGACGGGGGGAGGAACAAATCCCTGCTTGTTTCACTTGAGGGGTATACACAGATCACTCTTCACAGCCAGGAGGGTGGATAGGATGCTGCTGGAATCTGGAGTGCCCCACACAGTGATCTTGCCCTAAGCTGTTAACATGCTGTATTTCACACTGCAAGCCCAGACAGCAGCAGCAGCGACTGCCTGATTCTCTGATTAGCAAATCAGGAGCCCAAAGTCTTCCTGCTGAGCTGAGAAGGCAGTTGTTAATAACCAGGCTTTGGCCATTTCCAGATGGCATGACATGAGCTGGAGGAAGCTGATTACCAAGTAATTGCAAAGAGTTTATCAGGGAAATTATTTCCAACAACGGACAAAACAGCAGTTTGCCACCAGGCTCCACACGTTCACTGGAGAGAGGTAACATCCATCATTCTGGGCTTACCATTTCTTAGGAAGTGATTTACTCTTGATCACTTTGTCCCTATGTTCACCCAGCTAGCTTGGCTCATTGCAGCCCCGATGAAGAGGAAAGATGTCTGCAGCAGTCAGCATGCAGAGAGCATCAGCTGCCTCTCCCATCTCCCAGCATCCTCCTCATATGCTTCACCGCACAGAACTTACACACCCATCCCCACTTGAGCTATAGTGAACAAGAAAAGCCAAACCAACCATTACAACAGCAGAGAAAATCTTCCAGTGTAGCCAGTGTTAAAATACAGGTCATGGACTATTGCTCCACAGACCTCAGCACATGAGAAGGGCAGGGCACATTTAGCAGCTTCTCACTATTTTCTTGACCTCCATTGCTCAGCGTGGGCTCCTAAGTCTGCTGTCTGCACCACGCTATTGCTTTCACCTCCCTTAATTTGTCCTGCTCAGTCTCAGTGCCCCACAAACAATAAATTTAACAAGCTCCTGTGAGGGTAGGGCAGCATTTTGCCCAATTTACAGATAAAACAGCCAGGCACAGAGCTAAAGACCAAAAGTAGCCATTCTGAGAAATCAAGACCCTGGCTCTGCCTACTTCTAGACACCCAATTGAAGTGGGGTCATCATAGCTCATTCACACTCCTCCCAAATTAACACCAATGGCAGACATCTGCCTATGTCTGTCAGTCCTATGCCATCTTGAATGCGTGCACATATTTTGGGACATGATTTGCACAAAGTCTGCACCGTATTCCTAGGACTTAACCAGCATTAGCCATTTAGCCACACTGATCTGTTAACAGCATCTTCTTAACTGCTCTGCAACACTGGACATCCCCTCCAGACAGCCCCAAGCCACCACACAACCCTGCTTTTGTACACTCAACACACAAGTTGATGACAGTGATTAACCAGCCTCACATGCAACCAATTACCCAACTTTTCAGGCAAGTCCCCAAGACTCCACACTTCACTTGGTCTCCATAATGCATTTTTATCATGATGGATAACCTATCTTCAGCACTGGGAAATTCCTCCTGGGACAGGTAACTTTCCTAGAGGAACACACTATTTGTGCAGCTCTCAGGCACATATAAATCTAAGACGAGAAATCAGAGAGAAAGAAGGGCCAGAGCAGGCACAACTGCATGAATCTGACCAAAGGAAAGCAAATACAGAAGAAATGGCTCCTAGACCAAGGAGGAGTCCAGGAAAGTGACAGATTTCCCATTACTTGAGACCACTAAAGGTAGTTTGGGCACAGCTGAGGAAGGAATGATTACCTCGGTTTTCACATGCATCACGTCACATGCCAAATAACTATTATTTCAGCACTATACTGCAGGACTGGCTCGTTGCTATAGCATTTGTTTTCTGTATCATTGTTTTGCAGATATCATTTCAGCTGCATGGAGAAGCTATTTTTTACTCATCTTAATCTTGTCAGGTGGTGTAAAGCAGTATCCTACTTACACCTGACCTTCAAAATCAGCCGGGTCCCTTCCACTCTCTGCTGGCAGGGTCTGCAGCCGGTGTTACAAAATCCTTCTTCATCCCTCTTACTAGGCAGAGCATTAAGCTACAGAGTGCAAATGCAAGTGAACCTCCACATAAATATCACTATATTCCTTGGCACAAAGCTCACCGAGTCTTTTGGTGTAAATTGCATTTTCCTTCGATCAGGAAAACATCAGAACTACAGGAAACAAAAATAAACATGTTAAACCAAGCAGCACATTTATGTCCTTTGGCTCCTGGTATTCTAATTGCCCAGATCAGGAACTTAACCAAACATGTAACAGCCTCCTTCTGCCCTTCAGCATACCTTTGCAAGGCAGAGGACAGGGGAGCTGATGTGATCTGGTGCTTTTCCTATTACAGGGTTGAAACAGCCAGGACAAAGATGCCAGTCCTGAAGTCAGTGTCAGAACGTACCAGCACAACTCACACTCACTGCTCTACAGACCTGTGCTAATGTCACAGCAGACTTGAAGGAGCAGACAATTCCACAGACGCAGCTTCCTCCGGCTGTGAGATATCAAGGAAATTTTTTCCAATGATCGTGGGGATTTGCTTCTGCTTCATGGGAATATTTTTGGGTAGTTAGCTAAAGGGAGGAGCCAACTCCCTTGAAACCAGCCACGACCTCACTGACATCTCTAAAACCCAGGTGTACACCTCCTTTGATAGCAGCTCTAGCCACGCTGTCCTGGAGGAGCCACCACCACCGGCAGAGATGAGAGGCAGTGGTTCCTCAGGGCTTGCTCTGTATCACTTGAGAACAGATTGTTCCAATATGTTGTGTTGGTTTTATGAGACAGACAAGTGTCCATCGGGACATAAGGTGTAATTATAGTGCAATTTCAATTAAGAGTCAAACTGTGGTCCAATAAGGTAAAAAGGTCAGCGCTATATCTAGCAATGCAGCTGGATGGTGGTTTTGCACTTGGCTACAAAATGAAGGGAAATCGTAACTGGGGCCAAAAATATCCCTGTCTTCAGCCACGATTTGCTGCCAAGCATCAATCCCAGAGCAAATTCTGAAAGGATATTTGCCTGGATTTGCAGTTTAAACAATGCATTATACTCTCCTTTATTTTAGCAGGTTCAGGCTGCAACTTCCACTCTTTCCAGACAGTTTTTATCTTTTTTGCTCCTTCCCAAGCTTTGATTACAAAATAACTAGCTGAACAGATTCTCCTTCATAGTGAGAGTTTCTCAGCTGTTGAGTTTTAGATTATAGCAAAAAAGAACTAGCACACCATCCTGATGTAGTTTAAACAAAGATTTACAGAGCAAACACGGAAAACAGACTTGCCAGTTTATCAACAGTGGGAAATTATCTCAGAGCACCTCCTAGGGGACGAAATCTGAGAAAACATCTGGAAAGGAATTTGATGAAGCACTAACTAGGTCAACAAATAGCATAGCATTCAAAAGGGAACGTCAAGGCAGCATAACTTGTTTGAGCTCTAAAATTCCCTAGAACATTCAATATGCTCAGAGATGTTTAACATCAAAAGTCCAAACCTGGGCCAAAGTGACACGAAAGGGTATGCAAAGCCAGAGGCTGAATAGGAGACCAGCTGAAAAACCAGAAGGAAAGCAGCGATCAAGTAAATTCAGATGGTGGTTGGGACTGGCACTGTCAGCCCCAGCACTGCAATTGTTTATGGGGACCTATGCAAGTGGCTTAGGCCATTTATAAAGCACTCCATCTTTACCAGAACTCAGGGAAATAATAGAAAACAGGAAAACTCTTTTTCTTCAAATAGATCTTACCTTGGAAGTAAATTCTTCCAAGAATTTGGAATACCTGCAAATCCCAGTATCCTGACTTTTGCCCAGTCATAGATATGCAAGCAGATGACAACCGATTACATACTTAATGAAATCATCAGTCTGGCTTCCCACATGGGGTCTGCAAGTGTCCGCACATGTCCATGAATGCTGCTCATCACAAGGACTGGAGACAGCAACAAGCTCTCCATCCCAGCCGCCTTTGAAAATGCCTCTGCCATAAGCCAGAATACCGTCTATCCTATTAAGTTCTTTGCAGCTACAAATGGGAAACTGGTTTTAAAACTGAGCCAATTACAAGGTCAAACATGTGCTCATGTCAGCCAACCATGACATGTCATCCAATTTTAAGTGCAAATAGCCTTTTTGCTTTATAGCCATATAAGAGGCCATCCAGGGGAGCAGCATCGCTGTGTAGCTTACTCCAGAAATAGAGGATGCAGATGTGGAAGGAAAGGCTGAGTCAGTCATGAGAGCAATGAATTCTACATCGGACTGGAATAGCAGGGGTTTTCCAAATAAGGCAGACTAAAAAAAGAATCACTTGGGCCGAGAACTATGCCCATGAGATCTGGGCAGAGATAAATTGTATCTGGAAGGTAACAGGAAAAGCAGAATGCAAGGCTCTGAACTTATCACCCATAGATATTGTGGAAAAGGAGCAAACCCTGAAAAATGAAGCAAGAGAATTGGTATGTTATTACCCAGGTGACAATACCTGAGAAATTGCAATGGGCATAGGGTCACACTGTCTGTGTCCCCAGTCGACCTGACAACAAATTATAGGTAGAATCAAACTAATCTGCTCCCTCTGGCACGGGCAACATCTTCACCCTGTTCAACGCTGATCAAAAATTAAACAGCTCAGAACTGCTTCTTGTCCAGAGCTAACTTGTTTCCAAGAAACCTTTGACAAAGTAGACAGTGCCTTCGTGGCAGATTTTTGGTTGCTTATTTATTCAGGCTTTCCAGAAAGTCACCAAAGAAGTTTTAATCTCTGAGCCGAAATTAACTGATTTGATCTTGCTCACACTAGTTGTCTGAATTGCCATCAACTTCACTGAGACAGACTTATACCATGGAAAAAGAAAATCACTGGGAGAACTGCCTGATGGCTTTGAATACTCTAACAATCTGTCTCCCAAATATACTCATGTGCAATTGATGTGACAAATGCAGCAGCAGATCCAGGGTTGATAAAGGTTTTAGAAGACATTAAATCCAGGGGCAATTCCATCATAGCAGAGAAAGGCATCTTACAAGCTGCTCATGAGTTCACTTTTGTGGGAAACACCTTTTATTAGCATTGAAAATACACAAACGTTATGCTTTGTGAGGCAAAGGCGAGTGCTGATTTCTGGAGTCTCACGCCAAGATGGAACTGTAACCTTATTACAGTGTCAGCACAGAGACAGAAATCTCTAGCAGCAATGCAGGAACAATATTCTATCCAGCTCTCAGTTTCGGTGCCTGCGCCAGAAATATGGACGGAACAAAGAACAAAAAAATTTGAGAGTGTGCATGACTGCCCGCAGCTGCACAATATGCAGAGGAGAAAGCCGCCTTGTTTCAAAGTTGCTGTACAAAAAGGCTCATCACTTGAGCTCTGCTTTGGTGATCTCCAAGCCAAAAGGAAGAGAAGCTGATCCTTAGGGGCCCAGAGCAAAAATTATGGAGACAGCAACTTTACACACCGGCAACTTGAAGAAATTAAAGGAAAAGCCCAGGAAAGTATTGGCTGGCAATTCTCAGCCTTCTGCACCTGACAGTGCAAGAAGCCAATTGGTTTGGATATCTTGCCATTTCCAGTTTGATGTGACATGGGAAACAAAACTTCTCCTTGTCCTGACTGCTATTTGAACCCAGCATTTATATCCCAAAGGAAGAGGCTTCGTTAAAGATGTTGGTTTCCTAACACTATGAGACACATACCAAACAACACCCAGAGCTCTAGCTAATTAACCTTTTCTCTTTTAAGCCTTCTGCCCTTTTTCCAGAATTGTACCATGACAATGCCACTCCTGCTCCTGCACCTGGTTCTCCATCCTTCCCTGTGATCCCCGTGCCTTTGGCTGAGAGTATGAATTCCCATCTCCTTCAGGCCAGCCCCTTGCATTCGGCTTCCCTGCAGCCTGACAGCCAGATGTGGAGCTCAGCCTCGGGGCCACTTCGCTTTACTTTTCCCTCAGACTGAAGAGCTGCATCAGCAACTGACAGCTATTTGGTTATATCTTTTTTAATCATTCCACTTGCATACATGTGATCAACTGAAAAGTGCTCACAGCTGCTGGAAAAAGCAGACAACAAAGTCTCCAGCTTGCCCTGTGGATTCAACAGAGGAGCCAGGACTCAATTTCTCAACAGGATTGCCTGCAGATCATGCTGGACACAAGAATCAGTCCAGGAAGCCAAGCTGCTATACACAAACCATAAACTATCTGTCAACACCCAGAACTGATTCTGCCCAACTTTCTAAATAACCCAGACCCACAATGTTGTTCTGTTGAATCTCCAGAGCTCTGCCAACATTTCTTGGACCGCCCATCTCTAGCTGTCAGTATATTGAGACCCATATTCTCCAAACATTCATATTTCAAAGGCAGAAGCAGGGAATGAAAGTGACACCTTCTTCTAAAGCCTTCTCCGCACAGAGGCTCCCACAAGGTGTCAGAACAAGCAGCGCCTCACCACCATTCCCACCACATGGATAACAAACCTGTTGAGCAGGAGGAGAGTTTGTTGCTCCCAACAGCTTCAAGTTGGTGCAGACATCGCCCAATAGCACACCAGGGAGGCTGGTACCTGTGGGACACCAGCAACCTGAGAATACGATGCAGGAAATAATCTAACACCTGCGGCAAAGAATACAAGGGGTTGAATACTTTTTATGCAATTTAAATTGGAGGGTCCTTATAACTCCTGCCTGAACCATTTAGGAAAACTAGAAAAGCATAGCTTTTTATGGGAGCTTACTCCATGGGAGTATTTTCCTGCGTCTGGGCAGAGAAAGGGTAGTTAAGTACAGCCCTGGACACATTAGTTACACACAGTTACACAGGCTCAGCTCAGAATCTGTTTACACAGAACTAGGAATGCATGTCATAGAATTGGATTGTAGATTTTATTGGTTGGGTTGTAGCTTTTTTTTTTGTACAGCCCTCATCTGGGCTTCAGGGCTCTTCAATATTAATCATAACATAAAAATTAGACAAAAAATAGCAGAGCAGAAGCCCTAGGAGCAGAAACAAAAAAGACAGCAATACACCCAGTGCTTCTAGCCTGGTTACAAACTGTGGTGGATAGCAAAGTTTCCGAATTCTTTTGAAATATTGGAGTGCTGCAGGGATAACATGTCGGATTTAGACTCAAGACACTGAGAACTATTCAAGAAAACAAAGACTTTGATTTACACTCAAGTATATCTTCTTCTGGATTAATATGCCCAGCTCTGAGATAACATGGAGATTTTTTTTACACATAACATAAACAAATCCTCCATGCGCAGTGGATGGTGGGGCAGTGAAAAGGAAAGCAGTTTGGGAGCATGCACTTTCCAAGGAAAGGAAAAACACTTTGTCATTCACTTTGGGTTTGGCTTTCCAAAGTGTTGCCGGGGCACCGAGCGTTTGATATAATCAATCTGCTACCAAGAGCTCCATCGACGCACAGGGAGCTGCCTACATTGCCGGGTGATTCCCAAAACAACAGGGGTCTGGGTAACATCACCTCTCCCACTTCTGCCTTCCCTCAGCTAAATGTGACAGAGCAATTGTGCTGAGGGCTCCGGCCTGAAGAAACTAGTGGGGACTCGTGCAACTGCATAAACTGGCATTACTGGTCCCCGGCATATACAAGGCTATGAAGGCAGACTGGCAGTTTTCGGCAGTAAATGAAATGAGCCTTCCCAACTGGGCATCATGTACTTTTTCCCCCCTCCATCTTCTGCCATCAGCAGCAGCAGTCTGATGCTTCACTCTTTGTTGCAGGAACAGGACACAGTGCTGCAACAGGGACCAAGGTGGGGTGGGCTCTTGTTTAACCTGCACAGACCTTAGAGAAAAAAAAAGTCTTGATTTCTGTTCCCAAATTCTATGAACTATAAGCCTATCCTCAGCAGTCACATGCTCCCTGCCAGTCCTGGCTGGACTCAGCTCTTTGCCCTCACACTCCAGCCTCTGGCCCCAGGCTGCTGCCTGCCCAGACCCCGGCGGGCAGCCCCTCTCCCCGGTTTTGAGCACAGCCCCTGCCACAGAGCCGGTTGGCTGCAGACTGTGAGCACACAGGTGCTGAGCTCTGCTGGGGGAAAAGATCCCAGCTCCACAATTGTCTGCTTCAAAATCCCTGCTGTGTCTGTCAGTTTGCTTTTTTCACCAGCAACGTTTTAGGAACAGCTGAGCACTCAGATTCCCCTTTCCCTGGGACTGAAAACCAAGCAAATCCAGCTAGCACACACAGCTGCTCCTTCATTTAGAAAGAACAGTGTTTTGCATCTGGCTAGGCCACTCCTCAAAAGCATGGTGAGAAAAAACACTTGTATAACAGATGATTAACACAACAAGAGACACTTGAAAGTAGAACTGCAATACTTTGCATGCATGCTAAGTACTATCCCTGCAGCCAGCATCTTCTGCATTTCTACCCAACACATTTTCTTCATGCAAGGAAAACTTATTTATTCTCTTCTTGGCACATCTCAGGCAACACACTGCTTCCTAAAGACACAGACCTCTTGCTGGGACAGCCAAATAAAGCTTGAGTTCGCAATATGGGTTCTTCAAGCAGTTTCTCCTCAGTGGTGCATCCAGCAGATTCCTGTCACTGGCAAGCCTTTGCCAAGTGAGTGCATGTGTATTGTACTGTAACAGCAGTTGTGGAGATCACAGTTGACGAGTGACACAACAGTTTTTGGCGCTTAGTCTGATGCACTCCAAAATCTTTTCTCACATGGCTACACTGAACTGCCTCACAGCAGTTTGAAGCAACAGTCCTTCTACACCTTTGTGGAAACTGAGGCACAGACCTGCACTGACCATCCCAGGGCCACCCCACCTGCTTACAAAGGCAGGACTGGAAAGCAAACCCAGATCTGCCAAATCTTAAGACTCTGGCTTCAGCATCAGAACACTCTACCACAAGCAAAGTCACCAAGGTAACTCTTGCTATCTTGACCCAAGTCTTGTAGCTCTCAAGTCCATTCAAACTGAGGCAGGTCTCGCCTGAAGATGAGGTGCAGTGCTGCCAGGAGGGAACACACACACAGGGACAGCTGCTCCAGGCAGTTTCCCACACCTGAAACAGGCCATGAAGAGCTCCATCTCACACCCCTTTCCAGCATCAGCAAAAGAAACAGCCAGGAGGTTACAGACATCAACACATTATGTGGAAGGCTAAAGGAATCAAGAGAAATAATTCATGCCAGTTATTTTACAGTGCCCCTGGTCCTCACCTACCACACTGTGGACAAATGGGTGGGGCAGGTGTGGAAGAAGCAGACACCATCTCCAGCACAACAGCTCCCATTACAACCAGCCGACCGCTTAACAGGGAGACCCTGGATTTGGGAAGTTCTCAGACAAGGACAGCATTAGGTTAGTTAACATGCCTAAATTTACATCTGTCCAAGAGTGCCACATTTCCTGTGCTACAAGCCCCACAAGAAGGGGAAATCAGTTTTTTCCTTCATCAATGTCTGGCTTTGTGCCAGAGGCTTTGGCTTTTTGTCCTTTCAAAAGCTTCCCTGGGGAAGCTATTTCCTTGAGGTCTACTTTCTCCTCGTGCCTGGCCTTCGCCTGAGCAAGGGTTACAGGGGGGCCCCAGCCCCACTTTCAGGAGGTCTCCAAGGCTGAGGCTGGCCAGGATGTCTACAGAGACCAACCTCACTCTGCATCAGGCAGCATCTTGCTGGCAGATACCCTCAAAGAAAAGGCAATTGCACAGCAGCTGATCTGCAGTTGCCCACTCTGGTCCCTTTGAAGAGGGACACAGGGACAGGAGCTGGCTCCAATGCATCCGTGTGAAGCAGTGAGCACGTACACTCCAGAGGTGCCAGACTGAACCCAGAGTCCCTGTGAGGCTGACTCCTCATTCACACACCGCACCCTGGAGCTGGGGCATAGGGCCCCACCAGCTTGCGGATGTAGGAAATCAGACTCCTTCCCTCCCAGACAGTGTGGCTGACACCCCCATCCTAAAATCTGAAGTTTAGCCAAAAGACTCATGGAGGAGGAGCTGGAGTCATCTCTCATCCTGCCCTCCTCCATATACATCATTTCAGGATGAAAACTGTGAGAGCAGCAAAATAAGCCTCTGAGAAAAATCTAGTGACTGTGTGTGACCTTACCCCTGCAGTACATTGTCCACACATTAATTCATTTCAGGATAAAGTTTTAATAGATTCTTACCTCCAACATCAGAAAACCTTCCTCAACAGCCACATGGCCTGGCATCCTGCTCCTCCAACACTTGCATGAACTTTGCAGTAGAGTCAATGACAGGAACATACATCAGTTTCTTAAAACTGTTAATTTTGTCTGTAGACACTTCTGATATCCTTAACCTCCCACCTACTTGCCATCCATAGAGAAATCATTTAGGAATACAGTCATGACCACACTTTATTGGGAGAAACATGCTTAAAACAAGCCTATAAATATCAACATTCAGCCTGAAAGGTAGTATCATTGCAGGGGTCAGAGTCAAGGCTATATTGGCTACTGGCTGAGTTCCTTGACTACCACACAGCTGGCTCCAATGAGGTTAGACGAGGTTTGTGTGGCTGCCCACTTACACATACAGGACAGTAAGCATGCTCAACAGCAAGGAGATGATGGGAGTGTGGTTGTGCAAAGGGTTCAGAACACAGATGAAGTTCAGGCTGCAGAAGAGCCACAACTATTCACCCCTGTGTGATCTGGGGCAACTCACTTCACTTCTACATATATTTTCACTTGAGTGACAGAAAAATAAACTTTATATATAACAGAAAACTGATAAGCAGAACAGTAGATAATGCCTTCGAGGGGTCTCATATACAGTAAAGCCTAATATGCTTTCAGGTTATATGTACTCTTCAATGCCAATGTAGCAATCATTTGCCATTGATTTGGACAGAAGCGGGTTCATTTAATTGGTACTGAAGCTTTGTGGAGGTCAGCACAATTCTAGTATGACACCGGACAACAGCAAAAGCAGAGATAAACTGAGAGGCCTGGGGGAGTGGGAAACACCTTCAGTCACATGGCCGCAGTGTCCTTCTATTCCTGGTTTGCATGAATTTAACAAAATGTTATGCAATTCATAGATAAATGCTCTGCTAACATTAAGTTTGAGGTATGACATGCAGGACTTGGCAGGGCTGTGGAAGCCCAACTCACTGCACAGAAGAGCTGGGATGGTGGCAGAGACCTCCGAGGCAGGCACAAACGGTGTCTCTGTGCAGGCACAAGAGAAGCAAGGGGTTCCAGAAAATGTTAGGGTGGAGAAAATTTCAGAGTGTGAAGGAAGAAAGATGGCACATGCAAGTCAGACAGGTCTTTTCCCCAGGAACCCCAAATGGCATGAAAACTTTGTGACCCTGTGTTGGCCTAAGCAGCAGCAACCAGTATCATCCCACTGCACATGGCACAACTCTCACCCCAGGTACCCCAGCCTGAGGATACGAGCACGCAGCAGCTGAGGCCCGGGGCAGATCAGACAGCAAATGTATAGAAAGAGCCACATCCCCCCAGTCTTCCGCAGGGGCTTAGGAAAGGCAAAGGAATGAGTCAAGGAGACAAGCTCGTGCAACACAGGGAGAAGACGTGCCCTGGCCACTTGCTGGGCTGGCACTGCCAGCAGGACTCCATCAGCAGCTGCAAGCAGAGCCCAAGACAGAGCAGCCATATGGAGAGGACCCAGTGGGCTGGAGCTGTGCAGGAGAAGGACAGCCTGTAGGAGACGTTGCAGTTCCTCTGTACAGAAAGGCTGAATTATGCACCAGTCCTGGAATCCAAGGGACAAAGCTAAAAGCTGCTCATCTGGCAGCAGTGAGACTTCAGCAAGGAGCAGCACGTGGCTTTAGGAGACAGATTGCTGTTGGGTAGGTCACACACAGAATGAACCTCTTCGCTTGTACAGCCACTAATGAGAAAGCAACTGAGCAGAACAGCGTTTCAGCAAACCTGCTTCAACTTCGCTGGATTAACATCACTATATAATACAGCTGACAAATAAACAGCAAACAATACCTTTCAGCAAATGAAACACACCACTTAAAGACATTCATGAAGTACAGGTTTGCTTTCAAAGAGTAACAGAGGAAAAAAGGACCCCCTTTCCTGCACTATCCATCCGCACTCACCCTCCACCCCAACAGCTGTAGAGCTTCAGTTCTGCCTAATACCTCTCCAGATTTATTGGATGCCCAGCTAGAAAGCTCTGATTGTTCCCTGTTGCAGTATTTTGCCATGGGTGAGGAATGTGGGAGGGTTCCATAATATTTTTATGACTATTATATGACCTTCTGTTAACTTGATGGGATAAGTCACAGGGCCCTCCCTGAGAAGAGGGCAAGCATCCCTTGAAACGGATGTTCATGGGGAGGCATAAAGGTCAAACCAACAGTGGAGCCTGAACACTAGTAGGAGTTTTAATTATGAATTATGAATCTAGCTACTATAGGTTGCTATTTTGGGAGCTGCTAAATTAACAGGCAAGTAAGAAACAGGAGGATTGTCTCAAAAGATAGCGCATTTGCACCTCCTGCCCTTTAAGGGACATGAAATTTTTAAGTCCTGGATCTGAAACAGCAGTGATTTGTGGTGCCTGATTTATCAAGGTCACAAAGCACCAAAGCAAATTTTTGCCTCCACTTCTGTCTCTTCTCATGCCAAGGGGAAAGCTAATCCCCCAGAATCCCTCTCACCAGCACAGATTACATTGCTTAAAAAAGGGTATCCTCTCCCCTCAGTTCACTTTACAGGGTCTGGAGAGTAAAATTGGGTAGCTTCTGACTAGAGCTGGATAAAGCAATTCTCTCAAGAAAACGTTGCCATGTTAAAGCTGAGAGTTTTGCAAGCAGACACGAATCTAAAGCAAGAATAACTTCACTTAAAGGTGGAAATATCAGATCAAGAGAGATTGGATTCATTAAAAGAGAATTTCACCTCCTCTTAAGACCTTTCTTTTCTGCCTTTCTGAAAAGGGTTAAAATTGCCTTTGAATTTTGTGCCAGAGTTGAAACAAATTTTACCATAGGCTACAAGAGATTCATAGTCCTGCATCATAGGAATTTTCATATCCATTCACTGAAAACGCTGCCGTGGCTATCCCTTAAAAGTGTCAAGCCACCGAACCAGCAACAGCAAGTGAAATTTGTATCTGCTGACGGCCCTGAGAGGCAGCCTTAGCAGGGCACCAAAAAGGCACGCTAAACCCCAGCTCCTTTCAGGGCTCAGGGGACCCCAGTGTAGATGGGAAGACCCCATTCCCTGGAGAGCAGAGCGACCGCGGGGTGCCGGGTGCTCGCGCCCGCAGAGAGAGGGGTGTTCAGCGCCTTCTCTCACCAGAGCACTGTGGTATTGGGCGCCCGGACACCAGCCATTAGCTCCCCCGAAACGCCACTGCCCACGCTGACTCCCGGCAGGCTGGCAGTCGGACGCAGAGCCCGCTTGAACCCCAAAACCCTGCTCTTTTCCACTGCCTTTTTTGCCAGCAAAGCACAGAACACGCCAGGGAGCCTTGCACTGTCAGCAAGGGGTTTTTTTGGGGGTGGAAAAAAATACTTTTTTATTCTCTTCGTAATTAAAGCTGTTCTCATCAGGGGGCATGAGGGCAATTTACCTGCTCAAGGGGAGGGGGCTGCCGGCGTTCAGCTAGCGGAAACAGGCTGCTGGCAAGCGGGTGGTCCGCAAGCCCTGTCTGTTTGCGTAGGGAGCGATCCCAGCCGCGGCAGGTAAGCCGCCCGCCGCCCGCGCTGCTCCCGGTGACCACGCTCGCCAGCTGCCCCCACCAGCAGCCACACGACGTCTGCTGAGGACAAGGCCGCTGAGCGGGAATTCAGCGCCGTTCACACACCAGCCCGGGTGAGCAGCACAGTCTTCCCCAAGGACCCCAACGGCACCAGCAGAGCCCTCATTGCTGCAGGACGGCCAGGAAAACCAACCCTGGGGCTGGAAAGAGAGTTTCGAACTTCAGGCTCATGAAAGCTGCATTTACTCTGCTGTAATTGCTAAAGGGAGGAATGAGCTGCACTGAACGGAGCGTTTCTAACAAATACGCTTACGGTAGGAAAAAAGCCTTTTATCTGGGAGCAAAGCTATTTGTGGACACAGACCGGCTCCCGCAGGCCTTTCAGGAGAAACGTCGCTAGCGCTGCAGGGCTGCGTGCCACACGAGGGTACCACCCGGCCTCGGACCCCACCAGGGTCACTTGCTCATCGCAGCCTGCCCAGCTACCAAGCCCCCCGTTTCCAGCGGTGCCAGGCTCAGCGCATGCTCCCGCCTGCTCTGCCGTGCCCTCTGCAGCACGGCTCCGACCCACAGGGCAGTGGCCTTCTCTGGGTGGTGGACGAGACACTCACCTTCAGAGCCAGCCTTTCACCCAGGCGTCGCCAGCTGCTGCTGCCAGGCAGGTCCTACTTGCAAGGTGTTATTTTAGGGGGGTGGTGGGAAGAGACCCATGAGGTGGTCAGCTTGGTTGGAAGCTCGAAGACCAAAAAAGAAGCAACCCAGGAGGCAGCACAGCTCTGGCACACACCCATACACCCAAGCCCAGCAACAGAGGGGCAGGGCTCACCCCCGATACCTCAAAGCCCACTTCCCAAACCACAGTGGCTGTGCCCAACTTAGAGCAGCTTTCTCCCCAGGAGCAAACATCTCCCAGCAAAAGCTACTCAGCTGCTGCCTTTGATATTTAAGTATTCTGCCGTGCTCCCATAGGACACCACAATCAGCTAAGCCCACTCTTCACCCGAGAGGTGACCTCCTCCAGGGCTCTCCCAGGTGAAGCCAATCTTGGCTCCTAAAACCTCAACCACAATTGCCCCTATTGCAGCTGGGGAAGCAGGAAAAAGGCTGGGGAAGAAACAAAACACATGGATGCCAGCCAGTAGATGAGTGGCAATATCTATTTGTAGTCAAAGATCACAGCTTTAAGCGTTGGGGTAATCCTGTAACAACATGCTGAGAACATTTCTGGAGGGCACGATGGCAAGCTGTGCTTGGGCAAGCTGTGGCAGTGCAGAGTATAAAGTGAAGTTCACGATCAGATACACGTATGTTGTGCTCAGGCACATGGTCTGTTTGCATAACAATGTGCCTGAAACATTGCTTTTGTGTTAACAGGAACGATTTGTCAAAGGGTTTGTACCTCAAGGTGAGTTATAACTTTGTGCTTTAAATTAATAAGAATACCTCTCCTTTCCCTTCTAGCAGAAACAAGGCAATGCTAACTGATTCATGACATCCCCCAAATAGTCAGCAGCAGAGAGGAGACATTCCAAGCAAAGAACTTGGTAACAATCCACAGGCTGAAAGTCATTCATCTGACTTTTGTTTTTGAAAAAAGCTGTATATAATTAGCTAATCATGAGGTACAGTTGGAGAAAGAAGTAGGAAAATTTCATGCATCTTTGGAGATTTTATTCTGGTTTTTGCTGCAGTTTTGACTCAAAAATATACCATGAGCTGTAGCAGAATCCCAGCAGGACCACATTCACAAGGGATCCTCTGCTGAAGTCTTCCCACCTCCCACCTGATCTTAACTGAGAATGTCTGAATAATAAATGCTATTTTCCATGTTTGTTTTGACCAACTTTACACAACCGTTTCCTGTGATGAAGACAAGGGCAAATCTGAGACAAGTTACCTCCTATTTGACACCAAAACCTAGTTTGAAGTCATTCCTCAAACTCAACCCTGTTGCCCAGGAGCAGACCAGATCTTTGCCGGGCCTCCCTCAGTGGGCATCACGGTGGTGGCAAGGGGAGAGGGCAACCCAGCAGCTGCGCCATGCCTGCAACAATTGAGCAACGGTCCTCTCTAATGTTTCATTTTTAATAGGTATTCCCAACTGAAAAGCAAATGCTGCCCCACAGCGTGTTTCTAGCAAACGAAAGACAAATGTATACCAGACGCAAGGGGTGTGGGAAGAAGAGGAATGCATCACCAGCTCCCAACTGTCATCGCATGGCTGCTTCTAGGGGGGCTGCACTGCGGGAACAGCAGCAACTCTTCCGGGGGCTCACACGAGGAGACACCTGACTTAAAGCATTGCATTTAGAAACCTCAGGCCTGACTGCGGTCAGGCTTACATGATAACCAAAAATTATAAAATCAGACTGTCTTTATATAGACATACATATGTAGACATCTTATAGTCATAAGACTGGGTGGATGAAACTGAGTTGGTTTTGCAATTGCTGGGCAGGGCAAAGCCAAGCTGTATTCAAGTGCAGCTTCCTCCGAGAGAATGTTTAAAGAAGGGCCTGAATCTGACCTGAGTTCACATCCAAAGGTGACCTCAACTTCTGGCCCTTTTTCCCACAGCAGGAGACACCAGCGTTCATGGACACACAGCCAAGCAAGCCCTGGAGTTACCTCCAGCCTCCTCAGTTTTCACTCATATCCCCCCTCTCTAACCTTCATGCATCCTTTTTAGCTTGTGAAGCCTGTGGTGGCCTCTCAAACGTACTAAATATAAATGAGTGGACCCAGCTATGTAAATAAAACAGCCCACATGTGGTGAGCATACATGAGGGCAGGGGGTCTTTCCCATGGATGAGAAGGCTGATTGCCAAGCAAATCCCAAGTCCTGCACTCCTGCACAGAGAAAGGGAGCCTAAGATTTAGGAGCAGTCACAACTTGTCTTAAAACAGCTGATCTTCTTCTCAACCTAGGATGGGAAATGCCAGTTACTGGCAGTGCTAAGATCTGCCTCCAGCACCAGGAGATGGAGACCTGGAGGAAAGAAGGTCGGGAGGATATGTAGGGAGGGATTTTTACCGATGAGTGGTGCACAACCAGAAGGGGAAGGATTTCTCCAGTCTTACTGTTGCTGGTATACGTGTACATCAGTGTTGACCAGCATGCACATCATAAAGAGGGCAGCTCTGGGCATGCTGGGAATAATTTGTTTGAACAACTCTTTTCTTGTTACCTCCTGAAAGAGAAGAAGCTCAGACTGGAAAAATAAGTCAGTGGGGCAGTTCAGGAGAAGACTGCCAGGCAGCTGCCTCTCCATCTCCTGTGCAACATCCCATCTGTCAGGCAAGCGGGTGTGCTGGGAGCTGCGTGTAGTGTGGTGGGACTGGGTGTGTGAACTGCAAGCTCTCACTGGTGCACATCCTCTGCTAGGTTAGAGGGTGACTTTGCTACCCACCCTCTTCTAACTGGAGAGGTCTTCATCAAGCTCCCAGCTCTAATGTAGTCCTCTTTGCCTCCCCACGGGCACAAAGGGGCAGGAGAAAGGTGGCCGAGGGCATGTGGCCACCTAAGAGGGTGAGGTCGCAGGGTGGAACAGCAGTGAGAGCAGACCTGAGCTCTGTCTCGCTGTCACACTAGCACAGCACTGAGCCTGCTCCTACTTTTCTGCAGGCACAGAAGAGCCCACACCAAATTCAGGGACTGGACCTCAGCGCAAAGTGACGTACAACACAGCCAGCAGTGCCCAGATTCATAGGGGATGCCCAAGCCAGAAAAATATCATACGTGGCCAGAAACTTCTGCCCATTACCACAGATTCACACCTGGAGAACTGATGTGGCAGAAAAACTCAAGTTTCACCCCAGCTTTCCAGCTGGGGCCAGCACAAGCTCCTCTACCTCCAAATCACACTAGCCATGGCAGTGTCACAGGATTTGCAGGGGAAGCCTCCTCTTTTCTGATCCAGTGCCCGGTGCCTAGGCTGGGGCACAGAGAGTTGGCATATGGGTTCCTCCAGGGATTCATCTAACCTCATCCAACACCAATCTCCATGAGGTCTGTCTCCTTTGCTGCTGCTTCTCCTTGCTCTCAGCCTCTTCCTATTCCCAGTCCCATCTAGGGGTGACGTGATAAACCTCCTGGTTTTAAACCTATACTCTTGAAACCTTTTTAGACAGCATAGTAAAAGAGTTGATGGATCCTGCTGTGCTTGTTTGCTTTGCAGCCTTTTGGAGGCAATGCCAAGTAAAACGAAGCCCCAGAATAAATCCTACCAAACAGGAACATTTTCATAAATAACCTCAGCTACACAGCTTGCAAGTTGTCGAGCACTTCTACTTCTCTGCAGCCAAAAACATGTGTTTTGCGTTGTTTCATATAAATGTCTCTGGTTATTTATCTATATAAGCCCTTCTATAAATTGCCCATTGGGCCTCGAAATGCAGCAAGCAGCCTCTTTGATGTACGTCTCAATCACCAGGTGAATCAATCACTGCTGTGCACACCTTGTTTGCTCCCACGCAGAGAGGTTACCAGTCCCCTTTGCCAGAAAAGAGGGCAAAAAGTCAAAAGGGTTTGATGGATGGATGGTTTGATGTGGGCTGAGCCTCATGCACAGAGCTTGTTTATACTGAGTTACTAGCACTCTCTCCTCCTGCTAACTGATAAAATACTCCTCCTCCATCCCTCCTTATGAAATACACTCCAGACCAAGAGCCTGCACATGAATATTTGATCTCTTTGTGAGCTCCTTTTACACTATTGCATTTCCTCCTGTAGTAGCAATTCCTCTCTGTACGGGAATAAGTAAAACATCAGCCTTTTTCTGTGGGGTTAGGGGGGTATATCAGTCTTGTTACAGACCCATTCCGCACATAAGTGCATCTCACTCTTCAACATCACAGCACAACTTTTAGCATTTACTCTGAGTCCTGTGAATGAGTCATCTGGGTTACAGTTTAGCTGAGTAACCTTCTTGATTGAGAGCTATCATCAGATTTCACAAGGGATGTGCAGACTGATTGACTGGCAGGCAAGGTTCGTCATCCTCCAGCGAGCTGTGCTGCTGACATACTGTGTGATACTGTCCGGGTCAAGGCATCACTCTGCCTCAGTTTCCCCATTCAAAATGAGCCAGTGCAATAGAAAAACTAAGAGTGTTTACTTTACGTTGACATAGCACTCCTGTTTGCAATGTTGTCGAGTCTCGGTGATGACAGTCAGCCTGCATATACAGTGCACTGTAACATGTCACGCTTCTCCAGAGAAAGCAACCCCTTGTTGGGGTTTCTCACCCCTGCACGTGGCTCCTGCACTGCTGCTACGAGTTGCTGTCTTCCAGTGTGACAGCTCATATTAGCAGTGTTTTCGTAGGGGGGGGCTGAAGGGATAGAGATGTTGGAAGAGGGAAGACAAGAGCCTTAAACAGCTTGGCCAGCAGTTCAAACACCTCCTGGCGTGACAGCCCAGGGCTTGTATCCACTGGCAGCTACTGAGGAAGGAATTGGCTGGCCTTGGGATCGGGCTACAATCTTTGTTCAGGGGTCTCAACAGCAGCTGAACTGCTGATTCAGAGAGAATATGTGTGATTGATTTCATCCCTTCTTCAGCTACATACAAATAGGCTGAGGCTGCTCTGGAGTATCTCATGGGTAATTCTGCCTCTGCACTGCTCCTGCGTAGCTGTCTTTGGTACCCCCTGGGCTCTGTGTTTTCTTGTGACCTGTGGTGTGGGGCAGGACTTCTTTCACTACAGCCTACTCTTGGAAAAAATATGCTATTATTAAAGGTGGAGATGGGTCTTTCAAACCCCTTATTCACCTCCCTGTTTGATCACTCCAGTCCCATGGGACTTCTTGTGGGATGAGGAATTTCTCAGTGCCAGTGGGAAAAGTGAGTATGTGCTCACAAGAATCACATCCTCCCATGGGCCTGAAATCCACAGTCTTCACATCCAGATCACAAGCTATGTCTATATAGCAGTAAGTGATCCTAAGCATAGACTTTTCCATCTGCTCTGCCTACCTGTGTCTGCCTTCTAGCTGCCTCTTAAACAGCACCCACCTGCTAGGAGGGTTTTGTCACATTAAACTCAATATATTCTGGGAATGTTTTAGACTACAGCCCAGACATGCAGACTCTGTGGAAAAAGGAGATGGATCTATTTTTACTGTGGCAGTCCATCCAGAGTCCCTGATGAGCCAGCTTCAGCATGACCAGTGTCTCCAAGTCCTGGGGCAGGGTGACTGCTCCGTGATGGGGGGTTCCTGCATGTGTGGGCAACATGGTGTATGTGACATGTCAGATTATCTTTGAACATGTCTGCAGTCTCCGCAGCCATTGTATGGGAGCAGCTCACAGCAGGGGAGCCTGACCAAGCCCACACTCCTGCAAGAAAGGATGGAAACTGAGGGACAGCAGATGTATAGAGGGCAGATAGGGACTTGTGCAGGGTGTAGCCATGCCTCAAGGTCACACACTGAGCTTCCTTCATGTTTCCTTTCCCTCTTTACATGCCAAGTTGAGATCTCTTGCCATCCACCTGAGAGCCAAGATCAGGCTCCCAAAGACCGGAGATACCCAAAGAAGAGGGGTGAGGTCCCCCAGCCCCCTGCCCCAAGCCCAGCACTGAGCTCTGCTCCCCCTGCCCCAGCCATGCCACGGCAACCCCATCACGCCAAGGCCTCCCCTTCGCCCCACTCACTCGCAGTGGAGACAAGGACCGAGAAGATGGTGGAGACCGGCTTCTTTATTGTGTTGCCCCTCAGCACAGCAGGAGCAGTCCCACTGGAGAGGGTTTGTGCCCACCACTTGGTGCACCAGGCACATCCCTGATGGCCGGGAACAGCCAGATCCCTGGCAGCTCCCTGGACAGGCAGCTTGTGCACCCTGCTGGCTGACATCACCCTCGTTAATTTGGGGGAGCACCCCAGTCCCTGTCAGGGCTTTACCACCTCCACAGCGCTTTGCAGCTCCCAGCCCCACTCCTGCCTCAGCCCTCCTAACCACTCACACTGCTCTCAGCAAAGAAACCACAGGCAGCTGAGGGGCGGCGAGATTGGAGGCATTCATTTCCTTGGGGTTTAGCCTTGAGCTTAGTGCCTTGAACTTAGTCTCAGCTCTCCTGATGTCTCCTCTCCCTCGTTCCTCTGTGGCATTCCTGGGTTAGCTTTACCGTCATCCCCCAGAGATCATGAGTTTAAATCACACAATTAGAAGTAATGCTACTAATAATAGCAAACGAAGATTTTTTTTCACTTGAGGATTTTCTTTTGTCTGGGTTTTGAGTCTCTTTTTGCAGCTTTTCTCTGCAATTTTGTGAGCTAGAAATGTGTTTTCATGGAGAGTTTTTCATGGGCAGCAACCTCTGGGAGCCCTGCTATTGAACTGGCAATCGGATGCATAGTAAATAAATCTGCTTTTGATAGTTCTTGTTATTACAGCTTGGTTTAAGATACACACATGGGTTTCCAGTGCATACATACATAACACACGCAGACGTACGCGTACATCCTGATCACGCATCTCTCTGCCAAGCACTGTGTAGAATAGCGCAAGCTGTGCCCAGCCCAGCCAGTTTGAGCAGGGTGGCACTGGGATGGGGATTGATCCAAGCTGTCCTGACACAGAGCAGAGCCCTGGGGGATGGCCAGCCAGGAGACCCTCGCACACGCTGCTTCAGGGGGCAAGTGTTAGTCCAATTCTTGGAAAGCCTCTAAGGTTAGCATCAAACAGGTGACCAAATAGGAGAAGGGACGTTTATGCTGACATGCTGGGGAGTCCCCTTCTGAGCAAAGGGAGTTAGCCTGGGGTCAGGGGGAGGAGGCTTGCAGGTTTCACAGGGAAAGCAGGAATCACCAGCAGTTCAGAGGCACAGTCTGCTTGGACCCTTGGTCCTCGTCCACCAGAGAGTGGTGCTGTAGGGATCTGAGAGATCCCTACAAGCACTTCAGATGTGTTCCCACATCCAGTTTCTACCTATGATTGCCCTTGCCCCAGAGGCACTAACCTCTGTCCCCGTCCCCTGGCAGCACCCCCACGCCATCCCGCACGCAGTGTGACGAGCTTTATCGACGCCGGACACCTGGATGAGAGCTCACCCCTGGGCCACTGCCAGGCACAAGGCACGGCCTGTGCAAACGGCCCCGTGAGAAACGCAGTGCCTCTCCATCCGTGCCAGCAGTAAGAAGGACCCCAGGAGGGGCTGTGAGCACAAAGGCTCTTCACCAGCCCCTCCAGCTCACCCCCTCTGCTGGCTCAGCCTGCGGCACCGTGGCTGTGCCGCCAAAGGTCTCTGGGGCTGGTTGACCTGATGGGGGACAATCAGGGCAGTATATTGCTGAGCCTTGACCGCATCCCTGGTGGGGTGGGAAATTCCCAGAGGAGCGGGCGAGTGTTCAGCAGCATGTTGGACACCCTTTGATCACAGAACATAAAGCAAAACAGGCCAGTTACTGATCTGTGTTTGCCGCGGCTCTGAGCTCTCCCCAGCCCCCTTCAGATCCATGTAGTCTCTATCGTGCTTTTCTTGTTCAGACAGTAAAACTTTATGGTGCCCTTTCATCGCGCCTCGCAGAGGACTGGCTACAGCCTGCCTTTTGCAGGGAGCAGCCGGGCTGGCAGTGCAGCGGTGGGATCCTGCTGTCCCCTGCCGGGCATCCCCAGCACGGCTTGCAGCGCTGCCCCAGGGCTGAAGACTCCGGAGGGCATGATTTAGTGGTCACAGCAAAGGAAGAGGGGGCACACTTTAGATTTTCTCTCCAGCTCTGCTGTTTATGTGGCTGCAGACACCCTAGTGCCATATTTTTTCCCTGCCCCAGGAGAGGAGAGAGGTCTACCAAGCTCACCTCAGGATGCTCTCCATTCAGACTGGTTTGGAAAGCTGTGGACCACTGCTGATACAAGGCAGAGTGAAACTCCCACTGACTGCAAGGAGATGTTTGTACCCAGTGAAACCATAGCTGCAATTCATTGGTGCTTCCAATCAACTGGATCCATCTATCATCAGCTGGCTGTCGTGAAAATCCGTTTCCCCTCATGACAGGTGACCTGGTGGAAGGAGGGCACAGGGAGGCAGCACGTGGCTCCACTGCAAAGGCTCTGAGCAGCTGCCTGCTGGCTGCCTGCCCTTCGGCGGCCAAGGGAGAGCATTGGCGTCAATCTGTCTCAGGTGGGCACGTTGGTGGACGGAGATCTCACCTCTGCTGCTACCACTCAGAGAGGGGACCAAGTGTGCCAAGCAAGGCTGCCTGACCTGGTGGTTATAGCTGAGGGCTTAGAGAAAGAAGGAGGGAAACAGCAGAAACAAATTTCTAGAGCATTGTGCAAGGCAGTTTGGGAACTGTTTTTACATGATGGGCAGGGAGTGAGAATAGCTGAGTAAGTCAAGCATGTTCCCCTAGGTTTCTGCCAGAGCATGGCTTGTGGTGCCCCGCTCCCCGTGATGGGAATCTCCGCTCACTGCGGCGCTCTTGCAGCATCACCATTTTGCAGAGGGAAGGCACGAGGTGCATGCGGCTCCCCCACAGCCTTCCCAGGGGCGGCCGCTCGGCACAGATGCTGCGCTGTGGCCTTGGTCACAGAAGAACGGCCCCAGTGGCCGTGCCGCAGCAAAATGACTTGAGCAAAGCGTGAGGAGGGAGAGATGAAGATGAGGACTAACACCACCATGAAACTAACACTGAAATAAAATCCTGTTGAATCAAACCATATATCATGGGAAGCAGCCTGTAAATGTGAATCCTGGCTGGCAGCCAAAGTGCAAATGGCAAGCTTCTGTGCAAGGGAGAAGGCTTAATGTGCAGGCTTAATAGCCCACAGCTATTACGTCTCCCAGAACAAGCTGTGCTGGTGCATAGGTTTTGCAGGGTTGGATACAGGCTATTAAACCTCTCTAAGGTCATAAGTTCTCAGTCCTCTTCTGACCGCATAAACTCACTCTTAAAAACCCCACCAAAACACACTCAAATGGCTCACAGTTTCGTTGAGAGTGTCATCTCCCCACTTGAACAGAGGCAGAATGAGAAGAGACCCCTCAACCAAGAAAAATGAGGTTCATGTGAGATTGCTTTGTAGGAGCACTAGCCAAAAAATTCCTAAATGGAAGGAAAGAACTGCTAAAAGAGTGTTGGTACAAAGCAAATCTGAGGATACCTGTCCCAGTCACTCCATGCTCCCCTCCTGGGCACTGGAGTGAGAGAAGCACTAGTGCAACAGTGAATAGTGAGTGGAGAAGACCTTAAGTTACCCCAGGCTAAGGGCCACTCCAGGGTGGGGGACAAGGACCCTCAGAAAGGCTGATGTAGGCCCACTCAGAGGATGGAGGTTTGGCAATAGCTAAGGGAACATGGGAGTGAGACAGGAGGTTTAAATTGTTAACGTATTAATCCGCCTTTCCCAAATGGATTCTGTTCCTCCATCACCACCACCCATAAATTTACATTTATTTTAAGCCCTGGGGCTTGTTGCTCTCCAGAAAGGAAACATTGCTATCAAGGGCAAAGTCATTCAGTTACTGGGTGAGAGCTCAGTGCAGTTTAATACGAGCTCCAGAGCACCAGCCCAGCTCGCTGCACCGCGCGTGGGCAGCAGGGACCCCACCTTGGGAGGAGGCAGCAGTTCACTGTGCTGGGAGGTGCTGAGTGCTGCTGAAGGGTGGGTGCTGACGGCACTCAGGATTGTGCTGTGGTGCTTGATGCTTTTCCTCAACCCTAAGCTCGTGGCTCTATGGTTCTGAAAGAGACTTATGTCTTCCTTTCACCCATTTGCTTTTTAAGTAGTTTTCTAGCTTTCATGTTTGTAAAGAAACACCTGAAATTCAGTACATCAATATTAAAAAACCCCAAGACAGTAAAATAAAAAGGCACCCAGACTGTTTGCATGACCTCAGGGCTCTTAAGCTGCTTTGGTGATTTCTGGAAGCGGAGGGTGCACCTGGAGCCTGCAGCAATGCACCACGAGAGGGCACAGGGGTCACCCAGGTGGTGCCCGGCCGCAGCGGGCAGGGCGGTGGGGTGTCCCGGCTGGGTCCTTCCCCAGCCTTCGTGTGACCTCCCCTGCTGGCGTGCCTCTGGTTCCGTCTTTGTGTCTCTCTTGAAAAGGAAGTTTTGACACACCGCTGAGTCATCAGCTGTGGAAAACCCATAGTTCCTTCAAACACCCACGGTGCTGCGGGAGGACGAGAGAAAACAGAAACACCCAAACGCAGTGCCAGTGCTGAAAGGCAAAGACACGTTTTGGGTCTGCACCATTCAGCGCTGCCCCTCGGGATGCTCTGGGAGCCCTTCTCCAGTGGGAAGTGCTCACATGGAAAACGTGCTCTGCCCCCACACCTTGTCAGTACTGTCTGCTGCAAAATATCTGCCACCCACCGCCTTGTAAGTGTTCAGAAAAACACTGAAGTTATTTACAGGAGTTAGGGGCCCATTTCATGAGCCCAGTCATTAGGCTGTCCTGGGAAAATCCCAGCTTGAAATACAGACCAAGATACCATGGAAGAAAAGCTGTTGCTGTGCCCTTGGACCAAGTCGTCTCTACCCCCGGGGCACGTCAGTTCAACACACACTGGCCAGGTTCGGCTTTGTGGGCTCAGGCAGGTGAGAAAGCACCACGGGAGACAGGCTGGGCCGGCTGCCGCCCCGCCGCAGGGATGCCTGTGCGTGAGCTGAGCGTGATGCACCCAGCCCCTCGCCCGCGCCGCTGCCGGCTTCACAGCAAGGGCCGCGAGGGGCCGCAGCGCGAGATGAGCTCACTGACCCGTACAAAGGGTACGTATGCACCCCACTGCCTGTGTCAGGGAACTTGTGCAACCGTGGTGCCATTCAAATGGCTCTGGGGCCATCGAACGTCTCGGTGACTGCCATACAGAAATACATCTCACTGAGGTTCCCAAGACGAGAAGTACACGTCTGCCCTGCTGCAGTCGGCCTGGGTCTGTAGGACCCTTGGGAATAGACCCGATCTCCTTGTTCCTGCGGCTACACGTCAGCCCGGATGCTGCCCAAGCCGTACTAGTCAGAGCCTGGCAAAAGCTGGGCGGAGAGCAGCAGCCATGGTGGGGGGCTCAGCTGCAGGAGGCAGCAGGGCTGGGGTGCCCTGGGAGCCCCGTGACCTGCCAGAAACATGCCGCTGTCTCGCCAAGAGCAAACACCGCCATCCTCACAAACGGTTAACCTGCCGGGAGCTGCACAGCACTAATGACTTCACATGCATTTAATCAGCTTGGGCTTCCAGAGCCTCCTCCTCGGGAGCAGGAAAGGCCGTGCACCCCGGGTGCAAACGCTCCCAAAGCCGCACCCCCCCTTACCAATCATTAATCACCCCCGGGCCAGCAACACAAGCAAGCGGCGAGCAAGCAGGGAAAGGCCAAGTGTCCGCAGCCCCGCGGGAGCAGCGGGAAGTGGTGCTGCCCGCTGCCCTGTGGTGGCCGCTGGCTCTCCGACCACCCTCCCGGTGGAGGCGGCCAGTCCTGCACGCGCTGCCCTCTCCTTCAAGGAAGGTCGCTTGGCCCTGGGCGCGAGAGGCTCTGCCTGCCGCTGGGAGCTGCTGGGCTACGTGTGAGGTGGGAGGTCTGCAGAGGAGCTTCTGCCTGGCCAGCACGGTAGTCTTCATCCCTTCGCCATGCGGCACAAGGCGTTTTGGAGTGCCCTGGAGTACACCTGCCGATTGCTGGGCATCTCCACTGCAGCAGGTAAGAGCGAGCTCTCTTTTTCTTTGGCGCTAAAAGGCACTGAGTGGGTCTCGGGACCCCTGAGCTGTATCCCTGCCTCTGGCCAGTTGCAGCTGCTGCCCCATTCTATGAGGGGGAGAACGAAACTTGCTCACTTCTGCTTTGGGACCCAGGGAGGGAGGGTGCCGGGTGCCTGGCCAGGCTCTTTCCAAATGCTGTGGGAGGCATAGTGAGACATCAGAAAGGAAAAGCCAGCACTCAGTACGGCAAAGGACAAGCTAAACCACAAGAGGAAGAGAAAACTAAAATATATTCTTGTAAAACAGTGAATGTTTTACATTCAAACACAGGCAAGATGTGAATGAGACTGAAAAGCAAAATACTTATGTCTGTGCAAAACTGCCAGGCTGCTCTGTGGGATGTGAAAATGAAGGAGGAGCTCCTTGAGCTGTGCACAGGGAGGTGTCCTGTGCCAGGCAGGGTGGAGAGGTCCCAGCCATGGTGGCCCAGCTACTGCCAAAGTGCTGCTCTGCCTCTCTAGCAACCCATCAGGGAGCAGGCTCGGGCAGCGGTGCAGGTTATAGCTGCAGTACAAACATCATAAATTCACCCACCTGGCTAGTTGCATCCTCCCACCTGCTGCCAGGGGCTGCTTGGGACCAGCGTCCTCTGCTTTGGTGACACATCCAAGAGCTTGGTTTCTCATGAAACGCAGGTGTGTTGAGCCAGCTGTCGCAGGCACAGTGCCTCACCCAGAAGGACTGAGCTGTGGTGAATAACCCTCTCACATGGGGCATATCTGTATGGGACATGGGGAAACAGCTAACGCATAGGGCTCGGGGGTTCACTGTGGCACTGCTGCTGACTCACTGTTATGGGACAGGACAGGCAACACTCCCTGCCTCAGTTTCCCCATCAGTAAAGCAGAGATCAAAGTGCCTGGTTTGTCTAAAGGCTGGAGGTGTGAACCGGAGGTTCCTGGTGAGACGTGACTTGAGGTGGTGCTTGTGGTTCCTGTGTGAAATTCCCCTGGGAATTTCAGATTTTGGACATGACCGAGTAGGTCACAGCAGGCCCTCCTACATTTCTATTTCCGTTATCAACTACAGACACCCAGGAGAGACAATTTGCTCAAGTCAGGGGCAAAGTAGAAAGCACACAGGTCAGCTGAAGAGAGCATAGGTCCACAAGGACACCCAAAGCCCAGCTGGGACGCTGGAGGCTGTGCTGAGGAATGTGCCTTAAAGAACAGGCAGAGATTTGAGTCTCTGAGTTTATACAAACTCCCAGTAGGTAAGTTCACATCATGATGAGACTGCAACTGATAGGAGCTGGGACACAGCTTTAACCAGCAAATGCAAATCTCTTCCTTTCTCCACCCCTAGCCCTCTTGGGCCCACCGAGACCCATGCTGGTCATATTCACTCTTAAAGCTCCAGGGAAATCATAGAGACCTTCCTGGGAGAAAACATGAGCTTGTTGCCATGGGAAAACTAAAGCTATAACAGCAAAATTGAAAGTAGCTTACAATTTGGAAGTGCAATATAATCTCTCTCTCTCCTCCTTGCCCTCTTTTCATCATTTTAGTTCTTGAAACGAGCAGTGCAGTCACCTCTCTGCTGAGCATCACAGGGCGTAGACAGCTGCAGTACCAATCTCTGTGCTTTTCTATAGCTCTGATGCCTTCCCAGCATCACCTGACTTTCCCAAAAGGCCGGTGGAGAACGGGAGGTGCCTGTGTTTTATTCTCTATGTGTCTCAATGGAACAACAGCTTGATGCAGTGTTTAGTGCCTGATGAGGTGTATGAGGTTTTTGCATGAAATGGAAACCATGCAGAAGAGAATCCCATGGGGTTTTTTTGAAAAAAAAAAAATATGGAAGGGAGAGGAGAGTGCATCAGCCTCACTAATTGATTGTGAGAAGGCCCAGCCAGCTCCATAAGCTGCCTGCAAACACAGAAGGTTGCCCACATAATATAACCCCCCCCTTCCCCCAGGATCCCAGAGTGCAATGGCTGTCTGCAACGGTGGGGTACAGGGTTTCTGTGCGTGAGAAATCAGTCAGCCCCACGACTTGCTGCAGTGTTTGGGGAATCTCTGTAGTTCAGAGATTTGAGGCCTTGTGATTTCTGCATGTAGGGAGAGAGACCTTACTCATTTCTTAATTCTCATGCTTTCAACCATTTAATTCCTAATCATGTGCCTTTAGCCACATGGTTTGGATAAGATCCAAATTAATGCAGCAACTAGTCCAAACAAACACCTCGGAAACAGCTCTTTGCTCCTTGCAGATTCTTCATCCAAACAGCTTTGTGGATAAAGCAGAAGCTGTGCAAAATCAGGAAATCTCCCCATCCAGAGCAGAGACTCGAGCGTAACAGCTGCGCTGTTGAATTCTACATTCATCCACGGGGAATGAATGGATGAATGAATGAATTCTGCATTTGCAGGGAAGATTATAAAGAAGCCTTCTCAATCACGAGATGCAAAGAACAATACTCTGCATGTAGGATTTCACAGCTCACACAGTTTCACAGCCCTCTGGTGAGACTGATTTCCCCACGCTTCTGCTTGGGGCTGGAGAGGCAGCCTCCACGGAACAGGGTGGTGCGTGGGCCCCATGTGTTCTCCCAGCCGACAGCGGCCAGCTGCTGCAGGTGACACAGGGACATCGGAGAGGACTTGTTCAGCCTGGACTGGAGTGTGGTCAGGCACAGACCCACAGCATCGACCCACCTTGTGGGCTTGATGGACACTGGTCTGCATCCCGGTGTGGGAGCCTGGTACCTTTCTCCAGCTGGGGCAAACCACAGCTCAGATACATGCAGCCAAGTGGCACCTCGAGCCTTGGCGTGCATTAAGCAGGACCAGCAGTGAACTTCCTGAGATGCGCAGGGACCGCTCTGTGAGCTGTGGAGACCTCAAGCACAGACTGAGGTCGTCACAGTGTGGTGACTGCCTAGACCAATTCCCTGGCCATGAGACATGGGCTCTGCTCAGCCCCACGCACTGGCACTCGTGCACTGTGACTGGCCTGTTGTGGACCAACAAACTTGTTGCAGCTGGTGTGAGATGCTTTGTTTCTTCTCCATTTTGGAAACAGTCTTGTTTCCAAACAAGAATTGAAGGATGTTGAAGGAAATTTTCCATCCCCTGAAGCTATTGGCCCCAACGCCCAGTCCAGAGAAGATTTTAGCCTCACTAATGCTCTTAATCCCCCTTAAACTGACTCCCCAGTGTGCTGTGCTGGCTGGGACACTGAGGGGACGTTCACTCCCTGTTTTTAATCTGCCTGCTCCCGTTACATGTTTTTCTGTTTGGCTAGCAAAGGATCTCGACGCTATGGCTACGGCCCTTTGTGAAGGCAGCTGGCACAGTTCCCCAGTCCTGCTGCTGCCCTGCAGCCGCATGTTGGGTGCAGCTGGCCTGGGCAAGCAGGGAGGGGAGGGCAGAGGGGCTGGTGGCACTGGGGGGACCTGGGCAGAGAGGTCCCCGGACCAAGAGGGGACAGAGGTGGATGCAGCAGTGGGAGGGAAGTCTCTGTGGCAGCTGTGATGGAGCAGTGTGGCAGGAGATGGGATGGACACAGGACACCGCGGCTCACCTCCTCCACCTGCCCCCGGCCAGCCGGTATTCCCCGAGCACCTCTCCCCAGCGCATGTAGTGGCAAGACTGCCATGACAGGGATGCAGCTGGGATGGGTTTCTGGGCTGTGTGTCAAGGACAGCATTCAGCTCTGATCCCCCTGGGTTGGTGTGTCAGCATGAATCACTGGTGCGGGCGGTCCTAACGTGCTGCCCAGCATGGGAGGAGCAGCCTCGCCAGGCCCTGGGGGAACCAGGGCATCCATCCCGGGAGCTGATGGGGCACCGGAGACTTGGGAACCAGCCCTGCAGTCAGCATCTTTCCTGCCTTCTCTTTCTAGTGCTGATCGGTGTGGGCGTAGAAACTCTGCAGCGAGGACAGTTCAAAAGCCTGGCTTTCTATCTGCTGTGAGTATTTTTGCCCTTGAAGTCAGAGCTGGCGGGGGTGACATGTTTGACCCCTCCATCATATGTAGCACCAGACTAGACTGCAACAGCAGCAGGGAGCAGTGCCCGAGGCTTTGGGGAATCCAGATCTCCACCTCTAGGTTTTGGATAAGTAAGTTATTTCTGTTAGAGAAAGTGATGCTACTGCATCACTCATGCTACTGCAGACTCAGGCAGTCCAGAGGTGACAATGGCTGCAAGTTGACTCTCTGGGAACAGAAGGGCTTTGAGCTCTCCTTCACAAACCAGCTGAGCAGAGGGTGTTCAGACCCCAGCACACAGACTCTGTTGTGAACTGGATAGTAAATCCTGGCCCTTTATGCCCCTTCTGCCACCTGGAGAGCATACTCAAGCCCAGCCCTGCCCCCCTGACAGCTCCACCTTTCAGTTTTTCAGGGGTTGCAGTTACTGTCTGTGAAGGCTTCTTCTTTATCAGTTTGTTCCTGGAGATGTGCTTCACGTGAGTAGACTCTGTCCAGTCTTCTCCAGCCTTGGTGGGACCTCCCTAAGGCAACTTGCCCCTTGCAGGCAACACCAGACCTAGCTGAGCTGCAAGTGCCAGACCAAAGGTCCTGCCCCTAATGCCATGGCAAGTGCATTCAGGCAGGTGGGAGGTAAGTGGGACCATGTCCACAGCCAATTATACTTGTGTTTTAACCCAAGCTTGTGGCATAATTTGCTGAGCATCAGCACAACAAACCTTGTCTGCAGCATCTGCTTAACACACAGTCCTACAAGGGACAGGGGTTGAGGGAAGAGCCAGATCCACAGGGTGAGCTGCAGCTCCCTCCCAGAGACGGTTCGGAAGTTTAAGTTAAAAATGTAGATTTTTACTTATGTACCTAAGCCTTATGTATTTCTCAGAGGCTGAGCACTTCTGCAGTCTTCTAGCATAAACTCAGAAGCCCTGATAGCTTTGAGGTAACACCTTACTCCAGCTAATAGGCACTCAGCTAGTGGCCAAGTGGGCAAACACACCAAGGAAAGATGGCCTGAGATGCTGACGTCTGGCAGATGTAGCCCCTGGCCTCTCCTCCCCATGAGAGAGGCTCAGGCTTTGATTACCTTCCCTGACCAACACACCAGTTTCCTGGAAATCCAGAGGATCTGGTTTTCGACATCACATCTAGATAGGTGACGATTAGGTCCAAAACTTCTTTCCATGTGCTTGGTGCCCCATCCCCCAAGGACTTCTGTTTCTCTCCCCAGATATCAGCCTGACTCCCTGGCACAGGCTTGCTGGAAGCGAGCTAGACGCCCGGGGAGCTTCCAGAAATTCCTGGGGTACATGCTGCTCTCAGTGGCTTGCTTCCTGCATCCTGTCCTCGTCTGGCATGTCACCATCCCTGGTGAGGAGTAGTAGGAGTAGTGAGGGTGGGGAGTAGTGCAGATGAAAGAGGAGCATGGTCTGTTGAGGGCCAGAGCGGGTGGGGATGTGCAGGGTGCTGGACTGGGTGCAGACAGTGCTGAGCTAGCTAGACCAAGCACTGCTTAGTGAGTTTTTTGCCTTGTCCCAGCCCTCAGCCAACATGACCTTCTCCCCAGGGTCCATGCTGGTGCTCACTGCCTTGGCATACTTCCTGCTGAGCAAGAGGAAGAAGAGCCCAGGGCACAAAGAGTCACATCTCCAGGCAGGACAGTACGTGGACCCTTCAGCCGCCGTGGCAGCCCCAACCACTGCTGGTGACACTGAGCAGACCTACACCTTCCACGGGGCCCAGAGGGAGCAACACCGCTCGCTGCTGGGCCACATGAAGAGCATCCTGAAGGGCAGCAAGGACAGGAGCCCGTCCCTAGCAGCTCCTGCCCAACCAGTGGCCCCACCAGCCCCACGCAAGCAAGTACACTTCCAGGAGAAGGTGGTGCAGATCATTCCTTCTGTCAGCGAGAGCTTGGAGGACATGGAGAGCGAGGCTGAAGAGACCACGTCGGACACAACACCCATCCTCACCCCACCCGATGCCCCCATCATCCTTGCTCCCCTCAGCTCCGCAGGCCTCTTTTGAGCTCTCAGCAGGAACAAGGACAGGGCAGATGTGCTACCCGTGCCACTGGCGTCCCTCCCTGTCGCTCCAGCAGACAAGGAGCCCCAAGGGGTGGCCCTCCTTGCCCTCCCTGCCTCCAAGGTGACAGCGTCACCCCACACCTTGTGACAGGGCCAGTGTTGGCCCCCAGCCCCTGCAGCACCATGCCCAGGGGACAGGCGGTGGTTCAGCCAGGGTGGTGCCAGGACAGTAAGGTTTCTGCTCCCATGGCCTCATGCATGGGTCACCCCTCTGTTATGGCACTGCACCTCACAGCGGCTGCTCCTGTCTAACATCACAGCCGTAGCATGTGCCTCCCACGAGGCAGCAGCAGGCAGGAGGAGGGGAGACCACCACCCCCCCAGAGTAGCCTCTGCTGGGCACAGTTATCTCCCTCCTGCCCTCGCCCCGTGTGGAAGCACTCAGGGCTGGGGCATGTCCAGCACAGGGCACCACAGCCTGCAGGTTCCCTCACAGCACCTGCACTGGTTGCAGCAGGCCTAGGGCATCCAAAATGTCATTTCAGAGGTGGGCTGAGACCAAGCACCCACAGCCCTGGGGCTAGCACCTGCTAAGTGCCCTCCCCTGAGACACGCTCTGAGCCCAGCAAGGAAATCACCTCTGGCCTTGGGGACACCTGTGCAGGAGCAGGGAGGACCCTGGGGCTTCTTGGTATCCCCTGCCCAGACAGCCCTCTTGAGTTAGCAGAGCTTTGGGATGATGCAGCAGCTCAGGTCATGAGGTTCAGCACCTTGTCAGCACAGCAGGCCATGTGTAACTCCCTGCGTGTGTTAATTATAGGTCCCAGAGGGCAAAGTCAATAATAAAGTTACAACACCATCCCAATAGTCCCCTCCATGCCAGGTCTTCCCTGAACCCTTCACCTCTGGCTTAATCCTACCATATTGTCTGCCCTTTGAGAACCCGTTTATCACCGATAATCAGTCATTTCTCTCCTGTTCGACTCATCCCCTTGGCTCTCTCCCACCCCAGGACTAAGACTTTCTGCTTCCAGATGGCAAATGACATCTGTACATGCAGATACCATCACCAAGACCCTCTCATCAGCGTCAGGCGATTCTTCTGGCCGCACATGGAAAAGAGCTCAGGAGGCTGGGTTTTCTCGAACATGGGACGTGAGGCCATACTGTCACTGCTTCTGGAATAAAGGGTTGTAACTGCTCTAAGCCCACACATGCAGCATTGAGGTGAGGTGGTGGTAAGGAGAGAAGATCCCTGAGACCTGCTAGACTATTTATAAGGTAGAAGCCAGTGGGGCTGGCTGTTTTTCTTAGAAATTCTTTATTTCTTGTTTTTAAAATCTCAGCGCTCTGAGTTACAATCACCGTGTTCATTTAGGAAAGCAGTGTAGTTTGAAGTAAAGTGTGAAAATGTACAGCGTAAGCATTCAAAAATCAGAAGGCAATTGAGATAAGAACCCAGTGCTACTTTTTAATAAACTCTTTTTAAGTGACTCCTAATTTGGGAGATGGATAAGGAAGAAGGTGGAAAATATTGACTCACAATGTTTAACTGCCTGTGTTTGATAATGAAACTCTCCACAAGAGCAGCTGATAAGAGAGAATGGCTGCACACACTTGTCATTCCTACAATCAGACACAAACAAAAATTTTTTTGTTGCATCATCAACATTTAAAATGATAACTGGTATCCATCTGTTCTAAACACGATACATGGATTAGAGACCTCCTCCTTCTGGCTGCACAAATTAACCCTCCACCCCATAATTGCAAGCTGGGGAAGCGTCACATACACATCTGCCTTTAGGGAGATTTTGCACCTGCAAAAATATCCTCAAAAACTTGAGCCCATTTACAACCTAATGCTGCATAACTGATAGCAGCAAGCCCAGGATCCACAGCCACATGAAGCTAATGTATTCATCATGTTAAGAAATAAAAACAAAGGTATTTTCCTCTAAAGTTGGTGACCAAGCAGCACACCTGCACCAGCAAAGGTCCTGACCCAGCCCTGCTAACAGAGTACCCACCCTTGCCAACTCTGCCCCAAAAGGCTGTGCTCGGAGCTGGCTCCCTGACTTGATGACACGTTTGCTCTGAAATTAGACCTGCTCTCATTAGCAAGCTCAGTTTTCTGCATCATCCAGGGCTCTTCTTTGAACATTGCCTAACTAATTACCCACACAGAGATAAGATTTGTTGTTAAGGCACTGCTCTCAATAGACCAAGCGATCCGCTGATGAGAGAAAGACCACTTTACTGCAGCTGCCTCTGTAGCCCTGAGCAAAGTCACAGGGCAGCCTGCGTGGGGACAGCTGCTCTGCGACAAATTTCATCGCCCTTACTCAAATCAGCCCCACGCTTTGTACTGGTGGGGCAGCAGGGCCAGCTGGCAAGGGGAGAAGCAATGTGGTGAGAGCACTTGTAGCACCTTGAAGAGTGTGGGGAGCAAGTTTCGTTGCTCTGTGACATGCCTAAAATGAGTTTGTAATTGTTAGAGTCTGCAGAATTAGGTACTTCGGTTTTTAGCCTCATCTTTTGAAAGTCTATTGTAGGTTTCCCTGAGGAAGCAAGACTGAGGGGAAGCTACAGGTGAGGTGGTGGTTCAGCCTTCCTGGAGACAGCACCGGACCTGGCTGCTTTTCTCGCCAGCCCCCATGTGTTGGCCTGGCTCTTCTCCAACCCCACAGCTAGCTGGCTCAGGAGATGAAGGCTGGTAAAAAGCTGCTCGTCTTTTCTGTGGTATTAAATTGCTAGTTCTGTTAAGGTCCATGGCTGGCTCACCCTGCAGTCTGCCAAGAGCCTGCACCAGTGCCGGGGAAGTTCTGGGACCGCAGAGCTGGGGGCAGGATACCCCAGAGGCAGCTGAGCTGTGCCCCAAACAGCAGCAGACTGGTGCTCCCAGGGTCACCTCTGCCAAGGAATCTGTTTGTACATCCCTTGCTCTGCTCCTCGCCGCTCATCCCACCCCTGGTGCTATCTGCCACCTCCGTTGGCTGACAGAGCTCGTTAGCTCAGAGGAAAAATAATTAGGAAAAAGAAAGCGGGTGGCTATCTTCTGGGGTAATGAGCCAAAAAAATTCATGGAAGGAAGGGCCAGCCACAAAATGAAGGGAATGGGGGATAAAAACACCCCTTTCGGAGGCAGTAGCCTGTTAGAGCAGATCAACTGCTTAAAGAAATGCAGCCTTGGGCTTTCTTTAAAGTCCCAGTGCAAAGGAAATGTTCAGCCTCAGGGGGTGTCAGATGACTTTGCAGAGGACTCAGAGATTATTTGCTCAAGTGTGTACTTCTGTGTTGGCCCCTCTCCCTACATCTAGCTGTGAGAGGCATCCCAGGGGCTACTGAAAGCACCAGAGATGCTGCAGAGAGCTGTTGAGGGGCCTGTATATGAAAAACTCTCATATATGCAGGGTAATTGCAGGAAAAGAAAAAGAGGAAGAACTTGACACCATTAGCTGTGTAATGCAGTGATATCTGCGTTTGAGATGCCTGAACTGTAAGTCCACACAGCACCACATGAACACTGCAATGCAATTTTTGCCTGCATTACAGTCAATTCATGATACACCTAATCCATTGAGATTAAGCCACTGAGCTAAAGCTGAATGTACAAAGCTATAAACTCCTATGGATTCACATACTGAAAGGAAACAAGATGAATCATCCAGAAGAAATACATGTGTAATGTGAAACTCTGTGAGGTAATCCTGGCAGAAACTGTTTTCCTCAAAGTTTGCTCCAAAGATTTCCCTGCACGAGGAAAAATTTGCCTGCTTTGCATGTACATCTGCATTGGAAGCACTCTACAACGTTGCTTGACAGCCGTGACCAGAACTTGGTGCACCACTGTGTTGCAAACAATAACTCCATTTTAACTTTTATAGGGAGGTAAAAACAGATTTCAGTGCAGGCTTCGGTTACAATCCCCCGCTGCCTCCAGCGCACACGAGCACGAGCGGCTGTTGCGCAGCCCGGAAGGCCGGTGCGCTGCCTGCCCCACCACGCGGCTCCCACCTCGCGCCGGGCGCTTCGCCGGGCGCCCTCCAAACAGCCTCGCTCCCCCCGGGGACTCTGGGCTCCCCGTCTCTCCGAGTGCTGCTCCCTATTCGAAACGTGGATATGAATGTTTATCCATACAACAAGCCCTGTTAGGAAAATAAGGTATATTTGGAGAGGAAAGTGTTCCGTTTCCGCAGTGTCAGTAGTCGAAATCAGAAATGCCCAGCTCATCCCTGCATGTACAGCACTCACAGCAGCAAACACTGGCGTTGGCATCAGTGGAATGGGCAGTTCCTAATTCAATATTGAGCCATAACCACGTGCAGGAGTGGACCTGTCTTTACTCGATTGCAAATGCTGCATGCTCACACACCTGCAACCCTGTGACGACTCAGCCCCGTGCCTTCTCCCATTCCATTCAGGAGATTCTCCCACATGCTGGGCCAGAAATGCAGGTTCTGTTTTGGTTGGACTCGTGCATTTTGTGCTGTGCAGGAAGTTACAGGAACGAGACATTGGGTCCCAAACCTGCCTGGGATTCCTCAGAGCTGTCAGCTGCCTTATCTTCTTGGCATGGTGTGGGGCAAAAGCAGGAATCTCTTTTATAGCCACCATATAGCAGCTTGCATACCCCTGGTGAAATGACTGCACTTAGGTTATATCGTAGGGAATGATTAAGGTACCTTTAGGAAACTAATTCTAGACAACTATTCACTCAGCATGTGACTTTATTGAACCCCGTTTTCAGGCTCTACGCAAAACACCAGGAACTTGATTTCCCAACCCAGGTCTTTGGATGGCACATTAAATAGGGAATCCATATCTCAGGGAAAAAAAAGAAAAAAGAAAAAGGAAGTGCTATGTTTCCTGACAGCTCTTCCTCACCCCAGCCTATACCTAAAGGGGACTTCATATAGCAGAGGAAGAAGTTGTGAACAGCATCTTAACACTAATCCCCACCCCACTGTCATCTCTTCCTTCTGCCCAGCCTCCCCTTCACCCCAACCTTTTCCATCCTAGAGCTGCCTCACTCAGAAGAACTATTTAAAAAGAAATATCATCCTGATCAATCCAATGAATTTTGCTAAATTTTGCTAAACAAAATTATACATACTCTGACGTGATTGCACAGTTCTTCCCTGCCCTAAGTCTCCTTCCACTGCCTCCCTCTCAAAAACTCCCTGTAAGAGGGGCTGGGTTTGGTACTCACCCAGGTGCCCAATCTTGCTTATCAGCCCCTGGCTCCCTTGGCACCCTGCTCCCTGGCTGGTGCATCACCCACTGCGCCCGCGCTTGCTCTCCCTGGAGAGCCACACTCGCAGCTGCCGTTTTGGGTGAAGCTTTCAACACCGCAGAGGGAGGCAAGACCTACCGCATTGTGCCTAGAAGGAAAGAAGGCGGCAGCCACGGGAGGCAAGCCCGGCAAAAGGAGACTACATGGCAGCCTGAACTAACTTGTTGAGTTTTTCTGTTGTTTTTGGGCAAACCTCACCTCCTAAATCTTGGTAGCTGCTGACGAGCTACTAATTTTGCACCATAAAATAGCAAGTTTGCTTTTTCAGTAACGCTTTGTGCTAGACTGTATTACTTCCTTCAATAAGCATAAGAAGATAGAAGTACACAGAAGAGCTTTACTGTGCACAAAACTGAGCTGAAGAACTTCTTCTGCATTGGTTAGTCTCTCAGCCACACTCAAGGAGAATTCTCGGGGGGAATTTAGTATAGTGACATTACTTCTGAATTTGCTATAGAAGCACTACGTTTCCCCATTTCAAGGTGGGAAAGTTTTGTCCAGGTTCTTGCTTACCTCTTTCACTGTTGCGCCTGTTGAGGAGACAGTCCCCAGCGTGGGAGCAAGACTGCCTCCAAGCCTGACCAGCTGAAGGGGCCAGATCCCATTTGCTGTCACGCTGTAGAGCTATGTCCCCGTTCCACGTAGCTCAGGTAGACTGGGGCTGCCAATGAAGGTGCAGGTGTATTACAACACTCCGATCCTCTCTATGCTCCCAGGTCTGGTGGGTGAAGTCGGGTGGGCCAGGCAACCTGAAGCTCTTCCCTGGGCATTTGTAGCAGCACGGCACGGAAGCTTGATCTGAGAGGTTCTCAAGGGGAAGAGCTTGGGAAGGGAATTACACCTTTGAGCTGCACCTTCCCCTCATTTTTGAGGTTAGATGCACCTTGCCCCCATTTTTGGCTTTTCCCAGGCCCAGGCATGAAAGTGAACTCCATCTTACTCCTCTCAAATTAATTATTATTCCCTCTCAGCATCTGTTTCTCATGCAAGCATCTGCAAGCTCAGAAGAAATCATCAGCTGCATAAATGGAAGTCAGAGCCTCTTCCCCAGCAATAGACAAGTTATGTGTTTCACATTGGGACTGCATGTGGTCACAGCGTAAAAATATGACAATCTTGCTGTCAACATCTCTCATGTGGAAGTGCCATGAGAAGGAAATTGCAAACGAATTCCTGCTGACTGGTTAGGAAATGAAGAAGGCTCTGCTGTTGTCATTACTTCTGGCTCTTATCCAGTACTAAACTATTGCGTTTATGCTATAATTATTTTATCAACCCCATGCTAACTTGTTTTATGGTTTCTTCACTTCCAACTAGTAGTCACAGGCAAAAACATTCCCTCATTTAATATGATTCCTTCTAAATCAAAACTGCAAATGAAAGCACAACATAGTCCCTCTGCCGATGTATTTATCAGATAGTTATAAATACAAGTTATCTTTAAGTTTTCGTACCCTGACATGATTCATAAGGCCACTCTTACTATATACCTTTGTTTTCCGTTTAGATAACACTTCCAGCCATGGAAAAGCTGGCACAAAATGACAAAATATTTTTTGCTTTGTGTCCTGCAGCCACGATTAAGAATGCCCCGAACTCATTAATTACAGCATTGCTTTTTCCTGAAACAGCAACACATCTGTGAGTTACTCCATTAATAGTGAACACAAACAAAAGAGATGATAGATACAAACTACCATACCAGGCAAAGGAAAACGTACCATACAGAATTTATATTTCCATACTGCAACCACTGTGTTGGTTCTGCCCTGAAACAGCGTCCTGCGTGCCGTTCTGGAAAGACTCCCTCCTTTCTCGTTACTTGCTGAGAGCTGTAAATGACAGTAGAGAGATACCCAGAGCTCAGCTCCAGTTGCCCGCTCACTCCAGCGTTTTCCGCGGTTTCCACTCTTGTGTGGCTGACGCTTGTGAAACACTCACACAGCCACATGGGGCTTTTGCATGGAGCTGCCATGCCAAAGCTTAGTTTTGTTATTCAATAGTCTTATTGACAAAAGTAACTGTTGGAGTTAATGCCCCACAAGCAGCTAAGGCAGTAAAACAGTACAGAAAGTGTAAGAAAAATCAGCTTAAGCAATGTCTTAAAGCTTTTTTATAAGACTGTAACTCTCATTTTACTGGCATTCAGATGAGCCATTCGATGGGGGTATTTTTGCTGAGAAAGATTGTGTCTCAGGCAAGCACAGTGAAAATTACAAGTTGAATGGGATGCAATCAAAGCTAGTCTCAACTATAAAATCATTAACCATAATTTGTTATCAAGTTTTTCAAAGCTTTCATGTAACTAATTAGAAATTATAAGACAAATAATATTTCTGAAAACACTTATTTCTTTTGAGATTCTCAATGTTTTTAATACTCTAGTTACTAAGATGAAAGATATTTTTATTAATAGCATTTTGCTTTTGTTCTATCCTTTTAAGAAAAAGTCTGACATCTTTGAAAAGTTTTCATATGAAGCTGAGTAGGTGTGTATATGGTTCAATATCTGCACAGGATAGCTGCTAAGAAGTTGCACTGAAGCCAAGTAGAATTTCTCTTTTACTATACTGCGGTTTGTATTTCATTTGATCTACCTATCAAGTTTAAAATCTGATTTATTCAAAATAGTCATGAGAAACTTTAACAGACCTCTGAATTTACAAATCTGTAAATTTACTCTGCCTCAGATGAATCAGTCACAAACGGACATGTATGAAAAGCAGTTAGCAAATTGTTTTATGGCCAACATCTCAGATATTACATCTACCTGATATTCAGAAGATGACCTGAGACAACAGGTTGCATTGTAGTGTATCCTATAAGAAAGAATATATTGAGTTTCAGAAGAATACATGGGTCAGGGAATAGAGTAGGTGGAATGGACTAGATTAGATGAGACTGGACTGGAATGGCATGGAAAGGAAAGGAATAGCTTCAGAAAATGTAAATGTAACTCCAATGTAGGTATAATTTCACGTTGCTGTTGCTAGAAACGTGGAATTACTGAGGGCTGTTCATAGATGGACTAGGGCTGAAGTCCAAAGGTAAGTTAGTGATTCTGGTTTAAAATTATGATAATTTCTCCAATATACATTTTTCCAACATCTGCTTGTCCCCTCTGTAAACTAAAGAAGACCATGCCAACTGCTGTATATTCTGGAGAAAGAGACCAGCTGTATGACATTGAAATGTTACTTCGGATCAGTAATCTGATTTAGTAGAAGAAATTCCATGTCTAGAAGCTCTGGGATGTCACCTGGGATCTTGATATGCCTGAGCACTTCACGGGATGTAAGGGCATATGGTAGACAGAAGAGAAAAGATGGTGAGGCAAGAAAATACATATGAGGATCATGAAGGCAGAATAGAAAAAGGTGCGCAGAAAAACTGAGAGGCAGGAGGAGTTTACAAAAGACTGAAGAGCTGCAAAAGGACAGGTAGGTAAGAAAACATGACAAGATACTGAAATGAAAAGCAGACATGAGGGACAGGATGTGCTGAGGAACATGCAAGAAAATAAAGCCAGTAAAGGAACTGACAGGACAGCAAAGAAGGCTGAAGTACAGAGGAGTAGACAAGGGACAGGAGACTGGCTGGGTTAGGAGTTGGCCTCACCTCATGTACAAGGAGAGGGTAGATGAAGATTTGTTTCATTCATCCTGAGCAGAAGTATGGCAACATATGGTTGAATTTGGAACTGAAATTGTCATGTCTATTAGGAGTGGTTCCTTCCTCTTCAAAGACCAGGAGGCAGACTGAAAAAAGCAAACATATAGCAAACGTAAGCAAACATGTGTATACATGATAATTAATTACCCTGTGTAACTTTTCCATCAGCTTTTTAATTCTGAGATGGTTTGAACAGGTTGTGCAATACGTTGCTTCTTGCAGCATAGCCCTGTGGTTCCGTGGGAGGAACGACAGGACAATGCGCACCACCTCACGGCGCAGATGGAGATGACTGGATGGGACTCAGAGACACGGTGCACCAGGGTGTGTATGGGAATGGCACATTCTTATAGCAGCCAGCCAGCTTCTCCTCAGCTCACACGGCTCACACCTCTTGATGCTACGATTGTATTTAGCAAACCAGGTTCGTCCTAAATGACCTCCCCTATCTGTTACTAATAAACAACACAAATGTGCGCTGCATAGTAAAAGCCTGCTATTTCATTTTGTGTCACTCTGGCAAATCCACATTTCTTTGACTGTAAATGTCAGGATGATTGCCTCCAATTAGGTGCAGTTACACTATTTCGGACTGTGATTTCCCAGACAGAAATGCATGAGTGTATGCTGGGTAGCTGACGCATAGTGCATTTGACCTTTCAAAGGCAGCAAACCCTCTGGGATTAGCACGCTAGCAAAGCTAACCTCTTGCGGCACATGCTTTTCAGTTCACACACTCACTCAGTACGTGGTTGTACAGATCTGTGCAAGCACAGTGGCCTGTTGCATGTAAAGAAACATACCAAGACTAGAAAAGTCTGGGCATAAAGTAACCTCACTGCCAGAGTTAATACCAAAACCAAATATATCAGTAACGGGAAAAAAAAAACAAAAACAAAAAAACCCCACCCTCTAACCTGCACAACATCAAAGAACTGGATAAAAAACTATTAAATTACTTATCAAGTATTCTGAAGTCCAAGGATAATACCAAACCCTATATGCTCATACTAATACTTGCCATGCTTGCAGTAGCTATGAAAAGCCATAATTGTAATTATAATGGTGTTATAAATTAATAAATTTACTAAGATTTTACTGAAAGGTTGGTTGGTATTTCCATTAAAATTCCTGCTCATGGAGTCACGTGAGGATATCAGACACTCAGCTCCTGTTCAAACAGATGCCTCAGTCATAGGAAAAAATCTTGAAAACTGAGAGATCCTAGTGCTCCTGGAGAGATCATTTATGGCTTTGAATGCAGAAAACTGGCTAGTCTGCATCACTCATGTTTAGAATTCCTCTTCTACATGACCTCCTAGTTTTCATTCATCCTTTTTTTGTCCTATAATATTCAGCTAATAATGAACATTTTGCAGACAACAGATGTTCACGAGTTTAATCAATTTGTGCCCATCAGTCCTCAGAGGTGGAAAGCTTCTTCGACATCTGAAAATCTGGCTGCTGGTTTGCATAATACAAGTGAAGGATACCTGCAAATCCAGTCTTCATTATTTGCTAATATGTTTGTAAATAAAGTGATCTTTAACAGATAAGGATAAAACACTTCACACCCTCCAGACATGATCCAGCAAGAAACTGGTTCAGCCAAAATGAATACACACAAAAACTAGGAAAAATCCCAGAGGCAGGCAGGATGTCCAAGGACGTCTCAAATGGCACCAAACCCCATGTTTGGTTACGTTCTGCTGTTGGATCCATGGATTGACTACTGGCACCCCAAGTAGCCCCTTATCTTGCTACACTCTTTTTCTTTGTCCAATGTCCCATAGGTAGCAGTGGCCAAAGATTAAAAAAAAAAAAAAGACAGACAGATTAGTGGTTGAAATTCTGTGATTCTGCAAAAAAAATTTTCTCCAAAATTCCTTCTGAAGTGAGTTGTCATCTAAGGGAAAAAATAGCCATTGTGCCTAGAGGGTTGCATGTGCACACCCTGTATGTGCATACACCCTGTATTTATGATTGCACCCACTGGTAGTTGATGGCTGGTGTACCACAGAGAGAAGGCAGTTTGCCGTAAGCAATTATCTACTTCTGGCTTTGATTTTAATTTCTAATAAATAAACTCCAAGGCTGTAATTCTCTGCAGTCCCAAATGAAAATTACAGACTCGTGGTCATAGAAGCCATCTCAGAGCTGACCTGCCCCCGTCCTGCTCTCTGTCCCTGGCGCCAGTGGCAGCAAACAGCGTGGGGAAGGCACCACACGTGGGAAAGGCATTGCGCGTGGGAAAGGCATCATGTGGGAGATCTGCTGAGTGAGGCAACCCTGCAGTGGCGAAGGGGAAGCTGGCTTCTTCCACAGATCATCCCAATGGCCCTCTTCAATGTCCCTCGCTAGGACATAAGGTGTGAGAAGGACTTGACGTGGTGACATGGTTCACTTCTGTACAATCTGGAACAACCTCCAGGGTGTTGAACATGCCAGGTGAGGACTCACACTGTGCAAAATGGTAATGTATCTCTCCATGTACATACCAAAACCCTTGGAGACCGGGACCTCCCATCCATCTTTAGGTGAGTCTTAGGAGGTTTTCTCTCAACAGGTCTAATTTCAGTCCCTCCCTTGTTGAAAGTGAACCATGCACAGCTGTGCAGAAAGCAATGGCACTAACTTCAGGGTGCTTCCTAAGCTGGTGCCTTCTGTGGAAAACAAATGCTTTCTTATGAAATTAAAAAGGCAGGTATCTAGTATATGCACCACACACATGTTTTATGCTGCAAATTGCCCATAAGGGTGAGTCTGTGACATCAGAGGGTCTATAATATCAGAATAACTCATCTGTGCAAAACATTTGTACTTGTCTTTAGAATTTGAAAATTATACCAGTCTAAAAAAAAATTTTGTTTTGCAATGGCACCATCCCTTTTCAAAACATGAACACAAGAGCAATCCAGCAACAGTATAGACCCACACAGTGATTTTATTCAAAGGCTTAAGGGAGGATGGTTTAGCTGCCTTCCTAAGGGAACAATGCTCAGGAGATTATGCTGTCTGTTTGTCTGTCTGCACGTTCCCTGGTAAATTTTGAGCCCTGTGGCCAGTTTTCACTGATTCCAGCATATTCTCTGCAAAATAATTAAGGCTTCGTGTGTGTCATGAAGAAAAGATGACCAAGTAGAAGAGAAAGACTGCAAGTTCTGACCAGTAAAGACTGCAGCATGATTAGGAATTAGAAGAGGAAGAAGAAGAGCAAGAGAGATATTGCAATCATTGGAAACTTTTAACTGAGCTTGCAATCAACTGTAAGGTACAAGCTGACAGGAAACCAGTGTTGCTACTTCTAATGTGCAGGGAATGATTTTTTAAACACAGAAGAATTCTGATAGGATCAAACGAAAATTTTGACAGCATTGCTAGCTTCGAGAATCTATCTGCCTATTAAAAATCTGTTTAAATTTTTTTTTTCCCAGATATTTTTTTCTCCTTTTCAAAGCAAAAACTCATCAGTGATTTCTTTATCTCCAGTAGTCCATTCTTTTAAGTCTCTGTCAATACCAAGGATATGCCTGTCTTTATGGCTTATATGACTAAAATCTGACATCCCTTAGGGCATAAAAGTAAGGATTTCAGCCATTATTTTCATTTACTTACCTGAATATTCATTCAGATTAACAGGAATGCAGCTTGAACTGAAATACCCCTTAGACACAGTTCAGACAAGTATTCCGGACAGTTCGTGCACGAAATCCTCATGGCTGGAGGTGCCGGCTGGACAACGGGAAGGAAACCAAAACCCTGGCCGTCAAAATTACTTGAGCAGAATCGCACAACAGTGACAACTGGTTCAATGTCCTACTCGTTAGACCTGGACACCAGTTACTTCAAGCTGCCAGGGCGACCTGAGCGAGACTGTGGATACAACCAGCAGGGAGTGATTCGGCTGAGCGGTGCCGCAGCGGTGCCGGGGAATGCAGCAGGGAGAAGCCAGGCCAGCTTTGCCAGCGGAGGGGCAGGGGGTATGGACCCTGGAAGTGGTGCTCCCGGAGCCAGAGCTGAGCCGGTACCTCCATACGCCGCTCTGTAGGGCTGCCGCCAGCTCAGCTCAGAATCAGTCTGAGGATCACTGCACCACAGCTCGTTGGGCAGTGAAGACGTGACCAGTTTTCCTGTTGGCTTTCAAAAGGAAAATACAAATTACCGACTTTTCAGACCTGTTTCTCCTCTAATATTGGAGCTTCTCCGCTGTGGGTTGACAGTCCCACTAGCAGAGAGCATGGAGTCACAAGGCATCCCTGCTGAGGGACACATTGTGCTCCTACACAGACCCTGGGAATTCACTGCTTTTCAGATGGCCACTGCTACCTTCTCCAGGGCAGAGAAACAGCCGGGAGACCACTCTGCAAAGGGATCTTCCTGCCCCAAGGCACTTCACAAAATACTTCCAAGGCAAAGAGATCATCCTGACCATAAAAAAAGACATGGATTTCCTTTGCGATGGTAAGAATTATGCCCGTGTCTGATACTACTTGGCTTAATGAAAGAATATTGCCTTGTTTCGCAGAAAATTTAACTGTCCAGTGCAACCACCAAATGGAGCAGAGCTTGAAACTGGTCTGTAAGTTTAATCCGTCCTATTTCTCTGCAGTGTTGTGAAACTATGTGTTGGCACTAACATTTTAGAAGTAAACTTCCTTCACATAGCATCAGAATGAAATATTGTTGACATAAGTAAAATAGAATGTGTAGACTCTTCATTTGGTTTTGAAAAATATCGCTTTGGGGTCAGCAGACAAATTTTGTCTTTATAAGGGAAAGCTTTTATTGAAAACACAAACTATATTTGATATGCAGCTTTGCAATTTAAATTGCATTTCTATAGCTAAAGTTAAGACACTTTTATCATGTTCCATTTTCCTTACAAAAGATCAAAACAATATTCTAAGACCTAAGTGCAAAGTAATAATCTTAATTTTGATTTTTTTTTTATTTTTTTATTATTTTATGGTGGAATATTTAATGTGGGAAAATTAATGTTGATGCCCAGAGCAGACCGGCAATTTGTATTGGTCACTTTATCTTTGTTTTTTAAAGAAGAAGGACCAGATCTATGAGTTAGCTATACCTTTGCTGTTTCAAAAGAAATTCCTACTGCGTATAAAGATAAAAGAAAAAAACAAGTGCTTTAAAATTGGAAAGACAGAGCTATGATTATCCAAGCTGTTGACATAGCAAAAGTTAGTGGGAGGTTGTTTTTTACGCATGGAAAAAATTCAACAAGCCAAGACTGAGATAATTGGCAATGGAATTCATGGTTGAAGATATTTTTTCAGTAGAAAGCAGGCAAGGAGAAAGGTGTTCATGGGAAGAGAGAGCCAGTGGTCCCAGCTGCCAGCCATCTCAGGGCCCAGCCCTGACCTCAGCTCACTGCCCACTCTGGGCTGCAGCTCAGTCCCAGCCCAACCCAGTTATGGGTATACAAAAATCCCAGTCTGAAGAGAGGACAGAGGTTTTGCGATGCCACCCCTAACCACCCAGCAGCCTCCTTCTGTCTCAGAGCGAGCCCAAAACTTTAATTCTTAGTGCTAAGAAAAACACAAGCCGCTCTGCCCACAGACCCTCTGACCCATCCTTCAAAATGGCTGGGTAGCTCCTGCTGATGCCAACACAAAACTGACCCGAGCAAATTGCCTGACCCAACCCCGCCTTCATTCATTAGTCCGTGCTTACCAGTGCTTGGTGGCACACGCTTACCGGGACTGACTGGTGCACATTCACTAGTGCTGACTGGTGCACACTGACTGTAACTCCTGCTTAGTGCTCATCCTGGCTCCAGTTCTTCTGCCAGAAGGGCTCAGTTCACACTCCCAAGACTTTCATTTAGCAACAAGTGCAAGATAAATAACTGTACTTAGTTCAGCTTTCCACATATGTATATGCAGATCTGTGAATTAATTTTTTTTCTAATTACAGTTGATTCATATGGGGGTGAGGAGATATTGCTGTATACGTTACTACAAAATTAACAGAAAGATAAAAAAAATTAATTACTTGTGGATTGTGGGGCAAAACAATTTGAACAGTTATGTAAAGCTCATGAATTGCAACAGAGACTTCATCTTCATCCACCCTCAGAGGTGAAGAAATCCTGGTTTGCATACATTTCACAAACTTCAGCACCAGCCAAGAAGTACTGTGGAAATGATTTTTGTTTTCAGAAGTTGTGTTTCTTTTGGATAAGTCAACAGAGGGGCTGGTGCTGAGCTTTATGTTTGCAAGCTGCCCCTTCTATGGGTGACTGAGGCTTGGGCAGGAGGGCAGCGCTGCCTGGGACATTCCCAGGCAAGGTGTCAGCAGTGTGAGCGGAAGAGACAGGCATGCAGCCCTCTCTGCTCCTCCCGAGTCCGTCCTTTTGACACTTCTTGCTTTACCTTTCTCACACGAAATATTCGTAATTATGTAAGTGCCAACTCACAGCTACCTCACTCATCGCTTAAGAATACTGTGCCGCTCAGCCCAGGTGCTGGAAATCCTCCAGGCAAGCCCATGCTATTTACCTTGACAATGAGCACCAGGAGTATTTTTGCAGGGCTGGCAGAGCTGAGGAGAATCTCTCGCCCAAGCAGCACCCGTCAACACTGGTGCTCTCTGCTCCTGTTCTTGTGTCTCTTTGTGTGTGGACTCCATGGGAAGGAGTCCCTTTGCTGTTTGGAGGTGTAGGGGCCATTGCTGGTCAGGAGGGCTCTGCCTTCACCCCCCAGACATGCCTGTGCTGGGGGCCAACAGTCCTCCAGCCAAGGCAATAGCATGGAGTGGGGCGGCTGAGGGCAGGCACCGCACCCACGCTGCCAGAAATCAGGTATGGTCGCAGGGATGCCGTGGAGAATGCGCTGTTAGACTCTGTTCTTAGTTCTCAGTGTTCTGTTCACTCTCGAGGAACAACTGCTTGTACCGTTATGGCATGAAATATTTTTAAAACCGTATGAGTGCACAGAGGGGTTCCTTCTGTTTTTGCTGCTGTGTGTTCCCTTGGAGACTCCTGGCTGGCAGCTTGCACAAAAACAAGCCTGTTTCTCAATAAAGCATACCTTCCTGTAAAGGCCCTCCTTAACATACTCAAAATAGCCAAATATTTCTGATAACTACGTACACTAGCTGGATGAAGAAGCCAAAGGACATATTTGATCCATGAAGAACTGCTATATTCAGCTGCTTGCAAATATCTTCCATTCTTAAGTCACTTCCAGAGCCAGGTCTAATTCCTGGAGCAGAAGGTAATGGGGAGAGCAAAGAGTTTGCAGAAAACACCAAAATGCTAGGGATTATATACTGTGCGTTGCTGGGGTTTTTAATCCAGAAAGAGCACTGGAAGGAGCTGAGGTTTCATAAACCAAGCACGTAGTCAACAATTTATACAAAGGCACTTATTTATATAAGAGTACCTAGACTGACCAGTTTAAAGCTCATTTGTGTATTGCCACATTTTTGAAGATGCAGCCACACCTCTGACAGTGACATTTCATAAGCATTTCCACTGAATTCTACAACTCTTTATAGTGTGAGTAACTTCCTCTGAAACCTGTCAACTTACAACAGAGTATGCATATCTGCATTTTAAAAAAATCAGCCTAACACTCACCCTTGTTCATGTTCTTTCCCATCTCCAACATTCACTTCAAATGCATGCTACCAGTAACTTGCAGCGATGACTTTATCCACTAGCTTGCTACTTATGGTATTATGCCATTCATGTGTTCTCCATTTACTCGATATTGAGTTATTTTTGTCAATGAAGCATTGCTTTACACTAAAGAATGAAGCTGGCTTTGTTCAGAGCAAGTTAATAGTATATCTTAATGCTTTAGAATAGGATGAGGTACTCAAAGGCAAGCGCATATTTAAACGTATTTGTGGAATTCATGTTGAGCTTTGAAAGACATGAACTTTAAAAGGGAGAAAATCTGGTTTTCTTAGAGGGAAGATGCAAGATGTTAAAAAATATTAAAGCAAATAAATGTAAGATTAAAAAAAAAAATCCATGTGTAGACTCCATGTTTGGAAACTCTTTCTAAACCAGCCCTTTGAAAATCATTCCCTCTCCCCTTTCCCTGGCAGAACCCGAAGTTGGACATTTATATTTCTCTTTGAAAGCCTGCTAGCAAATCTTGTAGGAACAGGTTTTCTCCTGAGACTTTCTTCCATATTTCTTTCTGGCCTGTAAATATTAAAGCAAATAACTTCTGAGGATATATTAAATAAATCTGGTCCTCTCCTTGCCAGTACTGCAAGGAGAAAGTACACAAGCTATAATATAAATAGAAGTATCAAAGCCTGTTCAAAACCTTGGTAGATGTTCATCTCAGTGTATAAGTTAATCTGTTCTGTGTGGACGAACAGTATCTGTAAGATTGAACGAATATTTGGAGGAACAAGTGTGGGGAACTGTACAAGAAAGAATAATTAGTTTCAAGGTTTAAAAATACCAAACTGGAGCAGGCAGAAGGCAAATTCTACCAGCTTTATACCAGAACATGCAAGTGAAGAAAAAAACCCAAGCCTCAATCATACTTAGGCAAAGCTTGTATCGTATTAATAGCTAGGACACCAGTTAGGGAGCATGGCTGCATTATGCTTGTATTCCATAAAAAGAAGGGCCTCACAAAGGTCCCTATCCTGAAGACCTAACAGTCTACTCAAACCTCTCTAATTTCTACTGCTGGGCAATACTAGCCCACTTCCAGCAAGCTTGAGACCACCGAGACAAGTGGTCATTATGGTAATGTTTCCTAAATCCATACAGATAATGCAAAAGCATTCTAGCTTCATAGCTGTACATTTAGGGAATATCCATTCTATTCTATGTCTGGTTTAGAGGTGAAATATGAAAAAAGTAAAATTTTGTGAAACCACTCCTGCAGCAATGTAGGATTACGGAACAGCAACACGGGATTAAAAGAATAAAAGCAAAATAGGTGCAATAACATATATAGAAGTATCAAAGAGTCAGAGTTCCTTCCATCCTTTCCACATAACATGAGACGCTGGAACGGGCAAGTTGTTAGTAAAAGAGAAAATTGTTGCAGCTTTATTGACATTTTCATTAGGTATGATAAGGTATATCTATGAACATATTTGTTTTCAAAATTCCTGATGCTGCTCTGCCACTCTCCAGAGGCTGGTATTCTCCTTAAGAATCCACCAATCTGTGATAGTAAAAAGAGCCTTGTTATAGCTGTGGTGGTGAAGGAGATGAAAAACATGAGGTTTGAGAATAAAAGGCGTTGCCTCTCTCTGGTGCTACCCTAGAGAAAAGACGAAGTGATAGCAGAAGGAATGAGGAGTGGGAAAGAAATGGGTGCTTGTTGTCGAGGTGCGGCATGACTGGGGAAGAACGCGCGCATGACCATTGTTTCGGTGCCTCCTTTACCCGGCACTGCTTCCAAACACCCGGGAACTGAGCGTCCCTTCTTCTGTCACCTCAGTCGCGCAGCTGCACGCATGATTCTGGGCACAAGGTTGGTAACGCTTTACCTTCTCTCCTGGCCAAAACTGGTGAAGGCTTTGTGGGAGCTACAAGAGACAGTATCAAACCTAGGCTTGAGGAGATGCTTTGTCATTTTAGAACAAATATATGTTGTTATATTGTTTTGTTTGTAAGTCACATAGGTGAAAGTTTGTCTGTTTCTTGAAAGATTCCTCTTGGCTAAAGAGGAGTAGCATGACTTGTCCAGCCTGAATTTAGGTAACTCTGGGATAACTGGAGAGGCATGGGAAAATGCCAAGTGTGGGAATAAGATAGCAGTTGCTTTCAACCAAAAGAAAAGAGGCTGAAGCTAAGTCAAAAGACATTTTTAACATGTCGTTCCTTTTACTACAGAAGGAGCCAAGTATTTTCAAGATACAGATTATAGTAATAGCGTTAGGAAGTTAGAATATAAATTGTTCTGTGATAAGAAAAATAAGCTATTCATATTATTTTGGGAAAAAGTTACAAAGTCTTGTTGATTGGGAAAACGATAATTGCAGCAGATTTGTTGGCTAATTCAGTCTAGCTTAGAGCTCTATCACTGGGACAACAGAGGTTTAGGCATGGTCTCCAGGGGTTTGTATGGCATCGAGAGAATGCTAATTCAAGCGCTCTGCATTTTCTTCAAGCTAGGAGTATGTAGCTGTTCACAGATTGTGGAGCTGCTACGTGTGCAGCTGAGCAATCTAATTTCCTCTCAGGTGCTTTGTTCCTCATTTCCTGAACAAAACTGGATGTCCCTGCACTCATTACATTTAGCAAAGCTTTCTTTTCATTTCTCCATCCTCATCCTATGGAGTGGATAAATTGTGCCACTGAGCAGCTTTGTATAAATTATGCCAGTATAAATAAGTGCTTTATTTAGGTTCCTAAGTTCTTAATTAAATGAAAAATTTTTTAATTTGTTTATTTTCAACTGTCTCCGTTTTTTTCAGTTAACTATCTGACAACTTGGTTGTCTCCACTTTGAAAACTTCACTGTGGCAATGATTGATTTAGTTACGAATTGCCCAATAACTCCAGTGTTCCTTAGCTAACTCTAGCCAGAGATGTTTCCTAATTAATCTACAGAACAAATGCGTGGGCATGGTAGCGCAAGTGACCTGCTTCTCAGAAGAATGAGTGAAATCCAGTTCTCCGAAAGCTTTGCTCCTTTCCTTGGATTCACTGATACTTTTGCCTGGATTGAGAGCAACGTCCCAGTCCAAACCTTTAGCAGAGAATCCAGGTCGCTGCCAAACTCCCTCTGATAGGTGTTTAAGGTCAGCTTTGTTCCGTTTCATTAACAAGTAGGGAGTACCAGACTAGCTCTAGTCAGTATTAGGCAGCACTTCCCTCATCAGAAAAGCACGGAACGTGTCTGGCTTGCGAGTGCAGAGCAGGGCTACCGACAGATAAATATACTATTCTATCCAGAGGGAAGATATGGCTGTTTGTTGCTCTGACATATTCGTTGCAAGGAATTACTTATTCAGAACAACTCAGGAGAATGAAGAGAGCTGCGGATCCTGAAGCATTTATGAAAATTGTAAGTTGCTCGGTAGAGTGACCCGGGATGGAAGGAATGCATGTCTCTCAGCAGGGGGGATTCTAGGTGTTGGAAATAACACGGTAGATAAGCTGCCGTTATTTAACCCATCCTCTCTAATCACTCTACATACTACTGTTTTCACTTCTATTTTTTCTGCATGTGTAACGGCACGTCTTATGTTTGATAGAAATTACCATTCCTTAGTAAATCTCCAGAGTTAATTTCCTTTTAAATATCAGTTACCCGTTCGCTATTGCTGGCACTATTCCCCTATCTGAAAGAATTGACCATGAATGTCAACATTTCATCATCAAAGACGACTCTAAATAAGTAGTGGCTTATGTTTTCCGCTTTTTTGAATGACAAGCATAGATCAGAAAATTACCAGCTTTTCAGAAGAGTACCTCTTGCCAAGCAAGCTTGTTTAGATCTTTAGTCACTTGTTAAACTCTTGGGTTTTCTGTCCTGTGTGACAAATGGCATTGAGTAATTCTCTGAGTACAAGTTATAAAAAACAATCCTCTTTTGTAACAAAACAGGTTGAATGTTACAGGTCAAAAGTAGTATTTATTTCAGAGCTTAAGACTGGCTGTGCTAGTGATTTCCCTTGTGACTATGCAAGTGGCTGATCCTGATTTTTCCATAATGTCATCAATTTTTCAGTGGTAGACATTGCATATGTGCCATCACAAAAGGGAATTTGTGAAGCGCTCTGAATTTCCCTGAAGGTAGTTTAAACAAGCTAGTTTAACTTTGCATTGCAGCAGATCAGGAGCAGCTCCTCATCTCAGCTGTGGTAATCACAAGCTCCTGCTATGAGATTATGGTGATTCTCATATCACCAGAACGCAAGGGCCTGTGATTCTATGGCAGTAGTATAATACAGGCTTGTTATAACAGATTTTAACTGAATAGTCAAATCCTGGGTATAACATAAGGAATTAAGGAAATTGATTGTAGTTTTAGGGTCACAATATCTAATCTGATATTGCTTTGTTCGGATGCTTAATATCCTAAACCCCCATCTATCTCTATCTGCTCTCTAACATTTCTTCATTGTGAATATCTTATGTATAAAATATGTGAAATGGACTTCTGCAAGCAAATGCATCTGTACCTTCTGTTCTAGAATGAGCTTATTACTTACAAAGGGTACCCCAGCGAGGAGTATGAAGTGACAACAGAAGATGGTTATACCATTACCATTAACAGAATCCCTTACGGTACACAGAACCAGGGAAACCCAGGTACAATTCTTTAAGATGAGATAAAACCGGCCCAGGTCGGACACGCTCTGAAAAGAGATACTTTATATTTGTAAAACATCCACCAAAGCTTGTATACATGAATGGAATTTTAGCAGAGAATTCTGGCTGCCCTGAACAGCCTGTAAGATCAACAGGATTTGTGTTAATCACACGTATTTATAATACAAATCCACTACAATATGAAGGATATACCCTCATAATAAGAGTTGATGAGTAAAAGTTAAAAAATAAATAAAAATAGGATAAAGGCTGTAATCTACCCAATCAGCCTGTTTCGAGAAAGCTGTTCCAGCTTCTAATTTTGCTTTGCTTTTGCTTACACCTGGTTAATATCAGTGACTGATTCATATTTTGGGTAAAGGAAACCTCTGCAAACAATCCCACACCTTCATTCTATGTATCAGTGATGAGAATCCCACGCTAATGTGGTTGAACTATACAAACAATGACCGGAGGGTGCCAAGCTAGTTTTTGCTGGTGTCAGGCAGATCTTCCCATAAATTCTTAGAGGAACTTAGTTCTCCCTTTACAGAAAAGAATGTTTTAGTCTTATGATTAGTTGTGTCCCTTTAAGTAAGTTGATGCAGGAACAAATCCCAATATTGAATATGGGAGAGTAACGTCCCTGAACTACCAGAAAATGAAGAGATTTTATAAATTATTGTTTTGTTTCTGATTTGCTTTTCAGCTTTGAAACCTGCTGTGTTTCTCCAACATGGATTACTGGGAGACGCTAGTAACTGGGTCACAAACCTGCCCAACAACAGCTTGGGTTTCATACTAGCTGACGCTGGATTTGACGTTTGGATGGGAAATAGCAGAGGGAATCGCTGGTCCAGAAAACATCAAAATTATTCCATTGATCAAGATGAATTCTGGGCTTTCAGGTAGACAGAACCACTGAAGGGTATCTCCATTGCCCATCCTTACATATTTACTTAAGCTGGCTAAACAGGGATTTACATATGCTATCTTTTAAAAATATTTCTCTCCACTCACTTTTGCTGAGGTGCCCCTACACATGTGAACTTTGCACGAATAGTGATGGAGACTACTTTAATTACTGCTAGCAAAGGTTCTTCAAACTACAGGCATAACAGCAGAGCAACTCAGATGAACTTGCACAGGTCATCTTCCAAGCCATTCTTCAGTTCTGGAGGCAGTTTTGGAGGCTGTTTAGAAACACTAGTTTGTATATTACAATAACACAAAAGCCACAGAAGGAGAAAATGTAAATAGTTTTTGCACTTATCTCAATGAACTTTTAAAACCAGACCTTTTCTTTAATGCCAAATTGTATAAAATATGTGATTCCATGGAAGGAGCTCTGTTACTATGTCACCACCTGTTCCTTCTGTGTAGACAATTACAATTCAACCTGACACTTCTTGAAGATATAGTCTTTCTGTTGATGTCAAGGGAGAAAATACCCCAGAAAACCTTGAGTAGTATCTTCCATATTCAGTTCCAGAAAAACACAGAACCTAAAATAGCTGAATGATTCACTACATGGATCATGCTGTTTCTTTGCTGACAAGCCTGTAATAAAAATGTGAATTCAATTCAAAGTCTGGCTTTTAATTTATGCATGCCTCTCTTTCAATCTCCTGCCTGCAGTTTTGATGAGATGGCAAAGTTTGATCTTCCAGCAGCAATAAATTTCATTGTGGAGAAAACAGGACAGGAAAAATTGTACTATATTGGCTATTCACAAGGTACTACCATTGGTAAGTTATACACAACAGATCGATGTTTCAGGAACACAGGAGTAAAATGTGATTCGCAATATTGAGATACTGAAGGTACCTGAGGTTTTCTTTAACTCTTCACAGGTACAAAAAACACAGGATAAGCTCTTTTCAGCTTGTAGGCATTTTTAATTCATTATGAAGACAATAAAACATAACGGGCCAAATGCACTCCTGCTGAAAGTCTGCTGACTTAGAATTATACTGAAAACTATTGTGGGCCATGCAAATGGTTTCTTTCCAAGATGCAAGGGTGTGCCCAACAGCAGCTGGTTAGTTGACCAAAACAAACAAAATAGGAAGATGAGAGTACAGAAGGAGAAGTTGGCCAGTTTGGACAGGACACACACACAAAAAAAGAAAATATAAAATTGGATTGACCGGAAGAAAAACAACTGCTCCTCCCAATAGTATATGAAATTCATGAATGTACATCAGAATTGTGCATTTATGTTTATATGCATCTGGAAGAAAGCTGCAAAGGCAAAATATAGAAAGAAATTTCTCTATGAAGAGGGAATTAAAACTACAAGCTGGTAACACACAAATCTAGGTTAAACCATAGTCTCTGAACAACTAACAAGTTTACTTTTAGGTTTTGAAATTGCAGAATAGCATTTATAAACACAGAAAACAGTCTAATGTACAAATAATTATTTTCTTATCTCCTCTTTTTTGTCTTCTCAGCTTTCATTGCATTTTCAACAATGCCAGACCTGGCTCAAAAAATCAAATTCTATTTTGCGTTGGCACCTGTCGCGACTATTAAGTATGCCAGCAGCCCAGCAACAAAACTCCTCTACCTTCCTGAAAAATTGCTCAGGGTATGTGATGTCTTGGTTTCAACTTTTTAACCATATACTTGTTTGTTCAGCTCTGAAAATGGATATACAAAAAGTATAGGGCTTTATGAAATCTACTCAGTTGCATCTGGGTAGGTTTACAGTATGACTGAAGCATTTGGAAGTTCAGACTGGACATTAAGAAAAACTCTTCATCTATCTAGGGAAATAGTGCACTGCTGGGATAGGTTATGCAGAGAGGTACGGAGATGCAGATCCTCAAAGGTTTCCAAAATTCCTCTAGTCAAAGCCACAACTGATGTGCAAGCTTAGAGCTAAAATACGAATTGGAGTTAAAACTTAACATATCTTTTCATGAGAAGTGAAGTAACACAAATTGAGTAATGCCTTAGCAGGCTGATGCAATGGAAAAACACCTAAGTTCATTCTTTCTGGTGGGAACACCATCTGGCAAATGGAGAAAAAGCAAGTGAGAACCACTGAAAGTGCTGGAAAAGAGGAACAGGACACAAACACCTTTTAAAAACACCACCGCAAAGTGGAAGTGTACATTCTTAAATTAATGTTGCCTTTGTATTTCACAGGGTTTGCTTGGCAAAAGAGAATTCCTTCCCCAGACTGAGTGTCTGAGAAGGCTAATAGTCCCTGTCTGCAGCAACCGAGTTTTTGCCAGGCTTTGTAGAAATGTCTTCTTCAGCCTGGGTGGCTGTAACATGAAGAACATTGACATGGTATTTATAACTCTTACCAACTCTACCAAGAGTTTAAGATTATTCTTCCCAAACTTACCTTTATCCTATGGTGGGAATCCTGAATTTCTGTTAGTGTCACATTGCAGGGAACATTCCCCGCTACCGGACAGCAATATCTGCTGGTTGCCCCATCACTGGTAGGGGACCACTGCCTCACGCCTCAGAAGAGCACTTGGCATCGTCCCTACAATCACCAGCTGCAGCCCCCACCCCCCCAAAAAAACCAAACAACTCTGCAGTCTTCCCTCTGCCAGCCCTCACCTAGGGCACAGTCTCCTGGTTCATACTGTCACTGCTGGTCTTATTGGAGATCTGCAGTATGCTGGCGCACCCGGGAAGAAGAAATAACACCCGTGCCTGCTTCACGTTTCAGGAGCCCTTTGTGACAGAGAAACACACATATTCCCCTTTGTCCTCCTCCTCCAAGACTTGGACCATCAGGGATGTGCTCAGAGGCACAGGATACCTAGAGAGTGCTTGAGAGAGGGTTGGCAGACACTGGGGGTTAAGACATACTTGGACAGTTCATTCCATGTCCAGTTGTAGGCCAGACCACTTGGGCATCAAAGTTTTGCTCCAGCTTTCTGGCCTCAGAGCGTGCTCTCTGAGGAAGGATCACACAGCAACTTAAGAAACCCTTGCAGGACTAGGGTGTGTTTTATTTCAAATAGTTGTGCATTCCTCAGGCAGTTGCTGTTCCTTTTGCTGTTCTGTCTGACAGCAATCCTTTCTCACACAGGATCTGTTACAGACTCCTGAAAAAAACATCTAGTTTGGGATCTAAATTGCTGACTTTCTTTTCTATCCTTTCCATCTGTTAGATTCTTTTAGATTCTCAACCATCCTGGTTGAGGTTCTGGTTAGGGGTTGTTCTTTCGGTGCTACTCCAAACCTGACACGTAACCACACCTGGAGTAACTCTGAGGGAGTCTCCAATCATGCCACTCCAGTTTCTGTTGGGTTTATTGATACATGATGCTGCTGTGGCAGATATTTTGATGTACATCTAAATAGAAGGGAGGAAGAGAATATTCACTGAATATTGTCTTTCAGAACCGAATCGATGTGTATATCGCGCAAACTCCCGCTGGAACTTCTGTGCAGAACATAGTCCACTGGAGTCAGGTACTAGCAAACTCCTGGAAGACAAGAGGTACTCACCTCTGGCTGAATGGTGTAGAGTGGGTATAGCTGATATCCTGGTGTGAAGCCATTGCTAGCTTTTTGAAAACACATGCAACCTGTGGTTTATAATTTAAATCTCAATTCAAAACACTATTTTTCATTTATATTTCTTTTGCCAGCAGGATAGAGATAACCTATATGATACAAATGCATCTGAAGACAGCAATAAGACACTGTATTCGTGTAAAAACGTGTATGCTGGAAGCTGTGTCTGCAGCTGTATATATCATTATTTTTATTGTGTATCCAGTACCTTTTATAAATGATGTCTACAATTCTGTGCAGAGCTTACCTTAAGAAATTAGTTGTTTCAAATGAAGAGTCAAGAAACGAGCAAGCCATAAGCTGCTCTGTAAAATATCAAATTTTAGTAGTAAAAGCCCTTGTATTTTCATCTCTTGCTTTCAAAGCTCTCAGTGTCTGGACGGCAATAGAACTATAAATAAAACCCCATTTATTTAGTAGACTCACTACTTACAATGTACTGTGCTCTGTCACGGTACATCCTCAGCAGTAGTTCTGATAGAAGCTGCCTTTCTGTATTTGCGCTCACACTTCCAGGATTCATAAATTCTGAGCTCAGTCACAGAGGCTGCTGTAGACAAGACAGGTTTCCTTGCAGCACTGCGGGCTCTGGAGCAGAGCAGGAAGCAGTTGTGAGCACAGTGAGCTTGCAAGTGTATTAATGTACTTTTCAACACAGCAAACACACGGATATGTTTGAGTGACGTCTGCACAGCTATTTACTCAAAATCAAACAATATTTTGGCTGTGAACTTACATAAAATATTAGATTTGATTAAGCTGGTTTTGTAATGATGTCCTAGACCTGTAAAGAAAATGGGTTACAAAGGTACAGTGTGGGAAGCTCTGCAAATTGACTCAGGTTTGATTCAGCATCTAGCCACAGACTGGCAAGTACAATCATGTAGGAGTAATACTCTTAAGCCTTCATTGTCATTGCTTTTATTACTATTAAAGGAGTTAACAGACACCTTACCTTCAATATTAAGATCACGTTGATGGTGTCTCTCACAGTAGTAACAACCCACGTTGTAGGCAAAACCAAGAGAAGAATTAGAAATAGTGAATTCTGTATTCAAACCAGAGAGGGAAGAGAAAACATAGGAAGGAGCCATTCACAGAGCTCAGTGATAGCAATATGACTGTCAGAAGAGGACATGGCAGCAGCAGTGAGGGGAAATTGCCAGAGACAGTTGTTAGTAATTTTACAGAGTAGAATAAATTGCTTGCAAAAGCACCCCTGGGTCTTTCTGTGGGAGCAGGGTTTTTTTTTTTGTTCTGACAAAAACATTTGACTGCTTTTCACTGATTGAGACTTTGAACTAATTTACTGTTGGCTCTTTCATAGCTCTTAGAAGAACTTCAGCTGAGGCTTTAGATTGGAGTCAAAGGCTGAACAGGGAAAAAAACCCATAAACTTCCTGAATGATGGCTTTATAACTACCCTTCTCTTGTTCATCCTCTTAGGAGGCCCATTCAGGGAAGTTCCAAGCTTATGACTGGGGCAGTTCAAAGAAGAACATGGAAAAATACCAGCAGGTATATTTTGGTGAAACAATATTATCACCCTTGGACAACCAGAAACACAGAGCAAGAGAGCAAGGCTGTAGCAGGAGGCACATTTTCAGAATACAAGTAGATGGATTTAGCCACCACCATCTCTAGTACTACTTCCCGGTTTGGAAGTCAACAGAGAAAACAAGCAAGCACTAAGGGCAATGAGAGAGAGAGAGAGAGAAAACACACAAACCTTGTCAATTAAATGACCAGTACTAACAAGAGGAATTAAGGGCAGGAAAGATAGAAAATTAATCTTGAAAAAGAAGAGTACATCTAGTGGATCAGACCAAAGAGGTGTCTTGTCTACTAGCATGATTGACACAGTTGCCAATGCATGAGACATCAGGGAAATAATATTAGGAAGAGGGCAACTGGAGAGCACTAATAGCTACCCATAGATTCTGTGAGGGAGAGACAAAAGGACTTTCTCCTCAAGCAGTCCCTGAGGAACCTCTCCCCCATCCAAGACTCTAATCCCATCCTTGACCCTCCTACCCTTTAGGTCTCTTCAACAGCCTATCATTAAGAGTTACATGTTTTAATGATGGCTTGCATGGAACACAACTTCCTTCCTTCCTTTAGTTTGTCTTGAATTTGCTTGCCCCTGGAAAGTCACTGGATGCCTTCTAGGTTTTGTGTTATGAGCAGTAATGTGATAATTACTTCCTGTGCTCTTTCTTCATACCATTTGTGACTGTATAAGCCTGTTTGCTGTCCCTGCTCTGGCCCCCATTTTCCAAACTCAGAAGTCTTAAGCTTCTCCTTCTCTCCTCCTACAGAAGTCACTTCATGCTCCTTTTCACTCTTGTCACACATTGTGTTTTCTAACTAGACCACATATGTCTTCTGGGGCTGACTAGTACTCCAAAAGGACCAAGACGGGGGTTCATCCAGAGGCATCCTGACATATTCTGTCTTGTTCCTGGCTCCTGTCCTATGAATTCCTAGCTGAGAGGGCAAAGACCCAACAGCAACTCTTTGTCAACTCAGGAGGCATTTTTCCTTTGGCTGTGCTATCTATCAGTTGGATCATCCCTGCAAGCACAGACAGAAAAGGCAAGCAAGGGCACTGCCTTCCTGTTTGGTTTAGGCACCTCTACTTTGAACAGTGACAGAAGAAAGCCCCAAATGCATGTTTACAGTTTGCTGTGCTTTCCTGGTCATTCATTCCTGTACTGCTTCATATTTTCCAGTCTACTCCTCCTCTCTACAATGTAGAAGAGATGACTGTACCAACTGCTGTATGGACTGGGGGACAAGACTTGCTTGCAGATCCCAAGGATGCAGCCATTTTACTCTCTCAAATTAAGAGGCTTATCTATCACAAGAGGATTCCTGAATGGGCACACCTGGATTTCATCTGGGGATTGGATGCACCTTTGCACATGTACAATGAAATTATTGAACTGATGCAGAAGTATCCCTAACCCACAACTAATAGCCATACCTGACTTATTCAATGACACTTGCTTTCACTGGGTATGAACAAAACCTTCTTTTGCATCAGGTGGTTTCTGCTGGAATCAGAGAAAAGGTTCCTCCTGATGCTATTTTCACACCATGTGTCACTGCAGTGCCTTTTGCATCCTAGTGCACTGATGGTACACTTCATATTTTCTGGCAAGTTTGTGGGTCAGTAATAACTTTTCAATTGATACAGCCTAAATTATGTAATAACTGTACTTTGCTAACAGAAGACAGGATTTTCTTGCAGCCTTCTCTGTGTTTTAGACCCTAACAGTAATGAAAGCACTGACCTTCTGTGGATATGGTCAGTGATCTCAAGAAGTTTTCCATTCTTCACATTCTTTCTCAGTTTATTGGGCTGGCAGTTCTTTAAAGGTGTAATGTAAGCCAAGACTAATTCTAGCAGTTATGATATTGATTAATTTTATTATTAGATGCGACCATGACCAGAAAGTAAAAACTGAGTTCACACGAAGAACTCACTACTGAAAAAAAGATGGTTCATTTTCATTTAAAACCAGGCTGCTCACTTTTTTCATGAGGAAGAGCAAGGGGTACAGGGAGGATAAACCCAGCAGAAAACATTAGCCAGTCTCATGGTTCAAGCACACACCTGGAAGATGGGAAACTTATGTTCAAGGGCCCCCCCGAAGATAGTGAAATCTTGTCAGACTCAATCTCTGCTGACAGCACTTCCAGGGTCTGTGTACATGAACTTTCCAGGGTGGGACAAAGGACCTGATTTCATCTTGACAATGACAGCACTTCAGTGGAACACTTAGGTTCAAAGTTACACTCTGAACCCAGCAGGAACCTCACATCTCCTGCTATTTCACATAGAAGCTACTGGCTACCACAGATCGGAGCTGTTCTCACCTTTATCATGGCTCTGAGAAGCTCCTTTTGGGTTTAAACACTAAAATGAAAAGTACTCAAACATTGCTAGAAAGAATCCATTCTCTCCATCCCATGGGTATTTAGAGCACTTTGCCCATTAATGACAAGGATTGCTTTGAAAACTGTGCTGAAGAAACTGTCATCCTGTTTAATTTCCTGGGGGAACTCTGGCTCTACCAATCTTGTTTCAAATAGATAGTTATTGCACAAAGACACTCGCTTGAAGGGTAGCCTCCATGGTTGTTATGTTGTTAGGTTAGAGCATTATGGGTCACTGTGCCTTCACAATGATATGCCATTAGCTTCACTGTGGAAAGAAACACAGTGCCTTTAGGGGTTTCCTTTCAGTGTGACACCCTCATTCTCCATTTGAATCAAATGTTAACGTGGGCCAAGTCTGGGATGCTAATCAAGGCAGGTACTTCTGTTACACTAAGACAGTTCACTGGTAACACTATATGACCAAAGGGTCAGCGCCTCACTTTGCGAAAGAGTTCATTAGCCAAAAAAATTTAACCATGGCTGGTGCCACTTCTGTCCCTTTGCCATCCAAGACAACAGGCCTGTATCATCTCCTGAGCCCACTGCTGAGACTATCCTGTTTCCTTGTGCTCCATGAATGATCCAAACAAAACAGATCCCCTCCAGACGAGGACATTCCTTACACCAAATAGAAATTCCTGGGGACAAATACTCTCCAGAGAGTCAACCCTTCAACTAGCTCACTGCTTGTAAGATAAATGTATGAGGACTTGAGACCTACTTTATGAGTTTTCAATACTTACGATGGGAAATGTAATAGCAATACACCTGAAAGAAAACAGAGCATCCCCTATATTCACTCAGGAAAGAGATTGCAGCTGTGCAGCTATCTTGCAACCTGGGAGACCACAGAGGGGGGAGGGTGTTGAATTTTCTGGAAAATCAGTAAAAACAGGTTGGGCAAACAGCATTGGAAATATCATGGGGACTGTTTATCCCACCTTTGGACATGAGGAGGGACTAGGCATTATGTTGCAGAAGGCCTCCTGAGTGATTAATTTATGGTTTGATGAAAGTTATTGTCATTTAGAGACATCAGAACAGCCAAGTTATAACGCTTTTCACTGAGAAATTACCAAATTACCTTTTTCACCATCCCAAACAATGTTCTCTACATTGTATGTAAAGCAGAACTGTTACTGTGGCTTCACTGTCATCCTGTTCTTATTTCATTCCTTTCCTTACCCCACCACCCAAAGGCATCATATTATTTGCAATGGTATTTCCAAGAACACATACTTTTCTTCTGGTGTTCTAAATGTTCATCAGTCCATGATGAAACACAAGTTCTTCTGAAGACACTTATTAGTTAATTGGCTGAAAGGGCTGGTCCTCACGTAGGAGGATTCTACTCTGTTTGTATCCCAGTTGCCTAAGGATGCAGAATGTGTCCTTCTGCCCGTGGTCATTGAGCCAATTTCATTGAGGATTGTAGTCAGCCCCTAGGCTGACTACAACTCATTCAGGAGTTAGGCAAAGATCTTCAAAGATACTACATTTTCAGAGTTGATGAAAATGGCTTGGGAGAAACAAGAACCCTTGTTTGTTCTCTCACTGGGAGAAAAGTTATATGATGTGTTCAAGCCTTCTTTGGCACCAGAATGTCCCTACAAGAGCCATGTCAACTCTGAGAGACTAATGTAGAATAAGATGGATTTCATGAGTTGTGCTGCTCACTGAAAAACAGACTTAGGAGTCTGTGTGTAATGTTAAACTTAACGTGAACCAAATGAAAAGCAATAGCAGAGACAATGTTCTTGAGAAAGTATGCTGAGAGAAGCTGGACACTTCCTCCTCTTCATCCTAAAAGATTACATTCGGAGCAGTCCCTCAGTTGGGCAACAGTACAGGTCAAGGTCTGCCACAGCCTCAGGGAACTGGAACACCCAGGTCCCAGCTAAACATCTTAACCACTGATTTGTAGGTACTCCTTAAACTCTCCTGCTCCATGGTGCATTTTGGGTTTCTGAATTTAACCAGAAGATCTTTTTCATCACAAAGATTTCCCCACTTCTGAAGCACTGCCAAATCAACACTTAAACACGCTCTACAATACATGCTGCCAACTCATGACACTCACGGCTGCTACCCTGAAGTGCTCATTGTGTTTTGACTTCCTTTTATCGGCACACATTTCTGCCAGTGAATCAGTCTGCTAGTGGAGACAGACCAGGAACTGCGGCAGAAGGCACAAGCAAGGCAGTCAAAGGAGAGGTAAGTTGCTTGTACGTATGTGTTCATGGTCTCTTTCTCTGTTGTCTATCTCCATGAAGATGTGCAGTCTTGCTTTTGTGCAGTCGCTTGTAATAATAGACAGCTTTTTGCCTCTGATCTGTAAGCCTGTTGCTACGCACAGAAGTGCACGTTTGCTCAAGTTAGAAGATGAAGTTTGACCTGCACAAAAGGAAGAAAAAGAACAACTATTTCATTTTCCTCTACTTGTTTTTATTAATCTGTGAAGAGGGGAATGAAAGTCCCAGTATTGCAACAGTGTGTGTAAACTGGACCACCTGCTCTTGCAGTTTCATGCACACGTATGTTTTGTTAGTGAGTAAGGCAGAAGATTCTCACATGCATTGAGTCACAGTTGCTTCTCTGGTTGGTGTGTGTATGCCTTACAGCTTATATGAAATAAATTTTAGACTGCTTAAAGCAGAAGGATAAATGGATGAATTTCTGAAGAGCTTATATCTTAGCTTCACTAAATCTTAAATGTGCCTAAAAAACTTTCAAGGGCATTTCTCTTTATGGCCTTTTTTCCTTCTTAGTATGTTATTTTATGACAATTTACCATGCCCAATATTTCCTTATGAATTTATCTCACTAGATAAAAACAGCTGTTCACGGCTCCTAACTGTCAAGTGTTTATTCCTGAAGCTTAAGGGAGCAGTGGCCTGCCAAGATTGATATTAGTTAGCCCGCTGTATCTGATTTAAAAGGCAAATACCTGGAAGTCCGTGAGCCATGCCAGCTAAGCCAGGTGATCATAGAATGCATTGAGAAAAGTTTGCCCTAACAAGATAAATAATTTATCCTCTGCATTGCCTCAACTAGTCTTGGTAGTGATTTGAAAACAAGCTGAGACATCAGCAGAACTTTTTCTTCACAAATGAGATTCTCCATGCAGGGAGAAGGAGGCATATTTTACTCCTATTAGAACAGAGTAAAACAGCAGAAAGCAAAAAAGAGTCTTGTGCTGACTGAGTATGTAGCTGTGAGGCTTCCTGTTTCGACAACAAAAATTAAGACGTATTTGATATACAAAGGGAATCAAACAGAGTGTGTTTTGATGCTAAGTTTAAAGTTTTGGGTGTTTCCAAACTCTGCTTCATTCCAACTGTCTGATGACTCAGGAGGTTTGACTTCTTTGAATTTGTTTAGTCAAATTTAAAGGTAAAATTGAAGATTAGAAAAAGCCAAAACTCCTTCTCCTATAAGGAGATTTAGAGAGTGCAAAAATCTCTTGGTTACCCCTCCCTAACTCCCACAAATCCTGCTCATCTTCCCCACTACTTGCCAGGGAATACTTTCTTATTTTCTCTTGATCTGTGGCTCCATCTCCAAGTCCAAATAATCTTCACAGAGCAGCATGTCTTGTCATAGCAGATGTCTTATGCTAGAAGCAGACTCCAGAAACAAGCGGCTGCATGAGAACCTCCATTCTTCATTAAAAATTGGATTCTCCATGTGTAGTGGATCTAGCAATGCTTCGTTTCAGAAAGTCTTGTTTCCTGAGACTGCTTAACTTCCTAATGCAAGCTATAACACAGGCAGGTCTCCTACAGAATTCTCTCACCACGTAGACATGCATGCTGTGGCTACTTTGAAGCTACATGGACACTGACTAGTTGTCTAGTCGCCTCTTGCTGACCATCTAGCTGGTTGCAGAACATACGACAGCTGCCGTTGGCCTGCCTTCCCCCCAGCAAGGCACTAACCCTGCTGAATAGTCCTCCCCCAGCAAACAGTCCTCAGGAGCTCCTGTGAACCCCATTACCTTAGAGGCTAGTATCTCAGTGCTCAACTTGGCAGATACTTGCCAATGACATCACAAGTTAATTACAGGATGGAGAGAAAGGTGAACTAACATAAACACACTGCGGTCATAGAAGCATGCCCTCTTCTTCTGAGGAAACCAAGCCTACAAGAGCAGTAATGTCCCCAGTCATTACTGGTGAGGCAGTCTTGCAAGAAACTGTGATGAGCTGAAGCCTTTCATTGCCTTATGTGTCCCTTTTGTCCCATGGATCTTATTGTTGAACATTTAGGTAGCCCATCTGATCTCTAAGGTCTTTATCCAAATGGGGAATGGCTGCTACTTTTCTCTTCACAGACCTCATTCTCTCATCACACATGCAGGCACAGCATAAAACAATTAGATGTATAAGGGCTTTTCCAGAATGTGTAAGCAGAGTCCTGAGCTTCATGGATGAATCCTTTTTGAACAGTGCTTCACACTGGAAAGGAAAATCCTATCCTACCTACTTGCAGCTCTCTTGTAGGCAAGGAGCACTAAATGTATCAGCACTGCTCTTGCTCTCCGAACCGTTTTAACTCATAGTCCCACACTCAGTAACTTTCTGGGACACAGAACCTGCTCTTCCCTTTTCTAGGGAACCTTTGAGTCAAAATTTGGATCTTGAAAAAAGGTCAGGGAAACTCACAGAGAGCGGTGTTCCTGCACTCATTAACTCAGTTCTGGAAAATAAAGACTAAAACCTGGAAGCATACCTACTGTAAGTGGAGTCAGCATAAACTGGTGCTGGATAGGCTGCACTCTGCAATTTCCATTCAGAAAAGCTAATCAGGTACCATCAGGCAACCCAGGAAAGGGCAAGATCTCAGCTCCCCATGAGCAAGACAAGATTTGTAAAATGGACAGCTATTTCTAAGAGTTAAAGGAGACAGGCCTTTGGCAACATGAAGGTAGTCTCAGGATCCATTGTTCACTGCTCTAAAAACAAGTAATTCCATGGTTTCTCAGCTGGTGGTAGCTATAGATTTTGAGAGACAGAAACTTTAGGCTCAGAAGTAGTAGTAGGAAAAAAATGCAATTATCTGGAGATAGCAGAGCAGGTTCTTGGAAGAAGTGGGCAGCAAGGAGCTGGTGAAGAAGGCTGAGGGGATGGAAAATGGAGACCCAAATGACTCAGTTTCAGTGTGAAAGGCAAGGTTGACTGGGAACCAATTCATGGGGCTTCTGGGGAGCCACACATGGTCACCTTGTTTGCTTCATATTCTCAGAGCAACTAATTTCAAACAGAACTTGAACCTGGTCTGAGGCACATCACCCCATGGTGAAAGCACAAGCTGGCACTGATCTAGTGCAAGCATGTTCCCCTAAGCGTGTTACATCTCCTCCCAGAGTGCCTGAATGACTCCTGGCCCCTTCACGAGCCTCACCAACTGATCCTTCACCCCAGCATACCACTCACCAGCAGCAAGAATGTCAGTTGATCCCAAAGGAGGAGAGGGCAGGTGGAAAGAGAGCCCGTCCCAAACTTCTCCCATCCCGTTCCTGAGGAGACAGGAAGCAAACAGTGCTTTCTTCTCCTTTCACCTCTCCTGAGAGAAGACAAGTGGAGGCAGATAAAGGCAGACAGTCTGGGTGATTGTCATCTCAGGTACTCATGCTTCTTTGTCAAGCTTCTGCTAGATTCATGCTAGGAGCTGTCCATGTCTACCAACCACAGCTCCCTTGTCATCTGCAGAGTGCTCAGGCATATTCTTGCATGGTATCACCAAGTGTTTTCCTCACCTGCTCTGCAACCCTCCCTGTTACACTGTGAGCTGTGGACAGTCGCTCCTCACACAGGTACTTATTTCTGGCAGCTCCATGGGTAACAGACCTTGGGCAACCTTCAGGAGACTCCCCTTGGGTCTTCCTGTGGAATTCCACAGCACTCTCTTCCTAATGCAAACACCGCTGCATGTGCTCTTTCACACAGTCCCAAAGATGTGGTGCCTCCTCGTGCTGCTCTGCTCCCAAGGAATTGCCTTTTCAGCAGGATTCACGGCACCCTCCGCCCTGAATTCAGACAAAAGCCAGTACACGAAGACTCGCAACCCTGAATGCTTTATGAACGTTGTAAGTTGGGTCACTTTCTCCCCCTTTCTTTCTAAAGCGTCTCTCCAAGTAGCACTACTAGCAGTGCCCCATCACTAACAGTCCCTGTTAGGAGGCTAAGAGGGCGTCTTCCACATTTCCCATTTTCCTAACCCGCCTTTTCCAAAACCACCGCATTAGAGTCACCACTGCAACAAGGGCCAGCTCTGAATGTGCCAGGGACAGATGTGACTCTTGGATGTTGCATTAGGACAGACATGTACCTGTACAATGGAGACTGCGAGCTGCTACTTTTGGCTCCAAGGCCAGGCAACTGGCCTTCCCCAGAACCTCCTGAGGAGCACTGGAGGTCCAGGCTGTTGAATTTTGACCCCAGCAACAGCACTCAGCCCTGGACTGTGGCCAGAGCACAGACTACACACTCCAGCCCATACCAAACTGAACAACAGACTTTCGCTGCCTGCATTTAGGGTGAACCCTAACAGATATATGATGAACATGAGGCTGGGTCGTGCCTCATAATGTTGTTTGCAGTCATCTTTCTCAAGTCATGTTGGTATTCCGGGCTACTGCACGAAGGGAAGAGTGCGATCCTGGCAAGAGAAGAAAGGTACTCCCAGCACTATGATAGGGAACACTGACCTAGAAGAAACCTTGATGCTCCTATCCAAACAGTCTGAGCTGCCAGAGAGACTGGCCATTCCTTTGCAGTGGAGGCAAAGTCTATTTTCTAGTCTCAAGGGAAGCAAAGCCCTCCCCTTCTGTAACAACCTGTTTGCTCAGTACAGTGGCAAGGGAGGTTGAATCCCTTCTTCAAACAGCAGATTCTCACAACACAAGGTAATGCAAGACCCCTTGCTCTGAATCACCAAAGATTTCCTCACAATACATGCAAAATTAGGTGTAGGTCTCGTGAGTTCCGTACTAAGAAGAGCTCCACCCATGTTTGCCTTGCCTGCATGGCTTGCCTAATCACAGTTTGGCAAGAAAGGATTCATTCTGGACCAAATACCACAGCTTTTGGCACTGTCTTACACAGACACTGCTACGTATTTAATCTGTACAAAGGTATGATCTATATAAGCTTTGCAAAACATGACAAACCATCTCCCAAAAGGTTAGTCACTCAGTATAGTTCTGCATTGTTCCATAATATGGGGTCAAATACCAGACAACTACCATTTAAGCAGGTCTGAAGAAGACTTTGATGCATTTACAAGACCTGTAATATTTATTCTCAGCCATGGTCCCTGTGGCCAGGGGTCTTGCACAACAGCCTACACCCACACTCTCAGCTTGATTACCCTCCAAAACAAGACAACTTTCACGTTAACAAAATTTCCTTTGGCTTCCCACAGAGTGAAATTATCAGATATCATGGATACCCCAGTGAGGAATACCAAGTTACCACAGAGGATGGATACATTCTTGGTGTTTTCAGAATTCCTGCTGGGAGGAACAGCCAAAATACAGGTGCAACACAGTTATACGACGTAAGGAAGGTCTGAGAGCCAACCCTTACGTGGATCTCCCATCTTTCCCCTTTGCACATGAAGTGACATGTTCCATCCATTTCCATCTCAACAAGAGCACCTAGTCAGGAATGTGGCCTGAATTCTGAATCCATCTGAAGTCCACATATTCAGTGTCTCTGTCCTTATTTCAGACTTTTCTAATAATTTTGTCATATCCCAGTTTTTTTTTCCTCATGTGGGAGGGTTTGGTAGACTGGATTTGGGGAGGTTTTACATTAACACCCTAAGCAATATACATTTAAAATAGAAGCCTGAAAGCAAAGCCATTCAGGTTAGGCATATGAATACTAATTCCCAGCCTTCTGAAGGACAGATATTCTTAAAAAAGGTGATAGAAATCAGGTCATCAATGAAAAGGAAATGCATTTCATCTGTTTCATCACATTTACTGAATGGAAAAAAAAAAATTCTACCCGGAATTTGAGGTACCCTGGAAACTGCTACTTTGTTTATTACTCCTTGTTAGAATTATAGAATAATTTATTTTGGATGCCTCCTCCTATTTGGATCTTCTCCGTTGGAGATCATCTGGACACTCTCAAACTAAGGTTAACCAAAGTTAGATCAGGGGCCTCTTAGTCCTTCTCAGGTGGTCACTGAATGGGCCTAAGGGTAAATATGCTTCATTGCATGAATTATTCCCTGTCTTCCATGCACATTATTCTCCGTCTTCCATGCACTGTTGTGCCTTCAGCAGTTTTCAGCTGTGGGTAGATAGTTTCAATATAGGGCCCTGTAAGCTGGCTTTCCAGTGCAAGAGGAGGTGGGGACAGGCCTCCTCTTTAAATTCTTTATTTGCCAGTCCTGTCATGAAATGGTTGTGAAATGTAATGAAATGGTTCCTGCTTGCATGGAACAAATCCTTCAGGTTTCTCAGACCAATATTTATGCATAGTTCTGGGAGCTTCTTGGAGAAGGAAAGATTTAAAACCTCTCACAAACTAAACTCTGCACCCCAGCCTTAAATACACATTGACTGCTGCTCCAATATAAGAATACTTTCATCTTTTCCAGGGCAAAAGCCTGTAGTCTTCCTACAGCATGCTTTTCTAGGAGATGCTACCCACTGGATTTCTAACCTGCCCAACAACAGCCTGGGCTTCCTCCTCGCAGACGCTGGCTTTGATGTTTGGATGGGAAACAGCCGAGGGAACACTTGGTCTTTAAAACACAAGACCCTTAATCCCAGCCAGAAAGAGTTCTGGCAGTTCAGGTACTCTGTAGAGGGAGAATTACTCAAGACAGAAACTCCAAGGGGACTAGATAGCTTCAGCCTGATGGTTTTTACTTAAACCAGCATTGGAGCAGGGTCTACACCAACCAAGGAGAGAAAAGAACCAGACGAAGAACAATGCTCACTACTACTCAGAGTTAGGAGCATTGGCTGGGGAAGAGATTTCAGGCACTGGGAAATTAAATGAGATGCTGAGGAAAAGGGAGACAGTCCTGTGAGAGGGAGAGCAAGAGCCTCAGCTGGAACAGGCTAAGCAGCCTTGTCTAGAAATCTCTGATCTCTCACAGCTGAATTTAACCAAGGAAGAAATGTTTTTGTAACCCATGCTAGTGAAAGCACTGATTAAATAACTGAGTTCCCCAAGGGCTGCAGGTGACAGGAGAAACTGGCACCTCCTCTGCAGAGAGCCCAAGGCATCCGGCAGCCTGGCAGTACAGCTGTGTCCCTCTACCCCCTGCCCCAACTCAAGCAAGAAGGCAGACAAAGCATGCAACCTCATGGGTTCTGCCTGGTGCAATGAACAAAACTGACATCCAGTAACTCTCACTGCGACAGCTGAATTGTCTGCTAGCTTTTTGTGTTTCTCCCCTTTAGCTTTGATGAAATGGGTAAATACGATATTCCAGCAGAGCTGTACTTCATCATGAATAAAACTGGACAGAAAGATGTATATTATATCGGTCACTCTGAAGGCACAACAACAGGTAATGTCAGGACAACACTCACGGTTCACAACCATTCGTGTTCCTCTCTGATCAGCAAGTGGGTCTCCGCATTGATTCAGTAGTTTTTCTTGTTTGTGGAGAGCTAACAAATGTAGAAGCACCTTCTGAGTCGAGACTTGGAAAATATTTAAAACTTTTCTAAAACAAGCTTTGGTTACCCTTAATAAGCAAAGAAACCTAATAGCAGATCCAAATATAGTTCAACTTTTTAAATAATTAGAGACATAAAAGTCATTATTTACTGGGTACTTTGGGTACTGGCACTGGATACTTTTCTTAAATTCTCAGCAACTGGAATTTTCATTAAGTTCATCTTTTGTATTAAGACATACAATTATTTTCCTTGTGAACAGGAAGGAAAAACTAAAAAGATAAAAAACCAAAAACAATGCATTATTTCAAATAACAGAAGACAAGGAAAAAGAACCTCAGCATTACTAAGTCATGTGACTTAATGGCAATCTTACAATTTAAAGCACAGTTCATGACTGGCTATAACTGGCCACATTACTGTTTAAAAACATATTGCCAGAGGCTGAAAATCAGGGAAAAAAAAAACATTAACAACTTATTTTCTCTTAGAGCCAGCCTTTAACATTAACTCAGTTCATGGCCTCTGAATGCAACTAACTTTCTTTTAGTATCAGCTGAAACTTCCTGACATTTATGGTTTACGTGTAAGATCCCCGAATGGACATTGATTAGAAATCAGCAACTGCCAGTTCATTAGTGTAAATGACCCAGAAAAAAGAGAAGGAAGTGTGGGAAAATCATATATTGCCACAACTCCAAATGTTTTCTTTCTTTTCCTCTCATAAGAGTCTTTAAAGACCCTCATGGCAAAACAAACTAATCATCTAGGCTTCCTTCAGCTGCCTTTGATGCAATCAGTTGAAAACACTCAAAGCTCCCAGTATTCAGCTAATTATTCTACAGTTTCATGGAAGCATAAACATACATAGACCTTTAGAGACTATAATCTGAAAACCTCATTTTTTATGAGAGCTTTTTGAACTTTAGAGGGAATTGATTTTATCATGAAAACCTCATTGACTTGTTGCCTACAAAAACTGTTCTGATAAAGGCAATGTTCAGACATGCTCTAAACCTCAGAATGAACTTTGCCTCCCATATAAAATTAATTTCAGGACTTAGCTTCAACACTTGCCGTAGGTAAAACATGCAGCACAGGCAAACATGGACAGCAGGAAATGGGCTGCAACTCTAGTCTCACTTCTTGTTTGCTACCTACAGTTTGTTTATTTATTTTGGCTGTGGAAGATGTCTTCACTAACTCGGGCTGTCTATTCTGTGCTTGCAGGCTTCATAGCATTTTCTACATACCCTGAGCTGGCTAAACGGGTAAAAATGTTCTGTGCTCTGGGCCCAGTAACCACATGCTCACAGGCTACAAGCCCTCTGATTAAGGTGACAAATGTTCCAGAATCACTGCTCAGGGTATGTAATTTTTCGTTCTAAGAGGCACAATGCCTGACTGACTTACCTTCACAGGGTTCACTCAACCTGCGACGAAGTGTTCCCAAACAGGTGACATGCTGATACTGAGCTTGGGATGAATCGAGTGTTCTTGAAATATCTGTTTCCAAACTCTGTGGGGGAAATACTGGAGGTACAGGGCTTGTAGCAGTAGGTCCCAGTGAAGTCAGAGACTTGTGAAGCTCTGTCTCATCATAGGACTCTTGCTGTTAACTAATATTTTGCTGGCCTCATGCAGGAGGAACTAAACCAGAGCTGCAAGAACAGCCACGACAACCTCTGGGACTTCAGAAATGAGTGAGCATTGAGGTCACTACACTAGAAATGGAAGGATGGCTTCATCCAGGATTGATGCCAGTAATATGAAGAAGGAAGGACATGTGATGCACTATGGGGAAGAAGGTGTTTTAAGGTGTACTGGGAGGGCAAGCTGTTTCAGCAATCTCTGAATACTGAGTTAGGAGGCTAGGCTATCAGCAACAGTTTCCTGCATAGAATGCTCCTGTAACAAGAAAATAAAGTGTTACGCTTTTCCCTTCCCTCAGTTAGTATTTGGCAGCAAAGGAGCCGGGCACCAAATCGGATTTCTGAAAGGACCTGTGACACAGTTGTGTACAAGCCTGGATAAGTTTTGTGGCCACATTCTCTGTTACATAGCTGGAGGCAACATAAAAAATCTGAACACAGTGAGTACATGCAAGAAGACCTACTCAAAATAAAACTAAGGTGACTTTGGAAGTTACATTTGTGCACTCTACGCTTACCTAGTAACTGTCACATATGTAAACGTACATAAACCACAATGTAGTTCTCAGCAGACTGAGGGAATGCCAGGACCTTCTGTGGTGCAAATATTGCCAAACAGGACTAGAGCTAATGATGGATGGGACCAACAACTAGACGCATTCCAATCCCAGAAAGAAAGACTGAATTCAGTCTGAAGCTATATTGCACATGTCAATAGATGTGCCCTCTTTTGCGGCTAAGCCAACCAGATTTTGGTCACACACAGATGCTCTTTAAAAAAGCCAATGGACAATGGAATCAGACATATTGGTAATACAGTTCCCAGTTTCCTTCCTTAGCATGCGGACACCAGGGTCCTCTGAACATTAGAGTAATTAAAAGACAAGAAAAAAACTCCTTTTCTCTACCCACTTTTCAAACTAGAGAACTGTTGCACCAAAACTCGGTCCCAAAGAACTACTGTAAGGGGCATTTTGCCATTTTTTTATGCTTAGGATGGGGCCCAACAGGTCAATCCACAACATGTAGAGCTACAGAAACTCCTTGCACTGTGCCTGAGTGCATCAAAGTCCTAGTCAGTAGTGCATCAGTCAGAGAGGACAGGAGAGAGAGGAGACTTGTCCCTAAGCTTGCCAACATATGGACACTGTAGTGTGCCTTGAAACCCCTTTACAGTGGCCAAACTATGCGGAAGTTGGCTTGTGTAATGTTTATTACTGCAATATCTGTAAAGACTGGGGCCCATTTTTCTCCATCTATAACCACTTGTAAAAGCACATACGGGAAAGCAGTGAAAATCAAAGGTTCAATGCAAAAGCAATCAGTGGCATTGCAGCCCTTTCGAATTGCAGAACTAAACCATTAAGGATCCTTCTTGACTTGGGTGAAGTCACTAATGTGTTTCTCAGGGCAAGATAACAAGTCTGAGGAGGAATCCGGGGAGATGGAATTGGAACATCTCCTTAACAGAACTATAAAAATGCAAACAGAAGAAAAAGCAATCTGTTTTGTAAGCTGGTTTCTTTAGCACTAGGAGTAAAGTTAAGAGAAAAACAAACCTTCAAAAGATTTATACATGCATGGGGGCTTGGTGTGAGGTGAGGTATCTACTTTGAAAAGACTGGAAGGTTTTTCCCTACTGTTGCTGAACCACAGGATCCCACAGTAGCACTATCTTCATGGAACAGATTTATTTTCATGGAGAAAACATGCAGACCCATACTATTAACCAGCTATGCCTAAGTCTGCTTCTCAGTTTTCTGTCTGATATTTGAAGGATATACTATTAAAATGGGGTTTTAACACAGCAGCAGTATGTTGCTCAGGTCCTTCACAGCTTTATTCTGTCACAGCACTGGATCCTTGCCTTTAACGCTCTGCTTTCTCTCCAGAGTCGAATAGATGTATACGTAGGACATTCCCCTGCTGGGACATCAGTACAGAACATTATCCATTGGCATCAGGTACAACTGCGTACTGACGTATAAATAAACTCTTACTACAGCTTTTTATGCAACTGACAGTCTACAGGGAAGTCCAGAGGCGGTGGATCTGGGAAACTGCCCGTCACATCTGCTCACATGCTGCCATGAGCACCTGCCACACAGGGAGGACTGTTTCCCATGGCTCACCAGACCATTCCCTGAATTTCCCCTTTGGTATCAGGCACTGAGGTTTCCCCAGGGCACATCAGGCCTCTCTGCATGTTGGGCTCTAATGGCTTCCAGCCTGCATCTGTAGGTATGAAGACATTTGCCTTGAAAGCTGCAGAAGGGAACGGGAGCACAGCCTCGGCACTTGGCAGGCAGCAGGAGGATAGTGGCAACTTGAGCAGCCAGGGGATGAGCCAGACAAAGAAGTGACCCAGGCTAAAGCTTTTCTCCCAGAGGGTTAGTTGCAGCCTGGATCACCTCCCAAAGCCAGTCAAGCACACAAATGCTTCTGCTGGAACAATGGCAAAGTGGGGAACTGCCTCATACTACTACAGTACATGACAAACAACGTTGCTCTACAGGAATGTTCTCAACAGCCAGGTTTTTCCAAAATCCTTTTAGTCACTCTTGCCACTGTCCAGATCCTGGATTCCCGTTCTCTAAAGGTAGGTTTCTACTTATGCTCTGGCAGCTCTGAGCTTGTTCTGCTCATGGTCTGAATCAGACTAGGCCAAGACAGCTCCAGCCAAGAAATATCACTGCATATTTCCAGGTGCACCTGCTGAGCTGGGATATATCTGCACACATCCTATAGGCAGATACCCCATTTCTGCAAACACTTAATATTGTCTAGAATGTAAATGTGCTCCTGAGGACACCCCTGACAAAAATTCCCAGCAGTCAGTCCTGCAGGATACACCTACCTAGAGCCAGGAAATGAGGACAAACCATTGACAGACAGCTACAGCCAATTTTGCCAACCTCTGGCAAAGTCAACTGGCTACAAAGCAAACACAGATACAGCGGAATAGAAGAAAACAGCAAAAGCAACACAGCAAGCAGATTTCTAACACATCTCTAGTTACTTCAAGCCTTGAAGTCAAGGTTTTCTAAACTGACAATCTAAATCTAAACTTTCTAAATCACCCTGTATTATATACAACCACTCACAAATGATATTACTTGTCAGGTTTGTGCAAAAAATAAAATAAAAATAAAATTATTTTTTAAAAAAACAAACAAACAAAGAACCTCAAACAGTTGTGTACTTAACTCTTCACTCATCAGTCCTGCAGGGCATATATCATGTCTTCTAGACAACACAGACTCAAGAAGGCTAATGCCTTGTGTCTAATGTCCCACCTCAAAACTGCTGTTGAAGCACAACCCAGGTGTAGCCAAACTGTTGTAAGAAATACAGAGCCTCTGGAAATGTCAATTCTACTGTGAGCAGACCAAACAAAACTGACACACTAGGGGAAAGGCAATGAAGCCACTCTCCCTATGATCTATCCTTAATACCCCTGGAAGCCTGCAATCAGAGGAAGGGGTAGCAGTAACTCACAGTCCACTGCCTGAGCCTTGGCTTCAATCACAGGCAGGAAAACACCTCCTGCACCCTGCTTCTTGGTCTCTCAACACTTATATTTTATCTGTTCTTTTGACAGCTAACACATGCAGATGAATTTCAAGCTTATGACTATGGCTCTAAGGAAAACATGAAGAAATACAACCAGGTAAGGCAACATGCTTTTCCTGAAAACTCATCCTTGGGTCCTGGTAAAACCAAGAACAGAAAAATTCAGATTGTAGCACCCCGAGTGCTACCAAAAGAGCAAGAGAATGGTCAGAATGTATGTTTCAGCTCAACATAATACTCATAAGTGTAAAAGCCTATTCACAGACAAGGCAGAGATAGTTCTTTGCAGACAGCTAACAGAAGCTCGTTTTGCCTCCCCTACTGATGCAGGGATGAGTCCAATGACATGTCAATTTACCTGCCATTCCCAAAAGGCTAAGAGCTACACTCAGGCCCTAGGACTGGATGAGTATCGAGCTCTTCACTTCCCCAAAATTCCTCAAGGTTTGCCTTTCAGTTAAGGGAGGAAATGAATCTCACAGCTACAGTGAGCTCTCCAACTGGCTGACAATCATTTCCCTTATAACAAGCACATTTGATTTGCAGTGTCCTGTGCTGTACCAGGGTAGGCTGCTTTTCAGAGACAGAAAGGCTCCAGAGGTATAATCAATCACTTCTACACATAGACACTGTCTCTGAAATTTTTTAGGGTGAAATTGTAAATGGCCAAAATATTGCTTTGCTATTTAACACTGAAGCATAACAACTAAGATCAACAGATGCACTCCATGCCCCAAGAAAACGTAAAGACCTTCTCACCCTAATATACACATGAATAAACTCCAGAGTCCTTGCCTGATATACACAGACACTGTTCTTTTCGTATCCCCAGCTCTGAAGGGCACAAGCAGGTGTCAAACTGCAGGACAACTCATAGCTGTGCATTAAGGAAAGACACAGGAATAGGATGGATTGTGCCCTTTCACAGTAGGCAGGGAATGGGTTGGGGAAAGAGACACTAAGAGGGTGGCCTTCATGCTTGCTGTTTTGATGTAGGGAGTGCAGAAGGGAGAGGTGCTTGCACAGAATCCTTTTTCTAAACACAACTTCTGATATAACAGCATTGACTCAGGTCTCCTCCCTTTCTTACAGTCTACTCCTCCTGCATACAAGATAGAGGAGATAAGCACACCAATTGCTGTTTGGACTGGTGGACGTGACAAATTTGCAGATCCAAAAGACATTGCAAAGCTACTTCCTCGGATTACCAATCTCATTTACCATGAGCATTTTCCTGCTTGGGGACATCTCGATTTCATCTGGGCCCTTGATGCAACTGAGAAAATTTATTGGAAAATCATTGAACTCATAACAAAATACCTTTGAAACCATATGTAGAGTGTGATTCACTCAGTAAAAACCTCCAAAATTTCTATTTGGTGATAAGGCTGATACCTGGGGAAGAGGTAAACACACAGACACACACAATGGATACCAGTGTAGGTATTTATCTGCATTTGTTTGTTTCTTGCTTTCCTCATAGTTTGAGGTTTTCCATGCTGTTACTGTGACTGCTGTCTTCCTGAGAAGTCTGAGGTATATAGGAATGAAAGTTGAAAACATTAATATATTTGAGCACACACTGCAGGAATCACTTAATTTGGACAGCTTTTATCTCTACAAGACTGATTTTCCTAAGCCTAAACTCTTGTTCTCCTGTATATCTTACATACCCCACAGAGGCATTCCTGTGCGCAATTTGGGTCTTCCCATGTAGACCCAAAAGTGGTATTTGTTCATTTGTTCATTTGTTGAAGTACAACCAACTGATATTTTGAATTAAATCATTCATATACTTGGCAGAGAACTTGGCTTTTTTTTCTTTTTCCCTCCTCACATTCACCTACGGTGTCGACACAACCAAGAGATCTTCAGACATAAGAAACTGGGCAGGCAATAGATGACTTCCCAATATCAAGGAATCCCACCTCAGAAAAAATCATAAAAGTATTCTCCTGCCCTCCATGCCTACACATCACCCAAAGGTTTGTTCACGCACTCTAAACCCTCCAACTTCAAAGACCACGGATGGCAGCTGAGGAATGAGGACAGGTGGACCCGTCAGGCAAGCTGTACTCCAAGCAATACAGCTTCCACCCCATGAATTATTCTTGACACTGACAATGAAGTTGTTGCAAGCACTCTGAGCTATCAGTTTTGACTTCTACATAACTCTGTGTCTTGACCATTCTTTGTTCAGGCAATTTCTGCAGCATAGGAAAGCAGTCAGCTGTTTTCCGTTTCCAGCCATTAGCCCAAGGAGGTAGCATCTTCACTATCCATGCAAGTGCCTCACATCTAGTCACCTACAAGTTGATCTGGTAGGTAAGAGTGTCTGTCCCCAGGTTACACCCAAGGTGTTCATGGTTACAGGCTCAGACAGGATTGCTCTGTTTCCCATGGTGTGTCTGGGTAGGGCCTCAAGCTCTTTTTGCCCAGCCAAGGCCCTTTCCAGTCAGAGTCAGCATCCAATCGAATAGTTACACTGAAAAATATATCTCTGTTCTGCAACATAGGAAAAGCACACTATCTGGTCCATGGACGCAGTCTAGCAGCCATTAGCAGTGCCAATCATCACATCTATCTTCTGAACTTATGACAGCGTACAGGAAACGGCCAAAACTATAGACAAAAGTAAGGATCCATTAGACCAAAAAAGCAAGATACAGCAGTATTTGAAAGGAGATTCCCCTTTATTGCTACAGTATTAAATCACAAAGAGCCAGGACACATTAATACATTGCTTACCACTGCAGGTTTTCTTCCGCCTTTATCTATGTAAGAGAAGGTTCTATTTTTTTTTTTTTTATTTTTTTTTTTTTTGGTATACGCATCCCCTGCTGCATGCACTACTCTGAAAAGTGTGCTATCCTGTCCAGTCCTGTGGGAATGATACATCTGGTTCGCATTGACATTTCATTTATTGATTTTTTTTTCTTTAGCATACTGTTAATATTGGAAAAGTAGTCAAGAGACTCATTTCTCTTCTGCGCCAAACATTTTCATTATGATTTCTTAATGCATTAAGGTGACCTGGGAGTTGTCTGTCTTTGTGGTCTCCAACAACTCATTGAATCTCTTTTTGTTGTTTCTTATATGAAAAAAGAGGGAGGATAATCCTTCCCTTGTAGCAACGTAGTGAGAATAAAGGTGTGTGAAACTTGTAGCAGGGATGGAAGGAGGAAGTGCTAAGCTGAGAGATCTCTTTTCCCAGTCACTCACATTGTAGGAAGAGAAATACAAAGAGGAAGGGTGCCAGACTTTGTATAGGCTGCTGCGGCATATTATTCAGTTGTCAAGTTTATCCCCTATGGAATAAGTAGCACGCACTCTAAAGGATATTTTATCTTTGCATTGGCTGCGAACCACCATGTGCAATGTTTAAACTTCCAGAAATGCTATAGCTAGCTTTCAAAATCCACAGCCTGCAAAAGCCAACTAATAAAACTGGGAAGCAGATGGGAGGGGCAATATTTTGAATGCTATTGTAATCATTCACAGCTTAGTAAAATAAAATGAACTCCTTTCAGCCTATGTGGCCTTGGGGGTACTGACAAGTCGCACACAAAAGAGTCAAAAGTCTGCAGCAAGGAATGGGTGAATTTGGACCAAGTCTTTATCAAGCAACAGCCCTCAACCCTCTGCAGGACTCCTACTGTTGTGCAAGATGGGTTGCTAGATGAGGTAATGTTCTTCATGCTCAAGAGTCTTTGATCACTAGGAAGTTTTCCTTAGCATGTTTGCAATGTTGTGGAACTGCAATCTTCTTGCTATATCTAAGGGAGTCTCCCCATCCTGAAAGAAACAGATGAAATACATTGCAATATGATAGATATGGGTCAAGTACAAAGAGCTTTCCCGCACTTGCCACCAGGATGCTCTCCTGCCACCATGATCTCCTGCATAAGTCTCACTGTCACGTCCTTGCTCCAAAACAAAGGTTTCAGAATATGCTGGGTCTAGTACTGCTCTCACTGAAGCCAGGGGCAGAGTCCTTCCCTCCAGTAGCGTCAACCGAATGTCCCATTGTTTCCTGGGGCTAATGTCCAAAGTCAGTGCAGAGCTAAGCTAAGAGCTGATTTCAAGAGCAACGTGGGCAATACATTGCTCACCTCAACTCAGCAATGCAGATACCCCCAGGTCAATATTTATTCGGACAACATTTGAGCTTTTGTGATGACAGAAGCAGCTTGACTTAGCACCTCTCGGAAGAATGGTGAGCAGTGGGACAAAAAGCACCTAGGAAAGCTCTTGGAAGCCACTAGGAAAGCTCCTAGGAAGCCACTCCCCTGCAACCTGCATCTTAGCAACAACTGTAGAGCAGCTCTGAGTAAAGAAGAGGTGCTGCAAAGACAGCTAAGAGATCTGCCAATCCAGTGCACATGCAGCCAGAAACTGCATGGTAGACACTGGTAGAAGTACTGGTAGAAATCCAGCAGTGAAGGATTTGGACCTTAAAGTTGCTCTCGCCAACAAAGGCAATGGAGCAAACGTTGCTTTATATCACACAGCAAAGAAGTCTGCTGCCAGGAAGCTGTGCACCCTTTCTTTAAACCACTGCACACCAGCTAAGGCTTAAAACATACTGGTTCACTGTCATAAGGAAATACAGTTATCAACTTCACCTTCTTACCTGATTCTTTACAGAAATGTCTGCGTGAGCTTCAAGCAGTAGAGGAATGACTGCCTGGTTTTTCATTTCACAAGCATAGTGAAGGGCTGTGCTACCAGACTGGAGGGAAACAGAAGCAGATTAATTTTAGTTCGATTCCTTCTTTAGTAGGCCTTAGGCAAGTACGACTACCTGTAGACTTATCAGTTTCCCCATAACAGCTGGATGCAAAAGACACATATCATTTCCTGTCACTACACAGTAAAACAAATACATTCCCATAAGAGCAACAGGAACAAAAAATCCTTCCTTCCCCCCAGGATGCATCTGCTAAAACAGGTCTGGCACCATCAGCAGGAAGCCAATAGCTCTTTAGTGATTTCAGAGGATTCCACGGTCTTGATCTCAACAACTGTGTCTTAAGCACTACTGTTTGTTTAGACTTCAGTGTTTTAGAATATGTTGCTGCTAAAATTGGAGGTTCTCCTTTCCTACCTTAGAGGAGAGAAGCACTTTACCACACCCAGGTAGGCTAGTGGGTACAAAACTCTACACATGGCAGATCAGCACACTCTGAAGATCCAGAGAACACACAGGGTCTAGCACTGTGGTACAACTTTTGCTCACAAATCTGCTCCAGGCCAAGAACTCATAAGTGGTGATGAACTCAGACACTCATATCACTAGAATTTTTATAGGATCAGGTATTTAATACATAAATATCTGAGTATCTCAACCCAACTTGCCTGGATTCTCTTAAGAGGGCATTGCTCAGAAAGGAAGAATTAGTTGATTGGTGGGGAATTATTTCTGGGTACATTACAGAACTATTGCCGAAGTGTCAAGGGGAAACACTGAATCCTTCTGCTACATCACAGTCGCTTCAGTCCCTGATCCTACTCTCAAAGCAGGACTATGTTTCTAGAAGATTCTGAAGTCTGTTTTTAGTCACGTTGCATGCATACAAACCACATTTGCATTTGTAGAAACCCACTTACAAAGTCTGTAGCATTAACATCCACTCCAGCTCTAAGCAACATCTTGACCAGGTTTTCATTCTGTTTAGTCTTTGAGACCTGTTTGATGCAAGAGGAGGAGTAACACAGTAAGACAGTTCATCTGCATTTAGTACTAAGTCGATTTTGGCTAAATACTGTGGTTTTTTCCAAAAAGAGGCATGCCTGGCTTCTGCAAATACCAGACTGATGCAGTGATACAATTCTGTTCCTTCACTAGCCATATTCACAGCAAAATCCCCGCTTCTTCTGTTGCTCTCCATCAGTCCTTGCCTTAAAAACAGCAGTCTTTATCCTATACAGGTTTCTGGCCTGAAATACTGTCATGAGAAAAGGTGAGTACAGGGGAAAGGGAAAGGTATGGGGCCTTCCCTGCTTTCACCCAGACTCACCATGAGAAGATACCCAATAAGCATAACTGGCATGAGGATTACGATGAGCACATAGTCAAGGAAGGTAAACCGTTTTCTCACAGCATAGTGCAGACATGTGCGGTCTTTCTAAACACAAAATAAGTGTGATTAGTAACGGAATCAGCAATCTGATCATATGCATTTAATATTGACAATAGTAGACCATTTTATATTTCACAAGATTTCTTTTAGGTTCTTTACTAGAAATATTTCTCTGATTTTGAAGCAGGAACAGACACATGCATTTTGCTTCCTTCCAGCAGAAGCACATTTAAGACATCTGGGTTTATGACAATTGGGCTACACGTGCAAGAAGGACGTGGGTTCCAGAGGATTCCATGTGTACGTCTGCAAAATTATACACGGCTGCAGAGGGGAAGAGGGCAGAGTGGACATCTTATGTGGCTACTACCACTGCCCAGCAAGTTAAATCAGCAGGAAGAATCCCCACAGTTGTTCTTAGAGAGGTGCTGGTTACTACAGCAAACACGTAAGAGTTCATGGCATCTACTTTGGCACATGTGAGAAACACAGGCAAGTAGCAACACCCCCAGCAGATCCCTAGTGAAAAGAGAGCTTAAAAAAATCTTTGAATAATGAGTGTACCACAGCAAGTAAAGGGTAGAGCTTTTAACTTGCATGTTAAAAACCACTGATGGGGCTTGACAGACTGGGCTACAGTGTTACACTGGGGCCCAAAATAAGCAGAGCAGCTCTTCTGCGTCATCCTCTGCTCCCCATTCTCAGTTCTGGGCACCACAGTCAAGCTCTGCACCCAAGGGCCTGATTCCATCTGGGAAGGTGAAGCAGAGAAGCATTTAAGAAAGCCAGGCACAGCTAGCAAATGGCTGACCATGTAATTGGAATGATCTTACTGCAAACCCTTTCAAAGGGACTTTGAGGTAAGATGGAGAGCCTTCTGCATCAAGAATAGATTGGATAGAACATGCCCTGACCTCACAAACGTTTGCTGCCCAGCTACGAAAGAGACAAATGCACTGGAAACCAGAGATACAAGATAGCCTACAAACATGCAGGAACTTGCTAAGCACTGCCTTGGAGTATGAGATGATACAATAAAATTGGCAATGGATTTTTTGGTGGGTTTTTTCCCTGTCTATTTATCACCCTTAACATCATCAGAATAAATTAGTCATGAAGCCAGAACACGCATCTTTTGGCTACTTTTTATTCCTAACCTACAAGGAAATCTACCACAAAAACACGCTTCCTCCTCACCTTAGGGAAAATAGCCAGTCACAGCTATTGTACAAGGCAGGTGGGGTTTTTAAAATAGGGGACAGGTGAAGAACAAATGAAGGCTTCCCTCCTCCTCACCCCCCAGCATGCTATGAGGTGCCAAATAATGTGACAAAAGCAGGCCTGCAGAGGGAATAAAGAAGGTTTTTGTGGAGCAGGCAGACGTTTGAGAGAGATGCACAGGCTCACCTTCAGACCTTCCTTTTAACCCGGGTGAAGAAAAAGACAGAGGGAAAAGAAAAGCTGCAGAAGGGACAGACACAAGCTAGAGGGCAAGATGAATACAGAGTGCTGCGTGGGTAAGCAGGCAGAACTCACTGGGGACTGGGGATGACATGTGCAGTGTTACCTTAACTGGGAACGTGAACACAGAGGGAAATGCAGGTTGGCAATGTTTATTATCTCGTGTGCAATGGCAAGTCAGGAAAATAACTAAGTGAGGGGACCAATAGAAACATAAAGGCGTATTTAATTATAATTTGAGGGCTATACTTATGCCTCAGTTGGAAGCAAACCTCGGCTTTGTCAGTACTGCCAGTGTTCCCACACGCACACTCCAAGTATCTGAAAGAACAGTCATTGCAAAGGAGGAGTCGGTGTCCACTTACCTTGTTTCTGAGGTTGACATCTGCATTTCTTTTCAGAAGATAGCTAGCTATCCTGTTGTTTCCCTGTTTGCATGCACAAATTAAGGGGGTGTCTCCACCGAAGCTGTCCTGGATGTTCAGATAGTTGCTGTTGCTCTCCAAAAGGAGCTGAACTTCATTGAAATCGTTATTATAAGCTGCCTGACAAATAGGCTGAAGAGAGAGGATAACACTCATCAGCACGCGTTTCACTAAGACATCCACGCTTCCCATTATGACTTACTACCTGCACGTCCTAAGACAATGCCAAGCACTTCTGGCAGAGGTTGTAGTTCTAGGTGACTTCCAGAAGATGGTGGTAAGAGATACTCCTTGCGTCTGCCACACTGCAAGCTCTCAGCCCTCAGCCTGAGAGGTCACAGCCTCAATGGAATGAACTTTCTGTTCATTTTGGACGATGTGTCAATAATCCAAGAAATAAATCCAGTTCATTTGCAGCCGTTGAAAAAAATGTTTCCAATCTCGTAGGAGTTGGTCACTGTATGAAGCAACAAGCACTGACGAGCCCACGCCACCCTAAGTTTACAACAGGCTTTCCCTTTGGGTAAGCACTGCGGAACAAGAGGTACCACTTCTGACCCATCAGTTCCCAGAACAGAACCACACTTCACGTGAAAGGTGAAAAAAGAATTCCCCGCAATGTTTCTTTTCCAGGGCTTGAAGTGAAGTTTCATGCCTAAATAATACATGTATGCCCACAGCTCAGATCCAGCTTGGCTTTTGAGAACTGCTTGCTGCTCGAGTCTTGGTATTTTTACGCACCCTTGACCTAACGTGCAATTCCTTCCCTCTCCAGCAGCAAGAACTCAAATTAAGGAGAGGCTGAGAATGACAGGAGTACCACCAGTTTCTAATGGCCTACTACAGGCAGAAAATAACAGTGGGAAGTGTGGTAGACTGGTAGCATTTGAAGTTCTTCAGTCAAAAAGAGAATAAGTTTCTTTCTTTCCTTCTGTCTTTGATACTGGGGGTTTTATTCACCATTCCCCAAGATAGGTATTTTCTTTAAACATCATCTGCAGTTTTTCCTTCCCGTCCTCCTTTCATCACACCCTAGACTACATGAACAAGATCTAGCCCTGAACTCTGAGCCCTTTCCTCACTCCCCCTGCAGGTTTTTTTTTCCCCTCCACATTAAAAGAATTCCTCTTATTCACACTTTTGCTTCACAAAAACTTTCATCTACAACACAAGTTTACCTCCGCCATCATTGCTGCTTAGTCTTCTGGACAGCTGCATGAGAGAAGTGATTTTCCTTTCTAAGGAAAGTATTTACATGCTTACCAGACCTTGCACCACTTCTTGTTTTGTTTCTATTATATCAGACAAAAATCTACAAAGAATACATGCAATACTGTAAATCTGCACAGCTGTCTGTATTCTTACAAAAGCCTACGTATACCATTTGCTATTATACACTCCTCCAGAACCAGAACCGTTTTAATGATTTTGAAGAGAAACCCCTCTTTTAAATCCTGCTTGGAGTAAGTGACCTGCACGCTGGTGCCATCTAAATGATCAGTTTGCTCTAGAACCTCACGCTCTACCATGTTGGTGTCTAGTACTGTATCTGCATGTCCAGGAAAGGGAAGATCAAGTGGATTCTGTCTGCACCTCTGATTTCCCTACTATTCTTCTTTTAAGTATTGCTTTGCTTATTTACAAATGCTGTTTGGTTGAACACACCTACTCAAATCCCAGCCATTTACCATACAGTTTTACTCCTTTCTAGTCTGATTCTTGCTAGTTCAGCAGCTTCTGTCACCAAATTATATGCTTTTGTGCTTTTCTTTCTGTACCGTCTCAAAGAGTTTTACTTGCTAGGCCATTAAGCCCAAGGCATTTCTGACTGATACTCTCACTGACCAGTGGGATCTTTTCCTAAACCTTACACTACCGTTGAACACAGTTCTAAAGCCATGAATAATGATGGAGCACTTACCACTCCCTGAGACTACAATATTTGGGACTGAAGTCATGCACAGAGACCAGCACACAAGACTCATGCTTGCTCTGAAATTTCTGAAATTGAAATTTCTGAAACCTTCTGAAATTGCCTGTTCTCAGAAAACATCCAGGGCACAGAGAGTGTAAGGAAGCAATTCTTATCCATCCCAACAGATAATGCATGGGTAATTGACATACTTAAAGTATTACTATTGTTATTGTTGTTGTTGTCATTATTGTTATTATTGTCATTATTGTTATTATTATCATTATTGTTATTCCACTGCAGTGGGGGTTCTTTGTCGAATTCTTTCACACATTAATATGTTCCATTCATATTTAAAAAAAAAACAAACAGAAAAAACACACAACAACAACACCCCCCCAAACTTTTCCCCTGGTTTTATGAGATTTTCTTCAGGCCCACTCTATTTGTTTGCATTCTAGAAAATGCCTATTTTAGTCAAAGAAAGGTGCAAAGTCCCATAGATCAGACTTCCAATATACCTCCCAAAGTGACAAACATGACTCTGTGACGGGAGGAGCAAACATAGTACCAGAATATTTAAGTAAGGGAACAAAGCAATCCAAGTAACTATAAGCTCATCATTTTGATATCAATAACAATAGGACTTCAGAAGAAAATGTGTTGGGAAGGAATAAAGATAGGAAAAATTACAAATAGGTGGCAGTCCCCTGTGTAAGAAAGGCATCAGAAAGAGCAATCAGTGGCAAACTTTAGAGTAGGCAGTCTTTCTCACAGAAAGCAAAGACGGCTGTGATAGAAGGCACTTAACTGGGATAGTGGATACAGTTCTTGTCATCGGGGTCCAAAAATGACATCAGACTATGGCAGGAGCATAAAATCTCTAAACATCTGGGGAACATGAAGAGCCTGAAGAAAGACTGATTTGCTTAGCTTGTCTAGGAATAATGGAGACAGGGCGCTCAGTGTTCCAAAATAAATTGAAGGGTAAGTATTAGAGAAGAAGAGCCAATTAATTTCAGGGAACAAGGTAAAAAAGGTGGTATATCCGGCCAAGAAGTTCAGCATGACAACTAGAAAGAAATTTCTAGCCATGTGCAGAGTGAAGCTCCAAAACAGGCTTCCAGTAGCATCAGAATGGACACAAAACCTGACTGGCTCCAGGCTGGAGCTTGAGAAGTGTGCAAGGATTTCTGTGGTTGTGAAACCTCTGCCACAAATGCCTCTTCCACCTTCCACTTTTTTGGGTTGCCACTGTGGCAGCTCTGTCTAACTTAGGACTAACTGTGCTTAAGACGGATTTAAAGAATTCTCCAAACTTTGCTCCTAAGACAATTAATAACATTTCTTACATACACACAGTTAGACAGCATCTGTCTGGAATATCAGCAGTGAGGCCAACTATAGAGTTAGGACAACGCTATGTACAAGCAGTAGATTCCACCCAAAACCCACAAAAACACATTTTGTTTATGTTAGCGTTGAGGCTATAGGTCTGGAAACCCTCACTCAGTTTTCTACAATGTTAGAAGACCACCTCAGCAATGATGTAGCTTAACAACCAGCTTCTGATTCATGTTATGGTTATTACATTATTGTTATCCACCCATCATACACAAGAGGGAAATATACTTATGAGAAACGTCCTCAGAATAACTGGGCTTTCCATGCAAGACGGAAGCAGTATTGGGAGAATCCAAAGTTCACATTTCACAGAATCACAGAATCACAGAATCACTAGGTTGGAAAGGACCTTTAAGATCATCAAGTCCAACCATTAATCCAGAACCACCATGTCCCCTAAACCATGTCCTGAAGCGCCACATCCACACGTTTTTTGAACACTTCCAGGGATGGCGACTCCACCACCTCCCTGGGCAGCCTGTTCCAATGCCTGACCACCCTTTTGGTGAAGAAATTTTTCCTAATATCCAATCTAAACCTCCCCTGGCGCAACTTGAGGCCATTTCCTCTTGTCCTATCACTAGTTACTTGGGAGAAGAGACCAACACCCTCATCGCCACAACCCCCTTTCAGGTAGTTGTAGAGAGCGATAAGGTCTCCCCTCAGCCTCCTCTTCTCCAGACTAAACAACCGCAGTTCCCTCAGCCGCTCCTCATAAGACTTGTGCTCCAGACCCCTCACCAGCTTCGTTGCCCTTCTCTGGACACGCTCCAGCACCTCAACATCCTTCTTGTAGTGAGGGGCCCAAAACTGAACACAGTATTCAAGGTGCGGCCTCACCAGTGCCGAGTACAGGGGCACAATCACTTCCCTACTCCTGCTGGCCACACTATTCCTGATACAGGCCAGGACGCTGTTGGCCTTCTTGGCCACCTGGGCACACTGCCGGCTCATGTTCAACCGGCTGTCAACCAGCACCCCCAGGTCACTTTCCGCCGGGCAGCTCTCCAGCCGCTCCTCCCCAAGCCTGTAGCATTGCATGGGGTTGTTGTGGCCAAAGTGCAGGACCCTGCACTTGGCCTTATTAAACCTCATACAGTTGGCCTCTGCCCATCGATCCAGCCTGTCCAGATCCCTCTGCAGAGCCCTCCTACCCTCCAGCAGATCAACACTCCCACTCAGCTTGGTGTCATCTGCAAACTTACTGAGGGAGCACTCAATTCCCTCATCCAGATCATCTATAAAGATATTGAACAAGACTGGTCCCAGAACCGAGCCCTGGGGAACACCACTCGTGACCGGCTGCCAGCCGGATTTAACGCCATTCACCACAACTCTCTGGGCTCGGCCATCCAGCCAGTTCCTCACCCAGCGAAGAGTAAACCCGTCTAAGCCACGAGCCGCCAGTTTCTCCAGGAGAATGCTGTGGGAGACGCTGTCAAAGGCTTTACTAAAGTCCAGGTAGACAACGTCCACTGCCTTTCCCTCATCCACTAGGCGGGTCACCTGGTCATAGAAGGAGATCAGGCTGGTCAAGCAGGACCTGCCTTTCATGAACCCATGCTGGCTGGGCCTGATCCTTTGGCTGTTCTGCAGATGCCCTGTGAGCACTCTCAAAACCAACCGCTCCATAATCTTCCCTGGAACAGAGGTCAGGCTGACAGGCCTGTAGTTCCCAGGATCCTCCTTCCGGCCTTTCTTATAGACGGGCGTCACATTGGCAAGCCTCCAGTCTTCTGGGACCTCCCCTGTTAACCAGGACTGCTGATAAACGATGGAGAGTGGCTTGGCAAGCTCCTCCGCCAGCTCTCTCAGTACTCTTGGGTGGATCCCATCAGGCCCCATAGACTTGTGGGTGTCCAGGTGGCTTAGCATGTCCTTGACTGCTTCCTCCTGGATTATGAGGAGTACATTGTGCTCTCCATCCCTGTCTTCCAGCTCAGGGGGCTGAATATCCTGTGGATACCTGGAGTGGCTATTAAAGACTGAGGCGAAGAAGGCATTAAGTACCTCAGCCTTGTCCTCGTCCTTGGAGACAATGTTCCCCGCCATATCCAGTAGGGGTTGGAGATTCTCCTTGCCTCTCTTTTTGTTGTTAATATATTTGTAAAAACATTTTTTATTATCCTTTACGACTGTGGCCAGACTGAGCTCTAGCTGGGCTTTTGCCTTTAAGACTCGGGCTCAGCTGTGGAGAGGAGCAGGACTATGAGAGCAGAAGATTAGATAGGCCAATGACTGAGTGATGCTTATTCAAGTCAGGTGTTCAAAGGAAAACTGAATATGCAGTTTTAAAGCAAAACCTCTGTACTTAGATTAGAGTATCTTTCTGCAATACTGCTTCTTCTACAAGCCCTTCAGAAGAGCAGAAGAGGATTTCATTGTTCAGTATCTGAGGCTTCAGGAAAGGTGACAAGTAGTTGTAGGACAGGCAAGGGTTTTCATGACTCAGACCATTCAGTACAAGATCACCAGATAAAGGGTGCAAGAAAAGTAAAAAAAATTGCACAGTCAGGAAGAAGGACAATAACTCTACACAACTGATTTTTTAATATTCCTTTTTTTTAATCAGTTGTGGGCCATATGGTGGAAACCAGGACTTGCTAGTTTACTCAGATCCAGATGAACTGCCACATCTGAATTTTTTCTACTTGTTTTCAGAGTTTCTTGCATCTCCCTCTGCTTAGCATTGCTGAGGTAGTGATAAGCCATGAGCTATTCAGCAAGTTCTACCACACATGAAATAAAGGCTAAAGGCATGGCACTATGGTCAAAGCATTCAGTCAAGAGAGAGCAGGCTAAGGTAGAGCCAGTCTTGCAACTGGGAGAGCAATTTCAGATTATAATTGCTTCCTCCTTTCAGAACTGCAGGGGATTGCCCAAGTTACGTCAAGGCTTTGCAGTTGTTCAGACAAAAAGGAGTCACTTCATAACACTCAGATATTCTGAACCAATCCATAGTCTCTTCCTGTGCACTAAAATTCATCCAAAGGCATGCTTATGAACTAAACAGGAAAGTCTAAATCATGATTGTGATGCTGAGGATGCTAGTATCCAATCCATACTCCTCACAAAAGGCAACTTATACGTTCTTATTTGCCCTCCCCTAGATTTCTATCCTGTATAAATGAACCACACTTTACCCAGAAAACTGTATCGCACTCAAAATTTGTAAAGGAAGAGAACTAATGTGTATGAAAATATTAAATAACAAGCATGGAAGATAGGGACAGCATTTGAACATTCTCTAAACACTGCTTTAATTAAGCTAGATGACACTGGTTTCTTGTACAATACTGTCTCAGAGTAGCAGATCTGGAGAGAGGTAACAAACCCTTTCACAATAAGGTGCAGTCTACCCAGCCCATCGCCTTATGAATGTGCAGATTCAAGGTCCCTATAATACTCAAGGAGGAGATACTTGATTTCATTGAATAACCTTTCAAAAATAAAAGGGGGGCTTTCAGCATAGAAACATAATCTTTTAAAGGAACAGTTATGCAATGCTACCTCCAGAAAAAGAAACAGCAATGCAGTCCAACATATTCACAGTCAAAAAGGACCAAAATCTTAATTAGTTCCCAAGTGTACAAACGGAAAGCTTATAAAATAACAAATATGTTTAGGTAGCATTTATGGTAGAATCCAGGGGTATGCTAAATGGACCATGATCTGGGGACAAACCCATAAAGATAAGGGGGGGGGGGGGAAGAAGAAAAGAAAAAAAAAAAATCACATTCCTAAAACAAGGAGGGCGGGGTGGGGGGAAAGGAATATCTCCGTATGGAATTAGCTTTACTCTCTATACTCAACATAAGCCAAGGAGTTGTTTGCAGTTTGCAAAGTTGCTTATTGTTTGCACCGTGTTCAGAATCATTCTGCTTTCAACACAGAGCAACAAAGAATGTTGAACGTGTACTGTCTCTGTGAAGTCACAGTAATTACACTGGTTATTGCATTTTCTTTGCTCCTACAAAGAGTACTTCTGACACTTGGTAACAGCCAAAGCACAGCATTTCTAAAGGAAAAGAACTTCCAGATCTGTATAAGCCTGTGTGTGGGAGGCTGTGAAGGGAACAAACCAAACCCAGTGAATATCCATATCTTCAATGGCTTCATTTACTGTGCAGAAAGAGATCACGTACCTCTGAATAGAGTATCCCCATGTCTATTCTTCACGGCTTGAGTTCGTTCTTGTTCACCAGCCCAACAAGTTAACCTCACCTGAAATGCTCTTGAGCTTGTTTCAATCTGGTTATTATTTAACTTAAAAGTATCGCTCTTTCTTAAGCTACATTTCCTTTAAGTGCTACTGGGCAGCATGGAAACAATTGTCTGCAGAAACCCAACCCAGGGAGGTAAACACGAGAACAGCAGCGTATGGGAGACTGACAGAACAAGTTACAACAGAGAAGCATTTTCCTTTGTCATTTTTGCAATAACAGCCTCCAGTTGCCTAAAAAGGAAAGTAGCAAAACAGGCTGAGGAAGGGAGGAAGGAGGGAGAGAAGAAGAAAATTTCACAAGTGAAGAAAGGGAGGGGAAAAAAGAAAAAAAAGCACGAAACCTAAAACTTAGAACAACCATGAATGGTAGCTAGTTTGCCACCCAAACTACTTCTGACTAAAACATATTCCAAATCCTCTGCAAGAACACCCCAAGACGCCTACCAGGAAAAGGGAAGCAACTAGATCTCACACCTTTAATGAGAGTTCCAGTATAATTAGCTTTACTCTCTTATTAAATAGCCCAGCCCCTTCCATTACCTTTTGCTCAGTCTTCTCTTCCTAGCCCAGCTCAAACAGTGAACATGATTCATGTTTAACCTGCTACTTTCATATGTTAATTGCATTAGAGCTTCCTTAGGAAGAGAATTATTCTTGATGTCTCCACCCCCTTTGCTTGTTCATGTCTCTGAGGTTAAGATGCTGATAGTATTTCTGTATCACACTCAGACAGCCTTTCCAAGTACGGCATGTGTATTTCAAGCACCTGCAGGCACCCCAAAAATATCTTTTCTTTTCTAGTTTAAATTCACCTTTCATGTTTTCCAACCACGTTTTTAAACAAGTTTTACAATAGATGCATATAACTGTCCATCTTAAATCCAAGCCCTCTACCTTATGTTTTAGAACATTTTTTGCCATACAATTTTCATATTATTCTCCAGTGAGGTGGAGGACCATATAAAATTACTTATACTGTCTCTATTCTTCTCTGGGTTAAGTAGTATAGCACCACTGACTGTAGTGTTAGTTCTAACACTTTCAATGGCTGTTTACCAGAAAATTAGATCAGCTACCTACCCATGACAAACCTCACTAGGATCCTCCTAACAGATTGGTCTTTCAGCATGGGGTGAATATTCTGTTTGCTTAAAGACACAGAAGAATGCATAACACCTCAAAGGCAAAAAGGTATTCCTTGCCAGTATTTCTTCATATCCAGACCCAAAGGAATGGACACCCTCCTACATCAACTGGCCAGGTTGTTGGAATTTATAAACTACATTGTGTTGAAGGAAACCTCAAATTGCTCAACTGTTATATATAACAACTTAGTAGCTTGCTTAATTGTCTCCTAACACCAGTATATAAATGCCTGGTAATATGGAAAAGTATTTTAAAAAACAACAACCCCCCCCAAAACAAACAAACAAACAAAAAAAAAAAACAAAAACCCAACACACCTTCCTCCACAAAGCACAGCGATAGCTTCAGGCAACACCTTTCCCAAGACAGTATAAATTACCATTTAATCCAGTATCACATCTCACACCCTCTTGTCACTTAAGTGACTACTTTTGCCAGAGTTTCAGCTGCAGAATAGATAAGCAGCCCAACCATGGTGAGGTATGAGACTCATGCAAACTTATGTAGTCACAGGTTCACTTCTGCTTCACATACTGCTTTAGTGTTCTTTAGCATGCTTATACATGAGGACTTGAATCCTGAAAATTTTAATCTTTTTTTGTTGAATAAGTCTTTTTTTCTCCCAAAAGTGCCAAGACTCAATGTATGGGCAAAGTGTCACCTACTCAGTCTGTGTAGGAAAAATGATTCTTACTTCCTGAAAGAATCTAACAATACTTTAAAAGTTTCATGTAAGCCAGAAATGAACAAAGTTTGTCAGAAGCACCTTCACCAGAGAAAGAAAAAGGGCAACTCATTTTTTAGACTAAAAATCAATTAAACTTCAGAACAGCACATTCAATAAAAGAAACGGAAGACCATTTGTCTCTCTAATTTCCAAACACTATAGATGACATTCCTCCAAATGGCATGAGTTACACTACTCTCAGGAAAGAAATCTGTGGCCTGCTGGAGTTGTGCATGCAGAACAGTCCTCAGAAACACGTATTCCCAAGAAATGCAGTCTTGGAATGGCTGGTGTCTGGACAAGAGGAACACTCATCCCTTACACTTCCCTGCGCAAGACTGTTAGCTACTCAGACAATATCCTTGTAGCACCGCAAAGGTCCCCTTACACCTCTGCTTCAGGACAGGATTAACTCCACAGCCCCACCAAGCACAAAGAAGTCCCTCCAGGGTGCAGAGCGGAGCCTGTGTTTTACAACACTTCAACCTGAATTCAGTGAACCACTGGTGTCACACAAAAAACACACAGCCCTCCCCTTGCCTCCTGATGCTCATATGGTCGCTACTGGGATACTTCTGTTATAGCCCATCCCGTGGCTGAGCTCCAGCAGCTCATCATTCATACAGGCCTGCCCAAGATCCTGTTCCCTATGACCAGTTCACAGGCAGTACTGCACAGTGTGGAACACAACAGTCCTGTAAAAGCCAGTGGGGCTGTTCATCTGCACAAACCTGCTGATATGTCTATGCATTTTCACGACCAGTATTATCCCATATGGTAACTCTTAATTTAGAATCGGTCAAGTAGCATTGTGATTGTGTGATGCTTCAGTGGACTGAAGCATTTGATAAACACCTGGCTCCTTTCCTGGACATGCCTGCACAAACAACAGGTAATCAACTGGCAAAAGCAGGGGAAAAAATTGAGAACCTCAAAAGTACTTGGGAAGAGGAATAGGATTCAAAGACAAAAGAAAGAGCATATAGAGACCACTACCTTAAATGAACACTATTTTTGTATTTTACAGGGTTTAAAAAGAGAAAGGAACTCACCAGTACTCCTTTGTCCTCCCCCTCCAAGCCTGCAGATCATCAGGGATACGTTTAGGGGGTACCTCAGGGGTAGCTAAGAGAGAATTGGCTGACAGTTGGGGTTAAGACATACTTGGGCACCTCATGCTATGCCCAGCTGTAGGCCAGACTGCCCAGACATCAAACTTTTGCTCCAGTATTTTCAAAACAGAACACTTACTATTTCAGCTGACATGGTTTTCTAAGTAAGGGCAGCATAGCAAAACATCCTGGGGAGTTTCTTTACACCTTTTAGGTTTTGTCTTTCCTATGCTCTGTTTATATGCATTACTTTCATAGTCTTTTTCCCTGTTCAGTCCTCTCTTTTCCAAACTTCCAAAGATAAGGGCCAATACATGGGTGTGTTGTCCCAAATACGTGTTCTTTCAGCCGGTGTGCGGAGCGCCAAAAACACGCAGCATTGAGGTATTTGCTTTTATTCCAAATCTGCACAGATTTGAGTGCTAGGTGATAGGTCCACAAAGCTAGCACACCTCGGTTAACATACAGAAAATATTTATACATTTTGAGCAACTGTTATCAGTATTTTTGCAGGTTGGCTCAGTCACCCTTGTTCCTTTTGGTTCTCGCAAACCTTGTCCACACTTAAAGTCATATCATCCTATTTTACTGTGCACGCTCAGTGAGGAAGGGGCTTCTGTGGGTAGGGGGCTTTCCCTACCTGAGGGTGGTAGGGAAACTTTCTATTATGCCAATTATATGTTAATTAAACATTAATTAGGATAGTTCACTCAAAGTTCAGTAGTTGTGTTCCCTTTGTGGTTATCTTGTTCCTTCCCTCAAGGTTGTGCCTTGTTAACTACTCACAGAGACTAAACAATACCCTCAGCTTCATTCCTCCCATACCTTCACCAGGTTTACTTGTTTATCTTTCGTTCTTTACTTGATTCCTACTAACTAATAATATCAGAAACAATATCATACATTCCATATGCTGGCATGAGGTGAAACTAGGTAAAAGTTGCAGATTATTCAAGGCTGATGATCCTATAAAATAAAAAAATATAGTATGGTGTTAGCTGGGAATACAGCAGAGAAAGGCCTTCTGTATCCCTCACTGAGCAGGGATATCAGACTTGCCAAGCTGTAATGTTTTTCATTGAGAAATCACTTTTTTGGCCTTTCTACAAACTTTATAAAGCAGAAATGTTCATCTGGTTACTCTCTGGTTCTGTTTACTAACAAAGACTTACTTCATTCCATTTGCCCACACAAGACAGCAGATTATTAGCACCCACATTGCCGAGAATTTGCTGCACCTGGGCACCAGGCCAGTTTCAGTGAGGACTGAGCCCCTGTGCTGACTACAGCTAATTCAGCAGTTAGGTAGAGGTCTCCAAGGATACTGTGTTGTTACAGAGTTCATAGAAATGTTTGGAAGAAGTAAAAAACCTTGTTAGCATCCTCTCTGAGACAAAGTTTACAAAAATGTTTTCAAACTTATTCAGTACTTGAGAATCTCTACAGGAGCAGGCTAATTCAGAGCAAACTGGTCTTTGCATGTTGTGGTGTTCACTGAACAACAGATTTCGGAATGTGTTCGTAATTCCATATACACACCTTTCAAACCACTTGTATTTTTATTCTAAGACTACCTAACAAAGAAGAATTGTCCCCGAGCAAGGAGTAGTTGAGAAAAAAAAGTGACTGGTGTGGAACCAGTCACCACCCCAGCTTCTGTACAAACCACAGCAGCAGAGACCACGTTTGTAGGTAAAACATGTTGAGAAAAGATGGACTTTTCCTCCTCTTCATCCCAAAATAATGTGGTCACAGCACTTCCAGAGACAGGCAGCAGTACAGAGCAAGAACTGTCACAGCCTCAGGGGACAAGAATCCCCCAGGTCTCTGATAAATATCCTAACCACAGGTTAGACACCTCTTTACCTTTCCGGCTCCATGGTGCAATTTGGTCTTTCAGAATGTTACGTAATGGTGCTGTTTATCATAAAATAACTCCACACCTTAAATACTTCCAAATCAGCACTTGAACGTGGTCTCCTATACCTGCAGACATCACACAGCACTCTACTGCTGCCCATAAGTGAATTTTTATTTCATTTTATTGACAAAGGTTTCTGCAAAGTGAATCAGTCTGCTAGTGGAGACAGACCAGGAACTGCGGCAGAAGGCACCTCAAAGCAGAGGTAAGTTGCTTGTACGTATGTGTTCATGGTCTCTTTCTCTGTTGCCTGTCTCCATGAAGATGTGCAGTCTTGCTTTTGTGCAGTTGCTTGTCAGGCTAGACAGCCTGCATCCTTTCTCATCTGCAAGGCTGTTGCTATGGTTCAAAGTGCATGTTTGCTAAAGTTGAGGAAAGGAAGAAGTCTTTGACCTGCGCAAATGGGAAAAAGAAGTAACTGATGGTTTCATTTTGTTCTACTTATGTTGGGTTTTTTTCTAAGGATGTCGCTGTGGATGGATGAAAATCTTGGTAATGAAAGCACATGCAGAAATTGTACATTTTGCTTCCATAGTTTCAAATGCATTTAAGCTTTCTTTGTAAGTTAACCAGGAGATCTGGTACCTGCTAGCCACATGAACTGCCCCTGGTGCCTTTCCGTCCCATTTGCAGTGTTTCTGAAAAAAAGATGATGATTCTCTCAAGGGTACATTGATGAATTTCTAGAAGGTTTAAAGCTTCTTTTCATTAAATATCAGAAGTCTCCAGAAATGGCCTTTTGAATGTATCTTTCAAGTGGTCTCTTCCTCTACTTTTTTTTAAATTAAATATTTCTGTTAATTCCAGCCTGCCATGGTAAATGCTGCTCTTTGATGTTGTTTCATTAGATAAAATGAGTAGATGGCTGTTCAAGGCTCCTACAGCCAAGACTTTGCCATGGAAATTAATGGGACAGTGCGTGCCAGGCCTTGGAGTTAATTGGCACACTCTCTCTGCTTTGCAAAGCATTCACTTGGAAGTGCCTTAAAACGTGCCAGCTAAGCCAGGGGACAATATAGTATCTACAAAAAAGTATACCCTGAAACTGCCTCACCTGTTAATATAAAAACAAACTGGACTTAAGTTGAACTTTTCAGTTTTGTTCCCAAACAATGTTCCACATGCAGAAATAGAGGAACATATTTGACTTCTGTCTGAACGGAATAAAAGAGCAGAAAGTAGTGGAGTACCTACTATAAAACTCTGCTTCCAGAGCACACAGGTGGGAGGATTTCTGTTCTCTTGACAGAAGTATTGGAAGTGTTCTCCTACAAGGTGGATGGACTAGAGTGAGTTTGGATGACAATATTAAAACCAAGGGTATAGCCCAGTTTTGGTTCAATCCAAATATTCTAATGACTCAAGGGCTATGACAGATTTAATCAAAAATGAAAAGAATTGATAACTCCCTTTCTCTTGACGGAGTTCAGAGAGAACAAATCTCTTGGCTATCCTTTCCAGGCTCTCTAAATCATAAAAATCTTCCCCATGCTATGTCAGAAAACATACTCTATTTTTATGACCTGAGACTTTCCTCTATGTGGATTACAAAGGTGGCTACATCCGAAAAGCAGGGCACTTACTAGATAGAATGCTCTCTACAATTTTCGTTCAGAAAAGCTTCCCTGGGACCATCAGTCAACCCCCAAGCCCTGTGAAAACACAATCTTTCCTCCAGGTGACCAAGACACATATTTACAATAGGGAGAACCATACATGAGAGAGAAAGGACAAACTCATGGCACAAACTAGCACTGATATCGTACAGGCACTTTCCCCCAGGTGTGTTCCACATCTTCCCGGAGCCTTTGACTCACTCCTGGCCTCCGCTACATGGCATAAGCTACGGACAGTCCCTCCTCACACAGGTGCTTATTCTGGCAGCCCCATGAGGAACAGACCTTGGGCAACCTTCAGGAGACTCCTCACTTGGGTCTTCCTGTGGAATTCCACAGCACTCTCTTCCTAATGCAAACACCGCTGCATGTGCTCTTTCACACAGTCCCAAGATGTGGTGCCTCCTCGTGCTGCTCTGCTCCCAAGGAATTGCCTTTTCAGCAGGATTCACGGTACCCTCCACCCTGAGTTCAGACAAAAGCCAGTACACAAAGGCTCGCAACCCTGAATGCTTTATGAACGTTGTAAGTTGGGTCACTTTCTCTCCCTTTCTTTCTAAATTGTCTCCCCCAGTACCGCTGCCACTGCCCCGTCACTAACAGTCCCTGTCAGGAGGCTAACAGTAGGACAGACCCCCTTCAAGGGGGCCCTTCCAGCATTGTGGTAAGGAGCGCCCACCTGGAGGAAACCTTAATACTCCTATCCAAAAAGACTGAGCTGCCAGAAGAATTCCTTTGCAGTGGAGGCAAAGGCTGGTTTCTAGTCTCAAGGGAAGCAAAGCCCTCCCCTTCTGTAACAACCTGTTTTCTCAGTACAGTGGCAAGGGAGGTTGAATCCCTTCTTCAAACAGCAGATTCACACAACACAGGGTAATTCAAGACCACTTGCTCTGAGTCACCAAAGATTTCCTCACAATAGTGGAAAGACTGTAATAGGTGGTGCTGTGAGTGAGTCTGTAATAAGAGATCCACCCTGCCTTGCTTGCCTAATCACACTTTGGCAAGACAAGATTCATTATGGACCAAACCCCACAGCTTTTGGCATTGTCTTATACAGATACTGTTGTATGTTTACTCTCTAGAAAGGTATGATCTGCACCAGCCTTGTACAGCACGACAAACTATCTCCCAAAAGGTTAGTCATTCTGCTTTGTCCCATGGTATGGGGTCAACTACCAGACAACTACCACCTGAGCAGGTCTGAAGAAGACTTTGATGCATCTTTCTGCAAGACCTGTAATATTTATTCTTAGCCATGGTCCCTGTAGCCAGGGGCCTTGCACTACCGTCACCGACACAGTGCTCAGCTTGGTTACTTTCCAAAGCAGGACAGCTTTGTCTGAGCTGTTTAACAGCATCATCCCTGAAGTCTAAAAGAACAAAGATGCATCCAGGAAAAGTGGTGGAGAACGCTGGAGTGCTCAGGGAAATGCTACCCCCAAGACAGTCCTAACACACGACAGCACACACAACCAAGCTGCAGGGCCCAGGAACAGTCTCATTTACTGCATAGGTGAGCTCTGTCATCCTGCCACTCATATAAACCTGTGTAGTGCTTGGGCACTGCTGCTACAGCAATTACTACTTAGCCAAACCTAAGCAATATGGGCTATGCCAGGAAGGCTCCCAAGCATAACTAGGTGGTTCTACCTAAGCAAATGCAGCTCTTGGTATTTCAATTTGAGAGATACAGCATTAAAGAGCATCCACAAACCACACCACACAAACTCAGCTCAACTGCCCTCACTGCCGTTTGCATCCTCCAGCCTCCATGGCTATGTTATAGCATACATCTGATCATCCCCAAAGGAGAGAGGCATGGGTTGTGCTGTCCTGCAGGAATCTCTTTTGCGTCCCTTCCCACAAGTACAACACAGAGCAGTAGAGAAAAAGTCAGCAATATGTTATCACATTAATCTTCCTGGCACATTATTGCCTAGCTTCACATTCCTGGACAGAAGTAGCCTCCAGACACCTTCTCCACCCATCTCTTCACCGCAAATGCATGTTAACAAGCTCTCCTTTGGCTTCCCACAGAGTGAAATTATCAGATATCATGGATACCCCAGTGAGGAATACCAAGTTACCACGGAGGATGGATACATTCTTGGTGTTTTCAGAATTCCTGCTGGGAGGAACAGCCAAAATACAGGTGCAACAGAGTTATACGACATAAGGAAGGTCTGAGTGCCAACTCTTACGTGGGTCTCCCATCTTTCCCCTTTGCACATGAAGTGGCATGTTCCACCCATTTCCATCTCAGCAAGAGCACCTAGTCAGGAATGTGGCCTGAATTATGTATAAAGCTTTTAAAACTCCTGCAAAACCAGACTCTGCACCCCAGATTTAACTAAACATTACTTACTACCACAGCATAAGAAAACCCTCTTCTTTTACAGAGAAAAAGCCTGCAGTCTTGCTACACCATGGTACTTTAGGAGATTCTATTCACTGGATTTCTAACCTGCCCAACAACAGCCTAGGCTTCCTCCTCGCAGATGCTGGCTATGATGTCTGGATGGGAAATAGCCGAGGAGATACCTGGTCGTTAAAACACAAGACCCTTAAGCCCTGCCAAAAAGAGTTCTGGCACTTCAGGTACTCCATGCAGAAATAATTGCTGAAGAAAGCAACTTTCAGGGGACGAGAAAAGCTTGGGTAGTTAACATTGGGATGCAGAACCTTTCTCCTTCTGGTTACATGGAATAATCCCCTTTTGGATTATATGAAAACTCTACTGGTTTTCATATCATCTGACTTCAGCTGGGGCACGCAACATCTAAGGAGACCAGACCAACCCTTTTCCCCGGATGCAGCCACTTCTGGGCATGTCAGGGGGAGCTTGTCTACATGATCTGGACAAACCCTTCTGGAATCAGCACATACAGAAGTGAAGCTGGAAATACACAGGTCACTTTTATCCATACACTGTGCTGGTTTCTTTGGGGAAAAGATGTCCAAGACTAGAAGGCATCTGTAACCTTGAAGTCTCCCACCAGATACCACATCCCAAGTGCAGACAGGAGAGGAAACTGCTCAGCTCAGTCTACAAATCTGAGCTATCGTAACTGATGTTAACTAAGAGAGAAATATTTTTTGTAACCCATGCTGGTGAGAGCACTGATTAAGTTCAGTTCCCCAAGGGCTGCAGGTGACAGGTGAAACTGGCACCTCCTCCGCAGAGAGCCCAAGGCATCAGGCAGCCTGGCAGTACAGCTGTCTCCCTCTACCCCCTTCCCCAACTCAAGCAAGAATGCAGACAAAGTGTGCAACCTCATCTTTCAACCACATCTTTCAACCTCACCTTTCAATTCAAGGGTTCTGCATGGTGCAATGAACAAAACTGACATCCAGTAACTCTCACTGCGACAGCCGAATTGCCTGCTAGCTTTTTGTGTTTCTCCCTTTTAGCTTCGATGAGATAGGTAAATACGATATTCCAGCAGAGCTGTACTTCATCATGAATAAAACTGGACAGAAGGATGTATATTATGTTGGGCACTCAGAGGCTTCAACTGCAGGTAACGTTAACACTGCCTGTGTATAAAACAGTTACCATCACTACCCGATTTGCATATGTCTCTCTTAACTCTCTTCCTCATAAAAAGTTATTAAAGAAGAAGTACGGTCTAAACTGACACTTGTAAAGTGCAGGAAACTTCTCTAAGAACTGTTCTATCTGAAACAAGCAAATAATAGACAATCCAGAACCACTTTTAACTTCTGTAAGTAAGGATTGCCAATATATAAAAGCTGTTATTTACCAGGTACCCTGTATTATTGTTTGCTAAGTATCCTTTCTTGTTACACTCTAAGCATTTATTGCTGATTTTTCATAGTCTCACAGTGACTTGATGTGTTTCTTAAATCTTCAGTAACAATGAACTTTTATTAACCTCAGTTTTTAAGATAGATGTGTTGAATCCTCATGGATTAGATGTAAATACTAACACAACAGTCCATAAGACAGTTCAAACAACAGACAAAAAAATAAAGCTACTAAGTCTCATAACTTAATGCCAGACTTACTACTTAAAGCATCGTTGACTATAACTCACCACATTACTGTTTAAAAACAAATTACCAGACACTGGAAATTAGAATAGAAAGATCAATGCTAAAAACATCTTTGCTATTAGCACCTGCATATCAACATCAACTCACTTATGGTCTTTGAATGTTATGAGTCTCTATGATTTACATATATGATCCATCAGTAGATACAGGGTTTTATGGCATGGTGTGCCATTGCCCTTCTACAAAAATAAACTTGGAAATAGTGCAGAAAATGGGGGCAAGTGGCATGTGGCCACATTCTTAGACAATTATTTTCCCTTCTTCTCATAAGTGCATTCTAAGCATCTTTTAGCAGAACAAATCATCCAGGCCAAGACATCACCTTGTCTTTATATAACTATGCTTTAGGCAACCAGTTAAAGTTGTCACCAAATCTGTCACTGGAGAAATTTGGACATGTTCAGAGAACCTTTTTGGTTTTCCTTCCTTCCTCCTCACTCTCACCCAAGTTTGCGCTTAGTTACCGGTAAAAAATCCTGCTCTTAACCTACCAACCTTCAGATAATTACAGAATCACTGCATGCCAGCATAAATGTATACAGTCTTCAAGAGACTGCACGCTGAAAAACTCATTCTTCTATAACAGTTTGGGGAACTTCAGAGGGAATCTATATTAAGACAATTTGCTTAATGCATCTTCTCCCATAAAAATGGCCTTAATGTAAAATTATCAGTTCTTAGAAAATCAATATCTGGACATGCTCTAATGAACCTGTGTCTTTAGAATGAACTCTGTCTCCAAAATAAAAGTTTCAAGAAAAAAAACACTTTCCTTAGGTCTGCAGCACAGAAATGGACAACAAACAATGGGCTGCTGATCTAGTCTCACTACTTCTTTGCTGCCTACTGCTTTTGTATTTATTTGGTCTATAGAGATATAGTCACTAACTAGACTTGCATCTTCTGTGTTTGCAGGCTTCGTAGCATTTTCTACTTATCCTGACTTGGCTCAAAGGGTTAAAGTGTTCTTTGCTTTGGGACCAGTAGTCACAGTTACATATGCTACCAGTCCTCTGGTAACATTTACACGTCTTCCCCAACCGTTGATCAGGGTAAGTCATTCCTCTTTCTAAAAGACATAATAGTCTGTTTTGTCTCTACTGGATTCTCTCAACCTGAACTGATTTTAAGGAGGTGATGAGTTAAGAGTAAATTCAGTGTATCAGGCTGCTGACAGTGCTGGTAGACTTCAGACTTTCCACAGAGGCAAGGCTCAACACGATATCTCTCTTGGAACTTCTTTAACATAACAGGTATACTTTCACCATTATTTGTTTAAATCAAATATTTTTGAAGGAAGCTCACAAATACTAGAACAAGAAGAGTCTAACATAGTCTACTAAATCTAGCCTTAAGTACTAGCAGAAAACCACAAATATTTCACATTTTGATTTATTAGACATGCAGTTCATTTATGCTTGTGAAATATTTACTTGTAAAATGACAATGGAAACTTAAAGGGAAATAACTATTTCACAGCAGAATTTGCCAATTTAATAGAATTTGCTGTGAATGGTGGAAGTCCTGCAGGCTATACTTGATGTCAAACTGCAGGAGTACGTGCTCTTTCTGTCCAAGCTGTACCCATTATGTGACTATAGACCATCTAGCTCGTGTAGAGCTCATTTGTCTGCTCCCTCTTTACTCAGTAGCAATACTCACAGTACAGTTTGTGCACCTGCCTGGAAGAAATATTAGGGCAAAAAGGGACTCCCTATACTCTGCAGTCATGAGTGCAGCCAACTGCCCTTTCTCACTGAGGTCAGTGCACTAAAACCAGATGGATAGCGACTTCCAGGACTGATGCCTAATAATAAGCAGCAGGAAGAACATGTGGTGTGCTCTTGGGAAGAACATGCTTTAAAGGATACTGGGATGGCATGCAGTTTCAGCAATCTTAGTTAAGAGGCAAGACTATCAGAGAAGAATGAGGGACAATTTTCTGCGTGAAGTATTCCTGCAACAAGGAAAAAAAATGTTTGCACTTTTCCTCCCCTCAGTTATTACTTGGCTGCAAAGGAATTCTTCACCAGAATGAACTGCTGAGAGGGCCTCTAACACGGATCTGCAGATCTCTAGGAAAAGTTTGTGGCAGTATCTTCAGCTACATAGCTGGGGACAGAGTACAAAGTCTGAACACGGTAAGCATGTCCAAGAACACCTTAATACAAGTAAAGCTAAAGTAATTTCGAAGGAAAACAATTTTTCTGCCTTATATCTACACACAGTTGCAGGAGCATAGAGAAATGTGTTGGGATTTTCAAGTAATGCCAACTAGGGCCGCAATTAATGATGAGATGTGCCACCTGACATTCAAATCACACATGGAAGAAAGGCTGAATCAGAATGGTGCCATCTTGCTATGATGTCCTTCAGTGTCCCCTCTTCTGGGGCTAAGCTAAAGAAAAGTTGGACAGATACCAAAGCTTTTTAAAATGGACGGAGAAAGATCTTTTTTTCTTTTCCACAATTCATATTTTTCTTCCTAAATAGGAAGATATCCAGGTCATCTGAACATAAGAGATTGTTTCTTTTTGGTCACTACACATCAAAACATTTCCGGACAAAACTCAAAGCTGTTTCTTCACATTTCTCTGAACAGCAAGATCTCATTCCTTTACTCTGTCCGCTCTCTTTTTTTCTTGCAGACCTTCCACATGTCTATTCTCCAGTGACCTTTGATGCCTTGATTCAAAGAAATTCAAACTTAAGAAATTCAGACTTAATAACATCAAAGTGTTATTAAGCAGACATCTTTATTGCAGTGCTGGACGCATGGGGATATCTCCTTCTAACATGCGTGTGCTGAAACAAAAGTTCATCCTTTATATACCATAAAGACATGAATATTCATACATTTTCAAGAAATCACCGCCTCCTTGCTTATCTACTACATTTACATAATGCTGGCGTTGCAAAACTACACTACACATGCGCGGGGGTCTTGGCTGGTCGTCAGTGGTCATTTGGGGAGTTCACCCCCTACTCCTTTTTCCTTTTATGGTCACGGGTCTCTTGAGGATAATTTCTTCTCCTTGGATGTTTGCCCCTTCTGTTGTCCAGCCAAGTGGTTCCTTCTTACCGTCCTTGTTTGAACACTCCCGCCAGTCTGTCTCTATGCTCAAGCTTAACATATCTTCTCTGTTCTCTTTAATCTCTCAGTCCTTGCTCTTAACTCTTCTTTGTTTTAATTTTCACAAGGCCTGCTTTCCTTGTGATTAACTGTTTACACATAGCTACAATGTTAACATTGAGGTCAATATAGCCTAAAGGCTATGAGAGTAGACTGTTACACATAATCACACGCTTATTAGGCTAAAGAATTCTATACTAAAGTTAAACTAATCATGTAATCAATAAACTTCCTGGAAGTACATATATTAAGAAATTTGCAAAACTTACAGTTGATTAGTTACATATGCTAAAACCTTACAATTGTTTTAGATTCTTGTTTCACCCTCATACTCAGACTATTTAACAAGTGTTCCCATAAGAATCTCCCACACATGTAGCCTCCCTATGTTCAAGCAGACAGTCTATTAACAATCCTCCTACACTGATTAAGCACAGCACTGCTTAAAAGCAGCATACAAACTCTAGAAAATGGGAAAAACAAAGGCCATGCACACTCCCCAAATGATGTTTTCCATATGACTAAGCACTAAAGTAGGACAGACTCTTGCAAAGGGATAGAATTCTACATACTCATTCCTACTGAAAAATCACATGTTTGTGAGTCTTTCCTCATTTTTCTGTTTGATATTTGAAGAATATACTATTAAAATGGGGTTTTAACACAGCAGCAGTATGTTGCTCAGGTCCTTCACAGCTTTATTCTGTCACAGCACTGGATCCTTGCCTTTAACGCTCTGCTTTCTCTCCAGAGTCGAATGGATGTATACGTAGGACATTCCCCTGCTGGGACATCAGTACAGAACGTTATCCATTGGCATCAGGTACAACTGCGTACTGACGTATAAATAAACTCTTACTACAGCTTTTTATGCAACTGACAGTCTACAGGGAAGTCCAGAGGCGGTGGATCTGGGAAACTGCCCGTCACATCTGCTCACATGCTGCCATGAGCACCTGCCACACAGGGAGGACTGTTTCCCATGGCTCACCAGACCATTCCCTGAATTTCCCCTTTGGTATCAGGCACTGAGGTTTCCCCAGGGCACATCAGGCCTCTCTGCATGTTGGGCTCTAATGGCTTCCAGCCTGCATCTGTAGGTATGAAGACATTTGCCTTGAAAGCTGCAGAAGGGAACGGGAGCACAGCCTCGGCACTTGGCAGGCAGCAGGAGGATAGTGGCAACTTGAGCAGCCAGGGGATGAGCCAGACAAAGAAGTGACCCAGGCTAAAGCTTTTCTCCCAGAGGGTTAGTTGCAGCCTGGATCACCTCCCAAAGCCAGTCAAACACACAAATGCTTCTGCTGGAACAATGGCAAAGTGGGGAACTGCCTCTTCTGCTGGCATCTTATGCCACTCTCAGGCCTGAGGTTGTTCTGCCTATGCTCTAAATCGGACCACAGCAAGAGAAAGTCAGCTCAGAAATACACCACTGCATGAGCACAGAATTGTGGCCACTTCTCCCAATATTTAATACCGTCTTAACAACAGACATGCTCCTGCACCCACCCCGACTAAGATTCCCCGGGTCCAGATCACCAGCACACAGAGCCAGAAATCAGAGGCAAGCTAGCAGATTTCTTGCATATCCTCAGTTACTTAAAGATTTTGATTAAAAAAAAAATAACAAATGCACATATTTTCAGTAGGACAGATGCATTTTTTTTTTCTTTTAGACAAAATACATTCAAGAAAACAATGTAGTGTTAACAGTGTAGTGCTAACCACATCCTGCTCCCAACAGCCAGACTCTTGTAAGAAATACAGAGCCTCTGGAAATGTTGCCACTACTGTGAGCAGACCAGACAAAACTGATACAGGAAAGACATGTGAGGAGACATCTTATCCTACACTAAACTAGTAATAGACCTGACACGTTCTAGACATTCAGGTCCTCTTTCCATGTGACAACTGAACCCAGCTCTGCACCACGAACAAGGACCCCAACTTTAGTTAACTAAGGTAGTCAAGCAAAATTTTAACAACAAAACACACCAAGTGTGGCAGCTAAGGATCAGGAGAGAATGTTAGCAAGGAGAAAGGTGATGAAGCCACTCTCCCTACAATCCGTCCTCAGAACCCCCGGAAGCCTGCAACCAGAGGAAGGGGTAGCAGTAACTCACAGTCCACTGCCCGAGCCTTGGCTTCAGTCACAGGCAGGAAAACACCTCCCACACCCTGCTCTGTATCTTAACAATTTCATTTTATCTGTCCTTGTTCCAATATTAATAGCTAACACGTGCAGACCAATTTCAAGCTTACGACTATGGCTCTAAGGAAAACATGAAGAAATACAACCAGGTAAGGCAACATGGTTTTCCTGAAAACTCATCCTTGGGTCCTGGTAAAACTAAGAACAGATTGTAGCACCTTGAGTACTATCAAAGAGCAAGAGAATGGTCTGAATAAATGTTGCACTTCAACATAATACTCGTAAGTGTAAAAGCCTATTCACAGACAAGACAGAGATAGTTCTTTGCAGACAGCTAACAGAAGCTCGTTTCGCCTCCCCTACTGATGCAAGGATGAGTCCAATGACATGTCAATTTACCTGCCATTCCCAAAAGGCTAAGAGCTACACTCAGGCCCTAGGACTGGATGAGTATCGAGCTCTTCACTTCCCCAAAAAATCGTCAAAGCCTGCCTTTCAGTTAAACACCAGATTGGGGGCAGGGGGGGAGAAGTAGAAATGCATCTCTTACCTTGATTGTGGGAAGATACCTAGCATGAAAATAAAACAGAAGGGGTGCTTCAATACAGCACAATGGAGACTACTGCTGCGGTGAATTAATGTATTCTGTACAGAAAAAAGGAAACAAACAAAGTTTGGTTACTATCTGCTTTGGTTACTGCCTAGTCAACACTCAGACATGTTGTGGTCTTCCTGTAACATGGATAACTTGCCTGACAATTTTTGGAAATTTGATCAGATCAAATCTGATCAGATCAAATCTGATCAAATCAAATTCACTACAAGTTGACTTGTAGTGAGCTTTTCTGCATCAGGGCAAGTAATTTTATGGGTGGCATGTTATTTTACAGGTGGAGAGGCATTCCTCAGACACCTTCCATCTGCACGTGCAGTCTTTAAATACTTAAGTTTGAATTTTGGAATGGGTAACATTTTACTCCTAATACTTTGAATGGTTAGGAAACTGACCAAAAAAGCAGTCACCAAGAAAAATAATAGAACCACCCTTAGATAACAGGGGTCAATTTAAAAGCATCTTCTGCATGGACCCTTATCACACTATAGACAAATAACCATCCTGCATTAACTCACTTGGCTCAGGGCTCAGAAGATCCCCATTCTCCTCTTCCACATTTCTTTCATTTCCGCTCTGGTGATGGGCAAGACAAGTAGCCTCACTGGCTAGTACTCCCATCAGTAGCAACACTGTGACCTAGAGAGATGTGTCAAGTGAAGTCTGGAACAATGCAACTAAAAGTCTTTCACACCATGCCCCATAAAAGTATGAAAAGGACCCTGCACAAGCCAGAAATAGGGAACACATGAACACCAGCTCTGTAGTCCTTGCCTGATATACACAGACACTGTTCTTTTCATATCCCCAGCTCTGAAGGGCACAAGCAGGTGTCAAACTGCAGGACAACTCATAGCTGTGCATTAAGGAAAGACACAGGAATAGGATGGATTGTGCCCTTTCACAGTAGGCAGGGAATGGGTTGGGGAAAGAGACACTAAGAGGGTGGCCTTCATGCTTGCTGTTTTGATGTAGGGAGTGCAGAAGGGAGAGGTGCTTGCACAGAATCCTTTTTCTAAACACAACTTCTGATATAACAGCATTGACTCAGGTCTCCTCCCTTTCTTACAGTCTACTCCTCCTGCGTACAAGATAGAGGAGATAAGCACACCAATTGCTGTTTGGACTGGTGGACGTGACAAATTTGCAGATCCAAAAGACATTGCAAAGCTACTTCCTCGGATTACCAATCTCATTTACCATGAGCATTTTCCTGCTTGGGGACATCTCGATTTCATCTGGGCCCTTGATGCAACTGAGAAAATGTATCAGAAAATCATTGAAATAATAACAAAACACTCTTAAAGCTTCATACAGGGAACCCACTCATACAGTAAAAAACACAAAGATTACTATTAACAGTAGAATATGGGTATAGGGATTGGTATAGGAGTTTACAAACCACTGTAGATTGTTTTGTAATTTTCTTACATTGTTTTGCATGCTGTTACATCATTTTGGTGACTGGAGTATCACTGAGAAGTTTGAGCTACATGGGGATGATGGCTGAAAATACATACATATTAGAAGGAAAATGCCAGGGATCACTTAGTTTGGAAGATCCTTTTATAGGACTGATTCTGATATTCTCTTTCCTGGTAGATGAACAGCCCATATTCCACCTGAGACAGAGGTGTTATCCCATGAAAACCCAAAAATGGATCTACTCTTTTCTCTGTTGAAGTGTTACTGATCTTTGTTTAAATTAAATCATCTATACCTCTGATAGAGTGCTTGTCCAGTTTTCCTCTCCTCACATTATAAACATCAGCAAGTCAGATCCAAAAGATGTTCAGCTGCAAGACTATCCTGGCATTTAAGCAGACAGTAGTTGGCTTTTAATGGCCCAAATGCTAAGGAATCCAAACTCAGAAAACCTATGTCAGAGGGACATCACTTGTTTGTTGGACAGAGACAGATGCTCACTTACCCTCACATTAACTAACGGTCTGTTCACCCCCTGACTACAAAGAGCACAAAATGTCTTCGTGTTCATAACCTGGCAACTGAGGATTGAGGAGAAGCAGACACAGCAGCAGCATGCAGACAAAAGACTACAGCATCCATGTCAAGAAATATTCCTGGCAATGTCAGTAAAGAAGTTGTTTCAAGTTCTTCTAGCTTCTCAGTTCACTGTGTTAGTGTATCCTGCTTGCTCACCTAGAAGATTAATCCAGGAGTTGAAAGATCACATCAAAGTGTTCATCATTAGAGGCCAAGACAGGGTAGCTCAGGAACTGTGGGTGTTTCTGGGTGGGGGCTTAAGCCCAGATTCCTCAGTCAAGACTTGTGTCAATTGAAACCCATCTGTTGATAATCTGAGAGATAGACATCAATCTACAAGCACAACATGTTTGGCTCATGCAATATAGAAAACATATGCTAAGGAGATGACACATCCCAGGTACCACTGGGAACTGAGCTTACAACTTCTGGAGAGGTTTGTAGTCCAAGACACAGAGATTGCAAAGTAGCTACTCTCATACCACATTATTTATAAACCCTACTGTCCTGACCAACCCAGACAGAACAGACCTAGCCCACTTTCTCAAAGTAGCAGGACAGACGCTGCATAGGCATATCAGACATTACACACAACACAAACAAAACCTCTAGGACTGAAGGAAGGGGGAGCAGGACCAATAATTCCAGCTCAGGTAAAGAGGAAGCAAGCACTTCTTTGATCTGTCTGGCAGCAAAGCCCTTCACCTGTGCTCCCACTCACACTTCTGCAGTACCACCTAACATTCAGACAAGATGCACACAATGATCCTGACAGCATGATGCTGCACAAAACACACAACGGAAGGGAAGGAAAACAAAGAATCACAACACCAAACTCCTTCTGCCCATCAGTGGTGCCTTTTCCATGCCACAGCATCAGGGCTAACCATGAACCAACTCAGATTCTCCACGAACCAGAGCACAAAGCTCTGCCCAACTGAAGAAAGGAAATGGCAGGGGAACGCCTTTTCTGGGAGATAAATGAAGTTCCTCTAGCAGTTCCTCAAAACCTGGTTGGGTGGACACAGGTCTGAGATTAAGCTCACTCAGCTTGGAAGCAGCCATGAAGGGGAACTCCAGGACATCAAGGTCAAACTTCTCTTGAGGGCCTTCCTGTGTTGTACAAGAAGAACCAGCTACAGACACACCCTGCAAGAGGTTACAGGGAAGCATTCAGGTCAGTGACCAACACTACTTGGGGAAAGAACACAATGTGCAGTGTCTTTCATACTGAACACCTAAATCAGCCTAATGTTGATGTCAACACCATGTCATCAACCTAATGTCATCAACTCTGACCTGAGTTTTACAAAGGATTGCCAAATTTTCTAATGGAAGACAACAATTTCTAAATGCTCATCAGATAGGCTCTTCACTTGCCGGAGATTCCTGCAACGAAAGGTTATCTTCTCATTGGCAACCATCAGGAACGCAGACCAGCATCTGGACAAGAGGAATGCCCACCACTTACACTTCCTCTCAGAAGACTGTTAGCTACCCAGACAACATCCTTGTAGCACTGTAAGGGTCCCCTTGCACCTCTGCTTGAGGTTGGGAACAACTCAACAGCCCCACCGAGCACAAAGAAACCCCTCCATGGCACGGATCAGAGCCTGTATTTTATAATACTTTCACCCAAACTCAGTGAACAACCAGCGTTGCATGAAGAATGTAAGCAAACAAGGGGAGTGCTAGTACAAACAGGACTTTAATTCCTTGCCCAAATCAGCCCCTCTTGTTCTTAAAGCCAGGACCAAGACCTGTTGCCTCATACCCCAGCCATCAGCACCAAGAATGGTACTTCAAGGCTGGGATGCCAAGCAGGCAGAACAGCCATGCGCAGAATGAAAGGAAGGAAAGGAAATGCACATACCATGCCTGGGGAAGGGCAGTATGAGCTAAATACAAGTATCTTAGACCATATCTAGGCTTTGGTATCCAGATTTGGGCCCCAGGAAAGACATCAATATACACCAATATCTGCTGTGTGAGTTCAGCAGGCCACCAAGAAGGTCATCCAAATTTGTCACGGAGTGACTGCTGCATTGGCTAGACATTCCTAGCAGAGGCCTGGGCCAGCCCACTGCACGGCACAGCCCCCTCAGAAACCCAGGCTGACAGCTTCTCTGCCTACTGCAGCCCCCTGCCTCCTCTGCCCTAGGGGAGAAGGTCCCCTCCTCTCCAGCGATCCTTCTTCCCAGGTACCACAGCCCCATGATGATCACTGCACCTTCATTTAAACCTTCCTCCTCTCCCTCCTTGCCGCTAGGCTCCTTCCTCAGCAACAGTGCTAACAATGTTTCCCCTCAGTTAGCCGCATCCCAGGTGTAGATCAGCCGCGGTGAGGCATGCATGCTCGCCAGCACCCGAGCAGGTGTGCACTTGCTTAAGCGATAGCTGGACTGACACCGGCAACGAGGGACACCTGGAGGGGATACACGCCAGGTGAGCTCGGGCCACGCTGCAAATGCCCCTTGGCGCCGCTGCCCTCGCCTGCCTTCTCTCAGGCGAGGCACCGCCCCCGCCCTCGCGGGCAGCCGTTGGGCTGCAACGGCGGCCCCGTGCGCGCGGCGGCGCCCGCGGCCGTTGGGCTGCAGCGGCGGACCCTGCGGCGCAGAGGGCCGCGGCCGCCGCCGCTCGCCCCGGCGCCGCGCAGGCTCCTCCCTTCGCCCCGCACCGCAACCTGGGCCGGCTGCGGCGGCGCAAGGCGCTCGGGTCGGCTGTCTCCTCTCCGCGGCGCCGTCGGCACCTGTCGCCCCTCCCCGCCGCTCCTGCGCAGGGCGCCCAGGACACCGGAGTCCCCGGCGGGGCGAGGCCGGCCGGCGGAGGCCCAGGCCGCCCCGCCGCTCCTGCCCCCCCCCCCCCCCCCAGCGGCGGGGCGGGCTCCTCTCGCTTTGTCCCCAGCACGGGCCTCCGAGGCCGCTCGCACGGGCGCGAGACACGGTAAGAAGCCATCGTCTTCCCCGGTCTGGGGAGCGCTGCCTCCCCGCCTCCATCCCGCTGCTTTGCGCCAACGGTTTCTGCGGGCGGGGGGGGAAAGAGTTGGCGCCGCGCCGTGCGCTGCCCCTTCCGGGGCTGGGGAGCGGTGGCAGCCGTGGCCGGTACGAGCTCCATCAGCTCCGCTGCCCTGGCGCATGTCCCCGGTGCGCGATCGGTTCGGCCCGTCCCCGCCCCGGGTGTCAGGTGCCGCGATCCTGGGAGGCCTGTCGGGGATCGCCCTCCTCCAGGCAGGGAGGAACTCCATGTCTGAAGCGCCTCGGGCGGGGTACGCGTTAGGGCAAGGAGGAGAGAGTGAGCAGCTCTTGGTGCGTGGATGCAGCGTGGGCATCGTGGCGTCACTGGCAACTTCTGGGCGCGCGAGGAGGTGGGGGGAGCAGCGAGCCTGGGCTGGGAAAAGCTGCTGATCTCGCTGCGCCTACAAAAATAGGTGATAATAGGGTGGTGGGGAGCAGAGTTCAGAACGTTACTGCGTTTCGGAGAGAAATCAAACTTAGAACAGTACTCTATTTTAAAATAATTTCCATATACTTGTGAAAGGTTATCATCGGAACAGAAAGCGAAAGAATGTATAAAAAAGAAATTTTGTTCACTGGTATCTCTCTCATAAGCAGTTTCTGCTTATGTACCTCATTTTGTACCTACCTCGTGCTGACCTCTGTAGGGTCTAAGGTGTCCCTCTGAAGTGCACCGAGGAGGTAATTCACTTCTCTTGCCCATGGGTGCACTATCCTATTTCAGAAGCGTGGCAAAAAGTCTTCTGGGGGAGTTCCTCTTGGTTTGGAATTCTTTTTCTTTAATGTGCACATGGTTCTGAATCCTTTCTGAGAAGTCATGGGCAGGACAAAACCCACCTTTTACTGAGAATGGAATGTGGTGAGATTATAAGGTCTTGAATGGACTGTAGTTTCCAAGGGAGTTCATTCCTTGGGCAAAGACTGGCTTTGAGGAAGTTCTGTCTTCACAGAAGTGGGTTTTCTCCTCATTGCAGGCTAAGAGGTTGACTGTCTGAAGCTGTAGTTAGCATATATTTGATAAATTGCCTTACACCATCAGGTCCTAGAAAATAGGATACAGATTCAGAACTGCATGGAATATTCCTAGGAGAATGGGGTTCAGGTTTGGTGCTGAGGCAATATATCGTGTTACTCTGTAACACCTGGGTTTTCCGAAGTGCTAAATGCATTTCTGCCTGGTTTATTGTATGTCTGGGTGCTAAAGGTATGAATAATTAAACCAAAGGCCAGTGTTGACAAGTCCAGAGTTTCACAGATCATGGGAGAGTGTAGGAAGCATTCTTTCCAAATCATGTGTAATTCTGTAGGTGTAAATTTCATAGTTACGTTTTTTTAATAGTATTTTAAATGACTGTAAGTGCAGGGAGGTTATTTTGTAGTATTATGTTGAAAAATAAGGTTCAGTGTCTTGATCAATCCTGTGTATTTCTGATATTGCTATGGGGATACTGTGAAGGCATTTTTTATGTGGTTTTCTTTATGTGCATGAAGTCTGCTCAAGGTCAGGCTTTAAGATATTTCCTGGAAGCTAATCACCAAGCTGAGGAAGAGTATAGCTCAAGGTGAGGGATGTCAAGAAATCTTCAATTGCTGAGGGATTGGCAAGGTGACTTATGCATGAAGACACTGAGCAAATTCTGTATAAAAATAAATATTTGGTCTCTGTTTGCTGGACTTGTATGCATAGTGGGTTTTTTTCCTGTTCTTATCTGACTCCTGAAATTTTATTTCTGTATCAAAGGTTACATTTTCAGTTTGTGTTCTGAAACTTAGTTTGCTGCTCTGTAATGAAAGTCTTTGTCTATATAATTTTAATAAATATTTAACACTTAGATTGCTATGCCAGGAAACATATTTTCTGGTCATAGTTTCCATTATAAACAGAAGTATGAGTCCTTGAAAATAAATGATCGTGTTTGTACACTTCCTGAATGATCTGTGCGTAGTGGCTTAGGCCTGTTGTTGCATAGGCATTCCTTTTATAAAAACCCAGCATTTTCAATCCTACACGGATGATGTACCCCATGGTAATGCTGTGAGTCAGGCACCTGCTCAGACACAACCCGTTGCCTACCACTTCCTACTGGCATCTCTAGATGACTCACAGTTCAGCACTGGAACATTCAACATATGGAATTGCATTAGGGAAACTGTGGGCTCACTACATAATCAACATAGAAAGTATCTTTCTTTTTTAGCATCTCTGAACCACTGTCAAAAGGCCTTCAGAGATGTCTAGCTCTCTCCATTAATATGGAAAAGAGCTTGGATATGCTGCAAAGATCATTGGACTCATCCTGAAGGGAAAAACAAATAATTTGGAAATAGGCTCAAAGGTAGTCTGTGCCTAGCTGCACTGGGATGAATAGCATGTTGGACTGCAAGTGTATAAAATGTTAGCCACAAATCATTGTGCTCAGCTTTGATATGCTGGATAATTCAGCTGACTTTCAAGCAGCGCTGTGAGCTGACTGTGTTATAATCAGTGCTGCTATAAAACGTGCTTGCCATTGTCAATCTTAGCAAATTTACAAAAGAGAAATGAAATACTGTAACTAAGTAGAAAACATGGTCTAAATCATGCAGAACTCTTATAGAGCCAGACATTCCTGGGTTTTTTTTTCTCCCATCTGCTCATAGCATGAGACATCCTGAATCATCTAGGATAGGGCAGGAGGTCAAAGACTTCATTATGAAACCAACTAACTGTGTTATCTTAATATAAGCATCATACTGCAGAAACATGCCAGATTAACTGGTACTTATTTGTACTGGTTGACCACACGCCATCCTGTAGGTAATATAACTATTAGGTTTTTACCTGCACTTTGCTTACTTAACCATTAGTGTACAAAATAATCAGAATCCATTGAACTAATGCTCCAAATGATTTTTTTGAGATTTGAGGCTACAACACAAGCTCATTCTTTACAGGTGATTTCATAGACTTCAGATGAACTGGGAATTTGTATTTCAGAAATGTCAATTAAATATAATTCTCCTTTCTTTGGTCACCTACATCATGGACCGTAAGAAATAAGAAAGAATAGGAATTTGTCATCTGATAGAAACAGAAATTGATTGTTGCAACCAGTTACCTAACTAATAAATGTCCATATTAGAGGTTATGGGGTCTGAAACTGATATAAAACCAAGTAGCAAATATTGCCAGAAAAAATCATTACTTGTTATAGGAAGAACAGGAAGATTCTGAACCCTTCTATCCTAGTGGGACTTTGCCTCTGAAGGAAATAGAGCTACAGGCAGAAAAATCTGTGAAACCTGCGAATTTGCAAGGAATCATGCTTTCTTTGTTTCTTGGAAGTCTATGAAGTGTTGCAGACCTCTGTGCTGATTTTAGCCCCTCATTTGTTTCCCTTAGCAACACAGCTTCTTGTCTTCGTGGTGGAAAGTAGTTTTATCAGTGATGTTATATATTGCAGGTATATCTCTTTCAGTATTTCATCTGAATCATCAAAGAACAAATTATATAACAATAGCTATTTCTTTTATTTCTGCCCTCTTCTGGCTTAATGTGCCCTGGTACGCTAAATTTGATGGGGGATTGTTATGGATTTCCTAAAGGAAGGAAATGGCACTATTTTTCTACACCATGTCTAGAACATCTTTTTAGTGGGTCACTTGAAAGATGCTGTTCTGTGTTGCATATGTATATTTCAGTGACTGCCTAAGAAGGCATTGCTTGTAATCCAAGACATTCTAACATTGGTGATACTTTACCCATTACGTCAAAAATTATTTTCTGCTGAAACTGAATAGTATTACCAAAAAAGAGAGAGGGAGGTATTCTGTTCTCTTTTGACACAAGAAACCACAAGAAACTGTCAGCAGTTCAGATGCATGTTTCAATTTGCCATATTTTCAGTCTGTTTTTCAGCACATTCTCTTAAAAGTGACTAATATCTTTGTAGACAGAGCACATTAATAAATCTGGTAGTGAGCCATCACCTATGTATACAGCTCAAATGCATAAGGTTATGTTGCAGTAGCATGGACATACTAGATCTTGACTTCAAAATAGCCTGCATAAAAATGAATGAGAAAATACATGATGGCCAGGGTTCTTCTCTGTGCTCTGAAGCAACGGAAAAACCTGTAGGTTCTACACTTGTATTCTCTGTAGGGACTAAGAGTCAGGTTTTTGCATGTGTCATGTTGGATATTATCTGCATATTGTAGTGGTTTATCAGAGTCTTAGCAGACCCAGTAGTAATCTAATTTTACTCATGTAGCGTTTTAATGCAGTAACGTTTGTGTCTGTTCCAAAAGGCAAACTGTCCCTAGAAAACAGCCAGTCAATGATATTCAAGTAGCTACATTAACTAACTGCAGTCATGCAAATATTTGCAGAACAACTTTGAAAGTCTTCAGATAATTGTTCTGACTTTTTTAACTGTGGGAAAACAGACCCTTGCCACCCATGTTTTCTTTAGATGAAAATAAAGCTCATTTTTATGATATAAGACAGCACTGAGTGGTGTAACCACAGAAGCAAAACTTGGGTTTGGCAGATCTGTGCATGGAGGATCTCCTCTGCATGTGATTTCTCTACCCCAGCACCCAAGTGGGTAAAGATGTTACTGTTTGTACGCTGACACAGTTTGCAGAGAGACCTCTAGGCAGTGTGCTGAGATGTGGGTGGGACTGGTCCTTCACAGTAGGTGAAAAAGAGGATATAACCTTGATCCACTTCTAGGAGAGATGATTGTATAGCTCAGCAGCTGCCTCTGGGAGCCAGTGAAGCATGGGAGGAGGTCTTGGCAATGCTGTTTGAATGAAGCCATTGAGCTAAGGGGCAGTGTTAAATTATGAACTATTACTGAGACAGGCTTCTCTAGAGCCAAGCTCAGTAGCTCCTACTACGAAGAGCAACTTCTCCATTGAAAGACACAGGGTTCTCAGCAAGCTGCTCCTTGCGGTGCTTCTTTTCATTGAAAAGCCATTCTGTTGGTTTTGGTTGGTTGGTTTGTTTTTTGTTGTTTTTCCTCTGCACAAGAGAATGATCTTGCCATGACATTCAGTGCTTTGTTGTTTGGTTTTTGTTTTGGTTTGGTTGTTTTTTTCCAGAAGAGACTCCTTACTATACTAGCTGAATCACTTGCCATAACAGTGAATGGTGGTTTCAAAAAAACATGTTGACAGATGAACATGTTTCTTTTTGGAGAGAACCAACAGCAGGCAGCTTGCTATTTAGGCTGGTTTTTAACATATTTTATATCAAACCCAAGTGTGTGTATAAATGATTATGTGCTGTACCAATACATGGCCTGGCATTTCAAAAAGAGCTGAATGAGTTAGGCGCCTGTATTTCTAACCTATTTTTCACCACATTCACTTGAACATCCACTTCACAGTACAGAAGTACAAGTTTTCTGAATTGTGGGTGACTTATTGGCATGAAAGAGCCCTTTATCTTCATCTGGCAATCACTGGATGTGCCCTATTTCAAGTTCGCCAAAAAAATTTAGTTCCATTATGGATGATAATAAAGGTGGCTTTTGCACTTGCTAATTTGGCTATTTAAATGAGAACTGACCCTTTTATGGTTTGAGACGCATCTTTATTCTAGGATTCTATAATCATCACAGTTCCTACTATAGTAAAACGGAGTATTCCTGTTTTAACTTCTCATGATGATATGGTAAGCTTTTTTCTTACCATGGAATGAATGCAGAACAGTGGTCTCGAGCAGTTTGTAAAAAGCAGAACTATGTCAAGTTTTAGCTCCTGTATTAGCAAATATTTCTAGATATACTGTAAGGATCCTAATCCCAATGAACTGAAGTGAATGATGAGAGCAACATCTGGGTTTTACATTCCACCAAAATATCAAACAAAAGGATGGGTATTTCTGAAATAATCTGCTATTAAAAACAGGTAAAGAATAAAACATTGCTAATGCCTCAGGTCCCTGTTATTCTTAACAGAACCTAAGCTTTGAATGAAAAAGTGCTTTGGAAAATTTTACCAGTGATCTCCCTAATGCAGCTTTTTAGTAAGTCCAGTAGTCAAAATATTGACAAATGTTGCTGACAGCAGTGAAGTCAAGTGTGTTATGACTAATTTGGTTGGAATTTAAAAATATGTTACAAAGGGGAAACTAATGTTTCAAAGTAACTAAAAACAATGTTTCAAAGTAACTAATGTTACAAAGTAGAAACTAAAGATTAAACTAATACTGATGTTAGGCCGCTGTTGACATATTTAAAAGGCCCATTCGACACTTAAAAACCTCTTCTGAAGAACTGAAGAAGGAAAAGCAGCCTCAAGATGATGATAAGGAGTTGAAATTCAGTCCTCATGCTCTGCAGTCAGCTAGTTTCTGGGAGGTACTGGTACTCTGAGCTCCTCTTTGTGGCTGTGCCTTCTCCAGAAAGTTTGAGCAGCGCAACTCCTGCTGGGGTACTGCCAGTCACTGTGTGCATCCTTTGGCAGAGCATGGTGCTGTTTGGCTTTGTTGTCTTTGCTGATACTGTCGTCTTACATAGCCAGGTTATATCACTGAAGGACGTAACATACTGAATAGACATTGCAGAGCCTGTCATAGGAATGCATGAAGACTGGTACAAGCTCTTTCTTTGTGCCCAGACTGTGAGCTGGCTCCACACAAGACATTGCAAACACAAACTGTGTAACTTAAATAGTTCGTATGGCACTTGAGCTAATAAGCCTTGCTGTGCAGCTCTGTGTACCGCCTTTCACTATCACAGAGCACAATTACACAGCTTGCGAGCTTAGCTGGGTCATGCCTCTCTTGTCCACATCCATCCATCCTGACAATTGTTTGAAATATGCCAGTGTACAACAAAATGTGAGGGCATTGGAGAATTTGTGGTGAAGTATGATATTATACCTCTCAGAAAACCATGAGACCGTGTGTATGCATTTTCATACCACTTTTGTCTTTTTAACCCAATCTTGAGGTACTTGATATGTCCTGATATACTTATTCTATCTTCATGTACTCCTATTTCCTTATACTTTTAAGCTACAATTGCATGCTCTGCTTTTCACTTCCCTTTTAAGTACCATGCTTGTTAGCCTGAATAAAAAGAATGACTTTCAGTGCCATTTAAATTGCTGATTTTCTGACTTTGCTCTATTTCCTATGGCTGAAGGCCTTTGATTTAATAAACCTGGATTTTGCAAAAGATTAATGCATAGTGTACTAAGTTGGATCATATAGGAAAACAAGTGCTTTTTGAGGAGGAAATGGGATTTGGTGAGGAGTGCCATTACCAATTAAATCAATAAAAGTTTCTTAATCATTGAATGGATGTTACAATCTTATATTCTGATAATAACTCTATGAAAATTCATCATTAGAAAAAGTTTGATTTGCTTCCTAGTTGACTAGACCTTTCTTCTTAATCAATCATTACCTAAGTCCATCTAAGTTCGTTGGAGTGCCTGAAACTGTAAAGCAGAAAAATGCATCTTTACTCTTAGGATTTAGAGCACTTTACACTCTAATAGACTAAGACAGCTCCAAGCTAGCATTGCTACTTATGCCCTGTCGTTGGGGTTGGAGTGTAGTTCACTGTATTAGCATAACTGTACTATATATTTGAATATAATTAGTTTCAGTTACACAGAGAAGTTTGATATTTGAATTTCTCTTTGTTCATGTAGAGTGAAATATAAGTGTATTTCCAGAAGGCAGAGTCACGCATCAGGACTGAGCAATTCTTGTAGGCACTGTACAAGCTCTTAGGGTGCATTTTCAAAGCTAGCTCATATCAGTCTAGGACAGCACTGCCTCACAAAGGGGCAAGTCTGTCTGTTCTGCTGGCTTCATGTTTCTGCCACCTCCCTTGCTTTCTGAGTTTGAGAAGGAAGTAATTAATTTTAAAACTCCATTTGATTTTAATTTATATCAGCTACAACTTGCCTTGAAGTGGCTGGTGTCAACAAAGTGGAAGTACAAAGAAGTATCGTGGGGTTGTGGGGAGCCCCTTGGCAGTATCATGGCCTTCAACTGGCTGAGGAGGATTGTGAAGCTGCGCCATGAGGAACATTATGCACAGAGGCATTCCAGGGAACTGGCAGACATGCCTGTGGTGTTTTTAGTAAAACTTAACTTTCTGCATTTTAATCGTTTATAATTCTGGCCAGTGGGTCCATCTATTAAGGATAATATATTGGAGTGTAGTCATAAGACAGCCCATGTTTCTTTTAGGATTTTGTTTTAATTATGCCGCCACCTGTAATAGCTAATATATTTGATCCTCATTTGACATTTTTGTAAAAGTGATACAAATTTGTCCTAGTAGTTCTTCTCTATTTGCAGTGTCTGTTTTTTAATGTGCTCCTGAAGCCAAATTTTAAAAGTCTGTTTCCTCTTTTATTTGCAGCTATTCTTCTGCTAAGCTCTTGCACTGTGCCTTGACTTGTGCTCTCTGCAGAGCTTCTTCATCCTTTCAAAGCTCTGATACAATTTTGAGGAAGTGTGAGTTTCTGCTGTTACCAGATGTCTCCTCTTTAAAATACCTGGTACTACACTTTTTTGTTTTTTAATTTTGAATGCTTCTTTAGGTTAACAAAAATTACTGAAATAACTTACAACTTTAACATTCTTAGAGGCAACTAAGATGAGAAATGTTTGCAAGTAAAGGATTTCATGATATTTCCCTGTGCCAGTTCCAAAGAGATTTTGCCTGGGGAATACCATAGGCTTCTTTAACAAAGAGCTTTTTGGGCATACTGGCTCCCAAAACCAAACAAAACAAAACACCAATTTCACACTTGCTGCACTAACATTTTTCAACTTGCCTACCAGCTAGGCTGAAAGGTCTTCAAGGTGTAGTAATAGTTGAAAGAAGCATATGCTCCATATATCCTTCTTATATGGAGGATATATGGAGAAAGCCCTCTGTAGGGAAGCATCTCAAGAGCATTCCCTAAAGTATCTATTTCCTCACTACATTTTGGAGAAAGTTTGTAAGGGAGAAAGTGCTTGAAAAGCAGTTTTCTTGCTCAAAAGCTGTTAATTCAAATCAGGAATTGAATAGAAATATGTTTCTGTACCTTTTACTTTTGAACTTTTTTTTTTAATATAAATTGAATTACTAGACTATTTTGCAGTTTGTCATGCTTGGATGCATACTTTAGACCAAAACCAGCCTTCCATTCAGCTATTGTAGTTCTCCCAGTTGCTTCTAGGGGAAATAAAGAAAAAAACCCAAACCCACAAGTAATGGATAAGTGAGTGAATAGATGGTTTTAAAACATATGCTTTTTAGCTCTCATATCTTTTTTTAATTGTTATTCCTGAGCCACACAGAGCACATGAATGCAGAGTCTGTCATTGAAGATTTTACTTCTGCTTAGAATCTGAGCTGCAGGCGCAGAAGATTAACCTGAGCTCTGCACTGGACAAGCTTTTTGCCATCTCCTTTCACAGTCTCCAACAGCTACAGTGGTCCAGCGGAAAAAGGGTTTTGGGTGGAATTAGACATAAGGCAGTATGTAGGCTAAAGCGAAAATATTTCATTATTGTGATCCCATGGGGCCTTTCTACAGTCTGTGAGTAGGCTCTCCTGCCAAACTGATCATTTATACCAGAGCTCCATGTATATAACATTAAATTATTTAGAGAACTCTTTCCATTAGCACTGCAACCACAACTAATGTTGATGTCTTGAGTGTATAAGCCACGCTCCTTTTTTTTTTGTCACAAATTGTGCAAGCATTTTGAATATCTTAATTTCAAAAAAACAGGTCTTGAAATTGAATTCACAGACCTGTGACATACCTGATGATGAGAATAAAAATCTTGAAAATGGAAAACATGGGTATAAAGTCAAGCAAGAGTATGTTCATTGAGTTGGAATGGTCGTACGTAAAAGCGGAGTAAGATTGATTTAATGAAGTGGAATGAGTATACCAGTAAGGATTTTTTACAAGTAAAACAGGATGATTATGATTATTTTAAAGAAAGTGTATTACTTAAATGAATTTAATGTCTCCTGTAGTACTTGAACTCATAGTTAAAATTAAAGACTGATCTAATAGATACTCTTAGTTTTTGGAAAAAAAAAAAAGAGGAAGACCCAAATACAGAAATCAATACTTGAGAAGTAGAGACAGCTAAAAACACATTAGGGTTGTTTTACTCTGGGTTAGAGTCCTCTGGCCTCTAGAAAGAGGTGTGCTGAGAAAATATCTTTGCTGAACCCACTCTTCATGCTTTTACAAAAGCATAAAGCATATTTATTGCAACACATAAGTGCCTTCGACATTCAGGATCAAATCTGTTTAGACTGAGTGCACAGAGGTGAAAAAATACATTAGGAGCTTAATTTTCATACTTCCAGTGTAATTTAAATAATTTATTTCCCTTTCAGAGTTGGATTTTTTGGTAGTTTTTTGTGTGTGTGTTTTGGTTTGATTTTTTTTCTGATGACCACATGTATAAATATTTGTCTTTACTTGTTCAGAGCCGTGCAAGGAGCAATTACTGCCAGTTGACTCATCAGAGTTCATTGTATTTTGAGTGTTGTTGAAGTCGGTGATCTGTGCAGGTGAAACACATGCTGCTTGAAGTATTTTCTCTGCTTTATATTATTGATATGAGTTTGTGTGCTATGTTTTAATTATAGACATAGCAGGGAAAAAAGATGCCAGATTCACACTGCTTATAAACATGTTTGTCAAAATATATGCTCAAGGAAGCACAGATTCTGTGATTAGTTTTTGAACTTTTGAGTTTTTCACTTAATGCTTGGAAGTTGGGTTTTTTTGCAGATTCTGAAGAAAAAAAAAATGGTAAAAATAATGTGTTATACTGTATTCCAATCCACTGTAATAACATTATAACAGGTCAACTAGTCCACAACTGTCCTGTAAGCCCCCATGCATTCCCATTTTAAATTCTAGATGCCTGGTAAATTTTAGATTATTATTATTAAATATGCAAGTACTGTGATACCAAAGTAATGAATGGGTGCAGGCATGCAAACTTACATGATATGTGAATGCATTTCTAATCTGAATGATTTGTCTTATTTTTTCCAGCACACGACCACAATCAACGTGTCTATGTTCAAGTTTCCCTTGGGCTGATAAACCCTGAGACAGCTGGCTGCAAATATTCAGCACTGGATTGATACTGCCCTTTGCAGTCAGATGGAGACTTTGGAGGAAGAGAGCGATCTCCTTGGTTTGCAGACAGAGAACAACATGGAACAACCATTCACTGTCAGCTCGTTGGTATGTATTACAAAGAAATACTTTAATGGCTGAGCACTCTCTCTTTCAAATAGGAAATAATTCAAGAGAGCTGCTCAGCAGTGTTGGCTGCCAGCTGCAAGGGTCTTTTCCTGCATGCTGCCAATTCCTCCCACATTCTGCCTGATTGTTTTGTTGGAATTTATTTTATTTCTAGATATATGGTTTATGGGGTTTTAGCTTGTTTCAGTGATCAGCTTTTTAAGAAGTGAACATTTTGAATAGAAAGAGTAAAAATTTTCATTAAAGTAAGAGGAAAAAACTTCCAGTAGCCAATTATTTAGCCACTTAACAGGAAGGTAATGATTATAATAAGCAGCTATGCTTCTTCAGTAGAGTTAGAACTAACTTCTTAGACTTTAACTGCCTCTTTTGAAACTGGAAATGAACATTTGAAGTGAACTGTTGACGGGCCAGGGAAATGTACTTCTCTGTTAGCTGAACTATACCTGGCAGTCATACCTCACAAACAATGTAATAGGAGTTTGATTATTCAGGCCCTCCACCAAATTATTGAAATAACTTAAGGCAGAACCTTATAGAATTTCATGTAGGGGGGATTCTAAAGAGGACACACTTTGTGTTGCCTTTGATAATTGCTACAGGGTTTACTTAACTTTTTTGGTTTTAATTTTTTCTGGTATTTTTTTGTGGTGTGAAGATTTGGAGAGAGGGGTAAGATCACTTTTTACTTGTAATTGTAATCACAATTTATTTGCAATTGAGAAACATGTTGGCATGTTTCAACTGTGGTTAGCAGTGCAGAAACCAATGCCTATTTTGAGAAAAAAGCTGATTTCCCTTGAGTTTGTTGAATGAGATCACTGAAAGTGAAACATAATATCTAGTTCTCCTTGCTAATTTCTGTTCTTTTTCAGAAAAAGCTAGTAGCTATTCCTGACCATACAGACATCTCTGTGACCCCAGAAGAGAGAGTACGTGCCTTGAGCAAACTTGGCAGCAATATCACAATCAATGAAGATATCACTCCGCGTCGTTACTTTAGATCTGGAGTAGAGATGGAGCGGATGGCATCAGTATATATGGAGGAGGGAAACCTGGAGAATGCTTTTGTTTTTTATAATAAGTTTATAACGTAAGAAACCACTTGTAGTCATTACAGCTTATAATTCTGAGTAAACTGAAATGAAGAACTGCGGTGAAAGCAGGGCACTTTAGATTAGAAGAAAAATCTTTAGTGTTTTCTTGCAGAATAGCTTTGTTATTTTGAGATCTTTACTCTAACCACAGGCTTTGTTAGAATTTCACCTCAACTGTTAGTATGGTAGTCCTATCTATCTGCTAACTGCCAGGTGTGAACTAACTTAATGTACAGAGGTTTAAGTTTACTCTACCAAGCTATACTACGAGCACTGTTTCCCACAGATTATTTTGTAGCTATCAGCATGTTGGTTAAACAGAGTGCATGTCTTAAAAACAAACATTTAGGCAAGATTTCTGAGCCTTTAATAGTTAATCCCTATGAGTTTCTGCAGATCTTAAAGATGGTAGTACTGCACAGCACTTAAGAAACATGAACAAATGGCTTTTTGCCTCTTTACTTTTCTTCCCCAAAAGGATTAAGCTTTTTACAGGAGTAAATGCAAAATCCACAATATATACGTTCATTGCATGATTATTCTTCCCACCAAAAAAACTAACCTGACAGCTTTCATTACAACTCTCAAAATAGCTAGCTGAAATATATATTAGTGGCAGATTTAAAGTTTTTAACTACTTTTGCTGTAGGGTTCATTGGTTTGTTTTGCTACTTCTGAAAGGTTTTTTTTTTATATATATGCATATTTTAAAATTTTAATAATAGGAAACATCCTTCCCTCTTTATTTTCCTCATACTCTGAAAACTAGACCAAAACTTTCTTATTTCACTTAATTTAAATTGTATGTAAAAAGAGGGTCTGCAGGTGAACATTGCACAAATTGCTGAAAGAATGATAGCAGCTGTGTATTCCAAGCTCCTTGCAGCTGAGTGTTGCCATAATTTAGATGTCTGGGTAGGTTAATAATACTGCAGTTAGCTGTGCAGCTTGGTCTGGTAAAAATAACTGCATTAACGGTAGTCAGTGCTGTATTCTCAACTTCCCATTTAAGTTTCAGCATTTCAGCTGAGGACAGATAAAGACAGCAGAAATAACATTTATTAACACTAGCTACAGTGGAGGGTGCTTTTGAGGGCTATTTTTAGGTGCTGGCTGCTATTTAGTCCTTTTTTTTTAACCCAACCCACTACTAATGAAAGCCAAAATACATTCAGATGTAGAAAATAACCTCCTGTCATTACCTTAAGTGTCCCATACAAGTCTATACAAGAATTCAAATGTTATTTTAAACAAACGTGTAGAAACCTCCTCCAAGTCATCTGGAATTCAGTGTTTAAGGGTTATGTGAATATGATTTTTCTGCCAACACAAAAGCTATTGTAAATATTCCTCTGGCTGCTGAGGTGAACACATGAATGTTTAATTTTCTAGGTTGTTTGTAGAAAAGCTGCCCAGTCACCGAGACTATCACCAATGTGCAGTACCAGAAAAACAAGTTATCATTAAGGTAGGGTTATGGGTTTCTGGCCCTTAAGAAATGTTTCGCCCAGAATCTTTCCATTCTTTCCTAGCAACTTTTCCCCCAGTACACACATAGCCCACAGCAATCACCACAGCTTGAATTTCCACTGGTCATTCATGTTTTATTTTGGTTTAACCATTTGATCATTACTGGAAATTAAATTATTGTTCTACAAGGTGAATGAGAACAGTCTCTGAATAAGTTGGTAGATTGTTAGAAACCTAGGTACATCTATTTCTGAAAGTTTACATACTAAAAATGGAACGATTTAACAGTACTTGTAGTTTGATTGTGGTCCCAATTATGTGAGTGGCTAATGATCCAAACTGACTATTGCAAACAGAGGGGGAGAGAGACGTATGGCATTACTAGTGTCTGTGCAGTATTTGCTTACCTTGTTAAATAATCAAAGTATATTTTTGCTTCCTTTATTACCAAATATGTATTTACTTAGTTTTCACCAAATTTTTTTTCCTCCATTTGTATAGAAGATAGAAGAAGAAAAAAAGTAAACCTTTTTTGCTAAAAGAGAAATTTCAAATACAGCCTTATACTGAGCTTAAAATATCTGGAATTGCCCAATGAGAATTATTAGAATAAGCATGTCACTTGCTTCATGCTGCCATATTCGCATGCTTTCTCTACTGTTAAAGTTGAATAACGTTATATTCAAAGTCAAAATGCTTAATGTCAAATTTTTGACTGTGTCCTACAATCTAGGAAAACATCCCTGTTGAGAAAGGGCATCTAACATGTTCCATCCTGTGACACACAGTAGGATTAAGCACACGGTCTCTTTCCTTCCCTTGCCTCTAAATTATTTTGTTGTAGCCCCTGCATCGGTAGAAAACAGTGGACATTGGTTTTGTTTCAGGAAACAAAATTATTTTGTCTGCAGGGGCTGTCATATTAAGCTACATATGTAGCTATCTCTACAAATAAACATTTTTTTTATTCCCCACCTGGAAATGGGTATATTCAGTAACATTTCTGTCCAGGAAGTCTCAGAGAAAAATGTGATAATCCTACCTGAAACATTGAAAGTTGGACTTACACATTTGTTGTAGATGTAATTTTTAAAAAAGCTTAGTCATCACACACCTATTAAAAAAAACAGAGATAGGAGATTGCTAGAAAAAGAACTAATCTTTCATTGAGATACAAAGTAGTCATATTGCACCTATCGACATAAATTAATATCGCTATATTGAATTCACTGTATTATAGAAGTTTCATAAGCAGATGATTTAGTGTGTATTTCTTCCTTTCTTTCCTGGGAGAAGAACAGTATTTTTTTTATGGTTTTGTTTTTTTTTTTAAATCTATATTACAGCTGACTTTGTTTTCCAGGTGGTTCTTTTAAAAAGTGAAAAGTAAACTTATCTATCTTTCTCCCCCATCCCACACCAAAGAAATTGAAGGAGGTTGCATTTCCACGGACAGATGAATTGAAGAGAGATCTTTTAAAAAAATATAACTTAGAATATCAAGAATACATGCAAAACAAAGTAAGTATTATATAGGTATTAAATCACTGTTGGTATGAATATTTTCCTGTCATATAAAACGTCTTAAAAGTTAAGCAGTTAAATACCAGTTGTGCAAGAACCTAGGCATTTCACGGGCTGCTTAGGATGACTCTTCACTTCTCAGAATCTAACCAGTTGGTCATTTGAAAACAAGTAATGCAAGTGTGCGCTTGGAAATAAATGTCCTGTGATATTTACTTAGGAACAGTCTACAAATATCCAAATAGGTCTTTAGTAGACTCTCATTCTGTTTATAAAGAGGATACTGTTGACACAATTACATGAGTATGTGGAAAAGGTCCCTTGGCTCTGAGTGTGCTCAAGTTTGAATTGATCCTGTTTGAGTCTTCAAGTAACTGTTAATACTTGTGTCTTGTGTATTGAAGTCACTGAAAACAGGATCTGTAGTTTTAAAAACTTGTCTTGGAAAGAGCACCCGAGAAAAAACATCTTTTTCCTTTCTTCCCTTAAAATTGACTCAACACCAAAACCCAAACTACCCTACACCCCATATTCCTGTCACTGATTGGTTTGAGGCTTTCTTTCCTGCTCTGTTTTGTTCATGACATTTAAGAAATGACTTTGTGCTGGTTTTCTCATTTGCTTCTGGAGATGCTTGATGCTCTCCATTACCATGGAATAGGAAAGGCTGTTGAAACCTGAAGATTCACTTGCAGTTCATGGCTTGGGGGCAAGAGGGCATAGACCAGAGCAGAGAAGGCACCTAATGTGTCTGAGGCTGGGGAGGCTATGCACCAAAGTCAGGTTAAGCAATCCAGGGAAAGTTGAGGAAAGAAAATAGCAGGAGAAAGTTGACCAATCTATCCAAACAGCAGCAACAAGCAACAAAACAAGATAACAATATGAATTATGAAATCTGTCCAGAAAACCCATGCGCTCGTGGATCTCTTGTTGCATTGGAAGTTGTAAGGACTTAGACTTGTGTCTCATCTCTTTATCATCACTATTCTGAAAACTTTTTTTTAAATTACTTTATTATAATGAGCAAATGAGGCAAGTGCTATCACTACTGAAGTAAAACAGAGCACCAGAGGTATGCAGATTGGAAGTTTTGTGTTAGGAGTTCCATACTTACTGTATTTCTTTCCATATTGTACTGCTTTTGGGGTTACAGCTGTATTTGCTGGTTCATCAAACAGGTTCCAAAATACTTACTTTTTAATAACAGAATTTTATGGTTTTGTTAAACAACTAGATTGCTTCTTTCCCTTCATTTTTTTGTAGTGTTTTTTAGTGTTCTGAGACTGTCACTATTTTGCGTATGTTTCAGAACAAATGTAAAACTGAATTTCTGAAGAAACTAGAGCATCAAAAGCTAATAGAGGCAGAGAAGAAACGAATCGCACATATGCGGCAACAGCAGCTTGAATCAGAACAATTTCAATTCTTTGAGGATCAACTTAAGAAGCAAGAACTAGCTCGAGATCAGAAAATCAAAGAGAGCATGGTTATGTCTGAACAGATAGATGGAAGTATGCTATCTTGTATTTCTGTACCAGAGAACAGTTCCTTATCTACTGCACTGCTTGAGAAAAAAGAGAGGAGCAGCACATCTGGCTGCACTGGACATTCACCTCCAGTAAACCGGATCTTAAAGCCAGCAGCTACTTTAAGTGCTGTTCAGAGTAAGTGCAGAGACTTTTTTTTTCCTTTTTTATTTTATCTGCCTCTTTGCTCTTATACCAGTCCACATATTGCATATGCATATCTATTTATTTGCCATGAAGATGTCCATAGTGAAATAAGCATGAACAGGTTGATGTACACACAACAGTTCCATATAGCTTCCTCATTTTAAGAGAGGAGGTTAGTTGCACAGTCTCACATTTTCCAGTTGAGTACCAATAGATGGATCTAGAGATTGAGCCTTAGTGTTCACGTGGAATGCAGTCTGAATCTTGCTGTGGACTTCAAGGGAACAGAAGCAGAACCTGCAGTGGTTCACCCTGGAAAGACCTGGCCTGGGAAATTGCATCAGCTCACTGTCACCTCAGGCACAAGCTAGGGAGTGTATCTTATGGGCTGGTGACCTCAATTTAGGGTTGAAGTGCTTGTGCTGCATATTTATTCTCATTAGAAATCTGTGATGTGGTAAGTATAATTCTTTCACTTTTAATAATTTCCTGTAACTATGTGTATTTCCTTATTTTAGGGAACTTCACTGTATAAGCTGCAAATGCCTTTTTATCTCTCCTTTGTTTGTTTGTTTGTTTTTTTGTTAGCTCAATTGGCTGAAGCACTCAGAGGCGTCATTTTGCCCAGGGATCTCTGTCACAAATTTCTGCTGCTAGCTGAGGCAAATACAGTAAGAGGAATAGAGACATGCGGAATTCTCTGTGGAAAACTGGTACAGTTTAACCCTCGCATTTGTATGGGGAAATACATATTTGATAGAGCTGTATTTTCCTATAATATATCAATTTCAGAGCAAAAGCAGATCTAAATCATTAGCCTTTAATGTAATTAACTTAATACTATAATCTGAGCGGTCATTTCAGTTGTGTGGGCTTGCCTTATTGGGGAAACGTTTGATCAAAGTTACACTGCTGTCATGATAAAACGTAGCAAGTTTTTCAGCATGCTATACAATACAGGCTTTTTCGAGCACTTTCTCTGGCATTCATCTAAGGTAAGTGAGGTTTAGTTACAGGACAATGAAACATAAAGACTGTTAGAATCTAGTGGAGTCATCAAATGCATAATGGCACAACAAAAAAGAAGAAGAAAATCCCCCCACCCCAAGCTGTAGAACATCTGATTTTCAGGCTGGTTTTTTCCTTTGACCTAGATAACACTTAATGTCCTTTCACAGCAGGGAAAGATGTCATGGCTGATGCTGGCATACACTTGGACATCATCTTTAAAATTCTTTGTATTTGAATTGTATAAAGAGAAAGAATAGCAAGAGTAGTGATGTTTCAATTTTCACAGAAAATAATTATAGTAGTCTTAAACCTCTTTTTTCATTATTTAAATTTTTTTAAAGGACATCCTTTTCACACTGGTCTCTGCAAGCACTTAAATCCAACAGTCTCATGTTGTTACTAATACTTCCCTATATGTTTTCATGATTAAAAAGCTAAGGTGTGTTTTCAAGTGCAGTAAGCCAGTATAGCTGCACTGGAATCAGTGGAGGTATACTGCTTTGGTTTAGCTGATAGGCCAACATCTTTCAGACTCTGATTTAGTATTTATTCATTAGTTCATTTAGTCCAGTCTAAGTCAATGTTTGTTTTACAGACACATAATGAATTTACTATTACCCATGTAATAGTGCCAAAGCAATCTGCAGGACCAGACTATTGCGACATGGAGAATGTGGAAGAATTATTTGGTATTCAGGATCAGTACGATCTCCTCACTTTGGGTTGGATCCATGTGCGTATGACTCATAGAAAAGCCAGAATATATATCAGCTCTGCATACAGTGTGAAAGAAACCCTAGAAAAAACAAACTGAAGAAATAACTGGAATAATCCAAATTCTTTTGCTCACCTAATTCTAACTGTAGTGCTGTAAATAAGCTCTAATGTTCTCCACAGATTAATATTTCTTAATGAAGTTGAGGGATCCTGTTGACACAATGGGCCTGCTTTTGCCAGTGCAACTTCTGTTTATGTTGGATTAGGGGTATTTTATTACTTTCTAATGCCATTTATTTTTCTCCTGTATTCAAAAATTGGGGGAGAGGGCTTTGTGTTTCTTAAGCTTTTTATATTAATTTCACTCTTACCCATTTTGAACAATCAAGTAATTTCCCTTTGTCTTGTGCTTCTTCATACCATGCTTTTCCCCCCATGATCAGAAAATTGCTTGTACGTCTGGTTATGAATGTGCCTCCATAAACCTCATACTGAAAAGCCACCCTGACAATATAGAATCTGGGTTAATAGGAACTTAAGAATCCTAACTGAGGAAGTACTGACTCTTTCACTTGTTATAAATTATTGTTCCTTCTTGAATGTATGTCGACCTTGATTTGTAAGAAATATTTCATGATGTTGAGTTTTCCCTTTCTTTTTGTAGACACATCCAACACAAACTGCATTCTTATCCAGTGTTGATCTTCATACTCATTGTTCTTATCAGCTAATGTTGCCAGAGGCCATTGCAATTGTTTGTTCACCAAAGCATAATGAGTGAGTTCTGATTTTTCTAAGTAATATTAAGATATTTTCCCCTGCTCCTTATCTTAGTTTGATAAATGCAAACAGAACATGTCAACTGGAATGAAGGGCAGGAATATTGTATTGTGACTTTGTTTTCTCAAAGTTGTTTAGACTTGCATTCCAGTCAGTCTATATGCATAGTACTGTTTCTGGCTTCTCTTTCTTCCTCCCTCACAGCCCCAGGTTTTAAATGTTATTTATTTTTATACTCTGCTCAACCAAGTAGTAATGACAGGAGTTGTTCTTCTGGAGACCTCATTGCCAGTGCCCTACCAGAGACCTCTCGTCATTCTGTCTGATGAAGGAAGTGGAGGGGTTAAGCGAATATCCCTAGGGTGATATGAAAATTGCAGTTTGGGGAGCAGAGGGATAAAGAGCACCTTTTTTTTTTTTTATAATAAGGTCCTAGTTTTGTATTTCATAAAATACAAACAATAAGTATCTAGAAAAAGCTGGAACTGCATAACAATTAATGTGAAGGTTTATAATGGAACAGGTTGCCCAGAGAGGTGTGAAGTCTACAACCTTGGAGATATTCAAAACCTGACTGGACTGGGCAACCTGCTCAAGGTGATTCTGCTGTAGTAGGGGGGTTGGACTCGACAATCTTCAGAGGTTCCTTCCAACTTCAACTTTTGCCTCTGCTTTGGTGTGTTCGGAGTTTCAAGGGCCCAGGGCTAACTCCATTGTTTAGACTGTGCCTTTCTTCCTGATCTTATGTCCCTGTAGATGACTTCTGTGAATCCCATTCTGGTTGCCTAACTTCCCACGTGGGCCACTTGGGTAGCAGAGCTGTAAATGAAGATTGAGGGGCAAGTGCACAAGCACTCTTGCCAGAGCACAATGTCTGCATACTTTTTCAAATCTCTGCTCTTGCAAATTTCTTTCATAGTTTGTGCTATAACCAGCTCTAACCTGTTACTCCTATTTCTCTAACCTGTTACTTATATCTGTAACACTTATTAATCAGGTGCTGTCCTGTAGTTATTAGGTATTTGTTTTTTACAGAAGGGTGGGTTTTCTAACTTTTTATTCAATACTAGTATTAGGACATACATATGCAGCAGTGCATTTTCTAGTGCTTTGTATTACTTGATTACCTAAAAGAGAGGGAAGGATGTGTACTCTCACTAGTCATTTACACAGCTAGCTTAAAGGCTGTTCTCTTAAGTTGCCCCTCTAGACTTTAGTGAAATGCAATTCAGAACTCCTCTAAGTTTCTGGTTTGTATCTGTTCCTGCATGAACAAGCCTTGGCCCTTAGTAGGCTAACCTGCCTAATGGGAATAGCATCAGTACTATGGGGGTTTTTTTTCTCCCCTTCCCCCATCATCTCTTTCTTTACAGGAATACAGCTCCCCTTGATTTTAAATATCTTTAAGACTCCAACCCAGCCTTAGCTCCTGTGTATCAAAAGTCACTAAGTACCATTCTGTTGTCCTTCTATTAAGCTAAGCAATTTGTATGTGAAACCTTGGAGTTGTATTATGGGGGCAGTATGTAACCGTAGTTTCATCTTTTGCTTTCCAGCACTGGCATCTTCAGACTTACTAATGCTGGCATGGTAGAAGTTTCTGCTTGTAAAAAGAAGGGATTCCATCCACATACAAAGGACCCTAGGTTATTTAATGTAAGTACGTAATCCAACATGGTTTTGAGTATTCAAATTTGGTTCTGTTGCAAGCAGAAATTATATGTACTTCAGATTAAGTTTCTTAATACTTTTTCCCCCATTTTAATAATTCATTACCCTTACTTCACTGACCAAGGCAGACATCAGGAATCTACTTAAGCAGTCAGTAGCAGCCATGAGATGTGTGTTACACACAGCCATTCAAATAGTGGGTAACCAGAGGCCGTTACCATCAGTCATCGCTTTTTACCTACTTTCAGAAGAAGAAAAGCCACAGTTTTAAATGGGTGTTATTCCCTACCTCTTAAGTTTTTAAACAGATTCAGCGTAGGGAGATTAAGTTCATTTCCCCAACTGTGGTGTGTCAACAGAACAAACCAGCTGCTAAAAAGTGCAGCTATGAGTAGATTACGCCTTATTTCCTTCATTGTCCAAAATTTTCCCCCAGCTTCTCATAATTGTTTCTCAATAACTACCCTATCTTTTGATGTTTTAATAGCATAGTATGTTATATGTATGGCTGAACAGTATAGTCAGAGTTGTCAGAAATGTCACTATTGTCTGGAAGACAACAATCTTTACCTTTTGAATAATTAAGATTTTTTTTTTTTAAATGGGGTTCACTTCAAATGCAGAGCATCTCATATAGCTCAAAATAAAATGATTGAATGCAGAGAAGTAATGCTGAAAGACATTGGAAATTACATTATAGGACTCCCAGAATGTCAGAATGATTCCTCAAAAGGAAAGGTTGGGGTTCTTTCTTTGTTCTGTTCTTTTGCTGTTGACTGTAGGGATAACGAGAAGGTAGTCCAACTCTGAAAAATTAAGATTTTTCCTCCAGGTGGGTGCTTTTCAGTGTCCTTTACAGACTTAGTTCATCAATGAAGTTACTGGCCACTTGAGCTCATTTATAAACATGAAGGATAGCACAGAACTATAATCTGTTTCACAGGCTAAGCACTAAACAATATCCTCTTTAGAAATTTATTTCTGATCACATGTTTTAGTCCTTGCTTTATTCAGCAGTCTATACCTGTGATGATCAATCAAGTTTGCCTGTGAACAGGCATAGTGACAGGTACAACCAAAGTTGGATAGATAGGCGTAGCATTAAGCAGGCTCAGAAAATTAAAAGGAAGCAATAGCCCTTATGGGCTATTTTACTGAAACAGATTTCTGTCAGTAATGGATTGACTTCTTCTGCAGCCATGTACCCATGTGGTTGGGAAAGACATAAAGATAATTGTGCTGGATCTGAGGTGATACAGATGGAAGATAGTGATGTTACTACGCAAATGGCCAAAACAGAAAAGTGGATTCCTGTTTTTCCTATATTTTCAGAAATGACTTTTATATTTATACATTTTAGATTGAATGGTTTGATATTTATTGCTCTAGGCTGTTTTGGAATTATTTTGTTGCTCTGTCAAGATGGAGTTCAATGGCATTGCCCCTGAATCTGTAAACAAATCTTACCTATAAAACACAACAATAAAATGAACGTCAAACAACAGTAATTGTGTTGAAAAAAAGTAATGTTTGTTTTTTCACTTGTTGGCATCAATTACTTTACTGTTAAAAATATCTAATTCTCAGAAAGTAAGTTGACTTTTTGTGACTTCCAGCTATGTATGTCTTCACTGCATCTCTTCCATGAATTTACATTATATGTAGTAGAGTCAAATAGATCAGTTTGGGTGATTTTGTTGTTGTTATTGTTTCATCCTTTTCCCCATTCAATCCCTGTACAGCTCAAGCTTTGGCTAAGTTATTAAGTGGAAAACACAAGTCCTTTACCTGAGAGATGACCCTCATCACATCTTGGCATAGCAGAGATGCATTAGAGTCCCTTGGAGAAATGTGTCTTCTCAAGCACCCCTCTAGTAGAAATTTGTATTTGAAATCAAGTTCTTATTCTGAAAGAGATTCCCTGGTTCTATCTAGAGTTAGATTAAACAGATCTAGATAGAGTTAGAAGGAAGAACCATACGAAGTTATTTGCTCTAACAAGAGTTTATTTAGTATCTATTCCAAGAACCTAGATGACCTATACTTTAAATAATAAGGTTAGTACAACAATGTTTGGAACATGTGCTAACAGTCAGAAGCTGGACAAGATCTGGAACCCAGGGGTTATGCAGACATGGTAAAAAACAGCTGCTGTTGCAAAGAGCTTACACTTTGAAAGATAACAAGTAACAGGCCCGCAGGGTAAGCTGTTGAGCTTAGTTTCCTGTCTAAGTAACAAAAATAAATAGCATCCTTTATCCTGAACTCTAATGAACACAGATTGCAGCAAGCTCCTTAGAACTGACCTCTTCCAGGTCTGTCTCCATGAATTCTTTATTCATATATATATACACACACACTTTTAAGGCAGTATTACTGGCTTCAGCTTCTGTGCATATAATTCTAGTTGCATATCAGTTGTCTAAATTATTTTGTCTACTTTGATTACATTAACACCCAAGCCCCCCCCCCAAAAAAAACCAACACCCTTTGTTCTGAAGAGAAAGTGTATTAAGCCAGCTTAATTACCCTTTAGACCTTGCCAGAAATCACAACATAAAAATAATAGGCTGCACTTCATCCTGAGGGCATATGATAGGAAAGCAAGTCATGTGTTCAATCTAATTAATATTAGTGTTTAGATATGCTCCCAAAGGAACAGGTTTTGTTTCTTTAAGGAAAACACACAGAATTGTTGTAGTACATCATATGCTTCTGGGCCACACACTACTTAATTTACAGCTGTCATGCTGGAAAAGCTAATTTTTTTTTACAGTAAGTGATGCGGTCAGATAATATTTCTAGATAGAGCAGATGCAAAGCAGAGTGCCCATGCTCATCCTGGTATTGAACAGATGCTATGCTCCTTTGGTACTGTCCAGAACTTTGGAAGAAGCAAGATTGGTTCTGTTTGCAGACTAAAAGGTTTACTGGGGCTAAACCTTGACAACGTGCAGCCTGATACCTGAGCATTTTCTAGCATATTGGTATCATTGAGCAAAAGGTACCACTTTTTCTATTAAGCCCAGTATAGTGTAGTAACAAATTCATGTCACAAGATGGAGCTTCAAACCAGCTGTAATGTACCTCCACAAATGCATTATGGTGTTTTTTTTAAATAGGAGCAGCAAGTTCATAGCATATTTAAAATTTATTCAAAAAAATACATAGTATCCAATTAATTAGATTTAGTACGATGAAGGATTTATGGAATGAAATGATAAGAATGTATTTTCCTGAATACATTCACAGTAATACACTAATGAGGCATATAAAGATAAAACAATTTAAAAGCATTTGCGGTGAACAATGGATGGGCCAGCTTCATCATATTCCTGTTTGCTGATCCACATCTGCTGGAAAGTAGACAGGGAGGCAAGAATAGAGCCTCCAATCCAGACGGAGTACTTACGTTCAGGAGGAGCAATGATCTGTGTAAGAAATAAAAGCACTAAGTACGACTGGCCATTGTGGATAAAATACATTTGTTAGACAAAAATATTAAAGCAGTGGTATTTGATATTAATGAAAACAGTGTATCTGTGTGCTAGTGTCATCTTGGCATTTCAGTTAGCTATCATTGCAAGCAGTAAAGTTAAATAACAACTTTTTAAGTGTGAATTTAAGTCCTCAATTTCTCTGCCTGAGTCAGTATGCCCAGTAAGAGTAGTGCATTTGTGTATTCATGACTGCATATGAAAAAAGGGGAGATAATTGCTCTGGAAACATATAATGATAGCCCAGAAGAGCTTGGAAAAACGAGTGACCTATGGAGCACTCTTATTAGTATAGTTGATTGATAAAATGTTTGCAAAGCACAGAACAGATGATTTGAAGCAGCAGAAGGAAGACAGGCTTGTCAGACATTCTTTGTTTTCTGAACTTGTAAGCCAAGGACAAAACCAGCATTTCTTCTCTCCCATCTCTGTCAGCCAAAAAGGGCTGAAGAAGCTCACACATGGCCCCAGAGTAAAATTTACGCTGCTGAGGCCATGCTGGGGCAGTTTGCAGAATTCATCCTGAACAAGGAAAAGAGAGAAGGCTCTCTTCTTCCAGCAACAAAGTTACCATGTGGCGATTATTTGCTAGAAGGTACCGACAGGATTCCAAACATGTACAAAGCACTTACTTTGTAAAGTGTTGCTATGTTTCATTGGATTTTTGAGGACTTTGTACATGGCAGCTCAAATAGTCTACAATTAATTGCACCATACCTTGATCTTCATAGTGCTGGGAGCCAGAGCGGTGATTTCCTTCTGCATCCTGTCTGCAATACCCGGGTACATTGTAGTGCCGCCAGACAGCACGTTGTTGGCATAAAGATCCTTTCTGATGTCTATATCGCACTTCATGATGCTGTTGTAAGTGGTTTCATGAATGCCAGCAGACTCCATGCCTGGGGAAGACACAGAAGAACACTGAGGAAGCAACTTGGTTCAGAAACTTTAAATTGTTGGCACAGAACTGACTACAGGAACTTTAGTGTCTCTTTGGAAGACATCAAACTTCAGACCTGTGGAAATCTGGAAAGTCATTCTGCAGTTGTCTAAATTATTTGCTTGGGAGTTCCTTGGTGTACAGCCCTCCTATCCCCCTTATGCACACAACTCCTCCTTAAAAAGACAGCTGGGGGTGTGGAATTGTAAAGTTTCCACTAGGCTTTTGCAGGCAAATCTCAAATGTCCTAAGAATTCCTTATATGGTCTTGGAATTATTTGCTTTCTTCTTTTTTCTTTTTTTTTTTTTTAAATTGAGCCAGCTCAGACACAGAACAGTCAAAATATGTCCTAATACCTCTAAGTATGCAACTACTTCATCTATTTCTGAGCTAAAATTCTGCCTATTGGCAGAACCAACACTATTTCTGTGTGACCTTGTTGCAAGTCTGCCTTCATGGCTGTTGATTAGCAAGCATGGTGTTGGCTTTGCTCTACAAACATGATGAACCATGGATTCAGGATTTGGAGCAGTCTTTTTGAAAAAGAAAAGTAGTGCTTCCCCCCCGCCCCCTCCATGCAAGCTTGTTTAAATTATGATCCTCACACTACTTAGAAAAGTGGCTTTGCAGCCATACTTCTCATAGTAGCCAACTGCACAACATACAAAATGGCATGGGCCCACTGCCAGAAGCCCTGAAACATTCAGAGTTTGTTTTGGGAAAGCATTTTACCCTATTGTTTGACAGGAAGTTCCTCCCACCATATTAATAGTGCTGTTCTAAAAGATTATTAATATAACAGGTGCTAGGCCATACTCGTGTATACATCTAAGTGAGTTAGCAATAGGATGCAATCAAATGAAAATAAGGACTTGATATTTACGTGCAGTTTACCAAAGAAGAACAATCATTCAACCTACCAATGAAAGATGGCTGGAAGAGGGTCTCTGGGCAGCGGAAGCGTTCATTTCCAATAGTGATCACCTGACCATCAGGAAGCTCATAGCTTTTTTCCAGAGACGAGGAAGACGCGGCAGTGGCCATCTCATTTTCAAAGTCCAGGGCCACGTAGCACAGCTTCTCCTTGATGTCACGGACAATTTCACGTTCCGCTGTCAAGAGAATTCAATCTTTAGAATGTCATTCAGGAAGGACCCAGACATGTTGACAGGTTGTTCTCTTTCATTCTCCAACACCCTCCCCTCTGCTAGTCTTGCAGGGGACTTTCCTGTTTGATTCCTTCTTGTATCTAATCAACTGCAGATCAATTGCTAGTCCTTCTAAGGCCACTAGAAACATTGCACATTAAAGACCTCTCCTCTTCAGTCAGCAGCATGTCCTTACCAGTGGTCACAAAGGAGTAGCCACGTTCCGTGAGGATTTTCATGAGGTAGTCTGTCAGGTCACGGCCAGCCAGGTCCAGACGCATGATGGCATGCGGCAAGGCGTAGCCTTCATAAATTGGCACATTGTGTGTTACACCATCCCCAGAGTCAAGAACAATCCCTTTGAGAAGATAACACATGATTCATTCCCAGGTGCACATCAACACACTTAACTATTTCTAATGTCTATGCCACGTTCCCCAGAGGCCTACCTGTGGTACGTCCAGAAGCATAGAGGGACAGAACGGCTTGAATAGCTACATACATGGCTGGCACATTGAAAGTCTCAAACATAATCTGAAATGCAATTAAAATAATTGCCTTAACACTAGGGTTTTTAGCTTAGTCAAGCAATATGCTGAAAGAGAGGGAGAAGACAAGATTTTCACATTTCTTGATGGTTGGTAATAACAAGGAAGGAAAATACAAAATCTAAACCCAAAAATATTTGTCGTATAAAGACATCTCCCTGTATCTGGCCTATATCTTTAACATATGAATACAGACACATGCACATATTGATTTTGTAATAAGTTTGGACATAAACACAGATTAAGATGACATAAAGCTTGGAGAGATTGAAGTACTCACGTTCAAAGCGGATACACTGACTTTCTAAAGTAGATGTAATAATAGGCAAATATGACAAGTGGTCACTATGCACTTTCCATCTTCCATAACAGAGAGATCGACTACTAGACAGCACGACTAACTGAAACAATGAAGTTCACATCCTGTTAAATTCACAAAGTTGGAATTATTCCATAGCTTCAGTGTGAGCTTACCTGGGTCATTTTCTCTCGATTGGCTTTGGGATTCAGTGGTGCTTCAGTCAGTAGAGTCGGGTGTTCTTCAGGTGCAACACGGAGCTCATTATAGAAAGAGTGATGCCAGATCTGAGAACAATGGGAGAAGACAAAGGAAAGAAACGCTATCAACCAGCAGCTCAGAATCACTTCCAGACAGGTATTGTGCTCCAGCACTCTGCTTACAGCCATAGAGACAGGCTAATAATGTTTCTCACGCAGTTGTTCTTATTGCCTTCATAGAGATTATCAAAGTAACTGCAGAAAGAAAATCACTATCCTCAGGTTTTACTGCTAGTAATATACGACTTCTTTTAAACACACAGAAGTTAATGAGAATAAATATGTTATTCTTATAGTGGAAGAGACAAGAGCAGGACAGACTTGGTTCCAGCAACTCTATTTCAATAATGACTGAAAGTTAAACAGTTCCATAACAACTCTAGAACATATGCAGACCTATGCAGTGGAGCTCCATAGATAAGGGGTCTCTTGAAAACAGTTTCATCTTTTGGTTTGCAAAGGCCAGCCCAAGACTTCATAAAAAGAAATGAAGGCAAATGGCTTGTGAGGCTGGAAGTGAACTTGTGTTTATCGCCTCCTCATTGCTCATTCCTACCAGCTATAAAATTCTGAGGCCCAGTAGACTGCAATGAGGAGGTTAATACACCAATAAGAAATAAAAACACCAGAGACTTTCTAAAGGCCAAAAAGTTTTTTCCAAGCTTGTTTTCAAGCTGGTAGTGATTACAGACTGGTTGATAGGTTAGGCTTCTGAAAGCTTTTGCCGTCTTTCCAAGTAAAAGGTACAATGCTACGAGAATGAGTAAGTCCTGTGTGACTCCACATACTTGCAGTGTGTTGTGATGTCCCAGCTGTTTCAAATAGCCCTATTCTCACAGCACAATATTAAATAAAAATACCATCTTAGAAATTGTGTCAACTGTACAGACTACAACTGTAAACATGGTTCTTTCCAGAAGCCTTTCATCCAAGTACCGGCTCTGAAATGGATGCATTGCACTGCAATATTGTTAAGGTTTCAAGCATTAAAAAGTATGTGTGTAAACAGTGCCCTTCACATCAAAATTACATACATGCTTTGCGTTTTTGCAGAAACAGATACCTTCTTAAATGTAATTTCTTTACTAGCAAAGTGAGGGTATTCCTTTTCTTTCCTTTTTCTTTCTTCATCTTGACAATGCAAAGATGTATATAGATCATACTGGAGTAAAAGAACTCCCAATAACTACTTTGATGCACTCCTAGTAATGCTTCAGCTTTAGATGCAAGTTAACCTTTGTTGTTAACAACCTTCTTATCAAACCATACTTGATAGCATGATGCTTTCATCTAAAATTTAGTAGGTATTCTGTAAACATTTGATTAAAATATTTCTGTTTACCAGTGATATACATCAACTTTTCAAAGCTGAAATACCTTCTCCATGTCATCCCAGTTTGTAATGATGCCATGTTCTATGGGGTATTTCAAGGTCAGGATTCCTCTCTTGCTTTGAGCCTCGTCACCTACGTAGCTGTCTTTTTGACCCATACCAACCATCACACCCTATAAAATAACACAAATGGAGTTAGTCTCTCAAGGAGAAGTGTCACCAAGTAGGTAGAACATTAGCTGTGAAATAAATCCAGTTGCCAGTAATACTAGTTACAAAATACTTTACAAATACTAATGAATGGAGAATTACTCATTGCTTTTTAATTTCCAGAATTAATTGTTTAGTTCACTTAAACCTCTGGAGTTCATGTTTCCTGTACAGTTTAAGCAAACAGCACAAGTACAATGTTAAATTCATCAAGTTAAAGTGGAAAAATAGGGTTGTTTTAATGTTCATTATTATTTAGGGATGGTCTGCTAACTATAATAAAGTGGAGTAAAAGCAGAAAGTGATGTTGTGCCATCTAAGGGTCAAGATGGATACAATACACACTTTACATTTCCCAAAGCTTAAATTTCAACATTTTTTAATCTTCTTTTTCAACACTATAATATTGCCATTACAGACAGTCGATTTAAAAAAAAAAAAAAAAAGCCTATACCAGTAGATTTAAGGTATTTTCATGGATCTGGTAGAAATGGTCCATGGACCAGAAGCTTGAAACTACTCTGGATATACAGTAATCTCTGTGTTAAAGTTAGAAATACTGGGGAAAAAAAATTAGTATATAGTAGGATGCTTTGAGTGCATAGTACTCTCATCAGAAGAGTCATTACACACTCCAAACCTTGGCATCTCTAACTGCCCTGTCTTAGAAACAAGCAAGCCAGATTTGCAGTTTATGGTGGAATGATCCTTCCTTCAGGTCACTAACGCTATCTGTGATACGTGATCAGGAAAGAAAGGTTCTAGAAATCTGCCGTGTTTGTTTCAACTGTGAGTGTATGGCTGGCTTTTGAGCAATTAATACCATTGACACTATCTACAGAAGCTGGCATTTGAATATGTTTTTCAATTATATTAATGCCCAGAGGCCTCAGGCACATATTTCTTCTGCCCTGAAGAACTTAAAATGTATTTGCTGGGTATATAAAGTGCTGCATCTTACAACCAGTTTACCTCTTCGCATTTCACCAGGTCCTTAGATGGCATAGAAGCAACTAGGTGAATCTACTAAATAGGAGGATTCCTTTGTCCTGGCCTAGCCAAGGTGCTCTACACACCATGCTAATGATGATCTGGCTCAGAAACTCTCTATATTTAACAGCTCAGGTAATATAGGTATTTTTCAAACTACTAAAATCAACTGGAATGCCTCATATAATCAAATGTAAACCTTGAAGCTAAAGAATCTCAACCCTAGACAGGTGCCCATTTGTGATACAGCTAAATGAATAAAGTCAGGAAGGTTAATAGGAAGCTGACTGAAAACTTCTCCTTCCTCCTTTAGTTTTCCACACATCACCTATCATCAGCTTTTAGGGCAGTCAAAATTCCCAGATACTTCTGTGTTGGGCTTTTGTGATTTTTTTTAAACTAGCTTTATTCAGCAAGTTCTCTGTGTAACCCGAAATTAAGGGACAGGGTGAAGAGGGCACATAAGGGAGTGAAAAATTTTAGACTGACTCCTCTCACAAGGCAAGATACCTGCTTTGACTCAGGTGAGCACACTGCTGGACTCATTTTGCCTGAAAACATTTGCATCAAAACATGATCACCCAGGGCTGGGCTCGTCCCAAACACAGGAAAAGGTGACTCTGGGGTGCAGGGCTAGGGATGGGGCAGCAAAGCCTTCTACAAGCCCAGTATGGAATAACCAAAGCAGTTCATCACCTGGTGCCTGGGACGACCCACAATGGAAGGAAAAACTGCTCTTGGAGCATCGTCCCCAGCGAAGCCGGCTTTACAGAGCCCTGACCCATTGTCACAAACAAGGGCAGTGCTGTCCTCTTCCTCGCACATCTTCTATGTCAACGTCCTCAGGCCCTCCTGAAATGGCCTATGGCAACAGCAGGAAAGAATTTAAAAAAAAATACAACAACAAAAAACCTCAAACCATACTCGCATAGCAGACCCACCCTTGAAGACAGAGATGGCTGTATGAAAAGAACCAAGACGAGCAAAGAGAGGTATGGCACTCCTTCGGCAATCGCAAGGCCTGCGGGGCCGTACGAGGGAACTGGCTTCCTTTTGAAAGCGCAAGAGGTTTCAGCCACATCTGCCAGCGGGCTGTGCGCACTGGAGATTATCCGGGGGATTCCAGAGGAGACTTCTAGTCCTGCGGCATGGGTAGACAGGTCAGGGAGCAGCAAATGTTTATCTAAATTTGGTCACAAAATTCACGGCAGGGGGTGGGTGGGAGATAAAGGAGAGCACTGGACTGACAGCTGCAAAAACAAAGATCCCTTTGCATCGGATTCAGCACAACTTCCCCGGCTTTTCTGTCACCCTGACAAAATCCTGACACATGTGGAAAGCTGTCAAAGGTAAGAGCCCTTCAGTCTTCCCCATCCAGTCTTGAGCTTCCCAAAGACTAACCACATTAAATGCTAGGCATGTACCAGTGGTCTTTTCCTGATGCAGGTATTAACCCACTGGATAAAGATGGAAAACTAAGTTTACACTTAACCTCTTAAATATGAGAAATGATCCCCATGAAAAAGGAATAATAAAAAAAAAAGAAAGCACCTTCTCCAGCCGTCCCCTAGTCACTCAGAAAAAAATAACACGCCTTTAACATGAAGTCAGGGACAGTGTGTGTTTTTAAAAACAGGCTATAGCATATGGTCCATCATCATTTCAAAGGAGCCAATAAACTGCATTTGTAGAGTGGCAGAGTAATTTATGTTGGCTCCTTGTCTCAGTAAAAAGAAACTGTTTTCCTCCTCTGGCAACAGGAAGATAATATGCATAATAAAAATGCTTTGAAGGCTTTGTATTAAAGTCAATTACAGAAACAAGCACTGAATACCAGGACTCAAGAAGAACTATTTGGTCACAATTTATGGTGTGGTAGGGAATCACTTGGCTAGCTCTGAGCCTGGGCTTCCACGCAGAGTTCAACAAATTGCAGTGTGTTAACATCTAAAGGAGACAGCTGTCATCCACAGACCAGCTGGCTCCACACACAGTCTCCGAAGCCTTCTGCCATGGGAATACTGGAAGTGCAGGACAAAGCAGGAATGGGGTCAGCGAGAGCCAAGGCCGATGAGCAAAGGAGCCCGCAATCTGTTTAGCCTCTGCGCTGGACGTAACAATCACAGACAGTTCTCCCAAATCCTTCATTTGAGATCCTCTGTCTCCCCAGCCAGGCAGCCATGAGACACGCTGCAGCCCCGCTCGGGCATAACTCCCAGGAGAAGACAAGGATAGGGAAATCCTAACTTGATGTACTCCAGATATTTTATTATTATTGGGAAAGTAGGTTGCAATTTTTGTATTTATTAAACTGGGAAAACGGGCTCTTTGTATTCAAACATTTACTGAATGGAGTACAATTGTTATCTAACATGAATGAACAGACTGGTTTGGACAAACCATTTCCTAATTAGGAAATAGGCTTTTCAAACCGTCTGTTTTTGGAACAGAGTTCGAGGTCAGGGGGTTTGCTCAAACCCATGCAGCTAATGCAACGCCACAAATCACTTAGGGGAGGGGAAAGAAGGGGGCAGGAAAGGCTACATTTCTGAGCTTAGTGGACTCTAAATGAAAACCATATTTAGTAATAAAGCACAAAAAGTTGAAAAATCAAAGCTGAATGATTTCAGACAGGGCGCTCCGCTGCCAGCCGGTGAGTTACAGCTCAGGACTGCCATGGCATGCAGTAGTAAAATCTTACAGCAGCAAATGTCACTCAACACTGTGGAAGAAAGGAAATTTTTCTTCCAAGTAATTAATACAGTATTTCGCCTCTTTATTCTACTTGCTTCATGGCTAAAGATAACCAATCACCTCACCAACTTCCACAACAAGCTGCTAAGAGAACTCCAGCCCCACAAGAAATACTGTGTGTAGCCAGTTCCTTAATGAAATGTTTGGCATTTTACAGAACCGTAGTTTCATATACACAGAGACAAGGACAAGTACACACACATCCTCACTGTATCCTATTAGGTGCCGCTATTTTGCATACTTCCAGCTCTTCTTACAGTCACATCCCCCAAAACACGTCACCTTACACTGAGTTAACAGCACTAAAGCAAACCTGCTGAGAAAGCCTACTACAGAGTCGGCAAATTCACCCCTTCAGGAATTCCGTTCTGTACAAAATTAACACCACGTGGTCACAGGGGTTCATTTAAGCATTAATATAGCTATAACTCCAGCCATGGCATTACAGAGACTGTGTCTTTATGCTGTTGTGGGAGTGCTGGTGGAATCAACAAAATCATCAGGTAGAACTTTTATTTCCTTTTCAGAAGTGCTATAAAATAAAGACAACTGAGTATAGACATTACGAGCATTTTATCAATTCCATTCTAATAAGTAAGTTCGTTTAAGCAAGCTACAGCACAGCACAGCACTATGTCCTCCTGAATAGCTTCCATTTGACATTACTTAACTGAAGTCCTCCAGCAATCTGTAAATCATGCTATCGGTTCAGCCCCACTTACCCTGACAGCGCTTGGCCGGGGATAGCTGCTCTGGGACGGTGCACTCTGTATCCGAAAGCTCCGAGGTTATATAGCCCCTTCAGCTCTTCTCCTCCCACTAGCCTCCCAAACAAGGAGCAGAGACAGACAGACAGAGCTGAAGTCTCTAACAAAACCATATAGGGACCTTATTACAAAAACCTCTAATCTGGGTGGCCACAGGCCCTGGGTCTCTTCCACTGCATTCCAGTGTAGAGCCCATGAAACAGGAGGAGACTTTCAGCTGTGTAAGATAAACACTTTAAAACTTCAGCAGATTTGCTAAAATACAGAGACGGAGCGTGCCCACAACAGACACCCTTTGGCAGGAGGAGCATGTGTTAAACAAGAGAGGTCCAGGCCTCCGTAGTAAGATCCAACAGGCAGAGAGATAAATTGGAAGAGCAGTCGTTTGTGTTAGGGAAGGGAGTCTTAAAGAAACACTTTGCTTTCATTAAAGGTTCTGACAAAAACAATGAAAATATTTCTGTCAAGCTAAACAGCTGCTGAATTTTGCTATGCAGTCTCTGCTTGTATGCTAAATACTGCCCATAGGCCTACGGGTAGTGAAGAAAGTACCTGCTGTTGTTGTATAGGGTTCACAGTGAAGTCTTTGAAGGTTGTGAAATGTTCTGTTAAAAGGTTGTTGAGATTCACTCTGGATTGCGATGGGTTAGAATCCATTCTGTTTCTCTGTCAGCTCATTTTCAAAACCCTAGGACCTGTGGGCCACCTTCTCCCTACTGCTTCTCCATTGATGGCCACAAATCTGGACTGTTGTAAAACTCATCTAAAATTGTTCATAATAAAGTTGTTAAATTTTATAACCCACATCTAACATTTCCGTTGAACATATTTTTAGTGAATAAAGCCAGGGTTCTCACTGTACAAGTTATTTTCAGCACAGGACTGGATGTTTACAGCTGTAGCCAGCTGTTCTCTGGACAGGCTGATTCTAACGAAGCAGCTCTTTCATCATCAAGTTTCTACTAAAGACCAGAAATCAGCATCTCTAAACTCCAGTCATGAACCATTACAAATTCAAAAGTGCTCTACGACATGAGCCAAGAAAGATGTGAGAATCTAAGCGAGATCCTTATTTTGTGAGTCTTGTTACAATGTGCAGGGGCATCATGTGTTCGCTGCCTGAGTGGTCTTAATGCAAGAAAATCTCCCATACAACCGCAATGGGAGTTTTTCTGATGTAGAGATTATAAGGATTAGACCACTAGCAGAGATAGCAAATAGGCAGAATTATGGATTGAAGACAAAAGGAATTTAACTTTTAAGGAAAGGAACTTTTAAGGAATGTAACTGCCTTTGAGGGTCAGAAACAGAAGCTAACAACTGTTGGAACATGAGCCATGCAAAAGCTATTTATTATTTCACTTCCAGCATTGGGGCAAAAGATAAGAGAGATTTAAAAAAAAAAAAAAAAAAAAAAAAGAAAAAAGGAAAAAACCCACCAAGATAAGCAACCTACAATAGAGGATATAAACAGATCTTTTTTTGCGTATCTCCAACTGACAGCCAAAACCAAATCTTTTTTTTTTTTCCCTCCCCTCCAAACAACACTCAAACACACTGCTGGGAAAATTACGTACCTCGCACAGAGAGAACTCAGGTCAAGGGGAAGGATAATTTCACACAGCAGAACCCTTCACTGCAGTATCATGTCTGATTTTGATATAATCATCAACTACCTCCTAGATTGGGGGAAACATAGCCCCCAGGTTTTCAGACACATCATCTACTACTTCTCCTTGGAAATACAAAGATGGAGATAAAGATCCAAAAGAATCCAAACTCTTCAGCTTAATGAGAAGATGCTCACACTCCCAAACAAGCTTACTAGTGATGACGCCCTAGTGGATAAAGCACATGTGAGATTGCAGAGCCAAGTGAACAACCCTCCAGTAGAACTGGCACACCGTTCACTCTGCGCCTCAGCGTAGCTAGAAATACAGGCAACAGTTTTCTACAAAGGCCTCTGTAGATATTACAGAGGCAGTGGCTACGCAGGTAACACAGACACCCTTTTATCTCTGTTCAGCTTCAGCAGAGTTCCTGTAAACTTAGCCTGGTGTGTACCACAGTTACTGACGGTGCCAACGGTGGCGGCAGCAGCCCCTTGGCTGCTATGAGGAATGGTCGTTTGGGTGGGGATCACACGTAACTGCCTGTCACGGGCACCAAAGATGCGGGAGTCGCAGCCTTCAGGGTGCCCATGAAAAAGGCTGACAGCGTCTCATTCAGAGCAGGCGGTTGTTGATAACGGCGATGAAGAGGAAACACCACTTGTTTGGAGGGCCATACCATCCCATATGAAGGACATTTGTTAGAGACAGGGCTACGCAAGCTAGAAGGGAGAAGCAAGCCCAGAGACGGGCTGAGAAATAGCGATGGACACGCAGGAGCAATGCAGCGAAAGGCAGATGCCTCCAGCCCAGAAAGGAGAGCCGGCGCTCCACAGGCAGCTCGTCTCTGGGGTGTGACGTTATGGAAGGTCCCGGGGCAGGAAGGAAGGCAGGCAAAACAGGTGAACTATGCAAGGAAGTTAGGTCAGTCTGGCTCAAGGGACATTATAGAACATAAGCATTTCTTTTCTTTTTAGCGATTCCATGCTCAAGTTATGATCGCACAGATATTAGTACAGATAAACACACATGGGAACAAAATTAACGTTAGTAGTTTACAACTTTCTTCTCAGCAACATAGGTCATTGCCAGAGGGGTAGGGGGGAAGGGAAGAATGTACTTGGCATGAGACAAGAATAAGAACCTAGAGAGAACTGAACGAGTCTTCTGAGAACCAAGCCTAAATGCTGGGGATCAAACCTCTGAACCTTCCTCTATGGACATGCACCAGCTTAGCCCAAAAATAAATAAATAAATAAATAAATAAATAAATAAATAAATAAATATATAAAAAATTTTTTGCAAGAAAAAGAAACACCATTCCTGAAAGTAGTTTAGCCTCCCCTCTGGAGGCCAATTCCATCACCACTTTCTGATGCCTATCCTTCAGTACTTATCCTGCCCATTTTGTATAGAAACTGCCACAGCACAATTTGCCCAGTGTGTCTATACCCGGAGGTTCTAGTTCTTTCATTGTATCCATAGCCAAAAACTATGGTTTTTATTTGGCTTCGCCTGAGAACTTCCCTGTCTGTCCATGCTAAACCCTTTTGCAGTCTCCGTCACAGGAGCATATCCAGAGAATGATCAGAGAATGGAAAATAAGCAGAAAAAGTAGTTTTGCCTCTTTCTTTCATACTCTTTCCCTGCTCTCTTTATAGCGATACTAGCAAAGCTCCCATGCGCATTGGGAACTTCCCTATTGACTTCAAGCATCTTTCAAGATATCAACAGAAACTCTTAGTTACATGTTCCTTAAGTCAAGTAACTTGTGCTGATCGTCGTATGGACAGAAAACGTGCTTGGGACTCCAGGGCAGCAGGAGCGGTGTAGCCGCCGTGCCTAGGACAGGGGCTTCAGCAGGCCTGAAGAATGCCAGCCCAGAGGCCACACGCCATTTTGTACCCGCCACACTTTTTTGGTAAAGGAGGGCAGAAGCTGCAGTCTTATCCCAACTGCTATACAAAACTGGGAATAAAGTAACCTCTTTTCTCATAACATTACAAGCCATTACTTTATAAGGGAAAACAACGTCTCAGACGTGCGTGGAGACCTTCCTGCCTACACCCAATAGGCTGTTTAGGAATGAGGCTCTTCTAAATATGTCTCTGGCTCCTTTTTATTTGGGGATTCCTTTCATCTTCGTAGCATTAGCAGAATCTGTACATGTTTTGGTTTGTCTGGCTTCAGGCCCTCTCCTCTATCTCATTGATAGGCTTTACACTTCCCCACCCCCCTTTTGAGAAAGGCAGGAACAAATAAGCTTTAGGGAGCAGAAAGTGGCTTTAATAACCTGATTCATTGCAGCTGTCACACAGTATGCATCTGTAAATTGTCAGATCGACCATAAGCTGTCAGACCCATAGACTGGCTTTCTCCATGATTGTCAGGCTCTTGCACTGCTCTCTCTCTAACAACTAAGACAAAATGGCTCTAATCGTTCTCAAATATGGCGGTTTCCAACCTTCAAAGTTTGGAAAATGGTTTTGCCAGTGCTGTTCAAGAGGTAGAGGATATAGTGTTTGCCTCCTGACCCTCACCCCACCTCCTGAGTGGGCTGATGAAGCATGTTAATTCACAACCTTCCTTCATCTTCTTGACAAGGTATCCTTCTCCATGGTAATGTTAGGTAAAGTTATCCCTCATTCAAAAATCAAAGGAATGTACTCGAAGTAAAAATGAGCTAATGGCTCCTGCCCCATCCTTCTCAGATAAATAAATAGAACATAAGACTGAGCCCTCCTGGGTCAGGCTGATATCCATCTAGTCTCTGAGATTTCCTGATAGCAAATGCTTAGGAAAGAAATGGGGCACCTACAGTGATAGCTTTCTTCCTATATCCTTTCTGCTTCCTTATGTGCCGCATAAGGGTTTCCCGAGACAGGAGTTTGTACTTACATCTTCACATGTAATAGAGTTTTCCTCCATAAATTTGCCTAATTTAAACACATAGTTTTGGAGATTTTTGCCCTCCATGATTTTTTGGAACTAAGCTCTATGTTTTATCTGCAAGGCAGCATCCATAGCTCACACTCCAGCCGGTGCAGACACGTCTAATATTAGAAAGAAAACACCAACTACATCAGAAGCATAGTCAAAGAAATACTGTCTTTACACCAAGAGCTGCAAATCCACCGGAGATCCTGGATAAGCCCTCAGGCCACTGGCCAAGGCTGAGCCCTGCCCCACTGTGTGTAAAATCTTAGCAGCACCTCAGTAGCTTGTTCACAGTTCATGCAGACATACCTGTCCTAAATGACATGGTAGACAAGGCTTCATGATAATGTTACATTGGCGCATCTCCTAAGAGCTAGGAGAGAAGAGATTCCCCCAGATGATTATCAGAACCTCTCCTGTAACATGCTATCTACATTTGTCAAAATGTAAATGAAATCTTCCCACCATACCACTGTGAAAAACAATCCCTGACTCCTAAGGAAGTCAGACCTCGGCGCTGTGCGCGTGGGGCAGGCAGAGTACAGAGGTCCTTCCTGCACAAGAACTTCCGAGCTCCTCAATTAATGTATTCCCAGACTGACAGCAACAAGGAGACCAAGTTCCTACCACATTTTTGGAAGTGGTTGCCCCGTTATCATCTCACCAAAAGAAAGGTGAGCTTGCACATTATGAAAAATGGGATAATTCCCATCAGTGAAATGTGCTGGGAGCAGGTTTCATAAGGCTATTACAGATAAAGACGGTGGACTCATGGCATGCCTCATTGTGTCACACAGCTTCACAAGCTCAAGTGCCTATATCAGGCAACCTGGCTGGCCCTCCAGCAAGCAGCAAGGAAAAAGACCATCTACAGGGTAATTTCTTTCACTAATGAATTTAGTATTTTCTGTAGTGCCAGAGTTTCACTTTTTGCGACCGACACAGCTTCTTTGCCTATAGGCTCTGGATGATGACAAACCATGGAGTCCGCCTCACCACAAATGTCAACAAGAAGGTACCTACCTCTCCAGATGGCTCAGCCATGGTCTCCAGCCCCCTTCTCCTGGCACTGGGGCTCGGCGCATTTGGAGCGGTTGGGTGTTGCTGCTAGGCAGGACGAGGAGACATGGCCCTGCTACAACTTCCTTGTCTTCTGTATGAGCCACTTAACACAACCTATAAACAAACAATTCCTGTGAGCACAGCTGAACTCTTTTTAAACACCTCAGAGAGCCACTGTATCACAGTGAAGGAATGAGCGTTATACGGCAATAAACTGAAGAATGTATAAAAATTACAAAGGGAAATCTACAACCTATATGACTAAAGTGATCACATACTTTTAAAAACACCTTAGTATAAAAAGGAAACACACTTTCGGAATTTGCATGTTATTATATGGAAATATATGCTGTTATATGGAATTGTCAAAAATAACATGGCAAACGCAAACAGATTCAATACATGTACATTTTCTGTACCAGGAAAAAGTCAGATGTCGATTCAAAGGACTGCAAAACAGTTTGGGGCTTTCTATTTCAACACCATTGCAGAAAGGTGTGAAAAGAGCCAGCAGTGAAGTTGGGCATGCACAGTGCAGCAGGTTTGGACAGCCTGCATCCATCCAGGTGTTCCAGGGAACATGCCAAAGCGTCTACAGAACAATTAACATTTATTTTCACTAGTCCTTAAAAGCGCTTAAGGATTTTTTTCGAAACAGGAAGACAGCCAGTTTAACAAAAATTTCAAGCACATAATGGCAATTACAAACTTGCCAGATGAACACACCACTCAAATTATCACAGCTGCCGATGTAGAAGACAAATAATAAAATAAAAAATAAAAGAAGATAACATAATAAATGCTGATGAATAAGGCTTTATAGAAATTACTTCTTGTCAATTTTTTTTTTGAGAAATACTGCAAATGTAGTTGCAAAAGCCCTCTAAAGGCTTTTGCTTTCTAAACCATGAAATAATTAAAAATAAGGCAAATGCTAAACCGACCTGTGCAGAGTACCATGAGAACTGTCTAGCTGAAGTCTCACAGCACATCAGCCCAGGGAAATCACTGCTGAGTGGGTGCAGTTCTGTGGGGCCTTCCCTACCCATCATTGGCTATGCACCTTAACGCCTTTATCAGTGATCTGAACAATAATATAAGTTACAGATAAATGTCACAGATAAAGGGGGTGTGTGCATGTATGTGTTTTTATAACTTGCTACAATCTTCATGATAGATCTAGGATAAAACAGAGTCCTCCCCAGCAGAATCCTGTTTATAATATGAAGCCCCGAGAAAACTCCTTGCATCTCTGACCTGTGCAAAAGGATCCCTATGCCCATCCATCGCACTTTTGCTGAATGACATTTTGGTTGATGAAAACAAGGTGCAGACAAACACACCCGGCAAAGTGGTGCCTAACTCACCGCAGGCTGCAGGGAGGACAAGCTCGTTTCAAGACCAATTGTTGTTCCACTGGAATCAATGTCAAGACTACCTTGTGGAGGATGAAAGCTGTCAGGACACGAGTCTAATCTGCCTATAGCCCAGCTGGAGATTTCTCCAACCTCAACTGCTTTTTGATCCTTTTCTTAACCAGGATAAGATCACAGATCCTGTATTGCACACACGCAGTGCGCCCATAGGGACGGGTAGAGATACAGCTCCCGCTGCACACAGCTCTCCATTACACAGATGGAAAGCTAACATCTGCCTGCCTTCACTGCAGTTTTTGGGACTTCAAGAATATCCCAAGTACCTACAGGCAGAAAATGCTAAATCCCGATGATTCACATTCTGTTCTTCTCGTAAGTCAGTAACAGCACTAAATAAAATACAAGGTTTTGTGTATCTCTGTCTCAGCATTATGGTTTCCACCACGTTGTCATTGTTGTAGGCACTTGCCAGGTTTCTCTTTCTTTTTGTCAACTTCTTGAATAGACGCAGTAACTCCCTTCAGTGCTGCAAAACACTGTTGCCCAAAGATCTTGAAAATGCCTGGATAGTTTCCACATCAGGATACCAGAACTACACACAACTCTTTCAGCTTCCTAATTAGAGCCCGTTACTTACTGCATTGTATTTAGCTGTCTCTGGGAATTCACTTACAAGGTCAAATGCTCAGATCTCTTCAATGTAAATCGTTCCTCTGCAACCTGATCAGTCTGTGTAACACAGCATGAACACATTGTTTAATAAAAGGATAAAATTATGTAATTAGCAGGTCCTCAGCATAAACGTGTCCCCTCTTATGAATCGTAGTTAAATAAAACAGTGTTGCTATAGTATTCTATACTATATTACTCATTAAAAACTTTTAGTTTACTTTTAAATGCATTAAAAACTCAGCACCACTTACACTGCAAATGGCCAGGCCTTCTCAGAAAAATGGACTGGAGGGAACAGCGGACAACCACGCTTGGGAAAAAGGGCTAACATCTGTTTTCTTTTTGTTTCTGCTTACACAATACAAGCTACTGTTTTCCTGAGGGCTAAAACTTCCCTATTAGCTTGATCGTAATAATTTATAGTTAGTCTTCTGCAGACCTGGTTTTGTCAGATCCTGTTTTCCAGGTAGGCCCTCTGAAAAGAAAACGTGTGGGGTTTGTACCAGGTCACTCAGGGATAGTGGAACGGTAGCCTGGAGAGCAAGGAACAAGCTCCACGTAGCAACAGCCTTTCACTGCACCAAGCTGAGATGCTCCAGGCTCTGCCACGTGGCAAGCGCGGGGCAAGACCGGGCTGCCCCTCCGCAGGGCTGATGGAGAGGGGGCCGGTGGCCAGCCCTGCCTCCTGGAGCGAGGGAAGTCCCCGCTTACTGATATAACCTGTCTTTACATCCGCTTTGTGCACCTGCAGGGAAATCTTAGCTTCACTCAAGACAACAGCAAAATTACCATTGATCTCAAGTAAAATCATGGCTCACTGCAGGGATTCAATGGCAGCTGAGATCCCATCCAAAACCTCTACTTCAAGAAGGTGGGACCATTTCCTTACACTATTACAGCAAAGAGATGCGAGTCCCTCTTCATTTCTCACACCGAGGAACTGCTCTCCTCTCAGCTGGCTGCCTCCAGACAGGGGGGCTTCTGAGCACCCCCGAGCTGGGAGAGATGCATGGGAAACCTGCGGCTGCTAAAGCTGTGGCCTGCGCTGGCACCGACTCTCCTGCCCGTGCCGGGAACCAGCAGCTCACGTTCTGCTGTTCATCCCTCTGCGGTTGGTTCCCCATCCAGTCTCCGGTTCCTGTGCGAGAGACAGGCTGAGCTGGCTGACAGCAGGAGAGGCAGCGACCGTGCAGTGCGGAAAGGATGCCTCTTCTGAAACACTTGGCTTCAAAGAAGTATTTGAGAAATGATTCAGCTGAAAACTACTGCTAACGTCTTATCGGGGAACTTAACAGACTGCTTCAGACAGCAAACATTAGTGTATTCCTTCTTGTTATGACCACCCCTGGAGATGCACAGCTTTCTAAGCCCATCATTTAATTGCTGGCGAGAACCACTGACAGAAAACAATCAACTGCTCTTTGATAGAAACATAAATTAGTCTGTGCTACAGACTCATTTCATTTGCTTCATGCTCATAAGAGCTTGACTACGCGGCGGGCTGTGCAGCTGAACAGAGAAGATATGACTCACTGCTGTAGCCGCATGAGCTACCCAGGCCTCTCGTCTGTCTGCAGATGTGTGGTAGAAGTGGGTGAGTAGGTGAAGGCGGGGAACAGTGACAGCCCCACCACCTCCAAACCTTGCTCCTACCACAATAAGCCCCTCTCTACCAGAATTTAGCTCTTGATCGCCTACCCGAAGCACAAGCCCCGGTTAAAAGTGCACAGCGGTGCCCAGGAGACAAACATTCAGAGCGAGATCACTGCATCCTGTTCTCGCTCTGAAGAACATTTGATGTTGCAGAGGATGCCGAACTGCATCTGAGGCATAAACTTTTCATTTGATAAAACTTTTCACATCGCTGTCCCTCCCTGCTGCCGCCAAAGGATTTCAAAGGTTAAGCGATACCCAAAAAAAGCCGAGAGTTTGGAGTCTCAGCCACAAGGCACTGGTTTATCTAAGTATGCTAGCCTCACTCGTTAGATGGTATCCCAGAAAGAGGAGCATGACACAGCAAAGCAAACTGGTGGAACTAAATCCCAAGAGACCTATAATTTCCTACAGTTTCAGAAATTCTGATCAACTACGGTATGCTAAGATCTTTTAAAATGTTTCCTTTAGCTTCTCCTCCCCATCACCACCTTTAATAAAAGTTATCTAAGTTAACTTAAAAATTATTATTATGAAAACTTCTTCTCTTGAAGGGTGGCTGTTCGGGTGTCACTTACTCAACATCGGAAAGAAAGCCATCTGGTGTGCCCGTTACTGCCATCTTCAGATCAAAGGTTAAAAGCAGAACTAAAGACCTCCTTTTACTCACACTCACCTTTTAACTCCAGACATTTCTCTACAGACCTTTCCTCTCTCATCCTCAGTACAAAGGTTCAGCCTTGGATTTAAGTCACAAATGCAGGAAACTAACACTACTCACAGACTAAATCAGCCATGCTCTCTCCCACCAGTGCTTTAAGGGAAAAGGTTTGAACACTTCCTCACTCACCTCTGGAGAACATCTAGCCTCCCTAGCACATTATCTCAAGAGCTTTTACAGTTAATCTGTTACACTTTTGACAGTTAGCTTTGCAAGTATAAAGCATAATCTTAGTATTAGTAATGCCATCCTCAAAAAACAACTAAGAGCAATTAGCCTGAAAAAAAAAAAAGGGGGGGAAAAGAACGCCAGCCAAGCTCCCTGCTGCAAGTTCTGGATGGAGACAGAGCTCTGCGAAACATTTAAGAGAGATGCATTTACAATATATCAAGTCACAAAGTCAAATTTTAAATGAGCCTGTGTGATGTGCAAAATATTTGCTAAATAACACAGCTTTCAGGATCTCAGCACTCACTGGCAGAGTGCACACACAGAGGATGGGGACAGGATGGTCCCATGGCTAAAATAAAGTCAATAATCAACCCTAAGATAGAAACACATCTACATTTATGGTAAGGTTATAGTGATTGGCTGTAGGAGCCACCAGGCATCCAGCCAATTTGCTTTTCCAGTCTAAGGAAATGCTCAGTTTGTTTGAAAAAAATTTTTTTTCCTGCTGTGAAGAATGCACTGACGTCATCAGACTGGGTCTGCTGAACAAAAGCATGGATCCAGGGTTGTGTGAAGAAGTGGAATTACAAGAGAAAGGATACACATCCGCTTCAGCTTTCTTTTTGAGTGGCGGGGACTATTCCCAATTCTCCTTTATCACCTTCTCCAAAGGAGAGCTGCCAGAGGGGACAAGTGACTTGCTATGAGTTTCGGTTTCCACTTTTTTGTTCCACTCTGTTTTGTTGTGTTTCCACTCTGTTTTGTTGTGTTTCCACTCTGTTTTGTTGCTAGTGTGGGGTTTTTTTAGATAAACACTAGCACCTGTGGCTCCACGGGCCTGTGTATCAGGTCACTATTACTTCAAATAGGAACACGCTGCATGCCAGCACTCCCTGATCTGACCTGATGTAACACCATGCAGCACTCTTACAAAGAAGCCCCACAGGGTGTTCATAAACCTCTCCGATCACACGCTGCTTTCCCCACTTCTGTGCTGGTTTATCAGCTTCTCCACCCGCAGAACAGGGTGTTTGGGCCAACACGGTGCTTTGCTCCCACATCATCTGACCAAGAACCTTTCACTATACCACTAACTCAAGTGGTTATAAGTAGTATCCTGGAAAGGGAAAAGGGTCAACTCAAGTTGTCAGAATCTGGCCATATCACACTGCAACAAAATAGCCAATAGTTCCAGTGGCTACAGATCATTTCTAGTCCACCAGACCATAGAGTGAAGAGTGCGGCTGGTGGGTGGAGTAAAGTCACCACTTTAATGTTGCACAGATTTGGAAAAGAAAGGGCAAAGCATTCCACCATAAAACTGTACTCAGTAAGAGCTGATGATTTAAGGACTGATGCCATTCAGATCATTTCCCATGAGGGTTACCTGATGCTTGTCACGAGAGTCACAGAACAGAACAGGTTTGAACCAAGGATGAAGGAGATGCAATAGAGTTGCATGAGTAACTGATTACTCAGTCTAGTACTTGAACCAAAAGTCAAAATTGGGTTGTTCTGAACATACATGTGGGAGGGGAGATGCAAAGCAGAAAAGCAAAATAAAACAAAATGCAGGAAGAAAGTGAAAAAAATTACTCTACTTTGGGCCCTATTATTAAGTGTTTGAGCTTTTTCCCCCCCTTCCCTTTAAACTTCATGTTATTTACAAAATCTGAATCACATAACAAAATGTTTTACTTTAAGTATCTCCAAAACATATTTTCTCTCCTATTTTCCTCCTTTTCAGCCAAATCAAGTCATCCAAATACAACAGTTGTGTCCCTTAATCCACATTTTGAGGTAAACCTTATATCTACTAAAAGACAGGGGAATAAGTCAACATATACAAGACAAGAAAATGCAAAGCTAACAGGAAGACAACTGTAGTGAGGAGTTCATAACTCTTCTCAAATTCAACAGCTCTTACCTTTATTATATTAAGGCACCCCAGTGTAAGTCTTCCGTGCAACAATAATCTTCTAATGTCTATTGTAGGTCAAAGGAGAATTTAAGTTTGATGGAACTACTTTGGTTAAGTTACACTACATTAATCTAATTACCCAATCTTAGTACAAACGAACTGCCAAATAATTACCAATACACCAAAACAATCTAAACCAAGTATTTAAAAACAAAACACACACCTCAATAGTATATTTAGATTTAAAAACCCTGTAACAATTCAGCAAAGAAAGCAAGCAAGTCAGATCTTGGGCTTTTTCTCCCCCTGTTATTTTCCCCCTGGAATATAAATACGGATTCAACATTTTGAGATGAGACCAACACAATGCACAGGCCTCTGGGCCCTCAAACATTTTTTATTTCACTTCAACAAATTTTTCTTCACCTGGAGAAACTATTCAATTTAGCCTTCTCAAAATCTTAGCAATTCACAAGGTCATAATACCCTGGAGTCAGCTTCTCTAGGTGCAAGTAGGCTTCTGGAGAGGGAAGAAAAGGTTTGATGCCAGTTAAAGGCATGAATACAGATGCCAACTCAGTGACTCTCAAAGCCAGAACACTGCGGTCGTGTGCATCCAAAAGTATTCCTTGAGTGTTTTTCCAGCTATCTTGAACAGAATTTCCTATGACTGGTGCACATACATGGACATAGAACACCAATAACAAGGGAAAACAAAAATCAAAAGAGCATAGTAATAATGAAAAACTTCGCTTTTGTTCTAAAACCTTACATTTTTAAAGGTGGAATCGCAAAGGACCTAAATAGTCAGTCTCGCGTGTGTTAACTGTTCCTGGAGTACGACCCCGCCCCGATCCGATCCCTCTTTGCACGTTAGGAAAGGTGCAAGGCCATCTGCTGGTAAGAAAAATAGTGCAGCGCCTTGCTACCCTGCTTGGCACTTCCCAGCTGACCCCTGAATTAAGCTTTAGACGAAGGGTGAGTAAGGAAAATAGTCAAAGCTGCCACTTCTACCAGCCAAAAAAAGCTGCTGCAACCAAAGGAACAGTGCAAAGATGAAAACACTATTGCCCACCGATACCAACTCAGGACAGCCAAACAACAAATAAAAAGTCCCCCAAACACATTGCTGTCTCCTAGTTTGTATCCACTATATATATAAAAGAAAACCCCCAACAGCTACAGTCATTAGCTACATGAGGTATGACACCAAATCATATGCAGACACTATTGTTTTGACAAGAATCTGGTGGCTTCTCAAATGTCTCTCAAAGCTCCCTACCAAGATGAAAACACTCCACTGCAGAACAGATATACGCATGCAGACATCACGCCTCTGGGCGGGCGGGGGAGAGCGTAAACCACATGCGCCTAATAGACATTAGCTACATCAGCGGAAGGTACCGGATAATTAGGGCAAGAAGCACGCCGAGGTGCTACTGAACGCTAAGCGATGCTTTTAAGGGCCCAGTCAGATCAGGTTTTGGTTTTGGACAAACCACAATCCCCCCAAGGGATGAATTTGGAAACAGCTCTTTAGAGCTTTCTGTGGCACCAGCCGTCCAGATCCGGACAACGTTGCTCGCGGTCCTTGCTCCACCCCTACCTGCTCGCAAAGTTCTGCTAAAATTAACAGCCTCGGGTACACACCGATTTGGGTTTGCCCTGTAGGAACTACAGACATGTAACACAGGCACTGCACCCTCTCGTTCGTCATACTCTGAACTGCCACTGGGAAGGCAAAAAGTTGATGGTTAAAGGATACTTTAAAGGCAACATCTCTAAAAATGCGTCATCAGTACATTTAGTTTTATCCAGCATCTTCTACTTTGATGATATGAATCCAGCTAATCTGTATGGCAGCTAAGAGCAATACCCGCAGAAAGCCTGAAGCGTTTCTGAAAATCTGAGTCATAAACCACTGAAAAATGGTGTTTAAAATGAAAATGCCAGCTCAGTTGCAACCATGGTTTTCCCAAGGCAACAGCATCGTGTCAAAACTTGAAAGATCAAAACACATATCGATAACTGACACCATCATGTCATTTCTAACACTACAGAGGCCAGACTACTAGCACTGCAAACCACTGAAAGCTTGCAGGAAAAACACGAGTGACTGGAAACAGGTACGAAGTAGAAGTCACAGGCTTGAGCGATCCTTTCGGTAGGACAGCAAGAGGCAGCACCTTCCGCCGCAGTGAATTCAGCCCGAATTCTGAAAGCCTGCGTCACCCCTCGGGGTTCGGGACTCCCTGCCCCAAGCCTGTCCTTACCAGCATCGCAAAACCGCCGCCGCTGCCCGCGGCGGGGAGGCACACGAAGCAAACGCCCCATGCCCAGCCCGAAGCCCGTCGGCATGTCGCTTCGTGACCTCGGGGCCATGCCTGCCTGTCAAGCGGGTGCACCCGACCCCGTACAGCCCAAAAAGACCCCCGTGGGGAGCGCGGTGGCCGCGGCCGCCCTTGCACGGAGGGGAGCTCCGGGCGGAGAGCAAGGACTGCCCGCGGGGTCATTCGGGGCCGGCTCCCCACGCCGCGGCACCCGCGGGCAGGGCAGGGGCAGCTCTGCCCGCTACCGGCCCCTCCGCGCCGTGGGCGGGCCCGCGCCGTGTTTACCAACATGGGAGGAGCCGGGCGCGGGCAGGGCACAGGCAGGAGCAGGCAGCCGGCGGCCGCGACGGGACGGGACGCTTTCGCTTTGCCGGAGAGCGCGGGACGGCGCCGGGCAGCGGCGGCATGGCCCGGGGACTCCGCCTTCCCCTGCTCCTCGTAAGTGCCGCCGGGCGGGTGAGCGGCGCGGGGCGGCCGCGGGGCGCCGCGGCCAAGCTCTGATCGCCGCCGGCCGCAACGAACGTTGGGGGTTGGGGGTTGGGTTTTTTTGGGTTTTTTGTCCCCCTCGAGATTTTAGGTAATTAATTTAGGCGGTTTTTTCCTTCTTCGTTAAGAACAAACAAGCAAACAAACAACCCACCTTCAACTTCAGGCACTTTATGATTCTACAGTCGCTCCTTAGGGTGCCAGGTGGAGGGAAGCGGGTGTTGTGGAAAAGCAGAGGGAAAGAAAAGGGGATGGATGCAGGTAGGTGTCAGGGACACTAGGTCACCTGCCGTAGCTGCGAGGGACCCAGGGCCAGCTGGTGTTGGCATCAGTCCGCAGCCACCCAGACCTGGCCAGAGACATTGGCGAGGCCGGTCCAGCGTCCATGCACGGGCGGCACGGTTAGATCTGTGGCTGGGTATCTGCCCGGGCAAAGGCCACGCTAGTGGAAGCTCACTTGCGCAGCACCTCAGGAATCCATAATAAACTGGTCCTGCACAGCAACATGAAAGCAAACACCTGTGGCGGAGGAGTTTTGAACCACTGCTGACAGCGAGCCAGGAGAAGCTAGAGAAATGGGCCAAGTCCAGTGGCATGAAGTGCAGCGTTTACTGGAAGCGGGGCAGGGCCTTCCTTTCTTGCCTTAATCATCCCCTATGCACACTATGAGTCCCTGCCGCATCAGGGCTTAGGTCACGTGTCTAACTTTGTCATCAGTAAAGTTACCTTCGCAAACACTCATTTTGAAGGGCCACCGTCAAAAAGAAGGTAAGGAAGTGGTTCAGTGTCTGCAGCACAGGGCTCTGCACTGGTACAGGTGCATCAGGCCAAAGAGCTGCCAGGAGCAGCGGGCTCCTGGGCAGGAGACCCAGGCATGCGCCGGCGCAGTCGCGCTGGCTCTGCCTGCGCTCTGGCAGCCCTGCTCCGGCAGCCCGGAGTGGCTGGCGGCAGTAAGCCTGCGGCACAGCACGGCTGTGACTTGCCTGGATGCAGTACACTTACTGCTTTCCCTGCCCCAACTCTCGCCTCTTTTGGAGGGAACTCACTGGAGTTCACATTCGCAGTGTGGTTACATTGCTAACGAATGCAGTTGGCTCTGGGATTTGGCAAGTTAAAAATCAGATGTTACAGTAAAAACTATTCAAATTCTGATCTGATTTTCTATATAACACGTAGTAAACTATTTGAAGAGATTCAGAGGGTTACATCCGTGCTCCTGCACAAAGCACCAGAGCATAGTTAAATACAAAGAAGGATTTTCATCGGCTGACAGAAGGGTATATTACCTGTTCCTGTACAGGAACAGCAAACAACTAGCAGAAATGTCAGGCTAGCTCAGTATTGTAGAACTATTCAGAATATAAATTAAGGTAAAAAATACTTTCTCTTATCACACTGCTCCCAGAGAAGAAATATCATTCCTATTCTTATTTTCCACTTGTTTCCAAATTGTGGTACCCCTTAGAAAGACTGTGGCACTCCCACATATTTTCTATCTTTTAAAAATTATGTTTGGTTTTTTTAATTAGCATGTTGTTCCACTACTTATAAATCAGTAAATCCGGGCAGCATCTGACATATTAATTTGATTAAACCAGAACGTGAAAGTAGTTTGTTGAATTTGTAAGTAACTCCATCCATGTTCACTAAAGTAGAAGCAGTTGCAGGGACAGTCATGCAAAATAGCAATGGCCTACGTAGTTAGAAAACATCTAACTTTACCCTGTAAAACAAGCCGCAAAACCACGTACCACTCAGAAACACACTCTAAAGAAACAGGCCATCTTAAGAGAGTGAAGTGTTACCTAAGTATTTTGTAATTATCCAATATGACTACACAGCAGGCAGTTTTCTGGAAATTTAGAAGATATACCTTTGAAAACAGGACTCCTACATTACTGCACTGACCCTCCTTTCTCATTTCCCAGACAACTAATCCATGCATTTAAATGTATACATATAAACAGCCATAAAGTCATGGGATGACCCAAGTCTCAAGTGAAAAGTAGAAGGGCGCCAATTCTGGAAACATTTGTCTGCTCACATTTCTATAGTTAACTGCCTTTATCTTTGAGGCAACTCATTGAGCAAAGAGAAAGTGCCAACCAGAAAACTGTATTGTGTTATAAAAGAAAAAAAAGGGGAACAGTTGCAGAACTTCTACACTGGCCAGCTTATACTCAACCTTAGCCATAACATCAAAGTGAGTTGGGAGCTGTTAGTATTGCTCCAAATCTCCCAAATTGTATGGCATTTATTTCTCAAATCTTCTAAAAGATTTTAGAACTTGAAATACTATTTTTAGTGGTTATTTTGGTGCTATCACCTTCTGCCTTTGGGGGGTGGGGGGAAGAGATGGGGAAAAATGGAGATATTGGAAGCAGAAATTACTTATCATTGCAAAAGATTTGGAGTAGAGAATCCTCTTAACAAGCAATGTGAAATTACATACTCTTTGAATTATTTCATTAACCCCTGACAGGGTTAATGCAAGGGAGATTAATTGCATAGAAAACTTTACTAAAACGGAGCTAACGCTAGCAACCATTTGCCAAAAGTACCAGAAGCAAATCAAAACTCAGAAAGTGAGTTAAAGTTTTTCTCAGGTTCCCACTAGGCAAAAAAAGCAAGAAAAATCCACCCCTCCCCTTTTTTTAAAACACTTAGAAAGCCCCTGATGAGCTCATGCGCCTTGCCCCAAGTAACAAATGTGGAGTGGAAAAAAAAAAAAGCCACAAAGTTCTGAAGGCATTAGCCTTCTCATCCATAGGCATTTATGGATTAGAAACGGGAGAAGTGAATTGCTAAAAATAAAGTCTATTATAAAGATAACAGGAGAAAGCAGAGACAATTTTTTTCCCAGGGTTAAAAGCTGCATAAAGTCTGGCATGCAAATAACACGTTCATACACTTCCAAAGCTGAGAGTACATCCCCATAAAGTAGGTCTGCTGAAATTTTTCAGTTGAAGGAAGTTGACCTGTTACGAAGAAAACTCTGATACAGGATTCTCAGGCCTCCAATTCTTCCTAAAAATCACACGGGTTTTCAAAGAAACTAAAGCTCCTGTCACTCTGCCCTGGGAACACAGATGAAAACAGGTTTTCTAAGTCTCCTTAGCAGATGCCTGTTGGTGAAAGCATTTTAGAAGACTCTTTAGGAGGGAAGGAGAGGGAGGTAAAAAGGTCTCTTAAATGCCTGGACAATGCAAAAGGAAAGAAACCAAAAAAATTGGGCTCATGTGACAATTTTTATGGATTCTGCTAAGGTTAGATATCTTCAGTTGATTGATTTTATTCCCATTGACTGCTCAGTTCGATCCAGTTCTTCAGTTTAGATACGAAAACTGTTTTTTAAGGTTAAGATGAGAAAGGTAGAAGAGAGCCTCTGTGAGTCATTTTAGGCTGAAAACGTATAGCTGCTGTTTGAATGTACACATCACGCAAAAAAAGCACCTATCACCCCTGCCTCTGTGAAAGCCCCTAAAGTGCTTCCTTTCCGCTGCCAGCACTTGCTGCTCAGCGACAAGGAAAGCAATTAAGGTGTGCACAGGAAGCTAAATAACTATTAACTCCCCCCCCCCCCCCCATAAGACATACCAAAATTTCTCTATAGCAAATGGATTGCTTTTAAGCAAGTGCAAATCCAGGAGGAGGAAAAAAGTTTTAAAAAATCAGGGTGTTGTTTCAAAAGCTATAAAACCTGCAGTTTTCTCATTATTCCTTGTACAGGAAGGCAGTGTAAGACGTCCCTGCGAGCAGAACCGATGTAGGTGTTGGGTGCTGCTTGTGTCAAATTCTAAGAAGTGATCCCCACTTCTTGTAAGCGTACCAGGAAGTTCGTCTCCATGAGTGACAGCGGAGGGCTTCCATCAAAAAGTATTGTATTTCTGCCCCCCCCGGCTATATCAGCACAGCTTGTGTGTATAAAAGCATAAGCAAGAGGTGGAGAGGTTTGTTCGTGTGAGGGAAGGCGGTGTCTGCACACACTGTGATTGCTGGCATTCAGCAGACAGAGAAGGAAACTCAGATAAGTTTTACTGATATTAGTCATTTAGAAAGATGTTTTCTTCTTTCATTGTATCCCATTTTCTGCACGACTCTCTGTACGTTTTCTTTCTTCGTGTGTCCTCTGTGCTTCAGCAGTGCTCTCCAGTTTCTCTGCCGAGCCCAGGGACCGTTTGTGGGTGCATCAGGGCTACAGTTATCTTCACTCTCCCTCTTCTCTTTCCTGCTGCCCAGGGTCTTTTTTTTTTTTTTCCCCCTCCCAAAAATGGCTTGACTTCTCTGGTCTAAGCAGCGAAGATTTGGGCACCCAAAGCACGGTGGAGAGCACCCCCAAGGGCGCAGAGCTTCGCCAGGCGCAGCGGCGGGGGCAGGCGCGGAGGAGGGAGCCGGGCCCTCGCAGCGGGGCGGGCGCTGCCGAGCCGGGGCAGGTCCGTCAGGGCACCGGCTGCGGCGTTCGAGCGCAGCCCGGAGCGGGCGGCAGGACCGGTGCTGTGCTCGCCCTGCCGAGTTCCAGTTCCTCCACCAGTGGGGGCAGACGAGGAGTCGTTTCCCCACCGACTTCCTCATGCGTTTGCGTTGGCCCGCCACGCACCCCCGCCACGCCACCCGTCTTCAAGGGCCGGAAGCCCTCGGCTGCCATCGGCTTTCCCGGGGCAGCCAAAGATCCGTCGCGCGGCCTCAGGGCCACCTCGCTCCGAACCCTGCTGCTGGCCGCGGCCTCGCGGCAGGCAGATGGCTTGGTGTGTCATGGTCGTCCAGCTTGGAGAGCTGGGACTAAACTTGTCCCCCCAGTGTTGTCCTGCGATCGTCCCCTCCCTCATCCCACCCCAACACGATGGAGGTGTGGGTCTTCACCCTGCTTCAGGGAAAGCCAAACCAGACTGGAGGCATGCCTCGCAAAAATAATTACCAAGAAGCAGTCAGTCGGTCTTTCTAGCCCAGTTTTTGCTAAGACTGTTCTCCCAGGCAAAAGGAAAAACGAGTCACACTAATTTGGCACATCCACTTGACAGCTTCTGTCAAGGCCTTAAATTAACTTTAGCCATTAACTTTTAACATCATTACACTGGGATTCGGAGAAGAGCACCCTCAAAGCTTTGGCAGCAAAGGAAGAGAGTCAGAGCACTGAACAGGGGAAGTGACGGGCTGAGCACCCATACCCACAGTTTCTCAAGTGCTAAACTGCTTTTTTAGCAGCTGAAGCTTCAGGTGCAAAGAAAGGCTTTCTTAATTTCAGTCTAGTAACTAATGTTATCTAAATTTTAAAACAGATGCCTGCTAAGGAAAGAAAAATGCTTTTCACCTTCCCATCTCTGAATAGACTAGAAGATCAAAAGAAGCGGTTACTTGTAGAAGTCAGCAGACAGTGGTCATATTGGTTACCTCAGTTAATTAGCCACAAATAACACTTCCTTCACTTGAGAGCGCAGTTTGAAATCCGAAGCCATTTTTCAGTAAGTTAAATATTTAAGACAATTAAATGAGTTTTCTGCATCTAACTAAAGTTACAATCAGCATCCAAACAATTTCACACAAAATCATGAAGATTGAATTAATCAGCCATTAAATATCACCCTCTGACAGGAAGAACAGTGTAACAGTAAAAATAATCAGTCCTCAAATTATTGGAGAATTCCTTAAATATGTACATCCCTTGTGAGTGTTAACAGAAACAGTCAAATTTGTATTAAGCTTCAATTCAAAAGCGTTCAAAGATAACTGACCATTCAGAATTAACCTCTTTCAAATATCCAAGACAAAATTAAAAAGAAACTATTCTAGTGAAGGTGGCTTGCATACCAGTTTAAGTGTGAGTGAATCTGTCATCGGTAGGACTTTCAGTCGATGCAGTGCACCACTGGTACGGGGATTTGGCAGTTTCTTTGTATTGCACCTCGTTCCCCACTAATCTCCTTTCTGAAAAAAGTACCCTGCAGTGCCTCTCCTTCACAGCTTGGCCTGTTCTTTCATTTTGCCGAGGACAATAGCATTGCTCCATTTCTTCCCAGGCATCATTTCCCCCCCGCTTCCTCAGTATCCCTCACAGTGTATATCCCAGAGTCTTTTGTAAAATACAAACCGGTATTTTTTCAATTAAACAGGAGCAAGAACGGTGAATGTAGAGCTTAAGACTTCAAACTCTTCAAGAAAAGGACTGTCTTAACTTTTTCTGTTACAGCTCCACACAGATAGTAACACACAAGCAAAATAAATTGTGAAAATGTTCAAATCACTCCAAACTATCAGCAGAAACTAGGTTAAGTAAAGGCAAACTGTCCTGCATAATAATGTTTCTAGGAAGGAATCTCATTCTGCAGCCAACAAGCATTACGTATCTCTATTATATAGACATCTCATACTTACTGCATGCAAAGTATATACAGAATTCCACACAAACCATTGCCAAGAGGAAGGCAAACTATAGCAGATCTATCCTTCTCATTTTCCTGCCTTACTCCCAAAACAGAAAAAAGGAATGGTTTGGCCTCTGGTCCACAGTTTTCATTATCATGAAAAGAGGCAGGACAGTGACGGCTAAAGTTACTAGTAGCAGGGGAAAAAAGTTTAAAAAACAAGCACTGTGCAAATTAACTTGACAGTGCTTTCAAAGAAATGGACCAGGGTGTAAGTTAATTTGAAAGGAGAGTGATAACTTTCTTTTCAGGAATCTGTAGGCATCATCTACTAAGGAGAAAATCAAATTGGAAAACAAAGTGAGAACAAGATCATTTTAGAAATCAGGTATTTTTGGCTGAGATTAAAACATTCAATTTTTTTATTCTTCAGAGATGCATTAACATTGTTCAGTTTGCAGGCAACAGTAGCGTGGCAAGAAGTTAAGATATCATTTGAATTAAGGAGGTTCTCTATGGAAGATCATTATTACTGGCTAAGAAAGGGCAGATTTAGGCACAGTGATCCAAGGCAGAGAAAGCTCTTCAAGAAAATAAATGGCAATTCCCTTACACTATAATTAGGCATATGAGGTCATCTGTTACAACTCAGATGTATGGGCCCGTTCTCAAGCATTAATGTTCAAGTGGTCAGTACTTGTAGTCATAGGGCTGATAGCGTTATAACTAATATGCGTCCTCATTGTCCATTAACTCTTCTGAAGTAATGAACAACTTTAGTAAGGGGGTGAATATCAATATGTTTAGCAATAGAGTAACAGTACTGATGGAACTGTGTGCTGGTTGTAAAACATACCTACAGTCCTTGACAGATTTTCATATAACTTGCTGTTCTTCTCTCCTAGGTGGTTGTCTTGATTATTGAAACACAGTGCAAAAATGATACTGAAGCTCTAAAGCACATAGCATACAATAAATTAATTACAAGGAGGATCACTGCTAAGAGGGAAAATAAGTGTAACGTGGATGAATACAATTTAGGAGTTAAGTGTTGCAAGAAATGTGAACGTGGTGAGTATCATTATAAGACTGTGTTGAAAAGTCATTAGGAGTGGAAACCACATGTACAATTGCTCTCTGCTGGGATGTCTAAGTGGCATGCTGTGGTTTCCTGGATGCAGTGCTTCATTCTAGCTGTATCTTTCTCTGTTACAGGGCATCAGACACTTCAAAAGTATTTCTTGAGCTCAAGTGCAGCAATAACTTTTCATTACAGATAGTAGTTCTCACATAACATGCTCGTCACAAAAGAATTAAGAATTACATAGGCATCTTTGAAAGAGGTTAAAAAAAAGCGCAAACACAAGCTTTTGCCTACAAGACTCCATATATTCATGGGTTTTCCAATTTTGCGTATACAATTTTATTTGGTGTGTTCTCCTTCAGTCCTAAATTGGAGAAAGAGAGGGGATAATCAGACCTTATGTATACTACATTCCTGAAAAGCATGTATGTATGCATAAAGAATACAGCTTCTGTCCGTATTTGTGAATCAAAGAGCATTAGGGATTAAAAAGAAAGCCTGACATAGGTCTTAGAGCTGATGGCTTCTGTCCAAAAGTATTGCAAATCTTAATTCTTGTTTTTCTGTCTCTACAGGTTTTGTTAAAAATACTGACTGCCCAACAGATATCAGCAAACACTGTGTTCCATGTGAAAATGGGAAGGACTACATAGATTATGTCAATGATTTGGACGAGTGTTTGAGATGCTACTCATGTGACCATGTATTTGGTATGTCTGTAGAAACAGCAACTCTAGCAATGACTTTTTTGATACAGGATTTGACTGAAAAGTCCCCACAATCCCTAAATAGCGGGTAGCACGCAGAGTAAAATGTTTTGGTGGTAGTACATGAAGGAATTTGTGACAAAGTCATAAATTTATCCCCCAGCTCCCTTTTGTCAGGCACAAAGTAGGAAGAACAACAAGCTCTGTCAGTCTATTATTTGCCTTTGCTCAGTCAAAGCAGTCTGTGCAAAGCAGACCCTATACCAACTGGTTAGGGTCAAGGAAGAAAAGCTCACTCTCTTCTTTGCCCTCTGTTTTAAAGAGGGGTGTTGTAGGAAGCAGGGATGGGAGAATTCCCAATGGTTTCTTTTATAGTCTTTCATGTAATTAACAATATTATTTTAAATTGCTGGATCTGGTAGAGTGATGTCTTTTATACATTCAAGATGCTGTGTGGGTTATAGGATCAAATCACGAGACTACGAGGCATGCCCTACTGGGTCAGACCAGTGGTCTACCTACCCCAGTATTCTGCATTCAGCAGTGGAGGCAAAAGGTGCTATTTAGAGAAAACGCAAATAAACCCATCTACTTTCTGTGGTCAGTTCCCTGGAAAAATCTACCAGTATCCACAGTTGTGGGAAAAGATGTTAAAAGGTCCATCCCTACCTAGTCATTTTAGTATCCATCTATGACCCTTTTGTGCATGAACCTGCTAGGGGACACCAGGTTCCAGAAATTTACTACCTGTTGCATAAATACCCATCATAGAATTTTTTTTTAATTTTTTTTTTTTTAAATCCATTAAAATGATTTCCTACCAGTTCCACCAGATGTCCTGTAGTTGTAGTGTACCTGGATTAAGGGAGTGATAGTTCTGCATTCCTCATATTCAAAATTGAGTTTGGTGAGCAGAGAAACAGCTCTTAACTCCAGTTTTGTTATACTCGGATCACCTGCTGGAATATCAATCTTTATTGCTTTCCTCTTCCTGTAACACCTCCATATGCATAGAAATTTTTCCTCTCATTAGCTACTATAATAAGCATTTTTGCTTTGGATGGGTAGTCAGGTTGAGTACAGCAAAAAAACCTCAGCATTTTGTACGGTGCTACAAAGGAAGCTATTAGTTAAAACAAAGGGGAAAGAAAGGGTAATGGAATGACTAGTCACATTATCCCATGAACAATAATGTAGCTGAAGAGAATTCAGTAGAAAACATTAGGCAGGAGGAAAATTAACACTGAAGTTCCATGAGAACCATTCATATGATCATTTATGTTTGATATTTTCATGAATGGTTTTCAGCACTGCTTTCACAGAATAGCTTAATCAAATTTTGAAAGATAACATGTTTTCCCATTACAGCAGGGCACTGAACGTGGCAACTCAAAGATTCACTTCTATTCCTATACGCCTATGAAAATAGCTCTCATAGTAGGTATATACTTAAAGTAATTTTTAATGCAGAAATAATTTTTCATAGATGGAGATAGCTTCATCATATACACTGAGGATAGGAGAAAATTAATTCACTTGTTTTGCTACTTAAGCAGGGAATGTGTTAGCTAAAAAAGGGAGTGGAATGCCTCACTCCTGGAGGTCCTCAAGAAAAGATAAACTTCTTGTCTGTCAGGAGAGTAAAGAACTTGTCTCTGCTATCAAGCAGGGAGGTGGGTTACGTGATCTTCCAAGTTTCCTTCTGACTTTACACTTCTGAATGGGAAAAAGCAGCTGACGAAATTTGGCCGTGCCACACAAGTCCTCTCCTGGCGAGTACTTCACCGCGTGATCCGGTTTCTGAGCTCTTGGCCAGCAGAGGTCTCTTCGCCGGCTCCGTATTCCCAGCCTCGGGCAGCGGGGCTCCTCATAAAACCCGCGTTGTTCTCACAGTTAAGCCTCACCAGTGCCAGCAGCGGTAGAGCTAAAAGCGCGCAAGTCTGAGGACAAGAGCTTGTGAGCAGAAACCTGCTTTTAAGGCCTACTTTTTCAAACTAACAAACTTTAAGAAATGTATTTTAGGTTTGGAGGTTGCAAAGAACTGTACCCCAACACAGAACACGGAATGCACCTGTGCAAAGAACCATTTTTGCAATTCTTCTGTACCATGTAGGCACTGTGATCCATGTGCCACGTAAGTTTGTGCCTTCATCGTTAAATATGAAATTGTTAATGTCATATGTTACTACACTTTTCCAGCCAGTTTCAAGACAGAGGCTAAGATAATATATAATGTGAGGGAAAACATGCTAGTTTTCCTTTGCATGTAACTTGTTGAGCTCAGTCAACTTAACTTGCACCCATGCAGGCTTTCCAAAGGCATGCAGAAAAACTTGCATACATCCACCAAGTCTGTATATAGTTTAAAAAAAAAAAATGTAATGAAGTATCTGAGCCTTCCTGTTGTCTTTGTGTGATCTACTGTTACATCTAGAAAATAATTTCCACACCTTTTTCCACTCCCATACCGTTCCATACCATTTTCGTACCTATTAAATTCCAGACTCCAACATCTCGATATATGAAATATTTAGCTTATAAAAAGTGTTAGAAGATTTTTATTTGCTCTGTTGACAGAGTTTATAAAGAGAGAAACAAATCCCATAATATTTTTTGCTCATGTTTTCTGCAGATGTGAAAATGGCATAATTGAAAAACAATGCACTTCAACTTCAGACACTGTGTGCAGAATGAAAGGTACCATTTTAAAACCTAGCATGGTCTAGCATCTGCTGTGTTTTGAGAGGCTATTGCAACTGTATTGTTCTACAGAATGGCTCATAGTGATTCCTGGGAGCTATTGGGCCCTGTACTGACCTGCAGAGCACAATGGCTCTTTTCCCTTGATCGCTGGGCAGATGTAGAAGCCATTACTCCTTTTTAAGGGCGACTCATGATATGTAAGACTTCAGCAAAGAGGTACATTCTACCATTAGGAGACAACAGAAAGGCTTTTATAATCTGATTCAATCTTGTTTAAAATTTAGAGTGCGTTGCTGTCTTGCATTTCTTGACTTAACTTTCACGTCATGTTTCCAATGTTCCAACAGAAACGGGACTGCCATGGTGGGCCATTGCTTTGATAATTATGTTAGTACTATTGGCACTAACTGGACCAATATTCTGGTGTAAGTGATTCCCTATTCCTTATTCCTATCATACTCTGAATAGGATACTCAGCTGCTTACTCAGATGTATTATATTCTTGGAGTCCAGAGGAGAGATATGTTCTGTCCTGCACTTTAAAAAATGCTTTTTTCTTTCAGACAAGAGAAAACAGAAGGGTCTTACTAGCAAGGAGAACCTAGGTGAAGTAGTCCCAAAACCAGAGGTTTCTTATGTAAGTATTGTTGCTTAGATCACAAAAAAACCCTCAGTTTCATGCAAGGAACTTTGTTCCATTTAAATTACACTGGGACTCCCCAGGCACGTGCATGCCTCTCTTCTATGACATTAATAAAGTAAATTTCACCATGAGGATTCTTTTGGGAGAAGTGAGAGAAATCCTGTGTTACTTCTTCAGTGTCATGAAATGTGTTTATCCTCTTATACAAGGCTGGTGTTTTACAAAACTTGTTTCTACTCATTTCTCTCTTGCTTCTCTCTTCAGGAGAACGTACCTCTCATATATACAGGTAAGAGACAAGTAATTTCTCAAAATTCAGTAGAAGAAAAAAAAAACAACAAAGCAAATCCTATACTAAAAAAAGAGTATTTTTGTGTAGACTTTGCGGCTGCCTAATGCTGTCATTCTAGCACAACAGTGAACACTTAATAAAGAAATATTGTGCTTATTAAGGCATTTAGTGAGAGCATGAAAGTTTTGCCTCAGGAAGCATTTCTGTTGTATAAGAAGCAATTACTAATTGACAACAGGTGAACTTCTGTTCTGCATGTGGCACAGACACTAGGAGGCAGCAGGCTGGATTTCTAGAATCATGGATAATACGGGTCTACCTTATGTTCAAGGGCAAATCCACAGTAGGAAGAGAACATAAGCTCCAAGGCTGTATCACAACAAAAGACCGGTCCTGTTCCAGGACCTTTCCCAGCACCATTTTGAGCTAAACAGGTACATGAGGTATGACCAGACTTTAATGATAGAGAAGGACAGAATAAGTTAGAGAGGGAACAGAGATTCTATTTCAAGTGGTAGAAAGCAATATGGATGCGACCATAAATATTTGAATTGTCAAGTATTTGGTAAGAACATGTAAAAGCAGGCCCACTATATACTGCAAAAAATCATATATAAAACATAGTGAGTCACAAATACCTGAAACTTAATCTGTTTTGGATAGGGAAAGTATCAACTCTGAGCACAGGTGCCAAAAACCAGTAAGATACACGTGCCAAGAGCATTAATTTTCTTCTCTGCTTCTAGATGTTGACCTGAGCAGCCATGTTGCTGCTATTGTGGAGGAGATGACACTCCAACAAGTCAAGACATTTGTTCGTAATCACAAAGTACCAGAACCTGTCATAGATCAAACTGTTCGGGATTATTTTACTGATACATCTGAACAGAAGATTAAGCTGTTTCAAGTCTGGTATCAAAGACATGGGATAAAAGGAGCCTATGGAACCCTAATAAGCAGCCTGAGAGAGTTTAAACTGTGCACTGCAGCTGATAAAATTGAGGAAAAACTGAAGTCAGCTATTTCCAGCTGTCAGGAAGGGGCACAGTCTGATGACACTGAGCAAAGCAAAACCTGCACTCAGGAAAGTAGAAACTCTTATGACGATAGTTCTGAGCTAAGTAAAACCTATTCTGGTAGTTTGGAAGAGACATAGTACAGAGTCATTTGAAAATTATTTCTGACTGAATTAGTATTATTCTAATAATACAAATAACAAAGCTTTTAAATGCCATTTTCAATGGCAGCTTGATTCAAGGAAGTTATACGAACAAGGCATAATTATGATTTTTGTAGCCGTATCTTTTCTTCACTACAAGAAGGAAAAAGAAATAGTCATTATTTGAAGAAAAGGTTTGACCAATGTAATGTTTTGCTTACATTAAAATTGTGGGATGTTACATTTTTCGAAGTGAAAACTCTGGTGTTAACAGTCTGTGAAGTGTACTGGGAAAAGTACTTGGAAAAAAAAAAAAATATATACATGTAATTAGTTTTTAATATAGGTGTTGCTGTTTAATTCAACTTTACTCTGTTGTAAGTGGGATTTCTCCTTTGTATAAATACATTTGTGTGTGTATATACAGTTTTGTATATGTGTGTGTTTATTTATAGGTGTGCATATATGTGCAAGTTTTCTATGCAAAAGCTCCCAGTGCTAAACAAAAATTAGTATTTCCCTTGTTCTCTACAATGACTGCAAGCCTTTTCTAAAACCCTTCAAAGAAGCAGAAGCTGAAGAAGCACAGCAGAACCATGTTTTTTGGAGTGCAGCCTGCAGAAGCTATGAAGTCTCCATACTTAAGCATGCAACACCAGCTTTTCTAATGCAGGAACTGATACAATGAAAACAGCATTGTCATTAAAAAAAAATAACAAATCCACGTAGTGCATGACTTCTCTCTTTCCTTCTTATCATGCAACCTATAGATGTGATTTTTAGGTTTTCTTTTACTTAGGTCAATAAATGACAAAAAGGGAGATCCCTCTCCCGAAGAAAAACACCCAACTTACCTTTCTTCCATCACAGAGTGCAGAGCACTTGACTTCTAAATTGAGAGAACCAGTAGTGCTGGGCTGCTTTGCAGTGAGGCCTTTCCCACTCACGCACCCATTTATGCAAAGTCTCAGAAAACCATTCAACAGAAGAGAAGACCTCCATGGAAAGGCTTGATTTTTCCAGGTCTCGCAGTAAGCAGGATGACTTTTTCTTTGGCTCTGCCATCAGTTCCCTAGAGAGAATCTCCAGCCAGCCTCAAGAGTCAGCCAGAACATGAGAAGACCTGCCTGGGCTTATTCCCAGCTGCCAGCTGGGGTGTGCCAACACGTGGGGTAGGGTCCAATTGTTGCCACCTGGTCCCAGGGGTGTGGACAGGGCAGGGCAGGTCTGGCAGCAGGGTGCCAGGTGCTGGCCATCAACACGGGGCACCCACGGCCCCGTGGGGCTGCTCCAAAAGGTCATGCTGCTAGAAGTGAGGTGCCTGGGAGGGCAGTGTGTGGCCCTTGAAAATGGTGAGAAAGCTGTGTATGACATGAAGCAGGAGCCTGAAAGAAAAGGCAGGACTTAGATTAGCTTCAAAAACTTTAAGCCTTCCATAGGCTTGACTCGTGGAAGGTCTGAAGGCCACAGAGAATGTTTTGTTGCCAAGCCCAAACCCGATGTAGGTTGTACAGCTCTTCCCCAGGTCTCAAGCACCATATAGGTGCTAAATGGTCAGAGAAACCTTCCACCCCACATTGGAGCCTCTTGCTTCTAACCTTTCTGCATTTTCAAAGTGGTGAATCAATCAGCTTGCCACCGCTACACTGCCAAAATCCCCACGCTGTGCTGCTTTTCAAAGGAGAACCTTCAGGCTGCTGTAGCTGCATGGTTTGATACCCATGCACCAGACTTGTGCACTTACGGACTGATTAAGGCATAGCATCGCATAAATGACTTGTCTGTGCTATCCGTGTACAGATGTGACATGCTGTGACGGTGTGTTGCTCATTGCCATGGTTTGGCCAAGCTCCACATAATACAGGAGAATAAAACATCTGCCTTTCAGAAAAGCAGGACGGCAGTGGTGTAGGCTGTGCCATCTTTCCTGGGTTGCCATTGTGTAGAAGCACAGCCAAGACAGGAAGGCAGGAAAGCTCCATGCTCTCACAAGCCCTGGTAGACAGGCTGCTCCCTGTACCATGTCCCGCCCAGGAAGAGATAAATGTTACTTAATGGTATGCTGGCAGGCGCTTGACTTGAACCTTAGGTTCTCTTGGCTTCTGGCTTTATCTCTCAGAGTGAGGCATCTGGCCACCAGAAACTAAGGTTGTCCATCTCTCAGGGTTTCAGTTCGTACAACTGATCTGAACTAGGCAGATCCTAACATTGAGGTACCAAACCTCATAAATTTGTGGCAGTGAAACAGAATGAGAAAATTTCCTTTCATCACACCGGAATTCCCCAACCTCAGTATAACGAGGATGGTTAAAAAAAAAAGTCCCTGAGCAATGAGTCATATTCTCCTTAGGAGACATCTGCAAAGCTGAACTCAGACTGCCATTAACTCTAGTGGTTAGATAGATCATAATTTTTTTCTTAACTGGAACACTGTGCATCAAATAAGAGGATTGATTATATTGTGCAGTTGGTTTTCCAAAGGAGTGCATATGTGCCTACAATACAGTTAGCAGCGCAGCGTAGAGCAATCGGATCAAGCTTAAGGTACCTGAACCAGGGACCAAAAGTGATGTAGTTCTGCCAACCCACGGTAACACACCCAGCTTACCATTGCCTCCTGGTTCTGGCCTCATTTTCAAACTAGGGCTGCACACACAAATCATACCAAGAAGGTTATATTAGCACTGTTCCACCTTTCGCTCTCACCTTTCATTCTCAGAAGGAAAGACCATGCAGAGTCTCATGCTGATAAACAAGATGACTGCCAGCACCTTAGCTGCTTGCTGAAATATAGTTCTGGTATCTTTACTCTATGCTCTGGACTTTGTACACCTGCCCTGACCCCCCTCTTTCTCCCAAACGACAAGGCTGTGTCATGAGCAGTGTAAAATAACTTTTTTCTCAGTTTTAAGTAGGGAGAAAAAACAAAAAAAGTAAGCAACAGAAATTACTTTGAAAACTGAAACGCTCCTGTTTTATGGAAACCCAGCATCAGAAAAGCAAATAGAAACTGAAACAGAAACTTGTCCAGGGAATGACTTTGCACGTTTTGAAAAGCAGATTACAAAGGGGAAGCTCCCTCTTCAGTAAGACAAACTTTGCAAAACACTTGCATTTGTTATTTAAATAGTAAAACCAGAACAAGTTATTTAAAAATAACAACACTAGAAGAACAGGAACACAGAAATAAAAGGCCAGAATGATGACCTTACTTCAGTCCCCTGCAAGTCAAAATTGACCACAGGAGCCAGGGGTCTGTTCAGAAATTCCACGGGCTGTTTTGCTGCACACAGGCACCCCATCTGCTCACCCGTGCTGCAAACCGTAGAATAGCTCCCGCTGCCCTGCAAGCAAACCAAACACCTGTGAGAAGACAGAAACAAGATCACTGTCACAGTGTGGCACCACAAGAAAGCAGGAGAGGTTCAAGACAGCTCCAGGAGACAGGATTGCTGCAATATGAAATAAATTATTTTTAGAGTTATCCTGCAGGCTGCCAGTTCTTGAAAAGACATGGCTGAGAAATGAAGTGCTGAGTACAAAGAGTAGGGAATGTTTCTGCACAGATAGCATGACAAGCATATGAAAGTGTGAGAGCGCTTATTTCCTGTGTGCAGGAGAAGAAAGGAAAGCAATATAAACAAATTTGTGAGAATAAAACTATTGTGCAAAGCCTTGGATTTAGACAGCTTTCTTGTTTTGTGGGAAGATACAACCTCAAAATTCACATTCCTTTCTTACTGTTTGTCAATACTTTCATTTTGGACTTGAAAGGGAAGCTTGCATTTCTGCTATCCCACTGCTAGCAAGAGGAAAAATGCCCACCATGTGCATCTAGCCTCTAGTACAGAGCTGTGGTTGAGAATTATGAGGGATGTGGGAACAATCACAAAACTTAGTGTACAGTCAGTGTTTTCTGGATAGCTTTTCGGTGTTTTTAGTTCAAGTTCCTTCCCAAACTGAAAGCAAGACTTTTAAAGCAGACAGAGTGCTAGAGGGCCCCTTCCCATAGCTTTACACCCGCTTCCCCAGTAAACCAGCAACTGTGACAAAGTGTTATTTTCATAGTAGGCATCCTAGCAGGGAATCAGCAAAAAATGTCTGTGATTGCAGGGATGCTGAAAAGAGGGTCCTGAACAAACCCGGGAGAGCAGTTAGGGATGGAAGGCAATGGCAGGAGAGAGCCAAAAGTGCAGTCCTTGGAGGGACAGCACTCAGCCTCCCGCAGCTGGGGGCACGCAGCACACGGAGGTCGCCGACCCTGCCTCCCATACATCTTCCCGCAGTGCTGCCCACACAACTGGCTGTCCACAGGAGGGTAAGTCCGCCTGTATGTCTGGGATATGTACAAGAAATGATGAGGCAGAAGTACCCAGTTTCATTTCCTGAATATTTATCCTACAGCCACCAATGGGATTTATACATTTTCCAGATTATCAGCATCTAAAGATTTACATTCTTTTTCTTGGTTTTTCCTGGTCCGTCCTTCACACAATATGAAAATCCCTCTCCAGACATATCTCTGGGATAGCCGAAACTGCAGGGAACATTTTACGACACTCCCCAAAGCGCTCTGATGCACGCTGAGGCCGCTGGCAAGGCAGCCCCCGTCCCTGCCGGGGCCGGTTGTGCCCCGGCACCTCCACTCTTCAGGGTGGGGAGCGCAGCTGCCACCGCAGTTCGTGAGGAAGGACGGACGTGATCTGGGCTGATCTCAAAGGGTCTTGAGGTTCAAGGTCTGTCTCTAAGACATGATGACAACACCTATTCCTGTACTTTGGGGGACAGGAGGGCAGCTAAGTTTATACCAGACAATGCCCCTCATTTATCCAAGAATGGACAGTGTGATAGTGGATAGTATTTAGTGAATTACTAAATAATTCAGTATTTTTGAACTTCTCAATCAAACCTCTTCAGATTTAAATTCCTTTAAACTTGTTTAAACAGCCCCCCTGGGGGGTGGGGGTGGTTGTTCTTGCGGGAGAAGGGAGGTAACAGCCGGAGCCTGCCTCGCCGTTCACGGAAAGCACGCACCGAGCGCTTGCAGACCGTCCTTCCCCGCCCCTGCTCAGCAGGTGGCAGCCTGTGTCCGCGCAGTCCCACGCGTGTCACACCCCCGGGCCGGCTCGGCAAGGACGGACAGCCTGCAGGGGCTCCCTGCCCGCCGCCGCCTCCCCCTGCCCCTTCCCAGGCTCTCCGGCTGGCTCGCTCGCTGGGGGATGAATTACTCTCACGGGGAAAGGACATTTTATAAACGAGCTCGCCCACGAAGCAAGCAGCCCGCTGGCTATGACAAGGGCACGAAGCCTTGCCCTGGTAGAGCTGAGCCTACTGACAAAACTGAGCTAGTTCTAACCCCAGTTTTACATGTGATCCCTCAAGTTTTGTTCCACAAGACTTAAAATGATACCTACAATGTCCTGAAATGTTGTGTGGCAGTTTTTTGTAATGCTCCTCAGATTTGAGGATGAGTACTGCCTGACTCCCTTCAGCTAGCCCTAGGATTAAATGGCTGGACAAGTCCCACACTGCAATGCCAAACTCTGCTGCAGCACAGCCGATGGCTTGGCATCACCGGTGTTAAGTTTAATACCACACGGAAAAAACTGTGTCATAACAAAACAATCGGGCTGCAAACTGAATACGCTGGAATTGGCACTGTTACTGAAGTACGTTCAGCATTACCTGTGCCAACACGAATGTGCATTGCCGTAAAGTCTTAATAAATGTTCACATATAACAGTTGAGGGTTAGACATTCATTTGATCGTTACTTATGCAACTGCCAAGATACCAATCAAAGGTAGGCATTAGCAGTGGCTGAGAAAGTCTAGGAAAAAACGGATGGCTGTCCTGAAATTTGGCCTTCTGAAATTCAGCCCCTTTGTACCACCATAATCACGTGAAAAAGCAACTGGTGAAGATGGGAGAGGAGAAGGGGTGGGTGGTGACAGCTAAGAGGCTTTCTGGAGGAACTGGCTTATGAATAATACCCTTAATTGCTACAACATGCTATTGTAAATGGTTTTGTCTTCTTTTTCTTCCAGGCCTATAAGTTAGCCTATCATTTTAAATAACTATACATTAAATGCAGTTTTGACTTCTGTTCCAGCTATAGAAATGTTGGGAATAACCACGTCAGGAAGCTTGCTGCCAAGATTTTTTTTAATCTTACAGAATCTATGGCTGTTGCTTCCATCAGAAAAACTGGAACGATTATGAGTGCTTGGAAATATATAAGCCTACCATGAGACATCATAGCTTGCAAAGTACTCCCTGTATTATGCTTTTTGTTAGCTTTAAGTATCTTTAGCAAACAGCAAATTGGCAACTAGCTGTGCAAGGGACACAGCTCCTTTACTGAGATGTCTTCCCTGAGAAAGCGTCTTATGGTAGGGGCTTTATTCAGCTCTCCCTACAGCACTCAAAAGGCTTTCCCTGACATCAGGCACACTGGTGTGAGAAGCTTCCAAAGAGCGGCCCGTAAAGATGCTATAAGGAAAGCCATGACCAGTGTTGCTCAGTGCAACTTAAATAAAAATAGGTTACAAGCGCAGGTACTCTTAGACACCCTTTAGGGAGCCCAGGTTAAGAGGTTTGTTGAACAGTTACACTAACAGGTGCTTCCAAGGATCCCTGAGCTGCAGCCCCACTGCAAGGTACTTGGGGCTCCAGTGCCTGTGGAGAGGCAAGGAGATGCATAGAAAATTCATGGAATTATTTGTCCTCTCATCATTGCTTGCCTTTACATCTGTAAGATTCTATTAACCTGCTGTCAGTGCAAACTTTTAGGCTCTCCTTTTATTTGTAAATGAAAACATATGATTAAACTCACGAGCTAGAATTTTGGAGCTGGATACAAGATAAAAGATCTGTTCTTTGTAAGGGCTGGAGTGAAACAGTCTTTCAGAGACCAGCTTCCTCCTCCCTCCTCCAAAGGCATTCCTACATACATCACAGCAAAAATTTGTAGATCCGCCAGGAAACGCAGTTTTCAACATCCCCTAACTCATCCAAGTCCAAACCAACTACCAACAGAACGTGAAAAAGCATTCCTCAGAAAGAAATACTGTTTTCCTACTTTATTCTCTCAGCTGTGGACCTATTCCAAAGAAAGATAGTTATGTATTCATTTTTTACTTAAATGGAGGAAATGGTTCTGCCAAATGTGACTGAAAATATTCTTGGTCAAATTAAATCAATGCATTATGTTTGGACAGCAACGACGTCCAGAAACTTTCAGCAAAGAAAAGAAAGCATTAGAAGCTGTAAGTAGTTCAAAACAGGACTTCAAGTGAAATCCTGCTCTACTTGAACTCAAGTTAGCCATTGCGATCAAAGCAGCAAACTATTATCTCTAGAAAGCAAGAAGACTTCTTTTCTAGGTGGCATTCCACCTGAGGATCTAATCAGTCATCACCAAATCTGGGAAGTCTTACAGACAACCTTAGTATAGATAAGCCTATAGGGGAGTCCCTGACAGAAACAAAAAGCAAAGCAGACTTTTTAAATCTACAAATACTAGAACAGCCTTCTTAGAGCTAAAGGCGTGACTTAAAATGGGACGATGCCTGTCTCTGGTATTTTGCCACACTGTCAAATGCAGAAATGCAAGTCAGAGATTCTTCCTTCTTCTTCCACTCTAACCCCATACTAATTGGTGCAGCAGATGTTATATTTCACATGAGATGTGGCAGAACCTGGCTGGAATCCTCTTCTCTGCTCTGGAGCATACAATTGCATGCAAGTCTCCCACCTCCCAGAAGCATGAGTCTGGGCTATTTGAGGACATCTCTTTCCTGATCACCCTTGTTGAAGATGTTCCACTATGTGTCATTAAATATTCATTGCTCTGTAAGTCTGAAATTGATTCTCTGTTCCAGGGGATGCCTGAACTATTAGGTTATTCACATGAGTTATCTAGCGGACTGCATACCACAGGAAAGGCAGCCAAGGAATTGTCCCGTTTGTGAATACAGCTAATGCACAGGGGCTCAGCAGCTCAGCACCGAGAACCCACTGGTAGACACCGGTATCTACTGAGATATTTGGTACCTAAATTCTTCTGTGGGACTAATTTAGGTTAGATTGCAGGAGGTAGCAAGAGCAAATAACATGCTGTGAAGGCAGTGTTACACTATAAAGATTTTTACTTTGTCACCCTACACTGTCCTTTGGGATTTGTTTGTTTGTTTGTTTGTTTTGTTCTTTTTTCCTAATAAGGTATCTGGGACTTTCTTCTTTGAGAATACAGTACTGTTTATAATATCAAACAGGAAATTAAGTCTTCTAGCAAGGGTGAAACTCAAGAATTTTTCCTGTTGAACAATGGACTCCAGAGAGAGTTCCTATTTAAAAAGGGCTGGAAATTCCAGCTACCTTAAAATAGGTGCACACAGTCCTTCTGCTTTAAAAGCTACTGGTTACTTTCTGAGACTCCTAAGACTAGAAAGGGCTTTGAAAGGTCATTTACTTCAGTCTTTTGCCCTGAGGCAGGATTAAGTAAAATGTTTTTGTCCTATTTCAGAGATGAAGACTCCAAAACTCTCTAGGTAATTCATACTGATGTTTCACATTCTCTACTCTTAAAAAGCTTGTCTTAATACCAAAATGAGCCCGTGCTGTATTTTCACTCCTCTACATCCTGCCATACCCACTATGACACGGAGAAGATACTGCTCTCTTCCTTTTTACAGCAACCTTTTACATATTTGAACATCATTACCATGCTTCCCGCCTCATCTTTTTTGCTCCTTTAGGCTACACAGCACCAGTTTGTTCAGCCTTTCATTGAAGGGCACATCTTCTGCACAATGACAAGCACACAAAAATGGAAAGAGCATTTTTTTCTGCTTTTCTGCATGATCACATTAGCATGATTAAGCATGCTAATTCAGTTACCCTTGAATTTTCTTTGGTTATCTATCTTTGAAACTTGTCAATTAGTCTGCAAAGTAGTAGTGTATTTTTAGATGTATACATTTCTGTGTACATTGCAATCCAGAATTAAACAAGTAGGGACTTTTGACTCTCCCTCATGTGCCAGTATGTATGCTTATGGGTGTATAATGTCTAATCCAAGATTCTTTTTGAAAAACTTATGCTCAAAAAATTTCAGTATAATACTGCTAAATCTCCTGTATTCATTACCACCTCAGCAAAGGAAGCAGAATTTATGCAGTTAGTGCTTCAGTTCCACAAATAGTTGGCAAAAATATAACGCATGAAATGAATTTCCTTGGCCCCTAACCAGACACCTTTTGCAAGTGTGAATTTATTATATTTATTATACATGACCAAGTCACAACCAGACCTTGGCCTATTCTGGCTCTTTTTCACACATCCTCTAAATATTGCTCTGTGAGAAGCCCTGTGGAACTGGGCTCTGTATAAAATTGTTGGGTATTACAATGCTTTGGATTTAATTTCCAAGGGAAACGTTGCTTTCATCAGGATGAAGTCTGTATTCATCTAGTTTAGATATATGATCTAAAAGAGCTCTGTGCATCTGTTTCCTTTATTGTGCTGTCATGCTAAGGGTCTGCTGAGGAAGACTCTCTCTCTTTCCTGCCTCATACTTATTGTAACAGGGCCACAAATATGCAGTTTATTTCTTTAAATGGATGCCTTTTTCAGTTACTGTGTCAGGTCCTAAATGCATTTCTTAACTTTTATGGGTTTGTTAAATCACTGGAAGAGTTAGGAGTTATGACTTCAAAATTACAAGAACATGACATTACCATTTTCTGCTAACCAGAGTCCTTTAACCTCTGCCCCTTGCTGTGACAGCTTTGCTGCTTTACCCATTTTCTCAGTATTTAGTTACAAGATACAGCCAGACCATTACCAGAAAAATTAATGTAATTGTGACTTTCCTGGAATTAGTCTATAAAATGTAATGTCAACATAACTCTTACGCTCTTTGTGACTGCAGTTCTTCCTGAATCATCATAATGACTTTCTGAATCATTATAATTAATCAACTCCTCTGCTGTTGGGACATTGCAGGCATCCAAAAAAAAGTGCCAACCCATTCTTTTAAGACATTAACTCCTGGTGTGCCCTACCTCAGCTGCTGTCCCCACAGGGTAGCCAACACACCATGATCCATCATCCACTATCTATCATTACTCTGCTGGCAACAGTGCAGATTCAGTAGTTATAGACAATAATCATAAATGAGACAGAAGAACAAACTAAATAAATAGAAATGTCTTTAGATTCAAAATTAAAGTTTTCTTTTGAAGATCAGTAACAAATGGTCAACCTCCTAGGAAAGAATCCCTTCCCTAAACACACAAATTCAGCCACTGTCACTCAAAGCAGGTTCCAGGATGTGTGTAGGTAGGAACTCCAGTGAGAACACTGCTCAGTGCCAAAGGAAACTCTTTTTAAAATATCTTATCACTAAAATAAAATCTTAATCTAAATCAGAAAATTGGATATCGATAATATTAAACATATTAAACTAAGCAAGGTAAATACGTACTTCCATCCCTAACTCAAAGACATCACTTTGTATATAAATATATTCTAAATGGGTTATGAGAGCACATGCACTAATCTAGACGAACAAAATAAAGAAGGCAGCTACGGCAAAACAGGCATCATATACCCTAAATCTCACATATACATGTGTCCTGCATGCCATCCGTTACTAGTGGGATTCCTTTCACATCAGGGGTTTGTCAACATTGTTGGCGTATTGAACACATGACTAAGACCCTACAGATGTAATTATTTTGCAGTCTCTCTCTGCCCTGAAGAAGACCAGTTGTCAAATGACACTGGTGAACCAGTTTGCTCCCAGTATAACTTTGGATTCCAAACAATTTTTGGAGCTCGAACCTAGACAGGGATCTAATCTGCAGTTTGGATCTGCATCCTTAGAGATGCTATGTGGCTCACCAGCTTGGAGGGAAGCTCTGTGATCCAAGCTGGGTACTGCTTCTTTGGCACCTTTCCCTACATCAGCAGTCAGCCTTGCTGCATTCTGATGAAGTGAGGAGGAAAAGAAAAAGAAGTATGGACAATGTTTAACAGAAAGCCCATCTGAATGTAAATAAAGCAAACAGCATGTGCCACAGCAACAGAAAAATGTTTGGAAGAACACAGCGCTAGAGGGCTGCCAGTGGTCACATAGCTAAAACACTTCCAGGATCTGGCGCATCAGTCACAGTGTTCATCATAAGCCAAAACACAGCCCGATTCAGCAAAACAGTCAAGCACTGAATGTGACCAACATCTAAAAAGTCATTTTGAGGATTCACAGGTGAGTTGCACTTTTAGATATGGTAGCGTTTGACAGAAGTTCATCTCAGCAGCCTCTTGGTACAGCCACTAACCTGCCAAAGCTCTACATTTGTAATGGTGTTTAAACATCCACGTTAAAATATGTGAAGTACTACTGTAAAGGCACTGCAACAGCAGAGGTATAGATAGGTCATATTTTGTCCTTTACATGCAATTGCTTTGTATGGCTACAGTGGCACAGATGTCCAGAACATAAGAAACACATGTCAAAATTCCCTTTCTACTTCTAGAAATCTGTTTTTCCATCTGCACATCTGTTACTTTTAGTTATGCCAGATAACAAAAAGCTAGGAACCCCTCCAGAATGAAAGCAATGAAGATGATAGTGCGTCACAGATGCAAAGATCTACACTGGTACCACAACACCAACCTAATGCCTTCCCCCCTTCCCCTGGGATTAGCAGCACTGGTGACAGTCAGGCACACAGACAGCAGGTTTCTTTCTGGGTGTTCAAGATTGCATTACCATAGGATAGACTGCAGGGAGACAGTCTTAATAATTACAAAGAACTGTAAATATGTGGTAGGGACCCAGTTAGAAATCACAGCTGATTATATACGGGTTGCAAGCAGGAACCTAAGATGAAGCAGGAAAGGACCTGGCCAGAAACCAGGCTGAGAGGGAGAGAGACAGGAGGGGGGAGTCCCAATAGATTCCCCAAACAGGCCTGTATTTTCATGGGAAGACAAACTGCTATCGCTTGCAGATTGGAAGCGCTGACTAAACAGAAGCAGGAGTTTGTGCAGGCACCACACTGCAACCCCACCCCAGTCCAGCACCCCAAATTCATTGATGGTCATTACCTAACCTTGCCTGAACATCAGAGCCAGACAAGAGCAATTTGTCCTCCCCTGGGAAAGTTTCCTGCATACTACCACCTTCCCCAGTGCGGGTAATAAGGACCGCCTTAAGAATTATGGTGTTTAACTTCTTACAGCTAAGCAACAGATTTCAGGATCTCAGGACCTTATTCATCAGTGCACTAGGCGAGTACCCAAAGCACTACTGTAACCGCAGGTACCATCAGGCTTACTCTGCAATAAGGCAGACTTTTCAGCATCCTAATCATGGCAGCACTACACGTACCAGTCTCGTTACACTTTAGTATGTCCTAGGGAGGCTCCACGTGGAGTGCCAAGAAGGTGAAGAGGAGTAGTTACACTGCCAGGCGGAATTAGAAACAAGCGGGTCATCTGGATAGTGAAGCAGGTCCGGGATCAGAGCCTGGCAGCTCTGAGATGTGGCAGAAAATTGCAGATATAGCTGGAGGCTCCATGTGCTGTTATCTGATCCATGGGAATATGGAGTCTGTATGAGAAGAAAAGCATAGGTAAGTAGGTAAATTATTTAAAAAAAAAAAAAAGTAACTGTAAATTAAAGGGAGAAAGGGATGCTACTGAACCACAAAACAAAACTGGTTTTATGGCTGTCTGTATGATTGATTGACATTTTTCCTGCCTTGGCCTGACCAATGTCAGTATAAGGTGTTTCCCATCTGTCATGGTTTAACCCCAGCCGGCAACTAAGTACCACCACACAGCCACTCACCCCCCCACAGTGGGATGGGGGAGAGAATCAAAAGGGTAAAGTGAGAAAACTCATGGGTTGACACAAAGATAGTTCAATAGGCAAAGCAAAAGCCGCGCACGCAAGCAAAGCAAAACAAGGAATTCATTCACCACTCCCCACGGGCAGGCAGGTGTTCAGCCATCTCCAGGAAAGCAGGGCTCCATGGTGTAATGGTTACTTGGGAAGACAAACACCATCACTCTGAACATCCCCCCCTCTTCCTTCTTCTTCCCCCAGCTTTATATGCTCAGCATGACGTCATATGGTATGGAATATCCCTTTGGTCAGCAGCGGTCAGCTGTCCCGGCTGTGTTCCTTCCCAGCTTCGTGTGCACCCCCAGCCTACTCGCTGGTGGGGTGGGGTGAGAGGCAGAAAAGGCCTTGACTCTGTGTCAGCACTGCTCAGCAATAACGAACACATCCCTGTATTATCAACATCGTTTTCAGCACAAATCCAAAACACAGCCCCATGCTGGCTACTATGAAGAAAATTAACTCTATCCCAGCCAAAAGCAGCACACCATGCCATTGCTGTAGGTAAAGCAGCTAAATGCAGATAATTTCAGATATCCTGCTATAGTCAAAGAAAGTGCTTCCTTGTTTACAACAGGCACTAAATCATGCTTAAGCTTATTAGAAGGAAGAGGCTCTTGGAAATCAATAGATTGAATTTTCCTCACATTTAGATGGCTGGCATAAATCATCATTACCTATATATAGAATTACTTTGAATTTCTACTGATGTAAGTTAGAGTAGAATTGTAGTAGGATGGTATCTCCTTACCACAGGATGCAAACTAGATCTTCCAGACAGCTGGTAGCGCATAATGGCTGCCCATGGCATTATGCAATGGTTGCAGAAACTTTCAGTTCCATCCGTCTGTGGAAAGAATAAAAATAGAGAACTGAAGAAGACTCTGGTTTTGAGATGTGTAGGAAAAAGCACAAACCAAGGGCTACAGTATGTTGCATCATGGTAAATCACAGGAAGAGAACTTCCTATTACCTAATATAGAAGGAGAAAGGAAAAGGAAATACAATACATGCAAGTGTGATACCTAATGAGTTGTTGATCCAAAGTAATTCCAGGACCTACATTTAAATAGGAAGGTATATTTGGGGTTTGCTTTTATTAATTGGATAAATGTCAATATTCGGTTTTCCCATTTTTTAAGTTAAAAAAAAATGAAACAGCATAAAGATTTTACTGTCTTTCAGAGAGCTAAACTGTTTAAACAGCTGCAGCGGTAGCACTTCAAGTGGAAGGTAAAACTTCTGCATGACACACAACCTGACAGTGGCTCCACGTAGGCTACAGCTGCAAAAACTTGGTTTTCCTCCTTCACTGTTAAATGAAGGTGTCAAAAATAATAGCAAACTGCATATATGGCCACATCTCTTTCTCCCTATTCTTAAACCTCAGGCTATCTCTTTTCTTGGGTTGTACTTAAAATTCTGTCATGGGCTGTAGCATCCCCAGTGTTGAGGATAGAAATGCATCAGGACCTTGTTCATCAGTGCACTGGGCGAGTACCCAAAGCACTACTGTAACTGCAGGTACCATCAGGCTTACTCTGCAATAAGGCAGACTTTTCAGCATCCTAATCATGGCAGCACTACACGTACCAGTCTCGTTACACTTTAGTATGTCCTAGGGAGGCTCCACGTGGAGTGCCAAGAAGGTGAAGAGGAGTAGTTACACTGCCAGGAGGAATTAGAAACAAGCGGGTCATCTGGATAGTGAAGCAGGTCCGGGATCAGAGCCTGGCAGCTCTGAGATGTGGCAGAAAATTTTGGGTCAAGCTATTCAGGGTCATCAATCCAGTTGTACCTTAAGGTCCTATGCTAGCCTTGTGCCTTTTACCTAAGGTGCAGCTGCCTAGTCCTCAGTTTCCTTGCCACACCTCTCTCGGGGGAGCGGGATCAATGGCCCTGTACGTCATGGCACAGCACAGCGGTGACCGGCCGGTTCCCTTCGCCCCCACTGGTAAGCCACACCAGCAGCTCTCCTTTGCATCAGCTGCAGCGGGTCTGCTGCTGTTTGCAGAAACTGGATTTGTTGTACACACACACAGAGACTGGGTGTGCAATGCACACATGGTCCATGTGATGCTCCTTGAAAGCACCGGAGCTACTGTTCAGGCATGGTGCAGGCACCCAGTGAAGCGTGGGCATGCACAGGGAGGACACCACCAAAGAACAGGCTGCCACTGTTGAATAATTGGTGCAAGCTAGTGCTGGACACCTTCTTCCTCAGCAGCAACCTCAGAGCACGTAGGGACTGAGCCAAAGAATTGTTCTGGCAACAGAAATAGCTTCAACCTGGCCACCTTGAGCTCCTCAGTCCCTCCTATCTGATACATGCCCATCTTCTATCTTGGAAACCACTATGTGCAGTTCAGGATGACAGGCAAGGAGACTGTTCCCAGCTTTGTTCCCACAACCTGCTAATATATACCTGGGGCAAACAGGAAGAAGAATGTTGGATGCTTTGCCTGGTCTTGAGGGCATCTGCTTCTCACTCGGCAGTAGTGCATCCTTGCCAAGGATCCTGTTCTGCACAGAAACTTTCCAGTGATCCTGCAAGACTGCATCTGGAAGAAGAGGAATTTTATCAGCCTTTCCTTGAGGTTCTTCATTTTCTCTCCTCTGTCACAGGTATATTCTAGGACAGTAACTAGTTATCAGAAGGGATCAGAAGTCCTGCCTTTCAGGGCACATTGCTGGAAGCTTGGATCTTGGATCCTCCCATAGCATCCACCCTTACCAAAGGAAATAGCCCAGATTTCAAGCACCTTTGTAGAGCATTTCTAGCTGTTTGCTTTTCCACTGCGACAGCCTAGCATGCCTCTTTGCCCTCTACCCCCGGGGAACGGCAGTGACTCTCTGCCTGGCAAATATACAATGACATATGCCACCAATGCATCTCCCAAAAAACACTCAACAAAAACAGGTTATTCCCAGCACTGTTGTCCAGAGGGAGTTTGCTAGAGAAGAAACAATAGGCCGTTTTCACAGTGTCATAACTATCTTGTTTCCTGCCTTCTCAGTAAAGCAGTCTTAAGAAGGCTCCACTAAGTGGGAGCAACAAGGCTAATGCCAGTGAGATGAAATAAAAGACAGGATATGTCTGTGGATCGGATGAATTTGATGGCATCAGCTGAAAGAGGGACAGAATAAGCATGCTGGAAACAGAGGTGGGGAGAAAATGACTTGAGTAAACAGCAAATGAAGACTGTCTCATGCCTCTGTGCCAGTAGCTAATGGAGATGCTGTAGAAATGGATAGGCCACCACAAAAAGGAGGATCAGCTATACACCTTGACCGTGGCAGTTCTAGAGTATGTAGACTGCTCTGCTGTCCTGACAAAAAGCTCTGGCATGCTCTGTGTTCTCATTTTGTCAACAAGATGCACAGTGTTCAGCCATTAAGCAGCAGTGCCAGCCATGTTTATCCTGCTTCCATCATTATTTCATGACAAGGGAAGATACGGATCTCAGCCCAAGCTCCTCCATTGCTCATCTGATCCAGCAGCACATCTTCCTCTTCCTTAAAAAGATGCAAGAAGGGTCTTCCCCCTCTGCCCCTTAAAATCCAAATGTCTGGTCACTCTAACCAGAGCTAGCTAAGTCCCTCCATCTTCCCCCTCCACCATTTCTTACTTCCCTTGCAGAGCAGGCTTTTACAATTGTCTTCATGTTCCACAGCGCTGGTGGTACAGGCTCTTCCGCCCCCAGATATTCCACTTGATGTGACCGAAAAGGAAAGAGAAGTAAGATGTCACACATGGAATCAGTGAGAGAAGGTCTTGTGTGCTGCCTCTTCCTCTGAACTTGGCATGACATACTGGCCACAGTTTCCAGGATTGTTTACATGGAAGTGGTTTGGTTTTGTCTGGCTGCTTGCTTGTCATTTGTTTGCTCTGTTTCTGTTTTCTCCACTCTAAATTCTCATCCTAAGCAAAAGTTTTATTGCAGTGGTGTGCAGATCTTTTTCTGACCACTATAAAACCATGAACAGGCTGCATCCCTTTCTTCCCTCGTCTGAGCTCTCTTAAAGCCAGGTGCAAATACGAACATTAACACACTGCAGCGGAGCACCATCTCAGCATTACAGGAAGTTATTTTTTGTTTTGTTTTGTTTTTTAAACTGACCATGCATGAGGCTGTTCAAAATCAGGGAACAGTTGCTTTATTTCCTCCCTCCGCATGCTAAACAAGACTTCTCTCACCTCCTTGCAGGGTGTGCCAGCCCCCTGCTCCGGGATGCTGCGCAGCCGGAGCTGCCGCCGGAGCCCCGGGCATGGCAAGCCCCGCATGAGGCTGCTCACTGCGAAGGCGCTGGACGCCGGCCTGACGCTGCTGCACCCACACAGCTCTGGTTCAGTGACTCGGCAAGGAGCTGCCAGCAAAAGCCCGCACCACAGATGCCGCTTCCACCAAGTCCCTCCAGCTTTCCCTGAACTTCAGGCTGGAGTTGTCCTCCCACCAGAAACCGGTGGCACCTGCCCGAGGACCACAGACAGCCGCTGCGTGCCCCAAAGCGCAGCTTCTCCCCTCGCTGACCCAGAGGGTCTGTGGCTGCCAATGGGGCAGTGGACCTACGTCTATACATATAGAATGTGGAAGAACAAAACTATGTAGACATCACTGAAAAACAATGATAAAAAATAATACTTAGTGATTACAAAAGTAATTACTTGTATGCAAATTTTACTCTCATTTGTAGCTTGAGCGCACAGTGAAATCACTAAGATTTTTCCAGCAATCAAGAGCAGAAGTAACCCCAAAACCAATTCAAAGTTTTCAAAATTCAGAAGAATCTAAATTCCCAGCTGGTTACATGGGAGCAGCTCTGCTGAATTCAATACATCCACACACAAGAAAACTTGCTGCCCATATTCTTTAAACCTGTGGGCTGGCACCGATTTAAATCATCAGAATCTAAATGTAAATTTTCTGTCCAGCCACTGCTGAGAACATTCTAGTTCTTAACACAACAATGAACAGATCAAAGCCAGTGATCCCTACAAAAGCTGCAATGAGCTGTCATGGGTCTTGGCCTTTCATGTTGTAGAGACATTTTCCTATCTCAGAGACTCTCTTAAGAACAATTTTTGGTGGTGCATTAACATCATGATTTTTCTTTGTTGATTAATGTAGCAATTCATCTTCTGTGCTAATTTTTTCTCTCATATGAAACTCATACAGAGTAAGAACAGTCCATGAAGGGGAAAAAAACCAACCAAGCAACAACCAAAAAACCCATAATCCATGTTGCAAAGATAGTACCATCTGAAATACTGCGTCTGCTTACTGTTAATAGGGAAATTAGAACATTTGGTCAAAGGTCAGGAAGCAGTAGCGGCAACTTAGGAACTTCGACATAGGAAATTAATAGATTCAAATGGAAATGTGCCTGGAAAATATGTTTTCTATCTCAGATAAAATCACTTGACCAGGAAGTCTCACCAGAAAAAAAAGTATTCTGCACTCTGAAACAAACAGCCAGGCGAGTCTGATCTTGTATACACTGAACTCAGTGGTAATAATTCCAGTAAGTTCCTTGCAAGTAGAAATAGATCAAATCTACCCTGACTAAATATAAGCATAAACAAAACCTTTTTAGTGAAGAGTCATTATTTTAATAGAATGCCTAAATTTTACTAATTTTCACAAAACACTCAAAAGCTGGTGGAAGAGAACTTTTCATCTCCCCTACCTTGCCAAAAGACAAAAAACAATCCAAATTTTGCCTCAGCGCTGGCTCCAGGCAGCGTAGCCATAGAGCAGGGAAATTCATCTGCGCAGCAGACAATACACTGAAATGCCCAGGTTGTATTCTGAAACATAAATCAGTCACCACTTACATAAACACCCAGTTCTACTGAATTACACCCAAGTCTCCTCCAGCTCCCAGAAGAACATGAATGGGGCTTACGCAGCCCACAGCTCACTGAGCCTGAAGCTTTGTATTGCATACCTGAGAGGCACAGCCCAGAACTTTACCTTTAGACCTTCTGTGCTGCTTTTGGCTGGAATAGAGTTAATTTTCTTCATAGTAGCCAGTATGGGGCTGTGTTTTGGATTTGTGCTGAAAAGAGTGTTGATAATACAGGGATGTGTTCGTTATTGCTGAGCAGTGCTGACACAGAGTCAAGGCCTTTTCTGCCTCTCACCCCACCCCACCAGCGAGTAGGCTGGGGGTGCACACAAAGCTGGGAAGGAACACAGCCGGGACAGCTGACCGCCGCTGACCAAAGGGATATCCCATACCATATGACGTCATGCTGAGCATATAAAGCTGGGGGAAGAAGAAGGAAGAGGGGGGACGTTTGGAGTGACGGTGTTTGTCTTCCCAAGTAACTGTTTACACGTGATGGAGCCCTCCTTTCCTGGAGATGGCTGAACACCTGCCTGCCCGTGGGGAGTGGTGAATGAATTCCTTGTTTTGCTTTGCTTGCGTGCGCGGCTTTTGCTTTGCCTATTGAACTATCTTTGTGTCAACCCACGAGTTTTCTCACTTTACCCTTTTGATTCTCTCCCCCATCCCACTGTGGGGGGGTGAGTGAGTGGCTGTGCGGCGGTACTTAGTTGCCGGCTGGGGTTAAACCGTGACACCTTTCTGAAGGTATTGTGCAGACAGAATCATTTAAGAGTCTGCAAAAGCTAGTGCAGGTAACAGGCTGCCCGTAGTTGGCAGGCTCCTTAATTTTTAACCTTGCATACTTTTCTTTTCAAAATTTTGTCTCAGCAAGTCTCTCTGGACATACCATTCAAATTATAAAAAAAGCCACAAATATTTTTCTTCAAACATGCCCTTCATGTTGTTTAATTTAGCTGGCAATAACATTAGTAATGTTATGTAAGGGTGATACAGCTGCCTATTTGCCAACAAAAATTCATTAGGCATTAGCTATTGTTCTGACACAAAATGGTGAAATTTCTCCTCAATTTCTATTCAGCCTTTCCAAAGGAATGTGCCTGTGGTCTTAGCAGGTGCTCTGTGTCTTGTTCCTGATCCATGTAGGTCTCCAAGGATCTGCTGTGCATATAAATGCACCTTTGTAAGACAAGGAGCTATAGATTGTATGGCAGAAATGCAGACAGATACTAAGAAAAACTACCCCAACAAAACTGTGGAATAGGAAGCAATTTCTACATATCACATTGGAGGCAACTGAAAAGGCATCAGAAACCTTTTAATCAGTGTTTCATTTTTACTAATCTCTCACACACACAATAAGCAACACAGAGGACTGGAACCAGTTATGAAGAGAAGCCAGCAGAGTCCCTATGGATTCAGAGTTGTCCCCAGGGCTAGGCTAGAGTTATATAAAAGGATGAAGTCTGGCTTCTTCCACTCTAATCAAATTAAATCCAGCCAAATACCAGCAATAGGCTCTTTAGTCTCAAAGGAAAACATCAAGAGATAAGAGAGAAGAGATGTTCAGAATGACCATGCTTACGCTGCTCATGAAGGGATCAATTCTGTGGCTGCATTCCCAAGGCAAGGGCTTCTGGGGACGGAGAAATTCCGTGGAGTGACCTTTAGCTTCTTGATTTGTGGAAAAAGATAGAGGGAAAAGTCAGCAGACTCTTCTGACACCAGTGTTCCCTCCTCTTTAGAGCAACAATGGTTTAAGGGTTCCTGCTCTCCTGCAGATGAGAGCTCCTCAGTACTTGGAGGCCTTCCCAGAAGCAGAAAGGCAGAATACCCTGTGCCACTTGCACGGCCAGGGCAGCTGCTCCTTGCAGCCCATAGCTGCAACCTACCCAAGAGGTTTATGGCAAGGACTACTTAGCCATTGCCACAGGTAGGCAGCTCACAAATGCCGCTGTCTGCTTCGGTGGAGAAAACTACCCAAAGCAGGCTTTGCACAGACTACAGAATTCCCCTGCATCACTTCCTCCGCTCCACTCTGCCTCCCTTTCCTCCCATCACAGGGCAGTAAAACTGTCATGGTCAACACAAAGGTTTATGTGATCACTCTGTCGGTGTATGGCAGTGTGCCTGTCTTTCATGCTGTTGCCTCCTTTTCCCAATGGCTTTACACTCTCTGGACCAATTTCAAGCAAATTTGACAATAGGATACCAGCCAAAGGAAAGACATCCTCCAGGTTGCAGAAAAACAGACGAGGAGAAGGGAGATTTTATAATGAAGAAAGGGCTACAGTGTGGATGACACTTAGATTAGACATTGGGGAATCCAGGCACAAGCCATGACTCCGCAAGAGCAGCACGCCATTAACTCTGCTGCTTGTGCAATACTACTATGTCACGCCCGCAGGAGCATTCAGTCCTTTGATTATTTATCTGGGGAAAGTGGGTACGTCATCAGTACAGGAAGTCAAAATCGGTTATTAACCGCACAGTGTTTTCACACCTGGAGAAACTTGCTGTCTTTAAGATTATTACACCACTCATCACTTGCTTGGAAGTGGCCAAAGGCTGGGTAGGAAAGCTGTTGGGAAAAGGGTGCGAGTAGATAGCAGACAACTGTATTAGTCACCAACACAATTCTGTTTAGACAAAGATTACCAAAATATAACAAAAGTAACTGGTAAAAAGTAAAGCTACTTCTAGAAGTGTTTACCCATGAAGCAGCTTCTGTAAACACAGAGCTTTCTCAGAACCTGAATATAGTGAAGATCAAAAAGTTTTCAGGGCAGTGCAAGTTTCTTATGCAAGCAGAAGATTGTTCAAGAGTTCTCTGTTTTAAACATGACAGCATTAGGAAAAAGTCATACGTGGTATGACAAATCTTGGCTTGTACTCCGTAGAAAACTTCTGTCTTTTTGTCAGGCTCCTGTCTTACTCTACATTTGCTGCTCCGCTGTTCAGTAACTAGACAAACATATAATCTGTTCTTTTGTGCCTGTGAGGGTGTCTATGTGAAGGAGAAAGGTTATTATAAAGATTTAGTAAAAACAGAGGAGCATCGTGGTTATCCACCACCACGTCACAGTCATTCCAGCATCTGTAGGATAGTTCATATTATGGTTTTATAACACAAGGTTTTGGTGGCAATAGTGCCTTAAAGTAGTCCTGCTCAGGCTTGTCAGCCACTTACTCCTGGCACACTGGCCCCTGCCACCATGCCAGACCATATCAAGGGACAGATTTGACTTTAAAAAATATAAACTAAAGATGACCCTTTATCTTTTTCCCCCAGACTTGTTTTTCCAGGGCAGATCAACTTCCTGAGGCATCTCGCAGGGTAGCTGGGCAAACACTTGGACCAGTGCTCCTGAAAGAGCCGCTACACGCCGCAGGTCCCTGGGGTCTGGAGCGAGAACATCTTTGCTGATACGACATTTGGGACTTCCTGCTGCAAAACCGCAGCCCCAGGCTCTGGCTCAACTATATGCAAAAGCCAGCTGTGGCTTTCTATTGCCAGATCAGGCATGCCACGGGCAGATCAAATGAACAGCTGATCCCTTCTAGAAAGATCCCGACATCTCCAAAACGTTTTGCTGGTTTGGAGCTGTGCCCCCAGGACGTATGGTAGCAGGTACTGCCTGTGTGACCAGGGGCTACCCTGCCTGTATTTCCATCCACCCATTCTTTCCCTCTGGTGCCTTCTGCTTTTCTTCAAACACAGGTTTATGCCCTGTGGTTTTTTATTTCAATTTTCACCCAGTTTCTAGTCATTTACACCCAGATCTTGAACTCAGATTTCTTCTTCAACTGTGACTTCATGAGTTATTTGCCTCAGTCCCCCTCCAGCCCCCGTTTTTGTGTCCAGCATGCCATCTGACAGCCTAATATCGGCGCCAAGCCAGAATCTCTCCCTCTGCGCTGCAGAGGCTTATCCTTCTGCTGGATCTCGTTCCACACCACGAGTCAGCGCTGTGGCAGGACCCCTCGGGGGGGCTGGGGCCCTCAGTGAGATGTGGTGTCACACAGGTGGCTCAGCACGTGCTCCCAAGGGGGCTGGCAGAGAGCAGAGCCCAAAGTGGGCTCGGGGTGCAGGACAGCATGGGGTGCCAGGGACGGCTGCTCATAGGGGAAGGTGTCTTGCCCGTACTCCTGGGAGCTTATCCGCATCCTGAGTGGGACCATATGTCCTGAAGAGGCCCCAAGGACTTCACAGGAGTGTCCTAGGGCTTTCCTGCACTCAGGGATAGTTTGTCTACCTAGGAGGAGGGGGAAGGGTTTATGGGGGAGAATTGGGAGGGAGAAATCCCTCATAGATAAAGACAGGGCTTTTGGGGCCATAGACAGGGCCATAGATAAAGACAGGGCTTTTACTCCCTCTAGGAGTAACTAAAGGGCAGTGTAAGCTGCTACACAGCTAGTAAAAAGCTTGTCCTTCCCACCCATTTATGTTCCTCATTGCTATCTAGGTTTACAGCTGGAAACAGCTCACACAGAGAGTGCTGTTGCTCCCCTCTCTCAGCCTGCTCTGGCCTGAGCCTTTTTGCCTCTGTGTCTGCTCAGCCTCAGGAGCAGTGCCATGTCCCCTGTGACAGTGCCCGGCCTGACCTCGCAACACCCTCTGGTCCCAGATTTTATCTCTGCCCCACCTCTGGAGCAGGTCCCAGACCCATACCTCTCACCGTGCCTTCTCAGCAGCCTTCCTCCCTGCTGGACATACTCCTCAGGTTGCATGCTACTGGCTTCCACTGCCATCTGGATTACCTTTTTGGGGAGGGGATGCAGCCACAACGCAGGCACAGCCCCAGCGGTAGCTTACTGAGCAGTAGTTCATGACCACGGTGCAGTACATACCAGGACAGCAGGCTTCCTCATTAACCCTCTGGGGACACTTTTCCCTGTTCACGTGGTCTGGACCCATCTGCTCTTGTCTTGGGCAAATCCTGACATGGATGGGTGCTGTGTTAAGCTAGCCTGCAAAAAGATATTTGTGGAACCTACTTTCTCCATCACATCTGACTCCCCCACTCCTTGGATCCCATTTTATCAGTCCATCCTGTGCACACAAGAGGTCCAGGCCAAGGATTACAGTACTGCTAAAGCTACAATGAAACCATGCATGTTCCAGAAAAGCAGCATTCACGTCCCCCCAGGCATACTCTGCACAGGATCAGTACTACTCAGGACTGTTCAGTAAGTGCCAACCACCTCAAAAGATGTCCCAAGTAAAGAACTGCAACATTTTGGGCAAATTAGTAGAATGAAGAGCTGGTGGGGAGAAAATGATAGGTTTTACTGACATTCTCAGCCAAAGCTGGATGACCACTAGAGGCTAATCTACAGCCACGGAGCCCAGGCACAGGGAATTGACTGGAAGCCACCCTCTCGGACCATGATGTGGGTTGAATCGTTCTGTGGCTGCCATGAATCAGAACCACATGACAAGCACCTTGAGGTCTTACACACAAGCATCAAATGGGAGCAGCATGGGGCAAGACAATATTGAAGGCTGTGTGAGATGTAGTGCTGTGATAATAAGACCCCTGGAGCAGTCACCTCTTCACCTCTCCAAGATCTATACTCATCCCTGCTCCATGGGCTCAACCCCTACAGTGCACACTCTAACATAACAGGATCCATGATCTGGTGGACCAACAGCAGGCTGCAAGACATACCTTGTGTCTGAGCATCAGCAAGACCCCATCTGTGATTAATCCAGCACTGTAACTCTGCAATCTCTCTGTGTTGCATACAGCCTAACATTGAAGGAAGCCCATGGCCAGCAACATATTTCACTCTGCGCAGAGGCTGGCAGGAGCTTAGCCAAGCCAAGATCCATGCTACAAGGGTTGCTGTGGCGTTCCTTGGTAGCTCTTGGTAGGAGGCTAAAAGGGAACACTACTTTCACAATGACGAGATGCAAAAAATTACTAGCTCTGACATTGCTTAAAAAAACTACTTCTTGAGACAGTAACTGATCTGAGAAACAGAAGGCTGAACCACCAAGAAAACTGCCCCAAATCCCCACAATGGAACAGACTATATACCAGGAAATCCATGATACAAAACATCCCTAACTCATGCCAGCACAAAATCATCACTGTCATGTGATCTTACTTACTGGGCCAAAGGAAGTCACATCCAACTACAACCACACCTTAAAGTGTCTCAAAACTTTTCAACCGGCAAGATCCGCCATGCACACTAAATGCTCATAAGAGCACACCCTCACTGATCTCTGGACTTCCACAGGGTATGCAGATCCTGCCACATCTTCTTCCAGCTACCCTTTCTCAACTTTGGCAAGCCACTCAACTATTCAGTGAGTGTTCTGTTTACCCCTCCAGGAACTGAGCTGCAGATCAGATCTTGGGTATTTTATGCTGATTCAACCTGCATTAACAGGTAGGAATTCCAAAAGGGAATGCCTGGGTTTGCTGGGAGTGCTGACACAGGCATCAGAACAGTCACTGTCCTTCTACTGTGACACTTCTGCCTTTCACACGTATGTCTCAAAGCCATGGAGCCTCACAAATAGGATGTTCCTGGTTGATATTCTGCCTTGGTCAAGTAGAAGGGCTTGTTCTTCTACCTCAGCCAGTTTTGGAAAGGTATTTGTATTGTTTCAAGTCTCTGATACAACACAACAAAGCAGATGGGTGACCAAATCCATGGTATTTAATTAATTAATTGGTCACTATAGCTCCTAAGGTTGTTACCAGAGCATTACCACTGCATCTTCACCTGTCTTCTGCCATAGTCCCATTTTGCGATGCAGAGAATTTGATTTTGGTGGTAGCTGCCCCAAAATTAATCTTGCACATTTTTGTATAATTTTGGGGTAATGAAAGGATCTAGGTAAGGAGCAGACAGAATGAAAATGTATTGCACCTTCACTTTGGCATTCAAGTGCCAAGTCCACATAGATATTTAAATAAACACCAAATTACTATTTAGCTACCAAACATCTAAGTGATTTCAGTGAAGGCCTAGGTGTCTAATTTCCTCTGTGTCTCAGTTAAGCTTTTTGAGACAGGCCAAACATTATTTTACAAAAAAATAGAAGAATAAGGCTACAAAATTATGTGATGGGGGAGAACAAGGAGGAAAGGCAATGAGAGTAAAAAGAGGGTAAAATTCATAACTAACTATTCTTATCAAAGCAAAGAAAGATGACTTAGAAGGTGACACAGGGATCTAAAAGAAATATTTGGATTCTTAAGTCAAGAACTTAAGTTCAAGAACAAGTTCAGAAAGTGTCAGTCTGGCCCATCTGCATGCGGGCAGTGGGAAGGGCTCTGCAGTCCTTGCTGTTCAAGCACGCACACCAGCACTGAGCTGCATGCTGGGGAGTTTCCAGGGTATCCCAGGCCACCAGTTATGCACAAGATTAACAAGGGTGCACCACTTACCCTTTGGGTGGGCTGGGGAATGCACTAGAGGAAGCAGGTAGTTGTTGTGACAAGGCCATGTCCCAGCTCATCAGCTCCCTAAAGAGATGGATGAGGAAACCCTCACTGTTGGATAAACCTTAAACCCCAAGTCACCTTAAACCGACACTGAACTCAGGTCAGACTAAAGATAAAATGCAGATAAAAGAGCATTTGTTTGTAACATCCAAGATAGACAGAAGTCTGTAAATTTTACAGAAATTACTGAGGGAATGAGAAAAGTCTTGTTCTGATATCCAGATGATTTGTTTTTTAAATGGGATTAAAGTATATTGCCCTTGACTGAGACTAGATGGGACCAACCAGTTCAGGATGATCGTTAGTTCGGGGTTGCTGTTCCCCATAATCTTTAAAACACACTCTGAGCGTGTTTCATGACATAAGCTCCACACCTCGGTGGAAAACACCAAGGCTCTCTCAGGACACATCGAGACACGTTTCAGAAACAGAGATGGTTTAAAAAGTGAGAAAGAAAGGCATGTTTTCTCTTCCCACCAACCACAGCCTTAAATTCTCTTCATCTCACTCTTGTGTCTTTTCCCTCCCCACCATCTGGTCTGGCTCTTGATTCCTCAGCATTCAAATCAAGCACGGGGAACTGTCTCGCAGTCCCTTGCCCTTATGAGTCAGAAAGGACCGAGCATACTCGGCTGCAAGAGACCTTCAGAAAATTTTGATCTTCTATTTTGAGAAGCCAGTGCTGACCTACTTGTCGGTGGCCCAAATGTGGGACATTTTTCATTAGAAAAGAAACATGCTTGTTACAGATTGGAAGGTCACTCTCTGCTGGTATTTGAGGCCCTGGTCTGACACACAAGGGCAAGAGATCACCTGAAAGAAGGTATCATCAGAATAGTTTTAGCATTGCGAACAAACTCATTCTCATTATACCTTTTGTTTGTGTATTATGGGACTTAATCCACTGTCTTTAATTATTCTCAGTTTTATCCTCCTAATCTTAAGGAATGATTGACATTAAAGTATTTGGAGCAGATTTTGTGCCATGACTTTCATGAGGGACTGGCTCAGGATTTTTACTTTTTATGATTTATACCAAAAGCAAAGCTGTCCATTTTGAAGTGTTGCATAGTTTGGCAAGAAATCACATATCCCATGTAAAGCTGTGTGCAAAGGGTACAGAATTTTTGATGTTGTTTCTGACCAGGCTCTTGATGTCTTTAGTTAATAGTATGTCATGCATGTTTGCACTGATATGTGTATATTCTATGTATATTTTCTCCCTGAAGTACAATTGCTTTTGGTGTGTGGTCTGCAGAGATGAACTGTCGAAGTTTGGCCTCAGTGCAAGCTGTAAAAGCTTCATGTCACATAGCAACTATGACAGTAAATGGTCAGCTACATGGTCCTTTTTGACATCAAAGTGTAGAACCCCTAATAATTTTGTCAAAAGAAATCTGAAGACATTTCCAGCTTTCAGCAGAGACAGTTTACAGTATTTAAATAAGAGGAAGATCAGACAGACTACACTTGACACTGCTGGGAACTGACAGATGTTTCTGAGAAAAAACAAAAAAGGTCACTTAAAAAAAGCAGCTGAAAGATTCCCATTTCTTTACTACATTGGTCATAAAATGAGGTTTCAGAAACGGTCACAAAAGAGAACAGGGAATTTCCCAAGATTTTAGGACTTGTCCATCTCTGCTTCTGTTCACATTTCAAAGGAAATAAATACACATTATGTAACAGGGGAGACAGTTATAATATATAGCATTAGCCAAGCATATTTCTAGCAACTGAGTAAGAGACTGTAACTGCAGAGAAATAGCGCAAGAAACCTGCAAAATCCAGCCAGCAGAGAAAGTAATTTAAATTCGTAAGAGACCATTGGTTCAATCTTTCCATGTTATAGCAAATCTGTTTGCCTAGATCACATTAGCACTCATGTAACACAGTTGGGCTGTCTTCCAGCCCGCTTGGGCTTTCCTTATCTGAAATGGAACTAACAACTTTCCTGGTTTACTGGTAATTCTATTTATAGTTTACATGTGTTTTCCTTTTACATAGAGGTATAGAATGAGGAGCTCACTGGGAACTGACCTGAAAGTGCCCAGAGAATAAAAGGAGGGAGTAAACACATGGACACGGTAGGGAATGGGAGTTCAAGCACAAGTTAACAGTGGAGGTTAACAGTGAGCTGCTTACAGGACAGAAAGATGCTCCACACAACATACAACAGATCTGTGCTTCTGGCCCCAGCCAGCCATGAGCTTCTGTTTTTTTCCCAGGACTGTACAGAATTTAGCAAGAGCAGAACCCTGTTAACATATATATTAACACTCCTTGTTTTAGGGCAATTTACATTTCCCTGATGTCTAAACAAATCTTCCTTTATTGCAGCTGAAACTCACTATTTCTATCCTACTTGCACTAGCTATAGAGAAAAAAAGCTATTGCTTCTATCTTTGAAGCAGTCCTTTATGCATTTGAAGACCAGTATGTCTCCCCTTAGTCTGTCTTCTTGATTAAGCAACTCCAGAGTGTTGGTATCTTTCCTCATAGATCATGTATCCTAAAAGACTCCTTATTGTTCTTCCTTTTTGAATTATCTCCAATGTATCTACATCCTTCTGAAGCCATATTGCTCCAATGAGACATAGTGCTGCAGCTAATGTTTTGGTAATGCCAAGTGGAAAACCTTGACGTATCCTGCAAGCTAAGCTCTTTGTTTATATGACCCCAGATTTGTCATTTGCAGAGTAGCAGCACTGTTGTATTTTCATGTTTTCATCCACTCAGTCCTTTTTCTGCCACTTAACCACTTGTTCCCCTCCAAAACCTGTGACAGATCACTTGATTTAATATCTCATCCTATTTTTATCAGACCATTTCTTCCATTTGTCAAGATAATTTTGAATTCTACTGTCCTTCAATTTACTGAAACTATTATCAGACACAAGACAAGCTCATGAAGCACCCAATTCTTCCACTTTATGCAGCCTGTACTAGACTAATCTACATCATGTTTCCCTGATTTGCTTATCTGAACAGGATTAAAAGCTTCAGTAAAATCGCAAACATCGGAAACCTCCTCCTTCCTCCATGCTCGCATGGCCAGATATACAAAGTCTTATAAGGGAAATAGACTGATCTGCTTAGAAATAGTTTCATAGTCTATTTTACTTGAATTTAAAACTAAGCTAATGAATCTTAGTCTTTAGTTCTTCTTTCCTACTTTCCTTCTCACTGATGTGGAGAAAATACAAAAAGAGGGTCTGAGCAGTAGATACAAGTGTGTATTCAGCTCAGCTCAGAAGAATTTTGCCAGTGAAGTCACTGAAGTCAGCAGTATACAAGGATAACAGAAAAAAAATTATTATAGAATTAAACATAACACTATGATCAGTTTACTGCAGCAGCACAGGATCTACTGGAAGGTCAGAGACTTCACAGGTAAGCAGTAAATATCTAGCATTCAAAAGGAAATAGCAGAAAGCATCATCAAAAGTACATTAAAATTGTTAAGACAATGTGAAAAATGTTTCTAAACTGTAGTCTAGAAGTGATTTTAACAATTGGAGGACATCCTGTCATTTCCAGGAAACGAGAAAAGTCTACTTTGTCTTGTTTACATATTCCTGGCAAGAAAAAATAAAATCACATTTCCAAACTTCTTCTTAATTCAAATTGCCTGAAAATTCTGAGTGGCTACTCTGGAAAAAAAAAAAAAAAAAAAAGGAGCAAGTGCCTTTTTCAAGGCAAACAAAATTATTGGCTAATCATGCCTATTCTGAAAAGTGATTTTAATGGGCTGAATAGGATGTCTTTCAACTACCTATAAAAGTACTTCAGTCATTACAGTTAATGGTGATGACAAGGTTTTTTCCACACAATCATTCTGTAGCTTCCTGCTATTATGACAATGGAATATTTCCATTTTCATCCATTAGATATCATTAAATCATTGAAGAAGTTAATCAGTTAACAGATCAGTTAATGTATGGATAGAATCAGTGAACTTGGAGAGGACCTCTGGAGGTCACCTATTCCAACCCCCTGCTTAGGGCAGGGTGACCTTCGAAGTCAGATCAAGTTGCTCAGGACCATGTCCAGCCAAGTTCTGAAAATCTCTGGTTCATATTATTATTCCAGTAGTTATCCACCATGAAAGCCTTTCTTGAGGAATGCTGTTGTAATATGCTGTGTCAGTTGGCTTTACCGTGCATCCTGCATGTGGTACAGCCTTGGTCCTCTCACACGAGATGCAGCCAAAGTTAATGACTGCAGTATCAGCACTCTATTTACCACGTACTTTTTATATTTTATTCAAGTGGGCACTCCTGAAAGAAGTGTTGCCAGCATATATGACATGAACTGAAATAGTTAAGTAGCAACCAATTAATTCGCGGAGTTTATTCTCCCATAATACCTTCATGCTTACAGAATCACCTATAAGAACATTCCAAACTGTATTGTAGCTACAGCTTCCACACATATTTATGGTACTATTTAGTGAAGAAAGAAACCTTTTGGGAACTAATATAGAACAAGGCAGGCAGGATTTGGCATCAGCAAGCTATTTGAAAAGCTTCACAATTTTTTGTAATGAGAAAGGAGAATTTGTCTGCCAAATAACCATCCTGCACGGAGCTATGCAAAGTGCCCCCGGGTGCCACGGATAAGTTCTGGAGCACCTCACCGGTGGAATGGAAAGTATGAATGCCTCCAAACGCTGACAAAAGTACATGTAGGAGTGCAAAACAATTATATTTCATTTAGTGAAAGTCCACAGGCCTACTTCAGTTTCAACCACCTGACGTCAGCTAGCAGAAAGAAGTCTAATACAGGCAAGTCTTCCGGTCGTGGCGCTGCTGGAGGGAAGTGTGGGTAGATAGCTACTCTCATTAGCAAAATTTCCATCCACCTGTTCAGTTTCAAGAAATGGGAATCCCTTATAATTTGAGAGGGATGTTCCCATATTCTTACCTATGTGTTAGGGCATGCAGGTTGGCATAAGGCTCAGAGCTCTTGGATTTAATTTATTTAAATTATCTCTTCTCTGTTGATCCTTGTGCAGGAGGGACAACCTGACACATGAGGAAAACTTATAGGTTTTATGTACATGTTTCTTAAAAAAAAAAAAAAAAAAAAGAATTGAAACACACTTCATCTAATCTTACCGCTATTTTCAGCCAACTTGTTTTATCCACTACAGATTCGTAGCAACAAAGAAACCCTTCAGATAAAATAAAATTAAAAAAAAAAAAAGAAAAAATTGCAGAACTAATTTCAACATTCAAAAATCATTATTTTAATTTAGGCTCCTTTGAGAAACAATCTTATTCTTAATATATTTCAACCTTGTTTGATTCTGTCACCACTTTACACGTTTAAAAACAAACACTCTGAAAATAAAACATGTGATCTACCACAAAGTAAATAATCTGATGGAAAGGTTTCCTCAGAGAAAAAGAAGAGTTACAGCCTGCTTCAGCTAGTCCAGTCACCACCTGCAGCCATGCTAATTTTTCTTTTTATATCCAAAAATCAAAACGTTCTCACCACTGAACATCCCTGCCATTACTGAAATAAAAAATATATCTGTGCAGTGCAAGGAAGCATCCAGCTAAGCTTACCATGGCCCAGTTTCCTCTAAAGAGTAAAACGAACCGTCCGGTTCTGCTTCCAGCCGTCCACGTCTGCTTTTTGCTCTCGCTGTTCCCAAGAGCCCGGACGGCTGGATGCACACTGCAGCCCCTGAACTGAGTTCTCCCCCTCTTTGCCAGTGCTTACTGGCTGACAAGATAGCCCTTCTTTCCACCTTCATAGCATAATCCTAACCACTGCCGCAGTCATGCTACTCTCCAGTTTGTGTTTGCAGAGCGACAGACTCTCCAGAGGCTTTCAGCCCTGAGGCTCCCTGCGCGCCACAGGGCATGGGGAAGAAATGGGAGGATTGCTTTCCAGTTAGAAGTGATCACCATTTATTAAAGCTCAGTGGGAGAGTGGTACTGTCCTGGTGCCATGTTTTCACTGCCATCACGTATCGAAGTAAGATTCTCTTCCTGAAACAGCAACAGTGGCATTTTCGGTAATTAAAAAAGTGTTATTTCGAGATGGTAGGTGGAGGATCCACCCTCAAAATCGTCGCATAATGAACTCCAGGTGTTTTTGCCAGGCACTGGCACTGACACGCTGCAGGCAATCATACACAGACACAAGAACTACCCCAGCCTAGCTGAAGGTGAGAGTTATGCTCAAGTTATATGACTTCAGGCTAGCTCTAGGGCAATTCAATTTCCCCAACAGATTTTGTATAATTACATCAAGTGGTCTTGTTTGGCCCCCATTTATCTCATCTATTATTAAAGTGATGTTATGTGATGGACATCAAAGGTGTCAGGATTATTCCTGCAAATTTCCTAGAAATGGCCCAGCATTGCCCGGCATACAGATACATGTTTTGCAACATGAAAAATGAGCTTAGTGCAAACTACCTAAAGGAGCAATATGGAAATGAAGCATCAGTCTCAAGATCACCCAAAGTTTTTGGCTGCTCTGGGCCTGGCCAGCTCAGGCAGAACACAGACATGGACAGAAAGTCTTTGACCATTTGGGTCTATCCAACTGAAGGAAGATGCCCATAGGGACCACCTAAGGGATGGAGAAAACCTGTTTCTCTGGGAAACTGCTCTGAAGGGAAGGGTAGAAGAGGAGTTAAAGCAGATTAAGGGGAAAAAAATTATAGTATTAGTTTCTTTGATAAAACTTGTAAGGATTATATGTATTTTAGCTGTAGAAGCTGAGAGAAGAGGCATAGAGAAAGACCTAAAGGCTTAATGTTAGACACAAAATCGGACACCTGAGAAGTGGTTTGAGCTCCTGAAAGTAGGTTTCAGATGCACAGATGGTGAATACTCCAACTAAGGAACTACTAGACTGTTAATACTTCACATGAGGAAACATCTCATTAATAACCTTACGAGAATAAACACTTATCCTGAATACAAAAGATAACTCTCCTCTGTACATTCCAGTGACTCAACTCTCACCAACAAGGAAACCTTTAGTACTTTAATAACAAAGGCATGAACTCTGAAAGAGACAACTTAATGACTCACCAAACATGTTGAGATCCCAAAGAGAAGGGCATATCCCTAGAGGAAACATCTGGACAGATCAAGGGGTTTTTACCTTGTTTGGTTCTGGAAAACATAATCTTTCAAGCCTAGCTTCTTCCCGTAAGTAGACAAAAGTCGTCTTAGTGGAAGACTAAACTTCCCAAGAAGTATTGGCTTAGTTATATTTGGTGAGGAAAATAAATATACATATTACAATATGTGAGTGATATGGGGAATCTGTCAGAGAAAAACACCAGGGAAACAACTTTAGTTTTCTTCGTTATCAGTATTATTTAATCTTAAAAACAAAGGGTGTTGGGTTTTCTACAGCAAAAATTAAAACCAAATTAATGTCATGTTCTAAATCTTAAGACTGACTTACCAAATTGCGCTGTTTCAGCTCAGACATGGTAATATCTAGTAGTGGAAGAAACAGCTGGGAGCATGCTGAATCTTTGAAGACTACAAATAAAGCAAATGCACACAAATTTCTCTGACTTCATCATGTTCACTTCTCAAATGAAATTTAATTCGGCACTGACTTACAGCTGTCGCCAAATGTTGTTTATACTAGGCTAACTACTCTGCAAATATTTTCTGTGATTAGATCCCATATATTTTTCTGTTTCTGAGAAAAAAACCCTAATATTTTTGTTGTTCATGCTGACATGGAGCAACAGGAGGTGTCCACTGCTGTCAGAGTGAAACTGGTTGGCACATCAGGAGAGAACATGTACAACCTTTCTAGTCATATCAATGAGTATCACTGTAGAAAAAAACCTATTCTTACTCTCAACTTGCTCGATAAATGGCACCATTGAGTTTCAGCACACTGTAATGAACACCTGACAATTCTCAGACACCTCTGCAAGCTGATACCAATGTAGACCAATTATTCTCTTAAAATACCTACCTTCCTGGCTCTCCCTTCTCACTCCTGACTTTACCCTGTAACTTGGTTTAAGAGGGAGCATAACCACCCAAAAGACCACTTCAAACTTGAAACCAGTCATCTCTACTGCATACAGTGAAGAGGCATACATTCAAATGAGTAGAAGAAAGTTTGGAAATGAGGCAACTGTTCTAATGAGTTGTAAACTATGGGTTATTGAACTGTATAATAAAAGAACAACATTCCTGAAAAAGCAGCTTTGAAATAAACAGTTGGAGTTCATATATGGAGTTGGCTACAACTTCCCCAAGAACTTGCTGTGCTTTGGGGAACGCTTCATCATAGAAATAGGAACTTACATGGTATTTAATAAGTTAAAATATTTAGTCACAACATAGGTCACCCTTTCATGCAGGACTTGCCAAAAAATATTATGTTCATTTACAATCCATACACTTTATAATTTAAATAAAGGCATCTGATTTGTCAGTAAACATTGCCTTTATAGGAAAATGCAGTAAAGTTTAGCTTTTCCTGTATTTACATAACAGTCTGTCCACTGAGACTTATTGTTGTTATTCACTTGCCTGAAAACATTAATAGCATAAAACTTTTCCTACTTAAAAATCATTTATTAGTCTTGAATGCATTCATCATTCTTGCAATGAAACTATCACCAGGGAGCCAACATAAAGAAAATGAGTTTTCAAAACTTGTCGGCAAGGACCACAAGAAAATGAAGATAAGATTTTGCAACATCAAATAAAATTAAGTAACATTTTAGGTGACTCTGTTAATCAGACATTATAGACTGGCAGTACACATTCTGAGAAAAAGTGGCATGCTGCATCAATGCGTTGTCAAGAGGAAAACAAATAGAAGAAAGGATGCTACTAAAACACATGTGAGACCATAAGCCTGCATCCAAAACTATAGGTTTTGTACATATCCTAAATGTCAGCAGCCCTGGAATTTCCTTAAGAAACAGAATAGGGAAGTAGAACTCTGAAAAACGTGCTTTTGTGATCATCTCTAGAATTCCACCTGGAAGTCAAAAAAAGACGTCAAACATGTCATCTGCAACTGTGAGACTCTTAAATAGAATACTGTCAATGCCAGAAGCTTTTGATGTTGCTAAGTAGGATAAAATGGGACATACTAAAAATTTAAGAATGTGTGCTATCAGTACTTATGCTTCTAGTTTTCCACAAGACTGCCTCTTGCCCATTTTGATGGCCAGCGATGCAGTCTGCAGAGTCCTTATGTCCATGAGGTAACTTTGTTTAAGGTTAGAGGAGATTCCATGGAAAGCAAATACACATGAATAATATTTTAACTGAGATTAAGCATAGGAACACAACGTCTTCAGGAAGCAATTGCTAATAAAATAGTGATAGCAATAGTAGTGACACATTCATCACTAGGAAATTGCAAAACTAAGGAACAGTTTACCATCCAAGATGATTTTCTAATAAACTGTTCTCTGCACAGATGATTATTTTTAAGTAAATTGCTACTCCAGAAATAGGAGGGGAAAAAGCTTGCTGCCCTCACTACACCTTGCCTTTCCTTTCAAAGAAACATATTAACAAAACATTGTTCACCCTTCATTTCATAAAAACACACAGTTTGAATAGCCTTTTGAATAGCTCCCAAAGTAGAAAACTTTTATGGCAGTAGGGTGTTGAGAACATCTGTTATACTTCTCTCAAAGCAAAGAATAAAAACATTAAATATGCAGGAACCAATCTGTATGACGTAGTGCCAAATGTAGTCATAGTATAAATCAATAGTATTGTCCTGTCTTTTATCCCCAGCCTAATATACCTCTAGATTGAGCTCATGTAGGTTACTTTAACTTTTACATGAAAAACAGAAAGATCTACCATGTCATTGAACTTACACTTTTTGCCCCCAGAAGCAGAAGTAACTCTCACATTCCAACCCACCTTGTTTCCACTGCACATTTGACACAAGCTGAAAGGCAGGGTGAGGTCCCAAAAGCTGTTTGGTCCATTATTGTTATGTCCAAATGAGGAAAGAGTCAGCCTGTGAGTCCTAGCTGAAAGGCAACAGACACCACATCCACCAAAAGGCCAAGGTAAAACCAGCACCCAACTGCAGAAGTGCTTCTCCATTCTTTTAGGGATAAGTGACACTGGGAAACTTAATCCATGCCTGGCTTGAACTAATGTGCTTGCTCCTGTGTGGGAACAGAGAAGAGCACTTAGATCACTGCACTGGATGTTAACTGCTATAATTTCCATTGACCATGTTGGAAGGGGCTTGGAAATACCCTGAACCAGTGTCTGTCCTCTCACACATTGCTCCTAGTTGGCTTCCACAATGGAAACATGAGGCCAAAGGAGGTGTCAAGAGATGGACCAGAAAGATTAACTGCTTGAATGATCCATAACAGAGCTCAGAAGCTCTGGCCTGACAGGTCTCCCTAATGTTTAAAAACAACCCAAAACCAGCAACAACAAAGAAAGTCCCAACACTTGACTTACAGTTATTTTCTGTGGAATAGTTGCTGTGTATTCTGCAGAGGGGTGAAGCTGAAAAATGAGGTCCCATTAAAGTCAATGAGAATTTTACCATGTGATTGCAGCTGGAACTGCCCAAAGAGCGTTTTGAAATTGGCCTTCTCAACACTATTTTTAAGGGCCATTTGTGTCGCATGGCTAATCATTAACTAAATTTCAAAAGTCCAAGAAAAACTTGAAATTGTTTGCTCGGGCTAGCTGTAGTCCTCCTACAAAAGCAGGCAACCTAGTTCACTCATTTCACCCTCAGAAGGACTTTGGAGGCTGAGAGCTTGTGCATTTTCTGAAGAAAGCTCTGATTTCTCCTTGCAGGCAACTGAAACATTTACAAGATACCCACACTTCTCGCTGTTCATGGATTCCTCATAAGCAGAGTTTTCCACAAAAACCTGTTTGGTTCAAGAAAAAATGTCTTCCGTGAAAGAAGTGTTCACCTATTACTAGTGGCAGAAGCTTTAACACAGCAAATGAAATAATTTCCAACTGTTTCTGGAAAACAAGTCAGATTGATCCATAGTTAGACGGACATCTTCCTGGCAAGGACATGCTCAGACATAAGTTGTACAGACGTTTGCTGAAAGTGTGAGCAGGCCAGGTTTCAGGCAGCACAAAGTAAAGTTTGCATCCTTCTCTTCTTCCAAAAGGCAAGTATTTAGTCTCTAACAGATTGAAATAACTTGTTCCTCTTTAGTTTCTTACCGGCCTTCTAAACAGTCAGAGAATGACTTGGATGTAGAGATTCAGGTTTCTAACAAGAGGCAAAAGAAGCGCTTTACATAGAGCATTTATCAAGCAGTCCAGCTGACACATACAGATAACTATGTGCTCATCGTTTGTGTGAACAAAGCTCTGACAATACCTTCTCAAAACACACTTTCTTTGCCTTTTGTGGAGTTTCTTCCAGCTCTGCTGTCACTGCACTCCCCTGAACCCACTTTTGTGATAACTCTGTCTGCTTAGGGAAGAGGCCCATGTAATTCAAAGACACTATGTTAAATAAGGGATTGAAAGTATCTGTACAGAAAGAGAATTATATTCTGGGTTTCTCTGAATTAGAGGTGGTTTCAATATGACCAGCAATGTGCAAGACCAGCTTTATCAGAAACTTGCCAGTAGTCCAGATCTGAAGCCTGAATCAAAGTTGGAGCTGACTATCCCATTTTTCTTCCAAAGCTAAAATGCTTCTTTCCTCTACTTGTTTTTTTTTGTCCTGGACAAACAAAAAGGTCTGCATCCAAAGCAGTGTGGCCAGCAGGTCGAGGGAGGTGATTCTGCCCCTCTACTCTGCTCTGGTGAGACCCCACCTGGAGTCCTGCATCCAGCTCTGGGGCCCTCAGAACAGGAAAGACATGGACCTGTTGGAGCAGGTCCAGAGGAGGCCACAAAAATGATCAGAGTGGTGGAACACCTCTCCTATGAGGACAGGCTGAGAGAGTTGTGGTTTTTCAGCCTGGAGAAGAGAAGGCTGCGGGGAGACCTTATTGCAGCCTGTCAATACTTAAAGGCGGCCTATAGGAAAGATGGAGACAGACTTTTTAGCAGGGTCTGTTGCAACAGTACAAGGGATAAATAGTTTTAAACTAAAAAAGGGCAGATTTAGACTAGATATAAGGAAGAAATTTTTCACAATGAGGGTGGTGAAACACTGGCACAGGTTGCCCAGAGAGGTGGTTCGATGCCCCATCCCTGGAAACGTTCAAGGTGAGGTTGGACGGGGCTCTGAGCAACCTGATCTAGTTGAAGATGTCGCTGCTTACTGCAGGGGGGTTGGACTAGATGACCTATAAAGGTCCCTTCCAACCCAAACTATTCTATGATTCTATGAATCTCACAGCAAGATGATTCATATTCATGTCATCCTGTGCCCTTCTCTGTAAGGGAAGGGCTTCAGGACTTGAATAAAACATTCAATCATTTTGATCCCTGACCACTTGAGATGTTTGTTCTTTTAGGGCCATTGAGATCATTAGGCCATGTAATCTGAATTCCTATATATCACAATCCATACCTTTCACCCAGATTGGTGCTGACCAAGAACATCAGTCCCCTAAGACAATCCTTAAAATAGGTGCAGAGAACAGGAGAAATCAAGTGTGATCACGGCTACTTGGAATGGTGGTGGCACTAGGCAGCTGGACAGGTTTGTGGGTGCTGGTAGCAGCAGAGGAATCTCAAGGCACAGGGGAGACTGCATGAAAGGAGAGAAAAGTAAGAGAGAAAAAACAAAAGATAACACTGTCTTCATTTAACATTGACTTAACTATTATTTCTTTATCTCATTCTCAGAGTGCCCTTGTAATGCCATTTCCCTCCCTCAGCTTCCTTTTTATTTCACCCCAAACACCACTTCCCAACTCCCAGCTTTCCTTCCATTTTTCCTCTTCTGCTGACCCTCTTTTTGCTACTGCTAAACAAATAGTTTTGGAAGCCTCCAGTTTCTCTATGTAGGAACGTTTAAATTGGCCTACCCAACTAAAAAGATTTTGGCTGCCTCTGTCAACCAGGAGTTTCTCAGCATATAAAGACCTGATTAATGTGAGATTTGAAAGTCAAGTATCATTTATACTTACATTTTCAAAATAGAACTAAAAATACTAACCAAAATTATTATTATGCTTCCACAGCAGAAACATTCCCTAATTTCCCATAATTATAGCTAAGCCTCATGCAGAGAGGGTATAATCAGAATAATACAACTGTTTGTTGGAGCATTCACTTGGTAAGACTGAAATTGCAGTTTTAAGCAAGATGCTTGTGCTTTCTGACAATTGCAAGCATCAATCCTTTTAACGGGAATATCGCATAAAAGTAATTTTTACATAGTAATATCAAGTCAGTTTTATATTGGAAGTTAGCATTTTCTGGAATGCAGAAAAAAGAGACTGCTGCTCAGCCTATTCCCTGTTAACATCAGCAAAGACTGAACCTGACTTCAGGTAAATCTGGTACAAACTCTCCAAGAGAAAGAAATCCATTGATAGAAGGAGGGTCCTCTCTAACCTGTGCAGAAATGAATTTGTGCTTTATTTTATGAAATGGAAAAAATGTAGTTTGCAAATATGTTTGTAACCTTACTCATGCTCTCTCATATATAATTAACCACTGCCCTTATTTTTCAAAGGAACAATTACATATGGTGAGAATGAATTTGGAATTAGAGATAGATTCTACCGTATTATATCTAGCCAGGCTGGTTCTCATCTTTATTCAAATTATTTTAAATTATTCCTGAAAATCTGCAAAATGACTGAACAATTCCATGGAGCCCCACTTCAACATCAGAAATGCTATTTGTCCAATGTGGAAGTAAAAACATCTATTAGATGTTCCTCCATGAGTCTTGGCTATAGATGTTACAATGATAAATCTCACCACCACTGATGACTTGCACAAATTAGGACACTACCCTTGTGATGATGGACTTCTATCAGCTCCCATACACTGACAACCTTTTCCTTTCCATCCACACAGGCATATACTCAGTGGATGAGTCTGCCACCTGCATAGCTCCTTCTACAAGTGAAAAAAATATTCCTATTACCCATATCACACTTATATATGGAGGCTCTTTGTGTTGGTGAAATTGTAAAGTCCAATAAATGGCAAGGCTGATAGAAAACAAACATCATAGTAAGAAAAAGCTAGAGCTTAAAATGTCCTTCTGGAAAAAAACAAAACAAAACTGTACTGTGAAAATCCACAGAAGGAGAAGTGAGTTGTGGATATCAAGAAACGTCACTCCAGCCGTAGAAGGCAAGGCAACTCAATACTCCACAGTTAACTAAGGCAGTAGGGTTTACTTTCATGTATGACGATTTGTTTGATCTACATTTAAACGTCTGTCATAGTTCTCTCGCATGGAGGGTCCACATCTGGACCCTCCAGAAACTCTTGGAGATCTAAGAATATTGAAAGCTCAAATGAAAACAGAGTCACATTAGGTGCACGCAATTAAAAAGGAACGACCAGTTATCATCCCAACCAAATCCAGCAGGTTAACATCCTCCAAAAGCCGACCCTTATGCCTGGTACAGCTATCTCCACAGTACCTGATATATGGCAGAGAACACTGCCTCTCATTTCTCTCTCTGCAGACACTACAGTTTCTAACAGTTAAAACATTTTCCAGGCTCTGCTTTCTTGAAGACTATTTCTAAGCCAAAACCCCACTCTAACCTTTCCTCAGCAGACCCTGAGTTCAACATAATATTCTCTGGCCGCAGAAGCGCTCTCTTGCTGCATTACCATAAACTTTTCACGATGAAACAGCAAGCCCCCTTTCAAGACTTTTTTTCTGCAGCTGGCTGAGGTACCATACGGTGCTAAAGATACGTTGAGTTTTGGGACTGGAATCAGCATTTGTGAAAGCAATGAGAGCCATTTGCTTTCAGAGATCCCAGATTTCCTTTTATCTTCACAGGTGTTACAGGATCCAATAACAAACACTGCTCTCCCAGCCTTACTTTCTCAAATGTTGTCCCTGAACTCAGCTTTATACATACACTGTAGATATTTCAAGACGTCCAAGAAACAAGCATAAGGTGTTTGTTCCCAGGTGCTTAGGATCCCACTCTACCTGACAATACCCAGCAGAAAACATCCTCCCTGGGCCTGGGTTTCTTCAACCATCTCTCTAGCCACAACCCTAATTTACCCATCTCCATAACCAGAGATTAAGCACTTCAGTTGTTACCAGACCTAAATCAAATACTTTCTGAAGCAGTCAGTCAGCTCTTTGTTTCTATAGTTTCCACCAGTAAACCTTCCTCACTGTCTCCAGCTGCCTCAAGCACTAAACCTAATCCCAAACAACACACTGTCTTTCCCACTGGTACAAGTTCAAAGCCTATCTCTACAGGCAGTACAGGCTTCCCCCTCATGTGAGCAAGACAGACTGGAGCAGGGAAAGCTACACCAGTATGAATTGGGTATTCCAGTTCCAGGAACACATATGTAATGGCAGCAGATCCAACTTTCAAGGGTGCACTTTGAGAGATAAGAGATGGGACAGGAAAGGGGCTAGCTCATATGATGACGTCAATGTTAACTTTAGTCGAACGATATAAGCGCAGTGTCCTTCTGTTCATGGCAAGATGGAGAAAGAAATGCTATTCAGAATTTGTATGACAATACTTTCACTTCCTCATTAAGGTCCACATTGCTGATTACATTTTCCCATTGTATTTGCTGAGCCAAGCTTTTGTACTGCACTTGAAAGAAAATGATTGAATGAAAGAACATGCATGCTAGGAAACTTCCTGTCAAGTCATTAACGAAAAAAAACCCCACCAATGTCATTTCTGAGAGTCTCTTTTTTTCAGGGAGGTTGTACTACTTTTTGGTTCTTTTTCTGTCATAGCTGGGACAGCAACGATTATTTTATAAATGTCTCCTGAAGTTTTTTCAGGAGTTAAGCTGTAAAACATCCCTTTGATGTTTTCTGCTCTCACTAAGTTTAGCTGCCAGTAAGTTAATTCTCAGTATGTTAACAACTAAATTAAAATAAATTTAAATATTATTTTAATTTTATAAAGTACAATATAATCTATAAATGTGTTTTATTAATATATTCTGTATTAATTTATATATGACTACATTAAATATTCTTATAAATACTATAGAAAGTTATAAATAAATTTAATTTAAAAATTAAATCTGACTATGAAATCCATCCTATGCCTGATCTAGAAATGTCACAAAGATACCTTTGTTTCTAATATTTCAGAATACTAACATTTTGACTGATCTGTAGTTCCAGACTTAAAAATAAAGCCCCCAAATAGTTTTTTGTGGCAACCGAAGCCTATAACCAATTTAAACCAAACCCAAAAGTAGTTTCAACCAAAGAAGTCGATCAGCAAGAATGGTTTTTGGAGGTCACAAAAAGTTGTTAGGAGTCACAAAGCAATTGAAAAGTAAGCAAAGCTTGGGTTCTAGTTTTTCATATTATTTTGATACCAAAGTTAACTGTTGCTGTGAAGCAATGAATATTTCTATGCTTTGAAGGAAAAAAGCTTTATTTCATATCAACTCCACATTACATATCTGGGTTTTGAGCATGCCATGAGATTGAAAAAGCCATTATGTCAGGTATCACATTTTATTAGGCAATCAATATTGCTAAAAAAACCCCAGATTATAGGTGTGTTATTTTCCAACAACATTGGCTGGTCTAGCAAAAGATAATACAACTTCCTGCAAACACTGTTACTCATTTTTTATAACAGTTAAATTAATTTGTAGTCTGCTTGGCTTCCTTCCCTTCTCTTCCTTGCTAAAATGGGTTGTTCATACCTCAACTTGTCATCTCCGTCCTTCCTGAACCCAATAGTGAAAGCAAGTTTGGATTTTAATTCTCCTCTTTCATTTTTGTTTTAAGACTATTTTTTCATTCTGTTTGAATTCAGGACTGGGTCAGTCTAAGCCAAATTGTTCAAGAAGTTTCAAATAGAACATGAACCTCTCTCAGCAAACTATGTATTGGTGCTTCTATATTCAGACACAGTTTAAATCATGTAGTGCAATTTTTTTCCTGAGTATACAAGGGGGAATTTTGGAAAGTATTTGTGAAGTCTGATGAGCAACCTCACAAGGTTGCCTTCACAGATTCCTCTAAAGAGGCTCTAAAGAGTAGGAGCCTTGCAGGTGATATGAAGTATCTCCTGTAGGAACCACCTCCTCTTGGCTGTAACAGGAGTATTGGGAATCAAATTCCTATGTTTAGAAACTAGTCTTTGCAACCAATTCCTGTGAAAGTAGTAGGCAAGTGAGGGGTTTTTTTTCAGATCCAGAAGCACATTTAAAATGTCCATGTTGCATACAGAACAATTGCATACAGGAAGTTTTAACTGCTGAACCCAGGTAAATTGACCCACACAAATCCTATTTACAGGTACTTACATTCACAGATACAAAGTTTAATTAATCTTAGGACATAAAGCCCTCTAGTTTACATACAAAAGAAAGAGCCACCGAAGTTCCTCATTTGATCTCTCCCTCTACGTACTTCACTTGCTCCCATCATTCCCTTCTGAGCATGTCCCCCAATCTGTTTCATGCATAGTCATGTCACTTCCATTTCCTCGTAACTATTTCTGTGTGCTTCCTCTAAAGACCCCAACACACCTTCAATTCTCCAGCCTCAACAATGCCCAAGCACATCCCTGGCTTCCTTCTGCCTTTCACCTCCAAATTCATTGAGTGTATTCTGTGCAACCACCACCTGGAAGCAGCTTCTTCCCTTGCCATCCTACCTCTTCTCTAATCCTGGCACTCAAAGGAAGATCCTCCCAGGCTATAAGCAACCTGAGAACCAATATTTGACCCTTACCCTTCTTGAGTGTCAGCTGTCTTCCAAGCTCATAAATATACAATCCTCACCACTTTTCCATTTACATCTTATCTCTAGTAAATCATAATATACACAAACTCAGCTCCCACCTCTAGTCTGACAGTTTACAGATCTACCACTGACCACCACTTACTTTTGTCCCAACAAAAACTTTCTTCCAGTGTCAAGTGTCTTCTTATAGATGTTAAGATGACATCTCAAGCCCAGCAGAATCTAAAATGGGCTCATCATTCCCTTCCAAATATCTCTCATGCTTTTTCTCAGGCACAATGAATAAGATGTATTGCCATCACTAAAACATTCATGACACTATTTCTGACATTGGCTTGTTCTTAAGTCCTCATATTGAGGCTATGCCTAAGTCTTGCCAATTCTTTTTGTGCAACACCACCAAGATATACCCTTCCTTAACCTTTTACCTATCTAAGACTTGGTCTTCAGATAGTCATCTCATCACTGTAATGTCTTTCTCCTTAAGAAAAACATTCTTCACCTTTTTATACGTAGCCTATATGCTGTATCAAAGTTAATTTCTTTCTTCTGAACTTCTCAGTCCTCTTAGCATCTTTCCTTTGCAACATAGACTATTGATCTTAACTTTCAAGATTTTCCATAACACGATCCAATTGTATTCACCATCTCTCATATAATATCAAGGTCAGATTTCAACTTTCACTGCCAGTGATGCTTGCTGCCTAATCACTACATTTTACATTTTTTAACTTCTGCCTTTGTGTTTATATCCACTTTGCACTCAAAACTTGGAGGATCTCTCTGTTAATATTTGCAAAACAAAAATTACTATTCACTTTCAAGTACCTGCTTAAAAACCTTCCCTTGTTGTGATACTTACAGAATCTTGAAAACAATTTGGCATACAATGACCACAGTCCCTCTTGGTGATCATTACTGCCCTATTGCCTCTGCACATAGGTCTTCCAGACACTTCTGTTGTTTTCTATTTAACTTGCAAGCTTTGTGATGCAGGGATGTTTTTCTCTGTGCTACGATCAAAAAAGAATCCTCTTCTGTAATTACAATTTCCCAGTATTGCAATAATACTGGTAGTAATAATAATAACAAACAAAAGAAATATTTAATCCCTTTGCATTGAGACAAACTGGGTTTTTTTCAGTTTAAATTTCTCAGTCTTCCATGGCCAAGGAGTTGGACGCAATGCAAAAGGAAGGATGCGATCACATGCGATCATAAAACAGTTGCTCCTTCATGACAGTAAATTTCTCTAGGAGCTATACTGTGCAAGTATGCTAAAAACCTGTTTCACAATTCTTCAAATAAGGAATTATTGATAACAAAGCTGAAGGAACAATAGATTTGTATGGAACAGAAGTAATTTTGGTACTGAAATAGGTGATATTCTCCAAAATAAGGGGCATTCAGGAGCTTTCTCTTAGTTGCAGAGTGCAATATACTTCATTCTATATATATGTATGAAATTTGATATGAGAGCAAGGATTATTTTCTCTTAGATGAAAACAGTCTTTAGGGAGCAGGGCTTGTTTGGTTTGCATTTTTTAGCTGTGACCTTACTTGTGAGACGTGGTTTCGGCAACTACATTATTGCTAATCTGTTCTGGAAATTTTAAAATCTTTAGTCTGAAAGGGTTATTTCTGCACTAATTTTATTTTTTCCAAAACCCTAAAGACAACAGACATAATGAAGATCTTAGTTCATACACTAAGGGGGAATTTTCTAAAACAATAACCCAAACCATTCAAATATTCTATGGTGTCCCCTCTCACATTTTCCTCAGGCTTTGCTCACTGCTTACACTAATGCAAAACCCTGCACTCCTCTCTTCTAGCAGGGCTTGACTTCCTGCATCTTTTCTCTATTGGTCTGCTTGAGTCTGACTTCACCTCGGGCGTCTTGCTATCAATGGGTAACTGAAGCACACACTTTATCTTCATACAAATAGAAACACAAGCATCTTCCACCCATCCCTATTTGCATGCATGAGAGGGTACAAATGATAGCAAGAAGAAACTTGATTTAACAAAGGGAAAAGTTAGAACAAACTTGTAACCATGGGACGCTTCGTTCCTTCAAGGAGATCTGTAGCTATGCACATGCAGGTCACTTCATACTTCCCTTTTCCTGCCAGTTTGGCCAATTTTTTGGCTGTGAATGCTGTTAAAACTACAGACTGCAGACCAACAATGTTTATTAGATTCTTCATTGACGTGGAACTTTCATAGAATAAAAGCATATAAAATATATTCATCTAGCTAAAAGACTATATACTGAGCTTTCTGACAGCAGTCAAATGCCTTTGTTAACTTCAAAGCTGACCCTTGCAATGTTAAATCACCTGTCCTTGAAAGAAGCAGCATTTGATACAGGAAGTGGGGTCTGGCATTTTCAACTTTTGGACTGCCAAGAGTCCCCCATCCCTCTGTTGCCATCAGTGAGGGGAAGTGCAGCTGGGAAGGGCCTGGGTCCCCCCCCCATCACAACCAATGCAGATGACCTGCAAGAAACCCCGTTATAGTCTATGCTCAATGGTCCTGCAAAAGGAAAGGGATGTTGCCCGGAAGAAGCAGGCATAGGGTGAGCTGGAGCGAAGTGGGACAAGGGAGGAACGGAGGACAGTTTTGGCTTGTAATCTCTAGAAATAACTACCTATATGTAATGCTCTACTTGACTTATTAATGGTCCACTGCACGCCATGCCCTCAGACCAGAAAGGTATTGAGATGTACCAAGTACAGGTCAGTTCTCCAAGATATACGCCTGTCCTCCATAAGTGGAGCCTTTATTTTGAGACAAGTGGGTGGCAATTTTGGACAATGCAAGGCAAAAAAGAAACTTAGCAGTATACACATCAGAATTAAAGTATACATAAATCAGGCCCTTTGCACGTGATTCATTAAAACCCATGTTCTGAAGAACTGCACTGATCTTGAGATGTCAGGTTCCCTGGGCTACCAAGAGCTCTCCCAAGAGCTCTCCACATCACTGTTTACGTAGGAGCTAAGGCCTTTTTGGCTGCTTGCCTGAGGTTAGAAAGTTCACTACCACACACTAAAAATGGTCACAGATCTCACGACAGCACTGTCCTCCCCCCATTAAATAGCCATTTTTTGCTGTTTCATACCACATACTCTATCTGCAAGGGTAAGCCAGAAGAATTTTTTGACACAAATTACTACTGGGAAATTTTTGTTAAAAAAACCTCCTACAGCTTGTGTACTGAAAACCGTAGCAGGAAATATAACATAAAAGCAGCACAGTCAGTAAGTATTCTAGTCAGGGTAAAACCAAAAGAGAAGAAACAGCTTAGATGTAGTCCTACGTGTTATACCTGCCAAAGTTCCCACATCAGGTTTCACGGGCTTATGCTCATATTTTCCTTTAAAAGGTATTTTCTCTTTTCGCTCTGAAAGAAGCTACACTGTCATCAGAGGAAACCAACCAGACACAGTACTTTCTCTACAGTCAAGCTCACCTTTAAGTCAAACTGAAAAAAAGTTACATTAATAGTTTGGCTTTGTAATTCCTCCCATTTACCTTATAATAAAAACAGGTAATGCAAAGTTTTGCTATTCCTTGTGGTTGCTGAGATGATAAAGGTTAGAGTATCTACCTGGGAATTTGCCAATCTCTATAGCAAATGGCTTTACCTACAACCTGGTTTGTGTGAATTGTTCAGATATCAGTGTTAAACATGTCTTAATATGTCTAAACATGTACTTTGATTTTTTTATACTTTAATGCTAGCCTTTACCATTGTGAGCTGCTTCTCATTCACATTTTTACTTTTGTAGCTTTTTATTTCTGTGCATTGTTCTGCATGGGAACTGAACCCTCTCAAAAATCTGATCCAATCAATTCAACCTTTATGTCCTTTGCACTTAATGGGACTACTACTTATTAAGTAAAAATTATACACTCTGGGTCTAATTCTGATCAGTAAAAAATTTTCAACTGTGAAATCAGGTTCAGATTCAGAAGGTTAAATGAAACCAGATCCCCCAGACGTGGGGAGAGGATCCATGCCTCCCTACTTACCAGCCACTCAGAAATGGCAGACAAGGGGAATCACCCTTGGGACAGCCTAAGTGTGCTCGTGTCATTGTGCTGATGAGCTCTGGTCTCCAGCACAGGAAAGGAGGAAATATGCTGCCTTATTTTATTCCCTCATGTCATCATCCTTCCTTGTATTGTGACTGGACTAACCCACATGTCATCCAGAGATGGGAGCCACCTCCTGTGGCTGCTGAATTCAGGGTCATGAGGAATTAATTGCCTGGCTGGCATCTGCACACCAGATGAGGGGAAAAAAAAAAGTTTCAACTCACCTGTGTGTGAGTAGATGTTCTTGGCTTTATCCCACTACAATTCACATGTGCTGCTAGCTTATGAGTTGATCCGCCTACGACACCAGCACATACTTCAATTGCCAGACTTTCTCATATGGGAGAATTTGCAAACTGCAGTGTAAACATCTCAGCAGTACAGGCCTCTGGTTACATTTCCATCTGTCAGAACTCTAGAATTTTCTAAGGCATCTGGCAAACAAACAAACGTGCAAATCCATTATAAAAGTGAAAAACTTTCCAGGGCTACAAGACCTATTTCTATGCTTTCACCAAACCAAACCTTCTTAAAATAAAACACTTGCATTCTAAAACGTTTTATTAAACATTTTAAAGTATTTTTTTTCAACCACAGTAATTGCCTCTAAATGAAAACCAAGGATTGATGCATTCCCCTCTGATGTATGTGGTGGAGATGATGCTGGGTATTCCAATACATGAGGCACAGACAGTGCTTAATGCAAGAGAATTCCCTCCAAGTTTCCTGCAGAACAGACAGTTTCCTGTAACAGTATGTTTATCTGTGAGAAACTATCATCTTCTCAGCAGTGTGTCTGATGAAGAGAAACCCTTGCTAAAGCAAAACTGAGCCCCTCTAGGAACACAGTGAAAGGGTCATTGCATCATTCAGCACTGAGTCACCTTAGCCTTGACTGTTGTCTGATAAACTGCAAATAACCTGAGGCACATTTTAAAGCTCTAATCACTTTCACTCTTGTTATATTTGTCCAGATCAAACATAGGGAAACAAAACATGATAAAACCAATCCTTAAAAAAACCTCCTTCTTCAGACTTGCAAGTGGTACCTCAGCACTGCAAACACACACCACCTCCTTTTTCAGAATTTTGGGGGTACACAAAAGTACGTTGAATTTTGGGGTTTTTTTCATTACTGGGGACCAGATGCTCCAGTGTCGTTCAGAACTCTCTCTCTCCATCTTATGACTTCCATGGCTTTCTCTAAACTCTCATCTCTCACTCCGTGATCTCTGCTTATCCCTTCCCCCTGCTTTTCACTTTATCCTCAGTGAAACAAACGGAAACTCTTGTAACAAAATTAGCCTACGCAATCTGCCTATATCCTAAATCCTTGTCATTTTCTATATTCCTATGAGTCAGTATTTTAACCACAGTATATTTTCAGCAGATCTGACCTTTTATATACCTTCCTTCCATCCCTCGTTCCTTTTCCTGTATGTACAAGGCACACCCCGATAACGAGTTCCTATCCTCTACCTCTAAGTGTTGTTATCTGGCCTCATAATTTTACCAGACAACTTAGAAAGATAAGTTTGTTGACAAGCTGCAATCTAATGTACATAAAACTGAAAAGGGAGTTAATGTATAATGGAAAAGGGAAATGAGTTAAAAGGCAAGCTCCGAAATTAAACTCCTAAGAATGTGCCATGCTCGAGAGCCAGTGAACTGTAGTGCAGACCATGGGCAAGACTATTCAATAAAGAGCTATAAAATACTCCCAATAAAATAAGAGCTGCAATCCAACTGTTTACTTTTACCAGACATGCTTAACTTTCAATCTAAATCAATCCCCTATTTTTCCCCTCTGTGCTTTTTAGAGCTAGCAACCACTTCCCCAACTAAGCCCATGCAAACACTCCAACTCATCAGTCATACAACACTAGGTATCACAGAAAGTGTTTGCTTCCACACTACAATCTGGCAGCTTCGGTAAAACTAACTAGAACAAGTACATTAATTCATGGATTTCTGCTTTTGACAACAAAGAGAAGAAACCTGCACTAAGTAGCTCACCAAATGGCTGGTTTAGGCTCAAACATAATGAAGGGGCTATTGTGAAAGGAATAATGAAGTTCAGATGTCTGTTGCAAAGTGTTCCCAAAAAGGCAAAAAAGAATATTACTATATTTGCATCCTCAATAAAGCTTTTAATTCCTTGTATTCTCCTGCCTCCTCATTTGAAGCTATGCCTTTTGTCTATCCAAAATCAAGGGAAGAGACTTGGCGATGGTCTTCCCTTTGAGTCTTTAGGTTCAGCCCACAACTAAATCGCAGCAGTTCTTTCTGTCTAAGACATTTCCTACCCCAGCCAGCCAGCCAAAAATCCTATCCATGTTCTCATCACGTCAAGTATTGCAACATCCTTTTCTTGGGAGTTATCAAACACAGTCTTGTCCTGCTCCGATCCACCTAGAAAGCAGCTGAAAAGATCAAGTGCTCTCATCTTTCCTCCATTGCATCCTTCCACTGTTGGCCCTCATATGAAATTGAAGCTCTCTATCTTCCCTTTCAAGGTCCTTCCAATTTCTGCCAGTCTATCCATCTACACAGAAAGATTAGCGCCCAGCACCAGTCAGCCTATTAATCACCACTGTTCCTCTCAGGAAGGCTCCTCTTGCAAAAACTCACACTTGTAAGGAGCTCCCATTAAACAAAAGCAAAGCATTTTGCTATCCTTTTCCAAGGATACACAATCCTTTTTGCCATGGTATACAGATGAGAGTGGTGACCAAAATTGCCTCCCTATCTCCTTCCAACTGCTTGGACCTTCTTGTTATCCCATGCTTTACACTCAGTGCATTACACTGTATTGGAGGAGGTCTGAGAAGGGGAAGGGAGGATGCTGTAGGTATCATATGATTACACAGTTCCAGTCACAATAGAGGTCTTCATCCATAAGCTCAGTTCCTAGACACTATGATAATAAACAAACAGTAACAGCATGCCCAGCAGAGAGAGGCTTCTCAATCCAGGCTGCGAGCATTAAATCCCTCTCCAGCACGGTGCAGACTTCACATACAATTGCTAGCTGCTCTCCCTCCAGCTCGGTTCCCCTGAAGAGGTGGTCCCCGGTGCCCCTAGCACTCAGCCCCACTCCCACCCATTGCACGGGAGCAGCCAAAGCCGTGACAAAGCTCCCTGGGCAGCTGGGGACTTGGAGCAGACCCCTGCACTGAGACCCCCAGCTGCTGGCAGGGCCCCTTCCTGGCCGAGTGGGTGTCACAGCTCCAGTGCTTGCAGTGAAGAAGAGGAAGCATGCTGGCAGCCCCGTGAAGAGATTCACAGTTCCCCAGCAAGCGCTTTCCTACTGAGATGACTGCTCTCCCTGCCTTACACACGCTCTGCTGACAGGCTGCAAGCAAGTTCAAAGGGTCAGTGACCCTGCAGCAGACACTGGGGGAAGGCATCTGGTGGAGCCAACTTCAGCTACATCACCACAGAGGAGAAAGAGCAGTGCCACTGCCTCCCATCGCAATGGGAGCAGGGAGAAGGGGGTCAGGACACCTCTTGAGGAGCATCACCAGCCAGTTTTGTAACTCCACGAACATTGTCAAGGTTAAAAAAAAGTTCATCTAGCTGCTAGCAGAAAGTAATGTAGAAGTCGCTGCGCTTGGGGCAGGGTCCAGCTGGGGTTCATTGCTCCCCTTCCACTTGTGAAGGCTGAGCACTGCTAAGGGTGAGAAATACTGGGTGGGCAGCAGAGAACTGGAGAAAATCCAGAAACCACCCATCTCCCCCAGGGAGCGGCAGTGCCTGGCACTGCCCAGCACTAAGCTGGCTGGTTCAGGCCCATCTGGAAACAGAGGAAACCACGTAATTCTGGCAGCTGTCAGGGACTTCTGGAGACCACCTAGTCCAATCTCCTGCTCACAGCAGGGCTAGCTTCAAACAGCACCCATAGACCTCAGGGAGCTCTTGTCTCTGTGCCGACCTCAGACAGCTCATGGGTTTCAGGGCCTGAGCTGAAGTCAATTGTTTGCTGTAATAGAAACGGAAGGTGGCTTAAACCAGGCTGAACACACCATGCGAATGCCCACAGTGCCATAATCGAAGGGACGGGGGACACCTCCACCATATACACACATTTGTTCCTGTGCCCTTCCGCTTCCTCTGCACCTTCAGCCAGATGCAGTTCGCTATCTGCTGGAAAGCCAAGCAGCCTCTTCATCTGTGTGCAAGAATAAAAGGACAAAGAGCCAAGAGTCATTTGCACAAAGAAGACATTGTGTCATAGACGTCTTCATTATCTGTGGAGGCGGGGTAGACATCAAAACCCTCAGTAGGGGAAGCATTTGAGTTGACATTCAAGTACAAACAGCTTTGCTCTAGATTTTCTGCCACCAGAAGTCATTACATCAGTCAGAATTTGAATACGCTCTGAAGCCCATAAAGACGACGGTTGTCCCAATCCACTTTCACAGATATGTACCGATTCACTTAGGATTTACTGTTCTATTTGTTGAAAATAAAATAAATTTTAAAAATCAATGCATATAGACAGTGGGTTGACAGTTGGATTTTGGGTGAGGACGCAAATGATCTGGTTAGAGAGGGGGAACAGTAGGATTTTTTCCCAAAAAAAGTCTGGGAATTTGTATCTTGTATCACTGTTTGAGTATTGGCAGGAATGTTGTAAGCAGATTGATCTGACAAAGTCAGTTAATTTCCTGGTCCTGCTGCTATGTTTGTTATTAGCCAGTGTCACTGGATATTTGGACAATCAGTCATCTCATACGTATTATCAGTAGTATGTCCTTTTTCCTTGTCAATATTTCTAAGCTTGCCTGGAAAGCAGAGTACACTGGCAACTTTATGGGAATCTTCTGCTGCTTCTTTTGGGAAGTTACCTTGCAGACCTGGGCCTCGTGCCAGCTACCATCAAAGATCTGCTGTTCTCTTACAGTGATTTATGTAACAACACATTAGTGCAGAGCCATAAAAAGCCATATTTCTCATAACATGAAGATTGAAAAGTATCAAAAGCTTTCTCCAAGAAGTATTAAGTCAGAGTTTTATGGTGGCAAGGAACTTATAATTTTTAACAGAGAGGACAAGTGAGATGATGGTGCTGATCTATTTTCCTTGACAATTTTTTAGTATCTCCTTTTAAGTTTTTTAACATACGAGAGGAATGTTTCTAATTAAACCGAGTTGGTAGGGAACACATCTCTAACCTCTAAGTGAGAAAATGTTTCTATGAGCAGTCCAAAATTACTCACTGTTGCAGTCTACTTTCATTTTCCTTCTTGTGTGTGTCCATGTCATAATGACAAGCTCTCTTAGGCAATTTAGCAGTAAGTGATTGTAACGAACTGTTACAAGCCTCCTCCCCAGCCTCACTGGTGATCCAGCAGCTGACCTTAAGCCATCTTCCTCCTCCTCCATAAATCACATCCTACAGCCCCGCTATTCCAACCTCTTTTCCTCTGCACCGTGCTCAGTTCCACTCCCTGCTTGTGATTTCCTTTGGTTCCACATCCCCCACGGCTCAGCTGGTTTCCCAAGCAAAATAATCCATCAGGATTTTGTCCCTCCTCCCTAAGGAAAACAGTAGCATCTAAAGCTGCTAAATCTTCCTTCCTAAAACCCCCAGAAGCTTGGGGTTTGGCTTTTTTTTTTTTTTTTTTTGCTTTTTTTGTTTTGTTTTTGGGGGGATTTTTTGTGTTTTTGTTTGTAAATAAAATAAAAGACAATGACACCAGGACACAGTGTCTTCCTTCAGTCTCACATTCAAGACATCTTTAAAAGTTGTGGAGCATCGTTAGGAATCTTAGCTCTGATTCTGACCACACCTCTTGCAGACAGTGGTGTCTCAGGCTGCTGAACTCTATGTGGCTTTGAAGTTCTTTGAAATACAGGCCACTCTCCCCTTCAGCCCATTTCCAACAGGCTGAGGCTCTACATCTCTTTAACCCAGCTCTGCCCAGCATGTTACTGGGAGTTTCTTTCCTCCGTCTCGCCCTCAATCATGCAATACAGATTCAGGGATTACACCAGCCTTCAGAAAAGAACAGAGTTCAACAGAAGAGCTTTGTAGACCAAACTTGTACACACTTTAGTGACCTCTTCAGTAAAAAAATAATTATTAGTTTCAATTCTGAATTATATGTGATATTTTCCATGGGATCTAGCACCTATGGCTATGACTCCTGTCAAGTTAAAGGACAAGTAATCAGAACAGATTAAGCAAGCAGGAATGAAGTTGCTTTGTATGTGGCAAAATAATTCCGGGGTGTAAAAAAACCACAGCAATTAGGTTAAAAAAACCTCAGGGTTTATATAAAATAAACACATGGGGATGATTCAGCTGCAAAATGCAGAATGATCAGCAGCTTTTAAGAGTGGCAGGATGCAGGTTTTTGCTCTCGCTGTTAGAAAATGGGAGCAGCATTTACAGGCTTTGCTTCTAGATAACTCCCAAAACCAAAATAAGTCTCAAGAAAAATAACAGCCCAGTGGTAGGAATGCCATTATTTTCAGCATATGGTTTATGTAAATTCAATGGACAAACTGTGCACAGCACTTTCAAAATAGACTGCATTTTTCATTGCCTCCTGACATCAAATCATCCACACAAATAAAGTATTAAAATATCCAATAAAGCATAATACACACTGTCAGTAGCCCAACTAGGAAGAGCTTTTCATTAAGCAAGTTATTAGATGAAATATACATGATAGTATGTGGAAAATATATGTCTTCTGCGCATTCCTGGTTGCTATACAACACCAAAGAGATAAAGCAATGTAAAGAAAAGAAGGAAAACGTGCTGTCTTTTGATGTCAGTGTTGAAATATAAGAATGTATCAACCAGAGATGATGTTATGCATCAAATTCTCACATTGCAGCTAGGTGATTTTTTTCAGAATAAAACTAACTTTTATTTGCTGAAAAGGTGCATATTTGGATTATTAAAAACAACTAGGAAATTCATATTATTTTTGCTGGGGTTAAAACCAATTTTTTTAAGTAACACATCTATATGATTCATTTCTATTTTTCACAATTAAATGCTTTTAGTTTTCTTTCCAAATTAAGCTAATAATTTTGGATTAATATAAAAATTTAAAATACCAAGAAATAGATAATGTAACTTTCCCTCTAAAAATGGAAAGAAAAATACCCCACTTGGTTTGATTCCAAATGACTGTTTTTCCAAGTGAGGCACTCAAAGTCACGGAAAGGTCCGATTTTTCTGTGACATCTGCAGCTGTTTCTGGAGAGCTCTGCACATCTGTGTGTGCTGTGTACCCTGGAGGAGGGGGACCAAGGCTCCGGTCCTGCAGAGGCAGGAGGGTACACCAGTGCACTGCGCTCTGTTCCAGCCTCGAACCCGTCCCCCTTACAGGCTCCTCTGTCGCTGTCAAGCCGCCTCCTGCGGAGCCGCCATGAGTTACGGCTACGCTGTAACTGGTGGGTTCCGGGAGGACACGGGAACTTGAGAGTAGAAGCAGCAGATGTTAAGGAGGAGAATAAGAGTTTGAGGGCAGAGGAGCAAGAGTCTGTGGAACTGGTCGTTAGGAGCGATGTGGAGATGGTATGGGAAAATGGTACAGGATGGGATAAGATGAAATGAAGAGGACGGGGTGGGTGGGGGGGAGAAACCAAAACCCAAAGAGACATTTTTACCAAGTACTTTTGAAATGAAGGGCCAGCGCTTTGGATCCCAATGAAGTCATCATGTTAAGTCTCTGATTTCACTTCAGAAGGAGTTTTACATAAATGTAATTTATCTAAATTCTTATATTAGATAAATGTTATTTATCGAATTCTAATTTCTTGCTGAATATTTGCATGTCATTAAGTTGATAGGTCCCAGTAGTGGCCAGTTTTATTCTCTTAGTCCTCGGCTCACCTGACTAGGAAAGGTAACAGGGAGGCATTCTCCCTGTTTCTGCAACCCTTAGAAAAAGAGGTCAAACTGGATGCTAGGCACATTTTAAAGCTACAGCTTCAGTGTCTAGACAGAAAGCAGGTCCATCACTAGAAGCTGAGTTTGTTTCTTCTTTTTGTGAGTTTCTTTCTTCTCAATCTTTTATCCAGACTGGTTAGCTTTCCTACACAACACTAGGAAAATCACAGTCTTCACTACAATTATGGACTATTGTATCATCAGCATCACACAACCTTCTTCAAAGTTGAATCCAACCTTTTCCATTCCACCTGCGGCCAGCCTACATCTTGTAAAGTAAAATACACATAGGCAATACCAGTCATAGATCTATGCAGAATATATTCAACTAAGATGTGGCTCATTACTTCCTAAGGGATCAGGAATTAACATTTTCAGTCAAATGAATTCCAGTCACCTAACAGCCTCAGTACAGTTTGGAATTTTCTTCAGTTGTGTAGATCCCCAAGAAAATCTTTCAATTATCCCAATTTTCAGAAAAATGTTCCAAAAAGTTCTAACCTATCCATTCATTTAAAAAGTACACATCCATGAGTGAGACTTTTTTTTGATTTTTAAACAAGGCTGACAGTGGATAAAAATAAGACTCCCAAAATCCTGACAGATGAAAGGCTTTGACACATGTTACCACATTGTTCTCAGTGTGTAGAGTTGTGAACTAGCATCAGTTCTGACTGTTGATGGTCTCACTTTTCATTCCCTTAAAAGAAGGTCCAATGATAAGGCTGACCAAGAACCAGAAAGCTTTTGGAGACAAAGGTAGCATTGCAGTGTGGCATCACAAAAACGAAGGTGTGGGGGGGAAACACGCAAGAGGAAGAGAGGATGAATGACAACTGTAAGTACAAAAATATCAGTATTCAACACAGAGCAGTTCTTGCTGCAAACAGAGATAGTTAGCCTTAGCCAGTGTTGAGATTAGCCGTTTAGTTAGCCTTAGCCAGTGTTGAGATTAGCCGTTTCCACAGATTTTGTTCTACTACCTTCACAGTGCTGCTTGAGGTCTAACACAGGATTTCACATGGGCAGGAAACTCCCCTTTTACCACAAGAAAAATTCCAGTCTCTCTGTCCTTAAAGACTGTTATTCCCCTTTTGTGTTACAAAGTTGAGAAAACCCCAGAAAACATTTCAGATCCTTGTACTTTTGAGTAAGCTTTTTCCCCCCGCCTTCCAGATTCAGAGGTTAGTTTCGGCTGATAGGAAACATTGCTGAAGTCTTCATCAGCACTTCCTTTTTTTCCTGGGGGGAGGTTTAATCTTCGTCTTGACATGCTGCAAGCCAAAACCAAGCTTCTACCTGGGAGAAAGGATTAGGGCCCACTCAGGTTCTTTGTTTTCATTCTTTCTATTTGAGATGCAAAACAACTTACATCGCCTGGAATGACACAACTCAGATCAATGCAATACCTGCAGGCAAGGGGGAATGCTTTCAGAGTATTGCTCAAGCAAAGTAAGCACAGCTCACGTCAACCAATCTCTAAAAGGGGAAGCTTTTCTGGAACTGGTAACACGATGTTTTAGCCAGCTGTCACTTGCTCAAGCTGACAGCAAAATGCTAAAGAGAAACTAAATCAAGAAGACAAAGAAAGGAAAAAAAAAAAAAGCTGGAGTGTTTTCATTTTCAGTTACGCTCCAGGACTTGTTCTCTCTCCAATGGGTACAAGGATGTACTAAGCCATGTAGGAGCAGGACAAGGGAAGTACGGGGAAAGAGCTGGAACTACCCCGTGCAAGAAGGCTTTCTGGAGGTGGGGATGCAGAACTGAGGGGATAGCTGAGCTGGATGAGGCAAGGGCTGGTTTTGCCAGGGTGCGAGATTCACAGATATTTGTAAGATCAAGTGTGGAAGGGAGAGGACAGCATAGATTGCTACAGTCAAAGAGACTGGAAGCCAGCATGCGCAGCCTGGGACAGACCAATTTGTGTGGTTCTACAGGACAGTCACACATAAGAAGAAAAGGCCAGATGAACTGAATCTACACATAGCTTTCCTGACTAGTCTACTGAATTTTCAAACACCTCACGGCTTTAGAGACAAATAAAAGCAATTTGCAATTTCTAGCAAAATCTTCATAGTGATTTCATCTCCACTTAATGTGGAGTACTTTTCTTCTCAGAAAAGTCTACTTCATTTGATGATTAATGTCTATACTCCCAGAATTTATAATGGTTTGCATTGCTATCATGCAATCTTGGGTCTTAAACTCATCTAAACTAGATAAATTAAAAGAGAAGTGATTGACCTAGGAAAAACATTTACAATAATGATACTGCAAACATTTTTTGGTGGACAGGGATGATTAAAAATACATGTTCATGCAATTAAATCACAACATTTCTGTGCCTTCACTTAGAAGTGCTGTCATTCTATAGCGAAACTTCATTGGCTACAATTATCAGTCCTAAAATAATGTGGGCTCTGAAGTTCACAGAAGTCCTTCCTTCATTGACTTCCATAATCTTTGTCTTAAAATCAAGTTTCAAAGTCTATTTAGTCAAGGTTGAAACTACCTTTTGCAGAGAATGTCAGATAAACTGCAACTCTCCTAGTGTTTTTAGCCACTCAAACTACCAATGATCTTCGTGGTCATGTTTCTGTCTTGTTCCACCCTTGGTGTGGTTTCATAAGTTGAGCATCCCTAGACATAGTTTGTCGTCTTTTTTTTTTTTTTGCCTCCTTTTTTTTTTTTCCCCTCCTCTTTTCTTAAATCAGCCCCATATTTGTTATTAAGCCTCACTGGTTGAGCTTTTTAGGCAGCATATTCTTACATCAGACATTTTGAAGACCAACAGTAAATACATAGGGCACTGTATCTATTATGCATTACACTGTTTGAGTTAGCTAATTCAAATAGGTTGGCATGCAGTGAGAGCCAAAATAAGAAACACAGCAGCACAACTTTACCAACTGCCAGTCCTCTGCCATTATTGCAATGATAGCCAAAGATAAGAAAATTCCTGTCATAAAAGACTCCTGGTACTATAACACATCAAACAGACTTCCAGAAATAAGCACAAATAGGTGTTTAGTATGCACAGAACGTCTGTCATATGAGCTACCTCCTGGAATTCTCTCCATGCTTCCCACCACTCACTTTTCCACACGGTCTGTCTGCCACTGTTCCCTCTCCTACAGCACTGACCAGCACCTCCTGCAAGAGCTGCTCTCCCTTTTTGCAGGTAGCGGTACAGCTCTGGAGTTCACCTTCTGGTGAAGAAGTGTGACACTGCTGAGCTCATCATCCGGTCTTTTCTGCAGAACTGTTCAGTTTGGATCCAAGTTGGCTCCGTGATTTTGTCATATTTATCTTCACCCTTTTCAACGAAAAAAAGAGGTGCATAGTTCAAATCAAAAAAACTGCTTGCGAGTTGTAAATCCATGTTTCCTGTGAATTATTGTCTTTATGAGTTACACACTACAACCACAAAAACCACAGAACCTCTGCCAGCTCCTCCCTGACGCAGCAGTATATCCAGCTACCTCCAGGTTTTCTATACTGTCCCACAAAATCCTCAGTCCTCGCCCATGTCCCCAGAGCTCACTGCCCCTCCCTTCAATATCACGCTTGTGTCTCGTTTGGCCTTTAGCTAACAAACAGACAGTACAGGCTGCAATTAACCCGGAGCTGCACATTTGTGCAGGGCCCAGCAGACTGCTTTCACACCGAGCGAACCAGGGTCAGTTCCTCCCTGCCTCTCTGTCAATGGGTAAATGGTGTAAATCTCTCTCGCCTCTGCCCAGCTAATGGTTCTCATAAAATGTGAGAGCACTTAATATCTTTAGGACCGCTCCTGCTCTGTCCAGTTCTGCCGAGTTGTGTAACAAGTCCACAAATTACTGGAAGTGCATGACAGATGCTGCAGTTGCATAACTGATGTTTCCTTCTGAAACTGAGTGGAAAATGGCACCGTCACCACCACAGATGTTTCAGCTGTCTTGTTCTCGGTCAGCATGTCTTTACTTGGGGGAAAACCCTTAGGTTGCTCTTGAAATTGAGCGTGCATGCCCACATCTCCCCATCAGTGCTCCCTCACAGTCCTTTGTGGAGAAGGTTGCCTCTACCAAACCACCAGTCATGACTCTGGTTTGCTGTCATCTCCAGTTTTCTTACACCATACCTTATACACCACCTTATATACTTTATACGTACATATATATATATAGACACACACACACACATTTCCGTGTATATACATACACATAAATATGTATATAAAGAAATGGGGCTTTATCTATATATAAAAATATATTCAAATTATTGTTATTTTTAAGAGGATATATATGCACTATCATGAGTTACCTCACGTATTGCTGGACAATCACCAGAAGTGCCACACATCAATTTCTAATCATCTCACCCTGGAATTCCCACCCAAGCAGAAAGAAAATGCAGTTCTTCCCTGGAAGCCACTGGCAAAGGCAGTTAGATTAAACACCAGTTACCTTTGTGTGGCTTGAGTCCAAACCTTGCTTTGGATCCTATATTAAGTTTTTCTATGCTACTGTTAGGATTTTTTACATTAAAAGGCAGAAGTAGTGTGAGTACACAGCTGTAACACCACAATTATTAGAAAACCCTCACACAACACTGGATTTTACACCTTTGATCACGTGTATTGCAACAAGCAAAACAAGCTTCTAAACCCCTCTCCCTGTCACAGCAGCCAGAAGCTTAGTATGTGCTATATCTACGTTAAATAATCAAGATTTTTAATAACAACACTGGGAAATAAATAAAGCCCCATTAATTGTTTGGGTCTTAGCGCTTGGTAGATACACACCATCAGCTTTTCATGTATCTGAAAGGACCAACTATTGTTTCTGTATCTGAAAGGACCAACTACTGTCACGACAAATTTAGATGTTTGTATTGAGAAAGTTTTGATTACATTCTTCTAACAAAGAAGTGAATACAAAATTTCACAAAATACATGTTATAGATTTCTTCACTCTTACTTCACAAATACACTGTGGCCACCAGGAAGGTGTAGGTACCACGAAAGCTGTCTGGCATAGCAGGGTAAAGTATACAATTGAACCTTTCCACTAAAATGTTCGTGAGGGAAAGAGTGAATATTTACTTACCACTGCTATCATCATATTTTTTGAGTTAAAACCCTCCTACAGTTATAGGTTCAGTTCTTATTTCTTACTCTCAGACCTAGTGGGAAAGATACATCAGGTCACAGTGGATGAAGAATGTGTATATTGATGGATTTTATTCTTCATTTTGCTTTTCTTCAGCTGTAATGAATAGAAACATAACTGATCCTCAGGGAATGCTTAGGTCTCAGAAGAAAGTTTGGCAGCAAGAAGTAGATGCTATAAGTAATTCCTGAAAGCAGAAGGTCCCTACTATGCCACTAGCCTCCTGGGAGATAGCTTTTTCCTCTGTGTTTGCAGAGCTCCTGGCATCTAGAGTTTGGCCAGGCTTTCAAAATTGTATTATAAATAATAGTATTTGAACAGCATTAACTGCAAATTATTAGGCTCTATCAGTATGGTTAACTTCTAGAAACATTACTGATGCTAGTACATGAGTGCTAATTTATCCCATTACCCTACAATTAAGAGGTCTGAGAGAAGAGCAGCGAAGCAGTAAGCTGAAGCTCAACAGGCAAAGGAAATAAAACAGAGAATCAGCCTGTTACGCTGATATGGCTGCTTGCATGTGCCTTTCCACATATAACGTGCTCTGCTCTTTTGTTATCTGTCCATTGCTTTCAGAGAAAAACCGTGCTCTTCTGCTAGCTGTGCCAAGCGTGGAGGGAAATGAAATTCCTTCTTCTAAAAAACGGTTCAGTTATGCAGGATACAAATCTGAGTCACAAAAAGAGATAAAAAAATTTGAAAAAAATGCATATAGGATATGGGCTAAACTATGCAATTAATTTCTAGAAAGAAACGAACACAGAACGCTTAGGGTCTAGGTTTAACAGTGGTGGAAGGGGGGTTTTAGTTATAAGCACAATATTGGGATGTGCTAGAAAGCATATAAAATAGTAAACTATCAGTCACGGTAGTTGCAAAAGAGCATTGCTACGTAAGCTAATTGTCTGCCAGCCAGTTGCAAGCTAGTGATTTTGCTTCAGCTTTCTGGCCTAGGAAACATGCATGCTATGTAATACGAAATGGAGATGTCATGAACTGGAAAAGCAATTCCCCACAGGCGAATCGCAAGAAGCGTCAGGCACTGCTGAATCCAGGATGAGCCACAGCTGTGGGAACAGAGGAAAGACACTAGCTGGAAACAAGCAACCCCACAGAACAAATAATAAAGTATTCTTTTGCTTTCCTCACACCATTAGTAGCAGAGCTACTAAACCATTACTCACTTTCTTGAGGATCCAACTTTGGATTGGGCCTGGTCACACTGAAATTGTTGCTGTCAAGAAACTCTGACACCCTCAAACACTGCATCCTGCAGCTCTACATCAGCATGGCCCTGCTGACCCAACAGGCACAGACCCACCAGAGACCATTCCCCTCACACATCATCAGTCTGCTTGGCTTCCTCATCAAAGGACCTGGCACTTGCTTTGTATCTAGGGAAGAAACCACACATGGGAGCATTTGAGCTACCCCACCACCCACACAAACACACTTACTACACAGCAGAGAAGTCCAGCATGAGTTAAGGTCACTTCAGCGAGCGTAGTGAACCAAACCAAGAGCTCCCTGGACTAGGATTCAGGAGGGGAAAGCCTTCTTTCCTGCTCATTTGAGCTGGGCTCAAGTGGGCTGTAGAGACACAGGTGAGAAGGTAACAGGGAGCTCTTCCACAGGGGAAAAGTCCTAGAGAGAAAACACCTGAAATGCTAAGCCAGCCTGCATGGAGCTGAGGAGGAGAGGAAAAGGCACAGAGGAAAGTGCTTGCCTTCTCAGATGTAGTTTTGCAGGAGAATAATTGGAGGGATAAGCCTCCATTTGCAGTAGGACATGTGCAAGGTATTTCAACTGATGCAGGCACAAGGGAGTGATTACCTGCCTGCCTAAGTGAAAAATGCTGCAAACCTGGCAAAGCAGCTGGCAGTACTCATCCAGTTTTCTTAGGGGAGGAGAGGAGGCTGTCAGCAGCTGCTCAAGGGAAGTATTTTGGGGTGACCAGGAAAAGGGAATACCAGTGGAGATGATCACTAGCACACAAAAAAAGGGGGATGGCAGCTGCTAGGCATTTGCTCTTTCTGGAAGATCAACTGACTAGGCCACCTCTGAGCTTGCAGGTTTTGTATGCTGCATCAGAGGACCATGCTCACACAGTGTTAAATCATTCCACCTTTAGCACCCATGATCATTTTTCTGGATAACTTGAGAAATTCCATTGTGTCAAATATCTACACCAGCTCTGGAAGTTTTGTAAACAAATCACTTAAAGGGGTTTTGTAACTACCCAAGCGTGTTCTTTCTTAGGGGTGTAATCTTCCACAGCTCCTGTGAATGTCTGCAAAGGTGTGTAAACAGCCTTACATCAATATAATTTCTAGCAGTGCTTTTTCATATCCTTTTGATAAAGCAGGCACATCTTCCTCACCTTAAAAACAGATTTTCTATAGCTTATCCTAGACTTTGGGCTACTTAATCCCCTGAATTGTTTGCTGCTTAGTTCTGAGGACAAATAAAAGTACCTGTCATCTAAACACTCCCTGGAAGTATAAGTAACACATTCTTCCATATCCCTCCAAATCACGTATCTATAGTATGCAGTTTCTCTCAACAGACTGAAACCAGAGTAATCATGTTTCTGCCTGCCTGGCCTACTAACCATCCAGCTTGGTTTGTTAGCTTTTTGGTTTCCCACACGTAAAACGTGTTATCTCAAAACTGAGCATAGAAGAGGCACTCCAGTGCATGTGCCTGGAGATTTTTTTTAACTTAATCTTATACTTGATGACACAAAAGTATGTTTGCGTTTATGCTGACCAAAGGCGGAGTTCCCTCTTGGAGGTCGCTGTGTTTTGCTGCTGTGGGGACTACCAGAAAGAACTAGATAACAGAAAGGACAAGATGCATGCAGATGTGGAGCCCGTAATGCTCCAGCAATAAGAACCTGAGGGCTGAAAGCATCTGTGCCGCAGCGGGAAGGATCTATCAGAGCAGCACTCCAACCGCACCTGACAGGCAGTGCGTGCTGCACCGAGGGACAGCGATGGAAGTGCCTGCAGACACATCGGGTTCCTTTCCCCTTCTCCTTTCTACCCCTCCCCTGTCCACACCTACAGCCTTGATCATGGCACTCATTGCAGTCTGCGGCACAAGGTGATTAGTAAGCTTTTCAAACCTTTTCAAAAAGAAGAAAGTCTGAAAAGAATGATTAAAAAAACTCAGCATTGTTTCCCACAGCTAAAGGCCTCTCTGCATTAATTTTGTTCCCTTTAAATTCTGGAATGCGTTTGTTGGTTCGTTTTGGGAGGTGTGGGGTTTTTTGTGTGTCCTACGCCACTTCAAATTTCCATAAATCTGAAACACATTTAAGTTCTGGAAAACAATTGTTTGGCAGTTGTTTTTATGAGAAAAACATACTGCAAACACAACTCCAGACTGTGCTACAAAGACCTTTCAGGTTGGATTGTACTGAGCAATGCAGCACCAGCCTAAATATTTGAGCAAACTGGCACATCAGCCAAGCCCAGCACACAAACCCAGGGTCTTAAATGCAGTTTACATGTAAATGTGATAGTAGGCTCACACTGATTAGTCTCTCAACCAAAGTAATCCGGGAATCAATCCACGAGGGTTTTGTATTTTGAGAGTCGAGGATGACCGATTTTTTCAGAAACAGAATCATAGCTGATTCAAAAAGGATTGCATGGATGCATGGAAGTAAGAGTGGAAGCTTAATACTTGTGCATGAAAGCAAGAATCATAGAATCACAGAAACATAGAATCATAGAATCATAGAATAGTTTGGGTTGGAAGGGACCTTTAAAGGCCATCTAGTCCAACCTCCCTGCAATGAGCAGGGACATCTTCAACTACATCAGGTTGCTCAGAGCCCCATCCAACCTGACCCAGGATGTTTCCAGGGATGGGGCATCTACCACTTCTCTGGGCAACCTGTGCCAGCGTTTCACCACCCTCATTGTGAAAAATTTCTTTCTTATATCTAGTCTAAATCTGCCCTCTTTTAGTTTAAAACCATTACCCCTTGTCTTATCACAAGAGTAAGTACAACTGCTGAAGTGACTGCTGAGTCCACTAAGATAAAGCCACATCAAAGAGTTACTCCTTCCAATACCGTTGAGGGGCAATGGATGATAATCAAGTGTTCTGTCTTTACACATGGTTTCAAAACGGCGTTAGAGGTGGCATAGTCTGATAGCCCAGAGAGATACTTATTTTTTCATTTAATCCAGACTCAATCCAGATTGAGTCACTAAATACATTAATGACGTAGATTATTTTTCAAATCATAAAAAATCATAACTGTAGACTATATTGTTTTTTTCCCCTGTAAAGCACTTGCATTTGATCAACATGAATAAGGACAAAGTCTTTTCCAAACTCATACATGGCTCTAAATGTCTCAGACTCTCTTCAAAGCACCTGAAGAGCACACTTTCCAGCAGTGCTGAGAACACGCCCACTAAGCAAAAACCTCTCCATTTGAAGTGTTGTACCTCAAAGTTGCCAAACTTGGTATCATTTGAAAGACTCAGTCTAAATTTCAATAGAAGTATTGGGCTAAATTGCCAGTGAGAATTTGGGAACTCCTGCAGTTTGTAAGATCAGAAAAAGACTTCAATATTTAACCATGTGCCTAAAAACTAAGATACAAAGAGAAATGCATAAAATCTTACTCTTTGACCTTCATTACATTAGGATTTTTAAAGATATAAAGTGGACAATAGCAGCATCAAAAAACTCATTTCATAGCTTCAAGGATCGGTGCAAACATCCTCTATTTACACACAAATCACAACAGATTAGCTTTCGGCAGATTGGATAGGAAGTCTATGTCGCGCATCATGTCACATTATAATGAGGAAGGAAGACAGGAGAATTTTAGAACAGAAGAGAGAAAGTTGGGTTTGGGTTTCTGACATAAACCCTTACAATAGAGTGTCATGCCATTCCATTTGTCTGGTAAAGACTTGTGGTAAAGACTATGGGGAAATACAAATATAGGAAGTAACAGCTGTAAAATCCTGTTTTAAAATCTCAGCACCATCAATACACAGAACTCACTGTGCTCTCACGCTCAGTAGTACAGTATATGCTGAACTTTCAATGAAAACAGGAAAAAAAACAACTTCTATTTGCTTTATCTTCAGTATATGTTTTTGTCTATATTTTGCTTTTCATTAAATTGTGAAGGCCTGAAGTTAAATGTTTGTCTGGGTCTTCTGCTCATGAGCTTTTCTCATACATACATTTAAAGTTTTGTTATAGTACACTGTTACAGAAAGTATTTCAAAGCACACATAATATGCACATAATTTCAATCCCTCATGGTTTAGAGCCTGAGTTACCTTCAAAGCATTGAAGAAATAGGAACAAGTTGTGCTAGGATTATGTCATGATGATGAAGTACAGATATTTCTAGCATGGAATTCAAATAAGCCATTCTGGACATGTACTAGTCATGACTAGTTTCACATGACAATTTTTTTCTTTTGTTTTGTGTGTTGTTTTCTTTGTTTAGTATTCCATGTTCATGCAATAACAAGACTTTAAACTCAGATTCCAGATCTGATTGGCAGGAAGTCCAGTATAGATACAACCTGTGGAAATTCCATATTTGAGGAAATGCATTCTTGATGTGTGTCTAAAGTCATGCACATGTTGAGGATGTGAGGGAGAGAGGAAAAGGCAGGATCATCATGTTGTACATTGCCGCTTTTCACTGTCATTTTGATCATACTCATTGCTGTTATGCTACGCTCTCAATGCCAAATGAGACTACCTCACTTGACTTGACAAAAACAAGCATAGTTTTGCCTGCAGCTGACAGCACTCTTTCTCCAGTAGTCAAGTATTTCTTATATCAACTCTTAAGCTTCACGCAAAAAAGCAGAATAATCCTTTGTGGGATTTATTCATAGGCTTCCTATGGAGACATACTCAAGTACCAGTTAGCTTTAACCTTTCTTGTTTAGGGAGCCAACAGTACATGCAACAGACTGTTATAGTGTATAGTTACAATATATAGTTATAGTATAAGGTATAATCCATTGAAACCACAGAGCACCCCCACCAGATACTCAGTATTTGCCAAGCTGAATTAAGCGGGATTTCTAGAACCAAGAGGGGAACTTTGGGACACCTCAAAATGACTGAACAGCTCAAAGAAATCAGAGACTATATTTTGCCTCCTGCATTTGGCAGAAAAAAAGAATACTTGCTTCTTTTTGTAGCACACATCAAAGTACTTAAGATTATAATCATCAGAAAGATTGGGAATTCTTTCTTTCGGCTGAATAAATGCATGGCAAAAATTCCAGTTTTGTATTCTTTTAAGCCTCAGTTTTTGCTCTCAGGATGCAAATTCTACATCATGTTCTCACCACTGAAAAGAAGAGTTGCTCTTCTGTGATACCTAGAGAGCAGAGGGAGTAGTTAAGTAGTAAGATTGCAGCATTTCATGTTGTTTATGAAGATGTTTATGAAAATGATTTCCTATTATCAAAAAGATGCAGTGCCCAAAAGTGCTGTTCCCTTTATAAGTTCACATTGTTGGAAGTACTAAGGGGTCTCTCTTCTCCTATACAAACAGCCTCTGTAAGGTCATACAACCCTCTAGGCATAACATAATGACAAAGACATTTCTGGAGGATGATGCGTAAGTGTTCATTACTCACTCTCTACGTTATTTGCACTTTCTCTGTCCCCATCCCTATCCTGAGAAATTTATTAGTAATACAGGATATAAGATTATAAGCATTAAAACATTATGTAGTGGACACAAGAAGTCCATATGGATCTCTGCTGAACGAGACATGGAAGACCTGCTTATCTCTTCTTGCTTACTTTTTTCAGTGTAACTTCTGTGGGACTACATAGCAACGTTTTATACATAATTGTTCTTCCAGCAACATGTAGCCATTTTGTTCTATGGTTTAGAATCCTAAAAGGTTTGATTCTATTCCTCTGAAATGTGCTTGAAAGAATCCTCTATTTTCTAGAAATCCTGTTTGTATTCCTTGCCAGGCTTTTGCATGCAAGCAACAATTAATTGATGTGGTTGTGAAGGACCAATGCTCCCTTTTATTAGAGGGCTGCTTAATGTTCTGCTCTCACACCATAAATTTAGGGAAAATTATTCAAGCTTCTCACAAATGTAATAATAAAATTTCACTGTGGCGTTTTAAACTGCATTCTTCAGTATTCTGTTTCTACAAAATTGAAAACTCTTTTAAAATAACACATGATTCTGGAGAAAAAAGTAAATGGCTCCCTTTTGAAATAACTTGACAATATTCTAATAAGAAAAATCTGAAACAAATAAATGACATCTATTCAAAAGAATCATGCCCGTTCCTAGTATGAACAGAGGAGTGAATAAAATGAAACAGGATATAACTTTAAGAGAATTACCATATTTATTTTCTATTAAAAAATGACAATACATCAAGATTTAAAATATAAATATCAAAATTATTGCACAGTTAGCCAACTAGCTTTGTTTGGCAGCAATGCTTTACAACATCATTATGCAATGATATGCTCTGGCAGATTAAACTCCACAAAATCCATTGTGTACCTTTTCTCTTTACATCATAAATCATCCTACAACAGTAGGATAATTGTTCTGGTGTATGTATAAAACATCATACAGTAATACAATACATGCTTTATGAAAGCTGGAAAGAGCTAAAGAAGGGAGAATGTCTCTTAATGCTTCCCTTACACCCTTGACTCAAACAAATTTAAGTAACAGATATTTACCCTCCCATTTGCAGTCATTTAACATAGGCAGTTCCAAGTATACATACAAATACACATATATTAAGAGGATTTGTGATAAATAGCTATTGCTTTTATAGGCAGCTTAAAATACTCAATTTTCTGTATGTCTTTGAAAAATTAATGTCCCAGTTTAATCTATAAAAAAATAAGAGTTCATCCACAGGTAAATATCCTTAATTAGAATGCGACTCTGTGAATGTCCCAAAGAGTTTGTCCCAGTGGGTGAAGTAAGGAGCATAGTTTGATTTGAATTTCAGATGATGGAGATCATGATGTGGTGCTCCTCCGTACAAACCAAAAGGCACCAGTCGGTGAGTTGACCATGGAAGGTCGTATCCTGAATGGTCCTCCACAGACAACCAAATGTTTACAAGGAAGAAAGCCATTTCTGTCAAAGGATGGCATCCAAGGAGCACTGGGTTGATAGCAGCAAAAAATCCCAGTGACAGTAATTCCCACACACTTGAATACTGTGTAGTAAGAGCAAACGTTGACACATGCTTGTGATGCACCTTGTGGAAGGTCTTGTAAAGCCAAGGCACCTTGTGGTGAAGCAAATGCCACAGGAAATACTCAAAATCAAACAGAAGCAGGCAAACTCCAACTTCCAGCAGGACCTTAGGCAGCTCTGGAGCTATCACTGGTAGATTCATTGGTTTCCAGTACCAGTGGAGAAAGGTCACCGGGAAGATCAAAACAACATGGTGATACGCACTTTGAATAATGCAAGACACCATCATTCCAAGAGTTGGATAGTTCTGCGGCTGGATTTTGTATTTTCTCAAGTTTGCTAGTCTAGTGCTTAAAAAGTCCAGTGCAATATATGGAAGACAGAAAGCCAGGTATGCTGTAAAAGAAAACAGTACTGGAAAAAAAGGTGACTTGATCAATGGCCCTTTTGCTGTGATAAAGTCCCAAAGAGACTGAAGGCACAACCTGTCCTGCTGTTCATCCATCACGTAGCTGAGCAGCACTCTGTCTGGCAGGCTGCAGTTCATGCTGATTGCAGTCTGAGAGGTCTGTAAATCCTGCAAGCCTTTATCTAGCCTGCTCAAGGGAAAACTCCGCCCATCAGAAATCCTCCTTGCTTAGTAATACGTAGCTTTAAAGAGGAAGTTCTCTTTCCTGTTATACAGAAGTGGTATAACGTGTTACAATTTCAGAACAGAATTAGCTGGCCAGGGTAATCACTGGAGCTCTACAAAAGACTTGCCGGATAGGCAAAAAAGTAGAAATGCAGAACTCTAACACTGGAATTCAGCGAAAGAGGGTAGGAACGTTTTCCACTCCACTTACCGCGCACACTTGAAAAACTGCTGTCTCTTACTAATTTTAAATTGTGTCCTCCTTTGTTATCCTTTTGTCTTTATAGGTAAGGAAATACAACCTACCATTGACTTTTTTATGTGACTGCTACCAAAGATGCATAGGTACCTAAACCCCAGGTCTGACCTGTGGATGTTTGGTGGGTAATGGACGTGTGCAAACACACATTTTCTTAATGATCCCTTGGGTATACAACAGGCTAAGTCAAAAACCTTAAGGAGACCTACACTATGCTTCCAGTCTGAATGTGGTGGCTGTGACTCATCTCCATCTACTTTTAAGGTCATGTTCTCCTTTATGCTCCAGTATCTACTTGACATGACAAAATCCACCTGACTTGGCTAGCTGCAAAATTGAGCCAAAAACTTTTGAACAACAAAATATCCCCCAGTTTCTGGGCGGAATACAAGGTAAAATATAATTATGCTTCCAAACAGATACTTAGTGACAAGTATTATTGCATTATTACAATATACACTCCACATCTCAGCAGCTCTTTGAGCAATATGATATGGAAATCACCCTTTAGTCAAGTATGAAACTAACTTATGTAATTAAAAGATCCACTGGTTAGACCTGTGTCCTTTAAAGGATCTTCCTTTGACCATAGGCAAGCACACAGCAGAGAGCAGCTAGCAGGCTTGACTCCAACATTTCTAATTTGCTAAAAGTATTTTAGGGGTAAACGATGGAGGTTTTGATTTAAACATTAAGACATCACTTCTTTTGTGCTTTTTGAAAAAAAGAAAGCTTTGAACATTTAGGGAAACAGAACTTGCCATCAGCTTCCTATGAACTCACCTCTTTTGTAGGTACAGCATTTATTCTAATATTGGAAATGAGCTCAACTTCCTGGATGACTTTATTAGCTTGTTCAGACGATTTTAGTTCTTTACTATTCAGAAAAGAAATCTGATGGGGGGAAATAGAAGACAGAATTTCCTTGCTTCTCAATGATTAAGAATAATTAATTAGCAGTAATGTTTTCTGAACTACTCATCAACTTCTGCTAATACTTAAGTTTGCTTTCAGTCTCAACTGTTTTCTTTTCGAGATTCTGCTCCTAAGGAAGCACAGATTTTGCTCTCTGCTTAGTCTTCAAGGAGTTTACTGAAACAGTAACATTATCTGTGCTACTATTCAGGCAATCAGAAGTTCTTTGTTGGAGACAGGTACGGTACAGCCTTCAAACACTCTTCCCGTTGCATATACATTTTAGAAATAGATTCAGCTTCTCTGCTGTGGTGAGACAGTTCTGTTGAACTCAATTAATTCAAACTGTTGAATGTAGTGAAACTAAAACCCAGTGAGAGACACTAATTTAATGGATGAGGATCTATATCCAAGAGCTTCATTTCAATCTTCTGATTTTATTTTATCCTGACCCACATTTCACAATCAGGACATGAAAAATGCATTTGTAACTGAATCACCATCTGGGTCTGAAAATATTCTTGTGAGGGATGCTTTCTATTGATTTATATAGTTACAACCAGAAATCAAGGTTGATTTCAATCAATCAATCCCACTCCTAGGTGGGATACGTGATTCTCTGTTGTATTAGAATTATGCAGGGACTAAATTTATTCTATAATGTATTCCAAACCTGCCTAAAGGGAGATTGACAGAAATTGCTCAGATGCCCTAAAGACTGATTCCTAACAGCCATGTGAAGCCTCAAGACGTCTTGGAACTACTGCTGCCTATATGCTAAAATTTAAAGAACAGGCATTTTGCCTGCAGGTTAGCTCACAAAAAAATATTGTTGAGTCCCCTAAGGAAAAATAACGGAATTCTGCAGTCTTATCACTAGTATATCCTGCAACATAAAGGCCAAGCACGGCGCAAGGCTCCCACTCCAAGGGGGCTCAGTCAGGCTCAGCAGGTGAGTGCGCTCAGAAAAAATGAATCCTCGTGCCTCAGGGAGGACAAACCCTTACTGTCCAGAAGCTGATTTCAAGCTGTTTGGCTTAGCCACCACAAAGCACTTATCACATCCTTCCACTCTGCTAATTCAGGTTTCTTTGTCAGCACGAGGTACAACGTGAAGAAGAGACAAAGTACACACAAATCCTTTCTCAGTGATACAACCCCAGCTTTTTTCACTCAGCTTACGATGCTGCCAAACTCTCCCATGTGTTACAAGACTTTAAAAAGGTCTGTTAAAAAATCAAGACTCCTGCTACAGAGTTTAGGTTGAAGGGCACATAGTTTGGAATGAGGCCCTGCAAAGGGTCTTAAATAGATTCCACATGAGCACAAGATGCAAGTACCTACCCCAGGCCGCACTGTCAGGTACAAGCGATGAGGTAAACAGCAAAGCAGTAAGTGGGTAGGAAAATGAGGAAAAGCGAGCACCAGAGAAAACCAGGATCAACATGCCGAAACTGATGTCACGGCAGCAGCAGCAGCAAATTTTTTTCCCTCCTCCTCTCCTCCCGCTCTGTATGGTAGGATGATTGTTGTGCCAGAGAGAAGGCACCATCCCAGCGCATGCTGAGCCTCCTGCCCGAAACAGGGTGCTGGGGAAGAGGCTCGAGACCTCGTTGAGGACAGTAGCAGGGCAGCAGGATAGCGACCAGAGCAAAGGCAGGCAGAGGCAGTCCCTTCTCTCATCATAAAAGCAGCTGTTACCGTGCTGGCAAGACACAGTAAATGCGAGGCCCTCGCCGCCTGACTCACCTTTCCTCAGGAGGCCGCAGAGCACGGAGCCGGGCAGCGTCCGGCGGGGCCCAGCTCGCCGGGCCTCGGCCAGCCCCTCGCGCCCCCCCGCCGCGGGCTGTAGCCGCCGCGCCGCGTGCAACGGCGCCCCCTAGCGGAGCGGCCCCGCTCCCCAGCGCCCGCCGCCGGGACGGCCTGGCGCAGGCTTCGCCGCCGAGCGCCGCTCTCGGAGTTAAGCGTTTGCTCTCTGCTGACGCGACAGCTGTCAGGACATACTCCTTAGACATCGTGACAACCTTCAGGGATAACAAAGCGCACACTGTTTTGCAGCAGGACGAAAAGCTGGTAGGCACAGATCTGTCGCAGGCCTTACGGCTGTGAACGGGTTGGGAGGGAAAGAGGGAGCTTTGCGTATTTACATCTTTTCAACCTATAGTCTCCTTATGTTTGGGTATACTGAGATTCAAGTCTGGGATCTGAATTCAAAGAAGGGACTCGCATCCCAGGCAAGCAGCTTGAACCCTGAGCCCATAGGTATGCCAGGTACCTGGGGATGAAGAACACATTCCTCTTCAGTTTTCATGAAAAACCTTAGCCTCAACACAAAATACTTAACAGTATGAACACTTTTTTTAATAAAAATATTTTAATCTCAACACTCCACCTCCCCAGCCAAGCTTCTCTGAAAAGCCTCTCTGGCCAGCACGGAAAGAAAGCTTAATCAAAGGTTTTTTAATGGATCCCCAAAAATGGCTAGGGGTAGAAAGCTGCCAGCAAAGTAAATTGTTAATTCTCAAGCTTTATCTTATCAGGATCAGTTTTCAACATAATAACTATCAGGAAAAGATCCTAAAATTCTTTCACTCATAATTCATAATTCTGTAGTGAGAAACCGATTGGCATCCTCTACAACCACACAAATTCATTATTTCTGGAAGAGCCAGAATGCAATACAGACACTTTTCAGCTCAGTATCCTCAGAAAACAAGACTTAGGCAATCATGTTACAGATGTGGCTACTGTCCATTCAACCTTGATGATTTTTTATTTCACTGATGGTTTCAATGAAATCTGACTACAGGGTAGCTATGTCATAAGTATTTTGTTCATGTAAAGTTATTTGAGAGTGACCTGAATGAGGGATCGAGTGCTCCCTCAGTAAGTTTGCAGACAACACCAAGTTGGGTGGTAGTGTTGATCTGCTGGAGGGTAGGAGGGCTCTGCAGAGGGATCTGGACAGGCTGGATCGATGGGCAGAGGCCAACTGTATGAGGTTTAATAAGGTCAAGTGCAGGGTCCTGCACTTCGGCCACAACAACCCCATGCAGCCCTACAGGCTTGGGGAGGAGTGGCTGGAGAGCTGCCCAGCGGAAAGTGACCTGGGGGTGCTGGTTGACAGCCGGCTGAACATGAGCCGGCAGTGTGCCCAGGTGGCCAAGAAGGCCAACAGCGTCCTGGCCTGGATCAGAAATAGTGTGGCCAGCAGGAGTAGGGAAGTGATCGTGCCCCTGTACTCGGCACCGGTGAGGCCACAGCTTGAATCCTGTGTTCAGTTTTGGGCCCCTTACTACAAGAAGGATGCTGAGGTGCTGGAGCGTGTCCAGAGAAGGGCAACAAAGCTGGTGAGGGGTCTGGAGCACAAGTCTTACGAGGAGCGGCTGAGGGAACTGGGGTTGTTCAGTCTGGAGGAGGCTGAGGGGAGACCTTATCACTCTCTACAACTACCTGAAAGGGGGTTGTGGCAAGGTGGGTGTTGGTCTCTTCTCCCAAGTAACTAGCGATAGGATGAGAGGAAATGGCCTCAAGTTGCGCCAGGGGAGGTTTAGACTGGATATTAGGAAAAATTTCTTTACGGAGAGAGTGATCAAGCATTGGAACAAGCTGCCCAGGGAGGTGGTAGAGTCACCATCACTGGCATTGTTCAAAAAACATGTGGACATGGCACTTTGGGACATGGTTTAGTGGGCACGGTGGCGCTGGATTAATGGTTGGACTTGATGATCTTAAAGGTCTTTTCCAACCTTAATGATTCTGTGATTCTGAGAACAGGCTACTAGAGGGGAGTGACCATTATTAGCACTCTCATGACAAGCAATGCTGCACCATGAGTTTGTATTTTGTAAGACATCAAAGAAAGGGAGAAGACATTATAAATGCTTTCATTACAGGAAAACCTTCCACCAAGAGCCACATTTTATGTATCAGAAAATCTATTCCTCCATCAAGGCTTCTCTCTCGTATCTTACAGATTAGAACCATTTCTAACTTTGCCTCATATTAAGGTATTCAAGTTTCCTTTTTTTGCATGGCACATTCGCCATAAAGGTTAATTTACAGAAAATGGGGGGGGGGGGGCGGTATTCCCAAGCTGACAAAACTGTTTCTCTTACAGGGCCCCAGGGAGTAGGAGCTCTGTTTTACTCTGTTTTACCACCACTTCCTATGTTGAGGCACTTCTGTGTTGTTTGAGTTGATGTGTAAACTTTCGCCAGTGCTACCAGTAGCTACAGAATCACTAAATAGTATAAAATGCTCTACATTGAGCTGATACATCATTCAGTACGCACCACTGACATACACGCACTCTACCATCTTTAGGCCTTCTGTATGAGATGAACAGTCTGAGCGTATTTGCAAATGGCTATAAGAAAGCACTTTTTAAGTTCCAAGCACAACATGTGAACACAAACATGTGCTCTTTTGCACGCTTAAGCCCTTGTATACCCACTTGTGTTGTACATCTCTAAGTCAAAGCCCTGGATTGTGCATTCACTTCAGACACACCCAGGTCTGAGTCTGGCAATCCATCAGCTTAGTGGGGACCACCTTCTTCTGGATTTCTAGCATAGTTTGATCACATCACTAAAAGCTGAGACTATGTCAGCAGATGTCCAATGCCCTCTGTTATGCTATTACACTTTTATATTATCCAAAGCTGATGTTCAGCCAACCTTCAACATCATACATATACACACCTACGACACAAAGGTGTCTACAGAACAGGCACGAAGCATGTAAGATCTGCTTTGAAAAAAAGTACTGTTCATAACTGCTCATTCTTACTAGATCAAGCTTCTTGCTCTTCTCTATGTTCAGGGTGTCTTATTTTGCACATTTCTTTCCACTGACACCTCTTCAAGTTTGTGTCACACAGCGCTTGTAACTTCAGCAAGCCAGGGAGAGCACAGTAGCTCACAATTCCCATAGCCACCCCTGCTCCAGCAAAGCAGAGAAGCTCCATAATGGCTTTTGTTTAAAGCTTCCACTGTTCTGGCTTTATTTCCACGCACACACGGGATTCATCAGCTGACAAAGCTGGCATAGGTTTTAATACACCCTTCTATCTTGACTGCACATCTACTCTGTTCAGATCATATGGAAAGGTACAACCCGAGCCTATTTATAATTGAAGATGACAAAGGTCAAAAGCTGGGTGATCACATCAAATGTACCATAGCAAAGATTAGTTCCCTGCCTTGTTCTGTGGTTAAATGCTATTTATGAGATTACCGGACAGTCTATTCAGCAATCCAATTACACAAGGTTTAAGAATGTGATACAAGAAGCTTTCCACCATGTCAGATGTTTGAAAGGAGCCTCACCTGGAGGCTTAGAAAACGATTCTGTCTTGTGAGCAGTTATTTACAATTGGTACCTTAGTTAAAAGTCGCGGAGAAGTCCCATGAAATAACATGAATGGCCTTTTAGGCATAGGAAAAGCTTCTTTCAGGACAAAAGTAAAATGGAAGCTTACTTGGCTATTTTATTTTTGTATTGTAGTTGTTCCATGGATGAATAGTTGTAAAAAACAGACTTGGCTCTCTTGATTCTCTGACCCAAAGACTTGCATGTATTCATGCAACAAGAAGTGAAACAGAACACATCGCTCAGAACTCCAAGCAGGTCTCACTTTTATTGAAATATCTCAAGCTTAACAAACGTGACACACGTGGTTCTTGCTGTATCACATACCCTCACAACTGCTAAGTTAGCCACTTTAGATTCCTACAGAAACTTTCTTTCAGCACAGCAAGGTGAAGCGAATATGGCTGCTACAAATATAAAGCAAACTTAGAGGTCCTGCTAGGAATCACAACTGAAATCACTTTTTCCTTAAACAAAGCCTGAAGATTCCCTGAGTCTGAATTAGGAACAAAAAAAACCCCAAACAAACTTATGGCTTATGCATCTTTCCGCAATTTTTTTTACAAAGTAAGTTTGCCTCAGTTTAAAATGCACTGTTTTCTATGCCACATCGAAAAGGCTTTTTTTCCTGTTGGGATTACTGACAGAGATCTGGGTTGAACTCCAGCCACGGCACAGAAATTATTATCTGGACTGAGGCAACTAACTCTGGAGATTGTTCATACAGTTAACATTTGGCATGGAACTTTTGTGCAATTCAGAGGAGCCAAAGTCCTCTGCATAGTCAATGGAAAGCGCAAGGCACCTACACCACAGACAGTCACAGCTCCAAACTCAGACCCCCGAAGCAGATGTGAATCTTCTCCCCCCATTAAATGGGGGCTTAGCCCCATTTTAAAGTGGAAACTGAGACAAATGGAAACTGCTGTTAATACTGCCAGGCTTCACCAGGGTGTTGTACAGCTCCTGAACACAATGGTGGCAAACACCATATAAGCAGCTAAAAAGTAAACAGATCTTCAAAGCAGCAGCTGATTAAGATGAAGAGTCCATGCATATTAAGTCACTCAAGCTACAGAATTAACACTTTGGCCCTTCCCTCACCAGTAGCATACTTGGGGAGCTTGTCTTCTAGTGGTCAGTGCAAAGAAAACAAAGAACAAGCATGTTACATCATTCTCCTTGAAAGCTATAACCCATTGACAAAGCTAACAAAGTGGTATTTTTAACTGCTTCTCTTGTTCCAGGAATTTGCAAGGGCAAATAATGATCCTTATCCATAACTGGTACATGAAACAGGAAAGGCTTCATGGACACTATTAAATCAAGAAAAATGCAGCAGTGAATCAGTCCCAAAATAGGAGATTTCAACTGACAGTTCTTCTGAGCAATACTGAAAAAGAAAGTCATCTGATGTAGCTAGCTTGTATGTGATGGCTAAAATAATAATGCAGCAAAAAGTAAGTGCTTTTTAAAGTACCAGCACCAAATGCATCACTGCAGTACAAGGAGTACTTCTGAAAGGTACTCAGAAATGGCAACATACTGAGAAATGGAAGCGTTTTATGCACAGTGAAATACTTATTTACTGTCAAGCACCTGAGGTGCTCAATGGACTAACTTGTCTTTCAGACATGTCACTAAATTTATATGCACATGATATACTCCTTTTGTGCAAAATCATACTTCTGTTTTTTTGAGTACCATGCCACTGTGTGCAAAATCAGCAGGATACAATGAGGATTTCTGCGGGAGAGAGAAATAATACTGAGAAAAACAAACCAAGTATTAATCCAATTCAGTAGTCATTGCTGGCATTTTAAAAATGCATCATAAATAAACAATGTAGCATTATTGCCAGAAAAGCATATGTTCCAAAAAGACAAATTCCTGGTGAACTAATACTCTGAAATACCATGCCGGTTTAGAGATACTTCCTAATCATGTTAATTATTTCATTATACATGCGGTAAGGTGCATCAAGGCCCCAGATGAAATCCAAATGTTCCCATTCTGGTATGTTTTTGTGGTAAACCAAATTTGTGATCTGAGTGAGCAGCATAGCAACATCCTTCGGGTCTGCCAGCCAGTCCTGTCCACCCGTCCACACCGCAGTTGGTACAGTCATCTCTTTTATTTTGTAGAAAGGGGGAGTAGACTGAGGAGGGGGGAAGGGAAAACAAAAGCATTAGAAAGAACAAGTCTTTGGTGGGATACTACACTGCAGTGTAACACACTATCAAATGCAAGAAGAATATGTCAGATTCTCATTTTCTCTTCCTCTCTTGGGCAGCTAGAGATGGAGATGGAGTTCTGACTCAACAGAAAATTTAACTCCAGAAGTCCTGCAATATTTTAGCACTCACAGCAGTAAAGATGTGGTTTGAGGAGTTTACAAGACAGTAGGGTAGCAGAAGCCCCAGAGAATGCATCCCATTCAAGTTATTTCTAAACCCTATTCAAATACTAAAAGCAATTGCTACTCAAAGTATGATACTGCAATATTTCCCAGACAGTAAAGTGACAAGGGGCAAAATATTTTTAGTATTGCACACAGCAATTTAGAAACAAACATGAATGGAGATTACACAGGCTGAAGATAAGCAATACACATTAATTAACAGTCTGTGCCTTATTGTGAGAAGTGCAGTGGGATCTCATGGTATAAACAGACAGGGCCACCCTCAAGAAACAGCATGCCATTACAATTTTGTATTCAAGCATGGGCTCCATACTGACTCAGGACTACCTCGGCGCTCTGTAGTCCTGCCTTTTTTTTTTTTTTTTTTTTTGCCTGGAAAAGGCAGATCTCCACTCTGGTTACACGGTAACACTAGTTGCTCTTTAGCATACAGCATAAACACAGCACCCAGAGAAGTGCCCAAGGACTTTTTTTTTTGACACTCAACAATTATAACATACCCATAAAAAATGCCTACCTGGTTGTAGTGAGCCATGTTTGCAGCCTTGCTTCCCCAGTCATAAGCTTTGAGCTCCCCAGTCTTCACAGCCTAGAAATAAACAAATATTCACACATACAAAGAACTGTGACACTTCTACCCAGGAATAAAAAAGTATAGGTCATCTGCAGAATTGGCAAAGGCAATTGACGCAAGAAAGAGTAAAATGCCAAGTTGTCCTGGTTTCGGACAGTATTAACAAGGACCAGTGTCACTGCTTTTCCCAGTGTCACAGGAGTTGGAAACATTAACGTTCAGTACAATTAGACTTTGTCCCTTAAGTTTTCACACTCTTTCACAGCAATGGTAGGAAAGATTAAGGAAAACTGTTCAGTGTATCCAAAGCCAGGATGTAGCAGCTCCATGCTTAATTCTGAAATATTTACCTTGCTGCCTAAATGTATATGAACACAGCATGGCGCTTTCTTAGAAAACCTACTCTGTATGATTTACCACCTATTATTTTTCAGAAACACAGGTCTATATAACAGGGACCTGGAAAAAAAAGGTCTTCACAGATTTCCTTCCAAGCCAATACTTGAACAGCTATGTACAGCGGAACACACTGGTTCTGAATAGATAACGAAGTCCAGCTACAAGATCACAAGCAGCACTGACGACTGCTTCCATGGCAAACATCTTCTCTTTGTCAGCCTGCTAAGCAAGCTTCAGGGACAATAGCATCACAGGCATGAAACTGTGCTTTCAGTGAAATTCAAAATATGCTAAAGTATAAAATGAAGCCAAACAGAATAGAACAGAAAGCCTGCTGCATTTCACTGGCTAGAAATAAAACTTGTAATCAAAACAGGGTTTGCTGAAAGGAGAGCAAATACTTGTTACAGCGTCTCTCTGAGTTATTATTCCATTGTACTGTTTGTTGGCCTGAAGTACTTACAGTTAGCATATCTTCAAGGAAATAGGGGAGAGGGTTGAGCCATCATAAGCCAGTGTCATCAAAGCAGCTGCAGTGAACAGCTGGCATTCTGAAAATCGGCAGTTCCAGAATTTCACTTGGGCTTTGCTGCATATATATTTTGGTATTTTATCCACTTACATATCAGAGACATCAATATTCTACAACCAAGCTAGAGTCATGGACATTTTAGATTCTGGAAACTCTACCTGGCTCCAGTGGATCATGTTTTGTACAGACGTTCCTGCAGGGCAGTGACTTGAATACACATCCACGCGGCTCTGCAACAAGGTAATTAACATGGTTTATTCTTCATAGTGCAACAGTTCTACCCATTATTGCTTCTTGAACAACTAACAGAAAATTTTCCATGCCTCTTAAAACTGCTATAAGCAAAAGTTAACTAGAGTCATATATACAGGTGAGGTAAAAGGTTCAAATGTTTGGGGGATTCACTATAATTAACTGCAGAACTTTAAAGATGAACTTTAAACTGAATAATGATACCCCTTAAGCATTTTTTATGTATTCAGAATATGTTTTAAAAAGTGCTAATATTGTAAGAATTAGTTAACATTTAGATGGACCTCTAGAGAAACCTTGCATTACTCTACATCTAAACTAGTAACTTTCAGTCCAAAGTGATTCATACACTTTGAGTTTAGAAGTACAAAATATCCAGGGAAAACATAAATCCTGGTAGAAAAAAAAAAATATTATCCACCATTAAAACCATGAAAACTGTATGTGCTGGGCATTGCACTTTCACCTTGATATAAAATACAAAAAATGCACATTTTTGCACACAGAATGGTAAAAAAAAAGATACTGATTTTATCTCATTTCAATAAAAAAAACTCTCAGCCTTCATCCACCTGTGAGCAAACTGATACCCTCTTCTACAGTTTCAGGAAGTTAGAAACACTTTAAGAAGCATTATTAAAAAAGGCAGTCTCACACCAGTTGCTGTTAACTAGCTTTTAGATAGCAAAACAAGCCCTGTGAACAAGTCCTTTGGAACTAGGACCACAGATGAAGCTATCAGCAGGGTCAGAAATTGGTCCCAGACAAAATAATTGCACATGTCCACCAAGAGACCCGAAAACTTCAACAGTTCTCCTGAAAAATGGTTGAAAACTGTACCTTTATTCCTCAATTCCTTGCAAAAGGAATTAAATCCTTCCACCATCATATTAATTCACTTCCCCACTTCCCCAGCAGATCTAAAATAATGTATTTTAGCTTTCCTGTAACATTTTTAAAGGTTAATCCCAGCTAGGCAACTAATCCATACCAAGGAAAGATATTAATCCAAATTCAGTATGATGAAGGCGGCATTAGGGGTTTTCAAATTACATGTAAAGGACAATCAGTACAACCCAGTCAATACTGTGTTAGAGTTCACAATAACATAGCTATTAAAAGTCACTAGAACACACCATATTCAAGTTTCTCTCATTAAAACCGCACAGAAGAAAGAATATGTTGCCACAAAGGTCGTCAAGTATTCTGTGGGTGCAAACATGGGTGGCAAGCCACTTCAGCAAAGAATTCTGAGGGAGGAATTGTTTCTTTCCAAACATGTCCTGCAAAATAAGAAACACATAAGACAAACATGTAATTCCATAGAATGACCTGGGTTTAGTTTTTGTGCTACAACATTCTTGAGGTAATTATTTCTATTTGCACTGGTGACAGGTGTGTCCCATGAAAATGATTTATCTCCTTATCACCCTTGTTTACAGTCCAATGGGAAGGTCATGGTTAGTGCTTCTGCTACAAATGATGCAGTCCATTCCCAACTACATTTTGTGGGGGTAACTGGAAAAATCTTTCAAGAACCCCAGACATAACCTCAAATTCAAATCAATATTAACTTCAGTATGTTACAGGAATATTGTACAGCTTCTTGTCATTAGAATCATTTAAGGCTAAAATATGTTAAGCTGCATCTGCTAATGCTAAATGGCTTTGTACTTGCAATTTCCTCTCTTCAAACCATGCAAGAAAAACAAGTTGCATAAGCTGCGGTGGTCACTTCCTCTTGATTGGTATTTTTAAAACATACAAGGATTTGAAAGCAGCCCACCAAGAACTTCCTTAGAAGTGACACAGCTATTTAAAGATACGCCTGACCCATGGGTTTGTCACTACCATGTACTTCTGCTCTCCAGTTTTTTGCAAGTCACCATGAGAATCAACTTCCTCAGCACAACATGAACATTTGCACAGGGCACCAATCAGCTACTATTCTCATTAGACAAAGTTCATTACTGAAGCAACAGGAGATCATAATTATTAGTATCACTTTTATGTTAACTGCCTTTGGAGCAAGGACACACATTAAATCTGTACAAGGTATGTTAGAGAAGGGTTTATCTCACAGAACAAACAGCTGTGTGTGGAATCTCCATGGGTGGTAGGAAGAAGTGATGGTTAAAAATGACATGCAGCACGGTCTTCACAATGTCTGACTTCAGGCACTTACTGAAGCCTGCCAGTCTGCCCACATTCCCTCTGATGTTAGCGGGGAAAGGTAAACTGGTCCAGAGGATGATTCACAGCATCTAAATAAAGCTGCTGCTCTTAATCAACCTCTGAAGGTTCCCCTTCCAATACTAAGTGGTTAATTGTGAAACAAATCTGCTAAAGTTCATGACAATTCAGAAATATTCCGTATAAAGCTATCATATGACTCTTCTAAAACAGACCAACTATTTAATTAATCATGTGATTTCTGTAGGTTAAATTCTAGAAACATGTAAATGGAAAAATATAATTTTATTCCATTTATTAAGTTGTAATTGTAAAATACTACTTTAAACTGATGCCAATTGTCTAATTAGACGGTAATAAAGCCAGAGAAGCCACTGCTGACTTCCAAAGCATTATTATGGAAAAACTGGTCCAGTATTCTTGTTGAACATGTTACTCACTATTCCACAGCTATTAACGTTCTTTGTTATGCTGTTTTCAGCAAGAAAGGGGGACACCTCATTTGGCTTAAAACATTTACACTCATATACAAACCTTGAGTAGCAGGTCAGGAAACACTCCCAATTTTGTCAGAGGGCTAGTGGCAAACTTGACTGTAGCTACTGGTGCCAAGGCAAAGAACATTTTTATCTTCTTAGCCAGCTGTGGCAAAGTTGAAAAAGCAATGAAAGCTGTAAATAATATGAGAATAATTAACAAACCTCACTGACACAAGTTAGATGAGAATTTTACCTGGCAGTGTTTCTATAAAATCTACGATAAAATGTCCAAAAGTATTTTTAAATTAATAGCTTGATTGTTGTATCTAGGATCAGCTTAGATATTGTAGATTAATCTAGTAACACAGATTAAATGAGGCAAATCAGAACAATTTGTTTTCTTCTGAAAAACAAGTTCACACTAACACAACACTCTTCTAGCTCTTTCTATTTGCAGGTCTAAAAGCATCTGATCCAGGCCTTACACACGGAAAGATATTCTGTAAATGGGAATCATATTCTACATGTCTGATGATTCTAATTTTATTATGCATAGTTCATCAATTTATTTTAATAGAAACTGTACTGGTGGCTACCTGTGACTTCAGTTTATCATTTCAACAGCTTCCCAACACAGTAAACACAAAAAGGTTAAGACTTTTCATTTTAATGTTGATGAATATTCCAGGAAGCAGCTCAAAACCAGAAGCAGTAGATTTCAAAAGCCCTATTTTTTCATCATTAAACCACGTATGTGGAACTTGATACCATTTCAAACACAATATATTCTAACAAATCCAACTCTTCACATACCCATTGTGGTGCCCTGTGAATGGCCAACATAAAATACTTGTTCCTGGCCAGTTTTCTTCAAAATAAAGTCCACTGAGGCTGGAATGTCATACTTAGCCATTTCATCAAAGCTACAAAGCAAAGATAAAAAGTCAGTTGTGTAAGTAAAGATATCAGTGTGGAACAGCTGCACAAAGCTTTACTGCACTGTAGATCAGTTGTTTGGACATAAAGAAAAGCTCCCTCTGGATGAAGCAGAACACTCTGGTGATTGTGTCTGCACAGCAAGCACCAGTGAAAGCAATTAATGTTCTACTGACCACCTATGAAGGCTATCTCAGGACACTATACTGACCATAAAACTGTCCCTACATATGTGACAGCACACATAACCAGAAAAAAAAAAAAAACCTTGTACATTCACAGTGTGACTGAACTGAGACGATGGGCAAAGAGAGGAAGAGAAGCCTGCTTGCAAACAGCGTGTCTAGTTTCTCTAGTAAGACAAGGATACCTGAAAACCCAGAATTCTTCTTGTTTCACTGTCAAGTGTGTATGTTTCCTGGACCAGGTGTTCCCTCTGCTATTTCCCAGCCATACATCATAGCCAGCATCTGCCAGCATAAAGCCGAGGCTGTTGTAATCCAAGTTTGTGATCCAGTTGCTGGCATCTGCAAGCACACCATGCTGCAGAAACACAGCAGGCCTTGCACCTGAAAAATAAAGCATTTATCATAGCTTCCTATTCATCTGGAATTGAATGCCTAAGAATAATTCAAGTGAGTTTAGTTTCAAGTTGCTTTAGATTTGCACTTTGAATATTTAATCTACTTGACTTAATCTACCAAGATTAGCAATCTGTATAATATTCATAGTGCCATGAAATCATGTGTTTTCACAAAAAGCTACTTTTTATCATTAAGAATTTTAAACTAGCAACTTGTTAGTTTCCTAACTAGAGCAAAAGACTCCTTGAAGTTCAAAACAGACAGAAAATATGCAATAAGCAAATATGAGAAAAGCAGGAGCTACAAGAAAAATACAGGTAGCCCTTACAACTGGTTCAAGCTCACAAATACTCAACAAAGCAGCTCAAACACAGAGACAGCTAAACTACTTATGACCCTTGCCCTGCCCCTAAACCTGAGGAAGGCAATCCCATGTATGTGCTACTGAGATCTTTGTTTTCCAGTTCATACAATGCCAAACTAGGGTGCTGAGCTGTGAAAATCTCTGTAACCGGTACTGATATTATCTCTATGCAACTCCCTTGCATTACCAAAGCTCTGGGAGAACCTGAAGAGCAGAACCTGAAGAGCAGAACCTGAAGAGCAGAACCTGAAGAGCAGAACTGGCAGCCAACAAGGGAATCTATGTTTCAAAGGACTTTCTCCCCTTGACTTAAGTAGTTAAAAGAATCACAGTTAAGACCCAGGTGGAATTTAGGAAGCCTCTCTCCTGACTTCCCCATCCTGAAAAGGGAAATGGCACCTTTACGTGGAATACAGATGAAAAAAATTGAAGGTTCTCATTTCTGCACAAAGAAAATGAAATAACATGTAATTCTCTAGAAGAAACATGAACTTCAGAAAATCCAAAGACCTGTCTGCCTCTGGATCTTGCAGTAGCACAGGTGATTTTTTTTTTTCTGCTTTAATATACTGAAGTCTGATAATGTAACTTCAGCTCAATGCCAGAGATTACACAGGAATTTACCTCCTCCAATCATTCTACTACAATACTAAACACATGCAATACTTCCTCCATTGACAATTTAGACTTGGATCTTTCAGCAGAAACAGCCATATCACAACTGTTTTGGTCACCTACACCCTCCTTCCAAGTCATGTCCATAAATGTTTGCTGTGGGTTCCAAAATCCAAATTAGCAATATTCCTCCCTGCTGGCAGCCTTTATACATGTGATGAGGAACCTTGTCGGTGCCTGCTTTTCCCATTTTGTTAAAAAGATCTTGTGGTATACTCTCCCTGCAACCAGAGCAAATCTCCAGCAGTGCCAAACTGGCGCTAGAGACAGTACAGTTCAACACTACTGTTTACTCTGGGCAGTAATACTTCATTGGCACATGAACAGTGGTGCAGGACTTTCAAGTCTAACACTAAATTTGTTTTCAGCAATGTTCACTTTTAGCTTTGGTACCTGCTTCCCTTTTACTAAACTCAGATCAACCAACTTCTGATTTTTTGAAGAACAGGCTCTCCTCAACCTGCTACTTGCATGTTTCATAACATAGGAAGGGGAAAACTGTTTAACCACTTTAATTCTGTCCTCCTATTAGTCTCCAATTTCTGCCAGTTCCTTTTTCACTTTACCAAGCAGTCACCAGATTTGCATGTGAATTGCACAGTCATATGACAAACTGACTTGGACAATAATAATTTTGTATCACCTCTGATACTAAAAACCCCAGAGGGGGAATAAGGTAGGTAGAACCTTAAACTATCCTTTCTGCTATAGTACATTTTGTTCCCTTCACTGCCCACCCCAAGAAGTTGATGAGGGAATTATTTCCGTACCCTTCTTGCCCTTGCTATGCAGTTTGTTTAGATTTTTAGTTAAACCAAAAATCATTCATGTTTTGCTTTAGGTTCTCCGGACATTTTCCTCTTCTTTTTTTTTTTTTTTTTTTTTTAAAGCTGAAGAACTGTAGGGTTTGCTCCAAAACAGCATGTGATATGTAACTCCAAGGGATCCTATTCACATTATGCAGGTATTGCAAAAGAATTATGGCATACATACGCTAAGTCAGCAGTAACACATCATTGGTATCTTTCTGAGAAAAGATATGAAGTCTATAAAAACTTAAGATCAACATGAACTTTGAAATCTTCATTCTTCTAGGAGATCATACTTCCCTAAATGTGCCCAGTAATCCTTGTTTTTAAAATTAAAACACTTTGCAAAACATGAACTTGGGGTCGAGGGTGTGGCTAGGGGAATGTGGAGAATTCCCACAGGTCAGGAAACTTCTGTTTGCTTATGTCATCGATGAGGGATTTGACAAAATCAACAGGTACAAAGGCAGCCTCTCTTTTTCCTATGGGCTTCTCTGAAATTCTTAAGTACAAAGACACCTGCCAGGTTTGACTGGCCTCGTCCATGCACTGATCTTTACACACCCATCTTGTGAGAGACAGCAGGCAGTGCAAACATCCTAACTCATACAAAACCAACAGATAAGGTCAGGAAGACTGTTGCTTGGCCTTTGGCAGAGGAGAGGGGTTTTTCCACAGGTCTTGTTCACACACAAGGCTATAGGACAATCACTAATGTTTTTTCTTTTTTGAGCTCCATGTTTTTACCTCTCATCCTAAGTTTTTTCAGTCTGAAGAGTTCTGATGCAGTCCTTAGAATACGTACAGTTTCTATGCAAACAGGCTGCTGTTGCATGCATGCGATTGTCTGTAGGATCTTTTTATAAGGGCTGGCAACATAATTGATACGAAATTCAGCCACTGCTGTTCAGATACTGTTATTTCTGCATGCAGTGTTCGAGGATAGCAAGTCAATGGCTACATGCCTCTCCCACACACTTTTGTCTCATTTTTAAAGCATCTCATCACTCAGCCCTTGCAAAAACCTTTGTCCATATTGCTCCCTTAAGCCTCAGCTTATTATTTCCTCTACCCTTCTTCTCCCCCACCTCCCCCTCTGTACACCCTCTGCATCCCTTCCATGGTTTTATACCAGCTTTCACAGTAATTCTTACAGCTTGTAACAGTGCTCTGTGGCACACGCCAATGCTCCTCCCAGTTCCCCAATCAAATCACATCCATAAAACAACCTAGTCTGGGCTGCTGTTGTCAACAACCTGTTATATATCCTAATCTGCAAAATATTTTTTAATGTATTGTACTCAAGATGTTCTGAAGGGATTTTCTCTTATTATGTACCTATCTAAGCAGCTGTGTAAAATATGACACATCAGTAGTACGCAGTATTGGTCTGGCTTGTACCTTACTACAAAGGGAGCTTCAGAGAGGTTAAAATTATCAAGCAAATTCTTATTTTATGCAGAAATCAGGCAATAATTATTTTGTGAACATTCTAGTGGGAACTCTTGTAGTTTAGTTATATTTCACCAAAAGAGGCATGTGATCTGCCCCTACTTTTGAAAATAGCCAGGTATTTTTAACAAACTTATTTGTTACAAAGAAGCATTTTTTAAAATGTGGTTTGAGATAACCTAATAACAGTAGAATCAATCTCTTTTTACGATACTTTACTACTAAAAAAAACCCAACAAATCTCAACCTCTATTTTCTACTTACTAGAAAATCCAAGCCCCCTCAAAACAAAACAAAAAAATCAAGCAACAATGAAGGGCTTTTATTAATGTCACAAAAAGGATACGCCAGGAAAATACAACTTTCTAACTCCTTCTCCTTTCTTTACTCAAGTCATTCTACATGTGCCTAATCTATTTCGGCCATAATATTCACCAATAAAACATTCTAACTGCATAGGCCATATAGTCTTTTAATATTTTTCTGGATTATTACAGGGGCAAAAGTTTTATAAATCAAAGAGAGCTTTTTCATTACTTTCCATTTTCCAAGCAGAAATAAATCTCACCTTTGCTCCTCTCAGGGCCTTTTCTGCCATAAGGAATTCTGTTAACAGAAAGGATATACCCGTCTTCTGTTGTCACTTCATATTCCTCACTAGGGTATCCCCTGAAGGTAATAATTTGACTCTGAAGAAAGAAAAGAAATCACCTCGAAGTCACACTTCCAGTCTCCTCAGTTCATTAATATGTGCAAAGCACTCCGAGTTCCTTACAAAGACAGTGATGTGAATAAAGTACGTGGTAGAAATGTGCCATACCACCCGCCTATTTGATGCAGAGAGGTTTTCTTATGAGACTTATCCTAGTACGAGTCAGGAACTAGCAAGAGCACAAACTTTAACCTAGGAATTTGGGAGGACTCCCCAGCCTGACCCCAGCCACTGTCATATTAGTTACTCACATGCTGCTTAGAGTGAGAAAGGAGATTAAAATGTTGAAAAGGAGATTACAGTAACAGGGCAAAACACCTAGATGTGGATTTGTCAAACAAAAATTGGAAGTGTTTGCTCCCAAGGGAAGCAGTATCTTCCGTAATAAACACGCAAGGACAGCAAAAAGCCACTGGCACCACAGCAGCATATGGAAGAAGAGAAGGAGGGAAGAGTTTATCTCTCCTGAAGGGAAAGCCTTCTTTAAAAGCATTTCATTTATATCTGAACTTTATGCCTAATTCTCTGTTATACCGCGAATCATGCTGATCATGTTTTGGCAATGTGCTGAAATGAACACAAACACAGCAGCTTTAAAACATTAAGGTCGCTCTCTTGACGTGTGAGCTGCTGACATTGCCACCTCAGCTCGTAGTTTCATGCGCCATTTCTAACTCACCTTTCTCCTCAAACCTTACATCTGTTGAATAGCTTTTAAGTGACTTTGCTGCCACGCCAAACGAGAAACTAGTAATAAAAACCCCACACATTTTAACACTACGATTTCATTAATAGGTTTATCTCCTATCTCTTATTTCTTGGGCTTTATGTTATTTTCATTTGATGCAACGCCATTAGGACAAAGAACTTGCTATTTAATTGGTTTTATGGCACCAGCCATGCCTTAAGAAAATGTAAGAAGTGCAAGATGTGATCAGAGTTCTATTCTCAGGTTGCTGGGCAAGGAAGAGAAGGAGCATTTAACTAAGCATGCTATTTCTTTTAAATATATCTTTAATCATGCACAGTGACACTGACATTCCAAAGTGATGTTAAGACTAAATTCCATTCAAATGCCATTAGCCTCAGGCTAAAAGACAATTTTCAGTCCTCAAAATTATATTTAGATGATACTTATGATTCTAGCATTTCTTTTCTTATACACCTCAAACATTTCTAGGTTGAAATACCTTCTCACGTGTGTGAAAAAATGGCACAGTTTAGATGGCACACAGGAAAGAGCAACTAATACCAGTTACTAACAGCAAATATATTTTCTGGAGTTGGCTATTGCAGCAGCAGGAGAATAAAGTTAAAAGAGTAAATGCCAAATGGGAAGAAAAGTAGCTGTGAGTAAGAACAAGGGAGCATCATGCTGGCAGCACAAGTATGCTTCATGAACATGCTCTTCTCTACCGGTTAAGAATGTGAGCGACCGGACTCTAGCAAAAAACAGAGGTCTGGATCAAAAAATATGTGAGAGAGATCAGCCGCAGGCAACGGGGGACCAAACAGGACCTGGAAGGAGGAGAAGAGAAAGACGGCGTGCGAACAGCGGGCTGTTAAGGCGCAGCGGGCTGAGCGCTGACCAGTGGCTGAAGTCTCCCCGGGCTTTCACGGCGGCTGCTGAGGGAAGCACCGGATTCGAGCCCGAGGAGCCAGAACGGGGCCGCAGGCCGCCCAGACCCCTCAGCTCCTCTCCTCGCCCCGCTACAACCTCGCGGCCACAGCCGGTGACAACTCTCGGGCACTTTTCCCGCCCCGCCGCGCCACTCACGATGTTCATGTTCGTTTCGGGGTCTACATTTCTCCTCCCTCTGGCGAACGCGCCCGAGCCGGTGATGCTCTGCAGCAGGAAAGCGGCGACCACCAGGCTCAACATCCTGGCCCGGCGGGAAGGCGGCGGGGAGGCCCCGATTCGCCGCGGCGGAGCAGGACCCGACGCCGGGGCTGCAGCGAGCGGGCTCCGCCGAGGTTTGTGTGCCGCCTCCGCCGGGCGCCGCGGCCGGCGCGGAACCGCGTGACAAGGGCGGGGGCGGCCGCCCGGCTGACAGGGCAAGGACGGGGGCGGCCGCGGTCTTGCCAGCAGCGGGGAGGCCGCCGCGGGCCGGAGGCGTCGCCCAGCCCCGAGCGAATGAACGGGCGGGGCCGGGCCGGGCGCCCGGGTGTGTCCCGCACCTCCTCCCGCCTCCCCCTTCGGGTGACTGCGGCCTGGCGGGGCTACCCGGCGGCGGGACGGCCCGCCCTCCGCGGAGAGCTGCTGCCGGGCCGGGACAGACCGGCGCCCCCGCTGCTCCCAGCGCGGATGAGCGCGGCGCGGCGGGAGGAGGGCACTAGGCCGGCGGCGCCGCTCAGGCCATGCGGCGCGGCCTATCGGCGGCGGCAGCGGCCGCCCGGCCCACCCCGCCGCGCCCCGCGGGGCCGGGGGTGCGCGGCCTTGGGCGGCTTGCGCCGGCGTGATTCAGCGTTTCTTAATAATACCTGTGTGGATCCACCCCCCCGGACTCCATTTTCGGAAATCTTTGAGCCCCGAGAGCGGCCCCCATGATCTTCGCTTCCCAGCCCTCCGCGTCTTCTGCGTCTGCGCCTGATCGGAACTCGCCATAATGCTGATAGTGCCGCGCTGCGCTGTCAGGGTGCGTTTCATTGTCTGCCCCGACTCCTGCCGCAGAGCCCGCAGCGGGCCCCGGCGGGAAGCAGCAGCAGCAGCAAGGCGGGACGAAGCTCGGCCCAGCACGGCCTCTCCCCACAGCGGGGGCATCCCCGGGGGACGCCGGCCCGATGTGCTGCGCACCTGCACCTCGGGAAGAGCCCGTCCTTCGTGAGGACTATATAGCGTTGCCGGCGATCACTGTTATTCTTAAACAAATAGATCATGTGTCCAGCATCTTTGAGCATAGTCTCAATATATAAAATCTAATACAAATGGGCTTAAGTTACATGCAGGCACACAGTTCCAGCAGAGTTACCATCTCCTGCAAACCTGTTTTGTCTTCATGCTCTGAGGAAACTAATTGTCACTGTATTTCATATCTATAATTTCCCAGAGAAGCGTATTAATGGTCAGGGGACGTGTGACCAGGCTTGCAAAAACTTGGACCAAATTCAATCCTATGATAAAAATACTCATGTTACTACACCCATAGTAATACAGAAACCTGATATAAAACACACAATGGTAAAGCAGGAGTGTGTCAAGAACAGAAACATTGCTGTTTACTTAGAAAGCGTTAAGGACTTGTGGGTACTGGTGAATGAAAAGCCGGACGTGAGCCGGCGGTGTGCGCTCACAGCCTGGAAGGCCAACCATGTCCTGGGCTGCACCAAAACCAGCGTGACCAGCAGGTCGAGGGAGGGGATTTGGTCCCTCTACACCGCTCTGGTGAGACCCCACCTGGAGTACTGTGTCCAGCTCTGGAGCCCTCAGCACAGGAAAGACAGGGACCTGTTGGAGCAGGTCCAGACAAGGGACACAAAAATGACCAGAGGGATGGAACACCTCTCCTGTGAAGAAAGGCTGAGAGAGTTGGGAGTGTTCAGCCTGGAGAAGAGAAGGCTCTGTGAAGACCTTACTGCAGCCTTCCAGTACTTAAAAGGGCTTATAAGAAAGATGAGGACAGACTTTTTAGCAGGGCCTTTTGAGATATGACAAGGGGTACTGGTTTTAAACTAAAAGAGGGCAGATCTTTTGCATTTGCCGCTGTGCAATGCAGCTCTCCCTGATACCAGTCAGCCCTGCTGCAGCTTTCCCAAAAGTGAAAGCAGCAGGGCTGTAGAGGTATTTCTGAATTTTCCCGTGTTGTGCCAAGCGAGTTACAAAGATGGCTACACAAAGGCATTGCATAACTATTCTCTTACTTTCACTTACTCTGTTTTAAGCACTTTCATGCACTTATTTTATCTAGTAGGCATTTGTGTCAAACCAAAGCATATAGGTGCAACTAAATTTGTAAAAATATGGATACTAGGGCAAATTTCTGCATTCCAGAAGAAAAACTGTCACATTTTCCCATATGTACCAAGCTAGGTACCAAGCAATGTACCAAGGAAAACAGACACCCAGGACAGAGGAAAGAAACCCATAAATGCTTAGTAGCATAGTAAATGGTTAGTGTCCACATTTGATTTTGGCCTTGCAGAAACCTTTCAAATTAATTTTTCTACAACTACCTGCAACATTTATTTTCCATAAAATACGTGAATCTGTGTAGATACCCTAGTCCTTTTTCCTTCCCTATTTGCTGCCTCTTTTCATCACTTACCAAATACCTGATTGCTAGAAGGTTGCATGCTACTCAGGGTAGTAGCTTTACTAACCCTTATCTTGAGCTCTGAAACATCAGCTCCAACAAAAAAAAAAAGCCCATACACACACAAAAAAAATCACTTAAATGAGACACAAGGTGTGTGCGGTACTAAGGCTCTCCAACTTCTTGTAGAAACCATAAGCTTTCATATGTGAGACTGTTCGTTTTGTTTTATTTTTAGAAGTTAAAAGTGAAAGGAAGAGGGACAGGAAGGAAAGGATGGTGGAGATACCAACTGTTCATACCACAGAAGATAAATTTGTATAAGCCAGAGCCGAAAATTCTTGAAAACATACAAATTGGCAGTCAGAGATTATATAAATTTATAAACAAAAACATGGAATACTGTTACATCTTGTCTCTGATTGCAGAGACTGAACATGATGGCAGCAGCACTAGCTCTGAGGTGACAGTGAGGTTTGACATAAATGACCTTCTGTTTTGTTAGGACAGAGGGACAACCTTGTGCATCCTCCACTAAAAACGTCACAAAATGAGGAGACCTGATACTGTCATATACCAGGAACAATGAGACGCCTCGTGAGGCACCCTTACATGCATTTTTATTTGCTTATTCTTTTTGGGGGGACACACACATCAAATTCCACAGATATTAATTATGAAAGGACATTAAACAGTATCTAATTAAACGTATTTCTTAACAAGATGCTCTCATTTTAAAATTGAATGTATTCAAGAATGGAGACAGTTTCTGTGATGTTAATTTTAAAATCTTGTTTATAGGTAAAGAAGCAGCAAACCTTATATAGATAAGTAAAGATAAGAATCTATTAGGATAATGAAAATCGTAGTCTAATGAAGGAATCATTATTAGTCTAGATCTAATTATTACCAAAAAAAGAAAGAATAATAATAATGCAGTTAGAGTACTTATTTGCAAGAAAAAACCCCACAATAATAGTAATATTATAGTTAAAATTGTTAACACACACACTTCTTAGTTTCTATTCCTTCCCCTAGAGATTGCTCCTCTGGGCATTCAGATCAGCAGCTTCAGGCTGCTGGAGAGGATAAGACAGTCAGTCACCAGCCACTGCCATCCTTTCTTGGAAGAAATATGATGCTAATGGTGGTGGTTTCTTTTTCCTCTCCCTAGGATCCACTTTGGGTCATTTTTATATGTGTGCTAACACGCATTTACACCTTTCTTTTTCTTCACTGGTCTGCAGCTTCAGGTTACATCTGAATTTACTGTGTATAGTGAGTGCCATTTACATATGTTAGATACTATTTCTTTGACCTCTCTGTTACCCGTAAAATCAAATTGATCAAGCCAGGTCTGCATTTTATTTTTTTTTTAGCTAAGCATCAGTGAATTATTTATATTCATAGGTGCTCCAGTACACAACTCGTGCTCCATATCTTTGTTAACATGTAGCTTTGTAATAAGGTATTGCTGTTGCTAGCAACAGGCCATAAACTTTGCACTGAGTTTGCATGGCCTCGGGACCGAGGCTGTTGTCCTGACCTGCCTGCAGCTTTGTTTTGCTTAGCACGAATTTCTTCAACTGACTGTCTGTATCTAATTTGTTTTACTTTCGTTTGTCTTTGCACAGTACAACTGCAGTTTCATGCAGAGAGCAAGCAACAAGCAGCTGTTCTAGGTGGAACGAGAGATTTAGGACTCTAACACAATAACATAGCGCGGAGAAATACAGGCCTGTTACAGCAGCAGAGGCACTGTGGTGTGGAGACGCGGGATGGGGCGTAGAAGAGTGCAGGCACAGGGCGATAAGACGTGCAAATGTTATGTGGATGACACAATACCAATAAAACAGGAGCCTAAAGCATGGTGCAAAATTGTGCAAAGATGCATCAGCAGAGGCAGGAGGGGAAAATGACCCTTCCCGAATCTATACAAGATAACCAGGTCAGCCTATACTAGCCTGAAATATTCTCCTTATCATAGGTGCCTCTGGATTTGAACAAAGTAAACACTGGGAGCTATTAGGAGCTGTTGCCACATTCTCCACACCACAATACAATGCATGGCACAGAGCCAGGCTGAAAAAAGCAGCTTAGCGACTCATAAATTTCTATTCCCCTACTGGCGGCTGCTCCAGTTTCTTTTGCAGATTCAGACATAAGCTGAAGTTTCACTTTCTGGTTCACAGTAAATTAGTCACAGACTACGTGAGGGCTGGACCACATAAAAGGGAAGTAATAACAACAGTGAGCAGCACTCCTTTGGTTTTGAAGCTACCTTAAGACAAGTGAGCAGATAAGGAAAATTATGAGGTAAGCAAGCAACCCGATCTCTGAAAGATGCTTTTTTGCTATGCTATGGGAAAATAGGGCTTATTATTTACATAAACATAAGAGGTGAGGGACTTTGGGGATCCAAACAGCAGAAAATATTTTACAGAATATTTACTGGAAGAATCAAAATAAAATAAGAATGCTGTTGAATATTGTAATGTTATTGCTTCTCTGACAAGGGCCAGTCTCTGTGAACAGAACCAACAATCAGAAGAACTGTGTGCATGCAGTTCAGGGATGAAATCCAGGCTGCAGCTGTAGCTGGTGCCTAGCCAAATGGGTGACTGGCATTGATGTATTTGAGAATTTACCTTCTGATCTCTACTACTGCAAGGACCAGCAAACAGGGTAGTGCAGGTTCTGGGCTGCAGCTTGGAGCGTGAGATGAGGGGGTAACATTTTCTGAAGACTGTCATACATACACAGAGGTGCGCACACACACACACTCTTTCTCAAACAGGGCAAAGCCAAGATGTTTATGACAACTTTTGAAATTGCATTTACCAGTTTTGTGTTGAACTAAGCTAAACTGTATTTAATCTGCATCACAATTTTGGTTTTGTGACATTCATGGATATTCATTTTCCACGAATGTCTTTTCATTAATTACTCTCCAGTGTTGTTTTCAGCCACGGACATTTTCATGTTTTTTATTGCCTCAGCTGAGAACCAACACACATTTCATTTGGAATGGGACTACTGAAATTCTTCAAGCTCCTTCTGCTGATTTGGGAGCCAATATCTGTTCCACGGTATTCCCTGTAGCCAAACATTTCTAACAAGATAGTGACAATAGGAACTTGCTCTCACTTCCCCTTCATCCCAGAAGAACTGTAATTACCTCACATACAGCTTTCTAATTAGGAACTGTTGTTAATACCAATGAAAAACATCAGTTTAGGCAGAGGAGATTATTTGAGAAAGACAAAGTCTGTAAGACAAACTTATGCATTAACAGCACTTACAAATACCTTTTCGTCTGACGAATACCTCTGTTATAAAGTCGTGTATAATTCCTTCTTTTTAGTCCACAACGTGAACTAAAGCGTTATCTCCTCTGCGTTGTAAATGTTTGTCCGTGGTAGGTTGTGTGTTAAAAGCTGGTCTGCAGACCCACACGGAGACACAGGCAGGCGATGGCAGGAGGGGGAACCCAAATAACACCCTGCCCCGGCTGCTCCCAGGCCCATCCCAGGAGCCATCAGCCCATCCCCATGCACATGGAGGAGCATAGAGGCACAAGGGCAGGTGGGGGCACCCCAGTGTCCCAGTCAGCGACACGAGCCCCCACCCGGCCCTCCCAGGGCTGCCCCAGGGGACCCTCAGCCCCACGGGCCGGGCGGACACCCAGCACCAGGGGTCCACGGGAGGGCCTTGCAGTCTGAACTGCCTGGGGACATGGGACACGTCATGGGACGCAGGGAAAAGCATTTGGGGATCACGCAAGGCTACGGTACGTTTGGGGAGGAGACCAAAGGCAGAGACACCAGGGATCCGGTTGATTTGGGAAGGGACAAACGTTGAAAAATAGAGAGGGATAAAGGGGCATTAAGGACCAGTTGCATGTAAACCGGGCCTGGTCAGTGTGCGTGGTGCGTGTGTCATGGGGCGAGGCTGCTGGATGTCCAGAGCGAGCTTCTGGGGGTCCGTAGGGCTCGTGGGTGAGTGTGTGGTCTGTACCAGCAAGTGGAGTGGGGTTGCACCCTCGGAGACCTGGACACCCGAGTACCAGCAACTGGGGAGACTGGTGGGATCTCCGACCCAGCTACTGGATATGTCAGTATAATCATAACATTAAAATGGTGCCATGACCTAACAAACAAGGATTTACAAATGCAGGAAATTCAAAATGAAATTTATAATCTAAACCATAAAATATAGGAAAGGGACTGTATCACTTTCTCTATATTTTGGGGGAAGATTTTTATTTGATTACGTCTTCTGGGTAAGTTTCAGCAATTGTTCCCGGGACAGGAAATATATTCCTGAGGCCCAGAGGTGTGCCAGCTTTACCATAGAGACTAGCCCTCCTCTTTGACATCCAGACCACCAGCTCTGTTGGGTGTAAGTGGTGTCCTCATACACTGGAGAACTACTAAAATAACTACTCAGCTCTTTAGACCTGTGGCTTCCCACAACTTTGGCTTGTTTGAAGTATTGTTGACTAGTGGCACTAGGTGAGGTATTGCCTGCTTTTGAAGTACACCATGCCTGGTTGAAAAGCAAGAGTAGCAAAAAGCAAATGGAGTATAAGTAAGCTTTTCTTTGATTTCTTCTAGTACCATTTCCAAGAATTCCTTGAAGAGATGTCTGCTGCAGCTAGAATGTCATTTTACATGGACTTTGCTGAGGCAGGATGTGGATCTCGATGAGCTAGAGGAAACAACAGGCAATCAGATTGAGTTTTTCATAAAATCCAACACCGCAAATTATAATCTACTATCTTATATTTGCCACTTAAAGAATTCAAATGAGGAAGCCCTGAGAAATCTCCAAAAAGCTGAAGAGGAAGTTAAAAAAAATCATCCAGATGAAATTGCCAGGAGAAGTCTTGTTACCTGGGGGAACTATGCCTGGGTCTATTACCACATGGAGAGATACGAAGAAGCTCAAACTTACATAAGCAAAGTGGAAAACAGCTGCAAAAAGCTTTCAAGTCCTGCTCAGTGGAAGATTCAGCTTCCAGAGATCTATGCTGAGCAAGGATGGGCATTACTAAAGTTTGGGAGAAAATACTACGAGAGAGCAAAGGATTGCTTTGAAAATGCTCTGAAGAATGAACCCAATAACCCAGAATTTAGTGCTGGCTATGCAATAGCAATATATCGTTTGGAATCATTTTCTCACAGACAATGCAAAGATGCAAGCCTGTCCCTCGAGCCCCTGAAGCGTGCAGTGGAACTGAATCCAAAGGATACTTTCATTATGGCATTACTTGCATTAAAATTTCAGGACTTAAAGCAAGTTGATGAAGGGGAGAGGTACATTGAAGAAGCAATGCAGAAAACTCCTGATCTTCCTTATTTGCTGCGATATGCTGCTAAATTTTACAGAAGGAAAGGAGAAGTAGACAAGGCACTGGAGATTTTGAAAAAGGCCTTAGCAGCGACACCAAAATCTTCCTTTTTGCATCACCAACTAGGACTCTGCTACAGAGATAAGCTGTTTCAGCTGAGAAAGGCTACAAGATATCCACCTCAAGAGCAAGTGGAGGAACTCATCCGACTTTCCATTTTTCATTTTAAAACAGTGATTGATCAAAAGACAAAATTTTTTTCTGCCCATACTGACCTAGCAAACATGTATGCAGAAGGAAAGAGGTATGAAGAAGCAGAAGAGACATTTCAGAAAGCGTTTCAAATAAATATTTTATTGAATGATGATAAACAAAATTTCTACTACTATTATGGCAATTTTCAGCGTTTTCATATGAAATCGAAATCTGAAGCCATTAGGTGTTACCTAGAAGGGCTGAAAATTGAAGAAGATTCTTATGGAAGAAGTAGGTGCATAAATGCTCTGAAACAAATGTTGGAACAGAAAACTCAAAGAGGTTTAGGAGATGCAACAGATTTTGGTACACTTGGACTCGTTCATAATCTAAACGGTGAGAAACAGAAAGCAATTGAGTGCTATGAGAAAGCCCTTGCATTGTATCCTGACAATGAAGAATATCTGAATGCATTATGTGAGCTACGACTTTCCATCTCAAGCTAAAGCTCCCAAAAATCCTTCACACAAAAAAACCCAACCTCAAATCCAGCGACACTTTAACAGACTCTCAAAAGTTTTTTTTCTTTTTTTTTTTTTTAAGGTTGAAGCTATAACCAGATGAAACATCTGTTGGCATCACCTTCTGGTGATAATGTAGAAACTGCATGTAATGATTGTTCATTTGTTTATTCACCAACAGAGAGCATGCTTGGAAAGACTAAATAATTGCTAAGCTATCTTAGTGTTCAGTGCTAACGCTGGTATAAAGTTTGTGTTTAAGTGATGATCTCTAGAACACAGAACTTCTAAGCTGGAAATCAGATCTTACCTTCTACTGAGAAAAAGATAAGGGAATCGTACTGTAATATTTCATCTATCCACTTGAAAGGCATGCTTATACACAAATGGAATTTCTGATGCTTTTTGAAATATTATAAAAATTTCCTTTTTTCTGTGTTATTTAGAAGAAACATTTTTTGAAGACTTGTTCAGTTTACTACCTTGTATGTTGTTTAACTATGAAAAATAACCACTGTTTGGCTAGTTCAATGGAAAGTTTACAAAACATGTATTATTGTTGCAAACTATTAAAGAGCATTGCATCCATCAACTGTTGCTTCTGGTATCTCTCTGCTGACCAATCCTCATGCTAAGAGATGAAAGAAAGGAAAACAGCCATTTGAAAAAGTAACAGGGTTAAAGTTTTGGCAGGATATGAAAGGGTCAGGAGATAGCCACATTTATTTTCCCCGAATTCTCAGCAAAGTTGGCTTCAGAGGTGTTGTACCAAATAATCTGTGTACCAAACAACATCTGTCTAGTTTACCCAAAACCATGCTCTCAGGAACCGCTACAGCAAACATCTGGAGAGGAAGGAAAGGCAGTCTTTGAGATACCAAAGAAATGGCTATCTGCCTCCATGCTTGTGAAACAAGCCAGGGATAGAAGACACACACAAAAAGTGTACTGAACTGGACATGGAGGGCAGAGCGCGGCTAGAGCAAAGAGCTGCATCAACACTGGAGAAAAGGGCAGCGGAATGCACGAAGCATGTGGGGAAAGGGGTGGGTGCACAAAGAGCCTACACGAGTGGAAGAAAGGGCTGGAAGGACAGAGAGGACGAGTGGAGGAGGTGACTATCTTTAGATATTCAACTGAAAGTCAGTATTGTTTATAACAGGCCAGCCTAATTCCACAGTATTGTACTATTGCTGCATAATAGGTCATGGTACTCAGGGAAAACTAACACTGCGATTCCAAAACACCCGTGAGCCCTAGCCAGTAGCACAGAATGAAGCAAACTGGTGACAGAGCCCATCAGGAAGGATGCACACTTTTGTTCCTGGCCAACCTGGAGCATTCCTGCCCCCGCAACGGCAGTCACCTGTACAGACAGGGTGACAGGCCTGAAAGAGTGTAAAATATGATGACAGATCATGAAACATCATGAAACATCTCCCCTCTTGGCTATCCCTCGAAGAATCTTTCATAATGCAAGCAAAAGCGATCAGGAGTATAACATTGTACATAACACAACCACTCCTTCTTCCTAAGAAAGACTGGGGCAAAATCCATCCTTCTTTTCCAGCCACCTGCCAGCCTCTCTCTTACAAACAAAGGTGGCCTACCTAGGGAAAGAGCAGGGAGGGAAGAGAACAGGAAGGACTCGGAGCAGGACTGTTACACCACTCCTAAAAGCTGGTAGGAACAACAGTAGGGTTGAAGTCAGGTTGACCACCTATGATGTTGAGCTCAGTTATGCGGGCTGAAGGGTACGTTAGGCAACCTCACTGCCCTTCTCAATCTTGAGGCTTCTAGCGTCAGCATCGTTCCATCCAGACCCTCCTGAGGGCGTGGAAGGCAGCAGGGAAGGATTCAAGGAAGAAGTGGTGCAGGTTCCCAAAACCGTGGCACACCCTGCCACCAAAGACTCACCTGCCTCTCTCCTGGAAAATGAACCGTGCAGAAATAAGGAGAAGCAGTAAAGTATTTTCAGAAAAATGTGCGCCTGAAATTTTATGAAGAGTCAGAGCAGCTAAATCTTTTCCACAGCAAAGAAACATGGCTGCGAGGCGTAGCGATGCAAGAAACCTATTTATTGTGACATACCTTCTTTGGGCTGTGGAGGATTGTTCTGGACCGCTGTGCTACCCGGGGATGCTCTGTGCAAACAATGCCTTCTAGTTCCTGCCTAGTGCCTTGTAAATGAGGAGGAATGTTATTTCCCACAGGGTGGTGCTGCTGTAGTGCCTGGCGTAGCGGCGCAGGGAAGAGGCTGCGCTTGGGCTTCGGGAAGTGGACAAAACAAAACCACACTTTTCGCAGTGTCCAGGGCCAATGGGCAAAACCAGAACGCCACAGAAGCTGAACACCTCTCAGTTCGCACCCAAGGATGGATATATCACCGGGGCCTATGCTAGCAGTTCAAGGAAAAAAAAAGGAGTGAAGATAACCCTTCAGGAAGTATTCATTTATGAATCAAAAGCACCTCCTAAATTATATAGAAAACTCTACAGGAATACACCAGAATAGTCACTTGGAAGAAGGTATTATTTATTGAGGCGATCCCAGCTGAGGATTTCATTGTGCTGACCACGAAGTACTGCTACAGCTTAACTTAAACAAGTTCTTCCTTCTCACATAAATTTGTAGCACTTTAGAAAGCAAACAAGAAATTGTTGTTGCAATATAAAATATATTCACCATATAGCAGCACATACAACCTTCATTTTTCAGGAGATAAATTATCATCCAAGTTGGCAGAAATCTTTCAGGCTCAAGGTTTTCTCTTTGTTTCTGAAAACAGGGTTATTTTTCATCAGAAGGTACTTGGCTTTTCCCATGCTGTTTTCACGCAATTTTTCAAGGTACAATTACATGTTCCAAAGCTGATCTGATAAAAACTCTCACTAGAACTTCAGCAACTTCAAAAGAATGATGCTTTCCCATTTCAAACCTCACAGAATGGAAACAGATGGGATAACAAGTTGTGAGCAGTTTCGCTTACTTCCACGTAATTCCTGTTCACTGCACAGAATACAGTGTTACCCCAGGCAGGATTCACCTGAGGTGGGATCCGTCTGTTTCTGTCTCGGACAGATGCTACCCCAGCCACGTCAGACCACGCTGTCGCGGGAAGCCAGGCAGGCTCAGCCGTGCAGTGCTCCGTTCAAGCTCGTATCCATCGGTGCTCAACAGGGCTGGTGGGAACAGGCACTGCTAGCCCGGGAAATTGTTCGCAGCTAGCCCAGGTATCTCTGCCTACCGCTGCGCCGTGCCGTGCCAGGAAATATCCTCTATGGGCAACAGCCTGAATATTAGCATCTCTGAAAAAAACATTGCAGATACAATAAATGGGGTTTTTTTAGAATAGCAGAATCCGGACAATTCTATAATGCACCCCCTGAAACACTTCACATGGCAGGAGTAAGATGAGCTGTTCAGTTTGGGTTGTGTGGACCAGGGGGTAGAAGTTCGGCATAAGGCTTCGTGAACCTGGATGGTATTCCCATTTCTTCCACTTGCAGGCCATTTCTTGTTAAGCTTCCTTCTTCCTCTGTTTCTTAATGGGGAGATTCGTGTTAGGGCTGGTATTTCACAGTGTGTTTTATGCACAGAAAGCATCATTCTGGAATGTAAGCTTTTGTCCATTGGCTTAAGTCAGAGCAGAAACAGTGTTATAAAATCTTGAAATAATTGTACCGTTTTCTACAAAAGGTCTGTGTATAAAACCAGTTGAATGTTTTCTGCTGAAGTAGATATTTAAAACACGAAATGCTGCCTTAATTATAAGTTAAATACAAAATAGAAAAGCCTATGAAAAAATATCTTGAAATAAAAAAAAAAAGCTAATAATGTATTACACAGTATTATTTACTAGGATAAAAATGCATATAGTATTATTCCAACAGGCTTTTAGAATATGCAGTTCTGTCATGAACAACTGCTGGCATGTCATGATGTGGTAAAAAAAGTAGTTAATTTTTTGTAAAGTAAATGACAGTGGTAACTTATACTTTTTTGAAATAGCTTAACTTCCTTATAGACCACACAATTCCCTACTTTCTGATGTGAAACTTTTGCATTAAGATCTAAAACAATATCTTCATCACTACTGATTAATAAAGCCACCTTTTTTTGCCAAATGTGCATATTTTTCCTAACTCATTAAGAAACACTCATAGGTAATTTTTTTATGAACGCATGTTAAAACCAAAATTAGGGCCCAGGACTCAATTGCTACACAGAGCTGAAAAAAAGGTTACGTCATTAGTTTTAAGCAATTTTTGCACTCCTATCTCTTATTCTGTGGTCTGTGCACATAGATCATGCTACTGGCTCTGACCGCATTTCTGAACGTGGCGAGAAATGCTTTGCTTAAGCACGGACAACTGAAGTCAAACAATTTTAATATGTTATATTTGAAATATGCATGAATAATAGAACTACTTGATACACATACGACTCATATATATATAAAAATGCATTATACCCCTATGGCTGTACTCTTGATCTAAATCAAATTTGTGAACATCAGTCTAGGTTGCTTTCCCTTCTGAGGCACAGGGTGGAATAGGACACCATGAGCAACTATGTACACTGCAGGTGATTAACAAAACTACTAGTTCAGCATTGATGAAAATTACTTGGATTCTGAACAATTTGCTAACGAACAGAATGCAGCTTTATACAGCATCAAACCACAGAAATTATCTGCATTGCAGAATGTGAAGTTCCTCCATCGCGGACAACAGTTTCACTCTGGAAATGTAGAAACATCCGATTATTTACCAGACCATCACATCAGCGATTTACCCCATGAGCTACATTCGGTCCATCGCGCCTGTGAAGCAGCCAGCTGTAGTATATTCCTCGCAAGTAGCGGGAGACCAGCAAATCGCAGCTGTTGTGCTCTGGCCATCCAGGACAAGTGACCTGATCGGCTGTTCCGTTGGCACAAACCAATAATTTGCACCACCCTTTACAGCTTCTGGGTCCACAAAGCGACAGACTCACCGCTGCGATACGCAGGAACAGCTTTGTCCACCAGCGTCCTCTTTGCTGCGGAGTGGGCAGTCTCTCAGTCATCTGCTTGCACAGGCTCTGAATTTCTTCAAGAGCAGCTAATTTCAAAGGAGAGCGAGGCTCTGTATTTGGAAAAACACAAGCGTCTCCTCTGGTCTCCTGGGTTGCCTTTGGACATCTTCCAACTCATGCAGCTAAAGCAGGTTTGTCTATCAGCATGCCTAGTGTCATGGCACAAATTTACTCGTCTTCAGACAGCAGAGCAGCCACAGCACCTCTTCCACCCTCCCAGACAAGGATCTGCTGGAGGATCACACCTAGAATGTCCATGTTTAGAAATGCTTTAAAGATATCCAGGAATAAAGGCAAGCAACCACCTCAAAATTTTCCTGTAGGGAGCTTGGGAAAGTAGGTCTAAACCCATTTTTGAAATGAAATTGCAATGTATGTACAAAATTCAGGCACACTGTAAAAATTAAAGCTGCTCCAGAGATACTTTCAGCATAAATCACAGTTTCCTGCCATATTTTATTAAAAAAAAAAAAAAGAAAGAAAAAAGGCTTTGGCATTTGAAACAGCTATTTGCAAATAGTTCAATGCAGACTGATAAATTTGGAGAGTTTTTGGTGGTGTGTGTCATTAGTCCATTGAAACATAGAAGACCAGAACACCAAAAAGCTTATTTCAATTGTTCTATTTTTAAAATAATTTAAACTTTATTGTTCAGTTTTGGTGACTGATTACTTCATAGTTTTCTTTGGATTTATAGCCAATTATAATCTTGTAGATTACCTGTGGAGTCGACATACTGCTTTTCAAATGAATCTGTGAACATTTGTATCTACAAACTCCCATTATGTTCAGTCTAGCTTTCTTCTATTACTGCATTAACTTGGTATTACTGTTGCTGTCTGTAGATTTTAGCCAACTAAAACATGACAGAAAATCTAATTGAGAGATGCCTTGTTTCACAGGAGTAATATCTTCAACAGCATAACACTACACAGAGCCACCTCTGCCTCAGCCACGGCTGTGCAGTGCTGAACCCTGACGGTGCAGGTCATCTGTTGCTGTAGCTCTTTGTATCCACAGCCAAAAATTCAACATCCTTTTGGTCTAATTCTGCTGTGACAGAATAAGCTATTGCTCTATTTGTCCAGATGTGCTGCTTGGTGCCAGTATCACTGGTGAGTGACCACAAATGCGTTTTTTTGATTTTCTTTGCTAGTCTTGCAAAGCACAGTAACATTGAACTGAATATCATAGAAAATCCACAGAGGAGGAATGATGCAGTATAGCTGCCAGTTGTGTCCACAAGCCAACCTGTAGGAAAATAAATCATGGGTTTTTAAAGGCCCACCAGAATTCTGATAATTAACAAATCCTATAATCAACATGAGTTTTATAAACATCTGGAGTTATCACATATAAATACAATCAAAAAATACATGTTTATATCACCGTCACTATACTTTTACCTCCTGCAGCAGAGAGGGATTTGTCCTCAGCAGGCAGATAAGATTTTTATGGGCTTTTGTTTGGAGGCCAAACCCATGAGAAAAGGCACAGCACTCATCACCACAATACTAAATAAATATCTTTCGACTGCATAGATGTAACTGGCAGTCTTTAGGCATGCTTAGAGCGCCCTGGGATTAAATGCTGTGTGCACAAGATCCTCATGCAGAAACATCTAGTGAGCTGTGCCCTAGGCTTATCCATCACTTACTTCCATTTTGTGATATTTTTTTGCTATGGAAAATTAAATTAAAAGCTTCAGAAGTAGAGATTAATTGGGAACTGATGCGAACAGACAAAATATACAAGAGTTATATACGTGGCTGTTTGAAAAAGATCTCTGACCTTTCACAATATTCAAAACCGTGTCAAGTTCTTTCTAAAGAATAACAGGAGTAGAGCTCTCATCCTTACTTCACTGTAATGGAACCAACCCATGGGGAAAATGATGGTTAGGTATTACAGTGATGCGCTTGTGACCAAACAGTAATGAAGCTGACTCACCCACCTGTCCAAAGCAGTTTGGAGATTAAAGGATCAAGTCCTCCACACCGAAAAAAACTTGGAATGAAAAACTCTAGGTTACATTTTCAAAAATGTGTAATTTGACGGTGAAATCTTTTGTTCCTTCTACTTTCTGAACTACATGAAGTGGCAATGTAACTACTTTTAGAAGCCTTATTCCATACGGGTTTGTTTCTTTTTCAGTTCATAGGATCTTTGGGTTGGAAGGGACTTTTAAAGGTCCAACCCCCCTGCAATGAGCACTTATCATCTTCATCTGATAAGTGTTTTCAACCATCTACTTGACTGGGAGTTGTAGGGCAAGGCCATATTTCTACCAGGGAGATGGTGCATTTTGCAAGAAAGCAAACGCTGATGTCAAACTCACTACCTTCTCTCTAGGACTTGCATCAGATACTAGTGGGAAAAATGTAGGGTTGCAGTGTCAGCCTCATGGAACCGGTGACAAAATTCCTGTGGGATTCAAAGGTGGCAAACTCACCTACAATGCACAGAGTAGCTGTACAACCTGATGCTACATACACAGTATGTATGTACACATCATCCCATCAATACAGAGCTTAAGTGGGATCTAGAGTCTTACGAAGGTCTAGGTGTGTTATCTCTCTTCCCACGGGCTACCTCCACGTTCAGTGTGTGTTTGTTGTCCTTCCTCATCTTTTACATCACACCAATAGGTAAATCTGAAGCGGTGATAAGATTATAGGAAAGTCATTCGTGAACTGACCTGCAACAGGCGGGCTCACTAGATATGGTATGGCATGCAGAAAATACACGACACCCAGTGCTGATGATAAGGAAGAAGTTCCCACGACATCTGCCGTCACGACAGGGATCAGTGTTACATAGGCTCCATCGAAGTAGCCAAAGGTAAATGAGAAAGGCACAAGCAAATGGAAGTTTTGGAGAACTGGCAGGAAAAGACAACAGAGGCCATCCATTCCCACAGCAAAGAGGTAGCAAAAGTGCCGATGCTTCTTCAGACACCTGCAAATCTCAAAACAGAAAAGAAAAAGATTATCACTGGACACAGTATCTCGGTTTCTGTGCCCTGGCATGCAGCATTTCAGTCTCTTGTCCACATAGCTCAAATTTAAGTCCATTTTCTTACAGAGTCTTCAAGATGAAAAGCTCAACACTAACAAGCCCAGTTAGAGAAAGCTGCCCACCTACAGAAAGCTGCAGAAACATCTGGTAAGCAGCAGCTCATGCTGCCTGCGGTGTTCTTCGGGCTGCCCTTAGTGAGGGGAGCCGCTCAGCTGCCAGGATTTTGCAGCCCTCTGAAGTTTCAATGTTCAAAGCAGCATTCCATAAGGCTTTGCATCCCAGCTCAACAAGGTGCTCCCAGTATTAAGCAAAAAATATTACAGTATACCTCTTTTAGCTGTCATCCTTTGCACCCGTCCTTAAACGCTGGAGTTAGCGTGAGCTAAGTGAGATGGCAATTCCCGTTCTCCCTGCCCCACAAAACCAATAATTGATTTCTTCCACAAACTGAACAAGCACAAAGAACGTGTCCTTAGAATCAAAATCCTTCTTAATTTAGCCAGTCTCTTACTGAAATTACAGATGCTCGACACATGTTTGGAGTGAGCGGAGTTAGCAAAGCATGGTGAATTCTTACATACTGGAAAATGTATAACCATTTTAGGTCAGTCCTTCTGAGTATATGCCTGACAGTGTTGGGCCAGATCCTTGACCCTTTTCCATAACTTCTGTGCCTCCCCAGCAGCACAAAAGAGATGAAAAGGCAGAGGGAGTAGAGTAAGATCCTCTTGGAAATAGGTATAGAGGATCATGCTCAACATACCTCAAACAGCGTGTTACATTTCCACTGTCAAATGCAAGACCTTTGCGCAAACACATAATTTCTTCAGGAAAAAAAGAAGTAAACTATCAGAATTGAATGAATCCAGAAGAGACAAAAATATTAAATAGTAAGCATTTCTGAAAGTTAGACTGTGTTGGTGTATGGGATTTTTTTTTTAAGTTACATATGCTACAGAAAAAGTCCATGATGTTAACTTTTGTATGTATTACACCTCACTCGCATCCAGCCTCCACCAGCTAAAACTTACACTTGCTTAGCCGTAAGCCATTACCTTCTGTCTGTTAGCCATCCAAAAGTGATATTACCGATGATATCTACGACACCGAGTATGGACATGAGGAAGGCAGCCTGGTGATGACTCACTCCAGCGCTCAAGGCATAAGGCACTAGGTAGACAAAAAGAGGGCTGCAGCCATATGCCATAAATAAAACTGACACTGCCAGCACCATGAAGCCTGGCATCAGTAAAAAGTCATATTCTTTCCATGAACAGTAGCATAAATATTCATGAGACCACGCTTTGATTAAAGGTGAACAGATGGACATTCGTTTTACGTCTCGTTTCTGGTTTTTGGGGACATAATCCTGTTCAAGAAACTCAGGAGCAGTTTTACGGTCCTCCTTAAGAGCAATAGGCCGCATCAAGGCACCACAGACACAGAGGTTTAAAACAAAACCTCCCAGGATGAGTAAAGCTCCACGCCAGGAAAACTGCTCGATTAAGAGCTGAACCACGGGGGCCAGGATGAAGGTACCGATTCCACTTCCTGACATGGCTATTCCATAGGCCAGCGCTTTTCTTTTGTTGAAATATTTGCCCACCATCGCGATGGCTGGAGAATAACAGAGTGCAAACCCAAGTCCTAGAAGAGAAAGCACAGTGCAGATGACTTAATACTAAGCATGGAACACATTAAACCACAAAACCTACTGTCATTAGCATAAATGAAAAGGAAGCTTTTTCTGATGCCCAGTCACAGTGTGAAGAGAAACCAGGATGACTCCTTTCTTCCACTGTCAGGGTCACTGCCTTGACAAACCCAACAGATCATCATTAATCCACTGTAACGAGGCTCGTAAAGAAGTGACAGGGCTCACTTAATAACAAGAACAAGGACAATCAATAAACATCAGAGAAATGGTGTGTCAGCCTCTCCTGGATGCAAGATAAGGTCTTGCTCCAGGGTCTACACAGATGCTGGCACTGGGCACACTGTTCTGATGAGGCACCACTTTGTGTTTCGGTCTGTTGCAACCCTGAACATTAATTTTCAGGTCTCTGAAACACAGTAAAAAGAGTCTGTCTCTGTTACTAATATTCTACAATAAACCTTTTTTCAGTCAGCTAAACAAACTCCATGCAGCAGCTGCTTGGACACCTGACCATTTTAAATCCCTGACTACAAGTAAAGAGTGGGGAAAAGCCTCAGCAAAAAAAAAGACATGTCCAATTTAGTAAACAAATAAAATTCATCTCTTGGACTGGGAGAAAGATTGTGGTCTCTGCTGCAGAACAAGACAACTGATTTTAATCATCAAATGCTTGTCCTAGCACTAAAACATATATTTCTGAATTAGCCACAGAAATTAGTTCCTGAATAGAGTTTTGGAGCACGTCTTACACTGAGGGTAAAACGGTCCCCGTCACCTTTGGCAGAACTTGCCAATAAAGGAGATAATCGCCGGGCGCCGTAACCAGCTCGTCACGTCCTCCTCAAAGGCCGCACTGTGCCGGGTGGGCACTAAGTCTGCCAGGGCGGGATAAGCGGATTAGAGGGACTCCGGGCGGCGGAGGCCCGCTCTGGCACCCCTCAGGAGGCGAGGGGAGGAGCAGGGCAGAGAGCTGGGGTTGGACCTGCGTGCGCAGCAGAGCCGGAGGAGCAGCCCTGAACTAAACATCACCCCTCGGGAGCTGTGAAAATCATACTCTGGCGTACACACCACTTATTTCTTGGCGTGTTGGCACAGGGAAATAGGCCCCAAAAAGGCCAATAAATGTCCTGTGAAAAGTGGAAATGAAAAGTTTGGGGCTAAAAACATTCTTGTACCTCTTAGAAGGAACTCTGCTACTTATTGCCACTCCCCCGTCTCACCTCTGCTTCACTCTTCCACGTTTCAAGTCCCACAGCTTTTATGGATTTAGACCTTCACCAGTTATGCTGCCACCTCCTCTCTGGGTTGGGGCACCACCTCTGGCCTTTACCAACAGTTCACCTCGCCATTAACCAGTCCCCACAGACTGGAATTTCACTGCTTGTAGAATTGGCTCTTTACAACTCCGTGTACAAAGTGCAACTGCTTTTCCACCTCGGTACTCACTGCAGTTCTGGCTGAGGAAGCCTCAGTGGCATTAGCACGGTATGTGGCACAGTCCCTCAAGTTACAAGGAGCCTTTTTATTTGTTATGAACACATTTGTCAAAGATTAACATTGTAGTACAGGAGTGACATGCACTACAATAAGGATCGTATTCTTTTTTTTAAACAAATAAGCTGTTGGCAGGATGTGAACTGCAGTAATTCCACCAACTTGTTACTAAACAGCAGGGGACCAAGTACAAGGGCTTATATCACCGAGGCTACCAGGTCAGTATTAATGAGGAAGGAATGTCAGTGTGACCATGGGCACCTCTCAAGTTCCTCTGTGCACAACAAACACAGGGAGATAGGACAGAGTAAAGATATCTGTAATCACCATACCTGAACACAAATGGAGGAGCTGCTACAGCAACACTACCAACCAATAATTTGTTTGCTTTTCAAATGGAATGTAACACAGGCAAAAATAAGGTGCACAACTGAAGTACCAGGTGTTCGCCCAGTGCTCCTCTGCCCACTTACTCTTATGTTTTGAGTTAAACTATTTTTTAATATGCAAATATTTTGGGGCAGTCTAGAACTACCGTAACAAACTCCTCCCAAATCACAGGCAAAAAAAGGACATCTTTTTGTATATCACCTGCAACAGCAGTCCTTCCTGACCTCCCGTAATTTCAGAACCTTATCCACAGTCCTCTCTCCAACAGAAGTTAAAGAGTTGCTGTTGCAGGGTGCTGCGCTTGGGCTGTGTGAGACTCACGGAGTGCTGAAGCGCTCACCGGGGCAGCCAAAGCTTCTCTTTTTCGATGAAGGGCACAGGTCCGAGTACCTCTATTGACCAGTGGCAGTGGCAATATGACACGAAGAAGAGATCACCCCTCTTGAAAGGAAGTACCGTCATTTTTAACATTCCCATGTTGCTTTCCTGGCAGGAACAAAGGGGCTGAACGCCTCCTACCTGTAAGGACTCCTAACGATACGTAGAGATGTTCCAGGCTCGTGGCGAATGAACTCAGAATTAGTCCAGTAGATGCAAGCAGCCCTCCTAGCATGATACCAACTTGGCAGGATACATGATTACTGATTAAACTCCCAAGCGGGGCTTCAAAGAAACAAATAAGGCTGGCAGTTAATGGCAGGTCCTCACACACTGTTGCAACCAGTCATCGAGGAAAAGGAAGCAATAGGCAAGTAGGAGAAAACAGTGATCACAGCTACACAGAGTGGTCTTCCGACATCCCCCCATCACAACGGTGTGAGCACCAAAAAACTTCTAAAAATCATTTTCCTGAAAGTCAGGATAAAACTGAAATGTAAATAGTAGCTTTCTCAGCAGCCATTTTTAGTAGATCAAAGTCGTTACGGGACAGAGCTACTCCACAGTTTTTGGGGTCAAGAGGGGCCACAGCGACAGCCCACACTGTTCGTTACTCTACGCTTACAACACCGAGACCTTCCTCCAGCTGGAATTTGCACTTCAGCCCTTCATAACTTCAGGCATCCCTCCTCTCTCCTCCCTGGCCATGTGGGCTCTGTGTCAGACCCAAACAGGAGAGATCTCACATCTTTTGGACCATCTCCAGGGCTGCTACCTCTCTGCTGCACTTCTCCAATGTCGATGGCTCCCAGATCACCCTGCTTCTACCATGGGGTGTCATCACCAGCCCTCTCCCTTTCCGCTATCTGCAATGCCAGGACAAGGCTATCCTTATTTCTCTTTCTCCCAAGATATAACCTGGCTGACTCAGTCCAGCTGTGTTCCTGTGCCTTTATAGCAATTCTCATGGATTAACCCTCTTCCACAGGATTAGGGTATGGATTTTCACCTAGCTGTACAGTAAGTAAACCCAATACTGCTGTGTTGATGCATGGCATTTTTAGTAATTTTTTTAAGGGAAAAGACTATTTGTAAACATACAAGTTTGCTAAAAGGAGGATGTCTGTGACTTGATCTGAAGGCAAGATGTCCATCCTGTGCTAAATCTCAAATATGATTCCAATCAAAAGGCAAAAGAAACAAGTGCTCAGTTAGTAGCTCTCAAACACAACTTGTCCCACTAGACCCTGACAAAAGTACATTTCTGAAAACTTAGATCATTTAACAAAACAAAGTTCTGCTTCTTTTCTGTAGTATGAAGACACTCTCTTCCTGCACAACTATGCCGGGGGAAGCAGTTGGAAATACCATACCCCAGAGAGTCCACAGCATCTATCTTTCCCAGCCAATTCCACCAGCTTGTGAACACATTAAAACCAGATGGAGCTGAAGAAAAAGCAGACACATTAGTCTTGAAAGGGTAATACACACCACAGAGCATCGTAGCACAGTCAACAATGGAGTGGATCCAAGCTGTTCTGGCATAATCCTGCCCAAAGTATGCCTGGAACTCCACAAAAAAAATGGAGATGCACCTAGGAAAGAAAACATGAACACCAATCTGTTGAACACAGGATATTTGCCTCACAGAAAACACCGGTCTCACTCTTCAGGGATAAAGAGTATCCACTTGAAGGTCCTCTCCAGCTCCCAGGAAAATTAAATCTGTGGTTTGCCTAAACCTCAGTGAGATGGATAAACTTTTAAACAGTTTTTAAGGGATATTGGAAAAGAAGGGCTACCTTAATGCATCAGGGACAAGACATGAAATGGTGTGTCCAAGTTGAATAATTACAACAGGACTCTGTGTAGGACACCTAGACTAGGGCGATTCAAACAGAGGAGAATCCTTGGTTTGCACTAGCAACAACTGAATCACAAAGTTGGTGTCCAACTATTATCCCAACAGTGGGATTAGACAATTAGGCTGATGTAGAACCTAATTCAGACAGATAACTACTCCAGAGAGATTATGAACATTATAATACCACATTTCTCACTGTGGTATCCGCTGCTAGATTTTTATAACTCATATTATCTTTAACTGAAATGAAATTGAAGTTGTAATTATCACCAGCAATTTATAACCCACATCATGATGTTGCTTCCCTGGTACAAAAAGCCCCATGTCCCCCGTTCTTCACTGACCTGGTTGCTCATTAATGGTGGCATTCACATCTGCACACACTGGCAGGGAAGGACCAGCATGGTACCTATAGAGCCAACACCACCTATAGCTATGTGTTCGTGGATGCACAAGTGCAAAGCAAGTGAAAGGCAACTCCTTACGAACAGAGAATCAGAACACAACAGGAGCCCATGGACCTTCGAACAGTTTATTAAAATGCTTCCAGGAGAGGTTACTTTGCTCTACTTAACGAGTGTTACTTGTCTACCTGCCTCTGTGGGGGAGTGGATTAAAAGGCTGCGTAGTTTCATTCTGGTTTCTGGATCAGCAAGAGATCTCTTTTCCCCTCTCTTTTTTCCTCCTGCAAATCAACGAACTTTCTTCAGCTTTTTTCCTGCACACACTTCATTCATGTATATACTCTAGATGTGTGCCAGCCATTAGATGATTCCTTGGATGTAACACATTTCACATGTGAAAAAGGAATTAAATCCACTAGGCAATCTCTACTGTTATTACAGAATAGGTACATTTGCGTACATAAATTATCACTGTGTCAGCATTTCCATGCCCCTTTTATGCTGTTGTCTCCAAGACCCTAGACTTTAGGTCCCTAAACCTGACAGCTTTACTTTAAAAGAAATAAAAAATTTAGGTAGGAAACACTATTTACATTATACTATTGTCCAACAAGACACTGTCTCAGTGTTCCTCATTTACCAGGGTGCTTATCTCTCTGCTTAATATAGCTTAAATGTCCATGTTCACACACACCAGGCTCCTCTGTCTCCAGTTGACATCAAAGGCACCCAACGGCAGCCGTGGGAGCCATCTCAACCCAGATGTATATATACATCATGTTTATGCAAGGCAGCAGTCTATTCCTGTTCTTTCTATTTTTGAGAAAATATTTTCTGCATATTTTGGATACCAGAAGGGTATAGAGAGGGGCCTCCTCCTAGGTCATGGACCTTCTCAGGCAGGACAGAACCTGAAACGCTTGCAGCAGGAGAGGTGGGTATTTACAGGTTTCTCAGATGGACTCGGGAGCCAAGCAAATCCACTGGGACTAGCAAAAATGAGCATGGCCGTGGGGTCAGAGGGACACAACAGATGCGAAGAGACCCTACACGATTCCTCGCTCCCCAACCAAACACCACAGCCTGAAATAATGCTGCCTGCCCCAGGCTTTGATTCTGCAAAAAATCAAGGAGAGGGTGTTGAGAGATACGGCAGCTGTCAGAGGAGGCAAGACAAAAACCAGAGAGCTCATAATCCCTCCGCCATCCCCACAGCCTTGGGGATTTCAGGATTTTCGTGCAGCAAGAGAGAGGTTTGTACCTAGCCAGGACAACCCCTGCAGCTGTGGGACATCAGGGGAGATCCCAAATCCTCTTCCTAAGGAGAAAAAAACCCCAAAACCAAACCAAAAAAGGGGTAATGCCACAGACAGGTCGGAAAGACAAGAAGCGGCCCCTTTACCTCGTCACGGCCCTGGTACAGATAGTGACGAGGAAGCAGCCGGCAACGATCATCCACCCCCAGCCTCCGTCGGGAGGGCCAGCGTGCCGGGCCGAGGCCATGGCGCAGGCTGGGGCGACTCCTCCCTCCTCCCCGCCTCAGTGGCAAGGGCCGACTCCGGCCGGCACGCCGAGCGCGGGCCGGGGCTGCCTGGCGCATGGGTTAGTGGCCACCTGAAGGGAGAGAGAGAGAAAACACAGGCAGAGAGGGAATCGGGGCACCTCGCGCACGCTGCAACCTGCACGGCTGGGCTAGGGCATAATGCTTCGGCTTCATCGCGTAAAAGCGAGGGTTTTCTTTCAAATGCAGTTTATGAAAATTTGTCGGAAGCACGAGTGCCATCAGGATTTGGCCCCATGTCTGGTATCATTTATTCCAGGGTAATTTGCCCAGTGGTCACATCCTAGCACGATAGTCTTTTTCCCCACGAATGTCATGACACATACACGTAAGTCACATACTTTACTGGTGCCAATCACTGCAGCTCATTCACCTTCTGCGGGGCTCCCCCCGCTCACACCAGTACCTGCCCTGAATTGTATTTTCAGCTGCAGGCTCCACTCAACGTAGCTGTACTTACTTGTACAGTTTAGTGCAAAATTTTTGTTCGAGGGAATACATTGTTCACCTTTGTTTGAAAAAGGAATATTCACTGCAAAATCAGAGCAGATCTGATGATGAAGTGGCCTCCTTGTTCCCACAAGCCAAACCCTAGATGAAGGCTGTAGTCAGGCAGGACAGCAACTTCATTTTCTGAGCGTGGACAATTCACTGAAGGTTAGAACTAGCCTGTCCCCTTCTTCCATCCACTTAAATCAAAGTAGTGTCTGCATCCAGGCCATAACATGGGCTCTAAATGGACACAGCAGATACAAAATGATATCCACTGGACCCTATATGAGTAACCAAGTTGTGTGTTGGAGTAGCTCTGCTAATACTGTGGGTGTCACCAGCAGCTTGGGACCAACGGCCCTTAGTCCTTTCTGCATCAGTGCCTGCACGGCAGGGCTAGACCGAGGGACCCGAGACACCCCATATCGCTCAGTGCAGGGACGCGCAGTGCTGGCTGTCAGTGCTGGGTTTCAGACCGTGTTTTTGCCACCAGCAGGCACCTAACCCCTGGGTGAATCAAAGACCTGTAAGAAATAAGCAAACTATTTGGGATGTCCTTCAATTTTGCTTGGAGAGAAACCTCAAATAGCTTCTGTGTCACTTAATACAAGAGGTGCTGAATATGCAACATTCCCACTGACAAGAACCACAGGCTTCCCAGGAAATGTCACCTGTTACCACACTTAAGAGGGCTGCCAAGCTACTCAAAAGTGCAACTCAAGGCAGCAGTTACGTGGCTCATAATGTGCCCTCTCAATTCTTGGAGCTGCTCAGTCAGGTGATGCTCAAGTCTTGGCTCTGCAAAGCCCAGAGCTCCCTGACCCAAACCAGCAAGGCACCCTAGAGCCAACCCTAAATTCTATCACTACAGGTGGTATTTGAGAAGTATTCATCAGATGCCTTCCCTGAGATATCATAAGGAACATCTCAAAACCATTACAAAATTATTTCAAGAAAGCGTGTCCACATTGCCAAACTCAAAGATGAACAGAGTAGGAGAAAACAGGAACAACAAAACAAACAAAGCCCACAACGTATTGAAAGCTTAGCTGAACTTCTGCTAGGCTGTAAATAATACTCTGTGACAGCACTGTGCAAGAGAATCAGTGGACTCTTTTTAAAAAGGTTTGATAGTCTTCTGATTTAAAAAGGATAAGAAGCGTTATCCTCATTTACCTGCTTAGCTTTCAAAGCCCAAGAATTGCAGCTTATCATACAGGGCACAATCAAGCTCTATATGCTAACACAACTCATCCCATAAATGTTAAAAACAGAAAAAACAAGTGCAATTTTCAAAGACAGGAGTCAAGTCCAAAAGCCAGTGGCTGAGCTGTCATACAAGGCACCTGAATTGCCATGGGAAGTGAACAGCGAAGAGAGCTGTTTGTAACCTCACAACACAATGTGTGCTTGTCAAGGCTTTTGAGCAGTGATTTAAGGTAACCATGGCTGAAACAGCATCCTTGGGGAAAAAAAAAAAAAAAACAGTAAATAAAAATACACACAAAATACACCAAAACTATATTATACTGCCATACAGCTACACAAGCTAAAAAAGCTGCCATGAAATATCTGTCCCAGGTCTTTGTGTATTCCTCAAGTACCATTTATTTCTGCCTGCATGCTAGTCAGCCTGTTATCTATCACTCATTTTACTCAAGGCCAAAAATGTTGTATACCATTTGGAAAGAAAAATTACTGTCCTATTTTCTCTCTTTGTATAATAGGCTTTGCTAATACTTATTTATAAGTAAATATTTGTACTCTAATGATAGTTAGTTATCATTTTAATTATAGTTCTAATAGTTTTCTAATGATTCAGAGACCAAAGCAATGCCCGCTATAAGCATTAGAACATGTACTGATGCATTCCGTATTATACTCTTTTTCTCCATTGCCACAAACGTCTGTTTCATCGTGCTATTATAAAGTCTTTGCAAGGTTTGTGTTATCCTCTGTGTTTATATGGAGTCTAGCACAATAGAGATCTTCACTGCAGCATGAAGTGCTGTTGCAATACAACACTAATGACTTAGAAGAGAGCTCAGGTATGATAACAGGAAAATCTCTAATGCCTTGCCTTGCTCATCACTTCCATGGCTCTTTGAAGACAAACACATTGCTCCACGCTGCCCGGTTATGTAAATGCTTCACTCTATATAAAGAATAGTCCACATCTTAAATGGGATATCTGACATAGCTATGGTTTGGATTATATAGCAATGGTCATATCAGCTCACAAAGGCCAACTAAGAATTCACAGCTGGAGCTTTTGTAAGCAGCCACCAAACCTGATATGCACAGAGGCTCCTAAGTGAGTTTAAAGGGTCCCAGCTGGATGCAGTCTTTACAAGTTCATTCCTACAGCTGATTAGGAAAAAAAAAACCACAAAGCAAATGTGATCCGAATCAGGTTACAATTTCAAACCTCATCTTTGAGATATTCAATTGCTGGGACTTGCATACATTAAAGATCAATGAAAGCTGTGAAATGGATACCAGGATAGTTTGCCTTTTCTGACACAACTTTCTAATACGCTGCAAAATTTGCCAATGCAGCTGACAGAGCTTCCTGGGCAGCCCCTGCAGATGCCCACGTGACCCCAAGGACTTCGTTGGCCTCTTCACAAGCCTTGTGATGTTTTGCTTGAAGGGTAAAGTTCATTTTTTGACCTTACCTGTTCACTTCAGGACAAACACACAGCAGTGCCAGTGTGTACCCGCACCCTCCTTCCCTCCCCACTGTGTTCTGAAACAAACTCTCTGACACAGATGCAGCCAAAATGAGGAAAAAGAAGGTACAACAAATTGGCTAATGCAGTAAAAGAAGAAAGCACATGTGTAGGCAAGGATAGCATTATTCACAAAATCTGTGAGGGAGGCTGAAAGTGCCTAGTCAAAAGTCAGAGGGTGCCGGGCACATGATACAGAAGACACATCCTTTGACTTGCCACTTGGTACACACGTTCTGTATTTGCCCTCCAGCATGCAGTGCTAATTTGTGAGCAGACCATACAGCTCATGTGTTGATTCCCTCCAGACCACAGACAATTTTGCAGGGTTTTTGTTACATTTTGAGTAAGCTGACATGAACTAATGACTGAATCTTTATTTTTAACTAATAGGGTCAATTATACATCCCTTTCTGTACAGCTCCAAGCAACAACTGTCTTCTTAAATATGTGCAAATACTGGATCAACAGGATATCTGACAGCTAAGGGAGTAGTTACATGATTCCTCATGTTGGAACAGTGAAAAAACAGATCATCAAGCAGTATAATTTGATGCAAACCACCACCACATCCCTGTTTACTTAGATGGAAAAAAAAATTCAACACTTTTGTGAGTGTCTGCATCTAACCTAGCCACAGAAAAGCTGATATCCAATCTAGCACCAATATCTATCCAATCTGTGCCGGAGTGGCACAAATAGATTATACCTTGATTTGGCAATAAAGTCTCCCATTACGTTATCCTGCCAAATTCAGTCAGACAAACGGAGCAAGTACCAGTGCTTTGCACCATGTGGCTGCCATATTTTGTATCTAACACTAAGGGCCTCAAAGGTGGATTTATTGTATTACTGCAAGTTCAATATTTTATGTTCTGGCTGATTGAATAGCCCATAAGAATCCATGACAGCCATCTGAATTAACAGGGCACTGGTAAAGTTCAATTTATTTTGCTCAAGGGTTTCCTGACAATCACAAGCAATGCAGTTAGGTGGAGTTTGCATAAGCACATGGTACATCACAGAGGGATCCTGAGCAATTCAGGCCTACATCTGCAGCACTTTCGCAGGATCTTGGCAAGGCAAGGCTTCTTATTTTGGATCTGAGCACTATCTTTCACTGCCCCTTCTGGAGGGATGAAGATTTCATTTCAAGTTCTGATTATTAAGGGTGGAGGAGGAAGTTCCAAGAATGCCAGAAGGGATAATAGTAACTCTTTGATACGCAGAAGTATACACAAAATCTTTCGGAGGAGTCAACAAAATCTCCACATACAGAGCCCGAACTAATTTTAATGCACGTAGAGGAATATCTGGGTGCCAGGACCTCAGCCTAGATCTCCAGCCCAACTGATCAGGCAAGCTTCAGATTAGGTCTGAGACCCTAGTTAGCATATTAGCTGTACATTGACATACTTGGGAAGAATTTGATGACATATCAGGCTAAGCAAACATAGATTAGGTATTTGGTTACATGACCACTTGCTGTTATTTTCACAGAACCCTGCCTGCCAACGTACACATGAACGGCAAATGTTTAATGAGGTTACAAGCAACTAAAAACAATCATGTAATAAGAAATGCCTGGTCGACACAGAAATGGGCCACCCAACCTCCCACTAGTAGGATCAGTGCAAACCTCATCTCTGACTTCACACTCACTTCAGCGAGTGCTGTGCCTGTCGTCGCCACTGAACTAATAGGTAAGTTAAATAATTACCTTCCTTGTTGCTGCACATGTCTAATAGACACTTATCATGTCAACCTGGCCATTTTATTCTGAGGTTAGAAAACTTTGCTTACACCCTGGTGCTGTTTTCTAATTATCCGTATAGCGGATAGTACAGATTGTGGCCTCTGCAAATGAAGATGAGCAGGCAGAAAGCACATACTTTATCTGAGCAACCATGTCCTCACCTTCCCAGCCCTACCTTGGTTTGCTCTCATGTTGTATCTTTTTCTTAATCTTTCTGGTGCAGGATTGCATATCTTACTGCATACCTGCTCTCCACCTTTCGCACTGTAAAGCCTGATCCCCACTGGCAGCGCTGGTTGCTATTATAACACATCTCAGACATGCATAAAAGTTTCTGTTGCTGGACCCATCTGAAGGAAAGCAGGGTTAAAAGAAAAGCTCATGAAAGAGCTCTGCACTTTGCAACCTTTGCTAGATAACTTTCACCCAACCTTTAAGTAAATGTCCTTTGCTGGGGGCTCAAAGAAGATTTAAGTGGGGTGAAGGTGGCACCAAATTCTGCTGATCCCTAAGAAAGCCTTAGTTACCCAACGTTCCCAGACAGCTCACTGAACAGTGACTCCGTTCCTCAAGTTAATACATTAGGTTTAGTTTGGCAGGATAAATAACCTATCAGTTACTTCAGCAGCTCTTTTAGGGAGCCCTGGGAAGAAAACAACTGCTCCTGAGAGCATCTCCCTTTCCCGGTCTGCCCAGCAAGCAGAAAGGAGTGGGTGAGGTTACTAAAAAGGCACTGCTGTAGCCTTGCACCTCATCACGAGGTCCCTTTTGCCAGGGAAAGGAGCACAGAAATCCACGGCAGCCTAGCAACTGGTCGGCACAGCGGCAGGAGCCACTGACCTTTGAAAACGCAGCACGCAGCCAGCAAAGCACTCGCTGCCCCCGCCGCCTGCCCCTCCTTCCACCGTAGAGACTTTCTTTAAACAAATTGATTCAATCACAATATTGCAGCAGTGTGAAGTGAAGATGTGACGCATCTGCGTGATGAAGGATGGAGGAGTAGCAGGTACAGCCACGCTGGCCTGCCGGGGGACCAGGGCTTGCCTTTTTCCTACCTTGTCCAGCTGCATCATTTACAGCGCTGATGGACCTGGGCAGCTCCATCACCTCAAGAATTGCCACCTCACCTGCCAGACAGTTTGGATGCTCTGTGGAAATGCTCCATTTGTAGAAGGATATGGCTTCAGGTAGAAGAACCGACACAAGGTCAGAGTCGTATCACAGCTGCCCCATGGCAGGAGCACGCAGCCCCCAGACCATACTGGGGGTCTCACCACGCTACTTTCTGCTTCTTCGCACAATCCTGGATACACAAAATGAAAATGGCTGTGCATTAAGATGTCTTTGCAATTTCTTTCAGAACTGCATGGAAGGATTTTCTGCAGTTTATCCCAAAAGAGCTGGCCCAAATATGTATCCCAGCATAAATAAGCACAGAATCCAACACTTCTTTTTACCTGTTTGATAATACAGAGATGCACATGATAGAAGAATGAGAAAAAGACTTATGTAGAATTTTCTGTCTAGATCAGTGTAAGTTTTAAATACATACATATACATAAACGGTACATGCCATTTTCTACCTTCACAGCAATGATGGGTTGGGTGAGGCCTGAGAAATTTGTGACAGTCTCTGTGTCCAGAATACCAGGACACACTCCCAGAGCAGGTTCATTTGCACCAATGAATTTAAACTATTTTTCTTGTGAACAACAATGTATACAGCTTTCAAAGTCACTTTGGGAACATTCATGCAGATGAATTTTATTAAGAACAAGTATAAAGCAGCTTAAGCATTGCTAGAGAAAATTCATTCGTGCTTAGAGTGACACGTAATGGAATTGCATATATTTACTACATTTACCCTATGCATCTAGCTCTAGGGCAGTTCTACTATCTTTCTCAACTTTCTTGACCTTAAGATTGTACCAAATGTTAATTACTTGTAGTCATTTGCTACATTCATTCATGTTAACTTCTTGCTTTAATACTCTTGCTTTCTGTTCCCTTTTTTCTGACTGCTACATCTTTAATTAAAAAAAACCCACAAACTAAGAACAAAAAAAGAACAAAACACAGAATAAGTAGCAAAGGATAGAAGAGGGGGGAGAGAGAAAGAAAAAAGTTAGATAACAAGAGTAGCATTATATGTGCTTTGTCACGGTGGATTATAAAACGTGAATAAGATTAAATATTTAACATGTTTTGAAAGAGTTCATTTCTTCCGCATGTCTTGAGGGGTCAAGGATGACCACATCTGAGCACTGACCATTGTCCCCTCTAGAGGCTTGCTAGCCCCTTGACTCATTTCCTACATGCAATACAGTAGAGCACATATAAATGGCAGAGTTTTCGTTATGAGCACAAAAGACACCAACGGTTGCAGAAGCTTCTGTCAACTGGATTGTTAGGAAATGGCACTTTTTCAGCCTCCTTTTGCTTCGCCCCCAGCAACTGCATACCATGGTAGGCACTACAGTCAGCAGTCTGGCAGGCAGCTAAATTCCAAGTTGTTCTTAAATACATGGGAAGTAAAGACTCTTTAATTCTCTACAGCTCTTGGGCTTCAAAGGCTATTTCTAACCTAATATATTTTCTCCAGTAAAGAGCTGTCGCATTCTGCACCCTGGATTAGCTATTGAACTGGAAAAGTACAGCTTGTTTTGATTTCAGCAGAGGCTACTTATCAAGAGCTGTATGATTATGACTTTCATTTGTTTAAAAGCAACCCAAGAGGTCCTTTCCAACTCTATGTTCCTAAATAAAAATAACTCCACTGAGCATCTTAGGGCTGCGACTCTATATCCTCAGCTTTCTTCTCTGCTTAAGGATGTTTCTGCCCAGCCTCTAGACAAAACCAAAGTTTATGCTTTTCTGAGAAGAATGTCAGGTTGGTCTACTGAAGTTTTACACCTTTACACGTACAAGCCAGTAAACCTGAGGATTATGTGTACCTACATAAACAGGATACACATTCAGCTTCTCGGATTTCCATAAATTCGGTACCTTTCCAGCACTGTTACAAATGGTTAACAAGAACCACTTACCTGAAAGTTCATTTAGGGAATTGTACCAGAACCAAAGTAAAAAAAAAAAAAAAATTATAAACAAACAAACAAAAAACAACCTGACTTCTAATTGCTGTCACAGCACTAACACAAGAAGCATATCAAGACAGATTGCAATAACTTTTTACAGTTTTTTTTATCTATAATTTACCTGCATAAATCTGGATGGTTTACTCTGCAAATCTTTCACCTCTTTCACACTTTTAAGGAAGAGTTTCCCCATGACACAAAATAAGGGCAAGATGAATAGCCTGTCTGTACTGTGGTAGTACTTCAGGATTTCTAATCAGGGAGCAGGTGTCAGAGTGCTAGGCATCGTACAAACATCTAATAAAGCTTGCCCGCCATCCAAAACATATCAAGGCAGAGAAGATAATTGTATGAGAGCCCAGCTTCTTAGCTCCCATCACTTCTTCATTTGCTGCAGTTCATGCATATGAGGGAGACGGCAGTTGAAGAGGACAGATTGTTCGGAGCGCAGATGTGGGAACGGGAGAAGCAACGTGTAAAGCAAAGGGATGCTAAACAGCTGGTAGAGGTGCCAAAGAGGGGCATAGATGAGGGGGGTGGCACAAAAGAGGGGCAGGAGTTAAGAAAACTCCCTTTTACCCAAAAGCAAAAATATTCAGAGCAGAAACATTAAAAAAAAGGTAAAAAGTAAAGGTCCTAGAATAGCACAGCATCCATTAGTCGCGCCCCTGCTGAGCAGCGTGTTGCTGGGAAAGGAAGAGCCGCGCTGGCCTCCCACAACGATCGCCTTGCAACACTTGCTCCTTAATTTGTCAAATTTGCCAGAAATGGCTAAACCAAATGGCATGGCTAGAGCCCCAGCAGAAATAGGTACTGTCTGCTGGGTCAGTAGCACTCAGACAACGTAATGTGAACTTCCCTTGCCTCTGGAAACCATTGTATGGGGCTAACAGAAAACCAACAGCCTGACAAGAAGGGGTCTACAGCAAAAGGTTAAGCAAATTATTATGGAAACCTTTTGACCCTCTAACATATTTCCTGGTTAGATTAATCCTTAAATAATGCAGGTTAACTGTAGAGAGTAAAAAAAATACAAAGGAATACATTTGTAGAAAAAACCCTTTGCACAGAAAGCTTGACTTTAGCCTACTTAACTCCACCTGGAAGCGTGCATTTTTGATCAACATTCGGAAGGTCTTTATGCTAACAAGCGCGGTGCTCACCATTTCATTTTTCACTGTGATGAAAATAACAGAGAGTTCAAATATTTCCCTTGAGTACGTGGCTGTTACCGAAATCCGAGCTGAGCCCATCAGCGTGCACACCCTTAGCAAGGGTATGGTCACGCATGTTCCATCAAACACTTATTTTCTCCCTGAAAGCAGAACGCTACTAATTGACTAACTGATAGCCAACAGCCATGCTGCTGCGGCCGGGGAGAACGGTGCCATCACTGTCGCCATTTTAACATCTTTGTTCCCCTTCCAGCAAATAAGTGAGAATAGCCAAAAACAGTTACAAAATATATCAGAAAACCCTTTGGAGAGGAAATGATCAGCCCTGATCAGCCCCCGCTGTCCAACTGCAATTATACAAGACAACTCCTACGACAACATTTTGAAATTTTTGTTGAGGCGTTGCTGATGACATTATCTTACGCTCTCAACACACAGATGTGTCAGAATTTTCTGATACTTGCTATTTTAATAAAAACTCTACATTTTTCAATATTTCTACATTTTCCTAATATTTCTAATATCTATTTCTAACAATTGTTTCAAATACATGCTGGGTAGCCAATGGTTATGGAGGTTTGTTTGCTTGTTTACAGTTACCTATACGTTTATTGATTTATAATTACATTACATTTATCTGTTACTTCTGAGTTTTATACCATATTAATGATGACTAAACATTTTGTCAAGCACTACTCATTTATGGTTAAATTTAAGTATGTGATAGTCAAATCATTTTCTGAGTCATCCCTATCTGTTCGAGGACCTGTGCACTTCTCTGGGTCAGGCACTTATTAGTAACCCATTACATCCTTATAGAAACATTAACATATGACCATAACTGTTTGGAAATTCTGAACAAGCTTTTTATTCAAAGTTATCTTCAGCTGATGCTTTTCCCACATCTGGTATATTAATTTTTCCATCTTTGGGAAAATCTTGCCCTGAGAAAGAATACTACTGCAAAGCTGCCATGGAACATGTGGGAATAGGACGTTTTTTCTCAGACCATTATGCAGCCTGTGGACATCATTGCTCTCCCTTTCTACCATTCCACACCTCAGATTCTACTTTGGTGATAAGGATCCAAAAATCAACCTCTCTTTGGGTTAGCTAGAGATGACCTAGCAAAGGCAATACCAAGCAAATGCTCTTTGATCCCTTAGAAATTAGGATGTTATCTGGCACCCCAGGAGTGCTCAGGCACCAACAGTGCAGCTGTGCCTGGATAAAGCCAAGGGGCTGCAGACTATGGCGACACATCTTCCTGCACACACCTGGGAGTGCCCAAGGCCACCCAAAAGCTGTGGTTGCTACTAGCAATGATGTCTTGTCTCTGATAAGAAATTGATGTAGACGGACACTGGTTCCACCGTATGTCCCCGGTGGAGGGTCACCTATGAAGGTCAACTTTTCAGCCCTTCCGTTTATGGAAAAGCGTTATTCAAGTTATGCAAAACTAATTTGGTTTATAATGTCCTTGAGGTTCCTGGCTGGGTTTTGGTAAAGTGAGGAACTGCACTTAAACAAAGACACCTTTTTCCCCTGTTTTTGAAGCATTCAGTGCCTGAGTAGCATTGCGGGGTTTTTAACAATTCATGTGGAAAAATAATTCTCATTGTTAATTTTCAAGATGTGAATCTTACAGAAGTGCTTTCTAAAGGGAAAGAAGATGACTAATTTTTAGAAAACAAATTCTGTACCTACAGAGCAAGCTATCCAGAAGATTGCCTCTATCTGATGCTCTAGGGCTGCTGTTAGCATCAATTCATCTTCTGCTCCTTCAATATGCAAGATTTATTTGCAAAAACTGATTAGGCATGAGAAGGCAAAGCAGGTTATTTCCTTTCATTCACACAAGCTTATGTTCCAAAACAAAGCTATTAAGATACTTAATGCCATAGGTGCTCTTCTGGTGGAAAATATGCACCACACGATAGCAAACTGTCACTGTGACCATTATTTTTCTTGGGGGGCTCTCAGCTGAAACCTCGAACTCTGTAAAATTAAGATAGCCCTACTACAATGTCAAAGCCACTATTACTTTTTCCTTTTAATAATGATAATATATAATTATTGTATATACAATGGTGCATTAATATAATGCTCAGCAGTAATGGAAGAAAAATTTCTAAATTTCTGAGAAGTCATTCCACAGATCACATTTACTCTATTTAAAAAAAGCATAATATAATATACTATAGATATAGTACATATAGACATAGGTACATACCAATGTGCACATTTCTGTACAAGGTTTATGCGTGTGTCATGGCACACAAACTTCAGAAAATAACGACAGGGAAGCTAGTAAGCTGGGAAGGAAACATCAAATACGAACGACAAGGAAACAGATGGAGGTCAAGAGGAACAACTCTTAGCATGCCATGAAAAAAAGAAAATCTCTGAGCAGGAAGAACATATTAGACGGCATGCACGTCATGCAAACCTGTATCTACTCACAAGTAATAGTTTGTCTGCGTGAAATCACACACTGATGGTTAACAAACAACCGACACACCTTGAGGAGATCAGCATATTCTTCATGCTTTCATTCAGCCTCACCAAGCCATTCGTATTTCCTTGCTTAATATCTTATTTTAGCTTTTAGGGAATCTTCAAAGCTTTGAGGAAAGTGCCTGAAGTTCCCTCTGCTGAGTGAATACTGGTGCAGCTGCTCAATTACATCATTTTCAGGAATGATCAGCGGGAACTTTCCATGCTACGTAAGGGTGTACTTCTGCTAATTAGTATCACAGGCCAGAAATAGAGTTTCTCAATTTTATGTTAAAGAACATTTCTCTCCATGGAGAATGTTTTTGTTTTGATAAGTAAAACATGAAAAAAAAAGCTACCTGTCCTATTAGGTATGTTTTACCTTTGCTCTCTAGATTTTCAGCCATTTTAAAAGTTAATTTCCATTTTCATTTTCTCTGGTGTTCCCATACAGCTCCTCAGCTTGTATCTTCTTGGCTCCATAGACACACAGAACTGTCAGCAAGTAGAATATGACACTACAACTTCGAACGTGCTGATGTTCACATTCAAGGAACTTAAGGAGATGTGACTGGAGAGAATGCTTAAAAAACCAGCCAACCAGAAGCAGCATGGGCTTAGCTTAACTCATAAAAAGCACAAGACCAAGGACTCTGCAGCAAAGGACCCAAGGGTACCTCTGGCAGGAAAATGAACTTGTAAGTGGGAGGGCAGAAATTTTACAGAAGAAAAGTTCAAGTTATGTTAGGAGTAATGAGACAGTACGTAGGAAAACAGGAAACCAGTTTCCCCAGATTGTATCATGTTTGTCTTTTCTCTTCAACAGCTACCCTGAAAAGGCAGATAGCTAAAAAAGAAAGAGGAAAAGAACCCATATGGAGCAGTCAGACAAGACATTAGGGAGTCATCTTGTTAAATGTTAGATAGCAATGATAAGAGAGCCCATAAATGGTGACATTTCAAAGGATTTGAAAAGGAAAAAAAGAGAGAAAGAGACTGATACTATCTAAGAAAAAAAACCCCAGAAATTTAGCTAAGAACTGGTCATAAAAAATTGATAAAAATGCGCCATCTCTTCTTCCTATTAAACCCAGTCCTAATTACAGCAGCTGAGAGCAGCGGAGCACATACAACCACAGAACCAGCCCAGCCTGCCAAAGCTCCAGTAAAACACCCAAACACTCCTATCGGCAAACTCTTAAATGGAAACACTTCAGAAGCAAACTAGGCAGGCTCTGCTGCTTCATGTGATCCTACAGACCAACTGCAGGCCGTTTATCAAAGCGTCTTGAACCACTGCATTAGAAAGTTCATAAAAACAAACACCTGGCTCAAAAATTCAGGAAAAAGATTGTAGAAATAAGTACAGACTTTCAAACTGTTACCATGCTCCCACAAGAAGTTATGAGAAAGTTAAAAAAAAAAGAAAAAAATGTAGTCCTGGATCCTCTATCTCAGCTGCTTTATTGACATTACTGGTCAAGGAGCCATCGTGAAGAAATGCATTTGCTAGCTGTTCAGATTGGACAGTCATATGAGCATCATTTTGTCAAAGTCTTACCACATGTCAACTTGGGAACCAAAAAACAAGAGACTTAAAAGGGGAAATCAACATTTATCCTTTTATCCTGTTGTTCCAGCCGACCTTGTAGTTGTCCCTTAACTAGATCCCATTATCAATAATCCATTTAGTGGGATCAGTTTCACTTTAAACAACTTATTACGTGGAATGACAAAATAAACAAAAATAATTCAAGAACAATCACACAACAAAAATTACATCTACAAACAATGTTTATACACAGAGGATGATATTCCTTAAAATCTTTTTCATGTGAAATTAAGTTTTTTCCTTGAAAGAAAACAGGCCCTAGTGAATTTTTTCAAGAACGTCTTCTATTTATAATGGAAATTCACCCCATCTATAACTATAACTATTATGAGAGCATATTTATCTTAAATAAACTGTAACTAATATGAGAGCATTAAATAATTTAAATTACATCTTCTGAGTTAGCTGAAAAAGTAACCTGGAGTATCCCAAAGAACAGCTGTTACAGGGAACTGTGGATTTATCCATAAATTCCTCAACACCACAATCACAAAAGGATACTCTCGAATTAACGTCAAAACTGATAAACAAAAATTAAGGTCAAATTCAATGAATATCTATTTCTCAGCTGACAGATCTCTCACTGAGCTAAGTTTCCATGTCCAGTTAAGTAACACCTGTATATGTTGGTAGCCTCAAAAACACCTGAAAAATGTTGATATCAACGTTTGCCTGTGAACCTTCTTTCTGAACAAACTTGTTCAACTTGCACACTCCAACTCCTGCATTGTTAGATCACTTGTCTTCTTGAGCAGACATTTCACATTAGGTCAGGCTGCATTCGATAAACTTGATTACAAACCTCCAAGTTCACCTGAAGAAAAAAGAAAAACAACCAACTTCTAATCAGTCCTCAAGTGCCAGCTGATTTCCTTTTCCTCCTTCACAACAGCCTTAAAACATACACCACTTGTTTCACACATTATCCTGCCTGTCACCACCTTCACATCTTCTTGGGTTTTGTTTTTTTCTTTTTTCTCTCCATTTTTCCCCCTACCCATTGTTATTTAGTGCTTCAGTGACAACTGAATAGTCCTTCCATACCAGGAGGCATTGATACACTGACAGCATCATTTACATGCTATATTCTCTAGGAGCAATGACACTAACTTTATCTAATTTTCAAGGAGTTTGTCCAAGAAGTAGCTTCACATACCAGGTTTTCACAACCGTCTCCTAGGATTTTCTTTCTCATTTGGATAAAAGTAAAAGGGTAAAGTTGCCCAATTAAAGAGTCCTCTGCCGATGTGCCCGAGACGCCCATGCAAGAGCTCTTATTTGAAGTCTTTTGTTACCCCATCCTTTCTGACAACAAGCTGAGCCTGTTAAAATGACACTTGTCAGAGTTTCCCTCAGTCATGTGTGGGCTGTTTCGCTGTAGCGTCCACCATAAGCAAAAGGCAGAATTAAGCCATGTAGCTTTCAACTCCCCAAAGATTACTCTCCACTCCATTAAGCTTCATTAAGAATAAACTAGCTGCATGTAATAATTCTATTTATTCTTTCCAACCACAGACAAGCAGCACGCAGCCCTGTCCTACCAGCTTCTCAGCTGTGCACCAACCAGCAGGCTGCCTCAACGAGCTCCAAGCACTCCTCTGTCAAAGGAGCTTGGTATTGTTAAACATGACAACTCGAGGAGATAAGCCCTAAAGTGGACAGGAGGTCTTTGCCTATGTCAATGGACTAAATTAAGAAGTTTTGTGTGGTCTTCAAGAAACTTTCAAAGCCAAACAAGCTTAAGATGTGTGTACAATGAACACTCCAAGACATGACTTATTAAGTACTGTAACAGCCCCAAAAACGCTGTGGCCAGCAGGAAAACCATTTCAATCAGAAGGGACACATTAGTTAAGAAACTCAACAGCACCACAGATTCTGAGAAACCCCTGGAGAGGCAAGGGAAAGATCCTTCTTCCCACATTTGCATTTCACATCTGGGAAATGTGAATCATCACATCCACATTGGGAGAAATCCATAAACTGCAGGAAGGAAGGAAGGAAGGAAGCTTTGAATTAAAAAAAATTAAAGACAGGAGACTGTTTCCATCTTGAACAAAGGGAGAGAAGTCCTGCTGAGGACTGAGAATAAGGAGTTAAATTCCCAACTTTAAGACTACTTTCAGGTCCTATTCAGAAAAGGGGATGCAGGAGTTTGGTAGTTGTTAGCTGAAACATCTTCTCAGTTTTTGTACCCAAAACTTTGCCTCTGGGATCTTCTGCAATGGCTGGGGAACACCTTTCATTTTTAAAATATCCAAAGACAAAGTTTCCTTCTTCTATTTGTCTCCTCTCTGGAACTTTGCTTCCAAATGCGCAATCAAGAACTGAAATGTCTTTTACCATATTTTCATCTGCACTTTTACCTAATGCTTAAAATGAATTCCAGAGAATTTTCTGAACATTAGGTACGCTGTTACTGCAGAAGAAGTGGAGTGTAAATGGTGTGTGTAGGCAAGGACACTGGCAAACTGAAACAGTTGTGGAATCCCAGAAGTTTGGTCGCATCTCTTGGCAAGCTGTAGATATCATTTTGATGGTATCACCAAGTGTCAAGACCAGAAGAGACATTTCTCTTGACAAGCACAGGCCAGCTCTCATCTAACAGAAGGAAAATCTGTAATTCCCAGTCCCTCCCAGATCATGCAAAAAACTTGGAGAATTGGAAAGAAAACGGTGAGAAATTAGTCTCCATAAATAACCTACCAATCAGTTAAAAGAACAATAATGTACATTATAACTAAATACGCACATATGGCCTAGGGCTGCACATTACCATCACTTCTGGTCACTGTTACGACGATCCTCTGGCAGCAACTAATGTACTTAACCATTCAAAAAGCATTCAAGGACAATATTCCCCATTGAAATAGATTCATAGATTCTTGTGAAAGAATAGATTTGAATAGATTCTTGTGAGAACAAGAACAGTTAAAGAAAATAACATTTAATAGTAAAAGGAGCCCAGTTTATCTCAGGTGTATTGTTTTTATATTAATTTTAACTCTATTCACTTAAATAGCGTTACCCAACTTATGCTTTGCATCAACTTGCAAACCTGTTTCTTGGTGCGTACGAATGTGGAGGTACATCCATAACATAGACCAAACGTACAACACATATAAAAAAAGACAGTATCTCCACACATCTGTTCATCATTCTGTTGTTTACATAACACCCTGAGACAATGTTCACACCAAAGCCCAGAAAATCATCTTACAACAAAATATCAGAAAAGGAAAAAAAAAGAGACTGACAATCCTTCAGCAACAATCTTTCAGTGATTGGTAACACTGGTGACATTAACAGACAGGTAACATTGTCTAAAAGCAAACACTGAACTTCATTTACTACCTTCTTACTTCATTATCCCACCGGATGAAGCAAACAGAAACTAATAAATATGACACACAAAACAAACAACAGCAAAAAATGCTGCTTCATTTGTTTAAAGTCCCACGGAAAAGCAGGAAGAAATCCTGGTTTGCGGATAACCTGCAGCTCTCCAACCCTGCACTGCAGCTGAGAAACAACTATTCCATGGCTTTTGTATTGTAGGTAAAGTAACTGACAGAGTTTTACTAATGAGGACTCAACTCATCCCAACTCACTAATAGTATTGTCTCACTCCCTCAAGCCAGTTCCGCAATTCCCAGCGGCTGCAGCCGGGGCAGGAGGTCTGCCACAAAGCGCTGGCTAATCTTACCGCCGAGTAGGTTCTCTTGCTGCCGCAGGGATGTTCTCTTGCCTCAGGGGCCTGCACAGCTTAAAATGCTGCAGAGACAAAAGTGATGGATTTTGCCTTTACAGGGAAAGGAAGGATACCGTATGTATAGCCTCCTGGCTATACCTGGATCCCACGGGACCCTGAGCAGCTGGGCATACAGCACCGCTGAAAACAGAGCGTGCTCTTCCAAAACCAGAAGGATGAGGGACCTTAACTGCAAAGATTCTGTACTCAGAAGATCATAGCTTGCCTTGCATGTAGTTACATCCAGCATCTTATAAGCCTGAGAGAGACAAGGAGACAATCCAGAAGACAACAGTCTCCATCCAGGTATCTTCATCCAGAGCAGCTGAATTGGTGTATAGTCCTACTGGCGACAGCTCTTCCACTTACCACATCACAGCAAGGGCAGACAGCTTCCAAAGAAAACAAAATTATCTTTGCAGTTCAATAAGCTGAATAGAAAACACCTTCATTCTCAGTGGAAATAAAAAAAGCGTGATTACTCTGGATATCTTTGGTTTTGGTTTTAAAGGATTGCACCTTTCCAGATTTCTGCAAACCACAGACTGGGAGCCTACCACCTGCAGGCAAGGGGTAGTTTCACAGCTCACAGACACATCAATATATATCAATTAATACAGCCAACAATATAGCATATGGAAGATGTATTTGGTTTTCATAGGCTGCTGGCAAGAAACCAATTTCCTTTTAGAAAGAATGGATAAAATGAACATTTTTTTTAAATCTGTTTTTTTAAATCTGCATGAGACTCTAAGAAGATAATCCAAACTGCAGTTTTAGTGACCCACCATAGGACAAACAGTAAAGTTAACTCTTTCCTTAACTCTAACACAGTTTCTTGTTTTACGCTAGAATAAAAAAACTCTGTGATTTTGCTCTGTTGAATAAAGACTGTACTGGCAAGTAATTACTCCTTCAAGTTTTGTGAACAAGAAAGTGTATCATCATTCTCTAAATACGAACGCATACTCCACAGAGTTATGTGCTGTGTTTTCTTACTGCCTACAATAGGATCATGACAGAGAAACAAGGCGCCTGAAGTAAGAATGAGAACAAGTCCTAAAACAATGCACAAAAGCATCAATGCTCTCCAGACTGCAGATTATAGAAATTGTACGCTCCATTGACTTTTCAGTCTCACCATACCAATTAAAACAGTGTTATTTGCTTCATCACTTCTGCCATTCAGAATTTAAGAGCAGGTCTACACTACATTCAAAAGTATATTTAACATTATATATAGATGTAAAAGAGTAAATTGCATGCAGGTGACAATTACACTCCCTAGGATTAGAAGCACTCTCTTAAGGGTGACTTAATCTTCCCTCCTAGAATTTCAGGCATCCACCTATCCAGCTGAATATAATCTGATTAATAAAACCCCTAACCTTATGACGCCTAGGTTTATTTTCCAGAAAAATGGGTTTTTGAAACCCTCCTGAAGTTATGCAAACACATAGCTATATATCACAAAAGTAAGATCGTAGCTGAAACCTCAGAATTACAACAGAAATAAAGAATCAGTTCTTCACGTATATAGCTAACTGCATGTTCACACAACTGCGCTGAGACATCTGAGCATTCAACTATGTTTTTCAAGCAACTGCCGTAACCACATGACACCTACTGCTGACCACAATTTGATAAGCAATTACATTTTTTCAGCAGCAGCGATGCCGGCAGAAACAGCCCTTACCTCCTGCTCCCTGCCACATGTTCCCTCCTCCCAGGCCACCTTCTCAGCCCCAGCACAGCAGCCGCCCAGCCAGACAGATCAGAGTTAAAAGTAACCGACAACCAAAGAAGAAAAGGCACTTCCGAACCCGCGGCCGTTCCCCGATGCGGGTCGCCACCAGCCCCACAAATGGCCGTACTAGTACAGCTCAGAGGGTGGCGGGGGGCTGCTTACGCAAGCGCGGTTCGCTAAGGCAACGCACGCCAAACCGCTCCCCGAGGAAGCAGTTGTGTTTGCATCAAAACATCTGAAAAATCTTCCCCCCCTGTGCCCAGTCTGTAGGAGCTTGGCCTAGGAATATGGGTCTGGAAGGGGTCGCTGGGGGTCTCCTAGTCCCCTTCCTCGCGGTCGCGGGCAAGAACCAAGCCAGCAAACCCAGTCAGGACATCTACGGTAGCAAGCCACTCTTTAGGTAAATGAAATACAGCATGCAGCTGGAGCGAATAATGCAAGCTGGAGGAAAATAAGGCTTCTGGGGTTTCCCCCCTTTGCATATCAGGTAGACAAATTCTGATAAAGTTTTGCAAAATAAAGTTACAGACTGTGCTATATTGTCTTTCATCATCACTTTACAACTTGGGAAAGTTAATGATTCAATTTTAAGGACATTAACATGGAAACCCCTAAGGGAAGTGCTGAGAAACCTGCCATTAAAATACACCTTCTGTTACACTGTTGCAAAAGATAGAAAAGTAAAAAATAAATATAACACAAATAAAAAAAATTTTAAAAGCACATAAAATAATGAGTAATATATAGCTAAAAAAATTTACATGAAAAGACAGTAACAGCTAGTGATTGGAGGTGAGTAATAATACAGCCCTAAGTGAGGCATAATAGAATCACTCTGAGCAAAATGCAATCCTGTTTCACTTCATTAAGTTTCATGTTATCCTCCAATCTCCCAGCGTGAACGGAAACGCTTCCTCACGGCCACTGCAGGAGCGGACTTCCAACAACAAGCAGACTCAGCTACCCCAACCAGCTTGTTAACGAAATCAATTCAGTCAAAAGGCTATCACACAAACCCAAATACAGCCCAAATACCTAATTAACAACTTTCCCCTAGAGATATTAAACAGAACATGTCAATAAATGAGTGGAAAATTATCAGTTCAAAATAAGGATAATAATCATTGTATCTTTTGGCTTTTTTTTTTTTTTTTTTATTATTTAATAGATTCCTGAACCTAGCCAGCCTGCCTGTGAACACAAAATTTCCTGTAAGGCCCGGTGGTGCTGTAGGCATGTGTCTAAGTATATTATTGCACACCTGGTTAAGTCCTGCAAGGGACTACGTATTCTCCTGGAAATTAATTATGTTATTTATAACTATGTTATATGTTATTATATACATAATCATGTTAACTGTTTCTGTGGAAGACCACAGCCCCGCTCCTGCAGCCTGCCACTGCGCAGCCTGCGCTTTCAGAGCTCTTTCGGGAGCCGCTTCCCCGCACACGGCCCCGGCCCGGGCCCGGGTAAACGAGTCCAGGCGGCGGCCAGGAGGGTCCGTACCCCCGCAGCAAGGCCTCGCTCTGCCACCTCTTACGGCCGCCTCTGCACGGGTGTGTTTTCCTGCTTGTGCCACGGAGAAATGAATTTTTCCTCATGCCATCTAGGAACTTGAAACGCTGTTCGTTCTTTTACCAGCATTTCATCTAACCAGCACCTTATGCGCATGTATGCGCATATATATACGGTCCCTTAATTTAATGGTGGGGTTTACATTTATTTTTAGTTACGTTTTTAACGATTCCGCAGCTCTAGGGTCCATGATGCAGGCAGAGCACGAAAGCGACCCAGCCGAAGCCCCGCCGGAGCGCACCGCGCTGTCCGCGCCGCTCCGCGCCCCCCTGCATCTCCTGCGGCGGGGCTGCGCGCCCCTGCCTGCGCGCTCCGCCCCCCCCCCAAACCTGCGCACCCCGCGGGCTGGCCCCTTCCCTCCCTGCAGCTGTCGGGACAAGCCCCGCCGCCCCGCGCAGCTCCTACCTGCGGGCCGCAGCCCCCGCGGAGCGGAGCGGGGCTTGTCCTTGCGCGCTGCCCCCGCGGGGCTGGCGGGGCCGCGGGGCGGGGGCCGGGCTTTACGCCGCCAGGAGGACTTTGCACCGCGGATGCCCCGCGCACGGCGCAAGGAGGAAGGGAAACTCCGCGGTCTCATCTCCGCTCCGTAAGGAGCTCAAGACCCCACAGGAGCCCCCCCGGCCGCCCACCTCGCCGGCTGGCCAGCAGAAAGCCGCCGCCCCCCGGCGCTGCCCTGCGGCGGGACGCGGTGGGCTCCGCCGGGCACTTCCCCGTACCGCGGCTCCGGCGCGTTGTCGTCAGAGGGACCGGGAATCCTCCTCGCGTGATACCTTCACCAACACGAAGGGGCACACGAAGGGGCGTCTCAGCGGTGCCACGGGCACCTTCATCGCATTAAGAGGGTTTGGTCCCCGTCCCCCGCCCCAATCAAGGCAAAGCCTGTGCTGGGATTTCTGGATCGGTGCTCTCAGGCACTCAGAGGGCATTTTTGAAGTGTTCCTCAGTCAGGCAACACTCAAGAGTGGAAATAACACCAAAACTTGTACGTAGGGGTGTCCCTCTGTCACATACACGAGCCCTGCATGCCCCATACACCATTAGGAGTCATGCTGCCGTTGCTCGCTCTTTTTTAAATTTTCAAACTCAATTCAGAACCCCAGACCAGGGGAAGGACTCACACAGACTTCAGCAGGCTTTGGACCCTAGATTCTTGGAACAAGTTTCAAATTCCAGCAGCCTTTTGTTTATCCAAGGAAGATAAACTAAGTGGGTTTTCAGACAAGATCTGGAAAACAGCAGGTCTTTGCTCAGAAGGGACATTAAACATCCTGTGACACTTTCCATGAGAACAAAGATAAAATGGGACCTTTTCTTACCCTTCCCAAACACTGTCACCAGACAAGGGCTGCCTGGGTCCTGTCTTTCACCCAGGACCTTGCTGCCTTTCAGCGCTGCTATAAAGAGCAAGTGCAAAGCCGCCCGGAGTGCAGGAGCAGAGCCGAGGAGAGGGTGGCAGGGAGGCGTTTGCTACACTGCCCTTCCAGGGCGAGTTCAAAATCCTTCAACATAAGGAAGAACACACAATTTGGGTAAGCATGGCAGCTTCGGGGTGGATCACTAATGGGAAAAGACTCCCCTTTCCAGGTGACAGAGCTGCTCTGTACAGAACAGTGGCACGAGGCAGCTAGGAGAGACCGGTCTGCCGGTGTTTCCCCCTCCTCCTGCACCCCGGGGTGCAGCTGCGCGCTGGGCAGCCCACACCAGCTACGCACAGCTTCCCCAGCGCCAGTACTCCCACTGCGGCTGTAGAGAGAAGGGGGTAGGTTTTTCCCCACCAGCTGCGTGGGTAACAAAAACTTGTTCTTGAACAAGAAGAAAGGGCAGCTCTTACTTTCTTGGTGAATTTTTCATTTTTTTTTTCCCCCTCCATTTTACAGTTCTGTAGTACTTTGGAAAGATTTTTAACCTTACCTGGCAGCGCCTCTGACAACTCCCCATCAGCAACGGGAACGGCAGCGGTTATCTATGTTGGCTGCTGACATTTTGACGCCTGGGTCAACAACAGGTTATGGTTTCCTGTGTGGAAAGAGTATGGTCAGCGCACCAGAGAACCACGTCGTGTTTTGTACATACCAGGAACACACAGAGGGGCAGTAACACTGCTCATACTCTGCTGACCTGGCCATTGGCACTATAACAACTTTAAAACACACTTTTGTGCTATTTAAATTTTATATAAATTCATTTTCGTCACTGAAGTATTGCAAACTAGATATCACCAAAACAATATGCATGACTTCATTTGGCTCTTTGGAGCGACACTTTAACAATAACAGAAATACAAGCGTTTGGTTTACATTCACATTTTACACATTCATGACAGGCTTCCTCTTTGTCACTGCTAGAACAGATTTTTCTCGTGCAAGTTTCAACTGCTGACACTGGATCCGTTTTAGTGCTCCATTTAGCAGTTTGACAAGCAACACAATATAACTCAGCTGTAATGACCTTAATCCCTCCAGGGTTGCAGGACTATGCATGTTGCTCCTCTAGAACTGCTGTAATCGCAATATCAAAGGAGTACATTCCCTCACCTGGAGTCCCTGACCAGGCAAAGACAACACATCCAGGAAGGAGCTTGTTTTGGTTTGGTCCCTGTGCAAACAAGAATAATGGCTTTACACTGTTTTACACTTTCCAAAACATAAAAATAATCAGAAACTATTATATAGTGTATACTATGGAATTTAATGGGCAAGAGAAATGCTTTTACAGTTTGGGAGGATGGTTAGGTGCCATGGTACAGTTGATGAATGGCCTTCCTATGCATGTATGTTCTTAAAGTACGTTCTTTAACTGAACCTTTATATACAGTTATCTGTGGTAAACTGAAAACCCCACTACCCTCCTTCCTCTGCCCTCTTCTTCCACCTCCCTGATACAGCCAGCCGACAGTATAGGGATATACTGTAATGGCATGCTGAGAGCAATATTTTCTGATCTGGCCACCAACATTTGGGTCTACAACCTTTGGCATCCTATAGCCAAGGGGACACAGCTTCCCCAACATCTCTGGGAATTAAGCCAAAGACATCACAGGCTGGAGAAACTGTAGTCCCCACAGTTACCTCGGTTCCCCCTCTGCAGCTACAGTCCAAATCGTGCCGACGCCAAGGCGAGAAGTACTCAGTCACCACTTGTGAGCAGAGGGTTCTTTCTGAAGGTGAAGTCAAGCTCTGTTGCTTGTACAGGGCTTCCGCAGAAGATCAGAAGACTCTGATGAATTCCTCAAAATACGTGGCTGTGTAAATCCATATAGGGAACCTGGGTTAGGAAAAAAGAGGGTGTGTAATTGTTATTCCATGGCCGCCTCGCTTTTTACATGGACATTAGCAATTCCTGGAACACAAGACCACCATATGGCATCGGACTGCAAGATGCATTTAAAAACAGCCTTGCTTCTAATGACACCCAGAACTAGATTGCAGATACGTCTTGCAACCTCTTTTGCCTAATCGAGTGTATCATCTTCCAGAATCTTTGGAAATTTTGGCACAAATATCCTCTCTTTCTTGATATAGACTAAGTATATGCAGATCAATACTTCATATTAGTTGAAGAAGAGGATGACTCATCTCCTTTTAGTGACTACAAACTTCCACATTTCAAACTTCTTGCTGCTGTTTTTCTGGGATATCCCTTCTGGTCTGTCCTTGAAATCCTTGGTCCGAGCACACGCAGTAAGCTTTTTGGACATATTTGTATGTATTTTACAAAGATCAGCACTCCAGCTAGTCAGAATTTTCCAGTGCAACAATTTTTCACTAACAAACAGAGATTCACCAAAACAAATGTTCTATGGAAATGTGGTTCTGTGGCTACATAAAGGCAGGAGCTAAGCTTCCTGCTAGCAGGCTTTTTGGTGGAAAAAGGGAAATTTCAAAATGTCTCATTTTCATTTCACTTCAGAGGAAAAACTTAATTACATGTTGGATTTTTTCACAGCATGGGGATAATAAATAAAATTAGTTGTACTTAGAAGCAAGCCTTTGCACAGCCATTCCGGTCTCTCTTCCACGCCCACTTGACTGTGGATCAGAGGTTTGGGCTATTTCAATCCATACAGGAATCAGACACCACATACAGCCTGTAATCCTGCTCCAGTCCCAGGAGAGCTAACCATTTCCATGGCTCTACAACTTTTCATGGCATTATGTTTTTGTTCTCCCTGCTGGATGACAAGCTGTGCTTTTCTGTAGAGCTGGTGTTAGCAGCTTATCCCGCTCATCACCAACACCCTCGCTTGTACCAACTCTTGGGGAAAAGCACAAGCTAACGAAGGCTGAACTAGGGTCCAAAGCCTACAGGCAGTGCAGGTTGTCTTCACCCTACTCCTCGAACTAGCCCATGATACCAAGTACAAGAAGGTGGTGAGCCACCACCAATTCTCCACACCTCCACAGCACAGAAAACCGGTCGCTTGGCAAAAATTGGCTGTACCTCAGGCAAAACTCCAGCTGGCACTTGCTGACTGCTGGGGCCTCCAGGGAGAGCTCCTCGCCCCTCCCAAGCTGTACTGTGCCTCTGGACTTCTCTTCCCACCAGCTCACCTGTAAAATGCACAGCTTAACAGCTAGGACTACTTCCAATTCAGTTTTTACTGCCTAGTTGTTGTATTTGCTGTGTTCACAGGCCGGGGGAAGAATTCCTTTGCTTTAAACTTTAATATATTCCTTTAAATAAAATATGCCCATTGATAATATCTACAGCAAACAGAGTTAAACACAGAACTATTGACATTCCACCCAAAGAGAAAGTTACAGGCATCAAAGATTTCTGTTTTATTTTGAGATATATCAGATTAGTTCCAGGGGCACTTATGCAACACAACCTTACAGCCGATTTTTTTTTTTTTTTTTGGACAGGGCAGGGTGGGGGCTTGGTTGGTTGCTTTGGTTTTTACTCTGTGCATGGTGGGGTTTTTTTCCCCATTTGTTTGCTTTTCTCTCTCTGATTTAAGCACGTGTGGACAGAGACCTAAACCAGAGCCAGCTAAAAGTACATCAGAAACTACCTGCTCTGTCTAGCAAGGTATTTTGGTACGACGTTGACTCTCCGTGGACGCGGGTACGGGCTGGCTTGCGGGTACTGCGCCGGCCTCGGGAGGGGCAGGGGCTGAAGTCGGGCTGGCGAGGCCGTCTGGTGGGAAAAGCTGCATCAGTGCCCGACCCTTCTTCTTCTTCTGCCCGTTTGGTGGGACAAGGCTGGAGGCATCACCCCCTCAAGGGCTAGCAGGTCAGCACAAACCAGCGCACCTTCTCACCGGGGTTTCCTGCTGCAAACACACGCAGGTGCTGCGCGAGGTCTGGGGACTCAGCCGCGGGCCCGCAAAGCGACAGGGACCGCGACCTTTCGTGCGTGCCCGCGCGCAAGCGTGCTCCCAGGTAGGCCTGGGTAGAGGCATCCTTCATTCCTCTTGGATGATGAACACGTGTCCGCATACAGGCTTGGAGCCTAATCTTACCTGCTCAGAACAGAGAGACATGGCACAGTATTATCTACCATTTAGTTGCTGTAAAACTAATGCTGCTAATTTTATGTCTGGTGACAGAAACTGGGTTCTTCTTTGATCGATTTCTCACTCAAGCCTAAGTATTGCTTTACTAATTAAGGTATTTTGCTAGTTTGTTTTTAAAAGCAATTCTTTGATGTTTGTGTATTCCGCCTTTTTTTTTTCTTGCGGCCAGAAGCTCCCGGCACTGTGTTGCCAGTCGTAGGCCATCACCTTCCTACCAGAGCAGGGTAGGTGGAAAGGTCAGGGGCTGAAAGGGAACTGCCTCTAAATTATTTTATTTCCTCCAACAGGTCCGCAAGGCAAATCGGTTAGAAAAGGAAAAGCCAGGTCCTCTCTTACTCTTGTGAGCAAAGAGATTTCAATTGCCAAGCCTAACGATCTCCGTATACAGGTAAGAGAGACTTCTATAATGTCTTCATATCAGTAGTCAGTGGACTCCAGAGTGGTATTAGTAACAGCTCTTTTTCTCTTACACTGATAAAGGCACTTATAATTGAAGGGTTGGTACCTGAGAACTTTAGTGATGTGCATAAAATGAAACTTAAAAATAATTCCCATAATGCTGTGAAGCAGATGTTCATGGAAACCTGACAAAGAAGGTTTTATAACCCTTTCAGGCAAGAGAGCCAAGACAGGGACATAGGTTATATGGCCGGTTGAAAATCAAGCTCCTAATAGTGGAGAAAAAGATCAGAAATTGAAAAAAAGAAGTCTTACTGACAGAAGCTAAGCTGACCTTGATGATTCTTTCCATGAATAAAAGGGGAATTAATTTTCAGGGGTTGGTGCCTCTTTTTTTTCTGCTTAATTTTTTTTTTTAATGCGATTTCTCATGTGATGAGAGCAAGGAGTGGAAGGGAGGGAAGACTTAGAAAGTTCAGTTCCTGAATATTTTCTGTCCTACCTGTAAAAGAACAGCTGTAGTGTGAGCGGGGTTATGGGTCAGTCTGCAGCCATCCTCAGAAAGCAGCTTTCGTTTCCTTTGCACCGCTCTCCCCCTCCGAAGAGGCGGCAAACCGGTGATGCGTAGGGAGCTGCCACACTGCGCAGGCGAATCTGCCGGAGGGAAGACTTCAAACCTCCTGTATTTGAGGAGGAGGGATAACTTACTTTAAGCTAAAAAAAGAAATTACTAAAACACTGGGAAATTTGGGAGTGGTTTTGACTTGTCTTGTAAATATTTCTGGATTTTTTTGTGCACAGCTTTTTGTAGCCAAGTGCAATATGCTGAATGCTAGCTGGGTAACAGCATGCTCCATGCTTAGGACATAGGAACAGCATGTATTTGTTTGCTTATTCAAATAACACTAGGGGTGAGGTTGCTCAAAAAAACAAAACAATTCTGCTAAAAGGAACTAAAATTTCTTTTAAGTACATTCAGCATTTTGTGATTCATGCAGCCAGCGAGCTTTGAAAATTGAAAATTCATTTGTTCATTTAGTTTTTTTAATCAATATGCAGTATTTCACAGTTAATTTTTAAAATTATAAAAAGAATAAAAATAATTTTCAGCTACAAGAGACCCTTCTCACTGTCCAAATCAACTCCAATAATAATTTTTTATTTCAATCTCCCGGGGAAGCCTATTGCAACCTTCTCAGAGGAGAAGCTTCTCACAGCTTCAGTTACCCTGCCCACATTATACTACTGCATTTCACAAAACAGAACTTCCCAGACCATTTTTACTGTGCTGCCTCAGTTTGCCATTGGGCTAAGGGTATGCTGAGAACCAGGCTCTTGACGGGGTGATGCCAGTGGGAGAGCAGAGGGGGCACATTCAGCAAATGTAAAATGCTGCTCTCCCAACACACTATTACATCTGCCAGTTAGTAGCGATTTACCCATTTACACAAGAATACTGGGACTGCAGTCTCCAAGTGATGCAACTGTTACAAAAGCTTGTAGGAAATAACATTCTGATCAGCACGTTTTCCTATGGGCTTGAGGCGTTAATTTCCTCATCCTTACTGGCACGCACATATTCCCACTTCCACCCAGCGTAGCATTTGCACTGGGAACTCCTGCAAGCTGAGACCAGCTATTTTATTTTTGTGCAATTGGCTAACGCATATGAATGCGAAACAAAAACCACAACCACCAAGAAACCCAACCAAGTTACAACACGCCAGCAGCCACACCATCTGACGCCTCTGTTGCGACCATCTTCTGCACTAGCAAACCAGGGGCTGTTCTTGATGCTCTAAGCATTGTTCCTCAGTGCTTTCAAGGCAGCAGAGAATATGCGTTCCCTCACAACAGGAAGTTCCTCACACAGAAGAACTTAAACCAAAGAAGTATGCCACTTGGAAAAAAAACCTAACCTATTATGTGAGAAAGTGGTCACACGGTTAGCTGAGATCACATACTTGCGGATGGGCATAAACGGAGATCTCTGCAACAGGCAAACTCAACTCAGAACACACCTTGCCAAGGCTGCTTTGGTACGTCGTGGTTAGAGGGTAGCTTTGTACTACACACATCGTTCAGATTTGCTCAAACTTTTAAGCAGAGAGATGGGTGGCTCATCCATCCAAAAAGCCGGAAAACAGTGAAGTGGTCAACTTGGAAAGACACTTGTGAGGCTGGAAGTGCTCTGATCATCGCAACAAAATACGCAAAACAACTTAGGGAGTGACACGCTGCTGTTTTCAGTACATCACGATGCCATTTCAGGCTGTTTGCCCTCCATCTTCGTCTTAAATCATACCTTCAACTTGGTGCTTCACAGTTGCATCTACAGTGCTCAGAGATAAACCAGGCAGGACCAAAGCGCTCCGCTCCGGGGTCTCCGCCGCGCTGCTCTTCGTAGGCAGCTGGGGTTCAGCCCGGGGGAAGCTGCAGGGGGCTGCCGACCCCTGGCTGCAGCCAGCTGCCTTGCACAGCTGCACACAACAGCGAATTGCTGAAGGCCAGCAGAGAAGGGCTGTGTTTCTGCCAACTCGATACAACTGGTTTTGATGTAAAACAAAACAAAACACCACATTCAGAGGCCAGTACATCCCCTACTTGTGTCTCTCGCGTACCGAGACAAGCAATGTTTGAGAGCAGGCTATTGCCTGCGCTAGAGCGCACATCTGCATCTGGCTAGAGCCCCAAGGCTTCAGCACAGGCCGCTGGGCTCTCCACACAGGGGTACTCGACCCGAGTAATAGCTATTAACTGCTTTAGCTCACCACCACCCAGCCCTACTCTTCCTTCACCTCTGAATTAGGAAGACATGCCGCCTGCCATTCTGTCGAACAACCTGATCTCTGCTGCCCATCTCACACTGGTTGCACTAGCAGAGAGTTGGTTTATTGCTTACCCTGCAGTGCCCTCCCCACCTTGTCCATATCACTCCAAGAAACCTCTAAAGATGATGCTGCCATGTCCCTTTCCACGGCTCAGTAGCTTCCCCTCTTCCGACCCTCAGCTTTTCTTACTCATTTCTCTTCCATCTCTCCAGGTGCCAGTACCTCCTCTTGCTCGAGGCGATTCTCAACTCCCAAGGCAGTTGGTTCTCTTAAGTTTTACAGTTAGAACCACAGCTTTTATTTTGCTTCTTTTTGTTGGGATTTTTTGGGGGGAGCCAGTAGGGGAGGTTTGAAGAGCAGACTTACTGCATAGTTCCTACATATCCTCCCCCCCCGCCCCAACGCCCTAATAATTATGCAACTAGTAAGTTCCAATCAACACCAGTAATACTTAAAAAATCAGAAACTGGATTCAGTTTTTAGGTTTAAACAAGCATTTATTTTCCAGGACATCCTGGAGATCAAATGTCCTCTGCCTCCCAGGTACTGAGAGGTAGCAAGACACAAAGGAGACTGGGGTCTTTTTCAGAGCCTGTATTTCATTTAATCCCAAATTCAAAGACACCTTGTACTTTGAAAACAGATCCCAGTAGAAGAACTCATCCTACTGGAAACAATCATGTGTGTTTATTTTGTCACCAGTTCAACCCCACATGGTCTTCGCATCTCCAAAATTCTGCTGTGTCCTGCCAAAAATCACTTGCAAGTATCTTGTGACAGTCCAATGGGAACGTAAGTGCTGATAACAGTGAAACACCAGGACAGCTTTGCTGAGGTTGGAACGCCCTGCAAACACCCCACTTGTCCTAGAAGTCAGATTCTTGTACTGCCCCCACGGACCCCATGCTAGTCTTTGTCAAATCTGACCAAGTAAATACTCTTAATCATCTCTCACTCTTCAGACAGCATTAGCAACTTTTCCCCAATAATTTAGTCCAAAAACTTTACTTTAAAACATAGACCCTTCTTCCTACTGGATGTAATTAGACTTTTTGTCAAAACCCTTAAAAATTGGGGTTTCTCAGCAGGAGGAAGAGAATGAGAGTAGCATGTGTTCCAACATGCTTCGAGTCCAAAAGAAGCAGACCTTGGCACACGCCATCACAACTGAGAGCTGTCATTTGTCACTCATTCTGCTCCAACTTACCTTAATGGTTACCTTCACATGTTTCAAAAAGAGAAGCTAGATTAACACAGGCTAACTTGTTTCAGCATAAATTGATGAGATCTCTTAACAAGTGCTTTGAATACATACTAAATCTACAAACTCACCTATCTTCCTTAGGGAAGTCTGCTCCTTCACCCTCACCATTCCCAAAACAGAGATCCAAGGATCTGGGTATTTCTAGGTTCTCAATACAACTCTTCGATAGTGGTGCAACAGAGCTTTGCTTGCTCAGATTTCCAGTTTGTACCAGTTATAGTAGAGGTTCATCTATGTAGTCAAATAAGACTCTTTTCAGACTCTTCAGATACCTCTGGATGAGGAAGAGGGGCAAAGAACCCTCCCATCAGATGACTATAGACAGCAACTGGATACAAAACACAACCCAAAAAATTAAAGACAACAGTGATGCTCTTAGAACAGCCCCCAAGGTGCTCCCCTATGGCAAAAATATTGGAACGGTGCTAGAAAAATCAATCACACTGTCATTTGTCCATTACCTTAATTAAGGAGGAGGTACATGGGAAGATAACAAAAGCTGAGATTATTGAAGGCAGGCAAAGCCTAAAGGTAAAGCAGCAAATTACAGTACTAGCAGATTCATATGATGATGCTGGTAGGGAGGGAAGGAAGAGGGAAAAAAAAGTCAACTGTAGATTTCAAGGTAACAAAGAAATACTTCTGCAGTAGGCTTTTCTCCCTCAGGAAAGGAAGAATTTAACTTACAACACCGTTTGCCACTTACACGAGGCTCCTGTAATTTCTCCTACTTACTGACTTCTCAAAACTCTCCATCCTATAATTTAGTTTGCTCATTTTTCCCAACCACATGTACTTATTTGTGTAGTATATGCTTCAGAGTATTTTTTCCAGTCTTTTAAGTACAGCAACTTATCTATAAAGTATTTTAAGTTTCAAATCAGCATTTTGAAGTTAAGTTTTTATTTTGTGCTTCTCTCAGAACTGCTGTGATCAACTTACCTGACGGTCCCTGGAATCTTACAGCTAATGTTGGGGCTACCAGAACAGTACTTTGCTCCTTCAGCCACACAGCCTCAATTTGCGCATCTTGCTTAGTCCATATATATATATATATATATTCCTGTGTGATTTGGAAGGGTTTCAATTTTTTTTTTTTGAGAACTAGAGGATTTAATTTTTTAAAAAGTAGTATTTTGTATTTGTTTACTTAACATTATAGTCTTCCTTCACATAACTCTAAATGCTAAGAATGCAAAAACACCAAAGTGATAGATATTCCCATACCAAATTCCCTTCAAAAACTGACCAGGGAGAAAAAGATGGAATCTTTCTCTAAAACAGACCAACCAACCCCACAAATTGCCCCGAGCTCCATTCCTTTACCAAAGCATATTTATATTGTCGGTGTTATGCTTCCCTCTGCTGTTTATCGTAAGAAGTGCAGTTACCTCTTATTCTCAAGTCTTCCTTTAAAAAACAAAACACACAAAACCCAGTAACATACAAACCAATCGTTCATTGCAGGCAAAACTTAAAACTACCATTAAGCTTATTTGCTTATTTTGTTCATGAAAAAATTAGAGGCACTGAGCAGAACTATCCCCACTTATCTCAAGCTCAATATTACATGAAATATCAACTACAACATGCTAATTGTCTCATGTAGTTTACAGTCAATGAAAGAGTTAGCTTCAAGCAGGCAAAAAGCTTTGAAGACCAAAGCAAGGTAACAGAGAGCAAAGAAACATCAAGAACCAAACAATTATGATAGAAATAGCTAGTCACATGTGTCACAAAACAGTGTTATGTATTTCACATTGATTTAAAGAAAAGAATTCCACAGATACATCAAAACCGTCAAAACAGTAGTGGTCTTTATTTCCATCAGACAAGGTAACACTTCAGTTAATATTAATTTATTTTAACATTTGGGAGATACAGAAATTAACGACTATTAAAAAAGTGAAATAATCCCCCTTTCAAAAATATACTGGATAATACATGTGTCTGAATTTTATACTGTCCCTCTGATGTATCCTTTACATTATGTGACATCACATACAGTTTTGCAAGACAAAATAATTTATGGACTGGTTTTCAGCCTCTGATTTGTGAGCCCTCATGGTGTCTAAGAAAAGCAAGTTTACATATGCTATGCAGCAACCTAAGTACATAGATTTCAAAGGGGTCTCAATTCAAATGGAAAAAAAAAAATCTAGAGTGGTCCACAAATCAAAAAAGGTAGAAAATACTGTATTGGAATAAAAATTCCAATACAAAGTTCTGGAGGGAAAGATTAAACATTAGCTTAAAACCAGAAAATACATTACTCAGTATTTTTCTAATTTTAGAAACTGGGCTTTGAATAATGCAGTTATCAGTTGTTTTCGATTAAGATCAAGTTAAAAATTGCAGACTACAGGAAAGTTTTCATATAAATGAAAACAATCTCCTCCCGCTGTCATCTAATGCCAAGCAGGTACCGTATAAATAACATCTGTACTACAGAACTCTTCATACAGGTCAGAGATTTTCAACAGAAACAGGATTTCATTTTAGTTTCAAGCCAATAATTAAAATTTTAGTTCACATCTTGTTTAAAATTTTTAATACAGAGAATTAGTCCTGCAAAACCAGTTAGCAGTCTGTTCCTGTTGCAAGTCATGACTACCGAAAAATTACAGTCTTAAACCCCCTGCCACTGACAAGTTTTCTGAGTCTTGCCAAGAAACCCACAGAGTCACAGAAAGCTTGTAAATTCATTGGGAAGGGAGTGGGGGGATGTTAAATAAAAGCATGTCTGATATAATGAGAGAAGGAAAGAAAAAAAAAAATCAGTGACTAGTTTTCACAGTAAAATGCATCAGCTTTGTAGTTTCATTTGAAACCAAGAACAAATCATGAAACGTCATGAAAATAAGATTAAAAAAATCTCCTAGAGTGATTACTAAATGAAGTTAAAATTACCACACTAATCAGTAAACCCCAGAAGAAAAGCAGATGCCTCATATCACAGGTCCTACATAAACAGTATTCACTTTTCAAAATAAATTCATAAAATCTGTATGTTTGGCCACTTTGCACATTTTTCCCCTAAAAAATACAGTGTACAGAAAAAAGAAATCTCGTTATTCCCAGTATGAATTCTGAAGTATAAGCTCAAAACCCAAAAGTTAAAGATCAGCTAAAAGGATTTTAAATTATTTACAAATCCAGCAGGTGGAACTGCCATAATGGCTTCATTTCCATCCTTGTAGTGGCTTTCACTCTTATCCAGCAGCGTCTGCAGTAGGAATCTCTTGAGACAGCTTCATCACTGATCATCTGTCATTTTAAGCAATTCTAGAAGAGCCCCAACAGCTCCAAAATAACCCTTTAAACAAGGCAAAAGCAAAATAAAACCAATCAAATTCCAAAATAAGACATAAGCATGAGCATGTAAAGTCTTCAGTTCTGTCAAGGTAATTAAAAGACTTTCCTTATAAGATCAGCCTTGCTGTGCCAAGTATTTGCTGTATCCGAATTATGATTTAATAGGATCTTGTTTAGGTCCAAGAAAGGGCCTCATGCTGTGAGAAATCTTACATGGTTCTCCAAAATTTTCAAAAAAGAAGAAACTACAGAACCACTATAATGATGCTGTATTGAGGCAGGGCTGTTCCCATTATGAACACATCCATCTAACAGTCACCTCAAAATTATGCTTACAAAAATTAATTCCAGTTAAGGTTTATATACTAGACCACGCAAGTGAACCTTATTGGTACTCGGGTCAGAAAGCAAAACAAGACAAGTGCAACATTTAGCCACAAATACCACAAGATTAGTGATCAAGCCAAGGAGTTAACAAGGGATATTCTCAAATGAATTTGTAATTAAACTACATTTATGCAGAACTTAGATCATGCATTCACTTCAAAGCAATGGCATTGAAATTCTCCCCTTCACTAAGTCAAGAACCACATGATTTTTGTGCTTAACAAATAAAAGTAAGTTCAACCTGTATTTCCTTACCTCATGTTCCAAAAACAGAGCTTTCAGCTGTCCCTTGGACCAAAAATCCATAGCATATGCTAGCACCTTCATAGAGATCATATTAATTCTGAGAAAGTTGCCAACAAATACCACCTTGTCGATGTTCTGAAAAATTGTAAAGCAGACCAGCAAAAGTTATATTCAGTTACATGATTTGCCTCATTCAACAGGTACTTCTGCCTCCACTATAAAGTTAAATGGGAATTTTGGGTTACATTTAAATTCTCCAGACTGAAAAGTTCAAAAATAATTGCAGTCACTGACTGCTAAGTAGAGATGTTGCAAGAAAAAAAAAAAAAGTTTTATTCCAAAGAAAGTAAGAGGCTGTTACCACAGATGGTGAATATTTCCTTGAAAGCCCAGGACATTCCCAACCTGAATAGGATTATGAGTGTTTTGTTGTTTTGGTTTTGTTGGGGTTTTGTCGTTTTGTTTTGTTTTTTAATTGTATATGACATGGCTGCACCGAAGATACCTTTTCCCCCTGCTTGTTAAATGAAGCAACTTTCCAGAGATCACTATGATTATTAAATCTGGATGGAGAACCTCTGAGGGGTATCTGAGAATTACGTTAAGAGATGGGAAGAAGCATCTTTCATTCTATTACCTGGACTGTGGTTCCGTTTTCAAAATGCAAGTGAAACGTGGCCAACGTGATACTTGTCATGTATTGTGTTCCCTTTTTTCAAAGCTCACTTGAACTCAGTTTTTATACAGAAGCTTAAGATTTTTTGAACAATCAGCCCTATGCTATCAGTGAGAAAGCCACACACTAGCCCTACTTGTGTGCACATCAGTGCATGGAAGCAACAGTTCTGGTGCTTAAACAGTGCCCATAACTATCTTACCAAGCCCAGTTTTGCCTGTTAGGCACAAAAACGCACTTGCATTTTGAATTGGCGTACCATATGATGTTCACCATACGCTAGAATTGGTCTAGAAGGTTCAGTATGAGACCAAATCCTGGTGACATAAGCTTTTACAGGAGTCTTGAAGGAGCCCTAGAAATGTATCTTCACAAGTCCTCTGCTGAAAATTACCAGCAAAAATCTGCATAGAGGCTAGAATTGCCAAGCATTACCTCTCTAGATTCATACAGCTCTATAAAGCCCAACACTTGGTTCTACAGCAATTACTTTGCTATAGACCACTGTTTTGGCATGTCCAGTACTGTGCATGTGACATACCACTGAGAACATCCTCACTTGGAATACTCAGTATTGGAGAGTGCTGATACCCAGATGCAATAATTCATTTATCCAGTCTCGGATGAGCAAATTACATGTCTGTCCTCAAACCAAACACATCAACACAAACTTTATTTAAATAGTTCAGGTTTATAGTCATCTATCTCCTTAGACTCTGCAGTCACATCAGCATGCGTTCACACACGTTCCTAGGAACTTATATGGCTGAAAAGAAGAACTGCTCAAATTTCAAAAGGCTGCTGTTGAACATGGCCAAGAGCAAGTTGCACCCTCTGACAACGCAGTTTTGTCTCTGAAGTAATTTCTGACAAAGGAGGGACAAACATGTAACTAATTAATTTCCTGTAATGCAATACATTTTAATGTCCATTTGAATTTCATTTTTATGACACTTTTTTTGATGAATACACATACAAAGCTACTGTTACCAGAAATTCAAGCAAGCAGTACCTAACAGAGTATAAAAATTGTCGACAATTTTAAATCTAAAAATACTAGTCATATCTACTAGAATAGCAGAGTGTATAACATGCACATTTCATATCAATTTTATTTTCCAACATTCCTTGACTTGGCAAGTTTAAAAATTATGTTAAAAATGTAAAGTTTCCTAGATTCTTGAACTGAACTAAAACCAACTTTAGTATTTTTCAGGAGTTGGAAAATGAAGAAATGTTACTTTTATATCTTAAGGGAGTCTTGCCCATTTACTTTTAATTTGCTTACTGCTGAAATATTCAAAGTTAAAAGAAAGAAGTCTTAAACTGATGAAGGATGTTGATGAAATGCTTACTTAAGCTAATCAAATTACAACATCCTGGAAAAGACATGCACTCTTTCACTCTGTGGGGTCTTGCTAAATTGTTCAAACCCTGCAGTAGAAAGCTATAGTATACCTTCAATATAGTATATACACATATTTGCCAATATAATTGAATAGGGGAATCTATATCAAAGGTGCAATAAAAAAACCTGCGCATATTGTTGCAAGAAGCCTTGTTCAAATGCAACTTACATGTTCTGCTAGTAAGAAAAGCATAATCCAGAGAGACTGGTTTCCTTTATGCAGTTCTGCTGTGCCTAGGACAGATGGTTTCAAATGATGTGTAGCCAAATGGTTCCAGACTATGGAATTTTTCTACCCCACTGCCAACTTTGTGCAAGCAAACTTCCCTTTGAAGTTCTGGAGACAGAATATTTCATTTATTCCCCAGCCTCATTTTTTCCTGCACATATGCAAGTCATTTTCAACACAACATTAAAGCTGCAACCATTGCAAAAAAAACACAACAAAACCCTTATCAAAACTCATGCTTCAGGGTATAAATTGATTTCATCAAAGAACCTAAAAGGGAGCTTCACCATAACCCTAATCTAATACACACAAACTGCACAAAAGCATGTCTCATATTCAACTGTTTATGCTCTTATTTGGGCATTTCATTCATCAAGCTTGGTGAGAGTCAGAGCCATATGTCCCAAAGGCAATTTAGGTGTCTAGGTTATTTAGCAGAATGACAGCATTACTTTTTTTCTTCCGAAGGCAAGCTATCTGGAGATTAACTTACTTGCAATGATGTATCATGTTTGATTTTTTTTTTAATAGTATGTAAAGCTACTAAATGAAGTTTTCATTCTCTAAAGCTACAAAATAATTTAGCTCAAGTGCTGGAGAAATTCTACTTTGACATTGTCTGTGAAACAAAAAATACTTCACACATCAATCCACATTCCTCCACAAAATTCTATGGATTTTTAAGTAAGTCTGCCCACAAAACAAAGATGTTAGGAACTTTTTTCCCCAATGATTCAGAAGCATTAGTTTCATTAGTAGCCTATTTCCTCCTCTGAGTGTCTCGCATGTGGTTCCCTGCTGCAACTCTCCATGCTTTGATAGCCCTGTACAATGCTGCTTGAACTCCATGCCACAAGGCAACACTGTAAAGAAGCTGAAAGCAAAGAGAACACTGAAAGAGAATCATCCTGACTGAAAAACTCAAATTGCCAAAAAAAAAAAAAGTCTGTAGCCACTGTTCACAATGAAGGGAAGTTATCAGTGGCATTTGACAGGGGCATACACTAAGACCTGTGCTGTTCAATGAATTTTAAAAGTGCTCTAGAGAGGTGTATTAGCAACAAACATAACACTTATTGGCATACAAAATTATTCAGGAGAGTCGGAATAAAAGACCAAACAGCATAACAATGCTGAAGAGACTTATACCCAGTGACCGAGGAATAAAATGGCAGATGAAGTTTAAATTAAAAGAGTGAAGCGACACAAATGGAAGTGGGAAGAGACAGAGAGACTTCAGTATTCAGACATTATGATAGGCTCCAAATTAGCCACACGACTCGAGAAAGACTGTGCAGGGACTGTGGGTGGTTTCTTGAAAATATGAGCTCTACGCTCACAAAAATAAAACATTAAGAACTGTTAGTAAAGGAACTCAGAACACAAAATCTATCAATATGCCATCACATAGATTCATTGTGCAACCACACTCTGAATATTGCATGAAGATCTGATCATTAGATCTCAAAATTAGAACCATGAAAAAATTAAGACGACAAAGTGAAACAGTGGAAGAGAGACACAGACTGTCTTCCATAGGAGAGGAGATTAAGTATTAGGACTTTCCCTCTTGGAAACACCAAGAGGGAGATGTGGTAAAGGTTTATCAAAAAAACAAAGCCAAAACCCACCAAAAGCACTAGCAATTAATTATTTGCTATTTCTCATAAAGCAAAAAGCTAGATAGGACCTAGTAAAGTAAACACATGGCAGTTTGATGAGTTTTTTGGTTTTGTTGGGTTTTTTTGGGTTGTGTGGGGGTGTTGTTGAACAAAAAAACCCAGCACTTTCTTCTAATCACAGAATGCTCTGGAGCTAAAAATGTCTATGTGTTAAAAAAAGATTAGATAAATTCATTGAGAGCAGATAAGAGATTAGTTACCACATAACAGTGAAGGATGGAATTTGCAGCTCAAAACAAGCACCTAAATGTTTGATTTTTCAGTTCGGTTGTTTGGTGGGGGTGGGGTTTTTTTGGTCTTTTTTTGTGGGTGGTTTTTAAGCTACTGGAAGCTGGAAAGGTGTATGAATGGAACAATCATCCGTAGTTATCATGCCTAGAGAAAAGAATGCAACAAGCATCTGATAGGAGTTTGAGGCAGGATAATGGACTATATTTTTATTCTCTCTGACTCAATACAGTGGATCTTGTACCTATCAAAACATTTAACACAATACACAATTTGAACCCGTCATATTATGGAAACAAGCCAAGCAAAACACTATTTTAAAAAATCTGTCATGGTATAGTAAGATCTGTTAATAACTACAAGGTAATTGAGAGTATTAACTTGGATTACAAAGGCATTAATATCTATGTATGAAGGCTTGAGAGCAAATGAACAGCTTTAGGCATCAATGGTTCAAGGAGATCTTTACAGTCAACTTTCTTCCCCTCTTCCCTTTGAAGCTCAAAGTACCTTACGCTTTGCATCAAAGTATACACATAACACAAATCACAAGAGTTAGGACACCACATTAAATATATGCATATTTACCAAGGCCAGTTACACACCTACTATTCTAGCAATTTGCATTTTCACATTCTGATACTTTTACTGTGTTTTTTCTAAAGGTTTTAAGCTCATAGTAAATATGCTATCTTACCTCATTCAATGCACACATGCGAGCAATAGAACCTATGTTGTTGGTGATGGTGACCAAAGTAGCTCTGGCCAAGTCCTCTTTACTGATGGAATCTCTCTTTTCTTTACTCATCATATGACCAAAGCTGTGTGAGGAAGATTATTCCTTTTAATATGAGTTATTTAGGAGTGCTAAAAGCCCTTAGAATTTTTTTCATTTAATAAGCTTTGCTTGGATTTGATATCCATTGATTTGAGACAGATTTAAAATGTGAAAAGGGAGCTCACTGGAAAGGCAAAACAATGACCAAAGACACTTCTTCTAAAATAACTGTGATTTAAGATGGAAGCAAACGACATCAAGCATTTCTTATACCTGTTTAAGGAAAAAAAGCAAGAAATAGATGACAGATCTAAGTACAAACCACATGATACAGAGTGACATTTCCACATGGACGTAGTATGTAGTCCAGGGGTTACACACTCAGTTCAGCATGCAACAGGGAGCCCAAGGAACTCCTTAAAAACAGCCCAATTAACACGTACCTTGAAGCTACAGCAGACCCTTGAAGGCCAAACCGCTCATAGTCTCCTCCATAAATATCTTTCACCAGTTTATCCACATTGGTGCTGTCTCCTTTTGCAGCCATTTCTAGTGCTTCTTCAAACGTCTCACAGCCAGTCAGCAGACAGCACAGGCCCAGGAATGTTCCTCCTCCAAGACTAGAAAACCACAGTTCCTTCAGATCAGCAGCTTGAACCAGCTTTTACCACAGCTTTTCAGACTCCCATTTTCAACATTGTCTACACAGCTACCAACTGTTTCTTGCAACTCCTCCCTCGGAGAAGTAAAGACAGAAACCCTAAATTGAGTTTCTAACACAAATATCACCCAGTGTGGTTTTAATTGAACTACTCTTAAATCCTTAATATTCAAATATGAGAAATGATGCTAAATAGTTAGCTGAGAATAAGGTCCAATCCAACACCACAGATGCCTGTTTGCTATTCTTAGCACTCCAGCAAGTTTTCCTTGTGCAAGAATAATTAGCCAGATCAATCATCAGATCACTTAGCTCGGTGATGAAAGAATAAACAGCGATCAAAGCTAAATATCTATGCAGGGGCAGGCAGCCAAGACAGATCTTGTCCTCCTAGCCAGTGGCAAGCAGCAGTCTGGTTGGTTCCTGTTCAAAGCACAGCTAACATCAGCCCTGAATGTCTCAGCCCTTCAAAGAACTCTAAGCAAGGAACAGTCACTTTAATATTTTGCACAGGCTCAAGTACTATATTTACCGACTATATAAATTTAGCAGGCAGTATTTATTTGTGCGTAACAGGCTGCTAATTCATTTCATTAAAATTCTGCTTTGGACTCTTCAGTCTTAACAGACATGAACTTCAACTTGCTAACCTCTACACCCTTCTTCATTCTTTCTTAACCCTTGAGAAAGTTAGCTTATTTGCACTGATTGCAGTCATACCAACTGGAGCCATTGCAAACAAGAGGATCAGTGAGACACCACATCTGAGCTTCATGAAAAAGTACAGGAGGTCAGACAGCGTATCTGAACAGTAAGAAGCCCCGCACACCAGCCACAAAACAGTATTGATTTCATCATCTATAACAAGTCAGCCATCCACTGCAGTCATGGCTTTCCTTTCATAGTGGAAAGGATCAGAAACACATCTTCAGATATCAAAAGGGCTATGCTTGAAAAAACAGCCAGAATTGCAAGAAAATCAATACCTCTTCCATTCAACTTGTGTTCATCTGTACTGTATACAGAAAAATGGCTCACGGCTGCCATTGTGGCAAAGACATGCCCCCGATAAGGCAAGAGAAGACACATATGCAGTCATGTGCAGTATACAGGAGAAACCTTGTTACATGTACCATGCACTGAAGAACAGAATGCAGCTTTGGAAGGGACTATAGCAAATCCAAAAGAGCTTCTTTGGTGGTTGTTTTGGAAGGGGTTTTCAGTTTTCTGTTTTAGTGATTTGATTGACTGTTTTTAAGATTACACAGTTACTAAAAAATGAAGTACATCAATTTAGTTTGCATGTATGAGGAAAAAGTGGGATCGATTCATTGGTATTTTTACTACTAGTCTGGATGGACACATTTGTAACTAAAGCGGTTTCCTATAAGTTAATACTGTTACCACATTTATAGAGTAAACATAAACATGCCTCAGGCTGTTTTTTGGCCTTGAGAACAAAATTCTGCATCCACACTACTGAACTCCTGAATTGCTAAACAGAACAGTCACATCTAAATCTCTTACTGAACATAGGCCAGAGACCATTTTAACTCAGCTGTACCCTACAAATCACTTAGGAGAGCACTAGCTGACCCAGGCTGAAAGCACGCTGAGGACAAAGTAAGAATACAGACAATTAGATTCTAGTCTTTACAGGCTGGCATTCCTTAATTTACCAGCATGCTCTGAAGACTAATGCAATCAGTAAGGAAACAAGTGATCTAGTGAGATTCCCCTGCCAAAATCCAGTAGTAGCAGACAACTCTACAAAGTTTTCTTATATTCTGGATACATCCTAACTACTAAGCAAGAGGTTTTTGTTTAGCCCAAACATTTTTATTTCACTGCTCTGGCTGTTCTGGGGGATCACAGCAGGAGAGAAAATTCATTTACTGGGACAGCATTAGTTCTGCAATTCACAGCAAGAGGTAGGAAGTAGGTAAGAACATCCAGAAGAGACTAAGACAGCTCTAAAGTTGAATGGATCGATGACTTCCCTGATGTAGGCCCCCTCTCTGAAGCAATCATAGGATATTTCCAGCCTTGCTACTGGTGGGCTATTAGAAGAAATGGGAAGACGAGCACAATTTGGGGCTCCACCTACAAGTCATGCTGTCTGGTTCTATCTGTTCAATTAAGGAGAACAGAAACTACAGTTAAAAGAACAGAGTTAAATTTACCTGGATCCTGTGACTCTCTTATAGTTGTCCTTAGAATACACAGCTAGGATGCTGACCCCTGAGCCTATGTTAACCAGCAGCATTGGATATGGATTATCAAGGCAGTAAGGCTTTTTCTGGCACTGTTCAGGATCTGTGGGATTTTCAAAATAATAGCACTCTGGTTGGCCATTGAAACCAACCGAATCAACATAAAGGAGACCCTGGATCAAACAGTCCAATTCATCCAGTTTATGGAGTTGTAGATCAGCAATCTGGAAAAGAACAACAAGAAATTAATAAACAAACATTTCCTAGTATGATACAATACCGAGAAGGACAAAAGCCTCCACGACAGCACTTTGATCACTTTAATAGTAACACATTATGCTATTTAAACAGTACAAAGATCTGTCTAAGCATAAAGTCCAAAATAAAGAGTTTGCTATCTGCCTGACATCAGGTATGTCCCAAAACAATGATGTGCTGCACAGTAATGTCATTTAGTTTCTTTGCCTTTGAGATATTCCCTGCTCTGCAAGCAGTAAACATCACCCCCCGCCACCCCAGTATTCTAAAGCAATACATTTCTTTCCTCTCATCCCCATCCCAAGAGGAGCTGTGTTCTGCAGCTTTTGGACAGCATCTGACACATGCCTGCACAGCAGCATTCCTCAGGATGCAAAGTGCTTTAACGCATCCTCCAACTACATTTCCCAGCAATTTAACGAAATATTCAACAGAAGCATTAAGATCAAGAAACTTCAGTTCAAGAACAAGAGAGTTAAAGCCTTACAAAGTGCATGTGCTTAAGTTAATACGCATTAAACATGCAGTGGATTATGCTTAAGAGATTTACATATTTTTTTTAGGATCTGTCACCAGTTATCAGAGAACTATTTCTTCAAATTATGATGAGCGCTTTAAGATGCCTCATGGAAAATAGGGTATTCCCAATGTTTGGTGAAAAACAATACAAAGAACTGAAACAAAAATGTTGTCAGGCCCATGCCCTCAGCAAATGTTCATAAAAATATAACTGTAAGAGAGAAAAACAATTATAAGAGCTTTAAAAGGACATTCCCTCTGTGGTGTCACAGGTCACCCATGACTGTACTTAACCAGACATGTCTACTTGCCATAGCATTCTGTTTACCAGAATTAGAAATCACATCCCTTTCTCAAAATAGGACACAGTGACAATCTGTAGAAAGTCTCCTTTCCAAATGACATTGAGCTCAGACTTGTGTTAGGGAGAAGAGAGGGAGGAAAAATATAATAAAGATGCTCATCCAAATGCCGAGGTCATTTGCATCCTCACACCTGCAAAGTACATCTTACCTAACGCCACTTCCTAGCAGAAAAAGCAATGGGTATTAGGAACAAAAGGGAGTCACACAGTGCAGAGCCGGTTCTCAAATATTTAGATATTGCAGGATGTTTTTATAACAGCTAATGGAGAAGACTTACAGGGCTAACTACCTCCTATTTTTAATTCTGGAAGCTATATTAAGTCATTAGGAAGAGGAAAGACATTTCTGTGGAACAGGCATGGCCAATAGGTTACATTCTTTTGAGCTATTTAAATCTCTCCCCTTAAGTTTTTTCTCTACTTCTATAGCTCTAACTTGCCTTAACAGAAAGCCATTCTAGTCTTTGGGTCTGCCCTTTTGTTATACTTGCTAGTCCTCAAATCCTGGAACCATAGGAAAGAAATAAGACCAAAAAAACCCACAAACCAGCAGTCTCAAAGACCTCAATATAGATCCACTTACTCATAAAGTGGATAAGACAATAAAGACAGGTGAAGATAATTTCTTCTTGTTTCAGGATTTCCTCCTGTAACTTTTGCACACCCTTCATATTTTTCTTCTTGGTTACCACGTGGCTACACAAATTATAATTACAGAAATGTAGCATAAAAGACTTGAACTATTTAGCCAGCAAATAAAAAGAACAAACACAAATTGGGAGAAATTTTTTTTTTAAATTGTTACAAAAAACTTAAGGCTACTTTGCAAATGTCTTGGAGTTCAGCAATTTCTTCCTATTAGACTGAGAGGAAAAGCTCCAATCAAGAGATACACAATACAATGCTTCATGCACTCTTTCTTACAAAAGACATTCTACAGAGCCCCTCACTCGTTAGAGAATTTATTTTGTTAAGACACAACTAACGCTGCACATAGGTAGTCAAAATAAGGAAAGATTCTATACTAACCATGATCCTTCTCTAGGTTATATGCTTTACAGTCTCAATTTCCTCATCTTACTGTATAAGCTATACACAGCATGACTAAACTTGACTTAACACAGCTACAGCATGCACAAACAAACAAGCTATGAACCAGGAGCCTGCTATACAAAGACAAATCATTAGCAGATTTATGGCCCCTCCTGTCAAAACCTCTGTTTGCCCATAAGCCAAGTACCTGGCTACAAGCTGGTTTTGTCTCATCCATGTTATACTTTTATAACTAGGTAAGCATCAGTGAAAGACTTGCAAGACATGAACAAGCAATACAAATCTAAAACACTTCTGGCACGAGTGCAAAAACACAGGCAAAATCCTTGTTTCTACAAACTCTCCAGTCAGCCCACCAATTTCATAAAGAAAGAACAAAAGAAACTAATCAAAGGCTCTTTTTCAAGCACTAAGCATATAAGTTTTATTAGGTCCAGCCCTCCATGTATAGATGACATACTAGAATTTGTTCTGCTTTTTATAGCTCCGTGCTATATTTAACAGCTGATATACTGTAAGCAGAAAAGCCCTATTACTGCTTTCTTTCATGTATGATATTCATAGCAGACTGAAAAAACTATCTTCCTGCGTTGTTGCAGCAGTCTGGTTTTCATTTTTGGAAGGAGCAAGACTGGCATCAGTATTCCACATTGATCTGCTTCATTCAGAGAACCGCAAGCTCTGCAGTCACCAGACCTCCGAGGCTCCAAACAGCCCAGTGAGCCACCACTGTTCTTGTTTCTAAACACAGATTAGGGCACAGTTGCAAGAAATGTAACACAATCTTGTACAAGAAGCCACAATAGAGCCACAGTCACAATTCCCAGGCCCTTTCCTGCATATAGAACTGCATTTTCTCTCTTCATTCCTTTGCTCACAATGACTCAAGCAGCAAAACTGCATCACAAAATAGATGTGCCTGTAAACATCGTAACTAACATGTGATTAGGTAAATGTTTTTTTCCTGGTGCTATCACCTGACCTACCACACTCTACTTGTCCTCATCTTTCAGCTGTTCAAACCACTTCTTGCAGGAACTGAAGTTTATATGCAAAAATGCAAAACAAAAAATGGGAGCTGTGTGTAGCAGCACATTTTAATTGGACATTTTTCCTACAATGTTCTACAAAATGCATTTGCAGAGATTTTCCAGCCCTTTACAATCCCTAATGTGAGGGCAGACAGCATAATGGTCAACTTATCCTGCTCTGCACTCTTGTAACTATATTCAGCACAGTGCCTCTCTAGAAAAGTTTTATGTCAGAAAATTGTGCTATGAGAAGAAGAATTGAAGAACAAAGTAGTATACAGGACCCTGGAGGGATAATTTATGATGGTTACAGGGAAACCATATGTACATTTTTTAAAAGAACAATTTTTCTGCATTATAGTCAGACTGTAGAAATTCCTCTTTATTTGAGACTGTTTCTTAAATACTGGGGGAAGCAATAAAACACTTTGGACCTCAAGGTACTCTTCAAGTCCATCAAAAATAGGGGCTCAGGACTTTAACTGTGCTTACAAGCGGGTGCAACACCGCAAGGAATTAGTGAACACTTCCCCGTGACAGTTCACACTTTAGCAACACACTCCTGAAACCCAGTTGATTTCAAGGATACACAAAAGGTCTGTGGTTACTGCGCACAGATGCTATTCTAAGGAGAATGAAAGCCCACCTCTTGTCATATACTTGCAAGAGGTGCTAGAAAATGGTACTGTCTGTTCAGGTTTAAGCTTTGTTGTTTTGTTTGTTGTTGTTGTTTTTTTAATAACATGCATAATGCCAAACAATTTTAAGCTGTATTCAAGTACCAGACAGTATAAAAGGAAAAAACATGGTACCAACTTGCTGCTGCTTTGAAGAATGGAAGCACAGAAGTCAAAGACTTGGCTGACATTTGTTTCTTTTTATGGGTGAGTGAAGATTTCCATCTCAGCAAGGAAAACATGAAACAGCCCAGACCTCTAGAAGTGAGCTGAGAGCAGCCATGACATATATACAGCAGAGCTGAAGCCTAATGGATCAACACTGGTGTGTAGTCATCTTTTCAATGAAGCTCCAGCTCATTAAAGTTTTCACTCACTTTGAATTTCCACACTGTTACCAAGTTCTGTCAAATGCAGGAATGTCCAAACCTAGATGCAGTCACAAGTTCATCTGTCTTTTGGACTTCCAATCAGAAATATAATTTTTTTTCTGAAAGAAACTGTTAGGAACATAATGTCTTACAAGTTTTTAATTATCAATTACAACAGCCTCATTTACTGTATCACTCTGGCTTTTATGTGCCTTCTGGGCATTGCTCTAGTTTTTATTTCTTATAATAGCTTACAGTCTAGCTTTTCCTTCCACCTCCCTCCCATTACCTCTCCTCTACTTCCATAAAGACGTACTTTGCTTCCTTTATATTTTGATTGTCTTCACCTCAACCCCAACTCTCCTTTTTGAGCTTAGGTGAGGTACTCTCCTCCCAGCTCATTCCACACCTTGAGGCTGGGAAATATGCACTCACATTCAAACAAGACAAAGTCTAATGAAAATAAAGGGTAAACCCAACATTTGCTGAGGCAGAAGACAGACTCTGCACCAGCTTTGGGCAACTAAAGTACTAGTCTGGAATCCTCAGGAAAGGATCTGCCCTCTCGCCCAGCTAGCTGTAACAATCTCTTCCCTCCCTTGACAGGGAAGAGATGCATGTTGCTTCTCCCCATTCCCTCTGTAGAGTTTCCTAACTTGTGGTAACAAAAGGTGTCACGGTTACTTCACCCGTTCTCTGGATGCCACTTTCAACTCCAGCACAGTCTACACACTATAGGTCAGCACCTACAGCCTGAGCAGCAGTGTCCAGCCTCCTCAAGCAAGCGAGGTGCAACAAGATTTTTAAGTGTCATACACTAGCCTAGTTACACAGCTTAGTCATTCTACAACACAGGACAGTAAGTTTGTTTTAAGATAAATACAGTCTACAAGTCTCAGGCACTCAGTTCATACCACAAAGTCAAGCCTTAGAATCAGCTAACAACTGGCACAAGGAAATTACTCTCTAACAGCTAAGCTTACTCTTAAAACATTTTTTTTTTTTAACTGGTTATGGGGAAGGTCAAGACTTGAGTTTAAGCTTGTGCTGGTAACAGATTTCCTTCCACCCCTGCCCCAAATGTTCTTTATTAAGTGATTGGTTTTCGGCCCAGGCCCTGCTTCCACTGAAGCCAGCAGTAAAATTTCTGTCAAGACAAGTCAGGTTCTGTAGGTGTCTGTTCAGGAACAGAATACAAAGCAGGTTTTAGACAAAAGTTTGAAAGTCCTTTCTTCCCTCATCCCCCATGTATCCTTTACGTTGAGTTGCTTTACAAAACTGAGTGACAGCCTAAGAATTGATTCCTTATTATATTAACAGCATACTTTTGCACAAGTAATGTGCATGTGCTATCATGGAGGAGTCAGAGCATAAAGAGATTTATATTACAGGTATATAAGCAAATAAGTCTATGTACTCCTTACTTTTACAGAAGTGATGCTACTTAAGTATTTACAGAATATGCGAGGTGACAGTACGTAGCTGGGGAAAGGACAGAGGATTATCAGAATTAGATGACAGATTCATCCATGCCTTAACACTATTGTTACCTGAAAATAAAGTCAGCCAGCCATAAAGACCAGTCATTTAGAAAGGGGAAAAAAAACCCCAAAACACAAACACATCCAAAAAACCACCACCAACAAAAACCAAAAAAAACCAGAGCAAAAACAACCCTAAGCTGGAAACAGTCCTTTTAGTGAATTACTTACTGATGCTCTTCAATGAACATTAAGTATAACCATATAGTTGGTAAAATTATTTCTGTGGTCTAGTTTAATGAATAGAGTCAGTTTTCCTACTTCTACGGGAAACATTCAGATCTTAAGAATTAATCAAATGATTTGCTAGGCTACTGATGGTTATTGCTGGCAGTCACCAAGCAGTCCATGGAGACTTCTCCAGGTCTCCTCCTATCCATCACTGTGGATCACGAGAGGGACGTCAGATAGCTAAACCTAGCTAGCTGTGTAGATTTAGTTGTCTTTCTGTAGCACAGAAGACAGGCTTAAAGTAAACAGAAGATGTTTCCCAATTTTATTTTATAATACATAAAAGCAGAGATGTCTAGATCAAACCCATTTAACTCATTTAGGAATTCAGAATTAGACACTGGAACAGGCAAGTAAAGCAACAGGGTGTTTGCTTGCCCATCTTAAGGAGAAAAAGCTGCTGTAATCTTAGAAGGATTCCTTCTTTGGGATTTGAATGCTGTTTTGCAATATGTTGGATCCTTTGTCCTAAATCTACACAATCCTGACAGTCCCATAAGAATTTAGAAATGCCATGAAAGACAACTTAAGAGCATGTACGTAGGGAAATAAAGGGCCAGAACAAAAGCATGTTATCTATATCAGTCATGAGTTTCCTAGCATTTAGCCAGATTTTTTTATGAATTGACAATATTCACAAACATACTTTAGTTTTTTCCACATTGCTTCTAAATAACAGAAACAGTAACATTTAAAGCCTCCTCCATATAAGGCAATATACAATACTGAATCCCCCAACAGCAGGATATTAGACTTGGCACATGTTCTCTACTTTTACAGGCACATTACAGTGATCAAATATTTGAAATAGACATTTCAATGCTTTGAGAGCACAATCCTGAAGCTGTTGTCCAATGTCAATTTACAGTCAGCAGAACACACTGAGATAGCCAGCTGCTGCTACAGTGGCTAATGATGTGTGACAATTTAAGTGCCAGTACACAGGACACTGAGCCCTTCGAAAGAGATTAAGCAAGCAAACCATCATGTAATGGATAGTATTTTGCTTCTGTAATACTCTATGGATATTACAGTTTGAGCCAAGAAATACTTGCTGTAACAGAAGGTGTGGAACTGGATAGCTGTAAGAAGAGGTGTCCAAAGCACGCACTTAGGTGTGAGTGCACTTCACGGTTTACTCTATGCTACAAAACACCCCAACCAGACTTTATAGTGTTCTTAAGTTACCTACCAGTACTGCAGCACACAATGTTAACTAACACTGCAGAGATGTGGGATTTCATTCTTAAGTCCACCAGTAATTTGCTATGTGACCTCATAGTTTTGTACAATAGCTAGCAACACAGCCCCAGCTTCAACTATGGCTTCCAGTGCTACATCGACCATATTGCAGTTGAGATGACAGAGATTGGTCCCTCACTATAAATTGCATATTTACACCAGATAAAGCTAAAGCTATGGAGGGAAATGCCTTGGTATGATAGCCACCAGCTAACTTCCAGTTCAATTCTACAGCTGTGGGAACAAGGGACATGAACTTCCTTCTTAAGTAAGCAACTTTATCTGCTATTACATGATGCAGGAGAGATGAATTTGGAAAGACTGACCATTCCAAAGGGAGAGTCAGCCTCTTCAGAAAGTCTCAAAGTGCCCTCCCATTGTCACTAGAGAACATGACTGGAATCATCCCCTGGACACATCGAAGAATGCTCGAAAACCTGAATTGAGGTCACGTTGACCAGCTCTAGAACTCACCTCCTACTGTGGTGCCAACATCCTCACACAATGTGAAACAAACTAAAACTTTTGAGAACTCAATCATCAGTAGACCCTAACACGTTAAGGGACTTGAAATTAGCCTAAAGGACAAGAAAACTGGCACTAGTAGTGGCCTACTATAGCAACTCAGAAACTTAATAGTCCTTCATTAGCCTAGCTGCTTCCATGTCCAACATTTACTGAAAATGACTGCACAACAGTATAACAGCTGGAATTCATGTTGATCTCTTACACCATTCTCTTTCCCCCTGAGGATCTTGGTCATCTGGTAGGTGAGGGCTATTGACAGAGGAAAAACATATTGTGCTACAGGAATTGATGCTTGGAGTTAAAAATGAAGGACACAAAGTCAAGGTCTGCAGTCAATGGCAGTTGGTAAGTCAGTATGATAGCTACCTAGACTGAAGCAGAGACAGAAAAGCAACTGATGTAACCTGTCATACCCAGCAGCCATCCATCATGCTCAAGATCAGGTCAAAAGCTAGGAACAGAAGTGTCAGACCTGCCTGCCAAGTAAATCATTCACATTAATCTTAGTGAGACTGCTCTGGTACAGGCAGACTAGTCATTCTTTTACAGAAAAAAAAAAAAAAAAAAGAAGATATGCCCCAATAGACACGTACACAACAGGCAACTGCCTCCCGAATTACTATTTCTCTCTAATGCAGTTTGCACAATGGCTCTCTAAGCCTCTGTTACCACAATCCATTTTTGCAGTGTACTCTAGTGCACTCAGGAGCCAGGACTATTGCTAAATTTACACAAACAGCAGCATCCCAATACCTCAGATTTCCACCAGCTTCTGGAGCTCCCTGCAGAGGTTATTTTTAAATTGTAAGGGATCTGGGACCTAGTCACGTCATGAACTGCCTTTCTTCACATGATGTACTCCCAGAATTGAAATCAAAATGTAGCTGCTATTGTCACACTTACATACACTGTTTCTCCCCCTGCTTCACACTTGGTCTTCCAGACTCTTAAGAAGTTTTAAGAAGACTAACACAAGGGGAAGGAAACCTGTATGGTTTCATTTCTGGTCTTCCAGTAAATATCCAGTCTGTAAGATGAGTACCTAATCGCAGGCTTCTAGGTTGTCATAATGCACCCTCAGCTGATTATGAGGCATCTGATCATCACAGCTGTATTCTAAAAAAAAACCCACAACATTTACTAGAGACGTCCTGTACACTAATACTTTAGTAGAATACCCGGCAAGTAGAATACCCTCCCCTGCCCTCTCCATGTTCTCAGCAATTCCACCAATTAACAAATGTGAATTGATTCTGTTAATCTTAACCAGTTAGGACAGATAAAAATTGTTATTTTCTCTGCAGGTTTTAATAGAGGGACTCCCATGATGTTTTCTCAAAGTACTTCCCACTGAATCCATACGAAATGTTCACGTACCGTTCTAAAGTCTTCCTCAAACTTGTAAGCTCCACCTCCTGTAGCACAGAGTGTAGTGTGCAAACTGGAGAAGTTCTTTTCGCTACCCATCTGTATGAACCTGTGCATGGCACAGCTAGGAAAGCGGATGAAGTGCAGGTTTCCTTTGCGTCCACACATAGTCAAGTTTTTCAGTTCAAGATGGACATCACGAATGCCAGTTTTACCATAGGCTGTGTTGGAGGTCAAGTATTTCCTAATGCTTTTCAGGTTTTCCACCTCCTCCTGTTCCTCTTCTGCAGTAATGTCCTTAGGTTCAAAGTAGACCAGTTTAACCAACGTTCCACCAATATCCATTCCAAACCATGGAAATGCTAAGGACAAAGGGGTTGGGGAGGAAGAAAGAGAAAGTCACTATAAATATACAGCTTAGCCATATCACTTAAAACAGTTGCTGAATGACAATTCGGTGCAGTCACACTAGCAGTATCTGCTCCTGAAAGCTGGTGGTCACTTACATGTCCAATTCACATGTATTAAACACCTCTCTAACTTAAGACTTCATAAAGCCTCAGCTAAGAAAAAGAATAAAGAAAACATCAAAATACTCTTTTCTGGAGAAACAGGTTTTAATAAAATGAAAATATTTTTTCCCAGGAAAGTATTTTACTCTTTAGTCAGCAGCTCTTGACAGAGCACAATTGCTGCATTTCACCCAGTCTGACTCCTGGCACCAATTCTTAAAATAGACTAAGGAGAGGAGGAGGAAGAAACAACCAAACAGGAGAACAAGATTTCTCAAGTCACATTCCCACTGTGTAGCATCTACAATTGCCTTTCCAAGACAAGCTGGATTTTCCATAGTCACACGGGTCTGCCTGAAGAGCAGCAATACGTAACTGTCCCATTATGCTGTGAGTTTCCAGACTTCAACCCACCAGAACGAGCAGCTCTAAAATACAAAATCTATACACAGGTACTGCAGGAGGCAGCAGCTAGTAATGTTTCTTAGAGAAATTAAAGTACTGAGTATGTGGATAACATCTAAGATCCGTTTCTAAAATGGCAGTCACACAGTCACCTCTCTGCTTTTAGGGAGAATCAGCAGACTTGCTAGAAACGTTGATTCTACCAAGTAGGGCACCCCAACTTATTGATATAAACGCCAAACCATGGACACCATATACATTACTGATATTTCTGCCAGTGAATCTAAACATAAACACCTTGGGCAAAGATTTTAATAAGCATAGGAGGTACTGATCACACTGTTGTTCTTCAGGTAATCACAGATCAGTATTAAGTTACTCAACTTCAGGCTGAAAGTAGCTTAGAGTCTTTTACTTCTTAGCACAAGGGTCCCAGCATCATTCTTGTCTGGCTGAGTAATTAAAAAGTTTAAATTTCACAATTGTTAACATACCCATCCCCCAAAGCCAATCCTTCAATGTCAGATGTTTGAAACAGTTCTTTTGATCCATTCCTGTATGCCAAATAATTGAATTATCAGTTTCTCTCCCCTTTCCCTAAAGGCAAGGAAGGCATCATGCATAAACTCCCAGGAAGTAGCTTGCTTACAGCTCAGTTTTCCTAAGCGCACCTTCTGTTACCTGTTCTAATTTCTTCTCCGTGCCCTACAAGTCACAAAGACACTGAAATGAAGTCTAATTTGAGATTTGGGAAGATACATCCTATGCAGATACATGAGAGCTCCCTGAAACGTGAAGAACTCAAAACAAGTGTTTTTAAAATAGGCTTTATTTTGAAGAGAAAAGTATGTTGCCGTACACTAACCTGTAACTCAAACACTTGTGGAAGTACAAGGTTAATATTTAGGCAAAAGTAGTCTGGTCCATACTGTACAACACTACAATGCATTGGAGCCCAGGACACCAATTCCATTAGCGATTTACACAAATCTTTATTTAAGCTGCTGAGAGCTTTAATTACCTGTCCCACTGGAACAGTAAGTCTCCTCCTTGGATTTTCTTAACTATGCAAACAGGAAGTTTAATTTTAAAAGCAGCATGGTTGGACTGTGCCATACAGAACCAGCCTGTAGCTACACGTAAGCCAACTTCCAATACTCTACATTAAGGGCATAGAATCTGCTACAATCTACCTGCACCAACAATTGCTTTAAAGCACAAGCCCAGCAATAAAAGTGTTAAGTACTAACAGCTGAGAGTTGTTAATAAATGACTGCCAAGACATCTACTATTATATCTTAACATTTTGAGAGTCATAACTAAATCTTTAACAAAGAATAAGTACTGTAGAAAACAACTATGAAGTTATTTCAAGTCTGTATAGTTCTTGGGATAGGTACACGCAATGCTCACATTTAAAAAGTGAGCAGAAATGCCAAGACTTTTTTTTCAGTTTATTCTCTCTATGAATCCAAGTTCCTTTCAATTTGTTGTGAGCCAAAGCACTGCAGAAAGAAAAGAACTTTGCTCCTAGAACAGCAGCAGTTTTCTTCAGCACGAATAAAGAGCACAAGATAAGTCCACAACAACTGATATTTCAGTTACGCAGAGCAGCAGCTTAGTTTTCTTCACAGCTGCTAACACCAGCTATCTGTTGGAATCACACTAAAGATGACAACTATTTTGACTGGTTGACCAATTAGGAAAAAACAAGTCTCAAAGTTACTGACAATTCCTGCTGAAATTCATATAGCTCCCGTACAACTGGAGTGACAGTAGAAACACTTCTGTATTCCAACGATTATGTTAAAAATTTATTCGTTCTATCTTTTGTTACTATCAACAAGTTTCAAAACAAAACACACCACTGTGTGAATACCATCAGTTGCTTTCAGTATCTTTAGACAATCCACCCTAGCTGTCACTTATACACTTCAACTTCCCTGACACCATCAAATAGGGTGCTAATGGGAGCGTGCCTGCAGACTGCAAGGTGCTCCTGGGTTCCTCCACCTGCCTAAATACGGAGAGTAAGACCATTCAAAGGCCACCAACATCATTAGGGCCCTCACTGCTACAACCAGGGGGTATGAAGAAAGAAAGGTATTAGTGTAGTTACAGTCTCCACAGACCTGAGGGAAAACGGGGGAAAAATTGTCGGTTTTTTGTTTATTTTAAACTGGAAGCCCAGCATTTCATTGATAAGGACCTGGATATTTATTCACATTGAGGTAGTAAAAGCCAGGAAAGCAAGGAGGGGAAAGTGAAATCTACCACATCCACATCTTAGGCTGATAACAGTTAGTCAAAATTGTGCGATTGACTATGAAAAATGAAGACACTGGATACATTGCAGAAATGCTTTCATGGTGTAAAAAAATGCACTTAACTAAAACTGTCTGATAAGATTGTTATGAGCTGATTTCCCTCTTCTCAAAGTCAGTATGCAATACGCCTATTGGATCAATGCAATCTACTATTGTGGAGAAAATAGAACTAGTCTACTGTATTGCTACACTGCAGTAAGTGATAAAAAATAACGACACTATAAAAATCTAGTTCTAGGTCCCATAGAACTGATACAGAAAGTGTTAAGATGAATCATGCATTCTTAGAAGCCTAGCATAAATCAAAGAGTCTGTTTATCTTCTTAAGAAAATTAATTCTCTTTATGTTAATAAACTGCATCAACTACTTACTGGTTTGTTATGTTGAGATAAAAATCTCCATTACTCCAAAATTTAGCTGCAGAAGCATGTGACAATGCAAACAGAAGGTATCTACAGGATTGCATAATTAGGTAATCTGATGCACACCAACAGCTGTTCTATCTGGGGGAAAGGTTCACTCATGAGAAATTCCATGATACATTTCACCTAGTTTCTGCACAAACTTTGAAGGGTATGAACCTATAAGACTATTCCTGTAAGGCATACTACATTCAGAATTGAACATATTTGATTTTTAAATCTCCTATGCTTAATATACAATATAAGGAGAGGGTGTGGAGGGTAAATACCAAATCACAACATGGACAAGAGCTCAGGGGAAGCCAGAATGAAAGGGAACTCCTGGGTCACTAAGTAACATTTCCCCCCGTTAAAGAAGATAACCAAGGGTAATCCTTTTCATATGTTTCAACAACCACCACATAAGGTTAGCTGAATCTTTTTTACTCCTCAACTCTTAGAAGGAGATGGTGCCTGAATCCTGCTGGTTAGAACTTCTCTCTACCTAGACCCCCAATTTATCTATGACCAGTTTGCAGCAGTTTCTTCTTTTGCCAAAACTGTTTCAGCTTGCACATCTCTCTTACAAGACCTGTATTTCCTCAAACACAGATACAGTATCTCACTTTTTTTATCAATAATTTGAATGGTTGTATCAATACTCTGATATCTTAGCCATAAATATCTTGTATGAAATCTCTTCGGTTCAGCTGCTTTTCATCATCTGTATGTCCAGGAAGAAATCCTATTACTTGATTTACATTTTTCATTTACATTTAATTTGCATTGCTTGATGCTTTGATGATCTAAGAACTTCCTTTTTTAATTGGGATTGGAAGAGGGGGGGAGAGCCAAAAAAAAAAACAGAGGGGAAGAGTGGCAGGAATAAGCAAGAGTCACACGTTAGATGGAATAGTATTCTCACAACTTCTGAAAACCTTTTTCTATTAAAAAAGAAGCTGATAATACCTTACATATATTTTTCAATTACTTCTTCCTACTTTACACAGTTCTTTTGAGCAATCCAAACATGTTGTAAAATGGAAGCATTTATTTTCCTTTGAACAAAAACAGACTACATAGCTTATACAGCTTAAAAAATTAATTATATCTGCTTAGTAATGGAATTTTTTTCAAACCTTACAAAGCTAGTGCTAAATAAAACATGTGTGTATATATATCAGGCAAAGCCTTCCAGTTCATCTTCAGCAGCCAGAGCTTATAGAATGTCTTCCTCCTCAACAGAAAATGAAAAAAAAAAAACCACCAAAAAAACCCCTACAAACCACCCACAAAACACACAACCAACCAAACTTCTAACAAAAAAACCCCTTCAAACTCAAAAGCACAGAGCTGTTTGTTAAACAGGTGTGACCACCCACCACACATATGTAGCCGTATTACCACAAACTGATTTCTGAAGATAGTACTGGGAGACTAGGTCATTACCTAGCCTGTATAGCTTCAATAAAAAAACAAAAACAAAACACACAAACTAACGAATAAAAGCCAAAACTTACAAAGCTAGAAGCAGCAATGATTATCTATCAAGAAACTCATTCTTGGATCTGATAGCACCCAGCCTGATGGAAGTGATTTGCGTAAGTTTCCCATTCCTGCTGGCAATGCTGATATGCGATTTTAACTCACAGAATGCTGGATCACAACACATCAAATAGTTCAGTTTGTTATGACCAGTCCTACCCCTTAGGCAACCCTTACTCCCACCTACATTAAAATCAACTGGAGACTAACTTAAGCAGCACATCACCTGAAGCAATTCTTAAGATTAAAAGATTGTAGGATATTCCAATGCCTTGAACAAAATTTCCGTAACCGATAATGTTGTACTTACTGTGCCAAACAATAGCAAGACCAAAACCATTTTCACTCCTGTACTCTTCACCAAAATATACTATGTAATCATGGCATTCCATATTTCACTGCAGGTGAAGAATCCTAGGTTTTCCACAGCTTCCACCTGGCTTTAAGTAGTGCTGCATAATCATGCTGCAGCCAAACATCACAGGTGTAACAACCTAAACATTGGCCAAAAGCATTCTTTACTGTGAAGCTACAACTCAAAGTGTTTATAAACTACAACTAATATGCATTATAACTGCCACAGCTATACAGTCACAATGCCTCAAAATACACATTCTTTGACCCCTAACAATTACATCTCACCCAGAGCCAGCTGGTAAGATGCTAATCTGAATAGAGACCCCAAAGCTTTAGCTTAATTTAAGAAAAGCAATAGAATTAAGATATTCAGCTGGCTTCTTCCCTACATCTGATGTAGAATAACTAGAGTGGTGCTTCACAGCATTAACTGCCATGCTGAGATCTTTGCCCTTAGCTGGCTACAATGCCGTTTCACAGGGATCAATGAAGGCACTTAACTGCTCTTTCTTGTTCTTCTGTTCAAAGGTCACATTTAAACTGAACATGATGCTTAAGCAGACTTTTGAAATTTGCAGAATTCACACCGTTTCAGTATTTTATTCTCTTCTGGAGCGCTTCACTGTGCAAGGCATCAAAACAGATACTTATCTGTATTCATTACGCTGTGCTGTGATACGCAAAGGTAATGTAAACCCTAGTCTCACAAAGCAGCTGCACTAGTGATTTGAACCAGAAAACTGACAGAAGCCTAACATCCCTGGCAACTCATCTACTTCAACTAAAGAAAAAACAAAGCAAAGACAAGCTTCTCAGCAGAAGGTGAGTCAAAAGATAAGTTAGTCCCCAGATCCTCTCTCACCACAGGCTAATGAGCAAAGCATACTGGTTTCAAAGGGCATCTTCCCTTCTCTGAGGGGAAGAAGACTTGGGAATATAGAAGTCTACCATCACTTTGGCAGAAAGCAAAAACAATCAAGAAAACATATAATTTGCAAAGATTAAAGGAATAATCGCTGCAAAAAGATAGGTTTCATTTGTTGAAATATTGGGAAATGCCAATTATCTCATTATCTTTTCCACCACGCAAAGCAAACCCCACAATCAATACTGAAGTCTTACATACCATGTGGCAACCGCACTTCATTTTGCAATGTGTCCTTAAGCACAGAACAAACATCTGCAAAGGCCAGGATTAAATACAAAAAACCAGTAAAACGGGACTGTGTAGTATTCACTACAGATGGATACAGTGGAAGGCTACATAGTACCAGGAGAATTTTAATATAATTTAATGGAATTTTTAAGCTGGTGACAATGTACTGTCATATTTTCCTGCAAGACTAATACTAAATCGCAAATTTATTCTTGTACAAAATAAGCCATATAAATTAAAAAGTATAAGATCAACAAGAATTAATGTGTTTTATTCAGCAAAGAAATTGCCCAGAAAATAGTTCTACAAAGCATTTCCCTCACCTGCTGTTTTCCTTAAAGCCTCATTGCATTAAAACCCCACAACTGAAGACTCTGTTGCCATACATCTTGGGCAATATAGCCAGTCACCTACGCTCTCTACTCTGATGGGCTCTTTTTCCCCTCAAGATGAGAAAGAGATTCCAAATTCCTCATTGATTCTTATTCAAGTGATTATATAAATAATTAAAAGCCTTATTCTTAGCTTCAAAATAGTTTTTAATATTATGAAGAGTTTGATATGCAAGTGCTGACTCTTCTTAGTTACACCAAATCAAAGCGTAAGTTAGTCCAAGTTCTGCAGTTTTTGTTCCTAAATGAACACATGAAGCTGGACAAAGACTACAAAAGACAGCTTGTGACAGAGAATGATTTGATCACCAATATGTTACATTTGGTAGAAGACTAAGGTAACTACAAACAGGTACAGTAAGCACTGCATGATTAATCAATACAGAAAACATTCTAAGGGAGAGTGGTGTGTGTAGCTCAGCAAAAACATTTAAAAAGCTGGAGAAGGCACGGTAATAAGTTGTCTTGTGAAAGCTGAAGCTCTTCAAGGCTGTTTCTGACTATCAAAATAGTCAAGAGAACAAGTTCTGCTTATCCGGAGACTCTTTTTAAATATTCATTTCAAAAAAAAAAGAGGAAAAAAAATCCAGAGTGGCTGAATGCACTCTGTTTTGTACTGAGTAGAAACATCTTTAAGTTTTGGCAGTGGGTAGCTGTGATCCTGACTAACCCTGATTACGCTTTCCGAACATGCTGAACTGTTAACAAAGAAGCAAACATTTGTTAGCTTTTTTTGAAGGGCTAGTGAAGTGAGAGTGCAAAGAAACAAAGTACTTTTTCCATTCAATTGTTTTACTTGTAGAGTTCATGCTGGAATTATTCATTAGCTCCATAGCTATATATAAGAAATTAGCTATGACCAAGTAAACAAAACATACTATTAATCAACAAACCTTATATAAATGTTACAAATACAGATGTCTGAGACTCCTAACTTTAAAATAAAACATGAAGACGACAGACAGTTCACTAACACCTGACAAACTAACAAACCAAAAGCTACAGGCGATGCTTATAAGGAGCAAATTCACTCAGTTCAATTGCAAATTCGTCGCGTTTGTAAGATACTTTTTTGTTTTCAGCCTAAATAATTTGCCTTCAGCTCCTAGGTCTACTTTCTCCTTAATTCTAACAATGTTTAGGGCAGGGCAGGAGCACGCACTAGGACCGCAGAGCCTCCCCGAGACCCAACGCAAAACAGCCCCCAGGCCGACCCCCGCCCGGGCGCGACTTACAGCGCTGCTTAAGCACTATGAGCTTCATGGGCGCGTCTAGGCGGCAGCGGCCGGCAGAACCCTGGGCACCGCCCGACGCGGCGCTCGGCGCGGCTCTAGTCTGCGCGAAGCCGCCGCCCGCCGCGTTTGTGCCGGGCCGCTGCTCCCCGCCCGCCGCCGCCCTATTGGCGCAGGGCGGGCCCGGCCCACGCGGCAGCGGGGCCGTGCCCGGGCGACGCCGCTGCATTGGCCGGCACCGGGGACCCTCGCTCCGCCCGCCCGGACCGCGGAGGGCGGGGGGGAACGCCCGCGGCGCAGGAGCCGGGCGCCTGGCAGCCCCGGCCGGGCGGCGCTCTGCAGGCGGGGCGGCGCCGGACACGGCGGCCGCTTGACACCCGGCCGCTGTCGAGGCCCGCCGAGCCGGGCTGCGGCAGCGCCGCACGGAGAGGAGCGGGACGGCGAGCCGAGCCAGAGCCGCCCCGCAGTGCCGCCGCGCCGAGCCCGCCGCGCTCATCACTTACGTGGCCTGTGCCGCCGGCCCGAGTCCATCCTCCGGCGCAGCCGGCATTTCTTAGCCGGGGAGCCGTGGCTGAGCGGCGGCAGCTCCGGGCGGAGCAGCAGCGGGTGCGGCGCCTCCCCGCAGCTGCCGTTGCTCAGCGGCTGGCTCGAGGGGTGGAAGCCGTTCTGCAGCAGCCCGCCGAGCAGCGAGCAGGAGGAGACGGCGGCGGGCGGCGGCCCCGCCGGGGCGGCGGGCTGGGCGTGGAGCTGCTCCCCCATGGCGGCAGCCTCTCCCCTTTGTCTCCCGGCTCAGCTCCGGCTGGGCGCGGCAGAGCCCCCGCTCATGCCGGCGCCCGTGCCCGCAGCTCCGTTCGCTGGGGATGCGGCGTCCGCCCCCCCGCCGGCGGCGGCGCACGGCGCAGGCGCCCTGCCCGCAGCGCGCTGCAGAGGGGCGGCCGCCGCCCTCCGCCGGGGACGCGGCGACCCCGCTCCTCGGGTAACGTGCGCGCTCCCGGCCGCCGCGCCCGGCACCTGTGGGGCTGCGCGAGCAGTCCAGGGAGCGCGCCGGGGCGGACCCCTTCGCACGGCGGGGCTGGCAGCCGGTGCAATTTCAGCTCCCGGGACCCCGCTCACGGGTGCGCAGCGGGCGGGCCTGCTGCGGGCTCACTTGGCTTCGAGGTGTCCAGCCGCACAGGCACGTGACTCGGTATCCGCGTCTCGGAGGCGTGTGTGTGTGACCCCAGGGATGCCTTGGACCTCACACAAAGTTATTTGCAAATCAGTATCAACGTTCAAGTTTTTGTCTACGTTGTCACATGTTTCCTCAACAGCTTAGGGGGACTGGTGTGACCTTGAGTGCATTTGACCTCATGCTCTTTCAGTATTTTGGCTTTCCCTGCACAGCACTGACAATCTTGTGACAGTGATTTACTCCCTTCCTGAATGAAATATTAAATATCAAGTGGACATAAAATAAAATTGGGTGAACTGTGCTGCATATACTTGAAAAGAAACACTAACTGAATTTTGCTCTGCACGTGAAGGTCATTTCTTTATATAAACTGCCAGTCACCACACAGATGATTGTCCTTAAGTAAAAACAGGTCACATAACGGCTCCTCCTTACACCTAAAATTAGTACAGGACACAGACCCTCACTGTAAAACACCTACAAGGAAGGAAGAGCTATTCTAACTGCCTCCAGAAAGTATCAAGAAACTGCTTCACCAGAGCTAATGTGACATTCTCTCCATGGCTTGGCTGGGACCAGAACATTATGTTTAGGTAACTGGGAGCAAGCCACAGAAAAACATGCGCATAAAGCTGGGGAAATGAAAAAAGAGTGTTTGAGAACAACAAGCAAGTAAAATTTTCTTCCTAAAAACCAGTAACCAGTATTCTGAAGATGATTAAAACACTCCAAATTTTCCTCATATCCTAATGCATAAGCAACTGCTGAAATAGCTAGCCCAAAAGCGATTGCCCTGAAGAAGGCAGGAAGGCAGGCAGGCTATATATATATATATACACATTTAGTGCTAGAAGGAGCTGTAGTGCTTACAAAACTGAAATGCTTTGAGAACTCCCTAACTTACTGAATTATGCTTAAACTAAAAGCCAGAAGGCTGTTGCCTGGACTGGCAGGGACTTTCATACCACGTGTTGGCAGTTCCAGGCAGCTGGCTGGTTATGCTTTATGAAACTTCCTTGTTAATTCAGACCTCTTGGGGCATGAGGAATCCTTGCTGCTACTGTCCCCAGCTGGCTATGGTTGTCCCCTTCTCTCTCTGCGACACAGAAACTGCACACAAAACCAGCCCGATGCAGAACAGGGGATCACTCCTGAAAACCTGTTTTCCTCTGCAATTGCAGCGTAACTGGGAGCGGTCACGTGGGCGGTTACCATTTTACATACCCTCTTCATTTTTTATTTCAGAATTCTTCAGCTCTTCAGCAATGTAAACTAAGACAAAGGGAATAAAATCAGAGTATGTTTAATGTATTATGTGATCATCCGTAAGGGTTTAAAAGGAAAGAATGGCATTTCCTCAGGTGTATACAGCATTGCCTATGTTGGGCACAAGCAAACTACAGTGCAATCCATTTGGCATTCAGGGAAAAAGAGCTGAGCTTTTTGCATTAATAAAGTTGAAACTGGGAACAGAGAAACTGTTCATCCTATTCTGCATCAGCTGTGAGCCACAGGTAGAACCACAGCACCGCATTTCATGAACTCATTGCCTGATATAGTGATGTAGACAGTCTGTGCTCTTCTAGTATTCTGCACAGGGGCTAAATTGGTGATGTGAAGATCTCACATTATTCTTAGTATTTAAAAATCTGTAAAGTCCAGAAGAAATGTCACCTCCTCAAAACAGGACAAAAAGTAGAAATAAACTGTCTTGCTACTGTCACAGTTGAGCAGTTGGCTCAAGACCTGCTGCCTGCTGCATTTTGTGGGTTTTTTAAATCCATGCTATTTATGAGACAATGCATCACAGCACAACAGGCTGAAGGCAGGTATTGTTTTTAAGAGGTAGTGCACTGTCTTGCCTTCATACCACATATACGCATTCAGTATGTTACTGACTACTCTATATCCCTTTATATTAATTTCTGTATATTTTATATATAAGTTGTTGCAAATCAAGAACCAGGTGGAACACGCAACAGCCATCAATGAAGTTATGGCATGTATTACAGGTACAGCTTCTAACACTTTGGTGCAATGAAAGTAAAGTTTTCCTCTTCCTTTTATCCTAACTTTCTAAACAAACCCTGTGAGCCAGTTCAGTTTTCAGTCTAATTTGCAAGACAACAGTCCAGGCAGAGGTGCAATATTAACAAAGTTGAGGATGCTTCCAGTACTTCCGATATTAATGTTTACTCAGTATTCTGTCTTCCTTTCTGAACAGGAGTAGGTAGAAACTACTTGTTGAATTTTATATATTTTCCTATATATTTCACTGTAAACCAGCAATCTGGTGGGAAAAGGACTACAAACACATAGTTTGCTGAAGAACCCTGGACACAAACGGACACAGAACAAGTCTGCTCTACTGACTCACTGTGTATTACACATTTGCATAGCAATGGATACACAATCCACTTAATGGATTATTCCATACTAGCCTGCATTTCAGACATCCAGCTTTTTATCCTCTATTTATTTGTTTATAAACACAGAGAGCTGTTTACTCTCTCTGAGTCAGCTTCAGCAAACTAACGACTACCTTTGGTTAAGATACTCTGCCAGAGGATCAAAAGTGCTGTTCTCCAGCCCTTAGAGTTTCAAAACCAATGGAACTAAAAAACAAACTCCCCCCCATGTAAACAAAAAACACTCTTTCAGGTATGTTATCATCAGGCAACCTGGCCTGAAATTTTTAGGAACCTATGAGGATTAGCTCCTCCTCCCTCATTCTGTGGGACTCCCATATCCCTGGTCTGAGACTAAGCTAAAATAAGCACTGAACAGGTGCAGTCCACATGTAAATCCATTCACCAAGAACCAAAAAAATCCTACAGTGCACCAGTGGTGTTATTCTAATTCAAAACCAGCCAGCTACCAACTTTGGTCATACTTTGAAGAGAAGTGGTAATGAGGAACATGTACACATCATCTCAGTTTACACGAGCTGTATTATGCAATGCAAAGAGTGTAATGAAACAGACTTCTGGCATAGCTGCCTGCAGATTTATGTTCAAGGGGTTGCTGGCACTCTGCCATTCCTGTTTATATTTCCATTCAGGTTACTTCTGTGTTTATCCTGTTTCTGTATTGCAGGACAGTCATACTAGTTCTTATTCAATTTTTCCCCTTTGAAAATGAAGCAAATACAGTACAGCTCAATAAAGTAACATAAAAATATTAAGAACATTCCTTCCAAAAAATCAGATACTGTTGATTTGTTTTAGGTATATTCATGTATCACACATATCAAAAGGGAAGTGCCAAGTCTAGGAGTCCAGCATTTCTTCCAAATTTCTTTTCAGAACTGGGAAAAAACCCATACTTTCTTGGCATATGCAGGGCCTTTGGTAGATGCATGTTTAAAATATATTTTAATGCTCTTTTTCCCTTACTTTAAATTGCAGGGCTAGAAGACCAACAGGCAAACGTAACTATATAATGACAAGTGATACATGCGTAAATCAAATGGGACAAAACAGCTCTAAAACTGTGTAGAATTCTTATCTGGAAAATGCAATGACAGAGTATCTTAAAAGGGACCCAAAGTGCTCTAGTATTATCCATCTAATCACAGGAAAGCTAAGCCTTACTATGACAACAGCTAGCTAGCACGAGAATTCTGCTTTCCCCAAATACTAACACATCTGAGAAGAGAAACTGATTGCAGATGACAGAGGAAGTGGAGGGCGTAAATTTAGTCATATGCCTAAATCTTTGCTAGATTGAGGACAAGAAAGATTTTATTGAGACCATCAGTTCCTTCCTATCCATCTCCTGGTGCAGGTTCCTTTCAATTATAACTTCTGTGACATTTAAACAAAACCTGTTGATTTAATGAAGAAAAGCCCCATTCCCCTGAACAGAGCTGAAGCTCATCTCTTCTTCACTTTCATCAAGGGAGAGAAAGATGGAGAAAGGCACACTGTCTGAGCAGGAACTTAGCTTTGTCAGTCTGAACAGCCCTCAGGAGCAACATTCTTTCACTTCATTGATGACAAATTAGGCATAGATAGATCTCCTGGCCCAAGCATGAAGCTGACTGTCCCGGCAAGGCAGTATGAATGCTACCTGGAAAAAGTTGTCTAGACCAGGACATGACTTAGATATCTGACAACAATAGCCAAGTCTAGGGAATAGAAGTCAGAAGAGTACATAGGTGTTAATCTGGTCTTACCAACCTGCCTATCCCTGTGGCCAGACTTTGTAGTGTCCCCAGAGGTTTCTACAGTTAATTCTCTGGCAGTTCTGAGATGAGGTTAGAGATTGTAGTTGCCGTCTTTCATTCCAACTGAAAAGAAGCATGCAGCAGTCACAAAACAGTAAGAACCTTCTCCTCCTAAAACATTCCCTGCCAATACCTCTGTTTCTCTGTGTCCAACTAGACAATTACAACTTAATTTGCAGGTGCATTTACTCTCCATGACTTTAACTGATCCCCCTCAGCACTACCTGAGCTGTTGGTGCCCATCTTTTAAAGGAAATAAAAACCTTCCGTGCCTTAGTTCAGACATTTCAAATAAAACTCCTCAAATTAGTAAAAACTTAAAATCTAGTCCTTGACTATTGCTTAGGAGTACAAGCCAGTGAAGATAATGTAGGTGTTGGAGGCAAATAATCTTTTTTCTATGCCATACTTTCTATTCTGCAGAGAGTTTGTAAAAAAAAAAAAAAGCGAGGTAATGGATTCAAACTATTAGGTATGTAAAAAAAGCTAAAAAAAAAAATCTCATTTCAAATACACTCTCCTTTGCCCCTATCCACTCTATCTCATGCCTAAGTATTTGGCTCAGTCCACTGCTGCTTATCTTTTACTATCAAACTTGAATATACAAAATGTAATTGGAAAACATGCAAGTTCACAATGCACTGATGGAGAAAAACTGCTCATCATCATAAAAAAATTATTGCAACAAGTGGCAGAGCACTTGGTAGAGAAAACAATGGCCTTTGCTCCTGACTGTTCCCCCACAGACAATTACCCTCATGTATGTACACATACTGGTTTTGCTTGGTTGAATGTCTTAACTTTTTTTTTTTCAACTCAGCATTTTTATCTGGTCCTTCATAATGCCATCAGGAGGGAAGCAACAGTTTCAAAACAAGCTCTTTGAAAGACAAACAGAATGGCTGACAATTACAGAAGACTCTCTCTTCCTCATTCAGCACTGCCACATCTAAAGAGGAAGAGAAACTGGTTCTCCTAGCAATGCTTAGCTGCACAGAATTTTTCACTTGCATTGGTCTGTATTCCCAGAGCTTAAATGCTGATATGAAATTCCCATGGATATTAACGATTATGAACTAGGTAACAGCATGGAACCAGACTTTCTATGCCTGTATGTGGAAGAGTTAAAAAAGGCACCTCTCTGGCTAGACGTACATACCTCCAATCCAGACAAAACTGGCTTACACCTCTAACCCAGGAGGCAACTCACAGTGTCCATCAGAGGGTAGAAAGGACACAGAGCATTTATTTTCCTTCTTCCAAAGTAGTCCAGAGATGAGAATCAGTGCAAAATGGAAACACACTACACTTTTGGTATTTCTCCTCAGCTACCTTCAGTAGCAAGGAAGTGTATGTCTGAACAAGCATTTAAGCACAGGGTTAAGTCCAAACACCACAACTAATATGGAGTTAAAGCTTTAGTACTTGAACAGTGTGACTTTGCTTTCAGATAGATAAACCAAAGGTTTGTTTAGATTTTTGATGCTGAAAAAACATTTAATATGTCCTTGTGAGATTAAGCTGAAACCACAGACAAAAAACCTCAAATGCTAATGTTTTTAAAAATATCTTTTTTATCCATGTTTGCAAAGAATAAGAGTCTTGTGTAGGAAGGGGCTGTGCTATAAATGACAAATTTGCTCCTAAAGGCTCCAACTACCTAGTAACAAAAAAGGGAAACAACGAAACATTATGCTAACATTGGGTTGGTTTGCCATAGTTACATCCTCTGATACTTCTGGGACTGGTGACCTTTCAAGAGTAAATATTACTGTGAATAGTCTGTTCTGTGCAATGCATTTTGTTTTGTTCAAGAGGCCAACCTAGAGCTTTCAGGTTTTCACAAGGTCAATACAAACTATGTACACACAAAAAAGAAACACAGAACTGTAATCATAGACTTCTGTCTTCTTATTAGATACATTGTGGGGGAAAAAACATAATAGAAAGTAACTTCTAGGGTCTCTCCTGCATAGAAGGCAACTTGTATTTCACTGCAGGACCCTTAGTGTCACCAACGTATTTATTTTCCTGTAATAAAGCATAATTAATACAAACACACACTTGGTCTAATGGGAATTTATGACTCAAAGAGACCATCTGGGTCATCAAAACAAGTTCTTTGAATCAATGATTAACCTGAAAGGGTCTAAGAAACATATACGCCAAGTACCACGGAGCACAAAAGATCTTCTATTTATCTTGTAATGTATGACTGAACACCTTGGAACCAAAATATTATTTTGACACTCACATATAAAGTCCTAATTATACACATTCTTTGTTCTTTTTAACCCAGAATGGTATATCAGGTTGCTTGATCTCATGAACACTGCTAACCAAATTTTTGTATTTATCCTTAATTTTGACACTGAAGTCAGATAAAGAAGCTACAGAGTTACTTTTGGTGCCAGCCATTTGACACATGGGAAGAGAAAACAAAAACATTGTGTATGTCCTGTACAACAGGAGACAAAGACACCTTTTTTGTTTACAAAGCTTCTGTCTCTACACTGAAAACAGAACTGATAGGGCTAAGACATCAATCTCCTGTACTTTTTGCCTAACTGCTCGAAAAGTAGCAAACACCAATTGATTTGCTTTTCCTCCACTTATAAAATTTACTTAAAATACCGAAGGAGATATGCATTTTATCTTCATTCCATTTCCTCTTAAAAGGAAAGGAAAATAAAAAAAGAAAAAAAAGAAAGAGCACACAAGCCAGAAAGGAAGGTATAGCTACCCCATCAGATGAAGGTATGAGGAAAATACTGCTGCAGTGGTTATGAGGCATCAGCAGTCATGGATTGCAAATATATGACATGATCTAGTCTCCATTCACAGGCACAACTGCAATCTAGTATAAACTGGTATTGATATGCCTGACCTAAAATCTTAAATCAAGCACTATTGCCAGTTTTCAGACCTTAGATCCTCCTAGAATGTACAAACTACACAATGCATACAGAAACCAAGTCATTTTTAGAGCAGATTCATTCACACATTTTGAGGCAAATGAAACAACACTGGATTGACATAACATGACTGTTTTTGTAGGATTAGCAAAGACTACTTAATCAATGAAAATATTAAAAAAAAAAAAAAAAAGAGAGAGATCTCTTTCCTGCAAAGAGAAATCAGGCTGGAACCATAGTTTCAGTAAACTAGGAGGTCTGTGGTTAAAACAAAACACCCACATTTCTCTGCCTCTATTCACCAACCAAGTTTAAACTTCATTATAAGCAGATCGATTTCAGTCACAGCACAGACTGGCACAAGGAAAAAGGAAGAAGCATAACATCGTTCTGAATTTAAATACTTCGCACTTATGTAGTGCTCCCTACCTGCAGATTTTCGACACTTCACAAACTGTGGATAACTGCTCTTTGCACCTCCCATTTAAAGAAACAAAAGCAACAATGATAAAACAAAAAGTAGTGAGAGAGCTGAGAAGGGACTTGCTGACAGGTCTCACCTCCAAACTGAAACCCGAATTTGCATCAGTTTGACCCAAAATTGAAAGTAAAATACCCATGCCCCCGACTGGAAAATTTATTTGCAGTATTCCAGCCATTCTCAGATTTTTAACTCATTTGCCTAGGCAAGGTCAGTGCTGAAATGGAAATCAGAAAGACTTCCGTTTAAGAAACATCAGAATATCTTCATTTTCTTAAAAGGAATTCCCATTTTTCGCAGCCAGTCACAGATTCAAGGAAGAGTTTCAGTTCCCCAGAAGTTGTATTCTCAGCAAAATTGTCTATTAATCTAGCAATGCTTTGGGTTGGACGATTAGCTGTCAAGCTTATATTTTGTCAGACAGAACATGCTGTCTTCCATTTGATATGGCAGGACCCAGGAAAGACTCTTCCTTCATGCTGCTTACTGAAAACAGAATCCATTTAGGTTTAAAAAACAAACAAGCAAGCAATAAAAAAACCCTTGCATGCAGTTTCAGCAAATTAACTCATCAGTATTAGCCTCCTTTGTTAAAGCTCCTTAAGCCTATTAGAAACGTAATTTTCACTACACTGACATTTTGGTGTTCTGCTTGTAAAATTCAGTGAAAATATACCTATTTATCTTTGCATATACATCCACATCAGTTATGTTATTTGGCTGTTACCAGTGTGATCAAAGTTCTACACACACAGGTTACTGACCTCAAAACACACTGTTTGAAGTCCTTGTTTGACATAATTTGTGTTGTTCTCTATATCAATAGTTAGTTCATCTGTTGCCTACTATATTTACAACTGAACAAAATAAAGAGAATAGAAAGTACTACTCAATGCAGTTTTCTTAAGACATTCTTCCGTTTCAGTACGGGAATAATTTCAGCTATACTACCAAATAGCCTACTTCTTAAGAATAAGGATGTATAGGTATCTGCTATGAACATGAATAATTTCTAATGTTGCTAGAAACTTAAACTCGCAACTTAAGAATCATAGTCGAGAAACATGAACATCTCACTAAAATCATTACTTCAGCTGAATATCATTCATAACTATTGCATAAAATTGTGTTCCATATTTTCATTGTATGATGAAATTCCAACATGGAGGTAACATCAGACTTCTTTAGGGAAGAGTGTATGTATAGACAAATGAAACTGGGTTCCCAGCAACCAGTGACACTGAACTCCGATATGAGTTAACGATACAGAGGAAGGACAGGAACAAAGGGAACTGAGGGGGGAAAGGAGAAGATGAGCAACAGACTTGCCTAATAAGAGGACAGAAATCCTAAGCTTGTGGTCTGTGTTCTCTTCCCATCATAGGCAGGCATCAGCATTAGTTGTGGTTTCAACAGATTCGACCTGCAGGGGGGAGGGCAGGGGAGAAAAAGAAACAGAAGAGAGAGAGAGGGTTACAGCCACCACTACAGTACTATATCCATCCCAAGCAAAGACAGCATGGATCTTCCCATCATCCTCATATCAATGTTCTCAATAACATTAATCAAATAATTTATTAAGAATTCTGAGATGAAAAGTTTATTCCTAGGAATGTTCCTGTGATGAGGCTTTAATAAATCACAGTTCCTGGATGGAAAGAAATACATACCACATTAGATTTTCCTTGTCCAAGTTCACTACTGAGATTCTTGGTGGCCATGGCTGCTTTAGACACCCAGTAGCTAGCTATACCATCCACCTAGAACTGAAAACAAAACATCAGATAAAATTTTGGCACGTGTAACACATCCTCAAGCAGCACTGTTACATAATTTTCAGGGTATAGCTACATTTGTTATACCTGAAATCAAGCCTCATGTTCATTTGTAACAGCAGTAGCCATCTGATTAAAACAGTAATAAAACTACAGCATCTCTTTCTGAGTCACTTGTCTTGGATAATTAATTTGCCACGAGCATGAGTCATCCAGTTAGAAATGAGTTAGAGAATGACTCATTTCTAACTTTATACTATTATCCTTAAAATAAAAGGCTTCCTCCCTTACCCCTAAATTGTTGCATGTTTTGGTTCTTTTCACAATGCCAAAATCTGTTTTATATAGAGTATTTGGATTAACTGTTGGAATAATTATCTCCTTTTTATAATGTTATTCACCCAGAGAGATCTTATGGTGCTTTATATATGTGTGTATACTCTTCCGTGCACCCACATATATGGTGGAGTGTGGTAGCATGACAGTACTTGGTAACACGGTACAAAAGCACCTGACTGGAACTGCAGTCAGGTCGTAAAATCTGTTGAAACAGCAAAGGGAAATTCAGATGCACAAAACTGAATTACTAACAGTGGAATTTCACCAGTTACACATCCGTTTTTGCAGAATGGGGTTTATTCTGACTACAGAGGGTCAGATCAGCCAGCACTTGTAACATTCATCATTTCAGTGGAAACCCTTCAGTTTCTTCAGATTTCAGCTGTGAGCAAACCTTAGTAAGGAAGCCTGGCCTGTTTGAAAACTCTGCTTATTCTTGGCTGCAGCATGTTGTGACAACATCAGGGCAGCATCAAATTAAGAACTGTATGCTCAGCTATGTTTGGAAATACTTTCTAAGTCTGCAAGTCTGGATATGCCCAAAGTCTGCAATCCAGCCAGCCACCTGCATATTTGACTCCTTGCTGAAGGATTGCCAAAGATGCAACTTCACAAGCAATTTAGCCAAGCTAAGACTGCCTAACAGAGGAGAAGCAGTCTTGCCCTTTTGTCCCAGTATTTCTGCCTGCTCTCCTGCTGTCCCAGCACCTGTTTGGCCACATAGATCTACTTGCCGATCTGGCTGAAAATAATGATGTAAGAATGCATTTAAATAATTAGCTGCTCCTTAATCCACCGTTTGAGAAGCAACCAAGACTTCATGAGTTTTCATCATCTTTCATCTGCTGATCCACTTTCAGCACAGAGGACTCTGTTTCTCTTCAAGGACTGCAAAGAGCACTGTAGTCCAACTGCATGACACAAATACAGGCTCTTCTTTTTAGGAGTATGACTTCATTCTATGCAGGGCAGAAGTCTAGTGTGTATTAAGCTTCCTGCTTTCTGTTTTTCCCGCAGGATGGCCAATGCCCAGCCTAAAATACTAAAAAAATATAAGCTTAAGAGAAAAAAAAAACACCAACAAAAAACAAGCTCAGACCAAACCAGGAAATGCCCTGGGCCATTTGCTACTGTCAAAGAGTCATTATTTTCAAGTCCTTTAAAAATCAGTCACTGGTTAAGAAATTTGTTTTCTAAATGTTCATTCCTTGCCCTTTTATCATGCTGTAGAATAACTGTTACCCAGTACTAGACACTAATTTTGGTATCAAAACTAAGAGGCTAGTGAAGAAAGCAAGGTTCCTCCAGAGGGCAATTCAGGTTATGGTTATTTTGCTTAGCTGTACCAGGTAGCATAACTGCACTTCCAGAACAAGAATTTATCTTAGGTCTGAAACTATTCTGAGCATTTCTCTCCACTGGCTCTACAGGAAGCCCAAGTTAAAACATCTGAAGGTCAGCAGTGTGACTATCCCACTCCAATTACATTTTCACATGAGTTCAAGGAGAAGCCCTGAGTGGCCAAAGCCATGATGACGTTCCAAGGAACAGTACATAATGTCAGCGAACAGCCCTAATTTCTGAGGTCAAGAGAGACAGTTGACACTTGCCAAGAATAAAAGAAGCTCTGTCTTGGGTGTCGGAGCCAGAAAGATGAGTAATACTACACTGACATACTGTAATGGCTACACTGTAACATAACCTGCTCCTTGGATTTAGCCCATGTTACATGAGCAGTAAGCTTCTTGCTCTTGAACCACATCTTTCTGAGGCACCTTATATTTTTGAGAAACAGAAGTGTCCAGTCTTCTGACTTCTACACAGAACATATATATATGTACACACACACCCCTTTAGTGGAAATCTTTCAGTTTCTTCAGCTATCAGCTACTTATCTGATATATACTTAGATATATCTTGGTCAGTTTCCCTCTTTCAGAATTGCATTACTCTAGTATTACTCATGTATTGACTTCATGTTCCAATTTATTTGTCTTGTTAAGTTTCTAGTAAGATGACAGAGCAACGGTTGAGAATGTAATGAACAACAGAATGTCTTTGGTAAAATTTTCTGGGGTTGTTCCAAGGGCTCTGGGACCCTAAGACAGTGATTTACAGCCTGTATTTTATGTAACAAAAGAAACAACAGTATTCTCAGAAAAAAATAACTCTAAGGATTAAAGCTTGAATTTCTTACACCATGAAGAATTTCCATAAGCAACCTGGAACTGAAATAAAACTTCTGAAAATTCAACTGAAATAAACTCAAACATATGTTTCATTTTAGGAAAGTCAGTCCTGAGATTTTACCTTTAAGTTATGGTTACCATTGTTGGTATTTATACAGCTCTGTGGATGATTGAAAAATAATCAACAACACATGGAGAGAAATAAAGTATTACTAAAAAGATTTGGAATTCATTCCTGGCCCTTAACCTGGAGGTTACAAGCTAACACACTGTCTGCAAAGAAAATAGTTAACATCATGATAACTATCATATCAGTATGGCAAAAAGTGGCAACAGGCCTAGTCCCAGACTTGGAGCTAAAATGACATTATGCAAATATTTGCACAACTTAGGCAAATGTTTAGAAATAAAAAATAAAAGAAAAAAGAGGGGGCGTTTCAGGGAAACAAACAAAATTTGGATACACAGTACAAATACCCTTCATAAAATATGAAATATAGGCAGCATATATAAACATTTTTTCTGAAGTAGTCAATGTTCCTGGACTGTATCTGTCCTTCTGTATCAACAATACTACTCCATTTTTATGTCCACAGGATATAAGGACTTGAAATCAATAGGAAAACTAAGATGCAAGATCCCAGCTATGTGAAAACAGTGGCAAAGCTTATACTGAGTTACTACTTTCTAAGTACAGCAATTTATTATTCCAGCTGTAAAGTAATTTCACAGAATCACAGAATTATTAAGGTTGGAAAGGACCTTTAAGATCATCAAGTCCAACTGTTAACCCAACACCACCGTGCCCCCTAAACCATGTCCTGAAGCACCACATCCACACGTTTTTTGAATACTTCCAGTGATGGTGATGCCACAACCTCCCTGGGCATTTCTAACAGTATAACCCAAGACATCAGTATAATGTTGACTAGGAGGGAAGAATATTACACACCTAGTCAATACCAACCACCAGTCTTCCTGCTTGTGGATTCTCTGTCAAGATTTCCAATTATGTGATTACCAGTAGCTCAAAAATGCCTGGCTTACGTGATTCAGCATGATCACAACCCAAAGTGAGACAGCGTACTGGGTCTGAGTGAGACGGAGTTAATTTTCTGGGGCACATCGCAAATGCCCCAGAAACTATATTTAGCAACCAGTTTATGGAAAAGCCATCCATGTAGACTTGTTCTTAAAAATAAGACAGCATACAATTTAAAAGTAGTCATATTTTCCTGTATAAATATGCTTTCACAAGAAAACCTTTGACTATGTATTTTTTTATTTAAACAATAGTTTTATTATTCATAACAGGTATCTTAAACTGATAACTAACTACATGGTTCACTGCATGACTATGAATCAGTCAGACAAAACAGTTGATACATTTATAGGACAAATACCTGTGTCACAATGTGAAAACTTCTTACCATTTTCTCCAACAAAGGCCACTTTTGCTGTTGTATTGACTAATATGGTATTGTGTTGTTTGGCCTGATCAGCCGAATCATGTCTAAATGCTTCAGCCCCTTTCAGCAATAAGGCAGCAGAATACTCAGCCATCACTAGTGGTTTTATAGCATCTGTTTCCAGAGTTACAGAAAGACCCTAGAAAAGGCAGAATTAAAAAAAGTAGATTTTTTTTTGCCGCTCCAGTTATTAAAGCTTCAGTTTCCTTTGGTAGTAAAACATATATTAAGTACATATACACACACACATACACAAAATATTTCTCAATTAATATTCATCTTGACAGCCTATTAGATTTTACTCCAAATTGGCAGTTCAAATGAGTACAGTATATCATAGAAACAATAACCTCATGAAATTTAACAAGGACAAGTGTAGAGTTCTGCACCTGGAGAGGAACAACCCCATGCACCAGTACAGGTTAGGGGTTGATCTGCTGGAAAGCAGGTCCATGGAGAAAGACCTTGGAGTCCTGGTAGACAATAAGTTATCCATGGGACAGCAATGTGCCCTGGTGGCCAAGAGGGCCACCAACCCAGGTATCCTGGGTTGCATTAAGAAAAGTGTGACGAGCAGGTTGAGAGAGGTTATCCTTCCCCTCTACTCTGCACTGGTGAGGCTTCATCTGGAGTATTGTGTCCAGCTCTGGGCTCCCCAGTTCAAGAGAGACAGGGAACTTTTGGAGAGAGTCCAACAGAGGGCTACGAGGATGATTAAGGGACTGGAACATCTCTTGTATGAGGAAAGGCTGAGAGACCTGGGGCTGTTTAGTCTAGAGAAGAGAAGGCTGAGACGGGACCTTATAAATGTCTATAAATATCTGAAGGGTGGCTGTCAGGAGGACGGAGCCACTCTCTTTTCAGTAGTGCCCAGTGATAAGATGAGGGGCAATGGGCACAAACTGCAGCACAGGAAGTTCCACCGCAACATGAGGAAAAACTTCTTTACTGTGAGGGTGATGGAGCACTGGAACAGGCTTCCCAGAGAGGTTGTGGAGTCTCCTCCTCTGGAGACCTTCAAAACCCAACTGGACGCGTTCCTGTGCAACATGCCCTAGGTGATCCTGCCTTGGCAGGGGGTTGGACCAGATGATCTTCAGAGGTCCCTTCCAAGCCCTACGATTCTGTGATTTAAGAAACATATTTAATCATCATTTATGCTGTGATGATATTAAAAAGCCCCTGTGAGGTTAAGAATCCCATTATATTAGGAAAACATGAGTACAACTGCCCTAATGATCTTGCCTTGAAAAGCTTCCTGTTCATAATAACAAAAGATTTAAATATGGGTTGGTGGGTGGAGAAAATATACAACACACTAATACTGGAAAAAAATCAACTGCATTACTAATTCCTCAGAATTCCAAGCCATTCACTTGCTTTAGTCGCCAAAGCCAGTACAGAACACTATGACTGAGGCACTTCATTACACATGCTTATTAAAGAGCTGTTCAAATTAAAATAACCTGAGAACCTAAGTACACTCAAACACTTGGTAAGCATAATGAGCCAAGACACACAATTATGTCAAGTACATTTTAAGTCTGTTGATGAGAGGTAGAAGGTTCTGATTTTAAAAATGCTAGATCTGACCTCCAAAACGGTGATTAGTTATATTACCGTATTAAAGAGAATAATTGATTTTGAAACTTTTTGGTCTAATTACCAGGTGAAAAGGTTGGTTATAGCTGAAATTATATCTTTAGCTCATCAGAGAATTATACAACAATTCAAAGAGGGACACAAGGAATAACCAGAGGGTTGAGAGAAAAGCAAGAACAAACAGTGATAGCTTTTTTGTCTGTTGCACTCTTTCCAAAGACTAAGTCTTGAGTTATGCAAACTGAACAAAATACATCTCAGTACATATATTCCAAATCTTCTCCTATGTAAGACAATACAGCTCCTGCTAAAGGATTAATGCTATGTTTTCCACGCACAAGTTTTCAAATGAAGCTATGAAGATTTAAAAATGATATGCTGAGCACATGTAGCACAATTTCATTACACAAAATACTGGCATAGGACCAGGTGGCCTCCCTGCATCTATGAGAAGCACACACCGCAGTACCTAAACAAACTTTCTTAACACAACCATGTCTCCATCTGTGAGCCTCCTGTCTCTTCTCTCCTTTAGTGTGAATGACTTTTTAAACAACCATGACCACAGAGCACAGGCAACCCCAACATCTTACTTGCTGGAGCAGCTAGCCCTGGCCCTGGGAAGCAGCCAGAGGCCAAGCATCAAGGCCCAAACCCAGCACCGGGCACTACGGCTTGCCTCCAGCTGCCCATCAGCGATCCCCTCCTCCCTGCCCAGGCTCCTGGCTGGCTGTCTCACACTGGCATGCACTCCTCTTTGCCGGTGGGTCTATGATTCATTTTCCAGACTGTATTTTATGCTCCCAGAGCACCTCAAGGGAGCGGCCTCACGACCGTCAGCAAGCTCCCTCCAGTGACGGTTTCCTCCCACCCCGCCCGAAATGCCGCAATTACTCAGTTAACCAAATTAGCCACGAGCCGCAGCATTTGCGGGCTGGGGAGGGGCAGAAAGCCCCTGCCCGCCCGGGGAAAGGGCCACGGCCAGCCGCCCTTCACCGTCCGCTTCTCTGCGGTGCCCGGAGACCTCCGGGGCCGCCCCCACGCCGTGGAGCCGGGCCCAGCCCCGCTGCGGCCTCCCAGGCCTCGATGCCATCACCTGCGCCCCGGGGGCGAAGCCTCCCGGGGCGGGGAGTGCCCGCGGCCGCCAGCCGCGGCAGCCCGCGGGCCAGATTCCACTCCCAGGCCGGGCGCTTTCCGCTTGGGGTCGGCCCGAGAGCCTGGCGGGGTTGGGGCGGCGGCGGGCGGGCTGCGGCGTCGCTCCCCGCCGCGGCGGCTTCCGCCAACAGGGCCGGTTGGGCCTGCGGCGCGGGGCCGAAGCGCTGGCTCTGGCCATTACTGCGAGCCTCAGGCTCTGGGCCGCGACACCGCGTCTCCCGTAATTATATGTTCGCGTCTGTCTGAAGGCAGAGCGGCCGTGCTAGTCCTGACGCGGGATGGCACACCTGAACATTGGCTTGCAGGTGACCGACCGCCTCTGTGCCACTCAGTTTGAGGGAAAGCTTGAATGTATGCACACTGAACCACAAAAACTATACTGACAAACCCAAGCCATTTTTCTCTTGAGTTTGTGTCTTTAAAGCTAGTTTTGAGCAGGAAGCAAGTCCAACAGGTGAAGAATCAAAAGTCAGCCGTAGAAAAATGATACTGAATGAACTGGGAAATGTGAGACTGAAGAAGCAGTTCATTGCTTAAAAGAGGTTATAAAGGAAAACATACCTATATTACTAGAGAAAAATAAGCAAATGAACAGCCTGTGGGGTCATGAGTTCATAGAATCGGCTGTACATGCATTAGAAAGAACATTTCCTGAAGGCAACTGATAGGAGTGGGTCAGTGAGGGTACCACTATATAGGTTCAAATTAAATGAAAGCCAGCAATGCATCCACAGACTGTGCAAATAACAAGATAAATGACAAGCACTGCCCTGAAAGACAGGGGTAAAAAGGGGCTGGTGTGGCAGAGTACCAAAAAGTTAACGCAACACATCTGCGTGACAAGGAATGGGAGCCTGCTATGCCAGTCAGCTCCAAACAAACCCTGCAGAAGAAGGGCTTTGCCTCCAACCAGGGCGGGAAGGCAGCGCTGTCAGGGCATGGGGAAGCACAGCAGGACCAGGAGCACTGAGGGGAAATGGAAGTACTTTGTTAAGGTTAGTTGAGCACAAAGAAGCTGAAGCCAGTCCTGGTTTACCTGCTGCTCAGATGTGCTGAAAGATGCTGGGCCAAGTCCCAGCAGTGTTGACCATGTCTCTAATTACTTCTGGCAGCAGTGTAAAAGCTCGCTGAGATATGCTGCCTCATAAGGCATCATCTCATCATTCAGATGAGTAGACTATCCACAACTTTTGAATCCTGTCCCAAATATAAGGAACCCAAGTTTCTAAGGGTAATGATCAGGGTTGTAACAAGTCATTTATAAAAAATCTTTTCCCCTTGGGGCATGGCAACCTTGGTCCACAAGTTATAGAGAATTTGAAAAGCAGCATTAATGAAGTTTCAGGGACTAACGAGTTAACAGTTTTGGCAGCAGATATTTTTCTTGCACAAACCACTTTAAGGAGAATATATTGGTGGAAAGCCATAAAGGTTATTTACATAGATGGAGTTTCATCATCTCCCACTCCAAAACAGGCTGGGTTGGTTATGCTGATGTAATGTTTTCTTTATCATGGTTTGTGTGAGGCTAGGAGCACATGTTAGATTGTGTTTTAGTTTGCTCTTTTAGTATGTTGATGGTAGTCCTCTGAGATACTCGTTTAAATTATGCAGCATGTGCAGTATTACAGTTTCAGCAATCTAATATTCAAACAAACCCAAAATATTGCTTGTACCATAAGCTTTGTTATGTCCCAACTTAGCAAGAACAATTTTCTGCAGAAAATAGCCCCCAACCTTTTTAGGAATATGCCTTGCCAAATAGTCTGAGAAGATCTTAAGTTTTACTTTCCAGCAAGTGGAAGAGAACAACTTTCAGGTTTGCTCCCAGGAGCTAATTCTTCCCTTTCTTTGAGAGCCATTCTCAGTCCCCTCCTGGTACGAAAAAGGTGGTTTGGCATTAGGTTAGTTCAGTAGTTTGAGTTCACTGTTCTGTTTGGGATAGAAACTAAGACACTTTTTTAAAGGTTAGCCTAAGTATTAAGAAATTTTTATAAGAGCTTTTCAGTTTTGTTTGGCAAACAATTTAAAATTCAAAGTTGCATCATCTTGTGCTGTTAAAACAGACCAACTCTTGCAACATGGTTTGCACCCGAACTGAAATCAAGTACACATCTTTTACTGATATTACGCTGCCTCAGTTTAAAGAAAGATGGGACTTAAAGACATCATCATCAAAGCAGCTGATACAGGATCTGAGTAGAATTATTCTTTTACAGCTTGCACTAGCTGGCATTCTTTTCTTCAAATGAATGACAAATGTTTGGTTTTGGCAGTTACTGACTACTTTCAAGTTACTTCTCCTTTTATTTCAATTTAAAACAGGCAGACATTCCATATGAAAGTTCAAAGAATTCCTGTCCGAGTCTAAAGAGAAACTTATGGTGATTTTTGTTACCAAACCTTTACATTTCCATAGCCTGATATTCTAGAAAAGGATATTCTGTTTGGCATTACAACACTGTTTCAAAAATAAAGCCAAAGGATTTCTCTCATTGCTGTTTAAGAAATTAAATCCCTATCATGCAAACCTGGTACCAAACAATAATTTGCGCCTGGAGAAGGTTTTAAACAAAGATACCTTACTAAGTATTTTCCATAGCTGTCACTCTGTCAGTATTGTAATCGAGGGTGAGGAACAAGCACAGCCTGAAACTTAAAACCGGAGTTTCCCAATTCAGCTGATCCCTGCTACGATACAGGGCATCTACAGCTTGCGCAGGTCACCGGGCCTCTTCCCTTTCACTACCTGCAAACCGTGATTATCCTGTTTACATGCAGATTGCAAAGCCTCAGCTTGCCTCTCAGCTTTCAAAACGTCTGTGGAAATAGCATCACTGTAATCACCCAGAGTATCGACAAGCTTGAACTTACATGTATCCTTCTGCCAGACCGACAAAGCCCAGGCACTGCAGACGGCGGGGCGGGCAGGTGAGGGCAGGCCGCGGGGCACCCCGGCGAGGCCAGGGCGCTTTCCCCTGGCAGCCGAGGTCCTGCAGCCGCTGAGGGGATGGGCCCTGACGGCTCTGGGTGCGTGCAATAAAAAAAGTCTCAGTAAACACCTCCTCATAGCCCATCCTCATTGCAAAGCCCAGCCGCCACCTGAGAGGGAACCTCTCCCGCACCGCCAGCCAGGCAGCTCGGCCCGGACCCGCCCCGCTTTCACCGCCCCAAAACTACACTTCCCGTTGAGCCTTTCGCCGCCACAACTTCCGCTCTCCCAGAAGGCCGCGCGGCGCAGCGCACTGCCATTGGTCGGATTTGAAAAGAAGCCGCGGCAGTGCCGGTTAGACTGTACCTGTGAGCCGCGGTGGTTGCCCGGGTAGCGGAGCTGAGCCGGGCCGAGCCCAGCTGAGTGTGCTGCTGCCTTCATTCGGCAAGGGTGGGTGGCTGGGCCCGCCCTGCGTGGCGGAGGCTCTCAGGTAAGCCCGTGGGGGTTGTGGGGCTGTTGGGTTTTCGCTGGGAGGGCGGGCGGTGGCCTGGGGGTTGCGGAGCTGAGAAGTAGTGGGATGCCTTCGTGGCGGGTGGTGCTGAGGGCTCCTCCTCTCGCTTCTCCCTGCTGCCATCCTAGTTACTAGCGGTTGACGGTGGGCGAAAAGCCACGGGCGGGACGGGGGTGATGGGGGGTGGTGTGTGAAAACTTTTCGGTGCTGCTGTGGGGCGAGCAGGCCGCGGGTAGCGCCCGGCCCAGGGCCGTGAGGCTGACAAAGCCCTACGGCCATATGCCATAAGAACGGGAAAATAGCGTAAAGCCTTGAAGTGAAAGATTGATATTTGCAGAGCGAAAATTTTCCTTTTTAATTTTTTTAAGTGGGAGGACTAACACTTTATGTTTTATGTAAGCCTCCAGGCTTATTGTTTTGGTTTGGAGCATTTTCGACTCTTTCTTGCGCTGCCTGACAGTGCTACAGTCTGTGTGTACTGTGGCCACACTTTGCTGTGCATGCCACTCTGGATCCTCCTCTCTTAGGGCGTCTGCATCTTTAATCTCTATAGTTATGATAAGCAGAGTTACAATAACATATCCCAGCATACAAGTAACTTTTAGTGGCTACAGCCAGGTAATATACCTGTTTACACCAGAATATCTAGAGTAATTACAGTGTTGTATGACAATGGGGAGACAGATGGGCAGTCAGCGTCTTGGTTATGCATGCTGTCAGTAGGTGAACATTACTGGTCTGGGTGCTGGGCTCACATGAAGACTTTCAGTCCCAGCTTTGCATACACAGCTTAATGTTTGCCTTTTCCCTATTATGTGAAGAGGCACAGAATGAGAGCATAATCTTGACAAATCATGCTTTAAAATAAGCTTATATTTAAAGCAACTAAAATATCAGTTTTCTAACAAATATATTTCCTGTCAAGGCCTGCTAAGAATTTTGCAGTGTGACTTTGTAGCTGATGAATAAGATCATGACAGCACAGGTATATTATTTTTCAGTAGTAGCTTATTCACAGCTCAATGTTTGTTTAAGCTGTGATAATATTTTAGGCCAGGTTTTTCCTGGTTTTCATACAGTTGCTTGACAAAAATAAAAGCTATAGATTAGAAGAAACAAAGTAAACATTGCTGCTTAGTTCATGTACAGCTTTACCTCCTTTGTAGCTTGGTGATGTTTGTCTAGCTGCTTGAAGTTCTGTATCTGCCTTTTACAGGCTTAGATAGGAAGGCTGAGCTGTTAAGTGTTTTGGCACTGAAGTGCTGACACATTCCAGGTTTTATGTGGGGCAAAAAAAAATGATTGCTTGATAAGCAGCACCATTCCTGAACAAAGGAGCTTTGAACCAGCCTTGCTCAAAGGGAGCACTGTCTGCTCTCCATTAATATTTAGAGACACAATGTATATGCATCATTGTAGCATAGACATGGGAATGTACCATTAGAAGACTGTTGAATTGTTGTATCCAAAGCTTCAAAACAGTAGGAGGCTATGGAGTAGATATCTAAATATCTAATTGCTACTTCACTTGCTACCATGGTCTATGAGTAATTGTCCAATGAGTTCTTTTTAAACTTAATCCGTAACAAAAGCTGCCAAGTCACATCTGTAATGTCACAGGAAAAAGCAATAGGAGAGTAAAGTGCAGACAAAATATACTAATATTTTTAAATAAAAATGCACTTTTTTTAAAGGTTATTTAGAAACTTGTCTGTCCACTATCAACACTGAATCAATTTTGCTTTCATTTTCTGTAGCAAATCTTCACTGCCCAGATTCTGAGATGCACAAAAATAATTAAATTATGGATTAATAAATTAATTTCTGATCAAATGACTAAAAAGCAATACTTCAACTTGTACTCTGGCATGAGGTCTTCTAATTTTCTAGTGTGCCTTTAATAGCTAAAGCCATCTATTAGTATTTGGAATGTTTCTGTACTCTGTCTTGTCTTAAGCCACATCGAGTTATCTTTATAATACTGTTATCAAGTCCTGCCGAGATAACCAGGAAGTTTGGGTTACTCTTGCAATGAGCTTTTATTCTAAATGGATACTATAATGGGATGATGGAGAAATGGATGTGAAACAGTATGATTGTTTTTTTTCTCTTTATATCTTTTTTGTCAGAGATGGTTTTAACGAGATTGTGTGTAAGGCTTTTGCCTAGCAAAGAGTTGCTTTTCACTGAAAGAAGAAGTGGTTCTTGTTGCATCATAATGTGAACCCCTCTGTAGACCCTCTCCCCAGCTATCAGAAACTTACTATCTATGTTATGAATAGGATGAAGAAAGCTTTCTCCTTAAAGAAACTGCAGCTATTGATCTCAAGCTGACTTGTCTTCTAAGGGACTTCAGAAACTCTTACATTATGTGATGAGAGAGCCAAAACCAGTTTTATTTTATCTTGCAGGATGGAACTGACTCTGGATAATGAGAAATTTTTCAGACCATCCTATATTGCTAGTGTTGAGCCTTCTCAAAGAACAGGACCAGTAAACGTGGAAGATCTTAAAGCAGATCTCTCTGCTGAATTTTCTTCGGTTTCTTCAAGCTCAGATACAAGCCAGGTAAGAAAGCTTTTGTGTTTGCATTGTTTGGATTTTTTTTAATAAGCTTAGTCCTTTCATGGATGAGGATAATCAGAATTTTACAAAGAAGATGAAAAGCATCTGTAGGAGGTTTTTAATTTGGAGGTCATACATAGGATTAGATTTAAGCAGTGTGGCCCTGCATTGCTGCCTTATTGGGTGCATCAGTCTTCTGTGAATTAGGCTAATTGCCAGTTCAGAGCAGCTTAATCGTAGAATGTTTTTGTGGGTTTCGTTCTTGATCTCTAGTTGGCCTGAATGTAACATGCATATATATATATATATATATAAAAATGTGCTGCAAGATTATTAACTCTAACTTCTGCAGGGGCCTAAGCACTTGTAAAAACTGATATAGTGAATTACTTTTGCTTCCCATGTCATCAAATAAGTCTGTTCAAAGTAGACCGATGAAAATAAAACTGCCTTAGCATGCCAATCTTCAAACAAAGAATCTCTTCAAATTTCTAACTTCCTTAATTTTTTTTTTATTTAAGAGGAGCAGCTTGGAGTCTAAGGGACACATACAAGTGTGCCTGCGTATTAGGCCGTTTACATCATTGGAAAGAGAAAATGAATTGCAGGTGTGACATTTATTTAGTTTTAAAATACTTTAAATATGTATGTTTTTTTTCTGTAAGATGAGCTCTTCATACTTTTTTCATGTTTGTATTACTTGTGCTTCCTTTTAATAGGACTGTGTTTCACTTGAAGACTCAACAAGCATCATACTGAAGCCCCCCAAAAACTCTTTGAGTCGACTAAGTGAAAAAACTGCTGGACATATGATACAGAAGTTCACTTTTTCACGAGTAAATGAATTGTCTTCAAAAGCTTTTAATTTATTCCTGGAACAAGTTGTTTAACTTGTATAGTTTAATACAAAGCAAACTAGATTTTTTTAAACGTTAATAGTCTTTAAGATTATAAACATATAGAATTTAAAAGAATCTTTATAAGTCTCTAATGATTGCTTGGTTGCTTAAGAGAAATAAAGGTGTTTCTTGGTAATGCTCAGGTGTTTGGACCTGAAACAACTCAAGAAGAATTCTTTGAAGGTGCAATGAGGCAACCAGTGCAAGATTTCTTAGATGGATATAATCGTCTTATTTTTACGTATGGCGTTACAAATGCTGGGAAAACCTACACATTCCAAGGTATAAGTAGAAATATGTTCTCTTTGAATTAACTTCCTTTTTTTAAAGTGAGGATTACTTCAGGCAGCAATACTGTAACTATAATTTTTTTCCTTTATTTAAACTGTAGGCCCTATACATTGGCTTCTCTTGAATATTAATGAATGGCCTTTGAAATTCTCCTTCTATAACAAGTATTGCTAAACTGATAACAGACAGTCACTGCCAGAGTTTACATAAACGTATAGTGGTATAGCTTTGTAAGGCTGTAATAACTTCAACCAGGTGTGTGTGACTTTTTTTCCCTCCAAGTATCTAGAATGTCAGGGTGGAGGGGGAGTTAGGAAAATAGATCCTCTATATATGTCAGGATGTGAAAAGTGTGTAAGTCACTCTACAGCAGACTAGCATTTTGTTATTTTTCATTATTATTACAAAGGTCATATGCATCTCAAATACCAGTCCTTATTTGAAGACTCTGCATATGAGTTTGTTTCAATTATTACAGGCAGAGAATGTTTTGTAACATGTTTGCTTACTTCCAAGTATTTATGTCTTGTCTCAAGTTTCTGAGCTTATCAATAATATCCTAGGAGATCTTGACTCCTGATGTGCTATTTCTATACTGATAAAGCTCAGTATCCTTTCTGGTCAGAAGATGTCATTCCTTAATTATTTTTAAAAGCATTTTAACAAATGAGGTGATTTGATTCACATGCAAATAATTTTTCTCCTATAGTGAAATGGCAGTTCTAGATCCCATACTGCTTATTATATGCACAGAAGCAGCAGAAGGACACTGAATTTTGTGCCATATGAAATTGATCTTTACTGAAGTTACATTGTCTTCTAAGTGATCTTCAGTTAGGCGGATTATAACTGAAGGCTACTGCCAACACTTTTGTTTATCACTAATCTGGAGCAATAATGGGATGCTCTTTCCTGTCCTAATACATAATAGATAAACAACAAAAAACAAAATTCGTAAAGTGTACAGTGCCCCCACCCCTGCCATGCTTGACTAGTTTGGGGTATATCATGTGGTTTTTCAAGAATTTTTGATTTGCCTCTCTTCAGACTCTGGAGACTTTTTCCTGGTATTGTATTTTTAGGAGTTGACTATTAACTTGTGATAAGAATTGGCAGGGCAGAATGTTGCCTACTGGGTGACATGATTTCCTCTTCTGTTATTCCCATTATTGTCAATATAGCCTTTCCACTTTGGCATTACATGAGCACCTGTATTCAGTCAATGGCAAAGGACTTAAGTGAAGGATAAAGCAGGTTTTTTTAGGACTGTTCATTGGTTTCCAGTTACTGTTACATTGTTGATATTAAGTTGAATTACAAGTAGCATTACAATAAACAAAAAAAATTAGAGAAGGGAGGAGATGAGGACAAACATGGAACGCATCAGTACTTTAAGTTAATATGTTATTTGGTTCCTAACTTGGTGTTTGAGTGCCAACAGAATTTTACATAGGTTCTGATGTAGGCAACACAGCTGGTGTTGTAACTGATAAAAGCCTGTCTGTCTCAGGAGTAGGAGAAATCAGAGGCTGGTAGATGATGCTGTCAGAGTCTGAGACAGGACAGCAGTTTCTCTTCCACTAACTCCTCCGTCCCCTTCTCTCTGGGTTAAGTGAACCCTTTTTAAACTTGCATCTTGGTTCAGAAAGATCAAGTGTGCAGAGGCTTTTACTTGACTCCTTATTGCCTTTCAGGTGCAAAAGTAGTATGCCCTGAGAAAAGGGTCTGGGACAGGGAAAGGAGTGAGTCTCCACAAGTTTTCTAGAACTTTTTGTAAGGTCTGTGGCATTAGTACACAATGGCAGCTGAGAGTTCAGTCATCAGTTGTATTTCAAGATTACTTCTGAGAGAGAGTTAAGGCAGCCTGTGAAATGCGATTGTAAAACCGCTGATCTCTATTAAATGTCTGTTGGCTGTGGCTTTTATGTTTGGGGTTTTTTTCCTTAAAGCTAAGCTTATGCAGAATACTCCAGCGGTTTTTTGGTTTATGTTATGCTCCTTACTGTCTAAGGGGTAGAGCATGAGCTATTGCTGAAAGACAAATACTGTTCAAAACACTCTAATGATAATTCTGTTACCTTGAGAATACCAAAAACCACTGCTTCGTACTGTCAGTGGCCTCCAAATTCCTCGTGTATGCCTTGATATTAGAATTGCTTATCTTTCTGCCTTCATTTATCTGTATACCTTTTTCACAGTAATAATTAGGATCTTTCTTTTGCATGTTGCTTACAGGGACAGAAGATGATGTTGGCATTCTGCCAAGGACTATGGATATGTTGTTTAAAAATATTCAAGGAAAGCTGTACAAAGCAATGGATCTCAAACCACATCGGTGTAGAGATTATATAAAGCTGACTAAAGACCAAGTTAGAGAAGAAACTGCTATTAAAAACTCAATACTTCGCCTAACAAAAGAGGTAGAGGAGCACTTCTTTCTATACTGATGAGTATGCACATCTTTAGATAGCTCAATGTTACCCTGTTCATTTTTCAGTGGGAAGAGAATATTTAAACATGGATGTGTCTATTTGCTGTCAGCCAGCTATTCAGATTAGCAGTGAAGTGAGCAATAGAGCTGATGGACCTTTTTCTCCTGTGGATTACTGTCTTGTGGCTGAATACTTGATAGGATGTAAACTCTAAGCTTTTTTTTTTTCTATAGCTTGGGCACCTGATAATTTATCCTTTGGGGTTACTGGTGCTTAAGGACTGAATGCAAATAATCTCTGTCTGTGGGGTCGCTAGTAGACCTGCTCCTTTAAAAAATTTATTGCCTTTCAGGATACTTGAAAGAAACTACTGATTTTAAGGTTGTTCCACTCTTCCAGTTTGGTAAATATCCTTAAAGGAAGCAAAAAAAATTTTTGAAACAGAAGAGCTACAAAGCCAGTAGACTTGTAAAAATTTGAATTAAGATGGATTTCTGCTGGACTTTATTCTCAAACAGATGATTGTTGAGCAGTCCAGAAATGCACTTCACTTTTGCGTTGCCTGGAATTTTAAAACTGTTTAGACCAATTACTGTTATGGGGGATCTGTTTCTTTTATAAGCATACCTTTTTCTTATTCCTTTTAATTCTGAAATTAATGCAGTAATATAAAAAAGCCCTGAGCATATGCTAGGAATTGGAACTAGAAAAGGATTATTGTGCTTTTTAAATTATTTTTAATGAAAAACATTAAGCATCTCCCTAGTGGCATGCTAGGTTTTAATGGGGTGTTCTGGCCATTGTGGGATGGAATATATGTTACCTTGATTTTATTTTTAAGTTCTTTTTTTATTCTGTGAGTTAACTGGACTTCTCTAGTGTGGAAGGCAGGTGGCAGCAAAAGTCTTCACTTCAAAAGCACAGGCATATGTTAAATCTAGATCTAGGAGTCTTTAAGGACTTAAGAAAAACCTGTCACACATGTACATGAATATGCATATGTCCCCTCTAGTTTCTAAAACTGTAGTTATAAGAACAATACTTCAGCTTATAAATTTGGTGGCAAGGTTTACATCTACTTAAACAGACACAGGGTGTTTTTTTAATATGTGTAAACTTTAAACCTAGAAGTTTTTATTACATAAATACTTAGCTATTTTAAGAATCACTTTATGGAATCCCAGCTTTATATGAAATATACTCTTGAGAAAACATTTAAAACAAAACCAAACAACAACCCAGACAACACCTGTTCTTTAATCCATGTTTCTTCTCTTAAGCATACTGGTTTTGGTAGAGGAGTTGCACTTCTGTGAAGTGCAATAAAACCAACCAACCAAAACTAAGACTGGGAATGGAGTGTATACGTGTGAACTTCATAAACTCTTGCTGTTGGCATTTGCGTTAACTTTTTTTAAAGAGCACAGCAGAAGAAAATTTTCCTTTCTTTCTAAAACCTAGACTTTATTTCAACTGTGAAAGGTTTCTGCAGCTGTATTATGAAACAGTAAGTTTCTCAATTTCTTAAGTGAATGAGTGTTCTACATTTACCTCTGTTTCTAAGGGTTGGCCTAGTAAGCTGTAAGATACAAGTAATAAAACAAATTTCAGGACTCTAGATTCACTTCATTCTAGTAATGTGTAAACTGCAACTGGACTCCTGCAAATAATCCTGTTAAATTATCCTGTTTCTGTGTGGACTCCCACCCCTCTATTTTTCTGTGTCTGGTTTTCTTCTGGTTCAGCAAGCTGAAATGCTATATCCTATGTCAGGAATGAGTATTAAGGTAAGAACAACCCTTTCAATAGGAGTGTACAGGTGTATTGAACTAGGCATGATGTGTAGCCAAGATCTTTGTATTGACTTACTGCAGCTATGCTGTATTCCTATCTAGTAGGACAATAGAGCTGTTAAAGTAACTAGTGCTGTACTGTCAACAATAGATGTTAAAGTCTCTGTCCTCTTTTGTAGGTAGACCATCAAAACAGCACTAACAGCAAAGCACCAGCTGATTCTAAGGGTATGTTTTATATTAAAGAATTGCAATTAAATCTGGCAAAGAAGCTTTCTTAAGATCGATAACTGCCTTCTGGCCTGTGTTAATAAAATGACTACTTGATATTTTTATATGCCTGTGAATTGCACAGTGAGCAAGTTATCTGGGCAGAAAACACAAGGATAAAATGGTTAGAATACATGAACTGGCATTAAATGAGATGAAACTATAGCAAGGAAAAGTAGTACTACTTATGCTATGGGCCCTAGTGGTATCCTGACAGGCTTTTAGAGTACCTGTATGTAACTAGATAAACGTAATCCTAACATTTATAAACTACCTAAGTACTAGATGTGCTTTAAAAAGTCAGAATGAAGCGTTCTTGTCAGTGTAATTCTCCGCCTTCTAAAGATATTTTTTGATAGAATTTGCAAGTAGAAAAGCAAATGGCAAGGGGCACCTACTCTACAAATATGTAGTGTAAGCATGTGACTTTCAGATACTTAAGAAAGGGGGTGAAAATGTCAATGTATTTTTGTCTGGGGTAAGTGTTTTTTTAAAAGGCTGCTGCAATATCAACTTTCACTTATCTTTTGAAATGAAATTCACTTTACTGGGCCTGTATTGACTTGTAATACTTTGTACTTGGCAGATTTGGAAGAGCTCTTAAAAGACTCAGAACAATCTAGCACAACTGTGAAAAATTACATGAAGTTTTCTGTTTGGGTTTCATTTTTTGAGATTTACAATGAATGTTTTTATGATCTACTGACTCCTATATCAAATGACAAGAAAAGAAAAACATTACGCCTTGCTCAAGACATCAAGGGATGTTCTTATGTAAAAGGTGATTAGAATACACTGAAATTGCCAAATGTGTAATTTGAGAAGTCAGTCTTCCTGTAATAATGTTTCTTTCTAGATTGGAAAACCTTTAGTAGCATTTTCTCTTTATTCTTGACTGTAAATCTTTAAAAGCCTGCATACATTCTGCTGCCTTGATACTTCTTTGAAATGAGAGAAATTTTGAAAACACTTGACAAATTTGCTAGTGGTTTGGTTTTTCCTTTTTTAAGAAAAGACTCAAAGTTCTTAACAGTAGCTGTAATTGGCTCTCTTTTAATGGTATTTTCTGTAGAGAAATGGACTTCAGAGAATATGTAAGTTCAGTCTGACTACAAATTACATTTTACAGTACTTTAGTTTAACCAAACCTGTAATGTAATTTGGGTTGGGGGGACAGAGAGCTAACAGAACTCAAAATAACAGTTCAATGTTTGTTTCTGGCCCTGGAAAAAATAGGGTTTGAAACCCATTTGATTTGTTACAGGTTCTTTGGACAATCAAGACACCAGTTCTAGATTAAAGGCTTTTCTGTAGGTGTTTGACCTGCTGCTTTTATCTTTCATATGCCAAACTATAGATTCAAAAAAGCTGAATTGGACAATAAAGCCAACTCCTTCGTTTCTTCAAAGACTAGAAAATGTGTGAAGTAGGAAATAGTCTGCTTTGAGCTATGCTTCGGCATAATCTTTTATAAAGCTTAGAAGTGTAAGGCTGTTCCTGATGTTACTGAGGAAAACAAATTAATGAGTTCCTTGGGGTTTTTTTTGGTCACAGCTGCTATTTTTGCTAATACAATTTTGGTGACCTCTAGTTTAATAAAGGCCATAATGTTCATATTATAAGTTCTATTAGTAGGGGTGTAGGTATTTAGCACATAACAAGATGACATACAGTAGTCATACTGCAGACAAAATTCTTCAGTGATCTCTTTCAGTTAAGTTGATGGCCCTGAAAAATGTCTAGATGACACCTTCCCGCCCTGCCTCTGCCCCCCCTCCATCCCCCTCAACCTGTAGGCTAAAGTAGAGAAGCGGTCCAGGTAGAATTCTGCCTTGATGAATATGAACATACATTCTAATACGAGTATGAAAGCCCTAACTTTCAGCTTTTCAATGCTCAGGCTAAGGTTGCTCACTTAATTTGGATGGAACATATTTTAGTGTGCTAATAGGATGAAATGATGCGATATGCTTGCCCTTCCTTTATGGAAGGGGGAATCTTGATCTTATTTGTTATCATAAAATTTCTGTCTGAAGCAGGCTTAGTAAAATTTTTGTATATCTCAAGTAAATGTATTATTCTTAGTGTGCATATATTATCCCCATATCCTTTCTTTCTTTTTGATAACAATATTTACAAGAATATCATGCTTCTTCTTCCTAAAGATCTGCAGTGGGTTCAGATTTCTGATTCTAAAGAAGCTTTTAGACTTCTAAAACTGGGGTTGAAACACCAGAGTATTGCAAGCACGAAACTAAATACTTGCTCCAGCAGAAGGTGAGAAACATTTTGAATAACGTTGGGCAGAGGATGGTGTGTGGGAGGAAAGAAAAACTAAAATAAGGCTTATAGTTTTGGCGGGGGGGAAAGAGGCCTAGATACCTAGGTCTAAATGTCTAGGTTTCAGTTTTGACATCCTTTAGCAGTATGTGACCCAATGCTTTAAGCCAAAAGGATTCAATCCTTCAAGAAGATGAACATGTGCTAAAGTTAACAGTGTTTTATCAAATACTGTCTTTCAAGCGAAAAAAAGCACTTAGCTTTATTCCATCTAAATGTCTGAGGAAAAAGCAAAATAAGTGCTATGTAAATATAAAAATTTAAATGTTTGCATCTGATAGAGTACATGCTTAGCTATGTTGACAAATTCAGCAATCACAACAGATGATGCGGAGGCTAAAAATATTTTGAAGGTATTGGTCTACTTTATCACTTCTCTGCTGATTTAAACTTCTCCTTTTAGTCACAGCGTATTCACAGTTAAGGTACTAAAAATTGAAGATTCAGGAGCACCACGAGTGACCAGAGTCAATGAGTAAGTTCAGAGCAGAGTCCCCCTCTTTTGTGATGAGGATGGCAATTATCTTCCACGTTGATATATTGGTACTGCACTACATACCCAGTGGTCCCTTGTAGAGCCTCATCCATGTGTGGTGGTTTCCCCACTTCCTACATTCATACAGTACTTGACCCTTTATCTCAAGACATCAGGCTGCAGTGCTGTTCTATATCTTGTCCCCTCTGTTCAGTGCAAGGTTCTGCTAGCCTGCTATGCTCCTGAACTCTTGTAAGTCCTCAGAAGGAAGAGGACATGGAGGAAAAATAGGAAACATGTTGGTAAAGAGTTTGGCAGGAAGTAGTGTGAAATTTTATTGGGAAAGCAACATTGGAAAAGATGGAAGGTTCATGCAAATGAAGATCAAGAAATTTTTCATCTAAGAAAAGTGATCTTAAAAGTGAATAATTTGTACATATTCTAAGGTAAATAAAGTGAATTTTCCTTATCTGCTTTCAGATTATCAATGTGTGATCTTGCTGGTTCAGAAAGATGTACCAAGACCCGCAACGAAGGCGATAGATTGAAAGAGAGTGGAAATATAAACACCTCTCTCCTGATTCTAGGCAAGTGTATTAATGCACTCAAGAACTGTCAACAGTCCAAGTAAGTCCTCTTACAAACTGCAAACTGGTTGTGTTTTTTAGGTATTGCCTACAACATTTAGAAGCTATTGTTTAAAGTATACAATGCTAACACTAAGTTTTTGGTAGAAAAGATGTATAGACTTGTAAAGTCTTGTTGATCCACCATAGTTATCTTTAAACTTGCCTTGTTTTTCTCTTTAATTCAAATTCTAACATCCTTTAAATATGCTATCATAGATTTTAGCAATTTAACTTTTTCTAAGCCTGGCTTATCAAACAAATGTTGGAATAAGTTTAAAACCCCCTTTTCACTAGTGTCATAGTGGGAGTCAAATTTTCATCCTTTTTTAATCCTTTGTGAACTATGCTGTGCTATTATAACTGTGCACTCTTTGACACAGTTTGTCTTTTTTTCTAAATCTTGGCATAACTTTAACATTCCCTTCCTGATCTAGCTAACTATATGCAGAAAAAAGAAAGTCTTCCCACTATTTATGTTCTAGCTTGGGGATCTAAATGAAAGTAAAATAATATAGAAATTACTTGTCTGAAAAACAGTACAGTATATAGTCACAGCTAGATGTAGTGGTCCAAGAACTGCTTTCTCACAGGTTCTCATCTGAATATTATTTCTGTCTCCAGAAGTTAAATGAACTCTGTCTGCCAGATGATATGCCCAGATGTGCTTTGCCAAATTCACTTACCCCATAACACTGTTCCTGAAAGCCTAGTCAAAGTCTATGATACCTTAAGATGAAAAAACTTTGCTAGCATGTGTTCATGATTAACCGTACATTTTGTGAATTTATCTGTCTTATCTTCCTGTTCCTTCCACATAGGAAGGATGTATTAAAACTAGCAGCTGCTTGGAGGGCTGTTAATGTATTCAGAATGTCTGTTTTCTGATCCTAATAACTTGGAATTTTAACAATATAGAAGAAATGTTCTGAAGCATGATCTCTTAAAGTGTTAATAGATACACCTTTCCACTTGAATAAGAAGCTGTTAACTTTCTTAAAATGATTCCTGTTTATTGGTTCTGCAGCAAAGCTACTTATGAGCTGTATATATTTTCTGTCAGGAGTGTCACTATCTTGCTGAGTTCTGCAGCACTCTTCATATAACTGAATAGCTGTCATGTCCAAAATGCAGGCAACCTATTCAGTAGCAAGTATATGTTTAGTCCTGTTTTAGGAATTCTCATAAAATTTCCTGTAAGCCAAAAACTACATCACCAGCTGTCAAATTCAATGGCACAAATTCTGATTTAGGAAATGCCAAACTGCTGGGGCATTAGGGGAAAAAGTTCTGTTGAAGTATCTCCATATGTTTGGTGTATACTCATTTTCTTGCCTAGGTACTTGCTATTGTCCGTTCTCAGAGGCAGGTTAGAGAGACATCTCTGGTGTTGGATACTGCATGCCTAGAACTAGCTATGCACTTCTCATGATTGTGGAAAGGAAAAGAGAGGTGGGGTATAGTCTGATGTAGCACGAGGATATATGACCTTCCCCAGGCTAAATGTTGAATGTGCTTTTGGTTTAGTGCTCCCATAGGCTATAGCAATACAGTCAATCTGAGATGATGTCTAAAGCATCAGTCACCGCAGCTGCGCAATCTCTTCAGAAACAGCTGTATCTAGTCCAAAGAAATTTTAATTGATTTAACAATTACTGGTTTTAGAAATATTTTTAAGCCTTCAAGCTGGATAGCTCTCTCACTGACTGGAAATTATTAAACTTCTCGTCATCTGGTCTTTTGTCTTTAAAGGTTGCAGCAGCACATACCCTTTCGGGAAAGTAAGCTAACTCATTTCCTTCAAGGATTCTTCAGTGGAAAGGGGAAGGTATACATGATAGTAAACATAAGCCAATGTACTTCAGCATATGATGAAACACTGAACGTGCTAAAGTTCTCAGCCATTGCACAAAAAGTAAGTGTGGTGTACTTTATTTTGTTGATCAATACTTCTGTTTTGCATGTAAAGAGCAGGTTCTGTTTGAAAAGAGTGTTTGAAAGGTCGTCTTTATGTCCATAGAGGCTTCAGTGGGAAGGTGGAGGATAAGCAGAATGAGTAGAAGTGGAGTGATATAACCCTTGCAAAGTTGGAAGACAAAAGTATCAGGGATTAGTACTGCAGCCTTAATAGAAGCCATGGAAAACTATTGGTGACAGTTAGATATCTTCAAAGGACAATAGATCTAGACCTTTGGAATGTGGGCTTATCTAAGCAGGTTAAGTACAACACTAAAAGGAGCAGACTGCAAGGGTGATACAGCTATTTGAGAAATAGAATTTGGAGGATGATGTTTGTGTAATGCAACTAGAAACTCAAAGTATAAGAAATAGAGAAATCTGTTGGTACATGAGGTGGCAACCCTCTTGTAGGTTATCCAGCTAGTGAAACTTGGTGTTTCTGGGACCAAAGAAGGGTTAGACTATAAAGTGACTCCTTTGTACTCTAGCTGGAAACCAGTCAGAGTAGTGGATCTGAACAAATGGTAGGCTGGGGGAGTACTATGCTCAGGAGGAAAGTGCAACAGGTATCTCTTGGAAGTGCCAGTAGAGATTTAAAAAATACTGATGTTCTTTTATTTTCTGGGTAGGTTTTTGTTATGGACACGTCTATTCTCCCCCAAGATCAGTCATTTGGCCAGAAATCAAGAGAATCATCACTACTTAGTGATGCTAAAATGCCAATCCCAAGGAAAAGAGCTACTATCTTGTGGGACAGGAGCTTAGAAGATGTGATTGAAGATGAGGATGATGAGATGGAGGAAGAACATAACATGTCAAGAGAAGCAGCAGTGCAGACACATGAAGAAAATAAAGTTCTTATTGGAAAGGAAGAATATATGGTATGTGCCAGGGCTACTTTAAGAATTAGTGTAGCATGGAGTCTTGAAGCAAGAAATGCTTCTCCTGGTTTCCCCCATCTCTCACTTTGTTTTTTTAATTGCCCTTAATCTACTTAAATCCAACATAAGAACTAAAAATGGGATTACTCATGACTAAGTGCTGATTGTGGGAAAACTTCATGAAATGTGTCAAAGTACAGACTGAGTAGTAAGAATTGCAGATTTGGCTTTCTCTCCTTTTGATAACCTATGGTCAATGCACAGCAAGTATTACCTGACTCTTAGCAATACCGAAGACTGTTCCTTTGTATTCTATGTACAAGAAAACTAATCTTTAAGAAACAGCAATTTTAGTCACTTCTAGGGAAGACAAGAAGGAGGGAACAGAGGACTAGAGACTGTTTTGTGGAGATTTCAGTAATACTGCCCCAAAAATGAGCACCTGGAAGACATTAGCCAAATCCCATGGAGCTTAAACCTGTTTTTCAAGACAACTTCAAGAATTCTTGTAACAAACTTAATGTTCTCTCCAAATGCCTACTCTTTGCAAACTTACAAATTGCTGTGCTAGTACCAAACATATTTCAATCTACTCATGAATCCTTCTGTTTATGAATAAGCTAATAAAAGAACTGGAAGAACTTGTGCCAGCTGGAGGAGTAAAATGTTGTTATAGTGCTTGAGGAATGGGAAAAATCTCACTTCTGGGAAATTATTTCTTTATGAAAAACTAAATACTAATTGTAATTTTAGATGCTGCTAAGTCTCATAGAAGAGTTGAAGAACAAACTTATTACTGAAAAGAAGAATAAGTTACTGCTGGAACTAAAAATTCGTGAAGAAGTCATACAAGAATTTACCCAATATTTTGCTGAGCGGGAAATAGATTTCAAGTAAGCTAGCTTTAAGTGCTTTTAAAGTTACTGGTTAAAAAAATGAAAGTAGGTTCACTTATTTCTTAAATCTGCCTCATGGCCATAGGAGACCACACTCTTCTGCTGGACTTACTGTATCTGTTAGTATATCAGTTTCTGTTTGGACTATGAGTTCAGGAGAAATGCTGTGTAGTAAAGGCTTTGATTTTGGGGGGAAGGGTAGGGGTGTGTGTGTGTGTATAATCTGTAAGCATTGTTCGTTCCTGTAGCACTCTTCCCTCAGAAGAGATTTGTTGATAGGTTGTCTATAGAAAGAGTGACATTTGTGAATTCTTTGGTTACTGCAGTCTTAGTGATACTCCAAACAGGTATTCTGTCTCAAGAAGCTTAGAAAAAAATGTTTGTAGTTAAGTGCTATCCACAATCTGTGTGTACATTTCTCTCCCCATCATTCTTCAGGGGAGTGTGGGGGGGAAATACACTTCTATTTTGATGTAGCAGCACCATTTTGAGTATTGTTCTATTGTGCCAAAATAAAGGAAAACACCTTTGTTTATAGGCACCTATACTAAGAACTCCATAGCATCTCATACTGGCTAGCTTTCAGCTGACTTATTTTTCCTACTATAGAGAGTGCCTTTCTCGCGAACGAGAACGGCTTGAAGAAAATTCTGAAAGACGCCTGGAAATCTTCAAGGAACTTGTAAATGGTTACCCTAAAAACACAGATGGAGAAAATAAATTAAAAGATCGTCCTTGCAGTGAACAAGCTGGATGTCTGGTATTTTTACACCTCCCCCCCTCAACCCACAATAACATCCCTTATACTAACTCCCTATTACAGTCATGATAATGTCTCGAGGATTAGAAGGATGGTTTCAAGGAATTGCATGCTGTGTAACCATATCCTTAGCAAGATAGATTTATCCCATTTAATAGGAGTAGTTGCTGAGCCCTAGGTATGCATCTAGGAACCTGGCGTTTTCTGCATTTCTGCAACACATAGTGAAAATTACTGTGTGCATAGAAATTGGGGGAAGAGCTGCAATTATGGTATAAACTCTATTGTGTTAAGTGTCCATGTAAAGTATTTGAAGCTGACTTCTTAGGCCCCCGTATGGACTGTACTAGAGTGGTCTCAGACTTTTTTCCTTCTTAAGGCTATTGTAGCTACAACTGAAGCAGTGAGAATTGTATATACACTAGATTCTTAACTTAAGGCTCACTCTTGTGAGTTTGGAACTCTTTGTTTTTTAAAAACAAAGAGTTCCAGATATGAAGTCAGTGTTTTGAGTGCAACTTAAGCTTGCGGTAGCTTATCAAATTATTTCACATCACAAACTTTTACTGATATATGAACATTTCAGGTGTTCTTTCTAAAACTATTCACTTGCTGTGTTCATCAATGTTCTCATTGGGTTAAAAAAATACTATCTCTTACATGAAATTTGGAAGCGATACTTTGGTGATATAAAAGGAAGTGTGATGGTGGGTCATTAAATGCTACAAAGATAAAGCACCTGTTACTTGATACTGGAGACTTGTGTGTGAAGATAGACAGAAACTGGCAATCAAATTGCATATGAACCCACAAGTTGGCTTTGAAGCCAGAATTAACTGTACTTATATGCTTGAATTCATAATGATCTTCCAAATTTTCTGTAGAAATAATGGCTACTGTGTAATTATTTGCCACTTCTAAATGGATATAAATTATCTTTCAGGATGAAGAATATAGCATAGGGCCAGGCACTTACATTGACCTTGAGGGCATTATTGATTCTCTGCAGAATGATGTCATTGACATAAAAAAGCAGGCAGAAGAAGCACACAGATACATTGTGTCCCTAGAGAACCCGCAGGAAGCTATAGGTTGGCTTGAAAAACAGCTGGGAAAAATTACCACTGAACTAACTGAGACCAAAGAAGAGCTGTCAAAGAAAACCAATGAACTAATCAAAACCGAAGAAGAGCTGACACAGAGAACCAAAGGTGAGCGAGGTATAAGTGTGATGTGAAAGGCAGAAAAAAGAAATGACTGACTACTGTAAAGCAGAAATAATAATCCAGTTGAACAGGATTTTTGAGCCAAATCATATGTATAGAGATGGTAACCAATTGCTTTGTGTATGTTCAGGTTGAACAATTCCACAGGCCTTGGTTATTTCATTTTTAAGATGAAATACTTGAAACTGCCAATTGCAGACTTCTGAATTGTGGGGTAAAATGTCCACACTATTGATTCTTGATATTTGTGGTTATATTGTAATCCCTGCGCTTTAGATTTTGAGGATGCAGTGTTTCAGGTATCCTGTGGGATGTTCATAGAGGAAAAAGTAGTAATACCTTATAATACAGTTTCAGCAGAAGTATCTTGACATGATCTATATTTTGTATGTGTTACTAGGCCCAGTTCTCCTATGCAGAAAACCTAAACGGCTTTTGAAATGTGTCCTATAAGTCAACATGAAAATAAATCAATAAATCAATCTATTCAAAAGCTATTGAGGTACCAGAAGATCTGGAAAAATGTATTACTGAGTAAACTATGTAATGGCTGCTTATTTGATGAAGGCTTCTTTGATTAAGGCTTCTTTTCCTGTTACAGACTTTGAAATACAGATGGTTAAATTGGATGAGTCTGCTGACCAGCTTAAAGAAGCAACTGAGGTAACTTTCTCAAGGAAAAACTTATGCAAATTTATTTGCTTTAATAGAAAATTCCAGTGGCTTAAAATGCTATTATAGTATGCTTCTGGCTTTATTTTTTTATATCAAGCTTAGCTTAACTGATCTTGCTTCTAAATGCGTGGTATAGTTCAACAATTTAACACAGACGACTGAACTACTATTCTTTCTTTTCCAAGAAAATGAATACACAGAATAAAAGGATTCAAGAGCTAATGGACATTGTGGAACAAAAAGATGATGTCATTACAAGACTACAAGATTTGATATCCCATTTAGAAGAAACAGTAAAAGACTATGTAAGTCTCAGACATCTCAATTTTCTTTATACAAAAAAAAAATCTAAATCTATGCTTATAATGGACTTAACTATTTTGGACAATTGAAATTTTCTGTAAGTAATTGCTACTTGCTTGAAATGGTAGCAGGTGATGTTGACATTAAAACTAAAGTTACAGCAAAATATCTGGGGGGGGGGGGGGTGAAAAATGGGACTTTCAGAAGCAATGCTCTGGAGTTATTGGAGGACTGTAGATGACACTCTGAAGAGCCACTCTAAAGAAAAGAAAAATCTCAAACTGGGAGGACTTAAGCATTGGGAATAGAGGGATTATGTCACTGTCTCTCTATTTTTGCCTGAATGGAAGAGGAAGGAAGGGAGGTTATGCTGCAGCAAAAGGTCAGATTTAATTGAAGTTAGAAGTTAATAATGTGAGAAGGATGGTGATTGTGTAAATTGGCAACAAAAATCAGTGTGTTCCACCCACCACCACAGTGCACACACACGCTCTCAAAGAGCAATAATATGAATATATTGAACAGAGTAGACTAAGAGTGGATGGCCAGGATACCTCTACTTTTGATATGATTAATATAACTTTCAACTGGCGAGTCTGCTGCTAGTTGCTGAGTGCCAAAAGACTAGCTTGGCTAAATGTATACAGGTTAAAAAAAAAAAAAAAAAAAAAAATTAAAACATGCAGTTAAGTGTGTTTTTTTGAGTCTGATGTCCAGCAACTTGAAGTAGTTCTGACAACACTTTAAAGGAAACTTAGCTGTAAACGTGTGTGTTTGACCATACTTAATCTTCTCTTCCCTCCCCCTGTGCCACAACAACTTAACTTTTCAATAATATAAATGTTGCGAGAGTGATAAGAGTTGTGATAACTGTTTCCTATTACTGTTCCTTCCAAGAGCAAGGTTCCAACTCTGTCCCGTGTTTCTATAAGACTGTGTGGCATGAAACTTAAAACATGACCACAAACCTCAAGTGTGTTCTATACGTTTTTTTTTTAAATTAAGTACTTAAAGATGAGTAATTGGGCCTTGGCAACCAGCATGGCTTGCCAGTTGTGCCATCTTGCAAGTAAAGAAACTTTATTCTTAGTCAATTAGTATGTATGACACAACTGACTAGGCTTTTAAATGGCATCAGATCTGTTGTGATAAAAATGATTTGTGGCTTTGAAGGTGGTTAAAACTCCCAACTTGACCAACTATGGGAAGAAAGCGATGAACTTGTAGAGCTGACCATTTGCCCTTTGAACAAATCGGGAATTTCATCAACCCTTTTGATGCTGGAAATTTTTTTCAGGTGGTAAACAAACTCCTCTTACATGCAAGTCTTACATTTTGTAGTTTTCTAGTGCCTTGCTCTGCTTTCTGCATAGTGCAAAGCATCATGCTTTTTAGTATCTGAAGGTGTACCTGCTTTTGGTTTAAGTAACTGATCTCTAACTTGTTCCTCTGTCAACCCCTATATATGTTACCCAGACAGTAATCTTTTATATGCAAATATTTTTACAAAACTAAGCCTTTTAAATGCTCACTTAGTAAGACTTCAAACTGATCGTATTTTAACACAGGACAACACTGTAACTACCATTAAAAGAAAATTAGCAGAGAAGAACTCTAAAGAAGTGATTGAAAGCAACGAGTTCAAGGATTGTGAGGAAGCTGTATTGGAAGTGGGAAGAAAACGTTGCTTTGAAAATAAGCCTACTGTGGAAGAAGAGCCACCTACAAAGAAAGGTACAATTTCTACCATCACTCAACAGGGGGTCTTCCAAAAAAACTTGATTACTATTCCAGAACAGAAGCACAAAACTGTGAAGCGTAAACGTTATGTTATGAGGAGAAAATCTACTATGTTAAACTGTAAATGGAAGTAGCTGTTATGTAAATATCACCTGTCTTGCAGAAGGTCCTATACTGTTCACTCAAATGCTTAAAATAAAAGTTAGTTTTTAGACTCTTTCCTTTCTGCTGCTTTTTCTCATCTATTAATGTACTTGCAGACTCAGCTGTAGCTCTTAAGTAATTTCTTAACAGTTGTTTTTGTACTAAACTTGCTGTTGCTGGACTTCTGGGAAAGTAGCATCTCCTGCTCAAGCTTTTTTAAAATTGTTTAAGCAAGCATCAAAGGTGTCAATAACTTACTGATTGTTCAGTCATACAGTATGTGCTGTGAAATCTGATGTTTCATTCTGTATGCATGCTGTGAACACAACAGCTCTGGTCAAGATGACAGTGCTGGCAAAGGAGAAAAGCTTTCCCCTTGAATGGAAGTAAAATTATTTGAAGTCCACAGATGGCATACTTTGTGCAGCTCTCATGTTTGCAATTCCAATCTTTTTGCTTTCCTTGCTTTACCTGTGAGCTTACCAGTCTTTTTTAGAATTATGTGAATCAACTAGTTGCAGCTATAGACCTTCAAGAGTAAGGGTGAAACTTAAAAGGACACCACTACTTATGTTACCTATTTCATTAAAATCTATTAATCAATGAGATTAAGGGACTGACTTGTGGAAAATGGTATCTATAAGGTCTGCCTGCCTCTAACTTGACTTGAGGACACAGCTGGGCTTCAGTTTCTCATAGAACTATGGAAAGCATGTGCAAAAAGAATGAAAGATCTTCCCTTTGTGTCCCTTACTTTTTTGCCCTACTCATGAAGAACACATGCAAGTAAGAAAATCTTCCAGGCATTGTTTGGGTGAGGATGGGATAGAAGAAGATAAATAAGATTAAAAATAGGAAGCAGAAAATATCTATCCCCATAAAGGGGGTTAAAACATGTTAAAAGGAGACTTGTCAAATTCACGTGATCACAGAAAACTTATGATACAGATGGTGAATAAGCTGAATGCTGGAGCATCATTCATCACTTTCTGCAGTGAAAGAACATGGGAACACTCTACCTGGTAGAAGATTGGCTTAAGTTTATGGAACAAAGCACTTCATGCAGTGGGTAGAGAACTTCTAATATTTGCTTCCCTAGAGTGTGGGAGAGGCAGGTAATTCTCAGATTCCAGAAGTGATTAGACAAGCTAACAGCCAACAGGTTCATACATAGATACTGAAAGGGTTAAGTAGGGACATATTGTCATTCCTCCAACATGTTCAATTGTTCTGTGTCAGGAAAAGTCTGTAGGAAGTGGCTGGGCCTACCAACAGTAGAAAAAGGAGGTAAAAAACCTAGGCTAAGGCAACTGATGGCCTATGATCTAGTAGGGCATTTCTGATGTTTGTACCACTTGATCAAATAAGTGTAACTCGAAGTCTTTCTTAAGGGATGTTTCTGTCTGTGTACCAGACACATCTCTGATTTGTGTCTACTATCTTTGATTGGGATGAATATTGGATTCCAACATGACCACTTAGTGGTGCCATCTACATAAATGTTACAGGAAGGGGGTAGGAAATTAAGCTGATGTAGACTCCTTGATATACTAGATAGTAGTAGGTTTGTTGTAGTCTCATGACTGAAGCTCATTTAAGCAACCAAAAAGAAAAGTGATAGCTCTTCTCAAACAAGGAATTAACGGTGGCAATTAATGTCAACTCTGAGATTTTTTTTTTTTTTGGAAGGAACAGGATATTTAGTCATATTAAATATGTTTGTTTCGTGGGTGTTGAGAATATAAAGCATCTGACGTAAACTGAGTTGTTAGATGATCCATGATGATGAAATTTATTAATATACATATTTAGATTTAACCATTCTCATTAAATGTATTTGTCACAGTTGAACAATGAGCACAACTACACTGTGGTGGCTTTATGATAGAATTTAGATATGCTAGTGGCCTATGACCAAAGTTTATTTTGAGAGAAGATAGGATATCTTGTCTTAAAGTTCACACTTCTGTACTCTTCATAGAATTGTAGATGACTACCTTTAAAGGTCACCTAGTCCAAGCGCCCTGCAGTGAGCAGGGACATCTTCAACTATATCAGGTTGCTCAGAGCCCTGTCCAACCTGACCTTGAATGTTTCCAGGGGTGGGGCATCTACCATCTCTCCGGGCAATCTGTGCCAGTGTTCTACCACCCTCATTGTGAAAAATTTCTTCTGTATAATCTAGTCTAAATCTGCCCTCTCTTAGTTTAAAACCATTACAACCTTGTTCAATTGCTACAGGCCCTGCTGAAAAGTCTGTCACCGTCTTTCTCATAAGGCCTCTCTATGTACTGAAAGGCTGCAGTAAGGTCTCCCTGGAGCATCTTCTTTTCCAGCCTGAACAACCCCAAATCTCTCTTAGAAGTGTTCCATCCCTCTGATCCTTTTTGTGGCCCTCCTCTGGACCCTCTCCAACAGGTCTATGTCTTTCCTGTGCTGAAAGTTCCAGAGCTGGACACAGTATTCCAGGTGGGGTCTTACCAGAGTGAAGTAGAGGGGCAGAATCGCCTCCCTCAACCTGCCACTGACTTGCCTCTCATGTTTTGGGGTGGGGCTTTCTCTTTCTCAGTACTTCCTACATAAGCTTCTGGACAGAATATCATGTATCTTCTTGCACTAATATTTATCCTGCCTTGCCGTGCGATTGTGGTTGTCAGTGCCATCAACTAGATAATATCATCATCTAGATCGCTTCTAAATCATCTTTTGAATGAGCATACCCTTCTCACTGTAGGTGTTGGGCTAAGCTCTGCTGCTCTTTTCATCTTGTACTTTAGATCACAAAATATGTCTTTAGACACCTCAATACCTCTCCCTTTTAGTGAACTATGTAAAATTCATGTCCAGTGTGAAGAATGTGCAGTATTTTGCCTGATATGTTTTCTTGGGACTATGCAACTGGGCTTTTGGAGAAAAACTCTCCCAATCCAAAATTTTTGATCTTGTAAGATTTAAAACCATGGCTTTATAAGTCAAAGTGAAGCTGCTGTTGTGTCTGATGTAGCAGGAGTGCTTGATATGCTTGATATGTCTAATTAGAATAGAAAAGAAAGGGTACAGAAAAGCAGGAGGAAAAAATGATCCTGTGGAATTTGATCAGTCTAAAAACAAGCCAAAAAAAAAAAAAAAAAAAACAACCCAAAACCTGACATGAGGTGGAAACCACTATCGCTAATGCTTCAGTATGACTCTTTGTTAGTGACTCTGTAAAACCTGGATCTGTTCAGAGGGTGTTTCCATGCAGTACCCATGTGGTTAATGCTCCCAAAGTGAGATGACTGCCAAACTCCACCTTACTGTAGTTGTAGTACTTGCAAGAATCCATAGTATCTCCCTGGAGTACATAGTTGTGGTGACCTAATTCTTAGAGTTAGTCAGGCTTGATTTTTTAATACTAAAACATAGTGTGCATGTTACTAAATGGACATGGCTGGATTCTAAAACACTTATGTGAAATACAGCTGGAGTCAATTTTGAAGGTGGTGAAACGCATGTGATTTTAGTTAGAATTATTTATTACTTAGGGAAAAACAGTGTCCTGGTTTCAGCCAGTATTATTTCTTAAGCTAATAAAATATTTATGGAAATTTGGAATTGTGATGGAGTGTTGTATGTCTTTCTGGGAGAACTTTACATGCAACACATTAGGTGTGGACATAAATAGTTATCTTTGTATCTAGTTTAGAAACCAATTGAAAAAGAGAGGAGGGTCCCAAACACTAAGCAAAAAAACTTGTGCTTGATTTTTAGCTTCATTTTTAAAGTAAGGGGATATTGAGTATGAATGAAACTTTTTGGAAAAGTGTACGATACTGTTGCTCTTCTAAATGTAGAATGGGTGATTGCTGGCTGTATTAAAGGGATTGTTGAACCAGTGAAGGTGGAAACTAAATATGACTGTTATCTAGGTCATAGGTATTACTACACATTTGTAAATCTTGCTAGATTTTTCTACTAGTGGTGCAGAGCAGAAGGCTGGAATAGATCCATGGCAGTGGTCTTTAAGGCTCCTGAACACCTCTTGCTGCAAGCTATGTCTAGAAGCCTAAGAGGCATCTATTCCATGTTAAAACATTGAGGGCTTTAACTACTTCAAGACTTCAAAATGCTGTATGATGAGAGTGTGTGGCTTTCAGATGGTGATTGTTTTCTATATAGCGATTTCTATTTGGTATTGCTAGTGACCTGTACTATTTGTTTTAATCAACCTGAGCTGTACGTTTGTTTGGTTTTAAGGGGTTATGAAGGACAGTTGGGAAGATGACTCTCTAGAGCAAAAGAGAACTGAATACATGAGAAAGCATACTTCTGAGAACTATGCAGAAATACTGAAGGAAAGAACTGAAACCTTGGAAGGTCAGCTAGCTGCACTTGAAGAACAATGCAGAAGAGAAAAAAGCAAAAAAGAGGAGTTCAGTGGGCAGATAACAAACTTGCATCTCAAGCTCTCTGCTTCTGAAGAAAGGGCTTCTGGCTTAAGTGAAGAACTTCAACAGTGTCGAGCTGACTATCAGGAGATTGTTTCTGAACTGCACAAACAGAAAACTATAAATAGGGAACAAGAAGAAAAGATTATTCAGCTAAATAATGAAGTAGAAGATGCCAAACAAAATATAATTAATAAAGTGTCACAAATTAAAGCAATGCAGTCCAAAGTAGATGAGTTGTATAAATGTCACTTAGAGTCTTATGCTATGGATATTGATTTAGTTAATCTAAAGGGTTCCTTAGACTCTCAAAAAGATGAATCAGAGAGAGCTCAAATGAATCCTGTATGCATACAGTCCCAAACTGCTTCTACAGCAGATCTGAGACAGGAGAGCTCCTTTCACTGCAGTATTGAAAGCATTTGGGAAGAATGCAAAAATATTATTAAGGCTTCTTCACAAAAAAGTCAGCGGATTCAAGAACTGCTTCAACAAGTTGAAGACTTAAAGAAGGGACTTGATGACACTGAAAATTACAATAATCAACAAAAAATAAAATTAAGTGAGATTGCCAATCAAGATCATCAGTCCATAAACGAAAAAGATCTTATCAATCAGTTACAAGAGCAAATCCAGAAGAAAACTCAGGATTTTGAAAAACAGGCTGCAGAAGATCACAGAGTAATTGCACAGTTTGCGGAGGAAGTTACCAGCTACAAGGGAAAAATAAGAGAGCTTGAATGCCTCTTGGAGGCTTTTAGAGCTAAAGATTACAGCGTAACGAAGTTAGAAGTACTACTTAAAGAAAAAGAATCTATTATTTTAAATTTAGAAAGCAATACAGTAGCTCTGCAAGAGAAGTGTGCCAATGCAGACAAAAAAATGAAAGAATTAAATGATCAAGAATCAAATCTGAAGGAGGAGGTTGTGCAGTTGATGAACAGCTTGGAGAATATGAAACACTCCCTTCAGGAAAAGGAGAAAAACGAGGATGAGCAAACACAATCCATAGAATTGTAAGTAAATAATGAGATAACATAGCCCTTTGAGAATAGACTCAAGTTAAAACTACCTTCTGTGAACATAAGTTTATTTTGACATAACACATTTGCATGTTTATCAACATCATTAACCAAGGCTTTCTCATTGATCTGATAGATCTGAGATTCTATTAATGAGTAAAACCAGCAGTCAAAGAGCCTGAGTTAATGTGTAAAAGCTGTTTCTGAGATGTGCAACACTAATGTTATTTATGTCTGTTAATTTCTAATACAAGGCTACGTAAAGATCTTTCTGAGAGCTCTGACCTTGTAAGGGGATTGAAAAAAGATTTGCAGAGGAAAGAGGAAGAATATACGGATTTGAAAGAGAAATTTTCTGATGCCAAGAAACAAATTCAGCAAGTACAAAAAGAGGTTGGTAACCATAGGCCAAATGTTTCTTCTGCAAGTTTATGCTTGGGGTTCTGTTATTAAAACCTGTTTTCACAAATCTCAAGGATTCATAATAAAGCTATTTTGAGTGATATGTTTAGAGTAACAGTGAATCTTAAGTTACATTGCCATTGAAGCTGTAAGCTAAAGTTAAGACCAAATGTCAAAACATAGATTAGTACCGATTTTGGAGGGGGGGGAAGTGCATTGTATTAATGCACTTGAAAAAGGTTTGTGAAAACTATGGCTAATCTGGTTATGGGGAAGGACTCTGTAATCTTTATAGCAACAGTAGTCTTCTATTGAGATTTGCTCTGACCTCAAAGCCTTAAACTTCAGACTTGTGGAAAATGCTGATCTCTGGGAGGAAAAAGTGGATTAATGTGAAAAGGAAAGCACTAACTTCTACAGACTTTTTAAAATCTGAGCTATATTTTCTATTAAGGTTGGGGAGAAGAAATTAAAAAATGGAATAACTTACTAATGTTGTTAGTATTTATTTATTGAGCAGTAGGATTTCTTAGAACCTCATGGGATATCATAAGAACTTAAAATCCACAGCACTATTGCAAGAGTTTGCGCTTGAAAGTCAGGCCTTAAAAAAGTATTAAGTGTCTTCCCTAGCGGCCTAACATTTGAGGACCTTATCCTACTCAACATTCCATGTAAAATCCTTCATTTGAGAAGTAGCAAGGAGTGGATGGGATCACATGTCAGAAACTTTTTAGAACAGTTGAATTTATAGTTTGATTATGCTATTTCCTGGTGGTTTGGGGTTGGGTTTGGTTTTTTGGATGTGGTTGGCTTTTTTGTTTGTTTTGGGGTTTTGTTTGTGTTTTGTGTTTTGCCCTGCCAAATGTAATAGTCTATGGTGAAAACCCTTCCCTAGGAAAATTGTACAGTATAGTACACTTCCAGCCCCTAAAATTTATCTAAGATGCTTGCCCAAATTTTTCTCTTAAAGCGTTTGGTTATTTAGATAACTCAGAGATTATAAAAGGCTTATAGCTAAATGTTAGCTTTACTTCCTGTCTTTGTGCATTGTTACAGGTATGTACGATGCGATCTGAGGAGAAATTCCTGAGGAACAAAGTTAATGAACTTCAGAAAATTAAAAACCAGTTTAGTGTAGAATTAGAGATCAAACAGCGCACAATCCTGCAACTTCAAAAGGTATTTTTTTTTTTTTAAATTTACTTGCTCTCAATTTTTTTAATCCATTAATGAGGCAAGTTTTCTAGGCAACAGGAGAAAGTTTACAGAAATTCTGGTTAAAAATAAGAGTAGCCAACTGTCGTGGTTTAGCCCCAGCTGGCAACTAAGCACCACGTAGCCGCTTGCTCACTCCCCCACGGTGGGACAGGGGGGAGAGAATCAGAAGAGTAAAAGTGAGGAAATTCATGGTTTGAGATAAAGACAGTTTAAGAAGTAAAGCAAAAGCCATGCACGCAAGCAAAGCAAAACAAGGAATTCATTCACCACTCCCCATGGGCAGGCAAGTGTTCAGCCATCTCCGGGGAAGCAGGACTCAGTCACACATAATGGTTTCTTGGGAAGACAGACGCCATCACTCCGAATGTCCCTCCACCCCTTCCTTCTTCTTCGTGCCAGCTTTATATACTGAGCATGACGTTATATGGTATGGAATATCTCTTTGGCCAGCCTGAGTCAGCTGTCCTGGCTGTGTCCCCTCCCAACTTCCTGTGCACCCCCAGCCTGCTCAATGACAGGCCAGCATGAGAAGCTGGACTGTCCTTGACTACTTAGCAACAACTCAAAACATCAGCACCTTATGAACATTTTCTCATGTCAGATCCAAAAAATAGCCTCACGCTAGCTTCTGTGAAGGAAATTAACTCTACCCTGGCTGAAACCAGGACACCAACTGAAATTAGTTTTAATGGATGAATGAAAGATGTTTAAATAACTTCTCACTACAGGACACTGTCAAATTGTTTTAAATAGAGTAATATGCGTAGTAAATACATACCCAATACCCTGTTCTGATTAGTGACACTTAGGTTAGTAGTAATGCCCTCCTCTAAACATTTTTTTTAATTGGCTTGAATGCTGCTTTACACTATATGAAAAACGTATTTATTCTGGACTGTTTGTCTTAAATACGTTATTAATTTTTTCTCAAAGCTCAGAATGAAAAGCTACTCACTTCTAACATGTATATTTGTTTTTTTCAACACATTTTCTTTAATTTACTTTCAATGTGATATTTAGGAGCAGTTGAATAATGAGAAGCTGGAAGAAATCTCCAAACAGTATGAGAGAACATGTAAAGGTCAGAAAAAGCCATTATTGTTCTTTTTTTGGTTTTTTGGGGGTTTTTTTTGATGTGGAATGGCAACCTAACGAGTTGTCATGTTGTTAATGAATTTTGAGTGTCTTGTATATTTATACTTTAAAATACTGAGAAACTCCAACTGGACATTAAAATGTTACAGTCAGGAACTAATTGGATTGGAACAGCCTGCCCAGGGAGGTGGTAGAGTCACCATCACTGGAAGTGTTTGAAAAATGTGTGGACGTGGCACTTCGGGACGTGGTTTAGTGGGCATGGTGGTATTGGGCTGATGGTTGGACTTGATGATCTTGAAGGTCTTTTCCAACCTTAATGATTCTGTAATTTTTATTGAATCATTATTAGCAGGTGTATATATATATATTTTGAAAGCAAAGAAACAGTCTCAAAATGAGAAACTTAACAGAAATGAGACCCAGAGAAATTGTGTATTTGCTATATCAGTTTTAATTTAATAAAATGTTGGTATTTATTTGCCATTTTAAGAAAATCAAACGCTGAAACATGAACTAGCACAGTAACAGTTTCTGCAGGTTTGATGAACGTTTAGCAGTTGAACAATGGTTAGTTTCTCTCATAATAGAAGACATAGCCTGACTGATGTTGACACTGAAAGGCTCACCTGATTTAATCAAGTTGATGATAATCACTTAAGAATTTTGGATTTGGATAGTTCAGTAGAGATGCTCTATTTCTAATAGAACTTTTGATCTCAAAGCATGGGGGAAATGACTTGTAACAAAGGCACTTTGGGAGAGCACGGTGGGAACTGGGAAGGAGGCTCATCTCTAAATTTTTTTTCAAATCTTCAGATCTGTGTGCAAAGGAAAAAATAATTGAAGATATGCGGATTACATTAGAAGAACAAGAACAGACTCAGGTTGAACAAGATCAAGTGCTTGAAGCCAAATTAGAAGAGACCAACAGATTAGTTTTAGGTAATCCCTCCATGGAAAAGGAGTAGGGAGGCAAAATTGTTTTGCATGTATTGTGATAGCTGCTTTAAATTTCTGGTTTTGTTTGTGTTATTGTTAATATTGTTATTAACATTAACATTGTTATCACTGTTATATAGGCACTAATTTTATGTAGTACATAACAAACTTGTAACCGTTAAAGGCTTCTGTTGTTCCTTTGTGGTCATAGCTGATAAATCCAAGCAACTTTAGTAGAAGGATGTGGATATGGTCAAATATGCATTTGATACTATACATTATGTAACCTCATTTTCTGTACTGACTAGAACTGGAAGCATGGAAGCAGAAATATAGAGAGTTGAATAACCAGAGTGATGGTGAATGGCAGCAAAAGATGAGCCAAAATGAGGAGAAAAACCTAAATGAAAATGAGGAATTAATAAAGCTGCAAAAAGAACTGAAGGTAAAATATGGTGATGTAATTCATAACTTAGTTTTAAAGCTATAACTTCCATTTAGGAGTCTAAACTTTTGTGTGTCACTATCTTCAAGCGCTAGGGTGTGGTGGCAAGTTGTTATACTGCTAAAGGAAACCTCCTCTAAAAGCTGCACTGAACCAGTGCAGCAAAGTCTGGATGCAGTGTCTTTGTAATATATGGCATCACTGATTCCCCATAATAGAGTGCACCCTTCCCTATGTTATGCTACCATTGATGGTGCTTCTGTACTGGGCTCCTCTTACAGTTGTCTTAACCAATACAACTCTTGATATCCGTTCCAAACCTCTTTCCTGTCAGTTGCTTGGGCAACTAAATTAAACTCTTTCAAGATCTTGTGCTTGCTGTATGACCTGTAAGCCCTTCTTGTTAGGCTGAGGATTTTCCTCTAATTCTCTTTGGATTAGAAAGTAGATTTTTTTTTTTTTTTTTCCAAGCAGCTTTTCAGGTGCTTTCTGTCTTATGTGGGAGAATATCTGACAAGAGGTTTGATTGTGATAAGAAAGAAGGCAAAGTTGCTGTGGCTATAAGTGATGTTCTTGGGTATGCACTATCTCTGCCTACCATTCAAATTGTATTGCATTCTTTGCCTTTCAGTCTTGAAGTAGAAGTAAGTTTTCTAACATGTCCTGTAAGGCAGCATAAAAAACTGGGAATTTGTGAGTTAAAAGGGTCTCTTTACCTTTTCTTTTGGTCTAACTTTTATGGTTTTTGTGACTTAACCATAGCATTTTTAGAGGGAAAAAATGCTGTACCAGGAAACATGCCAATCTGAGTAAGAAGTGCTGAAAATGTTTAGGTTTTTTTCAATAGAGAAGAAAAATGAGAATTTAACACATGCACTTGGGAATATGCTGGAGTAAAACCGTATTAGTATTTCTTTTATCATTTTGCAACAAACCTGTTTAATGGTAATCTGGATTTTAAGACTTTTTTTTTTTCTGCTTAATCTCTACCTGTGGTTTTATTTCTGGTTTCATTAAAATAGGAAAATGAGGCAAAGTATCAAAATGATAGAAAGAAGTGGCTGGAGGAAAAAATGGGACTTATAAGTCAAGCAAAAGAAGCTGAAAGCCATCGCAACAGAGAAATGAGAAAATTTGCAGAGGACAGGGAGCGTCACATAGAGCAACAAGCAGAAATTGTAAGTGACTGGAGGTCTCAGCAGAGTCCTCTAGTGTGTCTTTAGCACAGAGCAAATCTCACATCAAGTGATAACAGTGTGAGCACTTGAGGGTAGATGGCCTTTGTCAAAGTTCCCTCACTTTAGCACATGGCAAAGCCTAGATGAAGTCTTCTCAATATGAATGGGGAAGAATAGAAGGGCCACAAAATGAAAAAGCTTAGTATGTAATGTAAGTTAACATGTCTGTTCCTCTCTATCCTATCACCACCACCACCTCACTATGAATTCTTCAAACTTCATCTTGTGCGTAAAACACCAATAAGTAACCTACACTTAAATGAATTGCTACTTTAATGAATCTAAGAAAACATACTTGAAACATAAGATTTGTTTCTTGTCTTTTCTTAAAAAAAAAAAAAAAAAAAAAAAAACCTATGAGGCTTTGGAAGGAAGAAAAAAGCAAGCAGAAGTTGACCAAAAAAACCTTCTTTCCAGATATAGAGTAAACATACTTGGTCAAAATACCAGTGGTTTTGCTCTCCTATCGCTTTCAAAGTACAGTGACTAATAGTTAATAACAAGGTGGATATCTTTCCTGTTCATTTGACTGCTTCAAGGTTGTAATTTCTTAAGCATATGAAATTATTATATGAATCTGTATAATCTAAAACTATGTTTGCACCTAGAAGTAGTTAGCAATGACTTTCTGGACCTGCAATCAACAGAGGAGGGTGTTAGCAGCTTAGGACTACTTCCACTTTGTGACTTTGAGACTTGTTAATAATAAAATGACAAAGCAAACAGGGAGTGGTGGTTCTTGCCAAAAATTCTCTTCACAAAGATTATAAATGCAGATACAGGTTTCCTAATTGAAGCATGGTTTCCTTTTGCACAGTTGTAGTGAAACTAGTTCTATGTGAGCTTTTTAAGATCTACATAGGCACTCAAGTTTACTGAGGCCATAAAATGGTACTAACTGTGAAACCAAACTATCGGAACAGTTCAAATAGTGTGTAGAAGTGGTGTTCAATTCTAACCTATTTTTTACCTGTTTAGGAAAGACTTACTGCACAGCTGGTAGAAAAGGACAGCAATCTTCAAAAGTGGCGTGAAGAAAGAGATAAATTAGTAGAAGCTTTGGAAGTACAGCTCAAGACTTTGGCTTCTACCACCACACAAAAAGATAAAGAAATTGCAGAACTGAAACAGGCTGCACTAAAGGATTCAGGAAAGGTTATCTCTCTCTGTCTTGTTCCTGTGTGAATTTTTTTTTTTCCTTGTTATCCATTAATTCTGCAAAACACTATATTTGCTCTTTGCATTTTGGCTCTATTTTTTGTTCTTAAACACTGTCATAATGAAACCATTTGCAGCTAATTTAAAAAAAAAAAAGATTTGCTTTATGTTTTTTTTGAAACTGAATTTGTAACAGTAACTAAAGTTTCAAAATATGTAGTAGTTCAAACAAACACCCAAGTCTATTTGATCCTTTGATTGCAAAGTTGGACCAGAAATCTGAAACGACTATCATATTTGCTGCCTTTTTCACAGCACCAAAGGCTTCATGAACAAATGGGAGGTGAACTTCTTACAATTCTACATAAGTAGAGTAAAATAAAAAAATTTGCATTACATCTTCCCTGTTATATGACTTCTCTTCACTTTAAATAGTGGCCACTCACGCTTGAAATTATTGGCTTTTTGTTGGATAGCTGACTGTTTAGGTAATCATGATGATGCTTGTGTATATGTTAATTTCTTTTGCCAATCCTGCAATTCATGGCAATTTTTGCTATGTTTATTAGAATAAGGAAATTGATATAGAAGAACTCAGAAAACAGCTGGCTGAGAAAGATGACTTCATAAAGGAATTGAAACAACACATTAACAATGAAAGCCTTCAGTATTTGGCAGAAGTACCTTTACCTGAAGAAGGACGAGATAAAATAGATCAGTCTGTAAACAAAGAGGTATGTTTGCTATATTTATAGAAGGCATGTACTAATGATATGTTGTTAAGAACTTCTCTTTTGTTCTTTTCTCAGTATGTATTTCAGCAACATTGGGAATCTCTCAAAAGTTACTTTTCGTAGTTCTTTGTACTTTAACTATATCTTCACTTCTGAGTTCTTGTTCGTTCGTTCTTTCTCTCTTACTGTTTTCATGCTTGCTCTCAGAAAAAAAAAAGTACTTTAGTTAATAGAATACCACCTCTCTCTACAATGTAGAACTTAACTAGTTTTTTGTTGGATATATAACTAATACAGGTTCTAGAGATTTGAAGGCATGATATTCATAATCTCAGGTTGGTTATGTCAGTATTAAGGGGATTTCAGCTCAAACTACTTTCATGATATCACTTATAGTGTGGTAATAGAGGTGATTCTGAAATTAGAGCTGCCAGCCCGTATGGGGGTTCACAAGAAGAAAACAGTATCTTGCATCCCACTTAAAAACAAACCAAAACAATCTTTGAAGTTTACACAAAGAAAAGATCAAGTTTGCATATTTTCTGAACAAAAATTAAAATATGTGCAACCTTACTGAGACTGCTGATTCTGACTGAACCCTTGTGTGCTATGTGAACAGTATTTAATGAGGTAGTTCTCCTGCTAAATTGAATTAATGCTATGTGGCTCTGCTGCTAATTAATAATGAACAGAGCTGAACATGGATCTCCTAGCAGTCCCTCCCCTGGCCACTAGAAGATGCGATTCTCCTACTGTTGCAGAACTGGACTGAATGCCAAAATGCAGCTCTTCATAGTTGTCCTGTCTGCTGCCAAATAAGACCAGCTAGATTCTTGCTGCTTCATCAGCACAGCCAGTGCCGTATAGATAAAGCTTGTGGTGTATGAGGGAGGATAGAACAGCTCTCAGAAAGGTTACTGCTTTATACAGCTTTGTAATAGCAGCTGAGAGCACACCATAAAATTAGTTATTTTTGCTATAAAATTAGTTACAGAGAAGAATTGTTGTGACTAGTTGGTGCTGAAGTATTTACCTCAAGCCAGTAGCGACAATACTTGATGTTATGAATGAGAAACTGCTAACAGGATTATTGTGTGAGAAACTTAGTGTAGTGTTGAAGCGAATGGGGTAAAGTTTTGGACAGAAGTCAAAAAATTCTCAGGAAAGACATAGTGGACATAAAGAAAAGCTGAAGTGATAAAGGTGATGTGTCTCCTGCCTTGTAAGGAGAGGCTAAGAAGCTGACACTCCAATTAGGAGAGGTTAAGGCCACTGGAGGGGTTATGGGTCTGGTCAGGGTTTACAAAATTATTATTGTGATGGGTAAACAGAAGTCATAACTGTCCTTCCTAAAAATACTGCAACAACTAGGCAGCACTTGATGAAACTAATAGGAGATAATTTAAAACAGTTAACATATTCCTATGTGAAGCAGCTAGTGATCTTCTGGAGGTGGTAGAAACAGGCACTGTCAGCAGGGATTAGAAAAATTTGTAGTAGAAATCCATAAATGTATTAATAAATGGATACTCTGAGGATGAGGCAGAGGTGTACCCTCTGACACTTCTAATGCAACAACTGAGAGTGCTGGGAGAGTATGGAGGGAGCAGATGACAAGGTGGCCAGGATCACACATGGTATCCCTAAATAGCATCTCCCATTGCTGCTCTTGGAGGCAGAATATTGAACTAAATGGACTAATAGTGAGACCCAGCAGGGCACATCTTGTGATTGCATTGTGAATAGATGTTACTGATTTAAACTTGTGTTGTCTTTCAGTCCAGGTGTTCATTAGCTGACTGTGCTTGAGGCTTTATGTTGTAACTTCAGACAACTGAAAATATTTTGAGGTTTACAGTTTTGCATAAATTTTACTCATTCTAAATATTTGCAGTTGATGGAAAAACAAAGCAAGACTAATCCTATAGCTGGACAAAGTATTCCAGTAAGGTATGATGGAGCTAAAGAGAATTATTCATTATCTCAATGTCCTAGCAGTGAATCTTCATTAAGTGAGGTTAGTATAAAACTTTACCTTCGAAAATTTTATGCAGTTGTATGGATTTTGCTAAATGCAGAACAGGGAAGAAAACGTGTCTTGTTGCCTGAAGATTTCTACAGTTTTATTCTGCAAATCCCTTTCTTGGTGATCAGATAGCTTGATTTAATGGCCTTTGGTAGAAATAAAAGTTGTATAATGTGATCATGTGAATAATTATATCTGACTTCAACTGTGTGCTCTTAAAAACTTACCTCTCACTGATGCTTATGAAGTGGCTGATTATTAGATAAGTGACCTGAAAACAAAAATATAAACCCTGTGTTTAAAAGTGTATAGCTTTGTTAGCTAATGACACTAACCATTCATACGTAATTTTTTGATTGCTAACTCTTTCATGAAGTAGCAGTCAAGAAGAAAAATGTTTTTATTAGCCAACTCTGTTCTTGGGCAAGTTGAGTTTAACTCATAGTTATTTTAAAACTTGTTTTCTTAAAATTATTATATGTTTGCAGGACCATTTAGAAATCGTCCTTGACTCTTCTGAAGTGTCCACAGAAAATGGAAAAACTAGTCGGTTCCCAAAACCAGAGATGGAAATCCAGTTCACACCTCTGCAACCCAATAGGATGGAGGTGAAGCACCAGGGCAGCACCTTACCAGTTACAGTTAAAATGCTCAAGCCAAGAAAGAAAAGAAAGAGTGAAGAGATGGATGAGGTATGACCTAGACCAACTAACAAAATATGTTCTGCAGTTTTTCAATGTGTTACTCTGATCATTTGTTAAAATCGGTTCTCTTTCTTCTGATTTTCACTGAGATCCTAAGGATATAGCTAAAGTATATTTAACTTCTTTTCTCTCCTTGCAACGAGTGGTGGATCTCTGGCCTGTGTTGAATAATGTCATATACTTTAATTTATCCAGATTCTGGCCTCTTGTCCCTAATTTGCTCTTTTTACCTTTTACATTTCTCTCTCCCTGCTGGTACCATTTGTTCGTGTCTCCAGCTCTGATCTGTGGGATTACAGACTAGTTCTATAGAATTACTACTTTTGGTTTAGGCAATCATTGGTATCAATTATAATTTCTTCTAATAGAAAATTATAATAGGAAATTACAAGTTAAACCTTGGGGCTTAATCAATGCATTTTAGAGTTTCAAGATCACTTCCTTTAATTTTATTTCTCCAGCCTGTGTTTTCTTTGATCTTTTTGTACTTAGAGGGACTATACAAAACTAATTGCACCAGCATCTGAACCTTCCTGTTTTCTGTAGACCTTAATTCCTCTTTAATTCCTTCAGTTGTGCTAGGTTGTATGCTCCAGCCGCCTTAATGTGCTGTGGTGTTTACATATGAGACTAAGGCTCCACGGTAGTTCAAGGTGGTAAAAATCTTCACTGCTCCTACCTGAACTGCATGTTCCTTTCCTCTAGATTTTATCAGCATTAGCACCAACACAGCTATCTCTAAAACACTTACAAAGGCTATGAAAGCCTATGACCACGTTGGGGTGGTACTTACATACTTGTAATCCTACTTGAGGGACTTATGAATCTCCATACTTCTAAGGACTTTTGAAGCTGACAGATGAGTATGAGGGAGATGACTTGTGGATGATTTGGCTAGGTGGTAAGTGATATCTTTCAGTGAGTGAGCTTGTCTCTATCTGACGCTTTTCTAGCATTTCTCATTTGGACATTCCCAAGTGATGTATTTTTTTTAATCTCTTAGTAAAATAGTTAAGAGAAATAATCACTTCAGTGATTGACAGTTTGACAGTACTTCAATAAACTCATTTTGTTAAACTTGGATTGCAAAAGTAACTGCTAAAAGCTGTGTGAGCTAATTCATGTGGAATTCAGCACTTTCTGGAATAATGTCCAGAGCGGATTTAAACTTCTTGTGTCTTGAACCGATTTTCTTTGAGAGTATTATTCTCTCAGGCTGCTGGAAGAGTAGGTGTAAAAATAACCACCCTTCTGAAGGCACTGAAAAAGTACTGAACCTTATCTACAGATGAATATATTAAAATCTAATGTAGTTATCCATGTTTTTAGAGAAGACTGTTTTGCCAATCTATTTAAATCCTTTCACAGTGTAGTAGTCCATGTTCATACCCATATGCGATAACATTTAGCCAAGTAACTTTTCAATAAAATGGAACTAAATTTAAAAGTATTTTATTACTCTTTTATGCATCTGAATGTTACCCTTAAATATTATTTTCCTGTTACATCTGCCAAACAGAAATAAATTATAAAACGATTCAGTAACTTCAACTGTCACAAGTCTACTGAAGACACAATTTTTTTTTAACTTTCCTAAAACTGAAAAGCACGTTGTCAGCATTAAAACTAAGGACTGAAGGGAAACCTGTGGTGCTAAAATAACCATATATTGCCACCAACCTTGTTTTTAGAAACAAACAAACCCAAATCTTTTGCAGAGACTCCCTTCTAACTAAACAAAGAACACAATCTTCTTTCCCTTTTCTGACACTCTTATTCATTGGTATGGCTATCAGTTATCTGAAATCTCTTGGCATCACTTCATAAAATAGATGACGTCTTAATGACAGCTTAACAATGGCACTATGCACTATGCTACCAACCTGTTTTTATAGTTGTCACTGTAAATCTGAATTTACATTTAGATTTATTGAATTAATTTCAATTTGTGTGTTCACTTGTCAAATATCTTAAAGCCAAAAGTACAGAAAATATGGAGAGAAGAAAATAGTAAATGTCAGGATGGTTTTTCTAGGTATTTCTAGTTCCCTTCCACAAATTTGTTTAGTATTTAATTCACATTTGAATAGTTGCCTTTATCCAGTATTTAGCCAATGCCTCCCTCCTGTTAGTCATAGCATTTAAACAGTGTCTGCTTCTGTAATATAAGTAATTGTTGTTCTTTCCAGAAGAATCCTAGTTAAAATGCATCCTATTTATTTTCTTAGGATTTCGTGAAAAGTGAGAATGAGAAAAATGCAAAACCTGCTATGACTAATTCACCTTCTACAAGCAACAAGAAAATGGTTTGGTTTTGTTCTGTTTTTGAAGTTAGTTTGGCCTTTTCTCTAAAGGTGGACTTGTGAAAGGAGCAATCATTCTTATGCAGCAGTATCTTATCTTTATCTATGTACTTGAATAGGTTTCTTAAACACTTTTGTTGTCTTCCTACTAACCTCTATAAGCTAAACAAAGAGAGTAAGTATGTATTTGCCAAGAATGTGTACTAGCTGCAGTGTACAATGATGACAATTATAAAGAGATTATTTTGGCCTTAGTAACCTGGGCAGGTTCAAAGGGTGGGTAGTAGCCTGATTTTCCCCATCAGTTTCTTCCTCTTTTGTTTGTAACTAGAACACCTTGTCTAATGAAATACTCTACAAATTTGAATCTATTTTTTTTCAAAGAAACAAATAGTTTCCAATATTACTCATGCCCTTAAATATGTTCTGTGAAACTGATTTTTTTTTTTTTTTTTTTTTTTAGATCTGGGTATAAAATGAGATTATCTGCATTGCTTGCTTTGGTAGTATTGTTAGTATAATGAACAGAGGTGTCGGTAGCAAAGCTCAAAATGTCAGCTTGAAAATAACATTGAAGCCAAGTAAAATAGAATTAAATGTGAAGATAAGACAATTTTCAACTTAAACAATGATCTTTTATTTCTGTTACAGATGTCTACTACACAGTTGTTTAGAAAAGAATACCCCTTAAGAAAGCAAGAATCTACTTCAAGTAAAAAGTCAGCTAAAAAAGATGGAACACTACAAAAAATTGGAGATTTTTTTCAAAGTTCTCCTACTATTATTCACTCTAAAGGTTTGTAGAGAATAAATAAGGCTTATTCCATGTTCTCTGGGCATTGTAGAATGGCTTTTTTCTACTGTAATCTATTAATATATATGTTGTTAAAGGATATGTTCACTGCATTAAGTTGTTCTTTCATTTATGAAATAATGGAGTCTGAATTGGGGCCTGCTGTATTGAATCTTGCAGAGTAGAAAAGTTTGTCTTGATTGCAAGGACCAGGTGGTTCTGAAGTTTAGGTTAAGTGTGAAAGGTAAACCAGGTGGAATGAAAGCAAGGAGTGTGGAATATGTGCATATAAATTTATCACAAAAGCAATGGTAACTGTCAAGCTCGCAATGTCCGAGTTACTCTGTTCTTGCTTACTGTAATATAGTTAAAGACAATTTCAGAAACTTGACCTACTGCTCTAAAAAAAATAAGAGCTGAATCCACGCTCCAAATCTTACCTTGTTCTAGGTAATCCCCTAGCAATCCCTCTTCCTCTTCCACCCCGCTTTGTTTCTGTGGAAACTGCATTAATGATTTTTTTATGTACGTATGTGGGAGGAGAAGATTAGTTCTACAGAATCTGAAAGCTGGTATCTCATGAAAATATTTGGAAGACCTCAATAAACTGACTATGAAGCAATTAATAGATTTTGTTAAGTTTAAGCGTATCCTTGGGAAGACTAACTGCAAGGACTTTCCATTGAAGAATATATTTCTACTCTTTCCTACAGTAAGATATGATCTCTGAGTTATTGTGTTTTTAAAAAAAAGATTAAAATTAGAAGAGAATGCAAAGAATCACCAGCTTTAAATTCTAAAAGACACTATCTGGTTGGTTAAAGCAAGGTCAGTCATTATTCAATGTGGATCGTTAAAATTAAGACCTCCATACCAACTTGAAAACTTGACTTGCTAGAGAGTGTATCTTGCTTATCTGCTGTAAGACAGTCTAATGATGATGGTGGAATTTTTAAAATTTTCTAGGTTTATCAGATTGTTTCCATGAGGACAACTTACCATTATCAATGGAAGCCAAACCACAGACTACTCCAAATTTCACCCTGATAATTCTTAATTTGAGCAAATGAGTTCTAATTTGTAACCTTTATTAGCATGTTCTATACTTTTCCCTCTTTTGCATAACTTAGTATTTTTCAAGATTTCTTCTTTCCTTCTAGCTCATAACATGCATACACAGATCTCTTTATAGATCTAGTACTAGTTTCAGAAAACCGTACAAGTATATAGAGAAGTTAAGCCTGTTGTTCAATTCCTGTTGGAGTATTTGACATCCAGTGAAATCTGAATCCCAACTGATTTTTTTAACATGCTATTTAAATATGTCCTTTAAGCTTTTGCATCTGAAGCTATAGAAAATTGTTTCCAGCTATAGAAGACTGTGGTAGTCAAATACAAATTCTGAATTTTTATATTGAAACTTCAGACTAGATCTGTCATTTTTAAACTGTTTTTAATAAACTTTGCTTTATTCATTGATTTTGAGTCTACAAAATTAGTGACACATTGATTTATGATAAAATTTCTCTTCTAGCAAAGAAGCTGATGGCAACAATAAGCTCTCCGAAGTCTGCAGAACCAGCAAGTGTCAAAGAAAATGAGCTCAAGCCAAAACGATCTAAAAGAAAGCTGTATTCAACTGACATTTCTTGCCCTCTAGATATCCCAGCTTCTTCGGTAAGTCATTACAGGTTACTATTTTGTCCACTGTAATGTATTTCTGCAATCTTGGCTTAAAATAAACTATTAGCGGGACAGAACAAACCTGAAGGTCTGATCAAATTGCATAAGAGGTTTGAAAGTACTGACTTATTTCTTGATTCTACCTAACCATTCCTTTTGGTCTTCCTGCTTTTTTACTTAATTTTCTCTGTTTTCTCACATATCCTCTCTGTGTTTGACTTACTGAATAGGTGATACAACAATCATGGAGATATCTTTAAATTTGTATTCATAGATATCTTGGCTGTGGTACGTGGAGGACTACTTTTTTGTCTACCACAGCAATTGAGTCTTAATTTGTTTTTCCATTAGTCGGTGTTTATATAAGTGTAGCATAAAGGGAGAATAGAAATGGAGACCATCAAGGGATCCATACATTTGGAATAGCATGATTGAAACACTAAGATAAAGGTCTGCATGTACAATGAACTTTGCAGGGCAAGTGAGCATCTAAGGTAATTTCCGATTCCATTTATGCCCAGCTGATATTTGGGTTACTTTAGGATGTGGATACATCTATGCTTTTCCAAAGCACAGTTTAGATAGACTTCTGGGTGTACTTAAATTGTGTTGCCCTGTCTAAGCCAGCCTATAAAGAGGCCAGGGCTTGATGTATTTTTCCTGAAATCCAACTTAATGGTTTTGACAGTAACTATAGTGCTGAGCATACTCTTGCTCTGTTGAAAGTACACCTCTTCATTCTGTTCAATCCTTTCTTTCCTTCACTATGGTGACTGTTTGCCCATACTGAGATATCCTATTGAATTTTCTGTAAATTATATGAATGAAAGCAGCAGAAACCAAAATGCTGTCCATAGGAGGGTGAAGAAAATGACAGAAATGCAGAACAAAAGAAGCTAAGAAACTTGGAAGTGAAAGGAAAAACAAAAGACTGAATCCTGGGAAAATCGGAGAAAGCTAAAGGAATTTAAGCTAAAAATATGTTTTCTGAACACTTCCTGTTTCACAAAATGAATATTAGAGATTAGAAGAAAGAACTGCTTTCAGATCACATTTTTCTTGGACTTTGGTATTTGTTTCAGCAGAAACAGGATTTTTTATGTTCCCAGTATTTGTTGCTTATTATGATGCATTAAAGTGACCTCTCTATCCTGGATGCTTCTGACTAAAAAATAATAGACAAATTTCATTCTGCAAACAGCTTCTGGGAAAAACTGTGTGTTGGTTACATGGGTTTAAAGTGCGTATCATTTATCGTTGAAGAAATGCTGAGTAACTCTTGAAATATCTTTTTCAGATCTTTATAGAACAAAAAGAGAAGGAAAGTGATCATCTAATCATCAAGCGACGGCTACGATCAAAAACAGCTAAATAATCTTGTAAAAGCATGTTTGTATTTCCTAGTTGGGTTATATTTGCATTGTATTATTTCAGCTGATTGTATATAGGAAGTAACAGACACTTAGTCATGCTCCAAAGTCTGTATATAGATGTATAGACTTGTTCTGATAATTTCCAGTTCTGACTCCATTAAAGCTGAAATACTGTTCAAGAAAGCTGTGCCTGAATCTCTTTTTCAGGAATGGTTCTTTGGAAGTGTTCATCATTTACCCATTGTGCAGTAAGACCTATGCATGTATGGAATGGTTTCAGTTGCTTTTTTCAGATGGCCAGTATACCTACTGTAAATTTCACTGGGACAAAATGAGCACACATCAAAACTTCTACATCCTTAAATTCTTTTAAAAAATTCTGTGAAGGAGGAAAATTGAGGAATTGGTGCTATGTGGAGAAATATAATGGTTTTTCATCACTTGTGTGGTTTTTAACTGTCTTCCATTTACTCTTCTAAATTAAGTAATTTATAAGCATAATATTCTTTCTTTGGGGATTATAATATCCATTAAAAATTGCTATTAGAAGTGACCCAGTCTCCAATAGACATTTGACACTTTATTCTAACCATTCAGTTCTGCTCAACTAGAAGAGCTACTTCTTATATAGTAAGGTTTCTGCTTATAACCAGTGTCTAAATAAGTAAACATTTAAAAAACTCTTGGTTTCATCAATGTAGCATTTACTTAAGTCACAGGCAATGACTGTATTTGGTAGGATTTTCCATTGTTTGAAGAACATCTTCAGAACATCTTCAGGTCATCTTTCAGAAAGAGCTGAAATTACTTTGGCAATGACCTGCTCTTGACATGGATGAAGCAAGACAATCCCAGTAAGTGATCATTTACTCTAACTTCTTGCTCATTGCAGCATCCTTATTTTTATTTTCTTGAATTACTGCCAACCATACAACATTGTTTTTCCTTGGACTACTGGATTATTTTGATGATTACTGCATTTTGGTCTGTTCTACCCATCATATGTATGATTCTATGATATCTTTCTGTTTAAAGAGTTTCTTATCATTCTGTTTTGCACATACATAGTGTTTAGCACCCTAGGAAGAGTATCTTGTTTACAAGATTGCCTTTTCAGGCTTGATATTGGCCATTTTTTCACAAGTTCTCTGTCAACATCCAGTCCTAGACTTCCTTGGGTTTTTTTCCCTTCCTCCACACCATACTGGTTCATCAGCAACAACCAGTTGGTCTGTAGAGGTGCAGTGATAGCTTGCTCATACAGCCAGGTAAGTGCTACTCATCTTTAGTAGTACAGTAGTAAATTTTAGATAGTACAGCTGCAACCTTGCTGTCCTTCAGAAATTATTCCATGATTTAACAGTTATAAGTGTGTTTTTCTTCATCTGCTGCTCTGTTATTTTCTTTTATTTGATTGAAAAAAAAAAAAAGATTGACTGACATAAACATGAGATTAAAATTGTTGTTCTTGAAAGAAAAAGTGACTTTAAATACCTGTTGCAGTTTCACTTTAATAACAAATGCAATATCTGTAAAAAATGCAAATCAATGTAAAAATGGTCATTAGTTATTTCTTTAGTAGAAGTAGTTTTCCTTTAATTTTTATGTGACTATAGCTTAAATGAGGACAACAATGCTGTGAGTCAGTTTAGTGGCAAGAAACTTTTTTTTCTTTACTGTTCTTGAGTAGTTTAACTGAGCATGAAATGTTTCTTCATAAGGATAATGCATAGTTTGATTCTGTAGATCCTGACTTGTAAGATCAGATTCTCATACTAAGTTGCTTCTCTAGTTTCCTGACTGTTCAAATGGAGTTGTACACCTATACGCTTCCATACCTTGTCCTTAACAAAGAAAGATTGATGTTTTGTTCTTTCTAACTTGAAAGCTGGTAAAATGAGCCTGATTCACAAATCATTCAGCTCTTCTATTCCTTCAGCTTTTTGTCTTCAACTTCCGTCTGTGTGAATGAGAACTTAGATTTCCTTTTCATTAGCTTATGATTGGTATTGCCATCTTTCGTCTCTCTTTTCTTTCTAATAGGAAAATGTAAAATCCAGGTGATGATCAGATAATTCTAAATAAAAATAAACAAAATATCATTTAATATCTCTTCACAGGTAGGATTTTATACTTTGAGCCCCTTTGTCTTTCCCCAGATCTTCTGTTTTCTGCTATCTGTAGTCCAGATATCTGGATTGATCTCTTTCAGGGCTATAGAAGAGCAGAGCAGTGAAGATTCTTACCTCATGTAGGTGCAAGTTGCTCATTTTACAGAAGGCTCATAGCTGTAGACAGTGCATAAACAAGATGAAGTCATAGAACAGTATTCAAAAATGGGATAGTACTTGGAATATTTATTCTTTGTCTTTCTCCTAACATTTTGTCTTTTTCCATTTTTAGCACATGTTCTGAGTCAGCTGTTCATCTTGACCCTTAACTTGTTTTTTCTGAATAGTTTCAGTTAATTTTAGAACCCATCAGCATGTGCCTGTTTAGCTGGATTGTTCCTTCCATTGTGTATAACCTTGCACTTGCCTGCAGTGGAATTCATATGTTATCATGTTGCCTTGAATGACAGTTTGATTGCTTATCATTAAATCATCAAATGGCCTTATAGCTCTTATTTAACAAAAAAGATTTGCAAGGTAAATGCAGAATTGAAAGAATACTGAATTACTTGATTGTTGCATGTATGATTTCTTTATTGATTCAAATGTGTGCAAAGTAATAGAAATATCTTCAGCCATTTGATGTCTCTGAAATTGCTGATTGATAGTGTTTGTTCTTCTCCATCAAACATAAAATTTCATAGTTTCAAATAACCTATGCCTCTTCCTGATTTCATGGCTGTAAATAACAAGTGACAATACATTTAACAGTTTATTTCCGGTAAATTGCAGTTTAGTTACCAGTGCAGCTAACTAGGAAGTAGACTCTCAACTTAGTCAAGCCACTATGAAACTCAGGAATGCTACCGTACTTCTATCTGTATTGCCAGTTTTTCTAAGTTCTTGTATTTACTAAAAATTCTATCAGTGTTGCTGAGCTATCTGGAGGCTATATGAAAACCTGTTTTTTCTCAAAGTCATTTGAATTGGTGTTCTCAACATAAGCAGAGCATTAGAGTAGCTATACATACATGCACAAAAATTTTGTTTATTCACATATTCTAATTTTTTGTCCCTATGGTAGTCTTGGCAATTGCAAGAACTGCACTGAATCAACTTCTTTCATAGGTGTAGGCTTGGTTATAAAACTCCATGGTTACAGATTTTTAATACATACAGAAATAAAGTGTGAGCACTTTGCTTTGCTTAAGGGATTGTGATTTCTGTACTTCCTACAGCTCTTGGAGTTTGAGCCTATATGTTGGTAGCATAGAAAATGGGTCATACTTTGTGTACCTCCTTTGTCTATGTCAGGATTATCAATTATTTCCTGAGCAGGAAGAACATAGGTGTGATATGAAAGGGAAAAAAAGTAATCCAAGAAAGCAGGTTTTTTTGATGCTATCACATATAAAGATGTTCACTTTCAGTTCTTTGGAAGTAATGGGAAATACTTTTTTTTTTTTCCTTGTCAAGACTGAGGCTAGCGTGGTGTTATCCTTCTTTCAGCTGCTCTGGAGAATGAAGTGAGAAGGTGTTTTAGGACATCATTTCCCTTTTGCCTTCTAATTTTTCCTGATAAGTACTGTAGCTAATTAAAAGCTGAGCATGAATATGCCTCCTTTTTATTTTATTCTTATTTTAATGTAAGGTTCACCAATTAACCTGCAGAGCAAAGAGAATAGTGTTAGTCCATTAACGGAGGAGAGCTCAAGTCTTTACCTAGCAAAGACTAAGATAAAGCACTATTAATGGAAATTTGGACTATATTTTGACATGGAGAAGACATCTGGTAATATTTAAATTTTCCTTGTTCTGTTCAGAACTTTCTTGGCTGTAGGAAGGTTGCACCCCAGCAATGTTGTGTGGCGCATGTATCACCGTGCATCATTAGCTGAAGAGGGAAATAAGCTTTTATATCTGAAACTGGGTCATGCAGTGCTGATATGCTAAGAGAACTCAAATCCCACGAAGGGAAATCTCCTGGGATTTCCAGGAGAAAATCCTGGAAAGTTACTGTTGTAGCTTCCATTTTCTTGCTTTCCCCCCTCCAAATTTGAGTAAATCTAGTTTCTGAAACTATCTGACACAGGACAACCTAGTTCAGTATCAATCTGTTCTATGCATTGAAATCTTCTGGTACTTAAAATGAAGTTTCCTTTTCCCAAGAGAATAAGATTAGATCCTTATAACTTTAATAACAGACTTTTAAGACTTGGTCTCACTTCTTTGGTGTTTTGTTTTCCCACACAAGGAAGGACAGGCTTCCATAGTATGAAATGGTTCTATTTCTGGTGTAACAGCTGAATTCTTCAAAGTGCCTTGTACAACAATACTTTGAATAGTTCATTCTGAGCACGTCATGCTGTGAGGAATAATTCTTAGCAAATAGTCTATGCTATACTTGTGTCAAGCTGTCCAAACTTTTTCAATGGTTAAGCCTCATCTTGAAGGCTCTATTCCTTGTTCAACTTCAGCTCATTTGGGGTGAATGCTTTTTCTTTTGCTATCCTCATGGCACTCCAGTTACAGACATAATGAAGGCTTTTCTGCAAGGAAAATATGAGGACGCTACTTCACATAGGTCAAGGTTTTCTCTTTGGCAAAAGAAAACAAGGAGGAACAGTGGCACCATTTGATCAGACAGCTCATGAAGTGAGGGTAAGTGTTTCTGGAGCTGAGAGTGAGAAAAAGGAGCAGAATATTTTGGGGGTGATTTTTCAGTAATAGAATAGCATTCCATAGATAATACAAGTACTTGAACGTTCTTGAAACGTGGTCGGTGCTGCAAGAGAAGAAAAATAAGAAGACTGTAATAAAACATGCCTACCTGGGTGTTACTAAAGCCTGTTTAATGTGTCTTGCGTACAATGGCAAGACCCCCAGGAGATGGCACGGAGACACTGCTTGAAAGCTCCACTCTCCACATGGAGAATTCCAGCAGGGAGGTGCGGGGGGGGCAGAAATATTTTACTTTGTTTTAAACTAACCCATTTTTGATCCCATTTAGCCAAGCTTCACAAAAAGTTCAGAATGGGGTCTTGCTGGACTGTAGTCTCTTGGCAAATTCCTAGTCCTCCAGATCTCTTCCCCCCCTCCTCCCCCCCCCCCGGCTATGAGAACACTACCTGTGCACGGAAACAATCGGTATATAGCCCTGTCATATAAGATTTTGTTTCTTGGGTCAGGATTCTGAGATGAAGTATTGGTTTATATGCACTTGTGTCTACTGTAACTTGTTCACCCATTGCTGTATACTAACATTTTATAGGAGTTTATATACTCTTCTTTTTTAATGAAGATAAAGGATACTCCCACTGAAAAAAATTCATTAGGCAGAACTACAGGTCCTCCAAGGCCTAAGGAAAAAGTATGAGATCAGATTTGTCAAGGAAGAGTTTGTTTCCAGAGTTTCTGGATTTAATATTTATGGATCTTTGTATCAAAGGGTAGAGTCAGACTATACAGTAGTGCTGTAACATTGTTTTGTTTTTTGAATCATCTATGAGAATAAGGAATCTTCTGAGAAGAAAGCTTTGGCTTATTTTAAAGCATAAAAGTGCCGAACTCTACTTTTCCTGCTGTGCACTGAAGACTCCATTTGCTCAAAAAATGCTGCTGAAAGATGAGTTCTGAAGCTCTGAGAACAAAGGCGGTTTTTTAGAGTTAACTGAAAGACCAGCTTTTTCAATTCATTAAGTAACCAGAAATATCGGGTAAAATGAGCTTGCACCTGTCTTAGTTCATTTCCAACTGCTTAAAGTGTGTTTTGTGTTTTGCTTTTAAAAAGGAGTCCTTTTAATCATAGATGAATTGCTAATGTGGTGCATCAGTGCTGTTTCATGTCAGATTGGAGAGAATAGAAAATTCTGGCAAAAAAAATGTAGATGAAGGAGAGGCAGCATGTCTAGATAGAATACCTCAGTACATTAAACAGCATGTCTACTTAAGATCTCCTTAAAGTTTTGTACCTGATAAGCAGGTATACTTCGTCTTGGAGACCTCATATAAAGTGGGTAATTCTGACTGTGTGTGTTTGGAGAACGCTATCTAGCTGTGCTTCAGTGTGCATGATTAATGAAGGAAAATTTAGATGTTCTGTCCTTGTAATGGGTGGTCAATAGCCCTTAAATAGTATCTTTGCTCTGACATGTGACAATGCCTCAAAGCAACAGTAAAAATGATTGCACATGTGCAAAACTCCAAATACTAACCCTCCCCTCAGTGCCCTTTAAAACTTCGGGTGTAGTCAGATGAGCTAGCTGAAACGTTCTTGGCTGGCAATATGTCCCCATGCAATCTCCTATGGATTCAATTGCTCAAAGGATAGAAACTCAGAAGGAAGCTGACATGAGTGAGTACTTGAGAGTGTTTGACAGGAGCGAATTGCCTTAAAAGCAGCTGGCAATAGAATGATATAGTTTTATTTTCTGAAGAAGACAGAATCACAGTATCTGCTGCTGTACAAATAAGTAGACCTGTGATATCCAGGTTTGTGTTCTGGAGAAAATGATTGGTGGGGGGAAAAAAAAAATCACAGAAATTGCATGTTTATATTTAATTACATCATTAGAAACTTGAACTTTGGAAGCATAACTGCTTGTGTGTATTACATCTATCCCATGATACTTGTTTTGGTTTGGGTTTTAAGATAGCATTGGAAAGGGGAAAAAAAAAATTAACGTGAGGTAAAAGTGCCTAGAAGAAAGGAATCTAATCGGACAAAAACGGTTATCTCCTTCCAGTGTTAATGAGACCTGGGCAAAGGCTTCCAGCAGAGAGCAGAATGCCTCAAGACCAGGTTGCAAAACGAAAGACTGCAGCTTGAAACGGTTGATGCAGCCGTTGAAGCCGACTCTGGTTACCTGCATTCTGCAAATTGCTTCCAGAAACCCGCAAGGTGTTGACCATGTGATGTTAGAGGCAAAGGCATCGTAGGGTGAGAGTGAACAACTTGGAACAAGAGATGTTAACAGAGCTTTCATCCGTATCAAACATCTCATAATGCACAAGTACATCACAGAAGCACTATTTTAAAAAAACAAAAGAGCATTTTTGTCATGAGAACAGCCTAATTGCTAGCTTCCACAAAAATGCACTACTGCTTTTTACTATACTGATCTTGTGCTTTGCTGCTACAAAATTGACCTTTTATAAAATGTCACTTAGTGTTTGAGACTCAGACTTATTTGTGTGCCTTTTCATAATGCACAACAGGCAGGGAAAATAAGTTGCTTCATTTTTTTTTTTTAATCAAAACATTTAATGCAGTAGTTTTATCAGTTTGACAACCTCTGACATTTAACCCCTGTGACTTAAAAGGGTAACTTACAGAGCAACTGACAATATTTTTAAGACAGTGTGTTGTCAGTGGGTTCCATTAGAGCTGAGGCTTTCCAAAGGTGATGAGGGCAAACAGAGATTACTACTACACAACTTCTTTTCAGTACTGCTCTCTTATTACTAGATGTTCCTAGCAACTAGCCAGTGCTGGCTCCTCTCTCAACAACGCTCTGGGATGCTGGTGCTGTCATCCAAAGCTGGGCTATGGGTGCTGCACAGCAGTCAGCTCAGGAACAGAGAAACTTGCTGTCCTGTAATTTCTGCAAAGTCTCTGAGTTCCCTCTTGCCCAGCGGTAAGTGGAATGAAATTACCTGCACTTTACTACCAGCTACAGCAGCCTCTCAGCATTTAACATGATGTTACTTTTCCTGTGTTTGATGAATTACTTAAACCGTGTCACTGACTTCAGTGGAACTGGGGTTTGACTTCTAAATGGAAGAGGTGGTTGGAGGTCTCGAACTTTGCTCCGCACACATGAGGTCACAACCTCCTCTTCTGAAATAGATGTTACAATCACAGATCTGAGTGTTTCCTTATTGGAATAAAGCTTTATTGTCATCTGTGGCAACAGCTGGTTTTCAGTGGCAGCTGAGATGCTGCTGCACAGGCTGACAACCTCCCTTTCTCCCACGAGAAACTCTGGCTTTATGACCCATGCCAATTCAGACATGTTTTATCTGTATCTTTGGGATCTAAGATGTTGATGGGGAAGAGGCATTTGGAAAAAAAGATTAAAAAGCCCATGACTTTAGTCCTCACAGAAGGAGCATGTTGCTGCTTTAATAGTGAAGTCTTTGAAGAGATCTTACTCTTTGAGCATAGCTTGGTGTTGAAGTAAAGACAATGACTGAACCCCTGAGGAAAGTGGTTTTACAGAGATGTTTGAAAAAATCACTTATTCCTTTCTTGGCAGGGAGGAATCTCACTAGCCCTGATTTGATGTCATTAAATGTGAGGCAATTCCTTTAGGAAAAACTGAAAGGAACATCCCAGGAAATGCTTCACTCAGACACATTCCAGCTTCTCTATTGTTAAAGTGTTTCTGTCTTTCCTTAACTGTGATGGGAGACCAGGAGAAAGAGTCTACTTTCCAGTTATTTAACTTTTCCCCTTATGAAGTGTAAATTACCTGGTATGCAGCCTTCAGAGCACTAAGCATTCCACAGCTGCTAAGAAACAGTCTTGGCTTGTTTGCTTTCAGTGGTTAGATGAATAATTCTGAAATTAGGGAAGTGAGTGCTTTGTGGAAAGTCTGCATGCAAGATGCTCTGGATGTCTTTCTTTCCAAGCAGTTTAGCCAGCTAAAACATATTCTCTAAATAATAAATTTGAATAATCTTTGTTTTTCAAACAAGTATTTCAAACATTTTGAAATAAATTCTGGAGAAAATGCCTTGAGCTTAATTTATGTCATTTTTTTAAACATATGACATCAATGTGTGAAATGCCACATGACATTAATTTCCTCTAGCATCTATTAATAACGTGAGGATGATTAGATAGATGCTGTGATCACTAATATTGACTGTTAAACTTCTTGCTTATGAAAAAAGGCCCAGTGAAGTGCTTGCTCCTGCAGAGACTGCTTGAGCAAAGCTGGAATACTGAGTTCCCAGCAGGAAATCTCTTGGACAATCTCATACAAAGGAAGCTTTCTCTTCCTAGTAAATAAAGCTTCTTAAACATAGTCGGACTCTAGTGATGCAAATGAGTAATAAAAAATTAAATGGGAAGTACAGTCAGTCTCTTCAACTCTCCTAACAGCTTTTCAAAGAAAAACCGTGAAGTTGAATTTCGTTTAAGGAGTGACTCCTGTTTGTTAATGCAATAAATATAACATGAAAGAGGAAATTTCTGTTATACAGATATTGCCAAAATACTAACTACTTCATAACTTAAATATGTTGCTGTTGTGGAAGATAGAGATCTATGTTCCAGTACAAAATTATATATACACACACATTATGGGAGCCCTATTTGCTTATTATTTGTGATTTATAGAAAGGAAATGTTCTGTTTTACTCAAACACATTTATAATATTTCATTCCTGAAGAATTTTGAAATTTCATTTCTACTGTAGGAATAAAAAGTTCAAAATCCTGTGTAAAGTGACATTTCTCATCTCTGTATTGCTTTGATGCTATAGCTACTAGGGAAAATATTTTGTTTATAGGTCAATGCTCTACAGATAAAAAGCAAGATGGACACTAACTGGTATGGTTATGGACTCCCTAACCTCTCCACCAAACAAGATGAAGTTCAGGGAAAAAGAGGGTTCTTTAATTATGCAGTATTTCAATCTAGCCAAGAATATTATATTAAAACTTATATTTTGCATCAAATAATATCTGCTTATACCTCTTTTGAATGCCTTTTCGAAGTATTGATATCTATCTCTGTCTCGCTGCCTTTCATTCTCCTGACTGCTGTTTCGCCTCTCATGTCACTTTTACAGTTCTCTTAAGTCTTGTTGTTACACGTATCTTTTCATCTCTAGGAAAGGGAGAATAAATGGAATTATGGACACATCAAGTGCCATGCTGTGCACTGGTGTTACGCAGCTTTGCTCTCCCATTCTTCCTCATAATCCAGACCATCCGAGCAATTCAGGGATATGGTGCCCGATTTAATCACAAGCGTTATAACTTGTGCCGCTTTATAGCTTGATGGGAGCATGCACCTGCTTCTGGTTTTGACTATATTAATACATCTTGAGTTTGTATCAGCAATTGTGCTTCCATCAGCAGGGGTCTGAAGAGAGATTGGAGTCTATCTGCCAATCTGATACTGGGAGCAGAAGCTGGATCTTCAGATAGCTTCTCCTATTGAATGTTAATTTATCTTAGTATTGACAGTTAGGGCACCTTTCTTGCATTAAGATTTTAAAGAAATAAGAAATAGTGTCATTATCTAGGGAAATTCACAAAAGAAGTATTTCCAAGGAGCTGATGGAATAGCATTAAGCAGCCCATTTTGCTATGTGGACTGATTTGCATGTCGGCATTGCTGAATATGCTGTCTGCAAATTGCTCATCTGAACCAGTCTTGGATTTACAACTGGTACCAGGGGTGCACTGTGTTCACCTTTGCTGGCTGACATAGATTTTGAACAGAAGTTATCATCAAGCTCATATTAATCGGTAGTGGAAAAGACTGGAACATTTCCTCTCTTGTTAAGCTTTTCCCACGGGGATGCCGCTTGTTCGACTGCTGAAAAATTAGTCTGTGGCAAGTTAAGGTAGGACAGGTGACAGAGAAACCACTTCTGGTTGTGTGTCCTTGCCTGCTCCCCTGGCAACAGGGGCAGCTGAATGATCTGGTAAATGCTCCGAAGTTGTTAAGTGCTTACAGCCTGATGTAAGTTAGTAAGTTTTTCCACTAACACTGGAGAGCTGCGGTGGTTTAGGATGATATTTAAGGCTTCACGAAACCACCTGTGCTGTCTCCCACTTCCCTGGGGTATTTTGCAGGTCACCACCAGCGTGGGGAGGGTGCCCCTATGGACGAAGAACTCTCCTTTTCAAAGGTGGGAAAGTTGGTCCCAAGTACCTAAAGCTGAAGGTGGCCTGACCTACTTTTCTGCCTTCTTCTGTAAACTACATATTAAAGGCAATGGAAGCAATAGACCTGTCGCTCCATAGTGAAGAGACCAAAACAGCATCATGGTAGATGTCAACCAAACATGAGTCTGTTAAACCAGGAGCTTTGGGGAGGATGGTAGTGAAAAGGAAGAGGAGGAGTCCAAATGACTTGCAGAGATGGAGGGAGAAAGCTTTAAGGAGGGGGATGCTATGCTACAGTAAGTATGCTGCAAACTGTATGCTACTCAGTGGTGACACTGGCTTGGAGATTATTTTGATGTGTGCAAACCCCAGGTAAAGGCGTTTAGGCATTTCTCTTTTAAGCCATTGGGAAGAACGGCCAGGATTAGGGTTGAATCTCAGCTTTTTACTTATCCTCTTTCATGGGCATGATATTACAACTTACATAAACTCAAGTAGCTACAGCATAGTCAGTACGTGAATTTTTGCCAGCTGCACATTTAGTTCATGAGATCGCAGGACTGGTTTTGGACCACCAGAAGGGTCAGCCCGTATTCAGCTAGGCGATGGCTGTACTGGTGAGCGAAGCGGTACCTGCTGCAGCGGGTGCCCCCACACCCATACGCTTGCCTGGTTTCAATAACCACTTCACTGACCGTCCCCTCTTTAGATCTGCCCTGTGGCTTGAGGAGCAGGCGTCTCACCAAACTCGGGTGCCAGCCAGGGCTAATGTTTTTTTGACTAGCATCTTAATGGCTGTAGAGAGGCTGATTAGATCCACAGTGTTGAGCCTGTTCTGCTTTTGTAGAGGGGAAAAGGGGAGATGTCTATAAAGTACTGAAGTCATGCTATCTTGAGAGGAAACAAGTGTCTTGGTAGATATCTTCTCTACCCTTACTTCTTCCCACCCTTGTGCTTTTTTTTTCCCCCCTAATATGCCAGAGCTTTTGAAATAGAGGCAGCGTTATTCCACAGCTCATTCTGTTCTCTCTGAGAGATTTATACTCTTCATCAGTATTTTGGGTTTGTAGTTCAATAAAATATCATCTACAGTAGAACAGCACTTGAGGGTCCCATTTACTACAGTTGGAATGGGCTGATGACTCTCAGTTCTCTTTTTATGTAACGTTAATTCACCTCACTCTTTATCTTCCAGCCCACACGGGGAACCAAAATACCAATTTTGGTTTTGTTTTTAACTTTACTGACAGAGATTTTATTGCTAGAGAAAAGCACAATAACACTTCTCACATCTTTTTAACATACGATTTTTCAGATTTTGTAAACATTCTTTGTTAACTAAGTCTTATTGTTTAAATCAAAAACTGGATTCCAAATGCAATGTGTCACTAAACAGCTTTTTCTTTTAATGTTGACATTCAAATTAATGAAAATTAATTAATCTATTACCACATGGACAACAGTGAATTAAATTAAAACTGTGGGCAGAGTATTTTAAAACTACCTTTTACTTTATCTTTCTTTTGACATATTTCTGTCTTGGTTGCTGTCAGGTTTTTTTGCCATTAACTGAAGACACATGAAGTATGAGTTCATGTAATAATAAGACTAATTGCAGATGATTTGGAAGAGCTCATGATAGATGCAGTGATGGACAAAAACCCAAAAATACATTCAGAACTGAGACACTGCAGAACATCAGGTACTTGGATAACAAACTAGCACACTGGAATTGCAGAGAATACCGAAATGAGAATGTACCTATTTTAAAATGGAATTATTTTTTCATAACTCACAGCTTTGCTTTCCAATGCTGTGATTCAAAGACACTAACGCTAAGGACTAAAGCAGAAAGAGGAGACTACATCAGTATGCTGGGAACGTACATACCTTTTTGTTAGAGCGTCCTGCCCCAGTTTGGAAGGTGATTTAATTTGTAAATTTAACAATAAAACAAATTACCTGTGTGATAACTAAAATGTCTATGTTAGCTGCTATATTATTCAAGCTACCCTGACAGACTGCTCTGTTAACTACAGCGTGCCAAAACCTGTCCTTAAGTGCAATTGTATGTGATAGTGTTAGCTTCCATGGAAACTTGCCTACAAGCAGAATTTAGCCCTGTGCCTTCATGAGGAACAGTATTCAGGAGCAAATACTTTCGGAGGTATAAACTCCGAGTTCTGAATGAAAAGTAAGAAATCTGAGGCTTAGAGCCTGCCGAAACAACAAAAAAGTTACCGTTTCATGGACCCTGGTCAAATAAAACCTCCTAAAGCACTGAATTACTAGCTGGCGTTATCAGAGATTCGTTGACAGGCAAGTGCTTACAAGTTGTTTTTGTTTAAAGGAGGGGCTGGAGAAGCTGTTAGCAGCTGCTACTAAGAGCATAGCCCCAAAATGAGCAAAAACATAAAGGTTAGACTACCTCAAGTGTTTTAAATAGTTTTCCATCAACAGGTGCTTAGTCTCTGTAGTGCTGCTCTGTAGCATTCCAAACAGTGAAGGGGTGAAAAAACAAATGAATTAAACAGAACTGCCACGTTTCTAGCCTCCTGCCTTTAGGGAACTGCACAAACTTTTTGACAAAAAGCAGTTCTGTCACCAAAATTTGACATCAACTTTCTCTTGCTCACAGTTATGGTGTCAGCACTAACAGGATCAGAGAAACCTCATGGAGCTCCACCAGTGACCAGTGAGGACAAAACCCACTGTGGCAGAAATCTGAATTTGTGCTTCTCCCTGGTCTGATCTGTATTCTGTCGAAGCCATTACCTGAAAGGTGTGAATTTATCCATGAAACTAGGACAGGTAAGAACTTGAGGCTAAAAATCTGGGGTGGTATCATCTGTTGCCCATCACCAAAAGTCAATGATGTAATTTTTCTATAATAAAGATTAGCAGTGTCTGCAGGCTATTCAGGTGTGATCTCTGTTAGAGAGGTACAACAACAGCACAAAATGATAGCACACCTCCGGAAAGGGTAAAGCTAATTTTTAATTTCAACAGTAGCTGCAGCTAACTTTTGCAGGAAACAGGCTTCAGAAAATGTCCTACATTGCATATCTCTGTGAAATTTATTTTTCCCTTTTAAACAACACAAACTTGAGAAAATATATAGACATAAACATTTGTTTTGATCTTGCTGACTTCAAATGCCTTTCATGTGGTTTTTGTATTTTGATTATGTTTCAGTAAACTTAACAGATGATTAAGTGAAAAACAGGATGGATCGTCTCCGTGAAAAGTTAGGGAAAGGATTACTGAGTGGAGTCAAAATGGCTTGAAGAATGGCAGCACGTAGAACTAGAATTAAGATAAAAGAGAAAGAAAAGGCTATAGGAATAAGAGACTGGAAGAGGGTTGGACTGGATGCATCCATGACAGATAGACAGTAGCCCCATCCAGTGTCAAAGCCCTCCGGAGTGGGAGTCCAGACCGTTCTGGAAATGTAGTCCAAGAGGTCATCTTCTTCACCCTTAGATTTCCCTACCCTCTAGATGACCCTACTGCAATATCTGCTTGTTATTCCTTGTTCTGTTCTCACAGAATATAACCCCTTTATAGCTACTTTTACATATTTAAAGATGGACTTTTGTGTTCTCTGATGTTCAGCCTTTCTTGAAAGGTCATGCTTTCTAGATCTCTGCTCATTTCCGTGTGCTCTCCTTTGGTTACCTCCATTTGTGAGAAGAGGCCTCTCTCTCCTGGTCACTATCATGCCCCAGCTCCATGTGCCTCAGGTCTTCATGGGGCATGTGTTATGTTCTGGGGGATCTGGAGCCTGTGCTAAAACCTGTGATATTTTGCTGTAGCTATGATGGACCAAAGACACAGGCAGAACGAGATTTGTAAATAGAGGTAATAGCTTTAAGGTATTTTTTAGACTGACAGATATTTCTGGAAAAATTCAGACAATCTTGTGCCCACACAGACTCAACATCTACTTTTTAGTTACTACTTCATACAGCAATTTTTTTTTTTTTTACCTTCCATGCTATCTCGTAAGAATCATAAGAATGTTTGGGTTGGCAGGGACCTTTAAAGGTCATCTAGTCCAGCCCCCCTGCAGTGAGCAGGGACATCTTCAACTAGATCAGCTGCTCAGAGCCCCATCCAATCTGACCTGGGATGTTTCCAGGGATGGGGCATCTACCACCTCTCTGGGCAACCTGGGCCAGTGTTTTACCACATTCATTGTGGAAAAATGTCTTCCTTATATCTAGTCTAAATCTGCCCTCTTTTAGTTTAAAACCATTTACTCCCCGTCCCATCACTATAGGCCCTGCTAAAAATTTGTCCCCATCTTTCTTACAAGCCCCTTGAAGTACTGGCAGGCCGCAGTAAGGTCTTCCCAGAACCTTCTCTCCTCCGGGCTAAACACTCCCGACTCTCTCAGCCTGTCCTCACAGCAGAGGTGCTCCATCCCTCTGATCACTTTTGTGGCCTCCTCTGGACCCACTCCAACAGGTCCCATGTCTTTCCTGGGCTGAGGGTTCCAGAGGTGGATGCAGAACTCCAGGTGGGGACTGAGAGAGAGAGTGCACATGCACCATCCAACATACAAGATTTGTGGCAGCCATGGTGGTCTAAGGATGTTTTTGTCCTTATAAGATGAAGGAGGGCTTCCATGTCTAAAGGCTTGTCTAATTCTTCCCTCTGTGCAAGTTAGTCTAATAAGCAACAACTCTTCTCTTTGTAATCCTTGTCCTGCATAAGAATTTTGGGCTTTTGTGCCCTATTGTGGCCACTTCATAAATTTATGTGATCCATGGTTGGGGAATGGTTTCTTGTTATTCAGTTACATTGAAATTACTCTTAACCAAAGCTAAGGTAAAATGTAAATAAAACATACAAAATAGAAAAGACAAGCCTGATCTACTCATCTTATAATTAAATCAGAAGTTGCTGAACCTCCGTTATTCAGGAACTGGTTGTAGTTTTTTCCCTGACACGGGAATGAATGTTCCTGACATTTTCTCAGAAGTGCAAAAGTCTTCACTGGCCAAGTGTTACCTCATTCTTTAATGGCTGAACAAGAAGTCCTTGAGTGAGAAAGGGGTACAACTCCTCTGCTGATCCAATGCACGCTTCATGGTGACTCTTCTTGACAGTGCCAAAGGAGAGGATTTGGTGATGAAGGTGAGCTGATCTAATGCCTGTTGCTGTCAGATACAGAAGTCCTGTGTCCCTGCTGTTCTCTTCTTGCTCCCATTTCTAAGTGCTGATACCAGCACCCAACAGACCATTTGGGGAGACGCTGCAAACTGCTTGAGGCACAAAGCGAATTGACCTTTCTGTGGTTGGAGGAAGGGGTATCAGCTCGGCGAGGGGTCGGACAACTGCCGCAGTTGCCGCAGGAGCACAGAAGAGTGGGCGGATGCGGCTGGGTGCAGAGCCCGTGGGGAGTGGGAGGAGTGGTCTGTGGGGCCTGAGCTGTCCATCAGCTCAGCTGTGCTGGTGAACGGTGGGTACCTTGTGCTCTCTTTCAGCCTGGACTGCAGCAGGCGTAGCTGGCGTAAACACTTAACGGTGGTAGCTGTCAGCAGCTTGTTACTGGCTGGCGACCAGGCACACCGGTGATTGATTCGGAGGTGACTACCAGCATATTTCTTCCCAGAGTACTGTAATCCCTTGCCTGACACTGTGGGCTAGAAAGGGTGAGTAGGGGCAGGGGTCTCGGCTCTCAGGCGCTGTCTTGCCCTGTGGTGCAACAGGGGCACTGGCCAAACTCAGAGGGTGTGAGAAGCGTTGGCCACTTCCCAGGGGACTAGGATGGCTTTAGATGTCATTTGGGATGAATAGTTTCATTTGGTAGAACAGCTTCTTGCTTTAGTGGAGTTTTTGTAATCTCAGGGTAAGTTTAAATGTGTTTTCTCTAGAGACAAATATTTTCTACTTGGAATGAGATTTATCTGCTTGGAACCAAAAAGCTAAGAAAGTAATTTTCATCTGTTTTTAACTATGAGATTTCAGGGTCTCCAGGGATACATAACAGTAAATAAAATCTATAAATGAACACAAAAATTCTCTTGATCAAGAGGTAAATTTTTACTTTGTATAAACTGGAGCATAGTTTTACTCTGCAAAGAGAACAAAAAAGAATTGTTGCAAGATGTGCTCCAGCCATAGTTTTCCAATATTAGCAAATAAAACTTAAGGTAAATTTTTTCGTTAGAAGAAAGATCAGTTCTCAGCAAATGCTGTCACCAGACTCTCCTAGGACAGAGCAAGGTTATTCTACTAATTATAGTTCTGGTCACTGGCCTTACTAATGTCAAAGTCTTGGTCCACAAGATTCCAACTCAACGAACAGCTTCAGTTGAACATGAGTGATGGAGCAGCATTACAAACTTCATGTCTGCTTTCAAACACAGAAACATACATTGAGCTCACTACGGATGTTTCTGGGCAGCCATAGATGTGTTCCTACAAAGCAAATCTTGATTTGCCACACCTGACATTCAAGATGTTTCAGCTAATAGTGTGCTGTGGGCATGAGATGTGGGTTTCTGCTGATTTAGTGAGCAGGACCAGCTGGTGACGGGGCCCACAGGTGATATAAGAGAACAGAGGAGCCCAGCCAGGGGTGTGGGGGGAGAAGATTGAGGTGTCTCCTCTTTTCTAGCAGTACTGAGTGCTCCTTCTGATTCAAGGAGTTCTGCTAAATTCTGGAGTTTGACAAAGGCTATTACAGTCAACAGCAGAGGCACATCTAGCCACATGTATTTAGTCTGGTGAGGGAGGAAAATAGTATGAAATGTAAAAAGGATGAAAAAGCCAAAGGGGAGGAGGAACGTGGGGGTTACTCAGTACCAGTCATGTTTTCTTTCAAAACTAACTCCCCCCTCTGCAGTATTCTTACCAGCCTTTTCTTAGCATGCACCGGGTATATTGTGGAGAGTGGAAAGAACACTGCCCTGGAAAGTTATTACATGGTCTGCCTGTTACCTGTGCTCTTTTCCCTTTTGCCAGCTGAGCTTAATTTTAGTCTCTGGGTTTATTTTTCTGTCTGTATGTCTCTATTTGGATATCTGAATTGACTCACACCGGAATGTCAGAAACAGTTTCATGTAAAAAAAGCAACAACAATTTTCACTCTTAATTTCTTGGTGGCGGATGACTAGTTGTGCCCTTGGTGTCTCAGGAGTTATGGGAAGAGGGTTGGAATTATGGACAAAAATTATAACTGGATGTTAAAAAAATGTTCAGTGCTGAAATGAGTAATAAAGTTAATGTTTCTGAAGAGCTAATGTGCTCCTGGCTTACTTGGAACAGCTGATACCCTACAACTCTGAGGTGGAGGTGGACAACAGCATCTATTCTTACATTCTTCAGGTAAGCATTGACGTACTAATAAGTCTATAGAAACACTATGTACATGGAAACTGTGAACAAATGAGAACTGTAAATTTGTGGTAAAGGATACCTCTGCATATTCTTCAGGCAGCTTATTATGAGAGTGCAGCATTTGTTCTGCCCTTCGTAACTCGGTTTTGGGGATAATTCTTAAACTTGTGGCTGGCTCAGGCCCTGCAGCATGCTGAAATCTCAGAGTTTATATAGTTTAAGCTTGTGTCCCACTCGGCCCCCGATGGAGTTAATCTGCACAGTTCTGTGGAAACACAGCAAGCACTCAGCAGCTGATAGTCTCTGAATATTTATCAGTGCTGAAGGCACATTCTTGTCACTAGAGTAAGTGAGAACTGCTAATCTTCCAGCGTTTAGCAAACTCTTTCGGGGATCCCAGACAAATTAGGTTGTGTGCAGCCCCGCAGCGGCCCCTTCTTTGGTTTATACTGGCCGTAAATCAAGAGCCGTCTCCTGAGCTACCTTCTACACAACCCTACAGAACGAGGGAGAAATTGCACTAAACTCTGCAAAGAAAAGCCTTTCCTTCAAAGGCAGTTTTTGCTTCGGTTGAAGTATGTTAAAAGTGTAAACAAAGCAAGGAAGCTCCTGCCGACGCTGCAGGGTAACACTTGGCTGAGTGGGTGCTCTTACAGTGTTTGGGGACGGGGCAGATATACCCCTTTTTCTACCCGGTTACAGGCTTTGCTTCTCCTTGCTTGTACCAACAGGTAGCTGGAGCAGTGGAAAGGACAGCTGAAGTGCCTTACTACAACCTTACTCCAAGGTTAAGCCAAGCACTGTCCACTCTACCCAGATACTGGTGGTTGCTGGTTTACTTGAGCTGAGGACTTAAAAGGCAAATATATTAGTGCCCATAGAAAAATGCTAAATTAAGGGCTCACGTGGATCTAACAACAGTCCCTAATGTGGATCTTGGTCGTTTATCTTAACTCTGCAAGCAAAAATACTACAGTGACATCATACGTCTCTGCCTTCGTCTCAACCCATTTGATCTCCCTTTTGGGAACTTACGTTAACTGATATACAAATAAAATTATGATGCAAAACCCTGCAGCAGTAAAGAGTTTGCAGCTTACTTTACCTCTGTCTTCACACAATTTATGTACGAAGCATTTTTTTTTTGCTTGAATTCCCTTATAACCTCATGTGTGCTGAGGTATGCACCTTGGTAAACATCTTTCTCTTAGAAAACTTATAAAAAGCATAGGAGAAAATCTATCTTTGATTAAAAAAACAGACAAAAAATGTGGTGTAGTATAGCATCATTTGTTACCTTTGGTGGTATTTGGATTTATTTTAACTGTGTTAATTAAAACTCCCAGAAAAAACACATGAGACTATCTTTGAAAAATCTAGCAGAGTCCCAACTCTCAGCTAAACTTTCTCCCTCACAGAGTTTGGTGTCCCAATTTCCATTAATGACTGGAAGAAAGGATTCTTGGAAAATTTTGATGTGTCTAAAGGAGTCAATCTGAGGCAGATTATGGGTAAAATTTATTGGAATTTTCTTTAAATTCAGATTTTACAGAACTCCTTTTTACCTTTCAGGATGTTTCAGCATTAAAAAAGAGAAATAAACTAAAGTGTGCATGTGTGTGCATTTGGGGAAGAAAAAGATTTTTAAACTGCAAATTCTATTACAGTAGCCAAATCTTTGCTCTGTCTGGTGTGTTAGCATGATTTTACAGCTGTTCTCAGTTAAGCCAATTACTCACAAATCTTTTAAACAACTCAATGTCACGGAGCACAGATCAAGCTTCCTCTCATTTAATTATATCTGCTACACTATATGGTATAACTGGATCTTCATGAGAATTTGCCTCTATGTCATGGAGGACAGGAAGAAGCAACCTGAACTCAAAATCAGGTGTAAATAATCAGAAAGGGTCTGTAACTATGTGTTATAGTTTACTTTAAGAGTCTGAAACTTAGAGATTCTTTCCAAACTTAATGTTTTGTTTTGTTTTCTGGTAGCATCTAAAATTCCCATTTTATGGTGTTTCACTGTTTACTACTGAATTTGAGAATCCTGGAACTGAGTTGGCCTTATGTCGACAATTCCACGTACAACTGGCTTTTTTTCCTGGAAAATGATTATATTTGAACCTGCCACAGAAGAAGTGAGTAGCCCATGGGAGAAACAAGGTGAATGTTGGTATGATATTCCTCATGCAGACTTCTGCTGGCCTCAATGTCAGAACCGTGGACACTGTCCTGCGGAGTCTTTGGCCAAAGCTCGTTGCAAAGGAGTCCTGAACATCTTGTCAGCATGATACATGTACATGTGCAGGGAAAGGAAAAGAACTTCTTTCATTCACTCCAAGGTGTCCTACTGCAAATTGTATTTTTCTTGTCAGTGTTGTCTCTACCTCTGACAGGGTCTTTGTGCTGTCGGAAATGGGGATCAGAGAATTAAGTGAAATTTTCCTCACGTGCAATTTGAACAGGCAAAGTACAATTCGAACCAAACAGAATTGCAAAGAACAGTAGACAGACTTTATGAAAAAGAATGGCTGTTTGAAGACATAAACAGTGCATGACTTTTCTCCACAGTGTGAAATTGGCTTTGTTGCCTCTTTTTCAACCCGTCCCTTGAGTGCTTTTGGATTTGCAGAAGACGTACACTATCAGTTTTGTTCTCTATTTTCTGGACTGATCCCTTGAGGATTTTAACCTGTTGCTGTATATCTTTCTCTGAAGGACACAGAAAGTCTGCACAATGACTCTGTCAATGAGGAAACATCCTGCGTGCTGCTTATCCCTTTCCGTGCAGGGCAGGGACATGTCTTCTTCCACTGAAGCCCTGAGTGGGGCTGGGGGTGTGGAAGGCCATTACATTTTGGCTCCGTCCTGAACACTGAGGAAGTATCGACTCTTTTGGGTGAGTATCTGTAATGTAAACCAATTAACATTATACTTCTTAACACTATAATCTATCAAATATGGGGGAAACGTGCCAATTTACAGAAACAATCTTATATATCTAATATAATTACCTATTGTATTCTCTTAGGAGAGGAAAAATTGCATCTAAATTCAGCCTCTGATCAGCCAAGCAGTTTCTCTTTGCAGCTGAGAGAAAGTCTCCCAAACTCTGTCTCCAACATGGATGCCAGAGCACATTATTGTACCAGGCGAAACTCTCCTACCTTGTTTATGGAGCACTGTGATGTTTCTCCTACAGCCAATGCTCCAGCCCTGGGTTCCCATGCTTGGTACCTCATTGTGTAAAAGTCTAACCTCTCCCAAGGCAGCCTGGTCTCACCACACTTGGGTAATCCTCACTGACTGAGGTGGTTAACGTCTGATTTTTTGTGCCAGTGTGCTATGCAGAGAAATTCAACTGTATCCTTGTGCACTGATAGTTTTCCTTTGTCATGAAACCTAAATCATCACCAAGTGAAAAGTCCTCTGTTAGAAGGTGTGTATGACATTTCTGTCCTAAGCAGCAGTTCAGGTGGTAGCAGCACTTCAGATGCTGAACGAGCGCTCGCAGCCCAGAAGGCCAACTGTGTCCTGGGCTGCACCAAAAGCAGCGTGGCCAGCAGGGCAAGGGAGGCGATTCTGCTGCTCTACTCCGCTCTGGTGAGACCCCACCTGGAGTCCTGCGTCCAGCTCTGGAGCCCTCAGCACAGGAAAGACAGGGACCTGTTGGAGCGGGTCCAGAGGAGGGGCACAAACATGATCAGAGGGCTGGAGCACCTCTGCTACGAAGAAAGGCCGAGTTGTTAGGGTAGGACCTTTATGACATTCAACATATCTCAAAATCAGTGATAAACGGTGTCTAAAGGAGGGCTGGGGATGGCAATGTTAAAGTTAGAAAAGCAAAGGCATCTCTCCTTGCAGCTTTGCTTCTCTCTCTGGGGTCACTATAGGCACATCCTCTGGTGAGACACCTGAATGCAAAGTCAACTGAAGAGACAGAACCGGCTGTGCTTCTGCAGAATGAAAGTCCTTTGATTTGTGTTGTGCCTGGTGCAAGGGAAGACTTGGTAAAAAGTTTACGGTCCCTTCCCCTTTCATTAGCATTTTCTTTTCCAGACCAGCACGACGGTTTTCTCTTCTCTCCACGCTGGCTCTGCCGCGGTGCAGTGAGGGCCAGGGAGCTGAAGGAGATCCCAAAGATGCCCAAGGGCAGGGCCCATCCCACAACACAGTGTGAGAGCAGGTCCTGGGAGGTGGGTCAGGGCCATAGGGACTGTTAGAACCTGCAATGCCCTCGCAGGCTCTTTCTTTAAGCAAGGGCAAATAAGAACCAGTCCAGAGTTTTCCATATTTTACTATGGAATCCAAAGGAGAATCAGGGTGAAAATTCTGGGAAATGGTGAAAAACAGGAGGAAATGTTCACATCTCTTTATCTCAATGGATCCTGACCTCCTCTGAGAAGTTTTTGTGCACCTATGAAAGGATTTTTTTTAATAAGAGGCTGAGCTTCCACTCTGGCTGAAAACAGTTTAACTGAGTATAATATATGGATATGATTCTCTTCCATAAAGAGAAAAAGAGCTGAGGCTTTTTAACAAGGTTCTAGTAAATTTCCCACTTTCATTTGGTGCTTCTCCCTTTGGCTTCAGATGCCACTCCAAGATTTTTTTTTTTATTATTATTATTTCACTTTGTGACATGTTTATCTGAAACACATGTAATTGTAACACATCACAAAATGCTATCTGTTCTTGAAAGGGTTGAAGTGGGTCAGATCTGCTTGCACAGATTGCCAAATTACAAGAGGACTGCACCAAAACATCCTGTATCTTTCTACCATTCCTTAAAGAAACTTAAAGACTAAAACCAAAGGTTTTTGTTTTTTGTTTTTTTTTTTGGCTTGTTTTCATACAAAGGTACAGAGAGGAAAGAAAAAGATGTTCTAAAGGGAGTTTCGTTATAAAAGTTCCACCAAGAATAGGGCTACGGCACATTTTTCCACGTTATGAGATGGTTAGTATATTCCTTATTTACTAGCAATATATATTAATAATTAGTAATTACCACTGGCAAGTGGCTTTTATTAAAGTGAAGTAAGTTTTTAAAAAAACTTGGGTTTGCAGTTATTGTGAGTTTATTCAACAGCCTCTCACCTCCGGGGTTGAGTCTTCATCTTTTGATTAAATTAGACATTAAAAGAAAATGTTTCAGTCTCTGTGCTACTGCTTCTTACAACGTGATTTGTGACCAAATATCTGCTCGCAGGAGGCAGCGGGGTTGCGAGTGGGGAGTACTGTGAGTACATCTGGTACACTGAAAGAGACGAAGGCAAAGCTTCCAACCAGTCTGTCCAGACAACTCCAAAGATGCCTCAAACTGCTGAAATTTCCTGAACATGAAACTTAATCACAATTTACATTTTCTCTTTTCAAGTTCTTTTTCTCTGTCTTTGCCTGAAAGCTTAGTTTGACTTCTGAATAAAAAATATTTTAAAAACATTTTCATCAGAAGGAATAAACCGCGTAAGGTGACACCTGCCTAAGAAAAAATAAAATCCTTCTTGGTTTTTTTCAGTAAGCAATGTGAGCTATAGCATGGAAAGATCCACCATTTGCAAGTCAACGTATTTAGATCTGTGTGTTTCTTGTGACGCATAAAAACCGTTGTGCCTTGACAGGACATCTACAGCACCTCGTCAGGGACCACTCCTGGACTTTCTTCAGGCTCAGAATATAAACACATGTGCCTGGTGGCTTGGAAGGCAGCCCAGCAGCAGGGGAATATTCAGCAGATGGGTGTACGGCGACTGTGGCAGTCGTGTTCATTCAGCTGGTAAGTGGATTTACACATCCGCATTTTAAGAAGATGGGCTGCTCTGGTCCTGCAGGAGTTACCCACAGATCTTCTGGGCTACAGCCATGGCAAAGATCAGCTGTAGGCAAGTTATGATGTCTGCAACCTGGTACAGCAGCTGTTGGGTGGTTTTTTCTTGGTTTCCTGGAGAGATGAGACTTTATACAACCATTCTTTGAGTGTGTCCGCATCTTAACTGTTGAATCCATTGGCCAATTCAGCCGGGTTTAGAAGACAGACAGACATATCAAAATTATTACATCTCCACAGGTGCCATGGAAGTAGGCAGCCAGACAGGAGAGAGAGGAAAAGACTGCAGATCTTATTCCTTACCAGATAATCCACGCTGATGAAAGTCACTGTGCAGTAAATCATATGAAACTTATTATTGCAACTGATAATACTTGAATAAAGAGTATCCTGGTACTAAGACAGCTATACAGTGCTCTTTTTTTTTTTTTTAATGGAGTAAATGGACTTCATACCCATTAGACATAGCTCAAATAATGGCTTCCATTAGAAATAACGACGTGACAAGTAACTACAAAATCTTGCTATACATATCTATACTATAATCTTGCCATCATGAATTAAATGCTTCAGCAAGTTTGTGAGAACATTTAAAGGTGATTTAAGTTAGGAAAGCACAATGTGGCTTTACCACAGCTGAAGGTGAGACTCTCAGAAACGTTTTACGCTAGATGTTTTTCCTTCTTAAAACTACTGATGTGCCATGTTCAGAGCTTGCTTTTCTGAGTAGTTACCTTCCTGAGAAGTCTTTCTCACTGGAGGAGTTCACGTGGGTAAGACGTAATTTAATGTCAATTAGACACAGATGAGCCACTTTTATTTTAAGTATCAGCCTTTTGCTGAAGACTGATAATGAAAAACCTTCAATTCAAAATAACTACTTAAAACTTACAGGGTTTTGTTTGGTTTTCATTGAAATGTAAGAAATAAAAAGAAAATCTGGCTTGTGCACTATGGAATAAAAACTAATTGACACAGCATAATTTGAAGTGTTTGACTTGATGTGTGTCTTAAACCTGCCAGAATACTACAAGGAGAAGAGATGGAAAGGCTAATCTTTGTTACCATAGCATGAGTGTATGGGGCAATGCTTGGATTCAGGACAGATGCAGCTTCAGCTTCGGCTATTTGCCCACATCTCTAGGGTGATGTAGGGTATGAGATTTGGTAAGTGAAGGTTAACTGGTATCAGGAAAAAGTGTTTCATGGCAGATCACTAGGCCAAGTAAGGGTATGGAATATGCAGATTACTTTAGAGGTTCTCATACAAGCAGCAGTCACAAGAAAATTAAGGCTATTAAATCTCATGTCAGAACAAAAGGATTTACCAACTTCTGCCAACAATTATGCCAGTAACCTTAGGAAATCTTTAAGTCCAAACGGTGGTATATATCACTTTGATGATTAGTAAGAACAGATGATTAGTTAGAGGTGTTTGACTTGCATAAATATAGTTTGTTTGCTCACAGAGAAATGTGAAATTGTACTTTAAGGAGGTTTGTGTTATGTGGAAACATGTTTGGAACACTAAATGAAGCAAGTGCCATATCTCTGCTAAAGACAGATTCTCCCTCTGTGCCATGGCTTGGAAGGCATGGAGTAATATAAACTGCTTTTCTATGTGCAGTTTTGTTTTTAGCTTTTTCAGTGGAACCACTGTTTTGAATCAGCATCATAGACTGACATGACCCTTTACCATTGCTTCTGGCAATTCATTAGTGGCAAGATGTGGAACACTACTTGTAACTGGTAAGGGTTAGCTGTAACAGTAAATATGTTGGTGTTCATATAAACAAACCCAAACCTCGGGTCTAAATCTGAACTTTGCCAAAGTTCAGGTGGAGAAAGTAGGTGATATGAAGGTCCCCAGAAATCTTACTACTTTGTTCTAAATGCATCTCTTCTGCCACGAAATCTATGTGCTTGCAGTCCACGTACAAACCTGGTGGACAGGATCTGGCTTTGGCTAGTGTGCCAAAAAGATTAGGATGAGCTAAGGATGTCAGCATTACTAGCTGAGACCCATGGGCTTTTTTGCATTTGAGGGAAAAAGTCTTCTCAAAATGTTTAATGAAGCCTAGTGATGTGAACTGTATTGTGCTGGGAGCTGCACAGGCTTCTCTTCCAAACTGTGGGGAACTGGCAAAACCTTCACACACAGAACCAACAGAGGGGATAGAAAACTGTTGGTAGATGCGATTTGTTCAATTTATCTTTTGTGGAAGAAATACATTGATTTTTTTTTTTTCCCCCCCAAATTATTTTAATGTGATTTATTCACTAAAATTCTGAATTGAACCAGTTACAAAACTTTGACAAAATAAGCAGCTCAACTGTCTTAGAGTGGAGCTTATTTCCAGATTAAGGTGTGAATTGGGAGTCTTTCTGTTTGCACGTTTTGAAGTGGAAAAACATATAAACTGAAAAAGTACTTTTCCTCCTAGACAAAAAAGACTTTCCTCACAAATTTCTGGAGGCAAATATAGGGTCTTCTAGCAGACAGGGAGTGAGCTAGGCTCTGCTGATACTTATGGACTCTCAGCAGAATTATTTACTGAGGTAAATTCATTAAAGATGTGAGAGTTTGCTGGTGTTTCTGCAGGAGTCAGTTGATGCCTGAGAAGTTGCTCAGGTGTTGGTGATGATGTCTGGTCTGAGAGATATTAAGGACAGCTGAACTCATTAGCTAGATAGACCTTCTGGGGTCGGAGAGAAGGGATGTGTGGTGTGGAGGGACAGTGTGGTGTCTGGTCTGTGGTATGGAGGGTGGAAGAGGGAGACTTTGGGGAGTGGGTGCTGGTGGAGGTCTGTACTGCTGAGCATGACCTTGGGGCTCTGTCTGTTGAAGGCGTTGAGTGAACCAGTGTGGCTTCGGTCCTCTGCTGGGTAAGAGCTGGGTGCTTATTTTCTTCTTTATGTCTTTTTATAAATTGTCTTTTTCTTTAGTGGTTAATGTTTTTCCTCATCTGTAAAGTGTTTCTGCTGTTTGTCTGGGAGGCTATTGAAGTGGCTTCTGATGTAGGCTTTATCTTCTGTGGTGCAGAAAGAGATAAAAATACCCCAGGTTTTTCAGGTTCTCTGATCTTTATTTAGCCTGTGCTTTGTAAAACTTTATTTCACTTCAAAGAGTGTTCTGCTTACATAAGAACTGAAGTGAGTGCTTTTAAAGAACAGTTATTTCTGCAACAGACAAAAAGACCTAATGCTTTTCCTAACACCTTGGGCTGTGTGTTCAGGGCTGTGGAATTGGATGCTTGACTAAGAACTCCATGAAGTTTGTGTTAAACTTTGGGCTTTCACAAGTGCAATATTTTGTTGTTTTTGTCTGTGTTTTAGCAAGCAGATTTTTAAATAGATGTGTAGGTAAATGTTATGGTGCTGTTAAGACACAAAAGAATACGAATTTAACCAAATACAAAACAGAACTCTTTGTTCTGTGTCTTTCATGTAATTGTAAGTGAAAACCAATTTTGTGGTCACTCCAAACAAAATTCAGGCATGTTGTGTTTTCAGGTGGAAAATGTGATGGTTTTGCAGCCTTATTCTCAAGTTGTACCATCGTTCCCTTCCCCCCACAAAGAACTCCGCAATGATTCTGTTCAGAACAGTAGGCAATTTAAAGGATTAATTCTATAATACTCAAAAATCTCTGTTTTGACTTTAAAGGCAAAAATCAAGCCCTGTGGCTTCAATAACTACCAAGTGTTTCAAATTTCAATCTTGAAGCACAAACAATCAAAGCTGGCTTCCAGCGCAGCGACACTCTGCTGTAAAACCACGAGGCTCAGCCCTGACCAGACTGGGGTGCAGGTTTTGTGTGCTGGTGAGCCTGGTGTAGGTGTAGTGCCTATTTAGTTCTTTGGTCTTCTGCACAGATTTTTTTTTGCTTTCATCTCTAATACTGCTGGTGAAGGTGGCAAGAAATAATAACTTTTTTTCACTTTTAATATTGTTGTGCCCATGCTTCTAAGGCCTGAAATGCAGAAGCTGGAAGGAGAGGGTAGAGGCTGGCAGGCTGGCCTGATGTCACGCAGGTGGACCGGATGAGGCCAAGCGATGGGTTGCCTACATCAAAGGTGACCTTGGGGTTCACTGAAGCTGCTTGTGGTGAGTTTGAGCAGACAAATGACTTCATGTGTTTGCTTGTTTAAAGACTGGCTTAGAATGACACTTAGGGACACACTTGAAGCAAATGCTTTGCTCTGGGAGAACTGCGTTTGAAATAATTGCATGAAGTGTAAATGACTTGGGGAACTGGAGGATCCATGGGTGACTTTGAGCGGTTTTCTGTTAAGATTTGCATCAGACCTGTTTAATTTTGTAATTCCTTTGACTCTCACTGCGAGCAGCCCGAGAGGGGAGTAATGACGATTCTCCTTGAAACGTGACAGTTTGAAATACCAAGTTGTCAGTTGAAACACATGAGGTTTGCGTAAAGGTTATGACTCCTTTGCCACCTGTCTCAAAGTGCCATAAGAACTTAATTGCAAAAGTACCAACAGCAAAGAGCTGGAATTAAAACTTTGGGCATGTGGGGAGGAAGGACAGCTCTGCCTGTAAGTCAACTATGTTCAATAAGGCACAACTGCTTTCTGTAGCTCTGGCTTCTGTCCGTGTGAGTCCTGCCGATACAAAATCAGGTGTTTCTGTTCAGATTCTGAACTTCATGAGCTGTGTTTGTCATGACGCCTGTGGATGTTACTTTCAGCAGATGGCTAAAGCAAAACCTGTCTGAGATGTTAAGTGGTACAAAAAGAAGGAAATACAGCCAAGTGCTGTAGCATGTGTTTCCTGAAATATCTGCTTCCCTGTGGAGGGACAGAGCTGGATCTGAGAGAAGGTTGTTTCTATCAACATGTTCTTGCAAAAGACTTTGTTTTTTAACTAGATCTGCCTTAACTATCTCATTGAATGTAGTAAAGGTTGTTTGGTAGAAGCTTGTATTTATTCATTAAATTGGTTTCAGCAAGAATCAAACATCTGAAAATCCTGAAGTATACAGCGACTTGCACAACTTTACCTACACCCTTTGAAGCTGGTGGTAGCCAAAGAGGACACATGCAGGTAATTCTGTTTGCATTTGGTGTAACTGTGCTACTGGATCGGTTAGGGTTGTATGGCAGTGCTGTGAGACTTGGATAAAATGAGATGCTTCAGGTTCTCAACTTAATGTCTTTGTGCTTGTGTGCTTTGCACCTGAGAAGACCCAATATGTCTTGCTTAAGCACCATTTGCAAGTCCTTGCTGCTGAGGTGTGGAGGTGAGCCTCCTGTAGATCCTCATCTGTGGTTAAAATGGAGTAGGACCTCAGATGTAATGAAGGGTAATTGGGAAGCATTGAAGCGGGCTGATGGCATTGTGTGAACCGCCGTGACCATGAAGGTTATCGTACAGAGGCTTACTTCCATGCGTAGGGGGAGGTGGACTATAGAAATACTCTTGGACATTGCTTAAAGAGACCAGAGTTAAGAGAGGGAAGTGCAATTCTTCTACTTCAGTATGTTTAACTTGGCATCCTGGAAGAGTACTAAACATCACTTGGCAGCCTGAATTTTTAGTTAATAAAGCTGTTTGTTTAAACTTTTCAGGGGGAAAAGTGCTTTACAAGGGAAGACCTTATACACTTACAAGAAAATACATCCAGTAAATCATTGCTGTGTATGAGCTTAAAATGCAACTGTGACAAAGTTGTGATTTTTGTGTGATTCTTAAATATCCCACATTGCTCTTGCACACTCGCACCTGTAACAGCAGTGGCTGACACCACCTCTGCCCTGTGTTCTGACGACAATACAGTCTTATACAATGGCTACACCAAACTGTAACTGTCCTGGCTATGTCTGGCTGGTCCTGAGTGTTGCCTGCTCATTCTCAGTGGCTGGACAATTTTATGTGTAAGCACAAAGCATTTTAGGTGCAGCTGCAATTCAGGACCTGGGTATTTGGTCTGTATAGACATAATCTGCATCTCTGAAATGTTAACAGATAACTCGGTGCTTCAACTTGGGCATCCTTTGGAAGTAACAGTGGTTTGACAGAACTCTTCAAGGCAGCTGTGGCTTAACTTTAGGTTGGGGGATGAAGCCAAGTAGTGAGCAAATGAAGATTAGGAAAAGCATTAAGTGTCTGTCTTTAGATATTGCTGTGCTTGCGGTTGTTTTGATGTGCTGCCAGCTGATGCAGTACACCTGCTGTTGGACAGCAGGGTGGGGGCAAGAGGGCGGATGGGTTCCTTCACCACCTGGCTCGTGCTTCCGTGTGCATAGGCTTTTGGTCACCAGGGAAAGTTGCTCCTCCCTGCCCTCCAAGTATCTTCTTCCCTCTGATATGCTGTGAAAACAAACATTAAAGCCACCAGTTTCTCCCCAGGCAGAACTCTTACTGTTGTGGCTAGTGGTGTTTAACAGTTGACTCTGTTATGAGAGGAAGATGTTTAACAAAAGGTCTCAAGAAAACAAACAGGCCTGGTGAGGAAAGGCTTCCTAAATACTTACTATAAAAAAAAAAAATCTAGAGAAGTCATTGGTCAACAACCAGCAAACTATGGAACAAGACTACTGGTAAATAATTGCAAGCCAATTTCAAAATCATAATTTGCACTTGGGTAACAACAAGTGAGGTATCTTTTCAAAGAGATGAAAAGGACAGGTGTGTCATCTCTTCATAATGGCAAAATAAATCCGGCTCATAGTGATTGGGTGAAGAATTTAATAGTCTGTAATTTGAATGTTATGAATAATTAAGGTTTAGAAGTACAACCAGACAATGAAATTGATTATCCTGCATTTAATATATGTACAGTGATTATCCAGATGGGTTGATATCACCAGTATAGCTATGAGTCAAGTTTTTATCTATTTCAGTATCAATATGAAATGAGCTGCTTCTATTTTCCACATGATTAGGGAGATTTTTCTATAAGTTTATGCAGTCAAATCCTTTCTCTCGCCTTGCTCCAAAAGCCCACGCATTTTCCTGTTGATATGTTCTTCAGGATCACAAAGTATTGCTCAAGACCAGGTTGGAAATGGAATAGACAAAATTAACAGGTGACAGAAAGAAACCTCTGATTTTTATTTGTATTGCTTGTCCATGACAAAGCGGCTGTCCTTACGGAACCTCACTGACTAATTCACCAAACTTACTGAAGAATTATGTCCACAGTATATTACACGATCCAATTAGCTCAGTCACTCTCACTTCTTGAGAAAATGGGAGTCTAATTCCTTTGTTTTTCTTGAGATTTTTACAAGTAATTTAATAGCTTGTAAAGATTAATGTCTCGGAAATGTAATTTTGTTCTTTAATCTGATAACTATTCTTTTCATTTTGCAGCAAGAGGAAATTAGTGAATTTCAATTAATGCAGTAATCTGTCTTCCTGGGTACAAATTTGCCTTTGAGCACTTTCTTTTTAAGCTGAAAGATTTTAACAGTAGTAAATATTACTGTTGAAGGAAACTAAATTTAATCATATCATTTCCTCTGCCTACAGTACTCGATTACATAAGCTACAAGAGGAGGTTGATTTGACCGTTCCATTAACTCCAAAATGTTTCGGTGCATATCCCTTTGGGTTTTGAAGCTGAATAGGTCTTGCCAATCTGACGTGCTCTTGGAGGCTCTTAACAGACTTTCATGGTGCAGTAATCTTTTTGTTGTTGTTGTTTGGTTTGAGTTTTCTTTGTTTTCAGAGAAATCTAAAATGCAGAGATGACTAAAATTAATTCATGAGCTGGCTGTAGTTATCTAAGACATAAATAATTCAAATGTTATTCATTGTATTGAAATAATTTTGGTGACTATTTTGGCCTAGGTGTTAACTTCAGGTGCCTTAGTTTTTGTTGTTCTTAATCTGTGAAATAGTTCTTTGGGTTTTTTAAATGTACACTTTTGTGTATGAAATCTGACATTTGCCCTTTAAGACAATACTTTATATATATATACACACACATATACAAACACATATATTATGGCTTCCATTAAAGAGACCTGATAATTTCTGAAAAACCTCAGTTACTTTTTCTATTGATTTATATGGATGAAAACCTAAATAGAAAAAAAGCAGATGTTCCCTATGTAACTGCAATATTCACAGCTCTAATTCTAAATGATACTTGGTCTTACTGTTGCTACATATTTATTTATACTTCTAATTGACTCTTAAAATTAGCATTTATGTCTTGGCGTGTGTGTTTACGTTTAAAGGTAGCCTGATCTCTTTGCCGATGTCCTGTCTTTTTTCTCTTCACCTGGATGCCCATATGCATCTCACTTTACATGACAGGAGTGCTGACATGACTGATGGGATAAAGAAAGGTGTCTTCAAGTGTGCTGGTGGCATGGAAGTAGACACATCATTTTAACGTTCTGGTTATCATATACTAATGTATGTATTTAATATACATATGGTTTTGCTGGGGGTTGCTAGTGAGAGAATTGAGCAGGTGCTTTTTAAAAAATATTCTTACTAAACACAGAATTAATTTAATTAAGGTTAGGAAACGGAATCGTATTGATTGCGTTTCCTCTTGGGATGACATTGCTCAGATCCGTATCAATAACCCCTCTCTTGACTCTTTCTATCTGCAAATCAGTGCTACATAAGAACACTCATTCTTTCATCTCGAGCACTAGCACCATTTGCAATATAGCTGGAGAAAAAATGATAACACTTATCAGCCCTGTGAGGTACAGGGAACTGGAAGGCAGCTGAGCGGTTGGCAAGAGCCAGGCAGCAAAGATCTGAAACGGAGCAAGTCTGAAACTTCCCAAATGAGGAAAAACACTTAATGCGCAGTCACAGGGGCATAGAGGATCACCATGATTCTCCTGCTTGTGTCTTGCCAATATTTCCCGGTCCTCTGCCACTTCAGAGAGGATGCTACCTGTGCGTTAGCCCGTTGAAGAACGTGCGGGAGTACGAGGCAGGTCAGTGCTCCTAGGAAGGGCTCGGTGTGCCCGGCCGGTGTGTGGGTGCGACAGGCTGCTGGCTCCGGGCCTGCCTCTGCTGCTGCTAAGGTTTGGTTTACCTGAGCTCTTTCAGATGAAACTTTATCTCCTCAGCAAAAATCTCGCATTGGACGTGAGCAAGCAGCCAGGCATGTCTGGGGGAGGGTTTCACTGAGGGGGAAGGGAATAACTGCTACTGTGCTTTATCGCATTGTAACTGCTCACATGCAAAGAGTAGGACGGCCTGCTAATATAGATTGTGTGTCTATGTGTATATATATTTTTTTAACACCAATCAAGTGCTCTTTGTAACTTGAATATATAAGTCATTCAGTAGAAGCAGTTATATTTGCTCTTGAAATGTTGGTAATATATGTTTCTATAATGCATGTTCCCTAGATATTGCTGATTGAAGTGCACTAATTTTTCTGTGTGATTCCTTTGATTATATCCTGTAACTAAATTGCCTATTTAAAACCACTCAACTCTGTCATTGTCTGAAGAGCTTCCCATCACCTCTATTATGTCCATGTTTGTCATAGAGAATGCCGAAGGGGGGAAAAAAAAAGTCTTTCATCTATTGCAGTCATGTGTGTCTATGAAATATAGTGAGATTTGAATAACTACAAAATAATAGAGGATCCACTAATGTGGTTCTTCCCCACCCTGCAGCAGCACCGTGCCTTCCTGCCAGGAGGCTAGGGCTGCTATCCTTTGAGGTGTGATAGCTCTATAATGCCCTTGAAAATTTTCTCATTAAACATCTGTTCCCTAAAATTAAACTCTCAAAAATGACAGAGTTTTTATTAGCTCTGCACGTTCTTGGTGTGTAAGTCAGGCAAAAACTTCAGGTTTTTGAACTTGTGCTCTCTTTGTCCTAAACAGTGTTATGGTGCGTGATGAATTTTGTATAAATGCTACTCAACTGTACTTCATTTTGTAACAAATGAAATATCTTCATAATGTAATACTATAAAGTAAAATTGAACTTACCACCTCGTACTTTATATATCTCAATTTAATAGATTATGAAAAAAATCATAAATTGGGGTGTTTCATGAAAACTGCTAAAGTAAAAAAATAAAGTCCCGAAAGAACTGGGAGCATGGCTATAATAGTTGGCAGTTTTGCACAAGAGTAGCTTATGAAATGACTTCTCTAATGTTAAAATTAATCGTCACAACTTCAACTGGATCTTATTTGCGAAGCTGGTTTTTAATTGTAAACGAAGTGGAATTTTGGTCTTATTAAAATGAGTGAGGAAATAAGATCCTTCCTTTTTCTTTCATGCTAGAAATAGCTCCACCCCTGTATTCTCAGAGACTTCTGCTTAAGATCTCCTGTACATCAGGAGAAAGTAATGAAATGGTAAAAAGCAAAGGAGCTGAAGGGCTGGGACTGTACAGCTTGGTAAAATGATGACCTCATGGCACTTATCGGTGTCTAGAGCTCATTTTCTTGGATGTCCCTTTCCCCAGTATCATGCCCTGATAGTTCGTAAACCTGGAACCCCTGTAAGTATGAGGAAATGTTTTTGTTTGTTGGGTTTTTTTTTTTTGCCTGCCACTAGCAAGCATAAGGTGTAGTCTTACAAGCTTTTGGGCTCTAGACATCTCCTACCGGAGGGACTCCGCAGTGATATCTGTCCTCTCTGCCTGTGGAGGGTGCTCTGTATAACATTAGCTTGACTCAGGTACTACTGGTTGAGTGACTTGCTATCATAACTCTGGATTTCAGCCCTGTTGAGTAAGTGCATCTCCCTCAGCCAAGTAATATCTATTTATAACGTGATGGTTCAATTTTCTTTTGGCCCAGAATTTATATTCTGTCTTCTCCAATTTACACCCAGCCTTTGCTGTACTGTGCATTATTCACCATCCTGTGTTTAATCAGTCTGAATCTAGCCTTTAAAATCTACTGCTTCATTGTTGTGAGAAGGGATAAGAATGTTAGTCCCAGTGAGGAGATAGTAGTTGTTTATTGGTTTGTCTCAAGTGTTGGTTGACTTGAGTCAGCCAAGAAAGCAGAGTGAAAGCAAGGCTCTGCCCCTTTGAGATGTTGCTAGAAGCTTTGCAAACCATTCTGTTATGGGCGCTCTCCTTGCAGCAAGTAGGTGCTTTGTTATACCCTTTCCCAAGATAAGCTTCAGTCTTCCTGAGAAGACCATCTCACAAGCCATTTTCCATTCTTGCTATGTAAATGATGAGTTATTACTATTTGATGTAAATTTAATGTTATTTAAATAACTAATGAAACAACTTGTACAATGGTAAGATGGAACACTGAGGGCCTGTCTCTTTTTCTGTAATGACTTGTGGCTTTTATGCAAGAAGATGATTGCTGTTCACTGTGCTCTGCAAGAAACACAAGCTGAGAAAGTAACATTGCAAATAGAGTTCTGACTCGGCCTATGGTTTCATGTCCATTTTGAGCAGATTGGTAGGTTTCTATGTTTCTTGCTGAGCTTTTGTTTTCAACCTCTCTGAGAAAGAAATTAACAAAAAATGAAACCAAAAATATCCTCTTGAATCTCCCTTACCTCACAGTAATTCTCTTCACCACAATGCCCCACTTGAATGTTCTCCCATGCTGCTAATGTGCTTTCAAGAGACCATGGTGCTATGATGTTGTTGATATCAGAATGTGATACCTGACATGCAGAAATTTCAGCATTTTGCCACTTTGTCAATGTTTTCCATTCTTAACCTTACCAGAAATTTTCACCACCTCTGCTTCATTTTTGTGTAGGAGATAATAGCATGAAGAGCCAACTTGCATAATGATTACAGTCATATGTGAATACTCATTTATTTTGTTCTGTTAGCTTATTCTAAGGTACTTTTTAAAGAGGCTCGTGACTCAATAAATAAGTCATAAAAACACCACAACACAAAAACTTCCATGTTTGTACATATCTATAAAAGGTAGCGTTAAAAATAAGTTGTTGCCTGATACTTGTTTTTAATAAGTTATAAAGTATTAATTGCAATGAGATCTTCTAAGGCATTTGTCACATTGTTGTTCCAGACTCCCTTTCTTTTCAGCTACCTCCTACACATCTCCATTATTTTAAACCTTAAATCCTTGCAATAAGAGTTAACTCTTTGATATGACTATCACTTCAGGGAAAAATAGACCATAGGCCATAAAATCTGGAAAATTACTGCAAAATTACTCAGTAGAAGAACGCTATCAAAGATGAGCGAAGTAATAGTGCCAAAGCTTGCATGAGTAGTCGCTCTGAGATAATAGGAAGTTATCATGGAAATTTTTGTGGTGTAGACAAGTCCAGAGCCAGCTGGCTTTCAGTTTGGTAGAATTGTAATGTAAACGGGTATGGGCCAGTGTAGTAAGAAAAAAAGTCTTTCTGGTGTAGTTGTCAAACTTCTACCTCTCTAATTCCCCTGAGAAATTAAGGGGGTTGGCATACTTCTGCGTGCTACTTGGTGTGAGGGGAATGATGTTTCTGTTGTGGGGAAAATGGATAAATTTTTCCAAACATGAGACACAGATATTGGGGAAAACTCTTTTATTAACTTTTCTAGTTCCAGAGACAGTTAAAAAAACATTCATCACTTGATGGGTGGGAAAGTTAAACATGAAAAGGCAACATTCAACCAATGTACCTTCATATACAAGCAGTACTGTATCTCTCAGCATTTCATCTTAAAATAAAGGATTTGCTAATATTTGCCTGCCTTCATTCAGCAAATTTAGTATTTGTAAAACTCCTGAAAGGTGGAAATGGTCATACAGTTGCCATCTGGGAGCAGCACTGAAAGGGGGAGGTGGGAAAGCAACCATTTCACCTCTATCTTTTAAACAGTAGAGGCGTGATTCATGTTATGGGTGATTAATTGGAAGAAAGGAAAACTCCTTTGTACTTAACTGTCTATTTAAAAAAAAAAAAGGCCCAGTTGGCTAGTTCTTGCTTTTTTAAACCCTCAACATCCCTTATGTCCCATTGGGATGGTCTATGATTAAGCCATTATGTAGTCTAGTAGCTGCGTTCATGCAGAGAGTAGCGAACCTCTCTGCGAAGCTGGTATCCGTGATGTGAGTTACTGCTGTGAAGACCTGCATCTTCACAACAGAACGTCATGCGCTAGTGTCTCTTAGGTCTTAATGAGATATGGCAACTTTAGGCCAGGACTCAGAAGTGATGTGAAAATGAACTGATATGTAACCCATGTCTTCATCTCTAATGACACCAAAACATACTCCGAGTGTGGTTGCTTCTTGTCTGTACCACAGCCAGCTCTTCGAGTCTCCTGGTTTTCATGTGTCTGCTTTCTTGTCTGTCTGATAATGATCTGTCTTACTCTTTCATCTCTGTGCCAGCCATACTTTCCACGTTAAATCGTTTCCTTTGCCTTCTCAGTTGTTGGGTTCAATCGTCTGTCCTTCCCCCTATCTCCTCCCACTTTCTTCTGTCTTTTGGTGCAGCTGCTTTTTGCACTACATGGGACAAAACAAGCTGTCATTATTTTTGCCACTGCTAGCTCTCTCTTGCTGCATTCTAGTAGCTCTAAGCTAGAGGTTATTTACCTGGATGGTTAGTTTTATATTTCCTTGGAAGCAATAGTTGAAAACTCAGCAGTGTGTGACAAACTTCATAATTTCACCTTCTCAGCCTTTTTAAAGTAGTCCTGGAAATGCATCTTTGCAGGAGGCAGTGAAATGAAAATGATTTCTGCTCTGATACTTTCCTACTTTTTCTCCTGATTTTGGTTGACTCTATTAAGTAATAGGCCAATAACTGCAGAGTTCCCTGAAGAACCTACTAAGAGTGATTGTCAAAACCCAAAACTTTAAGACTTGCCTTAAAACTCTTTCTGCTTTTACTCTCTGTGATGCATATAACAAGAGACCAAACGTCTCCAAAGTTATTTGCTCTGAAGAAACTACTGATGGGGTTGTGGCTGCCTATTGTAGGCTCCCTACAATGGACTTGTCTTAAGAACACAGAGGAAACTACATCTTTCTACTTGTGGGTTGTTGTTGGCTTTCTTTTTCCTCAGTCCTTTGTGATTAGAGGGTGATGCCATCTGTATTGCACGGGGTATGGAAAATTTGGCCTGCTGTCAGCGGATGGTAGAGTCTATAGTGCATCTTCCACAGGTTAGGTGTCAGCTGGTTTGCGCCCTGCTGAGTCAGCAAATGTAAGTGTGTGCTGCTATTGATGGCAGCAGTCGAGGCATCTCTCTGAGTTGCTCCGCATTCTCTTTCGGAACTGAACCTGTGGCTACTGAAAAGCAGTGGATCTCAACGCTGTAAGGGAAGAGCTTGCAGCTTTATAGGTACGTATATAAACCTGTAACCTATTGTCTCCTGAAATAGTTTTCAAACTAATTATGATGTTATCCTGCTCTTAGTAGCTAGTTTGACACAGGAATCTTCTTTTGATTGTTTTGCCTTTAACTCTGACTTCTTAAAACAATTGATGCTAAAATATGACACATTTGCCACCTCAGATATCTTAGTGTCAGATTAGTACAATTGTCTGGGAAGTGTCAGGGTGCACCCTCTGATTAGTTCAACTCGGTGGCTCAGGATGTTTTAGCGAATGAAGCTCGCTCTTTGGAAGAGAATGTGAAATGCACTTAGGATTTTCGTTGTGTGCCGTCAGATGAGAGCTTAATGCTCAAGAGCTGGGAGGTGGAAAAAGATCATGTTATGCTTGTCGTTGTCTTGATGAATATTCCTTGCCAAACACTTCTCTGCTTCCTATCTGGAGTTATGAAGACAAACACAGAATATTTCTGTTGCTGAAAATAACCGGTGAAATACAATAGATTTGCACAGCTGAGCTGAACAAATGGTTCAGCAATTGTATCCCTTCCAATGATGCAGAAAAAACTGCTTTGGAAACATATGGGGGAAAATGAGTCAAATCTATTTAAAGAATTTGAAGCGGCGGGGGGAAGATTATAGCCTACAGACTTTTTTCTGAGACTTGACTCTCTGGTTAGTCCAGTTCTACGCAGTGGTGCATTTTCCACCTTTGGATGTGAGGACTAATATACCTGTTTGGTATGGGTGGCTGGTGTGTGTTTCTGTGACTGTGTGTGGGGTTTTTTTGTCGTTGGTTGTTTGGTTTTTTTGTTTGTCGTGGTTTTGTTTGCTTTGGTTTTGTTTTGATTTTTTTTTTTAAACACGATAACTACAATAGTACTTACTAGTGTTAATGAAAAGACTGACCTAAATGGGGCTGGATGCGGCTTTTGCTCTTTCCCAGTTTGAGGAGAAAGGCTGATCCATGTCTATTATGCTTTGTAGTTCACAAAATGGAAATATGAAAAAACATCAGGCTTCCATCAAGACAAAATGATTTTAAGGAACAGCTTTGGCTCAAACAGCATAGCATTTGAAATAGATACAATCAGTAGTAATACTGTTTAAAAACAAAGAATATCGGTTCACATGTACTACCATAATATTGTACAGTTTAACTTATAATGTTAGATGCTTTTCAAGTTTTAAACACTTTCCAAGTAATTGGTCTGTGGCAAGGCTAGAGTATGGCAAACTCTAAAGTGGCTGACATTAAACTTATATAAAATTTATTAGGAGTAACTTGAAAAAATATTTCATATATGAAAAATAGAATAACTGCTTTTAACTTCAGAATCAACCGTTTCAGTCATACAGTACTGGAAAAAAATTGACATATTTCATGCTGGTTTGTAATAAGGCTCTCATTTATTCAGGTGAAGAATCATAAATGATGATGGATTGTCTATTCATGGAGCAGAAGAAGGAGGATCTTGGGGGATTAATTACCAAGTAAAGTCAACCTGTGTTGCCTAAATAAGTTGGATTTATTAGAAGTGATTTTCTGCTCTAGGATTTCCTCTAAGCGGATGGGACTGTAATATCAGCAAATACCACTTGCTATCATGCCTGGATATCCGTCTGGATGTCTGGTCCAGATGTGCACTATTCCATGCACCTCACTGGAAAATCATTCTTCCTTTCTGTTTCAAATGCACTTTTTCTACTGCGTCTCACCGTGAAATTAATTGATAACCACAAACTCTATTAAACAGGGACGTTACAGAGTGACTTTTTCAATTAAGTCAGATACAGCTGAGGATTTGAAGCACCATTTATTCCTTACACTTTTGATTGTGAAGAAATTAACATTTTGTAGCTGTAGTCTTAGAGGGTTTCAACAGGGATGTATATCTCTGGCATTTTTAGGATACATAAATGCATATATTTACAGCAACAAATCCCAAACCAATCAAGCAAAATAACCTGATAACAAACTGCAAAAATAATAAACTCTGAAGGCTTGAGCAGTTTGTGCACCTTACTAAGGTAATCCTGGGAGAGTTTAGTTTATTGAGAGCAAGAGCTAAACTTCAGAGTTAGCTTTTGCAAATATTAATTTTCAAATTATTTCTTTGGTTCAAAAATTAGCTTGTTATGTAAGTGATTTTTTCTATTTTGCTTATTTTATTTATATTCCAGCTTTTCTGCACGAGAATTTGGCCTTTGCCCTTTACTCAGTTTTTACTCCATGCATGTGAAGAACAGTTAACCCCGGTTAAGTTATAAAACTTTCCTCCTTTGAAAAGGTAGATATAGATAGTAACTTCATGTAGATGGTACCCCATTGAAATAGGAAGCATCAAACATAGAGCATAATTTATGTACCAGGTAGGCAGAGCAAGTCTTATGTCCTCAGGTGACTTTGTCCTGACTAGTCTGAAAACAGCGATATTTCTGCGGAAAGGCTAATGCCGGCACGCAGGTCTTGCTTGCAGATGTGAAACTAGTTGGATTATTCCAATCTCTTCACACAGAGCTGTAGAATAGCAGGTTGATTGCAGGAAGAATCTTGTACCATTTTCATTCACGCTTTAAAATTGGCATGGAAAAGACTATAATCACTGTTTCCATTCCCTAGCTCTTGTGTGCGTGTATGGTTTTTTAAATTCTTAATTTCTTAATTTTTTTTCTCCCGGAAAAGGCAGTAACACAACGTTTTATGTTTCAGAATTTAGGTGCCAAACATTCTTTTTCTCGTTTTTTAGGACTATATGCTATAACCTGTTCAGAACAGTTCTGCAGTTGTAACTGTGAGAGGCAGGTGGTTCATTTCTGATAAGAAAACAACCTTCATGAGGGAAGAACTTGTAGAAAACCCTAGCAAAAATAATTGCTAGGATGGTTTTGATGTTGTTAAAACTAGGAATCTTTGAAAATCTAACTTATCAAGCAACCAGGGTGCTGCAAATGTGACTTATTAGCAGGTTCTCTCAGTGGCAATTGAACAGAGGTAGAGTCCCATAGATATGGAATAAGGCGAGATTAATAGGAACTCTGGATCAACGGAGATTTAGCTTCTGTATGTAAACAGGGTTTATACTCCCTATTTGCAGTTTTACAGCCCATATATTTATGAGCTGGAGAATTGCCAAGACTTGACCATTTCACCTTGGCTTCACTTCTTTTTCCGTTTCCACTCAGCTGCGTTCACTTCCCGTGACTGTCATACCTTCTTAGGCACATCTAGCCCTGAGCAAACTCCAGTTTTGCACGTGTCATTTCTCATCACGTTTCTTTCTCTACGTTCCTTTCTTCACACCTTATTTCTCGCATATGCTTGTGCTTAGATGATCTGCTGTTCTGTCTGTGATGCCTAGTGCAACGTACCCCACTTGTGATTGATGCCTAGCCATGTTTAGAATAAAAATTAAGACTAATAGTAAAGAAGCAGCAAAAAATGTAGCTTCACTTGAAGAGAATACCTGAGAGCTGCATTGTCTCTGCAGCTGATGTGAGAGGGAGGAAAAAATGTGTTAAAATGTCTATCTTTACCATGCTGGCTTTGATTGTCTTCTCTCCCTTTAAACAGAATATGTTGAACTCTTCCAAAATAATTTCATTTGTCTCTTGCTTAATTATAACATTTTAAAAAATACTTTTCCTAGCTATGCTTTATCAGAGAAATATTTTCTTATGAGCTTCATAGTTTTATAATAGCATTTTTTGTTGTTTTTTCCGAGAACAAACTTCTTATTTAAATTTGGGTAGTAATGTGCAAATGTTTTAATTGAAACTAAAAAAAAAAATCTCCCAGTGGCTTACTGCTTTTCAGTTTTGGACTTTGGCCTGACGTAACTGCAGATTACTTGTACTTTTGGCAGTGGAAGTTTTGTTTCTATTCTTCTGCCCCAACTGCACAGTGCTTCACACACCTTCAAGGTTGCACCTCTAAAATGTGTACATTCAACCTGGAGAAAATCTAAGAGTAAGGGCAGCCTTGGGTGTGAGGAAAACAAACGGGCATACAAAAATAGAGAACGTCTCTACGTATGTTTTGCCTGTGTTACTTTCCCTCTTAAACAGGAGTGTCCTCAGTTATTCAGGGCACCGTTTGCTGAGTGGTAGTGTTGATCTGCTCCAGTGGCACTGATCTCGATTCTTTTATAAGCCACTGTTTTGGAGGGAAGCAGGGGTGGGGATAGTTGATTAGACAATGAATATGCTTGCTTTTTTTTTTAATCCCCTTCTGTAATGGGGGAACTGCAAAGGGAAACACAACAATAGACAAGGAAGACAGCCAGCTGGCCTTCACCAGTGCCCCAGACAAAGTCAGCCTGGCCTTGGAGCTTGAAATAACCTGCTTGCCTATTACCATTAGACTGAAACTCAAATGTGCATATTTATATTAAAAGTAGGTCAAGACCACAGTAAAGACAAAAAGAACAGTGCTCCTGGTTCTGTAAATCTATTGAAGAGGCTTGTATTTCTGCTCAAATAATTCTGAAGCTCTTAATAATGTATTAATATTCTGAGACTTGCTGATGAAGTTTTGCCTTGCTCCTTTTATTGCTTCTGCCATCAATCATGGAATCCCAGATCATCATGCAGACACCTCTTTGGGAACAGAGACATACAAGTTGCAAGCACATTGTAGAAGAGCTGAAGCCTCCTCATGCAGGTGAAAAATTCCTCAAGGGCCATTTCAATGTGCTTTGCATTTGACTTGTCAATGTGATACAAGTTAAGCTTTTCAGATTAGACAGTTGAAACTCAAAGTGTTTCTACTCTTGACTCTTCCCTTGTCTCTTCAAGGGTCAGACTGTTTCACTATGGAAACTCTACTTGCTTGGTCCATCCCTTGTTTTATGTTTGGAGATTATGCCATAAATTGTTATGATACAGGGGCGATTGGTACAGAAGGTGTGTGGTTCCTACCTCATTGTCACCAATACGTTGATCCTGTATTGAATTTCTCATCTTAGTGTCTCTCAAAGCATCTTGTTTTAACGAGACTCATACTAATTTTCTCTATATAAAGTGGACTTTTTTTGGACACTCAAATAGCCCCAAAGGGTTTGTCAACTGGTGTTTCTCTTTCTTATTTTGGGATCATTATTGGTAAGTCTTTCTTTTATAGAGATGAATGCATTGACACAATTTCTGTTGTTTAATAAGTCATCTTCAGAGAACATTCAAAACTGGTAGGGAAAATATAACTGCAGAAGTGAGGTGTTAACACTTCTGCTGGGGGCCAATCTGAAGCTATTGATTTTGAAAAGGACTCTGGTAGCACAGATTTCTTTTTTTTTTTCTTCTTTATACATAAACCAAAGCATCATTCTGTACACATTTAATTATGTTTTTTTTATAAAGACACAGAAATACCCTCACAGTGGCAGGCCTTGTTGTTGCTGTGGTAAAACATAGGAAAATTTTAGGCAAGGCCAAAACTTCCCTTTTTTTTTTTTCCCAACAGTACTGCAGTGGGGGAAGTACCTGCCGTCAATGGATCAATTTTTTTCTATAAATATCTGTGACAATTTCACTTTATCAGACTATTTTAGTCGTAGTTTATCTGATGGGGGAGTAGAGATACTGAATACATACATTCTCTCAGTAGTTCAATTGTAAATAAAATGTTTTTGAATTCTTACTAAGCTTTCTTCAGCCTTTCTACTGCTGTTGAAATTACAATTGCATATTTTTGGTTTGCGCCTGCTAGTAACCCTTTAAAGAAAGTGCTACCACTTGTTATATCAGTGGATGAACAAAGGCCGTGATAGAATGGTGATCTTGTACTGGGAGATGTGCAAATACATTTATTGAATTAAAAAAAAAAATTGTATATCTTCTGTCATAATAAACTGGTTCCAAGGACCGAGGTTTTGCTTGTATTTGGAAATATACCAAAAGAACCTTCTCTATAATTATTCTGGAATAGTAATTTCGGTTTCAACCAAAACGGTTATTCTGGGATAAGTATTCTGATAAATTTCCAAGTGTAGACAAGTGTTAATAAACACAAGTCTGTCATTTTGTTCACACAAGTTACACTTCCACAATTAGCATTCTGTTTGCCTTCTTGGCTGGCCTTGTTCCACATGTCATTATTGGTGTCATTCAAAAATGTTTTTTGTACTTAATTTGTCATGGCCTTGAGGAGACCTGCCAGGCAAAGGTTATGAAAACTCATCAGATTTTGTAAGGAAAAAGACTTAAATCTCGAGAGTGAAACTAAAATAAAAACCCCAACACCCTACCACCACTACCAAAGGTGGGAAAACACAAAAGAGTTCAGTGACAATTTCATTCCTGCTAAATTACGGACGTTTCTTTGATTTTTTACAGCATACCTGGATTCTAGCTACTATGGAGCAAAATGGTTCTGGAAGGAAGGATTTTCTCTAGCTTTAGTGATCGTATAATGACAGCAAGATGGTTGAGAGGGTTTTTAAAAGCTCTCTGGTAACTAAAAATAGTCATCTTTTACTTCTGTGACTAATTTATTTAGTGTCAGATGCATTATTTCAAATTGCTGAGAATGGGATCTTTTGTTATTTTTGTCAATTTTTACTTAATTGTCTTTTCCTTACATGCAGTGTATATTTTCCCCTTCTGAATTGTCTCCTAGAATACGGTGTCTTCCGACTGCTGTCTTTCTATCCCAACAGCAACGCTGTGGGAGGAAAGCCAGATGTGCTCCTCACTAACAGAGAAGGGGAGGGAAAACTCTTATTTTCATTAAAATATTTTGCTTCTAGTATTTTTTTTCTGTTCTTCTTTCTTCCCTTTTTCGGTGTATCATCATTGAGGTGCTCATCCCCGCTCTGACTGTAGGTGAGCAGTGTAGCTGTTGTCTCTCTCTTTCCATACATGACCTTGTTTTTTTTAGTTTTCATCTTCCCAGCTCTTTGAGGTACCCCAAAAGGACCTAAAGCTACAAGTGGATAGTACTTAGGATATGTTCTTCCCTTTCTCCACTGCTTTGTCCTTTCCCACCCCAGTCTTTCCCTGTGACTTCATTTAAAATATATGGATAAAAACATCACTTGCGGTGAAAATGGGCAACTAAATCTTCACAACATCAACAACTTTCAGAATTTGCTCAGTGTCTCCCCTGTTCAGAAAGGAGGTGCAGCAGGTGCTGCTGCCATGACCTGGTGAAAGAGCTTCTCTTTTTTTTTTTTTTTCCCCCTCCCCCTGCTATTTTCCTCTTAGACTGTGAAATAGGATGCATCTACTTTCTTTAAGAGCATCAGCTATTAGATTGGAGGGAGAGAGAAGAGCTGATTAAACTAGCCCAACTTATTGGCAGCAGGACAGCTGCATGACCAAAGCTAGGACAGAAATAAGGTGTAAAGGTGTGTTTTCAGATACCAGAGGAGTAAGACTTAGGCTTCCAGTGGGAGAGATGGCCCAGGAAGCAATCTGAAAGTTGGACCTTGCCAGGCTTCTGAAGACTCCAGGGCTGGGTTTATGCATTGCTAACACTGCAGTCACTTTGTCACATCCACCTCTGTTACTTGGCAGAGGGTGATGCACATCAGATGGGCATGTCCCCAATTCTGTTCCTGCAGCAGGTTCTCCTTGGTGTGCAGTTCTGCTCAGGGGGTGCAGGGATTCCCCCCTGCAAGCACAGTGGTAGTTTGAGAATCCATGAGAGTTGCTGACAGTGGTACTGTTAAACTACTGATTCATTGATTTATTTATTTGTAACTTGGGTGCTCAAGGTGGGGGGAAAGGAGTCTACGTGTCGTCTTAATGTTTTGCACAAATGCAAATTAAATCATAAATGTTATCTCTCTCCCATGAGGAAAATGAGTTCTTACCTGTTATGGCTGGTACAGTTCTCCCTGCCGCTTCCTCGGTGATGCTCCAGCAGATTCGGTGTATGTTTCTTGGTGTGCTTTGCTTAGCTGGTGTTCATTCTGGTATGACGGGAACTTTTCTCACGGAGACGAACAATATCCTTATAAACAGCAGGGAACGTTGTTGTGAATCAACGAAAGCGCATTTACCAGAGCTGCTCAGTTCTTCAGTGTAGATTGTTTCTGGATCTCCTAACGCCTAGAGCTAATAGGAGCTCTCGCTTTATTTCCATTTTACTTCGAATTCTTGTCACTTTGCATGCCACTCCTTCTAAGCTATTGCTCTTCAAGAAAGAGAGAAGGTCATTTAAAAACAACGGTTCTTCCAGATTAACACTCTCTTCCTTCTGGCAAGAGCTCAGTCCAAAGGCCTCAGAATTGGACTGTGAGCATAAGCAAGCATGCAGTGAAAATTTCAGTCTTAAATAAAGCCTTTCAGATGTTTTCCAAATTGTGGAGGTGTCGCAGGAGTTGCCAGCATAAATATGACCATGTTTCATTTTAAACACAATCAAATCAAAGCTTTTACTGATCTTGGACAACACACATTTTTTCCTTTAAACTAAGTTTAAAGAAAGATCAACTTGGTAATCATGACAACAGAAAAAGCTCCAGAATCCTTAGAATCTTTATTATTCAAGATAGACGTATGGATTTAACAAAACAGAGGAGGTTGGCAAAGCTGAATGCCAATCAAGACAGTAATCATAGTATATGGAGAGCTCTGTTCAGGAAGCAGATTAGTCAATCAAAATGCAAATAATTTGCAATCTGCATAGTAACTTGAAGTATTTGGTTTATGGATACTTTCAGCAGAGGTCCCCTAAAACATTCACCGTGTTCGCGTTTGAAAACGTGCGGTTTGTAAAAGGCTTAGCGAACCAAAGCAGTGCGATGTGGTTTGTCTGGTGGAGGGCAAGCTCTTTCTCTGAGCCTTTGTGCAGCCTCTACGTGGATGCAATGTTTTAGCTCGCAGGCCTGTGTCTGTGCTCTCCCAAAAAAATTGTATTTGCTGTACTCGGAGTCCTTGGCTCGTGGCTCTCCTGTGAGACCTCAGCAGACCCAACTGGGTTTTGTTTCATTAGAGAAATCTGTTTGGGTACTGTGAGTGTAGCTATGGGAATCAACGACTTTATTTTCCTCCTCTGTCACCACCCCTGTATCTGTGGTGGTGGTGAAGAAAAAGAAATCAAAGGCAGTCATCCAAACCAGGTTTGGATCAGATTAATCTATTTTTACGTCCTTAGCAGGTGTGTAAAAAAAATCAAAACAAACAAAAAACCCACCAAAAAAAAAAAACGCACAACACAAAAACCCTAAACAAATGAAAAACAGCCAAACCCCCAGGTTTCACGACACATGAAGCAACTTACATTGGCATATTTGCAAGAAAAGACAACTACGATGTAAGTTCATAGTACTGGAGGAATGGGCTGCTCTTTTGTGTAATAATCCAGTAGTGAAGGCACCCACCTGGCAAGTGGGAGACTTGAAATCATGTCCTTCCACCTCCCAAGAGGATGCCTTAACCTCCTGTTAGATCTGTCCTATCTTGGGTAAAAGGATTAAATAGCTGATGAGACAGAACAAGAGAAGAATAGCTCTTCAGCCTTCCAGCAAGGATGCGCTCCCGGGATAGGACGTGGGTTTTTTACTCTCTGCTTCTCTGATTTAATTTTTCTTTCCCACCCCCCCCAGACCTTGGCTTACATACAGAAAACACATCTCTCATTAGACAACATGGTGTATGTTTGGCGGCGGGGGGAAGGTAGGCAAGCGCAAAGGCAAAGCATTGATACTGAAAGGAGACTTTGCCAGGGCATTTCCAGGATAGGGAGGATGTGGGACTGAATCCAGTCAAGCAGAGAAGGAACCGAGCTCATATCTCTGTCAGTATGCATGACTGCCTCCATCAAGGGACTTTCAGGTACTTGGGGACAGCACTACTACAAAATTGATCAATACTTATTTGTCTGTGGAGCAAATTTATCATATAATACCATTATAATCCCTTATGTATTTTTCCCCATTTCCTTTATCTCACTGAATTAGGTGCAGTTAGTCCCAATGTTTTCCTCACAAAAGTTGTGACTGTGGGAGATGGGCACCTCCCTGTGCTCTGCTAGGGTTTTCTCCCTGTGCGTGAAGCCAAGGTTGTCCACAAAGCCTGCTCGTTTGTTCTATGGGCCTCCTTTGTGCATCTCTGCAGCAGGCTTGTGGTAACAGATCGGGTTTATCGAGCAACATGAACTGGACTGAAGGCATTGTTCACCTTTTCTAGGGTTTGTGTTGAATTTTTTTTAAACTGGAATTAAAATCTTTTTAGTGGGCAGTCTGTCAGTAATTGTAACAATACATGAGACCAGTTATCTCCAGTGTATTTTGCACTTTGGAGCACGCAAGTTGAAAGTTAATAAAGAAAAAAACTTCCCCGCTTAAGATGACGGACACTTAACAACCCGGTCAGCTTGTCTCCAAGGGTCACTATCTACCGTTGAATGTTCTCCCAAGTCCTGTGCATAGGCACTAAATGCTGTTCTTTATATATACTGTATGACTTACTAGGCAATAATTTAAACTATACATAAGTGCGTATGTATCTAAAGTAGAAGCACACCATGAAAAATAGTAGAGACAATATATTTCTTCTTCAAAAGTGCCTCTAACATTAGCTAATATCAGCCCTTTCAGAAGTGCCAGCGTTTCTTTATTCCACCCCATTGTAGAGATTACTGCTTGAAGGCTTTTGAAAATTGACTCTCTGGTGGTTCATTCATCATGTCTCCTTTCTAACTAACAGGCAGTTTCCAAAATGCTGAGCAGCACTGCCAGTAAAGTACTTGGAGATCTTGCCTACTTATACTGGCGAGAAAACACAATCAAACTCTGCTATGTTCTGGACAATGTCAATGGTTTGCTTGCTGTGAACATTGTAATTGCTTCTGTGTTTTATTGTGGTGGGGAGAGGGACTAAAAGAAGCAAAAGGCTGGGGAAACCTATATAATCTCACTAATGAACGCTACATTGTGAGTCAAACCCTGGCTCTGTCCCAGTCACCTGGGAATTTTGCCATTGAGTTCTGTCAGGCTGGAATTTCTATGTCAATACTTGAAATTAGAGGAAATGTTTAGCCTTTGTTTTAGCAAATAATATCTTTTTACAAAAAAATTTCTATTTTAAATTCTCCTCATGAAGACTGGCAATTATTATTCTAAATATAAATAATTGCTTAAACAAATAGAAAACTCAGTCTAATGGGCAGATAAATGAGCGTGAACATAACCATTTATTTGGACAGTGCCATCTAGTTGTTGTAAAATGTAGCTGTTTTTTCTTGTAAAATCTAATTACCATGGCAAATCACAGCTCTATAAAAAAACTTCAGTCTAATTTAAGGCTGTTTTCATCCATTATCTAAACAGTTATTTCTCTGAAAAGGGACTATTAATGTAAAACAATGACTCTGTTAATGGAATCTGTGAAGCTGGCTGTAATGTGGTGACTTTTTTTTTCCCCTCCATTAGAAAGACTTTCTTTGCAATGTAAAAAGTAACCTAGGAAAAGATCTAACGGCTTTTTGGTTTTGCCAGAGCATCCCTCCACCTCTTTCTCCTCAATCTCCCCAGTAGTCTTTCCACCACAGTTCTCACTGATCAAAAATTCACCAAATCTAACTTAAAAGTTTCTGTGCACATCCAGGGCCAATAATCAATCTACTGTAACCTTTCAGATTTTTCAGTCACACATAAGGAGTTCAGACATCAATAATTTCTAAGGAATCTTTTAAGAACTTCGATGGTATTTCATGGTTTTTTGGCACTTGCCTTGTTTTCTGCCTTATTCTTGATTTGTATATTGAGCAAATATTAAATATAATTGCTGCTTTCTTCCCAAAACTGCAGTCTTCTCTATTTTCAATAGAAAATGTCTTTGAATGTGATGCCAAAGAAAGATTAGGAATGCAGAAGTTATTTACTGGGAAAGTAAACTCTGAGCTGGTGGTTAATAAATGTTATGGGAAACGTCAATATTAGTTGAACACATTGGAAGACTGAAGTCTTTAAGTTTTTCCCCCTATTTATTTTCTACCACACCTGTAACTGAATGTTTTCTGAACATCCAGACATTTGGATTTGGTAACATCATTAAGATTGCCACCCCCGCCTTTTCTCACAGTAGTCCTTCCCTCCCCCCCTCCAAATAGAATGAAACATAGTAGATCAAACAATTTTTTTTTCTTTAAGGAAAAACTTAAAATTAAAAAGTATTCAGCAAGCATCTTTAATAAAGAGAGTTATTGAATAGAAAGATTTCTGTGATAATAGCTGCTTAATTGAAAACTTCTTGCTCTTAAAATAAGCTCTTGCTATAACACTGTGGGGTCAGAGCAAAGGACCATATAGGTCCTTAGGGCTGTCTGTAAGAGCAGTCAGTAGTGTATCTGTTGGGCAGTGTGTACTGCGGTCATCGGCTTGCTTCCAGCAACTTGTAGAAGTTGTGATACATGCATATGATATAGCAGGGACAGAAGGCAGACCTGAAAATGGGACTGCTCATGAGATGGAGCACTTACTTTTCACCCCACTGATGATTTTTTTTTTTTTTTTTTTTTAAGAATTTGAATCATGGTGGTGTGCCAGGGAGGAAAACCTGTATGGTAAGAAATAACATCGTTATGCAGGAGCCTTGCTCCCACAGTTGGCAAAGGTTGAAATACTCTTCCTTGAAAACGGCACAAGCTCTGTGTTGCGGAGCAGTTGCGTACAAGAGACTAGGTAATTGGTCTCGCCTCTTTCTTGGCCTTGTGGTCTTAGACCTTGGGTTGCTGAAGGGCTAGATAAGAAATTGTACCTAAGACATCTCACTGAGAATCAGAGGGGTATGCAAGATGTTCAGCTTTACTTGAAACTTCTGCAGCAGGTTCTGCAGAAAAAGTTGGTACCTCCTTCGTCCAAGAGAATTGTTTGCGTATGGTCATACTGGAAAAATGACAATATCCTCATCTTTAATGCTCCCTAGCGGAAACTCGGTAAATTATGATCAATATCGCTATGCTCACAAAATTCCTGATGAAGGTATGCAGACGTAGCTTATTACTATAGTTTGGTTTCTTCTGGGTGGTGTGTTTGTACACAAAGCATGGCTCTGCCAGTTCATTTGTGTTCATCTCCGTTGAATATCGCGCTACTCCTGTCCTAGCAAAGAGCTCCCTCCTATAGCGCAATCCTGACCTGCGTGGTTCTGAAATCTTGCTTTCACAAGTGTTTAACTTTTGATCATAGATCCTGATGTTTAACTAAGCTGCACAGTCTGAGGTGATGTGTTCTGCAGGCTTTTGGAGGAGGTCACAATTTATTGGGATGTTGGAAATTATTAGTCGATCTACAGTAAGTCTTGAGAAGGTAAGAGTAGTTTTACGGATATTGAGCAGTTATAAGCAGTCTGGGGCAAAGACTTGTTGCCACAATTGTTTTATAAATACAAATAGTATTTATTTAGTATAGATAGTGACTGTTAATGTAGAGGAGAAAATAGTTACGAACTAAATCACTTTGACCCTAAAATCATTACTAGTGTATTTGAGTCCCTTCAGTGATTAGGAAAGATTCTTCCCATATTTTAATGTCCTTTAGATAAGGTATAAATTTTCAATTGTTTAAGAGTGTCGTAAGAGATATACTCTGGCTTCTGCTTGTTCAACTCCTGGCCAGATAGTCATATCAGCTTAAAAAAACTCTCCAAAGCATAAAAGATTTAGTAAATTAGGGGTAACCTGGGGCTAAAACACAATACTTTCTCCACACTTAGCAGAACTGGCCAGTTAAAAGCTTTTCACATAGGAAATTTTATTATAGTCTTATGCTGTACTTGAAGAATAGGAAGACAAAGAACGAAGATATATTGTCAGCCGCAGCATATGTAGAGAAATCTAGTTTACCAGAATATGCATAACAGCAGCTGATTTTACGGAGCATGTGGGTTCCACAGAGGCACCAGTTGACAAAATCTGAATCTGATTTTATATTTTTAGTTACTAATTGATTTATCCTACTGGGAAGTTCATTATGTTTATAATTTTTCATGTAGTTATTAAAAAAATTACAGAAATGTCAAACTGTCTTACAGCAGGCTTCAAAGCTTGTCAGTAGGGTTGGTTAATTCTTGGTTATTGACATAAAGGTTACAAAGTTGGGGAGGGATTTGGGGCAGGGTGTAACTTATTGGATGCATTATTATTTCCCACATCTGGTGTTTGACAAGGAGTATAAGAAGCCAGAATACATAATCCAGCCTGTGTGCCCCTGTTACAATTTCAGAAACAGCTCCTGTTCCTAAGTTACACAGGTTCTTTTGAAAATCTTATTTTCCATCAGGCATACCAAATAACAACACACAAGGCCTTCCTTCACTCGGGAGTCGAAGCTACCTCTAATCATTCTAGATGAGAAGAGACAAAGAGTGTCTGGAAAAGGAATGTTCCAAGCATGAATAATTCATTCCTTGTTTCAAATGAATGAGCAGCCACAGTTTTCTTTTAATTGACAAAATTTGTTTTCAATACAAGACACTATGAATGGCTTGACAAAATTTGTTATTTGCTTGTATAATGCAATGTGAGCAAGATGTGCAATTGGAGCTCGGCTTCCTGCTGCATCCCAGGTGACTCTGCTGTCAGCTGGCCCTGCAGATGGCACAGATCTCGAGATGATGACATGCTGGTTTATGAAGTGGAAAGTGTAATTACTGTGTTAACAATGCATAATGTTGGATTTACTGCTGGTACTAAAGCTAGAGAAGTTGAATAATACATCACTAAAATCTCTTCTCAGGAAAAGACAAATGCTTTAATCCATGAAGAATGGCTTCACTGGCATCCTTAAAAATTTTCAAATGCCTTTCAGAAGTGTTTTTTCTTTTTACTTCCTATCCATCAACATAAGAAATAATGCATTAGGAACAGAAGCAAAGACTCCCATCCGTTCTCCAACTGTTTCATGACTTGTTTAAGCGTCAATTTTGAACACAACAATCTGATGGCCACTGAAAGAATAAAAAAGGCAGGTGAATGTAACTCTACAGATAGCTTAGGTTACCCAAGGAACTTGTTGATGCTTTTCTAATCTCCTTAGTTTTTTTTTAAATTCTTGACATATTAAGAAGCAATGAATTACTAATAAGATAGTAGTACAGTATTTTATAACTATGTATATGAAACACACACATATATACTATTTTATATAAATTTCCAATTCTCTTGTTGAGCTGTTTGGTAAAAAACCAAACATTCCTCTGAGTTTACAAATTATTAGGTGTTACTGATAGTGTCATCACTGGTAAAGTTTAGTAAGGTTATTGCAAGTAAGAGCTACCTTAAGATTGCTTGGATTTTAAAATTTTAAAAATCTTTAATTACAGTGCCTATTGTGTGTATGCAAAAAAAAAAAAACAACCAAAAACCAAAATCTCTTAGTTGATGGCGTTAGGTGTACCTATTGTGATATTTTTGTCTTAAATAGGATAAATATTGATAATAATAATTCTCTGCCAAAGGCAACAGTGACTAATAGAGAGATTGGCAAAGAAAATATTGGCCAAAATCTCAGATGGCAACCTCTGGGAGACCTGGCGGTGCTGGTTGACAGCCGGCTGAACATGAGCCGGCAGTGTGCCCAGGTGGCCAAGAGCATCCTGGACTGTATCAGCAATAGTGTGGCCAGCAGGAGTAGGGAAGTGATCGTGCCCCTGTACTTGGCACTGGTGAGGCCGCACCTTGAATCCTGTGTTCAGTTTTGGGCCCCTCACTACAAGAAGGATGCTGAGGTGCTGGAGCGTGTCCAGAGAAGGGCAACGAAGCTGATGAGGGGTCTGGAGCGCAAGTCTTATGAGGAGTGTCTGAGGGAACTGGGGTTGTTCAGTCTGCAGAAGAGGAGGCTGAGGGGAGACCTTATCACTCTCTACAACTGCCTGAAAGGGGGTTGTGGTGAGGTGGGTATTGGTCTCTTCTCCCAGGTAACTAGTGATAGGATGAGAGGAAATGGCCTCCAGTTGCACCAGAGGAGGATTAGATTAGATATTAGGAAAAATTTCTTTACGGAGAGAGTGATCAAGCATTGGAACAGGCTGCCCAGGGAGGTGGTGGAGTCACCATCTCTGGAAGTGTTCAAAAAAACGTGTGGATGTGGTGCTTCAGGACATGGTTTAGTGGGCATGGTGGTGTTGGGTTGATGGTTGGACTTGATGTTCTCGAAGGTCTTTTCCAACCTTAATGATTCTGTGATCGCTTCAGTGCAAATGGAAGTGTATAAGTCAAGCTAGTCTTAGTTCACAAATTTGCTACCAGTTGTTGCCTCTTGGATAAATTTTAAGGTGAATCCTTGCAACTGTACAGTGTGTAGGATTAGAAAAGCTGAATGCATTTATATCTCCCTCCTCTCCAGAGAAAGGCAGGCAGGTGCTTTCATATTTACTGAACTAGAAGGAAGACAGGCAGTAATTTAAATTTCCATCTAAGTGATGAAAGCTCTGAACTAATGCTAATGTATGCCAGGTTAATGTAGCATGTTTGCTGCATTAACTTTAAATATGATGAACGTGATCATGGAGGTGGGTCCCAATAGTCAAGTGTGAGCCCTGTTCTCATCTTCATATCTGTACTTGTTCTTCTGCACATGGAAATGAGACATGTCTGGATAGATAATAACAGGACTGTTGTATGCCTGTGGGTGTATACAGGACTGATGTCTAAAAGCCAGCTCCAAATTATATTATCACCACCGAAGTTAAATGTATTTAAAATAACTGTAAGAATTCAGGACTTGGCAATGAAATCATTCTATTTTGAAAAACAAGCTAGTGTATTGAGAAAGTACATTGTATATCCCAAACATCATGTAGTTATTCACTTTGGTCTTATTTTTTCCAAGGCGTGATCCTCCTTGTACTAGCTGTCGCAGAGTCCAGAATACATTGTAAAATTTTGAGAGTGACTCTCATAATGAATCCTATTAATAACTGCAGTCAAAATGATAATTCTTTTGTGTTGCTTTCAGTGAGCTGATATTAAGTGAATCGTTCTATTCCTAAAATATTGTTTCATGTAACTGAAGTAATACATCTGTGCCACTGTTCTACTTTCAAGGACCTAAATTCCTTATGCTGATTTATTGGAACCATTCCTCTAATGGGAAAAGGAAGACTGTAGGTAACCAATTGAATTCAGATGTCTTATTTTAACATGTTTGCTTGTATTCTCTCCCCCGTACTAGAAAAATTAGCATTGGTATTTGGCTTTCCAATAGCTGCCTTGTAACCTATCAAAGTATTTGTGGTTTGGTTTCCCAAAGTTGTCAAGACTTGCAGCCAATGTAAGAACATTAAGGATCAGTGTATGCACTACATGGAGCAGATCTTACATTCTTTTGAAAGTATTAGTATCCCTTGATACGGTATCAGCATTTGTTCAATTTCATGATCTCACTAGTACCTTCCTGTATTCCTACAATAATTAAAGACTGTTATGATAGTCTGATATTGGACATCTTAGGAACTACCTGCAATGTTGATTTTCTAATAAATGTCATCCCTTTGCTTATAAAGAATTATGATGTCTGCATATACTTATATTTATATTTCTGTTTATGAATGGTTCTTGTAAAATAAAGCCTTATTTGAGATGCTTCATTTAATGATGCAGAGGACTAGATTTATATTAACAATTTTCTAAAAAAAGAAAATAAGTTTCTAATACATGCCACTTTTAAATGTCATGCCCTGGTATTTAAAAATTCCAAGAGTAGGTTCTGACAGACATCCTATATTCTGTTATTTTTAGTTGAAGACATTGTTTTTAAAGTTATTAAAAATATGGTATGACTTTGCAACATTTCATATCATCCAAACATCTTAAAAGGAATTAAGTTACTGTTTATGAAATATGCATCTATGGAAACTGTTGCCTAGAAAAATAAGGCAAAGTCTTCTATTAATGTCATCTTTTAAAATGTTTCTCAACAGTTTATTTCAAGTTATTAAATGAATTGTATGGATATTAAAAGATTAAACTACGATATCAAATAAATTTTTATCAAACAGTGCTGTTGTAAAATAAAAAAAAAATTTTTAAACTTTTTGCCATGATCTAGTTAATGCTAATAGTTAATGACTTTTTTTATACTTGTAGAACATGGTGTGTGTTTTTTCTAGTTGCTTGGGAAACTAGCTAGACATCAGTCACTGTTACCGATAAATTCAGGTTCCCCAACTTCAACAATGAGGTGGGTACACTCATGCATTTCATCACTTTTTATTACGGTGCAAAACTGAAAACAAAGAATTGTTCTGGTGTGGGTTTATTTGTTTTGTTGTTTGTGTTTTTTGGTTGGTTGTTTTGTTTAAGTGATGGGAATGGCTGCAGAGGGTTCCTGCATGGGATTTGATTTCTGGCTTAGCCAGCGGCAAAAGTGGGAGGATCTGAGCCTGTATAAACTGAAATACATGCAGAGTTGATCTTGCATTTCCTAACGTTACTGTAACTGACCTTCACATTTAAAAAAAGATAATGCTGAACTCTGTTATTTGGTTTGGCCAGGTGAAATATTTTCTACCGATGTTATTTAGTTGCAAAAACATTTGTGATTAATTATTAAAAATCTACATGTTTTATGGAAATGTGTAAATCATGGCAGTAGCTCTGGTTTGCTGTCAGCTCATTGCCAAGCAGGGGAGGGAAGTCTTTTAGCACCATGAGAGAAAGCATGGGCTGGCTGATTTCTGAACAGCCTGTCTGGCAAGATGACTGGAGGCTGTGAAAACTAAAGCCCTAAGAAGTCCTCTTCTCAAGATCCAGGCACCAAAATCCTTCTGATCTAAGCTTTTAGGGCTCTTGAAGGAGCCCTGGCTTTGGCTGAGGGAGTTTTATAGCATTATCCTACACAGTTACATTTATGTTTTAAAAAACTCTCTATCTTGGGGTTCTTGATCCAAGAAAAGGTCTTTTTCCCACAAATAATTTTTTGTGTGGAGACCACGTGCGTCTTAGGAGAAGCTGACTGAAGCAGTGCTAACAACATTGACAGTCGTGAGCTTAAAGTATTAAAGAGCAAACAATTTTTGGTGAAATAACAGTGTGTAGAGATTTTCCCAGCCTTAGGATAAATCTCAGTTGTTTTGACTGGGTGAGGAGAGTGCTCCATGCGGTTATGGTCTTGTCATGTGGATGCTTTGGCAAACGGAGAAGTCCATGGGGAACGCCATGCCATCAGCGCTTGTGGGGCTGCCAGGTCTTCTGGCTAAGACCTGCAGGTGGTCAAGGAAGACTTCTCTAGTTCTTCTTTCTCCCTACGTGAGAGCAACATCTTTATAATGCAGTGGAACAACATTAATATGCTAGCACTGCCTGGAAGAAAAGGGGCATCTTACGTTTCCCTCTTCCTACAGTTTGGTAATATTGTTAATGGGCAGAAAGTAGTATATCTTATTCATTCAAAGAAAACTGAAACTTCCTTAAGGCTCATTTATACAACTGTGTAGAACTTCTAGATTTTAAAATTTATTGCTAGTTTTGATCTAGCTTAAGAAATATCTAGAAGATAAGGATATTTCTATTATAGAAATAGAACTAACATATACTTACGAACATATTATGATGTAGTGTTGAAAACACCATTGTTTTTCAGACTTCTTAATACATAAGTTCAAATGCAAGATGTCTGGTAGTTAAGGTACCTTTGAAAGGTAAAGGAATGAGTTCATAAGAGTAACTTAAAATTGTGAAAACTATGAAGGCAGAATTCAGCATCTGCATGAGCTCTGGATCATGTTTCAGTCATCAGATATGCCACTGGTTTGCTTTCCTGTGTCCATTTTGAAGAATTTATCTAAGCCCAGTAAAGCATCCAAATTTGTAGCAAATCCAACAGTATTCCAGAGTTTAGCAATGGAAGAATGTTTGTAAAATCCATATCTAAATAATGTTTTACTATGACCACTGAAAATATTCTTCACATGTGTGGGTGTCCAGTCTTTGTGGATATGACTGTGTTTGGCTTCAGCTGGAACTTGTTGGCTGGATGTGTCTATCTTCTTCGTTTCTCTGTGTGTATGCATCTGTGTGTGCTTGGAGCAAAACGGAGAGCAGAAAGCTGCCTGCTTTCTGAAATATCCTTAAGATTTTCTTCTTCTTACAGCTCTTCAACTTTGTTTGTTTGCTATTTGCATCTTTCCTCACTGGAGCACCTTCCAGAAGAGTTAAGTGTGCAATGTAAACCGAGTAGATGGATGTAACCTGTTGGGTGAGAGGTGATGAACATAACTGACCCTCAGCTTACTGAACACTTTTACAGCATTCTGGTCTTTTGTACTAGTCTGGAAAACAGTTTCCAAAAGCATTTCCAAGTTGACAGGCTAACAGGATGAAGAATAAGAAAAGCATGACACAATGTTTAGTCTAAACATTACACTTTTATGTTTTATGGCCTATTTTTAAAGAGCAGCTGCTCAGTGCCAGGAGTTGTGTACCTTGGCTTATACTCCATTACCTGAACTTACTACCACTGCCTGCAGAACCATTAAAAAAATGGCAAGCGGCGAGGCAAGCCAGTGGATATTCAAGAATCAGTAACGATATGGTGTGTGTGGTGTGGCTACCTCTTAAAAATTATTCTCTTGATATGCAGGTTTGAGTGTGAACTTGGTGTGTCCAGGTTAACCTAACACAGAGCAAGCTGAAGTGTCCTGCTACTCGGGAAACACTGATTCTGTGTTAACCTTTGAACATGCTTGGCATGTGAAAACATTTCTTCTTCTTGTCATTACTCTCCTCTTCCTCCTAGTGGTCTTGCAGTCAGATTATAACCTTCAATACATCCAGGAGAAAATGTATAGGAAAAATAGGGTATTTCTTACACAAATATCTAGGCAAGTGCCTATAAGTATCTAGGCATTCATGTGAAGTAAGGGACTTCCTGACTAGTTTATATTGCAGAAATAAAAATCAACAATCATTGAAATATTTAATAACCAATGTGCTTAAAAATATTTTATAATCCTTTTTGACTAAAGAAACAGATAAATTTGCGTTGATCCACGTAAGTGTTTTTTTTTCTCTAAAGAAAACATTTTTAGGGGCTGTGCTTAGACGGGGGGTTGAAATTGAGACATACCTGTGCTTTAAGTGGAAAATTAATTGCATTTTCAAGCCAGGCTATATATCTTAAAACCTCCACATAAATGCATGTTGGGTATATCCGTGGGGCATAACAGATGTTGTCTTCTGAAGCACGTATCGAATATGTAAGGCAGTGAGGCGGTGGTAAGCATCTCTGTCAGATGCTGCATAGCCTGAGGAGTTAATAACTATTATCAGTGCAAAGCTGAAACCACATGTAGAGGGGTTTTGCAGTTTTTACCCAATTTTCAGCACAGTTTCTGGCACAATGCGAGCATGTAAGGGACAAATTGCCAAAGCTTGTCTCACTGACACTTGTCTTGGAAGAATTCCGTTGTTTGACTAAACAAAAGGCTACAGGCATTAGAGACTTCTTCATATGTCCTTTTCTCCTCTGAGTGACATCTGACAGGCTTGGGCTGCATTTTCAGTTAATATAGTTTCTGCAGTTGGTTGAAAAACAAGACAAAAAAGGATCCCTGTGCTGGTCAATGCAATATATTTGCACCACACAGTGTCCGTTTGCTCTAGTATGCTTGATCAAATTTGTTTTCTTCGTCTAGAAGAATAATCCCTTTAGAGTGTTTCTCCCTTATGTCCTTGTACTCTGTGCTCTAAGATTTATCTGCAGAAAAAAAAAAATTATAAAAGTGTCTCAGTATAATTAAGCAAAATGTATTCTCAACACAACACTTATTTCAGTATTTTCAGCATCTCCAATTTGCACAAAACTTCTATTCAGATCGATATCAACTCCTGCTGATCAGTTCAATACAGCTCAGTATTTTTATCACTCGCTAAAGAACCATCTTTTTGTATTTGGAATTGAATATTTGTGTGTATGCATTTGAATATTTTCCCAGCTGCTGCTTTGCTACTGAACACTTTGATTTATGACAGTTTCATTCTTATAATTGCCCTGGTTTTGCTACATAAAACAGAAAATGCTGTTTACTTTCATCCTGAATGACTCTTATTGAAACAAACATATATAGACACTCTGGGAGGCAAGGGAGAATGATGTCCTGTAAATGGCAGTGACCCCAATAATTGCCTTTTTAGCTGGCAGGCACAGCCATGGTAGGAACAGTACAGAGGAAACAGAATATCCCCTTAAATGCAATAATAACAGATGATGCTAAGGAACACACATAGAGATCCAGTTCAGAGAGCCAGTCGGTCTCCAGCTTTCCTTTCCACTGGGTCCCTTGCTGCCAAGAGCAGCCTCATACAAACAGCACAGCTGTAGCGATCTCTTGCATTTTCTTAGGGGGAAAAAAAAAAAAATCCTGTTCCACCTTGAATGCTTGGGGAGTTTAATCATCATAGAAAGCAAGTAGGTGGTGAGCTTAGCGAGTAACGTGACTTCCATCAGATGCTGTTGCAAATCGTGGAATTTCAGAGAAAGCTAACTGTGCTCTGTATTTCAAAGGCTAAAAAGTGCAATAATTATAAAAGTGCATACTTAAAGCTGAAGAAAACTTTTTTCAAGGCATGCAGAGGATGAAACTTTTTTCTCTTGAAGTAGCTAGAGATTACTTTTTCCTCAACCAGTAAATTTTCCATTAAACCAGATTTTCATACAAATTGTTAAGAAAGCGTCACTTTCGACATTACGAAGCATGGATATGTTCTTACAGAGTCTCTCTTTTTCATCAGATTTAATGGGAAGTCGGGTTCAGTGTGCTGTTAGATAAGAAATAAAGAACATCTTTTGAGGGTGTATCTTTCAAAAATGCTAGCTGGCAAAACTTACCCTGGAGTCTGATTGTGCCAAATGCTGAAAGTCTGTAAATGTTAATGCCATAGGAGCTGAGAGCGCATGCCGCTTCCCATGAAGCTCAGTATGCTGCATTCTACAGGGAAGCTGGTCCTCTGGATCTCAGGAAATCTGGTTCACTTCTAAACTGAACTGTAAGCTTTCTCGTAAGTTCTTGGTCAACATGCTTCATCCCAGTCTATCAATTCTGGGGAAGGAAACGATACATGTTTCATGCAGAAAAGTCTAAATGCCCATGGCGGATGTCCTACGCTTTGGCAGAGCACATGCAATTACATTATCCCCCTGCCCAGGTAAAATCCTTCTGTAGCCAGGGAGCCTGCAGACTTCGCAGTACTCTTCCTGAAAGATTAATACCAATGATTGCATTACGCTCTAGCCTGTTTCTGAAATCATACTGACAACATGCATTTTCCAGAACGAAGTCTGGACCTTTTCAGACCACTGTGAAATGTCTTCCTGGCTCCAGTCCTCGTATCTTGAATCCTTTTGCGCCCCGTGCCACAGTTCAGAGTTTGTTTGTGCTCATACAATGTCTTGAATAGTGATTTCTTAATCCTCATTAGGACTGAGTATTGCCAAATATAAACAGTAACTGTTTTATGGTGTTTTGAAGACTAACAGAGGTTGCTATTAAGCATTTATCTGCCATTGTATCCTTATTTGCCATTAATTTCCAAGATTGATTGGGGGTTTTATTTCTTTCTATTTTTCTTTAGGCTTTATTTCTTGCTAGCGAATTTTTCAGCCTCATCAAATAGTGTTGCTGAAAATGCACTCTTGAATATTCTTCTGCCTGGCTGATCTATAACTGATCTCCTTCTGCACTTGTCTTTGACTTTAAAGGTCGTTCAAACTAGGGTGGTGGTTTGTCACACCAGCTCACGTGGAGATACTGCTGAGCTCTGCATGTCTGAGGATGGTGTGGGGCAGCACTGTGGGGTGCCTTGGGTAGCCGCAGGCCTTCCAGGTGTGGAACCTCTTGATAGCTGGTTTCCATCCTGGAGCCACAGGCTACCAACTTTCAATTATGCTGGTGTAGCCACAGGACCGCAATGAAAATGGTATCACTGCAATGACCTTTGGATTAAAAAGAAATCCCTAAGCATCCGTTCTTTTCCCTTCTACAGAATTACTGAATATTTCTAAAACTGGAGAGAAGGATATTTCTAACATAAGTTGTTTCACTTTTGCATTCCCAGTTCATAGTCCAGCCCGACAACCAGTGCTGCTACCACTGCTGCTGAGCTGTAAGGCAGGGTGGAAACATCTCCGTCACTGATGCCAGCGTCTCTCTGGCTGTGGTTTGGTGTTACACAGGGTTTGGCAGTAATACTACCTTTGTTAATGCCTCCCTTTCCTTTCTAGGGCCTCCCATCACCTCTGCAGTTTTGCTAGTGTGACTCGGGCTGCCGTGTCTAGTATCTGGACTGTGAAATCAAACTGGCTTAAAAAAATATATATCTGTATTTGTACCTACCTGAGTTTCTGTCAGTTCAAGCTGTAGCTATACAAACAGCCATATCAATACCATTTGAAGAAGAGTTAGTACCATAGGAAAGGATAATGATACCTGTAAAGGATGCAGATTTAAGAAATTTCTGTATTGTTGTCTATTGCTTAGTAATGTCAAACCACAGCTGGCAAGACAGCTTCGTAATGCGCCATGCAGTCACTGTGTAATTCTTGTCTCGACTGACTCGCCAAACATTCATTTTTCAGAAAGACCCGTACCTTAACAGTTGCTTTCAGTAATAGCTTGAGAGAAAAGGTGGAATTGCTATGCTGCAACTGTAAAATGACTTTTACTGATGTGCTACCTCTTCATGTGATCATAGTTCAAGAAATGTTTTGGGGTGAAAATTTCGTTTCTGTTCACTCAGATGTAATTTCTGGCATGATTGGGCAAAAGCTATTCAGTAGGCTAAGACAGTGAGCAAATCTTTTACTTCTGTTTGGTAAGTTTTCAGAATGGCTTTGGCAAACAGTCTGTATATGCACAGTTTAAATTTGGTGTAGAATTAATTTCATGAACTGTTTTGCTCAGCCTCTTTTGCTTCCCCTCCATGAGCCTGAGAGCAGGAGTAACTGGCTGGTCGATGGTACTTGTGCAGAGGGACCGAGGTTTACAGTGGATAATGAGTTGAATAGGAATCTACGATGTTGTGCTGTAGAGAAAGGCAAAGGCCATACAGAAGCTGCAATGCCACTTAGAAGATAGCCGAATTATTTCTCTTGCTCTACTCTCATGGGATTTTAGGTGTTGTCTGTGTCCCGCAGGGGCAGACAATAAAAGAACCAAATGGAGGGGACCAGAACAGACCGTGTTGAGAACCATCGCTTCTAGAAAATGTCCTGTGAGAAAAGTTGCAGGAATTGATGCTGAATTTGCCCAGAGACAAAAAGACAACTCAGACCATGGCACTACATTTTTCAGGTAAGTGAAAGATAATAAGGATTAACGTCTAATATGAGGTAACGAAGCGGTTGTGTACTGTGAACAGCAAATGTCCCCAGGGATCTGCACAATGAAACCAGGTCACAGCCCCCCACACATTGCAGATATGCTAAGTGCAGCACACATCCCCGATTTACCACGGTAGAACAAAAACTGCAACGTTCCACCAGATGCTTGAAAACTGGAATGCCGGAAAGGGAGCAGTTTGATACAGTCTGATGCAGAGCCGCATTAACTGGAGAGTGTCTTAACACCAGAGCTAAGAAAAAAAAATCCTGAGACACGTGTACTCTGGTGCAGCATTCGGAGAAGAGCTGGCTGAAAACAGCCGCAGGGTATTAGTCTAATGGTGACTGGTGGGGGAGAGCTTTGGCCAAACTGCCAATGTCTTGAAAAGGCTGTGGATGCAAAGGGCTGAGGAGTTGTGCCAATTAGTGTAATACCTTTACTATATGATGTCATTATTGATCATATCACTTTGAGATGTGATTTGCAGTCCTACTGCAATGTTAGCAAAACGTGTTTCCCATACTGAGATTACACTTGGTTGTTCTCAGCGCACGGATTGTTTTGGGGTTTGAGTTTCTGTGTTTGTTCCCCGCCCCCAGGAAAAAAGGGAATTTCACAGAATGAAGCAGAGACAAAGAGGGAGAGGGACTGGCCCTGACATCTAGCTGGCTGCAGTTTGCTTTGCCTGAAATCTTGTTCTTCCAGATACAGTTAGGTCTTAGGGCTCCCTGGGGGAGCGAGGAGAGGCATTCTTGCTCTTTGTACAAGATCTGTTCTGACCCTTTCGCTGCTATAATTAGTTTTTTACCCCTTGACAGTGTTAGAGAATTTTCTATTGAATTTGCTAATCATATCATCTGCTGAGGCTCAGAACTGCTAGAAATAGATGTGTCAAAGGAAGAAATCCTCCATTATTTCCCCTAGCCAATTCTCTGGTACTTGCCATTCCCACCAGTACATAGTCAGGTGTTTGGGCCTGACTAGGTTAATTGAGAATAATTATGAAGGCATTAAATGCAGAGTGATTATTGTTAGTCTTAAAAGGCAGATGTTGTTATGGAAGGTGTACTACAGAATAAACACAAGTGCATGTGTAATTGCACACACAGTGCAGCTAAGCTTTACAGATGTCATCTCCAGTTTTGCTTGGAAGGAGGGTGACGCTTCCATTAATGACACCTGTAGCCAGTCTTGCACTGAATTAGAGGCTGAATTAGAATAGTCCTACAATGTTCTACCTTAAACTTCTCTGTAGAACTTTCCAAAGTTGTTACAATAGTTGTTGTGTAACACTGCAGTACAGTCAGCATCCTTCTTACCAACTTCCCAGCACACAAGTTCCACCAGCTCCATGGTTCAGCCTTGCTCTTACTGTGTGTATCCTCTGCTGATTCTGGACCACGTCGGTGCTCCCTGCACCAGGGGAGTCTGCTCGACGATGTGAGCTAACCGTGAGCTGGATTTGAACCACTGAAAAAGCACAAAGGAACTTTCTGGAGCTGAGAACCCAATCATATATACATATGTGTATACACACACACGTCTGTGTATGCATATATATAATCTTAGATAAGTAAGATTAGTGGTATGTATATCCAGTACCTTTATATACATCTATTCTTGCTGCTGAAAAGCTACTGAAGCATAGAGAGAGATTTAGAGGCACTGTTAAAAGATTCTGTGAGATTCCTAACTTCTCTTTAATTAAAGAGGTAATTCTTAGTTTTGAGAAATAATTATTTTCTCTTTTACCAACAAAGGCCTTTCTGTAGATTCTGTATGGTTGATTGGTTTGTTTTACACGTGTAATGTCAAAGAGCAACGGAATATCATTGCCACAGAATGAACAGGCAATTTATTTAAAATAACCTGGTAATAGATGGCTTTGACATGTATAGTAAACCCAAGGACAATAAATTATCTGATTAAAACCTCTGTTTTCTGTTCTGTGTTGGGGAACCCGGTCCATAAGCAGAGAACCAGCAGACTTTCAAACCTTTAAGAGAAAAAGGAGGAGTGGCTGGAGAGCTGCCCGGCAGAAAGGGACCTGGGGGTACTGGTCAACAGCCGGCTGAACATGAGCTGGCAGTGTGCCCAGGTGGCCAAGAAGGCCAACAGCATCCTGGCCTGTATCAGGAATAGTGTGGCCAGCAGGAGTAGGGAAGTGATCGTGCCCCTGTACTCGGCACTGGTGAGGCCGCACCTTGAATCCTGTGCTCAGTTTTGGGCCCCTCACTACAAGAAGGATGTTGAGGTGCTGGAGCGTGTCCAGAGAAGGGCAACGAAGCTGGTGAGGGGACTGGAGCACAAGTCTGATGAGGAGTGGCTGAGGGAACTGGGGTTGTTCAGTCTGGAGAAGAGGAGGCTGAAGGGAGACCTTATCGCTCTCTACAACTACCTGAAAGGGGGTTGTGGTGACGAGGGTGTTGGTCTCTTCTCCCAAGTAACTAGTGATAGGACAAGAGGAAATGGCCTCAAGTTGTGCCAGGGGAGGTTTAGGTTGGATATTAGGAAAAATTTCTTCACTGAGAGGGTGGTCAGGCATTGGAACAGGCTGCCCAGGGAGGTGGTGGAGTCGCCATCTCTGGAAGTGTTCAAAAAACGTGTGGATGTGGTGCTTCAGGACATGGTTTAGTGGGCATGGTGGTGTTGGGTTAATGGTTGGACTTGATGATCTTGAAGGTCCTTTCCAACCTTAGTGATTCTGTGAAACTAGAGTAACAGTAATCAGTAAGTTCTTTTGTGTCATGGAACCTAGTTACGGATTTTTAGATAATTTCTAGCAGGTTGGGAGATGCACTAAGTTTGAAGCAGCTTACTGAAGTCACAATCTCCACCAAAGGAGGAATTGAATCTTTCAGGTACTGCACAGAAATTCTTACTGGAACATAACTTTAGTAAGGTGATCATTTTATGACAGATATATCTGTTGTTATGAAATATATAAACATGTTAGAAACATATATAGAGCTTTCAGTGGATTGCAGATGATGATTATTGAATAAAAAAAAAGCTGGTCAGAGTATTGATCTCACTGAGAAATATTTTGAAATTAATAAAGTTGGAAAGAAATCTAATGTTGTTTCTGCTTGGCTGAGCTGTTAAAACCTCTATGGGCACTCAGCACTGTATTTGGAAATAGCAGGGACAAACTTTCCTCCTTGCTTTCACGATTAGGCTAAGGTAGATTAGAGTCAAAATCTTTTTGTCCTTGATGTGATTCCTGTGACTCTTACCATGGTCAAGAAATCCAAGATTGGAATTGATATATGTCATTTTCTGAGAAAATTAAAAAGGGAAGTAATTGTATGATTGTTAGAAGTGTCCAGGAAAGGAAAAATCTTTTGCTGAAAAAGAATTTTGCATCTTCCAGATTGGAACAGAATTTTGTCTTTTGGGTGGTGTTTCTTTTTTTTGGTTGGTTGTTTTATTTTAAACCCAAACAAACCAAGCAACACACAAACAAACCCAACTAACTTTCTTGAAAGAGATTTTTTTTCAGGTGACAAGATACATTTGGGGAGAATGTAAATGAATGGCCTAATGTAAATCGGGGCTTGTGTTTTTTGACAGCAAATAAAAAATTTTCTGGCCAAGGATATGTGATTTTTGCATAAAGGAAGCTTTCTACCATGAAGGAATTCCAACACAGAATTTCCAGTTGTCTGCAACTGTTATAATTCTGGCTATTAATAATAGCATCCTTTGTATGCAGGTCCTCTCTAAACACAGAAGGAAAACAGGTTCTCTTCTTAGGACTTCACTCTACCGTTGTTCAAAACCCAAATTGTTTCTCGTCTTTCAATGGCTATGTTAATCTAAGACAGATCAACTGCTTTTGTCAAAACAGGCCTTAAAATTGCCTCAGATTCTAGTATTCTCCCCATTGACTGAATCCTGAATATCCTGTTGGCAATGGACTTCCATAGTATGACTCTCCAGCCGCATATATTGGCTGCATCCTGAGGCAAATACAGAATCTGCATACCTATATAATAATCCAGAACGAATATAAAAAATGTTACAGATCTGCTCACAGATGTTGAATGGGTTTAAACACACCAACAAGGATTTCATGCTGTCTATAACAAATGTACACATTGTAGGTTTTAGGTAAGGAGAGTGCCTTTTGGGAATGAACCTACTTAGCACTTGTGCTGCTTTTGGCTGGGATAGAGTTAATTTTCTTTATAGTAGCTAGCATGGGGCTGTGTTTTGGATTTGTGCTGAAAACAGTGTTGATAATACAGGGATGTGTTCGTTATTCCTGAGCAGTGCTGACACAGAGTCAAGGCCTTTTCTGCCTCTCACCCCACCCCACCAGTCAGCAGGCTGGGGGTGCACAAGAAGATGGGAGAGGACACAGCTGGGACAGCTGACCCCGCTGACCAAAGGGGTATTCCATACCATATGACATCATGCTCAGCAATAAAAGGTGGGGATGTTCAGAGTTATGGCATAACGGTTACACGTGATGGAGCTCTGCTTTCCTGGAGATGGTTGAACACCCGCCTGCCCATGGGAAGTAGCGAGTGAATTCCTTGTTTTGCTTTGCCTGCATGCATGGTTTTTGCTTTACTTCTTAAACTGTTTTTATCTCAACTCATGAGAGTTTTCTCACTTTTACCTTTCTGATTCTCTTCCCCCATCCCACTGTGGGGGGGGTGAGCAAGGGGCTGCAGGGTGCTCAGCTGCCGGGTTAAACCACAGCAGCACCAGAGCTGTATTTGGAAACTAGTGAGGAGGAGCTGAGCAGCAGAGATCACAGAATTTCAAATAATAGAAAGACAAAATACAAATTAAACTGGGAAGCTGTTAATGATTTTGCTTTGCTCCAGACGAAACTTGGTCTGTGAAGATTTGCGATAGCTGGTTCCTTGGGACTACTGTGCTTTTGTGCAAGTATTACTGAATATTTAAACATACTGCGTTCACAAGACCGAATTGAGAATCTTTCAGTTGTTACTTAAACCGGACAGTGAAAGCTGTTACGGCTTTATAGTTGTCATTACCAGTAGTTATTTCTTTTCACGCTTTCAGTACTCGTTATTTCCCATGATAAAGCAGGAGGAAACACACACGGAACCCTCCAAGGTTAATGATTAGAACACCAGTGACAAAATGTTATGTTTGGAAAAAACAGCTGCAAGAACAAAATGGTAATTATTGTAGGCAATCCAGAAATACTTGATGGGCACTCTGATTTGTGGGATAACTAATTTTCTAACCACATACAGTACAGCTACAGTAACTTTCTGAAATTGTTTTGTCATCTTAATTATGCCTTGTGCCAGCAGTTCTAAGCAAAACTTGCTATTAGCTTAATTGAGGAAAGAAATGAAGTGAAAAAATATTTGATCTAATGGCCCAAGAAATAGGACCCTGGAGCACACAGAGGTGAATTCCTGATCCTAGAGCACCAAAGATAAATACTGCCAATTACTCCAAAGGTGTTTCATGACTACATACACTCAATGCTTTTGCCGGTTTTTGAAACATGTCTTGGAATGAATTCAGCCATACGCTACTGTAGTTTTGCCCGGTAGGTTTCCTCGTACAGGGCTCGGTCACGGTGCTGGGAGGTGCCTCTGCCGCCTTCGCTACCAAACGGAGTAACGGAAGAACTGAGCTGACTGAGAAGCATATGAAAGACAGCGTGACAGGAATGGCAGCTGATCATCGCGTCTCCGGAGAGACACTGGCAAGTTTCACCGACATCCCTTCAAGTTGGAGAGCTGGGTTTTTCTGGCAGAGAACAGCACTGCTGATAACCTATTCCTTTCCAGCCTGAATCCCTTCTGCAAGAAAGGACGGTGCTTGCATTTGCTGAGAGCGTAGCTGCCACCATGCAGAATGGGACTGGGGCCTACTAGACTTGAAGAGCACAGGGAAAGGAAAAAGGGAAAAAATGAAATTGTTCTTCAGATGTAAAAACTTCTGTTTTGTGAATTTAGCCCATGGGCTCCTAAAGAGACAACATCCACATGTGCTTACTTACCTCGCTGTAACTGGCACAGGGTTTTCTGTGCAAACAGTGAGCAGAACCACGTCATTTTATACCAGTGACTTCTACGTGAAATATTGCTGCTGGAGCCTTTAGCAGCAGCATCTTCCAAAGTAACACTAGTTACAGTGCTGACTTCTGCTCTTGTGAACAGTGCTGCCTTCTCAGCAAGACTCGTTTGGTTTGGTTTAGGTAAAAAAGATTTCTGTGCTTTGTCTCATGATACTTATAAATGGGGGGGGGGGAAAGTAAGACACTCAGCTTTATTTTTAAACCAATAGGTTCTAGTTTTTTATTTAATTAGTTTGCTGCTTATTCTTCGGTGTCTAGGGTAAAGCTGATTCTCTTGGCTTCCAATCTGCCTGTTTGTCAGCTCTTATTCCAAGTAAGTTAATGGGAGGTAGATTTGAAGCTCTGTAAAATGATCAGATAGTCAGCAGCTCAAATCCAAAAGATTTACTTCATCTTTTAGAAGGTCATTAATTTCTCCTAGAATGCTGTCATGATTTTTAGGCTAGTGAAGGGTATTATATTTTCCTGGAAAATGCTGGATATTTTGTGTACTGATGAAAGAAACCAGTGATTTTTTTTTTTCCAGTTTGAGTGTTTTCATTCTTAATTTACATTGTTAATCATTTTTACTAGAAAACTATACAGAATAAAAGGCAAATGTTCACAGGGGATGAGATCTTTATCGTACCAGGTACTGTTTGGATCCATTTGCAATTCTTGCTCCCAGGAATTTATCATCAGCTAGCAAAATATTAAGTATGGTAAACTTTATATATGCCTAAGGAAAAGTAATTTAATCATAAACACATGGATTTAAGGTTAACCTGCTCACTGATATCAGCAGGGCTAAAATTAATGATGTAATCTGGCCTTGGGTAATCTCCTTTAAATAGCTTGCTGAACCAAAGTATCAAAGGTCGAAGATGTAATGCAAACTTCACTCACGTGATTTGTCATTACAGTGTTACTAGAAGGAGGCTTAAAATGCTTACTTGCAGTGATTATTTAATGTGTTTCGTAAGTTAGTTGTGAGTGTGTTTACCTTTGGTAACTGTGCAGTAATTAAACAGTGATATTAGCAGAGACTGTTTTGGGGACAGCTATCATAGAATCATAGAACAGTTTGGGTTGGAAGGGACCTCTAAAGGTCATCTAGCCCAACCCCCCTGCAATGAGCAGGGACATCTTCAACTAGATCAGGTGCTCAGAGCCCCGTCCAACCTGACCTGGGATGTTTCCAGGGATGGGGCATCTACCACCTCTCTGGGCAACCTGTGCCAGTGTTTCACCACCCTCATTGTGGAAAAATGTCTTCCTTATATCTAGTCTAAATCTACACTCTTTCAGTTTAAAACCGTTACTCCTTCTCATGTCTCAAGTGGTCCTGCTAAAGAGTCTGTCCCCAACTTTCTTATAAGCCCCCTTTAAGTACTGGCAGGCTGCTATAAGGTCTCCCCGGAGCCGTCTCTTCTACAGGCTGAACAATCCCAACTCTCTCAGCCTGTCCTCATAGGAGAGGAATTCCCACTGGCTCTGGGAAGCAGTCTCTCCTATGGTAATTTGAAATGATCCTTGCTATTGCTTCTAACGAAATACTTTTCCTTTCCAAATTTTTAGCCATTGTAACTTTAAGGCACTTAAATCCTTAGAAGAGCTTATTTTTAACTGAGAAACTACTGTCTCTTCTTCTTTCCCTTTATTTTGAGAGCTGGTGTCAAAATGATGTTAAAAGGTGAATTAGAGGTCAAATCATGGTGTATTCTTCATACAAAACTGGAGGTTTTTTTGTCAAGAATAGTCCTTAGAAAGTCAAAGGGAACAGCTGATTTTGAAGCATGTTGCTATCTGATCCTTAAGGATTATAGGATATGGTTCTTTCTGGGCCAAATGGGCAACTCCTCCTCTTACAGATGTAAGTATCTCTTCTCGAGAAAAACAGATCTATAAATAACTGAAAATATTGAAATACTTATTTTTAACTTGAAGAAATAGTCTTATTCCAGTAGTCATCAAAGGTGTAAAACAAAAACCTTAATTTGTTTTGCATTCTTTTAAAGACAAGCTTAATAATCCAATTTGTTATTTTAGTAAATCTCAAAATATTGTACTACATATAAAACTCTTCAAATCAATTACAACTTAGAAAACCACCTCTTTAGCCACCTTTTGCCCAAGAACCTCTGTCCTTTTCTAGGTATTGTGGTTTTGTGTAGAGCATTTCTTTTCAAATGCCTTTAATGAGATTTCAGTAATGGTCAAAAATAACTAATACTAATAAACATTTAGTTTTAGAAACAAACAGTATTTCAGGCAGTAAAGCATATATCTTAGCAGACGATGTTAATTATTGACAGGTATATGAGTTTAAAGTTTGCATAAAATATCACATTAAGAGACAATCTACTTAGGAAAGGTTTTAGCACTTAATTAGAACTGAAGTGTAATACTCCGGGGCTTGATTACCTTATATTATTACCTTATATTTCTGCTTATCTGATTATTCTGGTGTTACCTTTCTTTGATTTTATTAGTTGGTGTGAATAAGCAGTCTAATCAGACCTACTAGAACAGAATCCAAATAGTCTGAGGCCTGGACTCAGTTCTACAAATAAGTGGAAACTTTCCCTAGTATCTGTGCTTTATATATTCTCTATAGAAGTATTTTATAAGATGCTTCTGAGAACCTCTGACTTCTGGACTACGGAATAGAAAAGGGTTAATCATGATAGCTTAAAAATCAAAGTTTAAATCTATTTTATGGTAAGCTAATCCTTACAACTCTCTATATATAATTTCTGGAGGAGAATAGCTGAGATCACGTTTTCCGAGTAGAAGGCCAGCAGTTCTTAATTATGTTGTTTCATTTTAACAGAGTTAAAAACGTTTACATATGATGGTGAATTTAGGGCAATACCCCTTATATCTATCACCAGTAACCTAATTTTCAGGAGCAGTAAACAAATGTCCCACAGGCTCAACCAAAAAACCAAGAAATATTCGTGTAGTCATATACTTAACTAACAACAACTGCCTGCGAGACCGTTAACGATTGTCCTCGGAAACCACAGTATCTAAATGCACAAACGTTTATGCAGAAATATTTTTGAGTGTCTGTTTGAACAACAGTATAATTCTGTGGTTTGCTTGCCTTAAGATGACGGTTTGCTGGCTGAGGTGACATAGCAACAAGCAGCTGGGTGTTTTTTCAAGCAGCGTGTAGTATTTTAGTTGCATGTAGCAGTGTTGATGATGCAGAGTTAAAGATGAGATCCGGCCACAGGCAAAACTCTGCCTTGATTCCCTGTCCTACTGCTATCACACCCGCAGTGTTTGTAAGACTGATTTTGAGGGAACGTTCGTATTACAGCTTGCATATTCCTCTGCCTGACGTGATGTCACCGATAGCTAGGCATGTTTAAAGCAGTCCGATACTAATATCCGGAGAACCATTCCATATAGTCATAATGCTCACTGCCAACGCGGTGCTGGAGCCGTGTAGTTGCAGGTATTTGTTCACCTGACTTAAATAAAATCATGTTTGTAGTGAATAGGTTGACTTGAATAATGACTTTTATATGTTTTAAATATTCTTGCAGTTTTTATAGGCAAATCACAAACTAGGTTCAGAAGACAGACCTCAAAGCTGGCTAGTTCACCTGCTTACCCCTGGGTGGGATCAGCTAAGTCTAAACCCCTTCCAACAGAAGTTTGTCCAAGCTGATCTTAACAAAGCTCCTAGGTAACCTCTTTCTGTCTTTAACTACAGCTACAGCTCAAAAGTTCTGCTTATACCTAACATAAGCTTTTCTTGCTGCCACATACAACTGTTTCTTCTACGTTTATCGCAGAAGTTATCTGCACTTACTTTAATTTCCGTTTTCTCCGTGGCAATATTTTGTGGGGGATAAAACTTATCCCTGCATCTCGTCTCGTCTTTCCATGATTTAATAAGCATTGTTTGTGCAACTGTTTCACATGGATCATGGGGTTAGCACCTCTGACCACTTACTGCTCTTCCACCCCTGGTCCACACCTTTCCTAGAAAGTAGCACTTGATATTCAACGAGATGCTTCTGTTGAAGCCTTGACAAGGATGGGTAGAAAGAAGATTGACTTTACAGACTTGCATGGGGCTAACCTGCTCCTGTACCCAAGCTCACTATTTGCTTTCTCCTCCTTCATATTCAGTTTGCGTTCTGCAGCACCATACAACATATTTCAAATTCTGAATTGCTCAGCAGCTAATCACTGTTTATTGCCTGAAGTGTTTGCTATTCAGAATTTGCCACCCATAACGTGGTTACCTAAATCACGCTGTGGGTTTTTTTCCTTTCTTTCCTGCCTCGTACAAATAGATGACTAACAGTTTACAAGCCTGAGCTCATGTATTTACAGAGTGAATGATCTCATATGCATTAATGTATGGTGGAACAATATCATTTCCATTATTTTTCTTAAGCATCTTACTGATGTTCCCTCGTTCTCTTCTGTGCTCTCATAGCAGACTTTCAAATCCAGTTTGGGTGGGCAGGATAGGCAGTTGTGCTTTGTGAACGGTTGGGATGTCTGCTTTTGGCGGGTTTTTTTCCTACTTCAATTTTTTTCTTGACAGATTTTCTTAAAGGCTGTGCAGAAGTGACTTCATTAAATGAGGTGTTCTATGTACTAAAAGTCTTTGGGCTGACCAATATTAAAGACATTTTATTAAATCAGGTGATTTTACTTTTTCTTATGTCTTTATTAAGACAACCTAAAACATACTACTAAGTGTTAATACCGACTACAGGTAGTTTGTTGATGTGATTTCATTACCAACATGCTACAATGGAAATTTTTGGTGCCCTGTGTCTCAGCAAAATAATCTAGTTTTTCTGGTGATCAGAGGTTAAAACCAGCTTTCTCCTGCAATAGTGCAAAGTTCTTTGTTGCATCTTGAAATACCAGTTGTGGGTGGGGTTTTTTATTTATTCTTACTAAATGCTGAAAGGAGTATATGTTTTCTTTTTTCTAAAGGGTTTAAAAATATTTTAAGCACTTAATTTATCCATCTATTGAGAGCTTTTGCAGGTCTTGGGAGTCTGTTTTGAGGCAAGACTGTTCTCTGCACAGCTATGAAAGCTCAGAAATTTGAAAAAATATATTTATAAAAGGCTTTCTGAATCTCTGAATGATAAATCTATTTCTAATCGTACTTTTGATGCTAGAAGGAACTTGAATTCTTCTTTGCTTTATTATGCATATTTATAAGGCTTGTTTAAAAAAGAAATCATAAATCATGGATAAAGCTCCCTTTAGAATAACAGGATGAGTGCATTAAATCTCCCACAGATGTTCAGTGTATTAATATCTCTTCAACATCAGTTTGTCTTTAGAAGAATAACGTCCACTAGTTATAACTCTCTTCAGTTAGGTCATGCATCTGAGTCCTATGTGTTACCCAGCTTGCACGTTCACCCACGGCCAGCAGTGGCCTAAGAGCCGAAGAACGCCAAAAACGGAAGGACAAAGTACACTACTCTTTAGGGGAGGAGGGGAAAGCTCAGAACGAGGTGGGGTTTTCTTTCTTCTCTCTTGTTGGTTTTGTGGATTTCTCTGTGGGTGGGTGTTCCTTTTGCTTTGGTTTGTTTGTTGGTTTTTATCATTCTGGGAGGACAGACCAGTAAGCCTGTGTTTTACAAAGCAGCTGCGAGTTTCTACCAAGAGACCGCATGTGCAGGATGCCAACGTAATGAGTGTCAAGTTCTCTGCGCCTGTCAACCCATGCTAGCCTCATTTCATGGAGGGCAGTAAAACTGGCAGCTGAAAAACTGTTGTCCCTGTCTGGTTACGTCTCTGCAGAGCAGAATATACTGAGATCTAATCAAGTGGAATACTGATGTGGGGGATTTCCACTCATTTGTCTTTTGTTGACAAGATCTCTTTTGGATCGTGTGCCTGTTTCATGCTCTTCAGTGGATGTGGGTAGCTCACCAGTAAATTTACAATTATATAATCCTATTAATTATGGGTAAATGAAATGACCATTGGTCTACAACAGAGCATCCCAACTAGTATTGATTTTTTTTTTTTGTACGTTCATTTTAGAAATTAGGTGTGAGTGCATGATAGTAGTTTCAAAAAGCTGTCTAATGCTCCATTTGAGCAAGAGTGACAGAATTGCATCTTGGAGGTGAAGACAGTTAAATATATGTTAACAAACTGATTAAACTCAATTAACTGGCAGAACATGGTAGGCTAACTAGGCAGCACTTGGACTTGCAGATATGTGTAGCCTTAATTATCTGATAAGGAATGTAAGGACTTCATTGCCCTTCTTTGGATGACCAAAAAGAAGATATACACATGCACGTTAATACTTATATACAGTACAAAAAAAAAAGGTTGATTTAGCTTTGGGTTTTGCTGCTTTGCTTTGAGAGCCACAAAATTAAGATACAAATCTCAGGCAGATATTCATTGACATGAATATGTCTTTTCCTCTCTGTACAGATAAAAGAAGTCCTGGCAAAGCTAAAGGGGAAAATTATCTCTGCTGTGCCAGTGACATTCCTACTGAGTGCACTGGACTAATGTAAAGTTAGTACGTACCTAAATGCTTCCAAGACTTAGTGAATGGAAGTAAAACTAAATATTCTGTATAAGCAGTTTAATTTAGTTAAATATTTGAAGTTGTGGCATAGCAGAATCATGAAAACATTTGCTGAAGTTTAGCCCACTTCCACAGTTGCTTTTTAGTAGCTGTGGTTTAGATTGTGTTTGGTATTATCTGATGCTTTTCCAGTAACCTTCCACACAGGTGTACTATACTAAAGTCTAGTGTTTCGTATGAGTTCTGTAAGAATAGTTTTCAGCATACTGGTCTAGATCTTCCTGTTTTGATGCCACTGGCAAGAATCCCATTAATTTAACCAGGAAAAGAATATGCCTGTTTAGAAAACAGCCATGTGCTGGCTTTTGAAAGACTTGATGCACAAGTTTATTTAGAAGAAAAAAAATAAATTACTTCCATACCAAATAATACATTGACACAATTCACACGTATTTATCTGTGCATATTAAGAATTGCACGGCCAGAACAGCTGGGCCAATTCTTTTCATTTTAGCTCAAGTAGCTAGTTTACCTCGGGAGGTGAGTTGGCATTGGTGTTGTGGGTGTAGGGATACCATTTATGAAACAGTTACCTGTTATATGTATGTAGGTCCTGGGTTATATAGTCTCATCTGGGCACATTAATGAGTCTGTTTATTTTTAAATGATGATCACAGTTGCCAGCAGCACTGCCTAGCTATGTTTACAAACTGTGAAGAAACTGCATAATAGACAGTTAAAGTGTTTGTTGTAAGACTTTCCTCCTCCTACAGAGCGTAACGGTTTTTCCAGTCTTTACCATGCTGAGAACACGGTGCCTGTTTGCCCGTCGTGGAAGGTACATGCAATAACGGGAATCCACTGTTTCTTGCCCCGTACCCTTCCAGATGGCCAGATCCAGCAGTAAAAAAAGTCACCTGGGGAACGCTAAGAAATTAACTATATAATAATTAATATATCTAGCTACCTTTTATCTTCTTAGCAGATGCTTTGTTACCAGGGCTGGGTTTGGCCACGCTGTAGATGGGGAGGCGGAGCAGAGCCTGGTTTACTCGTGCGGTGCGGCACTGAATCGGCATCCTGCTCTGCGTTTAGAAACTGATGTCAAGGCAACGGGCTCTGCACATCTGCTGAAATTTGGTGAGGTTTGCTACAGCCCTCCATTTCTAGTGGGGGAGGTTTAGAGTCTCAAGTTGGTTCTGAACCTTTCTCCCGAACTCTACCCTTATTTTGGCGAACACGACCACGTTGGAAGAGGTTGGGTGGTAGTCATAGTATCCGCCCTGGAACTTTATCACATGCATATGAGGTCATGTTCGCTACTTGGAACAATAGTGTAAAACCTGTAAGTGAAGCTGAGCTAGCAAAATAATTTTGATTTAAACTTTTTGAACTAAAAATTTACTTGTATGTAACCTATAAGGAAGTTATATCATCAATTTCATTTTTTTATATACTTTTTCCCCACAAATGTGATATAAACTTTGCTGTTCCATTTGATTCCCTTTAGTTTTGTCAAGTTGTGCTGATCAAAGTTAGTAAAGTCTGTTTCCTATTTCTATCCTTTTCTGTACAAAGAAGTTGAAGATCAGATATTTCGCACTTTGACACTTGCTACTAAATGCATAGAAAATTGTCTTGCAGTCTGACACGCTTGAAATGACGTTCTCGTTTTTGAACATCAGCATTAACATTAGTAGTTTCATAAAATAGTTTCATCCAGGTTCTTCAAAATTAAGCTTTTGGAGTTTTTACTTTTCAAGTGAAAGGTGCTGTTCCCAGATTCTAGATTAAAAACAACAAAAAAAAATCAAACTCAAAGTGGAATTTTTAATTTTTGTCCAACTCTAGCTGACTAGCATGGAATTTAAGGAATATTTAAAAGCATATAAAAGAACTTCAGCCTTAATAACAGTAGAGGAGCTGGCTGTTAGTTGTATTTTGCTAGAAGTTATTGATTTAACAAAAATTGTTACTTGAGGCAAAATGTTCTACTGGAAACATATCCTGGAGGCTGACCACTGAACACCAAACAGCAAATATCTCCAAGTGGCTGCCTGCCAGCTCAGGAGAAGTGAAAGACAACGTGCTTTTCCCCTGCGTGCCAGAGCCAGGTGAAAACAGAGCCAAACCTCTGAAACTCTGTACTGTATACTAAGCCTGAGCAAAGTAACCTCTTAGCTACCGCTCAAAATAGCGTGTTCAAATCATGGAGGTTTTTTGGGTTTTGTTTTTCTTTTCCCTACCTGGAGACTTGCCAAGAAATTCTCTGTTTTGCATTAAGCCTGGTGATAACTCCTAGCGAACAAATTAAATATTTCCTTTTTCTTCTTTAAAATTTAATTTCTGTTTGATAAAATAAAGCTTTTCATCTGCTGATGGTAGCTGCTGATTTTGTCAGCCCTCAGAAACAGTACTCTGGAATTAGAACAGATTTTATAAAACCTTTAAATGGAATCTAAATTGAAATTTCTCAGAATGCGAAACGAAATGGGCAAAATCAGTCCCCTCTTATTTGGCCAAATTTCTAGGTAAAAATAGAGATAATAATCTGTTGAAGGTGCATGCATACACACAAGCTTGTATACACTATACATGCAAAATACATACACATAGTCTGTATGCATAGTGTCTATATAGATGTACATATATACTCACGTTTTTTGCCAGTGTCTTTACCCCATCAATTTGCCAATATAATTTTATTTGTATCAATGAACACTTTCATGATGATGAACTTTCTTGGAAATTAGTTTTGGCTTTTAAAAATGTATTGAATTTATTTCGTTGATTTAAGCTTTCCTAGGCAAAACACATCTGCGGTCTGTAATAAACAATCAGTACTCTTATCTCCCCATAACACAGGCATCACTGGACGTTTTATTTGATTGATGAGAAAACTTTTAGTAAAGTCTTTACCAGAAGTCATACTGAGTGCATGGTATAACTGTGTGTGGGATCAATGTGTAGTTCTGTAATATATAATCATTATGTAGCTAAAAGTAATTTTAAGTTTCTCTGTGTAAACACCCAGTTATGAGTTTATGAGTTAAAATCAATGTATATGGTGCTGTTATGTATCGCAAAATATTTTTTTAAGAGTATTTGTAGGGGAGTAGCCTTCCAGAGATGAGTTAGGGCAGATGGGCGTACCCATAGGGCTGTACTGGGGTGATGGCAGCAAAAAGTGCATGTAAGCCATAAAACCTGCTGTGATACACTTGGAAAGCTGGAATGGGCTCGGGGGAACTAGATGTCCAAGTTTTTCTGTGCTCCAGAGTGAAGCTTGCCCTTGAACCGATGCACGGAGTGTAAATAAGGGTTAGCAACCTGGCTCAAAACAGGTAACTTAAAACTGACAGTGTATTTTTATCTTCTGAAGTTACTAAGGCTTGTTTGTTTTTTTTTTCTTACTAAACCTTTTCCATCTTCTTCCAACCCCCAGTGTAACTTTATAAGTGCTATTAAGTAATTCAGTGAACTTATCATTGCAGCTGTAATTTTCAGTAGGCTAGGAATTAATGTCCTCTATTCTTGCTTCCAGTTATTGAGAAATATAGATGTGGACTCACTTGCTAGTCAGAAACTTCAATCAAAGAAAGAAGTAAATTTCTAATTTTCTCATGTGGCTTTCAGTAAATCTTCAAGTTGTCACATTCCTCATTTGTGTTAATGTTTGCCATTCAAATGGCTAGGAATACATGGCAATGAGCTAACAAAAAATAACTCCTAGAAATATTTCTGGGAACATTGAGGGGTAGATGACAGAATCATGTTGGGGCAGTCCTACTTTAAAATGAAATATTTGAGAACAAGATAAGTTTTGTTGTGTTTTAATCTTCTAAGATAATAGGTTGACAAAACAAGGAGACTGCCATAATAAAAGAAGAAGAAAAGGGGAAAAAAAGAGTTCTGGAGATGAACTGGATGGTGAAACAGGTGTTTGAACCTCTGCATGTTTCCTACGGTGTGTGTACACCTTGTGCTGCTCTCAGAGACTTCATTCTGTCATCCTCACAAGTACAAAAGCATTAGTATGTGAGACGGTCAACGTTGGTCAGACCAAAGCTCCACACTGCCTCACATCTTGTTTCCAAGTGCAGCCAGCAGCAGCATGTAGGGCAGAAATGAGGTCCAGGCACGCCGTGATGTTTCTGCAATATACTCACCTAAGTGGGTCTGTAGTACCAGGTCTCTTCAAGCCAGGGACAGCAACTTTGTGGTGTTATTCATGTGTTAGGGTTAGCCGACATATTTATCCTTAAATGTTCTGCGTGTCCTCAAGGTCACGTATGAAATAAGTTGCAGAAAAAATCAGACTAGTCTCTATTAGCAAAGCCATTCTGTTGCTCACTTTTCTTGCCTAATAATTACTTTATCTTGCTATGTCTAAATTTGCATCTTAGTAATGTACATTAATATTTCTGTTTCAGAAAGCAAATAAGTCAAAATAACTGTGTTAAATAGACACTCTAAATTTGAATTATTAGAAGTAGCTACAAGTAGTTCTGCATCTACCAGAGTGGCTTTTTCATACTTCAGCATAACATGGAATATTTTTCAGTAGAAAAATAAGTGAATGCTGATAACTCATTCCACTAATGGCGGTAGACAGTGGATTACCACCCCAGTTTTAAGATCTGCTAATCTTGCCGAAGAACTGAGACTGTAGCGTATAAGGCCCTTTCTTTTCTCTTCATAAAGCTGTTTCTGCCTTATTTCAAGCTAAATGAAAACAGCTGCGTATCTCATAAATTATGCATTCAGAGAGCACTTTGCCATTATATTTTTCAAAACACAGTTAATTTTAATCTTTCTCATGCAATTTTTGTGACAAAAAAAATTGATGGTGCTTTGTTTCCTCCTCTTTTCGCTGTAATTTTGACAATGAAATATCAGAGTATATTAAGTAGTCTATTAGACATCTGATTTTAAGGTAAGTAATTCTTATACAGACTATGCCCAGAGAAGATGTAGCCCATCTATTTTACATCCAATACTTCATGAAGCAAATACAAAATATAATGTGACAGATACAGCTAAAAGAAAATAAAACTCAGACACACTGCCATGCTATGTTTCTTTCTTTCAACGGGAGCTTCTAAAGCATCTGTCCGTTATTGCAATGTAGTTAGTAAGGCAGTGACAGCTTAATTTAGACACTTCTTTAGCGATATTTGCAAAGCCTTTCGTATTTGGAGCTATGCTGATTAACTCTAGACTAGAGGTAACGTTCTCAACACCAGAGTGATTAGAGGCCGAAGTGTTTGGTAGAAGGTGTGTGTCCAAGAGCCCTCACAGCAGCAGATCCTCAGTATTTCAGTGACATAGTCAAAAATAATATTAGAAAATCAAATGGAAAAATGCTTGAACGGTAGCTGTTGTGAATAGATTATTTCCACTTCTCATTTTTTTCAGAGTGCTCGTTAATGCACCAAGACTCAAGACGTTCATTCAAGCTCCTCTGCAAATGATACGTATTCTTCCCACTTTTTCCTTTACCTGAAATTCAGCATAGCAGCAGCAAAAGTTCTCTGTTGTAACTAGTAACCCTAAAGATCTGCAAATCCTTGTTCTCATAATACATGCTCTGTCTTTAGTGCAAAACTGAGATGTTTTTGCTATGGAGATAACGACAAAATCCTTGGCATGGCAAAACGTGTATGATGTCTATGCTATTGAGAAGTCTTGACCTGTCTCTGAATCCTGGCGTCTGTTATACAAATGAATAATGTATGTTTCTGTCATGATCTGTTAAACTTTTCTGGATTTCAAAAACATTCCTGCCCAAACCTGCAAAACAAATGAGTTTCGAAGGGTATTCTCAAAATTGAAACTCATGGTAATAAGGGAAACTCTTTCATCCTGTTTGTCTCCTTTCAAAAAGGAAAGTCTTGCTTGTGCTGCTTTCCAGTTTAAGGAATAAGATTCCTTAATCCAGAAATAAACAGCAGCTAACTGTCACAGCAGGGACCGAGAGAGTCCTGAAACGTTTTTGTTGGCTTCACAGTGGCTGGTGGTGGAGCCCCGGGAAGACTCGCGACTGGGTGACTCATGGGTGACCACCATCTGTAACTACCTGCTGGGAAAATCGGCTGGGAAGTGCACCGTGAGCAGCTGTACCGCAGTTAGAAGTGCAAAAAGGAGACAGGAGATGCATTTCGCCTTTGGAAAGGTGCACGAGGGACATCTCCAGCCCTTGAAATCCTGCAAATGTTCCTTAGGCACAAGAGTTGGAAAGCATTAGAAAAAGGCACTCTTGATTCAGTACACATCTTTTAAGCCAGAGGTATGGTTCTAAACTATAATTTTATTTCCGCTGTTATTAAATTCAAAAAAATTCTAATGAGAAAGGAAAAATTAAACTCAAACCTTAAGGATGTTTTTGCAGCATAAAATCCTGCGGTTCCATCTTCCTTCTCCTGTGAGATTTGGACAATTGTTTCTTTCCATAACCTTATAAATTGTGTAAAATGACTTTTAATCATTGGAGTTTGTAGCTCTTTCTCCTCTAGATCGATGTTCTTGAATTTTTGTGTACGATAAGGGAGATGCTTGCATTACAGCCAAATTTAAACTCTTTAATTGGACAAAGTAAAAACAATCAATGAAACGGTTATAGCCTATAGTATTTTAGCTGTTTTTCATAATGTTCAGGACTTATGAGCTAGACATTATTCTTAATTTTAAAAAGAGGAACATCGATAAAATCTATGTTTTGCCACAATAATGTAATTCCACATTATTGGAATTATGGAAAATATTCTCATGGAAAAATAAAATGTAAGTTTTCCCATCTTTATAGAAAGGTAGGAAGAAATGTCTTTTCAGTGTTCCATATTACTGAATTTTCCTCTTGAATATATAAAACCTGAGGCTTCGACCTTGCACGTCACTAGGATGACTTTTCCAATTGAATTCCGAGAGCGAGTACAGGAAGACAAAATGAAATGGTAGGGAAGTTAAGAAATATACAGTTAAAAGTTGGTGAGAATAGGAAACAAAGGCTCTTTCTATATTTCAGGAGGCGATACAGAGCTGCGCTCTGTTTACCTCGCTGAGCTGACCAGGGGCCGTGGTGAGCTGAGGGAGAGTTCTTCACCCCTCCCTTTCTGGGGTTTGCATGTGTCCCTTCAGGCTTGCAGGGGAGTGGTGCCGATCACATAGGTTCCATATGCTTTTTACTGCAGGTGATTAAAAAGTTTTTATTTCTGAAAGGACTGAGCAAAGGTAGTTCTCTTCCAGGGATGCGGTGGGCAGTGGTGTTATCGTGGGTTTCATTTGGAGTTGCTATGCTTTTAGAAGAAACTTTTTTGCAGTTGCAGTTCAAAGATGCGTCGGTAATTGGTATACCTCTGGAAAAAAATACACCGTCACAAGTAGAAAGCCTTAATTTTGAAGATACTACCTGGGAGTGTCTTGGAGGAAGGTTGACTTCAAAATGTCCTGTGCTGTTAAGGGTACTTTTTTTCAAAAGGAATTATTTGGGGTCTGGGGCACAAGTCTTATGAGGAGCGGCTGAGGGAACTGGGGTTGTTCAGTCTGGAGAAGAGGAGGCTGAGGGGAGACCTTACTGCTCTCTACAACTACCTGAAAGGGGGTTGTGGTGAGGTGGGTGCTGGTCTCTTCTCCCAAGTAACTAGTGATAGGACAAGAGGAAATGGCCTCAAGTTGCGCCAGGGGAGGTTTAGATTGGATATTAGGAAAAATTTCTTCACTGAGAGGGTGGTCAGGCATTGGAACAGGCTGCCCAGGGAGGTGGTGGAGTCGCCATCTCTGGAAGTGTTCAAAAAACGTGTGGACGTGGCGCTTCAAGCCATGGTTTAGGGGACATGGTGGTGTTGGGTTAATGGTTGGACTTGATGATCTTGAAGGTCCTTTCCAACCTTAGTGATTCTGTGATTTCTGTCTAAAGAAAAATACTTCATTATTATATGACATGAGCAGATAAAGATGTGGTAAATACTTTTTTTGATGGCTATTTTGATTGCTAGAATAGTATTACTAGTGGTAGGTTGCTGATTTTTAATTCAGAAAGAAAATTTTATTCCTTTTTAGTTACTGGGATTTATGAGTAAAATCATTCTATGCTATTGGATCAGGAGAAACAGCTTGGAATAATTTTTTTTTTTGTAGTTTAGAAAGCTTTGCCAGAGAGACAACAAAGTTAATCAAATGCCTGTTTTTCAGGCCTGAGAATGTCTAAGATTTAGCCTAACCACGTTACTTTTTTTGTCATGCATCTTAGCAGCTACTGCCTTCAGCTCTGTAAGATTTCTGTCTTACTCCTTTTAATATTTTTGTTACATCATTTCCTATGAAATGTAGTTTAATAGATAACGTTCTATTTCAAAGGGCACTTCAAAGCTTTTCAATAATTATGACCATTAAAAAGTACTTTTAAATGGCTGAACTAGAGTTGTTATAATGCTGTTGTGCTCCAGTTTGCAGAGTTTCCAAGTCCACTTGTCCTGTGTATAACAAATATTTGACATCTTATGTTTGTGTAATATCCATGTACCGCTTCTCTATCCCCTGCGAACACTACAGGATAATAAGCACTGAGTTTTTAAAGCCACCCGCTGTAGCTCAGGCTCAATGGCTTAATATATTCCGAAGGGCTGTAGCTCTCATGAGTGTTGGCAATAGGTTACTGTGTGCTTTGGTCTTTGGGCGCTGCGTCCTACGCAGAAAATACCTTCCTAAAATCTTGCGGTGCACTGACACGTGACTAGGCAGCATGGTGGAAGCAGCTGTTTGGATATGGTAGTGTGTCATATCAGTTGCTGTGCAGGCACGACCCAAACCGTGCTATTTATCAGCAGATAGAAGTTCTGTATTTTTAAACTGTTTCTGACACTTGAGTGGTTGTGAATACAACCAGCTTGATTGGGTCTAAACTTTATTGCTCTCCAGTAGACCTCTCTACGAGGCCTATGGTCTTTGCTGTGTGCTTGAGTTAATAGACATCTGCCCTGATTCTCACAATATTGGAAAAGCTCTTAGAAGAATTTGGAGACGTGTTTCTCCATTCTCTCAACTTCTACTATTTCTATTAATTTTTGAAACAGTACTGACACATAACGATGGTGCTCTGAAAAATGAGGTGTTATCTACATCGTGAGGTTTATGCAAGAGATGGAGAATGTCTGCTTGAGTGGAAGGAAAGCAAAAATGATGGAATGAACAGTATTTCCTTGCTGCAACATACTAAAATGAATTTTCAGGCTCAGTAACGCTCATTTTGAAATGTGTGCTGTTTTCCAACGTAGTCTTTCGTCAATTAGTTTACTGTGGTTTTAATGCAAATTTGTCTCCTCACAGGCTATTAATTGTACAGATGAGCGATCCAGTGCCATCCACGTGAAGGAGACGCCAGACCTCTATTTTACGTAGTAAAAACATGGTCCTGTCATTAAAGGAGAGGCACACTTTCTTAGATTATTCCTTTATCGTACATGAGGCAAAGGCAAATAAACATCTCTTGTTTTGCTTTCTGAGATGACACTGTGAACACAATTATAAGTAGTATCGTAGCTTTTTCTGAGAGAAGCAGAACTCGAGCAAGAGGGGTTTAACAGCAAGCTGAACTTGCAAGTAGAGACGAGACCGTGGTTACTGTGCACTCCTCGCAGCGATCCCCCGTTTCTCACTCTGTTAGAGGGTGAGTGTTTTGTGATGCAAATCCACCCCTTTTGCAGCTAAGTCGCCAAAATATTTTCTTTTTTCTCTTGTTATGAATTCTGATAAAATGCTATTATTTGAGCAATCTGAAGACTAGTTTTCTAGCTATTTTTACTTTTCACTTCAGCTTCTTCAGTCTGGGAACTAAAATCAGAAAATCTCTCCTCACGTATGTTAGTAAAGGTTCCATACTCCCCTGTGCACAACTAGTACTGTTAAATACTAGTAAAACTCCCTGATTTGTCTCCCTACTAAGCAAATCTGTAATGTTTCCTGCCCACAAGGAGATGATTTACATCCAGCATTGATGACGTTTATTTTAGATGAAGAAGAACCTAAAACATCTGTGAGTCTGAAGGCATAAATGTTTCCTTGCTCCTTGTAAGAGTCTGCAGTTTTTAATCTCCCTCAGTAAGGAACTGCGCACAGTGAGAATCGGAAAACAGAGCAAGTTGCACACCCTTCGCTTCCCTTTCCATTAGTCTCCATTTCTACTGACGTCGTTTTCTCTAATTCTAGTTTCTCCCCAGTGTGCCTCTTTTTCCCTTCATTCCTTCCTTTTAAATATAACTTTGTGAAAACGTGCAAAATACCCCCAGGATATCATAGAAAAGGTAGATATTCCCTTCAGGATATATCGAGGCGAAGTAGGGAAGTGTAGAAACTTTCATTCTCCTCCTGCTCGAAGCCAGAAGATGTCCAAACAAGCTATTTAGAAGTAAGATCAGCTTGCTAGGAGAGGTTCAAATAACCTTTTTCTTAATGTTGTACGTATAAAACAGCAGAGAAGAAATCCAATGGTGCATGAAGGTTTTTTTGGGGAAAACGATCTTTACAAATAACAATGCTATTTATCAGTTGAGGTATTGCTTGATAGTCCTAAATATCCCAGTTTAAACTAAAAGAAATGTAATTTGCTTTTAATTTTTTTTTTTAATTTTACATACCTGAAAAGCAGCTCTTATGGAGTAGGAAAAGAGGTCTCAGGATGAGAATTATCATCATCTCTCTTTCAGGCTTTGTCGTCTTCACACTCCCTGTTTTGATATTTTAGTGACACTAATGTGAGTTCTTATTTACAATAATGGGAGTAGTCATTTTGTAATACTTTCAAGATATTTCTTTATTGTAGTTTTGTAAGCTAGTTCTGTGTCTTAAGCAAGTACCAAGTCGTAATTCTTGGTGGTTTTTGTCTGAAATTGCATATCCAGAGGCGCAGTTGGTATTTTAGATGTAAAGTGACTGATGTGGTGCAGTGGAGGGTTGTTGGACAATGCATACTTTCAGTAGGATTTATAAAAGCCTGACAAAGAGTTTTATAACAGGTATCTGAAACTCAGTAAATGATTCCTCCCCTTGGACCCAGTGTGATCTGCAGTGCCATTGTGTTAGTCGGAATTACTTGCGGTAATACCTCTAGCAAATGGATTTCCTGATGCAGCTGCAGCCGGGGTTGCGCGGACAACTGGCGTTTTGTTTTCCTTGCAAAATCTCGTGTCACTTAAGATGGTCCCTGAAATTTTAACAGGCCGTTAAACGGTCGTTGTAGAATATTGACAAATTCAGCAAGTAAACATCCTCTCTCTAATTAGAGTTGATCTGTTTCTGTATCACAGCTTAATTTTCACCGGCACTGCGAGTGGAAAGCAAAGAGACCCTCACCATAGCGGATAGGGTGCTGTGTGTGCCCTGAGCCTTACTTCAAATTCACATTTTGTTTTTGAACATCTGTTGACCAAGAATGATGATGTCATTTGTTGTTTAGTACTATCAGATGCTGTTTGTTCTTACTCTGTTTAGAAATCTTTTTTTGCTTTGTCTAAAAAAATATTTTACTTGAAAATTTTCAATAGCTTTCCAAAAATGTTTGAAATATTCACTATATTCTTATATAAACAATATTTGACGTGGAAGAGATGAATTCCAGGAGAGCGTAACTTGATGTTAATCACGAGGTCAGTTTTACTAGATAGCATGATACCGGTGATTATGGTGCTCACAGGAATGTTCATCTGAGAACAAAGACCAAAGTTATATGAAACACCCTGTGCCCATTTCATTACTAGTTCTGCCTCCCACTTTTATCACAGTTCTGCCTACACTGTTAGGAACAGTGTATTTTTGTCTTTTCTGGATGTATTATGTTTTTTTCTTTCAGTTCTTACCTTTACCCAAATTTCCAGTGCATGCATTAAAATAACGCTCAAAAATCTGAGCAATTGCATGCGTCGTCTTTGTTCAAATAATGGAATGTGAAAAAGACGCGAGTTCTCACTTTTAAAACATGTAGAGAGGAATCCTACTAACTTCTTTCTTACTGCTTTCTCTTTCTACAGTTTTTTAAAGCGTATAGAATTTAACACATTTGCAATTTATCTTGTTTTGCTGACTGCATCCTAGGTTTCTAAACCTTTTGTCCCAAATGTTGCAGGACACTGAAGCACCAAAACCGAGGTTGTTCTTTAACATGTGTGACAAGAGTACCCTGTTCTTTTGAGCAGAAAAATTAATTCTCTCTGTGGTTTTATTAAATTCCAAGTGAGGACATTGTGCATTGTAAAGGTCTCTAGTAACAGATGATTACAGATTTCTTTGAGTAATCTTTGAGTAATCTTATTTTCCAGATGGGATTAGAAACTGAGGATGGTGTGTGGAAGACTATGGGGTTTTTTGAGAAAGAAAATGTGTCTGTCAAACTATTTCAGTTATATCGTGCTGCTGCTCTGTCAATAGAATACAGAAGAAATTACTACCAACTACTTACTGAAAGAATTTTTCCTTCCTCACTTTGCACTAAGGGCTTTTTTAAAGTAGTAAATTCAGAAGGAAATGGCTTTGTGCATCCTGATGCAGGATTTATCACAAAATGTATATTACATAGATTGATATTCTTATCCGTAGTCCCACATAGTCCAGGAGTACGGAAAGGAACAGTTTAAGGAGAGCTAGTCAAAAACCACACTGCTATTCTTGGTATTGACATATGATAATGTAATATAGTAGAATAGAAAGTTACCATAAATATTTATAGCATTTAAAAATTATTAGCAACCACTAACTAGTTCTGATCAAAACATTTAGTCTTCCAGATCTACTTGTGCTGCTATGTAATGCTTTGATGTTTGATCTCTGCACTACAAGCTGCAGAGTAATATGGAAACACCTAAAGCAAGGTTAATTTCCAGAAGCAGTCTGATCGTGGCAGGGTAGCAATTCAGCACAGACTTTCTCCCCCGAAGGAGTTCTTAGTTCGCCATGAATCCAAGCTATGAGGGTTGCCTGTAAAGTAGATGAAATTTCAGCCAGAAATTTTAGAAAAAAGCAGAAATGTTCTGGTTTTACTTTAGAAATAAGAAGACTTTGCATTGTTGGGCTCCCTGTAAAGCTGAGGAGAGGGGAATTTTCTGAATAGTCGTATTTCTTCCCTAGGACATATAATTTTGTTTGTGATGTACTAGGTCACTGAAAAGCTCAACTGTCTTTATTGGTGAGACTTGCTGAGTTGGCCAATAAGTTTTATGCCAAGTTTCATGTGTAAGACCAGTAGAGGACAGCTATCCATCATGCACATGTGGTGTGGTTTTCCATACTACTGCCATTAAACTTATTCAATTGTTTTCCAAAGGCAACTGGAGACAGATTTTATTACAAGTTATTCTAGCTCTTTTGGATATAAGGTTAGAAAAAGAAGCTGCTGAAGCTGCAGCAGAGAAATTATAGCTTAAGAAAATCTAGGTTTCAGGGCAAAAAAAATCCAAAACGTAATTAGTCTCTACAAAGTGAAGCCTAGCATAAATGTCTAGATTGCCAGTGATCTGTGTGAAGAGCAGACTTCTCTCTGGAGCTGGTTGAAAAGGGAATCTTTGGGGATGCTTTGACCCCTAACATCAGGGTTTTCTCACCTGAAACCAAAGACAACTCTAAAAATAATACTTGTTCTTCCATGTTGCAGGGTATGCCAACCATACCACCAGGCTTCTTAGAGCACTCTGCTATCAAACGCTTAAACCAGAGGGAAGATTCTCTAAGGTGCTACTCAATGAGAATAAGGATGGTATATACGGCCATTTTTTAAAGATACAAGATGCTACATTTCTTGCATCAGAGTTGAATTTCTACATAGAAAATAATAAAAACAAAAAATCCAAAAGTGACACTTGTATGTTCCTGGGAGTTTCACTGGTTATAAATACTGTTGTTTTGGAAAATATCGTTGGGGACACAAGTGAAGAATCCTGAAATCAATTATTCTACCTATGTGAATTTGTTTTGGTCTTTCCTGGAGAAATCCATGTATAAAACTAGAGGGGGAAAAAAATTGTGGGGAGGAAATGGAGGATAGAAATCAATCTGAGATGCAGATGAAGCTAGTTGACCCAGTGGAATAAAATAAGTAAGCAGTAAGTAAAATGCTTACGCCAGCTTTTCAGAGCTCATTACTTGCCTAAAGACACTCGAGCACTCTGAAAATGCCCCTAGTTACTTGTCTGCATCTTTAGGCAACTAATGAGCCCTGCAAAGTCAATGCTTTTCCTCTGCGTCCTTCTAAGAGCAATACCATAACATTCAGCACACATAAAGCACGTGTGGAAAACATGAGGTGAGATGCTTTAAGTAAAAGTTGTCCAGAATGAGTTGTGACTGAGTACAATTCCGAACACGCAGCCCTAGCATGACGTGTTCTACTCAAGACGTTATTTAAGACAATGTTTTAGTGATAGAGATTTGTTTTAGTATGGATAACGAGGAGCATCCATCTACTGTACTGGGCATAAGTTCAGAAGTAAATGCTTGTTAAAACCTTGTTTAGTAAACAGTTAAATAATGGTTTTTTTGAAAAGCGGTGAGAAAACAAACTACTACTTGCTGTCCATAAATTCCTGCCATCATACCACCTTTATGGTAGCTGCTCTGTAGTATTCTCTCTGTCTTGCACCTCAGCATCCCTAATGCTCAAATTTATTCCTAATAAAGTAATTTTTCCCCACTGAATTTACATTCTGTGTTAAGATTAGCTGATACTTTTAGCATATTTTATATCTATGTACTTGACAGAATGATTTGCTTGTTATTCATCCATCTGACATTTTCAGTGTTATAATTAATATTTTAAAAACCTGCTCAGACCTTGACTAATGCCGAGAATACCAAAGCTTGTCTTGTTCAATAGAGGAAAAAAAAAAAAAATACAGAAGAACCACTTCTATTACAACATAAACCAGAAGTATTCACCTACAAATATGCTGTGACTGCTTCCAGAAAGAAAATAAAGTATGCCAGTTATAGGTATTATTAGTCCCAACTTTTACTTTTCTGGGTTTCAGGCAGTCAGGGAACAGCAGAAACGTGGAGTATTCTGGTACAACAGATATTTCTTGCTACCTCCATTTCAGCAGATACAAAATATTGCTGAACTGAATGTGTTGCCCCAGTGCAAGTGAGGAGGAGAAATAGCTGAAATCAGCAATGCAGCAACCAGCCTTCGGTTACTGCGTAGGGTTTGTGTTGCTGGTCAACGACTGTAAGTACCCAGAGCAAAACTGGCAAATGTTAAGTGTCTTTTATTTAGTTAATTCTTTGATGCTTGGTCTCTTCTGAAGTGGCTGGCAAATGATCGATGTCTACGCATTGCTCATTCAGCAAGATCCAGCTACACCAAAACTCCTTGGATTCTCATCCGAGATGTAAGGAGAAAGCAGAGCTGTCCACAAAGGTGCTTTTCAATTTGTGGTTTGCTTTTTTATTCCCAGTACATTAATTTTGAAACTGCTTTCAATCCCACTTTCTATTTGTTATTTATTCCAAAACTTCAGCTTGGGTCCAATCCTCAGCAAATACCAGTCATGGCACTTGCCTTTTCTGCAAACATCTTCTGTTAACCTGTAGACTCCTAACGTTCTCATTCACTGACGCTACCGTTCTGCTGCCGTGCTGCCCGTCTCTGCGGCAGAGCAGCCAAGAGGTTCAAATGATTCAACCATTTAGCCTCAATTTAATGACGGACACTTCAGTACAGCTTTTCTGCGTAACCATAGTTTATTACAGCGTTTCTAGACTTTCACCTTAGTCACGGTACTAAGTTTTTACCAGGCAGCACTCTCGACTTCTTGGAGAGGCGCAGGCAGAAACAGAGCACAGAAATATCTGAAATGAGCCAAAGCAGCAGCTGTCAAGGGTTATTGGGCGGGATGCTCAGCCAATGTCATGGTTTGTGTTTACTGGTGTTTTATAGTCTGTGGACACTACTTCTGCCCCAATTTTAAGTTGCAAAATGAAGTGAAATGTGAGCCGGAACAGATTTTCAATTGTGCCGGTTCAGGCTTTCATTTATCCATTTGACTGATGGAACATGATACATCTTGTAGGTGGGGCGTTCTTGTGTCATTCAACGTCAGTTCTACTTTTTATCTTATTTCACCTTTTTTGTTGTAATTTTATTTCATTGTTTTTTTCCTCTTGGCTTATAATTCTCCTCCCTCCTGTGTGTGTAGTTACTTTTGTTCTCGAACCTGTATTTGTTGCTCAACTACCAAAAGGTAGCTGATGAATTCAAGTAAATGGAATTTTCAGAAATAGTTTATTCCTTTAATTTGGGTGGGGTATTTTTTTGAAACTGAGAAAACATCAATAAAAAGAAATATTTTAAATATGGTACCATTAGAGCTATTTACAAAAGATTTCACTACATTCATGTTTCCTGATACCTGTATGAACACCAGTCTGATTTTTGCTTCCACGTTACATTTTTAACTGTGGGTTTAACTGGACTCGTTTTATCGCTTCCTCCCTCCTTTGGTGTGGTTGTTGCCCAGATAACGCTCTCTACTTGCCATGTTCCAACTCAGCTTATTTTTGTGCTCTTATTTCCTGTCTTTCTAGGTCAAATTACTTACTTCAGTGATAACCTTGCCACCAGATTTTATTAACTCCTTGGGTTTTCCTCATGCTTACCCAACATTTCCTCACCTGTTAAAGTAACACGAGAAATCTTCCCTGGATATTATGAACATTGAGGTATATTGCTTATATTTTTAACTATTAGTTACCTGTTAACTTTTATCTTTGATCCAGTAGTATGCATTTCTAAAGCAAAGAAAGGGTTTTTTTGTTTTTTTTTAAGGATAAGATTTCATTGTATGCTAGGAAAAATACGTATATCAGCTGGAAACTCTTGGTATAAGATTAGGAAGAGAGATGCAAATTAGCATGTTAAACCACATCTATGCTGCCTGCACTCTCAACAATACTAGGGAATTGTCTCTAACTTGGGAAAAAGCAATCGTAACAGTACTCTCATTCTTTAAGCAACAAAAAACCATTTTATCAGTTCTCCACCTTTATGCCTGATTTAGGCATAAAGGTTTTAGGCCTTTTCTGCCTCCTTTGCAGTTTTTCAAATTGCCAGAGTAGCATCAAAGGGGTGGGACGCAATAAGGAATTGTTCCTGCTATGTCAAGTGTTTGACTGGAATTTAGATAGATTTACCTTCTTCATCTCCCCTTTCCCCTGCCTCCCCTGGTATTCTCTAAAAAATAAGAAATTGTATTGTTATGTGTGGATGGGTTTTTAGAGAATTGAGTTGATGGTTCCATCATCTTCAAAATGTTTCAGCTTCTCTGAATATTTCATTTGGTATTTTACTGGAATATAGTGATATTTCTTAACTGGTTTGTTTGGTTTTGTTTGGGTTTTTTTAAGCTGGTATTTTATTCATTTCTTTGCCTTCAAGTAGCTGATACTTTCTGGTTTTCTGTGATTTAAAAAAATGATTGTGTTAACATTAGTCCTGTAAATCAATTCCTTTGATATGCTAAATAACTTCTCTAGTCTTGGCTGCTTGCATAAATTGACATTTAGCATCATCTTGGTTTTGTCTTTATTATTGTATTTCCTGTCTTTGCTGTTTCATTTATTATATTTATAAAATATTACACCAAAAGTATTAATAATTCAGTAATGTTAACATTTTCATTATCATATTCTCCTTTATCATCAGAGACTTACTTTTCCCACCTGACCTTTTTAATCTCATTTTAATACACTTAATCCTTAGGATCATTCCCCTTAAAGGATCCTCCACCACCAAACTTAATACCCTATACATTCTTGGTCACTCTTTTTCCTACTTCTGGCATTTGCTAGATGTTTAATTCTCAAATCCTTATTGAAGATGTGTCTATTTTGAAGACACGCTGCTATTTATTTGTTGCTTTCTTTTTGGTAGAATGTTGGTAAGATTTGAACTATTTTATGGTTTCTTAAGTTTTCTTTTATTCAGCTGACATGTATTTCTCCTGTGTCATACCCATAGCCGCCTGTGTTCCTTCTAAAATGTTCTTCTCCAAAATAAAGTACCTCTCTAATTTAATGAATAAGCATTAAACAACACTTTTGTTCATATTTTAACAGATATAGGCATACTTTGCACACATTGCTTCATGCGAAATAAAACTTTATTCACACAATCAATGAATAGGAGTTAGTTTTTATTGAGTCTAACTGCCCAGCCCTGTCAAGGCTGAAGTATTTCTAGACATGTTCAGGAATAAAACTTCAGTTAAATGTAAATGAGGATTCTGGAAGTTTAAGCCTCTACAATTTTATTTCTATCACAATCAGGCATTTTCAGGTTTGTGATGTTGGAATGGTGTGACTTAAATCCACCTTCCGGATAGTAAAACTTTCTGTGGCTTTATATCCCAGCTTCTGCTTGGAAAGGTGGAATTTGAGCATTTAATCAGCATACACATTCTTGTGTCTTCCTGTGGTTTTAGGTAACTTTCAATGTACCATGTAGCTGATATTCCTGGTTAAATGATCTTATTTTCAGAATTCCTCTTCACTTTGTAAAACCATGGCTATTTCCCTTTGGTATGTATGCAAGGGTGTTAATTCTTTGACTGCAATTTGCACTCTCCTGTGCTGGCTTTTTAATCTCCAATTGAGCTCGTTGCTGCCTTGATTTACTTATTCACTTAAACACTTAACTGTTATTCAGGGATTTCAAGATTTTTCTGTGGGGACCTGGGAGACAGCCGCTTTTGAAAATTGCAATAGCTGCTCCTCTTTGAATTTAAGGGTATGATAACCTGACTCTCAACTTGTAGCTTCTAGGGGTCAAGCCGCATATTTGATGTTAGCTTCTTTGACAATTGGCATCTTAGATTGTAGAAATATTTCCTGCTATCATCTGTTTCATAAATGTGAGTTCTGGTGGATTTGTGACTTCAGATATTTCCTTTTTCCTAGATAGGCAACCAAATTATATGATGTTCAAAATAAAATTAATGTATATGTTTTCTAGTTTTTATCTTAGTTGGGCAACTAAAAGCCTAGTTCCCACATATACTCTATAAGGACTGGCATGATAGGAGCTGTTGAAACAAGATTTTAGATCAGTGAACTTGGTCATTGAGGTCAGATGTCTTCAAGTACTGGATTGCTTCCTGAAATTCTACATGCCTCACCGATACTGGCCTATTCCACCACATAATAGATTTCCTTGTTGATATTCAACTAAAATGTTGATATTCAACTAAAACTTTCCTGATGCAAATTTAATCTCTGAGATCTTTCAGATATTTTTGACTCCTCCCCCATTTATGCAATATACTTCATATAACTATATCTGCATCTATAAGTATAGTCTTATTCTTCTATAATTACCTTTTTTTTGTTGGCGATATACATTATACTGAGAAAAAGCAGTATTTTCATATTTGAAAGACAGCTATATTCATCATCTCTTCTTTCTTCTCAGTACACAGACAAAAGACCACCTAGTAAAACTGAAAAGAAAAAGCCAACCCCCACATTTTTTCTTAGTGTCATTGCTGATGACACCTCTGACATCATTATTATGTATGTTAATAGTAGGAGAACAGCTGGTTTGTTTCATAACTGAAAATACCACTACTACATTACACAGCACATATGTCAGACTGTTACACTGAGGAAGTTTCTTGCTATGATGGTCAATGTTCTCTTTCCTGATTTAACAAAGCCCTTTCAAAGAGTATTTATTCTATTCTTCCCTTATGGGAATAAGAGTCACCAGAAGATCTGGGCTGAGGTTAACTGTATGAGGTTTAACAAGGCCAAGTGCCAGGTCCTGCACTTGGGTCACAACAACCCCATGCAGTCCTACAGGCTTGGGGAGGAGTGGCTGGAGAGCTGCCCGGCAGAAAGGGACCTGGGGGTACTGGTCAACAGCCGGCTGAATATGAGCCGGCAGTGTGCCCAGGTGGCCAACAGCGTCCTGGCCTGTATCAGCAATAGTGTGGCCAGCAGGAGTAGGGAAGTGATTGTACCCCTGTACTCGGCACTGGTGAGGCCGCACCTTGAATCCTGTGCTCAGTTTTGGGCCCCTCACTACAAGAAGGATGTTGAAGTGCTGGAGCGTGTCCAGAGAAGGGCAACGAAGCTGGTGAGGGGTCTGGAGCACAAGTCTTATGAGGAGCGGCTGAGGGAACTGGGGTTGTTCAGTCTGGAGAAGAGGAGGCTGAAGGGAGACCTTATCACTCTCTACAACTACCTGAAAGGGTGTTGTGGTGAGGTGGGTGTTGGTCTCTTCTCCCAAGTAACCAGCGATAGGATGAGAAGAAATGGCCTCAAGTTGTGCCAGGGGAGGTTTAGACTAGATATTAGGAAAAATTTCTTCACCGAGAGGGTGGTCAGGCATTGGAACAGGCTGCCCAGGGAGGTGGTGGAGTGATCATCATTGGAAGTGTTCAAAAAACATGTGGACGTGGCCCTTCGGGACATGGTTTAGTGGGCATGGTGGTGTTGGTTTGATGGTTGGACTTGATGATCTTAAAGGTCTTTTCCAACCTTAACGATTCTGTGATCTATGGATAAACTGATCCATGTTGAACATGGTGGAAATAATCCCTTTAAAGTTAAGGGTAACAACTGTTACTCAGCTATCCTCAAAAATAATACGTGAAGAAAAATGAAACTTCTCCTAGGCTGTTCTTTTTAGTTCTTGGATGAATTCTAACCTTGCAGGAAGGCTGTGCTGGACCCCTGAGACCACTGTGTTTTCCAAGAATGCTTTCTACAAAAACAGCAAAGTCCCATTTCTGGCATGTCACTGTTTCATTGGGTTTGTTTCCAAGCTCTTTAAAGAAAAGAATCAATTCAACAGTGGGTTTTGAACAGGGAAAACTGTGGCCTGTGGAGGCCACAACTCTCTCCTGTGGGAGATTGAAGATCTGTATGATCAATCTTCTAGCTTTAAAGTCTTTATAGCTCATTACAACTTAAATAATGCTTAAGACTACAATTTATCTCTAGTGCGGGTGCCATGCAGAAAGTAGTTGTGTGAGCTTATTTACTAATGTTGCCGTGTACAATAACAGTGAGCACAATAATGCATAATAATGGATGGTTCATTCATTTATACGGTTCACAGCCTCCAGGCATGACCCAAACTTATCAATGTGAATGCTTTGTTGTACCGATGCGCAGCAAAAATGAGCCATTCTCTGCCAGGTAATACCAGGAGAAAATGACACTTCTCTGTTCATGTTTAAACAATATTTCAGTATAATGTAGCATATGATGTTTCACCGAAACACTTCACAGTGATAAAATATGAGGAAATAATTAGTACAATACCTTTTCAAGTGTCTGGGGACCAGTGATAGTCACACAGCTCTAAATCCATGTAGTATTCCATTTCGGTAGGAAATTAAGGGGTAAAGTAGTATGAAAACCACAAGAAAGCTAAGCAAAAAATACTAAATATGAGCATGAGCAGGCTCTGTGTTGCTAAGGTAGGAAGTAATAAATATTTTTTAAATCTCCTACGATGCTGAGAGATTTAGTTTCTGTCTGTCTAGTTCCAGGCACATCACCAAATGGTTCTGATTTTGGTTGTCTCGTTTTCAGTTCTGTTGATTTCTCCCAGCTTTGCTTAATGTATTGGTGTACTTAATTTTTGCCTACGCTGGTCATGAAGCATCAGAATTATGTTTTCTGCACCCAGAAATGCTCATTCTTCACCAGAGAAGAATAAGCAGTCATATACAAAGCAGCTAGTATATTCTTGATGTTTTCAATATTGGTTGCTCCCCTAAGGTGACTTGGAACTACGGATTCTAAAATACTTTAAGCCAGCTCATAAAATGTCATTTAGACAACAATAAGCTCATGTTACTACTAGGTTTTCCGGGGATTGTGCTCCAACTGTGAATACTTTAAAATACATTAAGTGCCTCTGAACAGAAGCGTATGGTAATTCAATTAAGTGGAATACTAATTCCTAATTAGTATTTAATTAGAAATTGAATGCAGATTGGGAAAAGAGTGGCTACCTTTTCCTAATTACAAAATAATGTTTGCTCCTTCCAGTTAGCATGGTGGTTTGCAAACTCCTTGCACATGAAAGCAATGAAATGAAAGTGTATGTATCCCATGCAACATGTTTGGTTTATGCTATGAGTTATCTACTGTGATGTGTATTTTTGATCACGTTAAGTGGTGTCCTTGTGTAGTTAAAAATGTACACGTGTAAGAGCTGAGAGGAAAACAATCAGCAGTTAATGTGTAATATTTATCTGCACTTAATTTAGGTGAACTGGGCTATTCTTTCTTGGACCTGAAGGAATTTTCGCTGTGCAGATCTAGTGCCTGTGATAATGGCTGTAGTCCCCTGCGAGCTTGGCCCTTATGGCGACAGCTTTCCTTCAGAAGACTCTATAGTACCTGGGAGCAGAAGCGTTTCCTTTGGCACAGACATACTGATGTTATCATACGTACATTAAATCTGTAGCTGTTTCTGCCCAGCAAGTACAGGAGAAGAAATTTTGGTGGCTGCTCCTCACCATGCAGACTACTCTGAGGATGCAGAGGAATTGGGTATCTGAGAACTGTGAATGTATAGAAGTTAATCTCTTTATTGGTATGTCTCAGACTTGTTGAACTACTGCACAGAAATGTAGCATGTCTGTTCATCTGGCAGCAGGGAATTAACCCAGTGACTTAGGTATGTAAGCAAACCAAATGCTGTTTGGATTTCAGCCTGCTGAGTACCTTTGTATCAATGAAGCAACCACAAGTATGATTAGAACAGTTGGTTTTCTAGCCTGAATGGGTAATGAAAAAACCCTTAAAATCAACTGTTGAGATGTCATAATCCATGAAAATTAAAAATTTTAGAGTACTGTTTGATTTTGTTATACTTGTTAAAACTCCCTGTTTTTAGCATGCCTCAAAGATTTATGTGCAAGAAACCTTACCGAGTTAGGTATTAATGTTTCTCAATATATTAGTCAAAGACAAGTTTTTTTAACATTGCTCATTTAATATTGGACATGTAAATCTGTAAGGAAACAATATGAAAACATCATGATGATAAAAGGCAACTAAAGGTCTGAAATTCATCCTTAAAAGCACTGCTCATTTCTATTACTTTGCATTTGCCAACTCTGCAGAAGGTTTCTCTAGAACAAGCTAGAAAAATGAAACCTTGGTGGTCTTTCCATAGAAAGATATTAATAAACATTCTATAAAGCTTTTTTTTTTAAAAAAATACATATGTGAAAGGTGAAAATTACTTTTGGACATACTTATTTCATTTAATTGTAGATAACATACAGTGAATAATAACTGCAAAAATGCATTCAGTCTTCCAGATGGTCTTTGAGGTTCTGACTCTTCAGTGAGCTTTGCGTGTAAAGACTCTTGTAGCCAAGGGCAACTGTGAAAAAGGTCAGGATCAAGGAAAGATATGAAGCCTCTGTGGGTTTATGGCTGAGATCTTGTGCCTGTTCAAGCCCAAGCATCCTGCTTGTTCCCACTTCAGCTCTAGACCTCTTTGAGCTTCTGGTGTGAAGATAGCATTGGCCACAAACAGCAATGAACTTATGAATATCAGTTATTGACTTGTAGAGGAGATCCAGAAAACCTGCTGGCACTTTCTTCTTGCCTTCATCTACCTCAAGAACATTTCTGAGACAGAAGATGAAGGACAACTTCACTGCAGTACAGTACTTAAATTTACTGTGGGCAGAAATTACGCCTGAGCAACCGCACACACCCTCTTTCTTCCTAAGGATGTGTTTTGCTTTGTAGCCCAGGTACTCGTTGCACTGCTTTTATCTGTTGGCATAATGAAAAAGAAATCTTTGAGCTTGGTTTCCACAAAGTACGTGAATGATTTAGAAGATCACATTCTTCATAGGGAATGATGCCCTGCAAGCTAAGGGAATGTATCATTTTCTAGGGATAGTGGATTACTTGCTGCTGTTTTGAAGGGATTTGTGAGGCTTGGTTATTTTCTGAAGAATAGCTGAGAAAATTCCAAAAGCTTTTGTGAAGGAAATATGTTAGTGATAGTAGTAGTATTTAGCATAGTTTCTTTGAAGATATTCACAAAAACCAGAAAATGTCACTGCATAATTCTATTTATCCTTCACCTGCTAAATACAATAAAAAAAAGCCTCTGGTATAATTTCTAACTATGGAGGGGAGAAAAAAAACCCCTAAAATTTAAATCTCACTTTCACTTTTTAAAGAAACCCTAATTTTGACTAAAGCAGACTCAGAAGCACTCCTATTTAATTTGTCCCATGGCTTGTACTGTGCAGTACCTGTAATGTAAAGGCTGTTTTATTGCCCACAGTACAGTTAAAATTCAATTTTCAAACTCCCTGATCCTTTAGAGATATTAACTTGCTCTTGTCAGTTTTCCATTAAAGAAATGTCTGTGCTTCCAAATGATTTGTGGTCAACTCATGTCAGGAAATTGTCACGAGGTATATGAAGAGACCATTAATCCATAGTACATTTTTAAATTTTATACCTGAACGCAAAGATCTGGATTTCAGTCACGATTAGCCATGTTTCTTTTCTATTTTACTCTGCTGTAGAAAACTGATAAACATAATATTAAAACTGGTGGTTTATTGGTATCCTTTTTGGCTGTTACAGGGCAGAATGTAAATCATGTTTTAATAACTAACAGGATTTTAAAAGGTATCAGAACCTTAAATAATTTGAAACTGTAATCCACACTAAATTGTTCTTTTAGTGTCTGGTACTGTTAATGTTGAAGTTGACCTTAAGCTGAAACATCAATGACCACTGCTAGTTGTGTCCACTGCTGCCATGAACAAAATCATAGCATACTGACTTAAATCATAGACAGCCGTAAGAATTAATTTTCTGCTATTGATAGGATAGATTAGGTGTCGTTTCCCTGTTTAGGAGGTGTATTGTGGCACAGTGAACATGAAATTAAGCTGTACCAATAAATATGATTTTTATTCTTGATTTACTTGATTTCTGGTTTATTCTTCAAAGCTCCTATATGTGCAAAGCAAGTAAGAATCATCGTGGATAGACCTGCAGGCATTGCACAGGTTAAACCTGCCAAGTAGTAGTAAACAAACTCTTAAAGGAAAAAAGATCTAGGGAAGTTAATGGTCTTCAAGGCTGAGTTAGCTGAGATAACTTTGTGCTATGATTAAAAAGAGCAGTGTCAGGAATATGTTGGTGTTGAATTTGCTCTTTGAGCAAATGGGGTCCTGACTCTCTTCTCAGTTACTTTGGATCAGATCAGGAATGATTGTAGCTCCTCTAAAGATTTGAGGGTGAATTTCCCACTGCAGGGACTGTCACCCTTTGGTACTCAGTGAGTTGGCCTAAAAGAAATATAGACTCTGACTGAAACACTAACACCACTTCCAGTAGTGCCAGGTGGTCCTAGACCAGCTCGTATTTGAGTGAGGATGATGGTGGGAAGGCTGCTGTGCAGTTCAGGTTGTTGATCCTAACAAGGGTTTGAAACCAGCAGTGCAAAACTTGGACGGTGCGAAATTCAGGCTGTACAGAACAAAAGGCATTGTTGCTCCTCCTTATTGTTAAGGTAATAGGTGATGAGAACGGACTGTCCAAGCTGAATTCACTCCTACCATGGCAAACACAAGGAAAATACTGAGAACTTTCTCTAACCCTTATGATGGGGCTGTGGTGACCACAGAGCTCAAGACCCAGGTGGTCACTCCAAAGAGCTGGTGTGCACTTAAGGGTTTGACACAAAGCAGTTATCAGGTCAGTTGTGCCAGAGGATCTTCAAGCAGCGTTACTGGAGGCTCCTGCTTCCAGCCTAGGAATTGGGAGTCTAAAAGTTAGGTAATTGTGTTGCATGTTAAGTCTTCAACTTACCTGGAATGAGACTTTTCCACAAATGCATTTTGAAAATAAGCTTCTAGGTCACACAAGTACTACTGAAATTATCCTCTACATTTAGAGTGATGATAGGATGAAATTCTAATTTTGTGTTTTCACTAGTCTTATAATATTTTAAAAATATTGTAACATTTTAAAAATATCTAAATTCTTATCTATACCATAGATGAGAGACTTGGACAGCTGAAGTTTTTTTAAATGGTGAGTTGCAGCAGGGGAAATTATTGTGAATTCACCTCATGAGCAAAGAAGCCACTTATGCTTTTCCTTGCTTATGAAGAGATAATTGTATTACTAATGTACTGAGCTGTATGATTTAGTAATAATATACTTACCTCTTCCATGCAACAGCTTCGTCATAGAATCATTTAGGTTGAAAAAGACCTTTAAGATCATGAAGTCCAACCGCTAACCTAGCACGGCCAAGTCCACCGCTAAACGATGTCCCTAAGCACCACATCTACACATCTTTTAAATCAGTAGATCCCAAATCAGTTTACAAAGGATGTCAATACAAGTACCCTCATTTTATGCCACAAACTCTGTAAAGGGACACAGAAACTCCATAAAGAAATATTGTGCTGCAAATGTACTCAGTTCTAATAAAATTAAGATTATTATCAACCTTGTATTCATAAACAGTCATAGTCACCAACAGAGCTAAGAATCTTATGGTATTTTTTCAATTAACCACAGAAACCAGAATTCACATTTAAATTTTTGAATATTTTGGTTCTCTTTAGTCAAACCTGTTTCTTCATAATTATTTCAGCTGTATTCTCAAAGCTGGTAGTTAAGGTTCTAGTAAGAATTTTTTTGTCTGAACCTGGGGTTTCTGTGAAGGAAAAGTAGGTAATGTTAAGAATATGATGATAAATCAAAGTAGATTCTTACTTAAAATTCCAATAAATCAATATGCTGACATTTCAATTTAAAAATATTTTTTGTTAAACTGAGAAATACACATCTTACTAACTACCTATGTTATCCTCTAGCCTCCATGAAGCACTTGCAGTTTGTTTAGAGAGGAATATGCATTGCATTATGAGATGATAAAGCCCTGGAATCTGAGCCCCCCCAAAGAATAAGGTCTCAAACTGCACCTGCCATCAAAAATTGTGCTAATAAGGTGCTGATTAAGTTTTCTTTTTGAAATAATTCAAAATACAGTGTTTTGGGGAGGTTAAAAAAATGACGTATTCTGCTTCAGTTTCAAGCAAACCTGAAGTAATTGCAACAATTTTCTTGAGCAAATTCTTATCTTATCCCTTATTTTTTCTTTCTTCCTTCTTTATGATCCTTGATGGCCTCCTAAGATTGCTTCTGTAGATGGACAATATGACAAGTTCAGAAATTTGATCCTATTTACCTGTTAAAAAATACTGCTGGAGAGCATATCACAGCTACTGAAACTGAACTGGAGCAGGGGAAATATTTGCTTATTTGAAAACAATCTAAATGTCAATCTGCTGTTTCTACGTCTCTGGGGACAATTAGGCACAGGAATAGCTTGCCTAAGAAAGAATCCTCGTTATTGGGGGCTTTTGAGAACAAGACATACAAACATCTGATAGGAACAGGCAAGTAGGATTCATGGAATGATTCCTTAGCGCTGCCTGCAGTTCTGTAACTCCGATTCAATGACAAATAGATCATTAGGGGTAGCTAAAAACCTAGTTGTTCATTAAAACAAAGCAGTTTTTGCTTTGCATAAAGACAAGCATATCTTCATTCCTTCTATAAATTACAGTGAGATAAGTTATACTTTTCTAGCAGTATTAACTAGGTTTTTTATTTTTTTCCTAAATTCTCACAGCAAAGAGTACTGTAGTTCCTTATTTCCGTCTTAGAGCCCTAAATTTTGTGCTATCAGAAATAATACAGGCATTTGCAATTTCATGTGAAGAAAAATCTCTTCTGTAATAGTTTGTTCTGCTGACATTTTGGTGGAAATTTATAATGAGATTCAGATTTATAATGAATGAATTGATACAGCTCATAATAGGCAACACAGAAAATGGTAGTAAAACTCAACGTATAATAAAATTAATGACAGCCTTTATGGGAGTGTGTCTTGTTTGTTTGTTTGTTTTGCTTTGTTTAGCATCATGAAACTTGCATAGCTATGCTGGTGGGTTGGTTTTGTACTTTAAACAGCCCGGCTCGCTCAGGAGGACCTGTGTATTAGCGGCTGCTCCGCTGCGTCTAGCTGCCTCGTGCTAGTGGTCAAAAGCAGTAGGATTTCATGGGTGGTTGCAGAAGGTCTGAGTGTAATGTGCTTGCTAGCAGTTAAACTCTGCTCTTCCATGCCTTTGTGCTACGTAAGGTCAAATGATACGGTTCCTGGTACCCAAAAGCTAGACGGTGAATTAGCAGCAGTCAGAAATGGCCGTCTTCAGCGTATTTCTTATGCAAGCAAGTCAGCAACTCCGCTTGTTAGTACACTGAACTACACATTCAAAATAGCTTTTACCGAACAGGATATTATAGTACAACTATAATATCCCTTCTCTGTACTATAATATCCTTTAATTAATGTATATAACCAAAGTTATTGTTAGCAACCATACGAAAATACACGGCTCAATTGCAATTGAGAAGAACTGAACCAACGTACAGGGCCTTAGTGTAATCCAAAAGGGTGACAGGGAGATAGATGTGTGTATATATATCTCTATTACATATAACATGAACACCATGCAGGCTGGAAGGAAACAGCTGCTTCTGTCTTTTAAAATATAATAGGCAGTAAAATCGGATACTGGGAATGAGTCAGTGTGTTAGTGTGTGTAAGGAAGTCTAATTATGAGCAGATTGACAGTTGTGTGCACAGTAATTCCCTTCTGATAGATAGCCAGAGCGCTACTACTGGCAGCATACATGAAGAAATACATGAAGAACTGGCAAAAAAGCCCCTGCTTTTCCTGGATCTGATCCCTGTAACCAGGCAATCTTGGTTGGTTACTTGCTATAATTAAAGCATTCACTGATTCAATTTTTTCTCCAATGGTTCTAGAATGTTTTAATTTCTTTTAAAATTAATTAATTAGTCTTTTCCAACATCAATTTTGGGACTAATTTTTAATGTATAGCCTGTAAAATATATCCAAGGATGAACTTTCAAGACTCATGAATTGCTGGGCCAGAATTGGAAACACTGAAATACAGTTCTTTCATTTGGCCACAAAATCATTATATCTTAGTTGTCACCACTTTAGAGAGATGATTTAAAAGCAGTCAATTGGCCTTTAAATGCCTTCTGAGATCCCACATAATTGCACAGATGCCAAGCTCTACCCACAGGCAATCTGCAAAATTTCCTAGTGCTAATAAATTGCTTTTATCTAGACTAAAGAAGAAACTATTATCCTTGTTAATGTATCTGATTTTAAAATGACCTAGATCTCATGATAAATCAATTTTAACTTCCCATCTTTGTTAATCTTTAAAATAATAAAATTTATGAAATATTTAAGATCTTAAATTAGAAACATTTATCCATTAAGGTAATTTATTAACTCAAGTAAGAATGGGAGTCAACATTATGTTATAGGTGTCTTTTTATCAGTTGAGAAGGACTTCTTGGGCAATGAGGAAGGCAGTAAAGATGCATTATACCAAGCGATTTTCATTTCACTTTTGATAATAATCCATTATTCCAAATATTCCGTTATTACAGGAATATCTGGGGAGAATATTTTGAAACCTTTTGTAAGAATGCTTTGTCTAAATTTCCTATTTCTTGTTTTGTGGTGATCCCATCCTATTTGCTTGCTTTGTAAGATTCATGGGTCAGATGTAGCATTTACTGTTATTTTAGAAGTCTTGTCTCTTTTACCCCCAGCTGTCCCTAATAGTAAGGAGTTTAAAGGATGCAAATCTATGGCTGGTTAGTAAAGAGTGGAGCTCAATCCTCATCCCCAAAGCATGTAGGACTGAAAAAAGGAAAAAGAGAAGGTATTTGACACAGTGAATGGTGTCAAATACAGAAGCACATAAGCATGTGCGCAGTTGCAATCACTACATATTTAATATAATGGCTATGGAAGCGAAGGCTCTATCTAAGACCCCTAGAGTTCACATTTTCTACACATGAATGTATGGATTTTTTCAAAGTCTGAAATCCGGCTAAGTAGTTCAATTTCTAATTTGGAGACCTAAATTAAAGCTGTGGCTATTTATTTTAACATAGGATGTGATGTAATCATAATCACGTACAACAGGTATTCATCTTAATTCGGAAGCCATTTGGAAGCCAGAACCAGTTCTCTGGGTTTATGATGTTACTCTTATCCTGAAAAAGGCCAGAGTTGGGTTGCCTGTGAAAGAAAAGCTGTCTTCTCAACCCCCTCCAAGATTTCATGTAGTCATAAGTTCGTGAATGAGTGGAAGCTTGCTGCTGCTACTACGTGCCATTACTGGAGAACACAAATCTCTGGCTATCAGCCTTGACTGCCAGGACTAGCCAGATAGCTAAGCAGTAGAATGAAGACCACAATCTGCTCCATAATGCTTTAAAAGAAAAAAAGCTAATTATCAGTCGAACCATTTAGAAGAAATTAATCATAAACATGTTTTTAAAAGCTATATCCATGCTATTATCTTAAACTGATAAGAACAGGAAGGAAAAATACTAAAGAAGAGTAGCAGCTTCATGTGGGAATAAAAGAGGTCTCGCAAATAGGAGTTGAAAAGGCACCACTTATTTATAATGACTTAGGGTATAGATATAGTACACTCTATAAATAAGAGAACAGGAAGGAAAAATAGTCACTATGTGTTTGTTCAAGTGTGAGCTTCAAGTTTTTGAAAGAAATGATGCAACTATTATACTCTTTCATAAATCTAAATCAGGAAAAGATTTTTATCAGCACTTCAATATTTTTTTAAATTCTCTCTTAACTTTTAAAGGTTCTCTTGTATCCATTTCCTCACTGTGGGATGTATTTAGTCAATGTATAGTTATAATTCTCAGGTCTTTTAATCTTTTATGTATACCCAAGATAACACTCAGTAACTCCTGGCTTATGCGTGGTTTTTTTGTAATCTTTTTTCCAAGAGCTGGACCTGCTGTGGGTGTAGGGCTGTCAACCAGGCAGGCATTCAGATTATTCAACGTGTTCCATCTGATTCTCCAGAATCTGGGTAAAGGCTCTGCCGATCCACAGGCCTTTGAATGGTTTTCATCCTGAAAAAAGACAGAGCTGCTCTTTGGGTTTGGGGTGGTTTGGATTTGTTTGGTTGGGGTTTTTTTGTGTCTATGAATGTGTGCCTGTTCCTTCCTTAACAAGTGGATATAATCTCCAACTCAACCGTGTGGTATATCTCGGGGCCACAGCAAGACTTTATTCTGCTCATTCATCTGGAGTCGCTCTGTGCCAATCTTTGCATTAGGCTAAAGGAGTTTTCCCTGGTCGAGTCTTTCACACAAGAGCAAGACGTCAGCCTGAAGATTCACCGTGACTTCAACCATAAGTGAGGGACTCTCAATGCCCAGTCTGTTACCAGCCTGGAAAAGAAATGTATATCTTTTCTTTTTTCTCTTTTCCTTACAAATTGTCTATGTGAGTTTCTTTCAGGACTTGGGATTGACAACACTTGTCATTTTGGAAACAAGTCTAATACTTTCAGTGCAATGTTTCTATAATTTGCAGGAAACGAAGCTTGGGTTTGTAACTCACTTCTCCCCCCGCCCCCCAACACAGAATAAATAAAGACAATAAAACATTTTGCATTTCCTGAGACTGAAGGCCACTAATCTTGTCCAAGCCTTCGAAAGTCTAGGCAGTCAAAAGATGCAAACAAACTCCAAATCATTTTCTGAGTTGACATGATCTTATGAGTTGCTCTTATAAAACAGTGAACCTGGAATTCAAAACAGGCCAAGCTGTCTGCTTCTGGAAGAGCTCTATTCAGTTCCTTGGCTGACTTTGGCATAAAGGTATTCCTATTTTCTGATATCATGGATGCGAAACTGTGTAGGCTGTCAACTAAAGGTGCAATAGCGAAGATCACCTATTAACCTGCATTAGCTGCCGTCTCTCTGGCAGCTGAAGGGAGCGCAGGAAAACTGGTAGAACTTCGAAGAGTTTGGGTGAATTTGCAATGCAGACAAAAATCATAGAAAACAGAGGGAATTAGGTGATTTGGAATCCTTTTGAAAGACTTGTATGTTGATGATGTGTAATATTGTTACAGATTAGCATTTCTGCTGTTGTCTCCCACGTGGAATGGTTGCTTGAGCCTATTCCTGTAAACAGTTCTTTAAGCTCAGCTTAGAAAGAACATTTTTGCCATTTCTTACCTAAATTTATGGTTTCCTCTTTTGCTTCTGCCCACAGGAACATCTGATTACCGGTGTTCACTGCAATCTCTGTGGGAATAAAATCGCAACTAGCGTTGTGCTCTGACTGAGCTCATTTGCTTGATTACTGACTTTGACTCCTGATTGCAAATGAGCTTGTAACAATAAAGCCATGCAAAAGAAATGAGAAAAATGTCAGGACCAGATCCACCGGTCCCTCCTGAGGACTGCAGGATTGACAGAAATACTCAGTACAGCTGATGAAATGAGAAAACTAATACTTCATTTTGAGCTCTGAGCTATAAAGCTTTCCACTTAGCAGAGCTCACATTAGCAAGGTTTGTTTGTTAAAGCATCCTGTATCTCTGTGCTGTCTCTCAGATGAAGCTTAATCACATTTACTTACTTAATAATTTAGAATCAGAAGTTCTGAATGTTAGGGAAAACTGATACGTTGGCATTTATTTGACAGTTTAGTATATTGCAAAGGACATTGCATTTCATGGAAAGCTGACCTGAGGACATCAGTGAGTGCCTCTGAGTGCCAATTTGATGCTTCTGAGCTTCTCTGTAAGTGAAATTTTTCTAGTGCTTTGTTTTGATTCATCAATAGTAATTCCAGCCACGTCTTATCTAACTTTCCCTCCCCCCCCCCGCCTTCCCAAATCAAATTGCCTTGCAAGTCATTAACATTTTTACTTGATTTTTGAAATGTTTAAGTGGACGGTGTGGTTTTCAGCTTCTGCGACTCTCTCTATGTGCTATTCTCAGAAAATGCCTTAATGTTCACTGACAGAATTGGGCTTCTCTCAAAATAATATGATACTGCTTCTCCTTCCTTGCCTCCTTATTGCAAAATCCATTAGTGAGGCATTTAGAGAACTTAGTGGGAAAGAGAAGTTCAGTTCTTAAATAAATCCAAGAGAATTAAACTCCCTTCTTCCAGCCTATGAGAAGACTGTGCCTGGCATACGAGGTCACATACCACAGTAAAGGTGGGAGCACCTTCCTTCTCCACCTTTGTCTGTTCGCTTGTGCAGAAAATGATTCAATGGACTGAAAGTGCAGTCAAGTCAGATCAGAACGTTACAGACCAGCAGTTATGGCATTGATCTTGGAGAGAAGAGTCCATGGTTCCAGTCTCTTCTTTGAGTACATTTTTACAAATTAAACAAAACGTTCCTAGAATGGAAACCATAAACTAGCACTCCTCTTCTAGAAGAGTGCCCTAACTAGTGAGCTTCAGAGCCATACTCATGCTTGACATCATTTTCTGGTTCCGCACAGACGTGCAACAACACATAGCTACGCTTCCATAACTGGAAACAGTTAAATGCAGTAAGATAAACAGGTTGAAATTCTATTTATGTACTGCATGTGGTTTTTAAATTTTTTTCAAGAACAATTATGATGCTTCTCTTCTGTGGAGATAGGCTTAAACTGGAAATACCCTTATGACAAATTACAGTAACCATAAAGAGAGGTGCTTCTGGTACCCAAACACCTTTTCTTTTTTTACTTATGACTTCATTTTGTAGTTTTGCGGACAAAGAGGTTATCTTATTGCAGACTGCTCATTGATTAGATTCCACAGATCAGGATTTAGATAAAAAGTTTCTCTGATTTTCTTGCATGGGAATTTGTGTGCTTTGAGGGCTGATATTCATAGACATTGTTCCTATTTTGCTGTACAGGCAAGATGCCTTTAAAGGCATTTTGAGATGTTACAATTTTAGGTTAGAATTGTGGAATTGCTGGATCTTCTCTACTAAAGAAGTGTAGCTTTTTAACGTTGATCCATGAAGTCACACATTTTGAACAGAATATCTGATTTCTTTTCCTGTTTTAATTATGTGCTTAAATGAAGACATTTTTATCCAAAGAAGGTTGCTTGATAAACTTTTTTGCAACCCTTTGAAATTTGAATTTGGTAGGATGCATTCCATAGTCTGTGTTTGGAGGCAAAAATATCATGAGCATATCTGCAAAAGTAGGAAGACAGTTTTGTGAGTAAGCTTTTACTTTTTGTCTGGACATTCCTGAAGCTTCTAACTCTCATTTTGTCTCATTAATATTTTATTGTGATAATGTGTGTTAATTTGGTTTGGCCTGAGGCTAAAGTTGAAGTACTATCACCTGGGCGAACCACTCTAGGGATGATTTAGAAATTTTTACAAAATCATACTAATAGCAGAATAATAAATCAATGAAACCCCTCAACATTTATTCACTTGGAATAATTCCCAGATAACAAAATAAAGTAAAATGGGTTATTTTTCTGGAATAATTTAGTTTTGCTGAGCATAAAAAGAAAAAAAGTAACTGCTTACTGCTGGATTATCTCTAAGATAATAGCGTAGGCCACTGTGAATCCTATAAATGAGCTTTGTTTTGAAAGTTCAATGATTTACAGGCAACATTTGAAGTCAGTCTTTCTGCAAAGACCAGAGTTCTCTAAGATAAGCAGTCTGCCTCGTGTAAAAAGTGTGTTCAAACTATATATGGCTTACTGTAGGTGTGTAGAATACCCATAAACCATATAGTGAATCACATTCCATATGTGAGTACTAGTCATTATAAAGAAGCACAAAAGGAAAACAAGTTGTTTAATTTCAGCCTTTTCATATTAACTTTGATTGCTATTGTTAACAAATTATTCATTCAGTCTACTGATATGTATGTAAATAGAGGGGGGATTTAGAATTACACATACTGAGAAGGACTATGCCTCCTTAAGTGATTAGACTTCGTCTGGATTTCCCAAGAACGAAGGCAGTGAAGTCAAGTCCAAATGACTTGGCTCCTCTCCGGTTCAGCATTTCCTCGTTAAACACACAGCAACACAAGAACTGACGGTGGCTTCCCGTAAACGGCCTGGTTTCATACTCCTCTGTGCTACGAATACCTTTTCAGGACTTAAAGGGGGCTTATAAGAAAAATGGGGACAAACTTTTTAGCAGGGCCTGTTGCAATAGGACCAGGGGTAATGGTTTTAAACAAAAAGAGGGCAGATTTAGATTAGATGTAAGGAAGAAATCTTCCACAATGAGGGTGGTGAAACGCTGGCACAGGTTGCCCAGAGAGGTGGTAGATGCCCCATCCCTGGAAACATTCCAGGTCAGGCTGGATGGGGCTCTGAGCAACCTGATGTAGTTGAAGATGTCCTTGCTTACTGCAGGGGGGTTGGACTAGATGACCTTTGGAGGTCCCTTCCCACCCAAACTATTCTATGGTTCTATGAAAGCAAAAGAGAAACCAGTTGTAGCCCCCTTGCTGTGGATTCCTAAGTAGAATGCAGGGGACTTTCAGCAAGTGGAGAGCTCTTTCTGTGTAGTGTTGGTCAAACATACCCTTAACTGTATTTTTCTGGTTATTTTTCTTTTGTGACAAGTGCATCTTATCCTACATGCAAAAGGCTCCTCTGATTCTGTAAGTGAAGTGTGCTGAGGCAACGCCTCGTAGTTGTTGTATTTTACTTTCCTCGCATCTCAGGGTTTTTTATGGCCCATGTAGCTTAGACAGGCATTCCCAGATGTGTCTTGCTTCCCTCACCATGTGCATGGAAACATAACCTGCATAAAGACTGGGCATCCCCAGGATAAGAGCTAGAAGGCACCCAGCTGTGTTAGGAGGTACCTCAGCAACATTTCTGAATTCAAATGTTTGAAGAAGCAGAAGTGATCTTAAGGAATCACGGAGAAGAGCAGAAGACAGCTCTTATTTCTTCCTGTCAGGCTTAGCATATATCATGTGTTCTCCTTGCATTTAGATTGTGGAAAGGAGTTGTGGGAATACGTGGAGCAGAGCTTGTTTGTGCTCCTGTGGTTGATAGGTGATGGAGAGGCTGGAGGTTTGCACTCACCTAGTCTGGAGCTGTGTTAGACCAAAAGCCATGTACGGTTTTCTATCTGGCCTGTGCTGTGCTGGGAGGAGCTTGGGGCATTGGAATATTTGGCCCTGGTTTCAGGATGAGCTGCTGGGAAAAGGGTGTAAAGGGAAAATCTTTGCATTTGTGGACTGTTGTAAAATGTGTGATTTTTTTGTGTGTGTGTATTTTTTTTTAATGTATTTGTTGGGCCCCTCACTACAAGAAGGATGTTGAGGTGCTGGAGCGTGTCCAGAGAAGGGCAACGGAGCTGGTGAGGGGTCTGGAGCACAAGTCTGATGAGGAGCGGCTGAGGGAACTGGGGTTGTTTAGTCTGGAGAAGAGGAGGCTGAGAGGAGACCTTATCGCTCTCTACAACTACCTGAAAGGGGGTTGTGGTGAGGTGGGTGTTGGTCTCTTCTCCCAAGTAACTAGTGATAGGACAAGAGGAAATGGCCTCAAGTTGCACCAGGGGAGGTTTAGATTGGATATTAGGAAAAATTTCTTCACTGAGAGGGTGGTCAGGCATTGGAACAGGCTGCCCAGGGAGGTGGTGGAGTCGCCATCTCTGGAAGTGTTCAAAAAACGTGTGGATGTGGCGCTTCAGGACATGGTTTAGGGGACATGGTGGTGCTGGATTAATGGTTGGACTTGATGATCTTAAAGGTCCTTTCCAACCTAGTGATTCTGTGATTCTGTTTTATGTATATTCTCTACTTTTTCCTCATATGGAATAAGCAGTAAATGCAAAGTTAATTACTCTTGCCTTTATAACCTTCTCCCATGGGTCATTGTCTATTTTTGCCTTTCTTTTCCAGGAGTATAGTTATTTTGCAACTGGGTTTTTTTCCCAGTCATATTTCTTTGCATGTTCAATCCTATCTTTGCAGTGTAGTTCTAATATATTAAACAAATGTGTGCTTTAAGCATTGCGTCAAAGCTTGATCTGAGGACCTGACAAATAATCAACATTTTGTTTCATCTCGCATGGACCTAAGCCAGAGGGACAGCCACGTAATTCTCTGTCACTGGCTTTCCCAACTACTCACAATTTTTTACCTCCCAAAGCAGGGGTTAGTAAGGTTGGCTGAGCAGAGCAGGGCAGAATTAGCACTTGGTATGTCTCAAATTCCCCAACTCTTTTATCTGTACTAGAAAAATGGATGAGTTGGGAATAGAAGTGCTTCTCTACTTTCAAAATCTAATCTGTAGCGTGTTACATACTTGCAGTCTCAATAGCGTACCTTCATCAGATGGAAGCCAGCAACATGTTCTGTGCTGCAATACTATGATTTACCCACTTTAATCACATTGCAGCAGGGTCAGGTTCTGCCTGAAAGTGTTTCCAATTAAAAGAGCGAGGATGATTTTAAATAAAACCCGATATTCTTCTGAAAGCTGTGTCAGCATCAGAATAGCAACAGTTGGACTCTTTCTATCTGTACTTTCTGTTGCTGGATTAATTTTAGATGTACTGCATATGGATTATGCATAAAGCGTTGTTTTCCTGTTTTTGTTGCTGCTGCAATTAACTCCACAGTAAGAAACTCCTCTGGGAATTTTGTGGTCCAGTACGCAAACCTGCTCTGACAGGCCTGTTAGCCCTGGGAACAGGAAAGGAAGACATGTACTGAAACCTAAAAAGTAACTATAAGTGCACTGAAAAAAGACGATTGTGGTTCTAAAACAACCTGTGGCTGGGAATAAGAGAGGCAGCCACCAGCGCAGACTCCGTCAGTCGTGGCCGAGTCGGCTGCTGTGCTTTGTCCGGAGCTGGGCATTGTTAGTGATGTCTTGGACATCCCTTCCTTCAGCTGGGGAGCTCATGAAATTATCACATTCTGGAGCTCAATTAAGATGCAAATAGCAAATCTAGTTTAATTTGTTATACTTTACCTCTAAAATATTTTCCAGTGACTTTTGCAGTGATGGTAGAAATGGAAGCTGATGGTTACATTACAAAAACATACCCTCTGGTAACTGTGGCCTAGTTTTTCTATGTAGATTTCCTCTATTTTACAGTTGCCGGTTGTTTAAATAGTAATGCTGTGTCTGTGCATTTACATCAGTCAGTAATTCCTTTATCACTGAACATACAGCTAACACAGCAAAACAGGACTTTTGTTTTAATTGAAAAAGTTGAAAGAAAAGCACCCTTTGATAATGTTCACAGAAAGTTGTGTAAATTAAGCCTAGGAAAGCAATCTAGCCTTTTTAAAGTTGGTACCTTTTCTAGCACTGCAACGTTCTTATGAAATATGTACCTGTGAAGAATAAATACTACTAATTTTTTTAAGGCACTTAGTTAAACTTTGTTATGAGTGGCCCTTTTTATTTTTAAAACGAGCCCTTACTGAATGTAAAAAGAATGAACAATTTGAAGTGGTTGTTGAACTACAGGACTAACATTAGTGTTAAAAACCTCTTTGAGTTGGAGCTGCAGGGTGAGAGTCTTCTCCTACTGCTGAGAGCGTGCCGCGTCGTCCTCTTAGGCACCGGGATGGGTTTTACACTGTTCCTGTGCTTCTGAACACAGAAATAGAGATAAAGCATACAGAATGGAGTTTGTCCTTGGAAAATTACAGTATCCTCTGCTTCAACTGGTGGAACTCAAAGGCGATGGGCTTAGGGTCAAGTTTAGCGAGCACTGGAGCATGGCTGTGGTGCAGGATGGGCTCTGGCCAAGAGAGGGAGGAGAGAAACCTCCCACTCAGGCGGTAAGGAGCTCTTGGATCATCTCTTGTAACACCTTTCTAAGGTTCATTGAGCCTTCTAAAATAGAGAAATTATAAAATTGCTTTTAGGCAAGCAATTCCTGTGCAGAGTTTGAGGGAAGACTCCATGGATGCCGCTGCTATCCACTTATAGAAGGACGAAATGAAGAGGGAGAATTGTTAACTGGCTTCATTTTTGCACTGAGCAATGCAGATTTCCATAATATGGGAATCGTGTGGGAAAACAAGGGGGAAAAAAAAAAAAGACATGTAAGATAATGTATACATCTTTTCTTAACTGGTAGCTTGTGATGACAGATCTTTCTTATTTCTCCTCCTTTGAATTAGCTACATATATATTTTTAGTTCCTCTCCTGGACTTTTGTGTCTGTTCAACATCACATCCATTGCAGGCACACTTTATTTTTCTAATTATTCTTGTCACTATTACAGTGCTATCAATCAATATTGGTATTTCAGCATAAATCTTCAGTATAGCACAGAGTCACAATCAAGAGTTAAGTTTTAGTACACCTGATAAAATTTTTATTCTGTGAAAATTTTTCTCTGTATCTAAATTTCTTATTTCAAGTCTAAATTCCCATTAAACATTGGAAAAAGGAACTTAAAGCCTGCAAGGTAACTATGCACTGAGCTGAATAACAATGAAAGGAGATAAACAGTAAAGTAATCTTTCTTCAGTGTTTCCTATTAATGAATGCTAACGTGCCTCTTCAGACACTGTGGCATCTACAGTTGCATTTATACCCTTTTTTGGGGGCAAAGTACACATCAAAGTGTCAGTTATATGTCAAATAGCATGTGGAATAGTAATACTTATATCATTTGCTTTCTTTTTTTTAAGGAAAATGAAGTTTTATTTTATGTAAATTGTAAAGTAAGGCCTGTGTCCTCATAATGAATCCTCCACTACTGCTTGTATACAACACAGAATGCAGCTTTCCCTCTCGTGCTCCCTGGCTGCTTTATTAAGCGTGAGGTCTGCTTCTGTAAGGCTGTTGCAAATTCAGACCCCAAAGATTTCAGGCGATAAAGGATGAGAAAAATTTTTTAATGTATGAACGTTGTGGTACCATTCCTACAAATATCGGAAATAGCTAAACGTCTGGATAGAAATCCATGAGTAATGAACTCATGTTTACAGGATTAAATGTGTGTTTATAGTATAATACTGAATATACTTGCTATATTACATTGCAAATGCTGTATATACTCCATAACAAGAATCCCATCTCTCATGCCTTATTGCCCTACAAACGCTGATTACCAGCTGGTCACATAAGAAATATTAGTGTATTTTGGGGAACACTCACAGTTTCCTGGATATGTCAGCTTTTATCAATCGGATTAATCTAGAGTGGGTAAAACATTATGCCCAGAAGTACAGGCTGAGAAAGACTGTGTGTAGGAGATGTAGGAGAGCGTGTCCTCAGCTGTCTACTTAGTATGCTGAAGACTCTGACTTATGGAAAACAGAAACTGATATATAATTAGGCTCATTCAGGTAGAAAATCAGAAGTACAAATTGATGAAAGGTGAGCTAATGAAGATTAACAGCTTTGTTCTTCCCCCAATTATTTTCTTCTGTCAAACTAAAATTGCTTTTCTACCTCCTTGCCAGTGCTCTATGCTTTTTCCCTAGGTTGTTTTGTGATTCTATGATATTGTTGCTTAGGATATGTTAAACTTGCTCCAGTTTCAAGGCCACCAGTTCACCCTCTGCATTGGGGCAGCATGATGAGTGTTTCAGCACTAGACTTTTGACCTTTAAAGCAGCATCAGGGCTATCACATCATAAGTAGACACAGAGCCTCTGGGGGAAGAAAACGAGTTACCGTTTTCACCGAGTATTTTTCATGGTTGTGGGCTCCTTGCATTCCCACAGGAGATCAGTATAACAACCCCATCTTCTTGTTAAGTAGTAAAGGATGGGGTTTCATTTCTACAATGTGTGTTGGTGAATTAAGTGTGAGAGACTGTCGAGGATGTTCTTGAGGGACCGCAGAAAAAATATCAGGAGAAAAATCATGAAGTTTCTCCTATGAGAGAAGCTGAGGGGTGAAGCTGATGGGTCGACAATAAAGATGCTGGCATGGTGATGTCAGAGGTTAACATCATAATGGGATACTCAATTACTATTTGGATGGATTAAATGATAAAAGGACTTAATGGGCAATGAGAAGACTTGCAGGGATAAAAGGACAGCCAGCACAGGGACTAAATGAAGGAGTGTAGAGGATCTACAAAAATTGTTTCAATGGCATTGTTTTGACTAGAGAGAAAAAAGTTGCTAGAGTCAAGGTTTAAAAAAGGTAAGTTTAAGCATATTATGTTAAGATCTTGCAGACGTGGGTGGAATGACAGAAAAGATGGTGCAGTTTTTCAAGATACCGAAGTAAAGTCCAAAATCTGGAAGAAGCCTAAAAGTGCAGATCCAGAGGGACGGTTGAAGTTATTAACTAAGTGGAAAACAATTTAGAAATTCCAGGACTATTATTATGAAGTAGTTGTGACAATAATAAGAATTTTTCCTCATCTGAAATGGTGCAGTTGGGTCACAAAATGCCCAGAGTTGATAATTCTTGAAATAGTCTCATTATCAGAAGAATTTTGTCTAAATCTGCACTTGTGACATATATAAATTAATTTACTTCAAAGATCTAAAGGCTGTTTGACTAAACTACCAGTGCAATATTATTAAGACTGCTGTAAGAAGAGCAGACTGTAGCTGTAGTTTACAAAATCAAGCCAAAAGTAGTTTATCTGAGGCTGTTTAATTTAAGCACATGCAAGCTGACTTCCAAGGTATCTGATTGTGAAATGTTTACAAGTTTGTGACAATAGTAGTGCATCACTTTGGTTGGAAATTATTTCTCTACAGAAAAGCTTTCCTAGGAGAAATGCAAAAATCAGTTTCCCAGTCATGGCTATCTCATCCTGACAGCTAGCACTATCAGTGCAGAGTTACGTTACTTGAAAGTCACACCTGCCTAAATGGCTAAATTACAAGTAGCTTTCTTTGCTTTTATGATTTCCTTTTCATCTTCCTACTTTCATATCCATTATTCTCAAATATTTACAAAATATTTAAGACTATCACCTCTGTTATAATCATGCTGTTAGGATTCATGCATATGATAAAGTTTGCTTTTTTGATATAGTATTTTATTTAAGTTAATTTTAAAAATAATTTAACTGGCGATTAAACTATGTACAGGTATGTTACCCCACAGGTTGACTGGAAAACCTGGATAACTTCACAGTTTAAACCACAAAAGGAAACTTTTCTAGATTTAACTGACATATGGAAAAATATAACAGAGAAGGAATTATTAAGAATTATAACAATAATAAACCCTCTAAAATTACAAAGATAGAGGAAAAAAAAATATCTTTTTTCAAAGTTGATTCCTAAAAATTCATTGGTCTAGGATCAAAGCTCAAAGTGTATCATTAAACCGGAGGTCACCCTCTTTTCCCATCTCCCATCAACACCTCCACTACAGACACTCTAGACACCAGAAGTGCTTCTTGGATCAGAAATAGCTGCTGAGTTGGTTTTTGCTGTGTTAATGCAGAGAAAACCTCTGGTTATGGTCTCACATAAATGTTTTTATATTTATTTATGCCTTTGAAATAAGATCCTCAAAGAAAATATCAAACAGAAGTTGTTTCAGACACAGCCATATTAACTCTCCTCTCTTCCCTCATTTTCGCCTAACTGGGGCTCTGTTTCATCAGACCACCTGAGCTCCACTTAGTCTTACTGATTTCAATGAGACTGACACATGATTAAATACCTGCTTGTATGCTTTGCTCACTAATGAGGGAATTAAACTTATGCTTGAATAGTTTACGGAAGCAGAACAATGTTCTTTGCCTGCCTTTTAAATATGTGAGTGTGCATATATACATTCATATATGCATACATAGATATATACACGTATAAAAAATACACACGTGCACAATACCACTCGGATGACTTGCCAGTAAGTAGAGTAAAAATTTTCCAGAGCCAAGTTGTCTCAGTGTTGGAGTTCTACCTTACCAGACCTTTGCAGCATGGACCTTTGCACTCTGCGAAAGTGCTGTTTGCCGGACCCTCCAGAGAGGACAATTTCATAAGACTTCCTCTCTCAGTCAAGCCTAACAGCAATATTGGATAAAAATTCAATATGCAGTAAGTTCTGTTGTTGCCCAGCTTTTGTGGCAGGTGGAAGGGACTACAATAATAGTGTCAAACTTTACCATGTTTGATGTAGTAATCAGATCTCATTTCATCTTCAGGTAGGTTTATTTGATGCCCAATACGTAAAGGTGTTCAATAGTCCTGAGAAAATGTAGGAGAGTTTCTTGGCAAGCCTGCTTTCTCCATTTTGGGAAGGGCTGCAATTTTATTTTAGTTCTTCCCTCACCTCTAAATCTCCAGGTTCCTGATAATCTGCATCAATCTTCATACTTCTTACACCACTAATTTTGCCATTCGGGTTTCACCATATGCTCCTATTTTTCAGCCATGTTCACCTTTTAGGGTATTATCTCTTTTTAGTTCAGCCTGCGTTTGTTTCCTTGCTTCTGAGTTATACCCTTACGTGCACATACTTTAATTTCAAGCCTCGCTTACTTTATTCCATTGATCAATCATATATGGTACTTGAGGTACAAGCTGTAGTGTACATATAGCTGTCTTGTAGGGCCCTATAGCATTCATTCAGGGATTTATTACACCTTATAGCCTATGCTATTAACTGAACGAAGGAGGTGAATTTGCCATTCCACTTACACCACCTTCTCTTGTTCCGTTTTACTCCGCGTTGCTTATTTTTCACCAGTCATTCAGAGTTAAGAGATCCAATGGATCTTTTTTGCCCAGGTCGCGTCCGTGTGGACACAGCTCTGCGTATATACGACCCCCGAGCAGCGACAGGCAGTAGCTCAGTAGAAGGACAGGATGCTGTTCGGGCTCGCTGAGGAGGCTGAAGCTGGCCGGGGGGCACTGGCCGGTGCTGCTGTGGTGGGTGAGCGCGCTGGCGCGGCATTACCGTGCTACTAGCGCGTGCCCGGCCGTGAAGGAACGTCATGTTTGAGTTTTAACTGTTCAGTGTCGTGCATCGTGAGCATCTTCACAGTCAACTCCTTTGATTTCACCCAGACTGTCATAAAGAAAAGTTTTCTGTAAACTATTTGGTGTATTTGGTGTTTGCAAGACCTCTCTTTATCCGCTTTTCCCGTTCTGACCACTTCTGCATAGCTAGCCAGCCAGCAGGCATTGCACTGGGGCTGGTGGTGGAGTTTGAAGCTGGGATTGTCAGCACAAAAAGTCCGAGAACATGTGCTAAGCTGAAGTACTGACAGCCGAAGACATAGCAAGCTCAATGCAAGAGAAGGTGAAAGAGGATTTTGTTTTGTGATACTGTGCTAGAAAAGCATTTGATGTAATCACAGTTTTAATGCAAGAGAGCTCTTTATCACTGCAAGAAAAAAGACTTAATAATTGTGCTTGGAGACGCAAAGGGGGTTGATAATTAACCTGTAGATGTTAAATTATCCATGCTGACGGGAAGTTAAGTACCAGCTATTAATATTACTTACTGTGTGTTCGGTAAAAAAATCACAAATAATTACCCTTTATTGAAAAATAGTTTCATAATGTGATACAAAACACAGTGGAGTTAAGAAAACAGCAAATGCAGGTGTTAACAAACCAACTCTTTCAGAAGTTGTTTTCCAGAATGCCATTCATTCCCAAAGGGAACAATTAAGTAGCTTGTAGAAAATTCAGTTTGGTGTCATCCTTCAAAGTAGCTTATGCTGTTATTACATACCTACATTCAAGATCCCGCTTTATTGCTGATACAAGTTAGAAAGCTTAAAGGTAAGGGCACAGGACCCTTCTTTTGTTCCAGTGGTGCAGAAACCTCTGGAACATAATCTTATCCGTCTATATGGCTCTACTTTACTTTCAGTAACGGTGAAGAGTAGCGAGGCAGGTTTTGATTTCTCTCTGAATTTTCTGAGTTCTGGGGATTTATGTACAAATTCAATATTTTCCCCTCTATTGTAAATGTAGAGGTTTTTGTCCGCAGGGAATGTTTCATGTAGACAACTGAGTTTAGATTTAACATATCCCTCATTCACAAACTACTGCTTCCTTTGCAATATGTAACATGACACTGTAAAATAGATAGCATCAATGAGCGATTCGTTTATGGAAGAGCTTGTTCTGATACTGTTATTTCCTAAACAATGCTTGAAACCATGATGATGGAGTGAATGCTTTGTCTGAAACCTATAGTGTTAGGTAAGAACCTGCATTAGACAAGAACGTTCCTTTAAAGTTCAAGAAATTACAATTCTATCTGTGACAGCCTGTGGTATATGTTTATTGCCACTTTGCATTACAGACAGCCATAGAGTTAGCTGAAGTCTCAAGCTATTTACTTCTCTTTTTTTCTTACGTATTGTCTTTCTGTAAATATGGTCTTAGACAAAAAGCCCTGGTTTGAGTTTTCTCAGTTTAATTCACTGTAAAGCCAGGAAAGTTTCTTTTCCTTTTTGAATCCGTGGGTTAATTGTTACCAGTGAGTTCTGAAACACTGAAGGACAGATGGACCAGGAAACCATTAATTCAGCTCATTCAATACAGATCCTTTTACCATAGGTTAATAAATCAGTTAGATTTTGAAGTGCAAAACACTTACAATCCTTTCCCCTTTGTGTTACATAACAAATCAATTATAAAATATTTTTCTTCAAATTCATTAAATTTCAGTTTCCATTCTTAAACGGTTTGACATATAACACCAGTTAAAACAGCTTTAACCTGTAGCTCAGACCTGTTAATCTTTAATGAGAAATGTCATTCAGCTGTTAGAAAACTTAAATTTTAAGATTCTGAATACATGTGCACTAAACTATGTAGCTTGAACATCTACATCATACCTACTTTGTCAGCAAAGGCAAGTCTCAAGTTTAAAGTAAAGGCTAAATTCATCTGCACATCAGTACATGTCAATAATTTCTAATTCATGAGATTTAATTAAATTCTTTAGAAAAATAGCAGAAAGTTCAAATGCAAAGACTAAAATTGATGTTTTAATCCAAGATTTTTTTGTTTATTAGTTTAAATCTTAAGTAAACTGGTGATTTAAGAATTTCAATTTAACAGTATTGCACAACCACTAAAAATTGGTTTAACGGCCAATTTTTAGAATCATTTTAAAAAGAAAGTGAACTTCTGAAAGTATAAATTTTTTGTGCTGAATCATCATCATCATGGCAGATCAAAGGCAGTGTAGGAGGAGAACCTTTTTTGTAGTTTAGTACTTTTGTGACCTTTCATAGCCAGCGTAAACTAGAACTTACTGACGGCTGCTAACATGCTGTACACTATATAGGGATGCAGAGAGTTTGCATGCAGACTCAACTATGAAACTCATAGCGTATTTTATCAATAATTGGCCCATCATCTCGAGCTACTTACGTGCTGAAAAAATCCACAATAAAAAAAGAAGCGTGCTCTGACCAGCTAGAACAAATTTGCTTCATGGATCCTCTTGGATTCAAATTAGCCAGTGGGCAGATGAATTTGTATGACAGCAGCAAGATACAGCTGCTTGTTTCCACTATAGTCCACAAAGAGTTGATGTGCTCCAGTTTCTTTCAAAGTCCTTGCTAGCCAAGAAGCAAAATTCTGAACTTCAAATTAAAAAGGTTGAAATATTTATTGAATGTCAGTTGGAGGACAGAGATACCCGTATGAGTTTGTACCTCAAGTAATCTCAGGACTATTTTCTCAAATAAAGGCTTAATCTTTCTCCGTGTTTATCAGAACTAGTCAGGTTTTTCTACTACTTTGTTCACTAAACCACAGTTCAGGTTCCACGGAACGTAACTTGCAGATAAGAGTTTGAAGTCTAAATGGAAAAAGGTATATCTGTGTGAGTTGCAGTTATGAAACTGTAACAGATAAAGAGAAATTTTTTTTTTTTAGTTTATTCAGGTTATTTTTCTTCTAGGCATGCCTTTTGCAACCTGCTGCACTGTTTAACCAGCTAATTAGATAGGCCAATTCGTGGAAATGGAGAAAATTCAATCTATGTACAGTCTCTTCTATGTGATGATTTAACAAACTAAACAGTGTTCTTTCATGCTATGCATTATCTGGGACAGTTCTAAAGGGAGCTTTTTAAAGACTACAGTGGTCCTTTGTGGCAACAGAATAATTTTTAATAACATTTTAAAACTAGCTTTGATATAAAAGCTTTTGTGCTTAACAGTCTGAAGATCTTTCACCTAGAGAAGTCTTATTGAAGCAGAAGAGGCCATACATTGTAAAAGCTGCTGTCCGTTCTCAAGTTTTTGATATTGTATTGTGATATTTTTGGAGTTGTTACCTAGGCTTTCCGTGCCAAACCCAAGCTATTACTATGTAAAATATAATATATGACAAGCAAGTACTTTGTTCGGTTCAGTTATGCACTGTAATAGTATTTTCACCAGCTAAACTTTTGTGGATAGCTAGGAATCAGGGATAAATTCACTAGGACAAATCCACATATCAGAACTTACCCAATTTTTCTTATGAGGGCCAAATGCTGAGTGTTAGGATGCAGAATGCTCTCCATAGAGCCTCGCTGAAGCAAGGAATATGACATCAGTAGTAATGTAATGGCTGAATAAACGCCTCTGGTCCAAAACCCTCCCTTTAAGTTACATTTTTCAGGATGTGTTTAATGCATATCCATAGCACCTGCTCAGTTTTTCATTAGTGGGCAAAATATCAGTGCTTTCTTACTCTAAGAAGTAAGTCTCAGCCATCACTTAGATGTGAGGAACTTCACTTTGTATTTTGAGAGTATATTTGTAAATCGGAGCATGGACTTACACTGTAGTAAATGATAAGAGCACACTTGTAGCGTCTTGGCCCTCTCTAATCTGAGCTTTCCCTCTGTGTTCCTTCTTTGGGTTTATCTGACCTTCCTTCCTCCTTGCAGACCTTGCTACAGCAAATTCTTCCCACTCTGCCTTCTTTTAGCGGGAAATTAGCTGTCCTGCACTTTCATAAAGCGTATTGGATGAAGAGATCCCAGTCTTGCCAAAGTGAAATTGAATTCATAAATAATCTTAAGAAAGATCATCTTTAAAAAAATGTGTCGTTACTTTTGCATGGTAAATGTCAACTGCTGCTCAAGGTCAAAGACACAGTAATGAATTGCCGCGTAAGGGAGACGTCCCAACATATAGGCTCTGGCTTTATAGTGGCGAGGTTGGACTGGGTATTTGGGTTGGAAAAGAGGGCCTTGGGAGTACAAGGAGAACTTAGAAATAAAGCTTAGCAATAAATTTAGATAAAGGATTTCCAGGAGAGTCCTAAAAGATAGGAGACTTCGATAAGAAACATCACTAGTTTATCGGGATAGAAAACAAACTTGCAAAAACGCATTGAGAAACATGGTGAAGAAATGACCTGTTAAGACAGTCAGTTTTCTGACTGGAATATAGCCATCCACGTAGGGCGAAATTATATGAGGAATGGCATTTATTATCATCTGTTGGCATGCTCTGAGATGCAGAGTAATGTGTGCAGCATCAAATAACTGCTGATTATCTCAGCATGATTTTGAATAAATTAATTTTCTCAGTTTTTAAGTGAATAATCAATAATGGATCAAAACTTTTGTATTCAGTGGGTACTTTATATGAAGAGCTAGTGGATGTATAGCATTAAAGTCTTTGAAAAGTAAATATGAACTAGTAATTCAAGGAGAAAGATGAATATAGAATTAAAGGCTTTAGATAAATAACTTAAATATACGCATTGGTTGATTTTGGTTTTCATCTTACAAAAGTTTACTATCTATATGCAAATTACGGGTAACACTGGGGGTTTTTCTTGTTTACCTTGACTCCAAAATGCATCATAACACAGGAGTTACTACTGTTGCTAATAGTAACATGTCTTCAAATATACAACAACAAAAAGTTGCAAACGAAGTTTTAAGTTGCTCTCTGGTAAGCTATATTAATGAATATAATCATTCACTGTAAAATAACATTTTTATCCCCATGCTAGCTGCACAGTGGCTCTATGGACTTAATGGTTTTCATTATATCTTACTCGATCCTCAGAGCGCGCAGTATATGTTTTCTTTTAGTTAATTAAAGCTGGTAATATAATATCCATGACTTCATCCACATGTTTGTGCCAGCATACTTTGAAAGTAATTGTATCAAATCCAATGTAGGACTTAACTTCTTAGGTGCCGGATGCCCAAAATGAAATGCAAATGCCTGTGTCAGGTGTATAGGCTGCTTCTGCAGTGTCCGAGGAGGGGCTGGGAGCCTCAGGGTGGGATCTGAGAGCAAAAAAGCTTCCTTCAACTAGTCAGTATAATACTCTGTTATATTTCAAACTACTTTCTGGAACTGGGATATGCCTATTATTCTGGGGGTTCATTCCTAGAGATGGGCATCTATGGTCTTTTCTTTTAAAGATCTCAGTGAAACTCTATTTTCATTGAAAGGGCAATTATATTGTGGGCATTTTATAGAAAAAAGTTAGCATGGATAACACTCGCTACAGACAGAATCTCTAGAGGCTTGGTTCTCGGGGTTATGAAGCTCATCTGGGAAACGGTAAACTTGAGTCCTGGCTTCTGCTCACAGAATTTTATCCACAGCTTTGACTGTACTTTTACAATACATCCACTGGATAAAAACTCCTTAAATAGAAATTAACATCTTAAGTACTAGGCTTTGGAGTCATAGAATCACAGAATCACTAGGTTGGAAAGGACCTTCAAGATCATTAAGTCCAACCATTAATCCAGCACCACCATGTACCGCTTCAGTTCCATTTTGGCCCAATTAACATTGCATTGCTTTCTGCCAAGGGTTTTCACCAGAAGGGACCAACAATGCTTCGGTCACCCTGAATAGCCTGCTGGCTGGAGCGCCCTGGGAGTACGGAGGTTGTGGATTTGATGTAAGCCTTGGCTCCAGATTTTCCATGTGTTGAGTGAGTGCTCTGACCGTTTTATAAGAAACATAGATGCTACCACCGTCACAACCATCTCTAAAAGGATGTGACCGGATCAGTGACTTGCAGAGCTCTGGTTCTGGTGGGTGCACAGTCCGCGTTCTGAGCCTGTGCTTGTTGGATTGGCACCTCGGGCTGGCTCTGGCTCTGCAGTGCTCTGCCTCGGGAGCAGCCCTCTCTGCCTTGCAGGAGCTTACAGTCAGAGAATTGGCTGTTTAGAGATGTCCATGCTGTGGTGGCAGCGAGGTGGGGTTTTTTTGGATCACAAGTCTAGAAATATTTCATTCAATCCCCCAAAAATTTCCATTAGGGTAAATTTTTATTAGATATACTCTATTCCTGTTCAAAAATTGCCGTTTGTTGGTCATATGTGTGGCAAAACTAGAGCTTGGTTTCACTTTGATATCAGGGTCAAATTTGAAAGCAAGCTTTTCCAGTGTGGGAGGGAGGTCTTAGTGATTTGAAACATGCAGCAGCTTTTCTACGGTTTTTCTCTCTGCTTTCATCTTGCCCTTACTGCCCTTTTCAAGAAACCGATCACTCTCCGTATCTTAATATTCATAATGTTTCAGATGAGAGATAAGCTTGTAGCTGGGCATTTTTCTCCGATAGTTCGTCTATAAATCATGATAATGAATAAAATAATTTTATTTAGGTAATTGCTAGCCAGTTGTAAGCTAGTTTCCTACCAGTAATTACTCCTCAGAAATCATATTTTATTCAATTTGTAAATCTACTGCACCATTCATAGTGCTGTTATACCTGTGACATTGTAAGAGCAAGAGTGAAAATCAAATCAACACTGCTGACAGAATAAGAGCAGTAAATGTCAAACTAAGAAATATGGAGTGGGCATATGTAAATGGCCTAGGAGAGCAGAGAGGTTCTTGGCATTTCTCATTTTAAGCATAGATCAACCTAAGTTTCACCGTGTGGAAGCTTACACAGTTCATCTGACCCGGATGCAAGTTCATCAGAAATCGTTTAAGAAGGGCTTCATATTCTTGTGAAAAGTACAGTAATTGTTAATAGGTGTCCAGCTTGGCAAGAATAAATTAAGAACTGGGATATCACAAAGATTCCTTACCATTCAATGGCGTGACAGCCAGGCTTAGGAAGATGGGAACTGGAAAGGGGAGGCTTTTTGTCTCTGCTCCATTCCCACCAACTACCTCCTCAGAGAGAGCTGGATCAGACCTTTCACAGGGGACAATTCTCCAAGAAGAGAGGGTTAATCATGACCTGGTGTACCCTGGGAAGAAGTTTGGTGACCTGACTTCGGGTTAGGCTGGGTAAGCCTCACTGAGCTCTTGGTAATTTCTGCTCGAGGGGCAGAGCACCCTGGGCATGCTCCGGAGCTGGCCGGAGCGGCAGGCATGCTGGCACGTGCCCCAGCTCTCTCCGTGCTCACACGCCCCGCTCCGCTCCCCGCGGATACATCAGGAGGAAACGTGCACTCAAGTCTTTTAGTACACACCCTGGATGTACGTCTGGATTCGGGCTTTGGGAAGTAACCCTAGACTGAGAGCAGAGGCATAACCTGCCTGTTCGGTTTCCATTTGCTCTGGACAACTGCGTATAAACGCTTACTGCCTTGAACCCTCCTCTCGCTGGCTTCTCCCTGATGTGATTTCCCATCGTGGTTTGTGTTGCTGTTTGTGTCTTTCATCTTTTCTGAATCTGGTAATTGAAACTGTAAGGGATGCGGTTTGCTCAGAAGAACTCAAATGGTCACACACGAAACTGATTTTTTTTTTTTTTTTCAGAGCTGTTTCAAAATACTCTCTTCTAAAAACCTCTTTTATGATATGCTGAAAAAAAGTAATCAAATGATCATATGTGGCACATATATGTGTCTCATTGGTTTGTTTTTATTAAGCTGGAAATCATCTCTGGTTCTGAGTAAATACCCAACTTAGACACCCGGTATTTTTAACAAAAGAATTCAAATAGGTAATCAACTATAAAAGATGTTGGCAAAAGAAATAAGCATTGATACAACAGATGAAAAGGGAAGAAAACATGTGCATAAACAAAACGTACTATAAAATGCCTGAATATTATTTTCCCTGGATGCCCTCTGTGCATTTAATACATCATCAGAGGCATAATACAGGTGTTAAATATGTACTTTAAAGGTCTGGTTTATCTAAAGCATGTTTGCGTTGAGAGGTTGCAGATCAGTGTTTCCTAGCCTGTGGCCTTTGAACTATCACTATCAGTAAAAAGCCTGAAAGTGATCTGCAAATTATGGGAAAAAATGTTTGAAGGAAAAGAACACAACTGTATAGTATTCATATATGCACCTCTGCAAGGGAAGAAATAAAATGGGTGTGAGCGAAAGTAAGATACAAACATTTAAAATTATTTGTTTATAAATGAAAACAATTTTGACTACACTAGCCAAGATCTTTGGACTTTTTTTAAAAGAAATGTTAGGTCATCCATTTTTGATAAATAAGACTAATGTCAGAGGATTTCCTAGACAATATGCTATATGAATTTTAAAAATAGAACTAGAAGCAAATCCAAATCCATGTTTAGTTTAAGTTATTCAAGAAATTGGACAAAATATCCTTTCTGATCAGAGCGATCTTCTCTGAACTGAAATGCAACTAAAATTTTTGAGTGTTTTCTCTTCCATTAAAAGTCTTTAATAGATTACATGGGCTTTTGCTTAGGTGCTCAGTAGGGCCTGAGCTGGTGTTCTTTGTAGCAGCATTTCTGCTGAAGAAACCAAACCACATTTTCATCAGGAGAGCCGTTAAAATTTCCCGTGTCTCATTCTTTCAGTTCAGTGTTATCCAACAACTGTAGGTACCTTTCTTTAACGTTAAGGATTTTAAATGACTCAAGCTGAAAAAGATCAGACTCTTTTGTAGATGAGAATGTCTTCCATGAATCTAAATTAAAACCACCTAAACAAACGGATTCTCTATTTTCTGTAGCATTAGTTCAAAGAAAGCACATGTCACAGGGCTTAGTATTCAGTAGACTTCTTATTTTACTATATGAAAGTAATTACCTTTTAAATACTGTCCAAATTAACATTTTAATATCCCTCTGGGCTTATACATTTTAAAAGCATAAAATAACTCAGTTCCTAATAGAAAAGAACCCTGTTTCCTTTTCTACTAAATTAGTATACTGTTTAAATTTGAATCATTTGCAATGCAAGTGGCAGCAATTCTTCCCCCCCCCCAATAAGACTCATATTACAACCAGAGGTATTCAGCATTTTCAGCACAGGCCATATACAATTTCTGACCTTAATTTCTTTGTATTTGTATTTCTTGGTAAGCTATCTGTGGGAAACAATCTCTTAGTTAACTGTCTTTATGCTTTACTAGATCTCAGGGAAAAATATATGAGTTAAAATATACAGCGTTACAGCTCAATCCTCTGGTGACTTTTGCATATTAAAAGTCCCAGCTGGCTGAAATATTATATAAAATTCACTTTTATCTGTTAAAATTATCAAGAACATATGACTTTTCATATTATACATCGATACGGGGTTTTTTGCTTTCACATAACTTTCAACAGTGCATCTTGTGATAATAAGAAAAACGTTCTTCCTTCTATCATTGTGTTTATTTTTTGCTCAGGTCTGAAGCAAATTAATCACTTTGTCATAGGAATAAAACTAGTTAATTTAGCAAGAACTTTATACTAGAATCAAGGGAGCAGCTAGGAAACGGCTTTAAGTTTGTAAAGGACAGATCAACCTGGACAAAAAACAGATGGTGAGGGAAGGGCAGGGGATGTATAATAAGGGTGTAGTAGGCTGGTCCACCAAATATCTCGGCTGCCTTCTGACCCCAAGAACGCATATGGAGAACACGACAGGCTGGGGCTCATAGTGAGAGATCAAGGGTTTTGCAAAACTTTTGGGAAATTTTATTTATTAAAATTGACAAATGCTGTGATAACTACTATAAGGCAGTCCTGTGAAAATGCAAACTGCTCACTGCCACAGCCCAGAACAGGTTTGGTGACCAAGCCAGAAAGCCACCTTCTGTAGATCCAGAGCTGTGAGTCTGAGCCTTGTTTCCAGCATTATTCTCTCTGTTAGACTTCCACCTACAGCCCAGGGGACTTGGATTATCTCGGTGTAAGGCAGAGGTCCGTGTGCTGCTTTTGTACTACTGGCTCCAGAAACTATCGAAAGCTCAACTGTTATCCCAGTAAGGCATCTAATCTCTTTACTTCTTTTGATCGGCCCTACTTTTTCTCTAATCCCCTAAAATGTCGTATGCATTATTTGCTGGTCTTGAATACGTACTTAGCGTTGAGTGACTCTTCTAGTCACTGCGTGGGTTTGTGCGTTGGTTTGAGAGAGGTGACAGACCTGACAGTTACAGTAGGAACAATTGAGCTTCGTCTTGCGTGGCAAAGTATGTGTTCTGTAATTCCCAACATTCTTCGTGTTGTTTATGTGTCTGAAAACTCCTGGATGAAAAACTCTTTATGAAAAAGTCAGAACTGCAACTTCATAGGTTCATGGTGTCACAACTTACTCTAAAATACTCTCATAATTTCTGCAAGATTCTGTCAGTTTAATATATATTAAAAGAAACAAATTTTTATTAGGCAAAAATATATTTGTTGCCTTCTTTTCATGAGGCAGTACCATTCTAAAATGTGTGGGATGGATGTGCGTTACATATATGTATACATATATCTGTCTAGAATTGTAGATCCCTAACAGCTAAAAGCTATTTCTGACTCTTTTACCCTCCATTATATTTCTCCTGAAACATAATTTTTCACTTAAGTGTAAAATAACAGCATTAAAAAAACCCATGGAATTTCACAGAAAGGCGTCACTGGTAGGGTTTGTTTATTTGGATTTTTTTTTAAATCATTTAAATTATTCGTATGAATTTAAATTATTCGTATTAAATTATTCGTAAGTTTTCCATTTCACTTGAAGTTAAGGTTTTGTCATATCATGAGCAAGGAAAGTGACGCTAATTTATCTAAGACACTATCTAGACACTCTAATTTATCTAATTTGTCTAAGTAAAATTGTTTTACTGCCTTTTTGAAATGGACATGCAAGTGAGACCATAAAGCTTAAAAAAAGAGTTTCAGGGTATTACCACTGCCCTTTATTTTAAGGTTTGTTTTTTTTTTAAAGAAGAAACAGACTGGGGTTTCTTTTTACTATTATATTTATGGATCTATAATCTGACTTTCTCATTAGGTCCAGTTATATTATTTCCAGTGTAATTTTGACTTCAGCTGAGTTTCTCTGAAAGTATCCTCATGTAAATCAGCCAGAACTGGTCCATTGGCCATTGACAATAACGTCAATGCTTCCTGTTAAATACTTGAGGCTAAGCAAGTAAAAAGCTTTGCTGTGTCATTCCCTTTGGGAAATAAAGCAAATTGTAAGACACATTTAGTTTCACATGCGGCGTTCGCAGTGATTAGTTGTATCGGCAAAGTACTGAAAGGCGTCTTGCTGACCTAGTACGGTGAAAATACGCTACCCCAGTGCTCTCTTGTGCCACTACAGGAGTTAGCTGAGGGTGTCAGGATAGTGGGAAGAAGATGGGTTAAGCTCTCTGTCCTAGGTTTTACATAGGCTTAACATGGATTGATTTACATTCTATATTTACCTCTTGCTGATGAGTAATTAACTGGCCCGTGCTGGTATGCCTGGATCCTTATTCAGATAACTATTGTGAACTTGTATATTAATTTAAGCAGGGAAATCAAAGGTGTAATGGCATGTGTAGTCAGTGAAAGATTTGCCAGCAGTGTTTTCCTTAAACTGCAGGTAGGAGACTAAGTTATGACAAAACATAGGACTATGGAAATAAGACAAGTGCTCATCAAGATAAACCTTTAAAGAAGATAGCTTTTAGGAATGGTATATCCCCCTGCATAGTGGATTGTATCAACTATGCATAGTTTAGAAACTCTGAGAGGAAATGGATATGAGAAGCTAAAAAAAAAAAAGCATAAAGTGTTCCAAGGCATGTTTAAGGAATGATCCCATGAATCAATTTTCCCTGGGACAAATGGTCATCAACACTTGCCAATTTAATTTGTGTCAAGTCCAAGGGATTTATTTTAATTACAAAGAAAACATTGGCAGAAATAACACTTCTTAAACTATTGTTGTTCTATTTCTCTGTGTTCTGTACTTGGATAGAGGCAAATACTCTGACTATTCATTTTGTGGCAATAAAGAAATGGTAACTTATGTGATCTATCTGGGATCCTGTATGAATTGCAGAATAAATATTTGGAGAGACGCATTTTTAAAATAACAAAACAAAAAAAAAAGTTGTAATTCTCAGTGTAGTCTGGCTAGCCAGCAAGACAAAAAGCAAAGTGCTATGGAAATTCTCCAGCCTTTTATAGTTGTTTGAGTTAAAATGAAAGAATTTTTAAAATATATTTTGGCAGAGCATGAAAATCACATTAAAGGAAAGCAATCATATTTGTAAATTACCTGTGGTGTAATATGTGCACATTCTAATTCTGTCCCTTAACTTTTGTCGGAACATAACTGAAGGCAGCTGTTTTAAAAAGGTTAGAGGGAGCAAACCATGTGTATGTTAACAAAGCGAATAGACGTTTACTTCGTACAACACAATGCTTTTACAAAAATCCGTCTTTTATTGTTGCCTTTCCGGATCGCATTCCAGGTGCATAGCATCTCTGTAACACAAGCCCTGAAAGCATCTGCAGAGCTACCATTTGTTGAAAACCTCTTTTTGTAGTACAACAAAATACATTCAGTATCACTGATAGTCCCTGAATATTAATACCGATATTACGATCCACAAGCATGGTAAACATAAATGAATGCTCTTCTACATTGTTTAACGTGGTGGAAATCTGTACAGTGCTTTATCTTTGAGTTTTAGTTGTGGTTTTTTTCCCCCACCCTATGTGCCAAACTGTTATTGCTGAAAAGATTTGGCTTCCTCAGGCAGAAAATTATTTTCATTTGTATATAACAGCACTTTTCTCTGTAACAAACAAGATGTGACTTCTTCCGATAGAAACGTATTTCATGTAATGTATTGAGTCCATTGAGTATTTTTAGAAAATACCATTAAAAGAAGATGAAGTACATTTCACAAATCTATCTAGTTCTTCAGAAACCAACTCTTCATTTGTCTTCTTCCAGTTCTGGCTTGGCTTTTTCTGGCTGCTTTGATGTACATTTGGTCATGACTCTTTCCCTGGAGAAATCTGAACTTCTCCTGCTTTTAAAAAAGTGGATGAATTAGATGAGAAATGTCCTGGAGCAACTAAAAGTCCTGATCCAGATACTACTGAAATAAATGGAAACATTTCTTGAGAGGCAATTAGATCATGGCTAATGAGATAATTCTCAGAGCTCCCATACAAAGGAGGAAGCTAGGGGAAAGTGGAGGGTTCTGGTGGTTTTCAAGTCCTTTGTACTCATCACGTTTTGGGTTGCTGTGAGAACTGAGGAAGTTCCCAGTTCTTTTTATGCTATTCGGTGGCAGAAGCCCAAAATGACTTCAGAAAATGTAGCTGATTTTACTGAGAGCCCCACATCTGGCCCAGCCTTCCAGCCTCGGGAGGCAGCACAAGCCTACGCGTGTGCCACTGCTCGTGGAGACCTCACCCTTGCAAGAGAGGGAGAAAGGAGCCAGAGTGATATCGAAGACTTCTCCCTCAGTTACAGAAAATAGTCTACAGACAAATAATTACTGCAAAAGCTTTGTACGGAATATACATCTTAGCTGCAATGACATTATACTTTATTCTACCTATAACACCATCACTCTAAGTATAATTAGGGCAACTCCCTGCCTCTCTTCTCAAGCTTGGAGAAGGGAAGAACCAATCTTCTACAGCAGCCAGGCTGAAATGTCGTAACAGAAACATCTGTGAGATTACAAGGCAGGTTTTCAGGGCATCCCAACTCCAGTTCTGCCTGGCTGTAGCACGCAGCAAGGTACTCCTGTGTCTCACAGCCTCTGTATCGAAATCATTGAAATATTCCCATCAGTAAATGTATCGGGAGCAGGCATTTTTACAGAAAAAACTGCAGTCTCACTCAGTTCAAATATTTTATTACATGAAAATGCATCTTGGTAAAAATAGATCCAAACTAAAGGAACACAAGTAGGTAGGAAGTTTTGAGAACTGACCAGATAATTATATCCAAGTTCAAAGCTAGATATAAACAAAAGCAAGGATTTTTCTAAATGTTATGTTTTAGCTAATTGTGGGTGTGTTTTGCAGCCAGAGTAAAAGTCTGGATTTTATATAATTTGCCTTAGGAATTGTTATTTTCTGTTCATGTATTGCATTCACTGGAGGAACAACTTTAAAGAAAATATATGGACAAAAGATGATGAGTTATTTCATTCTATGGCTAAAGGTTTGCTTTTATAAATCTTTGTAATTCTAAACTGTTTTGGTGCTGGTGATCTTTGTTGTTTTCTGGGCTGACTGGTGATTATTGTGGAAAAAGATGACTTTTTTTAATGGTTATTTTACAGTATTAACTTTATCTGTCTAATTTAACATTTTATTCTTTTGGGGTTTTTATAATTGCGAGTTAAAGGTCCTTAGCATGTTTTTCACATTACTTGCTGTATTTATTGACTTTTTTTAAGGGAGAAATTTATGGATTTGTCAAAAATACTTAGTGTTTACAAGCTAAGACACACTATAAGAATTCTGTAAGGAACAGATAGGCTTTCTGCCCGTTTGCAATCAAATATCAAAAAGTTTTCAAGTTCTCTGTGCTTGTTTGGTCCCCATGTTATCTTTAAATTTCTGTTATTTCTCCTCTATCAAGATAAAATTTGGGCTTCTTTAACGCCTGAGCTTGGAGAGGCAGTAGACACCTTGAATAGGTCCTGAATAGTATATCAGCACACAGAATGTGTACATCCTCCTTACAGCGAACATGTGCTAAGGTCAAATAATTTTACTGGACCACAAAACCACAGCAATTTGTTCCAGCATTCCTTAGTGAAAGTCTCCATTAATTAAATATGTAAGGAAAACAGTCTCTAAAATTTTGGGGAAGTAGCTCTTACTCAGTTTGGAAGCACATACCGTGAAGATCTTGGTTTCTGCATTTCTATCAAGCAGCTGTAATATTTTGTCATTGTGCTGTTTAAAGTATTGAGATTACCAAAATATAATAATTGGGTTTACTTATTGGGTGAGCCTGTTTTGTTTTTGCAACTATTGTTGTGAAGGAAATATTCATTCACTTTGTCTAATTTTATCTTTTCCTTGCAACCGTCTTCAGGATAGTAGATTTGACTGATGAGTCTCTGCTGCTTTATCCAAGACCTGCAGAAATCCTGCCCAGATTAGCCAAAGGTGCAGAGTTTTCTGAGACATTAGAGAGTGTATCCAGATGTGCTCTGCTATAGTCTTCCATGCTTTGAAACATAGGTTTTCTAGAAGGGCTGAACAAGTATATTACAGTGGTTTGCTTTCTCTTCTCTCACAGAAACTAAAAATAAGTATACTGTAAATGCAATTTTCTGGAACTAGCAAAGACCACAGAACTACTGAATTAATGAAAGATTGTTGGTTTTGACTGAGTAGATAGAAAACTAAAAGCAAAATATTTATTCAGTCTGGTATATTGGTTTATAAGAGCACATTGGTCTCTTCTGGAAACTGATACATCTGTACGTGGTTTTTTTCTGAAGTAACTTGACTAATTCTATGTGAAAGATCACAAATAGTAATTTTAATCAGTAAAATCACAAAGATACAAATCGTCAAAATACTATCCCCTCCAGTAATTGTATATTAATAACTTTAAGAAAACACAATATCTCAGTGGGTTTTTTTTGCTTGCAGCAGAGAAAACTAAATCTGGGAACTATAGGCATAGAATCATTTAGGTTGGAAAAGACCTTTAAGATCATCAAGTCCAACTGTAAACCTAGCACGGCCAAGTCCACCGCTACACCATATCCCTCAGCACCTTTCAGTTTTCAGCAGTAAGAGCCATTCTGCCCTCTTGGAAATATTGCTGCGTGACAAAGGGTTTGGCAATGTAGCCGGGCAGCTAAGAGGTGTGCAGGAATAGAGAGCGTGGGGCATGACAGGCCTACCTGGCAAAATGTTTAGAAAGCTGGTATAGAAGACAGTATTAATTCACTTCAGATTCATGCTGAACCCACTTTAGTGGCAATAGCTACTTAAGGCTTAAAATCAGTAAAGACGGATATATGTTTGTATTTCTTGCATGTTGCAAAGATTGTTCTTCTAATGCAGTGTTGCTTAGATGATTTCTTTCTTTTTTTTATTTGCTTGAGCCCTCCTCTTAAATAAAAATTTCCAGTCCTCAATGTTCCTGCCTCCTCACCCTTTGAAATCAGGGATGAGTGTCTTCTATTCTGGGATATTAATAATTTTGCACATTAAGATTATTCACCATGTCTCTGAATTTTCTCCCTTCTCTGCCCCTATGTCTTCCTGAAAAGCATTGTTTTAAAAGACAAGAACTGATTCTTAAGTAAACTGTGAACAGTTTTGATTTGATGATACATTGATATTGCATGCTTTCTGAGAATATTATACTTTGAACAGGTTTTCCTGAAAGATAAGAAAAATGGTATGGAAGGCTAAGTTGATAGTTAGAGGAAAGCAACAAAACAAATGACATTGCTTCAAAACACTTTCCTGTCCTGTACCTACACCATCTTGGTCAGTGATCCCAAAACTTACTCAATAATGTTCTTCTAACGATGCTGCGCTGACTCCAGCATTTGGAGCAAGGGCTGTCTGGAAATTCATTTTCCTGCCATAAAGCAGTGGGGAGGGAGTGAATGGACTCTGTCTGCATTATTTATAGTACTAATTTGATAAATAATTCCCTTCTCCATGTCTCATTGCAGTAGATTTATTTCCCACTGCTTGACATTTCTTTCTGCAGGTGGTGCTAGCTAGCAAATCATCTGAACAGAGCATGAAAAACCTTGCTTTGCTTTTCATGAAACTGAAGTGTGAACGAACAGACATATAATAATGAGATGTTATCATAAATTCACATGTTTTACTACTCTGCTATTTCTATTATCACTCAGTAAAACTCTTGCGAAACAGAGGAGTTTCGTAAGTGCCAATACTGTGCTGCAGTATTAAACCTACAGGCTGGCAGACTGCTGGAGCTGGAAGAAAACGTTAGGAATGAGGCTTCTACCACAGATAGGCTCTCTCAAAAAAGCAGCACCAAGTGAACAAGGGGAGTACGGTGTTCATGATGTGTTAATACTGCAACAAAACCTCGAAGTTATATTCGAATGAGGAGGAAAAATACAATGGGGAACGTTGTATGTTGTTACTGCCTGGTTCTACTGCGGATTAATGGCTACTGTGAAATGGGAGAGTGGTTTACACTAGGCTAGAAGTATATTCACAAAGGCAGTTGTCAGTAGGAATGGCAATGAAGAAATATGGTCATATGTGACACTTGAGAACCTCTGAGTTCTGATTTGACACTGGGTAATTAACTCAATGGAAAGAAACAGAGATGGGAGGGTGCAGGGTGGGCAGGGAAGGTAGCAAAACTAGCCACACCGAACTCTTCACAAAATCATTATCAAATTCTGCTCCAAGGGCATTGCTTACACTGAGGAGAATTGTTCAGTCTAAATCTATTCATCTAAAGCCCTTACTGTAAGCTGCTTTGTGCCCTGTTCATTGGGGAAAAATTACCTAAATATGGTGCATCTGAGCAGGATGAGACTAGAAGGATGTAAGGGACATCCTTCCCTTACTGGTAAAGTACAACCAGTACATTGAGTGCTATATTACTGGTGTGTGGCATGCTATGGCAGGACTGTTTAAAGTAAAGGATGCTCATCCAGGACCCCCTCACCTGGGATTCATTGAGAGCTAGCGTTACCTTTATGGATAAATTATAGATAGGGTATTGCTGTGTAAGGGCTGTTTGGGGTGGTTTGTTTGGGGGTTTTTTGCCCCTTTCAGAGCTTTGCTCTTTGGCTTTTATTTTGGCCACATCTGATGTTTATCTTAGATAAAATATGTTTGTGATCCTGAAAGGTGGGCTCAGGGAAGGATCTCTGGCACAGCTGTGACTAAGACTCCTTTGCGGGAAATGCCTCACTCAGTAGCTGCTCTGGAGGACCTTTGCATATGCTTCAGAGGGTGACGAGAGACGTATAAAGTAAAGAAGGCTGGGCTGGCATTTCCCTGTGTTGATGTCTAGATAATTCTGGCAGCAACTGAAGCTCTCAGGCTGCAGCTGAAGACCGAGTGGCTGCTTGTGCTGGATGAAGAGGTGGTCTAGATGCTGTCAGCAGCTGCACAGCTGCTTCCTCGTTCCCTCAGCTCCTCGCACAGGCTACGGTAATCACTCCGAAACCGCCGCCTGAGCATTTCCCAGTATCACCTTGTCTTTCCCAGTGTTTAGGCATGGTATATCTGAGTGATCAGCCCCTTGCCAGTATAGTTGGCTACATTTCCCCCAAAACGCCAACAATAAAAGCAAAAAAAGCCCTAACCTAAAAGTTCATTGTGGTAACTCCTTCCCTCCCTGAATAAGATGAGGTAAATTCCCACTCGACAGATAGAGAGGAAGAAAAAAAGCTAAACAGCCTTGTGAGATCCTGGAAAGCAAAGACAAGTACAAACGTGTGCATGAACTAAGCACAACTGTTTAAAAAAATTTGTCAGTCTAGTAAACAGAAGCAAAATCTGGTCCCGTTTTCCTGACACCATCACCATCCAGAAATCACATAGTGTCTAGAAACAAATTTCAGAACTAGTGGTTGGTAGAAAGATGGTCTAGGACATACAGTAATGAGACTAAACTTCCTAGTTGGAAATGCTGCATGTGGGTACATTTGTCGCTAATAACAAATGCTGCATTGAGTTTCCTCAGACAAAAATTCCAGATGGGGCGAGGCCAGTTCTGCACTATAGTTAATGGGCAAACCTACTCTCTAGGATAACTTTGTTCCAGTCTGTCCTGTTTTCCAGACTGTGCTGCCCTGTGCACCCAAGGACCTACTCCAACCTTTCCTGTCAAACACTCAGATGTTACACAAGGTGGTAGCTACCTTCATAGAAAACCCGAGATTGTGCAATATTTCAAGTCTTTCACACTCTGTAGTTAATGTGGGACTTGTCACATCTCAGACTGTGACTTAAGGATGAGATAGCTGAAATCTTCCAAACCTCCCAGGAGTGGGGTTACAGAGTTAGCCGTCACCATCGTCCACATCTTTCTATGACTACAGCTTGTGGATTTAGACAAGAGGCACTGTTTCTTAAAAAAGAAAGATTGGCTTAGATTTCATTGCTTTTACATCTCAACAGGTCTTACCTAATGTCAATATTCACTTTGTGCTGCTATTTAAAAATAAATAAATAAATAAAATTAAATAGACTTTTGTTAAATCCAGAGCAGTGCTGACATGCAGAACCCAGCTCCCCTTTAAGCAGTGAGGTAGCAACAGTCTTTTCACTGGGATTGTACATGCATATTTTAGAAAGGTTTGTGTCTTTGTCCTCAAAATCTTGGGTATGTACCCTTGTTGCCTATACATTTTTGCATGTTTTCCCAACAGTAACTATCCAGTCATGTCTGAAACTTGTAACTGCTTCTATGTCTTGCTTCCGATACCTTGCCTTTCTCTTTCTCTGTCTTCATTCAGTTAGTGTTATGCTGGCCTCCCCATGCTCTGACTTGTTCTGGGCGTTTTTTATTACCTCTTTTTTCACAACCCCATCTATCTGATTCTCCCCCTTTGCTTTCTCCTAGAAACATGTGAAAGGACACACAGACCAAAAGTGCGATCCCTTCTAGGGTTTGGTACTAGCACATACGAGGCTGCACATGTGATGATGTAGACTTCTCATTCACCCATTCACATATTACCTCTTTGTCAGATGAGTAGTGAATTATCTAATTAAAAAAAAATACTACAGCTGCAGTTAGGTATTTTGATTCCATTCTATTTATATATCTTTCGAAAAAGTAAAAAGTCCTGTTCCTGAATCCAAGGAATTATTTCCCTATGCTTCTTATCTAAGCCTCTTTCAGTTAGAATTCTATCTGAAAGCTTCCTCCTCTTCTCAACACTGTGTTACCCGTGTGCTTGGCTAATGGGACGTTCTTCTAATCTTCTCAACTTCTTTACTTTTCCCCTCAAATACAGCTCCACCTAACAGCAGCTTCCATTTGCCACATAGCTCTGTTTTGTTCTGGCTATATGAAGAAACTTTTTTTTTTCTCCTCTTCTTTTCTTTTTTCCAAACATATCCAGAGATGAGATGAGGCTATTTATCTCCAAAAAATTCAAGGATTGACATACAGCTTATAACAACTCTTGTTTTTTCCTGGGCACTCATTACCTGAAACAGATGGTAGAGGAGAGGTACAGTCCTGCAGGATGCTTTCCCCAAGGAAAGCCATTGCCTTAAGTGACAGTCGGGCAAATGTCAATTGCTGACTCGTAAGAGATATATTTCATTTAAATTAAAAAAATCTTATTTGGAGGAAACACAACTTTCCTGCAGAATAAAAATGGCTGAAACTTCTGCCCAGAATTCTGAAATCAGCTTCAGAGTTTTATAGTCCCACTTGGAATCTTCACAGATACTTTTATTTGTATATTTTCCTATATATCCTCACATAAGGGGGAAAAAAAATCGCAAAAGACCTGTGAACTCCCCAACTATGCTAGGATCTCAAAAAACAAAAAAAAAGCTACTCTGATATGTAACAAAGTCAGAAACATCATTTATTTCACACAGAATATGGAAAATATGAACTCTGCACTACAGAGCTTGTGGGAATTCTGGGCAAAATCTCATCCTGTCCTTCTGCACATAATACTTTTGGAACATTTAAAAGAAATCAGACTCTTCCAAATCAATTTGAAACTTCTTTAGAAAACCTTTTTGAAGCTGGGATGTAGCCTCTTAGAACTACAAAACTATGACCCTTCTCTCAAAATGAGGCCAAAATGTACTTCCTAGTGTATGAATCCATCTAAAGTGGCTTAAGCTTGGTTCAGTATGCATTGCTCCGCACACCAACCCAGGTCTTGTGTATCTGCCACTTAGAAGCTCTAGTGTTTGCAATGATCTCTGTACACTGTGAACACGGCATCTGGCACAAGCTTCTCACTACTTAGGCCAAATTAACATCACTGACTTCGTTTAGGTCATGTTGGCTTCATACTTGAGAAAGTGGGGACACAAGTTCACCTAAAGTGTGATTTGCCACTTGAGGTAATTTGATAATAAGTACGTTGTCTCCTCATCGATGACCCAATATCTGAAAAGTAAACTGAGCTCTGAAACATCTTAGCTCACTAATGTACCCTGTGCTTCATTTGGAACATGGTGTGCAGTGCAAACTAGGTCCAGAGAAAGCATCTTGTTCTTATGAGTTGTTTTAAGTTTATTATTATTTTATGTTATTATAGTAATATAGTACATATTTAGTGCATTTTATATTAATAAATTATTACTAATATATTAACAGCATCAATGCATTTATTAAGTGATAAAGAAAACTAGTGTTATAACATTTGACCCTGCTCCACTGAGGGAAGAGCTTTGTTACCAAAGCCAGGAAAAGCAGAATCACATACTTGGGTGAGCTGCAGTGGTGGAGGGAAACAACTAGAACTAGAAACAGTAAATGATCTTGATTCTTACACAATGCAAGACCTTATAAGCAGAAGCGATGACCAAAATCAATTTGTAAGGATAAAGTCCAGATGCCTCTGAATGTCACTGAGTCCTCAGTTTATTTTTTCCTTACTGACTTCAGAAAAGAAAGAAATCCTAAGAAGCTAGGAAAGCTTTCAAATAGACAATAAATTAACTACTGAAGTGGAACAAGGACTAGCTGTACATCAAAAGAAACCAAGACTTGAGTGTAGACGGAGTCTTTATCTAGATTAGAGAAGTGCTCAACTGATAAATGCAAGAGAATTAAAGAAAGAGAAGATGGATAAAGACCAGACATCTCCTGAAATAAACTGGAATAGGACATATTTGTTATGTTAGCAATATAGGATAAGACCTTTACCTGTGTATTTGGCATAGCAGCGCTGCAGCTAATTGTGCTGCATGACCATATGCAGCAGTAGATGCAGGTCCGTGTGTCTTTACTCAAACTCTCATATTCACACTAGAATTGTAACATGTTCTTTCAGTGCCATAGTCGCTGTGCAAAGGCAACATTAAATTTCACAAAGTAGTTTATTTCCAGGCAGTCCAGGAAATGAACATTTAATGGACATATTTTTTTATAATAAAGAATATTTCTAAGCAATATAAGTTCTTTGATCCAGCTTCATCTTAAATGGTTTATTTTTATAATAAGTGCAAAGAAATGAATTATACTGAACTTTTCACCATTTTGAGATCTTTATTACAGAAAAAAATCTCTAGGATACAAGATGCATCCAACGTTCAAATCTACTAAAAGTTGTTTGGGCCCAAGGGCCAAACAAATGGGTTAGGCCAACTTTGCTCTTTCCTCAATAGCAACTCAAACATCCTGCACTACCTTTTACCCTCCCCCTTTCTGGTATTCCTCCTACACCCATATTCTTTACATGGTCTTTGTGTTTCTCCAGACCCGCTAGGACTGGTGGGCTGTACAGGAATAAACCTCACTACCTTCCAGTTTCTTGATGACTGCGTTAACTGTGCTCAAGAAGCCTGGTTCTTTCCATAACTCTTCTTTCAAATCTGTGGAGGGGAAAAAAACTACTGTGATAAAGCGATAAATTATCATAGTAAAGGATGAGTGACCTTACAGAACAAACTCTGGCTTTTCTGCAAGCTTCAGAGCCTCATGCATCCCTGCAGCTGATAGTTTCCGATTGATATTCCTATATCTGCATTGCAGGAGGTTGCGATAAGTTGTCCTCAGGTCCCGATTGAAGAAGGCATATATAAAAGGGTTTATGAGAGAGTTTGCATAACCCAACCATAGAAATGTTCTCTCAACCCACAGCGGGATACAGCTGCACGCTGTACCGCAGATGAAGGGCCTGGCAGTTGAGAGGAGGAAGAAGGGCAGCCAGCAGACGGTGAAAGCCCCAACAATAATCCCAAGCGTAGTGGCAGCTTTCTGTTCTCTTTTAAAGATGGATATATTTTTCTTGTCGTGCTTTAGGAGTCGTGAAAAATTAGTACATTCATCAGATTCCTTGTGCAGCTTTACGACTCCGTTCATAGAAATCCCTTCCACTTCTTCTGGCCGGGGAAAACCAGCAAACTTGTGTTTAGCAGCACTCCTCCTGGCAGCTTTGTAAATCTGATAGTACATGAAAAGCATCACTGACATTGGAATATAAAATGCAACTGCCGTGGAGTAAATGGTGTAGCCGAAGTCTTGACTGATCAAACAAACCTTTTCATCATTTACATTTTGAGCCCAACCGAAGAGCGGGGGTATAGTGATAGAGGCAGATAAGAGCCATACACACAGGATCATTTTGGCCATACATTTCCCATTCTGCCTTACAGGATATGTAAGAGGTCTCGTTATTCCCAGGTACCTAGAACAACAACATACAGTTACTACATAGTGCAGTGGTTAACTGACAAAAGTTATTTCACATAGTCTGCCCTAAAATCAAACATCTTTAGCTAAGGTTTCTCTCTTACATTTTTCAATCCTCTCTTTGCATGTTTCAAACTTGTACATTCTTGTGTCTTTCACTTGAAAATTTATAGTGCTGATAGACTGTATAAAAGGTCTTTTATTCTGGAAGAAAATCTCTCATTGGCCATAATGGACTGTGATTTTAATGAATTTGTGCACTCTTCATGCAGATAACTCATTTTTTGGTCATTAATGAAATTCTGAAACCTAACTTTCATTTGGCTAACTTATGAAATCTTGGTGTAGAGATGAGTGCTCACTCCACAAAGCATACCACTTCTCGTACTGAGCGCATGTTTCAGTTAAAACAAGCATGCGTTCATCTTTATTTTCATTCATTTTACATATTCATAAGTTACAAAGATCCTCGCCACTAAACTGAGATGATTAGTTATCTTTCTTACCTTCATGTTTCAGATGGGAATAACAAACTGCAAACTTATGCCAAGAGTAGATTAATTCAGTATTACAATAATTCTTTTTATCATCATTTAATTAGAAAGAAATTACATTTATTCAACATTCAAACTTTTAGTGAACAAAATCACAATCTATCACAGTGTCAGTTCAAGTGGAAAAAGACCTGCAGAAAAAAACATAGCTTTACCAGAAGCTAAATTTAGGGTGGTAAATTGTAAACAGACACGAAAAGTATTTACGATGTGTCACATTTTAATAGAAAAAAAATGAAGTCTGTTGGCAACTTCTACATTTCTTAAGCTGTGACAGCTTAAACCATGTATTTTTTCCTAATACTGCCCTATATAGCTGGAGAGCAATATCCTAAGCTTGTGTTTACTCTCAACTGCAGATTTCTGTATTTCCACTTTAACTATGGGAAGTTTCTCTTAGATGAAATTGGATGCTTTTTTTTACGCCTAACATTTTTACATTGAAATTGGGTTTCTGCTCAGCTGGAACTTACCTATGACTTACTGTTAACCTCTCAAATTGTACTTTTTTTCCTCCCCCAAAAGAAAGAATTTTGAGAAAAATCAATGCAATTCACTTTGTTACTCATAAAAGAAATAGTTAAATAGGGTTTCAGAACAACATTTTAATTTCAACAGGTACCAGTGTTTAGTTACACAGTGAAGATTTTTGAAGGTTACAAACAAGAAATATAGTAACTTGATGAAAAATATTTTTTTGGGAGCATTTTTTCTCTCCCTATTCACTTAGCAAATCAGATATGACTGTTTTCCTGGCTCTGCAGAATGCTGCATTGTTGATTTTACTGCAATGCAGTAAATTATGGCCAGTGCTCCTGCTTTATACAAGCACCCAGGTATGCTACAGTTCTGGAAGTAAAAAGAAACATCATTTCATGATCTGTTCTGATGAGTAACAAAAATCCCTCAGCAACATCATTGATTTTATATTACTGCTACGGCAAGTGCTACACAAAAGACAGAACTGGTTTATTGTGCCCTGTTCTCGACAGCATGCACCAGTATATTACAGCAGGCCGGTATTGTGCCAATGAAGCTGTGCCTGGTGGGGCTGGGAGCTAAAAACAGTTATTAAAGTTGGCCGGGATTAGATGCGTGGGCCATGTTATTAAAACGGGCTGTTTCTTGCGCACCTCACCGTCAGCGTTAGAACACAGCCGCCGCACCAGTTCCGGCGGCCGTGGGCGTACCGCAGAGCCCACGGAGATTTCGGTTTTACAGTACCCCGGCCAAAACTGCGCTCCCAAGGAGCTGAGAGTCTTCTGAGGAGCTTCAAGATGTGTAAGAGAAGGGCTAATGCGGTGAAGTTCCAGGGTTTAACTGTCTGAGGGGTACATCGTCCTGCTCTAAGTAATGTAATTGTAGCAAGGGTAAGTTATTGGCTGCAGCCCTTCTTGGGACAACACTGGCACACCCTTAAAATTTGTCTGAGAATAGCATGATTTAGCTACAAAACAGTTAAACACATCCTTTGTGCAAGAAAAGTTACTTGTCGCTTGTTAGAAAAAAAATCTTTTAAAGGTCAGTCTACTTTCCTGAAGTATGTATTCTTCCAGCTGTTACACAATTGGTCATTAAAAATAACACGTTTATGAGGTGAGCTTTATTATGTAGCTAAAGAAGTTAAACTGGATTTCTGTAAAAATTAGATCTGTGGGCTGCATGTTCTGAATGCCTACTGATGCATTCTCATGCATCAGAATATAACAAAAAGAATTCATGAAAGCAGAAGTATACTGAAAAGAATTTAAATTCATTACTTTTGCCCTGGTACCACTTTTTTAGAAGCTATCTGAGCTTCAGAAATGCTATTTGAAATTAAAAAACGTTAATTAACATAAAAATACACCAGCATCCTTTTTGCCTTATCCTTTTGCTAAATGCAGTGTGACAGGGAAAAGCAGGCATAAATGAACAAATATTATCTTTTTATCTCTATAGATGAAAACCATTACCCTTGAAAACTTACTTGCAACTTTAAAATAATATAAATCACTTGTTGTCTAATACACTAGAGAGTGTCCAAGATTTAATAGATTCATGAACTTCAAAATATTGGGTCAAATTAATTGCAAAAATATGCTTCATAACGCTTAATCTTCAATTACTACCTTCCAAAATAAAAAAAAAGAAATCACTAAAGGTAACTGAGTTGAACTTAAGATATTATTCAAAAATATGTAACAGCTTGAGGCCTTCCTGCTGGGAGAGAATGAAAAAGCCTAAGAAGCCCATTTCATGTATCTCAGCTACCCTCCACGAGAAGGAAGGGTCTCGGTCTTGTTCGTCTGACTAACCCACTCCCGTGCCGCAGTCCCATTCAGGTGTGGGGCACACGCAGGGTTCCCAGCTCCAGGGAGGAAAAATTATCCCTTGCCATCCTCTTTCTGGAGCTGTGTTCAAACGCAGGTGGTGGCTGAAGGGCTCCCTCCTTCATGGAGTGCTATTTGCCACGTTCACCCAATGAACACCAACAATGGAAAAGGTAAATGAGTAAGTCCTTTCTTCAGCTTAATAAAAATCTGGCTCCCTGTATTCTTTCCCAGTAACTCTAAATTGTTACCATTTAATGACAGGCAATTGTTATGGACAATTTAGTGTAAAACCATTATAAAGGTGTAGGACTGCTCCCGAGATCATTCAGTTTGTGGGTTTTTTCATTACGGCTTTTTTGATGCTGATACGTTACAATGACCACACAGAACAGTTTTTATCCTACAGGGCAAAAAGTGTCCGTTGTCACTTGAACTGTCTATCACCCAGGCACTTCTTACTGCAGTGTGCTCAATATATTAAATGTTACAGCAAGTGTTAAGACGTAACGTATATGGAAAGGGCAGTGGTATATAGCAGAGGGAACAGGCATCCACAGACCCTGGTGTCCGTTTCTGGCGCATCATTTTATCTTTCTGCGACTCTTTGTATTCCTTCTTCCCACTTAACGTTTGTCTTAGCTATGTGCTTGTTGTGATGGCTGTTACATGTGACTGCTTGCGCAGTGGTTATCAAACTGGAAACTGGACCACCACTGTGTCCCACTAGATGTTATTGTATTTAAAAATATGAAAGGTTTGATACGGTCTCTTTTTCTGTAAATATATATATTTCGTTCTCTAATCTAGGAAATTGTGAAAAGCAGTTTGCTTTATCTGCACTACCGTGCTGTGAGTTCACATAGCCGTCTACTTAGCAGCTGCTAGAACTTTTCAGGAAGATCTTTCTCATCACCTTTACATGAATAACTCTCCATTTGTGGTTGAATTGATTAGTAATTCTATAGACGTGGAAAATGCCAGTTATTCCTCTAAGAAGAAAAAAAAAGCCAGGCATGGCAGCATTTCTGGTTAACCAGGCAGGACCTTTTTTTTTTTTAATGGCATGAACCTCATTTTTTTCAGCAGTAGAAAAGTTCATTTCCTTTTCTTTGTGTTTTTTCTTGGAAAAGCTAAACATAGCTGTAATATTTAAGCTGTAAAAATGGTGACTTGTTCATAGCTACATTGGAAACTTTGAGATGGGTCTAGTCCTCACACCTTTTGAAATATCTAGAAAGCAAACGGAGACTTAACAGCTACATCAACTTCAACCAACAATAGAAAGAAAATAGTAATAGGATGGTCCAATTTGGGATCCTGTGTCCAGAATTTTTACTACATCTGCTATATGGCTGAAAAATAAAGAAAAAAATACAAGGACTTGCTTCTCGCTGCGAGCAAAGTCACAGGGTAATGGAAAATCTAACAGCTAAAAGCATTAAAACGGTTTTGAAGCCTCCTGCCTAACTCAATAATAAATTGAATGCACTGTGACATCAGGATCACTGATGCCACTTTTGAAGCACACACAATGCCTCTGGTCTCCGTGTACTTTATAGGCAGATAGAATTCCATTTTAATTAGTCCACATTCGTTTCTCAGAATTCACTGACCTGATCTAACAGACAATTATTCCAGAATGAGATTAGCACCTTTCACTGTCTGACTTCTCTTTTATAAAGCAGATCGGATTACTATGGAATAGAACTAGAAACATTGTACTGGAAATTATGTAGATGTGTACTACGGCTATTTCTACCAGGAATCTTCACTATTGTTCTCTTATCACTTACCATTTCACTAGGAGTTGCCCTTAACCTGAGGTACTTTCAGTTCTTCCCGTTTTTGTATTTTAAGAGAGTCATAAAACTGTTTTATTTCAAAGACACAAAAATGTTTACTGCTTTGCTTTTGTGCTCTTTTTCTAGTACAGCAGCTTTCCAGCTTCAATACATATCTCCTTGTATTAGTTTCTCTGCCAATCCACAGCTATAGAATCCTGTCTAATGATTCACCTGCAATAATAACTTATTCTGAAGAATGATACTGATCTATTGATCCTCCTTCAGTGGCTGTGATTCTCTCATGATCTTTCATAATTTTTCTGTTAAATTCAGTGTGACATTAAAAGACACTTTACAAGAATAGGAGCATGATGCTATTCCTAAAAGCTATCCAGCGTTCAGAAATATTCACCCTAGTATAGTGATCGATCTAGATTTTTTTCTTGTACTTTAATACATTAAACAGTAAATTAAGTGTAAATGTAACAAGTTGAAACAATGATCAAATCCATTATTTCTGTTACGGCTGCGTCAAACCGCCTAACAGAAATTGTTCTCTTCTTTTTAAAGATACTGTGTTTACACTAAGCAAGAGATGCTGTGTCCCACAGACCTACTTTTAAAAAGAATAAGATATACAAACTTGGGAAAATACTATTCCCATCACATATTTAAGTAACTTAAATTAAGTTGGAAGTAGAGGGGTAGAAACATAAAAAGACTTAAGTGCTGAGACATAAACACTACGCTGCACGACTATGGTATTATAATGTGCAAAGTAACCTTGTTAATTATTGTATGACAGCATTGCTACCTGCCTTTCTGCAATACAGGCTGGTCTCATAATAACATCATGATAATTGCCAGTTTATTGTCTGGGAAGAAGAGGATATTTCGGAGGCAGTAAAATACTTTTCTCCTTCCCAGAAGTGAACAAAGTGACTGATTTCATTGCATATATGACAGCTTTCAGAATATGAATTAGATCACTTTAAAACCGAAACGTTAAATAATGTGCAATGTTAGAGTGAGACAGCAGAATTAACAAAATCAAACTATTACTCAGTGGCAAAAAAAGATTTTGTTCAACTAGTTGTGTGCTCCATCTAGTCAAATGTTGCATCTTTTCTATGTAGTGAATTAGTACATAGTTATAAAAAAATCTTAGCGCAGTGGCTAGCTTCCACATCTTAATTGTATTTGCTAGTAATGGCTAAAGCTCTACTTCATCCTTCTCAGTCAATGTTGAATGCAGTAACACGAACGCAGAAAGATCTTAAATGTATGTTTTGGTATCTACTGTTTTAGATGCTTACGCTTCGTGTTTCATACAATTTCAAAATTATTCTTATTATTGAAACAGTGGTACTTCAATTTTGATACTTGGAAGAATGCGAATGAAATATTTGGTTTGTTTTCAGCAAGGTTAACACTCCCCATTATTGCCCTTCTTGCTCTGAATTAAGTGTATTTCTTTAAATTCTCTTTACAAAGGGAAGACATTCGTTCCCACTGTTAGAGCAGGTACATATTGAATACAGTATTATACTTTTATTGTACATAGTAAATGTTCTGACTTGATTTTTCTTTTTATCAAGAATCATTGTAGGGGTTTATTTTTGATGGAACTCAAGAAGTGTAGGCTTTCCTGGCAGTGGGGGAGGATTAAGTCAATCAAAATTAAATATCTGTTCATTCTAAAGGAATGTAATTTCCATAGTAGAAGATCATGTTCTCCTCTCTTATGTTTCTTTCAGTTTTTCTATACTTCTATGGACTTTCTTCCTCCCATGTTGCATAACTTTACAGCTTCATATTTATCTTCTTTATTTCAGCTCATTTTTCATTCTTTTATTTCATTCATTCTATTTTTACTTCACTTTCTTGCCCTGCCTTATTTCTGTTTCTCTCTTAGCTCTGTATTTTTCCCTGTTCATTTTTACCTACTGATGTAAGACCTCCATCCCATAGATGGGGGGATGTATTCTGCTCTCATTCTAAGAAATACGTAACAACTCTCTTGCCAGAAAGAGGTGTGCAATGTCTTTCCATGCAACTTCTGTTATCCTGGTCGTAATTTCTGAAATCATATTCCTCTCTCCTTTCAGACCTCAGCAAATTTCTTCTACCTGTCCTCACTCTTTGCCTTTCATTTTCCCTCTGCATGACTGTCGAAGTACTTGTCACCAGTAACTGCCTTGTTCTTGGCTTCGGTAAGAAGCAGTTCGGAAACCTTTCATTTTCCACTGCAGAAGATATACTGCTTGGAAGAGAAGGCCCCAACACGTAGTTGCTGATGTTTATCTTGCAACACTGCCTGAATGTTAGATGATATGTATTTCATAGCCAATATTCTGCAATTACCCAGAGAAATATTTTATATTATAGACTAAACACTCTTGGTAACTATCTTTCAAGAAAACAGTACATGTATATTTTCCTTTCTTGTGTTTTCACTAATGACATGAAGGTAGGAGACATAAGAAGGGAAATGGGTTTCAGACCATTCCATCCTTCACCAGACTCTTAGAACCTAGATGCATTTGAAAACTGAAAAGGCTTTGGCAAAGAAATATTTAGAATGAAGCTGCATGCTGTAATGGAAGACTTTCTATTTTTAAACTTTTTCAAAATGTCTGAACTCCCAACTTTGTGGCTTTCATCGTCTCTGTCTTCCTGTCTATAAGTGTGGTTCACTTAGAGTGTAATAGGTTTAATTATATACAGAGCTCAAAAGTGCTTCTCACCTCCCTTCTTGATAGATAATCTGTAATACTTCAAAACCTCTCTAGATCTGGGCAAGTCACGCATATGAAGAATCCATTTTTCTTTACAGTGTTCAACCATGTGCAATGTTGAGGGAAAATAAAAAGAATTTCATGCTTTTCTAAAAGAAAATGCATAACTGTGTCAGGGGATACACTACCCACTTCTTCCCTTTTGTCCCCCACCCCAGATTTGCTAGTTCCCTGTATTTAATAATGTTCTATTTTTTTCCCAGTGATAACAAGCAAGCAGTAGTGGAAGAAGAAGTAAGAAGAGAGTCAAAAGGCTCTTCCTAAGTTTTTCTTTCTTTTCGTAAGTGAAAAATTGTATTCATCAAAATATACAATAAAGTACAATTCACAATACATATCACTAACATTTCAAGAATATTCCTTACAGAAGTGTTTCTCAGGCTTTTTAAGCAATGCCTCACTTCACTGAAAAAATCTTCGCGGACTTCATCATAGTATACACACAAACCGCTTCACAAGTCCTGAAGGCCAGGCCCTCCTACACTGTTACAGCTTCATCCCTTATGGTATAATTTACACTAGTTGTTAAGTCATTTTATCAATCAAGGAGAAAAAAGAAAAGAAAAACACCTTCAAACATGGCTGTTTATTGCTGTATTCAATAAAGTGATTTATATCAGAAAACACATTTTGTTTAAAATCACATTTCAGTTTATCCCACATTAAGTGCCTTTTTATTATTTCAAAATAATTTAGAATCATAGAAACAGCAGTGCATCTGCATCATGTCAATGGTTGTACCTAAGTATCTAATTACATGTAGACTGATGTCTGTCTTAGGTGACTTTTTTCATCTTTACGTGTATGATGTTGTATCTCATTTTATTACTACAAGATGCCTGGCCCCTTTTTGAGAGGGAAAAGAGGTTACTTTAGCCCTCCAATACTATGTGAGAAGACTAGGCTGGGGGAAGCTTTGTCCTAGAGAAGAATTAAAGAGAAACTCCTTTTTCATTTACTCCTGTCTGATTGCAATTTTCGTTTCAGACTGCGTGTGCAGTAAAGAAGTTCAGGTTGGAAGAAAGAAAGGGAAAGAGGTTTTATCTCATAGGTCTTCTGTATGGCAGAGGAGAACTGGTTAAATTGGAAAAGAGAAAATTAATATGAGGATGACAAGTAAATGATTTGCCATGACTGGAGGGAGGCATCTCTGGCAGTGAGCTTGAGAAGCAGCAGAGGAAATATTGAGTACGAATGCCATAGGTGATCCTGCCTTGGCAGGGGGTTGGACCAGATGATCTTCAGAGGTCCCTTCCAACCCCTACCATTCTGTGATTCTGTGAACGCATAGAGTTCAAAAGCTACTGAGGAGGGATGAGGCTTGACTTGCAATATTGCTTAATGGTGTAACATGGGACTTAAGAGGAAAAAGACAGGGATGTACTGGGAGTTACTTATGTTTGTTCTCCTTTTATCAGTCTAGAGAATCTGAAACAGCAAGTGAATTGATGGGAGGAAGGACAGGACCACTGGATGGTGGTAAGGCACTGGAGGAGAAATGACATAGCTCTATTCTTTCTTCATTATAATAAAGAAATTGGGGAGGAATGTACTGGAATTCATTTTTATGATGGCCTTAGTTCCTGAGGAGTTAATCTCATGTTCTGATTCTTACTCCCAAACATTACATTTCTACCTCCTGCACAATAAACCTTGCTGTCCTTCTGGCAATTACACAGTCTGTCAGAAGACGGGCATTAACCATGATCTTTTGCTGAATGCCTTCCTGATTAGAGGATTTACAGCCTTAGATGATCCGTTTGCTCATTGGCCTGAGCCACTACATAACTGAAGATAAGGTTCAAGTGCCTGGGCTTAATTTGAGCCTATGGGCTAAGCAGTATAGAAAAACGTAAGAGTTGGATGTCATCAGGGTAACCCAAGTTGGCCAACTGATAGGCAAAAGCACTCCATACAGTTGATATTTGCTGATAGGAAGAGGTTTATTTGCTGCTTTGCCCTTGTGGTGGGAGAGAGTAAGTCTAAGCAAAGATGTGGTTTCTTGAAGCACCAGCTCAGATTAAATCCCTTCTCTGCTATACAGAGGCAGTTCCCGAGCAAAAAAAAAAATAATAAAGGAATGAAAAAGAATACATTTGGCAGATCAGGAAATGCAAAAGATGCCAAATCTTCATTTTCCTCTTTCAGGCTTCCCCCATCTTACCCCTCTCATCCCTCATACCCAGGGGTATTATCAAAGCCAATGAAGATACCAAGTTTTTACCAGGGTCTGTGGTTCTTCTAACATATTATTCTTCCCACACACACACACTTACTGGCTTCAGAAAGGCTTTTAGTTCTCAAACTCACAACTTGTTAACAGAGCTCAGATCTCTCACCCTCCCATATGCTGAGTGGTGGTGCTCTGTGGCAACGATGGGCCCTCATCATTCCAGGCCAGCCTGCTGGCTTCAGCCGGGCCAGAGGAGACGTGCCAGGAGACAACCACCAGACACACCTCAGTCTTGAGACTATCCTGTTCTGTGCAAGCATTCAAGTAGGCTGTAATAAAAATGGCAACGTGTCTTCTCTCAGTTCTGTACTCTGCCAGACACCAGCACAAACATGCCTTAGGTGAGCAATGAGGCAGGCTGATAGCCCACAGGATCTGTGTCTATATTTTGGCCAACATACCGATCTACCATCTTGTCCCCCTGCGTGTTTGCAGGTATATGCGCACACACGCAGGGAGCAGATGACCCCTTTGTATCTGGCAGCAAGGTGGGTCCCAGGATGTACGTGCTACAAACAAGCTGAAACCCGAGCAAACTCGAGGAGGCCCGTCAGAGAGGGTGCTGATGTGCCCACAGACGCACGCAGGCGGGTGCCTGCGTGGATGCAGCTGGGGCAGCCTGGAGAGCTTCTCAGGACGGGTGGTGGAGACGAGGGTTGGGAATGGGACAGCAGGCCTTTAGGTGGTTCTCACGAGGAGGAGGTTGCCAAAACGGTACAGATGTCCACAACCACACAAAAACGCAGAACTCGCCAGTCCCTGTGCTCAGCTGAGCGCTCTGGCTGTTCCCTGCCACCACACCGGCCTAAGGCCCTGGCCTCCCCTGCCCCTCGCTCTCCACAGCCGAGAGCTGACGCGCCCAGGGAGCCGCGGAGAGCTCTGCTCCGGGCGATCAGGGAACCGGCACGCCGGGGTTTGCCCTGAGCATGCCAGGCTGTCGCTTAGGCGGCCTGCCCCGAACCGCAGAATAAGCCTATGGACCCTGGTCACTGGGTCGTCACAAGACAAGGTCGGTGCTTCAGTTGCATAACTGTTTTTTTGGTGTAAGCTAACAAATACCTTAAACTAAAATGTGTGGATGCTTGATTTCAGAGCTATGCAAAACTGTCTTTTCTAAAAAGAAAACCCTCGTCAGACTCCCATAAAGGAGAAATGGCTAAGGTGATTTTCTCCAACTTCGCTACGTAAGTCATGCTTGGATTGACACTAAGCATCAGCTTAAAAAGAATTATGTTGAAAGTTATCACGGTGTTTCAAAATGAAAGCCTCCTACAACTTTAACTAGAAAATCATGACTGATGTCTTTAGCACAATTAAATGCAGCATTTCAGAAACTTCCACGGTGATGAATGAAATGAAAAATCACAGCCCATTGAACCGATAATATCACTATATTAAAACAAAGTATCTTCAGGGAATAGCTATTTAAATGTGCTGATATTTACGTCCCCTCTCTTCCTTCCTTGAATACAAACAGTTTAAACATAATATCTCCAGACAAAGCATTTAAGGAACAACCTCCTCTATAATACTTCTTCCCTCCTCCCCCTTCTTTCTCTTCCTCTCTCTGAAGAGACAGGAAAAATACTGGGAGGACCTGGTTCAAATTCTCCTCTTTGCTTCTCCGTGGCAGTAACTTCGCAAGACCCCTAACAAACACCTATATAGTGATTATGGGTGAATCTCAATACAGACCTAATCTGCTTGGACATTTTTGGCTTTGTCCATAGCTGCATTGGCTTGAAGGCAGATCTGAGTTTGTCAAAAATCACACAAAGATTTTGCTATGTTCCGTTGGGTCAGATATGTAAAGATTGTAAATGTTCACCTCAAGTTTAACTTGTTTACCCAAGCTCAGAAGGAAAGGAAACCACAGTATATCAATGAACTGTGTTAGGTACAGGAAAATCCAAGTCTAAAGCAAGTTTAACTAGGAGTCTTATTTCTAAAACTTTGGGATGTGCAAAACATCTTGTATAGACTCTGGGTCTATAGCATTACCTGCAGAAATGTCAGCCAGAGGTACCTACTGTTCCTAGGAAGTGGGCACCATGGGTTTTAATTTCACTCCTTTCCTGAAAAATATTCTCAAAATATTGTCATTGTAGTTCAGCATAAAATACACCTCTCAGTAATGTAATCCTCCCACAAAGGAACTGTCAATGCAAATAGGTCTGAAAGCAAGAAGAAAACCCACTGACAGAATAAAAGTGAAAAAAGGCAACTTTGGGATTGTAACCGAGGTACTGAAGCAGACAAAGCATCTGACTAATTCTGTTTCATAAAAAAGTCCAAGATGAAAAAGGACATTGTAGCTCCTCAAACACCAATATATTCTGACTAACTTACATCGGTGATGCTTTACTTGACAATAGTAGCAAAGAAAGCAAAGAATTCTTGTAAAACCGAGTCAATTAAAAAGAACAACGGAACAAAAAAGCCCAACAGCCAAACAACGCAAAACATGAGGAAGGGAGTTTATGATAAATTTCCAGAGTACAAGTAACTAAGTACAACTCTACTCAAAGCCCTAGAAGAACAAGCTACCTCTGCTCAGTCACGTACTGACAGGCATCTAGCAGTGCTGTGTGAAGAATGAAAAGAGCCATGCTGCGTTTCAGGAAAGCTTTAAGATTGGCCTTCATTCTTTATTTTATGAAGGAAAAATCCAAAGTTTTTTTTTATCTTGCATTGACTGATTAGAAACACAATGGTGCACCGAACCCTGCTTTTTACATTTTTACTTTTTACACTTCTACTTTTTACAAGCAAATGAACTGAACTAGCTTGTTCTGAAATATCAAAAGAGGACATCACCAGAAAATCACTTTAATTGTGTTACTTTAAAAATTAAATTCTAGCAAAATAATCCCAATTTCATAAAAAATTTTGATAACAGAACATCCCATTCTGATCCTCTATAATACCAGTAGTTTTTTAAAGATGCAGAATCTGGAATTGTTTGTCCTCTACAGCAGTAAAAGCACATTTCACTTCCTGATATGAATAGGTCCTATCATAGGAAGAAATCATAACCTGTTTTTGCAAGGGGAGATGGTGGGTTGGGGAGAGCACAGCATGAGGGCAAAGTAACAAAGGCATGCAGGCAGGAGGTTAGATCAAACTGTGTGCCTGCATTCAAGAATCTTTTAGAAAACTGCTATTCACAGTTCTTTCCAACACAAACTTCTGGAACGGGAACTTATCAGAAAATAATGAGGTGATTCCTCACCTGCAGTTTATACAAACAGATATTTATTTGCAATTTCTTGATATTTTAGCATTATATTGTCTGCTTCAGTATGTGGCACAGAATGAGGTTATCATGTTTCATCATCTTTCCTGTCAATGAATGTGAGGTCTACTGTACCTACCACATCTCTCAACCATATGTCATTTATTTCCTTAGCACTCATTTTAACTAACGTATTTATCTACAGCATGCTTATACACCAGATCCCAAGTTCTCCCTTCACCTGTAATCCTCCTGTCTGCTATCATTTTCCTCAGAAAATGTCTCATTCGGTGATATTTTGGAATTTAATTTCAATAAATAAACTAGTCAGATCAAGCTCTTCTCTATAAACTGGAAATAGAAAATTTGTACGAATTTAGTATTACTTTACAAATATTTCTTCCCCTTGCAATCACTCAGAATCCTTAAATACACAGCCCCAGCTGCCCTTTAACTGAGGACAAAGTTGAAGGGGAGAAACATCTAGTGATGAAAAATACCTGCAGTAAGACCCAAATTGTGGTGGGTAAAACTGTATGTTCAGCCCTTCACAACCACAGTATTTAATAACTCATTTATCATAATATTTATTCATTTTTACCAGCAGGTTTGGGAGTGAAGAAAGTAACGGCCACATGGGCACTACTTCGTTCTAGCTAACGAATCCTCCACTCTAAAGAACTTCGAACCTCCTGGGTCTTCCTCAGTCATGCTAGGTTGTGGTTCCACATAGCTGGCTGTTTCCAGCTTTCTGCTCCAGTAAAAATCCAAATGCAGAAATTCGTACTCCCCTCATCAGGTCTATTTTTGCCAAGGCGGCTCCAAGTAAGCTTAGAGATCTCTGGACAGGAAACCTGAATAAAGGAGATTAGCCAGGATAATGTGTCCTCTTTGTCTTGCTGAACAAGGGCCTGCCCACAACAGGCTTCCACTACAATATTTCCTTTTCCTTCAGCAATATCTTTCCTAATTTTTATCCTTTTTAAAATCATGCAAAATCTGCAACACTAGACATATTTAAAATATAGAACAAATTTCAACACAACACAAACTGCTCCGTCAACTCCACAGGCTTGAAATCATAGTACATTCAATCTACAGAATAAACCTTTTGCTTTTCTCCTGTCAAGAAAGGCCCTCTTCCCCTCAGCTTTCTGTCCAGAATGACAAAATTTGAGGCCAGATTCAACTACTGGTTATTCACGAATGACCGTTTGTCCAGCTCAGATGGGGAGAGGTGGTGGTGTCACAATTCTTTTAAAATGCCTTTTCATGTTCCCCTGAATTTAGAGTTATACCTTTACGCTAAAACAGAAACAGATGCAGCTGGTGATAGACCATCACCTCCCCCAAAGTCTTTAAAGATAACAGGAATTGGAGATTATCAAGGATCCCAGACCTCTCTTCTCTGTTCGTTTCACAGATGCTACACCACACGCAAAAGCAGTGAAATAAGTTGGATCAGTAGAAGGAAGTCGCCCTTATCATCTCTCGGTAAGTATGTCTTTCCTTTGCTTTTGTCGGCAGCAAATTGGCAACTCTAAGGTTCTTCTGAGATGTGGTGGCATCAACTTTCTGTGGATAAAGACTAAAATACCTAAGGTTTATTGCTGTGCCTACAGTTTCCAATAATATCAGTTCTCATTGCCAGGATAACAACTTCAAACATGCATTTGAATTTAGGAGCAGAACTTTGGCATCAGCATGGAATGAATCACACCTAGCCTACGGACATCTCGGGGAGCTCACTGCAAACTGCAGGTGTTTGGGATATTTGATAAGATGCTCCCTTCATTGCAATGCTTCAGAGCTTTGTGTTGAGTAACAGGCTTTGGAAATGTTAAGCTCTTTCTTGTGTTGTTTAATTCGCAGGAAAACAGTCCACTATGATACTTTAATTTCAGTTATTTTTGAAAAAATGAAGTTTGTGTTCTGCTAATGACCAAACCCATTTAGCAAAAATAGCTTTTTAATTTGGGACAATAGACTCTTGAGAGATTACAGTTGGTATTGTTGCTAAAACTACTTGCTAAGAAGTGGGTCTCTGAATGCAAACTCTCAAGGTGAAAGGGAAACTCTAGTACATAACAATGCAAAAACTGAGTCTTTAGAGCCAAAGCTGTACTATTTATAGCTTCAAAACATCTTATTAGACTATTAAAGAAAAGCTTTGCATCTTGTCAGCAGCTGTTTTGGGTCGTGGGTAGAAATATTTCCAAGTAATTTTTAGCAAGACAACACACTCCGACTTTGTTCAGGGATTTAGTATTGCAACTATTTGTTAAATGTCGACTTTTACAACAAATAAACAAAACTTAACAATGCACATGGAAAACTGTTTACAGAAAATTATTCAGGCAAATGGTACTGTGTATCTGAAATATTTCATGACAATCACAACATATTTTCATGGTTTGTATTTATGATGACAGTTATGTTGCAAATAAATTTAGATAATAGCATATACTTCTGTTATCTGTGCTCATGCCTTCCATTCCCACCTTCTAATTTTTATGCCGGTTGCCAATTTCTAAATACCTGTTATCAGAGTAAATTTTCTAGGTCACTAGTTGCTTTGATTCAAAACTCCCTACATTTTCTAGTACAGGAACAGTCCTCTAACTAGTAAACACACACTATGGACAAGAGACTTGGTTTTTTTGCAGTTACCTTTTGTGTCCCTCTCTGGAGATCTGCAAGCCATATGTTGAAATACGTTGTCCCTAGTCTCTTACACACCTCTCATGAAAAGTGAACAGTTTGTAAACAACGCACTTAAAAAAAGTTCTGTATCAATTTAACTTGCAGCAGCAATAGGCCTTATCTCTGATTGCAGGTACTTGTATAGCTGATGAGAAATGATGATTCCAATGCCAGCAAGGTTATTGATCAGCATTCTTCAGCAGGAATGAAGGGGGCACAGCTGCATACCAGGTAATTGGGAGGAGAATTCATGATGTGTCTGCCTAGATCTCCAATAACAAGCTCTCCCCAAAAGACTGGAGAGTTTTTGACTCAAAAAAGTCAAAGTTTATTTAAATGAAAACTAGAAATTTAATCTGTTCAGATAAAGAAAATTCATCACGTGGTGAGTGAGAAGTAAAAAGGTTTGTACACAATTCTCTGACAAAAATGGTGCCCTTGCAGGCAAGCTTTTGCTTCCAGTTCTGGTTTTACCCGACTCGGTGTCTGAGATACAGCAAACTCTGCCCAGTCTCCCTTGGTCCCTGAGCAGTTTTTCCACCACTGTTAACATGTGGCAAGCTGCTGCTTGTTCCTCAACCTGCTACAACCTACAGGACAAATAGCTCCCAATGTGAGAAAAGTGTTATCTTTCATATGGCTCTACCTCCACTTCCCACAGTCTCCTTAAAGGAACATAAAAAACTGTAAACAAAAATGGATAACCAGCTTTCCTTGTGGTTATATTTTTAACTTAGGCTTCCACAAGCTAAAAAACTTGGTTTCAAGTTTTTGACAGTACCAAAAAAACACCCATTTCCTTGATATATCTCAGGAAAAAACTTTGCTGCCAGCTTTTTCATCAAGACACAATGTACCTCTAAGAATAGACTTCACCCTGGTTTCTCCTTACTTTAAAAAAAGGTATTTTTGTAATGTCCCTCCTTGTCTTTGTGTTTTGGGTGGTTGTTTTAAAACAATCATGACCATTTTGCAGTGAAATAGCTGTCCACGATGATATTAGCCCCCCTCAGGGGTCTCTTATGCTAGCTCACAATATGGTAGCAGCGGCCGGAATAAGGACAGAAGGAATATACTCAGTATTGACTTGATTTCCCCGCACATCTCAGTTCTGCATGTTATTAGAACAGATGGCACTATTAGAAATTTCTTTCTTGTCTGTGCATTACCTAAAATACTTGTTTACTGTTAGAGGTGAATCATTACTTGATTTGCATACATGCTAATATGTATGGAAGCACCCCATATCTTATATATCAGATAATCTAGATCTTCTATATAAAGCCTCCTGAGTAAACAGCAAGGTACAAGAAGAAAACCAAAGCTGCTGTACTCTTTGTTATATTAGTTCAAACAGAATAGAAACAAATTTTCCCTATGACATTTAATTACTGGAGTCTTTTGGAAGGGAAAACTTAATATTTGTAGTAAGGGTTTGCTCAAAAAAATTAATCTGTTCTATCTTCATTATACAGAGGAATAGATATATTATGAACCAATCCTTCAGAAATAGTTGGCTATCCAGTAAAACACGAAAAACTAAGACTTGTAAGCTTTCCAGGTGAAAGAAATTATCCTCTCCTTAACAAATAGTAGTGATCACTAGAACAAAACTGCAGTGAGCATTGCTTTATGATGCTTGTGCTTTGTACACTCTTACATCAGAACTGTAATTTTGGTCCCCAGTCTTTCTTGTATGACTACTGCACCTTGGCAGACTCAATTGTTTCTCGAGCTCTTTCATGTTCATGCAAGACCTACAATGGCAAGCTCTTTCTTCAGATTTCCTAGTCCACGGAGGACAGACCAGATCTTTGTGTGATATACTGAAAGAGAAAAAAAAGGACATGTTTGTAGCTGAAAGAGGGTCCCATAGGTACAACAGCAACTGCAGATGAAATGGGATGTTCTGTTTCAAAAGCCAACACAAATGTTCCTGATCAAATGTTTCAAACTCAACAAGAAGATTAAAATAATACAGGATTTCTTTTAAAGAAGTAAGATGTTTTCCTTATATAATTTACAGGGATTTTTTTAATTAGTTTCAGAGAAATTTATTCCAGAAAAGACAAAGAACGTTCCTTGATTAATTTCTGTTCCTCTAGAAGGTTGTGAGAGCATGCTACCAGTGACGTAGTTACCTTGCTTCAAACACGGCATAATGACTACAAATGCGTTGATGTTTCATTCTATGATACTCATTCAGTTCAAGAAAAACACTCTAGTAAAATATACCAGTGTACACAGATTACACTACACCATCACGCCAGTGTGATATGTGTTTGCATTTTTGTGATTTATATTAGGAGATATTTCTGCAAGTTCCCTTCAAAAACTAAGAGGAGTGTTCTAGAATTGTATTTTTCCTGTGAATCTTGAAGCAAATCCAATTTCACTTATGGAAACTATTACTGTGACCGTGACAGGAAAAAAAATCTTTAAAAAAACTTTTTAAATAGCTCCAGAATGCCCTGCTTGGCAAAAATGTCAACTAATGTTCCCTTACCTCTGACTATCAGGCTCCTTTGAAATGTCTGGATGAACCCCCAAGAATTAGAGACCCAAAAATCACTTCTGAAAACTCATCCAGTGTTAAACCCTGGTAGGAGCAAACAGGGGGGAAAATGCAACATCCAATTTCAAGAAAAGGCATTCATGTAAATGTGGTGCAATGGCAAATCCCCTAATACTGACTGAACTGTAATTCCCCATTCATGCATACCTTGGAACATTACCGATTGCAGTCACCTTTTCACTGCCAGCTCTAGATTATCTTGCATCTCCACACTTTGTGACTCCCTTTCAGTAACACTACTTAACCGCATCCATCTTTTGCTATAACACCTTCCCAAACTTGGTCAGCCTCTACTGTGCAGCCACAAGACACACCTACCAAACGTCAGATCTTATGCCTGTTCTCATACAGAAGGACAAAGCTTCCACTCCTTTTGGCCGTAAAAGAACCCCCTTCACTCCTGAGTTGTTAAGTCTTCACAAAATGGTCCATCTGTTTGATAAAATATCTTTTATTTCTTACCTCCCATCTTACTAACTGTGCATCTGGCAGTCTAGTCATGAAGCATAATGTCTCTGCAAAGACATAACAAAACAATTCGCATGGCCAAGAACAGGTTACAGTGTAAGTAACTGCATCTCTTGCAGGCTGCCTACATGACATGGAGAAAGATACCTGAAGATGCCACAGAAAGGCACCTAAAGAAGTGTGTGTGATGATGTAAGTACAGCAAAATATCCCAGTTTCATTTACCCTTTTGGAGCTGGCTCTCAGTGAGAGACACACATTGCATTGCCTCATGCTACTTAATACATTCAACTTCCAATTCAACTTCTTCAGCTTAGGATTTGGGAGCAAAAATGTATGTTGTACCTGTTTTCAACACAAATAATAAAACAGGAGACTGCAGATGTGTTCAGCAAGAAATTCTCTGCAAAAAGAAACTACAACAATTTGAGGAACATTCTTTAAATGGACTAAATTAGAAAAACTACATGAAAAGGAATAAAACCACCTTTTTCCCTCTCCCCACTTTAGTGTATCAATGCTGTCTATCTTTTGTAAGCTAGACAAGTTATTTACAGACTTAGAAAGAGTACAGCTGTTTATGAGGCTGAACAATGAAAAGAATGGCTCTTGTGAACGTGGTGGTGGTTAGAAATTAGCTGCCATATTGATCCCAAAACTTTCTTCTGTAACATAGAACTTAATTGCAGTAACTCCACCACACACTTTTCCTATAGTTCCTTTTAGGTTTTTCCCGATTCCTCCGTTATTTCTGTGTAAATATATATACTAAACAAAATCTCATGGTGGGCACTGGTTGCCAATATTTATTCTAGATCCAAAATATATTACATACAGTATTTTTTTATATCTATCTCTACATATATATTCTACATGTATTTCCTGAAGGAACTGAGCTGGGCTGGCAGAACAGACTGCAGCCTTTTCCACCCATGGCCTGAAGGCAAAAGAAGAGTTTCATACAGAAAGGGAAGCCACACAGGGTTCCTCGGTGCCATTAGGCTTAGGAAATTGCTGACAGGATTTTCAGGCTGTGCTATCAGTTTTGGATGTAGGCAGAATTTAGAGACTTGGATTCTATTTAAAGCTTTTAAGTCTTTACTTAAATTTAGTCCCAAGTTATTCCTTTGATACACTGGGCTCCTCAGTTCCCAGGCATGCACCAAGGACACTGAAAATGGGTGAGCTTTTAGGGATTGACATATTCTAAGGTGAAGCATAAGTACTCATACTTACTTGGCATATGGCAAAAGATATCAAACAGGGAGGGAGAAAACTGATCCTTGTGTATAAGAATCTCAGGAACAACAAAAAGGCCCGCTTTGGTATCATTTGCATACAAATTCTAAATCCTCATCAATTTAATGGAAGTCTGGAATACTCATGAATTGTTGGCTAAGATGCAGACTGGAAAAGTTCCCCAAAAAGTGTTTCATTACTTGTGTGGGTGTGGGGAAAGTGTTATAATTCATTAACTGTATCTGAGTAGTTATGTTACTTTATCACTTTCTAAGCCAAAGAGTTATTTTTAAATTGAATTAAAAATTGCTACTTATGCAGTTATCCAGTGGATATTCTCCAAAACAGGATTTCTGTATCTATCTTGGGTCAGAATAACATGATGAATCAGCAGGCAACCACCACCAGTTTAAATTCAATTAATTCCCTCTATAAGTTCATTCACCCACTAAGATGTGGTTTGCATCCCTCATAATTCACTCCTGATGTTTGCTCACTCTTGAATGTAAAGGAATCTAAAAGTGGTATAATTTATTTAATTCAGAGACAGAAAAGTGGAGCCTTAAGAGGAAAAAAAACCAAAACACACACACACCCCCCAAACAACAAACAAAAAAACACCACTAATAAGAAACATTTAAAGGAGACTACTATTCATTGAGGCACAATTATCCTGCCAAAGTCTCTGTAACTCCTACCTTTCTCCAGAGCTACCCCTGATACCATGGATAGAGAGATTACAGCAAAGGTAATATTGATTGTTTAGGTATCAAGCTGTCTTGCCTGTTTAATCCTTATGAAATTTGAAACGGGAGAAATACTCTTATCTCTCTGTCACGTCTGTTTAGTTCTGACAGACCTGCCTGAAGGCAGTTAGCCTTCTTCCAACGCAGGGACTTACATAAGATAGACATACCTCAAAAATAACGTGCTCCTCTTGGGTCACCCTGATAAAGATCCGTGGAGGTTTTCTTGTTGTGAAATAAAAGGAAAGATAGGATCTGAAGAAAAGTATAATAGTCCAAATCTTGGTATCATTACAGATGCTATCTCACAATCTCCACAAATTTAGTTCTTTGTGGATAATAAAATGACCTTTTCAGACTAGCTTCTTTCTTGTCCACCCTATACAAAGTTAGAGATCCCCATAATACCATACTAACATATACTGTGCAGTCTTAATGTTTATACAACTTAGAGTAGCAGCAACTTTAAAAGTATGAGCAGTACTTGATGTGTCTGACTAGGAAAAAAAGATGGGGATTTTTTTCAACAGAATGAAACCAGTCCATTTGTAGACTCTGTGCTAATCTGCATCTTTCAGAGCTTTCCAACTGATAAATTCAGCTGCAAAATGCATCCACCACTAAGAGCTGTGCAGCAAAACAACTGTGTGCAATAGGCCTGCCAGCTGCTGGCATTTCAGGGCTCCCAGTGGCATGAGCTGAGTAGCACATATTTGTGCAAGGGAAACAAATCAAAATGCCTCTTCAATTTACTAATTTTATTCTGTTTGGAAGGGCCTTAAAGCCTCTTTTTTACAAGCTATATTTGTTTGTCTAATAAAAGATATTACCTCTCCCTACAAACCTTGCCTAACAGTTTGTAACAATATTTTTTTTTTTGAAAGATTAATTCAACAGTAACATTCTTTCAGCTATTTAACTTCAACCGATTCTCATATCTGCTTCAGGAAGAACCTAGAGGTTTAACAATGAAAATTTTTAAATACCTATCTTATTTGCTGTCTCTGCACCGCCTGCAACAGCCTCATCTTTCTTTTCAGGAAAGACTTCACTGAATTATAACAAAAGCTTCCTAAACTGTCCTAAAGAGCCAGGTGGCAGTGCAATTCATAATTATTCTTCAAAAATGTTCCTTTGTGCCCTACCTTAACCCTTCACCCTAAACAAATGTCTCCCGCATGACCCCAGGACCACATAATTGTGCTACAAGGTTTAAGTGTATCTAAATGGCAGCGAGGGCAGCGGCCAAGCTGAAGAACGCTGAATTTCATTCACTCCCCCCTGCTTCTGGGTTTCCTGGTTCATCTTGTGTTTGTATTCTTTGCACTGAGATAATAAGGGCTGTATCATTGTAGATCTCCTCCTAGATAATATAAAACATGCAAGTGCTTCCACCAAACCCATGGAAAAATGGTCCTTGTGAAAATGGTCTGACCCTCTAATGCACTATATACGTTGTGATTTGCAAGTTCCTGTACCACATACAGTACTTTATCTGAGGCACTCATTTTTTCAGAGATAGATGTCCCTCACTGATCATTCAAGGCTTTCCTAACTACCTAAGTGTAAGAACAACTGCAAGTAAGATAGCACCATTAAAATCAATGCTACACTGGTGACATTTCATCATTTCTCCCTGGTTTGCATATTTTGTACATACTCGCTATTCAAAGATTAGTTAACATTCCAAGCTAATCTTTGGCCTGACTGAGCAGTGTTACAACAGTATAAGATTATTTATTTTTAAATAGGATTACAAATCATGGTGATTTTTTAATTCTTTAGTGCCAAGTGGTAGAGACATTTTGCTAATGAATTGCTGGCTTGACTCGTCTTATTTATGATATCGCCTGCCTTAACCATATAATGGATTTGGGTGACAGGTTAAAGCATCATGATTCACAGAATTTTGTTTTCAAGTAGGGAGTAGACAATGGTATAATGAATTATGAAGAGACCATGTTCAATAAACATTCAGCAATAGAAGAAGGAATGCAAAGATGAGAGGAGAATAATTCTGGCTTAAACCAGCACTTGTTAATGAAAATCAGTCATTCATAATAGGGTATATTCTGGTCTAAATAGATAGCTATATCTCTTGTTGGGATTTTGGGGAAAGAGGGGGGTGGAGGAAGGATGGAAAGAAGACAGCAAGAGACCCTATCATCATCGTGACCAGTTCAATCAAAGCCCCTGTTCAGCATACAGGAGTGACCTCAAACGCTAAGCTAAGGAATGAAAAAGAGTAAAACTGAATTACTTCAGTGCTAGTACGTGAATCGGTCACACATCCTTACTTGGGTAAGAAAGATTAATTATGTTAACCCGTCTTCCAAAGGTTACAAGAAACGGAGGTGAAGAGCTCAGACATGGACATCAGGAGCAATCGAAGAATGGAAGTACCTTATATGTAAACAGTTAGGATAGAAAAACAGAAAATAATGTTGGGAAGGTAGATAAGCCTATTCGTATTTTCTTACAATACTGGAATTAAGTTAAAAGACAGCAAATTTCAAGGCAACAACAGCAAAAAAAAAACCCACACTCTTTGATACTCAAAGCCTGTGTGTGGATTTCATTGCCACAAGGTGCTTTACAGCATTCAGCTAACTGCTAGCCATTACAGAAGTCACAAAGTAGAGGGCATTGGAGCAAGGGATGCTTGTACAGAAATCAAAGTTTTGAAATTAAAATAAACTGTGATACTCCTTGGCATGAAACAACCTCCGGCTATTGTGGGAAACTCTTTTGAAAGACTGTTTCTTTGCAGAAACCTAATACAGCGTGCTTTCCCAAAACTTTCTGAAGCAGATGGTCAGGGCTGCTGTTGGATATCAGACTTGATAAACTAATTCTACAATCTAGTTAGGAAGTTCTTTGATTTCTGCTAACTGTTTTGAGTTATAATGAAGTCTCCCTTCCAGATGCTAAACTTCTCAGCATAGGGTTTAGGCTGCGGAAGAGGGAAGTTACAGGCTGCAACTTATTTTAGAATGGGACCTGAACGGAATAAAGGCATCTGTTAGCCTCCCTCTGCAGAGGAGAGCTTAGACATGGCCACATGTGAGATCTTAGGTATGGCCTTAACATTAGAAACGAATGCCTAAGATCCTCTTTTGTAGTCTGTATACACCTCTTATTGCCCCAGTGCCTGCATCTTTTGGAAAAAGCCATGTCAATGAGCACAGCTTGGGTTTTAAAAGGGCAGAAGAAATTTTTAAAAAGGCAAGTATTTTAAAGTAATTTTTCCTTCAGACAAAAGGTTATCTGTAAAAAATGGTTCTATCTGTTGAAATGGAGCTATTCTGGGATTGTACTAGAACAATGATCCAACTCTAATCAGCTGTAACTCCTGAGCCTTCTCTGATCTGGTAAAACTCGACTGAACTCAGAGGGGTTACCCTGTCACCAGCTTCTGAAGAAGCGGCTCCAACCTAGCCGTCGTATAAAGCAGTTTAAAGACATAACGTTGCAAATTTTAAAGTGGCTACAAATGCCCCATTACTTGTAAAGAGCCACAGTACACGTATACAGTTCAGCTCCAGGTTTTTTCTGACACTTTGACTCTGTAATGATAGCAGGGAAGTTACCCAGAGGGATTACCAGGCACCCGGGCTGGGCTAGCGGGGGCCAGCACGCACCGCTCCGCCGGCTCCTTCCAACAGGAGAGGCTCATGGCTTGCTCTCGCCTCCCTCTGTGCTTTTAGCTTCCCTACAGCTCATTTCCAAGGGATCCGGAGGCGGCAGAAGAGACGCGGGATGGCATGGCTCAGGGCAGGTCCCCAGCGCCGGCGGCCATCCTCGGTGCCCGGGGCGGCGGGCAGCGGCGCGGTGCCGGTGCCCCCCGGAGCGCGGGGAGCGGCGGGAGGGCAGAGCGGGCCGCGGGTCGCCGGGGGTCTCACCTGTCGATGCTTATCACGCAGAGCGTCATGATGGAGGCCGTGCAGCACATGACATCCATGGCGATGAAGACGTTGCAGAAGAGGCGCCCGAAGATCCACTCGCCGCCGATGAGGTCGGTCACGCTGACGAAGGGCATGACGGCCAGGGCCACCGAGAGGTCGGCCAGGGCCAGCGAGACGATAAGATAGTTGGAGGGCTGCCGCAGCTTCTTCACGAAGCAGACGGAGATGACCACCAGGCAGTTGCCGGCGATGGTCAGCAGGGTGATGAGGGATAGGACGGCCCCGATGACAACTTTCTCCACGTTGCCGTAGCTGAGGATCTGCTCCCCGCACTGGGAGTCGTTGGCAGGGAGCGGGCTCGCCGTGGGCAGCGCCGACGAGGGGGGCGACGGGCCGAGCTTCGCCAGGCTGCACGGCGGCCAGGAGCCGGCGATCATCCTACCGCCGCTCAGCGCCCGCGGTCCCTCCGGGACCAAGGGCCGGAGGTTACCGTAGAGGTGACTGCCGTTGAGGGCGAGCACCATGTTGGCGTGAGCTGCCCATGAAGCCCCGCCGCCCGCTCCCGGCTCTCCCCGCTGCCCGGGATGCTCGGGCTCCTCCTCGGGCACCCGGCGCCGCCCGCCCCCTCGCAGCCGGCGGAGCGGCCCGCCGGGGGACCCAGCCCTCAGCCTCCCCCGGAGCCGCCGGGCTCGCCCACTGCGCTTCCCGGGCGGCCGGCAGGTGGGCACGGCGCCATCGCCCCCGGCCCGCGGGGAGGGGGGCGGGCGGGCGGGGGTGGCGGCCGCTCCCCGCCCACCCGCGCCCACCGCCCGCTCCCACCCGCGGCTGCTGTGCTCCGACGGCGGCGGCGGGGGACGGGGTGGGAGCCGCTCCGCCCCCCTGCTCCCTCCTCCTCCGAGCGGCGGGCGGGGAGCGCCCCTTCCCTTCACCGGAGCCCGGCGGCTCCTCCGGCTTTTATATGTATATATATACACACATATATACACCTATAAAAGCTGCGGGCGGGTGGACGCGCCTCGAGCAGAAGCGACGGCAGGCTGAGCTGCTCCGGTGGGTGACAGCCTCTCGGCGCGCTTGCTCCGATGCAGCCCTGCATCGAGACCGGCTGGTACAGAAGTGCCTCTGCCTCGGCTACCGACATGTGCGTGCTGGAAGGTGCGGGTCCGGCAGGAGGCTGGCTGCTGCTTGGAGAGTTAATAGCGGCCGATCTTGTACGGTCTACCCGCAACAACATGGTCAGCTCTGGAGTATTTCTTTGTATCACCAAGCTTACAGGTTTTCAGTATTAAGATTTCTTCCTACTAAATGAATACGGATCCCGCTACTACATTGTTTTAAATTTATTCACCATTCCATGTGTACCCCTTCAGTTTAACACACCACTACCACCAACAACAAAACCCCACTGCTTTGAAGTATCTGCTTTTCCTGCAGAGAATCCTTGAACTCTTGGATACCAGCCCATTTTTCTGGGACTCAACTAACTTTCTCCATTCTTTAAGTGATATTCTTGCCTCCAAGTGAGGCAAGGTGAAAACTAATGGTTTGAATTGTCAGTTACCCATGGGATGCCAGCAGAAGATTACACCTCTTGGTATGGTGACATGCCAGACAGCAGGGATTGAAAACAAGAAACACTTGCTACTTCCAACAAGAGGCAGAAGCCAGACGAACTAGAGAAAGAGAGGAAATGAAAGAAGGCCCCTGATGGACCAGGATGTACTGACTGATTCAGGTCAGCGATACCTGAATGAAGGGAGGTCTTGCAGGTAGCAATACTGTAAGGAGTTTTATTTCAGTATGCACCAGATAGAGGGAAGAATTGTGTGTGTGGCCCAGCAGCAAGAGAGACTGCAGTATGAGCTCACATCATACAGACATAAAAATCTGTTTTGAAGAGAGACCTGATAAGCACTCAGCTATCACAAAAACCCTCATCTGACACTCGTAGGCACTACTGAAATGTAAATCTATAGCAATTGAGGCTTATGGAATTTCTTGTTTTTAATGAAATTTTCCATTCTGTCAGCATCACCTGTTCTTGAAAGCAGGCTTTCCATCGTATGTGACTCTGCATTGGCCCAGCTACCCTGTGAGCATGCACAGGACTGAGGGGTTGGGGTCAGATGTGCCTGACAGTCTGAGCATGGGCAGAGTCTCCTGTGGTCAGATCATGCAGCAGGCAGTGAGAAGGGGTTGGGAGTTCCGTTGCTTGCTTTCCCTTCCACCCACACACCTTGATTTGACTAAGATAATAAAATAAGCTAGTTTCGCATGGTAACTATGAGATCTAGATGGGCAGCTCTTTGACCATTATCAAGCTGAAAGTGTTCTCCTATTCAGTCACGTACTTTCATAGTATTTCACATTAGTTGCCCTGCTGTGTCCACTCACAATAAAAACTTTTAACCACCCAGAATGTGTTCATGAGCCTTGAGCTTCAGCTGACTTACCCCTCCAGGGTCATAAAGCAAGTCCTTTGTTCCCTCCTCCACAGCTAAGCAAACATTAGGAAGAAAAAGATTTTTAGAAATGGCAAGGGTACATCAAAATAAGTTAAAGCATTAAGACAAAACATGCAGAAAGGAGAATATTTCCTCATTGTGTGAATATATTTTTTAAAAATAGTGCCTAAAGTACAGCTAAGGAGATAGGAACTGTGTAAATTTTGTTCAAAATAGATTCATATCATAAAAGCTGATAACATTGTACAGTCTAATACGCATTGTAAAAGCAATTTTTCAGTTGCTTAAAATGTCACTAAGGCAGAGCAAATTATAATCTGGTGCTTCCTGCAAATGTGTTGACACAGTTCATTAAATCAATCATTCTTCTTGACAGCTTTTCAATACATTTCTGGAACGTGACTCTCTAAGTGTACTCTGTGGATTATATATGCAGGATCATTTGCCTGTTACTCTTACCCATTTCTACCTGAAAGGAAGATTTTAGCCTCATCTTTTGTTCTGTACCTTATATTCCCATACAGTTCATTAGAAGTTACATCACCTGATTTCTTTCCTTCTCAAAGGTCATGTTACCATTCTTTGTATTTACTCTCATAATCTTATCTTTAAAGAGACGAACCAATTTAAGTCAATTTACAGAAAGGGGTTTACATACTCTTGCAGAGAAAACATGAAACCTTGGCAAGATGAAGCAGCAGATATATCTCTCAAATCTTTCCCTTGAAAGCTTTTCACTAGGGCACACCTAGAATAACATTCCAGTTTCCAGGGCTGGGCTGAATCTGGTGAGGTGTTTTACTTGAGGGCTTCAGAGGCTTTCACATATCCGGTGTATGGGAAAGCAGAGAGCATCCATCACTCCATGAGACTATATCTATTCTATGTATTTAAAATAAATGATACATGAAGTTAGGAGTTGATCCTTCCAAGTGTACATCCCGCTTTTATCTTCAGTGACCCTATTTACAAATCCTAACATGCTGTTCCAGACAGCATACAGAAACGAAAGAAATGGCTGACTGAGTCTCAAGAATAACAATTTGACATTTGTTCACCACCATTCTCCAAGATACTACTTTTTCACCTACGATTAGGCTTCAATAAATATCATCAGATCAGTTTTCTGTCTAAGATTAGTAACGTCCTGTCCTTTGAGTAATTTGTGCTCTCTAAGTATAAAAGCCTCTCTATATTTCTGTATACGTCTGACACTGTGCCAAGGCCCTCGTTCCTCATTCTTCATGCACTTATTGAAGTTAAATTATTTTGTTCACACCTGATAATGCACTTTATTTGCTCATCTCATCTTTGAAATTTCATTTTTGCTATATAGACATGTTCCAGATTTAAAAAAAAAGGCAAGGGAACCTTTTTCTTTGATTTTTTTTTCCTCTCCAAAAATAATAAAATCCTTTGATCCGCCCCCCCACCCCTGGAATAGTGTTAATCACATGACTTCTGCATTTGTGATTCATACTAAGTGTGTAACAGTGGGTATTGGTATCAATTCTTTGCCCCCGTTTTAGTGAAGTAAGGTAAGATAGACATCATCAGAGCTAGCTAAGGAAATAAAATTTCCCCAGCACAGTGTTGATTTAGTGAGTCCAGATTGTATCTATGAAAATGTTTGAGTTGAAAGAACTTGCACTAAATCCTAGATCTTTTGACCCTCTCCGGAGGATTTAATGCTTGCAGAGTCTGTTGACACAGCAGTTCTTTGCTAACTTGGAGCACCCTGACTGAAATGGGTCAAGGAGTGCAGCACAAGAACTTCACCAGTGGAGGAGAAAGCACTGAAAGCCCAGCACGGTAACTCTTTTCCCCACACAGCCACATCTAGAAAACAACAGCCATGCTCATCTTAGCATAAAAGCTTAAAGGCACTGCTACATTCCCCTTCTTGAACAATTCAATTTTGGATGCATGGCAGGAAGGTAACACAACATGACTATGCAATGTAATAAACAGAGAAGATTTTTTTCTTGCTCTCTTTCCTTTCTTATCATCCCCTTTTTTGTCCTTCCTTGCCTGAGCCAGTCTGTCTTCATAAACTGTTGCTTTCATTTGTCTGTTGTAATTTTTTTTCTTTCCTTTTGTTTTCATCTTCTTTTCTTAGAAAGCAATATAAGACTGGTGAGGACATGCTGTTGGGAACAATAAATGAAGTATAGGTATATGTTTCTTCTGCTTTGGGGAAATATGTTGTCAAAATGTTTAGAATATTTTATCAGAGACTAGTTAGAATTCCATAGACAAATATTACTGACACCTCGATTTTTATTCCCAGCATGTACTGTTTAGCAAATAACACTCTTGTCCAACTTCTAGCAAAGATGTTGCAGCTGCAGTTTTCTTTTTGGCCTTTTCTTGTCTTTGTGAAAATAAATCATCACCGCTCTATGGCAGGAAAACAGAGAGGTAACCATTTTAATCTTTGGCATTTCTTATCATTGTCAAAATAAATACTTGCATCTGTGCAACTCAAATGTGAAATGATGTCTTCCCTTTTTGGAGCCAGCAAATACTAACAACAGCAAGCTGTCATCTGAAAAGAAAACAAACAATTTAAGGTGAAATTTATGCTAAACATGCTGTACCACTCAGAAGAACAGAGCTCCCATCCCTGAAAATGCAGTCTGTACATTTATAAAGGAGGTTATTGAGGTTATGATAATGTTATGACTGTGACATTCATGTTACTGAGTTGCTGAGACAGATAGTACCAAATAATATCTTCGCTCCCTAAAAATGCTAAAGGCAGAACTAAAGCAAAAAAAAAATCTTAACATTTGCTACCATGGGCTGCCCTTTGAAAACATATTAGAAGAACTGTTAGGGTTTCTGCATAAAAATTTACTGAAAGGACTGCCTTGAGATCTAAGTGTATTGAGAAAGAAAACACCTGGAGGGAGGAGATTTGGCTCCACCAGGAGGACTTCAGGACACCGATGAAACAAAGCAAGGTCGAAGCTTGTGGCTTAACAGTGAGGACCACAAAGATCTTTTAAGTAGATCATTGGGGCTGGCCAAAACATAAGTAGTAAGATCTGAATAATTACTGTAGGAAATAAGGTTGTACACTGGTCTGAGTACATGATTCATGATACCTGAGGCTGAAAGTGCTTCATCCTCATATTCTTATACCATTACAACAAATAGGATTCCACAGATCTTCTGCACAAAGATCTGTTTAAATCTGCTCAATTTTAAGTGCCTCAAAGAAAGGCTTGTTTTGCTTGTATATTGCCAGACACAAAAGCTGCTTAATCCTGTTTGATGTCGCTGAACACTGCTGCAGTAGGGCGATTCAAAAATAATTGATACATGTTTATGGATTGCTTCTTACATTCCTTAAGACAAATTAAACAAGTTCCATCATCCACTCAGTGGAAGAAAACCTGGAATAATACCTCAAGCTCTTCCACTTTCACACATGTCAAAGAAAATATGACATACCATTCAGGCTATGCTGCTTGTTCGAATGACTGGCAGAGAAGCAGTACTAGCTGATCTAATATAATACGCAAGCACCTTACAGACGCAGATAGGCCAAAACAGAGCTCCTTTACCGAAATATCTTGACCTAATATTGTCAAGAATAAAACGTTGCCACAGATGTGGGAAGAACAAAGACAGTTTATCAGCTTTCAGAGTGATGTGTCTTTTCCCTGTCACAGAGGTGTGGCAGGCGGTTGTCTGCCGACTCTGAAAGCTGCCCTGAGCTCCTAGTATCATACCTGCAGCCCACAAGTAGCTTCTCCACTGCCACCATCCCAGGCCTTTGTAACTCATCAGACAGCAAGGCCAGCCGCGTGCCAAGCAGGCACTATGGTTTCCCAGTCACCCTTTGTAAACCTCGTGATCTCTGTGGCCCAGCCACAAGTCCCCAGGCACAGCTGGCACAGGCTGCACCAAGGACAGACCCGTAAGCAGGGACGTACCAGGAGTCGGCAGCACCGTCGCCTTGGCCTTGCTTAGAAGCATTTTTGCCTCGTTAAGAATTCAGAGCTCCAGATACCCCCGTGAGCATTTAGCCCGGTTTGAAGGAGAAAGCCAAGGACTCCCAGCCCGGCCGAGGCCCGGAGTGCCACCTCAAGTCGGACGGGAGTCGCAGACCTGCTGTCATCAGCAGCTGCTACAAGTTCCCAAACGAACAAACAAAAAAAACCTAGTGCTAATTACCACCTATATGTTACATATCCTGTGCTATTTATCAATAGCAGGACCATATTTGTGCTTTTTGTAACAGTGCTGCATAGTGAGTGTGTATTTGATTACTGGTCTATTGCAATTCCCCAGTCCTTTTGCCTGTTAGGCGGTATCTCTTGACATGGCAGCCTGGGACTTCATTTCACCTTTTTTTAGCTAACATAGGAAAGAGAAGACCTTCTAGAAAGGATCCTTTTTTTTTAAATTGACAGTTTTCAGATGGAGCTCAACTAGTTTGACGGGTACCACTCCAGTCGCGCAAGATTACTGCTCCACCTGGTGGGTACAAGACGGGGCTCAGAGGCGAGCGCTGCGCCTCGGCCTGCTCTGCTGCGGCCGGGTAGGCTGGCAACGAGCCGGGTGTGACCCCCTTCAGCGCCAGCTTTGACCTTCCTCAGAGCCGGCTTTGATCTTCCTCAGAGCCCCGCCTGAGATCTGAGATACTCCCCACACAGGCTTTCCACTGGGTCACCGCAGCCCTTTGGCGGAGCACCTCCGACCGAAGAGCGCCCGCGATCACGCGAAACACCCTCTTCGTTTGCTGCTGCGCTTTTGCAAATGCAGGAGGCGAATGCCGCCCGGCTGACACCCCTCCCGCCGGGCGCGGGGCCCTGCCTGCCCGGCGCTGGCGGTGACTACAAGCCCCAGGCTGCAGCGGGCCGCCGAGGGGCGGTGCCGGGTGCCTTGCCCGGCTGCGGCCCGCCCCGCCGCTGCGCACAGCATGGCTGGCTTCGCCGACCTGAACCTCGCGCAGGGGCCGGACAAGAAGTCCCTGCAGAGCCTGCTGGAGGCCGCGGCGCACTGTGAGTCAGGGCCCCGGGCACGGCGGGAGCGGGCAGGGCGGCGGGGCCGGCCTGGCGCTTGGGCTGCCGTGCGGAGAGCCGGTGGGCCCGAGCTGGGGAGGGCTGGGCCCGGCCGGGAGGGCAGGCGGACGCGAGGGGCGGCTCTGCCAGGCTGGTGTGAGCGCAGCGTGAGTCTCTAGCTCGCCATCTGCTTCCCTGGCGCTCCTCTCCGCTCACCCCGCTCAAGTGTCTGGGGCTGAGGTCTTCCCAGTGCGGAGTAGCAAGGAGAGCTCGTGTTGTCTCTTACAGGCTCTGTCTCTGCCCGTTTATCCCAGTGTAACAGTTGGTTTTTTCCCAACGTGGACACATTTTTCCACCTGCAGTTTCTTACGGTCTGAATCTTTTCCCTGCAGAACTGTTTGCTGCCGGGGCTGCCTGTCCAGTGTTTGGGGGGTCATTTGTCTTGGCAAGCGTACCATCTTCCTCTGATCCCCACTGAACGAGACCTTTTCGTCAATTTTTGTCAGCATCATTTTGAATTCCTCTCTTCTAGCTGTATCTCTCCCAGCTCTGCGTTGTTTTAACAAGTACCCTGAATGTTCTTAACCTTTTTCCCTAAAGAAAGTCATCAACACGACCAAACTAGGGCAAAGTCTTTGGGGACCCCCACCGCAAGTATTCATGTTCACAAAGCTCTCACATTAAGTAAGTGTTGTCAGGGCTGGGGTGTATTAAAAGGCAAACAGATTTTTTTATTATTTATTTTAAGGAACTTTTTGGGTGAATTAATCTTCAGGAAAAAAAAAGTGAAAGCTAAATATGCATGTGATTATTAATTTTGAGACATCTAAGTGATGAGTGTTTAACAGGTTTATGCTTGGATTTGTTTCCATTAGTTTACTGGACAAAATACTCTTTTTTTTCTTTTTTTTTTTTGCTAAACCTATGTGTTTACTTTTTCAGTGGGATATTCTGCAGTTGCTCTTAATCATGTCATCGATTTTAAAGAAAAGAAACAGGTAATTTTTGTGGCGGTTATTTGTTCTTAGTGTTTTTTCCTCTTGTAAACCTACATGCCTTATTACATGTTCTCAAATAGCTTTTTCTGCAGAATGCACATCTGGACGCAAGTATAAATGTCTGCATTTGTGACAGAACTCCCATTTTTTAATTCAGTATAATTGCCCTGGAGTTAACTTTTAATATGGTCAGTGTATTGTCCCTGGGAAATGGTTTTGTTAGCATGGCAAATTTCTTTTCAGGATTGGAACACAGCTGTTGTTTACACTATAAACTTAATACATGACATTTTGAATAACTTTATTTTGTTCTCTTTTAAGGAAATTGTCAAGCCAGTGTCTCCTTCAGAGTTGTTTCCATCTTTGCCTATTGTGCAAGTATGTCTAGTTATATTCTATCTATGTATTATTATTCTCAGTTGTGTTTTTTACGTTGGTGTGTTTGTATATTTGATTTTGTGTATTACATATTAATCAAAAAAGAGAAATTTGTCCATTGCTCGATTGTTAAAAACTCCTAGCACTGGAGGAACGGTACAGTCACGTTAGTCGGCTCTATTCGTTATCTGTTCATTGTCTATTATTTCTTTTTTGTAGGGGACATCTAAAAGAATTAGAATCTTAACCCGGCTAACACTTGTTGTTTCTGATCCTTCCCACTGCAATCTCTTGGCAAGTATATTTAGTACATTAATTGTCCAGTTTTATTTCCTTTTCTCAATGAATGAATGAAACTTTGGAAATTGTATGGGGAGAACTTAATGGATTTTATAGGACACTCAGCAGTGATGTGTCAGATTACATTTTTAGCAAATAATGTGATCATGAAGAGATGCAGACTTACAAGACTGCATATGGCTTCTGTTGATCATTTGTCAATGTGGGACAACAGTTCTATCCCTCGGATCTTTTCTTTGATTCCTGGACTTCTGTGCGTAAACTAGAAGACCTTTAGCGAGCCTTGTGTCTGTTTATGCTTTAGTGCTACATGATTGAAGCAAAATGTCTAAGTGCCTTACTAGGTGGGTGGGACAAGCCTCAAAATGAGAATGAATGACTTCACAGTATGGCTTACAGCAGAGACCTAGTATGTAATGGGATGATTGTTGGTTTTGTTTTAATACTTGAGAAGAAAATCCCTTTTTCACTTTCATTAGTTTGTAATCATTGTGCATAGCTTTGACATCTGCCAGAATTCAGGGTAGTAATTGTTTCCTCTTTTGTAGAGATCAACATCTGCAAATATAAGGTTATATGACATCATAGCAGTATTTCCGAAGACAGAGAAACTGTTCCATGTAAGTACAATAATCTGATTGGTAATGCTCATTCACTAACTTTAAGTGCCTTGGGCTAGATTGAGTACCTGCTTTGTTTTGATTTTATTTCCTATTTTATATAGGCCTGTATGTCATGGGCCTATTTAAGCAACATAGGCTGCCTCATCAGTTGACAGACTGAGAAGGTTGGGAGGGGTTGCAGGAGGCTGCAAGGCTTTGAGGTTACTGGTTAAAGTCTGAAACGTCTACCTGATGAATGGGGTTGTATGCCCCTATACTGTGCTTTCCTTTGTGTGTCTTTTACTCTACTGAGGAGTACTCTCTAGTGAGGAGAGAAAACATGCTTCTTTTTTTTCCATATATATATTCTATCAGCATGTAGAAAACTTCTGTCTTGACCTTTAACTTCTCAAACTCTGACAGCTTCCCCAAAACACATTTACTATCTTCTGTTAGCACTAATTGTTCCTGGTCTCTGAAATGCCAGGGAAAGTGGGAGGACTTTTAAGTGGGACTAACGCGGTTCTGCGAGTTACCATCTTCTTTTTAGTCTTAGGTCTTCTCTTGGAAGTTCGTCCAGATGAATAGCTGATCTCTTTTTCTTTAATTTTTCCTTTTATTTCTTTATTTTAAATCAAAACGGGAGCAAGACTTTGCAAGACAGAGCTATCTCTGGTTGTTATAGCATCTTATGAACAGATAAAATAAAATTTCCAAAAGTAAACACACCTGACTAAACATTAACAGCCCTTGCTCCATTGCCAGGCTGAGATTTCTGGGTTTGTTTCGAGTGTTTTGGATGCTCAAGCTGAGTGAGAGAAGCTACACTCCTGTGACTTCATGATATGTTTGTTACTTTGCCTGCTGAGAAAACCATGCAGGCTGTACAAAAGTAGAGCAGCCTTGGGGGAAATAGTTGAAGGGCAGATGGTCATTTTCTCGCTCAGATTTTATACTGGCTGTTCAGAGCAAGGTTGCAACTGAAAACTGCCTCCACAAAATTTGTCTTTGAAGATGTTGCTGTATCAGTGTTACCAAACAGATGCTGACATTTGTAGCAGTGGTAGCTCTTCAAGTGTGCTAGTGAGAGAAAATAGTGTGTGTGAATAATTTTCAAAACCTTAGTTGGGACTAATTTATGACCTTAGCCCAATCCTGTTGTTTCTCACATCGGTTTATGTTAATAGAATTGCAAATGTTTTGCACAAAAAACCCAGTACTCTGGTACTTCTATGATTTTAGGAAAACAAGGTATTGCAGGTGTGTTTGACCATCAGCTGGTTCCATCCATTTCTGATGTTTGACTGAAGACATTTGTTGTTTAGAGGTGATACCTAAGTATAGTGATGGGCAGTAATTCTTCAGCCATTACTAACAGCACAAAGCATCATATTGTCTTCTAACTTTTATCCATAGTTGCTATATCTTCAATAGACCCTTCCTACATTCCTAGTTTTAAAACACCATCCGAGGCAGAATGATCTCAGCTTGGCTGGTTGGGTGATAGGTGTTCGTTAACTCCGTCTCTCTCATATTTTTAATTAAATTGTTCTCAAATACTTGGTAACAGCTGATGTGAGTGGTCTAATCGAGTGGAACGTCCAGAAGCTAGTCATCTTTTTGTGAGAATGTTTTTTGTTGCAAAACCCAAAATTGTGGCATCTGACCTGTTGCAAGCTCATAAATAATAACATTAACTCTGAACTGTAAGAGTAGGTGGAAGCGTCCCGTCTCTGTTAGCCTTGGCAGGCAGCAAGCAGGCGTGCAGTTTAAAGCAGTGTGAAGACGGCACAAGGACACCAAAAGCAAATGTGAGCCTCTTTGGAGAAGTGCCAGAATTTACTTTCAAAGAGAGCTTGTCAGTATAAAACTGAGTCTGGTTTTTTGCTTTGGTTTTGTTTTAAATAGGTTAAAGCTACTTTCTAGTACTGCTGAGTACCTGTTTTGGTACATGAAAATTGTGTTCTTCTGTTCTGTTTTTCTAAATTATTTGTCCTCCTTTTTGAAAACTTCTCCAAGTAAAGTACAAAGCAAGAGGCTGTAGAAGAAGGTGAACTTTAAAGAATGTTTCAGCAGAAGAATTCAAGCATTAATTATAACAATTACAGCTTAATGAGACTCATTTCTGACTTTTTATTTCCCTTGTAAGATTTTAGGACTCATGGGAGTGTGAGGGAGGTGAATAGTTGTAAAATGCTTCTGAGGGCCACTCTCCACCTCTTTCTTTTGGTCTCTGGCAACAATGTAAAGTCTCACTTCTCAAGTGAGCTCAATCAATTTATCACATGTTTAAAAAAGCACATGAAGACAGGTAATCAGCAGGGGCATACTGTGTTGTTTTGGGGGGAAAGGGCTCTCTCTTATTTAAGGATGGGTATTTTTTTATTTTCAGCTCTATCGTGAGTTCTGCTGCAGTTGGACGTCCAGCTACAGCACTGTTTAAGATGGCATAAACAGCCACTCATTTCTGCAGGTCCCTGTCTGCTCTGCTGGTGAAGCTGCTTGCTTAGCTGCATGGCAGTTTAGTTTGAGGAACATGCTTTTGTAAAGTAACCAGAGTTTTTGCCAAGTTATTTTGCAGTCAGATCCACTGTCCTGCTCTGATTCAGCATTCAGCCATGTGGATAATCCTGTCGGCACAAAGAGGATGGCTGTGCTCTAGGCAGGGCAATGCAGATAGCCACTGTTTAAGCTGACACTCTCACAGGTGATGGGCAGTGTTTTAGGAAGGAAGCAGGACTGTCAATGAAATAGTCTTCATTGCTTCCATGCTGGCAGCACTTTGAGCTGGTGAGGGAACCCAAGAATGTTTCTTGCAAACTATATGAGGTGAAGGACTTCATCCTTACATGTTTACATTCAAGGCAGGTTCGGATGTTTGTCTTTTGCTTAAAGATTTTAGGTTTTCTGACTCTCTGTGGAGACCTGTGTCAGTTTTGTAGAGGTACCAACAGAGAGTCTGGTGCAAGTAACGTTATACATGGAGTTTCAGCGTATACCTCTGTCTGTTAAGACTCGTGGATCTTTCACTGTTAAGGATGAAGCCTTCTAGGGTTGCACCATAATTGCACCATGAATTAACTTTATATTTTAAAATTGGCTGTTGGTAACTCAACATTACCTCAAGAGCGTCATCTTTCTTGCCCACAGTTTGGCACTTGGATTATTCTCCACAGAACAAGATTTTTTCGTGCTTTTGTAAAAGAAATACATGACCATTGGAGATGAGCTCTAATTTTAGCATGGCCCAAAACTAGCCTGTGCCCTCTTGTCATGAGCCAGGGAAGCTTTTCTGTGACTGTGTGGCAGTGATATGCACTGAAAGATGTGCTCAAATTCTCCAAATAATTTATATCCTCAGGGGTATGAGGGAGCAGTGTTTGCCAGGATAATTGTAGAACATGCTCCTTCATTAAGTCTCCCAAGAGGGTTGTTTTGGGCTGCAACAGGAATGCCTACTCCATGCCAGTAATAAGGTCTGTGCCTGTTGCTTTTCAGAAACTTTGCTTGTTAAGATTTCTGACTATTTTAATATTAGTTAGTTCTGCCTGCTGTTTGTAAGCAATTAGCAGATCACCAGTATCTGAAAAAAAATGCTTATATAAGGCTGAGGATGTAGTGCAAAGCCAAATTTCAATGTTTGTTCCTAAAATGTTTGACGGGACTTTCTTCAGGCCATCCAAGCAGTGGCAAACTTATTTATTTCTGGCTGTCTGGAGTTTCCCAGCAGATGGGGCTCTTGCCCATGGTGCAGCCAGACAGGAGCTGGTCTGTGCAACTGCTGCATATCATTTTCTGAATGAAGTTTTTGCACTTCAGATCCTTTCAGCAGGCAGGGTAACCTTAACTTGCCTGCATGTGTTACTTGTCCAGGAGCCAAAGTTAGGCTGAACATTGGAGTGTTTGGAGAAATCTCTCCAACTTTCCATGCAGTGCAGGAATTCGTCCTTATGAGGAAGTATGAGTAATTTTGTTTTTCCTTGGTGGTGTCTGCTGAAATGTTCTTGTCACTGGAATCCTGTAGATATCCTGGCATTTGGGTCACTCCCTTTCCCACTGTGCTTAATTCTCAAAATGGAAAAGGGTTTTCCAGTGTTCCTGGAGCTGATTAGGAAGGCTTGTTTTCTCATCACATAGGGCAATTTGCATGCTTCTGATGTGTATTCTTGCTTTCTTTCATTTTCCGCTTTCTCTTCCTGAATTTCCTATGGCCTCACTGACAGATATTCTAGGACAAGATTCAGAGCTATTTGCTCTGTGCATGTTCCCATAAATCACTCTGTCTAGATGGTAGTTTGTACTGCACGTAAGAAAAAGATGAAAACTGGCTGTAGTAGGGCTAAACTTACACACGCAAGTTTAATTTGATGCAGTAGATTCCAACTGTGTCTTGCCTAACAGAATCAGTATGAAGATAAAGTTTAGTCTCTCTCTCTTTCCTTACAAATGTCTCTTAGCCTGGTAGAGACATTTTAACATCAAAAACCTTGTGGTCTGCTGGGTCTTTGAATTGCCTGCATGTGTGCTGTGGCTGTCTTGTCTAGGAGGGAGTGCTATCAACAGCTAAGAAATGTTCCTAAAGCTGTGCCACTGCTCTCCATCCAAATTTCCTGTGAACAAACTGGTAGAAGACTAGTGCGTTAGAGCAGAGTGCGGCTACCCTGCAGCCCAACCCTGGGACTCCCTGCAACCCCCACTGTTTTCGTGCCAGCATGAGGAGGGATGAATGGTTGGCGCCTGGCCCAGGTGCACTTGGAGCAGTTGCTGGCAGGTTTCTGAAAGCAGAGTTCCCCTACACGTAGAAATGTCCTTTTCACCATCTTCAGCCGATTTTTATCTTTGTTACAATGCTGCTTACAGACATTAATATGGCCCTGTGTAATCATCTTTATGGGGTAGGTATATATAATTCCTATATGTCTTGTGTGCATGAGATTATATGTAAATCAAGGGCTCCCTTTTATGTGCCCTTGATTTTCTCTGTCTGTCAATGTGGAGATTCTCTGCCCTTTGTTTGTTCCTTCCCTCTTTCAGTACAGGCTGTAAATTGTGGTGTGAGTTCAAAGCTACGCTTTTAAACGATGACCTTCAGTGCCATCTTCAGACTCCTCCAGAGACATGGCTTTCAGGAAGGGCTGCACATTCCCCACCCAGCTAGGACAGTGAGGCCCTGTGGATCAGCCTCCAGTACAGGGCATGGGGCACCACCAGTCACTATCTAAAATTCTGCTTTTCTTTCAGCCTTTTCTCAGTTGCTTCTGGTAAAAATAATTAATCCTGAAAACAAACAGTTGCTACATTGGAATTAGAGAGTGATGGGGTAAGGGACAGTTCCTGGGCTGTTCCCTCTGTAAACAAGGGTTGTCCTTCATTAGCTGCGAGTTCTTTTGCCAGAAGCCAGCATTGCTTCTGTGTGTCTTGTGTCAGATAAAAACAAAGCAATAAGTCTAATGGTCTGTTCCTGTTTCTTTGCTGTAGATTGCTTGCACAACTCTAGATGTGGATCTGGTATGCATAAATGTAACAGAAAAACTGCCATTCTACTTCCGAAGGCCCCCTGTGAATATGGTAAATTTACATCTAAATTGTTTTCTTGCTGTTAAATTCTGTATTTCATGTCAGTCTGAGTTAAATTCCCTACCATTTCCCTCCCACCATTCCCATCCAAATGGTTCTTTTATTTTCTTGCATAATGTATAGTGTTGTTTCAGATGTCCTTCACTTCAAGGCCTCCACTGCAGCATTTAATACACAGTGATGTGTGTTCTTTCTTTTCTCCTTCCTGTCCCCCAGTTAAGAAGGCAGAAGTGGCATTCCGAAGGAATGGAAACGGAGCCTTAAGGCCACTACTGTGCTAAGCAGTGAGATGTGGTGCAATTGCTGACTAAGCTGCTTCCTAAACCAAAAGTGCTACAGCTGTGTCAGAATAGATAAACAACCTTGTGATTTAAAAGACAGGAGAATGTGAATGACGGTGTTAATCTGGGAGAAGGATGCTGTGCCAGTTATTTGGAGGACAACTGTATTGAATCCGTATTTAGGCAAAAGAATGTCTTGGCAAATGAACCAAATGTGGAATTGCTAAATATCTGCTGTGGGACACAAGATGACGACTAGCATGGATCAAATATTTTGTTAATACAATTCTGCCTACTGTTGGTGGTTTGCCAGAAGGCTTAATCTGAACATGCTCTTAGGTGAACTAGTTTTTTCCTTTGGGTATATGTCAAGCTTCATTCCACATGGGCATTCTTGGCTGATGTAGTCCTTAGTGCTTAAAAATTTAAATTTGGAATTGGCTAGAAATCGTACTTGTTATTCTACAGAAAGTTTCACCTAGAATAAAAATTAAAAATTAACTAGAATTAATCCTGAAACAGAACAGAAGTAATGCTTTGGAATTTACTATAGACTGGGAATTTCAACATTCCATTTGGAATAACAATTTTGTACTAAATGTTGTTTGAAAGTACCCTAGCTGCCTGAAACTCCAGCAGCTGACCCAGGTGAGGAACTGAGTGGCTCTTGGAGCCCTGTGTTTGGAGACATTTTCCTTACAAGCTATTTCTCAGCTTCCACACTCCTGGCTTCAAGGCAGTCTGTCTGTCAGACTGGTTTTGTGCATCCTGGGGCAGTCCGTTTTGGTTGTTGCGATGCCAGGCAGACAGACTAGCAGGCAGCTGAAGTGGTGGGGATGAGGTTAAAAATCTGTTTGACTAGAAATTGGTGTATTGCCATCACCTGTTTTGGTTTTGGTAAATTCAGGCTTCTCTTCTTGTTTGCAGAGGTTGGACCAGTTCTGTGTAAAACATTTGGTGTGTATATAGCTTCTGTTGTGCTTGCATGTGGAATTCATACATGGATGGGAGCTGGATTAATTCCATCTGTTTTCAGTGGTCAGAGGGTGGTCAGGCATTGGAACAGGCTGCCCAGGGAGGTGGTGGAGTCGCCATCCCTGGAAGTGTTCAAAAAACGTGTGGATGTGGCACTTCAGGACATGGTTTAGGGGACATGGTGGTTCTGGATTAATGGTTGGACTTGATGATCTTAAAGGTCCTTTCCAACCTAGTGATTCTGTGATTCTGTGATTATTGCAGCATGTTTTAATAATAGGAGTATAAAGCATAGAGTAACATTTTAGGCAAAGGTAGTGTAGGCCATGGGACAAAGAACTAGCTTTGAATGGTCTTTATCACTAACTCACTGTGTCCTATAGCAAGTTGATTAACCTTTCTCTGTGTTTTCACAAAAACAAGAATACTAGGCTTTTGGTGAGATACTTTGACAGATAACAAAGAATTTTAAAGCAGATGAAAATATAATCAGTATTACTATTTGGAACCGCTCCTGTGACTCACTGTTATTTAACATTGTCACAAATACCAGAGTGTGCTGTGAGACAGGAGAGAAGGGACAAATTCCTCGTCTGCAAGACAGGGGTACTGTGGGAAGCAGTGGCCTTCCTTACAGCAGGCTGTGGGGCTAGAGGAGGAGGGTCCTTAAAATGTCAAGACTTGTTTCTGACTAGCAGTGGCTACATGTCTCCTCAATTCTGTGATAGTGGAAAGCCAATTACAACTAAAAAATGGCTGGTATTTCTTTGTTTGTTAAACCTTATTAATGTGTCATCCCAAGGTTCAACTACACGTATCTGGTGTACAGTGAAACTTCCTCTCCACTCCTTTCATGCTATGCTGTGCTCTTGCTGGAACGATTCCACCTTAATTTTTTCATATATAACACAGTTAAACTGAGAATAAGCTACATCAATAATAGACAGCAGTTGTTAGATTGTTATGCTTCTCGCCTTTTGATTTTTGATCACTCTCTTTCATGTGAAGGCAATAGATCGAGGCATTTACTTTGAACTTCTTTACACGCCTGCCATCAAAGACTCCACAATGAGAAGATACACAATTTCAAATGCGATCAGCCTGATGCAGATCTGCAAAGGAAAGGTAAGCTCTCAAAGTGAAAGCAAGCTAATTAATTCAGTTCCAATTCTTCTGGAGTTGTACAGACTGGGCCATTTTAAATGAGTTTGATGCTGGGGTTTCTGAAGCTGTGACTGAATCTTTGCCTACTAATACAAGGACACAATTATTCTAGCCCCAGATACTTCCAGCCATGCATCACTGCATGCTTTCTTCTTAAGTTGTCAAAACGTTAGATTCTTTTTTCAGGACAACTTGTCTGTTGTTATGCTATGCAATACCCGAAACAAAAGGGGGCATGGGGGAAGTGCCACAGATCTAAGTTTTGGACTAGAACTGAAATCCATGCATCTCTTTAAAATCCTCCATTTCGTATTTCTGATTGACCAAAAGCTCTTTTTTGATAGTATACCTTGAAGATGTGGGGTAGAAAGTAATAAGAAAAAAGTAGAAATCTTGTTTTGTTAAATGGTTAGTAAATCCTTAGCATACAAAACAGACCCAACAGCTAGCTGGCTATCAGCCAGGGCTTTGCAGCAGTCAGATCAACTGCATTCTTCCCTGCTACTGAAACCCAAGGAAGAAGTAATGGTTACATCTGAGATGCCTGTAATCCATTACTTTCATACCTTACCTCCTCCCAGGCTACCAAGCTAAGCTGCCTGTCATGCTGGGTCCTCTCAGGCCATGTCTTTTTTAACAGGGAAGCATATCATAATACATATCCAAGTTAAAAGAGATCGTACCTCCCACCACCTTCATTGAAAATAGCCTTTGCTGCACTTAGCTAGTCTAGAGAAGCCAAAATTGGCATTACCCTGCAGATCTAGTCTGAAGTGGGATACACAGCTTGGAAGGCCAATTAAAAGTAGATCTGTCGGTATCTCAGTTTCCCTCAAGCATGGCATTTTATAGGACAGCAGAATGGGTCAAACAGATTAATTCCCTTGCTACAGAAGAAAGTGAGTATTTGCGTGGCCTTTCCTGAGAAGCCCAGCTCTGGGACTTAATTGCACAAAATACTGGCTTGGAGATGCGTCGTACATGCAAAACCCCTTTCCTTTGGGATTCCTTTTTGCCAGTGCTCCTCTTTACTCTGTGCAGTTGAAGATGTGCCTCTCATGGTTGTTGGAGAGCACCGGTTGAGCTGGTGTCACAGACAGAGCAAGTGAGACGTTCAGGTGGTTAGTCTGTGCACAGTGCCCTTTGTTTCTGCATCTGTCAATCTAGTGCGTCATTCCATTTACCTGGAAGGTAAATCAGCTGGAGCTGGGCATGACAAGTTGTTGTTAGGCACTGGAAGAGATGGGAGGGGATTGCGTGCTTGTCTGTATTTTTTGCCTTCATTTCTTGCCTTCATTTTTTGCCTCCAGGCTCAGTACCTGGTGGGTCAGCAGAAATGGTTATTAGCCCTCGCTGGGAGTTTGTCTCCATTGGTTATGTAAAGGCCTTTTTTTAAAGAGATGTGGGATGGCTTGTCCACAGGTTACTTGCATTGGCACCTGGCACGGAGCTCTTACCTTCTGTAACCTGTAGTTGCTGAACCTGTAGCAGCTTTTGGATCCTTTCGTTCCTCCTCTGTTATAGTAGGGCAGAGGAACTTCCAGAAGTTTACTGGTGTCCTCAGAGCTGGCATTGAGCAGAGTCCTTAAAACATGTTAAAATGTGCAGGGAATGAGGGAGGGACTCGCCTGCCTTGCCAGACAGAAGGTGTACATAGCCACAGTCCCTCACCTCCCATGTTTTGGTAACTGAGTGCGGGTACTGTGCCTGGAGCAGTGTGCTGAACAGCTGCTGTCTCCTTCACCTGGGGAGATAATGTTTTGCCTTTGAGTTCTTCCCTTTAGCCCTTCCCTTGGATTTGCCTTTGCCTGCCTCTCCTTCACTTGCTAGCGGTGCTTTTCTTGTCTGCTCTTGTCTCCTCCTCCCATCTTACCCATCCCCTAACTGGAAGCCAGTTGCCTTTGAACCAGGTGGAGCACATCTCCAGTGCACAGCAGTGAACCATGATCCCGTGCTGGTTCAAGATGGCTCACACAGCTGCTCTGGGAGTTTCTCTTAGCCTGGGAGACAAGTGTTGGTTGCTACAGCTCAGAGCAGGAGACGAATTTTCCCAGCAAACTCTTGCAGTCAGCACCACTGAAGCTCAAAAGCACCTTTGGGATCCATAGTGCAGTCATTTTTAAAGGTGAACTACAGAGAAAGAAATGTCCTAGGCTCCATCATGGTGTGCTGTTAAGTCACTTTGACATATGTGTTGCTTCCACTTCTGGCTTTCCTTTTGCTAAGGCAGAGTTGTCTGTCCCATCCTTTCCTCCTCAGCACACAAAACCTTGGGCACAGTGTGAACATGCGGTTGTGTCCATGCAAATAGCTCTTTTTCATTTTGAGTTCCAGCTGCACAGAGAGCATTTTCTTCCATTGTCTGCCCTGCTCTTTGTGCTGGGAAAGGGGCAGGACAAGCCAAGCAGTGGGAGGAAGGGATCAAAAGCCCCACCTTGTAACCGGAGGTGGTGTGATATGTTGGTGGTACTGACGTCAGAGAGGGAAAGTCTTTTGCTGCCTCAGTATGATTCTCATTCCCACCCACTCAAGCAGGAATTCCCAAAGTTTTTTATTTGGTATAGTAAAAAGTGCAAGGAATTTTTTTGCTAATGCAAAGTTTCTACCTGTGCAAAACAGTCTCCCCCTGGGTGAGCATCCTTGGAGGTTTAACATCAGAAGCGCTCTGGCAGCTGAGCTGTGTTATCTGCCAGGCCCCAAGCAGCCACATACCTGTTCTGCAGAAACCCTTTGGGAGAGAAGGAAGAAGGATATCTCTCTGCCTGATGCTTTTCATGGGGGGCCAGTGTTGAGGGAAATGAGTGTATGGCATGAACCGGCAGCCACTGCGTAGCTGCAGACAGGTTTCGTGAACCAGTGTGAGTTTGATTAACTTCAGTGTGAATGCTGTGGTTGGAATTGAGTGGTACCTCAACACAGAGTAGGCTGAAAATCTGGGAGCACCCATCTGTCCAAAGGCACTATCTGTAAACTGCTTCTGGGGGATCCTGGACTCGTTAGTCCATTTCTGTTACCAGCTCAGGCTGAGCTGTCATTTGTGTGAGACCTCTTTCAGCTAGTGTAAATAAAGGGGGCACTTCTTAACCCAGTGTGTGGAACTCTGCATTTCTTCTTTACCCTTAAGGTCCCTTTGAAGTCCACTATGAGGGATACGGGCTGATAGGTGCTTGCTTAATCCCATCACTCTGACATTACACTGCTTAGCCTATCCCTCTAAAAGGTGTGGTGTTTGTTCAACCCGCATCTGTCTGTGAGAGGTTTGTAACTGCAAGGGAGTCCCTGTGCCCCTCTCTCTGTAGGGGACAGGGAGATAACCTGGGTTTATTCGTGTCCCCAAAGTAAGATTCACAGCCTGCTAGAGTTCACTTCATTTGAGGGCATCAGATACTCTGATGTTTAATTGGGCTCTGAGCCTGAATTAGCTAGTGCTCATGAAGTCTTTGTTGCTTGCTGATTTTCTTCATTTCTTGATGTGTGACAGGTGAGCGTTTGTTCTCTTTTGTTTTCCAGAACATTGTTATTTCTAGTGCAGCTGAAAGGGTAAGTCCCATATTTTTGTTGAAGTCAGAACAAATTGAGGATTTATCTGTGGCTGAAAATACAGCTTTAATTCTACAGTAAACATGCAAAAATTGTAATTTTAAATGATTGCCATCTTGTGTTTTTTAAAATCAGTCTGTTTTACCAAAGAAGTTGTATTGTGAGGTTTGGGGTTTTTTTTTGTTTGGATGGGTTGGGGTTTGCTGCTGTGGTACTTTCAATGACAGTTTTCTCCCAGATGGCAACTCTGTTACAACAACAAAATAATAGTATTTGCTTGATTTCCTAGTGCATCTTCAGCAGCTTGCTATTACATAGTATTTAATCTTGCCTTCCTGATAGCCCTGTCCTGTTTGCTCACACTCTGTCAGCCTGCAAGGCAGTGCATGCACATATCGAACCTTCTGTGTTTTGTTTTAGCCTCTAGAACTACGAGGTCCTTACGATGTGGCTAATCTGTATCCTTTTTCCAAGTCAAAGACAGCAGTTAGTAGTAGCATGTGAAAGTTCGAAGTGGTTTTGAAATACCTCCATCCTTTACGCTCCTTGAACTTTACACAGTGATGCTTGTTGGTGACCAATTCAATGAATCAGGGCTCTGAGTGGGTGTGGAAGGAGCAACAGATCTTAGTCGTGGGGTGGCACAAGCAGTCACTGTAAATAGTAATGTCTGTGTTCAGCTACATGTATGTTTTGTTGTGATATGCGTTGATATTGTGCAAGTGTTAAGTGGAGAAATGAATAAAAACCATCAAAATCTATGGACACTGTGAACCAAACCAAAAACTATTACTTATGATCTCCAAGGTGCCACTTGGTAGAAGAAGCTACAAAATCATATGTATATATTAAGAAAGAAAAAGTTCCTATCTGAGTGCTGGCTACTTCTGTTCTGAATTTTCCACTCCTTAGGTACATACGTGCTGTTAAACAAGTGTTTAACACTTGTGTTCTAGAAACCAAGGAAAGTGTCTTTTCTTCCCTTCTTCTAGGAATTTTTACTACTTCCCACTCCCCACCCCACAAGTGCATATCTGGACTGTCCCTTGGAGGGGAGGAGCATGCTCTGAGTCGTGAGAACCGTGTGGGAGGGTGTGCAGCCTGGAAGGATTTTATATGCAGCTTTTCCTTCCCTCTTAAAAAGAGCAGTCAGGCTCAACCCAAATTAACATACCTAATCTGGTGTCATCCCTGCTCAAGGTGGCTGGGAGCTTTTCAGTATAATGCTTTTGTATCACACAGTGCCCTTCCACAAAACTGAAATTTTCAATGGGGTCATTTTTTTTACTTGATTATGCATATAAAAATGTTCCTGTATTGACAGACTTCTATTTTCAAAAGTACAGCTTTGTCTGGAAGAAAGAAACGTTGCCAGGAGCTTTCCAGGAGGGCTGCTGGGGAACTGCAGCCAGGAGAATTGGGTGCCGCAGTTCCCTGCCTCTGGATAACCTTATGCAAAATGTCACTTTGAGTTACAGCTTTGCTAATTCCCAGTTATTTGTAGAGTAAGCAAACCTATCATGCAGACAGACTTTCCTATTCTGTTTGTTCCTTTCTGTGCATTTTGATCCTGAACAAAGGTGACAGAGGTTTGCTGTTTGGCCTGTCAGAAAGCGAAGCCAAGGCAGCCGTGTCTACCAACTGCAGAGCCACCATGCTTCATGGAGGTACGTGAAAAGCACGTGCAAGCTCGTCTAAGTAACACATGCCTTTAACACAAACTTTGTTTAACAATGCATATTTTCCAAAAGATTCGAGACTTTATAGAGCAAGTCAGCTTGGGGTTTTAGCTCCCTTGTCCAATGCTTGAAGGGGACCTTGTGTTGCAAGGGTGTTGTGTTTTCCCTTGTTGCCATGTTAGCAAATCAGTGGCTGAACTGATGGTGCTGTCTGTACTGGAGTACTCGTTTAACCACATTAATGAGTCATAAACTGTTTAGCCGAAACAGATCTTCCTGTTCTGCTTCGTAGTGAAGCTATCCCTTGTTTCAGAAGTGGTTGAATGCTGATCTTGGTGACACTGGCAGAAACTACGTCATTGACTTCAATAAAATCAGGATGCATGTGTTTTGCCTTTACCCTCTTGCAGCCTGAGTGCAGAAGCAACCTTTGCCATGTCCCTTTCTGATGCTTCATTATGGGGTCTATTTCTGACTCACTCTTCAGTGTGGACCATTTCAAACTTGATGTAAAATCAAATACCCCAAGTGCTTGCTGCTTAGAAAAAAAAAGTTTCATATAGTGTACAGTGGCTTGAAGTGTTTTGGTGAAACAAAACTTGCTTCCTTATGCTCTCAGCAGAGGCAGCTCACAGTAGCTGTCTTCTACTTGCCCATTTTTAATATTAAGAAATTAGAAATTTAGCTTGTGGGCCCCTGCACTGGAAATCAAAAAGTTTCCAGTTGTATTTTGTGTCCAGGTGTCAGTGCAGCAAAGAGGTGCCACAGTTTATATTCCAGCAATCAATTTAGACCCTTGCTTTCCACTGTGGCATGAATTTCTCCATCTCTGCCCACCCTTCCACATGCTTATGTATTGGCTTTTAGTGTTTCTTGATTTTTGTTGTTTATTCTGATGGCAGTTTAACTTTGTGACTGAGTAGTCACATCTAGCTCTTAATTTCTGCCCTCTGTCAAGGTTTGGTAGGTATGATTTCTAGTCACCTTCCCAGCAACTTGAGTTGCTCTAAGTTTCAAACGCACGGTTGGATTTAGTTTGCATCTCTTGTTTCAGTAGAGGTGGGGCTTGAACCTGCTGTAATTCACAGCAGGTAGCTTTGATATCTTGGAGAGGGCATTTCTGTGAACAGGGTCCGTCTCTGGCCAGCTACTCATCTGCATAGAGACAGTGTGTTGGAAGAATTTTTGTCAAGTTTTTGTGGAATTTCTCAAGACAGTCATCTGTCTTATCTGTGAAATTAAATAGCAGATGTCATTTCCCTGTCCCCCAAAGAATACTAGCCCAGAATAAGTCAATATATTTTGGCAAGATTCTTGCAGTCTCTTTGCTAACTGAGTATTTGTAGGGAATCTCTTCTACCTCAGATTTTGCAGAGAAGCCTCCCACCAATAGTTACGAAATTGGATTTGGCTCACTGGGTTGTTTGGCAGACATGTGAGGAGTTTGATAACACCACACAGTAGTATTTTGTGGTAAAGCTGAGGATTCTGTAAATAAAATATTCTTGAATACCATAAAGCCACTTACTTGATATGTAGAGGGGAGCCTCTGCCAATGTAGCTGTGCCAGCATAGTCTGTTTAAGAATCCTGTGGTATGTGAATACATTTTTTATATATTTTTTTTTTTAAGAACAGTATGTTTTCCTCAGAAATGCAGGAACGCTTTTGACAATGCTTCAAGAATGTGTCCTTCTGTGACTATTGAACTGATTAAGTCTGGTTTCCTATGGTTTTGTGTCTCTGCAGCCTCTCAACCCCCGCAGACCTAGTTTTCCCTTATGTTTGCTGTAATTCTACACCCACCGTTGGATTTCCCCCTTTAGTTTCCCCACTCCATAATGCAGCGTATCCCCAGACCCTGCCCATGCAGGTTGCTTACCTGCTGTGTGTGCTGACTGGCTGGTTGTTAAACATGTTGAACTGTGCTTTGGGGTGTGAAATGAGTATGCATTAAATGCATTAGTGTAATTTTATCTGAGGTACTGCAGCTTCTGCTTGTATATTCCAGAAACTCGAAAGAGTGCCTGTGGGGTAGTGTACACAGTGAAGAAGCCTCGCAAGGTTGAGGAGGAAGAAACAACACTGCCAGCCTGCAAAAAAGCTAAGACTCAAGCTTGAGGAGTGAACCAGTTGTCAACAGGAGCCTCCATCCCATCTTTACCCTGTGTTGAGTCTTCCCCCACCCTCCAGCCAGCCCAGTTCCTCCCTTACTACTTTTATTTAGCCTGGAGAAAACTTATTCTTCTGGTGTTCAAGTGAGGAAGGCTGTGGGAATGAGACTGCTGAATGGTAGTTCATCACATCTGAAAGGTCATGCTGGGATCTAGCCAAGGTCAGGAGGCTATCTCCCGCCCTGTCTTAGGTCTTCTGGAGCTACTGTAAACTCAACACAACTTTTCTAACATACGTAAATTTTCAGTTGTACAAGTGCACTCCTTTTTTATTAAAAATCTTTCTAAGAATGCATGCCTTCAAAGTGTAGCTCTTACGGTTTCTCAAGTTTTAAACACATCTCTGTGCTAAACCTTACAACCACAAACCAGTAGATGAGGTCTACTTTGCAAGCCTGTGAAGAATAATAGTGCAGTAAAAAAATTAAAAAAAAAAAAATCTGCTTCCCATTCTCTTTCACAATCAATGGCTATAAAGAAGATCCCAGGATCTGTTACTTGCTAGGAGGTATCTTGGTTTTGTGTTGCAGTAAGACTGACTGACCTGATCTGCCAGACCCATATCGCAAAGGCCATCCCTGTCTTGCAGCTCTTGGAACCAAACAGTAACATGAGGTGGTTACCGCAGATGGGAAGGAAGAGCCCAAGGTTACACTGAATGTGTGCTCGGCGTGGTATGTTGCAGTCGCAGCATAACAGCTGTCTCACCTAGGCCTGAGCAGTCTCCACGTCACATCTTTTTTACTGCATCATTTCTTTCTTTACGTCCTGGTCTGGCAGTGTTGTCTATGAGAGTGTTCATTTTGCTGCCTCCTGCCTTTCTGTTTTCCTTCCTGCTAATGCCTTGGTAAACCTAATCTGGCTGCCAAAAAAGCAATCATAACAGATTTATAATCAGCAGAGCATTTTCAGACCTCTTCCAAATGTTGACTGAAGTTTTTCTTTTGATTAGACCAATATAAAAATTATGCAAGCTACTGTACTGAAGATACTCTTGAGCCAGCTTTACTGTGAATATTCCAGTTCTCTATTTGCATATGACGACAAGTTAAGAAGTGGAAGTTATAGCACATAAAATATTGCAGAAGTCTTGCAGTGGGTCATCTTTGAGCTCTTAGTAACTGGACTGAGCAGAGTGGATGAAGTTCTCAATAGACTAACAATTCTATATAATGCTGGTGTAAGTCACAACAGCTTTTTGCTTCATTCAACAAATAATGAAGTATTTTTCCTTTATGTTGTTATTTTGTTGATGTTGTGATTTGAGTCTGTTTTATTATAGATACTGGGGTGTAATATATATATATATATATATACACACACACACACGCTGAGTAGTTTGTTATTTATGGACTTACCTCCAAAGTGTTGCTCTAACCAGAGCAGAAGCAAAATGTGTTTGTCAGGTACAATTTTCTGCATGACATATTATATTGCCTTGGCCAGAGAATCACCTACCTTGAGCTTCACAGAAGTGGTTTGGTAACTAGCATATGGAAAGAGGCTTTTGAATATCAGAGATCCTTCTTGCTACTTGTTTGACTTGATTTAAAAAATTTACAGTTCTGCATCTTTGCCCCTTAAGTAGATACAGTGCTTCAGGAACTGATTTAAAAGTTTCTTCTCCCCCAGTTTCCTGACACACGTTGCTCTGGCCACTTCGGCGCCTGAACAATTGAACTGCTTCTCGGTTCAGATGATAAACTGAGTTAGCCAGCACTGATGTCATTTCTATTTCCTGCAAGGCATGCTCCCCGTGTCCAGGTAATTGTGCAGAAGCAAGTAGTGAAGTAGTGGCTTGCAGAGAAGGGTGTGACATAATTTTTATGGAGAAGAGTGTGTCCACAAATAAAGCCTATTGCTGGGAAGGTGACTCGTGAGTTACGGTGCTTGTGTGAGAAAAGTCTCATCTGTCTAAAGCTGTTGGCCTCAGCCGAGGGTAGCTGGCTGCAGACAGAATAGGCATTTCTTCTGCTCGCTCCTCTGTGGGCTTTCTGTAAATTCACTTAACTTTCCAAAACGGGCACTCCAGTAAGAACTATTCATCGCTGCCCACTCCTGATCCCACCTCAGTGCCCAGGACATTGCTTTGGCCAGACTGTACAGCCTGCTGGCTAGAAGCCAACAGACGCGGGTCGGTGAAGGTGTGTGGGAGCCTGTGGTGTGTTTGGCTGGGAGGCTGCACTGCAGGCTCTTAGGATTCTAACCGAATGCAGCGTATAATGTCCCCAGAACATTGGATGTTGATGCCCCTGCTGGTGGGTGGCACTGTGAAGATTGTTCTGCTTCTGCTGAAGCAAAGGGAAGGTGCCGGCCTTTCCTAGCAGGACTCTGCATCTCCCTTGGCTTGGATAGCTGAAGCTGTCTCATGCTCCACACAGTAAGTACCGACTGGCTGAGAAACTGAGATTTTTAAGTCAAGCTAAGTAATAAAACTGTTAACTTTTTTTTACTAGCTACTCAAGTATTGTCTTTCTGCTTTTGTATATGTGTTTCCATTTAACCAAATAAGAGAGAAATGGCATTTATCTAACAGTGGCAGGGAGGGCTGGCTGCTCCAGGCAGCTGAGACCTTTTTTTTGAGGTTTTAAGAATTTTACAGAGGCCAAGATGTGAACTTTCTTTAAAGAGAGAGAAAAGTACCCTGTACGTGCTGACCACTCCATAATCCACTGCAGCAAATAAAAAGAACCACTCTGTTTATTTAATCTGAAATAGATCAGTACAAAATGTACAGAAAAAGCAGTACAAATTTACAAATATACATAACCCGTTTTTGCATTCTTCAATCATCAGACTTCATAGTAGTCTAGCTTAAAAAAAAAATTCACATTCCTGGTACTGTTTCCTCTCACCTTCGTAACATTGCATCTGAATCCCGCAGTACAGTCACGCGATGATTGGATCTCTGTCCTTGAGCTCTTTATCGACCACAGTTGCCAAACCCTGCGTAAACCCCATGACTCAACTGCTTCTTTAAATCCACTTGGCACCTCAGTACATCTTCTTCCATTGCTTTTCCACATAACACCAGTCATTTAACATATTTTAATAGAATTTGGCAGAGACAGGGCAACAGTTGCAAGTATTCCCTATTTAGAGCTATTGGAAGGCTTGAGGGAAGTTGCTAATGGAGTTGGAAATACTGCCATCTAAGACAATAGGATGTATATTGCTGGCAAAGATTGCATTAGGATGTAAAGCTCTATTAAAAAAAGCTACAATAATATTGAGAATCATTTAAAATTACTTTTAAAATAAATAAATAATAAATAGTAATAAATAAAGCCATTTTAGAACCAGTGGAATTTGAACACTCAACCTGCCTTTGGAAATAATTTCTCTGCATGTTTGTTTTGCAATTTTCAGTGAAGGTACCTCAAAAAATCCAGTACCAAAAATATTTTCAATAAAAAATACTATGTTCAAGGCTATTTTCCTGCAGGTTCCTTTGAAGCATTTAAAAGCGGCAGAGAGAGAGTGGTCTGGTTTCTCTCTTCAGAACTTGGCTAGATGGACGCTCTTATAGGAATTGTCTTTCAGGCTGTTGAATATCTCTTTGGTGCCGTTCTGCCACTGAAGAACAAGATCCATAGGGGTTTTCCCTTGCTGGTTAAAAGAGCAGAGGAAGCGAGACTTAATTGCAGCCAGTGATTATCGAGACCTTTGTTCCTCCCTAAATACCTGCACAGTGCGTCTGCCTGGTGTGAGACCCTTCTGCACGCACAGGGTCAGACTTGCTCTCGCCTCCCTGAGGTCAGAGTCCTTTTGCTCTGCAGATCTAGTCCCAGTCCTGGTCAGACTCGTGAAGAAATTTCCCTACATTTCAGTGGGTCTAAGCCGTATTAGCAAATACCATGACTAGCAGAGCACGTAGGTGTTTCTTTTGATCTAGTTTAAACTGATTAGAAATACATTTAGATGAAACCTCAATAAGCTGCTCTTCTGTTTAACTGAGGATTCAGATAAGAGTTTGTACTGGCTTAATTAGGTTATGAACCGCATCTAAATTAAACAGGAGCAACTTTTGTGTGCCGACAAAGCCTGGGAGAGCAGGTCTTTGGCCTTTGGGGCTGTATCTTTCGATGATTCCATGCCCTGATGAGGGATAATGCCAGGAGCGGTCCTGCTTCAGAGAGTGTGGGCAGAGAGCAGGGAGCCTGCAAAGGCTGCAGTGACTGCTTTCTTCCTTGCCCCCTTAGGTTACGTTGGTTGCCAATCAAACACATTAACTGGCATTAGTAAAACCCACTGTCCATCCTGCTGCTGCTCAGTTTGGGGAGGGGGCTGTCATGTGCTGTGTTTTTAAGAAGTGCTCACAGATCTGGCAATGTGTCTGCTGCTGCTGTGGGGGTATTGAGCAGAAAGTCAGGCGTGGGGCTTCTTAAACTGAAGCTTTGCTGAGCCACGGGGGTTTGTTGCCCAGTGGTCAGGTTAACAGCCAGTCATCCAGATGTAGCACTTGGGCTTGCCATCAGCTCTGGGCTTAACAGAAAGGAGATTTCTCCAACAAGCTAAGATCTTTGTTGTCTCGGTAGCGGTTGAAGCCCAGGAGTTGTGCAGAGAGCAAGTGTCTGTATGTTTAGATATTTTCAATATGTGATACGTGAAATTAAAATAAATCACGGGAAGATGTGATGTTTTAAGTTGCAGCTGATGGGTTCTGGGTTTAGAAGAGGTGCTGGTTTTCCCTCTTCTCCCTGACCTCCCCCAAGTTATACTTTCCCTGTGTCGGCTCTTCTTTAATTAACTCGGAAATGATCTAATTACGTCTGTTCGCAATAGTCTCTCCCAGCCTTGAAACCCGTGAAACTGGTCTGAAGGGAAACTTATTCTAAAGCTTTTTGAATGACTGCATTTTTTGCTGTTACTTACACAGTTCTTTATAGTTAGGTCCGCTCCGTACAGAATCAGCAGCCTGATCATTTTGTAGCGGTTCAGCCGCACAGCGTCGTGCATCGGTGTGTCTCCTTCCTAGAGGCAGGAGACACGGACCGCAGCGTCAGTCCCGCCGCGCCGGCGCCGCGGTCCAGACCCGACCGCGTAGCCAGGGTTTCTTCCAGAGAAGAACTATCAAGGCAGACAGCGGCCTGATGCTACCTGGTAGCTGACAGGTAAGGAGCTGTCGGGCTTACCCTGTCCCTGGCGTTGAGATCGGCCTCGCAGGCGATGAGGTGCTCCCCGCAGTCGTACTGACCCGTCCTCACAGCCACGTGCAAAGGGGTGCTGAGCAGCTGAGGGGTGGGAGGAGGAGGCGGTCAGTGGCATGGAACAGGTAAGGGCCGCTTCAAGAACGGCCGCTGAAAATGATCTGCTTGGAGTAAGGGCCAGCTTTTCCTCTCCGCTTTAGAAAGCTGCTGCGTCCCAGAAGCACGTACCTTGTCTCTTGCGTTTCTGTTTATCCCTTTGTCCAGTAAGAACTTCAGCACATCCAGGTTCCCCCCCCGGCATGCCCAGTGCAGGGCTGTAGATTCAAGCTGCAGCAGGAAAAACAAATGGAAAGTAATTTAATCCATCATTATATTTTAAAATAAATTAAACCATTTTGATCAAATTTCTAAATTAATCCAAAATTATTTTCATGCAATTTAACCTAAAGCACTTCACTGTGATCACTGGGTTGTTTCTAGTAACAGCTTTTGTTATTTTGCCCGAATTTCTTTAGTACTGTGAGTTTCTCACTCTTCGCACTCGCTGCATATTGCTCTTAAAGACTGAGATCTTGGCAACACTGTGAAAGAGGACGTGTTTTGTCTATTCTGTGAATTTAGAAGTTATCTTTAGCCAGGTATGTGGCTGGTATGTGCTAGCTAATATTTTTTATTCGATGCCTTTTGGGTTCTAAAATGCATAGAAAATGAAGCTCAAGGGAAAGAATAGTTCTCTTTTTTTAAAAAAAAAACCCAAAACACAACACAAACTTATGCAGGTCCACAAAGTGAATTAGGTCGAGCCCTTTTCCTCTACAAGATTGAGTTTCTCTGCGCTCAGCTCTGCCGGGAGGGGAAACAACGGGCAGTTTTTTGAAGGAAGTGTGAGTTGATGTGCTTACCATGTCTTTCTGTTCAAGCCGGGCTCCAGCTTCCACCAATTTTTTCACCACCTCTAGATGTCCTTCAGAGCATGCCCTGTGCAATGCAGTGCGTTTGTACTGGCAATTAAAACAGCGCAAAGTCAGATATTAAATATGGCACAAAGAGATATCTTTAAATCTTTCCTCCCCACCTCCCTCGGATGATGCCAAATACATTATGCTGATTCACTTTCAAGAGCTAATACTTTCGAGACCTGAAATCTGCTAAATTTTAATAGCATCCTGATAGCTGAGAGCTGCCTACCCAGCATTTTAAAGGGTATGGGAAATATCTGCAGTATGGCGTTCAAATTTAAAGTGTTGTCTCTTCAGTTCCCCCATCCAACATGCTACGCTGCGTTTTGCAAATGCATCTTATGCACTATGGAGTAGAAGGGCGGGCAGCATCGCTGCTTTTGTTGTTCCACAGACAAATTTCTTGTCTGTTCATGCGCAGCGTTGGAAGACCACCTGTTACAAAAAAATCAGGGTTTCCTGGTCACCAACAGTTTGCTTTTAAATGTAAAGATTCTTTTGAGGTAATGTTACTTTGGAGGGTGCCAGTGGCCCCTTTCTCACTAGAAGACTTGATGTACCGAACTCCCAGCGTTCACTTACTTTCCCTCCACCCGTTTTGCTCCTTAAAAGTGTGGGAGCTACAAAACCTAGTGGTAAAAGTTATTTTTGCTCTGTAATAATAATCTCTACTCTGTAGCAGGCTTTGCAGTAAGAAAGAAGATTGTACCTCATCACAGACATTTGGATCCCCTTTGTCTGACAGGTATTTTTCAATTACTGGCAACTTATTCTCCAATGCAGCTCTAAAGAATGTGGGTATATCCACAGGTCCTGTCTGATGGAAGGAAACACACAGGGTGTAAATGGGTGTGGCACAAAACCCCATCAATGCTTCCCCAGAAGAGGTACTTTGAAATAACTTACAATAACTTCTGGTTCAGGTTCCTTTAAAACGGGCACTTTCACTTTCTTGCATTTTTTCTTCTTTTTCAGCTGAATAATTTTTTCAAGATCCTCCAAGTTTTCAAGTTTTGACCTCTCCTCTAATTTCTTCTTTTTCAGCTGAAACAAATCAGGGAAGCCCGCAAGTTGAGCTGAGCGTGACCACCTCTCCCTTTCAGAGTGGCAGGACAGTGTATGATATTATTGACCTGAGTTCAGTTAAGACTGGGTGAACTTTGAAATAAGTTACTAAATGTGCAAGAAATTCTACATCATCTGTAGTCTTTCATACACTACCTAGGTGCTGCTTCAGCCATATGTTTTGGGATATATAGCATGGATTTTTGGTCTGTGTTAGGCCAGGAGTCAGAGCAGCACTGCAATCCCTTCTGGCCCAACAATTTAAAAACCCTCATGTGCAGCTTAAGAGAGCTGGGAAGCCCCTGCAGTTTTAGCTGACTTCCACCAACTCAAGTGGTGGGAAAAAAAACCCCCACAACACAAGTGTTTTTCTTCAACCACTTTTATGATGCAGCCCCTGATTTATTGTAACTTAATCCTCTTTGATGAAAAATATACCCATAAGAGAAGAGCAAGGTTTATACCAATCTCAGCATTTCAGTCAGCAAGTGTTACATTTTGGTACGCTACAAAGAATGTCCCCAGTATCCTTGAAGGGGCAGTTCAATAAATGTTTAAGACTTCTTCAAGCCCGCTTGTAAAAAGCATCCCTGCATGAAGTCAGTGCGGGGCAGCGCTAACATCAAGGGCAAATGTGTCGCCTGAACTGAGATCGCATGTACCACGAGGTGTCCTTGACTTCAGAAGGAGGATTCACAAACAAGGGGTAACTCTGGGTGAATACAGATGGCAGATCCTGTCCCATGGTATTGTTAAGGGTAAACACATTGGTGAGATCCTGTTGTATGGTAAACACCTTTTTCAACTGAATTCTTATTCAAGCTATTTCCACCTCTTCTTTTTATTGTTCTCTGCATTTAGGGTTTGATCTGCAGATCATTGACTTAGTGGAAAATAACTATGTTGGCTGAGTGGACTGTGGATCAACTGTGGAAACACAAAAAGTTGTCAGGACCCTGTTTGGGTGGAACTCAAAAAAACCCCTGTAGCAAGTAATGATCTCTCTGTTGAAGGTGAAGGTCAATAGTGTTATTTTAATATTTCTGAGGCTCACTTTCCCACCCTTCTTTTTTCAGGACAAGGTCTGAAAACTAGCCCCCTGTTAGTTAAATTTTTTCGTTCCCAAATCACATTACATTTTTAGGCCAGTTAGTTGCTTATTCACCAAAGAATTTAAGATGTTTCAGCTACTGTATTTTGGGAGAAAAAAGCATCAGTTCTTAGGGATATAGGGAGAACTGTCACGCTCCAGTAATACAAAATGGTACTTTTCTATAGACCAGTATCACTTTCATTTGTAATTGTTTTTCCTAAATGTACTAGTAAGCGTAATGCAGTGTTTTCATAAAAAGAACATTTTCACGGTAGGTAAGGCTTCTGGCTTCGGAAATACACTCTTACATTTTTCTCGGGTTAGTTATTTTGGGAGGCAGTCATTAGGCGTGCAAGCTGAAGGTGTCTTACTGGCTATGATTGCTCCCCCCTTACTGCCAGGTAGCAGCAGGTGACTCTGGGCAGGAGGGACCCCCCAGGGTTTCAGTCAGACGTTACAGAGGGAGTTTTGGGTTCTGCTTCACAGCATTACTGCCTGCATCCATAGGCTACAGGAGTCAGATCTCCATGGCCTTCAATGGACTTTAGACCAAGCTCCTTTGGTGGTGATCTCCCAAGGGTTTATCTAGTTCACCATGCATGTATTTCTAACTTAGAAAGAGGCAAAACTTCAGCGGCTGCAGCAGAAAGTGCACGCAGGATGATGAAAAGCCAAGCACAAAACCCATGAACCTACCTCTGCTTCTAGTTTTTTCTCCTTCTCATAAGCCAGATCACCTCGGGTCAGTGAGTGTTCGGAGACTGTCTTTAGGTCCTCCTGCTTCTCTAATCTTACAGCAGCTTCATACTCTCCATTTTTGAAGTCCTCAGGGAGGAAGCTGCCGGTCTCCTTATTGTCTGCTTTCTTCCCAGTCACCTGTAAAAGCAAACGTGGTATCATAAAAGCAGCATGACGGCAGTAGCCACCCCCAGGAACACGGGTTACCTGGAGGCTAACTGCATGTCATTCCTGTCCCGCTCTCGAGCGTGGCAGAGACAGAGTGCAGACCTCACCCAGCCTGTGCCTGGATTAACTGTGTAGGTGAATGGCTGGAACAGTCTCGCTTGCAGGCAGATCTCCGGCATCCACACAGCAACCCCCCCTTGGCATCTTCAGGGCTTGGGTCAAGACCCATGATGGCAACTCACAGTCTAGGTCCCTGCTTGGCTGAGGCCGAGGTGCTGCTGTACTGACAAAAGCCCGTGAGTTGGGAATAGCATCTTGTTTGTTCAGGGTTTTCCTGCTCGTGCACTCACCGGCGTGTGTCAGACTCGTCAGAAGGCTCTAAGAGGCTGTGGTGGAAAGAGCCACCCCGAGCAGCCACCAGCACCCCGCAAGTGTTGGGCGGGGGAACTAAGCAGGTAGAGTGGGAGGAGAGGCTTTCTCCCTTGGGACCTTCCAGGTTTATTGAAACACATCCAATGCAGTTAAACCGGGTTACTGAGTAATTTGAAGGCTTGTTTTACCCGTCGCTGTCAGTACCAACGTCCCCATTTATAGCACGTGGCGAAATAGCAGAAGGTAGCTCCCGTCGGAAGCTGCGTGACGCTGTGCAGCAGCACAGCTTTCAATAGCTTTTGGAAATACTTCCGATGCTCGATTAAGTATGTGCAGAGATAACTTGTTAAACTTAGTAGAGGCTGTTGTGTGTTTTGAGAGTGGTTCAGTATATTCATGTGTTCTGGACTGGCCTTCCATTCAATCACCTTGTAAAATTGTGTTTGTCGCAGAGTTTAACAGTAGAGAAACTGTCAGGGCCTTGCCAAAGAATTTAAGTCGGCAGTAACTAGTTAGGCTGTTTGACAGTTGCATCTTTATGTAGCCGTCTGGGAAAAAAGCAGTTCCCACATGATGTTCCCATGTTTTAGTGGATCATTCCTGTTTTCTCAGTTTATTGATCAAATCAAGTATTCCTAGTCTGAACCCTGCCGCAGAATGTCCCATTACTTGTGGTCTGGTTTAGACATTATTTTTCAAAGGCTTGTTACACCATGAACAGCAGTGGGTGTATGAACTGATAGTTTATTATTAGAAAATAACACTATTACTAAACTGTTAGTTTAGTCGTACAAAATACTTTGGTTTCCCTTCATTGATACCTCCTCCCAGTCCCTTACTGGATTGAAATTACTCAGTGTGATCATAAACTTAATAGCTTCTAAAAAAATAAAAATCAAGGTCAAAGGAAAATACACAGCTAAATTTTGGTCGGTCTCCTTTTCCTGGTGAACTATGTTCTGATGCAAAATCCAAACAGCTATGTAGTTGTATCAGTGGTGAGCCCCCTTCCCAAGGAAAAGTTAAAGTGACAATGTAGTAGGATGACCTATAGTTATGTATATACAGGTTTTGCATCCAGAGCACAGCAGTACTGGTGACCTGCCAGATCTCCTCAATGATCCACAAAGGTTGTCTCTCTCTGCCTGGTATAACGACAATCTAGAAAGAAAAGTAATTATGAATAAATGGAAGAAGGTTGTACCTACCAGCTCTTCGACTTTCATCATCATCATATTTGCCAGCATCTGAAGGGGGTACTCCTGTATGGCTGGAACTCCCAAGTGCTCACGCCAGCTCTGCAGGGACCACTACACTAGCTTTGCTTATATATCTTCGGGAGAACTGTGCTTGAATGAGATAATCTTCCAACCTGGGAATCCAAGTACGCCCCGCGGGCTTGCCAGCGGAGAGGTAGGCTCGCGCTCATTCCAGACATGTTAACGAGCCGGATCTGGTGTCGAGGCAGGGAGGGGGGCGTCAGTTGGGCGAGGAAGGGTGAGCCTCACAGTCTGACCACACCAAGTATGTGAATCGGAATGAAATGTGAGCTCATCATTCCTTTGGCAGTGACTGCACGGCTCAGCAATGCGAGACATTCTGCGTTCCCAGTGCCCACTAGGACAGCTGTCTGTTGATATAGCACGATAACTTCATCTTCTTTTTTTTTTTTTTTTAAACTGACATTCAGATGTCTGTAAGACACTGGAAAGGGTAAGTGACTTATGTACAATACTTGTAGTAATATCTTCCTGATAAAATGGATTATGACCCCGTAAGTGTCGGAAAGCCATTCTTTTCATTGCTATTTATTCTTGGATGATAAACAGTTTAAGGGGAAAGGATTTTTCTCATCATGATGGCAGTCTTCTATATTTGTTGGAAGGAATTCTCTGAAGGGATTACTAAACCAGAATGATGTCTCTGGTGCTAAAAGGGCCTATGACGTGATAAGCTACAATCAGTGTAAGATCTCAAAACAGCAAGCTTTGCATTTTTCTGGGACTTTGTCAGTGGTCATAAGCAGAATAATAAATTATGTCCTATTATGCCCCAAAAAATCAAAACTAATACTGTTTTCTCAGGCAGTATTTTCCTTTTGGATATGAGAGAATAGGGGCACAGAAGTGATTTGTTAATTTTTGGAGATAAGATGGGATTACAGACATATATATAGATGATGTGTGTGTTTTGGGTAAAGGGAGTTATTGAGTCCTTTGGAAAAGCTTTTCTTGTGCCATGAATCAGAGTAGCCTGGAAGCAGGAGAATGAACACCAGCAGAAGGCAATTTTAAAAACGGAAGATGCACTAATCTTTGCATTTAGAGTGTGGATAAATGCCAAGAAAAATCAGTTCTGTCATTCTGTGAGGCTTGGAGCTCCTGTCTGGTGAGGTATAAGCCTGGCTGTAGGCATCCAGGTCACCTGGCTGAAATGAATACAACTGCTCAGGTGCTTCAAGTACAACATGTACATAAGTGCTTCACCAAATCAAGACCTAACTATCTTGGGTGTTGTTTATATCATTAGCATCATTAGCATGCTGCGTTCCTGACACTGACCTTTCAAGGTGTCTCTCCTCTGAACTATCTCCCAGTAATCTGAGTACATCCAAACTTGTCTGCTAGTGCCCATCATACCTATGCCCTCCCTTTCCCTGAAATGAAGCTGGACATCAGGTGGTTCCTTTACTACTGAGAATATATATGACATTAGAGGATGAGCCCCAGAACTAAAATAGAGTATGTGGCAGCAAGAGAACCTTTCAGAACATTTTTTTCCAAACCTAAGTACAGCCACGCTATCATTCCCCCTCGAGTGGTACGTCCTGAATCGCACTGCCAGGCTTTTTTCCCCCGCAGTTTTGTACCCCTGCTATATGTCCTCATGATAAGAGGCAGCTCGGTCTCGCTTTTTCTTGTTTACAGATGTGCTACAACAGCTTATCTCGGACTGTTTTGTTCTGTGACAGTTATTTGGGAGATTGTCTTGAAATCCACAGCCCTAACAGCCTGGCTGCAAAGACTGCTTCTGGTCTAGTGGAAACAGATCACAGCGCAGACCTGATGCAGGAAGAGAAATGGAGGGGTTTGCTTTAAGAACAAAAACTGTTTAAGAAGCTGTGAACTACCTCTGGCCCCATTGTATCTGAAGCTTTTTTTTTTGCTTTCCCTTTTTTTTTTTTTTTTAAACAGCCTGATATATAAAACTGACTCAGCCAAACGTAAGCTGGAAAGTTTAAGTGGATAGATCTTCCTCTGCAAATGGTACGTAAATCCAGAGCCAGAGCAGTTTTACAGTAAACCTCAGTGCTCTGAGGGGAAACACAGACCCACTTCTCACATCATGAGTGCTACCAAAAAACCCCAGTTTATTTAGAGATAATTCAGTAATTATCTTTAAAACATCCTGTCCCTGGTGACTAAAATAATACAAAGAACGGAAAAGAATCTTCCTTGATTATCCTGAGTTGGTGTGAAAAGGATGGCACACAGAAACCCACTTTAACCAAAGGCTGGAATCTAAATTAACCTAATGGTAAATGCTGTGAAATAAAATGTCATGTAAACCAAGGTAACCCTATTGAAACAGCAGAAGCGCACTGATTCATATCAGCTAAGACTCTCGGCTGGATGCTTATCGCTATTGCTTAAAATTGGAAGGGGAAGTAGTATAATGAGCTTGCAACCTTGTGTGTAACCGCTTAATCGCCTCTCAACGAGTGATTTCTCGTTAAGGTGGTAATAGCAGATGGTGAGTGGGAGATGTGTAGCAGGAATCTGAAAAACTCTTGCCACCCTGCTAAAGGGTAAGGGCAGAGCAATGACCTGCAAGGTGTAAGGCAATCAGATACTGTCACAAAAAAACTTCACAGAGGAAAACACAAAAGGGCACTAGGCTCAGCGTGACAGAGAGAAAACTATATGGCACACCCTGTTCCCTGCTATCAAAAGAGAAGTTGTCTGAATCGTGTAAAGAATTTTTGTAATTAATTTTTTAAAGAGGTTAATGGTGGAGTGAAAACTTTATGTGTGCTACAGATGATATTGCCACCTCCTGTCAGGTGTATTGCCATCATGTTTTCAATGCCGTCACTGCTGTGCGCGGCTATCTTTCTCACATTTTTCCAGCACTCTGCCCTTGGCTCTGTCCTTGCATCCGAAGATGTTGCCCTTTGGAATGCCATTGTGCCTGGCTGTCTCTGTCCGTCTCCTGCTGCTAAATAAGTAAGGGTATGAAAATATCAGTTGCCGGGGAATGGTTATGCACCTAAGGGGGTATTAATCCAGCAAACTATGTTCCATATGTGTGCAGTCAAGGAGAAATTCGTACCCGAGGTACGTGTAAGAGGCAGTAACCCATAGCTTACTCCTGCTGCATTAGTGATCTGTGGGTGTGTAATGGCTTGTTTATTTCTCCGTATGTGTGAGCATCCAGCATGCCTTACATATATCCACATACCAGTAAATAATAATATATTGCAAGAACTGTATTTGTTCCCTTCTCTTTTTTTTAGCTGTTTGTTTTCCATAAAAGGAAGGATCATATTTATTGTTAATATTATATAAATTCTATTTCTATATTATATCATTTATAATATATTCTTATATATTAGTACAGTAATTTATAAATTATATATATTTAATTTTCTGTATTGTATAAATATCAATTATTTATTATTTGTCTAACATATACTCTTTGATATTTATTGTCAAAAAGCCTTTGGGGTATGAGTTAACTCTAATATGCAAATTAGACCACTCATGCTCTAACTTTTTCAACACAGCAATATATATGTGTCTGTCTGCTTTTTCTAAAGTAATCAGGGAATTGCTACATCATCTCTTTAAAACAACTCAGACATTTCTTATCAATGTATATTTTTGTGTATAAAACTGCTAAAGAGAAACACATTGTCTCTTTAGGGGGGAAAAAAAAAAACCAAAACTATTTCACCTAGGAACATAAAGTTAGTTTTAAGTAAGAAATTAGAATACGAAGAATTATTAAATTAAAGGATGAGGCTATAATTCCATTACTTCAGATCAGTTGTTCTCAAAGAAATAAAGAAGTAATACTCTGGCAGGTTGCTGGTCTGGCCAGCACAGTCCTCTGGTGTCAAAACCCAAACCAGCAATGAGTCAATAGTTGCCTCACTTACTGTAGGGCTTAAGAAAAACGCTCCTCAAATAACATTAGGGTTGGGGATTTCACGTAATAAGAAAAAAACCCCTGTGATTTCTATTTAAAAACAAGGGATTTGAATTTATCTGAGGCCTTGAGCTTTATCGTGATGGCATTTGTATGAATCTGGCTAATTGACCTTAATGGGTCTCGGTTAACAAGCAAGTGCAGCAGAACACACCAGAAGGGTTGTTATCTGTGGTCAGATGGATTTATCTGCTGGCCACTTGGCCTTCCTAGTCGGCCATATACATGTCAAGGTCCTGCTGCTACAGCAACCCTGTGCCGACACTCTGTTCACATAACCTCCGGCTACTTTTTTGTGTCGTCAAGGCAGTACAGTATTCCCTCAGCTGCTGGAAAAAGGCTTTTCTGTATCAATGTGGGGTGGTCTAAAAGGTTTCTGCCGTTCATAAATACTCCAGAACAACTCCAAGCCAGTCAGGAAAGGAAAATAGCTTAAAATAGAGAACTGCAGAAGAAGTTGTTATCCTTACAGTGAGAGCATGACGGCAAATCCCGGTCACTTGAGTCATGATCCAACAGGTACCTACGCTGCCCAACTGCTCTGCAGTAAAGCACGGCCAGTGCTTCTGACTGGCAGCAAGGGAGAATTCAGCTTCACTCCAGAGAAGCTGCGACATTTTTTAACTTGATTTTTATTTTGAATTTCACAATGTCCAACTTAAAGCCTCCAGTTATTGAATCTTGCTGTACCTTTACCTGAAAGCTTCTACGTGTGCCCTCTCATCCCAGTAGTGCAAGGCCTTTTTGCTGTGTAAATGTAAGGGGATGCCATAGTTTTGGGTGATACAAACATACCCCTGAATTGCTGCATAGCATGTGCAGAACTCTTCCTTGTTTATACAGAAAAAATCCAGGTCCTAGCTGTCCTTCTCTCCGCTTACAGAGTGAAAGTAGCAGCTCAGGAGACACAGGAGGGTTCTGTCAGGCAGCAGTGCCAGACTTCATGGGCTGTTCCTCGGGGAGCGATGGTCACCTGTAACTGGCTCCTTCAATTTTGGGAACTCCGCTCTGCAAAGGTGGCAAGTTTTGTGCAGGGCTGCTAACCAGCAGTGGCCAAATCACATCCAGCCGCTGCTTTTCCCTGTGGCGTTACATTACAGAACGTGTTGAAGTAGTTATCTGACAGGATTCCCAAATCGCTCTCCAGGCAGAATCGACCAAATGCGATAACAGAGGGGACCTTGGGAGGTCATCTAGTCCAAGCTTCTGCTCAAAACAAGGTCAAAATCGAATTCAGGAAAGGTTGCTCAGGGTTTCATCCAGTCAGATCTTGAAAATCTCTAAGGACAGAGATTTCATAACCTCCCTTGACATCCTGATTCAATGCCTGAGTATCCTCATTGTGATTTTTTTTTTTTCCCCCTTACATACAGTTGAAACTTTCACTGTTTCAATTTATGATCATGGTCTCTCATTCTCTTCTCGTAAAACTCTGCAAGCAGCCTGGCTCTGCTTTCTTTGTAACCTCCTCATAGGATGCTCTTAGTTTCCCTGAGATCTCCTCCAGGCTGAACAAGTCCCGTTCACCCAGCCGTTTCTTACACAGTAAGTGCCCTAGCCCCCGACCATCTTGGGACTGATTTTACATCATTGTTTGGACACGTGATGAAAATACTAAACGATGTTGTACCAGGAACTGATCCTTGTGGGAATCTGCTGGAAATAGTTCCACTCGCTACTCTCACCACTTTGCAATCTGTCACTGAGCCAGCTTTTAGTTCTTCCAAAGTACATCCTTTTAATTCCATATAATGCGTGCTTTTTAATCATACCAACATATGCCATGGAATGAAATGCTTTGGCAAGACCCGAGTAAACTGCATTAACATGAATGCTACTCTCAAGCAGACCTTTCATCCTGCGGAAAGACACTTGTTTAAAAAGATCTGCCTTGCATCCAGCCGCATGGGTTGGCATTTGTTGCATGTCACGTGTCCAATTCTTTCTTGATAAAGCTTTGGTTAACCCTTCCCCCTGTTTTCCTGGAACCGAGTCAGGTCAGCATGCCTGCTGTTCTCTTTCATCGTTTTCAGCCAGTCGAAATATCTTGGGAGCTAAGGAAAAACAAAAAGGAGCTTCTCTGCTTTACTGGCACTGAGCCTGGCCTGAGAGATCTTTGGATGCAACCCAAGCGGATGCTCTACCTCAGGGAGGTTCCTGCTTCTTGTGAATAAAAGGGAGGTCAGGGAACCAAGGTGAGAAAGAACTGGATGGATTTTGCTTAAAAATATGAGAATGTTTTCACAGAACATTGATTTTGTAATCTCTTAGCAAAACAATAGTATGTCACAACTCTGTTGTAATACCTGCACTCAAACACAACATCCTCTCTTTCTCATTTATGGAAACCATATCCTCTATAATGTTAGAAACAGGTTGAGGAGATTTTGAAAATTGCTATTACCTGGAAAAAACAACCCTTTTATGGCTGGGTTTTTTTTTTTAATGCTTTTAACATATTGCGATTAAAATGTAATTGCATAAATCTGCTTCACATTACATTTAGGCTGAAAGGCTTTTTCCCCCTTTCATAAGATGAGGTTTCATTGGCAGTGAGATACTATTGGATTTGTATCCAAGCTATTTTTAACAAATATCTCCTTTGATTGCCACAATACCAGTGAGGGTGGAAAAGTATTGATACAACTTTGGAATTACGTTGCATCATATTATGTTGGTCAACCTCTTGGGGCTAGAGGGTAAGTATTTCTGTGACTACAAACACAGATGGAAAAATTAATTTTCTCTCTTTTAGGAATTTGTTACAGGTACAGTGCATACAGTAAAAATGCAATTTGAGTTTAATTTTAGAGAAGAGAGTAATTAAAAACCAACACAAAAAACCCCCAACAAAACCACCCAAGCCCACCTTTTCCTCTAAAGTGTCATAACCAGAGGCAAATTTATGGCAGATGATGAACTTGGTAAAAACCTTGCGTCCTTCTGTAACACACAGAAGCTTTACAGGGGTCCATTACAACACCTTGGTATGGGATTTCTGTATTCTGTTTTATTTCAGGAGAAAATGTAGGGAATGCATGAAAAAGGAGGAAAGAGGAGTGAATGATCCAAATTGGTTTCTCTGAGCCTGCAAACTGCAATGTATTCATCTGCAGGCACTATTTTTAGTAAGTTGTTATTTTGCAAGAGAAAATACCAAAAATTTCCCCCATAGCTATTTTCTCTCAGCAAAGGCATCTTCACACCAGAGCCAGTTGGATAAGAAGACCATGGGGTAGGCCTTTTCCCCCAAAAATCTGTTGTTACACAAATTAAGGAGCTAGAAATGTCACTATGCTGTGACTAGTCAGTCCTTGCCGAGGCTGCGCTGAGCCCGTACTCTGCCCGTATCGAACTTACATACCCCGAAAGAAATTTTCTACGAGCTTTGCTTTTTGCATGTCTTTTTAGGCCATCTGTGTGGCAAAGCTGGTGTCGGGGGAGGCTGTTCTCACTGTAACATGATAGAAGCACCAGGGAGAGCCTTCTTTCTCCTTCCCTCAGGGCATCGAGGGGGAGGACACGGGACAGCATTAATCCAAATGAAACACTGCATTTCATGGTGAAGAAATGTAAAAGCAGACACGTTCTTTCCTTTTTCTGGTAGATACAAGAAAAATATCAAGAAACGGAGAGCACCGAAGGGCATTCTCATTTGGCTATGCCCATCTTTTCAGACGGCCATGGGCTCTTGCGGGGTGACTGCAGCAGTGAATACAGTCAGTGCTGTTCCCACCTGCATGGAAAGAAGAGGCCACTGCCTTCTCTGACACTCTGATTCAGACCACCGTGTTGTCTTCATTTCGTGCGAGTGGCCATTCGACTCTGTTGAGTAACCTCATGCTTTCATCTCACGTTGCATGATGAGCAGGGAAAAGGGCATTGCTTTCCTGCCTAGCAGCACGAGCGGGAGAACCGGTCTGGAGGAAATAAGAAATCACCCCGATATTTGCCGAGAAACTGCAGCATGTGGAGCATAGGACAGTTTTGGCTAGTTATTTTGTTTTCTCGTAGTCTCTCTGCAATTCTTCATTTTGGCAGAAAGTGGAAGAGAAATACTGAAATATTGCATGTTTGTCTAACTTCCCCTGGGCTCCCAGCTTTCCTGAAGCAAGGAAGGATAGGACATCTCGGACTGACAACCAACTTTGTCTAATTTCCAGCCCTAATAGGTCTAGAAAAACCTTTTCCTTTCCTTTTCAATGTTATTGAACCTTATTTGTCAGAGGCCAAACTCATGGTCATAGTCAAGCTCTTACGTTTGCACATGCTTGCTTGGCATGCCAGACTCCCACGTTTGTAGCCAGGTACAGATGAATTTGTGGTTATCCTTGCAATTTCCTATTCGGCTTTCCTCTTTTAGTGTTTGATCATAGAAACCATGAGGAATTATTCCCTCTCTTTTGAGGGGGAAAAAAAAAAGATTCACTTGACAGGTATATGCCGTTTGTCACCTCTTATCAGAAATCCCGATTAGCTGAGAGAGACCTGCACAGATATAGGAAGATATAAGAATTGTTGCTTTGATCAAAAGTCAGTCAATAAATCAACAACTGGAGAAAAAAAATAGACTGAGATATAAAATAAAGCAAAATGAAAAGCAAAATAAAGCACTGCTTTAACTGCTTTGAACATCTACCCAGCAATAAGAACGCTGTTGGTGTATGCTATGTCCTACAGTGGTCATTTGATTTTTGAGGGCTACTGCCGCGTGCAGCCTCTATCCCAGAAGCACAAACACGGGGACTTCAAGCACTGAATTTGTGATACCACCTCTAGCAAAACTTGAGGAAAAGAATCTCAAGAGTCTGCATCCATGCTTCCCTCAGCTTAGTGCCTCAGGTTTCATGGAAAATTGTATAGCTTAGCGCTGATGAGGTTGGAAATGATGCTGCTTTCACTAGGGGTTTCTAAAGGAGGAAGAGCTCCACATTCTCTATCAATCATAAATTGCTGATGAAAGGACAAAGCATCTTCTAATGGGAAATGAATGTTGGTAGAATGAGCTCTCAAGGCATTACAATATCATTCACAGGAACACATATAGCTATGAAGCAGACCTCCAGCCTCTTGAACCACATGAGTTAATTCCAAGTAAAATATTCGAACTGTCAGTGCCTGTTGACTGGGAAAGTCAAGTCAGCTACTAAATGCACCTTGCAAGTGCAGAGGACTTTCTACTTATGAGTTGCGCAACCAGAAACTAGTGGGAGAAAATGGTAGATTTTTACCTTCAGATGAAAAACGTGTAGATGAAGCAGTTCCTGGATATGAAATTATAAGGCTGTAATGCCAGATTTTACTTTTACTCTCTGAACAATTTTTTCAGACATGTGGAATAGTCATATGAAGGTGATTTTTCCAAAGACAGGGTTTCTAGACAACTGCAGCATTAAAATGCTCAGATTTGGAGAAGTGCTATCCTTTCTGCTCTGAAGCAGATTCAAGCCCTTGCAAATACTTCTGCAGTCCCAGAGCCACTGAAGAACGTGTGTTGGGCTGCCCACTTTTCTCACGTTGAAAGGGAACGGTCAATATGCATCCTCCCACATTAGCTATAAGTTAACAAGAACAAAAAAAAAAGCAACCTTCACATTTAATATAAGATGATGGAAGGATATTCACATTTGTATTAACTTATGACTTTACTGTTTAATTTTCCACCGACCTTTCAAAGAACTACTTTTTTTTACTGAGCTGCATAAGCAGTAGTGTGCATGTGTTGATTACGTCATAGAGCAAGAAGTTGTTCTAGAAAATAGATGAAAGCAAATCCAGTTTTGCTTTTCTCTTCTTTATTACAAGTTGGTAAATACTTAGCTAACAACTCAAGGAAGGCAGCAGCCTTGCTGGCTGATTATCTCTTTGCCATTTTGCTGCAGGATGTCACTTAATCTTTCTAAAATTGACGCCACCACACCACCGAGCCCATGTCTTATATCAGAACTCTTGGTGCATGCATAAAAATAATGAATGTGTATTTATTTGGTGGCTGGTTGTAACAGAATGAAGACATTGGAGAAGCTGTCTTTATCCCTGAGTGCCAGAGGTCATTCATGAATAAAACTAGAAAAAAACATAATACCTTGAGTAAGGGGTTAAAATGTAGTTTTTTTTAATTAAAACTGTACATCTGAGAACGACACTTGTTAATCTCTTATCAAAGCTTTCTATTTTTCTTTGATCTAACTATAATTTATTGAGAGCAGTTGCCACAGGCATCTGTAATCCTGCTTTAAATCCCTCTATGCATTCCACTCTGTTCCAGGATGGCCTTTTTACATCCAGCATGGTGAACGTATTCTCCCTTTTGTTTGTATGTGCATCTCCCATTTGTCTCCGTTGGAGTTACAGGCACTCACATACACAAGAATAGTCCCTTCAAGTGTACACTTTCTTTGGATTTTGTTTCACACATTCGTTAATTAATATGATTAATTGTTACCCAGGAAGATCTCAGTTGTCTATATTAATGGAGCCTTCAGAATTGTGCGGAACAGATAAACATTTTCATGCTTATTGTCTAAGAATAATGGCAGGGACATGTGGTAGCAGCTTTCACAGAGTAGACAGTATTTCATTGACATCTATATGACATTTTTATTAAAAAAAAAAGATTAAAAGGGAAAGTTTTGAATCTTTCCAGACTAAGGGCTGGAAAATGGTGTAACCTCTGCCACCTCTAAATGCCAATGCAAGTGGGCTGGGCAACTTTGAAGCAATCCCGTAGTCGTTCTGTATTTGCAGTGAAGTGCCGGTCTTCCTTACACACATAAGGCATTTTGGATTGATGGACTGTCCCAAAGCCATTGACTTGGCACAGAAGTACTCCAGTGAAATGTACACTTCTGAAAACAGTATGTAATACATTCAGAGGCTAATGTACCCATTTCTTACTGAAAATAAAACCAAGCACAGTGGATTGTAGCAATTGCTTAGCCATCAGAAATCACGAGGGACTTAGGTGTCAACTTGGAAACAGAATCAGGTAACTTGCAGGTTTTTGGCCTGAGTGCACCTTCATGTTCATAACAAAGTTACAGTTGGGTGGAATCAGTCCATATGGTGTCTATAGATTTTTTTTTTAAAGCATAAACCTACAGATAAAAAACTGAACAGATGAATATTCAAGTAATTCTATGACTAAGCTAAATTACTGCACCATGTTAATCAAGTCATGATGGGCATAGCTATCCCTAGGACACCAGTGCTCGGCAGACCAGTGTGTTGTTTTGGGCTGTGACCTCTCCTTGCTTCTCAGGTCCCCACAGTGAATCACCATACAAAGATGTGCACGTTGGCTTAGCTTAAAGCAGCACTGCAGGAGTTTTTCTTACTTCACCCTTTCCATGGTAACACAGATTCTTTCCAGAGATACGACATACAGGTGACTGACAAAGTGTACACAGTAGATTTTAAAATTCAGACAAGTCTCCTTGCTATCCTAGTGATAAGTCAGCATTTACCCTTAGGAAGTTATTTAAACCTTACTGCATCATTGCAGGTGAATCAATAAAAACTTCAAAAAATAGGTGGTGGTGTCCAGATATTGTAAAAAAGTAGCATTTGAACTTCTGTTTCACCTTTTATCTTTTTTTATCTCATATGATTGTTCCTGTTTCTTATCGGTGCTAGAGAGTGGAGGCTTAGTCAAGACTGGAACATGTGAGAACCGGTGACTCACCTTGTTCACCTGCTTTTCAAACTCAGGTGGCTTCTCCATGGAAGGCACTTACGTGGGGCTTCATATCACGTTGTCAGTTTAAGAGCCAGAGGAAAAGGTGTACTTCAAGGCTTGCAGAAAGTTCACTTATTTGCTTTGTGGTAGAGAGTGCCTTTTCGGATTTAAAGGCAAGTGCCACTCCACGTATTCTGGGTTATCAACCTCACCCTGTTCCTTCAGCACAGGCTCGTCCTGTTCTTTCAGCACAGGCACTTGTTTGAGAAAGTGAGCATGACCAGCTGACTTTTCTATACATATGGAAGCAGGCAATCCAGGACATGGCTGGTGAGAAAATAGAGTGAGGTAGTGGGTGGAAGATCTGACCTCAGCAGAAATAATCTTTTATTGGAAAAAAACCCACAACAATGAATAGCTTAATTAATAGTTTCTCTTAGGCATGCATTCTCTTTAAAGCAGTTGCTTCACGTGATCACAGCATTTCTTGACACCAGACTGGGGACTAATACAGCTTATACTATGTTCTGTTGACTTTTGATGTGAAAACATGCACTCTTCAACATTAAATGATCATATGTTTACTTCTGTGCTGAACTCAAATCTGGACTCACATACCGTTACACCCAGAGCCATAACACATGGCAGCAAATCGTTCCCCACGCTTGCTGCGCCAGTGGGCAGCGTAACCGTACCCCGGGCGGCCTCGAGAACATGTCAGGGTAGGACATACGCCCTTCCCGCTAGCTGACAGACGTAGGTATGGGAAAACCTAGGAGCTGCTTGGTTTCTACGGTTATCGTGAGCTTTGTGTTGCAAATCACAAGTCACGTCCTTGTGCAAGAGCCAGTAAGAGAGGCAAACCGGTTCCTTTATGAGCTGATGGTTTTGACCACCCGCTGACAGACGTTTGAAATACAGAGCGCTAATCACAGCGTAAGGATCTGCCAATCTCATCTTAACAGAAATAGCCATGAGCGCAAATTACATAAATGCAATCTATGTATAAAGTCTATAAAATATAAGTGAATTGATGGGTATAGGTTATTGAAACACAACAAGACCTAATGAAGCATTCACCGCGGAGAGAAGTGTTATCCCAGGCATAACCTGTGTTTTACTTTGCAATTTATGCTACACATACTGAATGTCTAATGGCTTTAGACCTATTAGGAGTTACAGTTCTATACTTCTCAGAGTAGTCAAAAATATCTTGTTTAAAAGTTACTTCAAACCCAGAACTTACAAACGTATTTGATCGGACATTTCAACTCATTTTAAATTGTCATACATCCAGCATTTCATTCAAGCAAATAATTCAATGCTTTTGTAATGAACTAGTAAGTTTTACGCAAGGATTATCTGTATTTCAGGAAATTCTCTCTATTTCTCTTTCCAGGTAGTAAGCTCTTCAGTTCATAAACTATATGAGTTGAAGGTTATGGCCTAAAAAGCCATATAGCCTCCTGAGATGCCATAGATGAGTTTAAAGCTTCCCCCATAATCAGCTCTTACCTCAGACTGGCTAAAAACCAGCTGGCTGAAGCTAATATGTCCAAAACAGAGCTGATGATAACAGAAGCAGCCCTTGAGCTATTCTGTTGCTACGTAAGAGCACCATCAGTTAAAAGCAGAAATCCCAAAACCGTAAATCAGCCTGCAATGCCTTTTGAAAGCCCACTAACCACAAAATAGGTGCTACCTTCAGCACCTTTGCAGAAGGTTGTGCCATAGTTATACTGGACTTGATCCTGGTTGCCCCAATTCACTTAAGATGACAAACGACCATTTTACCCTCTCTATGACCAGCACACAGCACGTTTATCTCACTTATGTCCTGCCGGCTGTGTGTTGTCAGCCAGTGAGGTGGCTCATGAAGAACTGTCACACGAATCACAGCATCTGTGTGAAAGGCGTTGCTAGATGCAAGAAAAAGACCACAAACATCACCATGTTGGAGTGCATGGCTTGCCTCTGTGTCAAGGCTTTTCAACTCTCTTTCAGGACAATATTTGTCACAATTCAACTAAACACAAAAATTCAACCATAAGGCTTCCCAGCTGACAAGAACAAGTTATTAATACCAGTTCTGCTCACAGGAGAGAAATGGAAACAGCTTCTCTGAAAAATTTGTCAAGTGCTGCACGTTCTAAACATGGGCGAGTTTCCACAATCATCTCTTCCCAGCCTGCGAGGACAGCTATCGGCAAGATTATTGCTGGGCTGAACTAGCGCAGCGAACTCCTGGAGCTTAGCGTACTTCCTACCTCATTAAGATGGCTTGAGCATGAGGGATGAAAGGGAATAGCTGCTAATAGTGTCTTTAAAAAAAATGACATGAGGTATTTATTAGTCATAATAGTCCCAAGGGAGAAAGAGGAGTCAAGTAACCGTTAGAAGCATCACTCAGAAGTGGACAGACTCAGCTACTCCGAGGAGCTGAACGTGGAGCTGCAAACACCCTTCTCTATCAGAGCAAGTGCAACACCACCTCTGTAGCCTCTGCTGCGGTTCATGGAGCCGCTGAGCCCAGGGAAAACATGTGGGGTCAGAAGCTTGCGGAGTTTTGGCTGAGGACTAATAACCTCAGCAGCTGCTGACTCTCCCTTCTACTCTATACAAGGAACGCAAGCCCTTCACACCAGAAACTATTCCCAGCCGCAGCTGCTAGGTATTCATAACAAATGTCTCATGGCTAAACTTGTGTGCCGTGGACAGTGTCATCTTTCATGTCACACGGGGACAACTGTGCCTTCCGCACTGCGGTTGGGATACTGAGCTGTCATCCCAGCATCGTCTGGAGCTGTACTCCTAGAGCAGGAGCTGCTGCTGCTGAGCAGTAAGTCCTGACTCCTGCTGATGCCTCCTTCGTACGCAGCTACTGTTTTCTAACATTATAGATATACCAGAACCAGGTAGTTGCAAGAGAGGAAGTGTAACTGTAATAGCCCTGTCTATGACTTGCGTTTAAATCAGGTTCGATTCCAGGTTATGGCAGGACAAGGGACAGGTATGTCCCGTTCCAGAGTCCCTGCAGGTCTGTGCTCCCTAAGGCAGCATGCCTTTTGTGCTGATGTTTGGGATCATCCGGAGAAAACGCAAGGAGGATTTATTCTGTTGAAGGGAGCTGAGGTGCTGCTGACCAAAGTGAAGTTTCTGCGGGATTGCTCTGAAATGCCTTTCTTCAAGTAATCCTGAATCAGTCTTCTGGGAAGAACATGCCTTTCTACTGATTAACATTGTACAACTGAGCTGAAAAGTATTTCCACGAACCACTCGATTTTCCAAATCCCAGAATTTGAAAATCTTACAAAAATCTGATTTTTATTATAAATAGTTTTGTTAAGATACGGTGAGATGCTACAGCCAGCCTGAGGAGCTGTAAGGCACGTGGAGAAACTACTACAGCGTGTCGGGGTGCCAGTGCAGACCGGTGACCAGAAAGTGCAATGTACCCACCCATCGGCCATCGGCCCCGTCAGGGACGCACACGCTGCACCAGCGAATGCGTGGGCCCTCGTAGCACCGATTTTGGCCTGAGGTGTTGATGATGAGGTTTACTAGGGTGTATTTATGTGTACAGAATCAGGGTGACGAGGCACTGCGATCGGAGCTGAGAGCTTTTGCTGCCTTAGGGTGCACCCCGTGAGGGGGGTGATGTACAGGATCCTGCTTCTCAAATGCTACGTGGGCCCCAGCGCCTTCAGGTCACTTCAGTCCAAACCCAAGTGGGTGGCACAGTTGACCTGACCATGTATCATGTTCAGACACATCCTGGATATTTTCTTTGTGAAAATATTTGGAACAACTCCATTGTGTGCACAGCAACAGCTTGGCTGGGATTTCCTGATGTTCAGCAGCCAAATAATTGGGAGGTTTCCTCTTGAAGTGGTGGGTTGCATATTGCCCTCCAAAATCAGTAGAATTGGTGCATGTTGTCTGTCTTTCTCAAGCTTTAAATCTGTATTTGGTGGTCAGAGATTTGAGCTCAGGGCCCAAGGCATGTACAGAAGAGAAGGAAACATCACTTGCTTCCTCTGCTTTGTAACAGAAAAAACACTAGATCCCAGTTCTGCTCCTGTGGAAGGACAGGACACGCTGCATTATACACTACCAACCCTTAAAAGCTTCTGGGATTTTTTTTTAAATGACAAGAACAACCATATGATTTCTTTCTTGTTTACAGGACAAATGTTCTTACAAAATAAATCCAGCAACACAGGGGAGTGGCAGGGAAAGCTGAATAGCATTTGGTTTCACTAACAGTCTAGTCAGATGAAAATACCCTTCCTATATCTGCATCTCAGGCTACGGTGCTGGTTAAGTGAAGCCAAGTTGCATGATGCTCAGCCAAGAGAGCAGCGATTTTGGCCTGAGGTGTTGATGATGAGGTTTACTAGGGTGTATTTATGTGTACAGAATCAGGGTGACGAGGCACTGCGATCGGAGCTGAGAGCTTTTGCTACCTTAGGGTGCACCCCATGAGGGGGGTGATGTACAGGATCCTGCTTCTCAAATGCTGACAAACCCTCCCTCTTCCCTGCAGTTCAATTCTAGAATTTGGCACTGGCATGTATCTCTTCTGTGCCCCGGTAGTCACACACATAAATTAAGGTGCAATTGAGAGATGAGAGGTAAAAGTCCTTTTTTGAGTAATTTTGCCATAGCTGAATGAGCCTTTTCTGATGCAAAGCAGAAAAATAGTGGCTGTCCCAAGGGAAAGCTAAAAGATAGCACAACTTTGAGTCAGTAACGCCTCTTCCCCTCTCTCTGATGCTCTTCTTAGATGTGCATCGTCTCTTCATGCACTAATTTAATCTTTCATTTCACAATTAAGCAATCCCTGCAAAGGGTAAGGTTTCTTAACATTTGCAAGATTTTTGTCTCTGAGTTTGACTGGGGTTTTGGTTTGGGTTTCTGTTGTTGAAGAAATGATCTTTGAAAACTATTGAAGCCAGTCTATCACTTGATTCATCTAGATTTCTAAATTCACGTACACCTTTTAAAGAAGAGTATCAAATATTTTAAAGGAGTGTTTTAGCTCAAACTGACCCTCTGAATTGGATGCCAGCAAACGAGCAGTTTACATGAAATGATGCAGCTGGAAGGAAGAAATGACCCTAATGGATTAGCAAATTCAGGAACCTGTTCAGAGTTTATATTTATAGAGGATCTGAGGTTTTGGCTTTCATGCACATGAGAAGAATCCTTCCCAGTCCCTCTGATGGTGGCATTGTGTCTGCATGTGTGAATGTCAGAACCAGATCATACCAAATCCATTCACAATTGCATTTCTTAAATGTTCACTCACAACATGATTCATCATGAATACCATTACACTAAAAATAAAAGGAATGGTGATTAATTATAATAAATGCAAATGTATACACTGCTCTCTGCTATTCCTCTACTATTCCTCCGCTGTTTCTTTTACACCCTTTCTAAGACAGTGAAAGCGAATCTCTAATCCATGACCTCTAATCTCTCATACCATATTCTGGCATACTAAGATGCTCCTGGAATAAACCCCTTCAGTTTCTTACGTCATTTGTATTCTTCAGCTCCCACCCACATGTTCAGACGCAGTTGAGCAGTAGTATATGTGTTCACACCATGACACAAAAGGCACCTATCCACAGGGCTGCAGAATTTTATCATTTATTTACTATTTTACATAAGGTAGATACTTATAAATCACAAGATACTTCTCTATGACAGCATGACTTAATGTAATTTATTCACATTCATACCATATCTCCTTAAAGCAATTGGAAACACCACTATTTGCATATTATTGTATTTTCATAAAATGGTGTAACAGTTTATTAGAATACTAAGATGGTACTGATCAAGTCTGAATGCAGCTGGTTTTAACCAGAAAGGTAACATAAAAAAGCCCATTACAGCTCATGGATAGTCAGAATTACAACAAACTTTATAAAGAATCATTAACTCTATTCTTTCGTTTTCCATCCCAGCCGTCCCCGCGCGCTGCTGGCAAGCTGTGCTGAGCTGGCAGCTGTTTCTACTAAGGACCACTGGCCGTCTGACCTCCTGGCAGGTGGCTAGTGAGAGAGGAGACATGGGAAAGCAAGCTGGAGCGGAGCAGGGCGGCTTCGGGTGGAAGCGGTCTCCTTGCTATCCCTGAGCTGAAGTAAGTGCTGCCTTTATTCCGGGCTGTGGTTGAGGGAGATCTGCCTGCTTTGTTTACAGTAATATGCTGTAGCGTGTTTATTGTGTTTGCATTTAGTTGTCATATATAACGGTGCCTCAAAGGAGTTGTGCTTTGAGATTATTGCCTGTGTGATCTGAGATGTTGTGCAGATGTTCAGATTTTGTTTGGGTGCTTGGATTCTGTTCTTCTAGCTGCCTTTTCACCCAAGGCGACTGACACCAAAAAAAAAAAAAAAAAGAGTCAGGTAAAAACTTCACTAACTTTTGTGAATCTGTGACTCTAAGCTACTTGCTATGCTTTTAAGAGTTCCCTAATGCCTAGGACAGAAGATAAATAAGAATAGAGGATGGATATGACACCTGTGTTTCTTCAGAAGCAGTAAGAAAGGGGATAAGATGCGAAAAGAAACCTTCAGTTTGTGTGATGGACCACTTGCTGATCTTGTGCAGGAACAGTTCTTTCAGTGGGGTGGAGGAAAAAATCCCGTGTCTGCTTTTTTTTTTTTTTTTTTTTTGGATGAATCTGCCCTTCTCTGCTGCAGCCGTCTAATTCCTCATTTGAAGAAAAACAAAACAAAATAAAAAAACCCAACAAAAACCCTGAACACTCAGATGATCACCCTAATATTTGTAAAAAAAAAAAACCCAGTCCTCTTAAAAACCTATTGTAAATCTGAATGCCTTATACCCCTTGTTCCCTCCCGGATCCCAGCTTCCCCCCAGGCTGCAGAAAGGATGTAGGACACTGAACCAGGGAACCGCCAAGGCACGGGAGCTGCGCTAGGACACGCTCTGCGTAGATGTACTGCAGTAAGAAGTATTACCAAGCACTCCAGGGACGGGAGAAAGAAACGTTATGTGGGGTGTTCTCGTCCGCTCTGGAAGCTGAAACGTTCGCCCAAGCCCCCGCACACGGAGAGGCGCTGGAGCGGGGCGTGGGGCGGCTCTGCGCCGGCCGCGCGTGGCCTCTGCGCCGAGGGTGTCATCCCCACCGAAGATAAAGGGTCAGCGAGTCCCCGAGGCAGCAGGTTCCTCTGCTTCCATGACGTTGTGAGAGGGCAGAGGTTGGTACCGAAAAGTGCCCGCTGGCATCAAGCTGTGTTTTAACTGAGAATGCTCCAATATCCACCTTAGTTCTTATCCTTGGGTCTCAAGGAGCAAGAAAACCGTGTTAAAAAGAGCTGCCAAACACGGCAGATGTGAAGGAGCTTGATTTTTGTGGGAGTTTTTCCCTCCTGGCCTTGCTGCTTCACCGGAGTCGGATGGCTCCCCAGGCAGCTGTGTAGCCAACAGCAGGTCCTTCGCAAAAGCCTGATTTTATCCCCCACCTTTCCGGGTGGCTACAGGTCTACGGTCAGATGCTCTGCCTTGCATCTGTGGCGGTGCATCGTGACTTAACTTTTCCCCTTTAAAAACGCGGTGAATGATGCTTTGCACGGCGCGTGCCTGGATCCTGCCCCTTCTGCGGCACCCGGGGCTGCAGGTCTCAGCCAGAGCCTTCCGTCACCCTCCGGCGCCGCTGACACCCCGCCAGCTCCCGCCGGAGCTCCCTCCTGCAGGCGCGCCCCTTGCAAACGGGGACGGCCCCGGCCCCGGCCCCGGCCCCGGCCCCGGCCCCCGCCCGGCTGCGGGGGGTATCGCCCCGCCAGCGGTTTGACTCATGCGCACCTTTAGCCTCTGTGCTCGGCAGCGGGACCTGCATCTGCGCGCCGGCTTACGGAGGAATGATTTCCATAGCAACAGCAGGGATATGTAGGATAGTATGAATACTGCCTTGGAGAGCGCATAAAGCACCTTCTTAAGAAATAACTGGCTACGCAGGCTCTGAAAAAAACACTCACAATTGGCTGCGTGGATGAAGTGTTGTGTAATGTTAATTTTTGTGGCACACCCCCCCCCCCTCCAACATTATATCCAGGTTTTGTTTCAGACAACCCCACTTTTTTTAAAAACGAATTCCTGGGTATAGAGAATGGGGGACTTCTGCTTTGTTTATGTAGACTGTTATAGTATGGAAAGATCTGTGGATGCGCCTTCAGCAGCTCAGTGAACTGATACTCTTAGTGAAGACCTAGAGGGGGCTACCTGGGGCAAGCATCAAGGGGGAGGGGAGAGTGACAGCTCTGTTGATGGGGGGGGAGCAGGGTCAGCTGGCAGTCTCCTTAAAGAACAGGTTTTATGGTTATTACTGGGGTGCAGGCTTTTTGCGGTTCCAGGACAAGGAGGCAATGCTGTAGTACTTGGGTATGCAGAGAAACAAGACTGGAAATACGCATGAAGGAATGAAAACCATTTAGTTCTTGGTTACATGCATGTGTCTGTCTTCCCCTTGCTGCTGTTGTCCTCCTGCTTCTCCTTCCGTTTTGTTGTGGTGTTCTGCTTTACATAGCCCCACGTACACACAGAGCAAGCAGTCCAGTGTCTGGTCATCCTCACCAGGCTTCTCGGGGGAAGGCGGGCAAACAAGCACGTTGGCTGCTGTAGGTTCAGGTGTTACCACTTCAGGAGGCTTGGCCCCTTCCTTCTTGGTCCTCTCGTGAGCTCCTGGGAGATGTGTCCCTGGGCACACCTCTGCAGCGAGCTCTGCGGTGCCGGCACTGGTTACCTGGAGACGCACGGCTGCGTCTTTCTGAATGGCATGAGAGTGGGAGGAATTGCTTCAGCTCATTATAGGTGGAATGAACAAAAGTAACAATGCTGATTTCACCACTTCCTTAGTAAGGTGATATCTAATCAACCCTCTGTGCTGCACTGCAGCACGAGTATCTTAAAAATAAGCAGGTTTGGAAGGGGAAAATTTCTTCATTTTTCAGATATTTGACTTAATCTCTTAAACTTATTAATGTTCAGGTCAGCTAAAACCATTGGAAATCTTGAATCCCATATTTGAGCTGTATGCTGCAAAATTCCATGTGCTATGGAATTCCCGCACCTTCCACAAAACAAAATATCTGGATTGAGTTTGCACAGCCCATCTTCTTACACATTTTTTTCTACCATTGATAAATGGTTACTGTTCCTGGCTAGATGTATTTGCTGACTTGCACACTACCCAATTTTTTTCTTCCCCTGCCTGGCCCCTCCCCAGCCTGAAGATTACATCTTGCCATTTTCATGTGTTCATGCAAAAGCTAGCAGCAAGAGTGAGAGATTTGGGAACATCCAGCATGGTGGGTAAAAGATGACATGCCCATTTTTTGTCTGTTTGGTACTGCAACAGTGAGAGGTCCTGTGTGGGGCCAGTGATGACTGGCTGTTGGCTCTGTGTGCAGGGGTCTGCCTGTAAAGCAGCAGCTGGAGGACTAGCTGGGTCCTCTCATTTGCAAATCTTCTTTGGAAATACGTGTACTTTAGCTCTGGCACTTGTGGTGAGGAGGGATCCTAGACCTGTGTCTTCATATGGGAGGGAAGAGCTGGGCTGTGGGATTTCTTCAGGCAGTGAAAGAGGGGATGGCAAGCCCTGCCTGCAGCGATCAGTAACGGTGGGTTATCCCCCAGCACCTGCTGCTGTGGGGTTTGGATCTCGGGAACAAAGGAAGCTATTTTCCTCTAATGAGTATCATGTACTCCCAGCTTATGCTTTAATAGGATTAAACAGTCTCAGCATGACCTTGGCAGGGTTGCACATACCCCAGGGCAGGAGAGTCTAGACTCCCTGTCTGCCCCAGGCATCCTCACCCCCTTGATCCTGGCATGTGGGGAGCATGGCTATGGGGGCACCTTGGCAGGTGCCATGTGGCTGAATCCAGCCATAACACAGGCTGCCTTGGTTTGGGATCAGGTTATTGGCCTGTAAGCACGTATTTACCTGCTAACTTGAATTCAAAATGGGCAAAAGATGAGCTGGAATACTGCATGCACGGATGCAAGCATTATACTGAGGGATGTGTTTCTCTCTGAAAAGAATTGGGCAGGAACTATTAGGCGTTCAGTGCCATCTCCCTCCGCAGGAATCTTTCCGTCCTCCCTCTTTGTCATCTTCCATTCTCTCTTCTATATATGATTGTCATACACAGACAGGTAATGACAAACACAGTGCGACCATCTGAACGCGTCCTTGTTCATAAGGTTGCTTATTCCAGGCTGACCTGTGGCAAAGCAAAGGAGGTTGAGAGTCTGGACGGGAGTGGGATGACAACCAGGGCCAGACTGGTGTAAGCAGCAAGCTTCATGCTGGGGGCAGGGGGTCCCAACATGAGGCACGAGCGCCTTCTCCTCACTCTTCCTTCTCTGCGAAGAAAGCACAACTTCTTTTCATTTACTCGTTATGCCTGCTCTTCTCACGTGCCAGCTCTGCTGGCGGGTTTAAGATACGGAAGTTGTGGACCCACATTTTGGTGCCTGCCCAGCAAACATTGCAGAGGAAGAGCATGTGCGGTTCCAGCACAGAGATCTCTCGCTGGTGCCTCTGAAGGCAGCTCTGTGGAAGGGAGTTCCAATTAAAATCAATGATTTCAGAGGACCAGTGCTGGAAGCTGTTTTGTTTTATCCCACGCATCCGTTTTCTTCATGGAAATGCAACGTGTCTGTGTCAAGGCTGTAAAATAAAATACGTCTTTCTCCAGAAATGAATAAATTAATTGTGAGTACATCAGATGGCACCACCACATATGCTGAACAGGGAACAAAAAGGCAACAGCAGCTTGTAATAAAATTCCTTTTATTGAAAGCAGTAAAGATCCCCATGATCTTCCACCTACCCTTTAAGACAATAATAAAAGTGACTCAGCTTGACAGCACCGGTAACAAGTGGTGGATGGCTTTAGAGTTGTTTTGTTAGAGGAAAAACGCACATTAAATACAGCCTTGGGTGGATCAGCTATTGGCTGCCGAAATAGGTGTGAGGAGGAGGATCTGCCTTCAGTGCGCTCAGGCTTTAGCACGCTCGGTGAAAAGCAGCAGCCCCTGCTGCTACCACTGCCTCCGGCTGCCGTCGTCCCAGGCAGGCAGGTGCAAAATGGAGCCGAGCAAGCGAACAAGGAAAAGTTCGGAGTCGTGCCAAAGGGTGCGGGGCGAGGCTGTGGCAGAAAGGGGAAGCGGAGGCTCGCTGTCGCTTGCCTCTCACAGCTCTTTCTAAGTCAAAACCCCAGTTTTGAGCTCTTGCAAGGCCAAGCGCTGTAGCAGAGTGCGATGTTGAATGCTGTCACAGCAAATGACTTCAGGAAATGGAGACACCCCCCCCCCCCGCCCCATCCCATTTTCATTCAGCTACTTCTCTATCATCTTCTCCAAGCGTTGCACATCTGCAGGAGCTCCGTCAGAACGGGACGATGATGTGCTTTTACCTCAAACAAGCTGGCAAAAAGCTGTTTCCAAGGCACTGGAGTAGACGGAGTGAATGAGCAGGGGATCGAACTGGCAGCGCCTAGGAGATGGGCAAGGAGGTGCGGTGCTTCCGTGACGGTGCGGGCGCGCCTCCCGTGGGGGCGTGCCTCCCGTGGGGGCGCGCCTCCCGTGGGGGCGTGCAAAGCAGGGGTGGGGGGGGAGAAATGAATGCGATAAGCTGCAGAAATAATAATGTAACTGGTCTAGGCAGAGATCCTTGTGAGTAACGAGAGGTAACAAGTCTCCGCAGCGGTGTGCTTCCCCTGCGGAGGAGGAGATGTGGTATGAAAATTGTGACAGTCGTCAGGGAGATAAAAATTTTTATGCACTTGTCCCAAGTTGTTGGCCCCTAAGTAAGATGGGGTAAACCTTCTTGCTGCCAACCTTTGAGGCGCTGCAAGACCAATCCCAGTATTTCCTATTACAGTAAAAGCCAGTCCTGTTTGTTTTCGAGTCAAGTGAAAAGTAATTTTTATGGTAATGACATGGAGCTATCAAAACGCCCAATTCAAGGCAGGCAGAAGCTTGGGAATCACCTTCAGTCCAAAGCGAAGAGTGAGAGGTCATGTCAGGTCTTAAGATTTCCATAGAAAATGATCTGCAAGATGCTCTTGTCCTGTTTTGATGCTCTTTTTTTTTTCTTTAAGACAACTTTATCATTAATGTAAACGTGTAAGTGTTACTCCTTGGCTTTTCCTACTCCTTTTCTTGTTTATTTCTCCAATATAAAAGAGAAGGTGCTGCAATTTCTCTCCTCCTATTCCAAATAATTTCTCTTTTTTTTCTGCTCTCGTTTCAAAACTCTGAGGCTAAGCCTTCCCTGAAGACTCTAGTTTTCCAATTTCCAATAACTCCAAGTTCACTCAACATAAGCTCATTCTCCTCCTTGTGCCTCTGCCGCTCATGCTTTAGGTTCTGCTGCTGCACATGTGGCAATTTCACTTTGAATGCTTTCCATTTTCCCCTCCGCCTACAGTAAATTTCATATAGCACCCACCCAGCTATTCATCCATTTTTTGATCCTTGCTCTGCTGTGATTCAGAGTTTTAATATTATCTTCTCTCCACCCCTGTTTCTCTCAAACCTAAACCCAAATCACAGAATCTCAAGTAACCTGCATCTATTACCTACAACTAAAGAACTAGGTACTTTTTTCTCTCCTGTGCTCCCTCAGACATTAAATATCCACTAGGATGGAGTCTTACAGCCCATCTTACTGGTTACAGTTCTCTTTATGCTGGTTTTCTGTTTCCTGCAGGAGGGGGCTGCACTGCCAGCCTCAGGCCGCTGCAGGATGCCTGGAAGAGCCTCCTTCTGCACACTCTGGCTCCAAGGTTCCTTAGTGTCTTTGGGAGTAGAACTGATAAGGATTTTTTTGATATATCAGGTTTCCATACAAAAATATTGATTCACCAAAAACAGACTCCTCTCATAGAGCAAGTTTCCATGAAACTTCCTTAAATTCTTGCCACTACCAGAATACAAAAGCAGAGCAGCAAATAGCTAGTGATTAGGGCTTCCCTGGCCAAAGACACAGGTTCAAAGCTCTTGTCAGAATAGGACATGGTAAGGTTGTGAACCTGGGTATGTGGTGTCTCAGGTGAGTTCTTGAGTCACTGAATTACTCCAGGGTAGAAATTTTATGGTCATTTATCAAGCAGTTTCCTCTGTTCCTTCACTCTTCAGGGATTTATATAACAAAACAGAGGAATCTCTTTTCCGTAAAACTCTATTAACCTTATACTGAGTTTCTATTTTTGAATTGTATATTTGATTTGTCATGTGTGGAGGTTTGCTTAGGGAGCTCTTCGTTGGCACTTGTTAAATCTGTTTGCAGATTACTAAATCCTATTGTATAAGAGCACATTCATGTAGCCAGGGGCCATACAAATACCTAGATAAATGCTCATGTGGATAAATAGCTTTTAATAGCTTTGTCTTTCTGTGCAAACAACAGTTGCTTTCATTCCACTGCAAAAGTATTGCAGTAAACATAAAATACAAAAATATGAACAATAGGAAGTACTTCTATCAATTAAAAATACTTCTAAAGAGATAAGACAAGAGATGTAAAGCATTTAATGTTATTCACATGTGATATTTGGCTTTCATTCTTTGTTTAAACGTTGATACGAGATTTCAGCCAGTACAGATAACTATGAGGAAGGTACCTTATTCCATCGGCACATGCTTGGCTATCTGCTGAGGTGGTGTACTCCAAAGTGATCCCTTCTTAGGGAAGTGAGATGTTCCCAGATGTGGGTATTCCTTCCATAAACTAAAACCAAAATGACTTTTTTCTCTTTTGAGCCCTGCTTCCATCAGAATCCTGAATAAATGAGCACAAAGATGATAAGTGATAAGCAGATGTTCCACGTTGGACACTGTACGAACTTGCAGAGATGAGCGGGCAAGAAGGAAGATGATCACAGTGGTAAATGAAAAGAAAATGGACACAACTAAAACTGAAGAGTTTGACGTAGTCCTGAAAATGAAAAATTTTTCTACATCTCCTCCTGCCATGACCGCGCCATACATCTACCTCATTCCTTATTATATGTCTTAGTGGAGAAGAGTGAGCATAAACTAAGAAACCACCTAAAATGCACGCTTTGCCAAAGTAATTAAATCTCATTTGTCTGCTGGGATGACTCCCTGGACTCCGCCCTTTGCTTCCCTGTAAACACTTTTTTCCCGTGCGATCTCGTAGTCTTCTGCTGCACCAATCCATTAACACAGCTACAGCCGCAGGAAGTCCCAGAGTGCTGAGTTTACTCTCACTTGAACCTGCTGCACATAATAACCATGCTTGCTTTCACGAAGGAGGAACTCTTAGCTGACAGCTGGGTAAGTCCCTCAAATAAGGCCTTGGGCACTGCAACAGGAATTCTTGGCTGAGGCTTTTGGGTACGAAAGTAATACAAATAACTAACTACATTTTATCGTAGTGATCTGAGCATTGTTTTAGCAGTCAGTCCTTCCAGTAAGTCAACAACAAGTAAAGCATAAAATTATAGAGGTAAACTTCTTCCAATGGATCTGTGCTGAGCTCTGTTGCTTACTGTTCTTAGGTAGTTTGGCAATGTGCAAAAGGGTGAGAGGAAAGGGCTTCCCCTTCAGCAAGGGAAATGATTGTCTTCCAGTGCACAACGGACAGTCGTTGCAACATTGTCAAAATACTAATAATTATGCAGCTACCTGCAGGCAACACTGGCCTCCAAGCACGCAATGGGATTGTATGATCATTATATCCCCTGAATTCTAGTTACTGGGCTGCTGAGAAGGCAGTTTACTCTGCCTTCTACCTGTGACGGTTGTAATATAAAGGCTACCAGAAAAAAACACTCTGCTGATTTGCGCCAGGCCCTCCGCCACGGCAAGATAAAGCAGGAAAGTGGAGCCATAGGAGCGCTAGCTTGTCGTGGAAGGACCACGGCTTTGCCTAGCTTCATCTGCGCTGCCTGCTCTGGGAATACGAGTATTTACATGTTTGCAGGGTTATGGCCCATGCTGACAGTGAAGATGCAGAGTTTCTCTTCCCGTTCCATGTAAGACGAAATTTCACACATGGCATCTGTAGCTATTTGAAAGAGAGAGCCCCTATGCTAGCAAAGAAATAGTTGCTGCTTTTCCCATGCCGTCCTTACAAAAAAAGCTCAGTGTCCTCCAACAGCACTTCCATGTTTCATTCTGTATTTTCATTCCAAGACTCTTTCCCCTGCACCTGTTGCGGCAGGTATGCAAACTTCGTATTGAGTAGTTCAGAATAATTAGGTAGACCTCAAATTTCTAAACAAGTTGCGGGGCACGAAACAGAGAACAGCAGTTGGGGGTGCGAGTGGGACAGCACGGGCAGAGAACTGGAACTGAAGCTCACAGCAGCCCTTTCCCTTAAATAAAGCAACCAGTACTGGCTGGAGTGGGGAACTTTCACTTAATACTCAACAGCGATTCCCTAAAAATGACGTGGCTGTAACCTCATTCTAAAGTACATCAGGGCATTGCGGGCTTGTGTGTCCCCCCTGCACCTGAAGCGCGAGGGAAGGTGCAAAGAAGGCTTCTGCGGCCAGTCGTTTCGCTTCTAAAACTCACTGCCACGTAAATTCGGGTCTACATTGCTCTTGTTTTTCTGCAGCTATCCTTCCATCTACGCTTAATGCCAGGAATGGTCACCAAAACAGTGACTCTTATGCAGATATTTCAGAATCTGGCTAGAAAACAAATACTAGGAGTGTAATCATGAGTAGTTTCGTTGGGAAAGATGATGGTAAGTGTTACTTGTTTGTGACAGCTGGGAGTTCATCTGCTGGTAATATCTAATACAAAATATAACTTGCGTTGTCATGTGTCTTCTATTTTTTAATATCATGTTTGAACCTGAAGCAAAACAAGTGAAAGGGGAGAAAGGAGCAATACTTCAGGTAACTTTTTAAATCAATTCACAGCAGCCCAACTGATGCCCCCTTCCTCCTCCTCCCCCCCCCCCAAAAACCAGCACCACAGGCTGTAGAGGGAAAGGGAATGTGTTCCAAAACCATGCTAACTTCAGTAGAAATCAGGAAAGCTGCCACCTCAAAATGATATGTTTGCTCTCCCAGGCACCAGCTGATATAGCTGAGAGTACAAGAAAACAGCTACAGGGCACAAGTGTGTGCAGTGAACTTCTGTGGTAGGAGGGGGAAGAGAGGAAGAAGCTTCGGTAATGGTCGCTCCAGTATTCTTCTAGATCTGAGCTTTGCAAGCATTTCCTCCCTTTTTTTAATTTCCAAAGCCAAATTTCTTTTATTCTTCCACACAATCCAGCACTAGATGCACAAGTAAAAATATTTCGTAAGAGGTAGAAATAGAAGAATTGATTTATCCATTCCAAGGGTTGTTTTTTATTTGTCTGAAAATTGTCATATAGTCACTGCAGTTACTTGCTGTTGGACCACCAGTCAAAGGTGAACTTTTCTTTATTGATGCTAATTAGTGTATTTGTTTACTGCTGGCAAAAAACCATGAAAGAGGATTAGGGTCAGATGATATAGAAGCTGCAATAAAATTACCAATTCAACAGGTGCCTCATCTATGTAGGACTATTGAATTATTGTCAAATTCTTACTAGTCCTACAAGTTGGAGTGAGAACAGGATCTGAATCAGCTGTTAAAAGCATCTTCTTTGTTTTCCAAAGTCAGAATAACTACCACTCATCCCAATTTAATCCGCAGTAAAAAGCCTCAATAATGCATGAGAGCACCAGCACCATTTCTTCTCATGGTGACTGATAAATTTTCTTTCTCTCCAAACTTCTTTTTAATGTCAGGCAGCGTTTGCTATTCCAGAAATCATTCTTGTAGCCTTACATTTGAACTAGTGCATGGTTTATACAAATAGCCTTCATTAAGGTAGCAGGGTAAAATTCAGACAAGCCAATAAATTTTTGAGTTTACTTAAATTAGCATCTTAATTCTGAAAGGATGGACTTTCAAGGATATGGGATTTCGTACAATTCCTTGATAAATATTGTTTCTGCCAGTGGAATTTATGTTGTGGAAACAATTATTTACCTCCCTTTTCATTAATTATAGAAAAATAATATTTTGTGTGAGAAAGGTGTCAGCCCTACTTGGAAAGTTCCTCTCTTCTGTTGTTGATAAGTGATTATTCAAACATTTAATCCTCCTTCAGCTCTACGAATGTCACTGGCAGTGGAGGAATATCTGCTTTCCTGAAGGCCCATGCAGCTGAGATAAGTTATCCTAGTTGTAGAACCTTGTCCTGGTTTCAGCCAGGGTAGAGTTAATTTTCTTCACAGAAGCTAGTGTGAGGCTATGTTTTGGATTCAGGATGAGAAAATGTTGATAACGTGCTGATGTTTTGAGTTGTTGCTGAGCAGTCAAGGACAGTCCAGCTTCTCATGCTGGCCTGCCAGCGAGCAGGCTGGGGGTGCACGGGAAGCTGGGAGGGGACACAGCTGGGACAGCTGACCCAGGCTGGCCAAAGAGATATTCCATACCATATAACGTCATGCTCAGTATATAAAGCTGGGACGAAGAAGAAGGAAGGGGTGGAGGGACATTTGGAGTTATGGCGTCTGTCTTCCCAAGAAACCATTACGCATGATGGAGCCCTGCTTCCCTGGGGATGGCTGAACCCCTGCCCATGGAAAGTGGTGAATGAATTCCTTGTTCTGCTTTGCTTGCGTGCGCGGCTTTTGCTTTACTTCCTAAACTGTCTTTATCTCAAACCATGAATTTCCTCACTTTTACTCTTCCGATTCTCTCCCCCGTCCCACCGTGGGGCAGTGAGCGAGCAGCTGCATGGGGCTTGGTTGCTGGCTGGGGCTAAACCATGACAGACCTAAAGGATAATTTAAATTTACATTCTTACATTGCACATGGAGGTGTTTTTTGCAGTTTCTCCTATAATTGAGCCTATGAAACATTCCCCTTTGAGCATCAACAAAAACCTCCTCAGAGCTCTGCTTCTAGAAACAAGCCGGGGGAGTGGGTTGCAATTGGAGCTGCCTAAATAAGCAGGGGCTTCCAGACCAGTTGCTAAGCTGGAATATCGGAGACTCAAAGTGGAATTCTCCTGGATTTGTTTTCTTAATAAAATAAGGATGAGATCTCCTTACCTGCAGCTGTTTCACTTGACTCCAAAGCAGAAAGTTTACTTTGGTTTAGCATTCATTTGGCAATTTTCAAAACAAATGTCAGCTAAATATCAAAGTATTTTCATTTTCCCTTTTTTTTTCCCCCTCTTTGGTCACCATTGCATCCTAAATCTGGACTGAATTCACAGAAGCTTTCTCTACCAATTTCCTCTTCCTGAGGGAGGAATTTTTCAACAAAATGTTTATTGAAGTGTATTTATAACTTCAACTCCAACTTCAGTTGCAGAACTCCAGTCAGAAGTAGGTCTTGTAGCCTTTGAACATGTTGGGCATTGGAATCTTTGTCCAAAGGATGATGAATTCAAACAACCTCTAGTGACCCCACTTGATTAAAGATTTAGATAGCTCTTTTTCTGCATGTTAAGAGCCTGGTCCCATGAGAGGCTCTGATTTCCCTTGGATGGGGCTGGATTTACTGATCCCAGAGCTGGTGTTGCTACCTGGGGTCCTGCTGCACCAGGGACTGTGCCGGTCCAGAGGATAAAGCCGGTCCCTGCTGCAGGGAGGTGGAATTGCCTCTCTGGCATGCAGATGGGTGATGGTGAGGGAGATGAGCAGCCAAGGCCCCCAGGATCGTGGGCAGCCGCCACTGCATGGGGGGCAATGGCAGTGATATCCAGGTGCCAAACAGCTGTCACTTTGTTTGCTGCTAAAGCAAAAGAGAGGCTTGAAGGAAGGATTCGAAAGGGGATGAGGCACTTCCTGTAAACACTGGCACAACCGTCTCTCCTCTAGCCTGCAGGACGGAACGGCAGGGATAGAAAAGCCTGTTTGAAACTTCCAGTGGGCAACGAAGGCTGACGGTGCCGTTCTGCGGGCAGGACAGCCTTTCTCCCTGCTCTCTCCACACCCTTTATGCCCATCACCGTAGCCGATCAAGCCATCCTGTTGTGTAGGAAAACTGAACAAAGGCTGCGGGTTAGATGAGGAAAAACAAACACAAAAGTAACTGTGCGCAGCATCGGTGCTGACTGTGGTCCAGAACCAGTTTTCTAGTGGTTGTGGGGCCCTGGAAGAAGGGAAAGGTCAGAAATTCAAACCATCTCCTTTCTGCCAGTGTGCTACGATGAATGCCCAAAGAGATGCCAGTCAAATAAATCAGATTTCTTTGTGGCTTGAATGTGTATCCATTCTGGATCTGGGGGACAGCAGGATCAAGCATATGGAGCCCTGTTCTGGATTTTTTGCCCTGGTTCTGGCTGGAGATGTGTCCCAGGTACCGGATTCAGGTCAAATGTTGGTTCCTTGAAATTTTTGTGCACAGGAATCCAAGTCATAGTTTACTCCGGTTTTTATACAGTGGCACAGGAGTGTTTGGTATCTCATGGACGTGCGCAGCCTTAATCGCCAGCTTGCCCAACCGTGCCACCCCTAAAGCAGTCCCAGCTCACTTGCTATGTGCTTCCTAAAGCACTCCTCTCACGCTGCTTTTAGGACAACAGAGATGTATGTGTACGTGAGAGTTGATGCATATGTAGTTTTCAGTGGTGAAGAGGGTTGTTTGCTTTAATCGGTGCTAACTTTTATTTAACAACAAGGCTTTATGCATTGATTGGTGTGGCGAATTCACAAATTCGTAAACGGAGTGATTCCGTAATTCTTCTCGTGTTCTGATAATTATTGTGAAACAAGGTAATGCGGGAAAAGTGCAGACTTCTTTAAATGTTGAATTGTAGATAGAGAATATTTGACTTTATAGAAAGTACTTCATTTTGAGCCTTGCTCATTCAAGAGGAAGGTTAAAATCACAACTTGGTCTGACACCGAATTTTAGTCAGGAATACTATGAATTATATTATTATGTCAGAATATTTTAGCACTTACTAAAAAAATGGATAAAGCAGAAAGAGGAAACTTTTGAACAGATTTTCTGTTCTATAAAGCCCAAAATGAACAGCTTTGTATGAAGGTCTGCTGTTTAGATGTATCTTTTAAGGTTCTAAAATGCACTCGGTATTTATGTAAGGCCCCTCAGCAGTGGCTTACCATTGATGTTAAAGGGAGGGTGATGCTAAGCTGCCATACGGAACTGTGGCAAAGCAGCATGGATAGAGTCAAATAAAATAACTTCACTGTTCACTTCACTGTTCTCAGTAACTTAAACCCTGACTACATCACCAGCTCTGTCCTTGGGCTCACAGCATACCCAGCTGCACGCTAAGCTGTCATCTCCTCTGCCTGCTCTGGTCTGCCTGGGAGTCTGTCCTGCCCCCACAGCCTTCCTGATCCACCAAGCTCAAAACATAGCTTCTTCCTTTGTTCAGCTTTGACCCCCTCTCCTTTGCTCACTTAGACTGAAAGCACTTGAGATGCAAGTTTGCTCAAGCACTCTGGACTGTGCCAAACTGCATAAGGTCTTTTAAAATTTAGGACTCTGAGTAAGAGGCTTTGAAACCCATGGTTTAGAGTTGTAAACCCATAGCACAGATCTTATCTCTTGCTAGACCAGCCCTTAACTTCACAGCTCCCTAATTTTGTGAAAGAATAGTCCCTGGGCTCCTCTTATTAGAGAGCTGCATTTATAAATGATTGCCAATGAATCTATTTTCCTTTCTACTTAGCAGTAGGAAACAAACTTGAAGTTGCTTTGCACCTGGTGGGACACATGGGAGCTCCAAGGCTGAGGACGACACAAGGTGCATTCCCTGCTGTAGGTGGCAGAAATAAAATGTGTATTTTTAGACTATTAATAAGTTATGACATGAAAGGAAAATAAGAGAAGCCATGAAAGTGCTAACTGTAAAGACAAGGGGAGGGTGGTTCCTTGTTCTGCTATATATTTAAGGGAAGAAAAACCTGGCAACCAACTACTATAGCGAACTACTTATCTCAGAAAAGGATGCAAGAACTACAGTCAAAGGTCAGTGAGATGTTGCCAACTTCTCTTTGTGACCACAATCCTGTCTGCTGGTGTATACCCTTCTTCACAGGCAGGAAAGACAGGTGACCAGTAGGATGAAGATCAGCCCAATACATGACCGCTATTTTCCCTCTAGGGAACTACAGAAAAAAGGTTCTTTGGAGACAAGTTTGTAACGACACCCTGTAAGTACACGAGGTCTCCTGGATGCTCGCTGCCCTGCTCAACAGAAAGGCACTTTGTTCCATGGCTCTGGCTGTGGAAGAGGAGGCAGAAATTGTGCAGGAGTATGTTCCCCAAACTTAAACATTAATGTGCTTACGTTACATGGAAATACCAATGTTAACGTTGCCAATCAACTGCATCAGGTTTTACTTAATCTGTGGCATGGTTTGGTAACACAATAATAATTAAAATGTGCCATCCTTGTTAGAAGAAAGGAAAGGTTTGTTGTACAAAAGACTAATTCGATTACTTATACCCTCAATGTCAAGAGCTTTTCAAGTCAAACCAATAACTACGTATAATTCATGAGAGGCTTGTTTTTATTCCACGTGTAATTACTAATCCAGAAAACGACCATAAAATGAATTGTGATTTACCTTTGAGGAGCCTGTAGCTCCTCAGACATGGATTAAAGGAATAAATTAGGCCTTATCCATTAAAAAAATAAAAATAAAAAAATCACACAACTGAGACAGAAAGGATCACAGGAAATCTAGACCATTCTTCCTCCAAAAAGCAGGAGAGACTATATTCTTAACCCCTTACTGACGATATGCTTGCTGGTGCTCGCACTCTCCCTCTCCCTTCCTCTCCTCTTGGAAACCCCTGGTGATGGGGATCCCCTGTGGTGTCTATAGAACTGCAGAGCTTTACTAAAAGGATGATTTCTGCCCCTTTGGGCTGTAAATTGCCAGTTCCTCTGGGGCATTTTGAGATGCATACACCCCTTCCCATCCAGTATGCTGCCAGCATAGTGATCAGACACAGCCTTGATGAGGTTACCAGCACTCTGTAAAAAGCCCACGCAGTATGGGTCTATTTGGCTGGGAAAAAAAAAAAAAATCACACCCAAATAGTAGAAGAACCATGTAGTTGAGGTACATACAGAAAAACACCAACGCTATTACCTTAGACTCTTCCCTGTTGAAACTGTGGAAGGTTTCCCTCCTGATTTTAACTGCATGATTATAAAATTTGACTCAGCTATTGATTTTTATGGCAGCTCAGTCTGACAGAGCTCATACGTCAAATGTTCAGTGATCACAAAGTAAATCACATGGAGGATGCCTATTCAGTCGTGTAACTCCGTATCAGTTTTTGCCTCCTGGGGATGAAATGAAGGCGTCCTAGTGATGCCAAAAGTAACTAGTGATACATTATCTGATGACCAAAAGAAGACTGGAGAAGCTCTGGGCCAGATCTAATGTAGCTACAATGCCTTAAGGCAATTGACTCATGTCAGTCTATGTTAGCAGAGGATTTAATCCTCCATGTTCAGATAACATTACTTTGGAAAAGCACTTCTAGATCAGACACAGAATCACAGAATCACTAAGGTTGGAAAGGACCTTCAAGATCATCAAGTCCAATCATTAATCCAGCGCCACCATGTCCCCTAAACCATGTCCTGAAGCGCCACATCCACACGTTTTTTGAACACTTCCAGAGATGGCGACTCCACCACCTCCCTGGGCAGCCTGTTCCAATGCCTGACCACTCTCTCAGTGAAGAAATTTTTCCTAATATCCAATCTAAACCTCCCCTGGCGCAACTTGAGGCCATTTCCTCTCGTCCTATCACTAGTTACTTGGGAGAAGAGACCAACACCCTCGTCGCCACAACCCCCTTTCAGGTAGTTGTAGAGAGCGATAAGGTCTCCCCTCAGCCTCCTCTTCTCCAGACTGAACAACCCCAGTTCCCTCAGCCGCTCCTCATAAGACTTGTGCTCCAGTCCCCTCACCAGCTTCGTTGCCCTTCTCTGGACACGCTCCAGCACTTCAACATCCTTCTTGTAGTGAGGGGCCCAAAACTGAGCACAGGATTCAAGGTGCGGCCTCACCAGTGCCGAGTACAGGGGCACGATCACTTCCCTACTCCTGCTGGCCACACTATTCCTGATACAGGCCAGGACGCTGTCGGCCTTCTTGGCCACCTGGGCACACTGCCGGCTCATGTTCAGCCATCTGTCAACCAGCACCCCCAGGTCCCTTTCTGCTGGGCTGCTCTCCAGCCACTCCTCCCCAAGCCTGTAGTGTTGCATGGGGTTGTTGTGGCCGAAGTGCAGGACCCTGCACTTGGCCTTATTAAACCTCATACAGTTGACCTCTGCCCATTGATCCAGCCTTTCCAGATCCCTCTGCAGAGCCCTCCTACTCTCCAGCAGATCAACACTACCACCCAACATAGTGTCATCTGCAAACTTACTGAGGGAGCACTCGATCCTCTCATCCAGATCATCTATAAAGATATTGAACAAGATCGGCCCCAGAACCGAGCCCTGGGGAACACCACTCGTGACCGGCCGCCAGCCGGATTTAACGCCGTTCACCACAACTCTCTGGGCTCGGCCATCCAGCCAGTTCCTCACCCAGCGAAGAGGATGAAAAGCGTTTCTTTTCTCCCTCTCCTCCCCACCCACCTTTAAACAGTAATAAGAAAGGAATGACAACGTTAGCTGGCTGTCCCCCCACCCCGCCGAATTCAAGGTGCGTAAGAACTGCCTTTTGACCATGACGCAGAGCTCTGGCACTGGCCCAGAACGTGGCCTGGCTAGAGAACCTGCTCCTGTTGAAATGCTCCTGCCCCCCGGCCGGTGGTGCAGAACATGCCTGTTGGGATTGGGCTGACCTACAGTGTTGCAGCAGGGAGGTGAGGGTTTGGGGGCTCTTTAAGTCAGAGACAGAAATAAGACAATGCAACGTTAATCTTTGCAGATAGATGCAATATCCTGTACAGCTTCCCAGGTCTGACAGTCCCTCTGAACGCCCGGGCAGAGCCATGCAGGCGTGGGGAGACCCACACCAGGCATCCTGGAGGGTAACTAACAGGGTCTTCTCAGGGCCAGGGAAAGAAAAGGGTAGGACACTGCAGATACATGACCATGCTTGCCATTGCAGTGGAGAAAAGACATGTCTGAGAGTTGTCGGAGATGCAATTACTGAATAGTTAAGTGCAAAGTGGCTCTGTTGTTGCCCTGAACTCTTAAGGAGGAATAAAACTCTCTCCTGTTGATTTCCTCAGTGTATGTCCTAGTTATGCAGGCTGGGTGCAAGGGGGTCGAGATTTGAGCCAGTGTTTGCCAACTCCAGAAATCAGAGACTTGCAGTTCGACTCATTTGCAAGTACCGTATAATGAGCTTTGAGAATTCCTCTTTAGTCTGAGTTTGCTCTCAGAAGGAGTTCTGTAGTCCACGTATATCAGGGCAGCATAAATGACAGATGAGTCAAAGCCTTCTTCAGTCTCTTCTCTTTTGAACCTGAAGAATGATTGTCTGACTTGACTGTCTGTGCTCTCCTGAAATTAATTAGAGCTTTACTTCCACTACTTTAAGTCTCAGTGAAAGTTTGTTTCCTGCACATCATGATGACAGTGAAAAGCTTCTTAAACAATAGTGATCAACAAGTTCAGCACTTTCTGGTTCCCAAAAAAATTCAAAGGTGAGAGTTTGGGTTCCTTGCCCCCCATTTTCAGATTCTAGGAAGGCAATTAAAATTCTGAAGCTAGCAGAAAATTCTGTACAGAACTTGGATTCAGCCTTGTTGACTGAAGAGGGGACATATCCACTAAGCTAAAAACCACAAAACCAAGCCAGATCATAACTGAAGTACGCTTCAATGCTCTCTGTGTGAGCTTTCTAACTGCGTGGAATAGACATTGATATGGCTTTGTTCTCATCTGCCTGATTTTGAAAATGTTTTTTCTTTTTTTAATTTTGAGGTGCATTTCAGACATTAATTTTGAAAAGCATCAGACATATATTGGCCTAACTCCTATTGAAATCAGCAGGAGCTTCAAGTCATGAAGTGACCGTAAACCAAACTCACCAGAGTGACCAGTTGTGATGGAAAAGAAAGGAGAATGGCCCTATTGAGGTGACTCCCTGGGACTCAGAAAAGCTGCTTTGGTAGCAGACTTCTAGTGTGATACCAACACACCACATCTTCAGCGCTTCAGTTACCCTTGGTACATAGAGAGGATATTTCCTTACTTGGCAGGAAATTATCTAAGATAGCTGGCAAGTAAATGGCTTTATCAACACCAGCTCTTACAACTGGCTAAGGTCACCCTTCTCCCTAGGGTAACTGTGACTGCAGGTCTCGCAGTGCTAGCAACATTTTCTGGCATTACCTTGATATCAGGGCCATAAGTGCCAGACTTGAAATCTTAGTAGGAAGCAACGGTGTGACTGCGTGTCTGTGTACTTACAGAGAAGTTCTGGCACCGCAGCTGGATCACATCTTGATATTCCTGCAGATGGCAGTGGTACATGTTCTGGACATGAGACATCTCCAGAAGTTATGCCGTTTGCCTTCTGAAAAATGGTGAAGTTGTAGCTCTTGCTGCAGTAAGAAATATTTTCTTGAAGTTCTGCTTTAGGACTTGCAGCAGGTCGTATGGCTGCCTGCCTAACACCAGCCAAAACAATCCCTTCTGAAAGCCCCCTCCAAAAGGAAAAGAAGGAACTCCGATATCAGCAATGCCTGCCTGAAAGGTGAGGAGGAGTGAGAACGAAATCTGAGCCAGATATTTGGGACGGTAAAATCCAGCCTGCTTCTTGTTGTGTCATTATTTAGGGTTATCTACCCCTGAATAGTGGGGGAAGTCACACAACCAAGTGCCTCTTCGTGTCCAATTTCTTTAACAATTGACAAACTAAAGACAAATGCAGGCTATCCAAAGTTGTGCTGTTCATAATGCTGAAGTATTTTTGATAAGGACAGCTAAATAAGGGCAGAGGGAAGTGCAAGGCTGTTTTAACTATCCTTTTATAGGTATATGTTTTTATATATATATGTATTTTTTAATTTTAATTTTTATGTAGATAATTGTATATGTATTCCTTTTGGGACTACGTTTGGGCTTTAAATTGAATACGCCTTTCTTAGATTTGAGTTTGTTCACTGGGTGGATCTTCCCAAGGAGAGCCAACCCCACTGTTATTTAAAGAGCTCGTCAGTCCTGCCTGACAATCTCAGCTTTTGGTGAGAGCGGCAGGAATTAATATTGTCATCTTACCTGCTCTGACTCTGGTTTAAAATAAAATAAATAACTGATTGAAACATTAATTTCTTACAATTAGAAATTGGGCTCTACTGTCCCAAAATACAGTTGCATACCTGACCAGTTTTGATGATACACCCCTGCTAGTGATCATGTAGCATGAAAGAGGATCCAATGCTTAATACTTATAATAAGATCTATTCCTGCAGAAATCTTGCTTTGCATGGCTGCTGTCTCTCTTGCCTATCATCCTCTTAGCTCCATTACAGTAAGCAGTATAAACTATACTTTCTTTCACATGTCTCTTAAAATCCCTCTTATGAAGGCAGAATGAAGAGGAAGACTTGATGCAGATTATACTGCGAGCTCTGCTGCCGTATAATGAAGGAGAAAAATAGGGAAAGGAAGGATTTGAATCCTAACTTCTTATGGCTGAATGGAAACAGAAAAATGTTGTGGAAAAAAAGGTCTCCCGAGGGGGATCTTGAGCTAGGAATAAGCCCTTTGCACTGTGAAGTGTTCAAACTATAAAGTATAAATGAAGGAGCCTTTTTTTGTTTTTAAAAGGGGTGTGGATTTGTATCCTCCCATCTTGAAGGAGACCTAAGTGCCAAATCTGAATGTTTCATTGTAGAATAATGGTAGACAACTATTTGTATGTGAACTTGAGATAAAACCACAAGGGAGGGGGCGGGGAGGTGGGGAAGATGGCAAGTCTCTCGAGAGCATATGCTCCTCTAGCAAGAAAACAAGATGAGTCCTGAGCAGAGATATTTAATACCTCAAATTAAGAAAAAAAGGGCAAATTCCAATCAGTGCTCATCCAAAGCCCCAAAGCTGCACATGACAAAGAACTTTTCTCCATTTAGATCTCATCAGAATCTTTCCACTTCTCACCAGGAAAAATGTGATTCTGATCATCAGCAGCCTCTATTAAATTCTGGGGTTTTGCTATCATATTTGTCATCTTATGAGCTGGTGCTCGGTGCAAAAATAGAAAAATTAATGCATGCTGATGCTTGTATTGGATCTAGCATACAAAGGAGCAGTTCAAGAGATAGAGGCAACTGGCAGACTGCCATTTAGAGATGAGAAAATAATAATTCAAATGTGATAAGAAAGTTACAAATACTCTGTATATGAAAGCAGTAAAATTCTTGTCTGCATTAATACCTTGCTATTTCTGGGTTACGTCAAATCCAGTGTGTATATTCTGAAAAATGTACATGTTCAGCTGAATGAAAAAGTTTGGGTTTTAACCGTGGTGTAATGCCAGGGATGGATCGAGCTCCTTGGTGGTGGGGAAGGGCTGAAACAATTTCAGCCGCTCACGTTTCAGAATCTTCTGGTTACTTTTAGGCTTCCATGCAACTGGTGCAAAACACAGATAATGGGCTGGGGGCAAGGAGGGTAAATGCTATTAGTAGATCCGTCCTGAAAGTGCATTTATTTCTGCTCTCGGCAATTCTAGCAGTCACTGCTGCTTGCTGGGGATTTTGTTTCCCTGGGAGAGGAGGCCATCAGAAAAACAAACCCGTGGCAACCAGTACAGCTTGTCTGCTAAAAAGACAATGCTCGATTGTTGCGAAAAATGCCACCTTTACAATGAGCACTTACGTTACTCCTGGAACTCGGCGCTTCACTAGCTCTTCTCTGAACATACAAACTTCACAACCGACTATTTACACGTCCCTGGACAGTTGGTGAGAAAAATTGTGCTGTTCACCCCACACCCCACACCCCCCCCCCCCCGAAAAAACGAGACTCCAAATACGTTCGTTTGTGGAGGTCTGTGTTGCTTGTAAGGTAAAGAGTGTTCTATTAAACAGAAAAAATACCAAAGTCTTGACTTGCATTTAACCAGCATATATTGCAAGGAGCAAAGTTTAAAAGCGTTAAAAATTAGTACCGAGACTGCCGCTAATTCCGCAAGGAAAGAATAATCTAAGTTGCTCCTTTGAGTGACAATACAGATTGCTTAACCTTTGGTTTTGCAGTCTCTTCTCCCAGGACCAAACCTAATCTACCCGCCAACTCGAGTACCCACAAGCGCGCTGCCTCCGGCTCGCGGCGCCGCGCCGGGGCTTGGCACCGCCGCCCCAGGCGGAGCCGCCCCGGCGGTGCTGCACGCAGGCCGGCGACGCCGGGGCGGCACGGGCAGTCACGTCAGCAGCTGCGGCGGAAAAAGCTGCGAAAGCTGGCAGGGATGGCTTCCCCAGCTGCAGGCTTGTTTACCTTGCGCATCACCCACCTGAGCGCACTTCAGCGGAAACACGAGTGAGCTTTTTTCAGCCCGCGCGAACTCCTGGCACGTACGCGGAGGCCCAGCGTCACTCTTTCGGTAGAACGGGCAGCGGCTCGGACGACGGCGCGCAGCGCTGCTGCTCCGGCGCGGGGATGAACGGAGCATCTGCACCAGCTGCCAGTGTCCGAGTTGCCATTCCGCTCCACGGAGGTGGCTGAGAAGGAAGTGAAGAAAAGGGGGGAAAGAACCCGAGCAAGAAGTACAGCTAGGAGCAATGATAAAAGAAGGTATGGGAGGTGTGTGTAAGGATGGGAGAGGGCTACAAGTGTTGCTGTCACGCCACAATTAGCATTACAGATCTTAATTTAAGGCAAACGTGCCTTCCTGGTGCCATACAACCTTGTCCTCTATCACCTGTGTAAATGTTCCTAGAGCAACGTAAAGCTCTCTTGTGGAAGAGATGCCCGTTTAGTTTGCATCAGAAATATATACTTGTTTAAAAATATGATCTAACTGTTGGTTCAAAGTAGGTTGCATCAGTATACCCAGGGTGCTGTGATTCCTGTGCCACTCATATGATGAAGCTATCTGGAGAGAACCTCATCTATGACTTCCTTCTGCTTTACTGCAGAGCTAATACCCTCCAGGTTCGGTAACTGGTTATGACTAACAACTTGTTGGAGATACTGAAAAAAGCTTACGGGGAGGGAAAAGGGTGGGCATCAAAGGACACAATTTTCCAAAGCAGAGCTTCTGCAGAACCAAGGACGTGTTTTCTGAAAGCTTGCTTTGATCCTGTTTATAATAAAAAATAGTGTCTAAAAGAAAACTGTATGGCTTACAAGAAACAAACAAACAAAAATCCTTAAAGAGATTGAATCCTCATTCTCCTATTTATCTGAACAGAAATACTTGTACCTGACTTAGTTCTCCCTGGAAAAAAAAAAACGTAGAAATTAAGCTGGATATCTATTGATGTCTTTTTGCTTATACAATAAGAAATATTCACTAGGTAACATTTCTTTCAATGTATTGCCTTATGATGATGAAGCTCAGTTGTGTTTACTGTGTGAAAATATTGTGGTAAATGAGCGTCGTTAAGATTTTTTTAATCAGTGAACAATATTTTCCTCAAGAACTTCCTTTCATGTGTGTAGATTTGCTGTAGAGTAGGAGGTGCTTTTTGGCTGTTGTCAATGTATTGTTTAAATTGCTCTTTTCTTTCTCTGTAATTTCCTTTTTGTGGGTCTGGCAATTTTTGGTCTGGTTTTCTAAGGAAACAAGGCTTATACAATCATGTGATTTGGATGTGCTCATGCATCTGTCTGTCCTGCTGTGGCAGCTTTTTAAGCTACCAGCAAATTTTAACCATATTAGAGAGCAGCAGCAGTCTCCAAGCAATTTATATTCTTATAAATTCAGGAAAAACAAGAGCCTGTTACAGAGGGGAGAGAGGCTTTAGAGTGTCCCTAACAAGGGGGCACCCTCTCTACTTAGGACTCAGTTCATACAAGACACAAGAAATTCCACACAAGCAGAGTTATGAGTATCCCAAATCCAGGCAACAGGTCACTTAAAATTCACACCCAGTTTGCTACCCGTGAACTCGGCTCCCAGACAAAATCCATGGCAAACCAGGCTCCATTAGCTCCTCTGCTCACACAACTATGTATTTTGTGTATGTGACCTTGGTCAAGGGGAAGCTAGATCCCAATGCTGCCTGTGCATTACTAATACCCTGTGTATTTAGAACTATTTGGATTAGGCATGAAGAAATAATCATAAAAATGCTGCACTTTATGATTCATTAAACTTTCAGTTGACACTTTGTGACATAACAAATAGAAGTGCACAAAAAGCATTTCTAGGGCCCTTTATTAATTGCTCTGTTTCTGGGAAATCTGTTTGGAAAGTGGCCTGTTAGTGCCTCCTCCTCCCCTCCCTCGCAACGGCATGCAGCTTTTCCACCTCTAATGAGGTTTAATCAACACAAGAAAAGTGGTAGGCGTTCCAGGTCGCAGGCATTGTGGCGACTCAAACATTTTTAAGTGAGTGCTTGTGACAGAGCAGAATGCACTTTGCAAACCTTCCCTTGCTCTTGGATGAACAAAGGTAGAAATATGGACTCCTTGCTGCACTTTGTGCATCGGTTTTGTCGTGATCGGGGTAATTTGTTGCTTCATTTTTGCATACACGAAACTGTGAATGAAATCATCCTTTTGGCATGTTATTGCTGTTTGAATTCTCATTCAGTTGTTCAGCACTTCAATAGCTCTGAAGAAAATTAATCACAGTGATCCAGTACTTATTTTATGTTGAGCTACTGGGTTTTATTTTCCTAAGATGTTAAGTGCATTTTCAAGACATAAATCAAAGAAAAGATGAATATTTCTTATAAAACATTGTTTAATGCCTTACTGTGTTACAGAGCTCATAATTGTGAAGTTTTCCTCTTCTTTTCTATACGCAAAATTAGTGTTTCTACTATTACTTTCTTGTTGAGGAAAAGTCTTAAAAGGGAAAACTGAGAATATATTCAGTTTTATACTTACAGTATTTTATACCTGAAACAAAACCGCCATTCTCGCCTACCACTGTAAGAAAGCTTCCACACAGAAAATACTTCCCTTTCATGTTGCTCACCTCCTAGTTACGGTACTGATGGAAGGTAAGAACATCCAGCTGGCAGTCATTTGGGTTCTTCTGGTTTTCTTTAGCAGGAGGTGACTCTTTAAAGATCTGTCACCTATCTCTTGCTTCACTTAAATCTCTGGGCATGGATGAAAGTTGAGCCGAGACTGGTTTTTGTTCTGTGTATAGTTACTTCGTGTTCATGAGGACTGGAGATATCACGACTTGCGCTCCTCTGGCAACGCTGCCAGTGTGCCAGAGGGAAATGGAGGTGAACCACTGAAGCAGGCCGCTCTTCAGAGATGCACTGTTAGCTTTGCTACCAACTGCAGGTGACAATCAGGATTCAATGGCAAGTTACAATCTGAAGGCTTCTCGACTGTGTTGCAATAGCATTACTTCATCAGCGTTGTATTATTTCCACCCCACTTCATGAGGACAGCCTTCTATTTTTTGCTACTAGGGAAACCATGCTGCCTGGAAAGATGTCTATATTAAGATGACATATTATATGCTGTTGGGAAATAGATTTGCATCTGATTGGCTTATTTTTAGAAGATTAGAGACTAACCATATACAAAAGTATTTCTTCAAATGTAATTTCTTACGTCTAATGTATGATTTGAAAAGGAAGGCTCTGCTAAGAGCTGCCTTCAAAGATACTTAAAAACTTTCACAGGAATTGAATGAAGGCAGGCAATGATGTCTGACCCCCACATACTCTTATAAAATTAAGTACTACATGTAAAAGGATGCTCTTGGCTTCTGTAGCTCTTTACCTTCTGTTCCGTTTACACGAATGTCTCCTGGCTGTCTCAGAAGAGCCGGCTGCCAATGGGAGTATATGCAACAGGAGGGAGAACAACTAGAAAAACCTGATGCGTTCTCCTGCAATCCCAGAGATGCTCTTTAAAAGCAGGGAGAGGGGCCTGCATGCTGCAGCCTTCAGCACAGTCTGCTGGGAAAGCAGCTGTCCTGTGAGCTACCAAAAAAGCTCTGAAGGCTGTTTAAGAGAAAGGGGTAGGAAAAGGTTGGCACTGCCATCTTCAGCCCCAGGAAAAAATGGAGCTCCTTGATGTAGTAAGCAAAGCACGTGGCTATACGGGGTACCCCATGGTCTGCTTACAGCAGCCAGGGTGGAAACTAAAGCATGGGGATGCCAAAGATCCTCACAGGAAAGGCACTTCCACTTCTACTCCCCTTCACACCACACTGAACTATGCACCAGTCACCTGGGAAGAGATGGAGGGATTTCCTCCATGCAGCTACTATGGGTGTGACGGAAAGAAATCATATAATCCCTCTGAGGTATAGCAGGACAACAGAAATATAGGAGAAAAGTAACTGACGGTGTAGTGAGACCTGTGTTGGGGACAGAGAAATCTGAAAAAATGGGGCTGCTTAGGGTCCTAAAAGGGAAAGAAAGTAAACAAAGAGCAGAAGGAGAGGCTGGAAAGACAGAGGAAATTTGGGACAACATATCTCCAAGTTTGCATCTGAAGTTTGAAAAATTGGTTGTGGTTTTCCCCTCTGTTACAAACACTCCTTTACTTAATGCAGCAACACAGCTTCACTCGTGGTCAGAAGATACATGGTCTGGTAATGAACTGCTTAAGCAGCATTTAAGATTTTCCATTAGGTAGAAATACATATCCGCCAGAGAAATGTATCATTATTATTGATTTAATTGCTGTGTGTTTTTGCATCTTCAAAAATCTTTTAGTGACTTTTTGGAGAACGTGGAGCTTGAAGTAGTCTGTTGAGGTCAGTGGGATATTTGCATTATTAACCTCTCCTGTTGCAATATCTGGAACAAACTTTAGGAGTTTACAAAGAACTCTACTGAAAATCCAAAAGTGTTTTAAAAATACAGTAATACTGGTTTACATAAAGCCACACATCTCTGGAAATCTAACTGCAGAATGAACCATCACATTACTGTAAAGCTGAATAGCTTTAAATACAAAATGCTGAATTTCCAAAAGCTGCTATCAGTAGCCTTTTTGTTTTATGCACTATTAAACTAGTGTGCAACAGAGTGTCACTCAACATTTGTTCCACGTTTTACTGAATGAAGAATGACTGCAAGGCAGCCAAGGTACCTTCCCTGCAGAGAGTAAAGATGAACAAATCAGGAGTTGCTGCAGGGATTGAAGAGAGGTGTGGGCTACCAGCAGTGTGTGCTGCAGTGATGCTTATTTGGGGATTGTGAGAGAAGGAAGCAAGATGCAGGAGCTTACTGAAATTGCCAGAGCTATTATATAAGCCATTAAAAAAACCAAAAACCAAAAAACAAAAAAAACCACCCCAAACTCAACTCTAAGCTGTTAGCTATGTGGACTACACTGCTAATAGGAGAACAAAATATTAAAAGTTCTCATTTGTTGTCTCTCTTGCAACTGAGAAGTTTGATACTGGATGGATGTTGAAGACAAATCATCAGTAATGGCTACAAGGAGTTACTATCAGCCTCGAGTATGGCTAAACATAAAGCATGCATCAACTGCATCACCTAATCAGCACTAGTCATGAAGCCACTCCTCTAGCTGAATCTCCTGTGGGACCAGCATCAAATCTGTTGGATAAAGGAATCTGACCTCTCTTACTAACAATCCAGCAGCCTTCATGCCCCTAGGTCTACTTACCCAGGAACAACGAGGTAAAAGCTGTTGAGGAAAGATGGGTGAAATTTTCCGAAAAGAAAGATGATATTAAAGTAGGCATGCTGTCAGGAGGGATTAAACTTGGGCTGATGAAATGTGCCTAAAATCTGTGCTGGAGACAGAAGTCTTCTATCTACCAGACGGCTTAGCATAGCTAATACCAGCCTAAGTATATCCTGTCATATCAGTATGCCTCTTTCTTCACCTCGCCGAGTGAGGCAGCTATGATACCGCAGCAAGGACACACCTAGCTTCAGTTGTCACTCTTAAGTGGCTTTGCAGCCCAAACAACCTCCTGAGTCAAAGTGAAAATAAACAGAAGATCAGTACTGCTTTTTATAAGAAAGAAGGTGTATTTTGCATTCAAAGTCTGCCAGGTTCTCCTAGTCCCTCAGTGTGGTGCAGCAGGGGTCACACTGGAAGTGCATCACCGAGGGGCTCCATCTAATGGTTCAAGAACTCCTGTTACAAACAAAAAAATAAGAGAGGGGCCTCAGGCCAGCCTTGCTCAGGTTTGTGATGCTTTGGAGATATTGAATGATAAGCAGTCAGATTTCACTAAATACTACTACTGGTCAGGGTGTGCTCTCATTTAGACAGCCATCCTATTTCATTATTCATTTCACCAGATACTGTGACTCATTTTTGAGCCTGGGACTTGACAACTGAAAGAATTCATCTCCAATAGAAACTAAAATTTGGTTGTATCCTACGAGATTTTCATTCTGAATAAGAGTCCAGTTAGGTATGTCTGAGTTTTGAAACCTGAAGTCCAAAGTGCTGCAGTGACAGCAAAATTAAATTTGCTCACCTCCATCTGTCCATGGGGCTGGACAGAATGTAGCAGAGAAAACATAAACTAAACATGGAGGGAGGAAGAAGAAAATTGCAGTAATTATACAGTCATCCAGCCTGGCGAGCCATTTAGCATCATTGGCAGATTTCATTCACATGATTTTGTAGGCAACCAGATGGAAAAAGTGGCATTGATTTTTCTTGACTTCCCCCTCCAGAGATTGTGAATGAAATCCCCTAGCAGCACGAAAAAGCCTGCTGCTGACACTGTACCTGCAGCCAGCTCACCAACAGGCAGAGGAGCTGCCAGTGCAGCTGAGAACTTAAATTGTACAGGCACCTGATATGCATACTCTTTCTCTCTACTGCTCTTCTTTTTCCAGTCTTTGTTTCCTCACGCTCTGCTGCTCTTTCTCATTTCATCTCTTCAACTATGAATCTGTCTTTATCGAACATGCTATACACCAGTGAAGAAGTAACACCTTAAATTCCAAATTCAAATTAACTCCACAACAGTGCATATGGATCCTGAATTTGGCAGGAATTTAGATGTGATCTTGAAATTTCCATGACATAAAATTTGGGGGTGTAAAGTTTTTCAGTTTCACCAATTCATCTGGTAGATTCTTCCTATTTACAGTTTTGGCTGTGTGAAAGCAGATTCAACACAACATTAAGTTTAGATGTCCACCTGCTTCCATTGATTTGTCACTAAGGATGTCTGTAAATTTGGTTGCTTAAAGCTCTTTCTCAAAACTTTGAATTTCAGTTAAAAACACCGCTATGTTTATCATAAGGTTACTGAAAACATAGTTTGGGCTAAAGCCAGCATTATGGGAAACTGTTTGGTTAGTATGAAGAGAACTTCTGTGAAGGCTAGATCTAACTGGAGTTCAGCTGGGTATGCAGTTTGTCCATCTGCTGGCTTCCCTTCCCTAATGGTTTGAATTTACTGACAAGTTCTAGCTATACTTGACAGAGAGACTTTGAGAACATGAAGGTCCCAGAAGCAGCAACTGCTCAGAGGAGAACAACCCAGATTAATGCCACCCCAACTAATGGCCCCTAGTCCAGCTAGTCCCTGACACGTGCTTAGCTCCTCGGTGGAGAGCTGTAAGGGATGCAGAAGGGCAGTGGCTGATGCTTTGTGTGCTGTGGTTGGAATGGGAAACAGGCATCTGGGAGCACTGGGAAAAGGGAAATATCCACCATTAGTCTGTAGGACAAAAATGGGTACAGAACAGGTGGCCACAGTCCCGCTGCTCAGAAAACAACTTGTTGGCTTACAAAGAAAGTAATTCACCTTTAAAAACAGCAGGAAGGGGGTATAAGCTGAGAGAAGTTCTTTTGCGTGGCCCCCCTCCCCTAGTCTTTACAGACTAATTACCCAGAGGTGAGAGATGGTTGTCTCAGGCACATTCCTCTGGCAAGAAATTTCTTTTCATTAATCTGACGGACAGAGTGTTTCTGCAATTCTGTGGTCTCTCTCTGACTACCTTCCAGGCCATTGTCTGTGTGCGTTTTTTTGAGGAATGTCAGGGTGTCCCCATGTTTCCCAGCAGCCATACTTGCACCAGCTTTTCATATGCAAAGTTGAAAATTAATTGAAAGGACAGGATATTTAAGGCTTTCTTTAAAGTATTCAATATAGCAGTCCAAGGTGTTGACATGTCTGCCTTGATCAAATAAAAGCCACCTGTGATAACTTTCTTTGCCTACTATGAAGCTGTAGCCTAGCTGCCAAGATGGAGGCAGCTCTGCCTAAGCAGAGTGAAGTCAGGAGAAATAACAGTTGGACATGTGACTAAAACATTTTCAGTTTGCTATAAACTCATGTGTCAATAGCAGAACTCAAAAAGAAAGAGATCATGCACCTCATTAAATAAAATGAGATTAAAATAAATAATGCTCAATATACCATTATGGAACTATGCAGTACCTGCTTTTGAATATGACAAATCAAATTATGACAGCACTCTATTTTTTCTGCATGGATTTGCAGCTATAGACTCTTCATGTTTTAACGAGTGAAAATTTTCACATAGTGGGAGAATTTTTATTCATTTGATAAACCAAAATATCCTGGTAACCATTCTGATTAGAATTATAAAGAGCAGTCTGTCAAATTCTTCTTCCTTATCTCTTGGTTGAAAATCTTTTCTATGTTTGCCAAAAAAATATACTAGTATACTACCACCTGATAAGTAAATCTTTCACTGACTCATTTTTGAAATATATATATTGCCTAGTAATAATTTAAGCTCTCAATAGTAACTGTTTTGACTGCTCACATATGTTTTTATAATAGTTTTAAAAATAATTCATGATTAAAAACTGTTGGATCCCTGCTGTCTGGGAGGAAGTTTAGAAGGAATGTTGCTGTGTTCCAAGTGATGGTGCCATCAGGTACATGCAGAGGTGATAAAAAGTTTATAAAATATATTCATGTTATGGGGCAGAAATAATGCATTTTTTTACTGTGCATTTTAGTATATGCTAAAAGATCGATTTTTATACAATATTGTGTATGCTGTGTCATCCTAAGCATTCACTAAGGAACAGGTTGAGCCTTAATAATTAGAAAAGCTCCTTCTCATATAGGAACTTTTCAGTCTATCCTGTGGGAAGAGGTCTTAGCAGCTGCTTCTTTTAAAAGAAATTCAAGGAAGATCTCTGATCTCTGGGATGGATTTGCTACACAAATCTTTCTTTTTCCTTTTCTCCTTGTACTGTTGTATCCCATCATAAAGGAAATCTTCAGTATCCACAGCTCTAGTTATCTACATGGAGACCTCAACTGCTCCACCCTAAATATATAAACTGCTTATAACTTGCTTGTTTTCAGCAGGTTCCACAGGCTAGACTGAAAATAAATACTACTAGAACAAAAAAAAAAAGCTTTTTTCCTCTCTACCTTTTAAAAATCTTTATTCCTACATTATGACATGCAAATAAAACTTAAAAATATATTTGCCCTTTTAGTACTAACATGTTCAGATACCCCAGCAAGGACTGTGACAAAACATACCGGATGACACACTTGTGACCTTATGGATTTTGAATTCTAATTTAGATATTGGTGTGATAAATGAACGTGACTGGATGTAATTTATCTTACTGCAGATGTTTTAGTAGAAACTCTACAAATTTAAAAAACTAACTTCTAGGGATCTCAGAAAAAAAAAAAAGGAAGTCTCATCCTACTTTCTTTCACTTCAACAAATCAACATTATCAAAAGAAAATAAAGACTCAATGCAGGAAATATTTTCCTTTAGGATAATCCAAAAATATTTACATGATAGGGTATGCACATGATCCAAATTTAGGTATCTAGCTTCACCTCCTCCTGCTGAGCAGCTACTTCTCTCAATTGACTTGTGAAATGTTTTGCACACCACAGGCTACAGAAGGGAAGCACAAGAGACCAGTTGTCTGCCATAAATGAAGAGCAAAAGTGTTCCTGGAGACTTTTCCATTCTCCTTTCCTTCATTCATTCCATTTGGCAGCATAAAAGTGACTGTCTAGCATGGTCTCTGGGCTGCTAAAGGATTGACTCCATTCAGTAATTATACTCTGAATAAAAATAAGGAATAAGGGATTGATAAGGGATTGTCTCATCACTGACAGGAGGGAGACTTCCTCTGACCCAGCTGCTGTGATTATTGAGCACAGGTATCTGTCCTGTCCTGCCAACCCACTCAAACAGAACGTTAATAGTTTAGTCTATTAAAATCTACTCTCGCAATTCTCTATGAGCAGAACTCCCTAGTGTGTGAAACAATACAGCTCATTACTAGGAGACAACCTGTCTGTACCCTTCTCCATTTTGGAGGGAGATTGCCCATAGTCATTCACAGGTATTTTATCCCGCTTACAAAATGACATGTTGTAATAGTCTCTTATATAATCTAATTATACCTTAGTTCATATTGCATAAAATGCTGAAATTTAAACTACTGCTGGGAAACACCTTTCTCTGACGTTAAAACTAAAATGCTTCACAATAATACTAGGCTATAGAGCATGGTTGATTAAAAAAAAAAACTAGTGAAATGGAAGGAAGTAGAGAAAGTTTCTGGAATGGTGTGACTGGACATGAGATATGAGTTGCCTCAAAGCACTAGAGCAGGTCTGTGGAGACTCCTGCTGCCTTTGCAGGAGTGCAGAATGCCCACTTGAAGGTCTATCCCTGATGTTGCTGTAGCTGTGCTTATGATCTGCTCCAACAATGGAGATGTTTGTCTTTAGTACCAGATGCTGGCTGGTAGCTAGATGTTGTCATTTATTTACATATTTACAACGCAACAATAAATGATACCAAACATACCATTTACCCACTGATCTCAACATCTTTGTCCTAAGGAGATCGTAAACTCTTACTTGTGGTAGGCTCTGTACCAGCTTTGTAATTAGGAAGCTATTGCAACTGACAGAAGACGAGAGATCATCTGGCAGCTCCTTCCTCCTGCTGGAGCTGAAGCCAGGCTGAGCAGGTGTTTCTCACCTCTTCCTCCCCCTCTGCAACTGAGTGAAAACTCTCTCAGTCTACTCCAAAGGCAAGAGAGCACTGGTTTTCTCCCACGTAATTCATATGTCAGTGTTTCAGTATTTATACAGTAGAAATAAAACAATGCTCAAGTTTAAAATATCCACCAAAAAGCAGAATTCACAACTGAGTCTCACTGTTGGTATAAGATCCTCTGGACTTAGAGTACAACTAAGCTGTGCTCAGTAAAACTAAAACCCCAGGGTGCCTGTAGCTGACCAGTAAACAATGGATAACCTTGCTTGGAAAGCCTATTGCATATGACACAGTATCGTATACAACGAATGAAACTGAAATGCAAAATTATAGTGTAAAATAATATTATATATAATTATAATTAATATATTATAAATAGCATAATGATTCTAAAGAGGGAGTTAGGAGTGAAGATGCTCTCTTTTCAAATGGAAGTAGTCATGGAGTGCCCTAGTACTCTGCTAAACAAGATAGCTTAGTAGTCAAATTCTGGATGAAAGGGAGAGTGGGGTTCATCACTCACTGACAAGAAGTCCCAGCTCATAAGAAAGATGCACAATTAATGCTAGGTATTTCAAAGCTATGAATTGCAATTCCTATGTAAGCTTTGGAAGTGGAAAAAGGTACCCGGGCAATAGTCCTGAGGAGGTAGGGAGGGCACCCGCTGAGACTTACGTATATTAAGTCAGAAATTGAAAGCCAGGGATCTGAAAGATAAACGTATACCAAAAGGTTATGGCTTGTCCTTCAGTGGAAATTATGTGCGCTTATTTGAAAGGCAGAACCTGCTAGTGACTTGTAAGTTAACTTACAACCCTAAATGTAGCAACTGCGGAGAACCAAGTTAAACACTTTGATTTTGCTTTTTTGGTTTAAAAAAATATTTCCCAACTACATATTTTATAATTGAGAACCATGTTCATGCCAGTTCTCCAAAGATGCATAAGGATATCCAGATGTGACTGTTGCTCTAACCACAATTAACTGACGGCTTATAAAAGCCATTATCTTAAGGAAACACCTATATGTAAAAAAGCTTGGGATCAAGAAGAGAGCTCCAGGGAGCAGTTTAAGGCTACTCACAAGTGAAAGAAATATAATTAGAAAACTGAGTCTTGAACCAGACAAACCCTTTTCTCCTGTATGCAAAGTCTACTGTGAAGCTGTAAAGGCTGATTACACTAAAAATTCAGTATCATCTAAGATATAAAATAAAACTGGAATCTCTAGTTGAAGTTTTCACAGCCACTTAATGGATTTAGACCTTTATGTCTTACATTGCAACAAATACAGCAAGTGGTGCCAACTCTTGTGCTTTGATTATTAGTCTCTTGCTATTTGGTGTCTCCTAGGAGCCAGGAAAACATGTGAGAAGATAAGCTTTCATCTCACTTTATAATTATATATGTATGTACTTATATTTAAAGCTGTGGCCCTCTTGACTGTGAAGAAAACCTTGAAAGGGGAAACCCATGTCCATCACTTAGGTAGACAGAACATTTAGTGAGATAACCATCTTGGTACTGAATCATGTTTCGTATTGGTTTTATTGTATGCCTTCCTTGCTTAGTAAAGAAAGTTAATCTGCTCTGCGCTCTGTCCTGCCGTGTCTAGACCATCACTAGTAGCTACATTTTCTACTTGTAACAATACCTTGAATATCTTTATCTTCTGGTGTGGTTTCTTCCGTGACTCCAGTGCAGGCATCAGTTGTTCCTCACTGACAGCCCTCTCTCTAGCTGTTAGAATTTGGTACTATCATGCCTCCAAGAAACAGGGGAGCTCTCAGATGTTTTAATGCAGGATTCATTTTCCAGTAAAATCATTGAGTGCTCAAGTACCTTCATGTACAGGAAGGACTAGGAAGGAATTTATTCTTTTTCTGCCTGTTTTTCAGATAAACAAAGACCCCAGTGAGAATTACAGTCTCTGGAACTGTTCTTTCATGATCCAGAATGTCTCTGTTTTCTGCAAATGAAAGCTTATAGTCAGAAGGTTTACTTACCAACCCCCTTTTAATTCCCCAAAACAAAACCAAAAAAACCCCCCAAGCCTTTTAAGGATAGGACTCGGATAAAACAATTCAGCTATGCCTGAGTTTTCAGTGAGCCTGATGAAACAGCATAAAGTATAGACAGCCCAGTTTATTTTCAGTGAAGTTTCATTTAACTAATTCTTTTAATTGTGTGACCCCCATTGAGTATAAACTCAAATGAGTTGAATGCATTGCTCTGATATCACAAATCTGGCTGATTATCACAAACCCAATTATAACCAACAGCTGACCTGACAGTCAAGATCAACACTAGTCCGACCAGCAAAGCCTCAGAATATCCACTTACTGACAGTGCACATTGATGTCTAAATAAATGTGATGCTGTGACCTGGTCAGATGACGCTAAAGCATCTTAAACTCAGATGTCCTGGTGAGCGCTCCCAAGAAGGCTTGAAGTGGCTAAAAGGGAAAAAGATGTAAGTAAGCAGGCACAAGAGAACTCTTCCCTAGATAATGTTCTTTTTTAATGCAATGCTACTTGGAAAGCATCATGGATAGACGAAAGTGAACACTTCAAAACCTCTCTCTGACTTCCCATCTAAGAATGAAAGTTGAACTTGTGAAAGGTGCTAACTGGCAGGTGAATGCTCAACTATAAGTTAGCATCAGGAGTCCTGACTGCTGGCCAACTGCTCTGCTGGCTTGCAGGAAAATGGTTCTAGCAAGGGGCCTTATCCCAACTTCATGCAAGAAGCAACATAAAACAGGTTACAGGGAGTATTATTTGTTACCAGTGTGAGGAAGTTGAGTGCTTTACTATTAGATCTCAGGAAAACTTGATTGAGAAGCTTACTCATTTGAAAATGAGTCAGGGAAATTCCTGTAGCACATACTGAGAGTGCAAATTGGGGATTCCTATTGCAAAGAGCTCTCATGGCATATATTTTGATATTACATTTATTGCCATTGTTGACTGTGGGATGGGAGTAAAAGGAACAGTAAAGAGTTGCTTAATTAGAATTAATGAATACATGACTAATGTCATACAATCATGTCATGTTCTCATTAATTCCTTGGTTAAAATTATTTCTTTCACTAGAAATTTCCAAGGGTAAGATATGAGTCACAATCAGCACAGCAGAAATAAACTAAGGGGAAAATACCCATGGCTGCAATGGCCTTTTGCCCACACAAACAGGAATAACATGGTATTTCTGTGCAGTTGTTCACAGAACAGTAAACCTTGATGTCTGCAGACGCACGCTCCGCGCCTGACGCGCTGGGCGTGCGTACCACCCAAACTTCGCAGATTTCCTGATCCGATGCGCTAACAGCACAAGGAGAAAGGGCCCTTTCCTCGCGGATTGGCAATGGTGTGCTCTTGTCACGAACCGACCCCCCAGGCCGGGGACGGACCTGCCCGGGGAGAGGCGAGAGAGGGGCAGCGGCCCTCCCCCGCCGCTCCCGTTACATGGCGGGGGCCGATCCTCGGGCAGGAGCCCGTAGAGAGCAACTCCACCTCCCCGGTGGGGAAACGCCGCCACATAAACAACGCGGGGAGCAGCCCCGAGGGGAGGCCCCTCCTTCCCACCCGTTTCTATGGTCAGACGCGGTTAGCACTAACGCCTTCTCCCTGCAAAGGACGCGCACGGGCGACGCGTCCCGACAGCAGCCCCCCAGCCCGCAGCGCGGGGCCGCGGCAGAAGCCACCGGTTACATAACACCTGCGGGGGCAGTGCCAGAGAGCGGGGCCGCGGCGGACAACTCCGCCAGTCCCCACTCGGTCACGTCTCCCCGCTGTCAGAAGGGGGCGGACGACGCTCTTGCGGCCCTTCCAGGCCGCTGAGCCGAGCTTCCCGAAAGTAACGCGCCGCCCCACTCTCCCACAGGATCCCCGCCACCGGCCTCCGGCGGGCGGTGAGGGCAGAGAACGGGCTGCGACTCGCCGCCGGCCTCGCCGCCTCGATGGGCATGCGCAGCGGCGGGGGCGCATGCGCCTCCCGGGCCCCCGCCGGAGCGCTGAGCATGCGCAGAGGCGGCGGCCGGGCAGCGTCTGAGGGAGGGCGGTTGGAGGCGGCGGGAGCTGGCGGAGCCCGCGGGGCGGCGGGCGGGCGGCCGTGCCTCCTGTGCCCCGTCGCGGCGCAGCCCGGCGGGGGCTCCAACGGCGGCCGAGCGGCGGCGGGGGCCGCCGCGCGGCCGGGCCGGCAGCGCCCGAGCCAGGCTGTGCCCCAGTTTGTGTCCAATCAGAGAGTGAAGTGCGTGCACCGAGCGGGGCGGCAATGCGTAAACAAGCCCCGGGAAACTCCTCCGCCCCCCGCTCTCCCCTCCACGCCGCTCCCGCCCGCTCCCCGTGCCGCCCCGCAGCCTCCCCCGCCGCCCGCCAACAACTCCGGCGAGGCGCGCGCTCCCGCCACCCAACCGCCTCAACCGCCCTCCCCTCCCCCCGCCCGCCCGCCCGCCCAGCCGGCGCCGCCCGCGCTGCCACACGCACCCCACTCCCGCACACGCCCGCGGGTGTCCGTGGCCTCTCGAGGGGGAAGGTAAGGGTCCCGCCGCGCCGGCCGGCGGCAGGGGCAGCCGGGGGCCACCGGGCAGGCAGGCGGCGGCGGGGTGTGGATGCGCGCGGGAGGGGGGGGGAGCGATCATGTGTCATAACAAGTTGTTGAACGTGACATTGCTCTTGAACTGCGCTGCGGCGGCGGGGAGCGGGGCCGCCGGGGGCAGGGGCCGCCGAGTAACTTTCTCCTCAAATTCGCCGCTGAGGAGGGAGCCGGCTGCGGCGCGGGCAGGGGCGGCGGTGCTGGCTGCCGGCGGGGACCGCGGAATGCGCTCGGGGGAGGCCGGTGCCGTTCGCGATGCTTGTAGCTTCCTGAGGGGGCCGGCGCGCAGCGCGGCTGGGTGACGAGCTTCGCGTCTGGCTGCTGCCGGAGCCGTTTCCACCCCTGCGAGGATTTTTCTAGCAAGGCGCCTGGGCGGCTAGTTAGCGAGGAGTAGGTTCTGGTCCAAAGCATCTGTTCCTGCGGGTAATTATCCCTGGCTAACGCTCCGTGGCAGTTTGGCTCGCTTCCGCCGTGATTAGCTTGGCTTATTATATAAGATGTCACCGGAGGAGGAGAGGCAGAAGTCCTCTGTGTGGCGGCGGGGGGGGACACCGCGGTCCGCCGTGCCTTCCCCGCACCGGGTACCGGAGCAGGGGGAGCAGCCCTGGCCCGGCGCGGGCGGCCCGGGCAGAGCGGGGAGCTCACCTCGCAGTCCGCCCCTGAAATACGGCAGCTCGTTTTACACGTGGGTTGGGTGTGTTTCCCACACCTTGCCTTTGAGCAGAAACATAACCTGTTCTCGTTCCTCTCCGCACGTTTGATTTCTTCTTTCCTCTCTCTCTCAAAAAAAACCCCAAAACATTTGGACATAACAAAGTTTGAGAACTTGATTTCTCCTTCCTTTGTGTGCATGTTTAGTTACATTAACATGATCTGGAGACGATTGAATGAATCATCAGTTCCATGGAATAAAAGCAAGTGAATCATCTCTCATACACACACACACATCTGTGAGGGAGCATAGTTGTTTCTGTAGCTAGTGAAAGGTTGGTGTCAGTTTCGGACAGGCAATGGGATGGAAGAAGTATATTCAGGGTTCAGAAACCCACCAGGTTTCCTGGGGCTAGTTTGTGAGCTCTGAAAGTTTTGCAACGCTCAACTGCAGTTTTTTCTGGTTCACTGGTTGAACGGTAACCTCTTCTATATCAGCTTGCTACCCTTTATTTTAGCCAAATTCTCAGAAGGGGGGTGTTAATGGTAAGATTTAGGTAACTGTGTTATTCAAACTGTATTAATTTAAAATAAAATTTTAAAAAACCCTAAACGGTATTGCACTATGTCCATAACCTGAAGCCAGAGAGAGATCCCAGATGCTTTTAATGTGGGATTTGTTTTGCTTAGTTTTGTTAAGCAAAAATAGGTAGTCGTGTTAGGGTAAGAATATATAAATATGTATTTGGAAAACAAATTAAGCCAGTTTATTTAATAAACACGTTAGGGTTGTACCTAGATAGACTTCTGTTCCTGATTCTCTTGCCAGTTGCTCTTTTAAATGGGATTGAGGCTGGGTCCTACATAGAGTTTTTCTTTCAACTCTGACTCTGTTCCAAAGTGGAATTTCCATTTTCTGTGTTTTCTTGACATGTCTGTCTCTCCCTGTACAGAGGCACAACTATGAATTTTACAAGATAGATTAATCTCTTTTTCTCAGCATACCTGCCACTGTTGAGAAATGAAGTCACTGCTTACAACAGGGAGGTAGTGCTTTACATATACAAGCATTTGGCTTTACAGTATAAAAGTATGTGAAGATCTGTGTATGTCTTACTGATAAACCATTCTGTCTCCTTTGGCAGCAGGCATCCTTTATTTTGCTGCTCGTGTTTTGTACCTCTAGTCATTCTCCAAGTGGGAACGGAGGAATAAATCAGACATGGAAAGGGTTGTTTTGGGTGTTTGTTACTGTTGGGGAGAAAGTGCATGTTACCATTTTTGTTTGTCTAGAACTGAGTGCACTGGCACTTCAAAAACAATTTTATAGCATTAATTACAAGATTGGAGTAGCTAAGTCTGGGAAAACTATTACTTCAGGGTTCATTGTGCGGCTTTTAACACCTCGCTATCGGAAGATTCCGATGTTAACCAAGTTAAGACTGCACGTGACTGTGAACACACTGTAATAGAGATTCTCTTAAGTATATTGGGTAGTCAGGTTAACAAACAGGAAAAAAATACTATTTCATTTGTGCATTTAAATCAACAGTCAAATAGCATTCATCCCTTTTTATTTAATTTCTTACAAAGAAGATAGAATGCCATACACACTGTATGTTTCTGTGTGCCCAGACCTCAGCTCAAAGCAGTAAAGCAAATAATACTGAAAGTGGACTCACCACTCTGCTCTAGCCATTTTGCCCTGCTCTATATGCGCTCTAGGCTTCAAAGTAAAAGTGAAAAAATTCTAGGTTTCACTTTTAAGCTTGCAGAATGTGCAAAATAAAGTGAGATATAATGGATTGGTTTAAGGTTGCTTCTGTTCAGCTCCATTTTTAGGATTGATAAGCAGATTACTGTAGGATGCTCAGCAGAACTTTGAGAACAGTGGAGGGAAATGCAGGTAAAAGTGGAGCATCTGAACTTTGTATCTTGTTTTTTGCTATGTTGGGATATGTAGGCTTTGTTCTTAGCATGATAAATTTATGAATATATATAAAATCTTACATTGCCTTTTATCAAAAAGAGAAAAAAAGAGATGTAATAATGTTTATTTGAAATGAATAGTACTTTGCTCAAAAAATAGTTCGAGTTATCACCTGCTTTGCAGATTCTGTGCTCTGAAAGACTGGTGCCAACAGCACCTTCAGATGTCCTTCCAGCTATCTCAACTGGAAATGAATGGTTGACATCCCAACGTGGGGGAGGGGGGGGAAGAGTCTTTCCCTTTTGCAGTTTTTGCTTTAAAGACCCTTTCTAGACAGATGTAGCAGTCCCAAGCAAAGTTTTGAACTAATCCTGTAGAAAGACATGCTGCTGGTGCTGAAAAAGAGAATCTTTTCTTGAACTATTGATAACTTTGCACCAAGTGCGTACTGGGGGCCTGGAGGTCATTTGCTCCCCAAATCCTCAGTTAAAAACATTTGTTGCAGTTGTCTGGGACAAAGTTTAATTTCTATTACTAGTCTCAATATTTAAAATATTAAGAAAATAGTTAGAAAAAGTTGATATTATACCAAGGTGTATCGCTTTGTGGATTAGAGTTGTAGCTAATCTGTTCTTGAATGTTGGGGGATAGTGCCTTAGACTTTTCCTACAATGAAGCTTATTTCCCTGATTATTGTGTTTTTCTGTTTACATTTTTCCACTACATGTAGTGCCATGAAAAGTAACAGCTTGACAGACATTGAGACCGAAGCCCGTAACGAGCAGAGCAGGTGTAGCACTGAGCACTGGCAGCAAGCTCCACCATGCTATGACAAGACTGTGCATGTGGGAAATATTAGTGTTACTGTCTCTATCTTAGTTATTGTTTATAAAATAAAAATTGTCCACTGCCAAGTATAGGACACTTCTGGAATGAAAGATACATAGTGTTACTTGAGCACTATAGTCTTAACAGCTGTCACTATTAGTTCTTACATGTGAAACAAATAATTTTGACTGGTTACCTAATGGTGAAACCATTTATCCCAATATTAATAGTTGAATTCATGCATATTTCAGCAGTTTTCCTAACAGCTGGCCAAAATGTTCATTTGCTACTGTGCATTGGTCATTTCTTTCCCATTACAGAATAATTTTCTTCCTTTGTTTGCCATTGTTTTATATGTGTTTTGAGGTTTGGCTGAAATAAAAAAAAAAAGCGCCTCCTAATTTGCCATAATAATCCTGTTTTCATAAAAGACCTAACTAGGAAAAAGCAAGATGACTACTTTCTCAGAAGAGGTTAAAGGTGAGAGTAGAAGTTATTGGGAAGATCTTCACTTCCTTAAGATACTGTTATATTACTGACTGATGCATCGCAAAGAGGGAGGCACCGGGCCTCCAGTTGTTGCAGTCTGTAATTATGGTTCAAGAACTGTTTTCCCACGTTGCCAGTTCCCACTGGTAGTTGAGTTTGCACTATCAAAGAGTGTACCGCGTGGGCATTGCGCAGTGACTGCTGAAGAACCAGGTAGCCACGCTGCAAATGGGGTGCCTTTCGTGACCCCTTGTGCATGGCTCCAGTAGTGGTTCTTGCACAAGGAGGAAAACCACTTCTTCTCAAAGCAAATTCTTGTCGAAAAGAACCTTTCCTGCACACTGAATCGCTAATGGAGACGTACCAAGAAATAGTGTTGGGACCTAAATGGTGAAGCTGTGTTTTTTTCCTGATTCATGGGTATGATTCATTCTGTGCATTTTATTGATGGCAGCCTTGCAAAATTATTTTCTGACCAAGATATATTGTTTCTGGCAACTTTCTGGCAGTTATCCGCCCCCTCAGGAAAATCTATGGCTCTGTGCATATGGATAGCAGGCCGCTGAATCAGTGAGCACAATCTGACACCAGCAGGGAGGGTCGTAGTTTGTAATTGCCGTAGAATTGCTTGCATCCAGTTTATTATTCCCATCTTCCAAGCTCCACCCTGCACACTTTAGTTCACCTGTTTCAGCCTAGTTTTTATATTATGAGCTCTTGGGAAACACTTTGTCATTCGTTCTGTATTGGTAAAATTTGCAGCACTTCAGTATCCTGGCCGATTTGGCTTCTGGTCTCTATGGAAATAAGTAATAAGTACTAGCTTTCATTTTAGATGTTTTTTCCTGAATCTTTACTGTGTTTCTATCCCAGTGCAAAGAAAAAACAAAACATTTCTTCTGCAGTTTTAATAGAACATTTGTCCAAAGACCAACACAATAAGTAAAATATGATTCCAAATAGACAACAGTACAAATGAAGGAGAGTAGCAAATCTAAATTCACATTTTTGTGACTCATGTGAAGCTCCAGTGAGGGAGACCATGAATACCACCAAGATGAAAATTTAGCCCTAAGAAAAATAAGACTTCAGATTTGTTTTAACATAGTTCAGCAGAAAAAATCTCAGGAATTCTCAAAAGTGATGAACTTCTGTGTCCTGGTTTTGGCTCGGATGGAGTCGGGGCTAAACCACGACATTCTGTAAGGGACAGATTGGGTGTAATTTTCATAGTATCTTCTGTTCTGGTCCTTCTTAAAAAATAATTAATTAATTAATTAGTGATTTTTCTTGTGTAGCCAAAACACCCTCTGGTACCCTGAGTAGAGTTTTGTTCAGTTGTGGACTTGGAATCACACAGTTCTTTTTGTACCTGAGCTATCCTGGTTCCCTTCACAGAGATGTGGAGTTTGGGACTGCTTACACAGATTATAGACAGATGAAATTGCTACAATTGACTTCTATGAGGAACCAAACGCTGTGGTTATAACTTGATGACAGTGAGGCAATTTATCTTCACCTTGTAATTACAAGGGTGATTTCACATTGGCACTGTAGCAGAGTATAGGAAATATATGGATTTTCAATGTAGTGTTACCTGGTACATTTATATTAATTTCTCTTTGCAGTGGTCTTTAAAAGTATTAATGTTCATGGCTTTTTCAGGACTAATAAAATTGTTCTGTAGCAGTTTCAGTCAGTACTAATGAATTCCATTTTACCGAACAAAAGAAGAAAATACCCAAATTAGTTTGCCATAACTGTGAACTAGTAGTTGTATGATTATATAGATGATTTTATGGCTTGTTATGAGACGGTAACATATTTCCCAGTGACTGCAGCTGACAAACTAATTTGCAGAAGTAGAATATCCAAGATTTCTCTTTAGAACTATAAAATGGAACATTCTAATATGCATTAATATTTACATTTTTAAAAAGAGTTTCTACCATCATATAAGAAATCAAGGTATTTTAATATGTATTCATACAGATAGAGTGGATGTGTGAGAACACACTTGGATTAATTCTTATGTTTTCATCTGCCTATAAGCATTTAACTTTTGTTTTCAGTCATTTGAAAATGGGGATAATTTATGTAAATAAGAGCTTTTTAAAAAAACCCCCATGTAATATAAGACAAAAACACAGCCTGTAACGTGTATTCTGCCCCATTTGTTTTGTAGCTTTCACTGAGTGTCCTATGCCATGAAAAAGTTCCTGTTAGGGAACAGTCTCAATTTCCAGTCTTGGCATTCTCCTAATGGCTGCATTTTTCATAGTCTGTGAATTTGTGATGCAGAAAGGAAGTACCTGTGGATTGAAATTACTTCTATGATCATAATTCCTATTCTAGCTCTGTCAGTACAGTGATAGTGCTTACTGGCCTTGATCAATAGCAGGGCTTCATTCATAAAAGCAGCTTCTCCAAGGCTTAACACTGAGTCTTCTCAGCAGTTGCTGATGTAATAATACAATGTAAAACTGATGACATGACCTATAACAAGATATTAATTTCCTGAATCTTAAGCTTTGCATAGAAGAAAGAAAAAGCACTGGAGTTCCTTGCAATAGCAGAAGACTTTGCATTGTGCTTCCTAGTTCTGGTTCTTCATTTTAACGGTACTAGTAAAAATATTGTTGCCTTATTAATTTAATTTGGATTGGAAAGTCTGTTTATTAGATTATTCCAGTATGTGTTCAAGGTCCCCAAAAGATAAATCAACACTTTTCTTTGGGGTGTAAAATATGCTGGGATTATCTGTTTACCTAAATTTCTTAGATAGAATTTTCCAGATTACTTTTTGCATTATGTTATATCTGTTAAGATCTTTGTGTACTAACAAAGCACACTAAAGTAATAGAATCCAAAAATTAAATATTCTGAAGATAGAATTCAGTGCTAGTTACTACTGATCAGATCTGACAGACAGATAAATTCTCTCTGCCACAAAAAAGTAGTTGATCTTGAGATAAAAGTCTTGAGTGATTCTTAGAGAAGCATTACCACTAATTAACGTGAGTGCAATTATATTTATTTCCTCCCTCAAGAAGAAGAATGTAATATGTAAGAAACCAGGCTCTTGATTAATTTCGTAATGAAAACACAGTTCTTTTTTCAGATGGAAGATCAGCTCTTAAATAGCCAATGTGTGGATTGAATGAAGTTAAAGATGTTTCTTTCTTTCATGGTTTTATAAAATTGTTATTTACTTTTTTGAATAATCATCAGTACTAGCTGCAGAGACAAAAGATCCTTTATATGATATAAATGATATTTTGACTAAGTACTCTTGGTTGATTCTGGCTGTAGAATTTCCCTGCATACAAAGTGTTTTTGAAGAGCTGCTTAATCAAACCAATATTTTTCAGCTTTCCATTGTAACTCCTTTGATATATCATAGTTAAAGTAAATTTTCATGCTTTCATCCCAAATACATATTTACCAAAATTTGCAAGTGTTTTGTGCGGACAGTGATCACAGAATGCAAATGGATTTATTTGAAATAATGTACTCAGTGACAGTTTGTGCCTCACACAGCAAATGTTTAAAATCTACTGTCGATGTGTAACTTTTGTGTATTCATTGCTGAAAATTTAGAATGTAAATTTACACGGGATTAATCTACAATTCAAAATTTCCATTAATTGCAGAGGAGCTTTTCCAGTGAATGCAGTGTGAATCTGGATAAAACCAGTGACAAACTTGTAACAGCGGAGCTTTCCTATAACATCTGGCTTCTCAAGTTATAATAGCTCTTTCTACATCAACTAATGCAACAGGGAAAAACACACCAACTATCGGGCACACAAGCCCTTCATCAGGTCTCAAACAATAGCAGCAAACCTCAAACTAAGGGTGCGGTTTCAGAAGACATCTATAGACACTGCTGTTGAATGAGGGAAGTGCTGCTACTATCTCTTATGCTGTCTGAGCCCTGGCAGTCATTGAACCCCCCAAAACATTAAGTTTAACCCAGCAAGAAACTAATAAAAACAAGTTTTCTGCTGGGCTAGTGTGTTAAATGGACTTACAGATGGATCGGCAAGGTCCAGAGCGGTGCTTCCCTTTTTTGCTACAACTGGTCTATTAGATCAGCTCTGCTGTTCAGTTAACTGTAGATTTAGGACAAGTTGGGAATAGTTGCTTTGAGTTTATTGTAATTGTGGCAATCAAGTAGCTAATCTAAGGGAAAAGTGTGGTTACCACCTGTAAAACAAAGGGGATATTAGCATAGGGAGAAATTGTGAGGTAGTGCTGCATTATGGGCAGAAAGAAAAAGGGTCATTACGACCAGAACACCGAAGGCTTTAGCTGGAGTGTCATGCAGTAGAGACAGTATCTCCAGTAAGTGTATCATTTTTGATATCTAGAAGATCTGTGAATCCTCCTTTCCAGGTTTGACTTGGTGATCAGGACTGAGAAGTGAGAGGTGGCATTTTCTGATGAAAAATATTCTCATGGAATTCATTCTGGCACCTAGGAGTCTTGTTAATATGTGTGTAATTACCTTGACAGAAGAATAGCATGAGTAGAACAGTGTACCTTAAGAAAACAGTTCTTAATATTTACTTAAGGTAATCTCTGGTCTTCCTTTCTTGCATACTAACTAGGCTGCTGCACTAGAAGTGGTTTGGGTCACATGGACATGAGTTTCTGGGGCAAGTTTGATGTTCTCTGGTTCTGGACTACTAGGTGCAGATTCTACATCTGACTTCTTTCTTGGCAATGGAGAACCCTCCCTGTTTCCCTCATCTGGCTGTCCTATAGCTAGATTTCTCAAGCACCTGTGATATATAAAGAATATTTGCAAAGATCTGCTGAACATTGGGCCTTTGGATTTACAGTTTCCGTCTTTTGGGGGGTAGTATGTGATAACATTGACAAGTAATGTGCTGACTGAAAAGAAATTTCCTATATTTCCTACCAGTCATGATAGCTGCTTACCATGTCATTTTTACAGTATGTTTTCAAAGGAAGTGTCTTGGGTCTCATGAATCCAAGGTAGAATCCATAAAAATACAAATAATTTAGAACTTTTACCTTAGCTGATGAAAACTGCTTTAACTTAAACTTCAGTTGAGCCATATGACTTTATGCCAATATGGAATATGCCAGTAGATAGAGGAAAGCCTAACCACAAGTACTGCTTGTACTTACTATAGTTAAATTGCCATAGACCTTGCCTTGAATTGCATATAAAATTGTCAGTTATTAAATAATTCCAAGAACAAGATTAGGGAAAAGTTGTTATTTTGCCCAGTTAAACAAATTTTTGTAACTTTTTCATTAAGCCAGGACTTCAAATTTGGATTAATTATTGCCCTAGTATTATGAATGTATTTTTTCCTGTTCTTGTGAAAATAGAACAGTGTTTGATCTAAGTATAAGCCTTTGGAAAAAAAAAATCTAAGTTTATGTATGTTCTTAGAAAAGGCTGGTGAGAGTTTGGCAGCAACATTTTCCAAAGGCAGCATCCGCAGCCAAGTGGTTGAGTAGAACTTTCCCTGTCATCGTTCCTCCTTGAATCCCAAGGTGGACTCCAATACAAGTATTAAAAAGGAGGAGATTAGCTCTGCTTTGGCTGTTAGAAGCACAAGGCATCATGAAGGAGAAAGAGGTGACTGCTCTGCAGAGTGAGAATTGCAAATGGCTTCTGTTGCAAGTACCAGAGGGTAAAGGAAGTTAGAAAGCCCTTAGGAAGGCCTATGCGTAGGGGAATGTGGAGATGTATGTTGAGTGATCTGGAAGGTTCCCCTGCTTGGGGGAGGGTAGGGGGTCCAAAACCAGTAGAGAGCATACTTCTAAGCCTCTTCTTTCCTCTGCTGTCAGCAAATAGCAGACAGAACAACAGGCAGAGAACGTCTCTTCCCTTCAGTGCTTGCTGGTTTGGTATTGATTCTGTTTATTCCTACATGTGAGGTCTGTTTGGTAGGTGCAGAAGTCAAACTGCTGACAACTCACACTGCACAGTCATACTGACTCTGCAGTAGAATTTCTGCGTTTTGGGCATGGTTAAGTATAAAAATTAGACTGTTCTAATGTAGCTATTTTAAGGCTAAAGGACTAAAATGTTAGGACATTTCTTATTTTAGGCTGTTGGTGTGACCATAATTTATCCATTGTAGTGCTCTTCAGTACTGTTCTTAAAATGCTTTCTTCCCAGCACCCCCTTATTCACTGCACATTTGTAAAGTCTTTGGGGATTTATCAGTAGGAGTTGTCTGCAGTAGAGTGGAGAATGGGTGCAGAGGAATGCAGGAAGACAAAGAATGACGTCAGCTTAGGGAAGTTGAATGCCACCTTGGAGGACTAGTTTCTGCCCATCTTGGATGCTAAATGACTATTTTATGCTGGGTAGGTAATATAGGTCAAGGGTTCATAGATGGCTGTTCATTTTTTAACATTTGTGAGACACATGTAGCCAAATTTTCCAGTGTTCTGACATGACCAGTAGAGCTAAAACCATGTGAAAGTCAGCTGTTTACTGTTAAGAGTCCTGAGTGTCCTGAAAAATTGAACCCTAAAACTTACATCAGGTGTGTGGAACTAAAGAGTACTTGGGACAGTTTGGACCTAGACTTCTATGTCTCCTGTTTCTGTATCTGTAACTTATGGCTAGCAGTGTTGTGTTGTTGAATGAGTTGTGGAGAAGATTATTTTTTTACTGTTTGGGGGGTATTGAGATACTAGAGGAATGGGGGGGCGGGGGCTGTGGTATCAAACACCTGGGAGTAAAATAAAAAAAAGCATAACTGCCTTTTATAGTAGGTTGTTTGGTAGGAAATACACATTCATAGTATTAAAACTCAGATTACAGTTCACATATGCAAAGGCACAGATTTTTTTCTTCAAGTTTTTTTGAGTCTGTAATTTTTACTGAAGTTATAGTAATCTTGCAAGGCCACGTCTAGATGTGGAGTTCTGGTGAGTTTGGTTTCACGAAGATGTACAAGAGATTGGTTTTGCCTAAATTTGTGTATTTAGACAAAGGAATGTAATAGACAAATTGGGTTCAGGGAGAGGCATTAGTCATACAGGTGTATTTTTCCATAACGTAACTGGTGTGCTGCTTGAAGGTACAAAGGTGCTATTTTATTCCCTAAACTAAATATGCATTGGGGTATACCCATGTGACTTTAAGCAGATGTAAGCTCTTGCTGCCTGCGCTTGAAGAGACTGAGGAGATACCTGGCCTATGGTTAATGTAATATCAAGACAGAGTATATTAACTGTGGCTCAGTACCATGGTAACACCAGAATATGGTTTCTAGTCAGCTTACAACACAGACATATCTGACTGCTAGTAGACCCAGCCTGCAACTTTTCTTGTCATTAAAACAAACATGATTCATTAAAAATACTTTAGTAAAACAAACAAACAAACAAACTGTTATTAGGAAACTGTGACAGTGATTTTATGGATGAGTTCTGAAAATGGTATTTGTGGGAAGAGACAGGCAGAGTTTAGGAAAAAATAGTGTAACTGTAGAATAATAGAGGGGAGCCCACAATATTTAAACCTGGACAATGCAGAACCTTCTCTTCTTTTATACCTTAGTGAGTGGGGTGTTATTGATCCTCCGTATTGGAGCTGGTGGGATTTACCTTGTTCACAGCAATAAACCTACACATTCCTTAAAAGTGGCGACTGACAGATAAATGTTGATTCCTGTGCTTTCCTACCAGTAAGAAAAGCATAAACATTGCTGAGCATCCTGTGTCGGTGGATCTCTCAGGAGCTTGTGCTGCAGGAGCTTTTTGTAGGTCTGACAGGAGTGTTACATCAAGTGTTACATTGTGTCCCAAATGTTAATTTTGCGGCTAAACTATAGTAACTTTTCTTTTTAAGCTCTCACTTCTATGTATCTTGTGGGCTCCACAGGTGTTACATAGTGGCTAAAAACCCAGCTTCTTCAGCATTGCTCATTTTTCATGTTGTCATGAGCAGCACTCACTTGGAAGTCACCAGCTCTGCATGCATCAGTCCCTGGACCTATACCAAATACAGGAAAGCAGTGATGCCATATATATTGATTTGTATATATGTATATGTAGTGATAGCTACGTAGCTGAACAGGGCAGGGAAATCCAACTGCTGACCGTGCTGCTGCCCCGCTTTGTCTCACCATGTACCACAGTTAATCAGTGTAGTGTACCCAGAAACAGAGCGTAGAGCCGGAGCTGCAGAACTTTTTTGACTCCTACTAACATATAAAGCAAACCCTATGACAGAATAGTTGCTTTAGCAGCTTGTACTTTTCTTTTTTTTTTTTTTTTGACCATGCAGAGATGCAGGAGGAGGTGTTCAGGCTGTGTTCCTCCTCTAGGGGAAAGGCAGTACATCAGATCTTTGCGGGATACCAGTTTGAAGGACCTTCATAGTCAGGAGGTCCCTGCAGGAATGAACTGCATGGCAATTACCTGCACAAGAGACTACTGGGCTTAAAGACTAAGAGTCTTTTTCAGTTTTTTTTTCCTGTGAGCAAGTAGGTGCTAAATATTTTCGGTTTGGGGGCTGGAGCTGCTGTTCATATAAACGTATGTTTACAGTCTTGATTTTTAGGTCTTATGCTTGTGTTTTTCTCTGCAACACTTCTGAGTTAGCAAGGTTTTGTATTCAGGGTTTTATTTTTTCATTCTCTCTCTCTTTTTTTTTTTTTTTTTTTTGCATGTTCCTGCTTATCTCACAAGCACAAGGAACTGATCGAAACTCCAGGTAGAAGATAAATTTCAGAATAAGAAGAAACTTGCATACACTGAAAAGAAATCACAGAAGGATTGTGGAGAAGAATCTCGAGTACAAGTTCTGGTATGAAATTCTAAATATTTTCCTTGGAATTCAAGTCACTGTCTGCTAAGACAAACCTCACTTAACATAGAGTATAGCATGTAAAATACTTCCACTGAGTGTGTGCTGGCCAGGCAAAGATTACTTCTTACCAGAAAAACTGTGCATAAATGGGTTCAGAGTAGCATAGTTCCTCCTCTGTTGTACATGGTATCCACTGAGATATTTTTCATGCTCTATCCAAATGTTCAAGTGTCTTATATGTGAGAAAAGTTGTTTGTATGGAAACTAACCATGAAGTCAGGACAACTTTCTAGTACTAGTTTTTTTTACCACTGTTAAAAATGTTTTGAGTAGGATTTTTTTCCTCCTTAAGAAGGAAAACCATATGTAAATACTCTTGAGATGCATTCTTCAGTCTCCACAATGTGAAATCAAAAGGCAATTCATGTTCTTAGTACTGAAGATGTTGAAATCTTCCACACATTTAAATAATGCTGTATCAGTATTCACCTAGAGAATACCTTGGTCTATTTCCGACTCCGTATTTCCACTGAAGGCACTGACAAGCATTCCTGCTAATTTAAGGGGCCGCAATTTGAATCCTTTATAGTTATTGTGGAAATTCTGAATTTAGACCTGTGAATTTGCATGAAGCAAGAAAAAAATAGTCTTTCCCTTGAAATTGGATTATGTTTAAAACCCAAGAAAGCTTATTTAAATTTAGAAAACCTTAATTGTTCTTTTTTAACTTCTGTAGCACTAAATTTGCATTTTTTTGGCTAGTGTTTATTTCCAGAATTTGGCTATGTAAAAGCTCATCAGGCTAAAACCAGGTATACTTGCATTACAAGTTGACTGTCTCAGATCAGTCACCTAATCCTAGAGAAATAGCTTGATTATTTTTAGTCTTATGTAGATGGACTTACTGGTACAATTTCAAAAACTTTCTTTTTGTAAGTGCAAGACAGAAGACTGGAAGGTCACCATGTATGTTTTCTAGGCCTATATTCTAGATGTTGTTTCATAAAAACACCCATTTAGTGCCCACTGAACTGAAATTTAAGTTATGATCTCACTGTTGCTAAGTACTGACTTCAGCTGGTATAAAATGCTGCATCTAGAAGTTTGTGTTTAGAGTGACCAGAAGAAAGGACAGCGAGCAGGGAGAGGAGAAACTCATTAAAAAAGTAGTTTAACTCAATGACACAAAACCTGGAATAAGGACTAGTGCATGAGCAGAAATGAAATGGAGATAAAATCTGGCAATATTCAGGTAATATAATCGTGATTTCCCTACAGGAGACATTTGATTCAAATGTTAGAGTACAGCTTAACTGTGAATGGAAAAAAGCATCACAAGGGAGGTGGAAGCCAAAGAATGCATATGGGGGACTGAGCATTCAAATCCTACCAACTCTTTCCTCACTTGAAACTGCAGAAATAAGTATGCAGTGTTTAGGTGTTCATGAGGGGAAACAGCAGAAAAAAACCCCATGGGGGTAATTCTAAAATTGATATATTCCATATAAATGTAATTAAGCTCTATGACATTAGATGAGTTCAAATAGAAGTCTCATACACTTCCATGGGCATATTCCAGAGCTCTTGAAGATCTGAGATAATAAAATAGAAGAATAGGATAAATAGCAAAAGAGAAATCGCTATGTAGAAACTATTTGTAGGTTCTATTTACAGAGTGCCGTATTCTTCCCTCACAAAGCACAGACTTCTAAAAGAGTCTTGAAGGGTCATGGTATAATCAGTTGCCAGTGTCAAGGGGAGACAAAAGAGTTAAGGTAGTCTTGGATGAATGGGCAAGGGGAATATCAAGCAGTTGTTGAATTACATCTGCGGTTGTTAGTGCTGTGATCACTACTGAAATACTGAACTTGGTTCTGGCAGTTGCACCTCAAGGAGGATGCAGAAAAATTGAAAGGGTATACAGAAGACCTTAAAAAAATAATACAGGACTTGGGACACATACTTGGTCACAAAAGACCGGAGGCACAGCTTAGGTGGCACTAAAAGTACTTTACTTAAAAGTAAAGCTTAGGTGGCACTTCCAGCCAGTAATCAAGCCATCCCTTAATATTATCTTTGGAGAACTAAATGGAAACATTTGAGATACAGTAACTGATATTCAAAAATAGGTTTTTAATCTGCAGGACTGAACAGAAAATCAAATGACTGTAGCTTAGCAAATGAGGTGATAAAAACCAGACTAATTTAGACTACAATTAAGGATTTTCTATTATTATTATTGTTGTTGTTGTTGTTATTATTATTATTTTACTAGTTGGAACTACTGACGATTGTGATAGATTCCTCAGTGCTGGTAATCTTGAAAATTAAGAAGTATGATTTAGTCAAAGTAATCTGTTGAACTACAGGTGGGAATTAATACAAATCCTATGGATTGTGGGGTTTTTTGTAATGCTTGATGATCACAGTGGTCTTTTTTGACTTAATATGTATTACAGTAAAGGTTGTGCAGTCAGTCTTTACTGTAACATTTGGATGTTTAATTATACACAACCCTGGCAGAGAGTGTTCTGCATGCAATTACTTGAGATTCTCCAGAATTCAGATTGCTAATTCAGTAAAAGCAGAATGCAGGGACATGTATATCGAGAAGGCAGAAGGATACTATTAGACAGATGAGACATTTACACTAACAGCTTATCTAGTGTGGTTTATAAAGGCATGACAGGGTCTTTTGTAAAATACCTGGCTATTTAAATTTTAAATGACCTTTAATCTTCCTTTGTGGTGGGTAGTATTCAAAAAGTATATGGAAAGTAAAGCAACAGCTAGCCCTGTAGCTCTGCAAAAGATAGCCCTTGGATACAAGGGAGAGCTATGTACTGTATTTGCATAACGTGTTGGTCTCAAAGTCAGTTAGATATCTGCTTGGCCATTTGGTAAAAATTTCTGTAAAAATACTGTTCCCTATTTGTTCAGTATTAAACCCTTCTCCATTTATATTTTTATGTTCTTTAAAAATAAACATAGAAAAGATGTGTTGTTTTAACAACTGATAAAAGCAAACTAGCTAAGGTGCAGAATGGTCCAAGATCAGCGTTCCAGAAGAGTTCTTTCTGAAAGAAGAAAGCCAGACTTGAGTGAACGTCTCGTATTTATTTTGCAAATAATAAGGTCAGAGAAAATAAATAATGTGTGGAAGTGTATGCCCTAGCTTCCCTAAGGTAACACATGTATGTTGTGTAAGTAGAACTAACATGCTTAGGAACCGTAAGTCAGGAATCCTATCTTTGAGGCTTCTTCTCTTCGTTTTGGCAGATTTTTTCATACCACTGCTAGAAAACAAATATTTTGTTATAACTGGTAAACATCCTTCTTAATAACCACATTCATTGTCATCTTTGTACTATATTCCAGTGGTGTGCAAGAAAGAGCCTTGCCTCAGTTGTACAGTAATCTTTAAGCCCCTGTAAGAGACATGCAGTTTGCTATAACAAGTAGATTACACTATTCTGCTGTACTCTTCAGTGTTCGTAGCATTTTTCATATGTGTGACAGTGATGCAGTGTTTATTTTAAGAGTCAAAAGCCTCTGCTTCAAATCCCCCTAAAGTCAATAGGGAAAATTGCTTGCAACATCTTCTAACTTATAGCCTGTACATTTTGATTTCTATTTTACCCATAAAATTTCTGTATGAAAATCTACTGCTAAGAGGTTTTTTATTTTTGATGTAATACAGCGTTTTTGTGCTCAGTGAGAGGACATTAAGAATATTTGATAATAACAAATGGTGCTTTACTATGAATGCAGTAAAAGTAACAAGTATGAGTGAGATGGTACCCAGAAATACCATCATTTCTGTCTAGTATATTCCCATTCTAAAAAAAAGTCAATATACATATCTATCTGTTATGAGATCGTGTCATTATTCTGTATGGCTTCTTACACTGTCTTTATTGCCATATAAATGAAACATCTTCCAGCAATGTATTAAACAATGTGCCTAACATCAATCACATGCTTTTAACACATCCTCTCCGCAAGGAGAGGAGCATGTTCAGTGGATGGACATGTTTTGGTAAACTTTTTGTGTTTATTTTGGGGCAAGTATGTTGAAAGCATTTATGTTTACAACACATAATCAATGTATAGTGTTACACAAAATTATTCTCATGTAGTTGATTGACCTATAGGCAAACTACAGACTGAGCTGGATACTGCCTGGGTAAGTAGTTCATCTGACATCCAGCCCCCTCCTATGTTCTTTCCATTGCTTAGAGGTGTCGGTCATGTCATGTACATCTGTATCTGGCTGTGGAGAAATGGGACAGCATACGTCTAGTTGTAACACAAATACAGGCTTAGTCATGTCAAAAGTGAGCAACCTGGTCTAGTGGAAGGTGTCCCTGCCCATGGCAGGGGTGTTGGAACTAGATGATCTTTAAAGTCCCTTCCAACCCAAATCGTTCTATGATTCTATGATAAACCCTCAATACCTACTAACACATCACTGGACAACACAACAGAAAGGTTGGACATTACTGATTTGGTCAATTATATTATTTTTGTGCGTTAACCCTGGTAGGCAGCTAAGCACCACAAGCTGCTGGATCACTCCCCCCCTGGTCCCCCGTGGGACAGGGGAAGAGTAAAAGCAAGAAAACTTGGGCGTCAAAATAAAAAAAAAAAAATTAATAAGTGAGGGATAAGTGGAAGATGAGAGAAAGGAGAGAAAACAAAACAAATGAGGCAAAGGTAATCACTCTCCACCTCCCAGAGGCAGACTGATGCCCAGCCAGTTCCCAGGCAAAAGACAGCTAATCTCCCTACACCCTCCTCTTTTCCCTTTTTACGGCTGAGCATGACGTTATATGGCATGGAATATCTCTTTGGTTAGTTCAGGTCATCTGCCTGGTTGTGTCCTCTCCCAACCTATTGTGCACCCTCCAGTCTTCATTGTGGTGGGTAGTGAGAAAGAGAGAAGGCCTTGATGCTGTGCAAACACTGTTCAGCAATAGCTAGTACATTAATACGTTATCAGCATTGCTCTGGTCACAGATCTAAAACACAGCACCATATGAGCTGCTATGAAGAAAGCTAACTCCATCCTAGCTAGGCCCAGTATAGTTATTTATCAGGATGACCTGGGAAGCATTTGAGACATAAACTATAAAAACCTATAGGTAGCATCTGAATAACAAAATATTTGTCAGGAAGGAAGAAGACAGTCTTTTATAGATATCCTTAGTGCTTTTGAACACATTTTATGGTTCTCATGGTAGGGGAGATGATGAATATTTCTAACTCAGACGGAGGAGAGAATCCACACATCAAAGATATTCAAGGTGCATATTTAAGCAGTGTGTCCCACTGAAGTTGCTCAAGACTTGAATGAATTGAAAAATAAGAGTTTACGTTTGTCTTGGACACAGATTTGTACTTGAGTCAGTAAGTGTTCCGTTTCGTTCCTTTTACTGCAGAAAATAGACTGCTTATACAGTTGTGTGCATTGCATAATGCTCAACTTTCTCAAACTAGTGTGTTTATTTTCTTGTGCAGGAGTCTTTTGGATGTTTTGCCTGAATGTCTTATGTTTCCACCTACTTCTATCTAACAAAATGCATTCCTTTTATAGAGAAATGAGATCTGAAAGATCATATTAGGCATTAGTCTTCAGTGAAACTGAAATTTTTGCTGGAATCTACTGAGAGTTTTGCAGGTTTACTAGCAGTGCTGTTTTGGGAATACAGCAAAAAGGTTGCTGATATTTTTGTTGACATGGAGTCTGTAGGGATGTAAGCAGCTTAGCATTCCTCATGTGAGCAGTTTTCTTTCCATAACAACGTTTGAACGTTGCATGAAAACCTTATTCTTTCCTGATCTCTGCTCACATGTCATTAGTGAAGCGAGCCACTGACTCCACTGTGAAGAGTTCACTCGAATGCTTATAAAGTATGGAAGTACTTTAGGCAGAGTAGAAGAGACTTATAGTATCTGACTATGCTGGTTTGGGAGGTGTGAGGAGGGGACTAGAAAAAAATGGAAGTTTTCTTATAAGCAATTTCTGCCTGTGCAGTGGTCATCACAGCCTAACCAAAGATAATGAAACATCCATGGGATTCTAATGCAATCTTTGGGGTTTCAGGACTAAGAGGTGTAATAGAACAGTAGACCAGAGGACCGCTTTGGTTCTTAATAGTGTCCACATGCTTCCAGCACATTTTCTATTAGATAATGAGCACATTTTCTATTAGATAATGTAGTGCTGGAATTTTCTCACACAGGAATGCTTACAGGAGTTAGAAGGTGTGACACTGTGTTCTCCCAGAGTTATCAATGCACTGTGGACACCGGTGGTATCCTTCATTTGACATCTTCTCTCCTAGTTATTGGGAGACTGTGGTACTTGTGCATGTGTGGAATAAGGGTAGTTTACAAGTACACTTCTAACCATGCTGCAAAGGCAGCAGTGGTGGAGATGATAACTTTAAACTTTGCTGCAGAGTATGATACAGGTGTGCACTTTAATCTGTAATAACAGTCTTTTATTTGCAACGAAAAATACTTTTGGTTAATTACAAATATAAAGTAAGACAGTATTTCTGGTTTAATGATGGTTAGTATTAACTTCTGCTTTGGAAATGAGCGGAACTGTGCATTTTTATTTCCTTTTTACTAACAAATGTGTAGCTGTAAAACACGCTGTCAGTACTAGATGTGTATTAGCCAACAACCTTTTCATCACAGCAGAGGTAAAAGTACTTTTAATTACATCATAGAAACATAAAAATAACTTGTTTCAGGAAGTCGTGGAGGTATTGTGTGGGATTAGGCTGTGTAAACAGCTGTATTCACATTCATGAGATGTTTGTTAATATGAAAAAGAAGGATGAGTTGATGGGTCTGATTCTCTGTCATCTTAAGTGGTCATTTACTCTTGCTTAAAACTGAATACAAAAATCCAATTAAAACCCAGTGTTCTGTTTCACTTCAATTTTGCAAGTGTATAAAATTATATATCTATAAATACACAGACATACTATATAGGGTATGAAATTCTGAAGAATCCAGTTTTATCTTCAAATATTTTAGCTTGCAAAATGTTATACATGCCTCCATATGTTGAAAATTTGAGATTTACCCTTTAATTCCTTACCAATCCTGTTCTAAAACTAACTGCAGATATCTTGGTTGTTGCGCAATATGAGGCAATATGTAGGTAAAGTGTTCAAAATGGCTATTTTTACAAAATAAAATCTCTCACCTCAAAGATTAGGTGTCTGGTTTAAATGCATGTCAAATGAACATTCAGATGGAGAATAATATTGTGATTAACACATGGTATTGGAATTTGAGAGTTGGAAGTTTAATTCCTAGGCAGTCATGTGTCTCTTTATGGCTGACATCAGAATTTTATCAGGAAACTAGCTAAAAATATTTCACTCTTTGTGTAAAACAGGCTCAGTAATGCATCCTTTCCTTCACACGGTTTGGATTGGAGACTCTTTAGACCAGATGGACTCTCAAAGGGTATGTTTCCACTGCAGCTGAAAGTGTATCAGCTGAGTGGATATATTTGCACTAAGTGTAATTTAGTCAGCTTTGTTAAATAATAAAAATAGTGTCAGGTGTTTCAGTAAATGGGACCCAGCTTGCCCTGGTCTCTTGTGTGGCTAGGTTATGCTGATGTACATTCTATATGTTCACTTCCATAATTACTGGAGTTAGCTAGATTAAGGAGTAGATCTGCTTTTCCTTTTCAAAAAATCTGTTTTATTTTGATCAGCTTTTGTTTTACTCTTTTACTAAATTCTGCAGTCAACTTTTAGATTTTCTTCTGATTTATTCTCCTGTAGAAGCAAGCTTTTTCCATCCTCTGTCTTCCCTTGGCCTTCCCTGCCCCGTAATACACAGATCCTTCCTTTACCCACAGAAGACCAGAAGGCATGCCTCTGTGGCTGCTTTGCTCAACAAAGCTGTTTTGCTGGGGAGTACTAGTTGACAGTTGCCCCAGAATTCGTAAGTAGTATTATTTCCTTGGTACTTTAAGAAAAGCAAGAAATAAACATAATTAAAGCTTGAGTCAACACAGATTTGCACAATTTCCTTAGGGCTAGATAGCGGTCATATATAGCCCAGACCCTAAATGCAGTTGCCCTCATTCTCTTCCTGAACCACCTCTAACAGAAAGCCCATTTCCTGCATGAATTACCCACTTCTGAAACTGCATTCTCCTCCATGACAATTGGGCTATGGTGTTCAAAAGCCAGGTAGTGCACTGAATATAAAACTTAGTTGATTAAGTAGAGTTCTATACTATGGAAGGACATACTCTGCAGTTTGAGATTGTTCAATTTTCCTCTTCAGGAAGGATTTAGATTCCTGTTACATATGTAACATGAAGTAACACCTCTACCTCAAAGCTATAATAATTTGAAAACACGGTTACTTTTCTGGAAGATAACGGGTAAATTTGTTCATCAAATTTTGAGTTAAAATTTGGTGCATCTAAGAAATGTAGTAGTCCATAGAAACAGAGGAATGCAGAAGGGATAAGAAAAAGGGAAAAACTTGAATGAAGGGAAAGAAGAGGGAAGCTGGGACATGCAAAGCAGCTATTAACCCACTTTAACGGGACTGTGTATTTTCTGTGCTGTTCTGCCCTATTCCAGGAAGCTTACTATAACGGTAATCTGGTACTATAATGGTAAATCTGTCCTTAAATTATTTAGCACGTACAGTAGCTTCTTCATAATTTAAAGTTTTTTAGATATGCCATGAAGCAAATGGGAATGGACACAGAGCTGCTGTGTAATATAATGATACTGATTTGTAACGATTTTTAGGAAAACCCAGTAGCTTTTGTTTAGTTTCCATTATGGTACTCACCACAGTGGATTCCATAGGATAATGAAGACAAGGAGGTGACAGAGCCGGTGCATGCTTGGGTGTATCCCTAGTATCCATGCTGCGCACTCATGAGGGACCAATGTCATGGCCGTGAGACAAGACTCCAGCATTCACCATGGCATTACACCTCTAATACAGTTCAGACTCAACTGGAATTGGTAATGCTTTCTGATCACAGATAGCCCAGAACCGCATGTAGTGAGCATATTCTAAAACTACTGAGTAATTCTGGGTAGTATTTCACAGAATCCCAGAATCATTGCGGTTGGAAAGGATCTCTGGAGGTCATCTATTCTACTGCCCCTCCTTAAAGCAGCGTCATCTAGAGCAGGTTGCTCAGGACCTTACCCGGTTGGGTTTTGAAAATCTCTGAGGATGAAGACTCCACAAACCCTCTGGGCAAACAATTCCAGTGTTCAACCAACCTCACAGTAAAAAGCTTTTTTTTTCTGATGGTTAAGTGGAATTTCCGGTGTTTCAATATGTGCCCATTGACTCTGGTCCTTTCACTGGGCACCACTGGGCAGATTCTGGCTCAGTGTTCTTTACTCCTCCCTCCATCCTCCATCAAGAATTTATAGACAATGGTAAGATCTCCTCTGAGCCTTCTTTCCTGCAGGCTAAACACTCCCAGCTCTCTCAGTCTGTTCTCATGTGATAGATGTCAATCCCTCAGTCATCTTTGTGGCCCTTCACTAAACTCGCTCCAATATGTCTATGTCTCTTTTACTGGGGAATCCACAACAGGAAACAGTATTCCAGATGTGTCTCACCACCTCTCTTGACCTGCTGGTAATACTCTTCATAATGGAGCCCAGGTGGCTGTTGGCTTTCTTTACTGCAAGGGTGCATTGCTGCCTCATGTTTAATTTCATGTCCACCAGGACAACCCAGTTCTCTTCTGCAAACCTGCTTTCAAGCCCATCAGTCCACAGCAATGTCCTCATGTGGGGGCTATTCCTTGCAACTACAAGACTTTTCATTTCCCTTTGTTGAACTTCATATGACTCCTGTAGGCCCATTTCTCAAGCCTTTTGTGGTCTCTGTGAGTGGTGGCACAACCTTCTGGTGTATTAACCTTTTGATTTTGCATCATCTGAAAAATTGCTGAGTATGCACTCTGTCCCATCACCAGGTCATTAACGATTATGTTAAGCAGTACTGGCCCTGCTATCAATCCTTGGGGTACTCCAATAGTGACTGACCTCCAGCTGGACTTTGTGTTGCTGATCATAACCTTTTGAGACTGGCAGTTCAGCCAGTTTTCAGTCCACCTCATTGTCCATTTGTCTAGTCCAGCCCCTCTGTTCAAAGCAGAGTCAACTAGACAGATCATAGATTTGTCCAGCTGACAAATGAAATTGCCAAGGATGGAGACTCCACAGCCTTACCAAGCGAACAATTTGTCCACCCTCACAGTGGATTTTTTTTCCTTATGTTTAAATGGGTTTTCCCATGTTTCAGTCTGTGTCCACTGCCTCTTGTCCTGTCACTGGACAATACTGAGAAGTCTCTTGCTCTTTCTTGTCTTCTTCCCCCATTGGGTATTTATACACATTGCTAAGAACTCCCCTGAGCAGGCTAAACCACCTCAGTTCTCTCAAGTCTCTTCTCATATGACAGATGCTCCAATCCCTTAATCATCTTAGTGGCTCTTCAAGCACTTTGTATGATAAAATCATAAACAGGGAGAGAAAATTATGTGGTAGAGTAGCAGTTATCTTTCACTCCTTACTGTCAATATTTGCATCTTGTCTGATTAGTGTTACTATATTCTGTGGCTTTGAAGAAGAGACAGCTATCAAAAAAGTAGGGATCTTCATCATCTTTTGTCTAGGCTCAGTGAATTACAGTATTCTTGTAAGTGGTTACAAGTTTATTATTCTTTGAGTACTAGGTACCATTTAAATTGGCTCCTGTTTATATCAGTGCCAGTGGTTTGGACAATAACATCATTGAGAGGTCATGTTCACAGTAGAGGGTGTTTGCTCTAAAATTAATAATATTGACCTTGTTACTAAGTAAAAATTATGTTTCTAAAGATTTGGACAGGTGGTCCTAGATTCCAGACAAATAGTGGAGCTACTTTTTCCTTCCTCAGAAAAGTGACTATGTAATCTATCTACAGCAAAACAATATGCTTTCCATTTATCTTCTTTATAACAATCTTTGTTATGTGGTTTTGTTAGCACCACATTAATTGTACCAAAAATCTTAGTTTTCAGGAATATTGTTGAGTCTCTCTGTACTAAAATTCATTAGTTTGTCCTTGTTGAATGAGGGACACTAACATAAAATAGGATTATTAGGAAGCAGTTTTAGTACTTCACCTTGAGGGTTTTCAACTGTTCTTGCATTTTTTACACTATTCACTGATTACTTTTTTTTTAAAAAAAAGTGGGGAAGGAAATGCTTCACTGGTACAAATGTGGAGACCAACAGATCCAGTGAAGAAGTTTGTACAATAGATCTAAAATATATCGGATAAAAGTGTAAATTAGCAGTCTGCGTTCGAAGGTCTCTCTCTTTGATGTATTTTGTAACAATGGTTTCTCTCATGATTTTGTTAAGTTGCTGCTTAGTGGAAGACATAGCCCTGAAATATATAATTTAGTTTCTGACTGATGGAGGGTTACGATGGCACCAGTGTTTCTGACAAGTTCAAAAGACACAAGGATAAAACACTAGACAGTATTGCAGATTTCTCAGCAGGAAAATGTAAATCTCCTTAATTTTATTCTTACTGAGCTGTGGCAACTAAGGTCTTGTATTTAAATGTGAATCATTATACAGACAGCATGATGATGATAGGAGGAGGCTACATGTTATATGTATCAACAAGTTCTCATAAGCCAAATACCTTGTCAAAATTTCATATTCCCATCTATGCATTTGTGATAAAGGGTAATAATTTTAAGAGTATTATGCCTTTTATTCTTAAAAGCCTACCCAAGGATATTAGATTAGGGAATGGAGTGAGATTTGCCATGTAAATTGATAGGTGAAACCTCCTATCTTTAAGCCTCTAGAACCTAAACTTATCACAGCGCTGAAGAAAATAGTCATATCTAAAAAACTCGTCATAACTTTAGCATAGTTTATCATTTACTTTAGAAAAATTTTCTTGAGATGTCTTTAACAGGCAGCTCAGTTCATTACTAATTGTGAAAAATTTTGGAAGTGAAAAAGTTTTGGCTTTTTTTTTTTTACATCTGTTGATACTGTAAAAAAAAAAAAAAAGCAGCTGGCAACCTCAAGCTGAGGTGTTATATCTGAGTTAAATATAATCTCTTAGAGTTTGATGGTGAATATAGGACTTGGGATTCTTCCAATACAGATTAGAAATAGCAGTGAGGTATGAAACAATGGGAAAGAATGTTGCATGCTCTCTGCTAATATTATACAGCCTTATAAACTATAAGGAGGTGACTTATATATGTACACTGCTGCATGGACTTACATACTAAGCGTGATGTGAGTGAATCGTCACCCACTTGAATGAGCTGGACTGTAGACTTGCATGGGCCATGGGCATGCATAGTGAAGCATGACTGGTAGTGTTTATAGAATCAGGGCCTAAATATGACATATAAACATAGTTCACCTGCCATTTAAGTATAGATACCCCTCCAGGAGAATGTAGTGAATGATTCTTGCTAAATGACAGCTTTTTGAAGAGGAAATAAAGATCTCTTTTTTTCTAAATATAAAGCAAGATTCTTAACAGAATGATCCAATTTGAGCATTTGTCAGACTTTTCAGTAAGTGCCATTAGATACTTAAGGACCAAAACAGACATTATTTTGTTTTATTCAAGCAACTGCATCTCTAGAAGGAATTCTCCTGTACTAGTGTGCTTAAGAACTGATTTCTTAGACTCAAAACATGTAATCTCCTGAAGTATTAGCTACATTCCTTACCATCAGTTTCTTCGTAGAGAATTTCCTAGCAAAGTAGCTCATCCTGTCTAGCTGATGAGGCTGGAGAAGTTAGTAATGTGGGAATGAACTTCTGCAGACAGTACAGCTTTTTAAAAGCAGCGTTGTGTATATTCTTTGTATTCTGGGAGGGACTCAGCCCTGCTCTGTCCAGAGCCTGAAAAGAGAGTCCAAACTGCCCCAGCCTACTCAGCTCAAAGCCACATGATCTCATTAGCACCATGCTGAACCCAGACTTCCCAGCATTACAAAAAGGAAGCTCAAGATGCAGGGGTGGTAAACACAGTCCCACAGCTTTTGGTTGATTTTGGTGCTCAATCTGATTAAATGCACATCAACACAGAGTACGCTGTTTACATGCAGGCAGAGTCTGAAGGCCGTGATTTTGTAATTTCAAAAAGAAAATCAAACATTTTTTTGTATACTTGAGAATTGTACTATACATCTTTTCTTTAGAAAAGTTAGTGATGATAATGTCAGACGCAGGCACTGTTTATGCAAACTTTTCTGACTTACTGCAGTCATGGGACTAAAGTTGGGAAACCACCACTGTCAACTTCCTAAGCTAATGTGACTGCAGAACAGGCATATGATGCCAAGTTATGGGCTCAGAAGTGATTGTTCATTTGAAAATAGCTTCTGGCTAGAATCCTGAGCTTGTCTCTCCCTAAAACTGGCATGTTATTCAAATGAAGAATCAATTAAAAGTATCAGTTTTGCTTAATCTTTTTCCATTAGTATATTGGATAAAAAAAATTAATATTTCAGGATAATGCTTTCAGTAAAATGTTATTTGGAGTAACTCTCATTTGTTAATGTGAACTGTTAGAAATGTCCAAAATACGTAAAGACCTTCTAATTTTGCTTATTCTTAGGGAAAGGCAGAGATAATGTCTTCTGTCGAACTCAGTAGGCCAAGTTCAACTGTGACTATGGTAATCTGATTGGATGGGCTGGATCACAGGGAACATGCTGCACAGAGTTTGACTCTATATATATGCTAAATTGCTATCAAAAAATATCATATGAGCATGCAAAGCTAAGGTTGGATTATCTTGGTCTGTCCCCTATTTTCTCTTAATTTATCCAGAAAAAAACATTCTCTATTTATTTCACAAGTTAAAAATTAAATTCACAAGTATCTGTATTAGGTTTCCTCAAATGAAGCCTACTGTTTTAACTGGCAGACAAAGTGACGGTTCCCATGAGTGAGAGTCTTCCCATGCAGTTCAAATGAAATGGAGTCCCTCCAACATTGTGTTATTAAGCTGGAGGTTTTATTCTTGAGAGAGCTGGAAACAGGACTCCTGTTGAAAATCGATCGAAGTAGGGTAGTTAACTCCCTAAGACATTGTGAATGTCATTAATTTGTCTTGTAAAAGATGAGGCAATTTGGTTGCTACTTCTCTATTTCCTTTCAAGACTCTTTCTTTGCTGGTCTGCCATCATAACAGGCATGAGTAGATTTCCTAGGATTGCTTTTGCTGAGCCTTACTGGAGTTTTAAATTTGTTTTGACTTAAGATCTAGTAGCAAGTCTTGTTTTTAATTTGCAGTGCAAGTTGATTGCATAATTGTGAAGCTGTTTGACATGTGTGATACAATTTGATTTGTATTCCTGCCAGTTTTCAACTGTAAGAAACAAAATCTGTTAGTAACAATTTTAGTGGGAGTCATCGGAGGGTTCTTACAGTTTGTTTTCCATTTCCCACAGACTGAAAGATGACACTCGTATTTGAACTCTATTTGAACACTTCACATTATTGTTTAGCTGAACTGTATATGTTGATGTAAGTGGCTTTGATATTTTCAGGGAAAAAAGGAGTGAAAAAAATTAATATATAATATATATTTTTATAGATATAGAAAATACAGTATAGAATGGAAGAAGCAATATAATGCTGACAGATACAAGGATTTAGAAAAAAAAGTAATTGAATTATAGCAAGTAGACTTTAGGATGTCTTGTGGAGAAGCATAGACATCATTGAGATCCAATTAGAAAACTTGAAACTTATGATTATACTGGTATAAAGGTACTTTTCCCCTGGAAGGATACATACATAGAGTTGGCAAAGTGTTTGCCCCATGACCAACAGATCCTGGAAATCTATAGAGGAGACATAGTCTTGCCCATGCAGACAACAGGTATATTCAGGCTGACCTGTGCATGTTACACCACTGGAGTTTTGCTGATAATGTAACTCTGATTGTCACCGATTGATTTATTTTTTTTCATTGTGCAGTACCAGGGAGACTTGAGATAGCATTTATTCCTGAGTAGATTTTTCTCTGGAAAAGCCACAGAATAAGCAGGTGATACAATTATAGAGAGCAGAGCAAAAGGAAACTGAGCTGGCAGAAGCATATAATCAGATAGCGATATAGGTAAAGTAGTTAAGAAGTATCAGAGATTATACAATAATAGAAATGGCAACACAGGTGTGAATTCCATGAGTTCAGAGAAAGTCTAACAAAATACGCAGTGGAAGAGAAATAACTGGCCAGAGGCCAAAAAAGTAATTCTGAAGATGCAAGATCTTGTGGTGCATGGAGAGCACCTGATATAGAACCAAGGTGGGTTGTTTCAAATTATGTGCCACCTTTAAGCTGTTACCAAAATGTGCAACCGTTACTTGTTCTAAGTACTTATACAGAATTGCCATAAATTTATATAAAACATAGGACTGTAAAACACTACTTTGGTCATTCTCTGTGGTCCCCCACAATTGCAGGCCACTGTGATATAATGCCTACTCCCTTTCAGCCTACAGAACGTACCATGAACCACAAAACGTTTTTTTCAATACCCTTTAAAAAACTAAAGGCAATGTAGTACAGGACACCAAAGTACATGAAAACTACAGCATGCCATAAGACAAAACCAGGAGAGGCTGAGGATACCACCAGTATTTTAGTTGCCTACAGATTCTAATTCCACCATAGATCATTGTTTTGAAACCAAGCACACAGGCAGACGGAGGCACAGAAGCCTCTTGATTGAACAACTTGATGCTTCCTGCTATTGCATCGCTCCCTGTGAGCAATATCTGATGGTTCGAAGGCAAACCTCTCTTCACCGTGTCACCAAAAATCAATTACTTATCACAGAATCACTAGGTTGGAAAGAACCTTCAAGATTAAGTCCAACCATTAATCCAGCGCCACCATGTCCACTAAACCATGTCCTGAAGTGCCACATCCACACGTTTTTTGAACACTTCCAGAGATGGTGACTCCACCACCTCCCTGGGCAGCCTGTTCCAATGCCTGACCACTCTCTCAGTGAAGAAATTTTTCCTAATATCCAATCTAAACCTCCCCTGGCACAACTTGAGGCCATTTCCTCTTGTCCTATCACTAGTTACTTGGGAGAAGAGACCAACACCCTCGTCGCCACAACCCCCTTTCAGGTAGTTGTAGAGAGCGATAAGGTCTCCCCTCAGCCTCCTCTTCTCCAGACTAAACAACCCCAGTTCCCTCAGCCGCTCCTCATCAGACTAGTGCTCCAGACCCCTCACCAGCTTCGTTGCCCTTCTCTGGCCACACTCCAGCACCTCAGCGTCCTTCTTGTAGTGAGGGGCCCAAAACTGAACACAGGATTCGAGGTGCAGCCTCAGCAGTGCCGAGTACAGGGGCACGATCACTTCCCTACTCCTGCTGGCCACACTATTTCTGATACAGGCCAGGACGCTGTTGGCCGCCTTGGCCACCTGGGCGCACTGCCGGCTCATGTTCAGCCGGCTGTCAGCCAGCACCCCCAGGTCCCTTTCCGCTGGGCAGCTCTCCAGCCACTCCTCCCCAAGCCTGTAGCGTTGCATGGGGTTGTTGTGACCCAAGTGCAGGACCCGGCACTTGGCCTTATTAAACCTCATACAGTTGGCCTCTGCCCATCGATCCAGCCTGTCCAGATCCCTCTGCAGAGCCCTCCTACCCTCCAGCAGATCAACACTCCCACCCAACACAAGGCTCTATACCATAATGAAGAATTTTTGCCTTTGAAGCCAAACTAATGTCAGTTAGGTCATGCTCACATGAAGAATCAACTTGGCTACATGGCAGCTTATACTGTACCTTTACCATGCTTAAAAAGAAGAACCAAAACAGAAAGCAACAGCTGATCAGAGTTCGCACAGTTGGACACTAGTGTAACTGAATAGAGAATTTGGTCGCTAATGTTACTAGAAGTTTGTCCCACTTTCTCTGGGAAGTTTCTGGAGATGTTTGTGTCTGATGCATACAGTCATGCCTATTAAAACTGTTCTTCAAAAGAAAAATACAAAATACTGACAAAATAATCAGGGCAACCCAAGGAAAATACTTTTTTTAAAATATGCCCATTGCACTTAATTCTTAAATCTACAGCTGCTTTCAGCTGAACAGTTTGAATTCTGCTGTGTTAGATTGGTATTTTTAAACTTGCAATACCCCTGAAGAATGTAACCACAGTTCTTAAATCTTATTCACAGGGAGGTACGTCTAGCTGGTCACAGGATCTTCCCACAGTGTGTTTAATGGTCAGCTAATAATATGTTCAAAACTAGGTATTTTTTCACTTCAACCTCTGCATACAAGTGGCTAAAGGTAAATTGTCTCCTTCATGCTAGTGACAATTTCTAGTCCATTTTATTTCACAGTTGTGATTTTTTTTTTTCTTGCAGTGGCAATCTCCCTCTCCCACTGCTATGGCCTTGTTCCTTACTTGTTTTCTGTGTTTCTCTAGCTGGGAAGAGACAGTGTGTGCTATGGTTGATAAGTATTTTAGTGTGCCAGGGAAATGTTTAACAATACAGATCTGCTCATCTTTCCCTTGGTGGAGTCGCTAATTTGATTCCCTTTCCTTTACTAGCAGCCAATTATTATAAAACCTATAGGAACTTACTTTATGATTTCTGTTACCTTTTAAAATTTCCTTGAAATTAGTTCAACAAAGTTGGAACACTTTGTAACACAATTTTACCTCACTTTTGGAAGGTATCTTGAATGCATTTGTCTTGTTTACTTATTTGTCAATGGCATAATAATACAGATGTTAGCATTTTGCAACCTGCTTGCTACTTCACTTTAGACTATAAAAGAAGAGCAAGCATGAAGAAATGCTATGTATATCCCAGAAGTGCTGTTATGTGCTAACATACAGCATCTTATATAGAGCTCAGTAAGGATGAAGAAAATCTCTCGCAGTAGAAACGCAAAACTTCATTGCTGATCATTTTCATGAATAAGGGATGGGGATAAGAATAGCCTAATTCCTATCATTTCCTATCAAATCAAAGACAGTCTTCACAGTGAGCATAGTAATATTGTTTATATGATAAAAAATGTTACTACTCTTTGCCTAAAAAGCAAAGAAATATGACACATGATCCCAAGATAATAATAAAGACAGTGATAATGACATAAAGAGTTAAGTTTACTTGTTGCTAGAAAATTATTCATATATCTATATGGGAGAGTACACAAGGTGCAGCAAGCAAAATTCCAACTGGACCTAAGGAAAAAAGTTCACAATGAGGATTGCCAGGGGTTCAAACAGGTTGCTCAGAGAGGCTGTAGAATTGCCGACCTTGGATATATTCACACTTTATTTGAATAAAGCCTTGAGCATCTGACCAGATGGTGTCCAAAGGTCCCTCCAACCCAATTAGTGTATGGTTCTATTCTAGATAAGGTTCTAGTGGATAGGGAATTTAACACTGGAAATAAAAGATCCAAAAGTGGTTACATTTGGTCTATTTTTAATATTTGAGTAAATATGCAGTAATTTCAAGTAAGTTGTCAGTGGTCGGAGGCAGGTGACTTTCCTCTCTATTCAGCACTGGAGGGCTGTGTCCAGTTCTGGGCTTCTTAGTACAAGAAAGATATGAAGCAAGTCTAGCACAGGGCCACAAAGATGATGAAGGGAGTGGAGCATCATTCATATGAGGAGAGGCTGAGAGTGTGGGGACTGCTCAGCTGGGAGAAAAGAGGGCTCGGGGAGATCTTATCAGTATATATAAATACTTGATGGGAGGGAATGAAGTTGATAAAGTCAAACTGTCCTCAGTAGTGCCCACTAACAGGACAAGAGGTAATGGGCACAAATTGAAACACATGAAATCCCAGCTGATCACAAGAAAACATTTTTTACTATGAGGGTAGTCAAGACTGGAAAGATTGCCCAGAGAGGTGGTCCAGTCCCCATCTGTGGAGATATCCAAAACCCAGCTGGACACAGTCCTGCACAACCTGCTGTAGCTGACCCTGCTTCAGCAGAGGCGTTGGATTAGATGATCTCAGGAGGTCTCTGCCAACCTAAGCAGTTCTGTGACGTTTTTAAGATTTTAAAAGTCATAAAATGGCATTTCCATCAGATGTCTAGAGACTCAATATTCAGTGCAAGTGAATGCTGTGCCTTCCCTCTAAATATCATTCAGATTGCTCCACAATAGCGATTAAGAAAAGTAAGGATTTTTTTTTTTTCATTATTTTCCCAGTCCAGATGGGTCCCAATAATTCTTCCATCTACAAAATACAAGTAACTCTTAGGATAACTGGAGGGCAATTGGAGACTTGCCTAGAAACAGACTTCAGTGTAGCTCTGTAGGGATGTAAGGTTGTACTCATGTGGGTCTACTTGCAGAATTAGAATTATTCGCTCATTTCAAATGTTACTGAGAACTTGGCTGTATTGATCAATGTTTATTTTCTCTCTGGAATTTACTTGAGAACTGACATCAAACATTGGTATTTTTCAAAAATGTTGGAGTTCACAAGTTCTTCTGTGTCCTGGCTGTTCCTTTAAAAAGATACATTTTATGCATATTAAATGTAAAGAATTACTCTGTTTCACATTAGCATGATCCAGTAGTTCTTCAGGGATTTCAGCAAACTACTCCTCTACTTTGATAATGCTTAGAAAGCAGTCTTTATTTTCTACGTCTGTTAGACGAGCTTGTACATGTAAAGAAGGACTTAGTTGTTAAAAAAAGTACCGTGTTAGAGGACACTCTGAGAACTGCTGAGTACAAGTCAGTCGATCGGAAAGTCAGAAGTTTAAGAAACATGGAAAGGTGAGAGCAGCTGTATTTTCATCACTGAGTTGAGGGCTATAATCATCCTCTCTGTAATACCATATTTGCTGTCACTAATACATGATATATATTTACCCTGACTAGCTCAGTTTATTTTGTTAATTCTGTTTCATTATATGAATATGACTGCCTTGTTTGATTCAAACACTATTCCTATGTTACCTTTTAACTGCTATAAGCAGATCAAAATGCTCACATCGCCTATATGGCCCTGTATTTTTAAATAAACCTTCCACACTGCTGCTCATTTGTTATTTATGCTGTGGTCTAGAAGGGTGCTGAATGACTCAACTTTCATTGGGTTCAGTTAAGGGCACTCAGCATCTCATAAATACACCTCGGTACCAGCAGGACCGAGCTCATACACTTGTGGAGAGATGAGACAAGAATTTGTCATGTGCGCTGTCCCTTACCTGGCGTGGGACTGGTAGTCCGAAGAAGAGGGGCTTTGGTATGGATAGTGGGAATCTGGACAGCTGAACCCAGAGAGTTGTGGTGAACTGAGTTAAATTCAGCTGCCGGCTGGTTACAAGTAGTGCTCCCCAGGGCTCAGTTCTGGGGCTGGTCTTGTTTAGTATCTTCATTGATGATCTGAATGAGGAGATCGAGTGTTCCCTCAGTAAATTTGCAGACAACACCAAGTTGAGTGGGAGTGTTGATCTGCTGGAGGGCAGGAGGGCTCTGCAGAGGGATCTGGACAGGCTGGATTGATGGGCCGAGGTCAACTGTATGAGGTTTAATGAGGCCAAGTGCAGGGTCCTGCACTTGGATCACAACAACCCCATGCAACGCTACAGGCTTGGGGAGGAGTGGCTGGAGAGCTGCCCGGCGGAAAGGGACCTGGTGGTGCTGGTTGACAGCCGGTTGAACATGAGCCGGCAGTGCGCCCAGGTGGCCAAGGCGGCCAACAGCGTCCTGGCCTGTATCAGAAATAGTGTGGCCAGCAGGAGTAGGGAAGTGATCGTGCCCCTGTACTCGGCACTGGTGAGGCCACACCTCGAATCCTGTGTTCAGTTTTGGGCCCCTCACTACAAGAAGGACGCTGAGGTGCTGGAGTGTGGCCAGAGAAGGGCAACGAAGCTGGTGAGGGGTCTGGAGCACAAGTCTGATGAAGAGCGGCTGAGGGAACTGGGATTGTTCAGTCTGGAGAAGAGGAGGCTGAGGGGAGACCTTATCGCTCTCTACAACTACCTGAAAGGGTGTTGTGGTGAGGTGGGTGTCGGCCTCTTCTCCCAAGTAACTAGTGATAGAACGAGAGGAAACGGGCTCAACTTGCACCAGGGGAGGATTAGATTGGATATTAGGGAAAATTTCTTCATGGAGAGAGTGGTTAAACATTGCAACAGGCTGCCAAGGGAAGTGGCGGAGTCACCATCTCTGGAAGCGTTCAAAAAACGTGTGGATATAGCGCTTCAGGACATGGTTTAGTGGGCATGGTGGTGTTGGGTTGATAGTTGGACTTGATGATCTTAAAGGTCTTTTCCAACCTTAATGATTCTGTGATTCTGTGAATCTGTACCAGTTGTGTGTGTCTGCAAGTATCACAACTGCAGTGCAGTTATCACTGTATGGGCTACACAGTCTAAAAAATTATATAACTGTTTTTACTGTGCTTGAATTTTGAATTTGAACATTGTGTATCCATAATTGTGTAAACATGAGCCTAGCTAAAAAATTTGTTTAGAAAATGTTTTTTTGTTTTTTGGTTTTTTTCCCCGATAGGAACACTTGATAAACTATGCTTTGAAATTTCACTTAGAATCCAGTTTATTTTTAAAACACATTTTACCAGACACAGTCATTTTGAAACAGCCAGGAGAGCATCAGCAGTTGCTTGTTTTAAATGCAGGTATATAGGTTTAATAACTCTGTATCATGCTTAGTCTACATTCAAGAAGGGACACTCTCATGCTCATTCTGAAAAATGTCAACTTCTGCTAAACTGACAGAATGTGACTACTAATTAAAATATTCCCAGGAGATAGATATAGTCTATATTGTCTACTTTCTCTGTTAGTTTAGCATTCTCTAACCTAACCTTCGACTCGGCAGTGTGTGCTTTATGGTATAATAATGCAACAGAACAATAGAAGGCCAAAGTTAACAATAGAAGGCCAAAACCATCAAAACACAACTTTTTGTTCAAGTATACCACATGCTGCTTTGAAAGATTTTTGGCTTTATAAACTTTTGTTCATGTTGTGTGTCGTGGTTTAACCCCAGCCAGGAACTAAAATCAGGACATTGCAGAGAAATAATCTCATACAAGATGAACATTTTATCAGAAAAAATTAAGCACATTCTGTTGAATTACTCTATGTCTGGTTTACCATGCATTCACCACTGCACTGCAGCTTTAATTGTAACAGTTTTTAATACACCTGACTCAGCTTGGCAATTGAATTGATGTACATGGAGATCTATTGGAGGGCAAATATTCCAGCAGTCGGAATGGATGGCAGGAGCAGGCCTAAGTTACTAAAGCCTTTTGGTGTTGCAGCACATACCCAAGGATGAGAGGGAGACTGCACTGGAGGGCCAGTGCAAAATAAGTATTTATTTCAAATGCAGAAAGTGTTTATTTCAAATGCACACTAGAAAAGCAAAGACCTAGCACAGTCACAGGGAACATGATGGTATTGCAGCTAATATAGGAAATGCCTTCTTATATTTTTGTTATTTTTGTTAAAAGGAGTGTAGAAGAAAGTTTCTAGAAATAGTGCAATTAAAAAATACCATTAAGTCACCTTTAGTTTTCTGGATGATTTCCCGCGTAATATGGTGCATTTCTGTGAATAGGGGAGCAAACAGACGCACTGCAAAATGACAGCTTTCACTCGTGCTTGATCGTTCTCTGGCTAGCTGGTCCCGGTCAGAGGGAAGCACCGTGTAACGTGTATAACTGTTCAGAGGATTTGGGCCTAACTTAGTGCAGTGGTTGAGCATTGCCTCCTGAGGGATGGAAAACATGGGTTAAAGTTTCACTCTTGCACGGGCAGAAGCTGAAGTTATTTTGAGCAACGGTGCGAGGGCCGAAGCCAGGCGAGTGCGGTGCCGCGGGGCGCGGGCTGCGCAGCGGCCGCTCCTGCGCGTACCTGTGGTCGGCAGCGCCTCCGCCCCGCTCCGCCCCCGCCTGGCCTCCCCCTCACGCCCACGGCCACCCGCCCCGCTGCCCGGCCGGCGGGGCCGCCCAGAGGCGCCCGGCCGCTCCCGCCCCGGAGCGGCGCTGCGGGCCGTGTCGCAGCAGCGCTCGGCCGGGGAGCAGCGCCTGCGCGCCCGTCCCGCCCGCCCGCCCTGGGACCGGCCGCGGCGGCAGCCGGGCGGGGGGGAAGGAGGGAGGGCTCGAAGGGGGCGGGAGGCGCACGCCGTTTCCCTTTCTCTTTCGCCGGGCTGCACCAGGTACGGCGAGGCCCAGGGCGAGAGGCGCCGCCGCAGGTGCGGGGAGGGACAGGAGTCGGTCGAGCCGGGGGGCGGGGAAGCCCGGCCGCTGGCGGGCTGCTGGGGCGGTGGGGAGGGCTCCACCTCGTGGGGGCCCTCCGAGGCCTGCGGGCGGCGGCGCGTCTCGGCGGGGGCGTGTCGGCTGGGCAGCGGGGCGTCCGCGGGCCCCGCCGGGGCCGCCCAGCGGCCCCTGCACCTGCCAGCGCTGCCCCGCGGCGCCCGGCTACCCGTGCCGCTGGCGGCCGCGGCCTGGCGGGGGCCGGGCGCCGGCTCGGACCGCGGCTGCCGGGCGCCCAGCTGCTGTTACGTAAATAACAACCCGAGCGCCTCTGCCAAGTTTATGGCGACACTTGCCCCCGGGGCATCGTCACCGGTGCTGTGCTGCCAGGCTTACACACCTCTCTCTTTCCACGTGTGTTACAGGTAGGAAAATGACTCGCCTGGCACAGGAGCAGGAGTTATGAGCCATGTCCCTGTGAGACCTCCAGAGTTAAGAGCAAATGCCTGGAGAAGTCCAGTTCCACAGAGCAGCACCGCAGCTCTTGTGAACCGTGGGCATCGACGCCTCTCAGACTCGCTTCTCTGGCCCCGAGCGCCCTGCCAGCATTGCTTACCCCACGAATGGCTACTCAGAGGAAGCACTTGGTGAAAGATTTCAATCCTCATATCACCTGCTATATCTGTAAAGGCTATCTCATCAAGCCAACTACAGTAACTGAGTGCCTCCATACCTGTAAGTAGTACTTTGCAAAACACTCCCTCCTTCATAAGTGATACTTCCTTGAAGTGTTACGTGTTTAATATGATCTCTGTGCCAGTTTTTGTTTACATCTGAAGTGTTGCATGAAATGCTGTGCAGACACTGATCTGCCATCTGGGTCATCATGAGGGCATATTGACTCTGCTTAACACCTTGCAGAGTAGAGGTACCCTTTTTTTTGCCCTAAGCTAGTGGTGATTGTGCTGGCTCTAGCACCAAACATGTATACTTGTGGCCTGGCTGATCACAAGTAAGATCATTAGGTTGGATGTCGTATTTTGATAATATAACTATGCTTTTGAAACTTAAGCCAAAGTATCTGGTGGCAGTGGGCATGATAGATACACCAGTTTGGTCAATAGTGGCTCACATCTCTCTGTAATGTGTTCCATGGCACAAGGTGTAGAAATACTTGAAAGTTAGCAAAATTTTTGGTTAGAGAATAGTTCTCTTCGAATGAAACTAACTCAGGAAAAATTATCCAGCTTGTCTTATGCTCCTAATACTTCTAAAACATCAGTGTGTATGAATTATATTAAAGGTACGAATGGTCCTATCAAACTCAGTCATCTTACTTGCACAAGCTAAATTACTTACATGCTTGATTTCTTTCCATTTATTCATGAATTGAAGATAGTTTGCTTGGACCGTCTCGAGAATTTGGCATCTTTCCAAATAAAATTTGAACACTTCTAAGAAGAGTAAGGGCAACTACATGTTTTCTGGTAGATTTCCTATTTTTAAACCTTTAATAAATTAACAGTTAAAATCTTTGTCTTCGCATTTCCTGTAACTTCTGCACAGCGTTGTTCTTGCAGTTGTTACTGTCTTCTCTGTTAATTTTTACATTATGGTGTTATGTCCCTAGTATACCAAGCACATAAAGAATGAAAACTGTTATTCCTGTATGTTGTTCATAGTACAATGCTAATATTGTTTACCATTATAATAATATTCTTTTTAGTTTTTTTTTTTTTGAGGAAAAAATAATGTTGAACTGACTTTTTCCAAGTCTAATATCAGCTAAGAATCTGATATTGTGTTTTGTGATATTATTCTTCTGGTTTGGGTTACTTGGTAAAGGAATTTAAGTTCAGGAGAAGTTAAGCAAAGTGTCCTTATAAGAACTTGAAATAAAACAGGAGGAAGAGAGGTATATTAGCTATTCTTAAATTATCTTTCCGTTTAAAGAAAATGGAAAAATTCCAGCATTGGTTAACTTTTTTAATGTTGAAGTTTAATGAACAGTAGTAACCTTTTAAAAGGTTGGGGTGAGGGGAAAAATGTTGCATCAGAAATCAGCTCAAGCTTAGAAAAAAAGTTTTTATTATGTTTTTATTATGGTATCTTTCTGTTTAGATAATTTTTGTTTATTTACTTTCACTCCCATTACAAAACAATAATGGCAGAAGGAGTGTTTTTTTTCTCAGCAGCATCTGTTTCTTTTGTTCACTTGTAGATTGTGAGCTCTTCAGTGAGACAGGTCTGTTACTGCCTAGTCCCCAGATAAGCGCACGTGAATGTTACTGAGCTTCCATATAGTTGCACAGGTCTCCTCACAGAAAAGCTGCCACGTGTTTGGGTGATTAAGTAGAACTGCAGGAAAGAAGGTGATGTTTCTTTTAAAGCAAAGTTGAGTTGCCAAAATATAAAGCTTACGATGATGGAAAGGAGAACAAAAAACTTCAAGTGGTGATATGGAAGCTTTATGTCTGTAGAGGAAAAAGTGATCTGTATGTGGCAGAATTCAGGAAGATACTCCGATAAATTATTTTAGCCTTTGGCTTTTAGAAAATAGTTAAACCTTTTTTGAAGTGCAGATATGGTTCTTCAGTCATATCCAAATAGTTACTGCAAAATACAACAATTTTAAAGGTCCTTTGCTATTTGTCTCGTACTGCTAATTGCCATAATTCAAAATAGTGTTGCACAAACCATCAAAATCTGCAGATATTAACAGTTTAAGAAGAAGCATAAATTCATAAGATACTGGGAGTACAATGTATTACTCTGGACAAGATGAAAAGCATGTCTTGACATAGACGTTCTCCAGTGATCACAGAGGAACTAATGTGATCAGTAGTGACCAAATCAGGTAGCGGTTGATTCACATCTTTTGCGTTTACTGAAAAATGTTATAAGTAGCAAAGTTCTGCTCTGAGAAAAGTGTGCCTTTTTAATAAGAGATGTTTCTGATGGGGTTTTTGGAGGTGTTGGATGACACCACCATTTACTGGGAAGAATAAGTGCAACTTGGGCAGCAGCAGTACAAACTTTCCTATATCTATTGGGAAGGAAGTGCTTATATTACTGCAAAATAATTATTCTGCAAATTCAGTACTTCATTTCTTTTTGGCTACTTGCAGCAGAATGGTTTTGTCTTACGGACCGAGACTTTTTCTCTAGTCTGTTAGACAGTTGTCAAGGATGTTGAAGCAGGCTAGATGTGAGGTAAAGGGTATGTCCCATTATCTGTCTCCTGAGTAACTCCGTTGTTAGTACAGTGTGTGCTTACAAAACTTGGAAAATAAGCTTTCCTCAGAAACATTCTTTAGTGTCCTAAAAAATACCAGACTGTTTACACAATCATAGAAATGTTGGTTGGAAGGGACATCTGGAGCTTGTGTAGGCCAACTTCATGCATGAGGCAGCTTAGTTGCCAGCACTATACCAGGACAAGCCATGGCTCTGTATAGTTGAGTTGTGAATTTCCAAGCATGGAGTCTCCACAGCTTCTGTCGGTAACCATTTCCAGTGCTACGCTATTTACCTAGTGAAGAAGTTTTTCTGAATGTCCTACCAAACAACAACTTGTGACCATTGCTCCTTGTAACACTATTTGCCAGTACCAAGAACTGGGCTCTGTCACTCCTGTAAATGCTGTTCAAATGGTATAGGCTGTAATTAGCCTCAACCATGATTTGCGTTTGGTAAATTGATATTGCCTCTTCCTGATTATGTTTTTGTCCCTCACATAGTTAGAAATTGATTCCAAGGGAAATGATGTGATCTGCTATTTTTCCAGGGAGCTAGGGAAGCCTGTTTAGCTATAGTTCCCATCTTTCTCAGAGATGGGTATAACACACTACCCTTTTCCAGTTATCAGGCATCTCCCATAATCACCACAATTATGGTGATGAGCTTTCAGCTTAGTGAATCCTACTTGGTGTATAGATTTGAATACATCCAGCTTTTCTCAGTGGGCCCTAATCTGCTGCTCCCTGGCTGCTGGTCATCCCTCTCCTTCTCCAGTCATGCTGACATGCACGGACATCTGGGATCAGGCTCTGCCTATGAAGACCAAAGCAAAAAAGACATTGAGGACTTCAAACCTTTCTATATAATCTATGCCTAAGCTGTTTCCCTTGTTCATTAACAGACCGACTTTTTGTCTGAACTTTCTTCAGCTACTAGCCTGCTTGCAGAATCCCTTTATGTCCCTCATCAGTTTTAGCTATGGCTGGGCTTTGGCCTTCCTAATTTTGTTCCAAAGTGCCAGAGCAATGATTTTATGTCCTTTTGTTTCCCATCCTTGTTTCCACTTTTAATATGCTCTGTTTTTGCATATTAACTAGGAAGCTTGTGCACCAAGCAGTTCTTGTGCACCAAGCAGTTCTTCTGATGAAATTCCCTGTACAATGGGCTGGTTAGCTCTTGAGGTCTAAATAAATTTTCTTATAAAGAAGCCAGCCAGCTCTCCTAAGTACCTTTCTTTCTAATGATAGCCTCCTTGGGCAATCTGACTAGCAGTTGCTTAAACAAGCTGAAGTCCCATCTCCTGAAGTTCAGAATCCTAACTCTGCTGTTTAACTTTGTAGCCTTCCTCGAGATCCTGAACTCAGTCATTTTACAGTCACTGCAAGGCAAGCTGCCATCTGTAGCTGTACCCATGACCAGTTTTTCCCTGTTTATGAGCAGCAGATCAAGTGGTGCATTACTCCTAGTTGGTCTCTCTAGTATTTGCCTTGAGAAATTGTCAACCAGTGCAGTCTAGGAACTTTCAGAAATGCCATTCCCTGCAGGAAAATGACCAGAGATGTAATTTTCAATATCAAACCAATAATCTTGCAACCAGAGTGTTTTTCAAATATGTTTTTCAGCATAAAAACTTATGCTCTTACCAGGAGATCCCAGAAGAACTTTACTGCAGCAAAACTTTCCACTCTCAGAAAAGCAAGCTGAGCTGCTTTCATGCTCCTCCTGCAGAAGTTTCAGTCAATGGCATGTAGCAGATCTTAAAGGTCAGCAGATCTGTCTTATTTTGAAATAGGATTTCAACCCAAAAAGTCTTTCTTGATCACCATGTACTGAAATGATTTATCCCTTTTAATAGAAGGGAATCTGGACTGACTGTGTCTGGTAATTGTAATCAACACTGGAGTAGTCTCACATGTATAGTTTTTGAGAAGGGTGGTTAAGTATATTACAGTTTTCTGTCCTGTTTTTCTGTAGACACTTTGCCTAAAAGTAAGTGCTTTTAAAGCAGGTTTAAGGTAGCTGATTAAATACTTTATTAAATACACCAAGTGACTCGTTACATCTCTGTGCCATCATTGAGATGGGTTTGATGTTCCACTAGCTGTGTGTGTCCTGCCCCTTCTTTGCTCACTGGCTCAAAGAGTGATTAACTCTGAGAGAGAAGATCCTTGGAAGAATTCAAAGGATGAGTTCTGACAAAGAATTTGTCCCACAATTAACTAATTAAACTTTCTCTTGTAGAATATTTTGTTTAAAAATGTAATATGAAGCTTTATTTAGGTACCTTGTTAATAGCACTTAAAAAATAACCTAGGAAGAGTCTTCTCACTGAACAATATGTGTGTAGATGTGCATAAGATATGTACTTTTTTTGTTTGCATAAGATGACATACAGCACAGTCGTGACACTTGTATCTGTATTTTTCAGGTGATTACAAAGATCTGAAAGAACGTGTGAGCCAGATATGTCTGTATTGAAAAACATAGCATTGTGTAGTATGTTACGGTTGCCAGCCAATTAGCATATGTCACACAAGTACTTTTATCATATGTAGTAAATCAACGTATGCGAGTTTAACTTTTATTGTGGCTCATCTGAAGTGTCATAGTACAACCATGAAATTCGGGTCCTCATTTCACCGACATATGTAGCACTACCTCAGAATTCTGCAAACTGTGTACGTTTCGGTTAAGCTGTTTTCTTTTGCCTGTTTGCTGTCACACCATGACCTACAGTAAAGCAAGTGAAAGCATGTCATTTTGTTAATCTATACTGGAAGTGTTAAAGGTTTTGGGGGTTTTGGTTGGTTTGTGCTTTTTTCCCTCTAAGGTGGTGAATTAAATATATCTGTAATTTAATTGTGTTTAAAGATTCCCTTTCTCCTTACCCTTTTCACCTGATCCTTAGACATCATCCCAATCTCTGAAACTTCAAAGTTTAGTGTGAAAAATGTTCATTGTTTTATATTGAGGATAACAGAGGATGATTATACCTATCATATCTGAAAATGCTGGTTGATGATCCTACTCCTACTAGGAGTATCACATATCAGTTCATTATTTTTGAGTGCTAGAATTTATGTGTGTGTTTGACATTTACATTGCTGTCGGTAAATCACATTTAGTTTTGACAGGCAAATCCTCATAGCACCATAGCTTTACATGAGAAAAAGCAAAAGTTGTTTTAGATTACTACAGTATTGATTTACAATTTCAAAGTTTTTTTTCATGGTATAAGATGACCTCATGATTTGAGCTGGCTGCATAAAGACTTGATCCAGATCTGTATGTTTGTTGGGGTAGGGAATACATCCATATAGGACTGGCTTAAGATTCTTGGTTTCTTATGATGCTTTGTCTGTATATATTCTACTTAAAGACCTCTTACACTGAAGATTAAGCTCTTCATTAATCATTAGTCTCTTTCTTGGACCACGCATGGCTTCCAAGGGTGCCATCTTCTCTCAAAAAAAGGTATGAAGAAAGCACATAAATATACTCAGACTGAGGAATTCAGTTCCTTTCCATAGATTGGTTTATATTATAAATATTTCTTCAAGTTACATTAGTGTGGATTTTAGCAGGCTTTAAGTTTAGCAGTGTTTAGTATTTGGGAGGTTTTGGGGAGTCAATCATCTCACTTTAAATAAGTGTGTTATTTATTTATCCTGTGGCATAAGGTTCTTCGGAACAGTAATAATTTCAAATTTATTCTATGTGTAAATGAAAGCCATAGCTCAGATAGGTCCTGTTTGTCTTTAGTTTGGAAAGCAAATGAAAAGCCTAGCAAAGCCAAGTTTAAAATACTTTACAAGACAAATCAATGAGACTTTTCAAAGTAGTGTCAGGTCAATGTCATCTCACCATAGACTTCAAGAAATTTACTGACATGAATGGAGCAGAGATCCATCTAAAAGCAAATGAAGGGAATTAAATTGTCCTCAAAGAATTTCAGACATAGCTTTCTTAAAACACAGGGAAATGTTTTCTGAAGGAGGCTAGTAGTAATTGCTGACAGAAAAATAAGAAACCACTCTGGTGTTGATATGAAGGCACTGGTACTCCTTTTGAAGAAGTTTTGTGCTAATGCTCTCAGAGTGCCCATTGCTAAAAATTTCCCAAATAAGAGAAGGCTAGGGGTTAGGCTTATCAGTTCCAAAATTTATACCAAGTACTTTTTAACCTTTTTTTTTCCATTTTTTTCTATTCTTTATCAATCATTTAAAATTGGTATCAGGCTAGAAAGACTGACTCCAAGAGATGCTGCTGTTTCTACCAGACAGGAGGCTTACAAAAAAAAAAAATTAAAGACTAAGCCCTTCCTTTATTATAGGAATTAGCAGAAGAGGAACTCTGTATCACTTGCGGTTCTCCATTGAAAAAGAGTTATGCCTAAGCTCACTTTCTGTGAAGTCAAGTCAGAAAAGGTCTAGAGTAAACCAAACCCTTATGTTACTTAACTCAGCAGCCTTTGGGTGAATTTAGATGTGGCCATTATTCAAAACTGTGTTAGACTTCACAATTTCATCATCATACTAGCTTCTCAGCATTTTTTCTCCATGCTTTTTACATTGAGATTCTCCAGTGGAATTTCTGAGATAGCAGATGATTCTTAACCTTGTGGTTCTCATCAGTATTGTCATCATCCACCACTAATCTGTACATTTTCTCCTGTCAGAGGTAGTGTATCATCTTCAGCACAGTATAGATACCAGGATTATGAGATATCAGGTCATGCAGCTCAGTTGACAGTAGCATATTTCACAGATTCCTTGAAAAGCTTGGGCAGAATATGGTTCTTTTCATTCTCATTGAAGTCATCCAATAAGTGCGTATTCTAGGACTCTGGTTTTAGACTTTTACTATATGTGACATCAGATGTAATAGGTTAATCCTATTTAATCCTTTGGTTTACTTCATGCAGACCTAGTATCTCTACATTTAATTGCTTTGATGCTCTCTACTTCAATAATATAGAAGAATCATGTCCCAAAAATGTCCTGATTTTTTTTAATAAATGGGAAGAAGACTTCTCCTCCATTAATGAATGGGGAAGATCTGATTTGCAACAATGTTAACTACTTTCATTCGTGGCAATATTTCCTCTTCTATACTATCTTCTTCCTAAAAATCTCTCAGTTGCTTAAATAAATAAATTTAAATGCAGTTTAGCCACTATGTCTGCATACGGTCTTCTGTTTGCAATATTTAAAAAAATTTTTTATAGCGATTACAGTACATATTACTGTCAATTAAAGAGCCTTCTCCGTCATGGTTTCATGCCACATTGTCTTGTGTTTTGATTTTCCTGTCATGTATTTAGAGTAGGATGTTTTTGTGATTCGCTCATTTTTCACTTCTCAATAAGAGCAAGATCAATGAATGACTTGATAGCAGGATGGCGTATTTCAGAAAGAAAAGCTCACTTCATCCTAGCTTTCCCATGAACACTGTGTCAGAATTTCATATTAATTAGTGTTATTGGCTGTTGGGTTTTTTCAATTCAAATGACATGGCATCCTCATGACTTAGTTGGAGCTAAGGTACAGTAATTAGAGTTTGATGGTAAGCAAAAACATTTTTTGACAATACTACATTATGTTGTTTGGCCAACTATTCAAATTCTGTCTGCACACTTGAATGGTGTGAGTGGCTGCTTGCAAGTAATTCGGGTCTGGACACCTGTGGGGTTTCTGTTTGTTCCTTAGTACATGTTTTTACAGAGCATTATGTCTTACGGCAATGTCAAAAAGTATAACTTTAGGGAAGTGATGCTCTTTCTTCGTCTGCAACTGATACCTACTCGTGACAGCTCCTGACCTCAGGGGATCAAGCATGCACCCTGTTATCTAGCTATGGGTGAGGGGGCTTTCTGATTGTTACACATTACTATACAACACCCCTTTCTCTCCAGGGCTGTACACCTGAAATGAGGCTACACCCTTACCTTTGAACATGCTGGAGGCTGTACTTAGAATCAGGGTTTAAATATGCAGGGAGCACTGCAGAGCAGATTCATGACATGTTTTGGTGAGCAGTGTCATGTTCTTATCTGTTTACTCCAAAATCGTACAGAATTTAAAACTTTTTGAGGTAAAGTGCAAGTAAATAAATACGTAATAATTGTGATAATTAAAGCAAGTAATGCAGTTTGAAATGCCTATAAAAGACACAGGTCAAGAAATGAAAAAAATCCGACCTCTATTTAATCTTGGCATAGCTAGTGAAATCAGAAAGCTCTAACCCTTATCCAGATAGTGCATGAATTTAAGAAAAGAGAACGGTGATTGATATTCTTGGAGAGGTGATTTTTGAATATATTTTACTGCCTGTGCCTCTCCCCTATTATATTATTGTGTGTCTGTGGCTGTGTTCAGATTAGTGAAAGAACTGAACTACGCTTTCAGTTGCTCCCTGTGCTTCTTTGTATTTCAAGTGGGTGACAGAAGGAAAGATAGTTCAGACAGTTACTGGAGCTGGGATGGCTGAGGAGCTGCTGATCAGATAAAGAATTCCACCTTGTGATGTTTGCCCCTGGGTTGAACGTGTGCAGAAACTACATCTTAAGAAAAACTTTGAGCTGAGATTCTTCACATCTTTTCAATTTCAAGCATAACTTCTGTTATTTTCAGTTCTAGAGGAGATTCTCAGTCATCATAATGAAGAGAGATTATAGAAATCTTAACTACCTATATTTTAGAAGTTATTAGGACTTGTGCTTTGATTTAAGCATGTTCTTAAAGGCTGTGTTGGACTGTCATGAGGGCTTCTATGGGTGATGAAATTCTTTGTATTCTGTAAGTGTAGTAGCAAAATGTTTAGTTTTAGGAGTATTAGTTATAAAAAGTATATAGAAAAGTGAAGAAAAGTTGTAGGTATAGAAGATCACATTTGCCGCGCTGTTCTAGAATTCTCACCCTATGGAAGTGTTAAGGAATGCATGTGCAAAAATCAGTTAAGTTAGTAATTTAACAAATCGTAAAAGATCCATGATACAACAAGAATTCTGTGATTACAGGTTCTTGTGTCTGTATGCCAGCAATAAATACCTCACAACTTGAGGTTAAGAAAAAATTGCACCCTGAGGGCTGACCAGTGCTCTCATAGCATCAGGGTTCTGGGCTGCTTTGGAGTGCCCATGTGCAGCGGACAGCACTGTGCCCCACTTACTGGGCTTGTTTGGCAGGACTCAGGGGCTTCCTGAGCTCATCTGACCAGATCATCGGAAACCTGCCCTGCGTCCAGCACTGCTAGGGCATTTAGCTTGGGGAGCGTGCCAAGAGCCAGCCAGAGCGCTCTGAAGTCTGTCTGTCAGGCTTGAAGAGGAAAGTTCATTGTAATTTCAACCAAAGCTATGAAGTTAATGTCCTTAAGTTAGTGTTTTAAAGCAGTTGGAAAAAACACCTCCACGGAGGTTTCATGTGTGTGCACTATAACTCTTCAGAGCATACTAAGGCAAAGATGAATGCAGTCTTTGCTTGTTAGGTAACATTTGTTAAAGGAATTTCAAAATTCCTTAAAGATTGTCATATAATTAGGATTTACCAGGTTGCTTAGAAGTACTCGTAGTTCTTTAGGTAATTGATGAAAGAAATTACAGTGTTTCAGCAGAAAGCATATTGCAATTGCAGCAGTCCATTTATTTTTTCAGGCCATTTACTGATGAATTTGCAGTTCTTGTTTCAGTTTAGGTGAAGCAATAATAAACAGGGGATGGAGTTTGTATGCATCTAGAATGTTGTAATGCAGTAATAATAGCAGGCATATTTGTACTCATCAGCTCTGCTTCCATTTTCTTATTAATGGCAGTAAAATCTGCAGTCTGCAATTAATCATTTGGAAGCAACAGTAGTGTAGCACCTTGTTCAGTTTAATTTCCATTTATTGGATTTTAAATTCACATTGTTGTTTTGGGTTTGTTTATACTTGCCATGGTCATGATCCCGATTTCTCATTCTAAGATTCAAGTATTAAATGTTCACTGTAAGTTCTGTCAATGTTCGTGAAGGTGCTGTGTCAAAGGGAAACAGCCACTTTGAAGCTGTGTACAATTTCTGTGAACTTTTCTCTTACAATAAGTATTTACAACAGTATTTTCAGTGGGCAGCAACACCATTGTAAAGAAAATAATGTGCATAAGTCATTTTCAAATCATCTGAAGTAATGATTGGCTCTGCTGGGCTCAAGCTCCCCAGCAAGTACTTTCTGAGGACCTGCGCTTTACATGTGCCACATGGTATGAGTTTTGCATTTTATGATGCTGGGAGAATTCTAAGTAGCAAAAATACTGCATACTTTCAAGCAGCGCTTGTCTAACCCATGCTGCTGAACTCGGTGTCTTGGCAGAGCAGAACTAGCTATGGCTTTGAGGAACAAAAAGTGGATAAGATACATTATAATTATTTGCTTTAAAATAATACTCTTATCTTTGATGCATGAAGTAGTTAGCTGGTATCATTAGGTCATGTTCAAGCAATATTATTTAGATCTAAGTTGGTTGGTTTTTTGTTTTGTTTTGTCTTTTTGTCCCTCAGTTTGTAAGACTTGCATTGTTCAACACTTTGAAGACAGCAATGACTGTCCCAGGTGTGGCAACCAAGTGCATGAGACTAATCCACTAGAAATGTTAAGGTAAGATGACATTGCACAACATTTGCTGAAATGGAAGGAAAAAAAATTAAAAATCCTAACATCTTTATCCTGAAAGGAAATGAATTTTTTTGCTTATTTGTATAATACCTATATTAACTGTTCTTGGCCATAGATTCTGTCAAGGTCTCATCTCCCAGTAAATTGTAAATTGTGTTTTTTCTGGTATAATAAGAGGAGGAAAGATAAGGGAAAGACACAGAAAGACTGGGTATATTGTACAAATTAAAATAAATATTTTAATACCTCTATTAAACAAATAAAAGAACCAGATGCCTTTTATTCTTTACATTAATTTAATTCTAGAGTTTGTTTTTCAGATTATTTAGAGCATTCCAAACTGCGTGCAGATGTTTTTTCTTCTTAGAGCAATGTAGAAGATGAATCATGCAAATAACTGAATGTTTTCCAGGGTGTAGGTCTACCAATCTGAATTGAAATCTGCTGTCAGATTAATGAAAAGGCACTCATGAAAGAATGTTTTGACACTAAAAATACCCTTGCTTGAGAGTTTGCATTTTTTATATCAAAATAAAATATCTTTTTTTAAACAATTATTTTTCCTGAAATTCTGGATTCTCTTTTAGTGTTGTTATGTTGAAACAGAGGTGATAGCCATCCTACAAGCATAGCACAGAGAAATCAAGAAATGTCATCATAAGTGGAAGAACTTCATGTTTTCCTAAAATGTTGAAGCTACCACCTGCCCTCACTCCCAACACTCCCCCCCCCCCCCCCGATATTATTAGTTTGTAATACTGTTGTGAATTTAGGAAGAAATGTTCTTACAGCAACATTAAAATAAATATTTGCATCTGGAATTTACTAGGGTTGATATATTTCCTGATGTCATTGTTTGCTACAATTTGTCATATTTTTATTTTTGACTGATATGTGTGTGCATAGCAATTCCCATGCTTCAGTTAGGTACCATGAGGATAGGTGAGAGAGGTTACATTCAGTAACTCTAAAGGGTGTTATTAGCTTAAGTCTTTATCGTCTGAATGTTTTTTGGAAGGGTACACCTAAAAGGGTTTATGTAGATATTTACCATCAGTGTTTTTCCGATCTCCTGTCAGTGTCTGAGGCACTGTGTCAGCCGTAACAGAAGATGCTATACAGAGTGCATGAGGCTACTAATAAACTGAAAACAAAAGCATTTTAGAAATACTTCTTTTATTCTGACAGGACCATTTCACAGGAACTGAAAAATGCATTTTCTGAAACATCTAGTAGATGTTTAGTAACTAATACTGTACTTGAAGCAGGAAATGATAGAAGGGTGAGAAAAGTTGAGACCACAAGCCAAAAACACGGGAAGAGCTATTTGCTCTGCAGTTATTTCCTGAAACTCCTTTTAGAGTCATTTGGTTTATTTGCCAACAAACTGCATATAGCTAGTAGTTTACTGGTTGTATTTTATGAAACAGTTTTAAACATTTGCTAAACTAATAATCAGAAGAGCACATGAGCAGTGTAATGGAATTCTCTTTTTTGGATGTTTCCTGCATAACTTAATACATGTCTTTTACTCTGACTGTAGAGACGAGCCCCATCGTTGCTCAAGAATGCAGTAATTTTCTGAGAAATGGTGCTGAACGCTCTAGATAGTATTTTTAGCAGATCTTTGAGATAAACTTTAAAAACTACTTTACAAACTCAATTCTGAATAAACTTTATAACTGTGTGAGCTTTTTAGCTTTATCTTTTACTTGGCAGCTCTAAGGGTCTGTTGAAACTATAAGCCTAAGTCTAAAATTCAACACTGAGCTCTAAAATGAAAATCTGGGGAAGAGTGTTAAATTCTAGAGTTCCCTTTGCTGATTTAGCAGAATTCGGCACCATCAGTATTCAATAGGGTCTGCGCTGGTTATACCATGAAGGCATGCTTCTTTTTTTCTTGGTAGAATGCTGCTTTGGATGCAAGTTTTCCTGAGTGATAGTCTGTCTTTGCTTCACTTCAGATAATTAGCAATTATCAGAGAGTAACTTTGATCTTATATCTCATTGAATATTATAGAAGAGGTGAAAAAAGAAACTATATGAAACTGATGTAAATGCTTGGTTCTCCTTTCTATATGTTCTGGTTTGGAGGTTGGAAGATGTGAGGGTAGAAAGAGGTGTGCCTAAAATCATAGTATCATAGACTCATAGAATAGTTTGGGTTGGAAAGGACCTTTAGAGGTCATCTAGTCCAAACCCACTGCAATGAGCAGGGATGTCTTCAACTAGATCAGGTTGCTCAGAGCCCCATATTGTGTTAATGTTCTTGTTTCAGCGTTATCAAGAAGTATCATATTAAATGACTGAGACCAACTTTGGAGTTAGGTCAAGTAGTTTCATTTTTGGAATGGGTTTGATGCCAGACACAGAAATTCAAATCTTCGTTGGAGAGCTCACAGGCATGGATAATAGGAACACTGTAAGATACATCTGAAATTGAGAATATTTTTATAATTTCCTATTTTTTTCCCTGTAATTTGTTTAGTTTCCCTGTACTTAAAGGTCAGTGTTATTTTTCTGCATTTTTTAAAGTATTGATTAGTATTTATGCTTCATAAGGATGAAATAGATCTTTTTGTTTAGTTTTTGAAAGAAAATGAAGTCATTGACTAGAGTATGAAGCCAGTTCTTGTTGCTAACATCATAAATTTGCTAAGTATACTGTTTTTCTTGCTATGTTAGCATTACCAGTGACTTTTGTTTTGGGCCATTGAAGATTAATTAGAGAGTGCTAAGTGGGAATTTTCAAAAATAAATGTAGAAAAAGCAGCATGTATTATACAATAGTATAATAGTATCTTACAGTGTGAAATTAATTCCATTTCCAAGACGGGTTCCCAAGTTCCCAGTGCTCTGCTGTGGGAACTTCATAGAAAGCAGTACCATCTAGTTGCACTAGGTATTTATAGGAGAGGCTAGAAGAGAGAACAAACCGTTTGGAAAGGTAGACCTATATTGTCATCTAGTAGAAGCTAAGTGCTCAGCCACCCCATGATTTTGGTTTCCTTCTTATCTGTGAGAAAGTACTCTCTATGCTGCTTTCTTTTAGGGGACATCTGTTTCACTTGCTGAAGATTTTTTTTTTTTTTTTTTTTTTTTGGTCCTTATAAGAAGCAGCAATTAAAAATGGATCATGATTGTAGCTTAAACGTGAATATTCTTGTGGTATGACTGTCTCCATGAGCTGACAGATAACACAGGGAACTAGCCTCAGAACAAGATGATTGGCTAATAGGTCTGATTAAAACTTTCAATTACAAACACCAATTCAGTAAAGAAGAGAACATGGAATGCTCATATATTTATTATAAGAAGATAATTGTTACCTATTAAAATGGCTTTTAGGCATTCCTCAACATCATTCAGTCAACATCATCCTCAACAAGATCATTCAGTCTTCTTCCTACTTCGCTGCTGCTACTGAACAAAAGATGGAGAACAGTCATATGTTTTATAACAGGCCTGTAGTGTGTTATTAATAACATGTACACATACATGTATGTATGTATGCAAACATATGAGATATATGTATACACCAACTATATATATATCATTATAGAGATGAAAAATTAAGGCAATTAAAGATATATCAAAGGCAATTATTGTGTTGTAGCTTCTGACTGAATCTCAAGGTACTTAATTTCTCTGGCCGTATTACTCTAGTACTTTGTTTTCTCGTGGGTTTTTGTTTAGGCTGTGGATAGTGGGAGTTACTGTTCACAGGAGAAGATGTAGAGGGCAGAGGAGAGAAAGGAAAAGGAAACTGAATGAGAGATGGAGGAAACCAAAGGATAAGTGAGACAGGGAGAGGAAGTGGAACTAGAAAGCGGATGATAAATTAAAAGGATAGGGGAGTAGGTAAAATCCAGAGAAAAGGGAAGAAAAATATTTTAGCTTCATCAACAAAGGCAAATGCGCCGTGTCCTCTGGAAGGGACTTTAATAGCTATGTTTGGCACTAATGTTAGGGTATCAGAGGACATGTCTGTGCTGCGTACTGTCACGTGGTAGACAAACTCATGGCAGATTTAAATAGTTTAAATGAATTATGTTGGGTACTGAGAACTGTCTAGCCAGAGCAGCATGGATGCTCTGTGGTTTTCTTCATCCTGCCAAGACTGATTTGTCTGTGTTATAATGGGTAGGGAATAGTCTGTTCAGTTTTTCATAACAGCCTTATTGCCAAAGCACTTGAACACTTAGTATGATAATGGATTCATGCTTACTACTCATGACCTGGACCTTAAAATTGGATACTGCTTTTCCAGTTTGTTCCTTTTAGTAACACAACTGTTTGCTTGTAACACAAATGAAAACAATGAAAATTTTAGAGTATAATTTTTTTTCTCTTTTGCTGCTTTTTTGTCTTTATACATTAAAAAATAAATTCCTTGTTTTTTTCTGAAAGAAATCCATTCGAAAGGTGGTTGAAAAGTTTTAATGCATATTGTCTCTCAAGCTAAAATCAATTGGGTTTTGGAGGATGCATTGTTTACCACAAATATGGAATTTATTGTACTATTCAAAAGTTTTTGTTATTTAAAGGCTAAAAATATTTAAAATCCTAGTTAGTACTTAATGTTAAATATTTTTTTTCCCTCTGAAAGGCTGGATAACACCTTAGAGGAAATTATATTTAAGCTGGTGCCTGGACTTCGAGAACGTAAGTTTCTCATTTGGTTTTGGGTACCTGTTTGTGTGGATAGAGGGAATATGACTATTTCTAATTATATACATGTAGTATTGATTTAAAAATTCACATTACTGTTCTTTGATGTTAACTAGAGGAACTGCAGCGAGAGATCGAATTTTGGAAGAAAAACAAACCTCAAGAAAATGGACAAGGTGATGATTATTTTTTTTTTCCTCTCTCACCTGTATGTTAAGTAACTGCTCATTAAGCCCCATGTCTTCAGACACTTATGCATGTCCATATGCATGTCCATTGTTTTTACTGAATTCAAAGATACCGCAGAAACTCATAAATGTAGTCTGGGCCTTCGTGTACTGCTGCTTATCTATCAACCAGTTGTTTTACAAACGCTGGCTGTTTTACCATTATTTTTATTCGCATTTCCCTAACTTGCCACTGTCAACACTCATGTGATTTTCCACTTGAATTCTTAATTTTATTATACAGCAGAACTACTTCAGCTTTTTACAGATTATTTTCTGTTGCTGAATTTGAGCAGCTGTTAAGTAGGAGGTTGTCAAGAATTAGTTATGACAAGTAGTAAAACAGTTTTCCACACATGCTAAACAATTGTTTTATATAGATTCCAAAATGCTTTTTCTTTTTTCCTCGTTTTTTTTGTAGTTGACCCATGAACTTTCAGAGCTCAGTATTGAGGTGCTAAGTGAGGACTACATACAACTGTTTTTATGCCCCTTTAATTTGACATCCAGGTTTTGATACCATAGCCTATTTGATTTGGGCATTCTTAAGAATTTTTGAAAGGCTCTGCTAAGCTAAAGAAACAGCCATTTTTAGTAAAGGATGACTGTCAAGTAAACATTTTGCAATACTCCTCTGCACTCAATTGTTTATAACATCTTCTTTTCAACTTCATAACATTTCATTTTCTTTCTCAGTAGTTTTGTTGATTTACATTTGGCATCCATTATAAGGGACGAGGTTCTTTTCTCTTTATACAATTAAATGAATAACTGCAGGACAGTTTAGATGAAATTGTATTAGTTTACTACAACATACTGTGTAGTGTATACCTATTCAGTTTTAAAAATACATATAAAATATTTTTATTAAATTCAGACATTTGTTGACTGTTTCGAAGATTATTTTCTGCTATATACATAGGAAAAAAAAACCGTATAATTTGCAAATTTGTAGAATTTGACTGACTTGTAACCAGTTTAATTTCTGGTTCTTACCTTCCTCCCGTAATTTAATGGTAAACCTAATGGAGATCAGTTACTAAGTGTAATGGGTGATTGGATTGTTTTGTGAATCAGAGGAAGGCTCTTAACCCTCAAAATACACTTTTAAGTAGCTACAGATGTATCCAGCTCTGTTAGTGGCTGTATTCTTGGCCTGTAGAAATTTGGCTCTACAAACCATTTGAAAGTCATGATAACTCATTGAGAGAGATTATGAGCATTTAAACTATTTTCTGCCATAAACAAGCATTTAGAATCTTGCCTGAGAATAAATTATTTGGTGAGGATAATTTCAGTAAGAAGGGACTGTTTCAGTTGGCAATACCATGTCTGGCAATCACAGTCAGTCTAGTTTAAAAGAGCCTGTCAGTTATGTCCTATACCACAGGTCACAACACAGTTCCCAACCTTAGCATCTAAGATCTGTAAAAAAAAAATCCCAGGTCTTACAATTTTCACATATTGGAGTTAAAAACCAAACAAAAAAGCATATCTCCAGTATTGGTGACTCCACTAGGAGAGTGGTTACTGGAGAAAATTGATGGATGATGATAGGAAACGTACTGTGGTACAGAGAAAACAATCTTGGGCAATTGGTCCTCTCCAGCCTGAACTGGAGAAGGAAGAGGGCAAACAGCTCTACATTGACTCACTCCCAGGTGATCAGTTTTATGTTGAATGTCTGAGAAAAGTGCAGAAAGTAGACAATTTCCAAGGTTTGCAAGAAAGATGGGGGGGAAAAAAATGAGACACCAATATATGCCTTAAAGAAAGAGGGGTGGAGCTGGGTGGGGTGTTGGTTTGTTTTTCTTGTTTTCTGTTGTTGTCTTAATGCTTTTGACTTGGAGAACACCAAGTCCCTTTTGGTGACATTAATTTTTTTTTTTTTTTAACTTGTATCATATTGAACTTTAATAACATGCCTCTAATGGGCCATCACATTGATTTCTGGAGGCTGCCTGTACAAATATCATTCAAACATTCATTCTAATATCTACAAGGATTTTTTAGTAAATATTCTGTTGACATTTACATGGAGGAGCATTTGAATTTCTATCAGGATTTCTTGAAAGATACGACCTTTGTTGCGTGTGTACCTGTTTCTAGATTGATTTTATGATTGGAAATTTGCTAATTTCCCTCGTTCTGTAGTTGATTTGCCTTTCAAGACTTTTCAAACTGCATAACTAAATCTTCCTCCATTACACAGCAGTGATAACTGTTGAAAGTTGTGAATGCATTTGCATTGCTGAAGAATCTGTGAATCCTAGGCAGACTCCTCAGACAAATGCCTGTGACAGGTAGACTGCACCTGCTTGATTAAGAGAGTTTGCTTCCTGGCCTTTCACAAAAAGAAAGAAAATAATCTGTAGTTTGATGCTGTAAGTTCTGTTCATAGCAAGATGATAGGAACAAAATGCATGTATGATACACACGCAACGAAATGTGTCAATAGCTAGTGTGGACTTGTGGACAAGTCTTCTATAACTATAAATTACTTCAAAATTGTAAGAAAGAAAAGTAGTGAATGTAGTAGTGAATGTAATGAAACTCATCTTGAATATGTAAAATGAATGAAATGGACTAATTACTGGGTCTAGAAACTCAGGCATAGCTTGATATTTGTTAAAGTTTTCATTCTATCTTCTCGTCTTAACTAAAGTGTAGAAATGTCTTCAAAAGTTTGTGGTAAGTGTAGGAAAACAGCAGCATTTGACCTGAAAGTTTTTCAGGAAATGCAAAAGTAGCTTATTCAAATTACTTGTGATAATGTTTTATTCCAACAGAGAGCAGCCTTTGTTTTAAATCAAAATAAATAAGTTGGGGATACAGGAAAAAAGCAGATGTATATATAGGGTTATTGTATAATGTATTCCAAATCTGTAAAAATTACTCCATTTTATGGTTCATTGTATGGCTATTATTTACATACATTGCGGCCTTATCTAGGTGTACTTGCTAGTCTTAGCATTTGAGTCTTCAACTCTGCTAAACCTTTGAAAACTGTGGGAGATGGTACTTTTTCCAGAGTTAGATTTTTAAACCAGGAATCAATAGAACATGTAACAGCATCAGTGAAAAGAGATAGCATGGTATATGTGATTACATAGGATATATGTGCTCTGCCAAAAAATATGAGGACCATTCCTCTTTTTTTATATTTTTTGTTTTTAAAGGGAAATAAATAAGTGTATGGCTATTTAGCAATAAAATCCTTCTGGAGAGAGACATGTGGAGTTTTTACAATGACATTACTTACATCAAAAGTGGATGAAAGTTAAGTTTCATCTTCCCTTGATTTACTTCATGATAACGTTTCAGGAACTTGTCTCCGTTTGATTGTTGCAGCAGTCAGTCAATATGAATTGATTACCCATGTTACTTTGATATACAAGTGTTGGGATTAGTTTATTTAAATAGATAAATAAACATGGTTTATTTAAAAGCAGTATTTTTGGCAGTGAACTGCCACACCATAAAGTAGGTGTACGTGGTTGAATGATCTTGAGCATGTGCAGTTGCAGGGGTTTAATCATGGACACAAATGGAACTAGACAGCCATAACCATTAATAGTCCATCAGCTTAATTATTTTCTGTCACATAAAAATCTGTTGTTTGCATATTACATTAAAATTTTAATAGTAAAACTTTGTTTTCGGAGATTTGTAAATTGATCAGTTTAAGAATGTACTGAATTAAAATTGTATAAAGTTAATTTGAAGAAAAAATGTGCTTTTGAAAATGAAGTATTACTTTAAATATGTGTTTGTTGCTATTGTGACTTTTGATTATCTTACACTTAAATAGTATGATCTTCATATTTTACAGATGAAAGCCCAAAAGCTGATAAACCCAAAGTAGATGAGGAGTGTGATGAAAATGAAGAAGATAAAGACTATCACAGGAGTGACCCACAGATTGCTATCTGCCTCGACTGTTTACGCAACAATGGGCAGTCAGGAGATAATGTAGTCAAAGTGAGTAGAAAAGATAATCTATTCTGTTGTTATTGTTGGCACAATAGCTTCTTACAGGAACGAAATCATTTTATAACCATTAACAATAAATTTTAATGTGGTGACCTGTCTCCACTTCCACACTTATTTAGTCCTTTTGTTTGACAAATTTCAATGCATCTTGGAATTTTGTAAAAAACACAATTCCATACAGAAATCTATCTGTGACAGTGGTGTTTTTTTTTTTTTTTTAATGGATTATAATTTTGTAGTCTACAGCCTTGATGGTATATAACGGCATTACACAACAGATTACAGCATGCCACAGAGGTACTTAAAAAGCTAGCTGTAGGTGAGCTGCCTTACGCTTTCAGCATTGCTATCTTAACCATGCCGGCATGAAGCTGCTTTTCAGATATGCTGTGCACTGAATGACTGGAATCCAGATTTTCTGAGCTGTAAACCTGATTCTGACACTGACGTGTTGTCTGTGGCCTTGGGCAGGTCACTTCCATCTGTAAAACGTGTAGAGCAATACCTGCTAACTGCTGTTTTAAGAATTAGGGATATTTGGTTTCTATTACTAAAGGAAAGATTACCTAATGGTGTTGAGTCTAGAAGACAGTGTTTGGAAATCCTCTTAGATTTTAATAATGTTTTATTAAATTACAAAGACAAGAATTTAAAAAATATTAAAAATGTATCTAATAAAACACTACTTATAATTTCTGTGTCCTATGTTGCATGTATAATTTTGGAAGTTCTTACATGGTGAGAAAGTTTTGATTCAGCAAGAAATGTGTTATCACTGACTGCTTATGCTATATACAGTAAGAAATCTGTATCTCCATCACTGTATAGGAGTCTCAGCTTTCCTGTTGAATCAAAACTACTAGGTTCTGGATCACAGAATCTGTGATAATAGATCACGTCTCAGGTTTGTAGCTTCCCTGTAGTTTACCAAGATTATCTGAGGGTGTTTTGACTTCCTTTTTCTCTCAAGGACTGAAGAAATTCTGAGAAAGGTAACATCTGTTTGACCCCCAGTGTTAATAACCCAGCTACTTAGAGTTCTTCTGGGGGTTTTGGTGGGTGGTTGTTTTTAGCTTTTTTCTTTCCTCCCTTATGTATCTTTTGGAAATTTCTTTAGAACTGGAGATGGGTCAAATGAACTTGTCATCTTGTAAATGTTGGAAAAAAGTGGAGAAAAATGAACTTATGGTGCCATTATGAATTAGAAGTGAGGGCAGTAAAATTGGTTACTGGTTGAGAAATCAATTACAGCTGTTCTTGAACTAAAGATTGCTTACATGTTCCAAAATTTCTAATATGTTTTTTCTGTTTTATTGCTGTTTCTTCAGGGTTTAATGAAGAAGTTTATCCGCTGTTCTACTCGAGTGACCGTGGGAACTATCAAAAAGTTTCTCAGCTTAAAATTAAAACTTCCAAGTTCTTATGAGGTACATTTGAAAGAATGATGCTTGTACTTTCATTTCCCTCCCAAATATTAGGTTTTTATGAAATTTAATGATATTTGAACCTGAGGAATATTTTTTTTAGCCCAATCAGGAAGCACTGTGCAAAATTCCAAGTTATATTCTCTGTTCTTAAAAGAGAGGTGATCATTTTATCATAGTGACTAAAGTTGCTAATCAAGGAACTCATATAATTCTAGTAACTTCAGTTTGTTGCTTATCTGTGAAGAAACAGATACATTAGGTTTTGATATTTTTATGTAAAAAATAAATGCTTTCCCTTTCCATGTGGCTAATAAAAAAGTCACTTAATACAGTTTTGGGCTAGTAGCTACTGGGGAAAAGGAGAGCTCAACTAGCATACACCCAATTACTCTTGCAGCTTCATTTTCTTTAGATGTAAGAAACTATCCAGTAATTATCAAGAAATGAGGAGCCATACCATTTGAATCTTTCAAAATGCAGATACTTTTTTTGCACCCTCTCTAGAATTAGGTGGAATTTGATGGAGAGGGTCTTTGCTGCATGAGTGATTTGATCTTGGCCAAGACTGTTCACTGGGGGGCATTTCCTAACATGGTACAAGTTGTGATGCAGGGTGGAGCTGGGAAGTGTGAGACTCCTGCCTCGGCTTCCCCTCTTCCCAGGATACAGGAATTTTGACCTCAGCACAGACTATTTCTTCAGCCAGTTCTCTTACAGGAGTCAATGACTGCACGAACTGCAGGCTGCCTTTAGCACAAATGGCAGCCTCCCAGCTTTGGTCAGAGGTAGGGCTGAGTTAGGTTAGGTGCACAGGTTATTGCAAGTGTTTGCCACAGTATCATGACATGCTGACCAGTCATTTTGATGTCATTTGGTTTTGCTACTTATGTTGATTTAATCTGTCTTTGGTACCTTAATGGCTTGTGTTACATAGTATCTGCTTACTTTAAAATTTTGACATTTTTTCCCCTCTAAAATCCAGAAAACATTATGGCTACAGTAATGAAAGAGTTGTCATACATTTTCAGTGGGGGATAGAAGTAAGATGCTATAATACAGTTTAAACCAGTTATTTTTCACAGTAAGATTACTTTTCATTTTCTTTTGCCTTCAATTATTGAAGAATCATGTTTGTATACTCTGCATTTTTCTTCTGATTTATAGTTATTTTCAAATTTTTTTTTAAATGAAAATTACAGTACTTCTGTTTTGTATCTTAAGGTTTGAAAAAGCGTTGACATAGCAGGAAGGCCTTCAAAATATAGCATGAGGCTTTCTCTTCAAACAGATTCTGCGCAGTATTGATAAATACAGGGAGTGTTTGTCTACTAGTTTAGCAGGATTTCTTCTGTCCACACCTTAATTGAAAACACAAAAGTGAAAAAATAAAGCAGAATACGAGTGTACAAAATAGCATATTGTCAGCAGGTTGTATTTATCCAGGTTTGATATACATGTCTGATGGAATTATTGTATAATGATAGGACTTGAGGGATTAACTCTGAGATTCACTTAGGAGTTCATTTAGACATTAAAATTTTTGCTTCCTCTTGCCTTACTGTTTGTTCTGTTGTATTTTAAGCTGGATGTACTATGCAATGGAGAAATCATGGGGAAGGATCATACCATGGAATTCATCTATATGACAAGATGGAGACTAAGAGGCGAAAACGTAAATACTGTTACATTATTAATAAATGATGTTTTGGTATATTTATTATACAGAGTATACATGCTTTCACAGCTTCATCCAAAATATATTCTGTGACCCTTCAAAAAACCCTTATTTAAAAATGCATTTTGCATGTTTTCTGGATTTCTTGTGTTAAACCCTATGAATGAAACCCTACGGCACATATATTGTGTAGATTCTGAAACTTAAAAATAGCGGGTATACAATGTTTACATGCAAGTTCTGCTCTAAGTCAAGTATCTGAAAACCCAAGGACTTGTTCTGTTTCCGCAAGTTTGCTTTTAGTGACGTTTTGAGTTACAATAGTTGGGGAATCTGCATCCAACAGTTCTTTATTAAGAATCTGTTTTATTCAGTCAGTAAACTGAAAGTGACACTGAAAAATTATTGGCAAAATCTAATTGTTTTATTAATGTTTCTGTTAATACTACACCCATTTTTTTTAGATATGCTGTATAACATGAACATCCAGATAAAACAGCTAAATGGGTTTTCCTTGCTGCATGTGTTTATTTTAGAATTGCAATATCTAACATTAAAAGACACTTCTTTCAGGTCTGATATTCAATCTGATTTAGTAGCCCTTATAAAGCCTTGTATATTTAAAATTTTTTATTAGAAGTCATATCCCCTTTTGTTTTCTTTTATACATTTGTTTGTGTGTGGCTGTTGATTTTTCTTCACTGTTTATTGCTTTGTAGTAGATGCAGATTTGTTGTCTATCACTACCAGTGGAGGCTATATTGGAGTGCAGCTAACGTTAAGCACTTAACATATGTTAATGTACCGATCTGTAGAAAATTCCTAGCTTTCTGTACCCTTTTTTTTTTTTGTTTTGTTTTTTTTTTTGTTTCCTAGTACTCAGAATAAAAAGCACTGGGGCACAGACAGAGGATTAAGCACACTGTAGGGTTAACAATTCACAAGTTTCTTACCTTAATCTGAAAGGGGGGAAGGGGGAAGGATAGATTTTGATAGGAATTAGGGGAATTAATGTATATGGGCAAGCATTCATTAAATTTGAAAGTAATATTGCACGGAAATTTGATGATTGCTGACACCCCAATATTGCACCAAAAAGGGAGTTTTAAGTAGTATTTTTTCCAATACTGCCGTGAAACCAGTGGGTATTTGGTTGCCATCTTACATTTTTGTTAGTATTGGCTGTACTGTTAGGAAGTAAGTGTTGAGGCAAAAACTTTAGAGATAATGGAATTCTTTCATGGCATTTAATCCTGCAGCCCCTGCCTGCAAATAGACTTTTGGGAGTTGCATTGGTTTGGAAACAACAGTTAACTAGCATCTTGACAAAAAGGACATTATTTACTGGTTAAATTTTTTTAAAAATCTCAGAACTATAGTTTTTGACACTAAGTGAATATAAGATGTGACAACCCTTGATTAAATTTGTAAGTTGTGTTTACATACACATAGTATAGTCAAGTATGTATTAATCTTTTCCTTTATGTAGTTTTAAATCACTCCCCTGAAGTCAAAGATGACAAACTAAAACCTGTAAACATTACATTGTACTGGTAATAAATCCAGTAACATCTGGGCTTCTGTGATTTTGTTTTCTGTAACTATGTTGGGTCTTGTTAGAAAACAGAAGTTGCAATGGTAATTAATTAACGATCTCTTCTTTTGGATGAAGATCAAGTAAATCCATTATGTCTGTCTTTGGTACTATTCATCATGAATTTTTTTACTGGCACACCTGTGGACCTTACAAGAGGTAGAGTAGTAAAAGGAAAATATCCATTTATTCACTAGAGAAATCTTCCCCATTTTAAATAAGTAAATTAATTTTAAGCTTTACATTTGAACATTTAAAAAAAACCCAACACCCAACATTAAATGGTAAATGTATATGTCCAGCTGTGGATGCCTCTTATCTGATCAGAAAATCATCTCCTTCGCAGTTTCGGTGTCAGAACTGCTCATCTTCGCAAGTCTGCTCACAGGATGGCACTTTCTATCAGGTAAGAGGCACTCACGACTGTACATACTACAGTCATTAAGGTCCTGTCAGCACTTCAACTGTAATCCAAGTTGGGGAGTTTTTCTAATTCCTCACTACAAAGTGCTAAAACTCTATGAACAAGGCCTGGGCATTTTTGTTCATTCAGAGAAAGTTTTATTGAATGAATAAATAGAATCCATTCAAAAGATTTAGGGGTTTCTTTTACTTTACATTAGGCCATTTATCTTTTTGTTAGAGAGAGATCGTTCTGCAGGATGGTATCTGCATCGGTCTGGAAGGATTATCTACTTCTTCCTAGCTCATCCTTCTAACTAGTAGCATTGGACAGTCACTGACAAGGGATCAAAATGGAAGAAAGTGAATCAAAAGAGACTACATTGGTTTCATCTCTTTGTGGCAATTCATACGTCCTTTTTAGAGGAGTGAAGAAATGTTAGCTTTTTCTAATACTGTTTTCCTTTCACATCTTTTAAAATTGAAAATGGAATAATGCCTTATCTCTAGAATATAACAGACCAAAACCTCCAGAACCTGCAAACTGAAGTCGATTTCTAAATTTCATTGATCAAACTGGTTCATACCTATACAAAACAATATTTCTGTTTCCTCATTCGGAATTTGGATTTGAACTAAATTCTAGAAGTTACTTTGGAAGTTTGAAATAATATTTTTGCTTGAGCAAGAAATTTCAGTTAATGATAGATGGCTGCTCCTCACTATGGATGGGAGTGACGTACTGCAGGCATGCCTACTTCAATAATTAGAATTGTTCCAGCATAGTGCATTTTATCTGCACAATTGGTTTGTACTTTTGTTTGCAAAAACACTGAGCCTCACTGGTTTATGTGGCAGTTTCAGTGAGGTGACTGCTCTGTCTCTGCCTGCGTGCACTTCCAGTTAGAGATGAGTACTTTTAGATACAATTTCTATAATCAAAATGAAAAACATGTGAAATAGCATTTAAATAATATGATAGTCATATCCTATGCAAAAAAATCAGAGACCAAGTAATTTATGATACTAAAAATATATGTTTGTTCATTGCACCTGCAGACTACATATGGTGCTCCCTGTCTTCTCTCCTAAATGCTTCTGCTACAGTTGAATAGCTCTTGGTTTATGTTTTGATTTCTCTGAACTACAGTTTGTAAAACCCCAGCAAGTATGATCACATTTAGTTCTGGTGATCATTTCACTACCATGGCATGGAAAGTTTATTAACCTGTATAGGCCTCTGCAGTTATATCGTTCTGTTTTGGTCACTGAAGTTCATCTGTATTGTGTCTGAAGGATGCGGTAAAATATTTCTGCTTTTAATGATAGCTTCTGTAATAATTCCTTATAATTCCAAATTTGCAATTAAAAAAAGACTTAAATTAGGTATGTTCCCCTGCCCTGTGGCAAAGAGGTAGTTAAGCCCATACCGTTGCTGAGGCAATAAGACTGGGTTTTATGCTATAGAAAATGCCCGGTATCCTAATAAAGTTGAGGAAAACATCAGATTTAAATGAAATGCTGACAGACTGAAAAATTAAGACATTTAGTGAAACAACTTTTAGCAACAAGTATCCAGATGCACTTTCTGGCAACACATCTACCCTTGCCTCCCACTCCACAACAGTTTTGTCCAATTCAGGGATCCAAGCAGTTATTCGCCTTTTTTTTTTTTTTTCCAGTAAGAACTAATAAAAATGTATTTCTAGATCTGAAGTTGAGGAGTTTGGATTTGGGGAAGAAGTTAGCCCGCATCTCTCAGATATTCAGCTGACAGCAATTTGACCTGATCTTTTTTTCATTTTTTTCCTTTTTAATACCAGAGTAGCTTGGCTCCCATTAACTAGTGCTGACTACTGGTATAGCTATGGAACCTCTGTATATATGAAAATCAAAGAAAGTACATCACCTATAAATGGACTTTGTTTTAGAAAGTATAAAATTTCCAGATAGCTTTTCCTCAGACACAGCAACACAGAAATGAGGAGTTGTTTGAGCACTCGAAGTATATATGTTGTAAAACATATAAAACATGAAATATATAAAAGCAGATACAGGAATTTTCTATTAATGACAAATAACTACTACTAACTGACTTGAAGATTAAATGTAGATTTCAAGTACAGGTATGGATTTAACTGTTGAAATGTATAGAGTTATTTCATATAAATAAAACTGATTGCCATATATGTGTGTCTTAGGGATAAGCTCTGGCTATTCTTAAACCAATCTTTAATTGCATTTTCTTTGTCTTGTTTATGAATTATGTCTTCATGTTTTCTTGTCTGTTTTTGTTGTTGTTTTTCTCTTGCTTTTGTTTTTAGTCTTACCCTATGGTACTTCAGTATCGACCTAGAATTGACTTCGGTTAGACCAAAGGGCCAGATCCCACTGAGATGAATCCTGCACTATTTGTTTACCCATCGACAGATTGCACAATGAATGGATGTGCCTGGATTAGGGGGACACAACCAGATTTTCAGCATGCAAATAAGGACATTGTCTTTCTTAAAACTGTCAGTTGCATCTCTGCTGTTTCTATTAGAGCAAGCCAAGTGCCATTCTGCTACTGAAATGTGCATAAGATAGTTGTGTATCTTACGAGTGTGCTGCAAATCATAGCCAAAATCATGAAGTGTACAGTCAAGATTCAAAAACTACGGAATATTTTTGCTTGCGTGTTAGAAAATTTTTCTGGTCCTAATATTGATTACACTAGCAAAATGGCAGAGTGCTCATTCCATGTGGTGTTGCAGTTTCACACACTTACTATTTTACTGAATATTGTTGTTTAAATCATAGAGTACTGTACAAATAACTAAGGATTATACCTTGAAAATATTTTGTATAGAAGATATATTTAGAAAAGTGGTGATTGGGCCACTACCTTTTTCTTGATAAGCTTCTCATGGGTCCAGGTATAGCTCACTCATGAGTGTGCAACAGTCCTTTTGCAGTGAATGAAGATTAATTACCTTTAACAAGAGATGTAGAACATGGTAATTCAGAACAGTAATTTTAAATCTTCTAAGTAGATTCTGCTAATATTGCTTAAAAGCATTGCAGCCTTTGATTGCACTTTTCTATGGTTTCCCTAAAGATTGGAATTTGGGATACTAGCTATTTTTGGAAAATGGCTTCTGGTCAGATTACATTTCTTCTGATAAAACCTCCATAAAAAGGAAGTTAAAAATAATGTTAGTGACTATGGAATAAATAAATTTCACTGTAAGATTCCAGTCAAGGCAAATTTTTACAGAATTATTGCCTTTCATACTAAGCATTTCCTTTTAAGATTGGTTGGAGGTATATAATATGCTAAAACAAAAATAATAGATAGCTTTAATTACATTATATATCTCTTGTGACTGTCTGGAGTTTATCATTCATTACAGAAATTTTCATTCATATGTCCAGAAAATTAGAGGTAATGCAATACTGAAGATAAGCAGTCTGACCAAAATAATTGTTCAGGTCTTCTTTTTCCTAAGACCTGGTAGTGCAGGATAAAAAGTGATTGTTGCCTTAGGTATTGCAAGCGTAATGGTTCTAGTATAGAATGCTTATTGAGGTTTCTGGTAATGTTGCAGGGAGCATAGTAATGCATATGTTTTCTGTAGTCTTCCATTGTCTTTGCTCTGCTTAAGTCAGTTGAGTTTTTCACTTCAAATTCTGTGGAGATACTTAGAGTTCAGTACCTTTATGTAATTTCTACTTTAATACACGCCTGCTAGTATTGTAGATAACTACTTAATTTCTTACGCCTTTTGCATACAGCAAAAAGGAACCAAATCAACTTTTCAGAAGATACTACAAAGTGGACTAATCATACTTAGATAAGACAAAGTGAAAATTCTATCTTGGGATCAAGTATAAAAGATAGATGCAAGGCTGTAACTCCTTTGTAAATTTTTGTTCATGTACATTAGTGTGTTTCTGTAGGAGAAAGCATGTTGTAGCTTAAATCTGGCCCCTTTAATGTTAGTAGGAGTTCTCACATTGATGACTTGAGGGATCCATACATGGTTGGGTTAACTTCTACCATTGCACTCCAAAGCCCATATGACATGCAGAAACAAAGATGCTGTTGGCAGCGGTCTGTTTAGGAAACCTGCTATTGCAGGTCATGGTTGCACATATTGTGCAGATGCCGATGAACCTGGGAAAGTAAAGCGTTTAGGAAGCTGCTGCTCATTTCTGCAGGCATAGCGTGCTGACTAGTATAGGCACTGGTTTGCCCACACTGTAGATGGGAAGGGGTGCACTTGCTGGCTGCAGGAAGCGGTCATCTTTTTGCCCGTTCGGTCTATGATGTGCTACTTGACAGAAACAAGAAGATATTCCATGTAGGGAGGGCTCTTCTCTGCAGAGTCTCTAGAGAAAAATAGCTTCTTTGTGTATATAGAAGTCCTTCTCATGGAGCAGCTTGGAAGAGCAGAGCATGTGTTCTAATTGCAAATCATTCTTCTCTTTAGTATATACAGTTGTTTTGTACAGTAGAAATAGGATATTATTTGTAAATATTTACATACACATACAAATGACACCTTAAAGTTTTTATATATTTCATGTGTTTTTATAACAGAATTTTCACTGTAGATTCACTTGAGATAAAATGCCTGTTACAGTTTATCACAAAAGTAGTACTCTTAAGCATAATTTCTGCTTGATTCAGGGGACAAATTTTTTCTCAACAGTTGCGCTTGCTTGTATTGCCAAATTTGAACAGACCTGTTTTTAAAACAGAAGAACGCATTCTTTTTAATCCTTTTTAATCCTTTTTCAGTTATCAGTTTGCACCAACCTAACAGGGCCCCTGAAATTGGACTACTTTGTATTTCCTTCTGAGTGACAACTAACAGAAGATTTGACTGTTTAATGACTTTCTGTATTCACAATTCAGAGAACCATTAATTTCTCTTGACCAGAACTGGACGTTGGTTTAATTCATGGTATTTTCTTGATGCAACTTAAAGTTAGATTGCAGAAGGCACATCTTCATTTTAAGCATGGAAAATACTGACAGATATGATTTTAATGTTCCCAGCTGAGAATCATGGCATTAAATGCATATGATCTAGCCACCTACACATTATGCGTTTCTGATTTGATGGCATGGTGCCTGAGTGCTGTTATACTTTAATGGTTTTTGTAGCAGTGAAGTACCAGTGAAATACATATCTTATCTGGGCAGCTTGTGTAACTCAGGCATTGCCTTTTTTACAGGAAATTTCTCTTCCGTATAGTATGTATGTGCCATGTGTCTACAGATATGCATATTTAAATCATTTGTGCCAATTAAGACTATCTGAACAGCATAGGAACATGAGAATGCGCGTACAGATTCCTGTGTGCCAAAGATGAGGTAAAGTGAAATGACTACCTAAGCATTCCGTTCAGGCTGCACCATATGCCATCCTAGAGCAGATTACTGTATACAGTCACACTTGTGAGCATTTCCATGGCAAAATGTCACCACTGCATGTTTGTAAAGACTAGGAATATAAAATAAGTGTTGCTGCCACTGTGTTTCTATGGCTTTCCCATATTGGCAGTGCCTGGCTGCAGAGGACTAAGACCTAAAAAATTCTGCACTACTGCCTAACCTTGCTGTCTCTTATTTAGCACATTTGGTGCTTTCCCCACCCCTCCCAAAAGTGAAAAACTGGTTTGTGCTTTTTAACTCTGGAGTAACTCATTAATGAAAGTCATAAGCAATTTTTTGTGGAACATAGCTGTATGCTGCATTTGTCTAGTAACAAACTGCAAGCTAGATTTTACAAGCGAGATCCTATAATATCTCAAACAATTTGGAATTAGATGATTAATCAAGAAATTTATCTTCCATCATGCATTGTTACACTGCTCGTAGCTAAGGGCCTAGTCCTATAAACATATATTTATTTGGATGAAATACCAAATAATATTACTACAATAATCTAAGTGACTCATCACTATAGTAGGTACTGTTCATATGAAAGCTTCTAGGATTTGGGTCCTAGGAGTATGCAGTGCTATAAGTGTATTGTGCATACTCAGCTAGTTTGCAGTTATGTAAAAAAAAATTTCTAAAAAGTATTATTTTTACTTTACTGAAAATGTTATATAAAGCAAAGTGCCTGATTATTAATACAGAATACCTTTTAAGCCCATTATTTGCATTTGTCAGGGTACTATTTGCTTCTGTATTTTATCTATGGTCTTAATATTTTCAGCAAGAATATTTCATAAACGTGCTATATTTAAAAGCTTTCTTTCATGGGAAAAAGCAGAAAAAGAAATGTGTTCTGTTAGATAACTTAAAATTGAAAAAACCTATCTCAGTAGAAACTATATGAAAAGAATTACTTTTGTATTGGAATTATTTCATTTTCTGCATGAGGAACCCTTGAATTCTGGATCTTGGTCTTTTTTCTCCTTAGGCTCCAACAATTTGACTTGACTTTTCTCTTCTGCAGTTATTGAAAACAGTTCCAGTATATCTGTAGGAGAAAAGAGGTTGATCACATTCCCTTTAGATATAAGCTAGGCTCTTGTTCTCCGCTGCAGACAAAGTGATGGTCGAGTTCCATCTCGTCTCCCCCATGTATAATTGTTAGACATGACTTTGTGAGAGAAGTAAACAATTTTTCCTTCTCTGATGTTTTCTAAAATAACAAAGTAGGCCGGGGTTTAGACCTTTAATTGAACCAATCACTGAGTTATATTATGTGGGTTTTTTTACATTTTCATGTCACTGAAGACACCAGGAGGCATTCACTCCCCAGAAAAAAATATTCTTGGGAGGACTTGCAACAAAAGGAATAGCATCCAGCTCGGCCAGGTACTAATTCTGGTAGGAATACTAGAGAACAGATAGTTGTTCAAGTCTCAAAATAAACAGATTGAGCCCTGTTTATATAGGGGCTACATGAAATACTGGTCAATTACATGGACTGATCAAACTCATTTTTATCCTGGAAAAGACCAAAGGCAGTTAAGACTTATATGCCTATCCATAGCAAATATATAAACACAGAACTGCATAAATCAAGAGCTTGGTCCAGTTTCTTCACTTAACCTAGACAGCTTGAAGGCATGTTCGATTCATCGAAAATGCATTTAACTTGCAGGATATTGCCCTCTCATTTTAATTCATGCTATGTTATTTTATTGATTATGTCACTTAAAATATCTATTCAAGCACCCTCTGTCCTGTACTTAATTCTGGGTTCTTACACAACCTTTGCCCATTCCCATACCCCGCCCCATTTCATGCCCAACAAGTAGAAACATTGAGGAGTTACAAAGGAGAAATTGCACGGGAGGAATCAGGTCATAGGTTTGGTTTGCCAGGCAGCTGTCATGGATTTCAGCAAAGTTTTTGCAGTTCTGCATTTTGAATCCTTCATAGCCAGTTTGAACAAGGCAATGCTTCCACAAGGTGTTCAGCTCAAGATACTTGTTTGAGGAAGGATTGCAGTCTGATCCAAGACACAAGGGGATTGATTCACCCTAAAGGAAATGTGAAAAGCTTCCAACTGCCCATTTACCACTAGTTTTATTGCGTATGGGTAGTCTGGCCTTCAGATCTCAGCTGAAACATCTTTCTGTCGGAATGTCCTCCAGAAGATAATCTTATAATGGTAATATATTTTTCTTCATAAGCAGATCTACCAGTTTAATTTTGTTTTTAAACTACTGTCTACACTGTCTGTAGATCAGATTAAAGCATCAGATTCCAGAATAGTAAATTGATTAATTAATTTCTGACAGATTCTTTCATCCAAGGTATGTGCCATAAATCTTCTGAATTCAGGTAGCATGCTACTACAGTTGAGTAAGGATGTTGTTTCATTCTCTATTTAGCAATTTAGATCTGTGGCAGCGAAACAGATGCCTGGAAATGTCACGGCTACCTTTTGTACTTGTAGAAAGAGACACAGTCCTGTAGGCTCAGGATGGAGATGATGTTCTGGAATGAAAGATGTCTACAAGTGGAAGTTTTTGTAATTACATTCATTTTAACCAAAGAGAGGCATTAGTTTGACTTTGCATGTTTATCTGAACCATTAGGCGTACTTTTCTTTGCAGTAACTTTTATGTGTATTTTTAGCAAATGCTTCTAACAAGGTTAATAATGTGACAGTTGACAGGATGAGGTGAACAGAAGTAGTTACTGTGCATTTTCCTTTTTCTTCATGGTAGTGAGTGGAAAGCAAACTTGAGAGTAGGTTGCTATTAAATATACGAAATTGCTGCAACAGTAACACATTTGTGCTGCTAGTTAACATAGAGGTTTGTATTACGAATGAAGTTGTAATAAAGGTGTTTATTATCAAAGTGCGAGGCACATTTTACGACAGTATTCTGCTCCTAAAATTGTGGTTTGTATTATATTGAGCATAGTTGACATTGTTGCTGTTGTCTTATGAATTTTGTTGCGATAAAATGAAACACGCTCCCATTTTACTGAAAAATATCGCATACAGATTGATTTAAAATTACTCTTTGTTGTCAGATATTTAGTTTGTTCACAAAAAAAAGTTTTGTTTTGGTTTGGTTTTTTTAAATAAACTATTTTTATGGATAATCTCATTGCCTAATAGTTTTAAGGGACCTGTTTAATACCAAAGGTACAGCCACTCAGAAACTGGCTTGGAATAAGGCATTGACACTTTTCTGGAGTGCAGTGGTCAAGAGTTACACCTGGAATCAGTCAGGCAGAACTTAACTGGCAGTAGCTGTCTCTGTCAGCAAGCTAAAGGGTTAGGCACACCTAGCAGTTTCCAAAACAAAATAGAAAAGGAAAAAAAAAAAACACCAACAGGAGTAGCATGAAGGTTGAGTTAACAGACCTAGAGTAGCTCTTTGAGTCATAGCTCACGTTCACCAAGAAAAGCACAAAGGCTTGCATTACTGATGGGTCTGCTATACCTGGCCTGTGGACTAATAAACAGCTTCAGCGCGCTGTCAATCCTGTAAACCTTCCAGAGCACAAAACGGGCACCAAGCTACTTTTGGGTTTTCTAGTCATAGTTCAGTGGTATTTTGGAGGGTGGAAAGGACAGACTTGGAGGATAATGAGACGTTAGGTGTGTTTTACAGATTTTTATAGATATTTTTTTAGCAAATGGCATTGCTGTCTTTGACACGAGACCATTGATTAGGAAGAAGTTGGTTATTTTACTTGTGCAGTATAAAATAGAAAGAATAAAGAAATCCAAATATCTTGATTTCCTTTTCCGGGATAGTGATTAACTAAACTAAACTGGAAAGTAATAGGACAATTTAATTATTTAGCTGGCTGAAATATTTCATTCTAAAAACTGACTGATTGTATTTTTTTTCTCAACTACAAGCTTCTTGGAATAAACGTGAAGCAATGCATCCTTTTTTTTTTCCCTTATTGCAGATTTAACTATTGAAAGGAAAATATTTTACGTTTTTTAAAATTAATGCAAAGCCTGAATTGTTGGATGTTCCAGGCTACTGAATGATGATACAGAGTTACTCTCAATGGATATTTTTTGGGATGGGGGCCTAAGTGTCCTTATATAAGCTGTGATCCAAGTTATGATAAGAAAGGAGCCTATGGTGAGCAGTAATAATGTTCTAATGCTTCCTTGCATTTGATCAGTAGTTACCAGTTTTTAATATAACAGCCCTCACAGTACTTAGGAGCTCATAGAACATATTGTGATGTTATGTTGCTAATTTGTTTTAAAATATAAAATGTTTTAAGCTTTTTGTCAAAAGTGATAACATCATATTACAAATAAACCTTTTTGTGGTTGTAAAATTTAGCTTATAAATCATTCAAATTGAAGTGAAAAAAAACACAGGTCATTGTTAATGACAGTCTATCCTACTATTAAGAATATATGTATTTTTGTAAAGGAAAAGCACTTGTAGATATTTAATCAGTCCAATATCTATCTATGTTAATGTTTTGAAAAAAAAGAAAACAAAATGCTGCTTAGAGAATCACTTACGTATTTTTATTTTTCGTGCTCAAATGCATTTTCTGTTGATTTATGGAATGTTTATTCTGTGTGAAGCTGTATAGTTAGTACAGCTGGGCTAAATGCATTTCTTACCTTAATCAATTGTATCTGACTACGATAATATATTTTCTGCCTGATCAGAAAGCTAACTGCAAAACATAGACTGGTGGTGCTGTTTTTCATCTTTGATATTAGCTTCATCCTGCCTTTTAACATTTCTACTCCATAATAATTTTGAAAAATACTAAAAGGTTTTTTGTGATGTTTGTGTTTTAATAGAAGTTTTAGGGTATATTTGGTTATTAGGTTGCATCTGATTATAAATGTTTTTATAAAATGGTGACAGAATTTTGTGCACACTATTTTAAAAAAACAGTTCCCTGGATGAAAAGTTACGCCACATTAGTCAAGTTTAATACTTACTTTCCTCCAGAGGAGACTACTGCTGGGTATATGCATGGAACATGATTGCATCACTAAAGTTCCTGAGCATTTGTACAAATAGTATTTTTTTAAAGTCAGAATAACTAATTTCTTGTGATATTTTGTGGCTATTTGAAACCTCACTCTTAACTGTATTTGGATTCAACATAGCGGATTAACGCAGTTTCAGGAAAGAAACCAAACAGTAAAACGAAGAATTCTGTGAAAGTACAGGAGAGAGTGGTGACCTCATTTGTTTGTAGTTATTAGTGTACAATCCAAAATCTGTTTACTTATTTCAGTGGAATTCTACAGGGTTATTTTGAGTGGGCCTGATGCTGAGTTACGCTCTTCAGCTTGACTTCAGTGGAGCTACTTTCTTTAATTATCCCTGAAGCTACAACTTGAAATGACTCCGAGTTCCCACTTCCTCACTGAATTGCCTTTCATGGGTAACTAATATTGTTTAAATTTAATCTTACTGTATTAACCTTCTCATAAGTAAATCTAAGTTTTGCAACATTGAGTTTGTACACTAGCACTAGAATTCAGTGTTATAAACTCAGCTGAGTAAATACTTGCAAAATTGTCAAATTGGGGGAGAATTTCACTCACTATGATGTCTGTAACGGCGCTGTTGTTACTCGCATGCTGCACAAAGATCTGTGAGTGGTCAGGTTTTGATGAGTTTTATTATTTGAATTTTGTCCTTTGTTTTCATTTTTGTTAAGAGCTAATTTCTGTATGAATTCATGGGGGGGTTAACATTCAGGGTCCACAAAGTAGCATTGTAAAAACTTCAATCCATTTGACCTACGAGTGCAATACCAGTATTGCAGTCCCGCATCTTTTAAAGAACCAAATACGTTGTGTTTTGAAGTATTTCAAAAAGCAGTGTAAATTTCACCCGGTTCTACCAAAGGAGTGGGTTTTTTTAATCTGTGCTAAAATCCTTAAGAAGCTGAGTGTGGCTCTGGAAAAAATGAGACACCTCTGAGTTAGCACTAGTGAGAAATTTTACAATTCGGTAAGGGAAGTGCTGGTACGAGGGGGCTTGTGGCAAAACCCCATGGTCCTGCCTCTTGGTGTAGAGCGAAGCGTGCCTGTTCGAAGCTGCATCTACGTTTGCAAGCAAGATTTATTTTAGAACAACAGCTCGTGCACGCCCTGTAAATGGGCCTTTTGGAATCTTGTGTCTAAATATATTTGACATGTAATGCTATTTCTAATTATGTAACTACCTGTATGGCTCGGTACCAGTGGTGTTAAATTAAATGCTTCATGCTAATGTCAAGAATGTTCACAGCACCTTTATAACAGCTGATAACAAATGACAATTTGGTCTGACCCCTATGCTGCAAGATGCCTCTAGCCCAGTTGGATTAATTTTATGAAAAATCTAGATGAGCAAGAAGTATAACTAATCTGCTTACTAGCACTGAATTGCTCCTTTCTCAAAGCAATAAATATATTCATGTTGTAACATCTGTTGTGCAGCCTACAATACGAGTTGTTTTGTTGCATTGTTTCTATATAATTTATTTTGTGCAATAAAAAATCTCTGGTTTTATCTGACTTCTCTCTAGTTTGTAATAATATTTGAATTAAAGCATTTTCTAGTTTTATATCATAATCATGCAAGCATCCTATCAACTCACAGAAATGCAGAGTAGAAAATGGAATGCAGTAATATTTTGCCTTATAGAAAAATCAGAAGGTACTTACATGGCCTAATTTTATTCTTGTTGATGTCATACAGAGCGTTACCATTAATTTTCATGGCTGCAAAGCCTGCCTAACATGAAAGTTCACTGGATTTGGCACCCCATTTGTAAAACATAACCAGGTGGCTTACACAGTGTGACTGTGTGTTTGAGGCTTTTTTTAAAAAGTACGTTTTGGTGCTTAACAATCCCATAGAGCTTCTGCCACAACCTTTTTAAACCTAATTTCACTGCTTTTTATCACGTTGCATTTATTTTTTCTTTTTTGTTCTCTCCCTTTTGGATGTTTTTCTGAGTTAATGTGGTTTCAGTAGTATTTATTGTTCTGTGCACTTACCTTCTGATTACTCTTTTATTATGTTGTTGGGGTTTTGTAACTAAGGTAGTGTAAAATAAATGTGCATGCAGATTGGAAGCTAGAGGGTGTCCTTATAAATGGGCCCTTGGTGTGAACTAACAGTCTTCATACTATATACTGAGTTATTGCAAAGGAAGACAGTGGAGGGAGAGGTGTTATTCAGGAAAACTCATGCCTTTTATCTGAGATGCTGCTGCGAAACCTGCAGTACCACCGCGTGAGGTCTGAGAAGTAGTTCAGATCAGGAAATGGTAGAAAGGGTTGCTGCTCAAACTAAAATGACCTGAGACAAGTAGCATTTTGCGTCCTCTTGTAAAAATCTAGATGTTAGCAGAAGAAGGTAACGATTGCTGGTGAACACAAGGTGTGGAGGTATATAGGGTATAGTGCAATATGTACATATGATTAAGTGAAATACGTTTTCCCTGGTACTTGTTAGTAACGTTGCAGTTTGCTGATAGACAGGCGCAGAGCAGCCTCGTGGCTTGCTTTGAACCTTTTTCCTGTTCAGCATTTGACCTCCAGATTTGTCAAAGGTCGCAGACTAATACTTGACCTTCTTATAAAAGTGTTCTTGAGACTTGGGGTCACTCAGTGGAAAAAACCAAAAAACACTTTCCATAATGCTTCTACATCATGCTGCTACATTCTTCATGAAACAGAAATTGAATCGTGTTTAAGTGCAAAATTCTGCTCCTAAGTAGGGAGCAGTGTTTTCTCAAGCAGGATTTCCATTTAAAATGTTGGTGATTAAATTATTTTAAAGAATTGCTTTGTTTCAGGTAGCTAAAAAGAGAATCATTGTGGGGGAAAAAACATGCATGACTAGTAACAAATGCCTGATCAGTCATAAACCCGGATTATGTTTTATTGAAGGAGGAGGTAGGTGGTATACAAACAGCTATTTACATCAGGGGCACAGCATATGAATTTCCGTGTTAGAACTGTGATTCAAATTGCTTTCTACCCTGATTACTTTTTTTCTCTTTTATTCTAGAGGAGAATATGCTATGCAACATCATTATAGGCAAGAGTAATGTTTTTCAAAAGAAAAGTGATTTAGTAATCTAGTTTTCATTAAAGAAACAGAAATTTGCTGGCAGTATGTAATATGAGCACCTCGTCCCGGTGGCAGACTTCCAACATCTTCATTTGGAAAGAAGACTGCTGCATTCATAATTCATAAAAGCATTGGCATCTATCCCACTAAACTAACACAGGAAGAGAAAACATTCTTATATTCAAAAACACTCTGTCCATCTTTTCGAAACTATTTATGGGTTAAGCTGTGTCCTTTCCTGCAGTACAGAAATAACTGCAGTAAGTGCATTTATAGATATGAAAAATAATTACAATAATGAACCTATTCTTAAGAAAAGCTGTACTTAATACCAGTTTTGGAGACACTCTAAATTCCTTAGATTTAATGTCATCCTTTGGTGATTGAAGATGCACAACATGTGTGTCAGTGCCCCTGCAGACTTCCAGTCCTGCTGCCAGCAGCCTCTACGGATTCTAATGTCCTAGTACATCTGTGGAACTGGCAGAGCTTGTTACTAGCCGGTATTCTTCCTTTAATTTTTCTCTCCATGTCTTTCTCAGTGGTATGATTTTGTCTTGACTATGTTCTAAAAGGTGTTTTTTTCCCATGCTCCTCCCTATAAACTACTGAAAGTGATGCAGAGAGTAAAGAGCCTACTTGGTATGCTCGTCCTGTCCTTATGCTGCACCGAACATCAAGATTTCTGAAGATCTAAAAAGTGGGCTCAGGAAGGTCGCTGCTGCTCCTGTGCTTTGCTAGTTCGTGATACTGAATTTGTAAACCACTTTATAACTCATTAAGAACTCCCAGCAGAAAAATGGCTTTGAACAGCAGATCTAATGGCCTCTTCTGAGACAGATAATGCATGACTCATGTTAAGATATAAATTATTTACTTGTGATATAAGGGGCTACTTGCCTAATTCCACAGGACTTACAAAATTCAACACAGTAACTTGAATCTGGTTCATGTGAACAATTTGACTGTTACCAGCCTTGATGTAAAAGAATTTTATCATTGCAAAAAAGGGTACTTGTTCTAGTGTCCAGCTGAAAGTAATGAATTTCCTACTATTTATTGTAAAACCTACTATATAGCATCGTATATAGACTATGTCTTAGGTTTTATCCTGCATTATGTTAAATAGGTCCATAGATTTTCTATGGAACGGCATCCAGAATTGGCTATCTGGATGGCATCGATTATCTAAGTTCTGGGTTGTATTTGAATCCATTAAAAAGGAAAGGGAAAGGGAATCAAACAGCATCCCGAATAGCACCTGTGTTTTTAGACATTATTTCTTCATCTCCCGTATTGATTGCATTATCAGCAGTTTCACAGATTTCTTCTAGACCCTTTCTCTTTCTGCAAATGTTCAGCTCAGATTGTTCTTCGCTCATAATGAAAATCCCTGGAACAAGGCGGGGGGTGCGGGAAAAGCATGGATCTGTGCTGGTAAATAGCTCTGTAACTTGCAGCAGTCAACTTACCCCCTCTTTTCTCATTCTGCTGATTGCCAGAATCTTTCTTCTTAGAGTGAAAAGGTACGTCCAGAGTACCTTATAAATAAATGGAAGAACATTGCTAATGTGCTTGAGGTAAACAATATGTAACTTGTTTTTCAATTTTTGAGTAATTGCTATTTTGAGGAGCTCTCTGGCTAATACTTTGAGAGGATGAATGTGCATGTTCAGAGCATTACCCGTATAATCTGACTTTTTTTTTATATTCACAGGCATATAAAATAAAAAATGTTTGGTCATTGTGACAGGCTAGTGGAAATTTGTGTTAATACAAGAATAAATAAATAAATAAATAAATAATGCTATAGCATATTTAGAGAAATTATACTATAAAGAATAAAATCTGCACTGTTCTTGTTTGCTACCAAGGCTGCTATAATCTAATTTTGTATACTTGCTATGAAAACCACAAGGAGTTATGTTGCAGCATGATAACCCCATGAAACCAAAGATGTGGTATGTAGATCATAGAATCATAAAATTATAGAATCTTTGGGTTGGAATTATTTAAATTTTTTTTTTTAAATATTTAATTTATTAAAATTACAGAGTCTTTGGGGTTTAATATCATTCATCATCTTAACTGCTGACAAGCCGTGCCTCAGGTTAAAATAGGTGACCAGCGGGTATGACTATGTTTCTTAAATGTCCTCACATTTTACTACTAGGAAGCTTAGACTTAGTTCCAGCTACTGTTGGCATTGAGTTACTAAAGAATTTGACCTTGAAAAAGGTAGAAGGGCATCCTAGAGCCTTACCATTGAATTGCAGACAGAAAAAAAGATGTCCTAGCTACAGCAGAAGATAGGAGGCTGCTTGGTGTGGCCATCAACCTGAGACTGAGGCTGTGGATTCAAAGGTTTCTTGTTGCTAAATACTTTGGGAGCATAGGGAGGTCTTGGGAAAGGAAAGCCACCTGTTATGAAGCAGCTGCATGGTCTGGTCTGCTTTTATTTGCCCACAAGCAACCAGTGATAATAAGAATATTTATTTGGGAGTGGGAGCGGTGGACAATAATGTAGTAAGGAGTGCACAGTTGTGAATATAAATAAAATATTTCTGTGAGAAAGTAAGCGCTAGATAGTGCTTCATACTATTAATAGCCTCTAAGGAAAGATACCATGTCCCAAGAGCAAAAGCATAGTGGGTTGTAGCCAGCTGCTAAGAGAACTTATCTAAACGTAGTCCACACAGAGGCTGATTATTGTTTCCATTTACTCTGCGAGTCAAATGTGTTTTCCACTTCAGTACAGGATCTATTATACACATCTCTCAAAGCCTACAGGTACAAGCACCTTTAATGCAGCAGACCACAAGGCACATAGACGTTTCTAATTTGAGGACCTGAAGCTGAACTGAATCTGTATCTCTTCATGCATCAGTAATATTTAGAGAAGGAGGAGAAATCCAGCTTTGGAGAGTGATGATCCATGAAGGTTGCATTAAGAATGCTCAAAGTGTCATAGATCCCTTCCAAGCAGCACTTTAGACGCTCCAGTTGTGCTTCTACAGAATTTACGAAGAGAGGTGGCAGGAAGGTTTTCCCCCACTTCCATGAATATGTGAGCAAGCCAGCAATGCCCGGATGCTGAAGTGATTCTGAGTAAGAATGGGGAGCAGCAGCACAGCACGCAGCTGATTGCTAACAGCAGAGCAATGTGGATGTATGCAAAGGTCCAGGTTCCAGAGCGGGACACAGAGAAAATAGGGGCATCCGTCCCAAAGAATGGGAGGAAAAGCTCCTCTGTGGCTCTCCAGAACCAGATGGATCAAGGCTTGTTTAGCGTTCGTCCACACCCAATGCTTTTGTCAAGGGTGGAATGCATTTGGAGAGTTTGTGCTTTGCATTCAAAGAAAAATTACTTTTTGACAATTTCCCAAAAGGCCCAGGCATTTTTTTTTTTTCTAAATTTAATGGTAAAACCCAATACTAGAAGGCCAGAAAGCAAAGCTACTCCCTTAGTGCTGAGACCTTCAGTGGCATGGGGAGACTGCAAATGTGACAGCAGCAAAGGAAGAGGGTTCTGTGATTGGAAAATGTCTTATGAAATAGAAAAAAGATTTAAAAATAGGAAAGAAGATTTAAAAAATAACTCACTGGATTTTACATCAAAGTAGAAGCCAAGGAAAGCAGAATTAAAAGAAGAAAAAAGAGCTGGTTTTATAGATGGTCTCTGTGTTCATTAATATCTGGCCTTTTTCCTGTACAAAGACAATACTGGAGCCCTAAGCTGTTAGCATAGAATTTACTGCTGTTAATGATCACTGCAGAGCAGCCGTTCAGATGTGTCCAAGTCAGGATTTTGAACTGTAAATAATACCTTTACAGTGGTTAGGCAAAAACTGAGCTTAAATGCAGGAGACAGCTGCTGTAGATCAGCTGTGATAGCTGGGGAGGAGGTGTAGAGAGTGACCTCAAGGTTTGGAAACTCCATCTGTGTGCAGTCCGTCATCAGTCCTGACCTTTAGGAGCTTGGTGTTAGTTAGATGGACTCCATACCCAGGCAGGATGAGACATCAAACACCACTTTGCAGCTCTAGCTCTCTTATGTGGTAAAGATTTCTAAAAACATCCTTAATCTCCAGGATCTATTATTTTCAACAGGTGATGCAGCTGGAGCTGGACTCTTCTCATAGCTTTTACGCTACGTAGTTGTGTAGAAAAACTAAAGTACATTGATCTGACACCCTGCTGCCCTGCAATAAGCAGAACAAAGAGAGCACAGCAGTTACTGATATTCGGGAGCTGTTGGTAGGCATGTGCTGGACCTCCGTCTTTTAAGCTCATGAAATATGACACGTCACAGGTATTTGTTTAAACTGCAGAAGGATTTTGCTCACCGTCTTTTGTTACCAATTCAGTTCAAGCAGCCAACGGGCTTGGGAAGCCGTGAGCTTTTGCCATTTATTTCACTAGCAACTGCAACTATCCTGTTTGCTCTCCGCGCCAGAAGACCCATCTGAGATGCCAGCTGCGTTGTGTTACCAGTTTCCATCCTTTCAGGTTGGATCTGTCAAATCAGGTCCTGACTTATCAGATCTTGTGGAAGATTTTCCTCTGTTTGTCGTTAAAATATCTTTGTCCTTTTAATAGCAACAGCTCTGCTTGAAGTTACAGTGGTTAACTTCTTTGCAAGCAGCTCTCCTGGTGCTGGTTGTGCCGGCAGGATGGAAGTTGCGGCTAAACCAGCAGTCACAGGTACGTGCGGGTGCTAAGGTCTGAAAGCAAAGCTGTCTTAGCCCTCAACCGCTCCTTCCCTGTTAGCACACCCCCAAAGCATGGGGCATCCTCCCCAGGTAGCTCCCGCTCTGGAAAATTCCCGTCCCACCCGTGTGAAGTGGCACAAACCCGCAGGGGTTCCCGGGGCGGCTGCAGCATCCCCACCCGGCCCCTGCCCTGCGGCACAGGGGCGAGCCCGTCGATTTGCCTCCCTCTGCCTTTCAGCCCAGAAGACTCCCGGGAGAGAAACCCCTGGGAGAAGGGCTAATTCCATCTCTGAAATGGCAGCACCTGTAATCCGCAGTGCCTAGGGCAGCGAGACCCCGACGCCGCAGGCAGGAGTTATTTTAGGCGTGTGAAGACGTCTATTCTACAAGTGCCCTGCGTAGCCACACTCAGTTAGGAATGCATTATTTTCTTTTTACCCTGGTAAATAGATAGCAGGTAGGTAGATCAGTTTCTCCTTTCGTTCTTTCCCGCTGTCATTGTCCAGTGATTTTCCCCTTGGTTTTAGCTTCGTATCATCGGTTTACAATTAATGGTCCCAGTTCCTTCACACCTCTCTTACATTATGCTCTACATCCTGCAAGGATGGATGCTCTACATTGGTATTGCATTTCTGAGTAATTTCGTGATGTTTGTTTGCCCCAAGAAATCCCCTTCTCCATAACCGAGTGCTTTTTCTTCTTTTTCCCCGCCCCCGTGCCTCCTGCCTCTGTGGAGACTTGCTTCAGTTGTTAACAATCTTTTGAGATATTATGCCTGAGAACAACTGTAATTTTTCTGGGTTTTTTTCTTAAACATTAAATTCAAACCTTCATTTTTCTGTCTTCTTCCAAACTTTATCTAAGGCCAGCTAATGCACTCACTAAACCCTGCTTAAAGGTACCAGTGCCCCTTCTACCCAAGTGTGCCTACCCAAGAAATTCAAACTGAGGCCAACTTCTGTGCTGCCTTTGCCAACATGTTAGGGTCAGGGATGTTGCATGTGGCAAGAATTTGGACAAGGTAAGACCCTTCTGGATGAGAACCTAATTCTAAGCTTTCTCAGTTTAAGTCTGGACTTGCTCCATGAACACCATGGTCACATAAAGCAGATTAGATTAGATCCCAAGATCCCTTTTTTAGTATATGCGATATTGAACCTCGTTTTTCTTACCGCAAACAAAAGAGGTGTAAAAAGGGTGTTGTTGTCTATTTTCCTCCTGTGGTTAATGCTTTTGTGCATCGTTTGCCACAGGTCGCAGGTCTGCAAAAACAGACTTTACTCAAGAAGTTTTGAGGGTGTCCCCAGTGGCATCCATACGTAAGCTGACGTAACGCAGCCGCAGGATTTCCTCGGGATCTCCAGGTAGGTTTTTGCTCCCTTTCCAGCGTGGACCTCCTCCTGGGATGAAACAAGGCAGCGAGACCAGTTCCTCTGTCCCACTGGGCCAGTTTCAGAACTGCGGTAACTTGTGCTGTGCCCAGGGGACACCGAGGTAGGGTTAATGCCACCTTCGGATTTGTTCCAACCTGAAAACAGTATTTATAGTAGAAGTGGGTTGGCTGTAAATATAGTAAGAATGGACCAGAGCTCACCACGGCTGTTTATTAATCTTTCAGTCAGCTAATTAAAGCAGCAGAACATGGTCTTGCTCTCTGCACTGCTTCCTAGTATAGATAAAGTATTAATTTCAGCCGTAGCTGCAGGAGGACCTTGGCAAGAGATGCTTGGAGCTGAGTACGTTTCCGGCTTTGTTTTAGTCTGTTTCTGAACATCTGCTGGGGTGGGTGGCTGCTTCAGGGGGGAGTGAAAATTAACTTTATTGATTGAGTAATTTCCTTTATGAAGGATCTGAAGGGGATGGCTGCCTGCAGAAATAATATTTGTTAAATGGCCACGTTTGGAAAATGAGTCAGTGAGAAAATAGCATGCAAATCCCCCAGCTTATCTCCAGCAGGGGAAGAACGGAGACGTGCTAAGAAAGGGGGAGAGATGCTGACTTGGAGACGCCAAGTTAAATGACCTTAACAGGAATTTTGTTTAATTTTGCCCTGAAAAATCGACGAGGAAAATGTTGGAACTGGCCATTTCAAATGCTAAAACTTTTTCCTAATGCAAAAATCTGCACTGAAATAATTGTCCATCTGCAAAATATTTTTAAGTTCACAAGTGTCCACTTATGCTGGATATGTTAAGATTTTGCAGCTCTATTCCTTACCTGCCTTCACCTACTTTTTCTAGAGAAAAGACCTAATGGAGAACACGGCTATGTGTTTAAGGTGTAAATAGCAAAAGAAAAGGAAGAGAAACCGCTTTGTGTTCTATGAACTACATCGGCATAATACACAAGGCTGGCGAGGCCCCAGAAAATTAGAATAAAATGTCTCTCAGACAAACCCTTGGGTTCCAGGCAGCCGGGCAGCAGCCCTTCTAATTAGCTACAGTTTCCACCTCTTCAGCAGCTTTGTCACCGCTGATCTTTCTGGTTTACTGTGAGTCTTTGTAGAGGACATTTTCCATGGTCTTTTGTTCCGGCAGCTGGTTCTCTAAACCCAGGAGCAGCCTGAAACCGGTTCCACCTTCTACCAGTTTGTGGGTGTCACAGGCCTCATCTTCTGCTGACACAGCTTTGTGTGGACGTGGGCTTGGAGCGACTGCTGGGGAAGGGGCAACGCTGCTGTTGAGAAACCCCGGGAGAGTGGCAGGGGAGGGGAGACCGGCAGCAATCTGATCAGGAATGCAAAGTTACGTCTTTGCTTTTGTCCTTAGCCTTGGGACTGGGCTGGGAAGCGGTAGATGAAACAGTAAATATCCCATTTCATATTAATCTTCTAAAAGTCATGCATTAAGCGGGGAGGCTGCCTGTGGAAGAGAATAGCTCTGCACTGATGCCACAGAAAGGTGCCCTGCCAGAGCTAAACCCAAAACGGCTCCGCGCCAGGGAGGGCCTTGCCCCAAGGCGCCGTGGGGTGGAGCAGCCACCCTGGGCGCGCTGTGGGGACCCCGAGCTCGGGACTGCCCCAGCGGGGAGCCCCGGGGCTGCGCTAACAGCCGGGAAGGGCCTTGGGCTGGAAGGTATGAAAGGTTTACAACAGGGTTACTCGTTCGCGCTGCAAATCCCTCCCCACCCTACTGTGCGGTATGGCCGTCTCTAACGTCAGTAACACTCTTTTGAAAAAAATATGTGGCAAGCGAAGCAAGCCCCCCATGTACCTGGGGCTTTGCAGCGCAAATACGCAGCACCGGGAGGGACGAGGTGATGCCCCGGTGCCAGCACGTGCCTGCCTCTCCTCTCGTGGTAGGGACTTCTTTGCCTCACGTCCGTGCGCCTCTCCATGAAACTGTTGTGCGATCGGGAGACAGTGGAACACAGTCACAGAATCACAGAATCTTTAAGGTTGGAAAAGACCTTTACGATCATCAAGTCCAACCATCAACCCAACGCCACCATGCCCACTAAACCATGTCCTGAAGTGCCACGTTCACACCTTTTTTTGAACACCTCTGGTGATGGTGACTCCACCACCGCCCTGGGCAGCCTGTTCCAATGTTTAACCACTCTCTCAGTAAAGAATTTTTTCTTTAGAAAAAAGAAAAAAAAGGAAGAAGTCTAAACCTCCCCTGGCGCAAGTTGAGGCCATTTCCTCTCGTCCTATCACTAGTTACTTGGGAGAAGAGACCAACACCCACCTCACCACAACCCCCTTTCAGGCAGTTGTAGAGAGCGATAAGGTCTCTCCTCAGCCTCCTCTTCTCCAGACTGAACCACCCCAGTTCCCTCAGCCGCTCCTCGTAAGACTTTGTCACTTTGCAAACTGGCAAAAAGTTCTCCTCCAGTATCAGGACATTTGGTGCAGGAATACAGTCTTTTACAAATACTTTGATTCATCATCATCTGATACCAACATTACTTTCGTTCCCCACCGATGCCAGAAAAAAATGCATACTGCATTAAAGCGAATGAAAAACTCCTGAGCCTCATCTGTGACAAGGAGTGTTTTCCAGCCCACCTGAAAACTCTTATCTCTGGAGTGGTTCTGCTGCATAGTTTTTCAGAGATATAAGTTCCAAAGGTTATTACAGGGAACCGGTTGATCAGAGCAGTATTGAAATATAGTCCTGCAAATACAACCAGCCAAGGGAGGACTGCAGGGTGAGACGCGTGCCCAAACCAAGCCCCAACACAGCAAACTATAAGGGGACGTGTGCGGGATGGCCATCGTCAGGGGATGGGCTTGTCACTAAGACAAAATATTTTAAAAATATGACTCCCCGCATGTCAGAGGGCACTAGCTCTGGCCAGCAAGGGATTTGGCAACTTTTTAAAAGATGTTCTGTCTAAGAATAATATTTAAACCCTCTATCTATGGGAAGGCTTGTGTTCTGGCCCTGGACTGCAGAGTGTTGTTATCCTCGTTGTGTTTGCTTTAATCAAGGTGGATGTATCACCCTCATGCCCCAGTGGAATATGAATTAGGTTATTTCCTTCTAGCTGAAGCTTTCCCTATGTCTTGATTGGATGTATTCTAGTTTGCCTTGTGAGTTTGAGGGAGGTGCTGTGCAGAAAATCCTGCCCAGTCCTGGTCGTGCAGGAGATCTAACAAGCAGGCAGCTGAGGTTGGTCCATCAGCTCCCTGATCTACCCCAGAGCCCCCATTTCAGTACCCATTGGCTTGCAGAAGAGAAAATGGTTAAGCATTGCATAAAAAGTTTGCACAGTACTTGCAGATGAGTGAAGATCTGCACTACTGCATGTCACATAACACAATTATTTAAATGGCCAGCATGTTTAGAAATTCCTAAAGTCTTGCACTGACTTTCTTCTGCAGGCAGCATATTCAGAATTCTAAGTAGGTGTTGCCAGTGCCCTTTTTATTCTAGCCCCGTTAGCCTTGAGCTGCACCCTTTCTGTTAGACGCCAGCTATATATTAGTTAGCTCCTGCACTGGGGATGTCTTAGGGAAGTCAGACAAGTATCAGTTCTGATCTCTGTTCCAAAATGGCAAACATTAAATCTGCTTTGGCATTGGATTTCATGTAGAGGATCGAGTCAGTTACACCTGTGCGAAGAACAACATTAAACAGCGCTGGACTCTCTGCATTTCCTGTAGTAGATTTACTCCAGCTTTGTATGGACTTCAACAGGGGCACAAATGACTCTTGTTGAGTTGACCACAACTGGTTCCACAGGAAAGAATCATAGGAGTAAAATCCCACCTTCTAAAAAAACTCTTTAACGTCTTTCATCCTGCACTCGGGTATATTAGGGTTTACTTCCAGTAGGAAGACCAGCAATATTTTTATTTGGTTTTAAACAAGTGTAATTATTGACAAATAGATTAATTCAGTAGTGAGCCATTAAAATGGGGGGCTGAGGAGGGGGCTGAGCATATGACAGAGGAGAACAGAGCTAAGGGGGGTGGGTTGGTTTGTCCTGGAGCAGGAAGACTTGGGAGGATCAAACTGCCACCTTCTGCCACCAAAAAAGATGTTAGAGAGTTAAAAGAGGTAATTTCAGTAATCTGCAACTTCGCTAAATACTAAAATGCTTTGCAGGCAGAGGAACAGGGGCTGCCACTGAGGCTACACAGTACTGAGAATTTGCATATGCCTGCGTACTGGTAGTACCTGTTCGCTGCTGGAAGAAAACCAGCTTAAGCAATGTTCATCACATATTCACTTCTCAGACAATATCTGGGGTTTTCAGCGTTCTTGTGATTTCTGAACACGTATTGTGTCCTTAGAGTTGCTGTCCTGACAGTGGGTGGGATAAAGTAAAAAGCTTCAAGTCAGAAGCCTGGGTTTCATGGGAGTTGTAAATGTCTCCACGAATTTCAGTGGATCTTTAAGCAAGCAAAATGAGAGACTACTCCAATGCCTCTGTGTAAGCAATTTCAGCATTTATGACTCAGACTATGAAACATGCAACGCTGAATTATTCACTCTGGGCCAAGAAGAAAAATAAGGCAGTGAATCTTCTACTGTGAAGTATTATTACAGGACAGCAGTGGTATGTTGAACTTCTAAAGATCCTGTTAGTGTAAATTAACTGAAAAGTAGCAAAGCATAACAGGCTTGGCTTTTGGACATACACAATTTAATTTCATAGATTTTTTTTTTTTTTGATTGCACTTTCCTCAAAGCACAGGAAAAGCTGAAGTGAAAATACATATATTTGTGTATTGCATCAACGTGTTAGCTGTTATTTCAGTTGCTCTTCGTCTTTTGCACACATGACAGTAGGGCTTACAGGACTGGAAGGGTCACAGCCTCTCCAGCCCCCAGGCCCTTGCTATGGATGCCCGAAGTGGTCATCATTTGACACCTTCACAGTAGCCTATGAAACTCAGCACGTGGTCTAAGCCCAGCTTGTGAATCTCTGTTGGCATTTTTTCAGGAAGATCATGCCCTGAGACAACCTTTTTGCAGTTTGACTAGCTCTAGGAAACACAGACCCAATACTAACGTTGCTTGAAAAGAAGTTACAGGGGAAAAGCACTTTTCAGCCAAAAAAGTAACTAAATTGGGTATAAGACCACTTCACCTGAACTGTAAGGTCAGTGTAGTGCTTGTACATATTGGCTCAATCTGGAAAGCGTCATTTTTTACCAGTTTTTAGACAAAATCACCGATTTTTTTCCTAACATTTAGATTAGCAGCCAGAAAGCCTGAGGAAAGGGTCATGCAAAGTCTATATGCTCAGCAAGAAGTTGCCTGAATAACTACCTGAGTGAAATGTCCTACTGTGGGCTTCAAGCTTCAGGAAGAAGCCTTCCTGCAGGAGCCTGGCCCTGGATGTGCCTTGGGGAAGGTTCCAAGGTCCATTCCTTCAAGAGCTAGGGCATGGCTTGCTGGGGGTGCCGGATGTGCGCCCGTCCCACAGCTACGGGTGGTTACAGCAGGGGTTTTACATTCTGTTCCCTTCTCAGCCTGAGAGAAGTCAAATCCACGCGTCCTGTTTTCAAGGCAACTGCTTATGCTGGAAGAGCACCCTTCCCCTCTCCTTTTGAATGCGTACCACCAAACCAAATTTAATTAAAAGGAGAGAAAGCGTGAATACAAAGAAACAAACAAAACAAAGCTGGAGGGCTGCAGGTTAATGCTTAAGGCACTCATGAGGAAGACGGGTGCTGTGAGCTGTGCATCCTGTCCCCAAGATGAGTTGTGTTTGGCACTTGAACATTAAAATATGCAAGTATTTCTGGCAGCAGAGAGAGTAACCAGGACCTCCTGCTTGCACTAGAGTGCCCTGAGCATGCTGAGTGCTCCTCTGAACAGTGTCACGGCTTCAGCTGGTGGGATGGGGAGCCCACCTCACGGAGGATGAAGCTCTCAGGTAGCGACAAAGACATCCTGCTCAGAATCACAGCTTTCTTGCCCACAGGCAGAGGCAGCTAAGTATCACACTGATAATGAATTAAGAGGACCCCACCTCATCCTCTGTTCTACAAGAAGACAGGAGCCGCTGTGGTATCTGTCTGCACTTCTGAGACTTGGAAACCAGCACCATGACTGAACGATTCCTGCCGCCTGGCTGGATGCAGAGCGGGTTGAAGCAGAGCTGAATGCTCAGCTCCTCTGCTCTGTCTGAGCTGAGACAGTGCTGCATGTACAAAGTGTCGCAGCTCGGGGCACCTGGGCATTGCGAAGTGGAAAAAGCAGGTACCTGTCAAATGGAGTTTTCTCCAGTGCTAGGAGACAACCAAGCAAAGAGAGTCGGGGATTAGGTGCTTGAGTCCTGCATAAGTCCTTTCTGATGTTGCCTTGTATCCTTTGTTCTCTTTTTTTTTTTTTTCTTTCTCTCCTAGGTCTGTTGGTCTGAATTCCCTCATTGCACGGACGCCATCAGGTCTCTGGAACGATGAGCATTCCAAGGGGTTAGGCATTATTGGTGCAAGTAAGCGTCAGAAATGCCTTCCCGTACAAAGGAAAAGCCAGTTTTAAACTTGCTTCAAATTTTTCCATTAATCTAAAGGTTGGCTCTTCAAGCAGCTTCTGGCAACAGTGCTGTTCATTTTAGTGCTTAGTGATACTAGGTGCTTTTGAGGATGCGGAAGTTTGGCAGCAATGACTTTGTAGTCCGGACATGCTCAGCCGGGACACGTTACTGGAAGAGGGGTGAGCACCGGCGCGCTCCTGCCGCATGGGCAGGCGTTCCCCGCCACCGAGCTCCGCCGTCTGCTCCGCTGGAGCCAGCGGCAGGAGGCTGAACTGAAAGTTAGGATTGGCAAGGAAAGACCGAGGTGTAACAACGAGAATCTCAACATTCTAATCACAACTATGATTATAATTAGAGATAGAGCAAAGAGAAAAAACGTGAGCATACCTGAGGGACCTATATACCCAACTGCTCCTGGATTGCTATCTGACAAGTTAATTAACCACAACCATGTTGAAATACATACTCATGAATGATTGCTTGGGACTGGACTCTGCATCCTCTCATCATAGTGACATGGAGAGAGCAGATAGAAACTCAAGGGAGTAAAGAAAGCGGTGAAATGAGAGAACTATTTCTCAACTAGAATGAGGGTGTTCAATCCAGTAAACCCTGTGTTACAACTAATGTTAAAGATGAGTGAACTCCTTCCCAACCACAGTCTGGACTTGGAGCGTGCTTAGAGAACTCAAGCAACACAGAGGAAGAGGAAAGTCTTCCTCTATAGCCAGCCCACTTCAAAATTTTTTAAAAAAAAAAAAAAAAGACCTTTCCTGGTTTTAAGGAGGTTTCTTTTCTTGTACTTCGGTTTTCTAGTATCTTCCATTTTCTGTTGCCCAAGAGTGGGCACTTCCGAGTCACCAGGCTTTCTGTGGCTGACAGAACAAGAGCGTAAGCAGTGGAATGATGATGGAGCATTTCTTCAGGCTGAGCAGAATGAGGCTCTGAATTTGGCTTACTAAATGAATAGCTTGCTCAGCTCTAGGTGCTCGGGTACATAGCACTGAGTATCTACACTTAGATATGTCACTGTTGTTTGGCGTCTGCTGACAGATTCTGGTACAGAGAAATGAAATCCTTTATCCAAAGGAGAAAAGTGCAGAGGTGGCCATAAATGACTATTTCTGTCTTGTATGAAATGCTGATGTGTCAGCACTTGTTATTGTCTTGTCTGCTTGGGACAGAGAGGTGAAATAATGAACTACTATTTTTTTTTTGACCTGTAGAAGGTGTTCGTCATGTGTTTTGTGGAACATTTCAGATGAGTTACTATACTGACTACACCTACAAGGACTTGGCAGGGCGCCTTGACAGTGCTTCAGTGGCACTCTGCCACACCAGTGGCCTACGCTTGCTCGCCTTTCGGTCTTTGCCGAGTACCACAATCCCTCTCTTGCTCTAGGAGACATGCACTGTTCCAAGATCTAGAAGTTCAAATAACTGGGTCTGTCCATCTACTCAAAGCGGAAATTTGAACTGGAAACCGTCATTCATGCAGGGAAGTTGCCCCCTGTTGAAACCATATGACTAGCAACTTGAAACTACTGAAGAATTACAAGTGAAATAGGAGGCCTTGTAAGTGAATTGTAGATCCCCAGTCAGACCCAGCTTCTCTCCTGTCGCAGGTAGGTTTGATTTGCGTGGTTTGTTGGTAGGGAAAAGGCACATCTTTAGGAGATGGCAAGTCAAAGAGATCCATCATAGCTTTCCTTGGCTCTGTGTACATACATTCATTAGAAGGGTTTTTAAAAGTACCTTTCAAAATTTCAACTTTTTTTTCTGTTTTTTTAGCTCTAGAGCTGTATTTATGCTCCGTCTGTTGCACGTCTTGTGTACCTTGCGTTTTTGCAGAAGTTTGCTGTTAAAGGAGCTGCTTAAAGTAACTGGCAGGTTTGTGGTGGCGGTTCCTTTCTGCGTGTGAATGTCGGGGCTACCTTCATTTCCTGAATAACTGATGAGCAAATGAGAGCATCTCCTCTGAACTGAAAATTAATCGTAGCCAAACTTTAGGGAGTCCCCAACGATGATGAACAAAAACAAACCACCTCATAAAAATTTGAGTTGAATAAGCTCATGCTTTCTTCTGCTCAGAGATAAACCTCTCTGCTTAAATCAAGATCTTTTCAATCTATTCACCCGAGAGCACCACAGCACGTTCTCCTACCCTCACCACAATTCCTTGTTCTCTTTCAAGCCACTAATACCCCGTTCCAGGAAGAAATCTGGAAGGAGGGCTTGGAGAGGGATTAGGAGGCCAGTAGAGCCATACTTGATCATTGCAGGCACGAGGGAAAGGTCACCGCTTCCTTTTCCTTAGCTCCCTTACGAAAGTACTGAATGTCACCGTGTTTTGGATAGGTGTTTATAATTATTGAGAGAAAACAGTAAGATGCAGTAGATGTACCTGAGTGTTCATTTTCATTTTAATATATTGGGTATTTCTGACTGTATGAGAAAAGCCCACACTGTCAATAGACCAAAATTAAGTTTTGGAGCAAAAGCCACATCTTGCAGTCCTTAATCAAGCAAATCTCCTAATAATTCAGATGGAAAACTTGCTGCAGGAAGGATCATTTTTTTGGCAGCAAAATGTAAGAGCTACATCAAAACATGAATAATTTTGACATGATTTACTTACTTTCTTCTTTGTAAATGACTTTCTTCTTATTTGTGTTTTTAACAAGAAATCTCCTCCTTCCTGCACAGCCGCAGAGCCTGCTTTAAAACCCAAAAATTGTTATTGGCCTGTTTTCAGCTGCTTCTCTTGACGTCAGTAGGGAGGTCTGGCTCTCCCTGAAACGCATTAAAGTAGTGGATATGGATGTGACAAATACATCAAGAAATAAAGAGATTTCTTCAAAATAAGGGAGCAGCAGCTCCTACCTCAGCAGACACCCTGCCACCTCCACTCAGCAATAGGCAGAAGCATGGCTCTTTGGACAGGCGCCCTTCTTCTGAGCCGTTGTCTTCTGTTCCAAAGCACATCTATTATTACTAAAGGATTCAGTCATATCAAGTTAAATCTAAACAAAGGAAGGTCTTGACAAGTCAAACTAAGAAAAAATATCATATTGTCAAAAATAAGTCGAATATTTGCTATGATTTTATATTGCCTGTGCAGAAAAAAACGCTTACTATTCAGTCACGGTGACTGGGTTTTTTTTTTTCACTGCACTTTCATATTGAAGGCGGTGCAGAGGGTAACCCAGGACATCAGTAAGTGGCTTTTCTTGTAACATGAGATTTTCACGCAGCACGCATACGAGCAAAGCATCTGTGTGCCACTCGGCATGAACAACCCTGCAAAGACCATCATACTTCGTTATTGATGGAAAGACGATACGGCTCCTCAGCCGCACAGAAGCAGCTCTCCCGATGGTTTGCATTAGTTCATATAGAAGGCATCCAGACTATGTCGCTAGCAGACAGCTCTGCCTTATTAGGATGAGGCCGTTTTCTTCTCAGAGTCTGCGCTTTCCCGGGTGGCTCAGGAGGCTGATGAATGGGTAGATACGGATCTGACTCTCGCTTTTCTCGTGCCAAGTTGATTACACTGTTTCGACACAGACTAGAGCCTCTTTCCTTAAGCTATATGTTGGCATTTCTTTGAGTCTAAATATGTAACTTGCCATCTTTGGGAAGGCATAGATTGTGTTCATTGCCATCTGTGGGGGAAAGCTATATTCTTCACATATTTAGGTCCACACAAAATCCTAAAGATGTGTGTGTGTGCAGGAGGGAGAATTTCTACATGAACCTCTTCCCTCCTCGATCTGCCAACAGTGGATTTTTCATGTGGGAACTTCCTGAGGGGCTGCTGTAATATTATTAAGCAATTATTATTAAGACTACTTGGACCAGTCAGCTCTGGGGCTTGAATGATGCTGTGAAGTAAACACGGATATAAAACACTGGCACTGGAATGTTGGCATTAGGCACATTGTCTGGTTTTTTGCACCAACGAATTCTATACTTAAAAAAGAAGTATATGGTGCGTTATGCAAGTGCAGGCATTGGCCTCCGCTTGCGGACGCCGGAGCTACATTTGACACGCGTATCTGCAGGGCAGCCGGACGCTCGCACTCTTCTGCAGGTCTGTGGAGCAGAAACCTCACCCGAGTGCAAGCGCTGGAGTCGGGGCAGCTCAGCCCAGAGCCAGATGATCAGTTACCGGGAACTGGCAAAATAGCATTGTTGAACTTTACTCTGACTGCCACCATTTGATGTAGTCTGGCCCCAAATGTTCAGGCAAGAAGGTATCCTGATGTTTGCCTCCAGCTTCAAATACGCAGTTTTGCTGAAGCTGACAAATTACTTTCGTTTGCTCCCTGGTCTAATTTTGCAAACAAAGCAAGACTTTCTGAATACTTGGAAAAGAGCTGGCAATATTGTTCCAGAATAGACTTAACCCAGTAAACTTCTGCTTTTAGAAAAAGAAGTCAGACATGAGGCCACATGACTACTTCGAACATTTTCTGAAGCCAGGTTTGTCAGCAACGGCTCATTCCAGCAGTGTCAGCTGTCACAGCACCACCTTAGGAGTGGCTCTGGGGTCAGCGGTGAGGGGGGCAAGATTTGGGGTCCCACTGCATTGAGTCCCACTCATTTTGTATAAATCACAAAATAACAGTCAATCACAAATTGCTGACAGCTTCCCCAAGTGGTTTGGAAATTCTTTGTGTTGTCTAAATTGCTGTTAGAGCCATAACTAAAAAAATAGAATAAAAAAAGAAAACTTCTCTCGCTTCATCTCCAAGTGAGAGGTCCCAGTAAGCGCTCTGGGGAAACCCATCATTGATAGAGCATTTCATTTCTTTTTCTGCAATAAACTTAATTCCAGAAGGATGATATTCCTCTTCTAGACTCTCAGTCCAATAGGAGATTCATTTCTCCTAAGGATTTATATCAGTTCTCTCATCTAGATTTTTCCCTTACTTTATGGCTTTTGTTTCTCTAAGTTCCCCAGGGACATCCTGCAATGCTTCCTGCTCCGGGCTCACCAAAGCCAAAGAGCGCTGCAGTTACACCCATAACTTCCTTAGACAGATTCCTGAGAGGATGCATAATCTCCCTTTTTTTTTTTTTTTTGGCTTGCTGTAACATGTTTAAGTTTTATAGGCGTTAGACCTTTTAACACTTTCTAAATTTACGCCACCAAAGGAATGAGCAGTATAGAAGAGCCTTAAATGCATCTATTATGTTGCTCTCTCAAATATACTCGAGAATGCAAGGCCTCCCACCTCACAGAGACTCCACTTAGTATCAAAGACGACATGTACTTTTAATTAATAAAAGCTGAAAGAAGGCCTCAAGCAGAGGTGTCGTCTTGTAAATCATTAAATTCTTCGGTCTCAATCTGCAGAAAAAAGACGGGGTTAGACTATGACACTTATGCAGAGCTTCACTACCTCCTCTCTCAAGGACCATAGCCTTCAGCAAGAAAGAAATGTGCAGAGGGTGTGAAAAAAAGGAAATCAGAGGTGACACATAATGCTGACCTGGGTAATGCACCGTTTCTTTAAATATGTGTGTTTTTATTAGCTACTAAAAGCTTATTTCTCCATTGTAAAATATTTGCAGTAGCGGCTTCATTACTGAGACAGAATTCTTCTTCCAGTTAAATTTGTAACACTAAAAAAAGTTCCTTATAGCCATTTTTACAGTGTTGTCTGCTTAAGATAAGCTTGAAAACCGTCTAAAATTTCATCCTTCTTAAAGACTGTTCCTTGGCTGTTCATTATACTTGTTTCCCTGCTCCTCTTTTCTTGGAATTTCTGTATAAAAGCAGAGTATTGGTTTCCAGTTCCTCATTGTGGATTTTCCCTTAACTGTGCAAGGAAGAAAGGGCATTCTTCTTTTTTAATCCTCCACAATGTTGGTTGGAAAACTGTTTCGGCTTGAGAATGTCCGTGTTTGGTCTGAAAAGAACAGATTATAGTCAGAGAACCTGAAGACATCTCAAACGGCCGTTGAAGTTGGAATGATTTAGAAGGAGTCGGAGTAGAGCCACCATAAAGTGTCTTCCATCTGGTGCTTGCCTTCTTCAGCCTTGCAAAGGATTTGATATACTCCCTCATGGTTCTCATGGAGCTGTGCACGAGCTGCCTCAGAGAAAGTGTCTTATAAATTACAGGGTTTGGGGTTTGGTTGGGTTGGTTGGTTGGTTGGCTTTGCTGTAAATAGGTTTGCATCTAATCTTGCTTCCACTGGTTTTAGCGAAAGTAATGGCTGCTAGAGTTGACCAAATGACAATAGTATAATTCCTACCATAACAGAAGTCACGCATTAGAAAAAAAAAAATTAAAAACTAGGGGTCCCTGAATAATAGAGGTATTTGGCATAAGATAGATTTGTGAACCTATCTGTTCATTTCTGTACTAAGCATCCAAATTCTGTAAATTCTATTTTAGGTAAGCTAAAATCTGCAGCTTAGCAGATTTCCCTAAACAAAGGCTTTCAAACTTGGAAACAGCTCCAAAATGGCCAGTTAAAAACAGCTTTGGTGGCGTCCACCTCTGACGTGATTTCTCCACTATCAGACACCTGGCTTCGTAGCTTTGCAAATTTTATGTCTGAGAGCAAGGGCCAAATTTGCTATTATGAATTCCTTTCTTACTGTATGAACCACATACCTTCTAGGTAGTAAGGTGGACGTTTCTCTCCTTGCATTGCTGCCGTTCTTGGCACGGGGGTTGCTGGGTGGAGGGTCTCTGTCTCAGGAGCGGTTCCCCAGGTCTCCACCACTGACTCGTAACAGCCTGGTCCCGTCCAGACTGTAACGCATATGGGGACCGGATCCAGCTGCCAAAACCCCTCTAACATCCCCGGTGTCTGGGCAGCGACCGATGGCTGTTTTGTAACGCCTGGGTGCAGCAATGCAGTCTGGCCTTTGCTGGGGCCGCGGGACCCCGCAGTTCAGCCCCCCGCATGCCACCACGAGCAGCCCAGGCTTGGCGTGAAAGCTCAGCCGAGCGATGTCCGCCTAATCCTCTGCAGGTGGATGGTAAATCCGCTAGCCGGCTGGTGGCTTAGCCTCACACGCAGCAAAGGTGGGAACACAGGAGAGTAGAGACAATCACGTCAGCCCTTCGGCGCTGCTGTGAGGCGAGATGCGTGTCACCGCTCACGCCGCAAAGGCTGACGGAGCTCTGCGCCGGGGCACGTCCACCGCAGGAAGAAAGACGTAACAGCAATAGTGCTAGTGCTGGCTGCCGACCCGAAGGGGCCACTGGCCGCCGGGGCCCTGCTCACCTTTGCCTCCCTCCAACACATGAACCAGGCTGGCAATGGGGACAATTTATAAAGCGCTAATTTTAATTGCTGTCACCAATTAACGGCCACAAAGGCAGAGGCAGGGCAGAACCTCATCTATTATTCGTCCAAGAAATAAATACCTCAACCACTTATTTGGCCTTAGAGGAAAAAAGAGCCTGTTACAAGGATTTATCCAAAATTTTCTGCTTGCCTGAGCAGATAGCTGGTATAAAAAGAGCAACACTTTCTACCAAAACAGGGCAGGGCTTGCTTTCGTTTTATAAAGACGTGAAAACAATTTTTGGCTTCGTAGAAAGAAATAGAAGACAGAGAGAGGTGGGATACTGGCTTTGCTGAGTCCTTTGCTCAATTTTTCCCCCATGTCTTCCGCCCCTCCTAAACTGATTATTTTGCTATTTAGTGCAGTCACAGTGGTGGGTAGGACTAGAGGACTAAGCGGATGGCATCCCTCTCCCCCTGTTGCGTTTTAAAGACCCTGTAGAGAGTTTTCAGAACATACTTCCATATCATGTAATTTGAACAGATTTTTTCTAGTAAGATTTATGACATTCTCAATGTTAATTCTATTCCTTTTGCAAATGACAAATTATTTCGTGTTGTTAAAAAGTGACATTAGAATCAGCACTAACCCCCCCAAAAGTCTGAGATTTTCTGGCAAAAAATCAGCACCAAACCCCAAAATAATCTGAGGTTTTCTGGGGGAAAGCTGTAACGTAAGACAGGGAAAAAAGTTTTCCTGTGTCGCTGGCCTGCTCAGGGCAGCTGAAGACTGGTATGGCATCTGATGTAATTTTATCCCAGGCTTTGCTTGGAAAGTGATGTCTTGCTACAGCCCTGATGAAGCCTGAAGTGCAACGCACCAAGATAACCCATCACCTGGCCGTCTTTGTCTCTGTTGTGCTGGAAGGAGGGACAGGACTGACATAGCTCCTTCACCGGGCAAATCCTTCGTACTGTAAGTGTGGTAAATTCTGGTTGAAGTAAATAACACTTGAATGAGACTCTCAGCTGAGGCCAGAGTTAGTTCCTGTATCTTTAGAACTTGACATTTTAACTTCATGTCTTTCTAACTCATTTAACTGGGAGCCACCCGTACTGCAGTCAATTAGATAAGGAGGTTCATTTCGTGCCATTGTTCGTTATCTATTGTGGTACTTCATTGGTTTTCTAGGCTGCGTGACAGGAAGGGAGAGGTCAGGTCTGTGTTTCTCCTGCCTGCGTGTTAGCTATGCCAGGATGGGCCTAACAGCACCCAAAATTATCGCTCCAATAATGTCTACAAAACACTTTGGCATAATTGCTTGGATATGTTGGAAATTATCATGGGCTTGAAGCGGAGATTCAGGGCCTGGGTTTCCTCTTCTTTTTTCTACATCTGCTACACAAAGTCCTTGTATTGTGAGAGCGAATAATCACCCCTAATGACCTCTGCAGACTTGTTCCTACTTGCCGCCTATGTCCTTCTCATGTCATAGCCCAGTATTGGATTAGTGCCAGGATTAACATGCATTTCCTTAACATGGGGAAGTGGGACATCGCATGAATATTACCTTTGAATTGCCTCTGGCTGGTTTTGCCAGCCATCTGTCCAAATTGTGCAACATCATCTGTTTAGGCTGAATCTGGTGCTCCGGTTCAGATCTGTGTCACTCTTCCTTTCCATGGGATCTAACTTGCCGCCTCCACTCTTAACAAGCGCATCCTAGTGCGGAGCTCTCTCAAGACGTGTAAAGTGTTTAAATCACATTTTTGTTGTGTGTCGGAAGGAGAAGGCTCTCACTCTGAGACTTGCTTCAGGATGGCCAGCAGCCTGGTGCTAAGGCTTATGCACCAGCAAGGCAGCAGACTCAGGGTGAAGAAAGGGCTCTGCCTGACAAGGAACAAGAACTTGGCCTGGACATCCCACGGGTGCCTTGAATGCCAGGCTGCTGTTCAGAAGGTTTCTCTCTTTATTTATACCAAGCAGAGAAGATTTTTCTCTCAAAGCTACTGTTAAAAAAAAAAAACCCCACACACATTTAAAAAACTACCTTTCTTTGGCAACTAAGTGCCTGGCAGTTGCCCTAATAACATCTATGGATAGTAGGGAAGGTCTGTTTTGTCACCATTTTACAGACCAGGAGATGAGAACAACCAGCCTGCAAGATAAAATAGCCCTTATAAAACAGAGCACTTAGCTCTTCTAGTTGAACCAGACCATGCATCTCTAGGTCTTTTATCCTGAGCAACAGGGGCTATACGCCAGCACGCTAACCACTGAAACGTTTATTGGTGTGGTGTACCCCATCTGGACAGAAGACGTTTCTAACTTCTACCCCAACCCATGTAACTGCCAGAGTCTGGATCTGCCCTCTCATGTTTGAGTATGGATTCAGCAGTCAGGCTTGTATATACATTTTGAAAAGATACTTCTCAAAATCTTCTAGTAAGACAAGCTGAAAAGGCTACAATTTCTACAGGAAAATAACACATGAAGTATGCATTTAAAGGTCTAACTATGGTGAAATATAGCAATTGCCAACATGTGTATCTTATTTTCAAACCGTAATCTGGCCAATTTCAGTTAATAAACTGGATCGTGTATTTGTTTACAGTACTCTGTTGAAAAGAGGTGTCACATTTATAATAATGACATACACATGGAAGTCATTTTATTCATGTCTTATCAGTTCATGCTTTTAGAATATTCCTTATTCCAGTTTCACTGAAGCAAGAATTATTTTAGTTCAGAATCTGATAAAAGGAAAATTGGTGAAACAAGTTTGTTTTCTAAGCACTGCAGATGAAGTGAGAATTATTTCTGCCCAGTACCAGATCTGTCCTGGGGTTTCTGCGGATGTACAACACTGGTATACTTTTGCCTGCCCAAAAACTCAGCCGTGTGCCAGGTAAGACTTTGTAGATGCAGCTGAGTGACCAATATCACCTTATTTCTCTCGTTTATTCCAGTCTTTCCCAGAATGAGCGCACGTTTCAGGCATTTGACAGATCGAAGTGCTGCTGTCACCCAGCGCAACCTTGCAAACAATGTCTTTCAAACGTTGCTCTCCACATTGTCCAGATTGCATCATTCCCATGCGAACCAAGCCAGATTAATGAATTTTTAAAGTCCCTGTTACAAAAGAGTAGAAAGGGTATCAGTAGGAGTTTAAAGTAGCAATGACTTGCTGTTAAAATCAATAGTGAACTTAACATCATATTCAATTGGTTCTACCAGGTGCAAAACAGAATGTTCTCTTTTCCAGTTCTTTTAAGTATTATGATGGACTTAGCCTAAACTATGATTGTATTAACAGAAGGAGGTAGATAGTGATGGATTTTCTGCTGGAATATATAGTTGTTTATTGTTGTTGTTACTATTCTTCACTTTCATGTGAAGAATCATTTTCATTAATCTAGTCTTTAACAAATTAATATATTTATGTTCCCTGTTTTCCTGTATTTCACAATCCCAAAATAAGTATTTAACCATAGAAAAAGACTTTCTTATATTTCTGCCTGTTGCTGATCCCAACTTCCACATTCCTAGCAAGCAGATCAACTGTGAGATACCCTTATTCCCTTTGAGCAGTGCCTTGCTTCACAAATAGCTTCACTGACATCAGTGGATGTCCTTGTTATGTCTGGCAGCAGCTATCGAACTGCAATTTATCAGCCCAGTGAGATTCTGGCAGTTCCAACAGGGTGATTAGCCTGACAGAAGTACAATTGTTCATATAGTTGATATGGTCACAAGCCCAACAGAAGTGGGATAAAACAGAGGAAAATTTGGGAAGGACTAGGGTAAAAGCTGAATAGCTGTGAACACAGAAATTACAATCTGGCCCTTGATCATGAACAGAGCTGTCGAAAGCTATAGGACTACTGAAAATGTTGTGTGATGCAAAATAGAGAAGCAGTCTTTTGCATTTGAAGATCATCTGTGCATGCCAGGATGCTTCATGCATGCAAACTTTAAGTTTGCACCCTAATGGCTATCTGCAGATACCATTTCAGTTTTGTTGAGAAATTGTTGCAATAGCTTGTATGGACGAATGGAAAATTGCCTTGTTTTTTTCAGCTACAATGTCATGAGGGATTTTTCTTTTTAAGATTCATGTCTCCCCAAATTGTCCTACTTGTTTTGGTATTTCAAAAGAACCACCTTCTTACAAGCGTTTATTCTGGTGTTTGCTAAATAATACAATAAGAGCTCAGTTCAAATGCAGAGCTAATCCCACAACATTTCTTTTCATTTCAGCTAGTTTATTGTTTCACCATGTTTATTAAGCGCCTAAGAGGCCAAAGTCACTCTTGTAATAGTCACAGAATGCGAGTTAGTTATGATCCACATCTAAAACTAACAAGCTCATCAAAACCTATAGGGCCTGATAATAAACAGCAGGTTGTTTTGTGACGATAACTCCATCCTTACAGGAATCGGCACTTCACAAAACTGGTATCGAACTGTTAGTTTCGTGTGTCTGATTACTGTGGATACGGATGTTAGGCACTTGGTAAGGGCATGCAAAGCCTTCTAGTTCTCCCTCAGCAAAGAGTGTGTACAAGTAAAGGCCATATGCAGGTATTGAGGGAACAGCTGCCTTGAGTATTTGAAGTAGTGAAGTGTGGTGTTTGTGAATACCAATTTTAGAAAGTCAAAATTGACCTAGGTCATTCAGCTCAGAGGTTGGAGGACAAACAGTGGAAGTCTGAAACTCTGGCTCTTTCCTTCTTTGAGGTGTTTCCCCAGCTTCGGGCTGCTCAGTGACACAAAGGGTAGTCTAGAGAAATTATTGCCTCCGTTGCTTATACCATTCACTGCTTTTTAGCTGCACTGGTCTTAATTTACGCTGCTCTGGCAACACAGAGCAGCCATCAGCCCTTCATGCTCTCACCTGGAGGATTACTCTGAAAGTGGCAGGCAGAATGCGACCGTGAGCCCCCATGCTGTTCTCTTGTAGGCCATTCCCAGTTATTTTGTTATTTGTCCCATTTGTTGTTCAAGTTCTCAATCTGAGGGTCCACCTGGATGCTCAGCCAGACTTTGAGAGTCAAGCAGAAGCCAGGACAAAGGAAGACCCTCTTTCCTAATTGCAGCTCGTGAGAGATGGGCTGCTGAAGGTTGAGCATGAGTAAAGGAAGAAAAGGAAACCTCAAAGGGTGAGATGAAGAGCCTGGACTTTGCCTTACATGTGTTTTCCTCAGTGTGCACAGTGCATGAAGGAACTGTGGCAAGAGCCTCTGACAGTGTGCGTGAAACACTGACACTCCAGGCGACAGGTTGTACACAGTGTTGTCTTGACCTTGGCCAAGGTACATGAAAAAGATTTCCAGCTTTGTACTGCATGTCCTTCCATTTGATCAAATGGCATCAGTGTTGAGTTTGGGGGGTTATTTTATTACCTCTGGGCCCATCAGACTGTGACATGAATACAGGTGGAGGGTTGTTTGGTTTGTTTTCTTTTTTAATGACAAGAGAAGTGAGGTCTAGTGGAAACTCTCCAAGAATGTAGGTGTCTAAGAAGACCTTGCTTCCTTGCTCAGGCAATACATACTATTTCAAACTGACCGGGAGGGTTAAATGTTACTTTGCTATGGGAATTTCCAGTATTGGAATTGAAGGTGGCTTTGGCTTGAAAAAAAAGAGAAGTAAGGGTTAAATTTTAGTACTCTTGCTTTTTTTACTAATGAGGCTAGTATTAGTAATTAGGTTTTACTAATGAGCTGGTTAACTGCAGGGTTTCCAAACCCCGCACCTCTTCAAACTGTGTCACTTCTTTATGTGGGAGACACTAAAAAGTGAAAATGAGGCAATACCAGAAAGGGGAACTTTAACTGTCATATGAAGCTAGTTTTATAGTGTTAATGCAGACAATATAAAGAAGTGACAGGATTTGCCTTTAGTATAGGTCTTGTTGAAATAATTAGCACTAAAGAGACGAAGCTTTGAAGAACAGAGTCCTGATATGCCATGAAATATTCATTTCTAGTAAGTTATTTAAATTAGAAGTGTTGAAGAGTGAAATTTTTCCAAGACTTCTCACAAAGTCTGTTGAACGGTTAGATAGGAATAAGGAGAGGGAGAGGGAAAGGAAGAGTTTTGGTTTTGTTTTCTTTTTTAACTTAAAACCCAAGATGTATCTTACCACTTATATTATTGATGAATCTCTTGCTGTTTCTCTCATGTAGTCATATGATGCTGACCAAAACCAAGAAGGAAATGTCTGAAATGTGTACCTAAGCCCCTTCTGTTTCAGCAATTTTTATTGTGGGATATAGAGTAATATGAACCAGCAAAACTGCCCGAGGTGTTGGTTAACGCTGTTCTGGAAGATTTATTACCACCCAAAACATGAGAAATTCTTCTCAGTTGACTGACTTTATAGTAGTAAGATCTCAGTTGAAAAAAAAACAAACAACAACATGTACTGTGGCAACGTTTAAAAAAATTCCCTTTGTACTACTGTGTTGTAACAGGCTGCCAGACAATGTCATCTACATGTCTTCTTGGTAGCAAAAAAGGTTTTCAGCATTTCTTCTTACTAAAATGAAACATTTTATATATATTTCAAAAGCATCCTGTCATTTTAAATTAGATTTAATTTTACTTAGAAAAGGAAAATTAGGTTCACACCACTTATAGTTTGGCTTCACTTCATATCGCTTGCTTTTTCTCTCTTTTTTCCAAGCATTTTTCAGCAGAAACCCCACTATGCTCACCGATTTTAAGCAGAATTTCTTAGATTAAATCAGCCCAAGTTTATACAGCAGAGAATAAAGGGCACAGTGCTACAACTCTACTTACAGAAGTGCCATCAGTGGAGTTACTCCCAAAGGTTGTGAGTCTGGAGTCTAACTTACCACATGAGCTGAGCTCACATGAACCCCGAGTTAATCACAGTTAAAGCTTTGCCCACAAGACTAGAACAAGCGAAGAGAACAGTCAAATAGTCATTGGAGGCATTTGCATCATGAGCAAATGGAAAATTACAGAGGCACGGACATCCTGTGCCCTTGACGTGTTTTCAGTTGTACACCAGTCTGTTACCATTAATAATTCTTACTTGTGTTGTGGAGCTCCAGTTTGGACTGGGACTGTGTTACCCTTGCTGCAAAGACCCAAGAGACTTTTTTCTGCTTGGGATGCATTTGCCACGACCCACGGACAGTGGCAGCATCATGGTCTCTTGTCTTCTTCTCTTGATAAATCTACACCAGAGCCAGAGGTGCTGGGTTTCTGGCTGAAGACCACCACCACAGTGTACAATGATGAATTCTGGTGGGATGAGATTCAGCCTTAGGACAGACCCCTAAGATTTAGGGGTCCCTTCTTAATCCAGAGATCACAACTTTGTGGCCATCCAAGAGGGTTCCACAACAGTTCATCAAACATGCAGGAAGTATAAGATTAAATACTTCAAACTCACTAAATACCCATCAGTGTCAAGAGGAATTTCCAGCTAGACTGTAAAAAGATATCGAGCAAAGTCCTCTTTGGAAACAGTCTTTTTCCTAGAAAACAGTAAGTTTTTACCCCCTCTCACCTTCGCTACATACCAATTCTTCAGATCACTGAGCAGCCCACAACAGAATTGTTTCCTTATTTCCATCCATTAGCATTCATTTACCGTCTGTTGTATCACACACAGATGCCGGCTTCCTTCGGGCCTGCCTTTTTATTCCAGTTCTGTACAACATTCAGCACAACAGATTTAGGGGCTCCAGAAACAGGGATGAGTAGTGCCTATACACAGCTGCTAGTTTCTCAATGGTGACTCTTGGAATTGTGGATAAAAATCCAAATTAATATCATTTTACCTCACTTTTCCCCTTCCATAGGGGCAGTAAAGTAAAATCTCCCCCTCCAGAGCTGCGGCACCGCTGGGCCAGTCGCGCTCTCAGTAATGCTCCTGAGAAGAACGGGCACAAAGGGAGGCTTCAGGAGTGTCACTTCTCATGGGCAGGATAAAAAACTGCCAGCCACTTCCTAAATGCACCGTTGTTCAGGAAAGAGAAGTTATCCACAACTTCATAAAAAATTCTGCCAACTCGTTTTTGCAAAATAAGTACTGCACATGTGCGTATTAAAGATCATGATTTTTAGCTAGCTATTCTCCTGAATAGCCTTAAGTACTTCATGAATAGTACAAAAGCAAAGAAAATATGCAAAGTCCTTTAAAGAAAACGCACTGCTCTAAGCCCATACATGCATAGCCGCCCCTTTATCTATATAGCATAGTCATTATAAACATAAAAATACGACAAACTAAAAAATACTTTTAAAAAGTTTAGAGATGGCACTCAGTACTTCACGAAAATTGGTACTTACAATGTAAAAAAATGGAGAGTAATTTTCCAAATTAATTATTAAAGTTACAAAACCATTATCTTCGTACAGGTTTTGGGTTGTTAATTTTGGGAGCGCACCTTTTAGATGCAATTATAAGGCACATCTGTTTTTATAGCAGATAAATGATTACTGTGTGCAAATCTAACCCCGCTGGTGTTTGCATGGCGTTATGTTCAGCAAGACACGCAGTTCTGTGCGCTCAGCATCCCTCTGGCACGTATCAGATGTTGTCAACATTTTCGCATGGAATTCCCTCAGTCCCCGCTTTCCGGATCCATGCTCGTTGGCCCTGAGGTGCCGCGTTGCCCCGTGGGCAGAGCGAACCGGCGGTTGTGTTCTGGGTGCATTTACTGTTCCTCTACCTCTTCGGTGGGTGCTATATTGACACTCAGGCAGAAAGGGGAGATTGAGTGCTTTAACAGTAATGTGAGGAGTGTTTTGCAACATGGGTGTATAAAAGCACAAGTTTTAATGGTTATGACTGGAATTATTAAAACGCGTAACAATAGAGAGGCAAAAGAACAAGTTTAATTGTTTTTATTATAACTGGCAATTTACTAAGCAGCAGATTGTTGTTAATGAAAATATTCATATGGGTAAAATGGGCAGGAGTTGGCTCTACAGCGCTCTCAGGCTGAAATCTAATCATTTTGGTTAATTTGTTATTTATCCGGAACATTTTGTTTATTACTTTATTGTCCTTCACAAGTAACTTTGTATAGAAATCTCTCTGCTCCCTCTCTTCTGATTATATGATTGTAGAACCTGAATGTAGCAATTTAAATAATTCAGCAGATGCCGCTGCTTGTAACCACAATTTCAAACAGGGTCATGGGTACTTGTTTGGAAAAGGTTGTCAGAACAACTCTTCTCTTCTGGCTGCTCTCTTAAATCACAGTCGTTGTGTGCCACCCAGAGTTGGGATAGCAGAGCCAGGGCAGGGAGTGGGTTTGGAGGGGAGGATGAGTCACCACGGCCCTTGCGTGTCAGACATCTCCTCCCACGTTTCCCTAGAGAGGAGTGACTTTAAATACAGCTAAAAAACAAATGCATCTTCCCATGACAAAACACAGGGAGGAAAACAACATCTTCAGTAGCTACATAGATATGATGTGTGGCAGAAAACTGATACTCAGTGTGGTGCAAATGCTTACCTATATATATTTTATTTACCTACGACTCACTTCTAAACGAGAAGTTTAGAAGGATCTCATCTAAATGAGATCTTTTCTCATCCTGTGAGGGACAGAGGGGAGGGAGGGATAAAGAATAGCAACCCAGTCCTAGCTTATCTTGCTGGCAACACAAAAAGGCTCCGCTTAAAGTGTTCAGTGCTCAGTTTCCCTCTTCTGTGGTGACTTCTGCTGGGACTGACATTCCCTTTCCCCCTCCGCATGCGATAAGACTCTGCATTTCTGTGCACCCAACAGTATTTTTAGCACGTTTTGCAATTCCCTAGATGGGAAGCAAAACCACAATGTTGTATCTCAGTGCAATGGTATCATTTCAGACCGCTGCCATGAATGAGCTGGTATTTAAGTCATACATCCTTAGTCATATCAGATACATACTAGGATCACATTCTTTGCCCTGGAAGGTTGCTGTGGTATGTCATGTGTCAAATCACACCACGAGCAAAAAATATTCACTGTACCTTTTTTGGGCAGTTCTTGCAAAATATAACCTACGTGCACATTCCCTTCCTGTGCAGTAGGCAGCCAGGCACCAGAAGGGAATTTGGGCTCTGAATCCCTGGACTACCCTGTTTGACTCTCCCCCATGGGTTGATTCAGTCACCCTCTCCCGTACAGCACCTACACCAGCACCTACACCTACATCCTTGGAGCTGGTGCCTGACCTTTAGGCACAGCACCGAGCCACCGCTGAGCCCAGGCTCTGCTGCTGGCCCTCATCATCTTTTCATGAATGATTTACCAACCTTTCTTGGTTTTTCCCTGGTTTAAGCACAAACAGCTCTCCACGTGACCACACAAAATGCTCCAGCAAACACCAGGGCAGGGGAGTGGCGGGATGACAGCAAGTAGCTGGAGGGTGGGGAAGGGCAGGCGGCTGCTTTCAACACCAGAACAGGTTTATACTACCTGAAAGAATTCATGAAACTAAAGCCACTGATGACTATCAACAGGATGAGTAACCTACCAAAAAACCCAGCTTCTATCAGTCTCACTTGGAGACAGGTACAGAAGAAAGTCTTGGGAGCTAGAAAGCTCTGGCACCAACCATGGCATTTCCTGAGGGGAACCATTACAATGTGACCTGGGGTTCATGGAGCATGAGGAGACACAAAAAGCTTCTGGCCAAGGTGTGGTCCTCTGCCCCATTCCCTCTGACGGCCGGGCTCTGGGAGAGGCATGGAGCTGCCGCTGCTGCACACCACCTGGAGCACAGGCAGCGCGCACAGGCGACACTCAGAGCTCGGGACTGAACCGAGTCTCCTGGAGACCCGCGCCGACCTCTGAGAGTGTGAGTGCTGGGCACCGTGGCCATTCTGTGCTCCTCCCTAACCTGTGCCTAGGCTTCACAGAATCACAGAATCACAGAATCACTAGGTTGGAAAGGACCTTTAAGATCATCAAGTCCAACCATTAATCCAGAACCACCATGTCCCCTAAACCATGTCCTGAAGCGCCACATCCACACGTTTTTTGAACACTTCCAGGGATGGCGACTCCACCACCTCCCTGGGCAGCCTGTGCCAATGCCTGACCACCCTCTCAGTGAAGAAATTTTTCCTAATATCCAATCTAAACCTCCCCTGGCGCAACTTGAGGCCATTTCCTCTTGTCCTATCACTAGTTACCTGGGAGAAGAGACCAACACCCTCATCGCCACAACCCCCTTTCAGGTAGTTGTAGAGAGCGATAAGGTCTCCCCTCAGCCTCCTCTTCTCCAGACTAAACAACCCCAGTTCCCTCAGCCGCTCCTCATAAGACATGTGCTCCAGACCCCTCACCAGCTTCGTTGCCCTTCTCTGGACACGCTCCAGCACCTCAACATCCTTCTTGTAGTGAGGGGCACTGTACTCTTCTTTCAAAGGAGAGTACAGTGCTAGAGAAACACCAGTTTATGCCCACACAGCAGCAGCAGATGATGTATGATGTGAAGATCCCTGCATTCACACAACTCCAAGAGGTGGTCTAGGCAGACACTGACACAAACATGGATTCTTCTGCCTGTATCGTTCGGGGCTGTCTCATTTTTATACACAATACAAAAAAAATGCAATCTAAATTTTCACGTATCTTTTCAATAGCAAAGGATTGATAAAGAATAATCCATTGTGGGTTTGGGTTTTTTTTTTTTTTCATTTGCAAAATGAATTTAACATTTTGAAATTATTTTAAAAGATTCAGATTTGTACCACACTGAAGGTTGGTTTTTTCAACAAAGATGACTTGGTTCAACTTCCAGGTCTGCAGAGTTAAAAAAATGGATCCCTGAGTTTTCTGTAAATAAGCTTTTAGAGAAATAATTCACAGAGCACACAATGACCAGAAAACATGTTTGCTGTTTCACAAGGACAGCTGTAGCAGGAGAGGAGGAGACTTCCTGACAAGGTTCCCATCAAATGATGACGTGAGATATGTGACCTTCCTAATAGTATACTGGAGCATTTGTTTGAAGAGCAACCTCCTGCTGGCATGATTTCAAAACCTGACCATAAATTCATTCTTACTCACAGCTGTCTGAAACCCAAAGAAATTACCTCAGGTTCTTCACATTGCTTCATTCTGATAGGAAGGACTTAAATGGTTGCATGTCATGAGTACTGTAGGTGTGTGTTGTTAAATCTTAGCTACTAAACAGAGTTTGATATGGTATTGTTATCTGTTATTTTGATACAGCTGAACATTATATGAAGTAAATTTTTAGAGGAGAAATTACTGATGAAAGACCTGTAAAAAGAGGTATAGCCAATGAATGTTGAAATTCTACTATTCATTAGAGGAAAAAAGTTATTTAATAGTGAATATATTACATTATGTATGAGCAAAGGCTTCAAGCTTATAATCTTGTGACTGGTCTTTATTCATATTTGGGTCTAGTTGGATTCAGTGGAATGAAAGGAGCTAAACTTAAAAATATTTGTCTGTAACCATTGTGGCAAATTCTTTGTTTTATAAACAGATGGAGCATGCCTTCCTAAGAGGGGCAGAATAAAGAAATAGTCATGCGCGTTGTCTTTTACAACCTAAACGATTCTATGATTCTGTGATTAACTTGTATTGGCACAAGTGCTTCTACCAAGAGTAAATTGCTCACTGGAAAAAAATACAGCTATGAATTTGAAGATCATGTTACATGACTAAGTTCAGCTGGAACCCGATCACAGTCTTTGCATCCTGTAAGTATTCTTAAAACTTAGAAAATTAACAAAAACCTACATATAAGATGAGAGACTCTTTATTTACATTTAAACATGCTTGCAAATAGTTATGTGTATTCTGCCTCCATTTGTTACAAATGGAAACTTGTGCTGGAGACAGATCTCTGACTAGGCAGGACCTCCCTAGCTTTGTTATCTCTCCCACACCATCTTTCAGGGGACTTACAAAAGAGAATGGGGTGTACATTATGTTTACATTGATCTGCCCTCTCCTGCAGCTGCTGGCAGGACATTCTGCATGAAAGGTCCTGTGTTTTATAGACTCCTTATTTCGCAGTCTACCAGAACTTAGGTTTATTAACTTCAGGATATGGCAGAGGGCATTTCTTTGCCTGTGCAAAATGGAGGAAATGGGTTCACCTGTGGATATATATTTGGGTTTATATTTATTCTATGAGGGGCAGTTTTTTACCATTCAAACAGTGTCGTAGATAAGCGATAACATAAGTGAACGTAAGTGATCTATACTATTGTAAGTTTTCTGAATTGTGATGCCTTAGACTTTAATACACATATTCGATATATCATGGTGGATGTAGAGCTATCCTCTGCAGTAATCACTGCAGAGGAGGAGGTTGCTGTAATCACAGGTAGGGGTTTCTTACTTGTCCAAATGGGAGTGTTAGGGACCCTCCACAGTGCTGAGGATTTTGTCTTCCCTTTTACTGTCATCATTTTGGGTAACGGGTTCACTTCAAGTGTCTTCTCAATTTATTTTCTTTATGGTGACTCTGTAAGGGAAGTTCTGTTTCATCAAAAATGACCGTTACTTACGCCTGTTTCCAGGGCACACTGTCCTTGGATTATTACTCCAGTGTGACTACTTGTCTTCTTATTCCTCACTGTTCAGGACTGTAACACCGGAGAATGGAGGAGGAAGGGAAGGAATGCAGTAAGCTTTTGTATAGTTGAAAGAGCCAGAAAACTAAAGCATCTGCAACCACTGTATAAATAAGCCATTTGACACCTTTAAAAGCTTTAACATACTCTATTTTTGGAATAAAACTAGCATCTGTGCTGACAGCTTACATGCCAAGTTTCAGCTTGATGCAAATTTGAAAAATCCTGAATAAAAACTGCTAAAAATCAGGAGTGTATAAATGCTACTTGATCCTAACTGACATTCAAAACAGACAGTAGTTAAGCTGCAGTATTTATATAGTACACGACTTCATACACTGGAAAGATAGAAAGTAACCTCCTTCTTTAGAAGTGCTTTACCAAGTGTATGATTGGGTCACCTGAAAGGTTATTATAAATAGAACTACTTGGCTGAATACATATGACGTTATAACTTGGCACCACCGTCTTGGGAAAGAGCCTGTACTCCTGCAGTGCTCTCCAGCAAACCAGGCACCTCTGCACTCTATATAAAGTAAATTCTGCAATATCAGATGAAAAAGTGGGAGATTGTGCTATAAATACAGCCAGTTCCCCTGTTCCCCCACTGCCAGCTCAGCCCCTTGGAGGGAGCAGGGCCATCCTCATCCGGCTTCCCCTCCGCATCCTGCAGAGCCGGCATCCCTGCTCGCCCCTATCCAGGCTTTGCGGCACGGGGAGGGTCTAGACATGTCTCCTTATTGCCTCTTCTGCTGGACAGAGGTTTCACAAGAAGCTCTGCAAGACCTTTTCTCTGCCCCTTTTCTTTTTCCAGAGAGGTCAGGTGAAGCGGTGTGGGGTGGAAGACCAGGATGAGCCTTTCATCACTTGGATTGAAAAGGAAAGTGATGTCCATCTCACGCTACCAGCGCTGGCCAACAAAGCCAGGAGCTGAAGCCAGTCTTAAGAAAAACACTTCCAGATTTATTTTCAGTAGACAGTTTTCAGTTTAAAAAAATGTAATAATTTTTACAGGGACCTGGTACAGCTGTTAGTTTTAATATCTTCTACTTATATATGAAAAGATATAAATTTCTCTGCTGCCTTATTATGTGTCTCACACTCCAGTGACTGTGACCCTATTAAGAGATTATGTAGAAGTGAAGATCTTTGTACTTCCCCTGCACTTGTTCTCCTTAAAAAATAAATACTCTGACATTTTCACAAAGGGAAAACATTTCTTAAGAGAGAATTATTCAGGAAAAAGTCAGATATATCAATCCTATTATCTAGACCAATGCTTTGCTTTTATAAAGTTTCTACCACTAGAGTCAAACACTGTGCTGGGGTTTTTTTTAATACGGGGATTCTGTGTGGAGCAAGGGCAGAAAATGTGATTATTAACCATTTGGTGAACATTTTCTCTGAAGACAACAAAAGCAAAACAGCATTATTTATTCATTTATAAAGTAAATTCCATCGCAAATACATTAGTTGTGTTTGCATCACTCCTTTTGTTCCACACACACCGAGGAGAGTTTTTTGTGCTTTATGTTGGACAAGGAGGTTTTACTAGAATAGACACTGTTTAGGAAGGAACAAGTTTTGAGTGAGTATGAGTATTTATGTAAAAGAAGCTAGCCAGTATCCATAAAACACATCTAGATGTTACTTACATTTGTGCATTTTCTTTAAAGGGCCCTGGGGCAGTGTGGTAGCACAACCTGCACCGGGGTGCCCTGTGTACAGCCACGTGCCAGCCCTTCAGGGTGTTCGAATGGCATCCACACTGCACAGCACAAGGATGCCCTTGGCAGCCATCCAATCCCATAAGCGCTTCTGGTGCTCCTGGAATATTATAAGTCATGTCCCTTGCTGCCTCTTGCTGGCACACAGGGAGGTTCTGGTGTCAGAGTCCATGCTGACTGAGGGTATGTCCTGCAGCTGCTCTCTTCCTCCAAAGCTGCTGTGAAACCTCAGGTGTGCCGCTCAGACGTACGGTGAACATTTCAGTGTGTATGTGTGGTGGGCCTATGCTGACACTACAGCACAGTTTTGGGTCTTGTTGGGAGTTTTTCTCTGCCTTTTGTGGTTTTGGTCTGTGGCTGCCATAGCACAGCATGGTGCTCCTTATCTCTGCTCCCTCTCACAGCTCTCCAGGCAAGCTGTTGAAAGGCAGCCCGTGGGTTTATAGAGGTGTCCAAGGGGAAATCTGCAACTGAGAGCAATGTGGGAAAGTTAAGAAAACCTTGTGAAAGTGGAAGAGTTGGGTTTGGAACTGATGGTGTTTATAGGAGGCAAGGGAGAAAGGCCTTGGACGCATTTTGAAATGACTGACTTTCTCAAAGAACTTACCCTGAGCAGGGAAGAAAGGAAAGTAAAGCAGCCCTGGAAGAGGGAAGGCTGAGCCTAGGAAAGTCAGGTACCTGCCTGTTTGACACAGCACCCAACAGCTGCCGCTCCGCCCAGTGCTGAGCTGGGGCACATCGGTGCCTGTGCTACAGATCCACACAACTCCAGCTGCGCGTGAGGAACAGGATTTGGGGAGAATTGTCCTCAGGGCTTGCTCTGCTGCAGGAACAGCCCCGCTGTGTGGAGAGGCTCCCCCTCTTTGTGTTGCCATAGGCTTGTAGCAACAGATTACAAGCAGAGATGGTTTATCTTACAGAAAAGCGTGGCAGGAAAGGAGCAGATTCATCCGCAAGAACAGCACCCTTCAGTGGGTGGGGGCAGTAACTGCCCCAGCCCTCTGATTTTAGTTACTGTCATATGGCTGCCAGAGGCCTTTCCTCTTCGGGAGATTCAAGACCTCGGTAAATTGTTCAGTCATCTCTCCTGTTTATAAAAGTTAGCCATAAATAGGAAACGCGATGAGAGTTAGCTAACCAAGATATTGGAATGAGCAGGCACTGTACCTGTGCCATTTAGACACTACAAAGGAAATAGCACACACTGCATTAAAGATGTGAAATCCTCAACAGATTTCAAGCATATAGCTCTTAATCTTGCCCAAACTAACATATGAGATTAATTTTGTCTATGCCGTTTGCCCTATCAGTTTCCAGGATACTCATGCAAATTATGGTAGGCACGATCAGCTCCCGCACGTATTATCTCTGAAACTCAAAATCTAGGAATTTCTACGCCTTCAAACACGTCTGTGAGCTAATAAGCGATTTCCAGGCGCTAGGAACGGGGAGCGACGCTGCCTCGGCCGAGGCCGGCTCCCCTCCCGGCGCTGGAGGGAGCTGCAGCCCCGCTCACGCCGCGCTCAGCGGCACCGTTCCCGTCGGGAGGGTCCTCTTCAGCAAAGGCATGGGCACATCGCAAAGATGTCTCTGCCGCTGTCACTTCGCGAACGTTCTCTTTTTGAAGAAATCAGGCTAGTTTGTTAACCCCTAAGTAAGCACAGATTTGCAATGCCGTGCTAAACAGAAATCTTAATTATAACAGTATTTTACAATTTTATAGGTCATACGATGACAAAGGTACAGAAGCAGCTTTCTGAATTAAACATTAGATACTGCCTCCTCATTTGAACCTTCTTTAGCATGGCATACTTATTTCTTATTTCCATTTTGAACAGAAATTGGATAAAATTCTGTGTCTAATATCTGCCTCTATCTCATGTAAAAATAATTTCCAGATCAGACATGACAAAGATAGAAGGTTATCTCCTAGCCTTAACTTCTGTCCCTTGCTCTACCTTGCTACTGTTGTATTTTGTAAGAAAGAGTTTCAGTGAAGTTAACTGAATTTTAAAGATTGAACCACCAACTCTCCACTTTCTAGAGAGAAGAAATGGAAACCTTAGTAGAAATTGTGTGGTAATTAAGTTGATTCTCTTCACCTGCTGAATTTTTCTCTTGCTCTGTCTCTCTTCGAGTGTTTGCATAGACTGCGTTTTCACAGATAACCTCACTCTGGACATCACTAAAATCGCTATAGTGTTTCTAAAATAGAAGCTGATGATTTCTTCCAACTCAAAGGTGCTGTTCCATGGCAAGGGGTAATACAATATCGAGCTTATTCAGGCAGACAAAAGAAAGAGTTAATCACTAACCTAAAAAATCAGCTGTTGCCTAGGCACCAGTGTCCACGAGCATTTTACAGTTAGCTGGTACAGATGCTGTATTGCACCAGCCAGTGATGACAAGGAACCCAAAATGCAAATGTAATGATGCAGTTAACATGTAATGATGCAGATAACACAGAACTGCTGATTACCTCTTCCTTCTCTGTACTAGGAATGCCCAAGCAGGATGTATCCCATCTGATAATGTACCTTCACCCAAAAGTTTACCATTTGCCAAAGAGAAAGATAGAACTGAGTATCTGCCAGGACAAAACAACAGCTGGGTAATTTGCATGTAAGTGCCTCATTAATTAGCTGAGGAGTTCTTTGCACCACTGTTCTAAATGTGTATAAACACTTTAAAAAATGGGGCTTTCCAAGTACTGGAGGACAGCTGAAGTGCGAGAGCTATAGGTTAGTTCATCTAATTTCAGTCATAGGGGAAATGAAGTGGACTTAGATCAGGAGAGTCTGAGTGCACCTTGCACATGTGCTCCTGGAAAGGAGCGAACTTCTCCCTCTCACAGATGAAGGCGTATGATCCAGGGGCTGAAAGACAGAGTAAGATAAGCTCAAATTTGACATAATTTCCTATTCCCAGCAAGAATAACAAACATAATTGGACTAGCTTGTCAGCAATGGCAGACAGATTCACAATCATTTGGATCCTTTAGGACAAAATTCCCCACATTTATGTCTTAGTCCAACTTCAAGGGAAACAGATGGCTGCCAGTAGGGGAGGTCAGAGGAGACTGGGGTCATCCCTTACAAGCTCTGAGGCTGTGCAGTCTCAGAACAGTCATGACTTGTGGGCAGACAGGAACTTCCATCTTCCCTAATGGGTCATGTGGACAGGTGGCACAGGAGGGTAGAGCAGCTCAGGAGTTAGCTGGCCGGGGAGTCCAGAAGTCATGCAGTCTCTGATTTTGATGATTCACATGGCAAGTGTGGCGAGGTCTCCAAGTGAGTTGGCAGAGTAACAGGTGGATTTTGGTGGCATCTTGCCTGAGTTCTGCTAAAAGGTCACTGAAAAAGATGCTTCTTTGTAAAACATTTCCATTTCAATGAATCAGGTCTTCCTGAAACCGAAATGTTTTGCTGAAAACCTGTTGCACTGGAAAACTCCCAGCCATTTATGTCTCTCCTACTCCCATAGAGAGGAAATGGGTTGTCTCCAGCCTTTGTTTCCCCTTTTGATGTTTCAGCCATCCTGTGCTTTCCCTTGTGCCCACTCAGGGTCCATCTCACAAAGCACACATCTGTTAAATGGTACAAATATTTTGTAGTGGGAAGTGTGCAAGATCTTCCAACTCAATAAGAGAGAGAGACACAGTATAGCTGCATGATGAGAGTGTATCACCAACTGAACAGGAAATTCAGCCTACCTTTTCTAAAGGACACAGGCCACTTCAGTTCCTGAAATGCCACTTTGCACCAGGGATCTTTGATACTCTTTGATTGCATACACTAGTAAAGCTTTTGAGGTACAGGGAAAAACCCATAATGAGCCAAAACCACCCCTAATGTTACTGAATTAAATCAGGTCTGATTTGGGCTATGGCTGCATTTTGACTTCTGACTGCAGAGGAACATGTGAGGTACACGCAATTATTTGTCATGAAAATACTAGCCAGGGAATTTAGCCCTTATTTTTTTCATTTGTGCATCACTCCTAAATGCCAGTCTCTGCGAGTCTATCTACTACTTGTAAGCATTTACTAATCATTTGTGAACAAATGTTAGCATTTGGTTTGTTTCCATCTGTCATTCCTAGTGGCGGTCTGTGCCTGGCCACGTCATTGCACAGAGATGTGCCGTTGACTTTTTCCCCTTCCTGACAACTCAAACTCTTTAGATAGAAGAAATATATTTGTGAACAATTTTTAAATGAGTTGGCAAGAAGGTCACCTTCTAGTTGAAAGGATCAACTTCTGCTAAGGCAGGACTGTTCTCCCATAAGCACAAGAAAATATGTTCAGGGTCACGTACTGCCTGTGCCACCCCTGTAGTCATTCAGGGGTGTTACTGCAGTGCATGTATGCTTATCTGAGCCAGCAGTGTGGCATGCCAGCGTGGGGCCCAGCGCAGGCTGCAAACTCATCCAGGAACCAGGGTGGCTGTGTAGGCCCAGGCAGCATGTACTTGGCATGAGCACCAGTTTTTGACTGAACTTTACCTTGCCCCCACTCACCAAAAAATACCATGAAGTAGCTGGCACCATGTGATTTAAGATTTTTAAGCAGCTCCGAAGAGATTAAAAAAAAAATCAAGGAAAGGGTCCTTGGGAAGATAAAGGAGGAAATCTAATAACAGCTGAGGATGGAAAAGCAACCACCAAGGTAAGCAAAGCATTATCATCAGCCTCAAAGAACGAACTGGAAATATTATGAAAGGTGATGCAAACAAAAAGTCTGCAAAGGCTTTCAAAATAAAGGCATTGAATGTGCATGGCCCTTTGTCAAGGCTCCCAGGCCATCTGGCCAACAAATTCATGAAGTCTTGTAAAATGGCAGCTGCATACCTCTGTTTAGTTTTGTAAAATTTCGTACACTGTATATCCCACAAATCTAGTCTGTTAGAAGACAGGACAGTCTTTATCCTGTTTATCCTGCTTTATCCTTTATCCTGCTCCATTGCCCACTACCCTGGTTTATCACTTTGGCAACAAATGATTGCAGGGTTTACATGCATTGCATCATTACGTGCAGCACTGCTGCACCCAGCTAACATCCATCCACGCTAGCAAAGTGACAGCCAGTTTAGACATGCCTTTCCCAGCTGTGGTTACAACTTTGACTGCCTTGTGGGTCTATGAATTACATTGAAATACTTTTAGTTACAAACCCAAGGCACTGGATGTACGCTACCTTTGTTAGTAACTATGAAAATGCGTTTGCTTCTCCTTCAATATGTGGTACTTTTACTCTCTTACAAAAATAGAAAGAATTTTTTTTAACAGAACTTTTGTGCATGTTTTCATAATTGTCATGGGCCAAAATATTCACCTGAATTAGTTTAAGTCAACAGAATACTTCAGCTTCAAATAGCACAGGACAGTACGGACAGTAAAAATTCATGTCTTTGATGTTGCAGTAGCTTTTTGTGAAATAATCTTGGTAGCACGCTATTTCAGTGGTTTTGAAGCTATCAAAAATCGGGCCTTTATAGCTTAGTGGAATTGGAAAAAAAAAGCGTTACGAATTCATTTGGTTACTTGCCTTCCTACATTTCTATTTCCCTTTGCTTTCTCTCTCTTCGGAGGCTCAAGCGAGCAGAACCTTCCATGTTTCAAGTTGGCACAGCTCCACAAAACAGCTGCCCCAGTAATTTCCAATTGGGAACTGCCACTGGGTGTACAGCTGCTTGTACTGAAGTTGTTGCAATTGCTATCATTATGTTATTTCTTGTCACGGAAAGGAAAAAGATGAGTGACTGTTTGTGGGGCTTTGTTTAAGTGCAGCAGGCCATTTATTCATGCAAACCACTGAAAGCAACTGGCAAGTAAGCACAGTGAGGAGTGAACTTGTCGGAAAACCAGCTCTCATATTTAAATTGGTGAGGAGACAAAGCGATTTCTTAATGAAACCTAATAAACTTCAGGTCTGCCAGTTCCTTCAAAAAGGAAAAGCATTTTTCAATGTGTTAATCTAACACTGCAGTACCTATTATGCCCTTGCTTTTATGCAGCTTACAGAGATCTTTACCACAGCTCCAACCTGCAGGAGCTGCTTGTGTAATGCCAATGCTGAGAAAAACTATGACGTGGCTTACCTCCATCTGAAAAACAATTTTGAAGATTTGTTTCAAGTGGTCTGTAACGCTATTCATACTCCTTTGATCCTGAAGCTGGGAGACACAAAAGTAGAGTGTTCTGAAAGAAACTTGTTTCATCTGGCAGCTAATTGTTTGAAGGATTTAAATTTTATGTAGCTTACTGTACACAAACATGGCACCCCTTGCATGCAGGACTTCATACCTCTGCATACCAGGCCAAGTAGCAGGTCAGTACCCCACAGACAAATGCTGTATTACATATAGTCTGATGTCGTATTGCAACCAGTTCAACACAGCACATCTTCTGAAGATAATTTTTTAAATATTATTACAGCAAAGCTTCATCAAGGCCAGGCTACCAGAGGTTCTGACAGCAGCTATTGCCTCAGGCTTCCCGAGACCTGTCCAAACAAACAGCCAGGATCTGCCATCGCACAGGCCCTGGCACCACTCTGGCTTTGCCAGTGAGAGACGGGACTATGCTTTTACACTTTATTTCTGTATTTTCCTCGTTAGACTGTGACTTGAAGCCACAATGAAGGCACCATGAGGCGACAGGGCAGTGTGAGAGGTGCCACCAGCAGCTCAGACCCTGCCACCAGTGCCCTGCACAACGCTGGCCCAGTGTGAAGGAGGAGCGGGAGTGCCGGTCTGGTACCCAGCCCGCGGTCCCTTCACTGCAGTTTTATATTTATTACTCGTGTAGTTACTCGCTGCCCTGCCCCGGCCCGGCCTGCCCCCCGCGGCCTGGCAGGAGGCCGCTCCCCGATGGCTGCGGGGCACGACGTCGCTGGCCGGCGAGAGATCCCGGCGGCGGAAGCATCCCTTCAACGGCAAAGCGGCAGGTGGGTGCTGCTGGGCGCCCCCGCCACCCCGGGGGCCCGGCGGTGCCCCCCACCCCCGTCCCGGTGAGCAAAGCCCCCGCGCGGGCGCTACGCCGCGCTCGCCCATCGCCAGCGCGGCTGCGCAGGGGCCCCGATTCCCGTACGCCCGGCGCCGCCTGTCCCGCACCGCGGCTTTTCCTGCGCTACGGAGTTTCCGTAGCCGTGTCCTCCGCTGCCCCCGCGCGGCGCCCCCGGTCGCCAAGCGCGTTTCTATGAGCCGCCTATAAACAACATGGCGACCGCACCGGCCCTTTTTCCTGCCCGCGGTCTGTAGGTGGCGCGGTGGCTGAGGGGGCGCAGGGCAGCGGGGTCCGGCGGCGCCGGCCGCCTCCGCTGTGCTGCGTCCCGCGCTCCCCCTCCTCGGCGGGGGCGGCAGGGCCGCGCTCCGCCCCGCCGTGCGGGGGTGTCAGCGCGCCTGGGAGCAGCCCGGTTGCTGCATTGCCGCGGCGGCCCCGCGCGGAGCGGAGCAGAGCAGAGCGGCGGCACCGGGGTGCCCGCGGGGGCTCCTCGGAGGGGCCCGGGGGCGGCAGGAGGAAGGACACGAAGAGGGCGCTGGGGGCTCGGGTACCGGCGTGTGCTGCGGCGCTGCTCTGCGGGGAGAGGCGCGGGGCGGCCGGGAGCGGGGCCATGTCGCTGCAGAGCCCGCCGGCGGCCACGGCTACCGCCGACCTCCCCCCCGGCCCCGGCGCGGGGCTCCCGCCGGGCGCGGAGCTAAACCAGGGCAGCGCGGCGCCCGCGTCAGCCGAGGAGGGCGGCGAGGATGAGGAAGAAGAGGAGGAAGAAGGGGAGAAAGAAAAGGAGCGAGAGAAACTGCCGCCCATCCCGTCGGCATCCAGCGTGGCTACCGGGGTAGGTCTGCCGATGTCCCCGGCGGGGCCGGGTGGCCCGTCAGCGCCCGGGCTGCCGCCCGCCGGGCCCCGGGCAGCGGGACCGCCTGTGCGGTCACCCCTGTCGTTTGCTCTCTTTGCCGCTCTATTCGTGCTGGTGGGGGAGCATCGTGTTAATTTTCTTTCATGCTCTTTTCCGTTGAGAGGCTTTCATTCAAGTTTCTTAAAAATAACGGGTGCATCTGTAAGCAGTGACATACGGAGCTATAAATTCTTCATCTACTTATAGTTCTGTAACATTTTACAACGGTCTGCTCTTTTGGGTTAGTCATCACTGAGGGTTTGCAGCATTGTGCATGTTCGTTAAGGATTTTCGAGGGTGGAGGGTTTCAGCTCTTAATAGCAAGAGAGCTAGCTGGAAAATATTCTGTGTGTTTCACCTTTTTCTTAAAAGGTCTTTTCCAGTTTTTACATTGTGTTGAAGCAAAGATGACAAAACATTTCCATAACTGATGAATGAGCTAACATGGGTAAAAACACTGTGAGAAGGATATTTGCCAGAATAATTTCATTTCAGAAATCTTGTTTGAGATTTTTAACTTTACCGGAGTTATGATTTTCTTTCTGCTGACCATATAATATTACGAAACATAAAATTTTCCTGGCGTGAGTTGAATATCTTACGTAGCTCAACATTAAAGCTTGCTGTAACTTACTGAAGTACAACAACAAGCAAAAATTTTACCAATCCTGTAGTAATACAGTTAGGAGATTTTAGTTCAACAGTTCTGATAAGTATCTGACTTACTAGAAATTATCATTTTACATAATTTGAGTTTAAAAGATTGAGCATCTAATGTTTATGACTGTTGTGAAATAATGGTACTGTTAAACAAAGTAATCATAGGCAAACTGCAAACTCCTTTGAGCAATTCTGCCAATTTTGTGTTGTGCCTACAATGTTCCAATCTTCGGAAGGATTTTCAGCTTTGCAAATCTGTCTGAATGTGGAAGAATGTGTTTGCTCTTGTGATTCAAATACCGATTTGGTGGGAGAAGTCTCTAATGGACAAATGCCCAGGAGTTATTTTTACCTTTGAAAATCTCCACTTCAGACTTTGAATGGCAAATGCCAGTCTCTTAGAATAAAGATGCAAGTGCTGGTCTAAAATGTGTCAGGCTTAGCTCAGCTAATGAAAAACGTGTGCAACTGGGCAGCCGTGTAGAAATCCTACTGCCTTAAAGAATCAGGAGAACTCGTTTGTATTTGAACATCCTTCATGGACCTCTGAACTGTTGCCTACAGGCGTAAGTTGTCTTAAGCTGACCTGCTGCAGAGGAGCTCAGATCTGGCTAGGTGTGATTGCTTGTCAAATGCCTGTGGGATTTTGAATTTACAAAGAGCTGCATATGGGTTTTAATAGTATGATACAGAGAGTTTTGTGGACAGATGTAATGGACATTGCCATAGCCCTGGATTTCTCTGTTTGTAACAGAATGCAGCTTTTGATCCAAATATACCAAACGGGGAAGGCAGGTATGCTTTTGCAAGACCTTTATGAATTGCTGTAAAGAAACGTATTGAACCATTGGTCTGCGAAGCCCTAGTTGTGACCAACCTACACATCTAATTCCAGGGCTTTGTGCAGTACGTGTGCGATTCATCATATATAGCATGATTTTAATACAAGTTCTTGTATTAAAAGTTCTGATTGAACATCAAAAAATGAGCATTACTTAATCAAATAATCTCAAACACTTTTGAAGAGAGAAACATGTTCTCAGCTCCCCCCTCATTAAACTGAGGAAGAGTTTGTAATATGATACCAAAGGGGGAAACTTATTGTCATTTAAAAACATCTTTGCTTATTCATGGGGTTTTTTCCCATTAAAGTCCCTTCCTTTAAAAATACATGCCTGATACAAATACAGTGATATTCCAGATGACCTTAATTTTCATGTTCTCTCTGCCTATTATTTCTAAATTTATAATCATCTTCTGATGACTATGGTGATACAGATATTATACCTTGTTTCTATATGAAGTGAGCCTCAGATATCCTTGTCTCAGAACATCTCCCCAGATTTTGTGTAATTGACATTTTCATCAGGGCACTAAAGACCCATCATAGCTTTGTGCAACTGATGTGCCATGACTAGAGCTTCCTCAAAGGCAATGTGAAGGTGTGACACATCCTTTAAACAGTTTCCATTTTCCTCAATAGCTGTGGAAAATGTCAGAATTTTAGTAAGTCAACAGATAACTCTGGTGTCCCTCTTCTCTTAAGAGCACAAGCGCAAAGGATGTCTCATCTGGAGTTTAAGCTGGCTGCAAGTTGGAATAAAGGGATTATGTGACTATTGCTATTGTCATTCATGTTGTGGCTTTTCCTAGCTGAGAGCCATGTGGAATTGTGGAAGAATGGTTATTTGGGGTTGGGGGGTGGCTTTGATTTCTAAAGAAAGTTGTGGAGATTAAATTAGTCCATCAATAAATTAGCATGATCCTGCAAGGAGTTCAGACTTTTCTTATGGGCCAAATGGTGATTAGAAATAATGCATAAGGGCTGATGGTTTGAAGATCAGTGTTCAGATTCTGAAAAGAAACTTGTGGGAAGCTAAATAACTTGCCCCCTGGTAAGCAGGAACAAGTAGAGACTTCTGTAAAGCAAAACCAGTCCAATATTACACCTTTCAAGATACGAATGGAAGGGAAAAATCCTATTTTTTGCATAGACTGTTGCATTGAGAGCTGCCGTTAGGTAATCTGAGCATCCTCCATGCCTTCTTGCACAGGGAAGAAAACCTTTTACTCCTCACTGGCCTTTGCTTGCAACGTACGTATGGGTTTTGACTGAGTTATATTAGGGCTGAAGAGTATGAGTTTCTTGAAACTCTTCTAGGTGGTCTTTTGCCTCTTCCAAGAAAGCACTCTGTATGTCCTCTTTGCAAACAGTTTGACTTATTTTCACCATCTAATTTTAAATTCAATAATGAAAAACATGTATTTATGAAGTATAATGCTAGTACCTCTCCAGTCTTACGGAGGGCTTAATGCTTAATGCTTCCATTAAGAAGCCAGCAGAGTTGAGTTATTAAAAAGCTCTTAAAAACTATGCCGGTTCAGTTTTCTGATAGCAGTATGTGTGTAGAGTCTTTGGCTCTAGAGGCTCACTGACCTCCTACAAAATTTTCTAAGTATGACATGGTGCTGTACACTTGTCCTAGATTACTCTCCCAGGAGATGTCAGAGATCCTCATTAATGAGCATGTAGTGTCCCAGTATTCCTCTGGGGCTTTCCCGTAAAGCCTTTGTCCATATGTTTGTTTAACATTGTTGGAACTGCAGTTAGAGCAGGCTGATGCAGTTAAATAGCCCATGAAATTTTTGTGTTTTCTGATCACAGCTGAGGGAAGTGGCATTAAGAAGAACCTTTTAAAATAACTGTTCAACTATACTATTTCAGTGGCAAAAAGGCTGTCACAATAGTCTTTTTCATAAAAACTCCTCTTATCAATTATTTATGATATCTATTCCCTATTAATCATAATTAGACTAGGCCCAATTCCAGAATTTTTCTACCTAGAGGATATATTTTGTGACACAGCAGATTAGCCTCAGATCTGTATTTGTTTAAAAGTACTTTTTCAGTCAGTCATATGTCTTGGCATGTTTGGTCAGGGTCTGTTTTTTTTCCAGTCATGTGCCAGGTGATTTTTAAGAAGCATCTTAATAATATTTCAAAGGTTATAGAATAATAAAAAAAAAGTTAATGTGAAAATTGTAGTGGTAATTACATTTTATTTTTGAATGTTTGTTGCATACAAGTAATTTGGAGCTAGAAATTGAAACTTGATATTTTTAAAGCCAGAAGTCCTGCTGATTGTTCAAATTTATAATTTGCTGAGTTATAAGCCATGGAAAAATGACTGTTTGTGCCCAGTTATTTTAAATTCCTGGCAGTGTACCAGCTTGCGTACACTGCGGCATGGCAGGTTTATGGGCTGTGTTATTACCCTCCTGGTGGTATTTCAGGATGTTGTGGTGGAAGTGAAGTACTTTCCTCAGAACTCTGGCTGCATGTCTTAGTCCAAATTTACTACTCTTAAGGGGAAAGGGAAATGTATGGGTTTAAAAAAAGATAGGATATTATGCTAATTATTCTAGAGTTTTTATTCTTGTTTGGGGAATTACAGTTTTGATTTGCATGAAAAATTTTTTTTCTAACTGACCGTGCAGGTACCAGATATCACATGAATCTTTAGATTAATGTGAGGCTGAAAATTAGGATGTGCAGGGAGAGTGTGTATATTTTTTTGAGTTGATCTACCTTTGCCTGGTTTCAGCTGTTGACTTGAAGCTGAGATGGAAATTAAAATCTCCATCATGTGACTTCTGTCGTCTCGGGCAAGCCCCTTAACCCACCTATGCTTTGCAAATTCTCCAGAGTAAATAACTATATCTAATAGCACTCAGTGTCAAACAGACCAATTGGCGCAATCCGTTGGAAGTCTGTTGTGTGATTTCACTTCTGTTCACTGTTAAAACACATTAGCACTCAACATTTCTTAGCAAAGGCTTGTGCAGGCTCCTTGGTGGCAGCACATACAGGTTTTTTTAACACTGTTAACAAATGTTTGTTGGCTAGTCCTTCCTCAGTGGCAGCTGATGCTGACAGTTTTGAATCATTAGGTGTTTTTACCCAGGTAGCTAGTATTTTAATTTTATTAGGAGGTTAGCTCACGTAGAATTTTTGGCCCTACATTTCAAGTCTTGGGAAATTTGTCTAAACTACTTCAGTGTATTTGGAAAAAGGAGTATGTGATACTTTCATCTGTTTAAACTGAGCTGGATGTAGTGAGGAATATGAAAGTAATTAGAAATTAGGGTACAGAAAGTTAGAATATTGGTGAAAGCATTCTAATTGTATTGTGTTTTCCTCACAGTAATCAAAGGATATCTTCTTATCCTGCAAATTAATACTTGAGTTTTTGAATGTATTGGAAAGGAATTTTGTGGTATCTCTCCTGATTCAATTTGAAACAAACTTGTAGAATCATTATTTAATGTCTTATTTAGGTATTACCAATCTGATTTCAAGATAAAAGATATTTAAGTATTCTGTGTCATACTTCCTGGGTAAGATTACTCTTGTAGTAAGGTATTATCCCTTTATACCGTGCTGTCATCTTAATTACAGGGGTTGGAGAGAGGAGCCAAAAATCAGTTTTCTACTTTCAGCAATTTCATCACAACTATCAACCAAAAGAAAGAAGGCATCGGAAACAGAAATTCACCTACGCAACTTGTTATACCCAACATCAAAAATGGTAAGAGAATAAAAGCCCCGTGTTACTTAGTTACCAATTTAAGAAGGTGCTCGGTGTTCTGCCAATATTTGTAATTGTGGTAGTGCCAGAAAATCTAGAACTCTAGATTGCATTAAATTTTGCTGTGCTGTACATTGTACAGGCAGTGATATATATGATAGCCCATACCCTGTAGAGGTTATGTCATAGAGACAAGTTGGGTAAGAAAAACAAATAGATCTGGAGGATGAAATAATCATCTGAAGTTTTAAAGTTACAGATTCAGTAGTCCATCTGCAGATACTGTTTGTCTAACTGCAGTCAGATTGGCAGTTTCTCCAGAAGCTGTGTCAGAACTCTGTGGAGATTTTTCTGTCGCTATCTGAAAGATGACAGAGATGAGGCAAGCGTAGGGCTTTTAAGGGAGACAGTTGCTGTTCTTCAGTGAAGATGAAGACCAGTGATGACTCAAAACAAAATTCACAGGCAAAGACTGGTTAAGTTCTGAAGAGCTTTAAAGGCAAGAAGGAGGGTTGTTGTGGTATGATGAGGTAATGGTAATTGATGAAAAGATAGAAAGTGGAGCTGTGTATTCAGTATGGTAGGCTAGAATCATGAAGCCTGGTGAGATGACATGGTTAGACCTGAAATTTTTGTTAGATTTTTGGGCTAGGATAGGAAATTTCAGTAATTTGGGACTTTTGATAAAAGGCTGTGCAGACATTTGTCAGGTTTGTACTGATCTTTCATCTGACCAGGTCCCCCTCAGCCTTCTTATTCTGTGGTTCTCTGAGTCATGATAGCACTCAATGAATTCAAGGCTAGAAAGAGATTTACTCTCTTACTGCCTTACTTAAGAGATCTCAGTAGTGTGAGTTTGAAACAAAACTATGGACAGGCGTTGCCAGTTTCAAAGTTGTGCAGAAAAAGGTGGCTTATACATTGCAAGATTGGATCCTTAATAAAATAATCTTTGTATCCTTACTAGCTATATTGCAAAAGTAAAAGTAGATGCAAGACTTTTTTTTTTTTTTAAAAGAAATATTTGTTATGGAGTAAGGAGATGCTTTCTACTTAAAAACAAACAAAAAAGGCAATCACTAAAACACAAAAGGCAATTATGTGTAAATGATGTCTCAGACAGGATTTTGTACTTTGCTCAAGTCGCTTTGTACTACACAAAGAAAAAAAGGTGGCTGGAGATGGCCAGTGAAGAATTCTCCTTCTGCTGCATAACTTACCAGAGTTAAGCTAGAAGTGGCGTTCTTGAGGGCAACATCTGGGGTAAGGCAAAAAGAAGATGCTGTAAAGCAGGTCAGAGCTCTGCTGCTTCTTACAAAGTGTTGTAAGGTCGAGCTAGCAAAGCTGGAAGAATAATCTTCAGGTAGCCATTGCTCTCACTTACAAACTTGTAAAGAAAAGTCTTTGTATGTGAATTCGCCTGTAAACAATTGCAGTATTGTTGGAATCCAGAAGTCCTCAGAGAAAGAAAATGTTATGCCTTTCTTGGATAACGTTATTTTCCTCAGAAGCTAAAAGTGACCTCTTGTCAATATTAACTACTCAGCTGCTAGCTTCTTTAACAGAAACATGCATTCATAGCCTCCAAGCTACTGTCTTTCATTATTTAAGCCTTAATTGTTTTGTGTTCAGCTTCTGTCTGAATAGTTGCTTAGTACAGTCTTATGATATGAAAGCCTGCTGTTTAATAGAATTTAGACAAAGAAAGATTAAATCTAGTATTGGGCCAAGCAAAATGAAAAATACATTTTGCAGAATTCACTTCATTAAGCAGAAGAAATCCACCCCCCCCTTTTTTTTCTTCATACCTGACAAGAATGGTAAACATTAAATACCTCTTTCTCTTGAAGTGCCCTCACTTCTTTCCACACATGATACTGTTCCAGTTTTAATTACTGCCTTGTAAGTACTTAGTTGTTCATTTTCACCACACGTAATGCAGAGCAATATTATAGTGAAGGATATATTCTTGAAATTGAGCTCAATGGGTAAAATTGAGCAGATATTCTGGTAATGTCAGGATCAGGATAACCTGCCTGTATAAAAACAGGTTATTTTTACGAACAGTCCAAGGTGCAGTCAAAATTTTTTGAGGGGGTATGTGTATTCTATGGAAAAAACAATCATTGAAGCAACCTTCGCGGTTAAAAGTGCTTCTTTTGCTGTTCTGCAATTCAGGAATGATGCTGAGTTGGTGGGGTTTTTTTCAGTTTATCTATACATGTGCTATCTCTCTGAATATGCATGTGTATGTATCTGTGCATATACTGGTAATACTTCAGACTTGAGTTCAAAGAATGTTAATTTTGTTGAAAAACAAAAGTGTGGGAAATGTAAATGCAGCATGAAAGCTGGGGTGATGTTTTTGTTATATAGCTGCCACAGATATTGAAATTATATAACAAGTCTTCTAATGCAACAATGATCTGGTATGAAATCTGTATATGAACTAGATTGTTCTAGTTGTTTTATAGTGCTGCAAATACAAGTAAGATTTGTTTGCTTTACCTACATTGAAGATTGTCATCTGCCAGTAGCTGTGTTGGTCACCGTGAAAATAACTGCTGTTCTAAATTCATTCACCCTAAATTTCCTTGTAGTAGTCAGTTCTGCTTTGTGTCAATGAGATTTTCTTCCTCAAAGTTTTTGATCATTCCCTAAGCAGTCATGCATTGCTGAGTCTTTACTTGATGTAACTGGGCAAACATCCAGGAGCGATTGCTTTTTCTTGTCTTGTAATATTGTGTTACTGCTCCTTACTAACTCATTGCATAAAGTTTCAAGTTTCTCCTCAATGGAACTCGTGATGGATCTTTATTATTATTTTTGAATGTCAGGTGAGCAAATAAATCTGTTTACAAATAAACTTGAATTATGGCAAAACATACTGAAGTTGATGGTATTTATTAAACAGATCTAATTTAGTATCTAATTATTATTATCTAAATATCTAATTTAAGCTGCATATATTTCAAAGAAAATTGCATCACTGACAAGGTGCAAGCTACCAGCTTAGCACCTGTGGTCTAAATTTACTGAAATGAGAAACAGCTTCTGTCAGCAGCTGTCTGTTCTGCAGATGCAGAGAGAATATTTTCCTCATTTCAGTGTATTCAGCTGGTTATAATTCAATGTTTAATCCATTTAAAATTGAGAAGACAGAATGAGAGCTAAATTAAAATGACTTGTCTTTCTCAGAGCATAAAAATAAGACATAATCATAGTTTCTTTCAAGTCAGTCCATCCTGCTTTCAGAGAATGATGTGCAATGGCAGGATTGTTTGGCACCTTGGCTTGAATTAATTTAGTGTGTTCACTTTGGTTTTTTAAATTATTACTCTTCTCTTTAAGTAGGTTTAAATTCCGGCTGTGAGAGTGGGTAAGGTTGTCTATGTGTAATCGATGCCATACTCAGGGGATTGAGGGCAGCTCTGATCTATTATTGTCTCATGAATAGTGGCTGAGTTAAGTACAGTGACAGTGTCTCTGTCATTAGCATGAGTGAAAAGAATCTACCTTTGGGTTTTGGGGATTCTGTTAGCAGCTATTTCCCTGCTGTGATAAATGGAGTAGGCAGCAGAATAGTGATACTATTTTGATGTTTAGTTAATTTAAAAAAACAACAACTCTTGGAATTGTAGTGGAAGGGCTTAGAGGGTTCTTAGACAATTAATAGAGATTTTGGTTTAATATGTTTGACTTTTGAGGACACCTTTATTTTGTACAGTGTCTTTTATCCCAAACGTACATCATAATTCATGTAAATGCTTTTTAAAAACATGCTGTATAAATCAGATTAAAAAAGCATTTCATATTTGAGAAGACACCATCAGTAAAATGGATGTTTGTGTATACTGCATTGGAATTTTTTTTTCGTGTTTTTGGTGGGTTTACCTTGGCTGGCTGCCAGATGCCCACCTAGCTGCTCTATCGCTCTCCCTCCTCAACAGGACATGTTTGAGATAAAGACAGGGAGTCCACTTCCCAGTTACTGTCACGGGCAAAACAAAGTTGACTTGAGGATATTAACTTATTGCCAGTTAAGTAAAACAAAAACAAAACGCAAAACACCTTCCCCCTACTCCCCCTTCTTCCCAGGCTCAACTGCACTCCTCTGTTGCCTATTCTACCTCCTGTCCCCCAGGCAGTGCAGGGGGGTGAGGAATGGGGGCTGCAGTCAGTTCCTAAAACTTGATCTCTGCTAATCCTTTCTTTTCACCCTGTTCCCCTGCTCCAGCATGGGGTCTTTCCCATGGGATACAGTCTTTCACAAACTTCTCTAACATGGGTCCTTCCCATGAGTTGCGGTTCTTCAAGAACTGTTCCAACATGGGCCCTTTCCGCAGGGCACAGTCCTTTATGAACGGACTGCACCAGTGTGGGTCCCCCACAGGCCACAGTTCCTGCCAGCAGCCTGCTCAGGCATGGTCTCTCCATGGGCTGCAGGGTGGATATGTGCTCCACCGTGGTCCTTCATGGGCTGCAGGGGCACAACCTTCTTCAGCATGGTCTTCTCCATGGGCTGCATCCAGTGCCTGAAGCACCTCTTTCTCCACTGACCTGGGTGTCTGCAGGGTGGTTTCTCTCTTTTCTTTTTAATCCCCTCTCTCTCTCAGATGCTGTCAGTGTTTTTTACCCTTCCTTAAATATTTAAGCACAGAGATGCTACAGGTGTCACTGATGGGCTCAGCTTTGGCCAGTGGTGGGTCCGTTTTGGAGCTGCCTGTGTCTGACATAGAGGCAGACCCACTTCTCATCTCACAGAGGCCACCCCTGCAGCCCCCCTGCTGCCAAATCCTTGCTACAGAAACTCTATACAATGTTCTCAAATATAGAGGAAGGAGTAGACCTTGTTAAAGCACTGCTATTTGTACTTAGTATAGGCAGCCAAATTTATTGAGAAGAAATGTTTAAAGATGTTACCATTTCAGCAGTAATTTTCTGCAAGGTAGAAAGCTTGCATTTCCCAATTAATTTATTAGAGAGATTCTTTTAGGAGGCTGTAGATGATCCACAGTCAGCTCTAGCTAAAATTATATATCACAGTGGAGAAAAACTGACTAAAGACTTGTGCTTGTATGTCAGAAAATAGTTGGATTTTGGTGTGGTTGTGCATGAGATTTTTCTTAGGTGTAGGGAACACCAGTGTTGCAGTTTGTATATTACAATATTTAGAATATATATTGTAAATACAGTAATGGACAATGCCACTGTTCGTGACTAATAGCTACTAGTCATGGACTGCTCAGTTTGTCTTTCAAACAGCGAATATAAGAGGATCACCCTGGGTAACTCCAATTCCATAACATACTTTGACTTTTTTAGTTTGATTGTTTTTGGTAATTGTACTCTAACTTGCTTAGCTTGAGTTCCTCATAAGTTCAGATGGATGTGGTGTCCAGAATAGGCACTTTGATTATGCATCTGACTTTAGAAGGCGCTTGGCTTAATGTTCAGAAGGTTGAGCATCTACAGCTACAAATAGATTTAATGAAAATTCTGCAGCACTCATTTCTAAAAATGGAACTATATATGAGCTTGAGGTTTTCTTGTGTGATGTGAATGCTGCTGTATGTATACCAATGTGTTATTACTAATGCAATACCAGTGTCTCTTATGCAAGTACAATATTTTGCTATTTTCCTTAATAATGACTTGGAATAGAAATTGCCAGCTTTTTTCTTTTTTAGGTCAGCAGTATGCTAGCCATTCAGTTGTGAAAATCTGTCCTGGTTCTCTTTGCTTTTGTAACAGACAAATAATTTGAATGCAACTTTGTCCAGCAGGTCATTTATAAAATAGTAGAGTCTCCCATCTTTCAGAAAGCCTGAGACAGGAGACAGACTGGCCAATTTTCTCACTCCATTGGCAGAAGGAAGCACTTTGTTAACAAAGACTTGGTTATGGACTCAGGACACAGTTTTTGTTTATAGGGTTTTATTTCCCTTCAATTAGTGGAAGTTTCCATCCTGTCTGGGATGACCACATGGTAAGAAAAGTACTTGGATGAGTAGGGGTTTAAAGACGTAGAATCAGACAGTTTGAGTGTTCTGTTTTTCCCCCCATCCTAGTTCCTATATGTCTATATTTTACTAGCTAACTGTTCTTGATATGATTGCATTGTATTTATTGTCTGGTTTGTTGGGTTTTTTTTTCCAATAAGTGAGAGACCTACCACCTATTTGCCTTGATGTACGACAAAAGCAGCGCATCTCTCTAGATACACTACCCCAAGAACTGAAAGCACCAATTCCTCCTGAACCTTCCCTTCCCATCCGAACAAAAACTGTGAAAGATTTTCAGTAAGTTACCCTGGTGTTTCTAAAAGTGTACTCTCTTTCTTTGGACTTTCTTCATTTTTTCCTAATTCATCCATTTGATTTTGCTAATCTCAAATGAGAGAACAATTCAGTAATACTGACAAGTAGTAGCAGTAGTTAGTCTGGTTGTGATGGTGGGATTGATAACTCTCTGTGAAAATTATCAAAATACTTTCTCTAGCTTAAGTGTTGTTCTGTTCAAGAAATGGCAAAGCCTGTACTTTAGAGGCAAAAATTCAGTTCCTGACATTCCGTGGATGTTTAGTTTTGTAAAAAAATATGGGTTATTGTTGGCTGTAAAAGTTCCTTTCAATCTTCGGTATTTTGTTTGTACTGCCAATTATGGTGTGTCCTGTCCATTGAGGTCCTGGGCATTCTCAGTCGTGTGTGAAACACTGCACATCAGACACTTAAAAGTATTTAAGTGTAATGTATTAAAATGTATTAAGTAACATAGCTATGTTCCCAAAAACTGTTATGTTGACACTGTCATTTGAGGAAATGGCATAACTTTGTTAAAAAACACATCATATTTGAAGATCTGGAGCAGTGATTACACGGACTGCACTATTTCTAACTTTGCCCGAAAGTGCAGATGACCTTTCTTCATGCATTATGTTAAGCAGCGTTAATTTTCAGTATTAGGTTTATGGCAAAAAATTATTTCTCGCTGCTTTTGTGACCACAGTTTTAAGCAGCGTAAGTGTAAGCTATTCTAGCACTTCTCTATGAGAGGCGCTATGCTTTAAGTTTGTCTAAGTGAAAAGAGTTTTAAGATTAAGGAGTCTCTGCAAATAATATTTATGCTGCTGCCCTCTAACACTGGTTTAGCTAGAAGGAAAGTAGAATTGATGTGAAATGGTGTCTTGTGTTCCACCTCTGCTTTTCCTGGTCAGTACAGACCCTTAATCAAAATTGTATCTGCATTAGATTTCTTCCAGCACTGTTAACAATACTTGGTACGTGATGCTTGATCAGCTTAGCTAGGCTAGCAGAAGTCCCCAGGGAAACCACCTGAATTGTTTTTAACTGTGTTTCCCTGATGACAGGTCTACACAAAGTTTTGCTGGCTTTGCTTGGTTCGCTGTGGGCACAAGACAATAGAGAACACTTTTTTCCTCTACCATAGCTATGTTCCGAAAAGTTGTGATGTTGAACTGTCCTTTGAGGAAATGTCATATACTGGCACAGTGTTTCTTTAGAGTGGATGTGTTCTTAGAGGGGTATTTACACTTCCAATGAATTAGTGGCTTTTTTTTTTGGCCTTAGCACCCACAGAGCAGCATTATGCTGCTGTAATACCACTCAGTGTTTTACAGTAGGATAATCTTGGTCAGGAAATGGGGAGAAGTATTCCTAAGGAGGAGCTTGATTCTTCTATTTTTCAAACAGATGGGGGGGGGGGCGGGATCGCAGTTGCTCCAGGAGACGTATGAGCATATACTCTTCATTGCTCTTTTCCATTTTTGAAATTTTGTGCATTCAGTGAGGAAAAGGAATGTTTTTTGATTAGTCTGTGTGTATTTGCTGGAAAAGGAAACAGGTATAAAAGAGCACATTACAAGAGGTGATCCTCTGTTTGTATTCAGGTGATCTGAAGAGCCGAAATTTTTTCCATATTCAGATTTTTGTATCTATTGACTGCTGCCTAATCATGCAATTATCAAGAATTTTATTCTTTCAAGTAAATTATTAAAAAGTCATTAGCATGTTTGGTATGTTCCACTGATAACTTTTTAAAAAAATATCTAGTACAAAGAAATTATCTGGGGGAGCAAACTGGGATTTGTATAACCAGTATGGTAGATAGCTAAAATAAAATTCTGCATCAAAGATTAGCTGGGCTTTTTTGGTTGTTTGGTTTGTTTTGTTTTTTAAATGTATGATATTATACAAAATTTCATATACATATATTTACTTTAAGGTCCAATAAAAGGACTTTAAGAGTAAAGTCATAGATTTTGTTGTCATCTTAAGGAACGTGTAGAGTCGCATGCAATGATTAAGTTTTATTTGAAAAATATGAAGAGAAATAAAGTTTTGTACGAATGATAATGAATTTGACTAGTTTAGGAGCCTGCATACTCAAATAAATTAGTCTCAGAAATTTTATTGTGTCAGTGTATCTTCCGCATAATTCTGTTCTGCTAATTATTTGTCTTAATGTACTGAACTGTGACACCATGAATTAACATTTTGAATAAGAGAGATTGCTCAGGTGTATCAAACACAAACTATGCTTTTGTTCTTCTGTAATACCATGATCTTAAAATAACAAGGAAGATGTTAGAAAGATACTGATGTTATACTTGTCTGTCTTTGACGTGTTCCTAGTGAGGAAAGCTTAGAGTTACAGTGCAATCTAAAGTCTAAGTGGTTGGGAAGATTGAAAATATTACCATATTACTATATTTTACACAGTTATTACATATTGTAATATTACAATATTACCATATATTACTAATATGTTCTTTCTAGGGATGATGTGGAAAAGGCTAAATCATCAGGAGATTGGAAAGCTGTACATGATTTTTATTCTACAACATTTGATTCTTTCCTGGAGATAAATGCTGCATTTAAGGTAGAAAATAATTCGTAATACTATTTAGTACTTACAGTGCTTTGTGTCTTCAAAGTGTTTACAAAAACATCAGTTAAAGGCTTGCAGCTAGTTACTCAAGGCCACTGAGATCATTTTGTCATGATCTTACCTGCTTTCGGTAGATAATCTTATTGTATTGATTTATTCATTTCAGTTTAGGCAACTATATTTCAAGTGTACTTTGTTTTGTGACACTGTGACTGTGTAGATACTTTCTACACAAATTACAGTTTAAAAACCTGCAAGTTAATGCAGCTAATATGGAGGCCCAGGCAAATCTGGAAACAGAAATTCCTTGTCCCTAAAAAAACATGCCATTTGGGCTCAAGTAGTATAGCTGTTCTTGTGTTGTGATGGCATACTCAGGTTTCCTTGGGAAAGCTCATACTCTTGTGTGAAAACGTTCTGAATTCATGCTAAATTAGTATTTCCTGCCTATTACAGACCAAAATGTGCTTATGATATTTAATATGGACAGTAGGGCCTGAACCTGGACAAAATAACCTGTGACTTTTAGTTACTTAACAAATGTTGAACGCTTGTGATTTTGTTGCTCTTGTCTAATGATGGATCAACAACAAAGATGAAAGATGAAAACTCAATGTACTTCATCATTTGAAACCAAACTCTCTTACATTTTTAATATAGAACAACAAGGTAATGGAGTACATGAATATTGCCAATATGTAGGATTAATATTGTTTAGGTTAATCTTTCATATATTAATAAAAGCAACTTAGATTCTTATGTTTTAGTAAGGAAGATAAATAGTTGTATCTGTATGTATTTTGTTTAAACTTACTGCTAAACTTATTTTCAAAGATAGCTAAAATATTCAAAACATTTCAAAACCAAAATGCTTCATGTATTATCTAACTTACAGAAAGATACCAATTCTCCATTTAATACCATTGAGGACTCTGGAATCAATGCAAAATTTGTGAATGTTGTCTATGATGCCTTATTAAATACTGTAAGTAGAAGAAAAGAATTCATGTTTTAAAACATTGTAACAATTATTTCAGCAAAGAAATATGTTAAGAAGCAAGTTATACCAAAAGTTTTTCTCAGATAGGCACAATTTCTGAAGAATCTCTCAAAACATACTTAAAATGGCCCCATGAGAATTGCCATAGAATCATGAAAACTGCTCTAGTAAAAGAGGAGGAAACTTTTGCTACTAGTAATGCACAGTTTGTACTGTGCTAGATCTCAAAGACTGCTTGCAAGATATGACATGACTCTGATGGGACGCTGCATGGTGTGAAATAAGGCAAATGTGAGGATGGGGGTAGCAAAAAGTAGGTCCTGTGCCTAGTAAACAAAGGATGGGAGTAATTTAGAAATTATATTTACAGTTTTTAAGTTGTTTAAAGTGTTGAAAGACACCATTGGCACAACTCCAGGCCTCAGCTAGTAGTCTGTGAGGAAAAATACTTAGCAGCTCAGCATCATAACACAAAGATTTCTTCGCTGGCTTGAATCGCAAGCAAAACAAACTTGCTTGTTCATACAATACCTTGTATAGAATATGTATAATTATATCAGATACAATTTTTCCTCTCCTTTTTCCATAGCCTCAAGATGTTCAGAAGTCCGTCCTAAAAGGAGTAATTAATGGTCTACTACAAGAATGGAAAGGGTAATTCTAACAAATGTTCGCATTAGTGCTGTGCCAGCACTTACAACTGGTACATTTCTTGTCTTTATTGTTTTAGCCAAAGAAAGAAAATGTTTCGATATAACTTACTTGACTCATAAGAACTTGTCTCCTTTTGGCAGGCAAATCTGCTGAAATGTGTCTTGAACTCTGTTAGCTGACACTGAACTTCTGAGAGGCAGACCAAGCCCCAGCTCCAGCCATACGTTCCCCTCTCAGAATCTCAGCTGCTTGTGGCTAGGGTAATCTTTCGGGCATCTGAACTGTGAGATGAGTTAAGGAACACAGAGTAAAACATATTCTCCCCACCCACCCCACAACAGCAGCTAGGATGTGTTAACGTAGATAACTCCTTGATCCAAAGTTGACTTCGCAATACTGTTCATGTGTGGCAATGGCATAGAAAGGGCAGTGCATGATGCAGAAAGGGATAGCCCAAAGGCAGAAGGTTTGGAGATTACAACATTTTAGCAAGAAGTAGAAGAAGTGAGAATGCGTAGTTTGATTCACAAAAATATATAGCACGAGCCAGTGCTTTGTTGTGATTCACCTGTGACCCAGCCCTTGACTATTCCTTTCTCCACCTTATACTACATTTTCTGCTGCATATGTGTTTGTGGTTATGTAAAAGCCTCAAAGCAGATAAAGAGCAAGAAGTACAGAGGCTGCAGCAATAGAAGTGTATGGAGAATTCTGGCAGAAAATATCTAAGGTGGAGCAAATGAACTCTTCTGTGGTGTCACCCAAGACAGACAACAGCATGGACTTCCCTCTTTGGAACACCTCTTACTCTTCAATTCTGACTTTTTTTTTGTTTTGCCTTCTGTCTTGTGTTATGCCACAAAAGACAGATGCTAACATAGCCTACTGCCTTTAAAGAGCAGTCAGAATCTTTGTGCCTTTTTCCATTTCTGAAAGCAGTGAAGATCCTTAAATATGGTATTCAATATGTATTGGCAAAGCAAAGTTAAATCATAGGGTGCATGATTTCATGACTCTTAATATGTGTATGTGATGTTTCCGTATGGTTCTGCTTATTATTTCATTCATTCATAGGCCACGAACAAAAGATGATCTTAGAGCATATTGTATTCTTTTACAGGTAAGAAAAATACAGTATTTTTATTTAGGTATGTGTCTGCTTAACTTAGAATCTATAAACCAGCATACTATGCAAACAAGATACTTTGTATAGCTGAGATACTTCACATTTAATTTCCTGTTATAAGAATGTGTTAAAAGATGGAGGAAGAGTAGGGTATGCATGATGAGAATGGGAGCTTAATGGAAGATAGTTGATGAGGAAAGGTTGCATAGATTAAAACCATGAACTAACAGTTAGACATGTAATTGTTTCCTATAATTTTGTGGGTTGAAAGAGCAAATGTTTTAGCAGATTATTTGTTCTTATTTCTTATTCCCAAATTTGCTTTATTGGTATGCTGAACTCTCATCTTTCCATAAAATTTCAGGATATGCACTTTTTGATATTGCAAATGTAACTTTGTCCAATATTGCATTTTATCCAGCAGACTCTTTCCAGTCCATCTGACTGGCTATGTTGTCTGATTTCTGTCTGTGTTAACCTTTGCTACTACAGTTGATTTGCATTTGTAGCAAATTCTCCCCTTTAAATTTTTCCATTGTAGAAAATGCCTCTCCACACAAGGAGAGGTTTCTGCTGTTATTTGAGAAGATCAGATGATAACTTAATTTTCTGAGACAATAGTTTTCTTCTGGGGTGGTATGGGGTGAATTATAAAGATTATATCCTGCTGAAAAGTAGGAATGTGTGAACTCATATGTAAGAGGGAAAATAAGTTTGCATTGATGTGTGGGAAGACAGGAGCTATGAGAATTCTTATTCCTGAGATGGAAGGCACATCACTCAGAGGAGTGTAATTTATGGACTACACAGTACATGATAATCCAGAAAAATATATTGAGTACTGCCTTTATTACCTGTGGGCTTTCTCTGGAAACAAAAAAATCATACTTTTACAATATAGAAGTTACGTATTTTTTTATTTGACTGGAAGTTGCAAATAGGTTTTTTTTCATAGTTTTACCACTGTCACAGTACTTTTGTGAACTCCTTTCCTGTGTAATTGTACTGGCAACAACAAACGTAAAAAAAAATCCTAATGACTTCTTTTCCCTTTATGCAGTTTATTAACCTAACACATTTTTTTTAATCTTTTTCAGAATCCTCAGTTTAGTAACACTTCTACTTATGTCATCTATGCTCACTTGCTAAGACAGATAGCAGCCTTAACAGAAGCTGACCATCATTTCCTAGTGCACTGGTCCAAAAAGTAAAAAAATAAAAAATTAAAAATTCCATTTGTAGGATTACAATTGTTACTGTATTTCCATTGATGTTGACTGTTTTATAAATTATATGAAAGTTAATTTAACTGACTAAAGAGATTGTTTTTGTTGTTTTCAAAGTACATTTGGACACAATCCACAAAGTGATACTGATTCATAGATGCAAACTGTATTAATGTATAAAACTGAGTACCTTTATACAAAAAAGCCTTCATTTCAAAATAACTTATGTAAGTTATTTTTCCATAACACATGCAAAATAATTTATGTACATACATTTTCTAGATACATGTTTAAATGGTATTAATACAAACATCTTTATGATCTTTGTTTAAATAAAGGTTTATCTTGCATAATTTGCAAAAGTTAATGTAATTGTATGTATTGTATGAAAACGACAAATGAAATTAAGTCCCTGTTTTGTAGTGTAATAGAGGTAGTGAGAGAGCATAGTTAGGTCATTAGGTGTTTAATTAAAATAACTCTAATAGCACCTCACTAATAAAGTCTGCCCAGAGAGTAACTTTTAAGTTGGTACGTAGGTTCCCTTCCTTTCTGGGGTAAAAAAAAGTTTGAATGTTCACAATTCCCTTACCTCCTAGAGAATCTGTGTATAAAGGATTTTCTTCTCTGCAAGGATGGAAATTATATCTACCTTCCCTCACCCTGTAATATGTCTAGATTTGCTTAAAATTGTGGTAATATACGATTTCATCTGAACTGATGTTTACAAATAAGGTTTGCCCTCTTGCTTAAGGATGTAATAGGCATAGTGATGTCTTTATTCCTAAAACATGTATTAGAAATCTAAACCATTAAAATAGGCGAGCTCTTATGTAGGAAAGGATGCTTTGATATAGCTACACATATATGTGTATTGTTGTGATATTATGGAAGTGGCGCAGCACATAATTTAAAATGTGCACTTGTCACAAGTGTATGAAGTACTTCCCACTCTTTATTCAATAGGACCAAGTATCTCAAAATAAAAAATAGAGAACTCCTCAGTATTCAGACTGTGGAGTGAAATAGCTAAGGATTTTTGGTTTTGTTTACCAAAAAAATCAAGAACAAGTAATGATTCTACTGCAGGGGATTTTTTTTTTGTTTTTTGTTTTTTTAAATTGCAGACATTAAAAAGCATAGTTAGGGGTGCACTGAAGAGCATTGCTGTGTGCCAATATTTAAAGACATGCTTCTCCAACTTTATATTTGGAATTTTGTTTTTATGTATAGGACAAACACATGTTTTAAAAAAAATAGCATTGGAATCTGATAATACAAACTCTAGTGTGGACAGTCATCACATGAGAGTAACTGCAGCATGTTTGTTCTAGGATTTCACAGAGGAGGTTCAAGCAGCTGGTGGACAGGTTACTGCAATTTATTTCTTTACGGCTGTTTCCTGCAAAACCTGAAGAGTTTCCACCTATGGTGAAATGTACCTGGTGGATTCCGTCAGCAACCAAAGTCCTGGCTTTATTTAGTAGGTATTTTTCTTGAACTGCATATGCATATGTATGTGCATGTACATATATGTACATTTGTGTGTGTGTGTGTATGTGTGTGTATATATATATATACACACACATATTGAGGGGGGATAGTTTATACCTCTCCTCTCCCAGGGTAGACTGACAATGATGGTGGCACAGTACAAACTACAATAAAATGCCAAAAAGTAGTAAGCAACAAAAAACTTCTTGTATTGGCAAGTCTTTGTACTTGCTTTCCAGTAGGGTATAATTGCTATGCATCATTTTCGTGTAACGACAACTGAAGACCAAACAAAAATCCACAGAAGTAACCGATGGTTAAGGTTTCCCTTAGATTTAGAAAAGAAACTGGTTTAAATGTGTAATTACCAGAATTTTTTCTGCATCTGGCTTACCCCCACAGAAGTATTTAGCACCTAAGAGAGGTTAGACAATGCATATTCCTCTTAAGTCGAAAACTACAGCTTAAAAAAAGTAAAGCTCTGTCCAGTTCAACACAGAGCGCAGCAAATTTGTCCATTGCAAAATGCAAACCTTCTTCTCCACTCATCCCCAACAGCTTAGTGATTAGAGCATTTACTATGGAAATGGGAGGCTTAAGGTCAGTCCCCTTTTCTCGAGGGGTAAAAACCCTTTCTCCTTTCTAGAAGAAAATGAAACCACCAAGTAAAAATTAGGATTGGAATGAGGATGTTTTCATTTTGCTGTTGTCCTGGTTTCAGTCAGGATAGAGCTGGTTTTCCTCACAGAAGCTAGTGTGAGACTGCGTTTTGGATTTGGGATGAGAAATGGTTGATAATGTGCTGATGTTTTGGGTTGTTGCTGAGCAGTCAAGGACAGTCCAGCTTCTTGTGCTGGCCTGCCAGTGAGCAGGCTGGGGGTGCACGGGGAGCTGGGAGGGGACACAGCCGGGACAGCTGACCCAGACTGGCCAAAGATATATTCCCTACCATCCGACGACATGCCCAGTACATAAACTGGAGCTGGCCGGGGGGTGGAAATCGCTGCTCGGGGACGGGCTGTCGATCACGAGGTGGTGAGCAATTTCTGTATTGGGCATCACTTGCTCTTGTACATTCCTTTGTTGGTATTATCATTGTTGTTTCCTTCTTTCTTTCTGTCCTATTAAACTGTGTTTATCTCAACCCACACATTTTTTTTTCCCCAATTCTCTTCCCCGTCCCACTGCAGGAGGGGGAGTGAGCAAGCGGCTGCGTGGTGCTTAGTTGCCGGCTGGGGCTAAACCACGACAGTCTTTTTTGGCGCCCAACATGGGGCTCGAGGCTTGAGATAATAACGGTTGCAGGTCACAATATCAGTTTGATTTGCATGATGCTCTCGTCTTTGCTGTACATGTTAAGGATTGGTGCTGGTTTCTGCGGGCTGCTGTACTCTGCGATGATTAGTGATGTCTCGCCTGTGAGTTTTGTTTTTAAAGCACTGACCTTGAGCTTAATGTGGTATCATCTGAGCTCTGTACTAAAGCCGTTACTGTATTTTGGCTACAGTCTTGTGGAGACGATTAGCAATTATACTTCTGCCTCTGAAAGGTTTTTTATGGAGGAAATGCAGAGTGGTACCTTTGCTACCCTCTATCATAACATTTCCTCCTTCATCACAATAATTTTTCAGTATTTTGAACACCCTTGGCTGGTTAAAATACCTCTATTGCTACTTCTGGGGAACATTGTTTCGGTTTTGTCTAAGGTTAGCAAGCAATTTAAGAATATCACTCGGAGATCTGCCCCAAGGCTGGATAGTTATGAATGGCAGGGTGTGTGGAACAGGATGGGCAAATGCCTGGGGAGGTGGGCACCTCCGGTGTTTTGGAGCTTCACTCCCAAACAAGTGCAGAATCCTGATAAACTAGCAGAATATTTGGAAGAAGTATGCTGTCAGCCTGGCAGCTCCAAGGAGACACAAATCATTGCAATGTGCTGGGGCCTGGCCCATGCCTACCGAGCTCTGTTTAACACTATGCAAAGGGGAGAGAGGCTCTGTGGGTCTGATGGCAATGTGGCAGGCACTGTGACTACTCCAACCCCCACGGCGGGCACTGTAGCTACTCAGACTGTTGCAGCTGAACCAGAGAACCAGCCCATCCTGGTATCAGTTGCCCCTGTACAAAAGAAGAAATCTTGGAAGCGGAAGTCAGCTCGTTTAGTAAGGGAAGAGGAAGATATTTCTAAGAAGGAGCCAGAGGAAGAGAGTGAGGAGGCAGAGTGCTCTGAAGCAGGGCCATCACAAGCACGGAAGAGGGAAGAGAGCGAGTCATCGCTTGAAGAGGAGGAAGAGGAAGAACTCATAAAAGAGACGGTAACTACCCGATCTCTATCCCTGAGTGAATTGCGAGATATGCGAAAGGATTTCAGCCGTCGTCCAGGTGAGCACATTGTCACCTGGCTGCTCCGATGCTGGGATAATGGGGCCAGTAGCCTGGAATTAGAGGGTAGGGAAGCCAAGCAGCTGGGATCCCTTTCTAGAGAAGGGGGCATTGACAAAGCAATTGGAAAAGGTGCACAAGTCCTCAGCCTCTGGAGACGACTCCTGTCAGGTGTGAAGGAAAGGTATCCCTTCAAGGAAGATGTTCTATGTCACCCAGGCAAGTGGACCACCATGGAGAAAGGTATCCAGTACCTGAGGGAGCTAGCTGTGCTGGAAGTGATTTATGGTGACTTGGACAATGGACAATCATCCAAAGACCCAGATGAAGTCAATTGCACGCAACCGATGTGGCGGAAGTTTGTACGGAGTGCACCCTCATCATATGCCAACTCATTAGCAGTAATGGCCTGGAAAGACGGAGAGAGACCAACGGTGGATGAATTGGCTGGCCAACTCCGGCAATACGAAGAAAGTCTCTCTTCCTCCCTACGGGCCTGCATCTCTGCTGTAGAGAAACTGTCCCGGGAGTTCCGGCAATTCAAAGAGGATATGCCCTACCCTCCACCCACACGGACCAGTGTCTTAGGTAAGCGCTCTTCTGTTCAAGAGAGAAGATACAGAGGATACACACCACGAGCCACCCTGTGGTTTCAATTATGTGACTACGGAGAGGACATGAGGAAGTGGGATGGAAAACCTACCTCGACCCTAGAGGCACGAGTACGCGAGCTGCAAGAAAAGACAATTACAAAAGGGGGTTCAGGTTCCTCCAGAAAAATCGTCGCTCCACTTTCCAGCGGGCAGCTTCCCAGAAAGAATAGAAGAGCTGATCTCACCTCTGATCCTCTTGAAGGGACTTCTGATTCCTATTTACAAGAAGTGGGTAACGAGTACTATGACCAGGACTAGAGGGGCCCTGCCTCCAGCCAGGCGGAGGAGAGGGACAACCGAGTTTATTGGACTGTGTGGATTAGATGGCCTGGCACATCAGACCCACAGGAATATAAGGCTTTAGTGGACACCGGTGCACAATGTACCCTGATGCCATCAAGCCATATAGGCGCAGAACCCATCTGTATTTCGGGAGTGACAGGGGAATCCCAACAGCTGACTGTGCTGGAGGCCGAAGTGAGCCTAACTGGGAATGAGTGGCAGAAGCACCCCATTGTGACTGGCCCAGAGGCTCCATGCATCCTGGGCATAGACTACCTCAGCAGAGGGTATTTCAAGGACCCAAAAGGGTACCGGTGGGCTTTTGGTATAGCTGCCTTGGAGGCGGAAGAAATTAAACAGCTGTCCACCTTGCCTGGTCTCTCAGAGGACCCTTCTGTGGTGGGGTTGCTCAGGGTCAAAGAACAACAAGTGCCGATCGCTACCACAACAGTGCACCGGCGGCAATATCGCACCAACAGAGACTCCCTGATCCCCATCCATGAGCTGATTCGTCGGCTGGAGAGCCAAGGAGTGATCAGCAAGACTCGCTCACCCTTTAACAGCCCCATATGGCCAGTGCGAAAGTCTAATGGAGAGTGGAGACTGACAGTAGACTATCGTGGCCTGAATGAAGTCACGCCGCCACTGAGCGCTGCCGTGCCGGATATGCTAGAACTTCAATATGAACTGGAGTCAAAGGCAGCCAAGTGGTACGCCACCATTGATATTGCTAATGCATTTTTCTCAATCCCTTTGGCAGCAGAGTGCAGGCCACAGTTTGCTTTCACTTGGAGGGGTTTCCAATACACCTGGAATCGACTTCCCCAGGGGTGGAAACACAGCCCTACCATTTGCCATGGGCTGATACAAACTGCACTGGAACAGGGTGAAGCTCCAGAGCATCTGCAATACATTGATGACATCATCGTATGGGGCAACACAGCAGAAGAAGTTTTTGAGAAAGGGAAGAAAATAATTCAAATCCTTCTGAAAGCTGGTTTTGCTATAAAACAAAGTAAAGTCAAGGGACCTGCACAAGGGATCCAGTTTTTAGGAATAAAATGGCAAGATGGACGTCGACAGATCCCAACGGATGTGATCAACAAAATAACAGCTATGTCGCCACCAAAAAAGAAAGAAGCAAACTAGCTTCTAGCTAAAAAGAAACACAAGCAAAAAAGAAACACAAGCATTTCTGGGCGTTATGGGTTTCTGGAGAATGCATATTCCAAATTACAGTCTGATTGTAAGCCCTCTTTATCAAGTGACCCGGAAGAAGAACGATTTTAAATGGGGCCCTGAGCCTTTGAACAAATCAAACAGGAGATAGTTCATGCCGTAGCCCTCGGGCCAGTCCGGGCAGGACAAGATGTTAAAAATGTGCTCTACACGGCAGCCGGGGAGAATGGCCCTACCTGGAGTCTCTGGCAGAAAGCACCAGGAGAGACTTGAGGTCGACCTCTAGGGTTTTGGAGTTGAGGATATAGGGGATCTGAGTCCCGCTATACTCCAACTGAAAAGGAGATATTGGCAGCATATGAAGGAGTTCGAGCTGCCTCAGAAGTGGTTGGTACTGAAGCACAGCTCCTCCTGGCACCCCGACTGCCAGTGCTGGGCTGGATGTTCAAAGAGAGGGTCCCCTCTACTCATCATGCAACTGATGCTACGTGGAGTAAGTGGGTCGTGCTTATTACACAGCAGGCTCGAATAGGAAACCTTAATTGCCCGGGAATCTTGGAAGTGATCATGGACTGGCCAGAAGGCAAAGATTTTGGAATATCACCAGAAGAGGAGGTGGCGCCTGCTGAAGAGACTCTACCATATAATGAACTGCCAGAGAACGAAAGGCAATATGCCCTGTTTACTGATGGGTCCTGTCGTATTGTAGGCAAACATCGAAGGTGGAAAGCTGCTGTATGGAGCCCTATACGACGAGTTGTAGAAGTTGCTGAAGGACAAGGTGAATCAAGTCAGTTTGCGGAGGTGAAAGCCATCCAGCTGGCTTTAGATATTGCTGAACGAGAAAAATAGCCAATACTCTATCTTTATACTGACTTATGGATGGTGGCAAATGCTCTATGGGGGTGGCTACAGCAATGGAAGCAGAGCAACTGGCAACGCAGAGGCAAGCCCATCTGGGCTGCTGAATTGTGGCAAGATATTGCTGCCCGACTAGAGAATCTAGTCATAAAAGTACGCCATGTAGATGCTCACGTACCCAGGAGTCGGGCCACTGAAGAACATCAAAACAACCATCAGGTGGATCAGGCTGCTAAGATTGAAGTGGCTCAGGTGGATCTGGACTGGCAACATAAGGGTGAATTATTTATAGCTCGGTGGGCCCATGACACCTCAGGCCATCAGGGAAGAGATGCAACATATAGATGGGCTTGGGATCGAGGGGTGGACCTGACCATGGATGCTATTGCACAGGTTATCCATGAATGTGAGACGTGTGCTGCGATCAAACAAGCCAAGCGGTTAAAGCCCATCTGGTATGAAGGACGATGGTTGAAATATAAATATGGGGAGGCCTGGCAGATTGACTATATCACACTTCCACAAACTCACCAAGGCAAGCGCTATGTGCTTACCATGGTGGAAGCAACCACCGGATGGCTCGAAACATACCCTGTGCCCCATGCCACCGCCCGGAACGCTATCCTGGGCCTTGAAAAGCAAGTCTTATGGCGACATGGCACCCCCGAAAGAATTGAGTCAGACAATGGGACTCATTTCCGAAACAACCTCATAGACACCTGGCCAAAGAGCACGGCATTGAGTGGGTGTATCATATCCCCTATCATGCACCAGCTTCCGGAAAAATTGAACGATACAACGGACTGTTAAAGACTACCCTGAGAGCAATGGGTGACGGGACATTCAAAAATTGGGATAAACATTTAGCCAAAGCCACCTGGTTAGTCAACACTAGGGGATCTACTAATAGAGCCGGCCCTGCCCAATCAAAACTTTTACGTACTGTAGAAGGGGATAAAGTCCCTGTGGTGCATGTGAGAAATATGCTGGGGAAGACAGTCTGGGTTACTCCTGCCTTAGGCAAAGGCAAACCCGTTCGTGGGATTGCCTTTGCCCAGGGACCTGGGTGCACTTGGTGGGTAATGCGGAAGGATGGGTGTCCTGGTTTCAGCCAGGATAGAGCTGGTTTTCCTCACAGAAGCTAGTGTGAGACTGTGTTTTGGATTTGGGATGAGGAACTGTTGATAATGTGCTGATGTTTTGGGTTGTTGCTGAGCCGTCAAGGACAGTCCAGCTTCTTGTGCTGACCTGCCAGCGAGCAGGCTGGGGGTGCACGGGGAGCTGGGAGGGGACACAGCCGGGACAGCTGACCCAGACTGGCCAAAGAGATATTCCCTACCATACGATGTCATGCCCAGTACATAAACTGGAGTTGGCCGGGGGGGCGGAAATCGCTGCTCGGGGACGGGCTGTCGATCACGGGGTGGTGAGCAATTGCTGTATTGGGCATCACTTGTTCTTATACATTCCTTTGTTGGTATTATCATTATTGTTCCCTTCTTTCTTTCTGTCCTATTAAACCGTGTTTATCTCAACCCACGAGGTTTTTCCTAATTCTCTCCCCCGTCCCGCTGTGGGAGGGAGAGTGAGCGAGCAGCTGCGTGGTGCTTAGTTGCCGGCTGGGGCTAAACCACGACAATGGGGAAGTCCGATGTGTACCTCAAGGAGACTTGATTTTGGGTGAAAACAGTCAATGATTTGAATTGTATTATGTTAATTGTTCAGTATGACATTACTACTATGGCTGCTATCTACCATATCAATGGTATTATAGTAAGAATCACCCAGACTGATGAAGAATGAGCTTCACTGAAACCAAGCAACGTGCAGCAGTGATGGAACCAGAACTGGCTTCAGCAGCTTGCGCCCAACAAATCCCTCGAGACCAACATCTTCGACCTGCAGATCATGGACATGGACCGTGCTAGATGACAATCCAACACTACATACCATCTCCCCTGCCCTGAGAGACTACTATGATGGAGTCATGGACTGACTGAACTCCACAGACATTTTAAAGTGATGGCCCATGGACTAAGAAAGTGATATCTGTGTATATATATTAAAAGACAAGAAGAGTAAAAATGAATAATTAGAATGTATTGAAAAGTATAGGACCTGGGCATGACGTAAATGGTATGGAATAAGGGGTGGATACTGTCCTGGTTTCAGCCAGGATAGAGCTGGTTTTCTTCACAGAAGCTAGTGTGAGACTGTGTTTTGGATTTGGGATGAGAAATTGTTGATAATGTGCTGATGTTTTGGGTTGTTGCTGAGCCGTCAAGGACAGTCCAGCTCTTGTGCTGGCCTGCCAGTGAGCAGGCTGGGGGTGCACGGGGAGCTGGGAGGGGACACAGCCGGGACAGCTGACCCAGACTGGCCAAAGAGATATTCCCTACCATACGACGTCATGCCCAGTACATAAACTGGAGCTGGCTGGGGGGTGGAAATCGCTGCTCGGGGACAGGCTGTCGATCACGGGGTGGTGAGCAATTGCTGTATTGGGCATCACTTGCTCTTGTACATTCCTTTGTTGGTATTATCATTGTTGTTCACTTCTTTCTTTCTGTCCTATTAAACCGTGTTTATCTCAACCCACAATTTTTTTTTCCCAATTCTCTTCCCCGTCCCACTGCGGGAGGGGGAGTGAGCAAGCGGCTGCGTGGTGCTTAGTTGCCGGCTGGGGCTAAACCACGACAGCTGTCAACTTAAAACTTTTACTTGAAAGCATGTCTGCACAGTCCTCCCTGTCCAGAGCAACAGTTTAGACACATAAGCTCAACTGTATCTGAAACAAAGACGTGTTGTCTAGTCATTCATGAAAGAGTTACTTATTCCTTAATTCTGGGAAAGTGGATATTTAGTAATTCAAAATACACCATTTTCTGTCTGATCAAAATTAAATTATGTTTAAATGCAAATAGAGAAAACTTATTAGCCGTTTGACATTATAGGAATGTTACATAATGAGATAGGCAGCTTAAATGTGAATTGGTTTTCTTCATTTGGTCAAGTACTTAATTTTTGTACTGGTGAGTCTAGGTGGTATAGTAATTACCTGAGGAAATAGGCATATCTTTGCATACTATGTTTTGTGGTCCTTCCTTTCTAGCCCTTCTGGAAACAGGCATCAATCTCAAACAGGTAGTTGTTAACTGGAGAGCACGTAGATGTTATATCCATAGCTATGTTTGAAATTAAATGAAGATGTTTAAGAAATCCATCTATCAAACTGCTTTGTGATAGATTTCAGCAGAACATAGGAATCTTTATCCATGAAACCTTTAAATTAGTGGGCTAGAGTCAAATGAAGGTTCTCTTATCATAAATGGGCTGAACCAGCAATTTACTATTTTCTGCAGTCATTAATATGATGTCATATGGTGTTATGTTATATTTGTATTTCTGTAGCTAAGACTGAGACAAAGTTATCAGTAGCTGATATGGCTTAAAGTTTCTAAGGTCAGTGGTGCTTAGAATGCCTGGAAAACAGATGTGCCAAATCCAGGCAGTATTTTAAAAGACTTTTCTGTTTTCTTTGTAGATGCTGCAAACAGTCTGATCAGTCCTCCTATTATTTCATATACGGATTTCTACAATTCCACACTTGATCATATTGATCTTATGGAAGAATATCATAACTGGCAATGTTATGGAAATTCTCACAGGTAAGAGAAATAACTGGTTGTTTCTTGTCAAGTAGTACTTCAAAGCAGCATATCTACACTATGTATATCCATATTATATATAGTGTATATATAGTGTGCATATATGATATACATACCCGTTTATATATAGCCACATTAAATAGTGTATTTTATTGGAAAAGCATAGTATAGCTACTACTGGCTACTGCATGGATGTGAGTTTGACTGTAAGGAATCTTATTCTGCCTTTCCAAACTGGAGAAACAATGTAAAATATAGATTATGATAATAACATGAGTTTGTTGTTTATTGGCATAGGCTTCTAATTGTGTCTTAGTACAAACATGTTTTAACCTCCAATACCTTCATAGAAAGTGGTGGTGTATGCATACTTACCACTTAATATTGAAAATTATATCCAATTACCTTTATATATGTAGCTTCGATCATATTTGTTCCAGTGAAATCAATTGTACTATTTCTGTTAAATGAAAATAAACACAAGTTAAATTTTTACAGACTCAAAGCTTGTAAAGCTATTTCTCTTCTTTTGAGAAGCAGCCAGCAGTATGATTTAGGAACATCTAGAGAAACTAATCTAAACTAGATCTAGGCATCTAATCTTTCCTCTAAAGTTTAAAATCTTATTAGTCTTAATAAAAATATTATTTTGTATAGCTGTATTTTTCAGCATATCAGTATGTACTACTCAGTCTTTACAGCTTGAATCACAAGATCAATTAAAACTTCCCTATATTTCAAGACTTTTCAGTAAGCTAATTAAAGACATCAGCCATCCAAATGTAGCTTTTTGCATGTGCAATTTTCCTTGCCTGTAGCAGCAGTTGAGGAAAACTTGGAGAGCATAATCTGCTCTGCACAAGCAGGTGTTTAGCTAGGCTTCTGTTGAATACCTGATATTCTGCTTGGGAAGGAAGAAAAAAACCAAAAACAAAACGACCAGAACCTGTGACACATGATAACAATAAACGTACAGTAGGCATTGCATAGTCTCAGTCAAAGCATTGGAATCTGAATACTGCTGAGCTTATTTTTTTTGTGTTTGGTTATTTTTTTTCATTGGCACCATCTGGCTGTTTTGGCACCCACATCCAAACTTAGAAAAGGGCTGTGAGACTTCCACCTGCTCCAATTCTTTTCAGTTAGCTGGGACACCAGGAACTCGATATATATTAAAAGAGTTTGCTTGATATGTAATTTCTGGAGTAGTTGAAGTGCAGATTCGCTGTAATATTCTTAAAGTAAATTTAATTCTTTTACTCTGTTACAAGCACACTTTTTTCCAATTTTACATCTTCTAACTCCCTGTTGTTCCACTTAACAAAAACAACAGCAACAAAAAAAAACCCAAGAAAGAATCGCAATCAAGACTATATGCTTAGAACTAACAAGGCCAAGTAGGAGCAAGTCCTGGCTTACCTTCCATATGAAATATTTTTAAATACATAATTCTTCGAACTAAGTCAACAGTCCTTGGTAAAACATTTTGGATTAGGATTTCCAGGAGGCAAGTGAGAATATTTTTCCTCATTTTCCTTTCTTCTCTAAAGACATTAGAATCCAGCTTCTCCCAGGCAGGATTCAGGGTGCACATGCAGTCTGATTGAAGATACACACATAAGAGTCCGAAGCTCCACGTATTTCAGTGTGAACTTCTGCTAGGTGATACATGAGCTAAATCAAAAAAAAGTTACCAAAATAATCAGCAACAAACAAATCTTCTACCTTGATGATTCCTGAAGTTTTTCAAAATTATTTGTATCATTTGATCACAATGGAATGTGGCTATGATCTGATCTTTTAGAAGTCCTAAACACTTGTAACCCTGGGCTGAATCTACAGAACTTGGGGAAAATCAATTCCTTTGAAAATCAATTCTGCAGCAAATAATCCAAACCAGAAATATTTCTACTGTATACCTAAGCATGCTGCACTGAGATAGCTGTTTTTCTTGTGTTTAATAAGATACTATCATTTTCTTTAATTCAGTGTAGCAATTAAGATTTAGTATTTAAAGCAGAAGATGACTGGGTTTTATTAGGTCTATTGATAATGATAAACAATGAAAAAGAGCTTTATTGAGGGTAAGTATTATTACTAATTACAATTTCTAATAGTTTTTGCATATAACAGTTTGTTCTGCTGAATCAAATATCTATGTATACAACGCAAAAAAAACAGTGGAGGGACTGTAGTTGCTGAATGATAATGCAAAGATTCACTCCTGTATTCTTAAAAAGAAAATATGCTAGATGCTAAAAAGGAAATACTTTATCTTCTTTTCTCTTGTCGTTAGGTTTTCTTTCTGTCAATACCCATTTATTATTTCTATAGCGGCAAAAAAAGTTATTATTCAAAGGGACTCAGAACAACAGATGATAAGTATTGCACGGGTAAGTCATGTAGTGATAAATGTTTGTGTCTCACCCATTGGTATTCTATAAGTTTTTGTTAGATTGATATTACATACAGAAATATCTTCCAGTATTTTGGACTACCCTGAAAAAGAACATGAGCCTTTTTACTATTACTAGTCTATAAATGTCCATGCTGGATTCTCTTAATAATTTTTATTTTAATGTGCTTAGTTTTAGGATGCTTATAAATACTAGTGTTGTGGAGAAAGAGTTACAGTTTTGGGTTGTGGGTGTGGTGGTTTTTTTTTTTTTTTGAGAAACCAGCATAATGTGCTAGCATGTTAAATTAACAAGATAATTAAGAAAAATCTGTGAGAATTTTGGACTGTTTCCTATTTTATACTGTGAAGATATGTTGTCATGGAAGACCAAGATGCAACTGTATGTTCACAAGTCACAGAAGAGGTACCGCTTCTGGGCAGCCTCTTCTGATATGAGAAAGGCATTTTCTGCCTCCTTCAGTGTTAATTTTCTTCAGGTGCTAGGTGATACTGGTTTCCTCGGTGCTCAATGTGGCAGCACCACCACCTATCCATTCCTGTCTTGCTAGATGTGTCTTGTGAATAGCTAAGTAAAGCAGAAGCCAGTCTCTGGAATCTTATGGGTATGTGTTAAACTATTTGGGGAGTACGAAAGGTTGCTGCACAATTGCCACCTTCTTGTTAAAATTCCTGTAAGTTAGTTTGAATATGGTGTAAATGCTATCTGCAGTAGAAAAGAAATTGCTCTCCATCTCTTAGAAGATATTGAAGCAGCTGGCATATTAGGGTAATGTCTTTAATGGAAGGTACTAAGGACTTTTTAACAAGCGTGGAACTTTGTTTTTCAAATGAAGATACTGCATGTATGTTTCTTTTTCATTCAAATAGCAAAGCCTTGTGGATAAAGTCTCTCGCAGACAGAAACCTGACATGAATATGTTGTTCCTAAACGTGAAAGTGAGGAGGATGCACCTTGTTAGTGATTCGCTTGATGAGGTAACAAAAAATGTGATTAAATGGTGTATTGCTGCAGAATAGCTATTGCATTTAGATTTCAGTTTGATAAGTCATACTTAAATCTTTCTGCGCTAAGAGATTAGGTTTATAATGGTATAATACTAAATAAAAAGAACTGAATTACTGTCACAGTAGCAATGCTGCAGAATAGATTGGGTTAGATGTTCTGAACTTTATTTTCCATCCTTATACTGCTCCATGGCTAAGCCTGTAATAAACGTACATGTTTGCATACCATGCGGTATATATTTGTGTTTGCCATTTTTGTCTTAAGAATTCAGTGCGTAATTATCAGGTTATGTAGGACTTGGTTCCATGATAGCAGCATGACTAGTAAGTGACTAATCACTAATGAGTTTGTTCTGTTCTAATTCTTGGAATATTTTTATTCTTTTCCTTCACTAACTTCTCTATCCTATAAAAATTATTTTAGGCTTTCCTTTCTTAAGTTCTTATCTTGATTTTAACTAACTCCTCACATTCTTGAATGTAACTCTTCCTTTTTTAGAAATGACACAGATGTGTCCATGAAAGTAGACAGTTCTTCAGTATCCACTGAACCTTGCTAATTAACATCATGTAATGAAATCTAGTTCCCTACTCTTTCCCAACACTAAAAACAGCCTGATGGTATTGAAAAATAAATCCAAACAAATTCTGATCACTCATGTTCAGAAAACATAAGTTTAAACTTTTTTTCCTAGATTAATGTCCATCTATTTTGGCTTTCTGTCCTAAGATAGAAGAAATATGAATGGTAATACTGCTTTGTCTTAGGGATTTTAGGGGTTTTTTTAACACACTGAAATAACCGAGAGCAACTTCAAGAGTTTTGATAGCCAAAATATTCTCCTATTTATTCCTGATGTTTTCTTCTGCCCATCTCAGGGATGAGTAAGAATGTATTATATTATCCGTATTCTCAAAAGTGTGGGGAATGGAAGGTGGAGGAAAGATGTCTTATTTGTATCTCAAATTAAAAAAAACAATTTGCAGAGGAAAATAACTTCAACTAATAAATACTTTGTGTCAACTACTACAAATTCCTATAGTTATAAAATTTGTGCAATGGGAATTTACTTGAGCAGCTAATAATGTAGAAGTAATTTTAGCACATGGTTTAAACACTTTCCTTGGAGCTGGCCAGTAATTAATGATTTAAATAAAAATTGTTTAGGGACTTGATCTGAAAGATCACTGCTAATTGTGAAAGGGTGTGATCTAATTCTTTGCAGGCATACCTGGATGAAATGCTGTCTCTTAGGACAAAGGAATGAAAAGAGCTTGTTACCATTGTCTAAAAAACAGTTTTACAAAACAGCTGATACTTGCTGGCAGGTATCTTATGCTGAACAGAATGATATCCAAATATTGAAATTTTTAGCTACCTTCTTATTTCTGAATATCTCCAAAGGATGTCTAATTGTTTTTTCTTAATCTATCATTTCCTTCTGGCAGAATGTCTTCTGTGTAGGTAAAAAATTATGTAGGTCCAGGATACTCCAGGCAGACTCAATTAATTGTATCTAGTAGCTTATTAAAAGTCTCTTTGCATACCACCTAACTTCTTTTCAAGCCTAGGGAGTGGTACCGTGTGTAAGGTAGTTGATGATGTCAAGTCGTCATGATTGTCTTGCTTCTGCAATTCAATCATTGTTTTAATATAGTTTGTACCTATTAGTAAGAGACTATGCAAATTACTCGTTTAAACAAAGCAAGAGCAGTAGACAGAGATGTGTTCTCTGTGGCTGGAGGTAGTGATAATACGTTAAGTCTCCTTTTTCTTCTTCCCTACCTATTTTGCAATAGCTTGCAAGGAAGAGGGCAGATCTGAAAAAGAAGTTGAAAGTCACATTTGTAGGGGAAGCTGGTCTTGATATGGGTGGCCTGACAAAAGAATGGTTTCTTCTTCTGATTCGCCAGATATTTCACCCAGATTATGGTGAGTCATTTTAAGTGTTCTTAAGTACAATGTGAAAATTTGTTCATTTTAAATTATCGAAACAGTGATGGATAAGAATTCTTCATTAATCCGGTATTAGGCAGACCTGTTACTGATGATGTAGAAACAAAAACAGGCAAGTTAGAATTGTATATAGATGAGAAGTTTTGGCATAGAGGAAGGTGGAAGACAGTGGGAAGTACTTGAAGAGCTTTGAAGATCTTGGCTTTTGACAAGGAGGTTCAAGCATTGCTGAAAAACTGAGATTTTGCTTTAGTGGTATGGCAAAATTAGAGGGTGAACAAATCTCTGATCAATGGAAAGGTATAGAATTAAAATTATGATTCAGCTTTTTAAGGCTTTAGTCATGCTTAACCTTGTTTCAGAAACAGGAGGCTCAGTGTTTATGGTTTGTTAGTATACCTAGGCTAGTGAGCGTATTGGGTATGAAGCAGGGGGATGCAAGACCAGCAGATGTTCCTTGAAGTTCTTCCTCCGATGTATCTGTGGTGTTACAGTATTTCCATCTCCATCCAGAGACAGGATCTTGATTTACCTCTGGGCAGATGGGAGAAGGCCATCGACTGTTTTACGGAGTAGGACAAGGATGATTTAAATCTGTTATAACTCAAATGGAATCAGGCCTTTGAAAGGCCCTTTCCATTCCTCTTCTGAGTAGAAAACTCCTGAGAGTTTTCTGTGAGCGTTAGTGAATTGCTAGAACTACTAACGAGCTAAGAAGAATAAGCAAAAGCTATGCAAGCCATTGAAACACTGACACTAGTCTGTCCTTGGAAATTTTCTGGAATTTCTAGAATACACACAAGTATACGTGTGAATTCATATATTTGGATTTAAGAATAAGTTTCTTCTATTTAGCTTAATATGTTGTTTGGTTGCAATTGGAGTATGATGTTCCTGTTCCAAAATAGGAAGAGACATACAGCAGCCTCTGAAGTAGAGGGTTTAGCAAATATTCAAGTGGAGATAAGGCCAAATGTGTTTATTTGTTACCTACCATTCTTGCCTCTTTCTTCTCATGCTGCTGCATTTTCTGTTTTAACACTGCCCTCAGCTGTCTTTATATTGCTAGTTTAGGGAGTTTTCCTGCTTTTTGTAAGTAGCTGCAGTTGGATGCTGTTACCGTGCTCAGTTCTGGCAAACTGCTGACTCTGGCCTCCTGTGTATCATTTGCACTGATAGTTGCACTGATCGTGTCTGCAAGTTCTAGCGCTATTTCTGTGATTAGTATAGGTAGAGGTTAGTTCTTACTTGAATCTTTGTCATCATCTATTCTGTTTGGGGTATCTGTGTGGCCAGTATTTTTAAAGTGGTCTGAGATGCTCTCAGGAGGGAAGGGTCCTTCAGTCAGGTGTAGAGACAGTATAGACAGATGTGAGACTGACTGAAGTAGCCTGCCTCTGCGGTTACCAGCACCCGTGAGCCCATAATGATATTTGCAGGCCCAAGGCAGGGGGTGGAAAAGGAAGATTTTTTGAGTAAACAGGAGCTTGGAAGACATGAGTGAGCATTCATAAACAAGCAGTTCAGTCGACTTGTTTTATATTGCCGTAGATGGATCTGGGTGGGGTTTTTTCCTCACTCTAATATTACTCAAATGAGTCAGCGTTCCTCAGCTGTGCATGGGTATGTTACTGATGTTATAATGGGTTAAACTGTTCCCAGTCTGGATCTTAAATTAGAAATACTGATTTCCAGGGACTTCAGCATAACACCTGATAGTCATTGATAGAATGCAAGAGCTTGTCTTGTCTTTGCCTGGATGTGTTCATGTCCCTTAAATGCACGGTCCTCTGTTGTTTATAGGACTCCTAAAGGTTCAGAGTTTAAAGTCATAAATATGTCCTCAAATCTCCTGAGATCTTTATTTGCCTATAGCTTCTTTTTCTAGTAAAAAGGGGCCTGTGTGGAGAGATGACATTTGGTGATAACAACCTTAATAGGAAACCATTTATCCCAGGGAAGGTGTTCTGTAAGTTCTGTTAGTAAAAATGTGCTGTCAGCAGAGCTTGGTAACTGATGAGTTTGGAAACATTTGAGAGTAATTTTTTCTCCAGCTCTGGCAGGCTTCCTTGCTTTAAAGTGTGAATTCTTTCATTGATATGACTATCAGCCAAGTGTGGGAGGAGTTCAGAAATGTTCTCGTCCCTTGGAAAGGGACTGCATACTCTGCTGTCTTTGATGTTTAAGTTGCAAATAGTGGGTGGCAGAAGCTTGGAAGGAAAAAACGTATGAAAACATCACTGTTACTACCCTTTCCACGTTAGCTGATCCTGCAGGTTTAACCTCCAAAATTAAAGAACTCCAAATTAACTCGGTCATCTGCCCTTCTATGTGTGTTATGATGCTTTCTTCACCTCGGTGCAGACAATAAATGGGAGTTGAGACCTATTCTGTTTCAGTTTCACTGCCATCTTTCAGTATGTGAACCTTGCTCTGCCTTATATGCAACGGTTAAATTGCTTCTGGTAAAGGCGCTGTCTACACCTTTTGTGATGAGCACCTTTTTGAGCTAAAGTTCAAAAGATAAAGTTAGATTGTTCAGGACAGTAGGGGGGAAAAAATGTGAAGGCAGAGTTTTACTTGTAATTTTTCATAAGAACTAGATGTCCCTGAGACATCAGTTGGATTTTTATTATTTTTTTAATCCAAAGGAGTTTGGGTTTGGTGGGGTTTTTTTTTTTCATTTAAATCTTATTTTTCCCCAACTTCATTTCCAAACACGAATGTGGTGAGCTACTGCATGCAAGATGTCCTTAGAACTATTCAGTGCTTTGGTTTGTACACTGACTGTTTATTATTGTACACAATAATAAACTGTCAGCCCATTCAATCCCAACAAATTAAAACCAATCATCACATTTTATCCATTGCTGCATTGCTGAAGTTAATTTCACTGGTAGTGCACACTTAACTAGAGTGTAAGTGTCTTGCTTCTCTAAGCAAAACTTTCTAGGCATCGTAAAGCTGTTATGAGGTTTCATTATGTAGGTTTTTAATTTCTATTACTCTTCAAAATAGAATGATCCGTATCTGATGCAAATAGCAGTTGAAGTAGTCTCTAGTCATGATTTCAGTAGGATCTAGCTTGTCATTTAGACCAGTGAGTAGCTTTTTTACGGTATTTGTGGTTTGGGTTCTTTTTAACATCTCTGATATAATTTTTTGACAGAAAATATGAAACACGCCCCTTTGCTGCTAGTGTGCATATAAGATAAACCTTTTTACAGCTAAGAAGGTAAAGCTTATGGGTTTTGTATCATGGGATTCATGGCAGCATTTTTAAAGATTGTCATCTGCTGTTGACCCAGGAAGGGAGGAAGAAATGGGTTTACGTTGCAGCAAGAAAATTTTTGGACAGACAATTAACATTTCTAGTTGTATTGACGATGAAGTACAGTGAAGAAACAGATTGTGCAGAGACAGTGCAGAATATCCATGATTAGAGGCAAGATCAGAAGAACGCGTTGCATCAGGACCCAGCAGAGCTGGGGGGTTTAGGCCTGCTTTGGGCTTGGCGCTGCCCGTGGTGGTCCTTCCCAAGGCTCCTGCTGTAGGTGGGAAGACAGGGCTGAGACCAAGCGTGGAGATACGGGCACTCCTAGGAGCACTTTTAAGGATGCGCATGTCGGAAAGATGAGGTTTTGTACGACTTTTTATTGAAACTCAGGCTTTGTAAAGGCCACCGTTCCTGTTCTGCAGGCATGTTCACCTACCACAAGGACTCGCACTGCCATTGGTTCAGCAGCTTTAAGTGCGATAACTATTCTGAATTCCGATTGGTTGGAGCTGTATCCTTTTATGTCTACTAGCCGGTGCTCAACAAACAGCCGCTTAATGAGTTGGTATGGGGATGAAATAAGGCATTGCTTAAAGCTCATTCAGATGTTGTATATACAAGGGTGTTCCATTTTAAATGTATAAAAAGAATGTTATTCAAGGAAGTGAACTAAAAATAGGAAGAAAATGGTGATATGCAGGCACGTGGTACATTTTACAGTCAGAAAATACTAGACTTAAGATTACACAGGCAACTTTTTTGTGTTTAAGTTATAATTTTTTACGTGCTTACCCCCTCTGAGTTTCATTCAGTAAACATAAATGAGCTTGTATGTGTTAATGTTTCAGTATGTGGCTTTTTTTTTTTTTACTGAATGGAAGCCACATGCTATTTTGAGCATAAGTTTATTTCCTGGATTTCCTGTTGTGCTCACTTATGAAGCCCTCAGACAAATGATTAATGGTAAAATATGCTTATAACTCCATTAAGATGAGATGATGTCCGCATTGTACTGATTGCAGTTGGAGCAGGTGATCATTGTAGGTCCCTTCCGACCGAACTATTCGATTCTAGTGAGAAGCTGAATCATGAACTGGATTCTTCTAATTTTTGGTATAATTTCAAGTTTGTTTCACCAGATACACTTAAATGTGCTAACTGATGAGCTGCAGTGCCAGTGCAGGTTTGTCTTTATGCTTTTAGATTTATTTAAAAGAAAAATTGCTATATTGAATTCTCTCTAGAATTTTTGGATTAAAAATATATATCTACAGTTGTCTTTACTTTTTTGTAACAATACTTTAGAACAACTATTCTAGAAATGCTTGTATAGGATTTTATGATGCAGATCCTCAAGTGTTCTCTCAAAAGTGCATCATTTGACCATTTTAACTACTACTAAATTGTAATACAAAACAGCATTTAAAATTGTTAGTCCAAAAAAAAAAAAAATTTCCATTCCTTCTGTTTGTTTAGCACGTATTAGAGTATGTTGAATAAAATTTTAAAATATTTTTTCCAAGTTACTTAAAATATTAGCTATAATAAGGATATGTGGGGTTTGCCCTTAACGTTTGACATGTATAGCTTATGGGACTTGCTGTATATAATAGCATCACCTTGGATATTCGTTTCCCACCTTGCTGTTACAAGAAATTATTGAGTCCTCCCATTGTTCCCTGTGATCATAATACCCTTGTAGGCATCTGTGATGTCACATTAGATGACCTGTTTCAGATTATGCCTGTAAGTATTACATTTTTTTAAGAGGATAAATTACTGATTTAAAACCAGTTTTATTTATATTTAACGCTTGATTTATAAACTGTTTGAAAGTGGCCTTTTTTTCAGCACAGGCTGTGACAAAGTCTCCTTTTCTTCTGTTGAAAACATAAATTCTCCATGTTTTCTAGCATAACTAGAAATTTTTGTTGATCTACTGGAAGTTAGCATACCAAAATCTGATATGAGCATTCTAGACACATTTTCCGTAGTAATAAAAAAGTAACAATTTATACTAACATAAAAATATATACATACATATTAATTAAGCAGTGAGTTTTTCTTTGTGTACGCATTTTGAATATACAGCTTTTTCCAAGATACTTTCTGTATAAAGTAATGATTCTAGCGTGTCCTTGCAAAGCATGTCACTTAGTTTTGTAGATTTACTAAAGAGTTTTTATTCATATTGTAGGAACTGGCCCATGGACTAAATGAACTTCTATCCTATGAAGGCAATGTCGAAGAGGATTTTTACTCAACCTTTCAGGTTATTAAATACACAATTATAAGTGATTCTCAAACTCGTTCGGTGATTTACCAATGTTTCTGCAATGGAGTGGCCTACTACCGAGTGATGACTGGTTGTTTGGAATGTAACTGCATGGGCATTAAAGCTTGCTTCAAGAACCAGTATAGTCCTGGGGTTCAGGGCATACAGAGGCTGGCTCTGTTACAGGGCTTGAAGGTGGTGTCTGCTGGCCGTGGAGGTGGATCTGAGTATGGACTTCCAGGGTCGCGTGGCCTGCTGCTGGTGCACTTCCAACTCTTTGCTTGCTCTGACACCATCACCTTGCAGTTGGTGACTTGGTTTGTGGAATTCATCTGGCTGCAAAACAATCCCTCTTCTGTCTAACTCAGATGCTAGTCAAAGCTTACTCTGGTTATTTTATATGCTTTGTCCAGGAAATCTCACTTGAACAATAGCGTGTTCAAGTCAATATGGTTTTGCCTGGCCTGTATGTCTAACTGCTAGTTCAATCGAGAAAGCCTTTTTCATTTATTCATTGTTTCAGAACACATACTAGTTAATAAAATTCCCTGCTGGTTTATGGATGTGTTTTTTGGACTACTACTGACCTTTTTTTCTTCAGCTTTGAATTACATTACTGTCAGACCATATGAGAATTTTTGTAAAGCAGGTACTTTTGAGTTCCTAGGTGAGCTACAGTGGAACAAATACCACCTTAATTGTATTTGATGCTCCTAAATCGTTCTTTTGTATGAAAAACTCTTTGGCTCCAGAGCCTGCAGGTCAGTTTGATATGTCACTGTGTAACAGGGTCAATTTTTCTATTTTGAATCCAATTTCTAGAGCAATTTGTTGAAAATTGTAATATTTAACTTTTAAAAACACACATCCATCAGAGTTACAGCATGTGCTAAAGAGAGGGACAAAGGAAATACATTAAATAATAAATACAAGTTTTGTAATTTGTGAATATATGAATGTATTTTCCATTACTGACGTTGACTCCTCTTTTGCTCCAGGTTTTTCAGGAAGAATTTGGTGTTATAAAGTCTTACAACTTAAAGCCAAATGGAGATAAAATTCCAGTCACAAATCAGAATAGGAAAGGTACTTCAATACATATTTTCTACACATATTGGGCAGATTTAAGATTGTCGGGTTTTTTCCTTCTTATAAGCCTAGGTTTTCATTAGCAAAGTGTGAAAATGAAATTACCATAGCCCTTTCTGGTTATGCCTACCAATTTAATAGTACCTAAAATGAAATGCATTAATTTTTCTTAATTCAGTGCAATTTGATAGAGCACAACAAATTATTATTTAAAATTCTTATGATGTAACTAAATAAAATCTTTTTCTTTTTTAGAATATGTGCAGCTCTATGTTGACTTTCTTCTCAACAAATCAATCTACAAACAATTTGCAGCTTTCTATTATGGATTTCATAGTGTCTGTGCTTCATATGCATTACTGGTAAGAATAATATTAAACATAATTCTTCTGTTTCTGTTTCAAACTGGTGTTTCACAACAACCTCATGCAACGCTACAGGCTTGGGGAGGAGGGGCTGGAGAGCTGCCCAGCAGAAAAGGACCTGGGGATGCTGATTGACAGCCGGCTGAACATGAGCCGGCAGTGTGCCCAGGTGGCCAAGAAGGCCAACAACATCCTGGCCTGTATCAGCAATAGTGTGGCCAGCAGGAGTAGGGAAGTGATCGTGCCCCTGTACTCGGCACTGGTGAGGCCGCACCTTGAATACTGTTTTGTTTTGGGCTGTTCAGTTTTGCCCCCTCACTACAAGAAGGGCATGGAGTTGCTGGAGCATGTCCAAAGACAGGCAACGAAGCTGGTGAGGGGTCTGGAGAACAAGTCTTACAAGGAGCAGCTGAGGGAACTGGGGTTGTTCAGTCTGGAGAAGAGGAGGCTGAGGGGAGACCTTATTGCTCTCTACAACTACCTGAAGGGGGGTTGTGGTGAGGTGGGTGTTAGTCTCTTCTCCCAGGTAACTAGCAATAAGATGAGAGGAAATGGCCTTAAGTTGCGCCAGGGGAAGTTTAGACTAGATATTAGGAAAAATTTCTTTACTGAGAGTGGTCAAACATCAGAACAGGCCGGCGGTGGAGTCACCATCTGTGGAAGTGTTCAAAAAAACATGTGGACATGGCCCTTCAGGACATGGTTTTAGAGCGGCATGGTGTTGGGTTGATGGTTGGACTTGATGATCTTAAAGGTCTTTTCCAACCTTAATGATTCTGTGAAATATATGACAATGGCTTACCTAAATTAAACAAATGACGCTGGATGATTTTAGGATTTGTGAATAATCTTGATTAATCCATGTAGTTGATTAATCCAACATAAACAGAAGAAATTAAGCACGTAATGAACTGTTCTCTGCAGTGTTCCATTGAAAACAGATGAATAAAGCTCCACAAGTTAGGTTTATCAGTATGCATTCATAGATAACTTCACGGGCTCTTGTGTGAACGTTTACAAGGATTCTCTGTATTCCCTACAGTTATGAGCAGCAGAGCAACTATGGCTGTGTGCTCTTGAGTGACTCCTCTGAAAACACCTATTACTTTTTGCAGGAAGAACAGTCAGTGAGGTTGAGATTAAACATTCTTCCGTATTCAGTCCTGTTTGGCTGTTGGAATGCCTTTTGTAATTTACGTCATCCCTTATGCAATAAGAAGAGAAAGAAGAGGCAATTATACTTTGCATGAGATTTTCTTCATTCCTGTGAAATTGGCCAAGTATGACACACTTGCAGCAAAGAGAGGTGTGACTAACAGCAGGGAAGGTTCTGGAAGGAGAATGAAAATCCACTGAAATGCTGAGACATACTTTCATGCAATTTTACAATGTTGTAGTAAATGAATAAGTAGGTTCTGGAGGTGTAAGTTTAGCGGCTGTTAAACGTGGTTTATTGTTATGTGCATTTGCTTTGCACAGCAGTGTATACAACTAAGAGTCAAGTTCTGTCAGCCCATGCTACTCATCAACCTACATCGGGACTTCTCAGTGTAAATGAAATGGATGTTTTAACCAAAATTAAGATTAAGACCCTCCCTCTGAATTCCATATGTACAAACTTAATTTTCTTCCTGATCCGTTTGTAATCTAATCAAATGGCAAGCAAATCAGTGTAATAAATGTAACAATGAAAAAGTGAGGAACAAAAGAAATAAGCTAACATATGATGTTATCCAGTCATTTGCTTTTTACTGTATACAGTAGTAAGAGATTCTTCAAAGTACTGAGGAATTAATTTTTCTCTAAAACAGTATGTATCTAAGTTATAGATTTATATTGAATTATATCCTGCTAATTTTTCTGTAATGCCAAAAGAAAAATTTAATCTGAATCTATTAGCAACATTTCTCATCTTTTAAAAATATTAAATTCTTTGTCCTTAATTTCTCTGTCAGCTACTTCGACCAGAAGAGGTTGAAATTCTTGTCTGTGGCAGTCCTGAACTGGATATGTCCGCTTTACAGCGAAGTACCCAATATGAGGGCTACCAAAAAACTGATCTTACTATACGGTAGGCTTAATTTTTTTTTTTTTTAATTGTAATTACTGAGTTTAAAAAATCACAGAATGGTATAGACTTTTGGGAATAATTTATTCAAGGCTAATCTGAGAATGAATGAAGTTTTAGAAATGTATTTCCAAATAAGACAAAGACACTATTCAACTATCTGTAAGTAGGAAGAGTTAGATCCTTAATGGAATAATGTGTTGCTGAATACCTTTTAAAAGGTTATGATCAGATTGAAATGGAGATAGTTGTCGTGGTTTAGCCCCAGCCGGCAACTAAGCACCACGCAGCCGCTCGCTCACTCTCCCTCCCACAGCGGGACGGGGGAGAGAATTAGGAAAAACCTCGTGGGTTGAGATAAACACGGTTTAATAGGACAGAAAGAAAGAAGGGAACAATAATGATAATACCAACAAAGGAATGTATAAGAACAAGTGATGCCCAATACAGCAATTGCTCACCACCCCGTGATCGACAGCCCGTCCCCGAGCAGCGATTTCCGCCCCCCCGGCCAACTCCAGTTTATGTACTGGGCATGACGTCGGATGGTAGGGAATATCTCTTTGGCCAGTCTGGGTCAGCTGTCCCGGCTGTGTCCCCTCCCAGCTCCCCGTGCACCCCCAGCCTGCTCGCTGGCAGGCCAGCACAAGAAGCTGGACTGTCCTTGATGGCTCAGCAACAACCCAAAACATCAGCACATTATCAACAGTTCCTCATCCCAAATCCAAAACACAGTCTCACACTAGCTTCTGTGAGGAAAACCAGCTCTATCCTGGCTGAAACCAGGACAGTATCCACCCCTTATTCCATACCATTTACGTCATGCCCAGGTCCTATACTTTTCAATACATTCCAATTATTCATTATTACTCTTCCTGTCCTTTAATATATACACACAGATATCACTCTCTTAGTCCATGGGCCATCACTTAAAATGTCTATGGAGTTCAGTCAGTCCATGACTCTGGGCTTCATCCATCATAGCAGTCTCTCAGGGCAGGGGAGATGGTATGTGGTGTTGGATTGTCATCTGGCACGGTCCATGTCCATGATCTGCAGGTCGAAGATGTCGATCTCGAGGGATTTGTTGGGCGCAAGTTGCTGAAGCCAGTTCTGGTTTCATCACTGCTGCACGTTGCTTGGTTTCAGTGAAGCTCATTCTTCATCAGTCTGGGTGATTCTTACTATAATACCATTGATATGGTAGATAGCAGCCATAGTAGTAATGTCATTCTGAACAATTAACATAATACAATTCAAATCATTGACTGTTTTCACCCAAAATCAAGTCTCCTTGAGGTACACATCGGACTTCCCCATCCTTCCGCATTACCCACCAAGTGCACCCAGGTCCCTGGGCAAAGGCAATCCCACGAATGGGTTTGCCTTTTCCTAATGCAGGAGTAACCCAGACTGTCTTCCCCAGCATGTTTCTCACATGCACCACAGGGACTTTATCCCCTTCTACAGTACGTAGAAGTTTTGATTGGGCAGGGCCGGCTCTATTAGTAGATCCCCTAGTGTTGACTAACCAGGTGGCTTTGGCTAAATGTTTATCCCAATTTTTGAATGTCCCATCACCCATTGCTCTCAGTGTAGTCTTTAACAGTCCGTTGTATCGTTCAATTTTTCCGGAAGCTGGTGCATGATAGGGGATATGATACACCCACTCAATGCCGTGCTCTTTGGCCCAGGTGTCTATGAGGTTGTTTCGGAAATGAGTCCCATTGTCTGACTCAATTCTTTCGGGGGTACCATGTCGCCATAAGACTTGCTTTTCAAGGCCCAGGATAGTGTTTCGGGCGGTGGCATGGGGCACAGGGTATGTTTCCAGCCATCCGGTGGTTGCTTCCACCATGGTAAGCACATAGCGCTTGCCTTGGCGAGTTTGTGGAAGTGTGATATAGTCAATCTGCCAGGCCTCCCCATATTTATATTTCAACCATCGTCCTTCATACCAGAGAGGCTTTAACCGCTTGGCTTGTTTGATCGCAGCACACGTTTCACATTCATGGATAACCTGTGCAATAGCATCCATGGTCAGGTCCACCCCTCGATCCCGAGCCCATCTATATGTTGCATCTCTTCCCTGATGGCCTGAGGTGTCATGGGCCCACCGAGCTATAAATAATTCACCCTTATGTTGCCAGTCCAGATCCACCTGAGCCACTTCAATCTTAGCAGCCTGATCCACCTGATGGTTGTTTTGATGTTCTTCAGTGGCCCGACTCCTGGGTACGTGAGCATCTACATGGCGTACGTTTATGACGAGATTCTCTAGTCGGGCAGCAATATCTTGCCACAATTCAGCAGCCCAGATGGGCTTGCCTCTGCGTTGTCAGTTGCTCTGCTTCCATTGCTGCAGCCACCCCCATAGAGCATTTGCTACCATCCATGAGTCAGTATAAAGATAGAGTACTGGCCATTTTTCTCGTTCAGCAATATCTAAAGCCAGCTGGATGGCTTTCACCTCCGCAAACTGACTTGATTCACCTTGTCCTTCAGCCACTTCTGCAACTCGTCGTATAGGGCTCCATACAGCAGCTTTCCACCTTCGATGTTTGCCTACAATACGACAGGACCCATCAGTAAACAGGGCATATTGCCTTTCGTTCTCTGGCAGTTCATTATATGGTGGAGCCTCTTCAGCAGGCGCCACCTCCTCTTCCAGTGATATTCCAAAATCTTTGCCTTCTGGCCAGTCCATGATCACTTCCAAGATTCCCGGGCGATTAAGATTTCCTATTCGAGCCCGCTGTGTAATAAGCGTGACCCACTTACTCCACGTAGCATCAGTCGCATGATGAGTAGAGGGGACCCTCCCTTTGAACATCCAGCCCAGCACCGGCAGTCGGGGTGCCAGGAGGAGCTGTGCTTCAGTACCAACCACTTCTGAGGCAGCTCGAACTCCTTCATATGCCGCCAATATCTCCTTTTCAGTTGGAGTATAGCGGGACTCAGATCCCCTATATCCTCGACTCCAAAACCCTAGAGGTCGACCTCGAGTCTCTCCTGGTGCCTTCTGCCAGAGACTCCAGGTAGGGCCATTCTCCCCGGCTGCCGTGTAGAGCACATTTTTAACATCTTGTCCTGCCCGGACTGGCCCAAGGGCTACGGCATGAACTATCTCCTGTTTGATTTGTTCGAAGGCTTGTCGTTGCTCAGGGCCCCATTTAAAATCGTTCTTCTTCCGGGTCACTTGATAAAGAGGGCTTACAATCAGACTGTAATTTGGAATATGCATTCTCCAGAAACCCACAACACCCAGAAATGCTTGTGTTTCTTTTTTGCTAGTTGGTGGCGACATAGTTGTTATTTTGTTGATCACATCCGTTGGGATCTGTCGACGTCCATCTTGCCATTTTATTCCTAAAAACTGGATCTCTTGTGCAGGTCCCTTGACTTTACTTTGCTTTATAGCAAAACCAGCTTTCAGAAGGACTTGAATTATTTTCTTCCCTTTCTCAAAAACTTCTTCTGCTGTGTTGCCCCATATGATGATGTCATCAATGTATTGCAGATGCTCTGGAGCTTCACCCTGTTCCAGTGCAGTTTGTATCAGCCCATGGCAAATGGTAGGGCTGTGTTTCCACCCCTGGGGAAGTCGATTCCAGGTGTATTGGACACCTCTCCAAGTGAAAGCAAACTGTGGCCTGCACTCTGCCGCCAAAGGGATCGAGAAAAACGCGTTAGCAATATCAATGGTGGCGTACCACTTGGCTGCCTTTGACTCCAGTTCATATTGAAGTTCTAGCATGTCCGGCACAGCAGCGCTCAGTGGCGGCGTGACTTCATTCAGGCCACGATAGTCTACTGTCAGTCTCCACTCTCCATTAGACTTTCGCACTGGCCATATGGGGCTGTTGAAGGGTGAGTGAGTCTTGCTGATCACTCCTTGGCTCTCCAGCCGACGAATCAGCTCATGGATGGGGATCAGGGAGTCTCTGTTGGTGCGATATTGCCGCCGGTGCACTGTTGTGGTAGCGATCGGCACCTGTTGTTCTTTGACCCTGAGCAACCCCACCACAGAAGGGTCCTCTGAGAGACCAGGCAAGGTGGACAGCTGTTTAATTTCTTCCGTCTCCAAGGCAGCTATACCAAAAGCCCACCGGTACCCTTTTGGGTCCTTGAAATACCCTCTGCTGAGGTAGTCTATGCCCAGGATGCACGGAGCCTCCGGGCCAGTCACAATGGGGTGCTTCTGCCACTCATTCCCAGTTAGGCTCACTTCAGCCTCCAGTACAGTCAGCTGTTGGGATCCCCCTGTCACTCCAGAAATACAGATGGGTTCTGCCCCTATATGGCTTGATGGCATCAGGGTACATTGTGCACCGGTGTCCACTAAAGCCTTATATTCCTGTGGGTCTGATGTGCCAGGCCATCTAATCCACACAGTCCAATAAACTCGATTGTCCCTCTCCTCCGCCTGGCTGGAGGCAGGGCCCCTCTAGTCCTGGTCATAGTACTCGTTACCCACTTCTTGTAAATAGGAGTCAGAAGTCCCTTCAAGAGGATCAGAGGTGAGATCAGCTCTTCTATTCTTTCTGGGAAGCTGCCCACTGGAAAGTGGAGCGACGATTTTCCTCGAGGAACCTGAACCCCCTTTTGTAATTGTTTTTCCTTGCAGCTCGCGTACTCGTGCCTCTAGGGTCGAGGTAGGTTTTCCATCCCACCTCCTCATGTCCTCTCCGTAGTCACGCAATTGAAACCACAGGGTGGCTCGTGGTGTGTATCCTCTATATCTTCTCTCTTGAACAGAAGAGCGCTTACTCCTAATGGCTGAGACACTGGTCCGTATGGGTGGAGGGTAGGGCATATCCTCTTTGAATTGCCGGAACTCTCGGGACAGTTTCTCTATAGCAGAGATGCAGGCCCGTAGGGAGGAAGAGAGACTTTCTTCGTATTGCCGGAGTTGGCCAGCCAATTCATCCACCGTTGGTCTCTCTCCGTCCTTCCAGGCCATTACTGCTAATGAGTTGGCATATGATGAGGGTGCACTCCGTACAAACTTCCGCCACATAGGTTGCGTGCAATTGACTTCATCTGGATCTTTGGATGATTGTCCATTGTCCAAGTCACCATAAATCACTTCCAGCACCGCTAGCTCCCTCAGGTACTGGATACCTTTCTCCATGGTGGTCCACTTGCCTGGGTGACATAGAACATCTTCCTTGAAGGGATACCTTTCCTTCACACCCGACAGGAGTCGTCTCCAGAGGCTGAGGACTTGTGCACCTTTTCCAATTGCTTTGTCAATGCCCCCTTCCCTAGAAAGGGATCCCAGTTGCTTGGCTTCCCTACCCTCTAATTCCAGGCTACTGGCCCCATTATCCCAGCATCGGAGCAGCCAGGTGACAATGTGCTCACCTGGACGACGGCTGAAATCCTTTCGCATATCTCGCAATTCACTCAGGGATAGAGATCGGGTAGTTACCGTCTCTTTTATAAGTTCTTCCTCTTCCTCCTCTTCAAGCGATGACTCGCTCTCTTCCCTCTTCCGTGCTTGTGATGGCCCTGCTTCAGAGCACTCTGCCTCCTCACTCTCTTCCTCTGGCTCCTTCTTAGCAGGATCTTCCTCCTCCCTTACTAAACGAGCTGACTTCCGCTTCCAAGATTTCTTCTTTTGTACAGGGGCAACTGATACCGGGATGGGCTGGTTCTCTGGTTCAGCTGCAACAGTCTGAGTAGCTACAGTGCCCGCCGTGGGGGTTGGAGTAGTGGCAGTGCCCGCCGTGGGGGTTGGAGTAGTGACAGTGCCTGCTACAGACGTTGGAGTAGTCACAGTGCCTGCCACATTGCCATCAGACCCAGAGAGCCCCTCTCCCCTTTGCATAGTGTTAAATAGGGTTCGGTAGGCATGGGCCAGGCCCCAGCACATGGCAATGATTTGTGTCTCCTTGGAGCTGCCAGGCTGACAGCATACTTCTTCCAGATATTCTGCTAGTTTATCAGGATTCTGCACTTGTTCGGGAGTGAAGCTCCAAAACACCGGAGGTGCCCACCGCCCCAGGCATTTGCCCATCCTGTTCCACACACCCTGCCATTCATAACTATCCAGCCTTGGGGCAGATCTCCGGGTGATATTCTTAAATTGCTTGCTAACCTTAGACAAAACTGAAACCATGTTCCCCAGAAGTAGCAATAGAGGTATTTTAACCAGCCAAGGGTGTTCAAAATACTGAAAAATTATTGTGATGAAGGAGGAAATGTTATGATAGAGGGTATCAAAGGTACCATTCTGCATTTCCTCCATAAAAAACCTTTCAGAGGCAGAAGTATAATTGCTAATCGTCTCCACAAGACTGTAGCCAAAATACAGTAACGGCTTTAGTACAGAGCTCAGATGATACCACATTAAGCTCAAGGTCAGTGCTCTAAAAACAAAATTCACAGGCGAGACATTACTAATCATTGCAGAGTACAGCAGCCCGCAGAAACCAACACCGATCCTTAACATGTACAGCAAAGACGAGAGCATGATGCAAATCAAACTGATATTGTGACCTGCAACCGTTATTATCTCAAGCCTCGGGCCCCACGCTGGGCGCCAAAAAGGACTGTCGTGGTTTAGCCCCAGCCGGCAACTAAGCACCACGCAGCCGCTCGCTCACTCTCCCTCCCACAGCGGGACGGGGGAGAGAATTAGGAAAAACCTCGTGGGTTGAGATAAACACGGTTTAATAGGACAGAAAGAAAGAAGGGAACAATAATGATAATACCAACAAAGGAATGTATAAGAACAAGTGATGCCCAATACAGCAATTGCTCACCACCCCGTGATCGACAGCCCGTCCCCGAGCAGCGATTTCCGCCCCCCCGGCCAACTCCAGTTTATGTACTGGGCATGACGTCGTATGGTAGGGAATATCTCTTTGGCCAGTCTGGGTCAGCTGTCCCGGCTGTGTCCCCTCCCAGCTCCCCGTGCACCCCCAGCCTGCTCGCTGCAGGCCAGCACAAGAAGCTGGACTGTCCTTGATGGCTCAGCAACAACCCAAAACATCAGCACATTATCAACAGTTCCTCATCCCAAATCCAAAACACAGTCTCACACTAGCTTCTGTGAGGAAAACCAGCTCTATCCTGGCTGAAACCAGGACAATAGTTTAAAAAGTGTACCTTTAAATCCTGCATAGTAAAATCAGTGTTTTTATTATCCAGTCTTCTAAAAATGCTTTTTCTCTTCCAATTCTATCTGATACTGAGGACATTTATATTAGTGAGTAGAGGCATTCATATTTTTATAGAAAAGTGGGTCTGGGCATCATTTGACAAGACATCATTCCAAAACTGATAAAACATTGTACTTGTCAAGTGCTTAGGAATTTATTTAACCTGGCATATAAGGATACTACTGATGTTCTATATATATATTACATTAATTAAATTCTCAGTAAGTGACATTCATCATGTTGTACTTGCAGTGTATTATTATCCTCATACTGTTGTCATGATACTGCATCTTGCACCATTTTCTTCTCCCTCTGCCCTGAACATAGATACTTTTGGGATGTAGTACTTGGGTTTTCTCTTGACCTTCAAAAGAAGCTGCTACATTTTGCTACAGGAAGTGATAGAGTACCTGTGGGTGGAATGGCTGATTTGAATTTCAAGATTTCAAAGAGTGAAACATCCACTAATTGGTAAATAGTTTTCTGGATTTTTAAAAATTTTTGTTAAATTATTTCCTGAGAGCCCGTATCATTCTTGAATGTCTTTTTTTAAGGAAAAGCAAACTAATGTTTAAGGAAGAAGCTGCATGGAATCCTTTAGTTTGTCTTCAAAATGTTGTTATACCTATTTATTGATTGCATAAATATTGCAGGTGACTAATACAAAATTGAATCTCCAGACGTTTACATTTGAGGCCAGGAATTCTTACACACTTTCAATTAAAATAAATTATTTGTGTAATTGTTCCTAACATGACAGCTGAGCTAATGTGAAATCACCATTAATTTTTCTGAATTGTCTGTCATTATGTATAGCACCCCCTGCAGTTGCAATACATCCTTGCATTCTTTCTTGATGGTCTAAATAAGTTTTAACATGTATGGCTGGGGAAGATGTAGCATTCCTTTAGGGTCTCTGGTGAGTAAGTGTGTGGCTGATACAGAGGCTGCTCAAAAGAAATAGGAACAAAGCAGCCTTGTAATTTCATTTTGAAGGTTATATTGTTCATGCCAAGTCCTTATGTTTCTGGTAGTGTTTTATTTTGTATTGAATTGACTTGAGAAATTCCACATACTTTCCAGCCAGTGTTTTCTTTCTCAAGATTGGAGGAAATCAGTTTAAATAGTTTGGAAAGCTGTATAGAAAAGCTCACTGGTCTGAAGCTCACTGTTAAGCAGTAATTGCTGCTAAGCAGTAACTACTGGCTTTACCTAGATTTCTCAAGCATTTAAGGTAATGAAAATACTTAAATGGAACTATATTTTTAAAGTAAAAATTTTGTTGGATTTTCTGTGGAGAGCTGAATTAAATGCATAAACATAATACATTTTGATGTTGTTTTTAAATTTGTTTTATCTCATTACTGTGGTATTTCTAATGCTTTATTCAATGAGCTAATAACTGGTTCCAGTAACATGTTAAAGGAACATAAGGATCTGATGAAAAATGAAGAAAAATCAGTCAATGTTGAATCTCTGTTTAAGTTCATTCTCCTGTAAATCATTCTTTTTCTTAAAAATGGGAAAATGTGTTTTCAAATAGCGTGCATTTTAAAATTATGTATGCCTGTGTTTTGCAAGATAATTGCTGCAGTCAGACTGCCTGCACAGCGATGAACATAGACATGTTGGCATCGCATTGCTCACGCAGTAGGATCAAAGAATATAATAGCAATAAGAATTGCCAAATTAATATCCAGTTTCCCAACTTTGCAAATTCTGAAGCATATGACACCAGTCTGATTAACAGATCTTTGCTTACTTGTTTATAAGGGCAGGGAGGGGGAAGTAGCTTGGGTTTCCAGATCTGGGGGGATTCTACCCCCTTTCAAGAACCAGAGGCCAAGCTGTTGCCATGAAAAAGACTAAGGGCTTCAGTGAAAACAGAACTAGAGAGCTGTTGAGTCACATACTAAAATTTAACCTTTAAGTGTCCAAGTTTTAAAAATTTTTCAGCGTCTTGCGTTAATTCCAAATGTTAGGTTGAGTTTCAGCTCATCGTCTTTCTCCTCTCTTCCCCCGCAAGTAACCAGTCGTAGGACAAGTCTATATCCTCAGTGCTGTCCTGTGTGTCACTTGAAGATGTAAAGGGCAAGAAGATCCCATAGCTTCTTATTGCCCGTGACAATAAGGCAGGATGTTAGTGGCATCTCATACTGATGGCAAAACAAATGCTTCTGCTACTGAAGAACAGTTTTCATCAAACTAATCCATTCTAGTGAGGAGCAGAGTTGTCAATGTTTCAGTCAGGCAATCCTAAGAGATATCAGCAATATGTATTCAAACTCAGCTCTCAGAAGAAACTCACAACTGAAACTGTTGTTATGGCTAAGACTAAAATTTGTGAGCTGTTGTTTTTCCAGAGCTTCAATCAGTGCTCTGCACTGAGACATACGCCTGTAAGGGTGTATTTTACCAGGCTGAACTTCGAGTTCTGTATCCTTACAATAACTGTGGTTCATCTAGGTGTCTCTATACACACTCCAGGACCCACCTTCCTTCTGTATGTTGTGGATTCTGATTATACCCAGATTTTGTATTTAGAGAAAAACTGATGTTGAAGTCATGTGGTACCTGGAGTTTGCAAAACCGGGAAGGAAATGTTTCCAACTTAACAAAAAAAGAAAGGGGGGCGGTTAGGGGTTGCAGGCAAACAAATTCACCTGAGGTGCATATTACCAACAGTGGTAGTGTTTGTGTTCAACAGAACTTGAACCAAGAATGTAAGGATAAGTATTTCTCTTACATGGTTTCTTATTTAAGTAATGTTTAACTGAAAATGTGTAGGCAGTTGGCAGTGTTCTGCTTCTATTGCATTATTATTAAATGTGCTTTGCTGGTTTTTTTTTAAATTATTTTAGGTTACCTGTGGCCCACACCTGCTTCAACCAGCTTTGTCTCCCTCCTTACAAGAACAAGAAGGAACTGAAGCAGAAGTTGATCATTGGAATTTCAAATGCAGAGGGGTTTGGTCTAGAATAAAATTAAATACTTCAAAAACAGCATTTTTATGTAGCATTCACTCTCTTCTAACTGTGCCTTTAAGCTTTTGGGTTTTATGTCTCTTGATACTGTGTGTCCTACCCAACTTAGTGTTTGGTGGTTTTTTTTTTAATTAAATATGAAGTGTATGTTTTTTCCTGAATGGCAATACATTTATTGCTTGCTTTGTCACAGAAAGTAGCTTTCTTTGTACAAAAAGCTAGTCTATTTGATAAATGAAACCTGGCTATAAGACAATTTCTAAGTTATAGTTTGTTTTTGTTTTTTCTTAATAGCACTTTATCATTAATCATAATTCCTTTAAATTGCAGGTATCCCACTGGGAGATAATATATACAGAATATTTCTTTATTAGCTAATCCCAGTGGTAAAATGTCATCAATTAACATGAATAATAGGAAAAAATATAACATACAGCATGTAGCCATATTTTCACAAAGGCAAATACGAATTTTAGCCTTTATAAAATGTATGCAGTTTTAATATTCTGGTTTTCCTTCTCAATGAAACAGGTTGTCTAAGAAGCATGTAAATAACTGCCTGTGAAGAAATAGGGTTTTGATAGTGCCATTTACTGCTAAAAAAATATTTTTTATGAATAAGAGGTTTTAAATGTTCTATATTCAGCTTTTACAGACCAACAGGCTTGACTGTACAAGAGTGTTAAAAGGTACTTTTTTCAGTTTGAGGGGATTCAAGTTCAAACTATAGGTATTAAGCAATTTGTACGTTCATTCTTTGACAGCAAACTGACCAGATCTACTGTAGCATTATAGTAAACAAAACTAGATATTTAAAATACATTCCACATATGGTGAAATATTTCAGGAAAAAAATGAAATCCACAACATATGGAAAACTGATGTAGTGTATCATGCATTTTTTTGGCAACTTTGTTGAAAGTCTTAAGTAAGCTGTGACAAAAGTGAATACAATAACATTTCAGAAGAATGTTGAAGCTTTCATTAACGTGAAGGCCAGCATTTCAAGACAATGTTTTGTGGTTTTCACTGCACAAACTACATGAAAAGAGTTATTGGTGTGCCTGCTCTGAGTTAGTAAATTAAGAGCTGGGAAAGAAACTTGTTCTAAAATGCAGATGTAATTATAAGTTTGGGTTTTATTCATTAAATAGAAAGAATTTACCAGCATGCAGTATAGTACTTTTTTTAATACTAATAGCTACACTCTGTTCTATACGTTTTTCTTCTAGCTGAATGAGGCCCAGATTGTTCAAGACACTTTGGCATCTAATCTGTCATCTTTCCCCATTGACTTCTGCGGGGGCATGGATGCTTAAATATCTTTTAGTGTCTGTACTCAGTTACTTATTTGCTATAAGAGGAAAATACTATATTATTCTTGTTTTCCCTCTCTGTATTATTTACATACAACCAACAGATTTACATATGATGAATAAATCAATCTGCCTAATCTGTAGTTTCAAAGCTGTTGTGGATTTTCTTCAATAGCAAAGTATAAATTTTATTTTATTCTCTTTCCTAGAGAAGGTACTGGTGATTTTACTCTTTTATTGAGGTGGAGATAAATAGTAGGGTATTATTTTAAAATATTTGGAACTGTATTCATTGTGCTCTCCTTGAAACCAGTAATAAAATTTCCATTGACTTCAGTCTGGAACAAAACTAGGTTAGCATGGAGAGTGTTAAAAGCAGCACATCAAACTCGTGCATTTTACGTTGTTTCTCCCAAGTGAAGATTTTAAAATAAATTTTAATGTACAGGATTTCAGTTGTTAAAGAATAATTGAAAGTTTCACCATTGCACTGAATCTAGCTTCAAGCAATGTCAGATTTCTAACAGCTGAATGTGGACGTAGGCAAGAAATCTGGAAACAAACACCTCCCCCCTTTCTCCTCTCTGTAGAATTGGATTCATAGAAGGTTGGTTTATGAATAAACAGCTATACAGTTTATCTAAAAACATGGCAAACTAGCCAAAATATTTTTTTATGGCTTAAGCCCACTTTTAATAACTATTTATCTATTATTGTTAAAATAAAAGCTTTATCTTCTTAGTTTCACTGAATTGCACTTTGCCTTGGGTTTAGCTCTATTTATTGAAGCTTTTTTGATTTACTCTGTAATATTACCTCAGAATTCTAAAAAGGCTATTGTATTTGCATCAGTTTTTAAATAAGATTGTCATTCAATGACATTTTATATATTTCCTGATGTTGATAAATTAAATAGTAAATTTTGTATTTGTTAAATGAAAGTATTGCACTGTATTTATGAAATAAGCCTCTGATCATTTAAAAACTTTTCCTCAATGATGGTTTGTTGTTCTTTTGTCTTGCCCTGTCATCCAGCAAATCTTTTTTTATCTCCATCATTGTTTTGTACCATATAAAAGAAACCTGGTTTGTATAAACTTGTTCATTACTAAGTATCTATTTTTATGTATTAAAATTGTGCAGTCATTAAATCACATATTTCAATTTCTGGCCTTACTTGTTTAATTTCAGATTTCAAAAATTTATCAGAATGCATTTAAAAATATGATCAACCTATCTGCTTTTGTATTTTCTTTTGAAAAGTTTTCTTTACAGTAGCAGTTTTGCTAAAACATTGCATGGCTCACTGAAAAAGAAACTGAGTTTCAACTACCAGACATACACTCAGAAGTATATTTCATATTTTTAGTAAAAATTAGAGGCATTCCAGTGCATATCATGGTATAACAATGCTGTTACAATAGCGTGGATCCTCGACTTAATTTTCCTTATTTTTTTTATTTCCTCAGTTGCAAGGTTACTTTGAGGTACAAGGAGAGATAAAGCCATATTAAAATTGGGAGGAGCAGGTAACAAGAACATCGTGCTTTCTCATGGGCACAGGTCCTGATCACAGGACTAATATCAGACCAGATTCAAACTTCTTGTTTCCTCTGTACCACTCAAGTTACCTACAGATGGCAGCAAAGATGAGGATTGAAACCACTTAATTAGCTGTCAGATTTCCTCCTAACAGGCGATGTTGTAAGTACAAATAACGAAGAAAAAAGTTATATCTTAGAAATGTGTATCTCAAATAATTTCAGATTTGCAAAACCAGCAAATATAAATTGGCTGCTAGCAAACTGATATGGAGGAGGGAGAAGCAGTTGCTTCTGTCTAGTGTTGGGTTTTGAAAAGGTCTTCTCTTTCCGTTAAGTTCTCTAATGTGTTATTGGGATCAATGCCTCTGCCAAAGCCTCAAAGAGAGGAGATTGACTGTTACTGATCTCTGAAGAGTCAATAGCCTCAAGACTGATATTTAGAAAGAGGTTGGAAAACTTGGCTTGCCTTGTCCAGTTCCAAGCAGGGATCAGATGGCTGGTGCTGGGGCTTAAAATTGAAATGCAGTATTTCCTTTTGATTTCATTGGCCAAAAGTGGTGAGATTCCTTCTCTGTAGTGGTGGTGGTACTGGTTGACTTGCTCCAAAAGCAAATGCTGTATCTGTTGTTATTTTTCATAGCTGTGGTATTTAATATTCTTTCAGAACCCTTCCCTGAAAAAAATGAAATATTTTAAAGATCCCTCAAAGCCTCTCTTTTCATGTCCTGACTGGCAGACTGTAAGAGCATGTGTTTTTCCTTCTAAAGCACCTAGTTCTCTTCCAAGAAAATTTCTTTTTTGTTTGGGTCAAGTAACTTTCCATTCTATTTGGAATTTTTTTTTCTTCAGGATCTGTGCTGGTTTGTGTTGCTGAAGTTCCTTGCACTTCTAAAGATTCATATTGTCTAGGAAAATAGTAATGGGACAGCCTGGATTGCCACAGCTGTTTCACTTGTGTTAGAAATGTTCTAATTCAGTCAGGTGGTTTTTGTTGTTAAATTAATGAGCAAAAATGGGCCCCCAGAGGTCTGCATCAAATTCTTATTAAAGTCTTTAAACCCCAATGGCTTTATGTAAAATATAACAGGGGAACAGGTATGGCAAATGTTATTACAGTTTGATATAGTTAGTGCATTCAGAACTGTAGAATGGATATTTGATTCCAAAATAACTTGTTCGACAAGCTACATCTAGCAAAGAGCTCTGAGGTCAAGGAAGATAGAGATTTTGTCTCTGAGGATCTAGTGGAGTAGTTGCTCATTAAACTCTGGAAGGTTGGGAGAAGTTCATATAACTTGGGCAGCACCTAACATAAGTTCAGTTCTGGACTCTTCTGCAGTATTGTTAAATAATACCTATATGCATAAGAATGGGTTATATACATTAATGGTTTTGTTGCACATTTCAGGAGTTTTATGTTCTACCACAGCAAGGCTTCATTTACCATTTTTCTTTTTGGCATCAATATTTGATTTGATATTTGTAGTGAGTGATGGACAGACTTTTACTGTCTGATGCAATATTTTCTTCCCATGAGAGCTGTCCCAGATTATGTAGATGTATGATGGTCAGGTTTAATTTATGGGCTTCTTGTTTATATGGCGTTTTAACTCTATAGCATGCTTTCATGTTAACCAGGAGAAATGCAACTGTTTTCACAGAGTCCTTAGTACCGTTACACTAGCATTCCTGGCTGCTACCACGCTATGGGTAGTAACAGTCCAGTCTCCACTGGTCTCTGCAGGCATTATCAGAACAGAACTTTTAGTGACTATGTGTAAGTTATTCAAGCCATCTTGTCAATGAGTGAGTTTACTCAATGTACATTCAATCTCTTTGCTCTACCAGAGAGCTAGAATATTCATTCAATTTGCTATTCATCTTGTGTCAGTAGTGATACTGTGGAGGGCAGAAACTTTGTCCCCTGGAAAATCAGTTCAGCTGGATATAAAGTAGACCAAATATAGTCATTTTGAAGACAGTGTGGTTTAAACTCAAACATGTGGGTCTTGGTTTCGGTTGTCTTCTAGTGATTTTAGGTAACCTCACACACCACATTTTCAAGGACTGTGGCGGCAGCATGTATACTGCTTGGGAGTTTTAATACTTGGCCTTGATTAGTAGGATGGATGGGTAGATGGGCCAGTAACATATGATGCCAGAGTGAGTAGAGAAGGCACTTAATTTTGTCATCTTACTCATCTACTTTAGAGAGGGACCTTTTCCCAAATCCTTCTGGATTGCAGGATGGAGGAGGATCTTGCTCAGATTTTAAAATTCCCTGACAAGACATAATCTGTGATAATAAATGCATCACATTCATTGTTAAACATTTCACTTCATTAATAGAAAAATTAATTAATCATGACAGATAAATGTGACCTATGTAAAATAGAGATGATCACAGAGAAAATGTGGTTAGTAGTGGAAGAGAAAAATCTACTTTCTTATACTGTAGTTCTATAGAATTGCTTTTCAGTTGCGTTGCAAAAATCTAACTTTATTCCCTTAACTGATGGGGTTTGATTTTTTTGTAACAAGAAATCTCTTGGAGAGTTTAAAAAACTGAAGTTATTTTTCTTTAATTCGATCACTATGTTAGATAAAGCTCAAACTTGAGTAAACTGTAATACTTTGCTATGTGCACCACTGTATAGTGCTTACTGCATTGTTTAATGTAGTGAAATCAATAAAATGTTCTGCATCACTTCTTTTGGAATTCTAACTTTTGTGGCAATTTTTACAGTGACAGAAAAGCTTTATCAAGCATTGAAAGCACTTGGTATTCATTCAAACTGAAGCTTTTAAAGTAAGAACATATTTTTGTTCCTGTTGCATATAAACAACCTCATTACATTTTGTTTGGGGTGGTTTTGTTTCACGATAGAGAATCTATTCAATATCATATTTCTGCATATTGATTGACATGCAGAAATGGCATTCAAATGGCACATTCTGGAAGGTGAAAACTCTTTCCAGTAGCCTGTGCTTCTGGGTATTACTGTAAATCTGTGAAAAGGATCCCAAGTTAATAATTTCTTACTTTGCTCTGTCACTGGCCAATTAGGGGCTGAAATCTCCTGGGATATTACAACCAAGCTGTGTTGTACTACCTAGAGGATGTTTGCTTTCATCCTATTGATCATCTTCTTCAAGACCCCATGCTTGCCTAGTTTCTACTGGTGTTGGGTTTCACATGCCTGCAGATTTTTAAAATATATTTCTTCTTAAAAATATTTCTGAAATATTCAATGCCCATGAATTCTTAATTTCAAAAAGAGAACTCAGTTTCTTCAATACTCTATGATGGTGGCCAAGAAGTCACAAGTACAGAACTGAAATTTGAATGAAATTAAGTTTAGAAGACAGGTTTATTTTCCCATACTTGATTTTAAGAGTTAAACATCATCCTATAATCAAAGCTGTTCTGGCGGCATCAACACACCTGTGCTGAGAGCTGTGTATTCTGTTCCTCATTTTTTGTGTTTTTTTTGTGTAAACTACTACTGGTGTGTAACCAAGATGTGAGAGATGCAGTAAGAGTAATTTTTTATATTAAAGTGATAAAACTGATAAAGTGTTGGAATTTAAGGTTTTTGCTTGATTTCCTGTCCCCATGTGCTAGCTGTAGTTATGTGTTTTTAATTCGTAACTGTTTGCAATGGGTACAGTGCAACTGTGACTCTGAAGGTGTAATTGCTTGCATAATTTTGTATATTATTAGTTGTTCAAAAGTAAAAATGAACTTCGTGGGTTTACCTTCCTTGTCTCTGGGGCACCAACTGATGCATCAAGCCTTCTATATTTTATGGTGGAAGGGTATTCTCAGTTTATCTTTTGCCCTTGCCTTTCTTCTCAATTTATTTGTTGCTGACTTTAGAGCTTGTTAATTATATATGACGTAAGCACCAGATGCAGTGCTTAATCATGCATTCCGTTAGCGTGTTCATACTTGTGGGTGTACTGTGATGAAGAAATTACTACTTTGATGCAGCACAACCAGTGCCTGGCTAACTTCTCCTGTCATTACTGACAGCAACAACCTGCATTCTTTGCATAGTGATGCTGCCTTTCACTATGTGCAAGATCTACTGCCATTCATAATAAAACCGATACGTAATTGTAGAATGATGAAGAAACGGCAGCTTTCACTTTGAATTTTCCTAGATTAGGAAATCATCCCTTAGGCTGTTTGTGACTCTTTTTTTTAACTTCAGGTTTTATTTGTATTTTCTCAAGACATATGGTAACTTATGGGAATTTAACAGCCATTTCAGAACTAAGTTGTCACTTATGTAGATGAATTATTTGACTAGCTCTCTTGTCAGTCCTTATCCTAGCTACATGCAATGTCAATCCTCTATTTGCAGCACATTTTCATAAATCAAAATGATTCTAATATTAATGAAGAACACATAGATAAACGTGCCGGGAAAGGATAATGTCTGGGGTGCAACTTGTAAATACATCTTTGCCTCTCCAGAAAAAAAAAGGACCAGTTAAAAACAATCGTTCAAGGTGGTGGCAGGGGAAGAGTAGACAGTTGCTGTGCTTCATCTCTCACTGCTGAGGAGCTACACAGAGGCTACATATTGAAGACCATGTGTCTGGGAGAAGAATCCCTGTGGGACAACGCTACAGGTTTCAGATCAGTCATCGTCATTTGACAATTTTTCTTGTGATTAGCTTATTGTTGGAATTACCTTGGGGATGTTTGCTTTGTTTCCTATTGACCTTGTCATAGCCCATGTTTACTTAATTTCAACTGGTGATGGGTTTCACATGCTTTCAGGTTGCCAGAATTCAGATTTAAATTGAGCAATCGAGCTCCCATTTATGGGATGAGAAAGAAGCCAAGACTTGTCTTGGACCGTATGAATTGCCACCCTATTTGACAATTATTTAGAAAGCTAAATAGTTAACAACATCTATCTCAAGTCTGTCTAGATGGACCCATTTGTAACCAAGCCTGATTGCAATGCTGCCGGGACGCCTCGGTGTCTGCTCAGCTGGTGCCCCAGCCTGCTGCTGCAGCAGAGCCATCGCAGGGGCCACCGGCGGGCGCTCGGCAGCGCGCCCCGTTTCGCAGCACTGTGCCAGCGGCGTAGCGAGCTGCCTGCCTGCTCCCAGGGGTGCAGCCTTCAGCCCTCTAAATGCTTCTCAGTTTTTTCACTTTGGAGTCCTTACCATGTGTTAATGTCAGCCAGTCGATGAAGGCTTGATCCCAGCTGAAGCTCTCTGAGTATCTTTCCTCTCTATTCCATGGGTTGATTTCCCATCCTTGTTCTAATGAGTTTTGCTAGCAATTAATGGAGGTGAACAAAGAAATTTGAAATGTAGGTTTATTGCCAAATTGATGGGACTAGTAGATCAAATTCCAGTCATTTATTTTTGAAGAAAATAATTGGGGGGAGGGGAATCTATCTGCCTTTTTTAGGGTTCATTTATTCATGCTTTTTAGTATGTGGACATACAACTGTCCTGAGAATGTCGTAAAGGCAAAATCCTGATATGCTAAATTTCTGCAATGATGCTCTTTTTTTAATTAGGTGCATGTAGGGATCTCTGTGATGACCTCACTCGATTTGTACCCCAGTGTCTTTTTAACTCGGGGGTCAAAGGAGAAAAACGTTGAAGCAAGAGATTCTTGTGTTTTGGATGGATCAGATACTACTACCAAGATGTCAGCCACGTGGTTGGTGACTCTTCAAGCTTTTGGAAATCAAGGCAGTTTTGGAAATGAGTAATGTTGATATCATACTTTCATTTGTCTTAATTATAGCAGATTAAAAGACAAAACACTATCTTAGAGCTTTTTGTTAGTCAGTAATAGCAATGAATTTTTTCCCATAGCTTATCAAACCTAAAATTGATGATATAAAAAGAATGTGGAAACGTTACTGCTTAGATCAGACCTTCTTACTAGTGCCAAGCAGCTAAATAAAGATGTCTTGCATCATCTTATCTTATATGGTACATGCTGGGCATTGTAAGTCCACTGTATCTTGTAAAACTGGTTTACAGCCTTTCCAGTCTCCCTCAACTGCTTTTTAGCATTAGCAGCTTGTGAAGGGAGAACCACAGAAAACTGAACCACACACTGGCAACTTGCATACAATGAAAAAAGTTTTATTTATTTATTTATTTTTGTGTATTAAAGGGTGGGGTTTTTTGGATTTTTTGTTTTGTTGGTTTTATTGGTGGGGTTCCCAGACTGCTTGCAAGCAGAGCACAGGATGGCTTTGGCTGAAGGGAGTTAAAAACAAGAGGTAACTTCAGGGCAATGTTCTAGTTTGTAACCAGTCTCTAACTTCAGTATTAGATCTAGCCAGGAGTGTAAGTGCTTATTTCACTAATGACTTCATTTTATAGCCAATGGTCTGATTTCTGCAGCAGGATAAAGTACATCAGAAATTATATTTGATAGAGCATCCGTAAAATACAGCTACAAGGTTTTGCATACTTAAAGCTATTCAAAAGGACAGCAGTCCTCCCTTGTGCCTTCAGAACCTACCTGAGGTTTTGTTTGATCCAAAACTGCTGATAAAAGTTAATGAGTAATTTAAGTAATTTCCCCCCGCAGCTTGGTTTACAAAGTATGGGAGGTGTCATGCCCTTCCATCCTTTCCCTTCAACACCCAGATGGTCAGAGCATTTACTGGTGATGGGGGGAATTGGCATTCAAGCTTCCAAGGGCAGCATTTGAACTCGTGCTGCCCGTAGCCCATGAGCTCCTAAATCCATGCTTTGCATCAGGCAGAGGGAGCCTGGTCCTCTCGTGCTCAAGGTGAGCGCACCAAGTTGGTCGGAGCGAGCTGTGTTCTCCCATTGTCATGAATGCTGTATGAGCCCGAGCTTTTAACTTCTGTGGTTGCTCTTGTTAAACATCTGCAAGTGGCGTAAAAGCTTCGTTTCTGATTCAGTGTGAACCGGCTCCTTCTGCTTCCTCACTTCAGGAATATAAAATAGCCCCCACTGCACTTTGCTCTTGATTTGATCTCAATTTTTTTTTTTTTTCCTGAAAATGTTTTGGTTTGCTGGCCAAACCAAAATGTTAATCACGCTCAGGAGTCCTGCCTGACACCCTCCCTCCTGCTCGCAGGGCAGGCGTGACGCGGGAGGAGGACAGAAGGGGCTGGCAATGGGAAAGCATTCTGCAAAGTGTGGTAAGTCTGATCACTAAAGTACCATCATTCTTCATGTCTCAGTATGAAATTTTCCCGAGCAATGTGCAACAATAACAAGCCAGAAAGACCTTACTGGCTGAAAATACAGAGAATACTGTGAAAGCCATCATGGTAAATTGTTCGGTTATTGGATAGCACGACCTTCTTTTTTATTATCAAACTCAGAAAATGACATGTTTTCTGGTAATATCAACACTATATTCTTTGGGCTGTACTTAGCTATTTATATAACATCTTAAACCTCTGAAGAAGGCCTTGCCTGGCCTCTGAACCATCGAAGGGATTATTTTCTCTGGGGAGGACTGGTGTAGAGTCAGGCTCCGAGCTGGATAGCTACTACGAGGAGCAAGCAGGGAACCTCTGGGTCCCGGACTCGGTTGCCTTCCACATCAGGTGTGGGGTTTATTTCCTGATGCCAGTTTATTTGCAAACGTTTTCTTGTGTGAGAGCAAGAGACCTTATCGCCAATTCTTATTGCTACTTTTCAGTATCCCAGTCCATATCCCGCAGTGTGTGTAGTAATTCTGTGTGAACAAGTGCCATTTAAGGCATCCTAAAATTTCCACTTCTGTAGCATATGGAGAGATTTGTAAATGTAATTTTTTAGTGGGTGTTTTCAGAAGCCATACCAGCCAATGGATGCTTATGAATGCTTTCTAGGCCCTTTCTTCTGCAAAACTCATTTCTGGATTGCAGATAATTAAAGAAAGAAGTTTAAATGTTCAGTTTGATGTATGTTTTTTGAAGGTTTTGTTAGTAGGAAAACCTTTGCACTTCAAGTGCTGGAGGACAGCATGCCTATGGCATTTTGCAGTTATTTTCATTACAGAGAACAGACCATTTTGCACAAAATCACATACGGGATTGAACCCAACCTGGGTTTTCTGACTTCTGGTTCTCTGTTCTACTATTAGCTGTTTTTTTTCATTCAGATAAATGAAATACAGACAGTTTTGAAGAATACTGCATTGAAAAATATGCATTTCGAGTCTCCATGAAACTTTGAATTTTTTAACATCCTTTCTAAGCTGAAAATAATCCATTTCAATTATAAAGCTTCAAGCAGTTTTGCAGAGAGAGGTGTTGAGAACACTGTCATTTGCATTATGAAGCATATCGTGTTAAAGTCCTTACTCAAGCCCATGAAAACGCTCACTGATTTCAGCAGGCTTTGGATGAATCCCATATTTGGCAACTTGTAAAAATGCTGTCAATATAGAACTCGAGTTTTGACTGCAAAAATTTGACAATCTGATTGGCAAAGACTTTAGTACAGCTATTCTTATGCTCACTAGTTTACAAAATATGTTTCCCAAAATTAACAACTTGATCATTCATTCTTTCCTCATTTATGAAAATCATAACTTTGTGTATAGAATTGCAATCTACACCATGAAAAGGCATTCTTGAAGCTTTAATTTTTAATATTTTCCCCCTTCATCAATCTTGGATGTTTTGTGAGTGTTTATACCCAAAGCATAGAGCACGCCAGAAACACATAACGCTGTTATCCCCTCTGAATATTACTAAATTGCAAATACCCTCAGTTCCAATTGAGAAGGTGTTTGTTTTCAGGTATCAGAAGGTAAATAGTGTTCCTGGAGGTTTTCCCTCCTGCCTTGAAGTACTACTATGCTGAATATTATGCATCTTTTTCAAGGGACCTCTCATTCTTTAATGAACTGATTTTTGTCAAGTGAAATAGATTGAAATGTTCTTATGTCTCTCCAGTCTGAAGGGGCGGATCATAATCAGCCTCAGGAACACTGTGGTTCTGAATGTACTAAGGAGAAAAATCATCAAAACGGAAAAAAGAAAAACAGCGTGAGCAGTTGTGTGCCTATTTCCCATTGGTATTTATGTAGCATATATTTAAACTTTTTTACATACATCCTTTTCAGTAAGAATTAGTAGTACCATAAATTAGCGGCTCCAGTGCTATGTTTGGGCTCAATTGTACCTAATCACTTTCTAATAGAATTTCCCTAGCTCCAGATTAAATTCTGCCCCAGATGAGTTTGACCATTTCCTAACATGATCTGTGCATCGCTGTCTTCTGCGCAGTTACCCTGAGGATGCAGCCGCTGCAGTGTACCGACCCAGCCGCTAATCCGCAGGCAGTAACTTCCATACCAATACTATCTTCCAAAACTGTTGACTACCTTTGAATGTTTAAAGTTTTGAATGATCAGGCTGAATTAATAAAGTAAATCAACGTCCAGAATGTGTAGCCTTTGCAGTTTCTGCAGGGATGTGTAATTGGTATCTCAACATGGGCTTGTATAACTAATCACCTTTAACTTCATCGAAGTCATATTTTTTAAATACTTCTAACACAAAGAAGACTACTGCTCCAGTATAATTTGGTTTTATTTATTCTGAAATAGTTTGTTTGTCCACTCATCACTTTGTCGCTCTTTTTCCCCCCTTTTTAATAGGAGATTAGGTGTTTTCTTGCTGCCCTCTAAACTCATTGAACTTTGACTTTGCCCAAGGCAAGAAATGCTGTTGTAGGATGACATGGAGTTCATGTGGGGACCCTGCTCAGGTCATGTGTATCGTAAGCACCAAAAGCTGTGATTCTCAGTGTTAGCAGAAAGACAGCTCTTTGAACAAGCAGAGCCATCCTCCATCCCCAAGATGCAAGTTCACGCCGAGCAAGAATCTGCCCAAGGCTTTTATTTCCACATTAACTCCTCATTCTAATGTGGAGTGTTTGCTCAAAGAGCAAAGTTAAGACAGTTAAGCCAAAAAGAAAAAAATAAATCTGTGCTTAAAAACTCAAGAGGATTTAATCTACAGAAACATACCCTGTCTTGCATTATACATTTTTTAATCACTATTAAAATGTTTTCTTTTCCCTTATCTAAGACCAATTCACCACCTAATTACCCCACCTTTTAAGCATAATTAATGCATTCTTGAAACACAGTCGCAATTCCCCTTAACATTGGGATTTGTGCAATGGAGATGAGACTGTTGATAGTGCAGAGTACCCTGGCACCTCTGGCACCCACCACATGAAGACGGGTTGGTGGGCTCAGCCTCCGCTGGCCCCGCCGGTGGCCTGGTCCACCAGCAGGAGCCTTCTCCCAGCGGAGGGCTGCACCTTCGCTCCTCATCCCGGGCTCGCTCCCGGGGCAGCGCCGCTGCGCTCCTCCGGCTCTTCGGGCAGCAACAGCCGGGGGAAGGGACTGAGGTGACCCACCGTCCTGCTGCGGGATGGAGCCAAAGCCAGCGTGTGAGCTGGCTCGGATCTGCAGCTGAAGGAACGACCTCCCGAGCCAAGGCTATCGGCCGGCCCTCTCGGTAACCTGCTCTGTGACACAAGCGAAAATGCTGTTCCAGGCTTTTCTTGAAGCACCTTCCCAAAATTCCCGCTGCCACGGCCTATTGCAGATGCTTCTCTTAAAGGCTAGCGCAACACTTTATAGAGAGATGGGGAAAGAAATGAAACAAACCAGATTTTAGGTTCTTTTTACCTAAAATTTCTGACTCCGTGAATTTGGGTTCGCATTAGGCCTTGGCTCCGACAGCAGCTCTCCTGAGCTCCCAGTGAGCGAAGTGTCTTTGGGCGAGCCCGCTCACCGGGCTTTTCCTTCTTGCAGCAGCGGGGCCTCCTCAGCAAACGAGGGGGAAGCGGCAGACGAGGTAAAATAGCATTTTCTTTCCCTGTGCGTTCCCAAGTCCTGCATTGTCACCGGCTGAGTGAGGCCACGGGTGATCACAGGACTCTGCAGAATGCACGAGCCGGCTCTCGGGCGCCAGGAAAATAACCACCGAACAACTGACCGCGTGGAAACAGTCAAGCTGCCACCTCAGCCACAGCGCATCCTAAGAGCCTGCTCCTCCCTCCGCTGCCAACTCCTTGCTGAGGAGCCAAGCGTCAGCGTCTTGAGCCGCCTCTGGCGAGCGGCAGGCATTTCAGGCAAATCGTAAGGTCTCAGACAGAGCAAGAACTATGCAAGGATTTCATTAGCAAGGCCTGTCCTGTTTTCCTAAGGCCGGTCATCATCGCAGACTTGCTAATAAATCTGATCTGAAAGCTCTGTATCTGATGCTAAATTTTCCTTTCCTAAGCTCTTTTGAAACCTTCACGAACTTTCTGCAAAACCCAGATGGGCATCTAACCTCTGTTCTGCTTCTTCAAGCTTGCCTCAGGATTAGTTTTATAAAAATCAAACAGGAAGGTAATGAAAATATATCTTCCTGGCAGGGTACGTGCTCTGGGGGAAAGTCAGTTAATGCAGAGGTGAAATTCAAAACTGATACATACATAATACCTCTGGATAATACGATTTTCAAACTGGTACCGTACTTCGGACTCAGGCCCCGATACCTTTTGTGTGTCTGTTTTCCCCGGGAGAGGAGTCCCTGGCAGAGCACTGCAGCAAATCCTGAGATGCCAAAATCCGTCCTCCCAGCGACCACACGCTGTACGTGGGGATGCCAACCAAAGCTGGTAAAGCACCTATTTCTTTAAAACCCACCTAGTAGGCTATTAAATTCACTGGTATTTTGGGATGACAGTTGGTTACTGTCTACTGGTATTATATATACTGTACTGGTATATATAATACTACAGGTATTATATGAGTGAGATACAAATCTAGCTCTGAATTTAATTCCTGTCACGCTATGAGCAAAAAATATGTTTGTGTGAACTTAGTGTGACGATGTGCATTCACATGACATGATATATCAGTTACTCGGGTATCCTGGGAAAAACAATGTTGCAAGGTGTGTCTAATGGGCAAACATCTAGAGATATAAAGGTAATAATCTTTGCCATCTTGTAGTACTTCACTGAAGTAAAGGTACCGAAATACTATGTTTCATAGAACTATTCAATTATAACAATAATAGTGAACTCTGTTAAAGGTGAGTGTGCTCTCATTCAACTATGAAATTCCTGATTTGCAGAAGAAAATCAGTTCCTGTGCAATCTTTATGTAAGGTCCAAATGATAATTTAATGCTTTATAACTTTCCAGGCTTGCTGCAGAACTCTCTAGCCGAAATTCAGGTCTGGATGAAAAGAACAAGTAATAATAGTTGATAAAATTCTGCAGACTTCTTATTATCATTTCTGTGGGACTCTATTTCTATAAAATTCTGGCTTCCTTTTTGTATTCTGTGAGGTTTTTTCCATAAAGAAGTAATTAGATTTTTTACGTTTCTTTTTTTTTCATGTTCTTTTTTTCTGTTCACAGACATACAGACACCTCGGAGACTAAGTGTGAGCTATTTGGCAGGAAATGAAGGGGTTTTGTGATGAAGGCACTGGTCTGAAGCTCCAGAGATCTTCAGGGCTTCTGTGTGACCTAGAGCGAGCAAGCAGCAGCTGGCACCCAGGCACAGCCCGGGAGGGCACAGGGAGGGGACAGGATGTGTTGAACGTGAAGTGTGGCTCTGGGCAGGGCTCGGTGGCTCCACACTACCCCTCCCTGCTAGCTGGGAGACACAGCAGCAGCCCACCTGAGCCCGGGGACACTGAGCTGCACCCGGTGGGACCACAGCTGATGCTAACCCAGGTTTAGGCAGCCTTCACCAGCATCCCACTGACCTGCTCCAGCTCCTCTTTAGCTGGTGAGCAGACCCATAGCTCCTTATTCAGGTGTCACCCCCAGCCACCCGCAGAACCCACGCAGCAGCACCCACCCACCCTGGGTAGCACAGAGGGGCCCCTTCAGCTCTGTCCCTTCCTCGGGGATCCATCCCAACCGCAGTGACACTCCAGCCACTCTCCCGTAGCCTTTCCCAAAGCCCCAGTGACACTCTTCTCATCTTCCAGCCCATCTCATTGCAGCACCCATGTAGCTCCTCCAGATAACACCTGCATAAATGGAGGCAGCCACAGATCTCTCGCTAATCAGGTAAACGTGATTATTTTGCTTCTGTGTTTTGTACAGCCAACTTATTCCCTGAGCTACATAGTTTGTGCGTGACATTACTCATGTAAACATCAGCATCCTTCATTATCGCTCTGTTTTGAAAGCTGATAGCCTTTAAATGGGAATTATGGTATGTTGTCAATTTTCTCAAATGAGGCTACAACAAGATTGAAAATGATTGACCCTATAGTAAATCAGATAATCTCTTCAGGTTACCCATATGAAAAATGGGAACAGTGTAGGCTTTTAGTAAAAGCCTTGGATACTGAAAGATACCAGGCAGTGGAGAGCTGCAGAAGGTGCCCTGTTGCTTGCAGAGCAGTCAGGTAACCTAACCAGAATTAACCTTCCTCAAAAACATTACCTCTGGGTGCAAATTATTATTTCTTTTAAGAATGTATACGTATCTGAAAGGAATGATAATGCACTGAGTAGAATGAAGATAATTCTGCACTTAGGACAAAGATAGCTGAGCTTTCAGCTGGGGTAAGAGTGTCTTGATGCCAGAATAAACAGACTCATTTTTCTTTGGCCTTCCTTTGGAAAGACTAGCTGCAGACTCATAGCTGCCAACTTCTGTTGGCTGGGTTGACACGCTTCTTACAAACACAGATTTAACTCAGCCAGTGATTACAATAGACTTTCTTTGCCTTTATATGGTTGTTTCATATTTCTCTGCATCTAGCTCAGCGTACTCTCAATTATGTCTTCATAGATTAAGAAATGAGCTTTGTGTTTCTGGGCATCCTTTGAGATGTCTTAAAATAGTGTGACACTGATGCTTTTATGCTTAAGGGGTGCTAAACCCACAGCTCCTAGTCAGTTGTTGAAACCTGATAGTATCAATAAAGAATGATGCTGAATAAGTATTAGAGCAGCTCCCTTTTCACCCCGAGAAAGATGTTGTACTTGATCATTCTTCCCTAAGATTGATCAATATTAAGCTTTTTAAAAGTGTTCTTAAATAAGCAGCAGGCTTTGTTTACACATGGAATAATTCTTTGTCCAAATCTTCATGATATTTAAGCAGAAGGGTGTTCATATTCCCCAAAGAAAGACTTTGCTCCAGGACGTGGTCTATTAGCCATGCATTAGCAGAACAAGTCTGGAAGCTGTAACACACATCTCTGTGCTACTGATTTATCTCTTTAGCCAGGGTGAATAGATGTGCAAAATGGTGCGTGACTACTAAGCCATATGCGATGAATCCCGATGGCCCTTGATTTCCACTCTCTGCAATGACAAGTACCGCTAAAAATTGTTTGTTTTTTTTTTTTCCAGGGTTAGGACTGTCAGAAGTCAGTGGTTACCCTTTGGCAGATGCAATAGTTGGAAGGGGAGGTACAGTCAAGCAGAAGAGGCAACAAAAACAGGTGAGAAAGATTATTGGGAAATGTTAATATAATGAAAGCAGTACCAATATTTGTCACCAGAGTACCCTGCTTGCAATAATAGATTGTTACTTTTTCCATCCTGATGATATCAGTGTGGTCCCAGCCGAGTGCCCATGAAAAGACTTTCACTAATTTCAGTGCACTTACTTAGAATGAATCAAAACCAGAGTAACACGAGGAAGACACGTATCATCATCACATACCATGAGGATTTGTCTGCCGTGTGTTAGATTTTCTTTTTTATCAGTTACAAAGAGTGCAGTGCTTTCAAAATTTTCTTTTTGTGGTACTTTCCTCTTTCAGCTATATTTTACACATTATTACCTAAGCTGAAGTCGTTTGAAAACCTGGATGCATCCTTGTAGCTCACAATCACCTTTCAAATTCAAGACAAATTAGGAAGTAAGGGGAAAACAATATATTGGCCAAAGTAAAGAATTAATATTCTCTGGATTGGAAACATTTCTTTCCATGGCAAGCACTACCTTGCCCTCTTATATTTTAGAGGTCAGTACAGGCGAGTACATAGTTTGCACAGAAGGAAGTGCAGCCAGTCTCTCTATGTTTGACGGTGGTTTTCTGCTATAAACCAGCATTATCTCAGCCACTGTTTTGTTTCTTCATGGGAAGCTTTGCGGAGGGCAAATAGGATAATGTCCTGAGCCTGCAACAGTCAGCATAATAATACCACAGATTTCCAGCCAGCCTCAACCTTGGTTATTCTTGGGTCAAAGCAATGTGCTGGGGTGCCAGGAGTGTTTCTCTCATTCCTTTTTACCAAGTTGCCTTTTGTCTGCCACTACTTTTTTTACCGCAGTAGCCCTTCTTGGGGCTTCTTAACAGCAGCAGGTAAAGTGCAGTGAAGTTTGCACTGTCTGGCAGCCCCGGCACTGCTGCTAGGATCATTAACACCACCAAAATTCCCTCTTTGTAGTCCCAAAATTCCCTAAAGAGGATTGAACAGAACTAGAAAACAACGCTGGCGAAGGCAGCAAAGACCATGAAGGCATGGGGATGTTTGGGGAAGAAAATCCTGGAGCTGCTTCGACAGGGGAAAGCTGCGGCCTGGGAAGAGTCCAGCTCCGGGGGGCAGCCCCCGCTTAGCAGGAGCTCAGCTGGACTCTCTGTGTTGGCAGTTTGTACCAGACCTCTATGCTTTCTGTACCCCAGGTGACATGGGGAAAGGAGAGAGACACCACGAACCAGAAGTGATATGTGAGCCATAATTTCTAGCCATACAAATTATGCAGAATGAGGATTTTGGCCACTGAAACAAAAACACCTCATGCAGTTTTCTTATTCCTAACACTTCAGGAAGAATCGGGTAAGGCATTTGCTCTTGGATGGCAAACAGCTGCCTCTGCTCACTGAACCAGGAGGAGTAAAAGCTCTGATTAAAGTCAACAGAGAGGTTCTGACTGGCACCCTTCAAAATCCAGGGGTGCATTGATGGGCTGCATTTGAAAGAGCCAGATCACTCTTAGCTTCTGTCTTTTGTGTTTGTTGTGGTGTGGATCCTCTCTGTGTCTGAATACACAGCTGTGTACCTCTGGGATATAAACACTCGTTGGTAAAACCTAAGTGAAAATTTACTATGTAGCGTAAGTACCCAGGGTTGGCTTCAGTTCCAGTGTTGGTGGATGAGACCTGAGTGGTTGCATCACGTGAACTGGGTTGTATGTGACACCAGGCAGCACTCCACTGTTTGCAGGAGAGTCTGTTTTATGTACCCAGAATGCGCATCTATTTGTTCCTGTACCAGCTTTCTGGAAAACTCTGGCCATCTGACTCTCATGGCTCTTAGCAAGATAATTTTAATATATCAACTGTGATATTTATATATTTTATATATATATCAATTATATATTTTCCTACATTTGTTATGAATGTTTTAAACAACATACGCACACTTTTGCTATACAAAATGTGTCTTTTTTTTTTTTTTTTTTTACACTGTTCTTTGATATTTGAAAAACTAAACAGATTCTTGTGGGAGTGAAATGACAATAGGACTGCCTGGCAGTTAATGAATCCCAGGATGTTTCCATGTTTAAGAGCTAGTAGGTATGAAGATAGAATGAAAGCCACTTTGATTTCATTTTTGGCAATATTGCCTTTGAAGAAGTTTAAATACTTGCTTAGAGGCCAATTGAAATGCTTGCTTGGAGAGGCAGGAGAGGAAGGGAAGACCTCTAGTTCATGACATGGTATTAGTTCGTTAAACTGCAGACTGTTTACATTTTTGTTTACTAAATGTAGAAACAGTCCATCTCCTCCAGCTGAGAGTGGCATCTGGGAAAGCATGTCGAAATACAAAAAGCACAGAGCAATGGAATGGCTTATTAAGCTGCAGCAGGGTTGTCCTGTATGTTTCTGGAAGACATTAGTGGGAGAATGTGTTCTAAACTGCATTTACAAAAAAAAGAAGAATCTCACGTTTCATAAGTGTTTTGTGTCGTTCATCTACGGCACGCAATTTTGGCAAGAGTTTTATTTCTCCCATAACCAGAAAAGTGATCTCTGCTTTCTGCTGCAGTAACGTTAATGCTGCAGAGGCCACAACAAAGGCTTATGGCTTTATTACTATTTCCTCGCACACCTACATTAGTTGTTTAAGTGTCGTATCACAAAATCCAAGCGTACGTGTGCTACTGAAGGGGGCAGGTGGAATTGAAGCACTGCATGTGTGCTGACATGCTTCAGCAGTTATGGACCATTTTACTGAAAGCAGAGGTTCTTCAGTCTGCTGGAAGTTTGCTTCGTGGCACCTCCAAACACGGACCAGAGGCTGGAATTCACTGCAGGGCTTCAGAGATCCCAGTCATGTTTTGGCAATGCCTGGGGGCCCTGTCCCTGAGCTAGCAGGGAGGGTTCACCCTTTCAGCCCTGGGAATGTAATCGGCACTTAATTATCATAAAAAGAAACATAGAGTTGAACCTGTGATACTTGTTCTCCAGCCTCTAAAAACATAGAAAAGCTATCCACTGCTGGCTGTCTTTTAAATTAATGCTAATTGGATTTAAAAGTGGTAAGACTTCACTAATAGGATAGTGGGAGGAATCTGTGTCATACACAAGGTATATAGATGGAATACTGATATTAACACTGGCAACAAGTAACCTCTTAAAATACTGTCATTAAAGAGAAACTGTCAGGGGTTTCCATTCTTGAAAGGACAATCTGAGGTGGTATTTTTGAAAAAAAAAAAAGCGCAAACCAGCGATGACATGCCTGGGGGTTATCCAAGGCAGGCCGGGGATGAGGAGGAAGCATGCGGGGCCTCAGCAGCACACGGCAAAACTGCCAAGTGCCCGGACCTCGCTGCTTTTCCTGAAGCAGGAGGAGCAGCCTTCAGGTTTAGGAAATCCTGCTACAAATGAAGGGAAATGGCTGTCCTGGGCTTCCAGATTAAACCTTCTCAAATCTGTGCACTGGCACAAACTAAACTGAGAAAAGTGGCCCTAACAGAGGCACCTAGTGCTTCCGTTCACCCGCCCAGCTGCAAACAAAGGTACGCACAACGCACAGTCAGACTCCCATTTGGCAAAGTACTATCTAAACCAGACATTCAAAGCTCAGTAGGGACTAAAATCCTCTATTGAGTAGTTGTAGCCCTCTACATCTGGGCTCTGTGGTACTTTCAGCATAAGCTGTATACCTAAAAAATGGTACTATTGTACTAGGGAAGGAAGGAGGAAAAGGGGGAATGAGAATACCAGTGCCTTTACATCCCAGCTCCAGCCAGCAATCTAACAATTTTTGCAAACAACCTTCATCACTCTAAATTCATCACAAGAGAGCTGAAGCAGAGGTCTGGAAGACTGATTACAGCAGCAAATGCAGACTAAATGAAAAAAGATTCTGCTTTTGGTTGTTCAGTCCCACCCCGAGGTCTCCAACTTAGCCCATCAGACAGTTATTAATTAACATCATGGTAGAGTAAATATCTTTATTTAGTAAAACACAAAAAGGTCTTGGGCAATCCCCATTTTAGGTCAACAATCTAGACTTATCACGAGGGTAAACTTTTCACTAAAATTCTGTGGTTTTTTTTTTTTAACTTGAAAGGTGCTCAAAGAGGACAGAAATGTTTAGTGAATCGGATCCAAGAGACATTTCACCACGCTCAAGGCAGACGTTATCGAAAAGGATCATTTGTATTGGCAGTCCTTCAACAGTTACCCTCTAACCATGCTCAAATCAGGTTAGTCCCATGGAGAACTCCTACTTTATTCTGGGCATGGCTTCAAAGTCTGCAGCCACACAAAGTAGAAGACAACTGTTAAATTTTAACTGACATTAAAGTTTCTTTCTGATCTATTAAACTTGGGTAACCTGTGATTCATCAATACATATTTTTAGACACCTGCATGTTAGTAAACGCATGGAGGCTGATCAAGAAAGTTCCGCTCCTCTGGGTTTTGAATGCAGCTTTTCTGGTAAAAAATTGGAATGGTTTCATCTTTAATGGATTGTGAGAATTTTTTTCTCCATTGCTAGTTAAACATTATGCTGGTGCATTTTAGAAAACCAGCAGACTTTTAAGGCCAGTGATGTTTTCTTACTTTCTTTTCTTCTCTTCTATTTGCCCATAAATGGGAGGAATGAAAAATGAAAAAAAAAAGAAGTACTTTATCACAAGGTGTGAACGACTCTTCTAATTCTGTGTTGGGCAGACAACCCACCATTCAACAGCCTGCGAAGCTGGTACAGACCTCTGCCAGTCATCAGACTCGGATGTAACAAAAGAAATGGCAGTGCTTGTTTGCACTTCTTTTACAAAATAAACTTGATGGGTGAATCACATAGACAAAGCACTGGTCCCAGCAAGTAATGTTGGCATTTAATTTTTACCCTCACTGGGTGTTTAGAAATTGCTTATATGAGAGAGAGAGTTGTACCCTTCCTGCACTCTCATGCCAGGTTTTCTGCAGCCTCCCCAGTTACTTTTGCTTGGGGACTGGGAAGCCTGGGAGTCGGGGAGAGGGGATCTGAGACTTTCACTGCAATTGTAACAGTGAGAAATGTTCTTTATATTTCTCTTCTCTTTTTTGGTGATAGTTTTATTTGTTTTTCTGTTAATGAAAGTTGAATGAAAAGCTCGGGAGGAGGCTGGTAAGATTCACTGGTCATTTCTGGGCCCTGATTCTTGCAGATTCAAAGGTCTATTCCAGGATGCTCCAAAGCATTAGCAATGCAGAGCTTTGCTTCTCTGCCCTGCAGTCCCATCTGGGGGCAGGTCTCTGGCCATGTCGATTAGGGCGGAAGGCTGGAATTAGGTGCCTTACAGACATCATCATCCCCATCTCTAGAAAGGAATAATGTACCAAAGGGAACAAGTTCTTTCATATTCTTTTCACATGAGGGAGACCTCAGCACAAGTCTAAGATTTTGCTTATAGGGAAAAACAGTCAAACATACTTGGTGGTTTTAGCCAACTTAGTTTTACTTCTTTTCTTTTTGGAAAGATTTAGCACATATTTAACATGGCTCTGTAAAAGCTGAGAATCCTCTTTCCCTGATACCTTCAGTCTTCCTTCCTGAGCAGCAATTTTCTGAAACACATCACTTTGACCTGTCACTGATTGAGCATTAGTTATTCTAAAAATGTCCTCTTTGTGTCTAAAGGGATTTGGTCTGGCTGCCTGAAAGAAGGCTGTGAAAAACAGCCCCCAGCTCTCCCTCGGTCTGCCGCATGCCCGTGTGGAGCCCAGGCTGTCATGACCCAAATATCCCATGGAAGATGCTGACAAGTTGCAGCACCTTCACTTGTGAAACCTGCCAGAGTCAAGAGGAGGAATGAGGGGGATATTCTGCTTTTCATAGGAGCAGGAAGCGCAGCAAACTGGGCACTGTAACCTGAATGGTTGCAGCACACTATAGACGGACAAAGAGGCTGCATAGACCTTATCGATGTACAATCTACAAAATAAATATTTGAACCAAAGCAGGCCTTTTAACGCACCCACATGTATGCACCATGCTACACATACTGACTGCTGTCCCAGTGACACAGTGAACTAGCAAATGCGCTGCTCAGATGTACATGTCCTCATGTTTTGAGCTAACTTAAAATTCAAAAGATCTTTGTAAGCTTCCGTTCTGTGCTCATGATACCTGATCATCCTCTGTAGTCAAAAGCAGGTGGGCACATTTTCAATAAATTTACAAGTATTTCTGAAGTTTGGCATCATGGTTACAAGTTGCACTTTAGGACATTTGCTCATTCTTAAAAACTTTTAAAAACTGTCAGGCAGACGGAGACTCCAAAACCTCTCTGAGTAATCCGTTCCAGTGTTCAATTAACCCACAGTGAAAAAGTTTTTTTCTCCTGTTTAGGGGGAATTTCTTGTGTTTCAGGTTCTGCCCATTGCCTCTTGCCCAGTCACACTCCTACCACTGCAGAGAAGAGGTTGGCTCATTCTTCTTTACTCCTCACCACGACCATCAGGTATTTACAAACAATGATATGATGTTCAGTTAATTACTCCCTGTTATCTCAAATTCTTTTTAGAATCTGTTTCTCCCCCTACAGTGACTACTGCCTGGTTTCTTCCATTTTGGATAAATTCATTCCCTTTTGCAAATGTACATTAATCATTCAGCTTGTCAGCTCATGGAGATTGAACTGTAGCAGTGGGTTGGCCACTTTGCAGTTTGCCAGCTCTCCACCTTCATGTTAAACTGTCATACATGAATTTAAATTGTTTCTGTGTTTGAGCTTTGCAAACATGGTTTGAGTAGAGGACCATAGTGAACTTGCTTTTGCTCTTGCTCTGAAGTCCGTGTTCCTACACAGTGTAACAAGGGAGAAGAGTGGGAATGGAAAAGAGGCAGAGGAAGAAGGAATGCTATTTGGATGACCTAATTTGGTCAGGGGTTTGGAAGTTCATAATAATCTGCAGTTGTTTACTACTCTCGTTTGGTATTTCTACACTAAGTAGATTTTACTTGCAAGATCTGACAAAGGGATGGTTACTACTTATTAATATAGCTTTGTTATTCAAAAGAGAGATTAAGATAGAAACTAACTGACAGTCTACCCACAGTTGCACTTTACTATTCATAATGCAGTGCATGAACAGGAACAGTCTATTCTATAAACTTGCTCAGGTTCCACAGATCCATAGATCTTGAATAGACAGGCCAGTGACTCAAGGCAGTCCTGCTAAAAGATGCTGTAGTCATGGCTCACAAAAGCCCACTAAAGTCACGACCACAAAGGATGAGTCACTTCAGTGTGAGCACCATGCCCTTCATCCATGCACTGGGCTTTTATCTGACTGCTTTCCTGTTAGTGGGAACTTGACAAGGGCCTCATCTCCCAGGAGAACTGTGAGCTGCTAGTATGCAATCTTAGGTTATTGAACTCAGCCTGAACCCTACTTATTTTTACTTCTGCAGAGAAGACACGAATTATCCTGCTGACACCAAATCTGAGTAAGTAGATGCACTCCATGTGGTCACATTCTTTCTATTGCAGGAGGCAGCAGCAGACTCCAGTGCTTCCTCTCAGTACTCTGTTCCTATATATATTGCTGTGTGGCATGGATATGCTTACATGGTCATGTGGGAAAAGGATCGTGTAGCTTGAGAAAAAATGTGCAGGAGTGAATTATTCTCAAACAGAGAGAAAAGAGTTCACAGTTGAGCGAAGCTTGCAGGTCTTAGCTGAAAAAAAAATGCATGAGTTGCATTATGGTCTCTTATGCTACGTGCAGTAACAACAAAAAGGATATTGGGTCCCAAAAAAGCCCAATATTTTGATTCAGACATCAATGAAAGGCAGATGGGAGTCTCACTCTCACATGTAAATAGTGGATTGATACTGCTTCCAGCTCTTCTTCAAACCTGAGTGAGACCCTGATCTCGGTTCCTAAATGCAGGGGCTTCGCTCTCCTTATGTTTCCTTCATGCCACGGAGGATCCCCTGGCAACTGGGGAGCCTGCTCACTGGGATTTGGGCTGGTGTTGTGTAGCTGGTGCCTTGGTTTTCATTTCACAACAGAATCTGAAGGGAAGGAAAGGGGCAATTCTTTCTCTCCTCCTTGAAAGCAGCAGTGTGAGACTTGTTTCTGTGGTGGTCACTACACCTTGAGCAAACGAAGGAACCGAAACCTTCTTGGAAGTCATTATAAAGCCTAATAGAAAGTGCTGCGATGCTGCTCATTTAGTCAGCTGTCAAGAAAGCCCTGGCTGCCAGATGTGATGTACTTCACTTAGGAACGCAGTGTAGCAAGAGCAGTGCCCTTTAGACCGCAGGGCTGGTTCCCGCAACTTATTGGGGCAGCTCTTGCTGACAGGTTTTACCCAGGCAAGCAAGCAATAACATAAATTAGTGCTTTACATACTGGTATTGTAAGAATGGCAGCTCAGAAGGTAAGCAAAATAGTGAGATAACAGGGAAGGATGTTTCAACAACTATGGCTTAGGCCTGAACAGGGAGGGGTAGAAGGTCTAGGTGCACTTAGGAGATGCTCAATATTCTTCATCTTACCTCCCCAATTTCTTTCCGAAAAGCTTGCAGAACCGCTGATATATAATTTCCCTAGGTAACCTCTCTGATGACATTCAGTAACAGGGACAAAATGAAAGAAGGGCACAGCATCTATGGTCACTGAACAGTAGTAACTGAACACGACCACGTGCGAGACCTGCTTCTAAAAAAGCAAGAGCTGATCTCCAAAAAACAGAAGCGTTTTGTTCAAGCTTGGACAACTTCTATGTTCTTACCACCTCCCTGAGTAGCTGTTAGCTTTTTCTTTCACAGTTTCTTTTGTGATTTCCCAGAAGGGAGATTTCAGTTATGCTGTCAGTTCCAGACATTTCTCGAGATGCTGGGCAACAGTCAATCTTCATCTAGTCAAATCAGTAAAAGCTAATTCTCAAGTGGGCTTTCTCTGTCCTTGCATAATTTTTTGCTGCTGTTCATAAGAGGTTTCCTGATGTTTCTCCCCTTTTAAGATAATAATCTGAGCCAGTTTATGTATACAAACTCCAGAAATCCCCATGTCTTCTGATGGCCTTGAGACTCCATTCCTCTAGTTCTGCTGTGGTCTGCAGCAGAATAAATTGATCTCTGAAAGGAAGTAAAATGGAGCTTTATTTATTTGGTCAGGGTTTAACCTTACTCGTAGCACAATGCAGCCCTTCTCTCCAGGGCTGACTAATACCCACATAATAACAAGTAGCCTTTGCGGAGCGAGCTGTGCAGCGGCTCAGTGGCAAGTCTTGTCGGGGCTTAATCACAAGCAGAGAGAAACATTGGAAATGCAGCTCGTGGCGAAAGAAAAGCTGCAAGAGATCAGAGGGAAAAGAGATGAAGATGAGCATAATCAGAAAGACTTGAAAATTGTACAGATGCTACTAAAACAAGAAAGAGCTTTAAAAAGGAAGGCAAGGAAGGGAAAAGGCATCATGAAAAAAACCAGCAAGTTAGCAAAAGATGGACTGAATTAGCTGTGTACACACGGTGTCTGCCAGAGGAGGAAAGCAACAGAATGCAATGTTCTGTCTGGCCAGAGCCAGTCCAGCATGGTATTGCAGCAGCACACACGGATAAAAATATCTGGACTACATCCAGTAGCAGCAAAGAGAATACAAGGTGATGGGAGGAGGAACCCATTTTACAAACGAGCTTCCATAAGCTCAGGAGCTTTCTCCATATCACCTAGTAATTGCTATCTGCAGGAAACAGCCCAAGATGAATCTCAATAGCCTGAAGCATAAGCGAGTCATTTGGCTTTGGGAGAGATGGTCAGTTGCTGAGATTAGGCTGGGAAGCTGTCAGGTGCTTTATTTATAGTCAAATAATTTGATTTACAATGTTTGAATTGTAATCAAAGATAAACTTTTTCCATGACTCCAGCAAAGCTTACAACTAATTTCATAGTCTTTTTGTTACAGACATTTTGGCAAATATTTGTCAGATTTTCCAAACATCCTGGAGCAAAATTTATTCAGCAATAATGAGAAAAGTGCTAAGAAATGGACTTTTGAAAACCACTTGCACGTGTTACCAGTAAAATTTCAAGCAAATTTACAATCTGAGACTACTTTTCCACTGCTAATGGGATGAAGGTAAGAATGAAAATGCGAACAGTAATTTATTTTTGGGGGAAGAAAAAAAAAATCCACCAGGCTGAAAGACAAGAAAAAGATTGGCATGATTCATTTTAGCAATCTTGCATTACTTTTTAAGAATCAGGCACTCCAGCCATGACTGAACATTGCTCTAGCAAGGTATGTTCTCTGTTGCAGCAAACTGAAACCCTAACCTGGTACCGTACGGTCAATGGTAACAGCTGCTCCTCCGCATATTTGAGATACGGCTGTTGACTTTGGCAGTAGAAACTGTGACGCTTATGTTACCTGGAAGCATCCCACCCACCACAGCTTGACAGGAGTTATATATACTTTCAAATAATTATAGGGTGCTTTATGAACATATAGTTAATAAATAGAGAATAAAGAAGGGTCTGTTTTTCAAATAGTGAAACCTATGAGTCTGCAAATGGTGTATTTACACATAGGTGACATTATTGAACAGAAGAGACAGGTGAAATTTCAACATAATTTTACCACACAAGCGCCACATACATATGGCAGCAAATTCCATATTTCTGGGGTTTGATAGATATTTAGGTGTACCTTTAGATTGCACATAAGGACATGCAAGCTATTGCTGTCAGAGTATTTGGAGTGTGTTTTTATCAAGGCATTTAAAAACAGACTAGAAAGAAAACCACACTACGGTGCTTTTAAATGTTCTGATCTGAGCAGTTATTAAGGACAATCATTTCAGCCAGCCTACAGCTTGCTAAACTGCTATCCAAAAAGAAAATTCAGAAAGATTCAGAATTGCACAAAGCAGCAATGGATTAAAGCAGAGGGAGGTTCAAAATTAACTCCATATGTCAAAATCCTTGAGGGAAAACCTGTGCCCTCTTCTCTCTGTTAAGAGAGCTGCTGCTGTTCCTTTTGTATTACACGGTCATGAAAAAGACCTGAGAAGCAAAGTAGAGTATCTACAGCTGCTGGGAAACAGCCTGTGTCAAGGAGGTGTTGGTTGGAGTATATTCTGTGGACATGTTACATGGAAACGTTGTAATTCTGAGGGAAATGGAGTATCTGCTCTCTTTTATCCCTGTGATGCTGATGCCAGGACACTGGAGTGCCAGAACTGAGAATGCCCAGGGGAAACCCCAACGACTGCAGCTGCAGAAGCACCAACCCTGCCAGCAGTCCTCTTAACATCGTTTAGGACTGGGTTTAATGTTAAGAGCTGTCTCAGGACAGCCCAGTTTTAACCATCACATCACAGAATGATGAATTTTAAGATTTTTTTTTAATTCATTTTTTTTAAAGAGATAGTTATGGAGCTGATCACTCAGCCTAAAGAGGGTTCCACACAGGAAAACTGTTTCCATGTAAGTGTATTACTTAGTTTATTTATCTGTGTTTTCATACATAGTTATGCCATAACAGCAGCTCTTTAACTAGAGTATGTCATAATAAAGCATGGAATAAACATGGAAGTTTATTGTTTCTCCAAGCATTTTAGAGCACTTACCATATCCAAGATCAAGTCTTCCCAGTTATAGTTGAATGCAAGTAGACTGCGCTCAAGAAGCAGGCTTAGTATTAAACAAGAACAATCCTCTCTTGATTAGCCAGCATTGTAGCACTGTTTACAGTGGGTTTCTATGTTGCCTCTGTTTCTCTCTTAAAAAGCAAAACTGCATATTTATCATAGAAACTGTCATGGAGCTACATTAAACAAAAGCACACTTCAGAAAAATTACCGATTTTAGAATGATCATAAATATTTATACCAGACAGACCATAAACAGCACCTTAGAGACTATGCTCTGTTTATATAAATCCCTCTTAGTGTAGAAAATACTGATTTGATAGACTGAGACAGCCCTATCCAACAAACATATATTTGAGAAAACCACTACACAGTCTCCCATGACCAAAATTTCCCCATTTGTACAGCATTCACCTTTTGTTTCTGATTAAAGCTACTCATAAGAGTTGCCTGCTATGGTTTATTTTTTTAACAGATGTCTATTCATCCTGAGTGCTAATGCTGGAAAGTTTGCTCAGGCCCAGTCATTATAGCTGGAAGCATACAGACAGGTCCTTTCAGCCCTGCTCCCACTGGTGCAAGGGGTTTCCGCACAGGAGCGAGAGTGTGGCGGTGGGCAGAGGGCTGCAAGCTGTGGGCAACAGGGCCCGTGCACAGCTGTGTGGTAGCACGCTGGGCTCCCATCCTCCGGAGCTGCTGCTGCAGCATAGACCGAATTATTTATCTGCAGCAGTAAAAAAAGGTATTTGAATTGTACACGGTTCGAAAGAATTTTTGTAACTAAGACCGCTGGTCTGGGGTTATCCCAACCTGGACTGCTGAAAATTGAACGCAGCAAAGAATGAGTCTATTTTGCAGCTTGATGAGTGTCCTGCTCCGACCACCGTCTGGTCACACAGGCCCAAGAGAAGGGAGGAAACAGGTGAAGGAGGAGGGCAGAGCGAATTTTTTGGTGGCACTTTGCACTTGGATTGACTTAGAGCTGTTGAGAAACCATCATCCTAGAAATTAGTTCTCTAAAAGTGTTTTTAAAATTTGATCTTGGTTCAGGCCATGTAAGTCTCATTTTCTGCCCAGAAGAGATGATTATCTCTGGAAATGTGTCTGCCATCCATGGGTTATAATTGCAGTCGGAGGCTATTTTCAGAAGTTCTTAACCCAAAAAGATATAATTAAATGTTACTTCGGTACACAGGTTTTCTTGTATATACAAGAAAACCATGCTGCTGCAAATCCTTCTATTTCATTTGCAGATAGCAATGGATTGTGCAGCAGTGTTGTCCACTTAAAATCACTTTTTTATTATCACAGAGTAGAGCCTGTCCTTTTCTGATCAGAAGGAGGGGTTATCCACTTCCCTCATCTGTGAGCAGGTTCAAACCTGGGGTATGGGAAATAAAGGAGCAGCTGAGTTTCAGAATCTGCACCCAAGCCACTAGCAGTAATGGCACTGGATTCCCCAGTTATAATGAGGCCACATTCCCCAAAACAAAAGTATTATTTATCTAACATTTCCTATCCTGCAGCAGAAAACAGGAACCAAGTTGACCAAAAACCATGTTAATGAGAAGTTATTTGCCAAGCTGCCATGTCCTATTAAGACAGCACAGTATTTTATACACTTGCATTACTGTACTTTTTTTCCCAAGTTTGAGCCCAGTTTCCTGAAATGAAAGCAATTTCATAGAAAATGTGAAGGCATGATGTGAGGAATAGCAGCTGAGGGCTCTGGGTGCACAAATGCCATTGCTGCATCTAGTTTTAGTGACACAGATTGTGGGAAAGGGCAGCTCTTCTAGAAGGATTTTTTAAGCTTGCATGATGGGGGCAAAGTGTAACAGAGGTACAATAAGATCTGCATTTGGTCTCTGATATCCTGATATCCAGATTATATTGAACTGTCCTTGGTCATGTTCTGTGCCTTAGTATTACAATAGTTTAACAACATTCTTAGCAAATTTACTTAGTTAACCCAAACAAAGCCAAACTCCCAAGAATATGAGTTGAGTTTGGCGGTTTGCTGAATCTGTGTTTTTATCAGAATGTTTATTTTGGTGCTTTGCCCATCTACTAGACCTCTCATTACTTTTTAACTTTATTGCTCATTTGTTGCTGCTCTGCGCATAAATCAATGATGGTTTCAGCATGGTTTTGACTGCAACTTTTTCTAAATATATCTGGTTTAAATGGGATAAATTCAAGTCCCTGGGTGGAATAATGAATTCTTCAGGGAACTACCCAGGAAGATGCTTCTCAAGAAGCAATGAGGCTAGCACAGGGTCCTACAAAAGTACTTCCCAGCTGCTGTCTCACTGGCCCTTCCTTGATTTTCTCTAGAGAGAATGAATGTTTCTTATAGCATAGCACTTAGCCTTCACATGAATTCACTCCCTTACTAAAAGCAAGAAAACCCCAAGAACTCCAAAAAAATGCATCTGGGGTTCAAAGCGTAGCGGGGAGGGGTTTGACTTGTGTACCCTGAGCTTAGGGATATATAGGGGAATTTTTCCGAAGGGGAGGGGAACTATAACGGAGAACCAGGGCTCACTTGCTGTCTACAATGGATTTCAAAATTAATCATAGAATCCTTCAGGCTGGAAAAGACCTTTAAGATCATTGAGTCCAACAGTTACCCTAACACTGCCAAGTCTACCACTAAACCATGTCCCTAAGCGCCATGTCTACACGTCTTTTAAATACCTCCAGGGATGGTGACTCAACCAATTCCCTGGGCAGCCTGTTCCAGTGCTTGATAACCCCTTTGGTGAAGAATTTTTTTCCCAATCTAAACCTCCCCTGGCACAACTTTAGGCCTGCTTTTCAAGGAAGCTTGCTAACCCCTTTTATGTGTTGCCACCTCTTGCAACAAAGTTTTGGCAAGCTTTTGGGCTGTGACCTCTACTGATGACTTATTCATAGAATCATAGAATAGTATGGGTTAGGGGGGACCTTTAAAGGTCACCTAGTCCAACTCCCCTGCAATGAGCAGGGACATCTTTAACTAGATCAGGTTGCTCAGAGCCATGTCCAACCTGACCTGGAATGTTGCCAGGAATGGGGCATCTACCACCTCTCTGTGCAACCTGTGCCAGTGTTTCACCACTCTCATTGTAGAAAAATTTATTCCTTATATCTAGTCTAAATCTGCCCTCTTTTAGTTTAGAACCATTACCCCTTGTCCTATTGCAGCAGGCCCTGCTAAAAAGTCTGTCCCCATCTTTCTTACAAGCCCCCTTTAAGTACTGGGATGCTGCAGTAAGGTCTCCCCAGAGCCTTCTCTTTTCCAGGCTGAACAACAACAACTCTCTCAGACTGTCCTCATGCAGAGGTATTCCATCCCTCTGGTCATTTTTGTGGCCCTACATCCCCACATCAAGTTGTCTTAACTGACAATTCTTGCATGACAGCCATGCAACCCCAACTCATGTTGGTGAGATGAGTATGTAGGATGCAACTGAGCTTGCTGCTGTGAAGAAAGATTGCAGCCTAGAGAATTAGTGCCAGCTGTCCTCTATTTGAGGTCCTCTAAGTAGCATTGTCCTAAGAAACACAGAGAACTTGGGACTCCATGTGTAGAAATTGCCTGCCTTTTTTTTTGAGAGGATCCTGGCCTGTCTGTGGTTTTCAGGTTGAAATCAAGTTGTTGTCTTGAGCATAAAAGACTACGTTCTGGCAGTAGGAATGGGAGCTTGGAGTCAAGCTCTGACATGGGCATGTGGAATCCTTCTCCTCGTGTAAATCAAGCCCAGGACAGAGTGGTTTCAATGCAGCTCCGGCAAGGAAAACCTCCCACTGAGCACAGCTGGTGGGCTGGGGGTAGGGAAGGAGGCCTGCCACTGACACTTCTGGCATTTCTCCTCAGCTCTTAAATTGCCTTTTTTTTTTTAGTAAAGGCTCATTTAGCAGTTCTGAGAGATATGATATGAATATGACCACTAGATCCGTGTATAAAGGGCAGACTGCAAGGCCTCATACCCTTCATTTTCCAAAGATTTAAGGCTAGAAATACATCTGTCTTCGGAGCAGTTAAAATTGTGGTTCCTTCTCATGCTCTTCATATCTGTGCTTTTAAATGGACAACGTGACCCTGTGTTATTTTGGGGACTCGGTAGTCTTTGTGCTTTAAAGGGGCCTGGCAGAAGATCCACACCCCCCTTCCCTCCTCTGTTTGTGAAGCCTTATATAGCCATGGTCCCCAATAGTCTGCCTGCCTGCGTTGCCCCCATAGTCCCACGTGTCAGGCTGTGACTCAGGCTGACCTCGGGAAAGGTCTGGAGGACAAGCTGGATAGTCAGAAATGTGGCCAAAGTACTCTGTGGACCAGCTCCCCACAACTTCAGAGCAGCCCGCTCTGCTGCTCCAAGTCACAATTAAGGAGAGCAGCTCCTCGCCTCACCGGGGAGTTCTTTCACCAGGGCGGATCCAAAGGAGCAAACCTGACTTGGCGCGCTTTCAGGTCCCTTCAGCCTCCCTGAAAGTCCCTGGGAAGCTACCCAGCGTACAGTCCTTGCCTGAGATATATTTCTTCTTCATTACCCGATTCTGCTGTACGCTCACTGCTCAGTTATCCAGGATAAGGATGATCTGGGATAACGTAGATAGAGCAAAAGACTCGTGATTGATAGAAAACATATGTAAATGAGGCTATAAGAGCATGCTGAGCGTGTTGACCCTTGCCACCAGCTCTCTAAAGAGAAGAGCTTTAACTAAAAGTAGGCGAAGCTGTGTTTGAGGTAAGAATAAAACATTTTCTGTTACGAGCTCCATAATAGAGGCATCAGCAGAAGGCAGGGCCTCATTAACCCACAGCTTGGGTAAGTGTATGTACCTTTCAGATTATGTCCCATTTTGAAATTAAAAAGAAAACCCTGTTCATTGAAAATGAAGCTGGAACATTGTTGAATATAGGATCTCTTGTGGGATCTCCTTGGAAACGTGGTAGTTGTGTCCTTACGACACTGTCTGGTAAAATGAATTTATGAATACATATTTTGCTATATCAGCATTGCTGAAATCAAAATAACACATAACTACGCTTCATTTGTTACTATGGAAAATATTTTGTAGCATCTCAGCTATGTTTATAACAAGGTATTTATCAGTAGAGTTTGGACAAATGTTTCGGTGTAGACTGTGTTTCTAGATGTTGTTAAATGCTCAATAAATCTCTACATACTTGGAAAAAACATAACTTTTCACACTGAAGAGCTGTTTAAGTACTCTCTAAAACCATGTAAAGAAATTAGCTGTATTTTTTTCTGGAAAAGGTAAATACTGTATACATTTCAGAGAGTGTTTTGCCATTTTCTCCATGAAAATCGATATCCTCTGAAGTACATACAAGTTATCCACGAATCCCCTTTATCTCTTTAGCTGCTACTTCAAGTATTATCGGGGACATATGATAATCTTATTATGCATCCACCTTTCTTTTGAAAGCAAAGGGAGGACCAGAGGTCAAACAATAGATCCCTTGTTGGAATCCAGTGGAAGCTTCATTGCACTGAGGTCCAAATCCAGAAGGAACTTTGTTGCGTCAGTCCCTCTGCAACCTTAACTCCATTTAGTTGCTGCTTAAGCCCCCAGGCAGGTGCAGTCTATAGCAGCTTCAGGGTCTGTTATTAAAGTTTCCCAATTGCCTAGTTCTGGGACTGCGTGCCCCAAAGGTACCTCCGTTGTGAGAAACCCCAGCAACCGAGCACCTACTTCCAACTCATTTCTGTTGCAGATACGTGGAGGAATACATTCCCCCCTGGACGGCTTCAGGAATTGCTTGTACATTTTATCCAATGGCAATTTAAAAATATTTAAGTGTTCATAGGGCAAGGCAAGCCAGGTTAATATTTTAAACAGTAAAGGCTGTTAAGATATATGCTTTTTTAATTATATGGAAGGAATATAATATATATTCCTTCCATATAATAAAATACAGAATATTTTATTGGAATATATGGAATAGAATATAAAGGAAGCTTTATGTCTATGGTGCACAGTGGAACACCTTCAAAAAGATGTTTCCAAGTGCTTCGTTTCAGACCCTGAGGGAACATTAGCTCATGGGCAGGACACTCTCCTAGAAGACATTATTTTTAATTTTCTCAGATGTGAGAGGGAATCAAATTGGATGTTCCACATTAGGGTTGGGATAGCTAGCGATAATCCAGCACAGAAATGAGGGTGCAAGAGTTCCCACAGCCTGTGCTCCACCTGGCAGAATTGTCATCTGAATTATTCACCGTTCTGTGAGGTCCCAAGTGAAGGGCTAATAACAAACTGGTGATGAGGGCATTGCTTAGGCTCGTGCACCATGGATGCTTCTTACAGTATGCGGTGCCTGCAGTTGTGTCAGAGTTTCCTTTCCTTGGAGGAAGGAAACGTACTGAGCGGAAAACCTAGTAACTCTGTAAGCTTGGAGGAGGGCACCCTGAGGTCTTCGCCATTTGCAGTTCAGCTCTTGAGAGGAAAAGAGGGAGGAAAATGTGGGGTTATGACAGCCAAGCTACCAAAATCCCACCTCCCTTTAATCTCAGTCTCTCTCTCTCTCTCTCTCTCTGCTGTCTTTATATCCCTCTCTCTGATTCCTGTATTAGACAGAAATGGAAACCTTGAAAGGAGATAGGTAGGTTTTAATTCGACTTTCAAGAAGGGAATCAAAAGGGGGAAAACCAAAAGCATAGAGGCATTTGGCAGTGCTGAATTAAGTGAAATTTTAAAAATATGATTAAGTGCAAGATAAGTTACTGAGAGGAGCAAGGCTTGACACACGCTTTCATACTGGCTAACTTGAATGGTTTCCATAACCACGTAGCTCTTACGGAGTTATTTTTGAAATGCCTTGTTTCCCCTTAGGAAGAGCAGAAGCAGTCTCAATTCTGAACTTCGGGAAAAGTTGTTGCACAATCAAGACCCATCTACAGGCTTAGGAGCCTTCACGTCTGCTCTCAGACATGACTTCCCCTGCACGACCACGGCACTCTCATTCCAGTCGCACCTTTCCCTGTTTGGTATCCAAACGGTCTCTTCTGCTTACATTAAAAACCCAGCACTTTCATTCTGACATGCCTTCAAAATAACGTGAGCCTTAAAGAAAATATATGCAGAATGTAACATCTTTATGCTAAGTAAACAAATAATGAAATGCGATTCTGTAAAATTAGAACATCCATGAAAAATACTCTCTTTATTACCAGCTACAAATGCTCTTCAGAGTATTACACAAAACATACTTAGGAGATAAAGAAAGATTATCCACCTGACCTTATAAAGCACTGAAAGGACAGCATGTCATTGCTGTAAAATACTTGTTAGGCAAAATATGTTAAGCACGGCATTCCTTAAGCCACAAACTAGGAGTTTCTTGGTCTTATGTTGACCTTTTACTGATTTGTCTCGTACAAAATATCATTTAATTAGTAGCCTTTTTTTGGAAAGGTAGACCAGACAGGGAAGATTTTGAGAGACGGGTCCAGCGTGCCGGCAGAGCTGTAGAGGAAGCCTGCAGACTGACATGTCCTGCAGAACAGTCTGCTCTGTGCGGCTCAGTCCAGTGAAGGTTCACCCTCAGCCTCACAAACAGCTGCCCTCAGCCATACCATTTTAAATAAGAAATGAGAAACAGTTAAATTTTGGAAGAAGTGCCTTTGACTCTAGTTTACATTGCTAATTACTGTAATTTCTAACAAACGCTAACCAAGCCAATCACACAATTAACTGCTGGTTCCTTTTATGATATTGGTATCCAGTGCTGTTTTGCTGGATAATGGATGCTGCAATGTAACCCCACGGTGGATTCATTATATAAATCCAATCTTTTCTGTTCAGACAGCAGATTTTACCTCTGCAGTTGGACTGATATCAGTGTGGCTCTTCTCTGCGATACTTGATAGGTCATCTGCCTTCAGCTCCTTCAGAGCAAGAAATAAGCCAGAAACACATGAGAACTGGCAGTGATTAAAAAGGCAGAACAACTGGAGAATAAGGTTTAATTGTTAGTGCCTCAGTTGTGCCAGGATAATACTATGAGCACTGACTCATCAGAATAAACTGATTTCTAACTACAGCGCTGTGTTTTTTGAGAATTGAGAGAAGAACATTTGACAGGGTAGACAAATGTGAAATTGCTCATAGCGTTTAGGCACCATGCCTGCCCTTCCATAGTGCTTTCATGTGCAGCCTGTAAGTATAATGGGCTAGCGTATTTCAGGCTACTACAGAAAGCCTGTAGGATAACTATTACACGATCCAGCTCGGACTTGATGACTCAGGTGCGATGCCTTCCAGTGTGATACTGCTAATACAGCGTTCTGCTGAATCACCTTCAACTCCTTCACCACTGTCTTTCCTAAAGGTGAAGTGTAATTACTGCTGGCTCCCACCAGCACATCCAGCCTGTGAGTTTCCGGCAGGGCACGAGGTGAGAATAGCTCTGCTGCAAGTTTGGGAGTGGGGGATGCGGGAGAGGAAACCCCGCAGGGAGCTCAGGGAGGGAGGCAAGCACGACGGCAGAGCTACTGTGTTGCCTGACCAACAAAACCGAGGGCTATCTGACAGAAATCTTAACCAGTTGCCCCACGTTCAGCACAGGGTGGGAAATCCAGCTGGAAATCAAAAATAGCTCCTTCTACTCCAGAATCAGTCTTTGCACTAAGAATCTATTTGTTAATTTTGTTTGAAATATTCAGCAGGCCTGCAGAAACATGAAAATGGGTGAAATGGTTTAGATCAGCTACACCTCCATACCTCTATCTTCTACTCCACTCTTTGCTAAATTAAATTCAAATTTGATTTGTAGCTCTGGCCTTTGCTGAATAGGAAAGGAGTAAAACCCCTGTGAAAATAACGAGGGATAAAAAAATATATATTTCTCAGTTATGTTTCCAAATCAGTGAAATTAGCCGGAGGCTCTCAGCACTCATCTCCCCATCACTGGTCCATCTGTCAAATGTAGGAGTAAAATAGATGTTTAAGAGGAAGCAGATGCTGGCAGTACAACTATTTCAGTGCCTCCTTAGAGCAGAGGAATATTTCCTTTAGCAGCACTGAGCTGCGGTCCAGCCCTCACTGACCCAGCTGTCCCCTTAACCCTGTGCCTGGAGCTGGCTGGGCTCTGCTTGGCAGCCAGCGTGGGAAGCGAGGAGCTACGGCAAGCATTAAGGACCGGATGGTGGAAAATATCCAGGGACTCCAGCCCATGCTCCATCCTTTTTCACTTCTGTGCTGCTTACCAGTTTGAGAGGCAGTCACACACGTCCCACATTTATTGAAGGACGGAGACACTTAATTTGCACCATTATGTGAAGGGAAATCCATGCTGTCCAGGAAACCATGTGGGCTCGTGGTGTTGAAAAGGAATGCCCTTTGGAGAACAAAAGATGCTTGAATGGGCCAAAGTCACTCCGGTGGGACTGGCATTAGTTCAAGAGGAATTGCCCTACAGATACTTCTCCCTCACCAGCGATGTCAGACCGAGACTGTTCTGTAGTCACAAAACCAGCAAACTTGTAGTAACATCAAAGATTAGTTGTGGGAGGCCAGAATTTAAAATCAATTGGAAAAAATACATTACAAACCACTGTGCACCAATAAACCCTTATGTAAAATACTGCAGGGGCTCCCATGCTGTTCTGCACAAACTTGTGACTCAGAGCAGGAAAGGCAAGAAGTTGCTCAGACAAAAATTGAAACCATGGACCAAAAAAAGCCCACCACAGCCTGAAGATTATTTTAAACCTGTGGCAAATGTCCCTGTGGCACCTAAGCCACAGGTTATGTGCCTATGAATTACACTGCTCTGTTTACCAAAGGAACAGTATAAAAATAAGGGTAAACTATTAGAAATTTATTCTGGTTTCTAGTCTTGCTGGAGCAGTGGTGACACTGCTGTCTGAGAAGAACCCTTCAGAAGCGTTACGAGAGACCATTTTTGTAAGTACTGCTTTAACAGCTATGCCTTGAGGGTTTAAAAAATACTCCATAAACAAGGCGAATTGGAAAACAGGTAGAATGGTGTCTGGAAAATGTCCGTAGGCTACTTCAGAAAGCAAATGCTAGAGCTGTTAATAATGTTCCATTAAGAGTGGAGAAAATGCGCTTCCCATTCTCTGCATTATTTTTAGTTTTGTACCTCAGGACCATCCATTGAAAATCAGGTTTTTTACTACCTTTTGTCAAACCACTCTCTAACTGCAGATACCAATTAAGCTATAGCCCAGTCCTTTTCCTGGCCAAAGGGCCACAGACAAAAACGCTCTCCTCTTGTCTCCTGAAATAACACTTCAACAGGTTTCCACGCCAGATAGCATACGGCAATGAGCATTTGACAGAGCTTTTGCCCACAGCTTCTCCCTCCTCCAGTTGCTCCTGTAGCTCCAGAGGGACTTTCGCCTCCCTCCCTCCAGGCTGCCCTGCGATGGGCTCTCCTCTCCCCGCTCCGCTCGCACTGCAGCTGCATCCCTTGGGCCCTCCGGGCTTTATGTGCAGGCCAAGGACTATTTTTTCTGTTGCTAATCTAAAAACAGAGGGCGGCAAATATGCCTCACATTTTTCGTTCTGCACGTCAGCAATGCCAGGCATTAAATCCCAGAGCAGAGAACACTTTAAAAAGGCTCCCAAGAGGGATAAGCAAACACCAGAAGGGCTAATATAACATACTGTATGGAAAAGGGGGGCACGCACACAGTATTTTGCATTTGGAATCACTCTGCTCTGCTCTTGCTGCCCTAAGATGTTAATTAACTATAAATATACGTCTCTGCCTAATTGTTCCTTGTAGCGGCATTGCTGCCGGACGTTCACCAGTGGCTCGGGAAGGCGTTAGTACATACTTGCGAACTGCAGGTCCCGAAGGGTGAAACATTGCCTTCTCTAAGGAGCTTTTAGCCCAGGGAAGGTGACTGATTATTTAAAATGACTGCAGAGGCCTCTCTTTCCCCATTACTGCCACGCTGACAGAAAGTAATTCTTTCCCATATTACCCAAGAGACAAGAAAGACTACACCTGCCAGGGCGAACAGCCTCACGGCCACCGTGACCCTGAACTCAGCTCCGATGTACGCCCTGGGCAACCTCCCAGAGCCGGCAGGAGTAAGATGTGAGCTCTAATAACAAGCTAGCAAGATGTGATCTCAGAAACAAATTTAATCTCTCTTTTTTTCCCTCGCTGAATAATGACGGAAGCGCAAGGAGGAGAAATCCAGCACAACCTCCACTGTCCGTTTGCTGCTTGAGGCTATGACTACATGACACCTTAACCTGCACTTGCCCAGAATGTACACTTGTAGCTTTTGTATGACATTTTATACTTAAGAAGTATATATATTTTTCACTGGCCAAAATAAAATGCAATGTTATTTATGTAACTGATCTTGAGAACAAGAGCATAATATTTGACATTTGCAGTCCACTTAAAATACCAAAATACTATGTTTTCTCTAATTACTAGCTAGAATGAATATCAGAGTCGAGTTCTTCAGTATTCAGCTGCCCATGGGTTTTGAAATAGAGGAGCAGAGTCTTCACTCATCACAGAGTGTATTGCCCCATCACTCTCTCTTCCAGCTGAGTCGAAACACCTTGTTCCTACACCTGTTACTCTAACAAGGTCCACGCTGCATTCAGCAGGGGCTCAGGTATTTCTTCAGTGGTGCCTTGACCGCATGCTTTCACATTAGCCAAGGTAAAAAGTTGGGCAACTGGTCCCAATACAACTAGGATGCTGAGATAGGGGCCTCCTTTGTTTTTCTCCAGCATGGGAAATGTTTGAATTAGTGGGGAATGGATGCCATTCAGTTATTTAGCAAATAACCACCATGTGTGCCATACAATTAGCATCTGCTGCTTCCATTTCTGAGCTGCTGCTAATGCAGCACCTGGCACTAACCCACCACTCCCAGGCTGAGTGGGATCAATCTTCCCGGGCAGATTTACTTCAGCAATAACACATATCCCTAAGGCATCCTTGTTACCTCCTGCTGGTGGAGGTGGTTTTTAGCTCTCGTCCAGAGGACCTATGAGTGGTTGCTGGCGTCTCCTTTCCACCAGCAGACTAGTCCTGTGTTCTGGGATTACGTATGGCGCTGGCATCCTTCCTGATACAAGGGTCATGACAGACATCTGAAAGTGAGATTGTTCAGTAATTCAGACACCCATGGTCTTTCAGAAGATAAGGTAAGAAAAGGAGGATCTTATAGCCCAATAGGGGAAAAAAAAAAAGCTCTAGGGCTGGGGAGAATGGCTTGGAAGTTAACATCTCCTGACCTCCCAATGCAGAGCAAAGGGTAAATGCTTCTGCTGGTGCAGCTGCTGAGGTGACAGTTACAGACACAGAGACCATGTGCTGGTCTTGACTGTGCACCTTTGAGGGCAAAAGGGAAGGTGGGACTCTTCCAAGGGAGCAATAAATGGAGCAGAAAATGTTGGGAGCTCTTCCATCACCCACCTTTGCTAGGTGGGGAGTTTGAAGGGTATTGATATTTGATGTATGATTGTCACCTGAACACAAAATCATTTTTAACTGTACCCATCCAACTCTGCAGAAACACACAGGAGCTGCATTGTATTGGCATGTGGCATGAGATTTTTACGTGTAGGAGAGGGGAGAATACTAATGGCTGTGGCTGTACTCTGAGTTTATGGATGGGCCTGTTTTCCTGGGGTCAGTGGATTTGCCATGGTGCTCAGAGCCAAGTCAAAGAGGTCTGTGCTGTACCATAATATTCTTGACCTGACTGAACTGACCTGATGGACCTGCAGTATGTAATTAGCTTTAAATCGAGGAATAGAACTAGGGGTTTTGCTTGTTTGTTTTTTGGTTTGTTTGGTGTGTTGTGGTTTTGTGTTTGAGGGTTGTTGGGTTTTTTTAATCTCTATAAATTCTATTGTAACTGTTGGGTTAAAGCAAGGCAGTTGGATGCTTTCAGAACCTATCTGTCTCCTGATTAGATGTTGAATTAGCTCCAGGCTTGGGAAACTGGAGTGAGATTGTGAGTGGGAAGGCAGGAGACAAAACCATAGTTTTGCAAAGAAAAGCCTTTAAAAAAAAATAGAACAGAAAAGCACACACAAAAAAGCACCTCACCCTGAGCTTTCCCTGATTTCAGTTAATGATACTTGCTGCATACTATGAATTCGTCTGTTAAGATGGTATTTTCTCAAAGCAATATCAGTAAGAAACATTCTTCAAAAAAAAATTTCAGGTATTTGCTTTTGACATTACAATTTCACAGGTTTGACTTCGTGGCTAACTACAGTTGTGTGTGTGACTGGGGTGAAAAGGGGACTATTTAGGGCAGGAGTTGTGCCATGGTAAAGCTTTTTGTCTTGTTTTACCGTTTCTGCAAGAGAGGGGAATTGCCAGCCATATCAGTCCCATCGCCACCTAGTCAAGAGTGTAGCGGCAGCCGCTTTCATGTTGCTCCTGAAAGCAAGGTGCAAGTCCAAAAGCATATAAAATACCACAATGACATGAAATATGAAGACAGAGCAGAGGTATTTCCCCAACAACACCTCTGAAGCAAGTAATTTTTATTTTTTCTTCCGCAATTATTTATTTTACAGTATAGTGAACCGTAGACAATTTCTTCTCTTGCAGACTTCCAGTTTCTGGTGTACCATGTTTGCTTGCTTGTTCGACACTTACTCGTTTCCCCTGAATCAGTTCTGGTTGCTAACTTACTGTAACCATAATCTTACTGACAGTCACTCCTTTCAGAAAGCCCAGTCCTCAGCTGTTGAGCAGCCTGATTTTTTTTTTTTTTTTTTTTTCCCCTGTGCTCAAAGGAAGCTGAGGATCTAACACATGTACGCGACCGCTGTACTTCCAGTGCACTGCAATGCCTAGAGCATCTTACAAAATTATTGGCAACCGCGCAGACCCACAGTGCTGCGTTTGTGCTTCGCCTCACCAGGATCAACCCTGGTATTTTCTACCTTACGGTTTGAAAGATGCACTTAACGAGATCAACACTGGGACACCGGCAGCAAACACCGCAAAAACAAAAGTCAGTCTGCCTTTTCTGCACGAATCCTATCAAGCTTGCATGAATTTTGTTAATGGAGGAAATGCCATCCTTAGAATAAATCGTTCAGTAAAGCACATCACTGAGTCCATCTGCCCGGCTGTCATAAGCTTCACAGTCTCTCGAGCACTACAGGGACGATACGTACATTCCTGGGCACATGGTTGAGCAATGGAAGGTGGGTGCTGAGCTGTGTTACCTTTTCACTGGTGAAGTTGAGGACCACACCGCAAGGGTTTTACCAAAGCTAGCCAAGAGTGACACTTCTGCCTTAAGGAAAATCCAAGGGTCTAACAGGTTCTTTCCAAACAAGAATGAAAAGCTGAAATATCCATCTTTCATGAAATGAAGTATTACATGGCCTAGAGAAAGGATGTGGGGAGAGGAGGGAAAGCTGTTCTTTCCTCTCAAGCACTTACAGGCTATTGGAAAAATTAAGCAATAGTTTCCTCTTCTCTGTCTACGCAGAATAAAACAAGTAATTAGGAGCTTAATTTTAATTAGGCTAAGACCTCAGGAGCCTCATTTAAGGCAAGAAGAGGAAAGAATTATTGGAAAGCTTGTGAAGTCCCTGTCACTGGAGGGCTGTAAGAACAGGCTAAGCAAGTGCCAGTCAGGAATGGCTGAAGTACAGCTGACTCTTGAAACAGGAGGAGAGGCCTCTCAAGAGAGGATTTAGCGCAGCCTGACTTCCTTTTATTTCGGCCTCACTGAAACATTTTGTTCTTGATTACATTTCATTCTAAAGCTCGTAAGTGTCTGAGAGGGTTGGGAGTTGTTGCTTTATGTATATCTAAATGCCATAACATTTACCATATTACCAATCACTTACCAGATTTACCATAGAAGTTCTGGTAATTTGGTTAGCTATGTATAATTACAGAAAAAGACACTCACTAACTGCCTGTGAAAATTCTAATTATGGTCTCAGGCAATATTCAGATGCTGATCTTCCGGGGTGACAGGTCTTTGTTAACATGAAACACCAGCAAATTTCAATTTAATTTTGCATGGTAAGACTAGGCCTAGTCTCACAAAAGTGAGTACAGTTACTAGGAATCCAACTTGAAATACTTACATTTGAAGAATAAAGTCTGTGCCACCGATAGGCTATAACTGAAAGTCAGACACCTTACAGCTACAGAGCTATAGGAGCGAATCCAGTCATCCACTCTGTCACCATAGTGGTAGAAATACAAATCTACACTGCAGCTCAAAAAACATCACAGAATCATTAAGGTTGGAAAAGACTTTTAAGATCATCAAGTCCATCAACCATTGACCCAACACCACCATGCCCACTAAACCATGTCCTGAAGTGCCACGTCCACAAGGTTTTTGAACACTTCCAATGATGGTGACTCCACCATCTCCCTGGGCAGCCTGTTCCAATGCTTGACCACTCTCTCCGTAAATAAATTTTTCCTAATATCAAGTCTAAACCTCCCCTGGCGCAGCTTGAGGCCATTTCCTCTCATCTTATCACTAGTTACTTGGGAGAAGAGACCAGCACCCACCTCACCACAACACCCTTTCAGGTAGTTGTAGAGAGTGATAAGGTCTCCCCTCAGCCTCCTCTTCTCCAGACTGAACAACCCCAGTTCCCTCAGCTGCTCCTTGTAAGACTTGTTCTCTAGACACTTCACCAGCTTCGTTGCCTGTCTTTGGACATGCTCCAGCAACTCCATGCCCTTCTTGTAGTGAGGGGCCCAAAACTGAACAGTTTTTGGGGCCCAAAACTGAACAGCCCAAAACAAAACAGTATTCAAGGTGCGGCCTCACCAGTGCCGAGTACAGGGGCACGATCACTTCCCTACTCCTGCTGGCCACACTATTGCTGATACAGGTCAGGACACTGTTGGCCTTTTTGGCCACCTGGGCACACTGCCGGCTCATGTTCAGCCGGCTGTCAACCAGCACCCCCAGGTCCCTTTCCACCGGGCAGCTCTCCAGCCACTCCTCCCCAAGCGTGTAGCGTTGCATGGGGTTGTTGTGACCCAAGTGCGTGTCTTCTCAAAGGGAATGAGATCATGCCATAGGTTTGCAAGCTTTGTTTCAAGGATTGCATTGGCTTTATTACCTTCACCTTTTGCATAGCTGCTGCTCTTTCAGATACATCCTAAGATGCATGTTTGAATTCCCTGGGCCAAGACAGTTTTCCAAGGGTGATGTTTTTCCCAGTTTCTGATAAATACATTTGTAAGACTAATTTTTTTCCAGTTAATATACCTTAGTGTTGCCAATACCTTCCTCTAGGATCCTGTTACCTTTTTGATGGATGTGAGCTTTAGTGTTAAATGCAAGCCATATTAAAAGAGGAGGAAGTGAAACTGCATTGCTTTGGTAGGGAGTGGAGAAAGGAGAAGTCCTCCGCGCTCTCGACTGAGGGAGGGCTTTGGAGCTGCGGAGTGAGACCACAGCACCGCATTGCCTCTTGGCCGGGCAAATAAGACCTTGCAAGGCATCTTTGCAAAGAAGCTGGCTTAAAGCCGAAGTTTGGTCAAAGGAGCCTGTCTTTGGGTATTTTTAAGTGATTTATGCCTCAGTGAAGAGGAAGATAAGTAAGCATTTTCAGTTGTGATGGCTGGTCCCAAAACTTGGCTGGAGGACAAGAAATGCTACTTTTCCTCATGGCGGGAGGTTTCTGCTCTGCCCAGTAGCCTTGCATTTGTTTTGCTGGAGCAACATCCCACGTTGAGGCAGGGGAGCCTTCAAGCTTCTGCAGTTACAAATGTCTCTTCAGTTCGCTTTTCTTTCTAGAGCAGGGAGTTGGTGTTGCAGTGTATAACATGGCCTAGGAGCTCCTGTGCAGTAAGACGCGGAGTTACCTACTAAACAAACAGTGTAGTAAGTGGAGTTTGAGATTGGCGGATGGCACTGGGGAAAGGAGGAGTCTGTGTCTAGTGCAGGCGTTACAGGTGGAAGCTCTAAATTAATTCCCCAGGTCAGAAATATGCTGTTAGCACCACGTTGTCTTTTGCCTTTTTGAAATCGCTTTTTCATAATTAAAACTAGACTTCTTGCTGGGAATCCCCCAACTTTGTGTGCAACAGATCGAACTAAACTGGATCTTGTCACTGAGTTTTCTTACTTTGTACGGGATTTCTTAACACATTACCTGGTGTCTGGCTGCTGTTGGCTCACCTGTCGCTGTGTCGATCTGAATTATCACCCAGGAGAAGCAGGGGTGTACCAAACCCCTCTGCTCCCCAGGGACTAGGACCCTTGGGGCCTACCACACTCTTTTCTCCATTTTAACCGCAAGGGTAGGTCCATGCTGCAGTGTCACAAGTGAATGGCTGGCTCAAAGACAGACACTTTATTTGGCAAGGAATTGTTTGGCACTGATGGCAGTTCAGCTGGGTCCCGGGGTACAAGGAGAGAAAACCTCCCAGTGCCCCGGACAGCAGTAGAGCTGCAGGAGGCAGCGCACGGAGGCAAGCACCAGGTGAACGCAAGCCACAAGACATCAAGCGCTGCTGCCTAGATGCACCCAGGCAAGCACCACGTATGCTACAGCTCAGCAGGTTAAGTCTGGCCACCGGATTAAGACAGACTCCTGCCAGACAGACTCACCCACGGCACAGCAAGATCCCTGACGGAATCTGCCAAACCAAAATATTCCAGTTGAACTTGTTGAGATACAGGCTTGGGGTTTTTTTAAATGACACGACTTGTAAGGCAAATATTTTTGAGGAGCTCTAAGAGCTCGGATTTTATCTCCAGGGTAATGCCAGCTGCTGACCTGAGATACCACACCACAGCCAGCTTTAGCAACATCCTATGGCACAGAACAAACTGGTTGTACCTCATAACACAACTGAAGTTGTTTAAAGTAGTTGAGAATATAGACAGATTGAGCTGATACAGTAAGAACAAGGTGTATCAAAATACAATTTATTCTTAAAATGGCTACTTTACACATAACAGCAAGGGTTATATAGGGAAAAAGTGCAATTAGTGGAGGAGGGTTATTTCACCTTAGTATTTATCGTTTCACTGCATTGCCAGTAACTTCAGACTCAGGATATTACACTTAGCAATGGGCAAAAATGTGATTTCTATTTTGACGTTAACATCATTTCTGTACAGCAAAAAGGTGTGCCAATATTCACAGCTACCAAGTATGTGTAGGACAATTTCTCACACAAGTCTTGCATGAAACACAGATCACATTTACAGCTTGACAGCTCAGAAAGCTAAATTATAAGCATACAGATAAAAAAAATATACATTGCTGAATCTAAAAAAAACTTCAAAAAATGAGGTACAATAAAACAGAACAGTTTTCTATTTATATGCAAGCCTATATTCAGTCTAGAAAAAACTAGTAGCAACCCTGCTCTTTTAAAGAAATTAGCTTTCACAAAGTGCAGCTAATTCACTGTCTTCAATATGAAGGACCTTGCTTATGTTACACACTTGTGAAAAATCATCACTAACTTTGCAATAGGGAGCAGGATACTCGACCATCAGACGCTGTAAGATTAGATCAGGTGATGAGTCAAATCATCTAAAGCTGCTACAGACTAGGAAGTTTACAAATCACTTGGTCTGTTTTCTCACCTAACCCCATTTTTGGCATGTAGGGTGGTTTTGAAATTTTTTTTTAAAGGCACGTTTTTCTTTTAACGTTAGAAGGTAGCCATCTGCCTGCTGAGTGAGTAGGATGATGAAGCCAAGGTTAGATTTGTTCTCAAATGCAAGACATTTATTATTCACAAAGCCAACGAGGACAGAGATGTCTTCCCAAAGTGGCAGTCACTTCCATCGCTCACTTTGCATCGTTTTCTGTATTATTCTTTTTATCCGTTCTCCTTTTTATCCCATAGAACTTCCTCTGGTATTTAGAAGACCAGCTTTGGAAAGAAATTAGAACATTGTACGTCTCCAAGTTATACAGCACATCCTACCTCTTCTCCTTCTCCCACTTTTCTATTATCCTCTCCAAGTTTCTTAACCTGTATTGAAGCCACAAATCCTAGCCACGCATTCCTACCTGCCTCTGCTACAAGCACGTGGAGGATCATAGCAAGCCTCCATCCTGACAGCATCGCCTCATCTCTACTGCACTCCTAATAGGTGCAAAATGAATTGTGATGTTCTGTTCATGTGACATCCCTGCGCACACACACGTACTCTCACATATGCAGTTACTACAGCTGTTACTACAGATGCTAAGATACCATCGCCTTCCATACTGCCACACAAGAGCCTCTCACCTAGCGACTCAGGAGAGTCTGAGCACGAAGCAAGCAGCGTATACTTAAGATACAAGCATGCTATTTCTATAGTAGGTGGCATACACATGGGTTTTATCTTGGTTTTCTTTCTTACCAAGGATAAGTTTTGGCTAAGAACCTCAGTAGCGTAATATGGTTTAACTAGCTTAACAAGTCCCACAGACTAGTGAATTTGGATTGGTTCAGACAGCCAACAAAACCTGCCAGGTGGCTTCATCACATAGTATGTGAACCAGAAAACTAACACTGTTCCGTTGCCAAATGGAAGAACGCTTCCTCACTAGTATTGCTCACCAATATGGTGATGAATTTTCAGTCCGACCCAAGCTCTGCCACTGGGGAAAGATACCCGTGGACAGCCTCGGACTGCCTAGTTGATCAGGCTCTCTCTCTTGGTCTTTCCTTGGAGTCTGAAGACCTACACAGTCTTTCTTGGCAGATGGTATCTGAACACCATCAGGCTTCCACTCTGCATGGAGAATCTTGTAATTCTGACCTTCGTTATTGTCCCAGAAAGTATGTTCTCCACTTTGGTAAGAAATGCAAAACTCTATCTTCTCTTCAGAGGACATGGCAGGAGGCAAGTCAATGGTAAATGAGAAGGTATCATTTTCAGAATCGCCATAAACATTGTTCATGTATACACACTCAGTGTCCGTGTAGGTCTTCCACGTATCAAAGGTAATTCTAACCTGAACCTTTTTTTCAAAGCTCACATTTTTTACTTTAACTGTACCCGACAGCACCTTCTCTTGAAGGGTGCAGTTCTCTAGGCAGACCAAGTTCTTCTGCAGGCGGTTCCTTAAGTCCAGGTAGTCAGCTGAGGGCCGAGGGAAACCCAGAATCAAGTTTTTCTCCTCATGTAGCTTTAAGCCAGATGTTATGTTTTCAAGGCCTAAGAGGTCAAACTGAAGATCCCACCCAGGGTGCTCCTGGAACTCGGAGAAGGTGTGTATCGCCGTCAGGGACAGACCCTTCGAGTCCGCAAACACAACTCGCTTCTTGGCTCGAGCTGCTGAGTGGTTCCAGTCACTCTTCTGAGCTTCAGAGTCACGTTTAACATGAAGGCATGGTCTGAGAGGTTTCAGTCTGTTCACAAAGTTGTTTCTCTGACAGTCCTCAAGGGGGCTGAGAAAACTCTTTAGCGGTGGAGAATGGGCTAAGCAAATTCTCATGGCCACATCTACAGGCATGATGGAGCTTGGCAAGGGTCTCGGGTCCAAGATCTGTATCATTCTGAAAGGAGCACAAAGACAGGAGGTTATTATTTGTTATATCAGGTAAGAAGCTTCTTTAAAATGCGTATTTGCTTCATCCACTGTCTTAATTATTCATGGCCTCATCTTTGCACGGCTTTAAATAATGCAGCCTAAATTAAAACTGACAGTTCAAGCTAAGGAACTAGGGTGAGCAGTCATTTCTTGCTAATTCTGAACTCTTTCAATTCAAATGTAATCTCATTTGCTTTTTCCGAACCGCTGAAAAACAGATTTTAGCGACAGCTAATGAAACACATTTCCTTGAAAATACAGAAAAGAACATTCTAGTGACCAGTAAAACAGATCCAGTTACAGTGGAAATGCTCGTCCACTTTAGCTTCCGTTTTAGAGACTCTGAGCCAGGTCTTAAAATTCCAGCAAGTTGGATCAGCTGCTTCACCTCTGAGCGGAGACAGCACCATATTAAGCAAGTCACCTATCCCATCACAGCATCAAAGGGGATGCTATATACCTTGACGCAGAACCATCACGCTGTGGCTCTGAACAGCCATAAGCGCATTTGTTAGGCACTCTGGTTTTGGTTAATTCAGATGGATAAAAATGCTAAAGCACCTTTGGAAATATTTTCTGTGAGCTATTAACCCAGGGCTAGGTAACAGCTCTCTTGCACTGTCGACTGCTGAGTGAATGGGGGGGGGGGGAAGGGGGGGACGGACAGTGACGCACACTTTATTTTTTTCACCTCACTGTGCTTCAAGAACTGGTTTTAAAACGTCTTTTTATAACCCCCAAAGTCAATGCTGAAAGCCTACTGCAAGTATTCAGTAAGAATGCTACAGCTTTATTTGTAACCCTCCCTCTCAGATGGTGAAAATCACAATTACTATGGAAGCATACAGCCCATTCAAAGCCAGTTAGCTTGAGTATTTGCAAAAAGGGGCTTCAACTGCAGCACATCCCTTCTGAGCAGGATGCAGTCCTTGCTGGAAACACAGAATTTTGTTGAGTCATGGGAAGGCTGAGCATTTGCTTTGTCACTTAAATAAATGGCTTTCTCCTTCCCAGGGTTCTCACTGGTATTGCAGAGCCCTGCCAAAAAAAGCAGAGTCTGCACTGGCCTCTTAATTCTTCTCCTTGCTTTTTTTTATTGTGGCAGTATTTGCCATAATAAGTAGGACAAGGAGAGTACCAGTATCCAATTAATCAAGTTTTGCTTTGCTTTAATAGGAAGAAAACTAGGGCTTCAAAAATACTCCCTCTGCAACTGTCATGCCCAGCTCCTGCGGCGACTGCTCCCAAGCTTTTGCGGTATCAAAAAAGGAGGGAGGGGGAGGAAAAAAAAAAAAACCACCACACAAGAAACAATCAGCCAGAAAAACCCAACGGCAGAAGCTGGAGAAGGCAGGCTGCTCGAAGAGGCAAAACCGACCTGCCGGCAGGAGGTGAGGGGGGTTCAGCAGTACTGACAGGCACCGCACAAGCACGAGGACGCTTTTGCGGGAGCTGTAAAACCGGCGGAGGGGAGGGAGCGGCGCAAGTTTCGCGGCTTTATTGCCCCGAAGGCTGAATTCAGCCCGATGGCTGGCGCTTCCGCGGGCTGCAGGCGCACACCGAGGGGAAAAGAGAGGAAAAGCACGCAGCGCGGCAACGCGCGGACTTGCGCGCTGTCCCGGGGGGCGGGCGGCGCTTACCTGCTGCACTGCATGGGGCCGCGCCGCTCCGCTCCGCGCCTCGCCCGCGCCGCCGCCGCCTTTATGGGGCCCTTCCCGTGGCGGGCGGCCAAGGGGCGGCCCCGGCCCCGCGGGGGTGCGGCGCGGCGCGGCGGGGCTGTGCGTGCCGGCGGCCCTGCGGCGGGGGCGCTGCTGCCGCCGCTTCACGTGTCCCGGCCGTGCGGCGGCGGCTGGCCCGGCTGCGGAGCGCCGTGTGCCGCCCCGCGCACGGACGCCCACCGGTCCCTCTTCTTTTCCTTTTTTTTACACTTCTTTTCTTTTTTCTTGTTTTCTTGTTATTTTTTCTTATTTTTTTTTATTTTTCCTTTTTTTTCCTTTTCCTCCCTTTTTTCCTTTTTATTTAAATTTTTAAATTTTTTCCTTTTTCTTTTCTATTTTTTTTTCTTCCCCCTGTGGCTCAGTGCTCACTGTATCTCCTACTTTGGGCCAAGGGCATTTACTCTTAGTATTTTCAGGGTTCTCATGTCTTACTGCAAGCGTTTTGAAGGGGTAGCCAAGCAGACCCCTCCCCGGCAGGAATCAGTCTGCCTGACCAGGGCCAGAGGGGAGCAGGGAGCGAGAGCGCTGCAGGAACCTGCTCCAAAACTATGCCTTACCCTCTTGTCCTCCTTTGGAAAGACTGGAGACAAGGCCTTAACAGAGCAGCTGGAAGGCAGGCAGGAGTTTCAGAGCGGGCTTGCTCAAACACCTGCCTTTTCAAGCAACCAGAAAGCAAACAGGGATTTGCTACATGGGATTTCCATGTGACGTGGGTATTGTTTCACATGTCAAAGTAGGGCTGCTTCAAGACACTGCTAAAGGATGTTACCTAGAGGAACAAAACTAAATGCCCAGTTGAAATTATAGACTGTCAGCCTCGTTGAAGAGGAGCTGGAGCCCTACATTGTAAGATAATGTCACCAGGGCCAGTAATCTGTCATCCTGGAATATAACTCTCCTTGTCCCCAGTGAAAAAGCACTTTTAGACATATAATTTGAATGGCGCGGATGGCTTTTCACCTCCCACGCATGGTGATCTGTGCACTGTCTGAGGATGTGACAGCCCCTGCTGTAGTTCCCACATTGTATCTATTACCTGTTTCTAGAGCAAAGGGACAAGACCCGCTAGAACACGGCCCTCGCAGCGTTAGTCATAGCAATGCTGTCTTACTGCTTGGGCCCTGCCTCCCAGAAGGCCCCACATGCAGGATCCACAAGGCTGACAAGCCCTTGCAGATGCTGGAGGGGTGGACAGCCCTCGGGTGGCATGGTGCTGACTTCTGCAGGCTGTGAGTCACCCACAGAAGGTCCATCCCTGAGTTACTGCTCTTCAAAGACTATGCCCTGGCTGCTAACAGGCTCTGTGGGTCTTCTGTGCATCGACAGTGTCGCTGTCACCTTCTTGTTAGCCCATCTGCTCTTTCCCAAGGGCAACAGATGACTCGCAGTCACCCTATAAGATGTGATACGGAGTCTGTGAACTGAAATTTTCCGAGTTCGTAGTTTTTACCAGTAGATGAGACCATGCACAAATGAACAGCAGAAAGTCCTGTGTCTTACATGAAGCAAAGGGGCTTACAGTGGTGAACAGGTGATAGAGGGTTTTTCTGGCTCATGCAAATTATTTTTCTGTTCTTGGTTTGTGAGCAAAAAAATGAAAAGCTCCACTGCTATGTGTGAGAGCTTATTAGAAGATACTGTATGAGCATGTGAACACGGCGGGTGGTGACAAGGGCACCTCCGTTTTGGATTCAAACTACATAGAAGCAGAGAGATAAAAACGGTCATGAAAGCGCTGGAGAGAGAAGACTTCTGCTGACTGACGCGTGGCACGGGGATCAGTATGCTGTCTCTGTACATATAATGAGAGTATTCACAGGAGAGTAAGACTTCAGTTTCTTAGCTCAGACCCTTGGTGACTGAAGTTCCTGCCTTTCATGCCAGCACGTGACACTAAGTGTCACACAGATGAAGCCTGAAGCTCTAACTGGCAATACAGACAAGGTTTTGGAATGTACTGCTCTGTTCCCTGGCACCAGTTATTCAGAATGACCTTCCCCGCTCCTCCGCTTCTCCAGTCACACCCCGCCACTCACATCCTCTTCCTCTCCCTTCCCCTCTCCATCTTCCTTATCTCTCGGTGGCTGCCAGCTCCCTCTCAAAGGTAGATGATCTGTTCTCATCGTTTGCCTAGGGAAAGTGCTAAAAACCAGCACCTGTGCTCTGGAAGCCTTGCTAGCTGCAAGGGCCTTATTTCTCTTTAGGACAAGCTACAGCTCCTTCCAGGCCAGCTGCCTGCCGGGCAGCGAGCGGGGCCAACATCCCCTGCGGGCGTAAGGGAGGATTGGGCACCCGGCTGGCGCTTACCAAATCTCCTCTGTTTCCCCATTATAAAGAATGAGTGAGTAACTCTGGGGAAGTTTTATGAGCCTGTGCTACTTGAATCTTGGTCCACGCAGCCTCTCCCACAGCACCGCTTGGCTGGGCTGCTGCATTATCGGGGAGCACGTGCAGCAGCCGGGGCTACTATATCACGCTACCTATATGCAGGCATTAAATAAGACCTGGGAAATTATTCGATTCCGTGCTTGAAGCCTGCACAAAAGGAGTCACCTCAAGGCTTTGCTGCATGTAATTCTGCTACTGTGTAGTAGCTCATTGTGCTGTTTGCCACTGTAAAATATTTTGTTCCCGTTGTGTTAAAATATCTGGTTTGCCCGACTTAGAAAACATCATGAAAGATTATTTAAGGTGATATGCTTAGGAAAAAACCGGTAGTGAGATACAGAGCTTTTCATGGGCAGATCATTGCCCAAGTCGGTAAATATGGACTGGATACAGCAACTCCGTGCCTGCTTGGTAACCTGGAGCACGTTCATGGCCGCGAGCTGGTGCCGTGGTTTCCGGTTGCCAATACAAGCAGGGAGCGTTGTGCAGAGCCAGAGTAACTCTTTCCTCATCTGAGGAGATGTCTCTGCACCGAGGCAAGCCGACAGGGTTATCTGAGGTGGCACACCAGTTTGCACTGTCAATGATGGTTCCCTAGCTGCGCTTTTTATAGAGGACTCGGGTTTCCAGTTATTTTGGTTTGGCAGCACTCCTGTCATTGGCAGCTTAGAAATGTAGAGCTGTCTGTCTTACCTTTCAACTAGGGCTACTAAAATGGGAGCACCAGAGGAAAAAAAAATCATTGTCTTACTGTGCATTTGACAGCAGTTTGTGGCATATCGTCTTTCTTGACATTTGTAGGTGCACATAGAAGCAACGGCAGAAACATGTTCCTGGAAGAGGCAGGGTTGATTATAAAATCAAGCCCCATCACAGGGGGCTGTACCTCCAACTGCTTCTGTAACAAGAAAACCCAAATCGACCACCTAGACTAGTTTTTTTGTCTTTTTCTGAAAACATTGCACTTGAAATGTAAGAAGCTAATTGCAATAAGCTAGCTATAGTAAGTACAGTTTTAGTATAGTCACCATAGTTCTGGTAAACTTCAAATGTATGTTTTTAAAAATAGTTTGCAGCCTAGATGATCTGGAGGTGATGGAAGGCACAGGCTCACTTTGCATGGAGTTCACTGAGGTTGCTCGGTGACGAGCAGGCAACCGGTTTCACACTGTTCTGTTCAAAGACAGATACATGGTATTAGCTCCACAGTGAATGTTTTTATATGTGGACAGCCCTCCAGGTCCCACTGTTCTTCACCTGGAACTAATGCTTTTCAGTCAGCAGCTCTGAGAGCAGATAATGAGCGACTGTGCCTTTCTGTCAGCTATCAGGCAGCAATGGGCAGCTCGGTCACTTTATGGCAGAGTAGAGTGAAAGAGCTGCTTTTTTTCAGCCTGTGTTCTGAAATTGAGTAATTAAACAAGGTTTTTGTGGTTTACTCTGACTTTATTACTTTCAGGTTGCTGTGCTTCTCTGCTGTCCTCCCCCACAGCTCCAGGAGGGAAGAAAGGAGATACGTTGCAGTTGAGGATATAGAAAGAGTTGAACGGCCTTTGGTATTTAATTGAAGCCTTTTGAAGCAAAGATAAGCAAGCATTCCTCAGAGCAAAGTTAAGTCACAACCACATTTCTAAGAAAACAAGTCCAGAGAGAAAAAAAATATAAATTTCTGTTTCACTTGCATAGCAACACATCCCTTGAAAAATTGTTGCTGTTTGCAGAGTGGGAGAGCAATGCTAGCTCAGTGCAGTTACAGCATACAATTTAACAGGGAAATTTTTTATTTGATTTGGAGCTTGAGACTAAAATCAATTGCTAGGACAACAGCAAAATACTGGGGCTACTAGAAAACAGAACACACCCACCTTATTTTGGCTGGCACATACTTGGTTCCTGCAGCATCACTCAACACCTGTGAATGAAGCAGAGCCTTAATGAAAGAATATCTGTGATAATAGACAGGCATGGCCCGTTAGGTCAGGGGACAGTGCTGTCACACAAGGTTTACACCAGCCTTTTTTTTCCTTGAATTGAATTCTTCTACTCAGTATTCACTCTCTGCTACTAAGACTAATCTTTATAAACATGTATTACCTATGAAGTTGGGCAGCAGGTTTCCATGAACGTGACTGTCATGCAACTAGTAATTACTTGGGTACCTAGCAAGGCTAGTGAAGTCCAAACTGAGCTGAGCCTGTGAGCCTTTGAATATTTAAAATCAATGATGATGAAAGACAGTGAGCAGAAGTCTTATTTAGTCTTAACAGAAGGTTATTTTGTTTACTTGCTTCTCAGAGCCTTTTGGTGAACTTTGAAAATTCCTAATGGTTACGAATATATACAACGAAAACTTGTCCTGGGAAACGCTGTTGTTGTTTTAGGGATTTCTTCAGCACTGGCACAGTCCATATGAGGAATAAATAAGTTTTATATCTTTTTAGAATGTTTATTATCCCACTCTTCCTGGTTCAATCAGACTTAACGTGGTTTTGGGATCCCCTCACCAAAAGGACATCAGTAATTTGTGACCACTTGTTACGAGACAAATCACAGGAAGTCTGGAAAAAAGTATTCCGGTACCTACCAAACTCCTCTTTGTGATGATGATACTGCTATGCTTTGAGAGACTGCGAGAGCATTTTTTGTTGGTATAATTCAGGACGAAAATTGCTGCTAAACCATGTTTGTTTGGGATATGCTGCTTTGGGAATAAACTTTTAACTCTGAAAGAAAAAAAGGTAAGCACAATGATATATTTCAAAAAGGCAAAATGATGTAACGTTGGAGATGGGAATAGTAAGTTTTCAGAAATGTTTAACTTTTCCAGATATTTCATTATTAGACAATATTTGAAAACTCAGGCTTTGGCAGGAGAGTAAATCCATTCCCTGCCCAGTTGCAGCTTGCCTATAGGCCTTTCCACAGATCTGCCCGGCAGAACACACCCATTCCCTAGAGAAAGGGGCAAGCGGCACGCAGCCAAACCCACTGAGAAATTATGCAAAGATGGATGGGCTTTATGCTCTCTTACAACAACTGTAAGGATAATCAGTCTCACCAGGATATGATGTAGGCCTAACTCTTTAAGCACTGGCAGGGGGTCTAGGTCTGGCTCTTTCCAAGCCATAGCAAAAGTTCTTGCCAGGATTGGGTCTCAGAACTTTGTAAGGTTAAATTCAAAGGCATTTAAATTCCTGGAAACTGAAAGCTTTGCGCTGAATTAGGAGCTAGAAATTGATTTAAAATGTCTAATCTTATTAAGACTGATTAATGACAGATTAGTCAATGGTAGATGAGTCATCACTTTTAAATGTATAGCGCAAGAGAAGCGCGTTGCTTTCTGAAACAACTGACATAGAAAAAGCAAGAAAACGTATCTCAGGCTGCTTGAGTGTTTTGTGTAATGGGATTATATTAAATTCAGGATATTTCAAGCAGGATTCCCTTAAACAGCTTTTATGCAAAATGCAGCCTTTTAAAAGTATAACTGCTTTGTTTGTATGTAGTAAGCAACAGATGACATAAAGACAATGCCATGTTATTTATAAATTGCTGCTAGTTAGAGTAAAAAGGGAAAGACAAACTGAAAGAAAGAACATGAATGCAGGTATTCATTCTTAGAAGAATCTGAACTTCCAACGAAGGATTCACAAGAGTGCAGAAAACCAAACGCATACATATATTTTATACATGAGTATAAATCTGGCTTACTAATACAGACCAGTTTTTGAGAATGCAAAGGCCCTCCTAGATGTTTGCAAGAAATGCAGTAGTTCATTATTATTTTGAAACTGCATTTCTTTCCTCTCTTTTTTTGTGTTTTTTTTTTAACCACATGCCCAAGAAGGTTGAACCTTGAGATTCTGTGGCCAAACGTTTCATAAATATAAATCATGTTGCTCTGTATAGATAACCAGTGTTTATTCTCTATTCTTTTTCCTAGGCTCAGGTAGAAGGATTACCTCTGCTGATCAGTAGTCTTTTCCAAAGAAAACAGTAAGTGAAATGCTGCTTTGTGCAATTTGGTTTATGTTTAATCCTGTGTGACCAAGCAAATGTTGGTTGAGTAGACGCTTCCATCAGCTACGTGGGAAGTATTCTCATTCTTTGCAATCTGTCTAGTAAAAATGTGATTTCTTTATCCACATGTAAACAATTCCTTTCAGCCTTGTAGGAGCTGCATGATTTTTCAGTATGATTACCATTCCCATAAGACTTACGTTGAATGAAAACCTTCGTCCTGAATGAGCATTGCTATATCTGACAGTAGCCCAGCTAACATCTGCAATAGGTTCACCCAGAGTGTTTAGAAGCCTTTGAAGGGTCTGAATAATGCTCCTTTTCTTGTTCTGCTACCCAAGAGACATGATCCATTCCTGTATTTTAGGTTCTCTTACAAGGTTCTTTTTGTCTTGTGTATCACAAGGGAAGAACAGGGCTTGGAAATCAGTACAGTCAAATTCTCTGTCAAGTTTTTCTTGGATTTGCTATGTGGGGGCAAAAGCTCCCCTATGACATAGGCCTAAAAGATGAATGAACCTTTTCTCTTTCAGATTTAGTCTAATTTCTAATCACTTCAGCCATAAAATTGGAGTTTCCTAGGATGTGACCTAGTTGCATCCGTTCTGGATGCACAACATATATATATATATATATATATATATATATATATATATGTGCATCTATGTATATTTCCCCAGTTTCGCAGGCGTCAAATTTCTTGCAGAGATTAATTTCATTTTTATATTTGCTGGCAAGAATGAAGCTCTTAAATCCAAGTACTGTAACAGCATCAGTCTTGTTTCATCCCGCAATGGGAAGGGAAGTAGTTAGGGCCTCTGAGTGTAGAAAGATCTGTGGCCTAAATAACATATTTGCAATAAATTGGTTTCCTTGGGTTATTCTTGGATGCCGCTTCACAGAACACAGAGTTTACTGTTAAAATGTGCTTGCTCCATATATGCAATAATGCTTACAGTAAGTTTTGCAATCTTTAAAATGGATTTAATCAGTGAGAAAAATCTTGCACGCTTCTCTGGATAATTACAGTTATAGAATAACGGAGATTGCAAGGGACCTTTTGAGGTCATCTAATCCAGGCTCCTCCTCAAAACAGAACTAGCTTCAAAGTTAGATCTGGCTGCTCAGGTTGCTTGTCCAGCTGAGCTTTTAATACCTCCAAGGACAGAGAGTCCACAGCTTCTCTAGGCAACCTGTGCCAGTGCTTAAGCACTCTTGTAATTTTTTTCCATTTATCTATCTGGGATTCCTTTGCTGCAACACATGCCTCTTTTCCTTTTGCCGTACGTCTCGGGAAAGTCTGGCTCCCTCTTCTTTCTACTCCCTCTCTCAGTAGTGGCAGGCTGCACTCTGACCCACCGTTACTTAGCCTTTTCTTTTACAAGTTAAGCAAACTCATTTCCCTCAGCGTCACCTTGTGCAGCATGTTCCAGTCCTCTAACCATCTTGGTGACTCTCCACTGCTTTCACCCCAGTTAGTCCATAAGGCTTTCACATTGAGGCACCCAAAACTGGACACAGTTCTCCAGATGCACCCTCACAATTGCCCCGTGGAGGGGAATAATCACGTCCTTTGGCCCTTGTTTCAGGGTTTTAAACAAGACCCATGGTGTTCTCGCATACACAGAAATCAAGCAGAACTTCTTTGTTTGCTGTGGCAAAGCCTCTGTACAGGTTAGTACATATAAATTTGCGCAATTTCTTTGGGGCTGTTTGGTTTGTTTGGGAACTCATGGGTATTTTGGCATACAGCAAGTTACATTTTATTTGTGGGTTGGGGGATTATCTTTTTATCACTCTTTGTTCCAAATCTGGCAGTTTTGGAAATCATTCTCTCCCTTGTATATGATTTCAGTCATCTATGGAAGGGATATTGCACTTCTGTAAACGGACTATTGCAATCTTTCTCTCAGGCCTTCAGGAGTTTTGATTTAACATCTGCCTCCATTTCCGAATGACATCTGTTCACATTTATCTGTAAAACTGAAAAGAAGCTTTCCCCAAAATGCTGATACACAAACCATTTGCTTTGCTTGCTGTCATGGATAGGCCAACTTCAAATGTCTTTGGAGGCTTTTGCTCTGACGCTGTATCTTAAGATCTTCCACATCTGTATTTGGTGCTGCTTCCATCTTCCTAGCTCTTCTTCTAATTCATTTTGGTTGTGTGACTTCTCATGCTGTCGATTTACATTTCACCTTCTCATCCCTTCTGGCTCCAAGTCTGCTAAACTGGTTCACCACACATCTACTTTATCTCCCTTAATATTTTACCCAGGGCTTATTGCCCTGTTAGCTTAGCAAAAGCCACTAAGATTTTCATTACTACTTTACCTCACTTAAGCATTCAGGCTGGCCGCCTTACAGTTTTCCTTTCTGAAGCCCATTAAAAAGGCATCTAACGCAAAAAATCACAGCTGCTCTTTCACTATGCTGTTCCTACACCACACTAAGAAAATTTGCTCCAAACCACTTAAGGTTGCTCAAATGCTAATCTAACCCACACACATCCTTCCTGGCTAGTTCTTTTTACCCACTTTTTGTTAACCAAGCAACTGGATGGACTTTGTTTATCGAGCAAAACACAGATGATGCACTAACTTCACCTAACTTGTGCTCCATTGCAAAAGCACAGATCTCACTTCGGTGACACTGACATATATTTACTAGTCATAATGTACTATTTAAGGGTATGAGGAGTTATTTGAGGACTTTTCTCTGAAGGAGAAAGCACTGAGTGTGTTGGAGAGGAAAAGGAATTTTGTTTTTATTCACAGACTAGTAAAAAGGAAAAAGCTTCTCTTAACCAGGGGTAGTTAGAAATTTTTCTTTGTTACAAAATTGGAATGTTTAGAGGAATAAATGTTCATCAAAGTGCTTCTTGGAAACAACCATTTTTTAAAAAAACAACCACCTTTCTCTCTGCCTTTAGCAAGGAGTTCTACCAGGGACCCCCTCCCAGATAATGAGATGGGACACAAAATAACACATGGCGTGGGTGGCATGGCATTCATGTCCTTCTGGGTTAGGGAAAACCCATCCTAAAGTTCCTGATCCTTTTTCATGTGCCTGTATGTCTCCCTGCAATGTATTTACCTATGCAAAGCTGCATAGCTCTAACAGGAGAGGCTGAGAGAGATGATTCCAGTAAAGGCAGTTTGCAGCCTATTGATGGGGCAGGAGCAGGCTATCTCCTGAGCCAGCGGGTGCCTGGCCATATCAGTTGGCTGTTATGGGGGAGGAAGTTGTGATTCTGTCCTTTGGGAGCAAGGGAGGGAATGGAGGGAAGTAAACTATTTACAAAATAAAGCTTAATAAATCTGTTTCCATCTAACCCAGAATGCAAACTTTTTTTTAAACTCTCTGTCCCCCAAGGGAAAGGAAAGCTGTTAAGTTGTTTGTACCTTTTTTTCTCAGGGTAGTCATAAAGACAGGGAGCATGAGAGAAAATAAATTCTAGCTCTGCGTAAAAATGGTGGAACAGAAATGATGTATCCATTTTATTACTGGCATCACACATTACGCATTTGGCTTCTCCAGATAATAGCCACATTCATAATTCATACAGTCTGTATTTGAATATCCCATTAATAAGGTATTTAAGGAGAAACTTCTCTGCTAGTCATAGCACAGCAATGTTGAAAGCAGGATGGGGCGTTGGTCAATGGAATGTCTCTGTTTTAGAAATTACACCTTATTATTGGGGCTGCTAGCTCCAAAATCAGGTTATGAATGCCCTGCAGGTATAATACCGTAAAATAAAATGCCATACCTGGCCCTTTTATGTAACACAACATAAGTACAGATAGAGGAAGAGAAGTGATGATTCATTATCTGTTCATCCAAAAACCAAGATTGCTGATTCATATACTACATCCTAAAGTTTCACAAGCCTAAACGTATTCTTGACGACTGTCAAATCTCTATAAAAAGATGCCGTGCACAGAGGCGTGCCCATGCTTTCATTCATTGATCTTGTTCTAAATCAAAAAGTCTAGATAAGCCTTAGACTCATTGGTATGGAATGTCTCTTCTAGTATGCTCTACTTCTAGCATTTCTTGTTAAAAGCTTTACAGGTAATATAGCATCAGTTTAATCCTCTGTGTTTTTAAATGGCATGTAGAACTTTAAAAATACTTTATATAGTCTATAGCACACTACAGCTTTTGTAAATCGCATTCCAGGCTCATGCTTCTGCCCTGTTTGTTTTTTAAAGAACCATATAAAAAAAAGAGGGCAGATCAATCCCTCTTGCAGATAAAGGTCATTCTGTCCAAGGCTGGGAGCTTCCCGGACACAGACATCTTTTCTTTTTTTTTTAACATCAGTTTGTTGACATTAGCAAAACCTTCTCTCTACCATTTTTATCAAAGTAAGGAATTAATCTCTATTTTGTTTAAACTGTATAAACCTACTAGAGTTGGAAGCAACATTAATTAAAAACAACTGTGCCTAATGAAACTGCAGATTTTCTGTAAAACATGAGACCTACTCCAGTGTAAGCACAGCAAACTAGTGTGAAGTGATGAATAACTTGTTACCATATAAATATAGAAGGTCCCTGCCATGATTCTCCAGCTGACATTTCTAATGATAGGTTCTCAGCCAAGCCAACAGAGATGTTCCTCTTGCTTTTGTGGGTCTTTGAGGTCCTCTGTTCTTAGGATCATTTCCTTTCTTTAGCCATGTGAATTTGAAAGAGTAATTATACTCCTGAAGATCTTTCCCTGAACAGTGTTACCACACTCAGTGTGTAACCCTCAAAATGCAAGTAATAACAAGAGTGGAAACTCCCACTTGAAACTCCTACTACTAGTCTTTTCTCGATGGGGCAAGGAGATGCTTAGGAAGCCATTCAGTGGGATGTGCTCCAAGTTTGGAGACAACTCTGCTTTCGCGGTGTATCATCCCCACAGCCACATTAGTCTGCACAAATTTAACAGAGCACAAAGTTCCTTTGAATATCAGTGTTTCTGTACTTCGGTGCCAGTGTAATTCAATCAGCTTGAATGGCAACAACCAACACCAATCTGCTGCAATGCTGAAAAGAAACATCGTAAAAAACCTATGATAAGTTTCAAGAAGTGTTACCTAATATTTATTTCATCTGTCTGTGTTGTTTATGGAAGAAGAAGCGGTCCAGCAGAGCAGCTGAGCAAACCTGCTGCTTTCCCTTGCAGATTAATATTGGTATAAGTTTCACAGCTGAATGATGATGTTTTCATGCCTTCTCAAAAGTCATACGGTCAAAGATCTGAAACGAGGAACTAGAGCAAGACTTTCTAGCAGGAGGGAAAGGGAGACTTACAGATATACCGTAGTATATACACTCCAATAACCTATAGCCAAGCTACTGTAGAATTCTTTGAGCCACTGTTACGTGGTACAATATTTTAACTGTTGAGTCGGCAAACTTTTAGCAGGGTAAGACTACCGAAACATATTATGACTCCATTGCTGATACATAGCATTGTATCTAAAACCAATTTTCCTCCTTTTTAAGTCTTATAAATAGATGAGTTCCATTACCCACTGAGAGTTCATTCTTACAGATAATTGACTAGTCATCCACCTTAAATTTGTTTTTCGTAGCCTGGCTCAGAAGGCATGTGATAGGGTGGCTGATGCAAAAAGCGTATGCATGGATTTAGAATGGGTAAGAGAGATCTAAGCATATATTCTGATAAAATGCTTGGTCTGCGCTTTTTTTAAAATCTGAAAAATGGGGCACCAGTTTCCTGCCAGAGGGCATTTTTTAATAGGAATGTCTGGAATTGTCTATTAAATTGGGTCTAACTTGGAGGCAGAGAGCAGGAGGAAATGGTGACAGAAAAAATGGATGCCAGTTGAAAAAAGTTGAGTTAGAGGTTCCATATCTCAGAGGCGTTGTTCTGTGTCTGAGCAGTGTCACAGAATGGGTACAGACACGGCACTTTGCTATGGTATCCTACTCTGTCCCCAAAGGGGAACTGGAAGAGAGCACCGCCAGTTCACGTTGGTCATTTTCTCCCATCACAGGTGTCATAATTTAAATGTAACCTGTGCCAAGAAAGAACTAGCAAAAATCTTTTTATTTAGCACTGCCTAAATACAAAGGGAAATTTTAAGTCTTCATAAATTCTCTATTTTCACTGCAATTAAGTGTTTTGTAGGCACATTTGATTTTATCCAAACATCACTACTCTGGCAGAAATTCCCTCTTGGGTGTTATTTTACAAAACCTTTCGGTGTCCTTGAGCAGTGCTAAGCACAAGGGACCTAATTCATAGGTGATGTTGGCCACTGCCCACCCTTTGCTCTGCTCCCTTCGCCTTGTGCCTCAGGTGATGCACACAAATGTTAGGAAAAGGTGAGAGCTAAAATGGTGCATGAAGGGGCACATTTTCCTGCCATCCTATTCCTCCTCCTCCTGCTCTTTTTTTGTCCCTGCAGTTAGAGGAGGTGTGCCAGTCCCAGGCATGTCTAGCTGCTGTGTGTGCCAGCCTTGGGGCTGGGCTCACACATCCACACAACACTTCACAGTGGAAAACTCATCGCTGAATTGAGGCAAGGCAGGTTGCTGGAGGGAACATAACAGGGGACTTAACCTGCCTTTCTTGCCCTGAGGACATGAGGGGAAGGGATCAGATCCGTCCTTGCCTCCTCTCATCTGTAGCTTAAAAGAAAACAGCCAAGAATTGATTCAGTCAGTCTTTATTAATTTGGGGCCATGTCAAAGAGGTTTGCTGAAGCTACAGCAGGACTTCAGATGAACTACTTTGCCCTGAAAAATGACTAAGAGCAGTCATGTTCTCAGCTACAGCTGAGAGGCAGCTTAAAAAAGTTAGCAGCCTGTCAGCTCCAACGTGGTACCTCACCGTAAGTGCACTGTTAGACTTACCATATGCTAACGTGTCAGGTGCACAAACGAGGTTTGCATGTCAGTGGGTCTGCTGCAAACAAGCTCCAATTTTGCAGCTCAAATGCACAACCATGAACATATCTTTTAAAGGAAAGAGTCTAGATCAAATTCAGGAACCATTTAAAAATAGGAGAGTGTTAGTTTCATATAGATAAATGTGGGGCAGTGATATAAGGTGGTAAAAGGCACATAGCAAAGGAAAAGAACATACAACTAAGTCCCTGCAGGTCACTGTGGCCTTTGAATTCCTTCGGCGTTTAGCCTGGAATGTCAGTGCCCATGTTAAGTTGCTGTCTGAACACAGCACAACACAACCTCTCCAAGCTAAGTTGCAAACATAAAAACCAGTTCCCCTATTTCTGTCATATTTTTCCTTGTTAATCACTTGATGATTTAAAGCCTTCCGATAGCTGATGAAAAATTTGCTAGCTCACAAGCTGTTTAGAGATCCCTATTCATATTATTTCATATATTCACTGGGTTTTGTTCTTTAGGATTCTTAGTTAACATTTATGCTCATGTTTCTATCCATTAATTTTAAGTGCCCTGGTGTTTTGCAAAAGATGAAGGTACAAAATAGCATGCATGCAGTATTACAAGGTAATTTCTTAGCTATATTTCTAAGGCAGCTGTTATCAAAATGAAGGCACCATTTTGACCTGAAAAATCAAGGTCTTTCACTGATTTTAAGTCTTTGGTTTGAAACTTTTTGACACATAGCGCACATCATGTTTGTGTTGGTTTCTCTTCTTTCAACTTCTTTTTCCCTGAACAGTGGGCAGAAGGCAGGGTTTCCAAATGGCACAGGCTGTGTTGCAAAATATATCAGAGTACTTGGCATCAGGAGTAAAAAAAGCAGCAGAATTTGCCAGTACTCACAATAACCACATATCTAGCTGCTTTACACAACTCCCCCCAATATAGATACAGAGGTGCTATATCAAGCTTTTACACAATGTAAGTTTGGAAGCTCTGTCTGGGGAGTATGAAGTCACCTAAGCCTTCACATTTGTGCTGGGATCAGCTGGAGCAGAAGCAGGAGTTTAAAAGAGGACACTGGCAGTTTGCCTAAGAATAAATAACTGCCAATAAATCCTCTGTCTGAAGTATTTGGACAAAGTGTAACTTAGAAGTTAAAAAAATCAGTAACTGGGCAATTTCAAAATACAAACATAGACAATTTTGGATTCCTTGTTACTTTGTAAAAAAGAAATATATTTCTGAAGTAGTTCAGTAACTAAAGGTCGCATCTGGTTCCTCGGGCTTCTCTCTCCTAGAGGATGAGTTTCAGTGTTGTCCCAAGCTGACTTCTGTCCATACATACAGATCTCTAGCTCAAGTAACACTATGAGCTTGGCCGGTGTGGGAGCATAGCTTGGAGTTCATGCATTTCTGATGCTCAGCCCAATAATAATAGCAACGTTATGACTACTCCATTCTGCCGATAAAACTAGTTGGGTGTTCTAATATCACTTTGCAGCATGTCTGCTCTTACTTAAGTCCTCTTTCGTTCTTGACTCTTTTACCATATCTACAGTGAACTCTTCTACCATCTCTACAGGTGAATTACCTCCATAAAAAAAGACAAAACAGCTGTATATATGCTGCTTTGAAAGCGTCCACCCAGCAGTGCCATACTCCCTGTCCATCTTCCATTCATCCTGCTGCCTCACAAGTTGCTTGCAGCCTGCAGCCTTGGTGGCCTCAGGTGCTGGACTCTCAGCACTGTGAGGGACCAGCCCATGACATCTCCTAGCCTATGCTTCCAAGCTGGCATCTGACTGACAAGACTGTTGCTTTAAAGAGTGATCTCAGGGCAGCCATTAATGCATAATTGAGGTTTAGGCAGTATAGTTTCCCCAGCAAGGTAAGTAGCATGAACACTTACTTAATTTCTTACTATACTGAAGCATAATGCCTCCAACTTCATATAAGAACTGGTTCTTCTCTTCAGGGGCTTATTAAATATGCCTTTTAAGAATGTTATGAGCTCAGCATCAAAGTACATTATAAATCTGTCCACAGATAAATAAAACTGTACTGAGGAATGTTAGCTAAGGGAATCTACAATAAGATTTATTTATTTCTCTATCCCTTCTGCCAGTGCAGAGCTTCATGCCTCACCCAGCAGAACTGCTTGGCCCAGAAGCAAAGCCTTCGGTTTCCCTCCCTATCCTAAAGGGACTGGCAGTTGGCTGTATTATTTAGCAAAGCACTTAGGTATGTTTCTGAACTTCCCGTACACAGGTATCTCTATGTAAGTCAACATGACTATTCAAAATACCATTATACTTTGCTAGCCAGAGCTCTGCCATCTAGAAAAAAAATACTGATTCAGCTCTTGGCCGAGGTAGGCTACACCTACAGGACTCCATGAGATCTCCACTAAAAGCAAAGCAATCTTTCCCCAGAAGCTGGTGCTGCTGTGCTGTTAGATGCATGGGACAGTTTCTACTTCCCACTCTCTGTATGGTGAATCCACCTTTCCAGAGATGCCCTCTCTGTGTAACCTGGCTGCCAAATGAGAATAGCTCAGAAAAAGTATGATTTTATTTGGTTCCAAGTTCATTTTGCTAAAAGCTATTTTGGCTAAACTAGAGGACTCCCAAGACCTTCTGATGTTTCTTTACTGTCATCGTTCTGTCTTGGATAAAATGCTAGTAGCGTGAAGGCAGGCATGTATCAGTTGTTCTGGTAAGAACAGTCTGCACTTTGGCCACTCAAAACTTGGCTAAAGCAAGCAGACTTCTTTCAGATCACTCAATCTAGCTATAAAATGGGAAACTGATATTCCTAATAAAATTATTAGATACTGTTATAGTCTAAAGTTTCTGAATAAAGTCCCTGAGCCGTTTGGGTAGTCTCCTGCATGTGCTCTCAGAAGACCTACAGTGTTTTGCACCACTCTGAATACGTGGCTGACACTAGGGACTTCACTGGTTGCGTCTAACTCAAATTATAAAAATGATTTGTTTGCCTACAATTAAAGATCTCTAGTAACTAGCATGCATTCCATGTATTTTTTGCAAGGAATATCATTTATCTTGGAACAAATACAAACGAGGCCAACTTCTGTCCAGTGCTTATCTGTTGCATAGGATTTTTGTTCACAAGCTAAGAGGGCCACAAAAACGGCTGGGTGCTATGTCCTTATCTACACTGCCTGCAAGGGCTATTCTGGTTCACACTGAAGAGTTTCCGTACATGGACAATATCAAGAAAGACAGCAGTAGCTCTGCTGCATGAGCTGTCCAGACAACAAAGAAAGACTCATCAGTGAAATTATTTCTGAAGAAAAACAGTTATTAACCTACTGGGAGAAAGCTATTTCACTAGTACATGTCTATGGGGCATTTATTTTGTTGCCGTGATAGCGTTTCAGATGTCTTTAAGGTTTTAAGATCTTAATCATGCCCACTACCTCCACACCAATCTATTTTCCATCCAGTTGTTCTGTTTCCAGTTTTGAAATTGTTCGGGTCATGAGGTAGATCTGGAAAGTAAAATAGGCTCCCACTGGGCACGTACTGGTGAAGTGATGTAGGAGACTCCTTCAGCTAAGTACTTTGAGATCCCATCTTGAACACAAAAGGGCCTGGCCAGATGAGGAAAAGAGTGAAAACGAAAGAGAGAAGGATGACCACTCACTCCCCTGCATGGAGTCCAGAGTGACAGAACCTGAGATATATTTAGTTTTAACCCCAAGTAACCTTGCTGTTGGAATGACATCCTGTGTTACTTCATCTTAACAGCAATAGTTAGCATTTATGTAGCTCTTTTTTTAATTTTAGAAAACTGTATTCAATCACCTCTGAAATACAAAAAGGATAACTTTTAAATACATTTCCCAGATAGCCAAAAAATGCGTGACATTAAGGATTACCCTATACACTCAAAAGTGTTGCCATCTAAAGAGGAATTTATCAGGTGTTAGGCACTGGCTGTACTGGCCAAGTACACAGTGGGTACATGCTATGCAAAATAATGACAGTCCCAGGTGAAATACAAGCACTACGATTTACTATTTTTAGGCACCGTGTAACCATGACCTTGAGAGTGACCATAAGGCAATATTTCAACAATCAAAGTATGTTCAATCCAAGAAAATTTTCTATGCAGAAGGAATGTCTCAGTTCCTTATAAAGAATTACAGAAAGAAGTCGATCACAGAAATAATCCTAGAATAAACTGTTTGAATAAAGCACTCAAAATTTTCCCTCCCTTGCTATAAAATACAAAACCCAGAAACAGATTTTCTATGTACGTAAATGAATGGTACATTGCCATTCCTTTGCATCACTCAGCTGTGATAGAAAGCAACAATACTTAATTTGCTAATATTTCCCCACCCTTTAAATGTGTAATATTGGCAATAAACAAAGCCTACTAATATATTAACTCCACTTTCAATTAAAAAATTCAGTTTTAAAATTGCTTTACACATGGGTTTTGTGTCTCTGGCACTGATGCCCAAGACATTTTACTTTTAAAATGTTTTAACAGCTCTTTTCAGCAGGCAGTTGAAAGGGAAGTAATTCACTTTTCTACTCGATAATTCTGTGAACTTGCATGTAAAAGGTAATCCAAGTGAAAATATAAAAATTAGAACAGTTAAACAGTTTGAACTTTGGTAATGTATTAGCACTTGTAGCTGGTAAGGTCTCTTCCAACATACCATTAATAATCTGTCAATGAATGAATGGAAAATAAGATTTATTGTTTTCTTGCAGACTATGTCAATGTAATACAAAAAACGTGCTATAGATAGGGACTTAGTTTGCTATTATGTTTCAGTGCCCATCCTTTGTAGTAATATACTCTAGTGTAAAAATCCAACAAACCCTTTGTATAACATCAGTGAAACTGTTGGAAGATGTTTTTCTTGCACACACTTAGCCAGGTGCAAGTCTCTCATAAAAATAAGAGACCTACGTGGCAGAGTCTCAAAATGAAGCCAAATTAATGACATTTGATGCAGTTTTGCCATTTAATTGGCTCTTAAGACAGTTGAAATATAGAAATATTTTAGACCTTTTGGACCACCCAAGGTTTTCCAAGTTCTGTTAGGCCTGATTCTACAATAAATTTTAAGGTATAACCAGCTGTTTTGTTACTTTGCTTCAGTCTGAGAGGTCTGATAAACAGATTCTGTCTTCAGTTTACTCATGGAACAAATAAATGAAATAGATGATGTCCCTTAAGTGAGGATTAGTCCCTTCAATGCAGTGTGGCTGCCTACCCTGCATTCAGGTAAGAATGCAAATACGTTTATATGGTAAATGTCTGAGTCTTTTGAGTTTTATCTGTTACAGGCAAAAATGCCTTTGGATGCAGATTTTAAACCTTGTTTGCAGGAACAGAAGAACTGTTTTAATGGATCACAAAACTTTTTTTCTCTAAGAATATCCCTGGCAAAACGTACTCTACCCTTCTTGAGACATTATTACCGGTTACAATAAGTGATAAGATGTTGGAAAAATCATACCAAAGGAGAAGTTTCTAGGTGTCATGACTTAGCTCCATGATAACTTATGCTTAGCAGGACATATATATAACTGTGTTCACTTCTCATAATATTTTGTTTTTCAAAATGACTATTTTTATTGTTTTTTACCAACAATTTGTGACCATTAGAGTTTGATTCCAATAACCTTTTGCACCTGTTGCCTATTTTCTGCCACTTGGTTAAAAATCTGCATAAATATATTCTTCATGGTAAGTCTTAGGATTTTAATGTTTTCATATCTGACTTTCCACTGTAATGACACTCCTTCTTTTAACCACAACTCCTCTTCTGAATCAGTGCCATGGACTACTTTTCAGTGGGAGCCTTCCATTAGAAATGTTGAAATTCATTGGATTTGATCATTATTACTTCATGGTGAAACTATAATTACTTCTTGAACCAAGTAACTCTGTTGCTGAGGCTTAAGTTAAGAATAGCCTCCTCTTCCCCGCCCTCCCAGACTAGGGAATTAGCTGTTCCAAGAAGCCATCATTTGAATTGTTGAGAAATTGCCTCTCAAAGATTTGTGCTGAAATAACATTTTGCCAATCTATGTGCAAGTAGTTGGAGCAGTACACTACGACTTTTTAAAAAAACATTGCACTTAGTTGCTTCTTTGCTTTCCTTCACACTCTGTATGGTATTTACACTATATACTATAGGCAAGCTATTTAGGTATCCCATTTAAAAGTACAGACTTCTTACACTGTCAATGGAAAGAGGTAAAGTGCTTCAGAGGGCAATGAAGTGTACATCAGTGAGAAACTTGCCTGCTTTGTTAATTACTCAGGGGACCTGGACACTTCTGTTAAATGCCCAGGATAGATTATGAAGATGCCTGAACCTCCCCAAAGCTTTTTTTTGTTTCAGTTGGGACAGGAAACTAGTATTGAAATCTGTTAAAATAATGTTGCTTGAACTGCAATTTAATCGCATGGAGATTCTGTCACTAGTTCTTGCTCCTCTGAAATTTTGTCCCTCTAAAATGAATGTTCCAAGAGAATTACTACTTCCCATCTCAGTCAGTTCTAGACAGATTATAACCTAAGTATCCCACTTTTTTCCCTTTCAGTCAGCCTCAGAAAAGCTGAATATGTCACGGTTGGATAGCCATTCTAGTTTGCCTTTATTTGTTTTTAGATTTTACATATTATTGTACTTATCTGAGATACAAATGAGTCTGTTTTGCTAACATATCTAGCGAATGCGGATCGTTGGCCCTATTGCTCCTTGGCTTTCTTCCTAATAACAAACAACAATTTCCCAGGTCTCTGCCATGTTCCCATGCTGGCAGCCCACGTAATTCTGCTTTGCATGTGTGGAGTCTATGCTTTTTAAAAAGCTGTCTTCCCAGACATGTTCCAGGCACTAGAGAAAAACAAACAAAAGCTCCCTTTAAGCCCTCTAGACATGTGTCTGTCTAGTCATCTTTGACAGCGAAACAGGAATAATTTTAAAGAAATCACAAGGGTCCTGGACTAAAGGCGTTTTTTTCTGTGTAATCTAGTTTCCATGAACTCTCATATACTTATCTGTGCTTCTGGTGTCAGGACCACAAGCTTCTCCCTACCCCTAAAAAGAATCTTCCCTAAATGTATCATGTGAACTGCGATCTCCACAGCTGGTCACCAAGCTGCTGAACAGTTCTCTTGGTTGCTGCATACATAAATACAGTATTTTGATAACTAAATTGCCTACCATTACAGCTTGTCAACAACCCACAGTGCATCCGCATCTCTTAGAGGGACCGCTTGGCTCTGTGTTTGCTCCTCTCTGCAATGCTCAGTCTCTCAGTGTTTCACTATCTCCAATTCTCCTTTAATCTATTTTTTTAAATCCCTTTATTATTCCAGAGCATTTTATATTTATTCCACTTTACCCCCATCTGCTGGTAAAACAAAGCTGGCAAATACAATAATCTGTACTCACTAACTACGGATGAGTGACTGGCAGAGAAAAGGAACTAGCTCCTGCTTAAAATGAGTAGACAAAGTACTTGGTAGATGGCATGAGAAGGGGAAGGAAAACAGTAAGTTCCTTTGAAGATCTCATTGTACAAATATTCACTGTTGTACAACCTGTACTGCTCTGATTTTGTAGTGAGCTCTCATTTCTTAAATCGATCAGCCTTTCTTTTAATTTAGAAAAAAGTAGTTTGCACTGAGAAAGTTTCTATTTATAGTTCTGCAAATGTAGTAACTAAACAATAGACCACTTCTGATTCTCTCCAAAATTACCTGTTTTCTTTATAGGCACGTTTTATTATTTCCTGATACACAGCACTAATTATTGTTGAGTCCCGTTTTTCCCCCAAGTCTCATCTGGGAATACTTCAAATGGAATAAATTTTAAATCATTCTTCTTTTGGAATAAGCTAAATTTCTAAACACTTTAAATGTCCTATTAATTCTAGCATTTTACTTTGCTTCCAAGAGCAAGGCAAACCACTGTAGGGACCAGTTAGAAAGAGCTGAGAAATCCTCATGAAAAGAAGGGCTGACGGCTGAAAATCCTAAATCTGATGCACTGCCTTGCAGATCGGCATGGATGATGTCTCTGCCCATAAGCAAACTTTAATATTCTAAGCAGAAAGGAAATGAGTTTATTTTTAAGGCTGCCGTAGTCTGTCCGTACCCAACAGTCCCTCATTTTCTTCTTTTTTTTCCTTTTTTAGTTTTCTGCCCTCTAGCGACCAACCAAGCATGTTTCTAAATAAACGATGCAAAGTTCAAAAACACTTTCATGTATCTATCAGGCCAGGTCATGCCACTAACATAAATATGCTGCAAAGGTAGAGGCTATTGGTGTATCACAAATTACGCTAAAAAAAAAAAGCAGTCAAATGTTACCGAGCTTCTCTATGGGTAAGCCCCTCAGGTCGTGCTAATAATAGGTAGGTTATAACCCCAGCTTTCTCTAGAAAAAATTACTACCAGATATATTGGGTGAGATTTGTCATATATTTCAGCTGTGGTTTTCTAACCATAGTATGGTACAGAAGACTCAAGAAAAGCACTGGCTTTTACAGATTATTTTCTCATAAAAGAAATAAATGTATAAATAAAATTAAAAGTATATTTATTTTATGTGATGTGAATCTCAAAAGTCAGTGTGAAGGATATTAATACACTAATCCTAAAATTTCATTTTAGATTTGATGCTGAGAGTCTTTGACTCACTGAAATCAAGGCTAATTAAATCCTGCTCTTACAGTATAATATTTTTTTTTAATTATTTTCCATTCACAGAGACCTGCCATACTGAAAAAGGAAGTCAGGCTATAGGTAATTTAGAGTAATAGGATCTTTTTGGTACAATGATGTGGAAAGAATGGGGAGTTTGTTTATTTTAGATCATGCTCTTTACTTTTATAATCCTGCTCTTTTTCTAACTCAGTTAATTTTTCTTTTCCATTAGCACACAATTAGCACCCAATAGCTTTTGCCAAGGAAAGAACATAGAGTTTATAGCGAGCTAGTGAAAAATTGTTCTAGTTTTAAACTTCTTTGGAAGACCTGGCGAGCAAGATGTGCTTGTATTTACACAGGTATTTACACTTCCACAGACTTTTAGATACACAGCCCCTTCTTCCCCCTTTCATGAAAGGCAGGTCCTGCTTGACTAACCTGATCTCCTTCTATGACCAGGTGACCCACCTAGTGGATGAGGGAAAGGCTGTGGATGTTGTCTACCTGGACTTTAGTAAAGCCTTTGACAGCATCTCCCACAGCCTTCTCCTGGAGAAACTGGCGGCTTAGACAGGTGTACTGTTCGCTGGGTAAAGAACTGGCTGGATGGCCGAGCCCAGAGAGTTGTGGTGAACAGAGCTAAATCCAGTTGGTGACCCGTTACAAGTGGTGTTCCCCAGGGCTCAGTTTTAGGGCTGGTCTTGTTTAATGTCTTTATTTATGATCTGGGTGAGGGGATCGAGTGCTCCCTCAGTAAGTTTGCAGATGACACCAAATTGGGCGGGAGTGTTGATCTGCTCGAGGGCAGGAGGGCTCTGCAGAGGGATCTGGACAAGCTGGATCGATGGGCTGAGGTCAACTGTATGAGCTTTAATAAGGCCAAGTGCCAGGTCCTGCACTTGGGTCACAACAACCCCATGCAATGCTACAGGCTTGGGGAGGAGTGGCTGGAGAGCTGCCTGAAAGAAAGGGACCTGCGGGTGCTGGTCAACAGCCGGCTGAACGTGAGCCAGCAGTGTGCCCAGGTGGCCAAGAAGGCCGACAGCGTCCTGGCCTGTATCAGGAATAGTGTGGCCAGCAGGAGTAGGGAAGTGATCGTGCCCCTGTACTCAGGACTGCTGAGGCCGCACCTCGAATACCGTGTTCAGTTTTGGGCCGCTCACTACAAGAAGAACGTTGAGGTGCTGGAGCGTGTCCAAAGACGGGCAATGAAGCTGGTGAGGGGTCTGGAGCACAAGTCGTATGAGGAGCAGCTAAGGGAACTGGGGTTGTTCAGTCTGGAGAAGAGGAGGCTGAGGGGAGACCTTATCGCTCTCCACAACTACCTGAAAGGGGGTTGTGGTGAGGTGGGTGCTGGTCTCTTCTCCCAAGTAACTAGCGATAGAATGAGGGGAAATGGCCTTAAGTTGCGCCAGGGGAAGTTTAGACTAGATATTAGAAAAAATTTATTTACGGAGAGAGTGGTCAAACATTGGAACAGGCTGCCCAGGGAGGTGGTGGAGTCACCATCTCTGGAAGTGTTCAAAAACTTTGTGGACGTGGCACTTCGGGACATGGTTTAGAGGGGCATGGTGGTGTTGCGTTGATGATTGGACTTGATGATCTTGAAGGTATTTTCCAACCTTAATAATTCTGTGATTCTGTGATTCTTCAGTTTTGTAATGGAAGCAGCCAAGTTAACACATTTGCTATTTCTGCTGCAGGCCTGAAAAAGGGTTTATGAACTTAAAAGCTTGTATATTTTTTCCGGCTACGCTAATGTGGCTAATAAAAGATACAAATGGCAGCACTGCAGATCTTGTCTTAAGCTGTGGAGCTTGCACATAGAAAAGGCAATTTTCATCATGCATACTTTGGCAATGTTGGGAAGGTCTGAGATGGCTGCAGGCCTACAAGCCCTGTTGATGACAGATTATGCTGGAACATTATGGCCACCACATGCAAAGCAGATGAATTATGTATGTGTGACAAAGCTGATAGAGGGACTCCAGCCATAGCCTGACTCTTCCCTGCCTGCTCAGCACAGCTTATAATTTAAGTGCTGATGGGGAGAAAAGTCATTGGGATGACAGAAAATACACATGACCAAGGCATCATGTGTTTGTCAGAGCACATGGTTTCTGTCCCAGTTGTACTGTGGCTATGTGTAAATTAGTAAACTAAACAGTGCCAGGACATAGACACAGGCATTGGACTTTGACCTACTACTGTAGCAAGGCTTTGGCCTGGGACAGATAGTAATTTCCCTCAAAAATAGGCACAGTTTAGGCGTTAGCATGGACCAGGGACAGGCAATGTGGATGTTAACTACCTTGTTTCAGAGACAGAATGGAAATGACTGAACTGTGGAAATCACCAGCCGCACCTCTTTCCTGGTTCTCAGGTCGTTTAATTTACTAGTTTAAAAATAGTCTGCAAGTTCAATTGAGTTTGGAGGCACTTATCTTCCCTGCCTTTGGAACAGGAAGCTACTGACCCTATTCAACTACCTTTTCCGAAGCAAGTGTTTCGTATGAGTGGAAAAATACATTTCAAAATTACCAAACAAATCCTGTAGTTAGTCCCATCTGAGCTCAAGCTTCCCCATCAAGCTTGTTAGGCTGACAAGAGGGAAAGAGATGCTCTCTGTTCTCTTCCAAAACCTTGAACTGGCAAAGTCAACAAGCAGTATTTTCTAATACCTGTTTTCTGAGATTAACAAAGAAAACTATTTAGTTTATATTATATAATTCCCACTTCATAGTTATGTTGCGCTTCATTTTGAGCAAGGTATTTTGCTATGTAAATAACTATGTAAGTATTTTGATTACATCATTAAGTTACTAGCACCAAAATGCAGTCTTGCACATTTTACAGGGAAAAAAAAAAAAATCCTTCAGTAGTTGTCACCTCCGAATCTATATTTAATTACTGTAAGCAGCAAAGGGACACTTCTATTTTTCTGGAATGGATTGCTAGCTCTGCATTTGGGTTTTCGTGCTACAGATCTTCCCCTAAAAAGGAGTGGGCTGCAGGTCACAGAGTATGTGAGCAGTATCTTGCTTCCTCCCCAACTTCAGAAAAAGTGTACTGAAACACTGTTTCACATTAACAGGAATCCAGTTTCAGATTTTTTCCAGCGCAGCAAGGGCCTTCGCCGGGGGCGGGAGGAGCAAGGCGGTACTTTTTTGAGACGAGAGTGCCGTGGAGATGGCCGGTAGACCGGGAGCCCCCTCGGTGCAAGCACACCTCCCGCAGCCCCTTCCCGGTTCTAGGCCCCAGCGATGAGCGCCCGCCTAGCCAGCGCCTCCCAGAGCGCAACGGTCACACCGGCTGCCGAGGCAAGGGCCGAGCTGGGCTGGGCCGCGCAGCCCGCTCACACTACGCTCAGCGGCGCCCGCAGGCCGCGGCCACGCCGAGGCACCGGCGCGGACAACACCGCCAGCACCCCTACAGGCACCTCGCCGCCCCACTTGCCCATGCTCGCTGCGCTCTCTCACGCGTGCGCGCCTCGCGCGTGCCCAGCCTGTCGGGAGAGGGAGGGAGCGCTTGCGCAGCAAAGCCGGCAGTGGCGCCTGCTGCCGCGGCCGCTCCGCCTGGATCCCTCCGCCGCGATGCGGTGGGGCGAGCGCCCCGCCCAGCGGCGCGTGTCGAGAGCCGCTGCCGCGCAGGGCTGCGGCCTGTGAGCAGGACGGCGGGGGCTGCTCGGCCGCCTGCGGCGGGCCCGGCATGGCGGGGCGGCGGTGCGCGGGCGGCGCGGCCGCCTTGGTTGAAGCGGCGGGCTGCGGCGTGGCGGCGGCGGAGCCCGCCCGGGAGCTCTTCGAGGCCTGCAGGAACGGGGACGTGGAGCGGGTCAAGCGGCTGGTGCGGCCCGAGAACGTGAACAGCCGGGACACGGCGGGCAGGAAGTCCAGTCCGCTGCACTTCGCCGCAGGTACGGGCCCGAGGCCGCCGTTACCGCCTCTGTGGGGAAGGGGGAACCCGAAGGGCAGCTCCGCCGGGTGCCAGGCCCGCTGCCTTGCCGCGCACCTCCACCTCCCTCTCGGCGCGGGGCCTGAGGAGGGCCGGGCCTGGCCGGGCCGCGGAGGAGCACTGGGTGTGGAGGTGGCCGGCTGGACCCGCCGCAGGGGCCGGGCCTGGGTGCAGCGGGGATCGGGGCGGTTCGTCGGCCCCCGTGTGCATCCGGCGCCCGTCCCGCGGCTGTCGCCGTCTCTAGGCGCGACATCCGCTCTCGTGTGGCCGATCGGCTGTCACCCACGCGGTGGTGGTTGCTGAGTGGTACAGGCGGCGTCTTGGGGGGGGGGGGAGGGGGGCTGGCCTCAGCTGGCCTTGAGGACATCTGGGCTGAGGTTTTGACTGTTCGCGTTGTGGCACGTGAGCTCTGACAGGTTACCTGTGTCCCGGATACTGTTTCCATTGATTTCTGTAGGCCTGCTCATTTTTAGAATTTCACCCATGACGGATGCCTGTCAGCTTTTTGCATTCTTATCTTTAGCAAATAGATTTTGTTGATTCGGACTCAAATATGCAAACAACTGACATCACAGAACGACTGCTTTCACTGGCAACAGCCAGAAGATTGTATCCCACCTTTTCAAAGACCTGACTGTGACTGTTGTTTTCATGTTGTTTGTTTTGATTTGATTACAGCGTTAGATGTAGGACCCAAGGCTGGCAGGCTGCAGGAGACAGTAGCTTCTTTTCAGCTAACGAGCACAGATAGTAATAAAGGTGTTTGTTTTTTCACTGAATTGTTTTGGAAAAGGCTTCTACTTAAGGTGTCCTTTCCTCGCATTTAGTAGTCTTAACAGGTCTAAGTTCTTGAAAGCCTGTTCAGGACACATGGCATTTCACAGATGTAAGAAACTTGATTAACAAGAGAGCCCAGGAGACAAAATACCCTGTCAGAGGAAAACCGTTTTGCAGATATCTTTCTGTATGCAGCAGTCCTGCCGGTTAGCTAATAAACGCTGAACTTTTAAACAAATGAGTGTGTGTTACAGCATTTTTGGAGAAGTGATGGGTTTTCTTTTTTTTTTTAAATGTGCCTAAGGAGTTGCTCATGGAATATAGTGATGTGGTGTATCTCTTTGGACAGGATTGATCTGTCTTGACTTTAAAAAACAGAACTCCTGATCTATAGAAGGCCTTTTCTTTAAAAAATATATGGCAGAAAGTTCATGTAGTTGTTAGACTTCTAATATTAAACAGGTTGGTGTGTAACCATTGCCATACTTAAGTCTATTTCAGACTTGATACAGAGAAATTAATTGCTCCTCTTGCAAGACTGTAGGAGATGCCAAAAGTTTCTGGTTGACATGTGACATAAAATACTTGTGTAATTTCTTGATTTAACACTCTTCCACTGCTTCAGGTAGAAATCACTGTTGTCAGCCTACCTGCAATAGTCTCAGTGTGAACTATGGACATGAGTAACTCCTGGATTTTGAGGTTATTGCTTTTGTTTTGTTTTGCTTTTCCTCTATTATTCACAGTTGGAGTAATAGTAGCTTCTTTTGTCTTTTGTCTCTAAAGGAATTTCATTCCAGGAAGTAAAAGATAAAGTCTGCTGTATTCTTGCTTTGTTTTGCCTAGGTGTGTATTCTTAGAAAATGCATTACAAAACTTCTCTGACTAGTTTCAAGATTGTTTTATGGAAGAGGTGGAGCTGAAATATGAAGATAGGTTTTGTATTGCCTTTTTTCTTTTTTTAGTGGCATTCAGAGGTCTGAACTTGGGTTCCATTTTTTAAAATATTTTTCCAGATCTTACTTAGCAATTTAAATAAAACAAATTCCTCTTTTTGTATGTGTCCTTTTGTAAACGTGGGTTTTAAAATATATTTAAAAAAATATGCAACCTCTCCATGGGCATGTGTCATTATGAGAAGTAATATATATTGGGATCGTTGTGAAGGTTGCTCTTTGGATTCCGTAGCACACAATTGTGTGTGTGGTCGACAAGTTGTACTGAAGCTTAAGTGAAGAGCCCACCACCCTTTGCAATGTACTAGGCTCAGTCCCCTCTCACCATAAGCTGCATATACTTCCTCAAGTCAATCCTTTTCATCACAGTGTATGACAAACTTGAAAGTATCACAGGGTTTTAGGGACTTGGCAGGAACCAATATGCCCTTCCTGCAAGCTAAAATTCATCAAAAAAGTGAAGGTCTGGGGCAGGGGAGAAGAATCGGAGCTCAGTTGTTTTCTGTTGTCATCCCGTCAAAACGAGGTGAATGTTAATTATGACACAGCAGTGACTGTAAATAACTTTTTTTTTTGAAGAAATATTTATAAAGTTACAAGTTTCTATTGTGATTAATACTCAAGATTTGTCACCTAACCTAAAAGTTTGTAACTTTTTGGGGAACAAGTGCAGTGAGCTACTCAGCCGTCGGATTGTAGAAGAGTGTGAGCTGGAGGCCCTGAGTAGCCCTTCTACTTTGCAGTAAGAAATAAAGTGCTCATGATGATGACACAGTTACCTTGCACGGCTGCAAGTCGTGATACCATTTAGTTGGTCTTTTGATAGAAGCTCATGAGCCAGAAACCTCCCCTGCCCTTTAAAAATTATCATTTTGGGGTTTTTTTAAAGTGGTGAAATTGTTTTTGTAGCAGTGGACTAATAGCAGAGAGGAACTGTTACAGTAGGTAGCGGCTCCCTGCCCTGTATCAGCAAAGGCCCCTCTTGCCACTCTCAGTGAAAATGAGAGGAGGGAGACACCATTGTACGGAGTTTGGCCACCTCCTCTGTACACATACATCCTTAGAAAATAATGAGGAAATACTTCTCTTTCCATATATGGTGCCCTGTTGTACAGATGCTTCCACAAGGAAGTAAGGAATCCGTGTTGTGCACTCAATGGTGAAGAGTGGTTACAAAAATTGGTATGGTGCAAATGAGCTGTCTCAACCTTAAAATAACTATAGGTAGTTTAGGGGTGTTGCTGTACTTCTTAGGGTATTTTCCGAATGGATGCAGGCTTTGCGTGGAGGGAAGCTATGAGGTGGTCATAAACTGTATCCTATTGAACCTATGTACTAAATAGAGGCCATCCAGGTGAATGCTGTACAGCTATAATGAGATTTACTACAGATGATTTTCAGTTATGGTATTGATTCTTGCTAAGGTTGGCATTTTACATTCAAAAACATGGCTAAACATCAAAGCTTTGAGGGACAGGAATGCCTTCTGTACAAGAATGAATGATGTTTAGCTAGCAGGCATATAACTTCTGGACAGAGAATTTGATCAGAGGCTCTTCTAACATAACTAAAGCGGTTCTGGAAAATATTTTTTGGTACTGAAAGAAGATACCAAGCACTCTGTCATCAAATAACAGCTTTGATGTTTGCAGGACTCTGGTACTTGTGAAAAGTCTCACCTGAGAAGATCCTTGAAGAATTTCGCAAATTTTGAGTATGCATTCAAACTAGAAACAGAATTTTTTTTAATTTTGAGGAAAAATTCAGGAGGACACATTTAAGAAAAATAACAATATTTATAATACCTAGTTTTGAAAGCTAAATTTATTTAAGAGTGAGAAATATGCTGCATGTAATTTACTGTATAGCCCATATGGCTACATGGGTATATGTTGTATAGGTACTGATTTTTTTTTTTTTTGGCAGCAGAAACATGCATGCATGTGCAGTGAACAGGTCTTACTGTGCCTGTTCAGTTAAATTGTTTTTGCATGGACCATAGGTCTGATCCAGTTCTCATCTCAACTGTGCTGAGCTCCTGTTCTCTGTTAGGACAGGCAAGATGCCTTCTGGCAGTTGTAAGATGAGTAACTGGTGTTGAGACTCAAAAGTGAATTTGCTGTACAGTATGTGCTTCGGTTGAAGTTAAGGTACTAGCAAGATTTGTATTATTCATTAGTAATGTATTTTGAAGAATTGAAGCACATCACCAGTATACTCTTGTGCCTGTTACTTGAAAATACCTTGGAGTTCATTCTGGGATTAAAAAGTTTCACATAAAATTATTTCTATAATAATCAGAAATCTGTGGGGAATGTGGTTCCTTACGGGGGGGGTGGGGAAAGGTGGGGTATAGAATTTACAAAGGCGTTTCTGAATACCTTTCCTGGCCTCTTTATCTTTGGCATATACAGCTTGTATATGAGATCTCTCAGTCAGTAGGAACCAGAAATTGCTTAATAATGGCAATGTTTGGTTTTTTGAGCTCTGAATAGCGAAGGTAAAATTGCTGCTTGCTCCAGGATTTCAGTTGCTGTCAGTCTCAGAGAAGGATTTACTGAATAGTCAGGTTTAGTGAAGAACAACAAATTGAGTTACAACTAAACTAAAACTAGAAAGTTCAGTTGTAACAAAAAATGCTGACACTTCTCATATGCTTGTGTGATTTTTGTCACTGAAATGCTGTGTAGTTACCAGGAATAAACATCATTTCTAGGTTATGGTTGCAGGGACTTACACTATTGACATTCCATGGATGATTTGTAACAAAATATAAATTCGCTACAATCTGAGTATGCTGGTGTTGGCAACTGTGTGATGATTCAGTCTGATGGAAAAGCTCAAGACTTTGTCCCCACCCAGTTCTTGATCTCTTCAGGAAAATGATTTGCAACTCACATTCAAAGCAAGGAAGGCCAAGTCCTGCACACACAAGTTGTTTTCCAGAAGGTACTTGGCACAAGTCTGATACGCACCAAAATATGGTTCTTACCTGCCCTAATAATCCCCGAGACCCAAAGAGACCTTAATGAAACTTTTGAGGGATTTCTGTAGGCAGTGGCCTTTGGAAAGTAACCAGATGGGCATAATGGCTACAACCAGAAGTCCTAAGTCATTCTGGCCTCTTGTGAAGATATCGGAGAAGACACAGATACAGTTGATAAGTTTGGTGTTTGTTCTGGTTTGTTTGCTATTATACAAATGTGCAATATACAGCTGAAATGTAACAATAGTAGCTCTAGAATTGGCTTGTAAGAGCAATTACCTTATTTATGATATGTTTCTAGCCCCAAATGTGCAAGTGGGCATATTTTTTTGCTGTCTGCTAACTTGAATGACAGGCTTGTCAAAGTGCCTCAGAATGTGTAAAAGCATTTTTGTGCTTTAGTCATGATCAAATTTTTATAATCATTTTAGGCATCACTTAGTATAGACATTATGAATATCTTTAAATTATGGTTGTGCATCCTCTCATAATAAAATTCTTCAATAGAGGATGGTCTCGGATAGATGACTTATATCCATAAGGGGTTTTTTTAAGTGATTATTTCAGGGATGGAAACTGTGTGCACATTATGTTAATTACTCCTTAGAAAGCAAATAGCCATGCTTCTAGTTTTAACCTAAAAGCAGTGCTGCTTACTTGCTTTTTTTAAAAAACAAGGAACGTGTTTCTGTAAAATACTTTTTGTCTTACATGCATCTTTTTTTAAAAGCTTAGAATATGAATTGTACATGCATTGGCTTGTAGCCAGTCTCATCCTTATTGCTCCCAGGGCTCATCTATTTGGTCATTCCACAAACTGGCTGTGGGTTGGCAGAGTATCATATAAAATATTGTTTGGCTTAATAGCCATATAAAATTACTGAAAAAGAGGTTTCGTTGTCAGCTTTTTGTTAGCTTTCAATAAACCGTTGACTCACGGGAGCCCTATCAAGATATTCACTGTTCTGGTAATCTTGAATATTATTTTTCTACTGATTTTAAGGTAATTTTTAGGAGTTTCAAAAATAACCTTGGTGTGTAAATGCTCCTTTAGTAAAGAATGCCAGTTGTGCTTGTTATTTAGAGTGGTTACTGTTCTTTAAGTTTGTTGCTTTAAACTGTCTGTGTGGGACAGGGAATCCTCTTACCCTACCCTAACACCTTTCCTCCCTTTATCTCTTCCAGGCTTTGGTCGGAAGGATGTAGTTGAATATTTACTTCAAAGTGGTGCCAATGTCCACGCGCGAGATGATGGAGGACTTATTCCTCTTCACAATGCTTGCTCTTTTGGTCATGCCGAAGTTGTCAATCTTCTCTTGCGGCATGGTGCAGATCCTAATGCTCGGGATAATTGGAATTACACTCCCCTTCACGAAGCTGCCATTAAGGGCAAGACAGATGTCTGCATTGGTAATTTTTTCCCACTCTTCCTGTGACTGATTCATTTCTTTTAACTGTGAAAAATCAGTAACTTTTTTAAGATCATTTTTACTATATAAAGCAATTGCTGGTATAAGGATTAAAACTAAAAATCTTTCCTAAACTTAAATTCATATGCCAAATTTATAAGAAGCAAGTTTTTAGACCTGTTTTTGGTAATTGCCTAAGTATAAAGGTTCACATTGGCATCATGGGCAAAGAGCTTTAGAGTAACGTTATAGACCTAGGTTATCTTCTGCTTCAGCCTAGACTTAATGCTGCCTTCTGTTGCTACTCACAGTGCAGTGGAAAGAACAAAACTGGTTTTAGTAATGCATTCATTCTGTCTCTATATGTAACAGCCATGTTACATTAGTTAAGGATAGGAGCTAAACTTCAATTACATTGACCACTTGTTTTGCCTACGCAGTTCTTAAGAGTTAGGAAGAAGTAGAAAGTTATATATGTGGTCAAGAAACTTAATTTTTTTGATTGTGTGGTTTGCTCCCACTTACTTCATCCTAATGCTGGAGCACATCTGGAGAGTTGTATATATAACGTTGCCTGTTTGGCCCCAATATCAGTGCAAGGTGCATGGCCTGCTACTGCTCTGTTTAGGGTATAGTCACTTATGGGTTTGAGGCCGCATGCTCTGGAGCTGATGGGAAGTAGCGACTGTTTTTTTGTGGTGTGTCAGTCAGAGTCTTTAAACTGAGGTTGCCCCTCCTGCTAGTTTGTGATTGTTCCATTTCTGCTCCGCTTTTGTCTCATAAAATGTGTCCAGGCATGTTTCACTAGTTAAACTGTTCACAGCTGACATTAAGGAATTCTGACATTAAAAATTTGAGAGGGGAAGTTAGGATCGGTAACTGTATATTTCTTTTGTTGCTTGCAGCTTACAGTAACGATACATCTCTGTCTCATAAGCCTTATCTTGTAGAATTGTTTTCTCATGGAAAACTTTGGCATTTTGTAGTACTGCTGCAACATGGTGCTGAACCAACCATCCGGAACACAGATGGAAGAACAGCTTTGGATTTAGCAGACCCGTCTGCCAAAGCAGTGCTGACTGGTAAGTGATAATCTTTAGATTACGTTATGACTAATAAGAGTTGAATGAATGTAATACAGTATTTGGGGTGGTTTTCCTTCTGATATTACTTCTCTCTTTTATAATTCTAAATAGAAATTCCCGTATGGCCTTCATCTCAGTCATGGAATGTGTTCTGGATAAATGTTTTATTGTGCTAGTTCAGTAGTCATCTGTCACATTTTTAGCACTTATGTTCTCTAAAATTTTGGAAGTGGAGGATAAGTGCTGCATTTCACATCTATAGATATTTATTTAACAACTAAAGAAACTCCCTTTTGTCTTCCAGGTGAATACAAGAAAGATGAACTCCTAGAAAGTGCCAGGTATGCATGTTTGGAAGATATCTGGTATTTAGTTACATTTTCAGAATTGTCTGGAGGTTTGTAAGATTGCTATATATATCTATATATGTGTGTGTGTGTGTGTATATATATATGCTTTTGAGCTGGCATTCTATCTAGATGCTAAGCTTTGTCTGGTACCTGTGAATAAAGCTACAAAAATAATTATATAAATGCATTTTTGTGTTCCCTTTAATGCTTCTAGTACAGAAGTAAATGTATGACTTCAGAACAGATCTGCTGAACATTATAGCAAAGAAAAATATAAAAACATAATACTATACAAAGTAATATAATTAATATCAAAATAGTGCTAACAAATACAGCTACTTAAAACTGGAATAAAAGCATTTCTGCCCATTTCATGTCTTGTTTTTCAGGAGTGGAAATGAGGAAAAGATGATGTCTCTTCTTACACCATTAAATGTTAACTGTCATGCAAGTGATGGCAGAAAGGTATTTTTGTTTAAAACCTGATTGAAAATTAGTTCGCTCTTACATGTTTCACGGTTTTTGTTTGACCAGATTTTAAGAATGTTAAACATAGAATCTTTCTATTTTCTTTAATGTATGTGGGAAAATAAGATTGTACCTCTCTAGTGGCTAGCTGATTTTTTTTTTTTTTTGGTATACTATGTAGGTGTTTCCACCTAGGAGCAATAAACACCTTTTCAATTGGAACTTCTGCTTGACCTTCATATCTACAGTGATAAAGAAGGGAGGCCTTTTCACACATTCTTGTGTCTATTACAAAGAGATACACACAGGCTCCTTAGTTGCCATACACTCTAGGCAAGTTATTGCTGCTGTTTCAGGAATAAACTATTCATCACTATAAGTATTGGTGAAGAACTACATGAAAAATGTTGAAAATCTCCATTCTAAAAAATCCTGATAGTCTTGTGGGTTCAGCCCCTAGCCTACCGAAGGTTCAGATTATTGAGTATCGATTTTTGGCACCCTCATTGTTCTCATTAAGTATGTGTACTCATTCACTTAAGTTTTGTTTGAATAAGTTTCCCTGTTTAAGGCTTTGTGGTAAGGTATTGGGATTTCCAAAACACCTATGCATCTCTATTTTCTGATCTTTTAGTTACAAGACTCATCCTTGAGGATGAGCCTGTGCAAACTGTACAAACCCAGTTCAGTTGATGGGTTTGTAAAGGAAGAGGATAAGATTTCTCTTCACTAATTTGTAGCTCTGCCCTTGGTGCTGCTGATGGATATGCTTGAGTAGGTTTGCTAGAAAAGATCGTAGAGCAGTTACCTGATTGCTTGGTGAAGGGTGAGAATTTAGAAGATAAGATTGTTTCCCCCACATCCCATGAACTTCCTGCAATCGCATATGTGCACAGCAATCTCTGATAATTTCTAAACTTAATCTGTTGATTAGCAGGGAGACCTGTTTATAATTTAGCAGCCATTGTTTCTAATGACCACCTTATTTCCCCTTTCACAAGGGACATAGTTTGTCCCAGCAAAGTATTAGTAGTTGTGGTAGGCTAAAAGGCAAAAATGGACTGCAGGACTCAAAAATCCGTTAAGAGGGCCTTTGCTGCCAGAATGTATTAGTGATGGAGTAAATTCAGGATTTGTGTTTATGATGACTTGCAAGAGTAGTCAGCAAACAATGAACATAGTTATCAAATGTCTGATTCAGTCACTGTGGTTTTTAATTTGTTGCAAGTATTTTAAGGACTTCAGTAATTAGTACTGTTAAAAAGTTTTGGAAAAAGGAAAAAAAAAAAAAACACCCTTGATTTTGTGTTACTGATTACTTCTACATGCTGTCTTTTCAGTCTACTCCTTTACATTTAGCAGCTGGGTATAACCGTGTAAAAATAGTACAGCTCTTACTGCAACACGGGGCTGACGTACATGCTAAGGATAAAGGGTATGTTCATTTTTTCTTTGTTGAGAATAAACAAAATTTGTTAACAATTGAGATGAAGTAAAGAATAGTAATACTATTTTAACAGTGAAGAATTTCTAACTTGAGGCCATTATGCCGTCTTTAAACTTTCTGTTACGACAAAAATACAAAGCGTACAGGCTTAAGGCTTGTGAATCAGTAGAATCCAAATTGAGCTGACCATAGAACATGCTGCCTTTTAGGTATCATTAGCCAAATTATTCTCTCTTGTTCAATAAAATATGTTGATACACTACTGTGAAGTCAGCAAACATTTTGATGATTGAATCAATCTTAATTCTACTTTTAACTTTCTATGCTGCTTTTTGCAAAGAATATGATAAAAATTGAAGATCTGTTTCCCAGCAGAAATATATTTGGACTATATTTTCAAGCATTTGGTTGTTATGTCAGGAAATACAGTGAAATATAGACATGCTAAATTTATTTAGCTACATAAAATATAATGAAAAACCTGCTTTTAAAATCTGTATTTATGTACATTAAAGATTATGGAAAGCAAACTGTTTATTCCTCTATTTTCCTAGGATTACTTCACAACTACATAAGCAGCTGCCTGATCAGACAGCTTTAATTGTCCCCTTGGGGCTGGGGACTCTTTTTTTTATTTCTCCCTTACCATCCCACAGAGAAAGAATTCGCTTTGGGCAATTTCTCACTTGCTCCTAAGACCACTGGGTTTGAGAGAGTATGAAGCCAGCTTTAAAACCTTAGTAGCTCTGCTGTTACTGTAGAATATTGTACAGTTACTTAAACATTAGCCAGTGAGACTGCTTTCCAAGGGAGAAGATAATCTTAGAGCAATGCTTTTGTGAAAAAGGAACTGTCACAATATACTTACTGTCACTCATGAAAATCCCATGCAGATAGTTCTTCCTGCTTAGGGTTCCAAGTCTGAGCGGAACCGTTTCATTTGCAGTAAGACAGTGCAATTAATTTCTCATCTTCTGATTATTTTAAACATTTATTATTCTGAAAAATGCTGATGGGATTTTCTTGGTTCTTTTCCAGCTTCTCTATTTCTTCTCAACTTAATTTGAAGGTCTCTGACACTATTTTTGTAAAATGTTCAAGGTGCAATATAGGTACCATTTACAGTGTTATAGATGCATTTGGAATTGAAATATGTGTATTAAGATAATCCTCCCCCTTTCTCTCCTATATAGAGATTTGGTACCACTTCACAATGCGTGTTCCTATGGTCATTATGAAGTAACAGAGCTTCTAGTAAAGGTTGGTCTTGAAGAGATTAAATTGCATATTATTAAATAAGAACAGGGTATAATAGACTAATGCGAATTGCATTTTTTTACTTTTCTTGTACTTAGGTTTACAAAGGTTAAAGAATAATAGATTGCTTTTGCTCTACATGTTAGTGATTATTAAGCTGGAGCTACAGAAGCTTCTGCTTGCAAGGAAGTTTCGTCATTATAAATGTGCTTTCTGTTTTTAACTCTGTGCTCCCTAGTTGAATGTTTTTGTACCACCAAGTATGTACTTCTTATCTCAACCTTCCCACCTTCACCCAAAAAACCAAACAAACCAACCCCCCCCCCAACTGAGCAACATTATGAGTTTGACAATAGAAAAATATTTCAGAATACAGAGTATTAAGAGGTTTCTGAAAAGAATACTGATAAAGATTGTAATTTTAACATTAAAGAGTAATCAGTCTCTTGAGGGAATGGACTTTACAACATCAGTTCTGGCCTTGAATTGTAGCCTTCACCCCAAAGAAAGAAAACTGTGTCAATTTTCCTAACATAAGGGAACTCTCAGAACTGAAGTGGCTTATCTGGATTATGTTAATCTTGAAGATAAAGTATGATGCACATTAAACTAGTGGCTCGAAGATGTGGCCTGCAAAAATCTGTGAGTGGTGTCCACCAAGGGACTTTTGAACTGTGCCCATTCTCAGCTGCTACAGCAAATCATGATCATTGTAACAGCTGAGAGTGTTCTGCTAGATAACTCTAGTTGTTTGGATGCTCAGGGAATAGCTGCTGTTGTTCTATCCTGTATGTCTCAGTCACTGCTAATTCCCTGTGTCTTTCTATTTGTTTAGCAAAAATTAAGTAAAAAATTCTTTAAATAAGCATATATTGTAGTAAGTGTAAGTAGTCAAGTTTTTGGGTTTTTGGGGTTTTTTTTTTACTTCAGAGGCCAATTATAAAGTGAATCTTTACAGTTGTGGTACTAGACCAAAAAAAACCCTCTTGCCTTGACACTACTGTGTGACTTAACTGTTAAGCTGGAGTTTTATTCCCTCTTGGATTTCTGCTCCAGTGAATCTTGAATTATTTTTTGCAAAGCACTACAGCTTTAAGAGGAGCAATGGGAAAGAGCACATTCTATCAGACTTGCTTACAGACAGAACTCAAGGTACATCTAGAATGTTCCTAGAGAAGAATTACACAAATATTAAACATCCAAGAGTATTACTTGCAGAACCTTGTACTTAAATGTTTTGAATTGAAGGAAACTTTGAGTGCTTGTCTCTTCCTAGATATCTTGGCATTCATATCTTAGGGAGTATTCACAGAACATGTATTTATCTTAGTGCAACTATTCACTCTAGACTTTTTCTAGAGCAATAAGAAGTGGGAGTTTGTTCAAAGGTGACTTGGAGTATATGAATTAGGCTCTTTCTCCAGTTTGACCTGTAGCAGAGCTACTGTCCTTTTAGAAGTGCTGGAGGAAGCCTGAAGAGACTAGCCTGCCTGTGGCTTCTTTGAATGTACCTGTGAGACACTAGAGGATTAAAAACTGCAATGTGCTGAAATGTTGTTATATTGAAAATGAATGTCTTCGATACAGTTTGCATACAAGCATTGATTTTTTTATTATTATTATTAACAGTCTACTGCATTGAAACTAATGACAGAAGTCTTTTTCTAATGACCTGTTTTTGATACTGCATCTTTTTTACCCCTTTCCCTTTCAAGCATGGAGCATGTGTGAATGCAATGGATCTGTGGCAATTCACCCCTCTGCATGAAGCAGCTTCTAAGAACAGGGTGGAAGTGTGTTCTCTTTTGTTAAGTTATGGTGCTGACCCAACACTGTTGAACTGTCACAACAAAAGCACCATTGATTTGGCTCCAACACCCCAATTAAAAGAACGATTAGCATGTGAGTATAAAGTGAGATCAGTTCTACAGTTATAGATTGTAATGTATACTTAGGTTCCCTAGACAGTGACCTGCCAGAAATCAGATTTGGAAAATGCTTACACTTTCCAGGCAATTGCGCAATGTTGGATAGTACATTTCACTGTTTATAATTTGAGAGTTCTAGATTTTCCAAATGTAGGCATTTAAAATAATTTTATTGTCAGTTTTAGAATCATGTGGTTGTGATGGTTTTTGTAGCTTTTCTTCCCTGAATACGCACTTTCCCTCACGACGCTTTCATTTTCCATACTTGCTCCTGTCATTGCATCAAGACTGTTGAAATCTTAATTTTTATTCTTCCACTGTGTTTTGTTTGAAGAAAAGAAAAACCATAAGTTTAGAATGCTGAATATGTTTGAGTATGCCACAATCGCTGAAAGTTCAAAGAAATTTATGAAAGGCGTTGATTTTTTTCCAGCAAATTTAAGGAGTTGAAAAGAATGCCCTTGAATTCTGTCCTTAAGTGGTCAAACAATAACTTTCTGGGATATGTACAAAAATTATCAGTAAATGCTGCATTAGACTTCATGTTAGCATCTAGAAATGGTTTTCCAAAGAGAGGTCAGCAGTAGAGATTTATATATGCCTGAATTGGTACATATGTGAAGAGTGGAACCTAGAACACTGGTGAGTGAAGTACATGTTGTTCAGCCCATTTGGATGTCTCTGGCTTTTGTTTAGAAACAGAGCACATTCTTGTAGTGCTTTCACTTAGCTAGCAAGTTTTATCAAGTGATGTAAAAGCTGAAGTCTGAGTTGGAAATGTCTGCACCGTGGTCTGCTGAATAAAATGAGTATTTTTATCTAACTGAAAGAAACAATCCTGGTGACCATTCTTGAGTTAAGGTGTGTAACCTTCTGGTATGTATTTCTTTTTAAAGATGAATTCAAAGGTCACTCACTGCTACAGGCTGCAAGAGAATCAGATGTAGCTCGTATAAAGAAACATCTTTCTTTGGAGACAGTGAACTTCAAGCATCCTCAAACACATGAGACAGCATTGGTAATATCTCAGGATTTATTTATTATTTTGCATATGTTGTGGTTGACCTAAACGTACTAGGCAATAGTTTAGAACTAAAAATTTCAGTGTCAGTGTAATTCAGACCAACCTGGAATACCCAGTGCCTTGTTAAACAAGTAATATTGATTAGTATTTTGTTCTTAAGGTTAATGTTGAGACTAATCTAAATTGCTTGTTTAATTTCGGTTGTCTAAATTACTGTTTTTCTGTAGAATAGTCTCGTTTTAAGCAACAACAAGCTACATATGTTAGCTTTTGTTTGTAAAGCTTGAAGGTTTCCAGCAGTTATTGGAGAGGGAGCTCTCGAAAATACTGGAGTAAATTCAAAAGCCCATGTGGAATCTTCCAAATTAATAAGCTTCTACATGTTGGGTTATTTTTTTCTGTTGACTTTGCACACAACCAGCTCTTAACTGCCAGCTGATCAGCAAGCAGTAAAACCTGTATATTTCTAGCTAGTTGTTAATGCTGCAATTATTAATGTTCACAGCATTGTGCTGCTGCATCTCCATATCCTAAGAGAAAACAAGTATGTGAATTGCTGCTGAGGAAGGGAGCCAACATCAATGAAAAAACAAAAGAGTGAGTGGTTACAAATGAATACTTCTAAGTGTTTGTTTAGAAGATTTTGCAAATTACATTTTGAATTATTCTTCCTTTTTTTTTTTTTAAAGCTTCTTGACTCCTCTGCATGTGGCATCAGAAAAGGCTCATAATGATGTTGTTGAAGTAGTTGTGAAACATGAAGCTAAGGTATGAGTTACTATTCATACTTTTTTTTTGTTGTTGAGGTTTGCCTACTGTATAGGTTTTCGTAGCATGAGAATGGACACCTGAGTAGACAGACTTTTCTAAAATAATTCATTTTGGAAGGTTGTAGATTTATACACTTAAGACATAGGCCATCAATCCATCAATACAGCCCTAAACATTGAAGCATCATCACTGTTTTGATCCTATTTTATAAGAAGTGCAGATAACTTCTCACTGTTAACTGAAAGCTTGTAGAGTGTGTTATTCAGTGCTTCATTGTCCAGCAGTACTAATGAAATGCTTAAGGGGAAAAAAAAAAGGTAGGGGTATGTATGAACAACAAAAAGCTAGACTGAGCTGTAAAACACGTAGACTTTATGTGATGTTGTGTGCAGTAAAAATTACAAGTGAAGGCAAAATGTTAAATCATAACACAATGCTTAGTTCAAATTTCCACAAAAAGAAAAAGTGGAAAGGAGGTACTCTCTGTATACCTGAATCCTCCAAAACTAGGAGTTGAATCTCTCTTTCCTGGAAGTTTGATTACAGCCTGACTGCTGCGAAGTTTCCAAAGCAATGATCAAAACCAGAGGAACAGTAGGGAATACAAGTAATCTTTGCGTGCAGATTTTTAAATTGTTAAATACACCTTGACTGAAACACATAGGAAGTCCTCGATCTGAAAGACCAATAAGCCAGTGCAGATAAAAGCTGTTCTGTATGTTGGCGCTGAGAATTTGTGCTGCCATGAGCAAAATAATGTCCTACTTCTAACCAGCAGTAGTAATTTTATATATTAATATCAATATTTGATAATTAATAGCAGTGTAAAATTTCTGTAACTGTTTACATTGGTTTATTCACATGCCTCTAAAAGGGGGCTATTCTTCCTCAGTAAATGTAGTTGTAACTTTATGAACTGCTTTTGTTTAAATTTTATCTTTTGAAGTGTCATGACCTTTGGAAATATGCTCAATATATTCTTTTAATTAAAGTAAGAAGAATACTTATGAAACTGTCCCAGTCAGCAGTGAAAACAGCTTTAGTATTAAGTTTTGATGGTGGAATTTGTTGTCTGTGTTATTTTTAGGTTAATGCGTTAGATAATCTTGGTCAGACCTCTCTTCATAGAGCAGCCCATTGTGGTCATCTTCAGACCTGCAGGTTGCTGTTGAGTTCTGGATGTGATCCTTCCATTGTGTCTCTGCAGGGCTTTACAGCCTTACAGATGGGGACTGAAAGTGTGCAACAGCTACTACAAGGTACAACTGATTTATTCAAGATGCACCTCTGAAGTAATGTGTTGCTTCATTTTACTTGCCATTTCAAGTGCTGTCAAGAAATAATAGCGAACACAAGTAAAAAAAAAAAAAGTACATTCTACGAAAGACAGTACTGCATTGTGCAGTTCTTATTCCATAACCAGGAGAGTGCCTGCTCTGGGTGTAGTTAGCAATATAATTTACTCTCTAGCATTCAGTTACAAGAGAAGCTCGGAAAGTTTCATTGTATAGCCACCTGGAATAATTTTGGAAAAAACCTTGACATAGGGAGGGGGGAATCTTCTAAGTAAAAAATAAGTTTCAAAAGCAAAGAATGGCTGCTTTGTATTTGTGAGCAGAGGCAACAGGGTACATGGATTTTTCAACAGTAAGGTTTAGACGTTGTACACATAGATAAGCTTCTTGATATAATCTAATTCTGAAACTGAAATAAAGTTTGGTTCCACAGTATTCAAAATGGATAGGAAGCATGTTCCTAAAGGCAACTTTGCAAACACTGTTAGACCTTATAGCTACAGTTGTAGATAGTAAGAAAGACAAAACTTGTCTATAATTGGTTAACTTTTTTTAAGGGAAATCCTTGAAATACTCAAATGATTTCCTGTTTTAACAAATTCCTTCAACCGTATACCCTTACCTGTCATGCAATCTCATTTATTTTGCAGAAGGTATCCCATTAGGTAACTCTGATGCAGATCGACAGTTGCTGGAGGCTGCGAAGGCTGGAGATGTGGATACTGTAAAAGTAAGCTTAAACCTGTCCTAAAAATAAGAGGAAATTATATCCCAAACTATTAATTTCTCAAAACAAGCAATCAAACAGCCGTTCACTGACTGCTTTAGAGCTATGATCCGTGTCCTAAAACCTTTGTATTGCAGAAATATTATACATGACAAAATGTAACGTTCACCACCTCCAGAAGTTCATCTTGTATAAAAAGCGTAAATAAGAAGTCACAGGTGTGGATTTGGGAGGAGGGAGTGTTTTTGTGGTTTTTTTTTTTCCCTCAGGATGCAATCTGTGAAAAGTAAAGGTTTTAAATAAACTAAGGAATAAACTTTCTTCTTAATGAAAAGAATTTTTCATAATTCGATGTGTATAACAACATTTTATGACAAAAATGTGCCAACACTATATATAGTGATGTATATTTTGTTTGGGGGATTTCACAGAAACTATGTACACTTCAAAGTGTGAACTGCAGAGATATTGAAGGACGTCAGTCTACACCACTTCACTTTGCAGCTGGATATAACAGGGTATCCGTTGTTGAATATCTTCTTCAGCATGGAGCTGATGTGCATGCAAAAGATAAGGGGTAAATACTCAAATGTATGTTTTCCTGGCAATTGTAATTGCTGATATCTGTCAGCTCTTGAATATTGCTAGTTGATAAGCATCCCATCTTTCTTCAGATGTTCAATTTTGTTTTGTTTTGTTAGAATGAAGATGTACAGAATATCCACAAAAGCATTTTGTAGTACTTGAAACTAGAGCATCAAGAATTTCTCTGGCTCTGTGTTCTTGCTTCTTTTCAGCGCCACTGCTGATTACATTTTTACCACTTCAATATAGTAGGGATATCTACTGCCAGACTATTGTGGGAAATTAAAAAAAAAGTTTTTGTTACGGTTTGATTGTTGAAGGTGCACCATGTTTTGTGTTTATGTCACTTTGTGAAAAGGCCCAATTTTTAAAGGTAATTTTTCGCTTTTTTTTAATTGTTTCCAGAGGACTTGTCCCGTTACATAATGCTTGCTCGTATGGTCACTATGAGGTTGCAGAACTGCTGGTTAAACATGGTGCAGTTGTCAATGTAGCTGACTTGTGGAAATTCACTCCCTTGCATGAAGCTGCAGCAAAAGGAAAATATGAGATTTGCAAACTCCTGTTACAGGTAATACCTCTGCTGGAGAGAGTTTTCTTTACTCTCTTGTTCAGTCTGAAATGTGATTGGACTTCTTTGAGAAATTGATCTGTGTTTTGTGGTAGTTAAATTTTGTTAGCAACCATGTTGTCCTTTCTCACACAGTAAATGGAAGGCCCTCTTCTGAAGGATTTGAGTATGTGTCAGAATATTTGCTCAGTAAGGCATGAGATGTGCAAGATGCAATGTGTTTATTCTACTTACATACTTAACCACCTGTTTTTGATGTGCACAGCATGGAGCTGACCCTACAAAGAAAAACAGAGATGGAAATACTCCTCTAGACCTTGTTAAAGATGGTGATACTGATATTCAAGACCTACTTAGAGGAGATGCAGCTCTATTAGATGCTGCAAAGAAAGGTTGTTTGGCCCGCGTAAAAAAGCTGTGTTCACCTGACAACGTCAACTGTCGGGACACGCAAGGACGGCATTCAACACCACTACATTTAGCAGGTTGATGTTTTAATTAGCTGGTTTTATCAGAGTTATTAGTTAGTGTGTCTGAACTTTCTATGTCTAGGCAAGTTTAAAGTATCGCCTCAAGCTAGAGGATTCTATATTTTCTCTTTAAAAAAAAAATTAGTCTTTTATGCTTGTTAATCTTATGCTCCTCATCTAAACTGTTTAACTAATGACTTTAATTTCCTATCCTCTCCAGTCAAAGAGGATTTTTTATTGACAGAGGTTTTAAAGCCAATTACTCTTAAATAGGGTGAAGGTGTCTTCACTAATATATAATACACTGTCTTCACTTGGATTGACATCTTAACTTTCAAGTAATTTAAGTGAATTATTACTTCTCTACAGCCTCTTGAGGCTGAGTTTTTTAATATGTTTTATTTCATCCTTTTGCAACCTTCCAGCTGGTTACAACAATTTGGAGGTTGCAGAGTACCTGTTACAGCATGGAGCAGATGTGAACGCACAGGATAAAGGAGGTTTGATTCCTCTGCATAATGCAGCATCTTATGGGGTAAATATCTCAAACTTTCTGAGGCATTATTTACTTTAAAAAAAATAAATAAAAATGACACATTTTATTGACAGCATTGTGAGCCAATACTCTATAGAAAGCTCTTTTCACTGAGTTGTGATGTAATCTTATTTGTAAAATGATAAAAAAAAAAAAGTCTTAGCTCATTCTCTAGGTGAAGACTCTTTTGCATTTGTAAAAGCATGGTTGGAGTTTACAGAATTGAGTTTTCCAAACGTGAACACTTAGAAAGCCAACAGCCTGAAAAGTGTTCCATAAAATGCATTTCCTTACCAGTGCCAGTCAAATGTTACCAACAAGATCTCATTGTCACTTATTTGGCTGGTGTTGAGACACTGATTGTTTTTGTGGATTTCCTGGATATTTGTGCTTGGATCAAGTCTTTAATCAAAACAGTTGGAGAACTTTCCAAACTGGAAGTTCAAATTGAGGCTTTTTTCCTTCAGGTTCCCCTGGATTTGGGATTCTGTTGTAGTCTGTCCTTTTTTCACAAGAGAAGAAATCTTAACTTTTTACTGGTATGTTTATAGGTGAGGAAGAAAACACTTTGTTTTAATCCTTTTTTTAATCATAATTAAAAAGTGAATGTATTCTAAGAGAATTCACAATGAGGATTACAGAGAAGTATCAGTAATAGTTTTGAGTTAGTTTGGTACCTTGGCATTTACCAGGTGTTTTTATTTTCCAGCATGTTGATGTAGCAGCTTTACTTATAAAGTATAATGCATGTGTGAATGCTACAGACAAATGGGCTTTCACACCTCTACATGAAGCAGCCCAGAAAGGAAGGACACAGCTTTGTGCCTTGTTACTGGCACATGGGGCTGATCCTACTCTGAAAAACCAAGAAGGACAAACGCCATTGGACCTGGTCACTGTAAGTGATGGGGCTCTTCTTAGGAAATTTGCATGATTTTTATAGTTTGACTAATACAAAAACTGTGGCAATAAAATGTAAGAAAACTTTGTAGCAGTATAAGTTTAAGTTACAATGTTATATTACACTGGCTGTTAAGTATGTGGGTGGGTTTTTTGCTAAGTATTATAATACAATTCAAAGCTACAGTCAGAGTAACTGTTTTGTTTCATAAATTCTGGTTGCCAGTAGAAGCTTTTGTTTTTCCTAGCAAATTAATACTGTTTAACTGTCCCTGAAGTTTTTTAGAAATACTGAATTCTTTACTTTTTATCTTATTAGCTTGTATTTGTAAACATTCTACAGTTTCATGTATGCTGTTGGCACAAAAGGCCTTTTGTAAACTGCATTATAAAACGCGTATTTTTCCAATATGTATTTATTAATATTGCAGTATACTTAAGAAGTCTGGAATAATGATAATGCATGCTAGGAAAAAACACGGTGTAAAAGTGTTCCTCTGTTTTAATAAGTTGTTTTCTGCTATTTAGGCAGATGATGTCAGTGCATTATTGTCAGCAGCAATGCCTCCTTCAGCCTTACCGACTTGCTACAAACCTCAGGTTATAAGTGTATCTCAGACTACAGGTTCTGCAGCTGATTCCCTGTCCTCTGTTCCATCCAGTCCATCCAGTCTGTCTGCTGCAAGTAGTCTTGACAACTTGTCTGGTAGTTTTTCTGAACTTCCTTCTGTTGTTGGTACAAACAGTGCAGAGGGAGCTACTGTTCTGGAGAAAAAAGAAGGTGAGGCTTTCTCAGTTAGGAATGAGTAACATTTTTCACTGTATGGTAAGTAGAATACAGAAGTGTAGTTTCCCACATATGCACACAGTTACTGTGGCGTATGCAGTATTCCTATTCCTTATGATGTCATTAACGAGGAACAGAAGTCTAAAAGTGTTGTAGTATAAGATTTTAGTATTTTCCCCTTAGAGAATCTTTAAAATGTTCCTTTTTTTCTGGTTGTACAGAACCAAAATGGTGAATTGTGTTTTAAAAGAGAAGTCAAATGAGATTTGACTCCATACCAAGCAGCATATTACTACAAACTTTTTCTAGTTTCTAAGAGGCTATTCTTAAATCGGATATCTTGAAAAGGTTACTTCTGTAATGGTTTAGTTCTTAAAATATTTTTCTGTTTGAACACGTATTACTGGTAACTAGTTAGTTGCTTATTTTGTGGAAGCTCAAAGACCACTCTTGAGCAGGGTAGAAATCTTAGAGTACTAGGGTGGAATAAGTAAGAGTACAGATAGTTATTCTGCATCATCAGAAGGCCAGGAATTTCTTTGTGTCTTGTTATTGCCACAGACAGCGTGAGATGTGTGTACTTTATTTTACAATACATGTATGAATGCTCATTTTGAGTTTTTCTTCTTATGCAGTTTCAGGTGTAGATTTTAGCATAAATCAGTTTGTGCGGAACCTTGGCCTCGAACATCTAATTGACATATTTGAGAGAGAACAGGTAAGTAGCTGTATTTATTTCCAGATACTCAGCTAGAAAGCAAGGGAATAAATACTGACCGTTTAGAATAACGTAATGAGACATTTAAAATCAGTGAATGTCAGAATGAGTGGAATGAAGGAAACAAGTGTAACTGGATTTTTTTTTTAATTGATACACAATATAAATATATATTAAAATATATGTGCATATAAGAAAGTGGGGGAAATAATGTCTATATCAGTTTGAGAGTGTGGGCATGCTTCCTTTCAGTGGTATAAATGGTGGATTTTTATCTCAACTATTGTGAGGTATGTTTTTGCTGTCATTGGCAGCTGTTCTAGTCTGTTTATTGTGTTGTAGAAAAAATGGTGTTGCTTTCATTATAGATAACACTGGATGTGTTGGTTGAAATGGGACACAAAGAACTGAAGGAAATTGGAATTAATGCTTATGGCCATAGGCATAAAATCATTAAAGGAGTTGAAAGACTCATTTCTGGACAACAAGGTATATAGTTGTTTCAAATTATTATGTAACACTGCCTTTATAGAATCCATTTTTATAAATGCTTTCGATTATTCCAAATTGCATCTTATTAGAAAGAATTTATAATAAAACTTGTCCTAGAAAATGATAAGAATGTCTTCCGACTTGAAACATGAGTGCTGTTATTTGTGTTGTGAATTACTGTGAATCTTGTCTTTCATCTCTCTAATTTTTTTTTTTCTTTGTGATCACTGTCTTCTGTTTACTTAGGTAAAGTGTAGATCTAGTGCAAAATGATCGTAACTTTTTTTGAGGTAGGGAGTGCTTATCTTCACTGGAGCACTGTGGAGAGTAGAATGCATTCTCTGTTGATGATAGGCCCCAACAGGTTAGGGCCTGTTATCTACTGTTCCACTGGGTTCTGCAAGAGAGTACTATGTTTGCTCTCTCAGAAATCCAGCTGAAATTCTTTAAAATTTTCTTTAAAAATAGAGTTGGTGTGGTTCCAGTGAACCGAAACTAACATAATTGCTTTCTTTAATGGCTTCAACTTGTATTGAAGTTTATGCTACAGCCTCTTTATTTGTGCAGCATTGTTGATACCAGCACAATTCTGGGAATAGTATGCTTCATTTAATGATGGTTGCATAACAGACAAAAAAAAAAAAAAACCCACAAAAAAAAAAAACAACACACAAAACCCAAACCTTTTACTATTGTTTTGCTGTGTTTCATAAAAATGGAATAAACTAGTTAGAATTGGTAGGATTTTTTCCCTCTTGAGTCACCATCTATGAATCCTCATTCTAAAATCTGTAGTCCATAATAGTGAGAGAGTCTCTATCCCAAGCTCTAAATTATTTTTTGCTCCTTAACAGTATTAACCAGGCATTAAGATAATCCTTTTCCTAGTAGTGAAGTATTTAAGTGTATATTCCTAATTTTCTGTTAATTGTCAGATGGTTTTTGAGAGGTTCATTGAGTATTTTGGATAGAAGTTATTTTTAAGGTGTCATTTCAGACTCATGTCCTGTTTGAGTTCTAGGTTTACACAACCAGTAATCATATACTGGTTTTGCCTTCCAAGTGGGCCTGATGTATTTTTGAACATACGTATATTTGTACTATATGTTCAATATGTCTGTATATAGACAGAATGTCAAATGTCTAAATTCTTCACCATTCCCACCCCCATTCTTCCTACTAGACTCTTGCTGTCTTGCCAGAAAAGGCCTGACATTTTCATTTGTAACATTAACCACAGGCCTAAGTATTTAAACTGAATATTTCAACAGCTCTTGATATTTTTTTTTTTTTCCCCCTCCTCTCCCTAGGGTGTGGTTTTGAGGTGGAGAGGATTGTTGTCATTCAGTTGTTTTGTTAATTTTCTATATCTTTCCTTTGGGCTCTTGCACTCAAGTATGTTTGCATGTGTATTTTGGCTTCTCTTCCTGAACACAGTATAGCCATTATTTCAAGGTTAGTAGGGCTTTTATGGAAGAACTTTATTTTGGTTTGTTCTTGGCAGAGTTTGTTGCTCCTGAACGCTCTTGTTCTGGTTGCATATGCTAACATGAGGCTCTTGACTGTGGATGAATCTGTAATTATTCCATTCTAGAGAGATTATGAGAGACCCAGCATCTGACTCTGATCACCTTTTGCCCATGGCCTTCCCAGACAAGGCCATGGGCAAGAAGACACCTGATACACACTGTCTTTTTATTCTTATATCCAGTAATTACATTCCCATTACTTTCCAGTTGTGATTGAAGTCTCTATGTAAATTGACAATGGATTCTGTGTAAAATTCCATAAATTTTTTTTTGCATATTTGGAATGATCGTTTCCTTTAAGCTTTCAATACCAGACTCAGGCCTTTTAGATTCACAAACTATCTTAGTTCTTTTGTCAGCTCTTTCTGCATGATCCATGGGAAAAATATTCCTACTGAATTAGCACTTCAAGTAAATTCTTTTGTTATGGTGCCATTGCCATCAGTAGTCATGGACTCTGTACAGGTACAGGTTGATCACTGTTTCACTGCCTAGAATTAAAATGAACTCTTAAGTAAGAAACTGCTTACGTATAGTTTCCCTGTCATGTACTTTAACATACTGAGCTACAGATAGACAAATAGATGTGTCTGAAATGTTTATTTTTTTTGAAAGAATGATTGATCAGTATCCAAAGATCAATGAAAATTATTGCAGTTGATCTGCATCCAGACCCAGCTGCTGTGCTTCTCATGGCATTTACAGGATATGCATGGTAATGTATGAGTAGAGGTTCTAAGCAGAGATGCTGAAAAAGTTTGTTTGAAACTAATGAAATTATTTGAGGGGTTGCACTTTGACACCTGCAAAAATGTATGTGGCTGATGGAAGGCAATTAAAATCATTGGTAATCTCTGCCTTCCTTAGCAGCTAACCTCTTCATCTTGTAGAGTGAGTTTTGAGAAAATGGTCCCTTTAAAAAGAAAAATCTTTACTGGTTATCATTCCAAATCAGCAGTCTTAAAGCAGTTTCTGAAACTGTTGCTGTGTTTTGTTATACTCACAGGACTTAACCCATACCTGACTCTAAATACTTCTGGTAGTGGAACTATTCTCATAGATCTTTCCACTGAAGATAAGGAATTTCAATCAGTAGAAGAGGAGGTATGCCTTTCTTTGTAGTCCCTCAGTATTTCTGTAATTTCTACTGAAGTATTAGAAAAAGAAGTATTGCTAGGCAATTTAACAGTGTAATAAACGCTGCTAAGCTAAGAAAAACTTGCATAAGGATACTTCAGATTTCCAACTTTGCACCACTTATAATATGTGCTCATGACGTTCCTAACTTTTTTCTTATTATGTTATTACTGCTTGTAGTATTTTTAAAACCTCTACTATATAGAAAAGCTCTTTCATATAATGTATAAATCAATTGCCTGTTACACACAGTTTTAAGTCACTTCCTTCCAAAGTGTCATAATCACACAGGACAAGATTCTGAAGCAACAATATTCTGAATAAATTAATGACAATCTTTTTCAATTTGAAAACTAGACTGTGGACAGTTCAAGACATGTTTTTTAAAAAAATCATTAAACCTGTTTAATGTTCATCCACAAAATCTGACATTACTAAACATACAGGCATTGCCTAAAAATTTCTTGTATGATTTTTGATTATTTTTTTAAGGCAGAATCAGTTCTTTTGATTATTTGAGTGTGTGAAGGGTATGTCTGTTGAATGTGCTCTGAAACAAAGTGGTCCTCCTTAAAATTCTCAATCTTCAGATGCAGAGTACTGTCCGAGAGCACAGAGATGGCGGACATGCTGGCGGAGTCTTCAATAGATACAACATCTTAAAGGTAGCTGTTGCATTTTTATGGATGATGGTTACACGTTTAGAGTTACACCTTTAGAGTTTTGGCTGAAAGTAAAATGTCCTACATATGTTTGAGTTCCATAATGTGATAAGATGTGCCGTTCTGAGACACGCACAGGAAAAAGATCATCTTCCAGGGAAATTCAAAGAGTAAGATTATATGGAAAAACTTCTTATAGGTTAATAGTCATTAAGAAATTCTATGAGAAATTTACATAAAAAGACCTCACAGAAAACTGCAGAATGTTTGAAGAAAAAGACAGAAGGTTTTATAGGAAACAAAAGAAGGTTTCCGTTGAGAGAACGGCAGAGGAAAAAACAGCAAAAAGTAAAAGGAAAACTCTTGAAGCATGGAAGTAAGGGTACCTGTTTTGGCTTGATTTAACACCAAAGAAGCTTAAAACACCAGGCATTAGACAACCTTGCTTTAAATAATTCAGTGGAATTTTGGTGGTGGTTTTTTTTTTTTCCCCTGAAGAAATGTTCATTTTCATTAAAATTACAGAGATTATGATTTGCAAGTAAGTACTACTAAGTTTTATTCTGAACTGATGTTAGTTTCCCCAGTAGAATTCATATGCTATATCTACACACATAAGGCTTTGTCAGTGTCCAGCATACCTCTGCAGAGAGTACATAATTTACTTGCTCTTACAAGTGTTCTAGAAGTCTTCATGGAAGACACTTTTTAATTTACTACGTGATCTTCTTGCTAGTGGTTTGGCATCAAGCCATGTTTGGAGTGATACTCAAGTAGAATTGTGACTAAACTTGCTAAATCTAAATTAAAAAGTATTGCTCAAGACATGTTTAAAATTAATTTATTCTCAATTAAGCATATAACTATGATTTACTGAAGTTATGCTACATCAATCAACTTCTGCAGGGTAAGTTAGAGAATTTTTGTTTTGAGTTCTAGGGAAAGTATTCTTGTTTAAGTGGCACTAAAAGTTTACTGTGATGTAGCTGCTATAGGTTAAACATTTGTCAAGTAAAGCTAACATAAGTTTTTAGTTTCAGGATGGAACTTACGTTTTGACTGTTTCAGATTCAGAAAGTGTGCAACAAAAAACTATGGGAAAGATATACTCACAGGAGGAAAGAGGTCTCGGAAGAGAATCATAACCATGCTAATGAAAGGATGCTATTTCACGGTGAGATATTGAAATGCACCTTATGAACTCATTTCATGATCAGCACTTTTTATTGAAGGGTTTCTACTGGCTCAGACAAAGTAGATTTTCTCAGTGGAAATAGGTTCTAGGTTTTGCATTAATTTTATATGAACAAGTGTTTGTATATGTCACAATGGAGACATATAAGGCACTGCATCTTTCTTCTGAAATTTGCATGTCCCTGTCTCTCCCCAAAGGAGACTTCAAAGATCCAAGTGAAAACACTTTCACAGTCATGAATGGAGATTAAGGAGTGTGGCTTCTCCTTGGTTAAGTAACTAATTCTGTTTTATTGGCTCTATGACCAAAATGATTATATGGGTTGTTTTGGGGTTTGGGGTGGGATTTTTTTGTTTTCTTGGTTTTATAATTTGATAAATTTAGTTCTTGATCATCATTGCAGAAAAGCTAGCTTATAGTTAGCAAATTAAAGCAAATTGAAAGCTCTTTTTTGCACAAATATGTAGTTTGTCCTGATGAGCAAATTAAGCAAGTTCATGGTACATCCTTACAATGAAAGCTACATGGTTCCCAACATAATACATTACTGTTGGAAGCAGCAGTAACACAATGATTAACTGCTTGCCCAAACTTGTAGCTGTCTAAATCCTGTCTTTTGACTCTGGTCTGTAGCCCTGTAAGAGGAAACGGCCTTTTAATGAAGTGACTTGTCTTTGAAGGAAAGTCTTAAATTAGTTACATAATAACAAAATTATCCCTGGAACAAAGCAATTAATGCCTTATGAGTGTTCTATTTTTTTTTCTAAGTCTTTAGTTCATATAAATTTTTTTAAGCATTAACATCAGCCACGTATGTCACTTGCAGAAGCAATTGTCGTAGGTTTTTCTTGTAATCTGGAATGTTTTTCTGCTTCATACATGGTTTTATCATCTTCATGGTGGAGGATAAGGCTTTGGATTATTGGCACTCTAATTTCCAACATAACACTGAAATGCCATGTTCTCTTAGAACAGACTTTCTCTAAAGGTGCTTTCATATTTATACTGTTATAAAAATCCTTATTAAAAAAACTGATACCCATTAATTTTCACAAAAAGTGCAGGTGTCTTGAGATGCAGAATCCAACCATTTCAAACAGATTATTCTTTAAGGCTAAATTTTATGACTATTGCAAGTAAATAAATGTTGGTTTATGTTTATTCCTTTTTAAATGCAGTCTACTTAATGTTAGGAAGAAGATGGTATTTGTGTAACTGCATTCAGTGAATCTTGGTTACAATGAAGCTCTCCCAAAAGCAGGTTCATAGAGCCTTCTCTTGCAGCAAGAGTTGTCTCAGATATTATCCTTTGTAAATCTTTCTTAAAAAGATACACCTATCACCTATAGCTATTGTCCTTTGTCCTCTAGCAAATAGGCTGTGTAAATCCGAAGTCAGATTATCTGGAGATTGATTTCCTTGTTTGTGTAGAAGAATTGTACAAAAAAAAATTCATAATGGACGATTGAATTATGACACATACAAAAATCTCTGGATACTGTATTTTCAATATTTTAATTCCTTTCTCTTAGGCTCCCCATTTGTGAACGCAATCATTCACAAAGGCTTTGATGAGAGACATGCCTATATAGGTGGCATGTTTGGAGCTGGGATTTATTTTGCTGAAAATTCTTCCAAAAGCAATCAATATGTTTATGGAATTGGAGGTGGCACTGGATGTCCAATTCACAAAGATAGATCTTGTTATGTTTGCCACAGGTAAGTCCTTCAAAAGAATCTTGATTTTTGCCCTTGTATATTGTGTTATAGACCACTAGTCAACAAGGCCAAATTCAGGGTCCTGCACCTGGGTCAGGGCAACCCCTGGTTATCGGTACAGGCTGGGGGATGAAGGGATTGGGAGCAACCCTGCCAAGAAGGACTTGGGGCTACTGGTGGATGAAAAGCTGGACATGAGCTGGAAATGTGCGCTCACAGCCCAGAAAGCCAACCATATTCTGGGCTGCATCAAAAGCAGCGTGGCCAGCAGGTTGAGGGAGGTGATTCTGCCCCTCTACTCCACTCTGGTGAGACCTCACCTGGAGCAGTGCATCCAGCTCTGGAACCCTCAGCACAGGAAAGACATGGACCTGTTGGAGCGGGTCCAGAGGAGGGCCACAAAAAGGATCAGAGGGATGGAACACCTCTCCTGTGAAGAAAGGCTGAGAGAGTTGGGAGTGTTCTGCCTGGAGAAGAGAAGACTCTGGGGAGACCTTATTGCAGCCTTTCAATACTTAAAGGGGGCTTAACAAGAAAGATGGGGACAGACTTTTTAGCATGGCATGTAGAGACAGGACAAGGGATACTGGTTTTAAACTAAAAGAGGGCAAATTCAGACTAGATGTCAGGAAGACATTTTTCACAATGAGGGTGGTGAAACACTGGCACAGGTTGCCCAGAGAGGTGGTAGATGCCCCATCCCTGGAAACATCCCAGGTCAGGTTGGACAGGGCTCTGAGCAACATGATCTAGGTGAAGATGTCCCTGCTCATTGCAGGGGGGTTGGACTAGATGGCTTTTAAAGGTTCCTTCCAACCCAAACTATTCTATGAAGTCTCTCTCTGAAGAGAGATTTGCCTGGTAACCAAACATTCTCAGCGCTATGTGCTGGGCCTAATACAGACTTTCACAAAACTGTAATATTTAAGTCTTAAAGAACCTTTAACCGTCTTCAGTGCATTTAACCAAATCTTTGCCCTTAACTTACTGCAAAAAATCAGACTTAGGTAGCCAGAGAATGAAGAGGATCTGCTAGGTGGTTTTGTGAAAGATGTAGCGATATGAGGGTTTAGTCCATTGCCTGTTACAGAGAAAGGAGAAATTCAGTGGTAATTCAGATGCTGTATTTCTTTGAGGAGGATGTACTTTGTAACAGTCAGCCCCCCCCCCCCACCCGTCACTGCTGCTTCACACACTAAAATACAGATGTGGATTTGTGGACTCTGTATTGCTAATTCACTTTTCTGCAGAACACTTGTTATGTCTTATTGACACCATCTGTTCAGAATAAAGTTACTCTTACTTCATGGAGTTAATTGTGGTGGTGGCCATCATTTCAACCAGGAGAATATTTTGTGTGTTTCTGTGCATATTGTTTTGCATTGATGTCACAGGGATAAGGCGATTCTTCCAGTTTCCTTCCTTGAGTCTCTGCCCTTGTTCATATTGCTTATTCTTTTCTGGCACTCTCAAATAAAGAGAATAATCTTTGAGAGTTAGAGGATGTCAGAGTTTTTTTCATGCTTTCTAAAGTTTTGAATAAGAAAGCTTGTTTTAATCTGTCTTGTGCAAAGAGTTAGAAAAGCAAAAGTTTTGGCTGAGCAAAACGGTACGTAACATTGGTCTACAAAAATGCTGAGATTCCATTGCCACTGCAGTAGTACATATGTAAAGAAATGAGTACCCTTGTTCTGTCTGTTTATAATGAAAATGTACTGACAAATGCTAGTATGAGGTATTTCATGTTGACCTAGAGTTTGCATTTGGCCTTGATGTTGATTTGGCTGTTAGACACAAATCTAGTGTTAGAACACAAGTGAATTATGTTGTTAGTATAAATGATTGGGGGGCACCCTCGGAGAACTTTAAAAAAAAAAAAACTTTAAACGAAAAAAGCCCAAAAGGTTCAAAGGTTCACAAAAAGGTAGTGACGATCTTTGAGTACATTATTAAGCGTGCTATGTCCAGTAGTTAAGATGGACATTTTTCGATGTTACTTCCGACCCTTTCCTTAGGCTAAACAGAACTTTAGAATTTTGTGAACTACGAAGAGTGGCTAAAATGGCTTTAAACTTCCGCTGTTCTCCTCAAGTGAAAGTTTCAAGTTACAAAGATAGTCTTTCTGGAGCATCACAAGCATTTTGTATTCACGGTCCTTTTTCCATTTGCCAACAGGCAGTTGCTGTTTTGTCGTGTAACACTGGGCAAGTCTTTCCTGCAGTTCAGTGCTATGAAAATGGCTCATTCTCCCCCAGGACATCACTCAGTTACTGGGCGACCTAGTGTGAATGGATTGGCATTGGCAGAATATGTCATATATAGAGGGGAGCAGGTAAATAGCTTTTTGGTTTTATTTTTCCCAAACTCTTTTTTTAAAGACATGTAATATGTTGGGTTTTTTTCTGTCTTTAGAGGTGCTAGGACTTGCCTTTGCCTTAAAACAAACTCCAGCTGTGGTGAGGTTGCAGGTGAAAGGATCAGTGTTTCCTGACTGCTCCATGCCTTTTACCTTTGCCATTTTGCCTTTTTTTCTTTAGCATAAATATTTTTTTCCCCTCTCTAGCAAACATTCTGAATTTGTCCAGAAAATTAAGTCATAATAAAGAATGTGTGTGTCATTCTTTCAGGCTTATCCAGAATACTTGATTACTTACCAGATTATGAAACCTGAAGCCACCACTGAAGCTTAAGACAAATTAATTGTGGAAAGCATCAGACCTTGGATGCGAAGATACCAATGTCTGCCATCTTGTTAGTTACAATGAGTTGTTGAAAAACTTTCATCCACAGGTGGTGTGATAGCAAATGTGAAAAAATATACCATTTTTGACTTGATAAAGCTTTAATAATGTACAGTTTGTTTTTCTAAAATTTCAGAAATGTCCTCTTTTTCAGCACTTTAACAGATACCATTCCAGGCAGAAACTGGGGTTTGGCTGTGCTAAATTATAAACAAAAATTAACTTGAAACAATGGTTTTATACAATACTGCATTGAAATTTAGCAGGAATTGTAATGCTCTATACAGGAACTCATTTTACTAATATTGTGTTCTTTAAAACACTGCATTTACACTGAAAATGTTTTCATTTGTAAAACTGTAAATAAGAGCTTTTGTACTAGCTTGGTATTTATTTACATTGCTTTGTAATATAAGTGTTTTAGAACTGCAACCTTGTACAAAATGTTTTTTCCAGATGTTGGTTTGTTCATCTGTGTTTTCTCATGCACAATAGAATTGAAAAGCCAATTTTTTTTTCAGGGTTTATCACTTATTTGTGAGGGAGAAATCAAACTTTATCTGAAGAGGTTTAGAAATATCCAACTTTAGATTGAATATGCAAATTTTGTTCTGTATTTTTATTTATGAAATATACATTCCTGAGAATGATGAGCTATGAAAATAGCATGTTCTAGCTGAATACGAAAGTGTTTTTCCACCTACTTCCTAGAGCTGCATATTTTATTTCTGTAAAATGTTTTCTGAATTTTTTTATTTAACTATATAGGTATAGTTAACCTGTATCCTCACTTCAAGGCTAGTAGACCTTGCAAGTTACAGTTTTAGTAAATTATTTTCTTTGAATGTAGTTGGAAAACTAACCTCAAGGAGGTCTGTCTGAGTTCCTCTTGCTTACATTTAAGCCTGGAAGTTAAATAGTTTATTCCTAATATGAGGGCAAACAGCTTGGCCTTTTTTGTATGCTTATTTTGGTAAATTAATCTACTTGTTGGTGCCCTCAGGATATGAGTATTGCGAGGTGGAAACGTTAAAAACCATCCTGTAATCTTCTGTGTTTTTTCCACATTAATGTTCAAGCTGTAGTTGAAGCAGGTGTGTAGAACTGTGTTAATCTGCAGTGCTTTTGGCTGAGTGGAACTGATCAGGGTGCAAGGTTCTGCTCCCTGTGCTTGGCCAGCTAGGCGAGGAGCACATAAGCGGGATGAGCAGCTCTTCCACGGCAGCAGCTGCCTTCGATAGCCTTGGTAAGACCTCTGGGGTGAAGGAAGAGTACAAAAGGTACAACCCCCTGCTCAAGTCTCATTTGGCGTTACGGAATGCACTGATCGGTTCAGTCAGCCCTGTCGTAGCTCTTTTGCGTATTCTGCTTCTTTTCCATCTGCAGTTCTTACTTACATATTTCAAAAATATGTAAATACAAATTATCATTCATTTGGGGTTAAAGTGGTTAGGAGTATATTTTACTTGTTTTATATTTCTACATACAGGACACTGTCCCAGAAGACAGTTTGTTTGCAGGGCACGTTATCATACCATGGTTTTAAATGTAATAACTGGTCAAGATAATGAAATTGTCTTGCTGATGTGGTGGTTATGTGATTACGCTCTATGTAAAAATGTATTGAACCTTACCCAGTTATTTGGGGAATCTGAATAATAAGGTTGCATAACTCTTGCAGAAAGTAATATTGGCTATGAATTAAAAAGGCTTTGATTTTTAGGTACTTTCTCCCAGCATGTTGCCTGTTCCTTAGTATAGTAATGCTGGAATTGGTGTTCATGCAAAATCTGTTAAGTCTGTTTAAAACTTTTCTGTTACTGCTAAAATGCTTCATTCTCTATGAATGATCACTTAATGTCTTGTAAAATACTGTGGTATGATAGCATTTTAAGTGGTACCACAATGTTGGTTTTGTCTGTTTGGGGATTTTTTGAGCTGTTTTTTTGCATGACATACTGAAGATGGAAGCTGTAATGATTTGATAATGCTGACCGTTGAGGTGAACCTTTAATCTCTTGTGCAATTAGTTCTGCATTACTCGTCTTGAAGTGTCTTTACATGTACTGTGTAACATTCCCTATCCATTTAACACTAAATAAATGTAATTCACTGTTTTTCTGGTAGCATGGGAGTAATTACAGAGGTAGTATGTCAACCCATTGTTTTAAATGTGAGCATGCACAATACTATAACAAACTATATCATTAGAGGCAAAATTAATTCCATTAGATGGAAAAGCTTTTAATGTGGATGAAAAACTGTAAATACTGTGGAAACTTGTAGTTTGGTATGTGGCTAACTAACAGCTTTAGCTACCAGTGAAAATGTTTTAATAATAAATCTAGAAGTAATCTATACATTTAAAACTCCCATTATATAGTCCAAAACTGAAAAAGAAAACTGCTTTCCATTGGTTTTGTAAAATTAAAAGTAACCTGAAAAGTCTTACCTTTCAGGTAACTGCTTAGGTAGCAGTATGATAGAGACATGAGCAACAACAAAAGTACTGCTTAGATCACTAGTTGTATTGTGCTAAGTAAATCATTTTATTTCAGTAGGACCACTTATATGGTAGGAGGTTTCCAAAACGAGACTTGTATAGAAGATTTAAATAGATATGAGCACTAGAGGGCAGGAAAGCAAATGTTTAGTAAGATCAAGGGTAGTGAAAAATCTTTAAAGTATCTTGGGAGTACAACTTCTGACAAAATGGCTTCTGAAAGTTCCACCTATCTAGGTTGTAAAAAATAAAAATTAACTTTCCATTCTGCAAATTGTTTTAAACTAAGTAATTATTATAAAAACAAGTGCTGCAACTAAGCAAATTGAAAATGTTAGGGGTTTTTCTTAAAAACTTTACTCAGACCTTAGTTCTTAGAAATTAAAAAATAATTTAGCCAGACTCTTCTGTCATATATAACTGAAAAACTTAAGATTATCCATACGATGCATGTTCAAGAGGTATGTTGGCACTAATTTTGAATGGGAATAACTGTGTATAAAAGGAGTTGCCACTGTCTTTTCTACCCTGAACGTGCTCATTGAACACCATGCTCTGTGTGTGTAGACATATGTCTCTATATGAGTACACACACACACTTGCTTACTTTCCCACTCACATCATTCACCAAGAAACTGAGAAAAAATTTAAAAAGTGACTTCTCCAGCAGACAACCATTGTCAGTGAGGGTGCTGCAGCCTAGGAGCCATTTCCCCTTCTTCTGCCCATCTCCTGAACTTAATGTAATAAAACACTTTTTCTCTTTTGCTGGAACCACCACCATAGCTCCATGGGTGGCTTGCCTTCTGCCTTCCGGTAAAAGTAAAAAGGCTTGATTAGTACTCATCTAATGCAACAATACAGCAAAGACTGCTTTCTCCCCTTCAGTGAACTGGAAAATCAGACTGACTGAGGTCTGCCCGTCTGTGGTTCTTGGAGCTGAGCTTTTCCTGCACCCACTGAAGCTGCAGTAGGAGGTGGAGAAGGTGTCAGCAAGGAAGTGCTACAGTCGAGGGTACGGAGGGAGGTGTGTGCCTCTTTCTGCCCCTCTCCAGCACGCATAAGCAGTGGTGCTTCTGAGAGTATCGAAGGGTTTCTTCCCTCTGCCTGTGGCTCACTAAATCAGAGAAAGCTGCAGGCAGCCAGAACAGAATACAAGATAAAAAGAAAAAGCATGTAGGTGACTGGTTTGAAGTTAACATGTTCTGCGCCAAAAAGGGGCAATGTTAGTAACTGAGAGAAGACAGACAGGAGGGGAGAGAGAATTAATAATTAAGAACGAATAACAACCTTGAAAGAAAGAAAGGCAAGTTCTACAAGCACTGAAAAGTTATGGCAGGAGTAACTAATACAGTTATTAGGAATGGCCAAGATAATCATGGTAGATCAACTTCCCAACTTATGTTTGAGTTAAAACAGCAAACAAGCATTGATTTGTAAACTTCACAGGGATTTCAGAATAGTATCTCTTGAGAAGAACACATATGTTTAGGAGGAGAAAGTTGCAGCCAGTTCAAAATATTAATAATAAACCTGGGGAATAATGAGTGCAAGAAAAATAAGAGCTTAAAAACTGAAGGCAAATGTCCTATACAACAGTTCTTAAAAACATGGGGTTTGAAGCATTGATTATCAGAGACAAGGTGAAAAACCACAGTAAATAGCACACCAGTAAATTAAAGTACGTCACATTAAATGATCTACCTGCATTCTGTCGAGTGGTAGGACGTATGTGGGGAGGTGGGGGTGGGGATTTTAATGCAGCCAGAAAATTCAAAGAAGGAATTGGAGGTCAGATCCATCTCTTCATCTGTGATCTTGATAAAACTGCTCAATTTACTCGGCCACAAGTCAAGTATGCTTCAGCTGGGATCTTCATGGGTGGCAGGGAAGGGGATGGGGGTGGTTTCTTACATGGTACAATTGCAGCGCACACGATGCCATTGCACAGCGCGTGTGCAGTGGCACAGCCAGGGGAACGCCTGCTTGCAAAGCGTATAAGCTGGGACTGTCAAGAGTTTTCAAAAGATCATAGTAGTAGTATTTGCAAATCCTAACATTTAAAATAGATCTAAATTGTTGAAGGTGCAAAAGAAAACGCACTAGTGCCTGAGAACGTATGATTGAGACTTCTTATAGTTGGGAAAGTAGCTTCATGTCAGCTGATAATACTGTTTACAGATCTAGGTTGGTACATGTGGGAGAGGATTAATATTGAGTAGTGAAGCCAATAGAAATAGCCTGAGAAATGGGCTTGAAAGTAATCGCTTATTTTTGGGCTAGTGGTGTATGGTTTTATGTAGTCTAGCTGCTCTTCAAAAAGGTAACATTTTCCAGCAATATATTTGGAAGCTTCTTTTACAACAAGAAATTAATTCATTTTTGTAAGGCAGTGGGTATCATAGATCAATAGATGTGTATAGAAGTAGAACTTCTAGCCTGATAAAGAAGCAGGTAAATAAATTAAGCAGGTAAATAAATTAAGCAAGTAAATAGGATTGACATGTAAGTAGAACTGAAATTACATGAACAAAGGAAAAAATGGGTTTTGTTGCAAAAATTAGTAACAATAAATTGATTACTCTGTATAATATTTATGACCCAAATGAGAAGGATATTGTATCTAGTGGTTTTTAATTATCGAAGTAGTCACAGTGGAAGCTGACAGCAGTTAAATTAAGTATTGTTTTAATTAATGATAGAGTGAACTACCAAGCAGTCCAAAAGTGTTATCTTTAAATAAATAAATCTGTATATGATGGCCAATGTCTGATAGATAGTGGTTCCCTATTTGAAAGTATTTTACTGAAGCATTGTAAACATGCAATAGAATAAATTAGATTTGGGTTTCTGTTAACGGGCTTCATTTTGAATAAATAGCCATTAAAGCATATGTTTTCATAAAGTCTAATTCAGGATTTAGGGAAAGAACTACTTTAGGGGAAGAACCTACGTAGCAGTAGGTTACTAAAACCTGAAGATTTATAGATAATTGAAAAAATATATAAATAAGGGCAATTTCGTAGATAGCATAGTCCCAGTAATAACATGAGGCCCCTGAAGTACGTAGTATGGAAGGTGTTATTTAATGCAAAGATTCTAAAACCAGTAATCAAAGAAATCTGAATAAAGGGCTTAATGCTAAAGCTTATTTCAGAAGAATTTAGGAATGTGAAAATGCACTAGAAGCTGCAAAAACATAGGTTTTAAGAGAAGAACGAGTTCTCCTGTTGGGACTAGAGCTCTATGAATGGAGAACAGGTTAGCACGTTACTTAGAAGATGGATTTCTAAAGGTGCAGAACAGACCTTGAACCAAAAAATGGGGTTAAAAAAAGGGGGCTGAGGGACATTGAGCATCTCGGAGTGGCTGCAGATACGTTAACAGAGAAAATCTGGTCAGTGGTATACCAGAAGATCTGAAATAGCCTACACAGAATTAGGATGAAAGGCACTAAGTGTCTTGATACCAAGACAAAAATAGAGGAAAGCTCTGCTTTTAAACTGTGGTGAAGAGTAAGTCAGGTTGCTGATTTTCCTGAAATAAAACACTTTTAAAGCGAACCTTCTATGCAACGTCCTATTTATATATATGCCACGTAAGCATACTAGATATCTTTAAAAGCCTCTGGGCATTTGTATAATCAGACTTTTTATATAGTTTGTATAATCAGAGTGGCAAAATGATGAGCTGGTGCTAGCACTTTTCAAGCTGTCCTCAGTAGTAGCACAGAGCAGACTAGTTCCAGGGGGGAATTGTAATGGGAATAACCCATTATGGATAGGATCGGACATAAAATATGGATACCTGCTCTTTTTATATAATTGTGTATTAGACCATATTTCAAGGCACTTCTTCTGAAATATCACCTGCTATTAAAAGTGCATTTAATCAATTATAACTTTAGAAACACCTAATAAAAAGTACAGATGTTCGTAAAATACAAGAAAGAAATAATAGTAATTTCAGACCTGGACCAATTAAAAGGAATATTTCACACTTACTGTAAATGGAAAGATTTATTCAGGGACATGTTTTAAAGCCAGTTTTGGATTGTTTTTATATAAAAGTACCAAGTGTCTGCTCTAGGGAAATAGTCCAGCAGAGATACTGAAATCATGACAATAATTTCCAAGAAAGATGAGAACCTTGTACACGTGGCAACTTTTAATGGCCAAGGAATTGTACAAAATGGTCCATAAACGAATAGTTAGGGATTTAGGTATGCCTGGTTTCCGTCTTCTGAGACTTCCCTCCCCACCCCCAGAAAATGCCAGCTTTTCAGTTAAGGGAGTTTAACAAAATGTATGAGGTAAATATTTCATATATCAAGCTTTGGTTGTGTTTATTTTTTTGAAAAGAAGAAAGAGTAATGATGCAATGTTGTAAAATTAATAGCTTAAATATTATTAATTGTGTAACAGGGTACACTGTTATGTATTACAGATGTTTTATTGCAATATCAATAAATAACATATTTTCCTTTAAAAAAAGAAAAAACTTTTTAAAATAATGCTTAATATGTCTCCTTCACTGGATTTACAGTATAGATTTTGGGGAGTTTGTGGTTCAGCATCTTCAACCTACTTGAAATACTGTTAAAATAGTGTGTTTGGACTTGCTGACCTATGAGTTTTAGCATAATGAATTTTCTCATATCTGCAAACATGATGAAATCACATGTATTTGCCTCAGAATTCTGTTATTCTCAAAAAAACAATCAGAACTATATTTATACATACCCTAATTTAGCATACAGGTATTTTAAGGTTATTAACCGGAACAGTTGGCTTCTCAAACTCAGACACAATTCATTCTCCCCTCTTGTGTCTAATTCTGGAGGTAAAAGGTACCCGGGATTTCCCAAGCAAGTTCATAAAGCATGTCCTTTAGTTTTAAAGCTTACTTTATTCTGCTTTCTTCTGTTTTGTAGCATTTTGTCTCTTTTGACCCACTGGAATTACTTTATTTATTTAACTGTGGCTACCTAAAAAAAAGCCTCACTTCATTACCGCTAGTTCTCCCTCATACTGATCAGAATGGGGTTTGGCACTGAATGCTGTAGGGGAGAGGCTGTGCACGCATTTTGTCTCTAAAATTTACTTCCTGAACTAAGCTTTGCTTGTTCACGTCGGGAGGGGCTTGCTTCAGGAAGGTCCAGGTGGCCCAGATGATCTGCCTCTTCCCTGAGCGACGCTGCGGGGTCCCCATCGCGTTCTCCATCACCGCTGCTGTGGGCGGCCCCGGAGACCCCCTGCCCGAGACATCGCTGAGCAAGTAGCGTTGCAGCCTGCGTTCGCCTGAAACTCGCGCTCTCCGCCGTGGCCTTGGACCTTCTCCCACGTTGCAGGCCACGGGGACTTGGTCCAGAGTCTGCCCTGCTATAGACTCTCTACCTGCTCTGACGAAGCATTAGAGTCTGTTCTGTGAGGCTGGAGCTTCGTGATCTAAAATGTTAGCGTGATGTTTTGGATGGCGTGTGACAGGAATGTCCACGTCCTAAATAAGCAGCAATTTCCAGGGGGATCTCTGTAGCTATAGATAGCAGACAGCCCAGTATCATTTTTATTGCTGGAAATTCACGTTTCTCTACAAATGTTTCCCTACAGGATTCTGTATAAATTTTGCCTCGTTTCTTTTTCCAGCCCAACTCTGTAATAAGGCATTTCGACCCAGAGTTCTGTGACAGTCACAATATCCGCTGAGAAGCTGAAAGGCATTTCAGTTTAGATAAAAGTAAGGTTTATTCAGCTTGCTCCCAGGTAACTTCACAGAAAAAGTGTATCTGCTGTGGTGCTTTAATATACACCCTGTAAAAGCAAGTTAGATTAGTCCTGGTTGGTACTGAAGAACCTAAATTGCAACTGGTAATTCTAAACTATAAATTTTTTAAACTTTTTAAATTGTATTTCTAGAGGTCTTTGATTTAGAGAACTTTGCTTGCTTTGAAACAGGATGTTTCTGTTCTCAGATGTTAAGTCATAAGAGCAAGATCACGTCATCACGAAAGCTGTTTGCCGTTTTAAGTAGTTTCAAGTAAATAAGAAGTATCTGCCTGAGGGAAAAGGAACTATGTCCAGCGTGTATTTAGAGTTTAGGATTCACGAAATTAAGTTGAGGAGCCTATACTGCTAATTGCTAAGAACAAGATAGATTAATCTGCATCCTAACGACGTAAAATGCGTGTGAAATCTATAGCTCCGTATCTGGAAAGCAGCACAAGCGAGACCACCAGTTCTGCCAATCAGTCATTCACATTTCCCACTGTTTTCCTCTATTGTAGCAAGATGTGAGAAGCTGCTCTCAGGCCACACAAACAATGCTCTTTATTGGTCTTTACTGAGGCATGATCAGGCGTCTGTGCCGAGGCTGCCAGCCTCAGAGAAGTGCTGCTGGGTGACATCTGGCAGCCTGGCTTTGCTACAGATAGATTTATGAGCTGTGAAAGATGGTCAAATTAACATCTTCTGCATTCTTGATAGGATTAGGGTTTCTGGGACATGCAGCCATTTGCATATTGCCCTGACTTACCGCATTAGTATTGTGGCCGTGGCTCATGGTAATAGATTTTTGTGGAAGGCTTTCTCCCTTTGCATCCTACCGTTTCTCAGTCACTGCTGGCAGTGGCACATCTGTGCTGCTTTAACAGCCCGAGCAGAAATCATACTTCTTGCTCTGACTTCTTCCAGTTACTATCTTAATGCAAATCAAGAGCAGCCGCCGTTGTAATAAGCTCTTTCACGCGGGGAAGGATGCTCTTCACTAGGGATGAGCTCACACACAAACGAGGTTGAATGACTAACGCACTTCTGTGAGAGCCCACAAAAGTTGCCCCTAGGAGTTAAAGAGAGAAGGTCTAACCCAAGCTACCTTTCTATAGCCTCAAGCAATTATTGAAGGTCTTGGAAAACATAATTTCCTCAATAAAAACTGAACTGAAACCCCTGATAGCATTAAATGCCTGTTCCTTTCCCTTCACCCCCTCCCCACACAAGAGAGACTGCATGATTTTTTTTTTTTTTTTTTTCCATGCTGGTCATCCAGTGTTGCTAAAATAAAGCCCGTGCATGTCACTAGACTGGAGATGGCTTCAGTCCGCTGTGTCTGCACCAAGCGACAATGGCCACGCACCCCTCGGCAGTGCCCCAGTGGCCTGGTGCCTGCCTGGGTGGTGGCACAGGGAAGGGTCTGGGCTGCAGATGTTGAGCCCTGGTCAGCATCAGGGCAAGGCTGACAGCAGGGGTGGCAGAGGGGGCTTGGGGGGCCCCCATGGGATGGCAAAGCAGGTGAGGGCTGGTGGGGTGAGAGCTGGTGGCGTGAGAGCATGGCCAGCGCTGGAAGATGCTGTACGAGAACACAGGCCACCGAGGGTGGCCATCGTCCCTTTAAGCCCTAGGGTGGCTCTCAGCCGTCAGGTGAGGGTGGGAGCAATAGTGGAGGATGTAAAATGCAGCTTAGATGCACCATTATAGCCCCTTTAAATGTAAGGCCAAAGACTGTTTAATGGAACTTCTGATCAAAATACTAGCAGGGAAGCTTATGTCAGCGAGGCCGTGATTTTTGTCATCACAGAAAAAAAATGCCACATTCTCTTCAACAGTCTTAACTGGTTGAACAACTTGTCTGAGTGGTCAACCCCACAGCTATTTTTTCTGCCCTTCAGAATCACAGAATCGCAGAATCACTAAGGTTGGAAAGGACCTTCAAGTCCAACCATTAATCCAGCACCACCATGTCCTGAAGCACCACATCCACACGTTTTTTGAACACTTCCAGAGATGGTGACTCCGCCACTTCCCTGGGCAGCCTGTTCCAAGGCTTGACCACCCTCTCGGTGAAGAAATTTTTCCTAATATCCAATTTAAAACTCCCCTGGTACAACTTGAGGCCATTCCGTCTCGTCCTATCGCTGGTTACTTGGGAGAAGAGACCAGCACCCACTTCACCACAACCCCCTTTCAGGTAGTTGTAGAGAGTGATAAGGTCTCCCCTCAGCCTCCTCTTCTCCAGACTAAACAACTCAGCTGCTCCTCATAAGACTTGTGGTCTTATGAACACAGGATTCGAGGTGCGGCCTCACCAGTGCCGAGTACACGGGTACAATCACTTCCCTACTCCTGCTGGCCACACTATTCCTGATACAGGCCAGGACGCTGTTGGGCTTCTTGGCCACCTGGGCACACTGCCGGCTCATGTTCAACCGGCTGTCAACCAGCACCCCCAGGTCCCTTTCTGCCGGGCAGCTCTCCAGCCACTCCTCCCCAAGCCTGTAGCGTTGCATGGGGTTGTTGTGACCCAAGTGCAGGAACCTGCACTTGGCCTCATTAAACCTCATACAGTTGACCTCGGCCCATCAGTCCAGCCTGTCCAGATCCCTCTGCAGAGCCCTCCTGCCCTCCAGCAGATCAACACTCCCACCCAGCTTGGTGTCATCTGCAAACTTACTGAGGGAGCACTCGATCCCCTCATCCAGTTCATCAGTAAAGATACTGAACAAGACCAGCCCCAGAACTGAGCCCTGGGGAACACCACTTGTGACCAGCCGCCAGCCGGATTTAACACCGTTCACCACAACTCTCTGGGCTCGGCCATCCAGCCAGTTCCTCACCCAGCGAAGAGTAAACCTGTCTAAGCCACAAGCCGCCAGTTTCTCCAGGAGAATGCTGTGGGAGACGCTGTCAAAGGCTTTACTAAAGTCCAGGTAGACAACATCCACAGCCTTTCCCTCATCCACTAGGCGGGTCACCTGGTCATAGAAGGAGATCAGGTTAGTCAAGCAGGACCTGCCTTTCATGAATCCATGTTGGCTGGGCCTGATCCCTTGGTTGTCCTGCAGATGCCCTGTGAGCACTCTCAAGATGAACCGCTCCATGATCTTCCCCGGTAACGAGGTCAGGCTGACAGGCCTGTGGTTCCCAGGATCCTCCTTCCGGCCTTTCTTGTAGATGGGCATCACATTGGCAAGCCTCCAGTCGTCTGGGACCTCCCCTGTTAACCAGGACTGCTGATAAATGATGGAGAGTGGCTTGGCAAGCTCCTCCGCCAGCTCTCTCAGTACTCTCGGGTGGATCCCATCAGGCCCCATAGACTTGTGGGTGTCTAGGTGGTTTAACATGTCCTTAACTGCTTCCTCCTGGATTATGGGCAGGTTATTGTGCTCTCCATCCCCATCTTCCAGCTCAGGGCGCTGAATACCCTGTGGATACCTGGACTGGCTATTAAAGACTGAGGCAAAGAAGGCATTAAGTACCTCAGCCTTGTCCTCGTCCTTGGAGACAATGTTCCCCGCCATATCCAGTAGGGGATGGAGATTCTCCTTGCCTCTCTTTTTGTTGTTAATATATTTGTAGAAGCATTTTTTATTATCCTTTACAACTGTGGCCAGACTGAGCTCTAGCTGGGCTTTTGCCTTTCTAATTTTGTCCCTGCTTGACCTAACAAGATCCTTGTACTCTTCGTGAGTTGCCTGCCCCTTCTTCCAGAGGTGATAAACTCTCCTCTTTTCCCTGAGTCCCAGCAAAACCTCCCTGTTCAGCCAGGCCGGTCGCCTTCCCCGCCAGCTCTTCTTACGGCACATGGGGACCGCCTGCTCCTGCGCCTTTAAGATTTCCTTCTTGACGGCTGTCCAGCCTTCCTGGACCCTTTTGTCCTTCAGGACTGTCTCCCAAGGGACTCTCTCAACCAGTGACCTGAACAGGCCAAAGTCTGCCCTCCGGAAGTCCATGATAGCAGTTTTGCTGACCCCTCTCCTTACTTCGCTCACAACTGAGAATTCTATCATGTCGTGGTCGCTAAGCCCAAGACGGCCTCCGACCACCACATCTCCCACCAGTCCTTCTCTGTTTGTAAACAGCAGGTCCAGCAAGGCACCTCCCCTGGTGGGCTCACTCACCAGCTGTGTCAGGAAGTTATCCTCCACACACTCCAGAAACCTCCCAGATTGTTTCCTCTCTGCCGTGTTATACTTCCAGCAGATGTCCGGTAGGTTGAAGTCCCTGACAAGAACAAGGGCCAGCGAATGCGAGACTTCTGCCAGTCTTTTATAGAATGTCTCATCTGTCTCTTCGTCCTGGTTGGGTGGTCTGTAACAGACTCCCAGCAGGATATCTGCCTCATTGGCCTTCCCCCTCATCCTTACCCACAAGCACTCTACTTGGTCTTCACAATCGTCGATTTCTATGCAATCAAAACACTCCCTAACATACAGAGCCACCCCACCACCTCTCCTTCCTTGCCTATCCCTTCAGAAGAGCTTATAGCCATCCATTGCAGCACTCCAGTCATGAGAATCATCCCACCATGTTTCTGTGATGGCAACTAGATCATAGCTGTCCCGCTGCACAATGGCTTCCAGCTCCTCCTGTTTGGTGCCCATGCTGCGTGCATTGGTGTAGATTGTTTTGTCAGATTTGTTTTCGAGATAGATATAAGCGGTGTAAGTGAGACACGCTGTGGCAGGACGCTGGAAGGGTGATTTCGGCTGCACAGGCAGCTCACTGCCTGTGGGGCCTGAAAACAACAGCAGGCAGCCAGCCCAAGCCCAGAAAATGTAACTTGGAGCATTTACAGGCAAACAGAACTGCAGTTAATTCTGTGCAACTGCATAGATTTCAAGTTTTTGGTGATTCTTTAGAGCCAGAGATCCATGGCCTTTCCATGCTGCTGCTGAGACAGCCTGGCACCCTGTAGATGCTCTGGCGAATGCGCACGGGGAGTTTGGTGGTTCCACTGGGTCGTCTTAATTCTGCCGTGTAATGCACTGTACGTGACGTTAAGCGAGGCGTTGCTGTTAGCTGGTGTGAAGTCACCCTTCAGACCAGTTACAGGGAAACATAAATAAATGGATCTTTGTGGACCCCTAATTGCATTCAGTTGCAAGAAACAAACCGCTTATGCTGTAGACTTACAGCCATTTCAAACGAGATTTCAGCAGCCCTGTCACTGGAGGAGCCAGGCCCGCCTGCCTTTGGACACTCGCTGTAGCTCCTGGGCCACCCCTTCCCTGATGCTGATATGACCATCCGGAGGAGCTGACCCAGCCGAAACCTCCCCTGCCCCAAAACGCTTCGACTCCGACTGGTTCCCTGATCTCGTTTGCCATGTGGCTGCGTAAACATTTGCACTGACATAAAAACATGGGCAATAGCAAAAAAAGGAGAAGGACAAGGCTGCCTCTTCCAGGGCAAGGCCAGCTTCTGCCGGCTGCAGCTGATGGCGTAAGCAGTGATGTTCCCCAGCCCCGGGGTGCCGGTGCGAGATAACCCAGTTAACCCCACACGCGTGCGGCGAGTGGGATTTCCAAGGTGCATAGAAAAGAGAAGGTATCCAACAAATCACTGTTTCAGTTTTACGAAAAGTACTTACATGTACTTACTCCTTACCTAGACTAAGTAATAATAAAAAATATATGAGCTATTCTTCTTCAGGAAATTATAGCTTTTCCAGCCTTATCTTCCGATTTTTTTACACTCGCTTACACTCTCATTTAATGTTAGGTGGTACCTTCTCTATAGAGCCAATCACTTTTGCTGCAAGTGATGCACGATGGAAGCATTTCCATTAACCTCATTCAGGAGTTAGCCCTGACTTTCCAACAAGAAGTCTACTCTGCTCCAGCATTTTCGTTCCAATAACTTGAAAGGATTTAGCACCTCTGAGAGTCCCACCACACCATCAAGTCGTGGGCAGAGGAACTACACAGACAAACGTACACGATCATCTGAGTCTAATTTCCTCGGGCAGCAAAGAGAACGAAACAGTCGCCCGCCCGTGGCAGGTGAGGACCCACACAGAAGGCAGAGCAAGCGGTGACAGAGTATATTCTGGTGGCATTGGGCGTGTACTCCTAATTGTGCGACGCTAATTTGTTCCTAAGCCGCATTTGCTACCGGGCCACATTAAAAGGAAGGCGGCAGCAATTCGGGCTCTCCCCACCACCCTGGCACTGGCAGAAAGGCTCAGCCGGAGCCTCTTGGTGGCCCAGTGACGTGTTGTCCCCACAGGTGCCCCTGCACACAGCTGGCCCCAGCCCCAGGGCTGCCTTGTCTCCCAGGAATGAAAACAGGAGCCTTTATCTCCCCGAGAAAGGGAATTCTCCTTAAACCAAACTCTTTTTTTCTTTCCCGGTACTGTTTTCCAACAGAACTATGGCACCGTAAAGTTCCTGGCTCAGAGACGTCCATTGAAACAAACCGTCACGTTACCATTGCTAATTACCGTGGACTAATAAAGCTTTAAAAAGCCCCCAGAAGCTATTAAGATGCCGTTGATGTGTACGTGTGTGACGGAGCCAGGGAGAAGGATGTTCATTGGCCCTGCGCTGGGTGGGATGACATCGGGCCCCGCTTTCCATAGGGCCTCCAGCTTGCCCCGACGTCTGCTGAGGGCCGCGAGAGAATGGAGCTGAAGGGAGAAAACCTTCACGCTGCACCCTCTCGGCTCCAATGAGAACACAGGCAGCTTCAGCTGGGGATAAAAGACCTTTAAAAAAACAAAAAAAAACCCCAAACAGAAAACAAAACAAAAAGAGAGAGCCTGTAGTCTTGGAGCTGCTGTTAACGGGAGATGAATCGCAAGAGACCATTTCATGGCGAGGGACCTGAGAGCGCAGCATCCCCAAGAGCCGTCAGCTCTCAGCGAGGGTCGTGCCAAAGCCCTTTGCTGTCAGGACTGAAGCATGCATATAAATTTTATGCCATTTGTCTTTGAGCAGAGACAAAAGATCAGTTCCAAATCCTCAACATCTTGTCTCGACTAACATGAAATAATACTCTCTTGTGTGGCTGTCTTGTTACTCTTTTCCCATGAAAAAAATACTAGTGATAAATTTATTCATAATTTTGAAAGGTTTTGCTCTTAAAATTAAAAAAGAAGAAGACAACTTGGGTTTGAGGCTATATTTATTCCTGTTAGTGCAAATCAGGCTGCTGCTAAGGACGGTGACTTCGGGAAGTACTTTAACTGAAAAGCAGCACAGCTTTAAAAAGTCAGCCACTAGATTTTCTTCTCCTGCTTTTCACTAAATGACCTCTAAGGATGATACATCTCATGTATTTTCTAGTTACAAGTGCAGTCTGAAATAAAAATTACTGTAGGATTTTTTGTTCTTTTTCTACTGAGAATTCAAACCCTATAGACATTTTGGGACCTACGACCTTCACATACTCATGCAAGAAAATCTGCTGCATCTGGTAGTCAGGCTAAATAGGGGGTCTGGATGTAATTTGCAGAATAAAATGCTTTAAGATCTTTTTTATTAAATTAACAATGTGTGCTGAAATAGATACTATGCACAATTTTACGTTTCAGGATTTGGATCTCTCTTATTGGACCAGATTCTGTTCTATGTGATTCCTTTGTTAAATAGATATTTTAACATCAGTACTTTGTGAAAATGTAATAAGAAATTATTTAATTCTATGTTCACCATGGCCCTTTCATCAAGCTTTTTCTCATTTCATGACAGTTTAAATAGAAAATAACGTCATGTTAGAGTCTGAAATTAATTACAACTTAATCCTAAGGAGCTTTATTTTACAAGGAGCAATTATTCCTAGATTTCCTCTGAGAGATGAACATAAAACTCTTCCAGCTGATCCAACAGCTCTACAGGGGGTGTGAAATGGGTTTCCCTAGGGCGAGTCGCGCGGCAAGGTGCTAGCGTGGCGATGGTGCTGCGCGTCTCGGGCACTACCCGGGCAGGCAGCGGAGTCCTCTGCAGCGACCCAGTGTCGCTTACGGGAGCATCGTCCTTTACTTGCCCGCCCTGAGAGCGCACAACCTGCTGCCTTTCGATACCCTGTCTAACTCTGCACGTCCTGGAACGGGTCAGGAAGAGGGGAGCAGGAGCAGGAGCAAAGCTGGGTGCTGCTCCTGCAGGTCCTGAGTGTGTAACAAATGAAAAGAGGAGAGGGACAGTGATGTGCGGTCAGTATTTAGTAATGTAGGTGTGTGCGGAGTACTGCTGTGCTCTGCTGCAGTAACTGACCCACTGAGGAGGTACAGCCAGTGCACGCTAAGCCCAAGCTGCAAGGATTCGAAATATGCTTACGGCAACTCAGTAACACTGTGGCACCTTGAATTGCAATAGGTATACTCTATGTGGCAGTACGCTGGCATGCGTCGGCTTATTTTAGTTTCCGTTTCCCTTTACAAACCAAGGATAAATGGATGGATGGTCCTTCAGACCAAGAGCTAGTCCTACTGTCCAGACAGGGCTGAGCACAGCGGCCGTTTGTGGATACTGGACTTTTCTCCCACCTGGGTCCAGCGTCACTCACAGCTGGCAAACTGGCTTACAGGAATGGAAATGCTTTCAAGTAAGACACAGCCACGTCTGTTGAAAGCAGTCGTCACGGTGAGGATCACTCCGACGCTGAACCTTTGGAGATTTCTTGTTCTTAGTTCAGCTCTGCTCAGAGAGCGAGGAAAGATTCATTTCATTTATTAATTTTGTGATGTCACTTTATAGGAGGGGATTGTTGCAAACAGCAAGATGGCTCACTCTCGGCTTTAACCTCACAAATTAGAGTAACATCATGTAATTGTCCCCTCAGAATCAGAAAGTGGTGAAAGAGAGATTATTAGTTTGCTACTTAATAAGATCAAAGGTTTTCTATGTGTAAAAAGAGTAATTAAGGCCAACTGCACTAAAAACATACCCAGATTCAGCATCACTGATTTTTCTGCAAAGGAAAATCAAGAAATGGTGTTGTCAGCTCTTGAGAGTCTGTTGGAATCTCCAGACACAGGGATATCTGTTTGTATGGTCTCATGAATACGTGATGAGCTGTGCATTCAAACTGGCTGCCATTTCTACTGAGCAGCCAAGGAAAGAAAACAATGCTGACTGTGTGCAGTATGGCACAAAGCTGCCTTTTTTTTTTTTTTTAACCCCTGAAAACTTCCAAAGCGTTAGAGCCCCCGGAATTCAAAATCCAGAAGCTAAAAAGTCAGTTGATACTTTTTTTTTTTTAAGGGTAGCTCATGCTTCTCCTTGAAAGACAAACTTAGCATCCTGCTACCTTTACCTGGCAGCGCCCTTGTGATGATAACCCAGCCTGCAGCCGCATGGGGGAAGGTGCCCTCTCGTTAATTATGCCCAGGACCACCTGCCTCCGGGGTGGGAGAGCTTATCAGGCCTGCGGGGCAGGCAGCCAGGGCTTGCTCCTGGCAGGTTGGCTACGCTGGGTCTTCTTGCTGAGGGCACTGAGTGGCCAGGAGGAGCTGAGGAGGGAAGGATGAGATGACAGGAGCCAGCCAAGCCAGCAATCAGAGAAGTGGTGAAGGACCACCACAGCTGCGGTGGGAGAGCAGAGAGAGGTAAGGCTGGCTGCAGGGTGGGCGTGTGGGCACATTTGGGTGGCTGAACTAAATCTGGTGGTGGTGGGGGGGTGACAAGCATATGTTGTGGTGGAACTGTCATAGGGCTGGAAAGGAACAGATTCTGTTGGAAGTGAAGCTCTTGGCTACAAAGCCTCCCTGTGTTTGGCTGGCTTAGCTGGTGGTGTCAGCTGTCACCTAACCATGGCAGAGGATGAAAATGTTGAGTTAGGAAGCAAAAAGCCACAGTCTTCCCCCTTAAAAACAAATCTGAGGATCTGACAGTGGTTTTCCAGCCTTTGGCATTTGCAATACATAACATAGAAAAACTGAATATTTGTTGCCATTCAGCTCTGGGCACTGGTGTTATGAACCACAGTACAGGTGCAGTGAATATAGACTTCTGGGTTGTTGTGTTTCATTAGTGGATGGTGCTGTAGGAAAGACTTTGAGCTCCTTAGGAGAGTTGGGTGAATAATATGGTGAAACATAGAGCAAGGGACCTTCTTCTTTTTCTTCTCTTTCGGGTAGAACAATGAATTTGTTCAGAGTTGCTAGTTGGGTTTTTAAACACAGGGTGATGTGGGTAATCAGATCAGTTGCCATGGTGTTCCACCTTTGCATGAAGGCAAGCTCTAATGGCACTGCACAAAGCTGCTGTGCCAGTGCCATGGAAGTAAAACAAAGCTGTGTATTATTGCAGGATATTGTGCAAGGCTATGACCAGCAGCCTGCTGTATGACATATAGATGAAGGAAAAATGAGCTGTCATTAAAAAAAAGATTGTGTAAGTCACATACAAGCTTTTTCATAGTGCTGCTGAGGATTATCCAAGCTGTTTGCCGTAAAGGAAAATGCCTTGGGACTAACATCTGTATGCAACAGTCCAGATTCTCTTGAAAGCCACTGAGCAGATCCTTATTGCCTCTTGGTGGCCTCCTCACAGCCACCCATACAGAAAGAGTCTGCAGGTCCTCCCAGTCATGGGCAGGCATCTGGGGCTGTGTGGGACCACAGGCACCTACATGTGCCAGGGGACGGTCAGGGCGCAGCAGAGGAGGACTGGTTTGCAGAGTGGGGCATGCTTGTGGGGGCCCTCCTACCACCCCTCACCTGCACTGTGACCATACTCAGGTGCATCTGTGGCACTAGATATATGAACCAGGTCCAGGGACTGCAAGCAAGGGGTTCAACTCGAATACTCCTTCTCTATCAAACGTGGGGATTAATTGTGCAAAAGAAAGGCTAAAGGACAGATTGCAAAGGTACACATGCACTTATAGAGCTGCATAAGCAATAGTTCTGGTTTGGTGCTTTTGTTGGCTTTACCCCTTTTCATGTGGCTTTCTTCAAGCACGTTGAGTTGTAGGCTGGAGGTCGTCTGAAGGGGCCACACTTAGGATTAACAATAAGTATCTTGCATTGCATAAGCTTTCTGAAGACTCTGTAGTTCAGCTTTAAAAAAATAACTTCAAAACTAACACTGAATTTGTCCCTGGGCAGTATTTCATCAAACAACTCTGCTTGAGCAACTACATTACAAACTTATATTAAGGAAAGTGAACACTACTTGTTATCTTGCCAGATTTTGAGCTTCCAAGTTGCAAGGACTGTAAGTCAGAAACTGTTTCTCTCTTGTCAGCATTAAGTTCAATTTAAAATAGCTAAAATTCTGGTTTAGCTCCACCGCATCACATCTGTAGGTGCTGCGCTTACCTGTGAGGCTGAATAACACTTTGTCCTAATAAGCTTGCTGACAGGCAAGCTAATAAGCTATGAAATTCAAACTTTTGCAACACGTTGTTTAAAAGGTGAAATTCTGTAATCGAGCAAGGTAAATAATGCTGCTGTAAGCATATATACTACATATATAAGCATATATACTACATGGCTCATCCATCTGTAATGCTAGAGCTTTGACGGGGGTGTACTTTCCCCAGTCAAAGTGCTGATTAGGCAGTGACCGCTAGCCTTGTAAAACCACTGCTGGCTTCCTCTTCTCGCCCAGTTGCTTCCCCAAATGATTCTTCAGGTTAAAAAGCAAATATATGTGGTGCTTCCTGATGTGACTGCCCCTTTGAACACCCTCGTGTGAGAAGGACTGGGTTTTATTTTTGACACTGCTCTGGCTGCTTTATCCCTGGTTTATGTGGTTGTTGTACTGCACCTGTCAGGGATTTGATGTTTAATGACTGGTCCTGTCTCATGTGGAGGGAGCACAGTGGGTGCTCTGCTGCTGCCGGGATACTGCGCCTCTGTGCTTGGTCTGCTGAGGTACCGAAGCGTTCTGGTTCAGGAATAACCTATGAGAAGCAGCCCTCTGAGTGACTGCAGGGGTAATTTTGAGCTATCTCCACGGAACAATTAATGCAGTCTTTAACCAAACACCTCTCCGCAGACAGAGAGTTTATTCACAAGTGATTCCCCAGGACCTTTTTTTTAATGAATGAAGGTCCTTCCCACGTTTACCTCAAGCGTAGCCCTGCTTTCCGCACAGCTGCACTGGGCGGTGGGGCAGGACAAGCTGTCAGCGCGTGGTCAGGTTTGTGGTGTAGAAGCCACCATCAGTTCTTTTGGAATGAGTGGGATGCGTCTGCATGAAATAAATCGGAACTGAGGAAAACCTGAGCTCTCTTTACCAAATGGACCACAGAATTGTGCTTTGGGAAACAGATAAAGTGTTTAACATCTCAAATCCCTCTTCCTCCTTGGTAAAACAACTTGCCTACTTCAACAGCATGTCCCTCTAAACATGACCCTTGCTTTGGCCTTAGCCAAATCAGACCTCATTAGCTAGGTGAAACACCATTAACCTCCAACACCCAGTGTGTGTGCCTAGCTGCTGCTTCTGTGTTTCTCAATCTTTTCACAGCTGGTTTCTCACTCAGCTCTCTTCACGTTGATGGTTGAAGTCAGTCAGTGATCATCTGCTCTGCGGAAACGGGACTGGACTTGCTTGTTTGTGAAATCTTTGTAAGCAAGAAAGTTTTTTCTAGGACTTGCTGTTTAGTGAAGTCTCAGTTGTTCCTTATTTTGACATCAATGTTTTTCTAGCTGGGCCATTTCAATGTAACTTTAACCTTTAGGCGTTATGGAAATTGATCTGAGGGAAGGGAACAGCTGCCTGTCGGTGTTTATCTCCTTCGAGAAACTTTCACGTACCACAGGAGCTGCCCTGCTCGCCTGCTCTGCCCGCCGCCAGCAGTCACGCGTGTTGCTCAGCAGCGCAGCCGTGCTGCCGGCACCGCAGCGCTTCGACGAGAAAAGACTTACGGGAGCTTCTTGTCATAAAATAGTCACCGCTTTATTGGGGAGGAAAAGGGGAAAGCTGACAAAGCCAAGGGACACGGGGAGCTGAGGGCTGGGCGCGCGGGGCAAGCCCTGGCGCGGGATGGGGGGGGGGGCAGGCAGGGGCGGCTCAGCCCTCCCAGAAGCCGAGGAAGAAGCTGCACAGCGAGTGCCACCGCTCGGCGCAGTAGCTCTCCCCCGGTTCCGCGGTGGGCTCCGCGGCCGGCGGGGCGGGCCCGGGCCCGGGGGCGGGCAGCAGGCGGAGCTGCGCCTCGGGCGGCGCCCGGCCCGGGCCGCAGAGGCGGGCGCTGAGCGGGCCGCCCCGGGCGCAGGGGTGCCGCCGCCGCCGCAGCCTGCCCAGCACCTGCCGCCAGTACTGGCGGCTGCGGACGCCGTAGGCGGGGCAGCGCCGCGGCTCCCCGCGGTAGGCGCAGCTCCGCGCCGCCCCGCCGCCCGCCGGCGGCCGGCAGGTCAGGCGCAGCTCGCTGGCCCCCGCCGCCGACCGCAGCTCCCAGCTGCAGCGGTGCCGCTCCGGCGTGGAGAACCGCCCCGCCCGCGCCGCCTCCCGGCCCGCCCTGCTGCCGGCGGCGGCCCCCAGGGCGGCCAGGGCCAGCAGGGCCAGGGGCAGCCTCATCTCGTCGGCGCCGCGGGAGCCTCCTCCGGTGCCTCAGCGACGGAGCGTCCCGGCGCGGGGCACGCCGGCCCGCCGCATCCTCCGCGCCCTGCGGAGACACGGACGCTGGTGGGCGGGTGCCCTCGCTGCTCCCACCCGCTGCCCGCCCCGGCGGGAGCGCAGCCCCCGGCGTCGCGCCAGGCTGAGCCGGCTGGGGTCCGTTTCGGCGGAGGGGCGCAGAGCGGGCTTGTCCCTCCAGGGCCTCATCCCCGGGGCTTTTAGTTTGTTTCTCCCTCTCCCGGGCTCCGCTGACGGACCGCCCCTGCCGGGAAGCCGTGGCCCTGGGGCAGCGTGAGCCGAGACCCTGCACCCGCCAGCTGCGGCAGCGAAGCGGCGAGCGGCCGCCGCTCGGCAGCCAGACCCGGCTGCAGGCAAACCGCTTCCCTCAAGCCCCTTCCCCGCCCCTGCCTCCCCCCGCCCCGTACCCGGTTTCCCCTCAACACACCCCGGTACTTTCCGCTCTGTCCCGGGGGCACTCACGGCGCGATGCGGGGTGCGTGGCGCTGCGCGGCGGTCGGCGGCTGCCGGCGGTGGGGCCGGGCACGGGGGTTATCAATGGCCGGGGTCTGCCCCCGCCGACGCCCCTCCCCGGCCCACCGCCCGCGGCGGGACAGGCGGGGAGCTCTGTGCCCCACCACCCCCCTCCCCGCTCCCCTTTTGTTCGAGGAAACCGCACGCCGGCACCGCAGCACCCTCCCAGGGCTGCGGCGGCCTGGGGAGGCAGCCGAAAGAGCGGAGTCTGTGCGGAGAGCCTGCAGCCGGCGGGATTCTGGTGGGTGAGAACCGACGTGTGTGTTTATTTTCGTTTTAAATCGATGGAGTTAGATCACAAAAAGGGATTCTCGTTTCGGAAGTAGAATACCAGTGTGGATTATTCTAGGATGGCTATTTTTTGTCAATGTGGAGCCAGAAGTTTTGAGCAAACATCGACGTGATCTTTATGTTACTGCAGTTTCTGAAGTCTCTGCTCAGAATTAGGCTCTCGAAGTCCACATGTGCTTCAGTTTCATGGGTGGTGTACTCTGCATATCTGTTCCAGGCTCCTTTGCACTCTGTCCTTGTCACAAACATCTAAGCAAGCTCTTGACTCACCAGCAGCTCCCCGCTGCCTCCGCAGTAGCAGATCAGCAGAAGAGCATGTCCCTGCTCAGCACACCGAGCCCAGCACCGCACGGCAGAGACGCTCCTCACCCAAGGCTCTTGCAGGAAAAGTGCAGGCTGTCCCTTGGGCTGTCACAGGCTTTTGGAAAGAATATTACTGAGCTCTACATATAGAGACACCCATATCCCCCATGTATGTTTATGCACTATATTTCCATTGATGTGGAGACATAAGCCAGACCATCGTACTGCCAAGGTAAATGCAACAGTGGAACTGCAGCTATCTTGGAGCAGCCAAGGCTGCGGGCACAAAGCGCAATGCTGAGGCAGCCCCAGCTCTCGCCCCTCAGCAGCTCACAGGGCAATGTCCTGCCTGGTGCGTGGGCGACATGCATGTTGGCCACCGCCTGGGCCGGAGCACGGTGATGAAGCTGTTGGCAGAGCAACACTAAAATGTAGCCTTCTTTGCACAATGAGATGAATGTTGCTGTAATGAATACTGGCTGGGATGGTGGCATCTGCTCTAGGCTTTCTTCTTGTGTCATCCTTCCTTTACAGTGACTTTTATAAGGATCCCCTGTGCTTGTAGTAAGGTACCCATGGGAGAGGTGTTTGCAACTCTGGCCACAAAGGAAGAAGTGTGCCTAGGTGCCTTCGGAGTCATCTGCACCCAGACATTTAGACATTGGCTTTCACACACTTTCATATTCTAAATCCTCACGTGGATGAGGATGTGATTTGATCAACATCTTGGGCGAGTCTTAAGCGTGCCTCCCTCCCTGCCTTCCCTAGGCCACCCCTTGCCACTCATGTCTTTGCGAGGCACCAGCTCCTGACTAGTTGCAGCACGAGCTGGGTCCAAGAACGCTTTAGTTTGCCTCCATGGCCGGCTCACTGGGCAGCTGCCCTGGTGGGTCAGAGCAAGGACATGAACTGGAGCAGTGGCTCAGGCAAAGCATCCCAAAAAAATGCCTTAGTTACTCCTGTGTATTTGGGGGTACCAGTAACCCTCTAATCTTTCCTCATGGGGCTGTTCTATTTTGAACAAATAATACTCAGTGAGACTCAATGGAGAAGAGAGAGGCTGATCGAGAGTCATTTATCTTTCTGTGCAGTAAGTCCTAAAAAGAAAAGACTTCTGCAGAGACTGAGAGAATGACTGCTGGAGAGGAGGTGGGATGCCAAGTCCTTTCTCCAACTCGGGATGGGGGGCAGATTTTCAGAGAGATCTCCTGTTTCCCTGCTGTATTTCATACTTGGAGCATGGGGACATTGCTCTCCCTAGTTGGTTGTTTGGGGGGAGGGGAACAGCAGTGGAGAGGGTCATGAGAAAGAAATAAAATGGCTTAGGCAACAAGCCATAGGAGAGGGTTTACAACCAGGAATCTCAAATGGGAGCTAGCATCTCCTTCTGTCCCGGAGTTACATACCTAACCACCTCTGGAGGACAAGGCTTAGCTGACCGTTAGCTGTGCGTGGCTCCTTGCTCAGCATGCTGGATCGTGTAAATACCTTTCATGGACACTGAGCACTTCCCATGGGCTGTAGGAGGAATCTTAGCATCTAACTTAGGGCTGTGGGTACCATGAGGCATCATAAAGAACTGCATTGTGACTTTTAAGACCCTCTGTGGCTCCAGTGAGCATAAGGCACATCATGTGCCTTAGCTTATGAGTCCACCAAACCTTGCAGTTGCTTTCAGATGAAGTTCTGACCACCTGTAATTGCTCTATATCATTACACTGAGATCCTTGCCCATTTTCCACATTCTTGCTATCATTCATGCAATGTGAATGGAGTTTTCCAATATGTCTGAGATCACCTTTATAGCAGGTTAAGTGTATAAGGTTTGGAGGGAAACGTTACTGTGTGTTTCAATGAACGTTTTGCTGTTATGCTTTTTGGACAGTTTACTTTAAATCTCATACAAGTTATTACTGTTCAGAAACTAAGGAAAGAAAATGAAACAGAATGAAAACTTGCCTAGCCTCCCCATATAGTAATTTTATCCTCCTTAATCTTCTTCGCCATGTTCTCCTGGTACCTATATTTACACACACATTTTTCACCATGATTGTAACTTATCTTTTGCAGTAAAGCAGATGTTAGTCTTTGATACTCATTAATTCTATACTCATTTTCCTGCAAATGCTACAATTTTATCTCTTGGTTTTGATGGGAATATGTGGGGGGAACAAAAGATCATTCTTACATTACCAAATATCCTTTTGTTCCGTGCTTGCAAGTTAAAATAATGTAGTTAGTCTATGTTGTTCCTGTAGCTGGGTTTTGACTTCTCTTTGTCCACCATCCCTCTCACCTTAGAATCTAGAAGTCAGCTGGTTGTGGAGTTAGCTTTGAAAATGTGATCAAAGTGTGCACTGTGGCAGAGACCCTTGCCTTGTATCTGCAGAGAGCCTGAAATAAATCTCTGAGGAGTTAAGGGGCCTGTCCATCTAAGTAAATGAAATAAAGAGTGTCCTTACTATGCGACTCCTGCAAGGAGACTAAGCTTGCAGGAAGGAAGTACAGATGTGCTGGGCTGGATTGCAGTTTGGACTCTAATCCAGATTCTAACCCAAGTTAAAAGTGAACATGAACACTCACAGGAACAGTCTAAAACACGGCGTTCAGCTCAATGGAGAGAAGTATAAGATGCCAGACTGAAACACCTGCGCAAATCCAGGCTGAGGGATGCTGATTAAATAAGACATTGACAGAAATGCATATAAAGCTACCGTGAACCACAAGACGGATTTGAGACATTTTTTCATGCAACTGCAAAAAAGGCAGACCCATAAACAAGGATATCACCTGTAAGACACAAGAAGTAATGCACGGGCAGAAGCCAGGCTTTGACTGGAGCATTGTATTCAGTTTTAAGCATTGCTCTTCAGGAAAGGTCAAGATCAACTGGACTGAGTCTGCAGGAGAGTAATGGGAATATCGCAGACCTAGAGAACTTGATTTGTGATGAAGCAGTTTAAGCAATGGGCTTGTTAACCTAAAGAAGAAAAGAACTAAGAGGGCAAATATGGCAACAGTGAAAATTCAATCACTGCTTAAAGCTGTCTCCTCCTTATGCATCTTTCCATTTCAGAAGTTCAGACCATAGCTTTAATCACATTTTTCATTGGACAAGGAATAAATTATTCTGTTAAATTTTAACTCTGAACTGAAAAACCTATATTCCATTTATAGGCCACTTCACTCACATCAAAGATACTGTACAAGGAACTGGGTTAGGGCTTTGACTTCAGGCTTTTGAGCTTTGAAAATTCAGTTGAGTTAACCATTTGTTTTTTATGAAAGCTCCGGTCACTGTGAAGAATCAAACTTATTCCTCTTATTTTAGCCCCTAGGATTGCAATTAACAATTGTTAATGATTGCAAGAGTACTTTTCCTTCACAAGTGGAAAGTAGCCACAGTCTCCAGCCCTGTCATTACAAGCACCGTTTCAGAGAAGTGGGTAGTGTAAAGAACATCGACGATTCATAAACCTTAATTGTTCTAAATGTACAACATGAGCATAGCTGTGTTTAACCTACTTGTTTGAGCTACCCATTTTCTGATTTCTCGTTACTGCCTTGAGTGAATAAAATCATATTTAATGTGGTAATAATCTACAGGGAGATAGACTGACCTTCTCAATTACCTGGTTTTGTTCGGGGCAAGCCAAGCTCTTCATGGTATTAAAAGACAAAAACTGGTGTCTGAAGAGCCATGCAGAGACAGATTTCTCCATTTGGTCATGAAGCAGAAGAAAATATTACTTTACACTGCGAAGGTGCCCAACAGTCCCATTCATCTCTGCTGGGTACCTCAGAAGTTCAATCCTTAAAGGGCTTTACTGGTGGAGGTGTCTAATGCTTCATGTTCAGTTATGCTGGAGAATCTTCTGAATGCAGACAGTTATATGGCCCCTCACTCTGAGCTAGGGCACTACAAGCATTTTTCATCATCTTTCCTCCTTCCACCATAAGCTGGCAAATAAATGTGACAACTGAAAAGAGTATTGTAAGATTATTTGCCAGTTAATATACTATTAGCACATTTAACCTGCAGATAGCTGAAATTCTGGAGTTTTTGTCCTGTTTACGAGAGCATAGAAGGAACAAATTGAAACTAGAATTTCCTTGCTCACATTTTCCTTTTAAGTCTCTTTTAGATCCTATTGAAGCACTTCTCCAGGGTCAGATAATGCCTTTCTCAGGGGTTTTGGCATGTTTGTATGCCGGTTATTTCCTTCCCTGCCAATAAAGTTCCAATGAAGTTCAACCAGCCTTTCATTCAAAAGACAGCTTTTTGCAAAATGATAGAAAAGTTAAAGAAAATGCATAGGATTGACCAGAGATTAGACGATTTACAAGTCAATTGCCTATGCTGCAGAATCTATTTAAAATCATCCATATGCCCATCTTTCAGCCAACAGATCATGCTGCTGCTGAATGCTCGGTGGGAAGCCAGGCCATTGCAGGGCGCTTCAGAATCATCCCAGAACAGGGTTTCTCCTGAATTCATTTGCTTTAAAAAAATGTTCCACATGTTTCTACCATCTCTTCCGTCTCGCATTCCCCGCAGTTTTTTTTCACAAGCTGGTCTGAGTCACTTGCCTTGTGTTCTCCAATGCTATTTTTCACTCTGGAGTTCAGGAAGTCTTAGTGATTTGAGTTTTTGGTAGTGGTTCCATTGCTCCATATGAACCGCTTTGTTCCTCGCACCATGTGTATAGTCCTTTCTTGCTTTGACTTGTATATTCTCGACTCAGGTTGTTGTATCTCTGATTAGAGAAACATAACTACATGCTAATTTTTCTAAGCACATAATTTTTCTTATTTAAAACACCACCTATTAGACATTTTCTTCTAGAATCTGCTTTCCACTGTGAGGATGCTGCTGCTTTAGTCATAAAGGTTACTGTGCTTATTCTTTACCTCCATAAGCAAACTTATGAAGCCTTTTTAATTTCTGTTTCTGAAATGTTTGTCAAAGAGCCGTTGTTGTCTCCTTTCACAGAGAACCCACATGACCACCACTTCCTACCTTCATTCTTCACTGTATAATTAATGGACTGACCTCGGCATTGACAATGCCCCTTGTTGAGCTTGGTATGGGAGCCGCTAACACACCCCTACCACTCCAGGCTTTTCTATCAGCTGATCAAAACTTTGTCTTGTGAAAGGCTGAACTTCAGCTTTGCCTTTCCCATTACTTAAGATGGTTCAAAATAAATCAGCCTCTGCCCTCTCAGGAAATCACAGAAAGGATCGCTTTCAAGTACTACTAAACAGAGGACTTCATTAGAATACCAAAAAGGACCATTTCCTTTCATAGAACTTACAGCTGGTCATCCTACAGCTGATTTAAAGAAGCAGAAAATACATTCCTCTTTGCAACATGCATACAGACCTACACTATGTAATTCAAAAACCATGCAAATGTTGTAGAACGAAAATGAGTTGTCTTTTAAATTGATCTTGGCCGCATGTTTTAGACATAGACAGAAGGAGGGGAGGGCAAAAACCTAGCATTTAATCTGAATGTTTCTAGAAATGAAGTGAAGTGTTAAAATTAAAACAACAAATAGCCTTGAGGCTATTTCTTTGCCATCTTTCACAACATGGTGGAGATGACCAACATGCTATGAAAGTCTAATTTCATCATTTAAGTCCGAAGAGTAGCTGAAGAGTAGAAAGGGAGGAAAAAGCTAAAATGATGCAGGAGATCGGTTATTAAAATGTTACCAGAGAATGGCTGTATCACATGGTGGGAGAGTGTTTTTATTCAAGAGGCATCAGACATAGCGTGAGGATGGCAGACGGCTGGTAATGCAAAACCTGGTACTGTAGCATGAACTCCCCGTTGGCCACGTGTGGGTGGAAACATGTACAGATCACTGAGAAAACTGAGGGGTGGGCTGGCTTTTTATTTTTCTTCTTTCTGTGAAATGCGAGGAGATTTCATATTCTGAAAATGTAAGTTGTGAGGGTTTCCTTTACAAAATGTAGTTGCAGAGCTTTTCAAAAAGGAAACAGATTATAATTATTTGACAACCAAGTTGTAAACAGAAGACTGCGCTCTCTAAAATAGATTAAATGTCTTGTCGTTTGAGTAAAAAAACTTCAAAATTATGCATTGGAATACAAACTTAAAAAAAAAGAAAATTTCTAGAACAAAAAGGTCTGACCGTGTTCCAGTCAAAATTCCAGAAAACCTAAATGGCAAATGTATAAAAAATACAATAATCTGACCTGGTATGCTTAATTTCACTTAATTTAAAAAAAAAGAGTCTATTTTTTTCCAAAGAAAAAATGTAACATGGTGTACTGGGTTTGTCTGGCAAGGTTCTGGTGGTGGTAGGCGGGGAGCTACATGGGTGGCTTCCGTGAGAAGCTGCCAGAAGCTTCCCCTGTGTCCAACAGAGCCAATGCCGCCGGCTCCAAGACCGACCTGCCGCTGGCCGAGGCCGAGCCCGTCAGCGACGCTGGCAGCGCCTCTGGGGGAACAGAGTTAAGAAGGGGAAAAGTTGCTGCACAACAGCATCTGCGGCCAGAGAGAGCAGTGAGAGCGCGTGGGGGAAACAGCCCTGCAGCCCCAGCTCAGAGCAGCAGGAGGGGCAGGAGGGGCTCCAGGCCCCAGAACAGAGGTTCCCCAGCAGCTCCTGGTGGGTGAAGGCCGTGGCGAGGCCGGCTGCTCCCCTGCAGCCCATGGAGGTTCGCAGTGGAGCAGATCTCCACATGCAGCACGTGGAGGACCCCACGCCGGAGCAGGAGGATGTCTGAAGGAGGCCGTGACCCCATGGGGGACCCAGGCTGGAGCAGGCTGTTCCTGAAGGTCCCCGTAGAAGGGACCCAGGCTGGAGCAGTTCGTGAAGAACTGCAGCCCGTGGGAAGGACTCAGGCTGGAGAAGTCCGCGGAGGACTGTCTCCTGTGGGAGGGACCCCAGGCTGGAGCAGGGCAGAGGGTGAGGAGTCCTGTCCCTGAGGAGGAAGGAGCAGCAGATACAACGTGTGATGAACTGACCACAGCCCCCATTCCCCGTCCCCCTGCGCCGCTTGGGGGGAGGAGGGAGATAAATAGGGAATGAAGTTGAGCCTGGGAAGAAGGGAGGGGTGGGGAGAAGGTGTTTTAAGATTTGGTTTTATTTCTCATTATGCTGCTCTGATTTGATTGTCAATAAATTCAGATAATTTCCTCAAGTGGAGTCTGTTTTGCCCGTGACAGTAATTGGTGGGTGATCTCTCCCTGTCCTTATCTTGACCCACGAGCCTTTTGTTGTATTTTCTCTCCCCTGCCCAGCTGAGGAGGGGAGCGATAGAGCCACTTTGGTGGGTACCTGGTGTCCAGCCAGGGTCAACCCACCAGGCATGGATAATGCTTTCTGCAAATCATCACAGTAAAGCACCCCACCTGAAACTGGAGCAAGTTCAGACATCCAACTTGTTCAGACATTCCATTTATTCTGAGCTTAATTCTTTTACCAAGCTGCTCACAAACTGAAGGCTGGAGATTGGTTTTCCGTGATGTGAGCTGGTATGCAGACTATTTACAAGTAACAGTAAGTGTTGCAAGAGGTAATTATGAAAGATTTCACACATCTAAGATGTGGATGTTGTTCTAAAAAAAAAAAATGGGTTATGTTTATCTTTATTTTGTGTTTTTTATCTGAAGATCTGAAGTAGTGGGGAAAACGGTGGTGTATTAGACACTAGCAAACAATGACATTGTCCCTGCCCTATAAATTAAAGTGATTTTTATGGGGCAGGAATACACAGGCTATGCAAGCCCATGTATACTCTGACGACGTGATTCATGACTCTTGTATTACAAAATTAAAACCAGTTTGATATTGTGCTTTTAAGTAGAACTATACTATGCATCAGTATCAAATAAAAACCACACTGTAACAAAGAAACATCCAGGAAAGACACCTGATTGAAAGGAGAACTAAGAGCCTAATATTAATAAAAGCAGCTGAGCAGCGTGTTCTTGCTTGTGTGTGTTTTCACCTTGACACTACACAGGCCACTGAGTTTCCAAAAGGGCGTTTTCTGGTTTGGTACAGATCTGCATCCAGTTACCAAGCATTCGCTGCAGGCACAGTTTTTCAAGCAGTTCTGGCATTTTCTTTTGTGTGCTAGAACAGAAAGTATTTTATTCTCGTGGTAGAAGACATGGAATAATCTGCCCATAAAAGCTAGTAAAAGTAAACACTGCACTTGTACATTTTTACCCATCTCCTTTCTTGTTTTGGTTTGCTATTGCCAGCAATTGGGTCTGGATCCCTGGAAGCCCAGTAGCTTCTGTGAGTTGTGCTGCCAGGCTCTGCCCACACTCATAGTCCTAAAACATCTATGAAGGGCTGCTGGTGCACGTGGAGAACTTCACGTAGGCAGCTGTGGAAAGTCTGGAGGCGATAACGGAATTTATACCCAAAACATAATTTTTCCTTCACATTCCATAGTTGCTGTTCTTCCTAAAAGGTATAATTACTTTCCCTGTTGCCTTGCTACTCTCAATATGTACTAAGGAATTAGCAAAGTAGGACCGAATTGGACAGTGATAAACTGAAGTTCCTTCTCTTATTTCTTAAGCATGAGAAAAATCACTAAGGTTTTTTTCCCCCTCAATTTAGAAAGAAAAATTAATCACAAAACCTTTTTGCACCTGTGCTAGTGCTTCAGTGTTGTGGAGAAAGTAGTTAATTCATCCCCTTTGCTCTGCAAGGAAGGAAATAGATATTATTTTTGTGGTATATACAGCAGAACTGAAACGCAGGTAGAATAAGTGTTCCCATCCCCAAATCAGGAATGTCAAATGCCCGGGCATCCTGACACCCAGCCAGACAAGCCTCTCCTCCTGGAGATGTGGGCTGGCTCCAGCTGTATTTTGGTGAGGTGCAAAGGAGAAAACCCACATAAATGAAGGCCAGCCCTGACATCCCGCTGCTGTCCCTATGCTTTAGCCCACCATCCCCTCTCTCGTGTTGACTGTATCGCTGGGTGACCACCGAGCCTCTGAGCAGGACCGGGGACTTGTTCAGCCTGGAGAGGATCATTCTCTGGGATCTACATTTTAATCTTTCTAAAGACCTGATGCTTCTGAAAGAAGTTTTCCCATTGTGGACTGAGTGCATCCAGAAGAAGGCTGCTTGTTGGAGACAGGAGACGGGAGGTGCGCAGAGTGTTAGTTCCATCGCTGGACAAAGCACCTCGTGCGTGCGCTTTGCCCCTTTTCTGCAATCTTGCTGCGTCCAGCACAGTCAAGTATGTGTCTTTTCTTCTGTTAGCAGATTATAGTTGCTTTCCCCTTTCTGCATCCTGGTCCCTCTGGGCCTAAAAGGCTCAATTAGAAATGGAAAATATTTTTTCCACGCCCTGACTTATTAGGAAAGCATCGTGATGAGACCTTTGTAATTACCAGGCCAGGTGGTAACAGAATCACAGCCCATACCACAGCACCAGGCGGGGAAGGAACTGCCGGTAGCGTATGGAGGACGTGTGCCAGCGTGGCGGCCGGCAACGTAGAGCAGTGGGATTGCCCGCAGGCAGGCTGAAATTTAGGAAAATCTATTCTCTGGATTCAAGCTTGCATGATGTTAGATGCTTGGCCTAAAGGCTATCAAAATTACAATGACTCCTCTGCTACGTACATCCAGTTCTTCCAGGTTAACCCCTTGGGGGTGCTGAAGTTCTTTGTATTTTCCGTTGTAACATGTTATCAGCAGACTGAAGTTAGAGGTCTATGTTCCTGGACCAATATGGCATGAACAGTTTTTCCTTTCTTACCACACATGATACCTTCGCTAAGGGTGATGGGTTTTCTGCCTCTAAAATCCTATAGCCTAAGTCAGAATATAATGTTGATAGGGAAAAATGCCCGATTCATTGAAGGCACACTATAGCTGAGGATAACAGCCAGTGATGAGCGTTTTCTGAATGAAAATGTAAGATTTTTCTAAGTAATGTAGAAATATCAGTGTCAATACTCAGTGGTATTAAACTACATGATTTTTTTTTTTTTTTGCCTTCAACCTTATTTCTTTCTTTATTCTATACAGATTTCCTGTATCTTCTGTCAGTGTTCATCCCAGGGATTGCTCTTGACTGGACAGCAGGAGAAGTAGGCATGTTGTAGCAACACCTGGGGAGAAAAAACAACATTTGAAAGCACATGACTTGAGGTATTGCTTGAACTCAGCTTGTGCCACCCCAAAATTACACATTTCAGCTTTATAAAGTAAGACATACTAAACAACAACTGAAGCTCAACAAGACATTTACAATTCAAATTTTTTGCCTGTCCAGCTTGCCTGTCTCTGAAAGTTAGGCTTAGATTCACCAAGGAGATTATTCAGAAGCAAAATAAAGTTATGTTTCTATAAATAAAAACTAATGCATATTCAGATGAACAGCTATTATGCACGATCTGGAAGCAAAAGTGGTGGTAGTAGTGAGTGGAGTGACTTGTGCTTCAAACGAAATCAGAGTTTATTTGAATTATGAGTCTCGGATCAGACATCAGAGCAGCACAAAAGACATTACACTTTTTCTGTATTGCCTTGTCCCTGGACTAGCCCCAGATGTGCTAAGATGGTGCCTCTGAAGACCGTCATAGCAACTTCTTTACCACGAGAGACATACCCCACCTCAAGGAAATGGCTTCCACTACAAACATCTTTAAAAGCTGCTTTATGCTCCTTCAGTAGCATAAGCTGTCAGCAGTACAGTGAAAATCTAGCCCCTTTTTTGAAAGAAGCCTGCAGTAAGCTGTTGTGCCCCAAAACCATCCTATTGTTCCCGGTGATAGTTGTTCCATACGGTATGCTGGCTTGTGTCTTGCGTAGGTACATTTTATGAAGTCATTTAGGCAGCTTCCTTGCCTTCCCCTGAGAGCTCGCTATCTAAATATTCATTCAAATCTGGCCTTAAAAGGTTCTTGAAATGCATCAGTGGTGCAGAACTTTTATTGCAGCTCAGTCAATAAAATTTGCCTTTGTTTTTCAAGAAGAGTCTTCCCACCAGTAGAATCCTGTTAGGCTGGGTTAAAAAATAGTTTAGGTGGCCGGACTGGCCCAGTGATGAATACCTGTGGTCAGCGCTAAAGTGTTAAGACAAAACGGGGCCTAACACTGTGCAGCTGGAAACGAAAAGTGGGAAAGGAAACAAAAGCAGAAGTAGCCACTATTACCTTTTAAAAAACTATCCAAAAGGAAAACATTGCGCTGGAGTAAAACGCAACGGCAAATGTGACTGTTGTTGTTGATGCCACTTACCGAGTGATTTGGTTACTAAAGGCTTTGGTTACTAAATGCACACCAAGAACACTTGCTGTGATGCTGTCTGATGACTATATTACTGATTGAGGCTTTAGTAAACGTTTCTCTGCTCCATGTGATTTTACGCATTCATTTATTTAAACTACCTTGGAAAATGGAGAGTTCTTATCACAGTGATCGTTTACGTCTTCTTATTTCCTGAAATCTAAATGGGATGTGAGACTTTGCAGACTGACCATCAAACAAAAGATCAAATCCAGCTCTGTGTACATAGTAAAGATCATTACCTCTTGTCAGGTTTTTAGTATGATCTCTAACTGATTCAGCTTTGTTACCAACTAGTGTTGGTTACGCAACTAGTTTGCACACTTGATCATGTTACCTCCTGTCTGTTACTGTCCCGCATCCCTGGGCTTTTTCCCCTTCAACTAGTCAGAGGCTAGGGAGATTTTCCTCTCATCCTAAAGGAAGGTTCTTCACCTGGTTCAGTAAATCACCAGACACATTGGACTATTTGGTCTAGATCTCCATTGACTGTAACAGAAGCTCAGACAACTTGCTCGCATGTGGATAGTTACCTTTCGTGCAAAAGTCATCACGGGATTTGAGCCCGTGCAATAGTGTATATAAACTCTGTTCAGCCAGTTCAGATCTAAATATGAAAAGAGTAAAATGAAGTGACATGTTCTCACCGAGGGCGGGTGCAAAGATGAATTTAATTAGTTAAAAATACATTAAAATGTTGAACTGCGGAAAACTCTCTGAAAATGATCTTTAAAGAAAAAGGGGAACCTAGCAACGGTTTCTGCAAGTTTTACAGATGGAAATGTCTTCTCACTACCTAAACTAAAATAAAACTGGCTCAAGATGAAATTCTGCTCCTCTTTGTGCCTTTCTTTGGTGTAAATGGAAATCGGGTCTTAAGAGAACCGGAAATCCAAGTAGTCGTCCATGCCCAGGAGGTGCATCCTGCTGTACGTCCCTTTGCAGTGGGAAAGGGGAGAGGATGCGGGAAAGTGAGTTAAATTATAATGATGAGGTAAATAAAGTTAAGAGTTATGCGGTGGGAGTGTGTAACCATGGTGACAAAACTGCTTTAGTGCATCAGAGTCCAGGGGGACTGGACTGGACTGATAGTGCTTAACTATAAATTATCCAGAAAGGCGCTTCAACCCCCCAGGTGAGGAAAAAACAGTTTATGAAGAATAGACAATTTTTCACAAAAGAATCTTTACTGAGAAATACTCAACTGATTGAAATATACTTAATATGGTATGCATAGGTGCATCATCCGAAATCCAACACAAGAGGCGTGATTTTGGCAAAAGCAAAACAACAGATCCTTATGACAACCGAATTGTATCACAGATTCCTCTTTTTGCTACCTAGGTCAGCTGTTCCTCGCTGAAATTAAACTTTTCTTGAAATATTAAGGCATCAGGTTACTATCAGAGGGATAAGAATAAAATATATACAGCTGAGGTATGATCTTGGCTTTCTTTAGATTGGTATTTCCACTGAATTCAGCATTTGTTAAAGTTATACCTAACCATAAACTTCAGATGAGATTTAATTTTTTTTACCTTTATCATAGCAACTCTGTAATAGTTGCTAAATCAGAACTAATTAAATCATTTTCCATTTGTACATACATTCAGATGGACTTTCTAAGGACGGGCACAATGTTATTTAGTCTGTATTCAACTCAGCAAAACAAATTACAACAATTTAGCAAGAAATAAAGGGACGATGAGGAGGGAAGACTAATTTTGGAAAAATATTGTCTCCTCTGATGCTTTGGAAATATATTTTGCAGTATACAAAGGCTAAAATAACTGTCATAGCCTTTTATGAAGTGCCCTTCCCAAAAACATCCAAGTGGAGGAATCCAAACACTTCTATAAATATAAAGCTGAATATCCGTATGACTGTACCGGTTTTGTCCTGAGAAGTGGCTGCTTAGACTTTAGACAGTGGAATGCTGTGTCACTTTGGTGGTGGTGGTTTCCTTTTGATTTTCACTTCTGCTTTGCTTAACGTTCAAAGATGGAGTAGCGGGTTGTGGGAAGGAGGGGAAGAGTTAGAGCTGGAAGAGGGGAAACCCTTTCACTCTGCAGTATCTACACGTCTGTGTGCATTGCGAAGGAGAAGGAAGATGGGGAAGATGGAAAATTTTCCCTGCAGATTGGATACACGGGTAGACTTCTAATCTGAGGGGAGGGGGAGACTGGGAGAAAATCTAATCTTTTTAGGTTTTGCGTATTAGGGTTTTGCTAATGGGGAGTTTCTTTGAGGATGTCTTTTTCTGTTGTTACGGTTTGAATTGTAAATTGTCCCAAGGCTTTATGTTTTCTCATGCCAAGTGGCACATGCTTTTTCAGTGCCTTCTCGTTCCTGGAACCGATTTGTGTAGAGGCAGCGCTGCAGCTGTAACAAGCTTCCTAAAGTCAAAGGTGATCTCCTGAAAGTCTGTGTGTAATGCAAAATAAAGCCCTATATAAATAAGATGACAGGAAAACAGATAAGCAGTAAACAAGAGAACACAAAAATGTAAGTGTAATGTCAAGGATGCGCGAGTGTTGTAGTTAAACTTTTACAAGTGTCGCTTCGAAAACAAGATGAAACTTTGCATCAACGCGGCGTTCAAACACATCTTTGCTGTCCTTCTGTTGCCTCCTGCTACAAAGGTGCTGCGTGTAACTGGTGGCACTACTTTTGGTCTTAGAACCAACACCCCGATGCCTGGTTAGGGAAATGTCACCTGGCACCTCTGCTGGCACCGCTGCCACACAGGGTTGTGGCAACCAGCCTTGGTCTTTCATGAGGAAGGAGTTCTTGCCCTTGCCTTGCTGTATCTCCAGCTCTGCCTTGAATCTTATGTTTCCTTTTCCTGGAGGACAAATGCTGTTTACTTTTTAGCCCAGTTGTCTAAGAAGGTATGCGCACGTGCATGCACATCTCTGTTTATCCCCATGATTAACTTTTAAACCCAATGAACAATTTCAGAGAAATGGGACAGCAAGGGAAAGCTCTCAGCTGGCTCAGCATCTCTGCAGCCACCCAAGGAGGCTACAGAGACGTTATCCCTATTTCTCACGTGCAGTGTAATAGCGAGAAGGGCTGCCATGGCAGCTCAGCCACATAAGCTTTTAACTGACCACAAGAAGTTTGTGTTCATTTCAGTTGTGCAACAAAGAAATAGGACCTGTTGCTGGCTGAGAACTTTGTAGACTGGCAGAAGGAAAGGGAGTGGGAATTATTTGAACAGAGGAGGCGTTTGGTATACATCGTAAAGCCCTACCACTTGTACTTCGCTGAACTGGAACATGGTTTGATTCGGATGTTTAGACATTGGCTAATAAGAGCGTTTAGATAAGGTGTCTGTAAGGTTGGACTGTTTTGACACCAAGGCTGTTTAAAAGCTATTTTTCAGGTCACTGTGACGTTGATGGTATTGTAAATGCAGAACTACTAGGCATGGAAGTGAACTGCTTTTAGTCAGTGAAATACCCTTACATATATTGTGGTGAATACCTAAAGTCATATGTAGGTTTGAGGAGCCGAGTTACAAAAAGTGTGTTTGAGGAATAGCTGTCGATCTCTGTAAAATACCTTCACCATTTGTGCTGCATTTTGTCCTGCTGAGACAAGAAAGTTGTGACCCAGAAATGGATAACAAAGTGCTGCCAAGGTTTTGCTTTCAAAGCTGTTTCTTTTGAGTGACTGCAACGGTGTAATTAGGAAATATAATTTTGCCTCTAAATTTCTGTTGAAGTAAACCTTTGGCTTTTTGTAATAATTTTAATATACCTCATCAGACTTGAGCCTAATAATGCTAACCACAGTGAATCACTAGAAAAAATTCTTGGGGAAATAAGTCTTGCTCATTTACTGTTCACAGGACTGTGTGATCTGTAGTATGCTTAACATTCAGGAGACTTCCCAGTCTAGGAAAATAAAAATACATACAGTATCAATATTCATGCGTTATGAAATCAGCAACAGCAAAGATGTAGTCTGAAGGCCTATGCAGTGTAGCTTTCATATGAAGTACCTTCAGTAATATGCCACTTAAAATGAGTATAAACAATTTATAATATGCAATTTCTGAAATTTATTGCCGCCTTGAACATTACACTGCACTTACTACAACGGACCTTACAGCTGTAAACTATTGTAATGTGTATCATCTGCACATCAGTAACAACCATTATCAATTAGGTACAATTATTTCCAGCATCACTTAAAAAGAGCAATTTTAAATTGTCCTCTTAAAAAGCTTCAGTAAGGACCACGTTTTTTCTGCTGGTAAATATCCATTTATTTTCACGTACAATCTGACCTATTAGTGAACCTTGTTTAAACTATAGCCACAAGCACTGATACAAATAGCTTTTTCTGTTCTTAACACAATTATAGTTTCATAAATCAAAGCTAACATGCAGTTCTGATTATTCTTGAGGGAAAATGTTGTTCAAATATATTCATTGCTTATTTCCCAAAACCCACTCTGTCGTACACTAAGTTTTCATCACTATGTATTAAGTCCAGACTGCTTCCTTGGGTGAGACAGCTCCCACAGGCAGGGCAAACCTTGTGAGAAGGTCAATCTTTCCCTTCCATTAATTAACACGTTTTATCACTAATAATGAGACTGTACACACACTAAAAAAAAGAACTGCTGTGCATAACAATTTCATGTGTGGCCTTGACTGCCAGAAGACTGCCTGCCCACAAGAAGGAAGATGTGGGTGGGCAGGGAGAGTTAACTCTCTGCGGGATGGAGCCAGCTGAAGCTCTTGCAACCAGAAACAGAAGCGTAGCAGGCAGCGAGGGAGTCACACTTCAGGATAGTGTATTACCAGGTGTGTCAGTATATCCCCAGGGTGGGTTTTAGTGTGGAGGGGGTGAGACGAGAAGTCTTTTACAGCTCTAAGATATAATCCTGGTTTTTTGGAGGAGATAAAAGATGCTGACACTCTTACAATACGTCTTTCTGGTTTATGTAAGAAGGAAGAAATATAGCAAGAAAAATCCTCTCACAAATTGGTTGATCCTTTGGCATCTGAATGACCATATGTACAGTTCATATATGATCACCTAGAAAATAATAATCAAAGGAAATAAAAATAAAACCCACAGATCTCATATCTCTTTTAAGGAAAAACTAGGTTTATTTCAGGACTGCTCTCCAGATGAGGCACTAGGAATGCTGAATAATTCTTAAATGCTAAGAAAAGTGGCTAATCACTAAGAGAAGGGCAATACACCAATGGGGCCTCACAGTTCTTATCTGTGTGCTTTTTTGCCTTCAAGAAAATAACTAAGGATCATTGCATCCAAAAAAACCCCATTAAGCTTAATCTTAAGCTCTGTTCTTAAGGAGTCATATTGTCATAGTGAAGCAGGACTAGAAAAGATCTCAAGAGACCATTACGCGATGCCTCTGCCCCAAGACAGGATTAACAATGACAATGTCATTTCTGACGCATGTTTAGCAATGTCATCTTAAAGACTTCTACTGAGAGAGATGTCATAACTTCCCTAGGCAATCTACCCCAGTGCTTAACTATCTTTATTCTTAGGAAGTTTTTCTGAAGTTTTGGTCTCTCTTACAGTTAAGCCCATTACCACTTGTCCTGCTAGTCTTGGCCATGAAGAACAGCTTACAGTCACACCCAACTATCCATCACAGACACATTCCTGAAAAAAGCAGGGTAGCAAAAGCAATTTTTCCCATAACAGTTAATGTGATGGAGGGAAATGTGTAGAAGGACTTAAGAACTACGCATGGTTTAAATTCACGGGGAGCAGGAGCAGGGTCACTGAGAGGAGAGTTTGGCTTTCAGCAGCTGGCTTTTCAGCAGGGATCACTGTTCTGAATGATATCAGCTATGCAATCTGTAAGATTGAATGTCCAAGAAAACTCTTGCAGTGTAAGCATTCTTAATGTCTCTTTCTGGGCATCTTCATCATCTTCCTTAGATGAATCAAGGTCAATCAACTCAATCACAGGTGAAGGACAGATGGGGTGATGATGGTGGCTGGTGGAGCACAGTATTAAATGGTCAGCAGCAGAACTCCTAAGCGATGGATAGAGAAGTGGAGGACAGTGAGGTGCCGCTGTAATCCCTCAATGTTTGCTGAACCCTTTTACACATACAGAAATGATCGTCAGGTTCCCCCAGTATTTTCTCTCCTGCAAGCCATCCAACACCCATTTGCTCTGCCTTTTGCTGCTGTTCATGTCTACAAGTAGTAAAATGGGTTCAGAGAGATGACCCGGTCACTTTTTATTTTGTGGACCAGGTTGCTTTCTGGAAGGATTGGCTGCCTGAACTAGTAGGAGAAAGAAGGACTGCAGCTACCTCAGCTGATAGCAGCTTAAATTGCTCTGGAGTTGTAATGTTAGTTCTCAAACACCATCCTGCTGTAACTTCAGTCTAATGCAATACTACATTTTCTAACATTTGAGGGTGAGGAAGATCTTAGCTCAGTACCATTAAGCCTGGATAACAAACTTTGGCACCTGAAACCGTGTTTGGGGTCCTACACAAAAGCAACATAATTTTCCAGAGTTTTGAGCAGTCTTTTGACTGAACATAAGATAGCGATGTTTTAATAGAGCAATTTTTATTTAAGAGCCTAAACAGAGATTCAGACGTTTAAATTCAGACATGCAGCTTTGAAATAAACACAGAAGTAAAACCAAGCACAAATCTTTAAGACCAGAACTATGCACACGTACGATGTGAAACCATGAGAGGGAGGAAAAACGGGTTTTAGCAATGAAGATAAATCTAAGATTAACTTATCTATATCAGGCTATATTATAGTGTCTCAAACTATGAGTTGTTTTTATTTTGATCCAATTATCTCACTATTACTAATAAATATGACAAGTTTGACTGAAGTGTGGGGGTGAACAAATGCATGGGAAATGTCTACCGACTGTGAAAGAGAGCAAGGGGTGAAGGTGGCCATGGGAAGAGGTTGCTATATGCTTTTGGGATAGAATTCATATTCCTGTTAACCCTCTGGGGTAAGAGCAGCAGGTCCCCATCCCTCTGGGATGGTTCTGGTTTTGCTGGGGGATGGGTTTAACTTACGTGGAGGCAGAGTCAACTCCCCCCGTGGGATGCCTGTGCGTGAGAAACGTGCAGTCACTTATCCCTCTGGAACAGGGTGATGGGGTCCCTTGCACTGACCAAGCCCCGTACGGGGGGTAATAGTTTCCAGGGATAGCTCTGCCTCGCAATCTAATTGCAAAACGGCCGGCACCTGACGACTCCTGGGGCTGCTGCCAGGGGCAGCCTGTGTCTGAGAAGTCACAGGCCTCTTCTCCAACGGCATCTCCTCGCTGCTGTCCTCTCCCTGAAGGCTTACAGCATGGGGCACAGGCTGCACCCAGGCAGTGACAGCAGCGGGGGGTACTGATGATGAGGCAGCTCCTTCCTTTTGGCAGGTGGTGTCATGGTGATAGGAAACCAGCTCATCGCTGAAGTTGACCCTCTCCACAGTGGATCTGGGTGTGCCGCAGCAGAAGCACCGGCAGCCCAGCAGGTTACTGAAAGCCCGCCTGAAGTCTGCGTTGAAAGCATAGATCACTGGATTCACTGAGGAGTTGGCCCAGCCAAACCACACAAAGATGTTGAAGGTCGTTTGGCCAACGCAGGGTGACTGCCCTTCGCGGTCACTCCCCAGCTCGGGCTGGCAGAAAGGCAGCAGGCAGTTGAGCAGGAAGAAGGGCAGCCAGCAGCAAACGAAGACTCCCATTATGATAGAAAGGGTCTGCAGCAACTTGGTCTCCTTCCGCAAGGAACTCCGCAAAGAGGAGGTGGGTTCCTTGCCGTCAGCTGGCCACTGCCCCCCTGCTCGCTCGAGGGTGGAGATGCGGCGGATCTGGGCCTGGGCAATCCGGTAGATCCTGGTGTAAGTGATGATCATGATGGCCACGGGGATGTAGAAGCTGATAAGGGAGGAGGTGATGGCATAAGTACGGTTCAGGCTGACCTCACAGCGGGGTGTCCCAGGCAGCCAGGAGCCTGGATATCTCCTGTCCTTGGCTTTATGCCAGTGTAGCTGCACTGGGATGAAGGAGATGAGGATGGAGAGGGCCCAGGCCACGGCTATCATGGCGCAGGCAAGACGCTGCGTCATCCTGCGCTCATAGCGAAAGGGGCTGGCAATGGCCCAGTACCGGTCCAGGCTGATGATGCAGAGGTGGAGGATGGAGGCGGTGGAGCACATGATGTCAAAGGCCACCCAGGTGTCACAAAAGCGGCTGCCGAAGAGCCAGGAGCCACCAGCCACCTCAGTGACCACCTTCCAGGGCATCACCAGGAGGGCGACGCAGAGGTCCGAGACGGCCAGCGACAGCACGAACCAGTTGGTGACCTTGGCGCGCAGGTGGCGGAAGCGCAGGACGGCCAGGCACACCAGAGCGTTGCCCACCAGCGTGCTCAGCACCAGGGTGCCCAGCAGGCACCCGGTGAGGGCCCGCAGCGCCCGCGGGCCGCCCCCCGCCGCCGCGCTCCCCATCAGCGGCGCTCCCCCGGCCGCCGCGGCTCCTCCGGAAGAAGGGCCGGCTCCGCTCCCCCGGTGCCCCCCGGCCGCTCCTGCCGGGGAGGCGGCGGCGGGACCCCTGGCAGCCGGCGCCGTCCGGGGCTGGGAGGGCGGCCGCCCGCGGGAGCATCTCTGTCCGCCCCCCCTGCCGCCTGCCTCAGTTTCCCCGGCGGCGGCGGCGGCGGCGGGAGGCGGACAGGGCTGCCGCGGGGCTACTCACCGCGCCGGCTCGCTGGGGGCCGCCCGCCTGTCGCCTCGCCGCGGCTCCTTCCGAGGAAGGGACCGTCCCGCTGCGGGGCGAGCGCGGCGCGGGCGGCGGCGGAGCCGCGTCCTGCCGGGGCGGCCCGCGGTTCTCCGCCCGGGGCGGCGGGCGGGCGAGCGAGCAGCAACTTTCGGCTGCAGCTCCCGGCGTGGCAAGTCCCCAGGATCAAGCGACCTTCGTAACTGCAGGAGGGGGCTCGCCCCACAGCACCGCTCTGGGAAGAGTCTTTTTGCGGTCTTCCATTTGTACTTGCGTCAGGGCCAGGGACGAGGATCCGGCGCTTTCCAAGTATCTCCTTCTTCTGGAGACCACGATCCAATTTCAGGTTTCTTAAAGAGCAGGATAGCCCTTCGTGTCTGTTTACATTGAGAAAGCTATCGCATCTGAGTGTTCAGATGCGAAGCTGTGTTTTCACCAAAACGGCATTTTGCTATTTATTGTTTTGTTTTTAATTGAAATCCTATGTAAAGAAACCAAAACACAGAAACCTAAGGCATCTCTAGTTTGGATTTGTTGCGTTTTGGCAGAAGGTTGTTCATGAGTTTCCTCAGACACAAACACACAAAACCTGCCTCTCTATTTTTTCAGCTAAACATGTTTTCTGATGTATTTCAACTCTGTTATAATTATATACCTGTTGTCATATGTTTACAGCCTACTTTCAATAAAGTATCGTAATGCAAATAGGGTATAATCCTTTAATTTGGAAGAATTTATACAGGAATCCTGTCGTGAGAAAAAAGAGATTGGGATGTGAATGGAAAATATCAACTCATGTAATTAATTAATGTGGCAAACAGGTATTTATTTTTAGATGAGGTATGTTATATTTTATTTTTGCCTCCTAATTAAAACTATTGTTTCATCTACTAGTGCCAATACAAATAATTTTCAAGCCAGTGTCTGATTTCCATTGTACTGTTATGATATTCTTGGTAATTAGAGACTGGAAATTATTTAAACAAATTTTGAACGGCAAAGCCAGCAGCTTAGCCTGTAAAAATCAGCATATTCAAGATAAAGTAGATGGATTGTATCAGTTCATAACAGATTGTTAACATTTGGTCGTGTTTTTTAAGAGTCTAGTTGCTTTGTGCCTTGGAGACCTTAGTCTTCATAATGCAGCCCACTGTATGATTCCTGCTGTGACACTGAAATTGTGAATGTGTTTCTCGTTAACGTGTTTGCCTGTAAGACTAACTCATATTTCAAACAATTTATCTAAAATCTTGGTTAAAGCAGCAATAGCTGTCAAAGTAACACAGGCTGTAAGACAAGTGTCAACTCCACACCTTGTCTTATTTGGAACCATCTGTAGTTCCACGTACATGGATTTTGCGAACATCTGCCAACCGTACTAGGTCTCTGATTTTCATTCCAACGCTATGGACTAAATCTTAGTTTGTAACAATTATCTACACATTTGCTAATCAACAATCAGTAAAATTACCCTGAAGAAGAGAATATATTTGCAAAGAATTGTAAATGGGACAGTAGATGGAATTAAGGCAGCACAGGACTGAAAAGGAAAGAGCAATGCTTTTGCATATCTGCAGATAGTAGTGCTACAGGGCTCTATAGTGGAAAGGCAGCTAGCATTAACCTTATAAAAACAACTGATTTCAGTGTCTCTGTATATCTCCAGTTCAAGGATCTCATGATGCTCTACAAATATCTCTAGCTCCTTTTTAGCATGCGTTATAAAGGGAAATGTACGTGATCATGCTGTTTTGTGTGCATATGTTTTCATGCGAGTGCTGTACCTCAAAATTTTGAGGCTATTGGCTGAAGTCAAATCTGTGCGAGAGGTAGATATCTCGAAAAATTAATTTCCTACAGTTGTAATTAAAGTAGGCATCTGGGTAGAAGTCAGAACCCCTACTAATCTCCTCACCAATAGCAAGGTTGCCGTGCGGACTCAACCCTTATTAAACAAGAGAATCCACACAGAGGGAGACATTATGAATGCTCTCATCCTAAAGAAAACATCAACAGACACATTCATCTTAGATACCAGAGGATCCAAGTGCAAAATGCAAATGCTTAAGAAACCATACAGTGAGTCAGTGGCAAAGACAGGAATAGAAGCATTGCCCTACTCTTATTCCTATATTGAGCGTGGCGAAGAGTAAGCGTATCAGAGAGGGTGGAAAGACAGGCATGGGGGAAAACACAAAGCTGTGTAAAAATCAGTGGGTGCAGTGAGTTGAAAATGCTGTAAACTTTGATTTTAAGGCCTGTAGCTATTTCTTGAATTAATTTTCCTTGGGATAGAATAGGAAAGGTCTGAGAAAAATAATGTAAAATATATTAATGGACGGGATAAAATGGTCTCTTGTGAAGCCAGAATATTTGCAAGCTCATTCCACCTGTGAAAAAAAAAAACTTACCTAGAGAATATACGTACAACATACTGCAATGTATATAATGTCTCTATATTGGATGTTTCTTAAGTGCAGTCACTGTATTCAAAATCTGTCTCTCTCCAAGAAGAGAAAGAAGGAAGCCTGGTTCAGCAGACCTATATAAGAAACCAAAATCAGTTTCCTTCTCCCTCCCCTTTCCTTGACTTACTTTTCCCTTGCAAAACTATCTCATCCTAGACTCAGTGCTCACATATTTATAGCACATATTATGCTTGAGGAGATCTGATTCAGAAATTAAGCCTTTGATGGTTTACTATGACTGCATTCGGAGCTCGTGCCTCCGTGTCGGTCCCTACTGTGCTAGCTGGCTGGACCGTTGAAGCAGGTTAAAACTCGGTGCTCCAACAGGACATGCCATTTCACCCCCTCTTGGAAGGGCACCACAGTTCTCATGTCCTGTGCCGTCATGCTGCAGGCTGCTGGGGAGCATTAGCCACCAGCAGGTCCATGACAGGGTCCACACTGTGCTTGCAAGCTGCGTGCGGACGAACGCCAAGTCTCACTGACGTTGCACGGTCTCATAAAGACAGCGACTGCAGATTTCAGCCACGTTTATCCAGTGCTAATCATTACTGCTTTATGAGAAGAAGATAATGTCAACAGTGGTTAATTAAATAGTCTATTATATTTTGAGATCTTGTCCAAGTGGGGGAGCACTATTATAACCAACTTTATGAAGTAGTATCATTTAATGGAACGTGATCACACTGTGTAAAGATGTATCGAGGTACTGGTAAAATGATGCTCTGAATAAGATGTCTTCCTTGCGGTCTGAAAAAACATCGATAGTATGTGAATCAGACTAAACTGGGTTTTGTGATTATCTTTACAGCTACTTTTGGGGATTGATTTTACATATCCTGGAAGAAAATATCATCAAAGGCAATGACATTACATCTGAAACCTAAAAATTATCTAAATTATTAATTATCTTAAATTATCTAAAATTATTTATCTAGCCACCTACCTATCTATCCTCCTGTCCATCTATCTATCTATTTCTGTACAGCTAAAGAATCTATTTGATTTTGTACATATATGTGTACATATATGTGTGTGTATACTTATAAACTTGGCTTTAAATATTGTATTCATGTTTTCAATGTTATGTGAGTTTTGTGAACTCGATCATATACTGAGACCGCTAATCTATTTGTATAGCAAATCCAGCATTTACTGTTGAAAATAAATGACCTTTTTATTACAGAGATGTGGATTAGCTGTATGATAGAGCTGGAAGTCACTGAATAATTCATTGTTTCAGAAACTGTCTAGACAAGTTAAAGAAAGAATAACTAAATCAACAGCTAAGTATCAAAAGCATGTTTAGTCTGTTCAGGCTTCATAGAAATAATCTGAATGTGTGATGTCCAATGCAGAGTCCACTGTAGCTCTTCACATCATTTGAAGTTAATATGGTTCTTAAAGTGGTTCTTAAACTCACTAGGAGTTGTTTAGTAAATCAGCTCTTGAGTTTGGAATACCTTTAAAGTAAGGAGGAATCCTTGATATAGTGATATAGTATCTAACTAACTTACTTTTCTGGTAAAAGTGCCTGGCTTCTCTCCCAGATATAAAGGCCAGAGATGTCACATTCACGTTTTGGAAAAGCCCTCCAAGAATCACTATATGATGGCTTAGGAATACCAGTCTGTGGGGATGCTGGGATGCTTTCATATGATCTAAATTAGAAGACAGTCCCTATTCGCAACTGGGATTTCCTGTGTCAGGGTTTTAGGACAACAGTAACTACAGGTAAACAGCTTTTCCACAACACTTGCTCATATCACCATGTAATGGGTACTCAGCAGTGAAGACGCTACCTCTTGCGTGTTTGGACCACTAAGCAGCTAAACAGATTTCCTTGAGAGATAAAAATTTCTTTTTTTTTTAAGTAATCTTTCATGAAAGATAATATCTAAGGAATTTTAAATGTCCAAGAATAATTGCCATCAGTTCTTCCTTGTTGCTATTTTGACAAAATCAAGACACTATATTATACCAGTTCAGCAAGAGGTGATGTTTCTTTGCAGAAACTTTGCTGATCAGATCAGCAATGAATCAGGTGTTGTATTGTAGTGTGGTAGACAAATTGACTAGATGCAGGGTCTCTGCACTATCTGTGTATCTGGTTTTTGTCATCTAAACAAAGTGGTTCTATGTTCTTATACTTACTGGGTCACTCAGGCTCCACGTAAATTGAGCTGTAGGTGTGCATCGCAGCATGCTCCAACATCCTCATCCAGATCAGGAACTTCATTAGAGCATGTCCTGGCTCCCTTCCTGCTGTTGTACCTGAGTTTCCTTCCTGTGGACACCAGCACGCCCAGGGAATGACTGGGTTAGCACACACTGGAGTCTCTCATTGTGGCTGGGTCAGGACATATCTAGGAAGTATACACAAGAATATCTGGACCTGAAAGTTCAGATATTTATAGAGTTTCCTCAGTGTAGAGATTGTGCACGTTAGTTAGGGGCCTGACAGTGGCTTCTAGCAGATATCGAGGCATTTGGTTGAGAGTCTACTGAGCTCTCCGATTCAATCCAATGTCTTGAATAAACCCCTGTCATTGGGAATGCCTGGAGATGGCATTGTAGAGTTATAATTTAAATACAGGTGCACTATTTTGACCCTCCAGGTCTCACGCAAAAGCTGCATATGGATCTATGTGCATATGTGCCACCTAGACACAATGACTCCTATGCTTTTAAAATTATAGGATTGCTTGAATTTATCTTATAGCTACTCTTCTGTCTGAGAGTATGCTTTATTTTCACTACTAGGAAAGATTAGGTCAAGGGTAGCTGTCTTCCCATCACGTTCTCCAGTTTAGAACTGAAGACGACAACATTGTCCTTCCCAGGACTGCCTAAATCTTCTTTGATTATTCCCTGCAGAGCCATGCACAGACCCATTTAGGGCCATACCAACCCTTCTAACTCCTTTCGTATCCCTGTTGTCTGCTGTAGTTTACTATTCCTGATGCTGTTTTCAGTAGTTAGTTTTGGAGCTGGACCCCAGAATTCAAAAGGACTGCACTTTGGCTTAGCTATTGCTGGGCATTCATCATTTAGCCACATTGGGGTTTTGCCAAACTGTTTTCCTGGTATTCAGAGGTACACATCTGTTTGAATGTCTCTGTGGTTTCCTTAAGCAACGGCTAGCACTAATGTAAAGATTCTGCCTCCTTCACTATTCCCTTATCTTAGCATTTTTATTAGTTTTGTCATTTTATGGAAGTCTACCATTTCAAATATAATTAATGTGACTAGCATATGACTACTCTAAATAATATATACTGTAAATAACAAAAAAGTACAAGGTATATTTAAGTGATAAACTTTTTTTTTTAAATAATAAGTAGATATAAAAATTCATTTTAAAACTATAAAAATAAATACACGAAGACTGAAGCAGTGTAGGATGTCCAATCAACTGTCATTTGAATTGCAACTTTAATGTGAACAGCATGAAAGAGAACTAATTCAAAAATGTTTGCTTTGCAAAGCAACATTTCATAACTGTGCATTTAACCTGAGCTATCTTACTTCAAATTTCTTTAATCTTTTCTGTTAGCGATAAATACACATAAAGGAATTTAACATTTCTAGACTTTTTCCTTCAAAACATCAAACAAATTAGTTCAGTCTTGTGCCAAGAAACACGTGACGTCTTATTACTAAATAGAAAAATCATGCTCATATTTCGCCACAGACAGTGCTAAAAGGAGTCTTTGTCCTTTATTTTAATCTGATGGGTAAGGCTCAGCTTAAAGGCACAATCCGTCTTTTGAGCATCCTGTGCTGCATGTTTCCAACAGGTCACCTTTGGTGATGGCACTTTTCTGACCAGCTTCGGTAATTCAGACCGTTCTCCAGGGAAGTTCCGTGTTGATATCACACTCGTAAGCTCACCATGTTGTTTTCTTTTACCAAGACATTATTCCTTCCATCATTCTTCAGAAGTAGCATAAGGGAGCCTCTGGGTTCTTCCCCGTTTGGTGTTCTCAGCGGCTTACCTTTTCTCAGCTCCCCCGGCTCGTCCCTCCCCATCCCAGCCGCAGTTCGCTGCGTCCACCACAGCACTTCAGATCCGAGGGCAGGGCTGGCAATTCCTCGCCCCTGGCCCGCTGCCTTGCGCCTTCCTGGGAGGGGGCCCGTGACCGAACACTACGATTTTTTATTCAGCACCTTCAAATACCTTTGAGCGGGTCCCCTTCCCAACCTGGGCAGGGATGAAATGCCCAGTGTGACGTTTAGCTACAGCCCCAAATCCGGAAGGTTAAGCCAGCAGCTGCAAGGCCCAGGCAGCCCTGGGACAGTGCTCCTGCCTATGCCGATGCCGGGCAGCGTCCGCCGGCAGCCGTGACGCGCCCCTGTGACGCAAAGCGGCACACGAGCTGCCCGCAGTGACGTGGGGGCTGGGCTGGCTCCCGACACAGCCCGTAGTTCAGGAGGCGGGAGGGTGGTTTTAGTGCGGTCTTTTCCCTCTTACACACGAGCTGTATTTTTGAGTTGCGCAGCACAAAAGCCAGCATTTTCTCTGCGGAACAGAGCAACGTGCCCATGGGTTTTATGACAGTGGCTGCCTTTTTCCAGAGAGGCAGGGCACGGTGAGGAGCGTTCAGATTTTGCTTTTTAAACAGAAATGCAAAATACATTACATCGCTATAGTAATCAGTACCTATGTTATTTTAACCAGCGTTTAATCTAGAGTAATCAAGATAATAGTAATGTGAAAACCCGTCTATAATAAGACCCGTTGACTATTTCAAAATGTATGCTTTTCCTCTGGATATTTAAGGATACAAATGCTTCATTGACTGTCGTTGCCTTTATAAAACAAACATTAAGTTCAAAAAATGCAATCCATCATATGCTTCCAATAGAGGGCACACACAGCACTTTGCGGAATGAAAATTTTTTGAAATCCCCTCTTACTGACTGATGTGGCAGAACTATTGCCAAATCATATTCAGATTCCTATAGAAATTACTAATTTGTGCTCCACTTCCAACAAAAAGTTATCCGCTAAGTTGGGAACGTATCGCTTTGGTTTGCTTCAGGATATGAAAATTTTAATTATTCATAAAATCAATGTAAGTTTTCCTTACTTTTTTGCCCATGTCACCATAATGTGTAAATAGCTTTTTGAGAGATGTGTGATATTTTCAAAGGGTTGACTGCAAATGGAATTTCTGTGTATAAGGGACAGTGCTCAGCACTCAGCATTAAGAAGTGCAATTTAATCTCCACTCAAGATTATTTGACTTTAAAGAGTTTCAGACAGCCACAGCATTACTTTTTGTTTTGTGTTTGCTTATTTTAGAGATCTAGTGAAACAGCCTGTCAGCAAGCCAGAAAGCTTTCTAGCACCCGGCAGATGTGAGACATGACAGCCACTGAATTTTAGTCTTTCACAAGGACCATTTCAATCTCTCGTCTTGTTAAAAGTCTGCATGCAGCCACTATCAGAACCGGTTGGACTACACAGTCAGACAACACAGAGACGATGCGCAATGGTTTCTGTCCTGAAGAGATGACCACGCCACCGCCACCAGTCAGGCTTCGTGCTTGGATAACCTGGGTTTGAGGAATAACAACAATTAGGTACGCAGGATGTAAGCAAGGCAGAAGTGATGCCAGGAGGCAGCTAAAAGCCTTTTGAAGGCGTCACAACCCTACATTCATTCTTCTTTCTTTGAAGATCCCACATCCCTACAATCTATCCAACCTGTATTTTAGAACAGTCTTTGGATTCCTCTCAAACACTCATTTGACAGCACGAACTTTCTGTTATCTTAGCTAGGTTATTAGCCCATACTGGCAAGCAATGGCAAGCCTAATTTACCCACTTACTGCAAGCTCATGGCTGGACTGCATAATTTAAAGTAACTGGGCATTGATGTTCAAGGACACTTGCAGATATGTGGGCACAACAGATAAGGTCTCCACAGCTTACACTGGCTACTTTGGAAATTCGTTCAGATTCAAGTTCTTGTTCTTTAAGGCTTTCCCAGACCTCATGCTGGTAAAGGCCACACATAAAGCGTTCACAGTAAAGATTAATAACTATGTGGGAACTGTCTCTGGTCAGAAAAAAAGTCATCCTGCAGGAGCTGCTGAATTGCAATCTTTGCCCCAGGAGTTCCAGCACCTCACACGCCCTGCCGCCTGGTGCTCCATGTTTCTTCTCTAGCAAAAGCTGAGCAAATTTGTGTTGGAATGCAAAACAGATAATCAAAAGTTCTTGTCTGTAGGATGTGCTTCTTTCCCTGTGGTAGAACCGTGACAAATATTAGCTGCACCGGTTACATCTTGATTGCATGACAGATACATCCCATGAGACAGCCCAACCACTTAGACCAGGGGCCTGGTCCCTTTCAGTCTTTCCTTGGCTTTCTATCTATGGAAACTGCTGCATGGAGAAGTGGAGCCATGATGTATGATTAGCTCTTAATATTGAGGCAGGATGAAATGAGTTATAGCCCTGGAACTGAGGAATGAGAAGTGTTCCACTGTCCCACTAATTCAGACATAGCAATTGTCTAATGGCTGCACATACAGCCGTTACTTAATGCACTGCTGGGTTGGGACACACGCTGATGAGCATAAAAACCCGTATAGAATAACTCAGCAACACAAGCTTTCAGTGCTGTCTGGAAAATAGCTCAGGATACGTGTAGGATGCAACACTGCATAACTGGAAGGTGGTATTTCTGCATAGTAAATATATGCCTCATTTTTTTTTTCTCATTTTCCTCATTCCTATCCATCCATGGTGCTGAATGTTGATTTTTGTAAATAGACAAACATTTCTTAGTAAACATACTTAACAAATGGCCTTAAATAATACACTTAAGAAGTTTCTCCCCTTTCGCACTGCCTGTGATTAGCCCCAGTCGTACTGGATGTGCCTGGCTGCAGCATTTCCCAAGGGACTGTCTACCAGTTCAGCGCAGCTTAAACATAGAGCAGTAAATTGAACCTTACCCTTTCCAACCACTCCCTGTCATTCTGTTTGCCCAAGATAAGGGAGACCTGTTCTTTTAAGGGTAAAATCTTGTGTACTACTATTTAGGACCTGGTTCAGCATTCACAAGCAGCACTTTGTAAACTGAGGTAGGCAACTCCTGCTTCCAGCTATTTATTCATGTGTCTGCATCACCCAACTTCATGTGCTGTGAAACCAACAGAACTGCTAGGGCTGTAAAGTAACATGGCAGAAAAATTAAGTTCATTTTCAGCCATATCAGTTTCTCAGTCTGATTGCATTGCCACACAAACAGCTGAGATGGCATCACAGCAGGCAGGGTTAGGAAGGTGAATGCACGACCAGGAGCTGGGACAGAGGAAGGTCTGTTCACACCAACATTGCACTGAAAAACTGGTCACTCTTTCTACCATTTGCTCTTATACACCCTGTGACAATTTCTTCAACTTTCCATGAAAGATTTGAAAGCTTCTATGCTGGTCATCTCTCAAGAAAATACTTTGTTATAAAAGTCAATTAAGAGATTTCATCTGCAAGTGGTCCTAAGCCCAGTTCAGTTCCCACTGAATTCAGGAGGACAGACTCTTTCAAGTTTCATCTGTTTTTCTTAGTGGACTTCTCTTGCCACTAAATTTAGTGGACAGAATTTGAGAGTGCCCAGGACCTGATGCTCAGCCTCAGCAATAATTTTACACCCATGCTGTGTGTATATATATACACAAAGCACCTGTAGATTCAGGGCAGCACAAAATCAGATCAATTAGATTATTCTTAAAAAGTTAATATGATTTAGCTTACAAAACAAAGATAATGTGTTTGGGGAATGCAAAGATAGAGTCCTCTTCTTATAGCCCCCAATGTCCATTACAATACTTCTTTTTTTTTTTTTTTTAAAGAATACATATCCAATATCACGTGGCAAAAATTAAAAGGAAAAATCCCAAGAATACATTATTTTTTGCTGCTTATATTTTATCAGCCGTAGAAGTGACTTTATTAGTATTAGTGACACAGCAAGCAAACAACACAAGACTGAGACAGGAATTTGTGATAAGGTTGTAATTACCATGGAGGAGGATTACAAATCTTTATCAACTACACATTAACTTTAGAAAAGTAAACAAAAAACTTATAAAACACTGTCATTGCATGGGGCAATAAATTTTGGTAGGAAAAGTGCAAAGTAGAGTCCATGCAGTTGAATGAGCTCCCACAAAATATTTACTGCTGTAGGCTAAGGACCATGCTGATATCCTGCCTGGAAACAGGAAAAGGTTGAGGCTGAATAGAAGTAATTCAAAATGGGACTAATTAGTGGATGAAAGAAATAAAGGAAGAGCTGTTGTTGGTGCTAAAAAACAAAACAAAACCCCAAACAACTCCCATGGAGGCTAGCTGGCCAAAATATTCCCAGGAAAGGGAGAAAAGGGCTCAGATCTCTGCTTCATTACAGCAACTCCCCTTTAATTTCATCCCCAAAATATGCCTCCACTAACAACACAGCATTACTGCCTGAGTGAGTGAGGATCCCAGGTTGCAGAATGTGAGATCCTGTGTTGCTTGTTTACCCTTGTTTTTTCCTTTTCTTCTGCTTTATCCGTGTCTGCTCTCTGCCAGCTTGCATCTACTCCTGTGGTGGATCCCAAAGGGTGGGTCTGAACAAAAAGGAAGAGAAAACTCACAGTCTCTGTGAGAACAACCTGAGGTTTCTGGCAAGCAGACGGACAGAGCCTGTGGATTAGGTAAGTGTGTTATTGCTGGATAAAAAGAAGAAAATTAAAAAAAATCAAAAATCCTTTTGGATCATAGCAGAAGCAGATAATATTTTTTTTCTTCATTTCTCTCCTTTGTTCTATTAAGAATCAGTGTAATTACATATCTGGTTTGGATGTGGTGATAAATATTTCCATTTGTTATTATCTTAACCTGTTTTCAAGTAAGGGTGATTTCTAGGTAACTAACTCTGTCCCTACGGGTCTGGTGGCATTTAACCAGGAATATCGGGATATGTAAGCCTTTAACTTCTCAGTATCATGACGGTGATCTCCAGAGGGTAACAGGAGTCTTTACATCGGTATGTCATCTACATAGACCAGTCTGGCAGTGGGCAGCATGGTTACACGGAAGGAGCCTTGCAGTGACTGTCAATAACCTGGAAAGCCTTCTAGCCCCTGGCAATGGCAAATACAGCTTACCCCACCGCAGCGCTCCGGCGGGTTTTGGCACTGTCTGCACCACAGCAAGCATAAGCGTACACTAGCAAAGCACCACAAGCTGAATTCTCTTAATACAGGCATACAGCATGTTTGATCCACAAGCAGTGTAGTTTAATTCTAGGAGTGCAGCACAACTGGGAGTGCGCTAAGGAGAAGCTTGCAGTGTGCGGGAGTCTGCCAAACTTCATGTGTCTGAACATCTTAGTTAATTGGTAGCTATACTCTCTGATGAGATTTTTTCCAGAAGGCATTGTATTAAAAGTTCGAACTGCTATTCCTAGGGTGCAAAGATGTTCTTTCCAAAGTAGCATAAGAAAAGACTTAGATATTTACTTTTCTTAGATCAGCTTTCTCAAGTCTTATTCAATATCACAGCTGGCTGGCACTTGTACTGAGATATGTTAATGCGAGGGCTAGTCCAAAAAATCTCAGCTATCTGGCTCCAAAGAGGAAATATGGTTCCTGGTTTATGGCAAAGGCATGCTCTTGAAAAGACTCTACCAGCACCTGATGATCAGTCTAGGTAAACATAGAGTGCTATCGCAAACTAAGAACGTTTATGGTAATATTAGTTTGCAGGCTTTGTGATCTAAATTCACTGTGCTAAAATGATGGCCAAGAGAACTGTAGTCACAGCCCTTTTTTGTTTTTTGTGGTAGAGATCAGTCCTGACAGGCCTTTGAACTTAACTACTAGATACTTTTGCTCAAGGTGTTAAATGTCTGAGGTTTTTAAAATTTCATACTAGTCCTGAGGCCCCACAGAGATGTCAGTTTGGTGGGGAAATCAGACCACGACATTCTGCATTTCAGCAACAGGTTCTTGTTCCTGAATGAACGCCTTGCGATACTCTCCACGCTGCCAATAGCGTTGTGCGAGTCTTAGTTCTGCAAGCACCACACACCAAAGTACGCAGGGCTCACAACCATGTGTTTTGAGCACTGCTCACAGTACACCTTGTCATAAATGTTTGCAAGATTAGATCCTTTGCCGGTGATTCACAGCCTCCTTGAGAACAATTGCCTTGCTTATATTATTGCAAGATATTCCTTATGCTTTAAACTTGGGAGTAAAAAGCGGTCTGTATCGCTAAAATCCAGAACTGGATGGGGCAACACAGATCAGAATGGAAACCAGAGGTGAAACTGATGACCTAGAATTGTGCCAATTATATCAGAGATGTGTGACATTTCCTAAGTGTTCAGACCTTTGAAAGGGTTGCAGCTACAGACTGGGGCGATGCCTAATGAGGGACGGTACTGAAAGGTCAGATGTCAAAACCAGTCAAGGATGCAGACAGGTCTAGTTCTCTGCTGCCGGTGTGTTTAACACCCACGAAGGCTGCCTCTCTCAGGCATCAAGTCTGGGTCACCGCAGCACGCTATAAACCTCTGGAGCAAGGGGCAGGGTTGCAGTTCATGCAAACCTTGAGCAGTGAAAAAGCCTTACGTTGTTCCTTACACGGTATTTTAATTGTAAACTCTTTGGAGCAAAGTCTACGTGCATTATTTATTTGTACACTGTCTCAGTGAGGACTTGTTTAGCTGAAAGTTGTACGTGCTGCTTGTAACATAAAAGAACGAATCCAGTGAAGATTGCTTGCTTTCTCTTTCAGTGAGGAACAGCGAGAACAAACGAGCCAGATTCCTCTCATTTATCTCCTGTTTCTCTTGCTATCACCCCAAAACTGGCATAGCACTCAGGGCTGACAGCCTTCTAAGGTAGAAAAGATACTGCTATCTACTTTCTGTCATCCCGAATACCGGGAGTATCTTCTCCACAGCTGAGATACTTTATAAATTGAGCTAGAGGCTTTGTTACTGCAGAAAAGTTTTTAGCAAAAGAAAAAGAACTCAGCTTCACGTTTAAGTAAGGTGACTCACTCTTTTTTCACAGAATCTTAGTTGGTAAAATTGTCTCTTTTGTAAGGGTCACCTTAGAGAGCCAGGAGCACAAAGGATCTTATTACATGCAAATTGCCCTAATCAGCTTGAGGGCAATACAAAATCACTGCCTAATAAGCTATTCACAATATTCAACTAAGCAGCTATTTTCTTTTCACTATTAAATTAAGCTATTTCTCATGTGAATATGTCTAAAATATTGGATACTATAGACTATAGTCTAAATAATGTAATTTTTAGCAGTATCAGGCAACAGCTCAGTTACTATATGGTGTGGTTAGGGTAGAATCCCATGTTGTAATTTCTTCAATGTCAAGGTGAAGATAAGAGGTTTCCACTCAGCCAGTCATTCCCAACCTCCAGCCACAGTTTAACTTTCTTTCACTTGTGGTGATTCAGTTGTTTGTGGGGCCTTGCCCTAAAATGAATCAGTGAAATGATGTGGCATTTTGATTTTCTGAACCAGATCATTTCACAGATCTGCTGTAATAATCGTAACACAGGACTGCACTCTTGCAAGGCTCAAAATGTGTTCTTTCACTCCTAATCCTTTCAGAAACCCTGCTCTTAAAATTCCTGGATTTTATAACCACCTATCTGCTGTTTAGTCCCCACTTCTTCCCTGTGGATTGCTGAAAACCCTCAGAGATTCCAGATTACCTGTTCATCCTTCCTCATTCAAATCAGAATGACCTTCCAACATGAAACTAGTTGCCCAGGCGAGCATGCACGTTTCTGTGAATTATTGCCTTGACTTTCAGATACTTGGCTGAAAGCTGTTTCATTATCAGCTATGTGTGAACTGTATCATACATATCCCTGCTAATCACATCTTTAATTCTTTAGTTCATTGAAGTATTCCTCAGGATTGAGCATTTCTGGAAAAAACAATACACAGCTTCAAAATCCTTCTTGAGCTCTAAACTCCATCCTACAGGAGTGATTTAAAATCCATAATATTATTTGGAAATCTGTTTTTTATATATATAAAAAATATATATATAAATATATACATATAAAAAAATAATCTGCCTGTCTATCAAGTCCTAGCGGTGGAAATCAATGCTAATGTCATGAACCAAGTGGTTTTATTTTGTGCAAAACAACCTGCTATCCTTTGGCATCCCTGGCATAATTACCAACTAACCCAGCTGCACTGACTGAAGTAAGTTCACCATAAGCCAATCTTGTGTAACAATCTCAGTGCCAGTCTTCCTTTTGCTTAGTTTGTTTAACATCTGGTACTGTTTTGCAGGTTCTGCATTAATTAAATCAAAGGTGTCTATTCAAGAGTGACACTGCCATACAGCATCCCAAGTAAACAGTGAACACTTTGTTGAAAATGAGCACAAACACGCTATGGATTTCTGAGTGTTTCCTTAAACCTAAAATCCTCACTAGTAAAGGCAGATATATCTCTCATTTTGTCATGGTGTAGAATGAGCTCCTGGATAATTTATACTTTATGGATTCACACTGCATCCATCACTTCCTTACTTGCAAGGTATAGAGTGCTGCTGTGTTTTCACAACAACTCACTTTATATGACATTATTCAGGGTAACGATGACTAAGTAGATATTAAGTGAAATCACTGTTGATCCCTTCTTACAGTGTATGAAGTCACCAATTTAAGATGGGTAGAACAATACCAAGACTGTTGGAGTGAGTCCAGAGGAGGGCCACAAAGATGATCAGAGGCTGGAGCACCTCTCCTATGAAGACAGGCTGAGAGGGTTGGGGTTGTTCAGCCTGGAGAAGAGAAGGCTCCAGGGAGACCTTATAGCCTTATAGCAGCCTTCCAGTACCTGAAGGGAGCCCACAAGAAAGCTGGAGAGGGACTTTTCATGAGGGCACATAGTGATAGGACAAGGGCTAATGGCTTTAAACTGAAAGAGGGTAAATTTAGATTAGGTATAAGGAAGAAATTCTTCACTATGAGGCTGGTGAGGCACTGGAATAAGTTGCCCAGAGAAGCTGTGCATGCCCCATCCCTGGAAGTGTTCAAGGCCAGGCTGGATGGGGCTTTGAGCAACCTGTCTAGTGGAAGGTGTCCCTACCCATGGCAGGGCGGTTGGAACTAGATGATATTTAAGGTCCCTTCCAACCTAAACCATTTTATGATTCTGTGACTCTTTTTTTTTTTTTTTTTAATTACAGTTGAAGATACAGTATCTACCCTCTGTGTGGCTGCTGACTATTCAAGTAGTCTTTGGGATATTCTGCTTGCTGCATCAGTTTAACTAAATTACAACAGAAGTGCAAGGTGGATGGATGAGCCACCTGCCCAGACCCATAGTCTGAAAGAGGATCCATCACATATGCTGCACATGAGTTGCATAGTCTCCTTGCACAAAAAGCTGCTATAGGACCCGGGATGTATGTTCACTCAGCAGCCACCGTGATCAGACCCCACGTGTTTGAGATGACCTGGATCACAGTGGAGAACAGAAAACCTACCAACTTAGTTTCAGCAAAAAGCTTAATAAAAAGCTTTAGTTAACAAAAAAGCTTAATTAGTTCATTTTTGCTAATCAGTTCATTTTGCTACTTCATTTTGTTTTGACCAAAGTAGCCTACAAATTGCTCCCGGAAGCAGTTAAGCTGGCGTATCCAAAGGATAGGTAATCCTGGCAACCTTTACTGTGCATTTTTGCAAGCAACTGAGGCCAATGATCCTTTATCTGGCACAGCTGTAGCTGGATGAGGCTGCACACCTGCTATCAAGATAGGCAAGGCAAAAAAACCGCCAAAATTAGATTTGTTTCTTCTCCAACCTCTGAGATCCCAAGTATTTGCCAGCTCCTCAGGTCAAAAGGGGTGAGATCAGATTTGCTTTTTAAAGCAAGATGTGCAACACTGGTGTAAAATACTCAGTGTTGCACATCTGACCTCAAAAGTATAGTTACAAGATGACAAGAATGGGAAAAACCCCACAAACTTAATTTTTTTTTGTTTATTTCTTTACTAAAGCAAAGCCCTGAAGGCTTTATATTGTAAAGTCCTGACAAGAAGTCATAACACAACGAAATGCATCAACTTTTTATTTGGATGAAGATTCACAGTTTAAACCTTTCTTTCTAAAATGCCCACAGTTCTTGAAGAAAAAAAACATTAGAAGAGGATGGCTTTTCCTTCCCCATTTCCATGTGGTGGGTGAGGCCCTTCTCTCTGGGCATGCCCCGCTTGCCTGCCTTTAAAAGCAAGGACCTCTGAGGTACTGCAGGACCTTTGATGGTAGAGATACCAAATGGAGGGCTTCTCTGGCCAAGGACTTCCAAGAGAATGGTATCTCCCTTGTTATCAGCTGTGAGTATTTACTGTAGGAATACAAAGATAACCTGTTGGGCTGAGGTGCTACCTTTGCCGCTTGCCTAGGATGAGTGGTGGCCTACTAGACCTTGCATGGGGCCTATGGTGTTACTGCTTCTCCGGGGACTTGAGGCCGCTTTGCCCTTTCTTTTGCCTGTGACTTTTGGCTGTGCTTCCTCAGCTAGGCTGAAGGGACTGTAACAGCTTGTTTTTTCTTCTGAGGGATGTGGCAGGAAACACGGGTGCTGACACCTGCCCTCCTACGCGTGCTCCATCCACCACCCCCGTGTTCGCCTGAGGAGCCGTGAGAGCCCATCACTCCTCTGGAGAGGATTCACCCCATGATTTCAAAGCGCCCATCCTATTTCTGTTTTCTCCCTCTGTCCTTCCCCCCCGAAAAGTTCAAGTACGTCCCATCTCCCCCAAAAAGGAGCCGCAGGTAGGCCCGGGCGTCGCCCTGCCCGCCCCGTCCCCGCGGCTGCTGGTGCCGCCCGTAGGCTGAGCGCTCTGCCGCGGGTGCGCGGGTAGCGCCGCCGCCGCGGGGAAAGCGGTGCCGGGTCTCCGCGGGTCCTCCGCTGTTCTCCTCAGAGCCCGTCTCTTTATTATTGCTGTTCCTTCAAAAAAAAAAGGTCAAAAGTGAAACTACCGAGCGCCCTGCGGGTCCCCTCCCTACGCCCAGGTGCCCTCTGCCACGGCCGCCCTGGGGCTGCGGGGCGGGGTGCGGTGCCCCGTGTGCGGCCTTGCCGGGCAGGGCGCCGGGGTGGTCCGTGGGAGCGCGGGGCCGGGGCAGGTGACCGCGGGCCGCCTTTGTGCAAGGCTTCTGCCCGGCTACCGACCCTCGACGCGGGTGGAAGCGGCGTGTCCGAAGCCTGCGGGGGTGCCGGGGCAGCCGGAGGGTGCTGCAGACTTGTTTAATCCTAGCACGAGTGGGCAGGCGGCGGGTGTTAGCTCGGCTACAGTGAGGGAGGAGGCTGCCCGCCGCTGGGCTGTGCCGGGGCGCGGCATGCTGGAGGAATGCGGTAGATGCTGCGCGCGGCGAGCCTTTAGCTGGAATACGGTAGCGGGAGGGGAGTGATGGGGGTGGGGAGCGGCCTCCGAGGCACCTCTCTGGCGGGGAAGATCCTGTCTAGTTGGCATCTCTATGATCCCGGAAGTGAGTTGCGCCGGGGAGGGCGGGCGCGCTCTTCCTGCCCTGCCTCTCTATGGTGACTTTCCGGGGGGAAGGGCCGCCGCCGGCGCCGCGCGCCTGCGTGAGCCGGGCCCACTGCCCCCCTCCCGCCGAGGCCGCTGTCCGACGCGGTGAGCGGCGCCGGCTGCCAGCGCTCGCGGCGCCGCCGGTGCGGAGGAACGCGCGCGCCCCGCCCCCCTCGGCCCCCGCCGCGCCGGGGGGGCCGCGCCCCCGCCCCGCTGCGCCGCTGGCATCCCCGGGGCTCCGCGACGGCAAATGGTGGGGCCGGACGATGCCGGAGCTCCGGGCAGCGCAGCTGTGCTTCCCGCGGGCCGGCAGGAGGTGGCGGCGGCGGCGGAGGAGGCGGAGGAGGAGGAGGACGGGGAGCGGGATGGGAGCCGGGACTTGAGCCGGAGGAGCGGCGGGCCGGGGCAGGAGCGGCTGCTGCAGCGGTACCTGGCGGCGCTCGGCCCCGCCGCCGCGGCGGGTGGGAAGCGCTGCCCGGAGAAGCCCGCCAATGGGGCCGCCTACGCTGTGGGCCCCCGCAGCAGGATGACCAACGGGGACGTCGGCTTCCTGCTGCTGCCGCCGCCGGAGGAGCCGCCGCCTTCGCCGCCCCCTCGGGCAGGACAGGCCGAGCCGGGGCGGGATGAGCCGGTGCCGGGGGAGGAGGAAGCGAAGCTGCAGAACGGGGGCTTCCTCCTCTGCCCGCCCGGCCCGGGCGGCGGCGTCCCCGCGGGAACTGCCTTGGAAGAGCCGCTGCGGAGCTGCCGGCTGCGGAGCGAGGTGGAGCGGCGCGGAGGGGCGGCGGCCGCCGGCAGCCCCCCGCTGCCCCTCGGCCCGGGGGACGACGGCGGCAGCCGGGCGCAGGCCGCCCCCGGCGTGCGGACCTCCCGGGGCAGGGCGGAGCCCGCTGCCCGGCCCCCGGCGCCCCTCGGCTTCACGGACGTGAACCTGAATTCCCGCAACACCTACGAGGTGAGCCGCCGCCGCAGCGCCCCGGAGCACCTGCCCCACGGAGGGACGGCGCCCGCGGCCTCGGCGCCGCCGCAGGAGCCGGCGGAGAGGGCCCGGCGGGCGGGGATCGCCGGCGCCGGCAGCAGCTTTGCCGAGTTCTTCAGCAGGTAAAGTAGCGGGCGGCGTTGGCGCCCCCGGCAGAGCCCGGCCTTGAGCTGGGGTGGGGGTGCTGCCCCGCGGGGCGCGGGTGAATGTCTGCCGGGCCGGTTCACGGGGGGTGGTAGGGTTGTCCGAAGGACCGTGTGTCGGCGTCAGCAGTGGCGAGGCTGCTGGCCAGGCGATGAGCGAGTCCAACCCCGACGGGCCCTTTTGCCACCGAGTGAATGTTGGTGCAGCAGGAGAGGCTTTGCGGTGTGTGCGAGGGTCAGGCACTAGAGGTACCCCTGCTGCTGCAAACTACGTGGGCTTCAAACTGGGATTCACTTCGTGGGCCAGAGCGTTTTACTGTCTGAATGAACACAGTGGTACTGATCAAACTGCTTGGGGAATAAGGTGGAAATTGTTGGTATTGGAAGATACTTTCGGGTGATTCTGGGAATGGTCTTGGAAGTTGGAAAGGCTCATAAACCTTTTGCAGCTTGTTGATAGTGTAGACACGGTTTACTTACTGCAAAGTGTGGTGTGGAAAGTTTCAAGCACTAGGGTTTGTGCACAGATTTATTTGGCTTCTGTTAAGTTTCCAGTACAAAACCAAAAACTTTAGGACCTCAAGCTTTATTGCCTGAGCATTCTGTGGCATCACTCACTCTTTAACGTGCTGCACAGGAGATGCTGAAATTTCTTTTTCTATATTACTTATGTTTAAAGGGGAGGAGTTTAATTTCCAATTTTCTAACAGTTTTTATTCTCCAAACCCCGTGGGTTTTAGTTACTGTGTGACAGTCACTATAGTGATAGTACAGTGGGTCTCTCAATGTTTTGAGAAGAAAGAATAACATTAAATCTATTAAGTGAAGAATTGATGTAGAAGAGGAGAGGTTTGGTCTTGAGGCAGGATCCCAAACTGAGAAATAGGCTCTTCCTGCCAACCCTCAGGAAACCGAGAGGTGGATTCCTATCTGAAGATATGGATAGTGTCAACTGTAGGGTAAGTTTGATGCCTCCGCTTGGTTTCAAGGATAGGTTGAGAGATGTCCCTCTATTCCCACTATTTCCTACTAGTATTCTCCACTCCCATAGCCTTTCTTTTTTCTCCCATGGTACATGGACTGCAGTGTATTACCTCCCCTTTGCCTCATTACTTGAACACTTTGACCAGGAACAATCGTACTTGTTGCTTTTTGCCCCAGAACGATAGCTTAATGAAATTCTGGAGACTTTTTCTGATAGAAAAGACTGAACTTGGTGTGCAGTACAAGTTGTCAGTATACACTGTTTGCTGTTTTCAGTGAAAGCTTGGGTACTACATGGAAAAAAGTAATTGCTTCTATCCCAGCAAAAGCTATAGTGCTGACACATCAGTGAAAAAAAGTATTCGCCAGAGACCCAATTTCATAGCCCCTGACTGGCCCAGCTGTCTGTGACTCTTGTACATTTTGCCTGGTGAGCAATATTGGCTTCAGAGCTTGACGTTCAGCTCTGACTCTATGTTCTTAGAAGTGTTTTAGTTACAGCTGATTTCATCTAAGCAGCCAAAAAGACATCTACTAATAAAAACCACTTTTACTGATTTTTTTTTTTTTTTTTTTTAAAAACCCACGAACTTCTCTTCCTTGATAGATTTGTCTCTAGATACAGCAACACTAGAGTTTGTAGTCTCCATTGCTTGGAAAAGTGGTAATAAAACTTGCTTTTTATCATTTGAGTAGTTCTTGTCTTCTGAACTATTTCTGATACTTTAAGAGCTTAGACTTCTCACTTTTTTTAAACTGCTCAGATTAATTCAAAACTGACAGTTGCCATTGTGAGTGGATTGTTCTGCAGTTCTTGGAAAGATAAATACCTTGGCTCTCAGTGATGAGGACTCAAATTGTTAAAAACTGTCCTGTGATTGAATGTTGGTAGCAACTATACCTCCTTGTGAAGCTTCTCAGCAGATGGTTGCTTGAATTTTTGAATGAGCACAGAGCTATCAACGTTTCTCCCCAAAGTTTAAGTTGTACCAGGTGGCCACGTTCTATCAAAAGCACCTGCAAAGAGGGAACAACTCATTTGTGTGTTGTCAGAATGTGTACCTGCTCCCACAGTGTACGAGAAAAGCTACTGGATGTGCTAAGCACAGGTAGTTCGTCAGTCTGGAGCATCTTGTATAGGATGTTTCACACTTGTGATGCTCTCCGTCTAGTTCACAACCTGTCTAAAATTTGGTAGCTCCCATTGTTTTTTCTAATAGCTGTATCTATATGGAAGTTCTTTTAAAAGGTGGACTTTTCTTGCTGTTATTTAAAAAACAAGAGAAAGCAAGGGGGAAGTCCTGCTGCCTTCAGCATGAAAACTTCATCATTGTAATTGCCCAGTCAGACGAACTGTTCGGTCATGGCAGATCTGGGCTAGGAGGCTGCTGTTTACAGGTGCTTGTTCCCATCTCTTCAGTTATCAGACTGGCCTGCTCTGTAGGTCTTTGAAATCATCTGTATTAATTGTCTGTCTTTATTTCACTGAACCGGAGGAGAAACTGATAAGGTGAGGTAGGGGAAAAGGCGAGCAGCTGTCAACGCAGCATCTTACCTGAGCTCTGCGACAGGAAGAGTGGCTGTTCCCTGTAGGTTGTCAGTAATAATTTTTGTTTAAGATCATGTGAAAGTTTACATCAATGATTAAAGCTTTTTTTTCAGGTAAGTATTAGGTGTAATATTTGGCCCTGCGATCTTAAGTTGTATTTGTGCCAAATTATTAAGCCTGTCAAATCAATGCTAACAACTTTTAACTGAAAAATAATCGTGTTTGCTGTCTTTGTTCTACCTCTTTTTTTCTCCCAGCATGTGAAGTGGGATGCCTCAAGTAAATCAGAGGTATGTGGAGTAGAGTGCTGTGGCAAGGAAAATTGCATGACTATGGTCACTTGTCTCCACTGTGCTACTGTTATGATCAGAGCATTGAGTGGCTTCTTGAAAGTCACCTGTCACTGCTTTGTATTCCTGTGTATGATTCATGATACAGTCATCTATAGGCACTGTTCTTATGGTTTGTGGTCTGACATAGCAGCTTACCAGTGCAACACTCTGTTCCTAGGTTATTGGATCACTTTTGGGTAGCCCCAGTGGATTGCTGTTGGGTACAGAATGGTTCAGTGAACAGGAATGTTGCATGGACAGTTGAATTAAAGCCATGATGATTACCTGGATTGCAGTGTACGTTATCCCTCCAAAGCAGCACATACAGAGCAGAACAGTGAGCCAAAAAGAGCAAGCAGCAGTGAGTATTCCAGGGCTGAGAGAAAGTCACGGTGATTCTGAACCTCTTTCAAAGATGAATTATGCTTCATAGTTCTACATGTATGTACCAGGCATCTTCTCAGCTTGTGTTAGATACATTCCCTTCTGAATTGTGTATTTACTAGATAAATTTAGGTATCTGGTCGTTGGCAAAGTTTCTTATTCCTGGATTCAATACTTGCTGTTGACAACAGCAGTAATACTTACTTTGTTGTAGTAAAGCACCATTTTTCCCAATACTTGTTCTCCAGAATTCATCTAACAAGTTTTCCTGATAAAATCGCAACAAGCTTAATTCATAACTGCCGCTTCTTGTAGGTCTTTAGTATGTGCTGTGAGCAATAGATGTAAGGGGTTGTAAGCATATATGGTGGTTGGTGCACACATGCTTATAAAAACTCTTTAGTTTCATCCTTCCTTCCTCACCCAGAACGGTGGTGCTTATTGTCCAGAAATTTTGAAAAATCTTCACTCATGGAGATGATAGAAAGTTGAAGGGAGTCAGTATTTGTAGGAACAAAGAACTGAAATCACTGAAGCTCACCTCTTTCTCTCCCTCTTTATAAACACAGTTCTGTGATTCAGTAAGTAGGTGGTTCTTCAAAAGCTGCTAATCTTCTTGCTCCTACAGATGTCCTTGACAGAGAATGTAGAGGGTTGCAAAGAGGTTCACTTCCCTGAGTATTGTTATGTGTGTACATAGTAGTAAATTGAAATATAAACTACAGATCTAGAGACATTACTAAGTGGCACGTGAACTATATAGCCATATAGTCTACAGTTGCATCTTGTCAATGTTTAATACCAAAATCAATGTTTCTTTTGGTATACAGAGTTTTTCTGTTTCATAAATCGACATGAAACTTCAGGGTATGTACTGTGCATCTATGAGGGATAATCTGTTTTGTGGGGTTTTGGTCAAAAATGAGTCAAATGGGGAATGAGCTGACCTAGTTGCGACAGATCATCTGAATCTTCTGTTTTTGTAAAGATCAAAGAACATACTGATGAGGACACTTCACAATGCTTAATTTATATTCCTGTGTTGACTGTACCTATATCTTGTTCAGTTCATGCTGGCTGATACCGTGAAAAGCTTGTGCATTTGATTTTGGGGTTGTCTTTCCTCCTGTCAGATAAGGGGAGGGCGGGGGGGGAAGGTACAGAGTGCTCCTAATGGGTCAAGGAAATACACTGACAGTATATTGGAAAGATAATTGGAGAGAAGAGCTAAGGGAATACAACAAAGCTTCCCCCCAGAAATTGTGAGGGCACCCTTCACCCTTCTGTCTTTGTCAGACCTAGTTTTTTGCTTTCTCTAAGCAATCTTGTAACTTAAGTGGACAAGCAGATACTTATAATTGATTTGAATTAAAGCTGACAGGAAAAAGTAGGCAAGAGCACCTGGACCCAAATCTGTGACTGACTTCAAACAGTATTCTCTTTTCCTGAGTTAGAGACATAATTAACTTGATATAAACAGGAAAAAGCATTCATATGATCAAAATGAGAAGCTTCTCTGTAGATTCTTCATTCACTGTTTGCTAAGGATGATTTATTTATGAAGTTGTGTTGACATGTTTGCCAGTTCCTGGCTTTCAGTCATATGAATAACAAATATGATGACAACTTAAGTAAGGGTAATTCCAAAGTAAAACAAACTGTAGCAAACTTTGAAGATGAATGCTCAGCATTTTTTTTTTTTTGGCTCCCAGCTTTTTAATGACTGTGTAAATGGGAAATTTAACCCAAATTATACAAACTTTTTATTCATAAAAAAGTCAAGGAAATAGTCTGCGCATTTAAAGTTTCTCTCACAGATGCAGATCCCACTGTAGAAAATTAAATCTGTATGGCAGTAGCCTTGTTTTTATTAGTGAGCCAGTTCCAAGCAGCTACAAAAATGAGCAAGTCCTCAAGGTCTAGGAGTTGAAAATGCCTGTTCGAGAAAGTTTCACTCCCAGGCCTCATGATGTATAGGTTTTAAAGAGTTTTGTATTTCTGAAAACCACTAGCAATGGGTGTTTCACCATAAGTATGTAAGCTGCTGTGCACCCATGTTATTTTGGCTAGTATGTCTGTTGAATAGCAAACCAAAGTTAAATTTCAGGTGCACAAGTGGAAGAATCATACACTGATTTAACTCTGGATAGGTATCAGATTGTTCTATTGCTCCAACTTCTGTCTGCAGCCTGTGTTGTGCCTGCCCCTGCCCCCCAAAAAACCTGACTAAAATAGATGTAATTTTTAAGACCTTAGAGCCATACGTATAATCTTCATCAATTTGAACTACCCAAAGTATTACTAGTAATTTCTCTGCTCTCCTTGGTAGGCAGTGTCATATTCTATGTTGGTACAGATATTTGCACTGGGAGCCTTAGATTCTTAACAGGATTTTTTTTCCCTGAAATAAGTTCTCATTAAACTAATGCTGTAGTTTTTGGGGGATTTGTGTGTGGTTTGTTTTTTTTTCAAGCCAAACAGCTGAAGTTGCTGTTTAGTGTGCAACAAATGGTTGGAGTCACAGCTTGTTTCACTTAGAGGCATTTAAACTTAACCTGAATCTTCTCTCCCCTTCATTTCACAGAAGGCCTTTTTCATTCCTTGGTCTGTTCAGCTTATTTTGTGTCACAGAATTTCTTACAGACTCAATATATTGAGAGTAGTGTGACAAAGTGAATAGGACCTCTCTTCTGAATAGGCTATGACTAAAAGGAGAATGTTTTACATGGAAAACAACCACCAAAGGAGTTCACTTTAATCACAGCTGGCCTCTAAGAAAATGATAGTTTTATGCTTTTGCTCTTCTGGCTGTTCAGTTATTCATTAGGCTATTTTGTCTTGATGGTTTAAGAATAAAAAAAGGAGTTTAAGGATTTTGCTCACATTTCATTCACATGGATGCAAAAATTGTTATTCTTCTCTTTTAGTTTCTGGGAACTGCTGAGATGTTTATGATATGAAGCCTGTCCTTTTTTTTATCCCTTACTGATCTTGTTTGTTTTTCGTCTGGGAAGGGACTAGGTCTGTAAGACTGGGTGGTAGGCATTGCTTTAAGCTTCTCAGCCTCAGACTGTGCTGTTCTTCTCGGCCTTTTTATTACTGCTTTCTAAGGAAATGAAGCTTAGGCAGTTAGTGCCTGATCTCTCTAAGACTGCAGCCTGTTAGCCAGGTTCAGTCAAACATCTCCGAGACTGAGAGGACTCGAATATAAAAATCCTACAGGGTTTTGAATGAAGGCTGAGCATAAGGAGAGCCTGCAAAAGAGAGACACTGCTAATTTGGCTCTATTTGCAGAAACCAGTCAGCTGTGTGAACCACCTGCAGAGCATATTGCTTCTGGCCCAGCACTGGGGTAGCAGTGTGAGAGGCGGATGGATGTTGTATGGGTGAACTTATGACTTCAATTAGTAGAAAACTAGTTTTGATGGACATAGATGAGTTTATTCTTCCAGAACTTCTGACAGCCAAACACTCAGACTGGTGTTCTTATAAATTCCTTTCCCCCGACTGAGAAGAATACCTTTAGCCTATGGGAGGAAGCTCTTTGCAGTTTTTCTCCATCCTTTTCCCAGGTAACAAGTGATAGGACTACAAGAAATGGCCTGAAGTTGTGCCAGCGGAGGTTTAGATGGGATATTAGGAAAAATTTCTTCACTGAAAGGGTTATCAAGCACTGGAACAGGCTGGCCAGGGAAGTGGTTGAGTCACCATCCCTGGGGGTACTTAAAAGTTGTGTAGACATGGTGCTTAGGGACGTGGTTTAGTGGTGGACTTGGCAGTGCTAGGTTAATGGCTGGGTTTGATCTTGAAGGTCTTTTCCAACCTAAATGATTCTATGATTCTAGCTTTTTGTTGTAAACTTCAGGGGTTTTGCAAGTTGCTTGCTGTTGCTCAAATTCTGTAGGCAGCTGGATGGTAGATTGGGCAATTTCTTCCTTGCTTTGGTAAAATACAAAGCCGTCAGGCAAAACTGAAAGGAATCAGGCTCTTGCATATTAATATCAGCTCTCTAGCAGATCAAGAATGGATTTTTGCCTTTTGTAGTATTTCTGTAATTTATCACTGAAGCAGTGACATAAAATATATTGTGAATTGCTAACCACAGCAGAAACCTGATCCACTGAGTGGCTATAAAAGTAGTACAGTAGTACTTTGTAGTACTACATTACACAGTTAAGTAGTCGACAGGCACTCTGGGAGCAGAAGGGAAGAATGTTAAATGAGGTTTAACCAGGCTGGTCAGAGTAGTAAGCATTGCCAACTCTTGGGACATTCTTCAAACTAAAACTCTTCCCTGTGTTTGAACTACAGTTCACAGACTTGCAGGTCGTGTCAAAGGCTGGAACTATTTCTCACCTTTGTCTTGAAAAAGTATCTCGTCCGGAAACATTTGGGCTGTAGGTATAGTGACTGCCCTGATAAAGCTGATGACTTTCGCCTTAACTGGGAGTGAGTTACTACTAGAACAGTTTTGGGTAGTTTCTTCATTAGGCTGTGCCTTCGTGAGATACCTTGGTGAGCCGATTGAAGAATTTGCCATTGTCAGGAAACAAAGGGAATGTCTCTTCCCTGCTTCTGGTATTTATTTGATCCTCTGTGAGCTGCTGTAGCTCATTAAGCTGGGGAGTGAAAAAAATGTGGATGGTGTTCTGTGGGATTAGTGAGTTGAATTGACTTGCAAGGTATGGAGAGTCTTAGAATCAATGCAGAAGAAGGGAGTGTAGGACATGACTGGTGTGCAAGGAAGAGAAATGGGCTTCCCCTTAGCGGAGCTGAAACAGCTCAGCCATTATGTGTGTGTGTGGGAGGAAGGGGTCTTATTCCTCTAGCATTGTTTTGCGTAGAGTGTGTTGCTGGTTAACCAGCTGTGGCTTTGTTGGAGTATATATTCCTGGCCATGCAAGAAATAGCAGAACATCTGTAGTCAGCTTGTAGAAATTCTCCACTTGTTGCAGCTGCGATCTAGGACTTTGGTTTAGATTCTGTGGGCAAGTGATATTTGGTTATTATTACAGAAGATTGGCCATAGTGTTTGGTGTAGTGTCAAAATAGCTGCTGAACTACCTGATTAAATATGAAGCTGATAGAATAGTTTGGCATAGAGCTCTGTTTTGGTAGTTCACTCTGAAAAGTAAAGGTGAGACCACACTGATTATCTTCCTTTACTCTTTTTGTACTTGAACATTCTGAAATGTAACCATGTCTGTCACCCTGCATATGTGTCTGCTTGTGTACATATGTTTTGGAACGCTTGAGCCTGTTTGTAAAGCTGACCTGTGCAACAGTTCTTTGTTAAGAGTATAATGTAGAGCGTTAAAATACTGTTTACCAGTTAGTGTTCCGTACAGAGTGTTCTGTGGTATCATTAAATGCTTGCAACTCTTAAAACTTCCCAAGTGTTTGTGTACCTGCAGTAAAACTGTTTTGCCAGCAGAGTTTGTAAAGACACTTTGGGACTGGTATCAAGTAGGAGCTTGAGCAATAGGGTTCATCTAATTTAGTCTCTTCAGTGCAGTTCCATAATAGTTCTGTTAATCCTTGTGTCCTCTCTAAGAGGCTGGAAACCTCCTTCTTCTCTACTCCTCAATCCTTAGCAGCTACTCCTTGACAGTTCATTAGATTTCAGGTATACCTAGTTGTAGCCAAGACTTAGTTGACCAGTAATATCAATGGAAATGTCATAGTTTAATTTAAAAAAAAATAAAAAAAAATACTGCAAGCTTGGTCTTGCTGAAGATGCATGTTCTCCTGGTTAGGGTTTTTTGGTTTCCTTATTTTAATTTTTTGGGGGGAGGAGGGGGAAACCACAAAGTATAGCACTTAAGACTGCAGTTTTAGAGTATTACAGATACAAACATTGAAGTTCCTTTGGAGAGGGTGGTTTGGGATGCTCTTTGGGTTATCTTGGTGTGGAGAGAGAGAGAGATCTTTGTACTGCTAAAAGGTGCTGAAACTAGAAACATCCTGTAATAGATCTGTGTTTGGGGGTAACAAAATTTAAACAGAAGGTGGTGTCTAGCTTCTCCTTGTAGGTAGTGGAATATGTGAACTGTAAAATCAGTTGGGTCACCTCTTCTGTGACATAGGGCAGAGCTTGGAAACTTGTGCTCAGACCAACTGTATAAATGTATTGAATCAAAATGGGCTGGTGTTATTCTAAGTTATTACACATTTCTACATTTTTTTATTTCAATAAATTCTAAACATGTTCTAAATCTCCATGTTAAGAATTTTAAACTAAAACTAAAAACACTTGCATGTTAACTTGCAAATTAAGGTTGAAATGTGAGAGTAAAGGATGAGTTGAAAAGTATATTTGGAAAGTAGACATAAGCTCTCTTTTTATGCCCTTAATATTTTTATGTTCATGTCATTTTTCCAGCCATAATTAATAATGTGAGAAAACACTTTGGAGCACGTGCGAGTGAGCAAATCGCTCCTGGACAATGTCATATAATTAAAATATAAAATAACAGGGACACACTATCCATTGGTCTAAGAAATAATTACTGTGCACACTTTGAACATAGACTGTAACACTTTGGACACTTCGCTATGAATTCCTACAAGTGGTCTACTGTATATAAACAGTTTAAAATGTAGAAATAGAACCCTACTTTTGTTGCTCTGCAAGCTTTTTAAGTGGCTAACCAAAAAGGTTTTATTTCCTTTTAAGGGTTCATTATTTATGCTTAGAGTTAAGTTATGTTTGGTTTTGTATGTAAATTATCGAAAAGTCTTGTTTAAAGCAGGGGAGCTAATTGGCTATAATCAAGCAATGTTTTTCTGCTGTTATTTCCAAACTGCTGTGCATAAGGCCTTAAGAAAGTGGACAAGACTTGAGTATGAAGAAAAATTCTGTTGTGTTCTTAAGCAGCTTTTGCGTTTTACATATGGTAAACCCGCCAGTGGGAATGCAATAATTCTTGTTATGTACTTAGTTATAGCCATGAAGAAATATGGAATCACAGGCTTGCAGGGGTCTTCAAAATTTGTGCAGACTGTTCTGAAAGTATGGTTTTAAGTCAGAATGATTCTTTAATGCTATACCTGTAAAAATGCATCTAAAACAATTCCTGGGACATACATCTTCAAAATCCTCCCTGATACAGCTTTCTGGATAAAGAATAAGTAGTTTCCTTATCAGTCTCTCTATCGGCTAATGCAAATTTCAACCATAGACTGATTTTGTGTGCCTAGGAAGCTTATTTAAAAATAAGCATGGGGATGGAGCAAGAACAGGCTGTGTGCAGCAGCAGAGCTCTAATCTTCCTGGAGATTCAAAATCCATTGTATTGTAATACATAAACAGTTTTTAATGAGTTTTGTTTCTTCATATTCCTTTTACAAATTCTGAGGTTTTGTGGGAATCAATGGATTTTTAATGTGCTTTAGTTATTGCAGACAGATGCAACTTCCAGGGTTTTTAACTGCATTTTTGTAATGATATTTAAAACAAACAGAAAACCTAGACTGTTTTTTGTCCAACTCGGTGCTCATTTGTAGCATTAATTCCATGCTGGATTCCCCCCTCAGCCTTTGTGATTCTGGAAGGAAAAGCTATATAGGATAGAGTGAGGATGCTCTTGATGTGATGCTGATTCCTTCCTTTTTGTGTCTTGCTTCCCTGGATTTAACATGAGACAGCCATCTTATGCAGCGTCTAATAACAGATGCTTAATAAAAAAGGAAAATATAATCAACCTTTCCTTTGTCAGTTCTTGTGGCTTTCAAAGCTTGATTCCTCAGTGCTTCCTGGTTATCATAGATCTTGAAAGGTGGATGCAATGAGAAGAAATGGTTGTTGATTGAAAATGACAGTAAATCAGATGACGTGTGTAAAGTAAAAGTCAGAAAAATGTTTTAACAGTAACTTTTTTTTCTAAAAAAAAAGTAATTTTCAGTACTCTAATATAACCTGAGGTCACTTGTTGGAACTATTTTATTTGTAGATCAGTGAGTAAACATTTTGAGCAATGTCAAAGTTGCCTTGCAAGGGAAATAAATTAGAGAATAGTGGCCTAGCTTTCAGGATCAAGATTTAAACACAGTATTCACTTATTTCTAAGATAACTCCAAATTCTGAATATTTTATTTGAAAAAAATTGTTTCTTTCATGCCATGCTTCAAGTTTTTACAAGGATTGCTTTCCAGGGATGCCCCCAGTTTTTTATTTCTGACATGGTGCAGCATTTTGAATTAGGTTTGTTGGTATATTAAAGTGAACTGTAGTGAAGCATGCTTGGTTGCTCAGGTGTGACACTAATAATGATCACGTGTTTTATGCTCTCTTCTGAGACCATCTCCTTGTCTCTAGTTGACACCACCTGATTTTTGCCATTTTTCATAGAGTGGGATTAACAAATTGGAGAAAGGTGGGCTCATTTTAATACGCTTCATACTGATACTCATCTTAAATGGCTCAGGTGTAAGATCCAACCTTCCTCTGCACTGGAAATTTGTATATAGATAACTAATAACTAAAAGCAACAGAACAGGTCAAGCTTGGGTCTGGAGGTGGAGTTCTAAGGACTTGGTTCTCTTAACAGGTAGTAAGAAGTAGAATGATGCTGCAACCTTTCCTTAGATGCAGAAGAGGCAAATTCCTATTAGGACACCTGTCTGCTTTGGCTGACTAATTATCTCTGAGTTTGCTATGCATCTCAAAAATCGGATTGAAACAGCATTACTAGACTCACTGGCTAAATAGTTAGGATGGCTTTCTAGGCAATCCCCTTAAAAGTACTTTAACAATTCAGAGTAAGCCATACACACCAGGACTGCATTTTAGCTTGCCATCTTGCAACTAAATTGCATTTCACAGATTTCTAAACTACTATTTTCTCTTTCCTCTGATTCTAGCACAACTCATGCTCCCACTTCTCTGCCAGGTTAGAAGAGCTGTGCTACAGAATGACTTCCTTCAGTCCCGTAGCATTCCAAGCCGAGTCTGGCACTTCCACCAGTGTTGAATGGATGGGTTTAAAGGCTACAGGTTACAGCTTTATGGAGGGAATGGAGACATGAGTCATGATCTGTATCTTGTTTTAAAGCTAAGGACTAAAGGCAAATACCAGCTTGTGAATGCTGTTTTCAGGTGTTATTGTTAAGGATGCTGGACTCAAATGGGAGTTTTAGGGGAAAAAGGGGAAGTAAATGAAGTTGATTGCTTCCAGTAATATAGTACTATATCAATAACATCAGAGCTCTGAATCATCAGAGATATTTTTCTGGCAGTCTCCTTTGAGGCCCAAAGTTAAGACTGGAAACCCAAGGATGTGCGTTTGGAGCGGGAAGGAAAGAAACTTCAGGTTTTTTTGGGATGCACAAAGCAGCAAAATACACATAGCCTGTTGTTAGTGGCACACAGTGGAGTTGTAGAAAGGGAAGATCCATGTGTGATCTTCATTGAAAGAACTGTAGTAAAATGACATCTAGCTTGAAACTAGATTTGAGTTTGACTTTTTTGGTCAAACAGAAGACTACCACAAGATGACTTAGCACTCCACCTCTAGGTATGTCTAGCCTGGTGACTTTCCTACCTGCTGATATTCATGGTTGCTGCTATTCAAAGCAATTCAGCTTTCTTAGTGGCTGTTGTGCAAATATGGCAGCCCAGTTTCTAGTCTGACATTGGATGAAATTTAAGATCAAGCGTGAAGTAATTGTCGCTGGTATTTTTCCCGTAACTTCCTCAAAAACTTGGAAATCTGTCATCCTCTTCAGCTGGCACATATAGCTGGCTCAAAGAGGGAAAACGTTTTGTGTTCAGATTTTGGGGGGGAGGCAGAGGGAGCCAGAACCCCAAAGTAAACAAAAAAATTCCATTAAAATACCAAGTTCCATCTGTCCCCTTCTGAGACTTAATTCTAACTGCGTTTAGACTTCACTAATATATCTTAAACAGCAACAAAAAGGTGATTTGAAAAGCAAAAGCAGAGTGGAAACAAGCAATTGCATTACTAGAACATCACAGCAATGCCACCCGTGGAAATGGTTAACATCTTTGAATTACTGTACTGTCAGTGTCGTGAAACTCTTGCACAGAGTGCTGTGGGCACAGGCAGGAATAGGTGAAGCACTGTTGTTAAATGAGGAAGAAAACTGCCACGTGTAGCTGTTACTACAGCTGTTGTGGTTGTGTGACTGTGAGAGCCTGTAGGCTTTTGTATGGTATAATCCAAACGATGAACGATGTTAGGAGTAGATGTCTTGGTATGTGCCAGTAATGGCTTCTTACTGTGTGGTGCTCCTGTTGCTTTTCAAGCTCTTCAGTGCACCTACTGAAACATTTTTGAGCGTCACTTGGGAGTGTTTGAGAGTGTTAATAGACATTGCAGTGTAGTTATATAAAACTAGCAGGCAAAAAAAAACTTGCAACTTTTCCTCTGGGCTTTTGTAAACCAGAGCTTAATTCAGTGAACTAATTTAATACTTGAATCCCAGAGGTCCTTTCAACAGAAAGCATTATTCAGTTCTAAAGTGTAAGCTTCTTTTTAAGGAATTTTGATGTTTTCAAATGGATTTTGAGATTCTGTACCAAAATGCTAATGTCTTTTCAGTCCATCTCAATGGATGACTTTTCCTGGGATCTGTGAAGCTCATACATATTCTAAGCAGCAACAAATATCAAATCTAGTACACTTCCTGCGATTCAGTGAATGCAATTTGTAAGCATTCACAGATGCTGTTCCTTAACAGGGCTGTTGTAAGGCTTTACTGTTGTCAACAACACATCAGATGTGATACTTCTAGCTGCCAGAACAGTGTCTTAAAAGTGTCTTTCCATCTTCAGTAAAGCTTATTTGTAAACCTTCCATTAGTTTCTCTTGGATTAGAATTCCTATGCGAGGTTTATTCTGACAGGATATAAAGTTTGACCAGCTTTTTGCCTTCACAAGAAACAGACTTCAATGAATATCTGCTCAATAAATGTAAAATTGTGTATTTTCACTTGTGCTTTCATAAAAAGTGAAACAAGCCTTTGCTTAATTCACTACACCAAAGAATACTAAAAAAATCCCCAAGTTGCATTACGGTGGGAACTACGTTCTGGATGGTTTAAAAAACAAGTCTTTTAAGAGCCATGAGCATACCTAAAATCTCTTGTACAGAAATACTAGTTAAAACCTTCTGTGTGTTTACGCATTTTTTCCTTTTTAAATCTGCCAGCTTCCTGGTTAATCATAAAATAGCTTTGATACAGTTACAGGTTGCCGTCAATGTTAAAGACGTACATCTTTTCAGCTTCCGCAAGTGCTAGAAGCAACGGAGCTGAACTGCCAGGTAATCCTGGTGGAATTCCGTACTGTGTGCAGAGACCAGGTGATGATTGCTATCCACGAAGTCAGGACGCATGAGCTATTTCGTATTTCAAGAATGGTACTCCAGAATGTATATTCCTGCATACCTGCTTTTGGGAAAAAAAAATCTCCTCCAATTCAGTTTCAAATACAGCTGCTGCAGTAGTTACAGATTTAAGGACAAAGCTGTAGTGTAGCATTTAGGGACATGTTGGTCTTTAGAATACTTTGTCTTCAGGAGGGAAAGGGAGTATTCAAAGAATTGCCAAGGACAAGACAATGAAAGAGGTCTGTGAAAGGTGTCCTGTACTTTTGAAATGAGCCTTTGCTATTTACGTAAGCACACCTTTTGCATCTTTTTCTTTTATGGATGGACCTGTTCATTTCACTAATGGTACACCATCCTGGGATTGACTGAGGACAGTGTCTTTTAAAAATGTTGGTATCATGACTTGGCTTTTTTGTCAGCCCTTCCTTCCAAGTCATGTGTCCAAAACTGCTAGTTTGTGTTCTGGGTGCTTACTTTGCTTCCACAGGTATGGACTAAGATATTGCAGGTTTCCGTGATGGAGGCAGAGTTGTGAGATGCATGGATCACAAATAATGCTTACTAGAACACCTTGTATTAATTAAGCTATTATCAATAGCAACAGCTTGATTCCATTAATAGCAGGTATTCATACAGTGCAAGCGATGATTCCCAAACATGCTTACTTGCTTAGTGGGCTGGAACAACAGCTGGGAGACCTCCACAGAAGTGGAAGAGTGTAGTGATGCACCAGCAGCTTCCATGTGGGCGTTAAAAAAAAAAAAAAAAAAAAAAAGTCTCAGGGCACTATCTCATTCATTAGGTGTGTGTGTAATCCCATACTCCCTGCCTGTCTATAGCAGCTGCTGCTTGCTTGAATGCAGTCTCTTTCCTTTTTTTTTTTTTTTTAACAAGCTGTTGTTGATGGTAGTGTGTGCTGGTGGCCTTGGAGAGACTGAGCAGAGTCTTGGTGTTCTGAGTTTCTTGGTTCTCCTGGATTCCACAGGACCTCTAGTCTCAAATTTACAGATTCCTGGGAGACTTTCACACTTCAGCAGCTTCTGCTTCTGCTCTCCAGCTTGCTGTTTTCTGGTGGCTAGATCTTCCACTAAACACCAGTATCTGTAGAGTCCATTTGTGCAAACTTGCACAGAAGGGATTTTTGTGACAGGCACAAAAATGTTAGTTACTTGTTAGTTTCCCAAGTAACACAAAAAACATTCTGGGAACTGAAAAAGTTTGTGTCTGAAAGCTATACAATGTCTTACAAACACTAACAGTTCCTAATTGTAAAACTATGCTGCATGGTCAGAGACCCTGATAGTGCTGGAATTTAAGAGCAGCAAACGTGAATGCATTCAGTTTGAGCAGGAAATGTATTTTAAAATACAGCAAATGCTGTAAGTGAAGAATAAATCCGCTTTCCAGAGGAAGAGCGTGAAAGTACAAGGTTAGCTAGTTAGCACTGCACAAAAACGTCTTCCAATACAAGTGCTCCATATTCTGTTTGCTCAGAGGTCAGCTTGTAACCATCCTGAGAAGTAACCTTACAGATTACCGAACTTCTAATTCCTCTCTGGTTTTTATATGTTTCTGGAAAGTAACTTTCCAATATTCAGAATAAAAACACTTCTTTCATTTTCAAAGCACTCATACATAGCAGGCTCTGTGGGAGCTTGTGATCAGAGTCAAATAGTACAGCCGTGTATCTTGACAACTGGTTGCTAATACGGTCTTGTGATGGTTGGCTTTCTGAGAATTAAAAGAGCAATGCAGTCCTCTGCCTGCTTGAGTGTCATTGCTTTAGGCACTGGCAAAGGTTATCTAAGGTTAAACCAATGCTGTGTGCATGTTCCCTGGTTTTCTAGTCCATGTTATGAAAGTTGAAGGTGTGAAGATTGCAGAAAATGTTAGTAGCAGTAACAGTTCACAATCTGTTTTTTAAATGTGTAAGTTACGCAGTGATTTCCAGCTGTTTTCTTTACAGCTGCCAAATAGCTCCATAAGATATGCTAAAACAAACCCCAAACAAAAGTCAGAGCTGTTGTATGCTGCTAACTTATATTTAAGTGTTCTGTATTATTAAAAAAGCTCTGATATTACATAAAGTAGCTTAGAATTCAGAGGTAAAACTGAGTGTTAAGTACAAATATTAGCATCAAAGCACCTGTAATGAAAGCTGCTCCACTTCAAGTAATTATTTTAAAGTACAAGATAAAGTTAAATGCACACTGCTGAGCAATCTCTACGGTGGTGAACTTGGTTTAAAGAAATGTGAGTAGAAATACCATCTGTTTATATGCTTATAATAAACAAAAAGAAAACCCTCCTCTCTTTTCAGAAACTTTTTCACTAAAAGGACAAAGGAGCTCAAACCTGCTGTCCAAAGTGCTCCTGGCTGGAAGTTGTTTGGAAAAGTCCCACCCAGGGAAAATCTTCCAAAAGATTCCAAAATTATTCAGCAGGTGAGTAAACATCACACAACTTTAGGTGGAAAACTTGTAAAAATTAATGCATAGATATTGCAGTTGTCTGCTGTTGCCTCCACACTGTTACTATACAACGATGGAGTGCTCTGGGAAGACTCTTTTAGGGCTTTATCTAAAGAATAGTAGTTACTGCAAAGGAGTTTGAGTTTTATGATAATCTTGTATATTCTTCAGTGCATCTCGGTGCTTATAAAAAGATGATACATGTTCAAAAAGCATTTAAACGGTTTTGGTCAACACATCAGAACTTGTACTAATTTCGTGTGAAACTTTGCCTTATTTAACATAATATGCTACAGTTATGTTAATGGTAAAGTGATTGTGCAATACTCTAGGCTTCCTTTATGAAGTTCAGTTCTGAGTTACTTTTGCCTATTTTGTGCAATAAAACCATAGTCATACTTAGGTACTCAGTTTTTCTTCAAACTAGATATTAATCTAGTAAAATTTATCCTCTTAAAGCATTCTTGGATATTCTAGTGTTAAAAAAACTTGTGTTTTTTGTTTGTTTTTATCTAACTCATCTTTCCATAGTCGTCCTTGCCTGGAAGACTTACTATCTGGGTAACTTATGACAAATTGCATAGAATTCTGAAACATGTAATCTTGTTTCATTTAGACTTTTAATCTTACTCAAGGTATTTTTGTTTCAAAATAGTACTGTAAGTTGAACTTGTTTTGGAGTTACTGGGGTACTACAGAAAGGTAATTCTGATTTTTTTTTTTCCTTCCTCTGATACAAAGTTGCGCTTCCATATATTCATTCCTGTGGAATCTGTCTGTAATTTGCTAAAATAATAATAAAATGGCATCGTCTTTAAAGATGAGCAATTGGTAATGTATGGTTAAATTAATGTTAATGTGTGAGCCTGAAACTGAAAGATTTGTTGACATAAGAAATGTGAATGTCCCTTGTGTTGGTGAAAACAGTAGCTTGAATCTCTTGTGAGCTGCTTTCTCTGTCTCCTTTCTTAAATTCCATGTAAGCTGATGTGTTTGGCAGGTGCAGATGGCTGTGAATGAAGCAGTGTTCAGCCATCTTTTAGAAAGAGCTTCGTGGTGAAGAGGGCCTTTTGCGAGCAACTAAAGTAAAAAACAAGAGGTTCTTTTTGAAGGACTTCAATGTAATGGGACTTGTCACACAATAAAATGTTGTAGGAAAATGATGAGATTGCTTTTTCTATAATCTTGTGGGTTGGACTAGGTGGCCTTTTAAAGGTCCCTTCCAACCCAAACTGTTCTATGATTCTATGACTTACTCTGAAGTAACCTGAATGCTTTATCAACATTTTCAAATACAATTTTCCTTATTTAAATGGTTTCCCTTTTTGGGTGGGAGAAGGTGTGTGTTCTTAGTTTACTTGCAGATGAATGCTGCTGGCCTTGTGCTATGAAAATACTGCGGTAAAAATCCAGATGTCTTTCCCATCCTGAGTTATGGAGAGTGTGCTACCAGTCATCTGCTTCCTGAAGAAGTAATGAAGATACTTGTTCTGGAGACCAAGTCATAATCTGCAGAAACAGTCTTATTTTCTTATCCTGCTATCCCTCAGTGACTGTATTGTCTTTAAATGTGATTGAGTTGGTCCTAGCCACTAGTCATGTGGTGTGTGTTATAATGGTTGCCAGATTAGGGTCACTATTGGATTTATATAATTTTGAGTAATGTGTCTGTAATAGCTAATATTTTTAGCTTTTTATTTAGCTAAAGGATGCATGGTCTTTAGATAAATCACCATGAGCTAAGATACACAGTTATCAAAGGGGGATCCAGATTGACGGTATACTGCACAGACTTAGATTTACAATACCTGAGAAAATTTGATTCTTAAATTGAGAGATGACACTAATGTCTCCATATTTAACATATGTCAAATGTCTTGTATGTGTGTTTAGAATTTACAATATAGCTCCTTGTGCATATGCCTTTGAAGAAAAGCCAACCGTTTTGTTTCTCAAAAATGTTCAAATTTGCTAAGCTGGTGATGGGTTAGAATGAATATAGGTGCACTTGGTTATTGAAGATCAGTGGAAAATACTATCTTCACTTTTGAATGGCTGACTGAAGTCCCTAAATTCCTCACTATGCATGAGATGCGAGTGAGGAGAATATAGGCAAGAATGCAGTTATGAGGCCTTTAAGAAGTTGACAGAAATTTGATTAAAGCTTAATATGTTCTGTTCACAAGTAATTCTGTGAACCTGGCAGAATGCTTCATATGCAGGGGAAGTTTGGACTAGATATTAGGGAAAAATTCTTTACTGAGAGAGTGGTCAAACATTGGAACAGGCTGCCTAGGGAGGTGGTGGAGTCACCATCACTGGAAGTGTTCAAAAAACATGTGGACGTGGCACTTCGGGACATGGTTTAGTGGGCATGGTGGTGTTGTGTTGATGGTTGGACTTGATGATCTCAGAGGTCTTTTCCAACCTTAATGATTCAGTGATTCTGTAATATCCTACACAGAGTGTCTCCACAAACTTCCACGTTGACTTTCTAAATTGAAGTCAAGGGATTAAGTGTGATCTGAAATATAAACCCCACATTTTTTCACAATTTTTTTAGCAATCCGTGGTCAGAACAATGGCTACTCACTGTTTACCAGCTTTTGTAAACTGAGCCTCTAGGTGTAAGACTACACAAGTGGAATGGGCTTAAGCTGTAGGCAAGCTGTCTGTGAGGGAGTTCACAGTAGTTTATTATTAGCAACAAACCTTGCCATTCCTGAACAGCTGTGGCATTCTCCATGGTTGAACACAAAGTTCTGTGACTTTACTATTGCCAGTGGCTAGCTTTGGGAGGGTGCAAATAAACCTTTGGTGAAGGAACTCATTACTGAGTCAGCATCCTTCAGATGAAAAATGAGATCTTAAGAAGCCCTTTTGCAGGAAAAATTAACTCATGACAGGAAAAGCTTCATAACTAATAGAAGGAGGAAGTCTTTTGGGTAGGGATAAATACCTATATCAAAGCTTTACGGAAATATTGCAAAGCTTAAAGGACTTTCCTATTAGTAAAACAAGAAAAAAATTTCATCATTGTAGATCTATAGTCAAAAGGGTGATAGAGCTCCCATGCCCCGTTTCCTTCCTGGCTGATGGAAGCTGCCTCCTGTGTTATCTTTGTTTTGTTAAGGATTATGTAGTAAATTGATAATTACATTTAAATGAATGCTTGTGGCTCCCAGTCACTGTCTACCAGCTAGACATTGCTATATATGCCTCTACAGAGAAGTCAGGTAGTGATTCTAATACCTTGAATAACTTCCAAGAAAATCTGGAAACTTAACTTGGGATACTGTTTCAGACGTTTTTCAGACAATGATGCTAGCCAGCTCTGCCTTTTGGAGACTGTGTCAGGAATATTACTGTACATAATAAGAAACTTTGTAAGTTTCTTGGGCAAGTTTCTTAGCATATGCAGGAGAAGATAAGCGTTTTTGTTGAAAAGCAGCCTGCGGGGTTTGCCTGGCTGGGGCAATGGCAGAGTCCCCTGCAGCTGTGCTGCCTTCTGCTTGCTCTGGGCAAGATGCTCTAGCTGGGTCAGAGGGTGGAAGTTCTTGGCAGCTGCGTCTCCCTGCTCGCAGCTGCTGGCATGCTCGGCTCTCCTTGGATTTAGAGCTGCCCAAGCAGGATGTGACTGAGGCCAACTCTTTTGCTGGACATCTCCCTCCTCTGGGCTTCCTTCCTTCACTCTTTTTCAAAAAGGGAAAATAGCAACTCCTTAGGACTGTAAATGTCCAATGCATTTGATGGTTTTAGGAAGTGTGCCTTTTTTCATGAAATGCAGCTAATAAAACTGGCTATTATAACATGTATATGGTCATTAGTGATCAGTCTGGTAAATTCTTTTCAGTCTGTACAGAAATCTGCTTTAAATTACACTGCTGAAACATTTTAATGCAGAAGTACTTAAAGCAGTAACTGACTTGTGGGCTGATGTGTAACATTTTGGTGTGTCTTGACTGAAGTGTAAGTTCTATGTAAAAATGCAATCTCAATTTCATTTTTTTGTGCTTACGGTTAAAGAAAAGTGCTTTTAATCTATGATCAAAGTGATGTTGAATATCAAGCAATTACACTTAGCTCTTGCATTTTATTAAAGCAGTCTTGAACACTTTCTATTAATTTGCTTAAAGCAGCATGGTGATTTTTTCCCTAATATGCCCAAATTAAAGTAAACTCAAAACATGGAAATACACATCACGAGAAAAAGAAAAGTAAAACATACACCAAATTCACTTTATCAGCAGTTTTAACAAAGTACTGTCAGTGACGGCCTTAAATAAAGGGGGGCGAAGCTTTTCTATTCAAATCTGACATATCATGAAAAGTTTGCAGTGTTTTAGAAATGATTGCTTATTAAGAACTGAAGTAAAGCCATCTTTTTCAAAAGCTGTCACCTTGTGTACAAAATGGAAGGTATTAATTTTAGACAGTCTGTTAAATACTAATTTTGATTTTGATGACTGTGTCACTGTGCTACAACCAACCTCTGAAAATACTATTTTTGGGTGGCTCTGGAATCTTTAAAAAAAGTAAAATACTGTACTTGAGGGCTAAAAAACAGTGTCTTCACTTGCATATTTTTCTGATGATGTTATCTCCAGTCTGAATTCTAATGGAGAAATTGCATTCACTGAATCAGCACAACTCCCATGGTCTCCCAGGGACAAGAATTGTCAGAGGCCTCTCTCCAGAGGAACAGACGCATTTCGAATCGGTTTCCATACAACTCAGACCTTCTAACTTGCAATATTAACCCTTCTCTCCAATCTTCATTGTTTCAGTTTAACAATGCACAAAGCTCCCAGTGCTTAAAAAGTGTATATGGCACGTTTGCCAACAAATCTAAGGATTTGAATATCTGAAAGTAGGTAAATACAGTGCTAGATGCTTTTTCAGAGGAGCAGCTCTTAAGCAGAGAGTTATCTAGATAGAGGTCATGTTGGATCATCTTGCACTACTACTGGAGAGAAGAGACAGGCAAGACTTCTGCCTGTTTAGCAGATGCAGGTGGAAATACGTTGGTAACAAACCGCCTTGAAACCAGGACAGACAATAAATGGGGGTATTGCGTCTTGCAAGGGACATATGACACCTGAATAACAGTTCATCTACTAGCAGCAGTCAGAAAGCTGTGATGATTTTGTTTGTAAGACGATGTAGTGGTCAGATTCTCCAGAAACATCCATCATCTTTCTAGTCATGCATGTAGTCAGTAAAATGCTATGCTAGAGGTAAAACTAAGTGTGATGTTGAAGTCTTTTAAAGACATTCCCCAGTGTTTTAGACTTTTGCAATGATTATCATGTCAGTAAAATGGTAATGAAAGTGGTAGGACCTCAGTGAGACAAGTGCCTCTCCTTTTGTTTGCATAAAGGACGTAAAATACAGTTCAGCTCCTAGTGGAAGCAACTGGGTAAGCCCTGGTACGAGGAAAACTTATCAAGGAGATCTTCTCTCGATGTCAGTGCTGTGTTGGTGGCACAAATGTATCTTCAGGGGAGTATCTCTACGGCAAGCATGGGACTAATATTGTGAAAATACCACAGAGGTGTTGACTCTGCTGATACGAACTCTTCTGATTCAGGTGGTGAAAGTGCTGTCTTTCGTGGACATTCTTAAAGTGTGGTGTTTTGTTTTTTATATAACCCTTATCCTTCTGAGGCTGGCATGATACTTCAGTACTGAAAAGGAGAAAATAATATGGCAAGGGAGAAGGAAGGCTTTAAAATGCTTTTTATTAGTCTTGGGTATGCATGGTATAAGAACACTGCAGATATGTTCAGAAATAATGTTGAAGGCATGATTAAAAGCCTATTTTCCTTTTTCCAGGTGCTGTAATCCAATGCTTAAAAGCAATGGGTGTGTCTAAGCTTGGCTTTTCCATTAGAAAACCAGCTTTGATTTTTGAATGGAAACCTGCAGAGCTGTGGCTGTAGAGTCTCCATGCTTTTGCCTGATTGCCGTGCTCCAGTGTGGTACGAGGGGTTTCAGATTGCTGCTTAGAATCTTCCTTTTTATTTAAGTGACTGTTTCAAAGCCTTAGAAATGTATCTTAGTTCTCATCAGCTCACCAGTGAGGGTGAGGTGTAAGTCCACTTTTGAGCTTTCAGTTTAGAAATACTAATTATAACATGGTGGAGGGACGGTGAGGACTTAAAGGCCTGCTCTAAGTCACCGTGCTATTTAATATCACCTTCCACCCTCTGATACTAAATAGCAAACCCCAAACACTGAATGTGGAAGCTCTGTTTGAAAGCTACCCTAGTATTTTTCTTGTCAGATGCTTATCAAAGTCCAGTTATGTTTCTGTTCCCTTTCTCCACAGCGCAAATAGTATTCTCGAGTATTCATTTTAAGCTTTAAAGCTAATTAGCATATAGGTAAAGATCTAGTTGGGTGAGAGACATGATCTAAGATGAGCTGAATGAAAGCAAGGCCTTCAATGTCAATTTTCAGAGCAGTTTCTGTTTCCTTGTGTCAGCCTATAGACAATGTTTTGTTCTTTTAACAGTATATCTTCCAAGGCTAGTGTTTAAGTAAGCGTAACTTTTATGGGTGATGTGGCCTAGGGAGAGACAGTATGTCCGGGAACGCCATTTGTCACGCGCGTGAAGTTCCATGGAAAGAGATCTCCCTTCAGGCAAAGGTGCTGATCGTAGAAAACTTTAATAAAAACAGAAAAATAGTCCAACGGACATCTATACATATCTTGTGCAACGGGGAAGCCTTTGTACATGTTTTGTTTTGAAGGCTGGAGAGGGAGGAACAACCGTGTACTCTTCAAATGTAGAGTATAAATAGTCTACATGTGAATTTAAATTTTGGCTTGCATGTTGCTATATTGTAATGGTCTTTTTCTTCATTTATTCACTAAGGCTTTGCTTCTGTTTTTCTCATTAGGATGACAGTTCTGGCAGTCTCGCGTCAATATCTGCTCTCAGTCTATTAAACACAGGGGTATGAAATTTAATATATGTTTTTTTAGTTGTATTCAATGCCATGCATGGGACTATGTAGCGCTCATTAAAATAGAACAAACATCACATTTTCGCTCTAGCATGAATATTTTATGGAACTAACCATCAACTCATTAGATACCATTAGTAAAATAAATAAACCTCACACATGAATCTCACTAACAACTTAAAGTGATAAGAGTATTATTGTTTATTATTGTTTATATTGCATGTTCTTGAATAGCAGGAAATAGGTAATGCTAGAGCTTGACAGTAATTTACTTTCGATGTTTGCTGTGCCTTCTTGCTTAATGGTAAAAGTTGTTAAAAGGCTTAATTTCTAATATTTTTGAACACCTTTTATTAGCTTTGAAAATGGATATCCTAGAATCTTTTTTTTTTCCCCATCACTAAGTGACACAAGCTATTAACAGCAGCACTTCAGAACTCCAGGTGCTTTTAATCACTATTTCCAATACGAAATTGGAAACCTAGAAAAGTGTAGCTATTGAAACTTTTGTTATATGCTATTATGTCTTCTATTTGATGTGACTGATATACTTCTGAAATTGGTCCGATACACATGCCTGTTACACTGAAAACCTTTTATGTAGTTCCACACTCTACATTAAACAGGAATAGCACAAGTTAGTTTTTTAGTTCTGTGGATCTGTTACTCTGGCTTTGTGAAATAGAGCAGTAATGGAACTGCTAGTTGATACGTGATGCTTGCGGTTCATGTTACATGGTCCAGCCACTCTTGGCTCTTCTTTAGTGGGCCCAGAAGCCCCTGGCTCCATGCTTTTTTGTAAACAACAAAAGATGAAACTTGATGCAACTTGTTACTTTATTTTTTCCTCAGTTGGATATTTAGATGAACAATTGAGGATAGATGGCATTACTTTGGAAGGTTGACCTACTAGAAGTTCTTCAGTGTTTGGTTGTTCTGTTGTATTATGTGAGGATTAGTATTTTTCCCTCCTTCAATATAAGTTATTCTTATATCACCTGCAAGTTAGGAAAGAATGTACTGTTCTGTCTGTCCTGATAGCATCTGGCATCCTTAGTTCTGGGAGGATGCCTGGTTCATGACTGACTCTCATAATTTTTCAGTGACATCTATTCTTGCTGTAAGCACTTCTTTGTTTTTAATCACCTTGTAACTGGTTTGGGCTCAGCAATTTTAACACTTAACCTGGGACACACACGATGACATTGGAGGGAATCCTTATGCATTAGCAGAAATTCTTCTTACATAAATTTTCTATTAGTTTTAATAAAGCAATTCTATTAATGCTTCTGTTCTTGGATGATCAACTCTGCTTGAAATGAAGGGAAATAATCTTTCTGATGACATTTCCAGTTAGCTGTACAACATTGTGAAAATAATCATATAGATGGTTTTTAAGAGGCCCACTTGCTCCACAGACTCACACGTGTGGGTAGAAGGGAGAGGGGTTTAAAACTACTTGCAGAATATATGCCAGTCCCCATTGTTTCCTCAACAGAAGTCATGACTGAATAAAACCTGTTTCAGTATCAGGCTTAGAATTTTAGGGGAGTAAAGCATGTTAAAAGAAACTGTCATACACAGGGTATATGCTTTGTTTAATTAGTATGTCTTGACATCTACTTTAGAGGCAGTCCTTCAGGTAGTGAAAGTCAATTCAGTGTTGCCTACCAGGTCACTTTCTCATCCAGCATACATAAAACATAATTGGATCCATGGTGCTTATTCTGTATAATTGGTACTTTCAGGACTGTGAGGACTTTAACGCTCCTTGTAATCCAAGGCTTTTATCACTCATTTCCAGCAGGTCAGCTTTTGTTGTTGGATCCTAGATAAACCAAAACTTAGCCCAGCAAGATGCATGTTAAATTTCATGGTCAATATTTATACCTTTAAAGCTTTATAGTTTGGACACTGTAGATGCAAGTTTGTCTTCTAAAATTGAATCATTGTGTGCACACTTAAATACTTTATCCCCACAAGCATACCCAAAGTCATGCTTTTGGAATGCTGTGATGCAGCTGGTTTTCCTTTCTGTAAGTCAGTTTGCTTAGATGCTGGAAGAAGCAGCTATGGGCAGTTACTCATATGTTACACAGTGCAATCCAGTACTGTTTAGAGATGTCTAAAGTAGCTCTGGTCTAGCTGTCCTATATGGTTCTTCTGAGGGAGGATGAAAGAAGCTGCAGTTTCATGTGCTTTCCATGTAGCTATCAAAAAGGTGCAGGCAATAAAGACCTGTGCAGGTTTATTAGTTTTTCATTTGTTTAAAACACCAGGGTTTTTTGTTGGTTTGTTTTTTTGGTAAAGAAGTTACAGTTTGGGATATCTTTATCTTCTTAAGCACAAAAGCAGTTTATAAGTGAAAGACTTTTTTTCCCAGCCCCATTTATGTGTTACCTGTCTGTATATTAATAGGCTTATCTATATTTCTGTAGGAATAAATACTGGAAAATCAAGTCCTTCCACATATCAAAGTGCTCTTAAATATATTGTCACGGTGTTTTTCAGGAAAAACATGCTTTTAGCCTGTTAACAGGTTTGTTATTGGTAGTCAATGAGAGGATGCAGTTCCACCTTTAATAAGGAGATAACTATTCTTACTTTCTATTAAAGCTGAGATTTGTTTTTCTTTATCTATCTTGGGATTGCAAAATGTTCCATATCTTTTAATAAATACCAGATGTGCTGCAATAAAGAATTTTTTAACAACATTCCCTAAACTATTGAACACATACATGTCACACTTAAAAATTTTCTTTTTTTGCATAAACAGGTCTTATATAGTCCTGAATCTTAGGTGTCAACATGCCCTGTATGTTAAACATTTGACAAGACATTTGACTCTAAATTGTATTTTTACCTTGTTAAAGAGGAGTATTAGCTCACATCTTTTGAAGTGAAATTCTGTGTCAGCTCAAGCTTTTTATCCCATGCCAGGAATTTTAGATTCTGCATCAAATGCATGGTTAAGGCTACTGGATTCTTTGCATCTAGTCATACAAAACATTCCAGAAAAAAATGGATATTTTAGTTGCACAAACTAGTGAGTTCCGTGCCTGTCTGATGGTTCTGGGATCTAATCTTCAAATAAGTTTCCTAAAGCACAGGCTTCTTCAGGAAGAAGCATCTTCCATTGTGGAACGCATTTCATCTCGAGGAGTGTGCAGCCATAACAGTTTGAGCTTGAAGCTATCTTGGTGTCTGCTTTGACTCTTTCTAGTAACGCTTACAGTTTTCCCTCTCTGTGTATGTGGTTTTTTCCTCCAAAACCCAACTGTTCATAAAGTGTACTTACTTCCAGAAACACAGTTGGGTGATGAGTTCGCCTTTTGTGGAAATTCCTGTTGAAGATTTTTTTCTTCCTTTTCTTTCTCTGTTGCTTTGGAAATAGTGTATCAGCTCTTAGCATGTACGATAGCCAGAAGCACTAGCACCATTCAAATGTGGTGCTTGTAATAAAAAGGTGAGAGTGACTTCATTTCTAATGTCCATCTTGCAATACTTTTTTTTATTTAACCTGCTTACAAATTGGGTATGTAAGATTGTTGAAAAGGTTCTTACCGTTTGAACTTCCTCACCGCTGACCACCAAAAGAACTTGATCTTGTGGCTTCTGTTACAAAGTGTGAAAGTAAATCAGAACTTCTACCACAAATATGAGGGATGGCATTGCTACTGTACTGCAGCATGGATGCTGACCTCCAGGCACTATCACAAGATGCGTTCCTAACTTAAGGATATGCTGGGGTAGCCTGAGGTATAAAGCGTGACAGGAATGCCTATAATGTCTCTATGGTTTCAAGTGGAATGAAATAATTTTAGGCTTAAGGATATGTATATTCATTCATACAGTGAATGTTGGTTCTATGATTTTTCTCATGCTTGTGTGAATTACAACAGAACTTTACCAATCCTATATATCCAGATGTTCAAGATACTTGTTTGAATGTGGCAAATGATGTTGGATGCATATTATTTTCAGTCAAAAGTTGTCTTGGGAATTACCCTTCAGGAGAGGAATATGTTCCAGGAAATTTGTATAACCACTGTTCTTGGCCAGTGACTTACAACTTAGTTCTAAATATTTCTATTTAAGAACAGTTGGCTAATAACTTTTAAGTTACTGTGTTTACAAAGCAGTAGGGTTTTAGTGTGAATGTATGTATAAATGATGATAGGGTTTTAGTGTGAATGTATGTATAAATGATGATAGGGTTTTAGTGTGAATGTATGTATAAATGATGATAGCAAACAGTTGCTCGCTCTTTCTTTACAAGGTGAGTATTTGAGCTTTTCTTGAAGACAGAAAAGCAACATAGCTTCTCCTCTAGTTGAAATAATAGGGTGGTTGCCTGGTGGTTTGTGCCTGTCTTTCCAGGGTGCTAATAAAATGAGGTATTTGGTATGCTGCCACGGGGCAGAGTATGATACAGTGGTTAAAAGGTAGATAGCTGCAAGGATAGATGAACACTTGGGGAGTGTGGAGTGCGGTGGAAGCCACTTGAAAAGATCTTGAGAATGTTTCAAAACCATTCTTTGGCATGTTTTGTGGAGGTGCAATCACCTTTTCTCATCAGTTAAACTATTGTTCTGACTCCCACAAAGAAAAAGAAGAGGGCAGGAAGTCCAGATAACTCCTCAGAATCTGAAAACTATAGTGGCATATAATGCATATGGCCTTACTACTGTGAACATACCTGACCTCCTCTGATCTCTGAAGCTAATAGGTTGGGCCTGGTTAGTACTTGGGTGGGAAACCACTTGGGAATACTGGGTGCTGTAGCCTCTGTCTAGCAAGAGTGGAGTCTCCATCCTTGGTGATATTAAAAATCTGGCTGAACAAGGTCCTGTGCAACGTGCCATAGTTGATCCTGCTTTGGGCAGGAAGGCCGGATTAGATGATCTCCAGAGGTGCCTTCCAACCTCAATGATTTTGTGATAATGTCCTCTTGAGACAAGATTAACATGACTTCATTGAGGTTATACTTTTTGGATCATTTAATGTGTTATGCTTAATGTGGAAGAACAGAAATTTTGTTAGAGGTCATTAAAATGGGTCAGGTAAGGAGGCTGTTGAGCAGAAAGCTTTAGGCCACCTTCGTGTTAGGCAAACACTGTGTCTTCTCTGGAAGTCTGAGGCAGCATTGTCACATTTGTAAGGGGTCTTTTCTCATTTAACTTTATGGACTTCAACTGTGTACTGAACTTTTAAGCTGTATAATAGCTTTAAAGTTGTCAGCTCTGTTTCTATAATGCTACCAATAAATACTGAATGAGTAAAGCCCTCTGTTTCTCCGTGGCAGAACTAATGTGTACAAGAAGCTGTGTATTAGGTGTGAGATTCATTTGTGGGTGGTTTCTAGAGAAGACTTATGTTTGGGAAGACACATGACCTAATTAGTCATTGATGAATTTTTTATTTTTGGTGACTTAAACATAAGATTTTCTTTGGTTAATCTGAGACTGAATTTACTTACACAATTATCAAAGCAACAGATGTACAAGAACAAACTGTCTTTAGAGGAAAAAAAAAAAGCTTTTACAAGTTACAGCTCACTTGTCTGTGCTTGAGAATAGCTGTGTGATCCGTGAAAGTACATTACTAAAGTGCCTTGGATTTCTTCTCTTAAAAAGATGATTTTTCATCTCTTAGTATTCTGTGTTTGAAATCCAGCATGTGGAAAACTTGCAGAGAAACTAGTGTTTAGCCTTCATGCCTAAGGAGAGTGTGAAGCCACAAGCTAACTTGGTTTGGGGCTAAGTTGAAAGTCTTCTCACAAATAACCTTTTATGTTTTGCTGGATCATAAGAATGGGTTTCCCAGTAACGTGGCAGTAAATTTTTATTTACAGAGGCTAAAAAAGATGGAACGTGAGATTTGAAGTTTTCATCTGGCTCTGTCTAGCCTTTTTCCTAAAGACTGTCTCATATTTCTGTTTTGTTGAGTTGCTCTGTGGAAAAGGGGATGGGATTCTTTCTTCTCCAGAATCTTCTGTGTATTAAAGACTCTTAAATATTTCTTTCTAAGTAGATTGCATGTTTTAACCTTTGAGAAAGAAATTGTGCGAGACAGACGTGTATTGATAAATATTGTTATATTGTCATCGAGTATAGTGTAGGTAGTTCTGGATAATGTGTGTTTGATTGTCTTGCTAAAGGCTTCAGAAATGTGAAGGGTACCAGATCTCTCAAGGTGGCTAGAACCAAAAGGAAAGAAATGAGAAGAGACACATGTTCTTGCTTAGTGGTTTTTATTGTTGTTTGGTTGGGTTTTGTTGTCAACTCCGCAGATTACCTAAATATAGTTGCACACTAATTAGTTTGGGAAGATTATGCAGATTTCCTAACTGTAACTGATCCTTGGGTACTCAATAGTAGTATTGAACTAGAATAGATCAAAGATTAAGTTGATACAAGAAACTGCTTTCTCATTGATCTTTACTTAGCAGTCCTGGAAAGCTGCGCTGTCTCGCTATAAACAATTTCAACTTGTAATGTTAGTGCCTTGCTGTCTTAAGTTATTTAATAACTTAATAATTATATATTTTAACATTTTTACTTGTTTAATGCTTATTAAATATTATGCTTATTAATTAGAAGTGAGACTGAAAGTTGAAATTTAATTTTTATCAATAATGTTGTTTAGGAATATGAAGCACGGACAGGAAGAATGTATAAACCTCCACCCCCATCAGCAAGACGTAAAAATATTGAATTTGAACCACTTTCAACTACTGCTTTGATTCTGGAGGATCGACCAGCGTAAGTACGATTCTGCAGTGGAACTGATGATGACTGAATTTGTTAGATATGCTTCTGATGAGCTAAACTTCACAAGTTTTACATGAAAGTATCATTGGATTATTCCATCCCAGGTAATAGACTAACAAATACCTCCAGAAGAACCTTTTAAGTATATTATAGTCTATATGAGGAATTCTTTTTCGCTGTAATGGAGCCACCAGTCTGTTATCCTACTGTGTATCACAGCTGCCTGCGACAGTGTTTGGGCATCCTTAATCAGGAAAATTCTTGAGGACTTTTATGGTTTTCTTACCTGCCATCTCAGTGTGCATTCCCTTCTCCTTCCCCCATTCTGGAAACTTAATTTCCTAGACCAGTCAGGAAGACTTAACAATGGCAGTTGTTGCTTCAGCAAACCTGGACTTGGCCTACCAGAAGAGTCCTTTATAAAAGGAAAAAAAAAAGGAAAAAGTATTAGGTAGGTAACAGCATGAGTGGTAAGAATTGCCTTTGCAACACAAGAAATGCCTTCCCGTCACAAATGCTGAATGCTAATTTTGTATCTGGCAACTACAATTAAATCCTTTGTTGGTACCAAGATGATGTTCACTGGAACTGTTCCCTTGCCCCTGTTCCAGTTACGTTTTTGTGGCTCCTTCATACTACAGCTGAAGGCAAGGAAGCAGCAGATGAAGATGCAACAAAAAAACTGCATTAGGTACAAATAAGAATAGTAATGAAAAATGAGTAATAAAATGGTCAATATTTTCAGCTATAGAGTCTTCATCAATTTGAAGTAAAGAGGAGGACCTGCTGTCTAGGAATATATGCTGTGAGGAAAGCAAATGGAGCAAAGCTTTCAAATTGCTCCTTGAGAAAGCTTGTGATGGCACTGTTAAATGTTTGCTCTTATCAGTGCCAGTTAAGAAATGAAAAATAGAATATACAGCGTTTCCTTTGATATTCTCTCTAGTGGTATATAAGCTCATTCAGTGTTAAGACAGAAATATCCTGACTGGAGGTGTGGATTGCTATGATTACATTTTTTGTAAATGCATTATTTCTGTGTTGTATGGTGGAGAGTAAGATATGCAGTAACTGGTTCGCTGATGCTTTTCTGTACCTTCAAAATATCACAATTCATAAACTGACGTAAGTATGTTTTTACAAGTGACACTTCTACTTGTTTCAAATGGGAGTGCCATCCCAAGTGTGTAATGTGTTGCCACAGTCTCATCCTTGAAATTATATTCTACTCTCGCTTTCATTGGAAATATTAATAAAGTGATCTTTCTGCTTGTATAAGAGGAGACGGAAAACTTCTTTTTTGCATATTAAAATGACAAAACTGTCTTCTGTTTATTTTGAACCGAAGTAGACTAGAGATTAGGTAAGAGACTGAGACCAAACATTGTGTTCTGATTTGTTTTGGAATGAGTCTGCTTGGTCAAAAGGAAGTGTGTGTTTGGCAATTAGGGGATCACTACGCAGCCAAAAACCAAATGCATTTTAAGCTGGTGAACTCATAGCACTGCAGCAAGCTTCCTTAGCTTTAACACTGACATAAATGGAGATCTACCCTTTCTTCTTTTGGTAAACCTATCTTCTTTTGTGGGAGTTTTAAAGGGCAAGCTATGGTGAATAAAAACCTTTACCTTTTAATGAAAATGCATCATCATGGATTTCGTATGAGCGAGTGGAGTATCAATATGCAGGTATATTTAATTATTAAAATCTGCATGTGCAGAAATGCATTGCAATAAATAACTATATGGAATATCAATATTTCCCTTTTGTCACTTCGTGCAAACTTCAAGCATCATTCCAGATGTTCAACAAATTTAATAATCCTGTGTTGGGGGAAGCTCTAGGAGAACTAATAATCAGAAGTAGTAAACATCTGGTAGTTCTCTACTGCTGTTACTGAAACACTGGTAGTGTCACAACCCCAAAGCTCACCTTAGAGAGAAGCCAAATTAAAACCTGTTTCAAAATGGTTCAGAACATCATCTGTGTGTATTGAATTCAGGAACAAATTGTTTTCAGAAATCTTCCTGCCAAATCAGTGGAGGAGGCTTTACGTCACCGACAAGAATATGATGAAATGGTGGCAGAGGCAAAAAAACGAGGTATGTTAACTGCCAATAATCACTATAATTCTTCTTAACTGTGCAGCAAAAATAAAGTAATTTCTGGCTTGTAGGCTAGTAGGTACTGTAAAGAACAACCTTGTTTAATATCTAGGTTAAACTCTGTGTGCATATGTACCAGATGATAAAATAGAACTCAATTAGCAAATTGTTTTCTTATTCTACCACAGTGAACATAACTAGGTTCAGAAGTCAGTTTAACTTTTTCTTTGATTTTTTTAAGTAGGAACTTGATTTTTTTTTTTTTTTTAAAAAAAAACTACTTGTGTAATGTGATCAGCCAGAAACTTTCTGGGTACTTGGACTCCTTTTTCAAGCTGTGTTGCTGCAGTTGCCACTGAGAGGCAAAGTATAATACAGCTGACTGCTTAAAGATCTGTTTTTTCAGGAATTTGAGATCAATTCCAATGTGAAGACAGATGAAAACTTTGGGGTTTTTTCCAACCAGCTGTACCTGCATGAACTTTCCTACTCCCACTAGATCTGTTTGGTTTTTTTTAAATGAAACGTATCTGTAGCATCTGGTATTGTGTCCATCTATGAATAGTTGTTGAAAGGACTTCTGTAGTCTTGTGCCTCATATTGAGGGAATAAGCTATTTTAAGAATCTGTGCTGCATGTTTTACTTGGGCTGTTGTCGGAGATCTAAGCTTCTGAACTGACTGAGCCTCTGTGGATCTGTGGCAGCTTAGTCTGAAAGATGTCATAAGAAATCCAAGGCATTGGACATTCATTTCACTCTTCCCTTGTGGTGTGCATCTTGTAAGGTGTGATCTGTGGTCCATGTTTGGAGGGTCAGCCATGTGTAGCGTTTTAGTATGTGTGCCCTGGTATTCATCAAATTAACTATTGCCACACACACAAAGCTTCAGTAAAAACTTAACAAAGCTCGTCAGCCTTATCAGTTTACCAGGGATGGCATGCTTTGTGTCTAATGCATGTGTAAATAGAAAATGACTTGCAATTTCACAGTGGTTCTTCATGATGTCAAGATAGTCCTGCTCTGTCCTCCTTTTAGCCTTTTTAATAAGAGAGATCGAAAAATGATCCTTTTTTTAACAGAAGGCAGAATATTCTTCTCTTGTTCAGCATTGTGGCTTTGTCTCAGATCTTGAGGTCCTTTTTCCAGAAAAGAAAATACGTAATCCTTCTAGTTGGAGGTTTCATTAAAATTTGAATAATTTTAAAACAGATGTAGAATTGCACTTTTGAGTAATAATTTTATGTATAATTATTGCTGATTAGTCTAAGTAATAAGTAAGGTTTAGGTAGAACATAGTGTGAAATTCATTACCGGAAAAGCAGCGCTGATGATGTGCTTGCTTTTTAGTCATTCTGTGTATTGCAGAAGTGCTACAAGTTTTCTAGCCAGATTTTTGTTTGTCTAAATCACTGTGTATTTGAATAACTTAAAGACAGATTAAATTAAACAATTTCCTGAGAAATACACCTACAATCAACAGAAATGGCACCGGCTAGCTCGTGTGCAACTGTAACTTACCCTTGATCTCTTTCAGACATCTAAATAATTAGAAAACATCTTAATAATTAACTTAATAATTTATATACACTAATACAGGATTATTAACATGTTATGCCTAACAGAAATTAAAGAAGCACATAAAAGGAAAAAAATAATGAGAGAGCGTTTCAAGCAAGAAGAGAATATTGCTAGTGCTATGGTGATCTGGGTCAATGAAATACTACCTAACTGGGAAGGCATGTAAGTAAAGTTCTGTTGTGTCAATGAGGCAAGCCTGGCTTGTTTCTCCTCTGGAAACAGAGGCACCACATACCTTATTTTCCTTTTCCTTTCTGTTTTGTCAAGAAGTCAGTTTTTGTTGCCATAATATAGTGAGAGGCACTACAGAGCCACATGAAGTGTATGCTTTCTGGGAGCTTAATGTTTTGGGTTTTTTTTAATGGGGCTTTAGCATAAGCAGAGATCCTTAAATATTGACTTGGGAAGTAGTATGTTATTTTGCTTGTAAGTTGCCCAATGATTTTAGAAAACAAGATGTACAATATGTGTCTTTGTTTTTGTGGCTTGTGGTTTGTTTTTGTTTTTTTTTTTCCCCTCCCTGCTTCCCTATCCTAGGCGTGCTACCCGAAGAGTTCGAGAGCTGTGGTGGCAAGGATTACCCCCGAGTGTACGTGGGAAGGTTTGGAGTCTAGCTGTGGGAAACGAATTAAATATCACTCCTGGTATGCCTTAACAGATTATGTTTTAGTGCAAAATTAAGTTGGCTATTTTCAAAGAAAAAAATTAAACTTTTGTTAAAAAAAAGTATAAATAAGAGTGTGTTTTCTTTTTGAAGAACTGTATTTCACAACCTTAGGAACAGGTGTTTTTTATAACTAGGTATCATAGCCTCGTAAATTATGGAAACAATGTTCAAAAACTGCTTATGAAAACACTTTAGTCATGTAAGAGCTAAGGTCATGCTCCCCCCAAAAATGATTTTTTTATGTTTAAAATTGAGAATTTGTAGAAAGTTTCCTTAAAGGAGTGGAAAGGGAAATTGCTTTATTTCATAACTAATGATTTTGATGAACTGGAAGTGTTCTAACCCACTCAAAAAAAAATCTGAATTATTTAAGACATTATTTCCCTCTTGTAATTTGCACATTTACCACAGAAGAAAGCATAATACAGTGCACACTATAAAACTGTATAGTGGTACTCCAGTGGTTAGTGGTAACCAGTTAATAGATTCTTCCCTCTCCCTGTGCCTAGTGGTTAAGACAAAACCAAGCAACAAAACCAAAGCCAAGAATACTTAGTGTGGTTTTGTTTTGGATTGGTGCTTTTCTTACTTATGTCTTCCTTTTTTGTTGTTGCTTTTGTTTTTGTTTTCTTGCAGAACTTTATGAAATCTTCTTGTCAAGAGCTAAGGAACGATGGAAAAGCTTCAGTGAGACAAGTTCTGAGAATGACGTAGAAGGTGAGATTTCCTGAATGCTGGACAGCCTCCTGTTCACTTTTACAAACCCAGAAAGCCTCACAAGTTCAACTGCAATTGCAGCATTAATAATACATGTTAAAAGTGCTCTGAGTCATTCCCTACTTAAATGTTGGCTTTCTTATAACAAGTCGGTGAGTGAGGGGCTTAACAGTATTTACTATATCAATAAAAGGTACATTAAAATTTTGCATGTTGTAGTTCACTTTCAAATTAATGCGTTTTCATATGGATTCCTGAAATACCAGGACTAAGCTCTCATGAAAATTTGAGATGAAATACAAAAAGAAGAAATGGGAAACGAGATTACAGTATGTGCTATTGCTTAGCTCTGCTTAGATGGTTCTTACATTGGTATCCCTTCCACAGTTTTGGGAAAGAAAATTACACTCTGGTTTTTGATTGTGGAACTGAGGGGTGAAGAATGTGTAACATTATACATTTTGGATCCCACTTGGGTTTTCTTGGCTGCCCAGATGGCCTTTCCTCACAAATCTATTTGGGGATGTTAGCATACTTGTATGTATAGTGGAGTTTTATCACTGGCATATTGCTGTCTACTGTGGGTATTCTTTCTGTTAAAAATAGCGTCAATGATGTTTTTAATGGTGGCTAGATCCTTGTTACAAACATTAACTCCTTGTGCTGGTAACAGTTACTTTTTAAAATGCTGTCTTATGTGATACTGTCAGTACCAGCTGCTATGAAATAACTGTTTTTTGGAGTTGGTCTCTTTTGGGAAAGAAAATGCCATTGTAATGCAAGAAGTACTCTTTTGTTTGCACTTGCCATCGCCAGTTCTGACTAACTGGCTACTTTGTGAATTATTTGGGTCTTCCTTAGGGTACCTCTGTGACTCAAATGAAGCTTGTCTTGAGGCAAACTGTTTACAAAAAATTCTGTGTGTACCCTAAATATGCTTATCCTTGGAAAACATGTTTGCAATGCCCCTTGGTTTGTGGGGTGGTGGTTTCTTTGTTCTTGTGTTGTGGGGGTGTGGGCTGAGTGTGGGGAAAGCTTAGGTAATTTGTTTATTTTGGAAAGGTAGTAGGTGGGAATGAAAGGGGGAAGGGTCTGTTTTGATTGTGTCAGATGTTCTGGGAAATGTAGTAATGAGGGAGAACTTTAAAGTAATAGGATTTTCATCTCTGGTTGAAAAGCAAGCCAATCCACTGTGCTTGTTACTAACCTTTGGTAGCAAAGTCTAGAAGATCAATTATTTTAGCCTCGTTTAACATACTTGTAGTTCTGAGGGTTTTTTTCTGTTCAAATATTTTTAACACTTTTGGCAGATAAAAATTAAAGCATGAAAAATATCTTTTTGTATCTTGAAGACAAGACATTCATCAAAAGATGTGTTCCTGGTCAGATCTGCTCAAAAGACCCCCAGTGAATCCTCTCTTTTGGAGTCCACAGAACTGAATTTCTTGTGTAAATCCAGAGTTTCTTGTGCTCTGTGTTGTAGATTCTCATCTTCTTTGGGAATCACTCTAAATTCAGCCTGGAGAGGAGAAGGCTCTATGGAGACCTTTATTGCAGCCTTTCAGTACTTAAAGGAGGCTTAGAAGGAAGATGGGGACAGACTTCTTAGCAGGGCCTGTTGCGATAGGACAAGGGGTAACAGTTTTAAACTGAAGGAGGCTAGGTTTAGACGAGAGATAAGGAAGAAATTTTTTACATATAGGGTGGCGAAACGCTGGCACAGGTTGCCCAGAGAGGTGATAAGTGCCCCATCCCTGGAAACTTTCAAGGTTAGGTTGGACAGGGCTCTGGGCAACCTGATCTAGTTGAAGATGTCCCTGCTTCTTGCACAGGGGTTTGGAGTAGATGACCTTGAAAGGTCCCTTCCAACCCAAACTACTCTCTGGTTCTGTAAATTGATGAGTAAGTCCCAAATGAAATAATCTCAAATATAATGCCTGTTCCTTTTGAAAGAGAAGGGAAGGATTAAGCAGCAGCTCTTGAACTTTTAATTTTAGATGTGTATGTATTCTCTGTAATAATAATTGCCTTTCTCCCAAATTCCCCTAACACAGCCTGCAGCAGTCCCACTCGCTCCTGAATGCAACTATCATAGTTTTAGGAGGACTGGAAGAAAATGCTGCTTTCAGCAGAGAACATTCCGTTTAGCCTATTCATCAAATTCTGCAATCTTCCACTTCCCAGATAGCTCTTGAGTGGAGTAAGCTCTCTGAAAGAGCCTTTTCCCAAGGTGCTACATGTTTTTTCCTCGCGATCACTAGTATTTGCATCATGTCCCTGTGTAGAAGATAGGATAGAGAGCTCAAGGGCCAGCTGAATTTCTTCTGGAGGTTTGTGAGTGAATGCTGCTTGCTTTCCTGCTGTTTGAAGAATGCCACTCCTAAGGATACAAAAAAATATGAGGCTAATGAGAGCTCAGAAGTCATGTTAACTACTGCAGATCATAACTATGTGGCCAATTCTGGAAAGTTCAGTGAAGCCTCTCTGTATGTTTTAGCTACCTGCAGTAAAAGTGGGACATGAGAAAAGCATGACTTCAAAAGTAACATGCTCAACTCTGCAGGTGAAGAGTGATGGTTTATTGTGATAATGATGCAATCAATCTTTTTTTTTTTTACTCCAGTGTACAGAGTATATTTCAATGCTACTGATTGAAATGAGTCACCAAATGAGCCAATTAGGAAAGAAAAAATTGAAAAGTGACATACCATTAGACCAGGAGCAGTGCTCTCTGTGTTCCTGCACAGACTCAGTAACTGCAGTCACAGTAGAAGATAAGAAAGAAAACAGAGTTTTGAGGACTGGGCTGGTCAGAGTTCAAATTCTAGTGAATACAAGGCCAGCTTGGGCCTGGATAGGGTGTTATACAGTAAAGTAAAAGGTAACCTTTTGGATTTAAGTCTGAATGGTGTAAAGGTGTATGACTTGAAGAAGAGTGAGTAGACAGAGGTAGTAATTACTGATAGTTTCTCTCACTTTTTGGAGTTGATGGCATATACCAGGTATCAGTGGACAGCTTTAGCTCTTGAAGTATAGCACTGTAGAAGTATACTCCAGGAATTAGAATGAGGTAACTTTTTTCCTTAGATCCTAAGAGTCCTTATGTGCCTGTGGCAGTTTTATTCTGAAGTCTGTAGAATTATCTATCAGTTTTAATGAGTGTTGGTTTTGCTTGCAGATGCAGGTGCATCTGTTGCTGATCGTGAGGCCAGTCTGGAGCTAATTAAGTTGGATATATCACGCACATTTCCATCCCTATATATTTTCCAGAAGGTGAGAGTTCTTTAACTTTAGTTATGACAACTTTAAAGTTCTGAAACAAGAAAAGAAACCTAGATAGCTAAATACGGAATAGTTTTTAGAAGCTGTTTGTACAAAACAAATAACAAAAGCAAAATTGGTTCTTTTCTACATACAACAGCAAATAGTGGTGTGTTTTGTTGTGTTTTTTTTTTAAATGAGATTGAAGTAGGACACCTACAAAAGCGTCTTGTCTGGACATTTGTAAATGACAGACTATAAGGCTTTTTCTCCTGGAAAAATTGCATGCAGTTCTTATTAATGTTTATGAAATTACTTACATGCAAAAATTAGAATACTCTCACTGCTTCTACAGAAATCTTCATGCGTTTCACTACACATTTTCAGGCTTTGTGTTTTTTTATATAGATATAATGTATGCATACACATGGATTGCAAAAACGCATGTATTTTATATACAGTAACTTGTGTTACTAAGAATTAAAACATCCACTGTCTCTCAAAAGGGAAAAACAACCCTGGATGTGTACCATATATTTCCATTTTCCATTATGTACTGACTTCCACTTAATTATTTCATTGTATTATTGGTCTGTTACTTTTCCTTTAACATTTCAAAAGCATACATGGTAATGCTTGGAGTAAAAACTGGTATTATTCTAGCTGTGAATGAAGCAATAGTTCACTGGCTTATTTGCTTCTTATTTTATTCTGGCTTGTTACCTTCCTGTATTTATAAAGTGGTTTTGAAAAACTTTCTTTTTTCTTTTCCTCCCTCCCCTCTCCCCTTGTATTAGGGTGGTCCTTATCATGATCTGCTGCATAGTGTTTTAGGAGCATATACATGTTACAGACCAGATGTGGGATATGTAAGTATTTATTGTAAAATGTTTATAACGCAGCAAAGAAGCTTGAAATGTGATGATTTAGAATGTATTAAATAAGTAGGTTCTCTAAACTTTATGCTGCTAGCACTTAAAAAAAAAAAATTAAACTTTGGCACCTACTCATTTCATAGCAGTTACAATGATGCTAATTCTTAGAGATAATTAAATACCTGAAAATGGACTGAATGCCAAGGATGAGTATACATAGGATGGCTTGCATGGAAAGTTTTAAACGGATGTGTTCACAAGGCCATTATAGTTCTGACAGACCTAGAGTATCTACAGGAAAAAAAACCTGCTGGTGGACTTCTAGTAAGCACTCGGCCTGTTCTGTCCTAGTGTTGCTCCCACTGCTACCATTTCCGTAGTGATACTCTGCTTCACTACCCCACATCCCAGAATCCAGAAACTCCTTATTGGTGTCTTGTTGTCAAAGATTAATTGCTCCATCTGAGATCAGTGAAGATAAGGTTGTTTGCACACATTACTGTGTTTAGAAAGAAAAACCAAAACCCATCAAAAAACTGTCAAAAACACCCCAAACCAACCAACCAACCAGAATATCTCTGAGCTATGTGATCACAGCTACCCTGGATATTTCTGATCATACTTTTTTTTTTTTAATGTTAATATGGCAGTAAATTTAGTGTAATCTTATTTCCACACCCAACTATCCCACAAAAATGGAAGGCTGTTGGACTGTTCTTGATGTATATCAATACTTTTCTCCCTAGTTGGTTAAGGTACTGACTGCATTTTTTAAGTGAGGAGCAGGCAGCATAAATGCCTAGAAACAGCAGTTGAAATTGGTAAAATTATTTTTAGTATAATGAGTATTCAGATCATCAGTTAACAGCTACAAGCATAATGCTCTTCACTTTTATTGCAGGCTTAAGTGTTTTTGAGAGTAGTCATGGAAAAATGTAAACTTGCATTGTAGCTAACCACTTAGAAGTAATCTTATGTATGTGAACAAATACTGTTTGGCAAGTGGAAAGATACGTATTGACTGTTCTGAAACAGAATTTTGTCTCAATTCCAGCATATCTGTCTGGGTCTAAACTATCCCATATGTGAGGGTTTTTCTCCCTGTCTGCTTTTCCATAGTTTAACAATGAATTTAAGGCCAAGTTTTGTCTCTTATGAGCTCTGCCTCCAGCCTGTGTGGTTTTAACTTTCCTCCATTCCAAGTCCCAAGGACTTGTGGTCATGAGACCTCTCAGCACTTCCATCAAGCACCTAAAACCAGCATCAGAAGAAATACTATGTCTTGCTGAAATCAAATTGACTGCATGCATAAAAATTATTTATTCATATTGTTTGTGTTCATCTGGAAATGTTATGCAATGGTATTTGATATATTGCAGACTGTGAATATTTGCATTTCGAAAGTTATAAGATGTACTGAACCTACTCACCTATATTTGCCTGATGCTTTTCCCACTTGAAGGTACAAGGGATGTCCTTCATCGCTGCTGTGCTCATTCTGAATCTGGAAGAGGCAGATGCTTTCATTGCCTTTGCTAACCTTCTAAACAAGCCATGCCAGCTGGCCTTTTTCCGTGTGGATCACAGCATGGTATGCACAGAATTTTCTGGTTTTGAACCATAACATTCTTTTGACTCGAAGCATAATTGATTTATTGAGGACTTCCTTTTTGTGCTGTTGAATAATGGAGAACTCTAACCTGTGGTTACAAAATTGAGAATACCAAATACTAATCTGTAGAACACATTCTACTGTTTTGATTTTTCCTCTAGACACACTTAATTGTTGTACTTATCCTAAGTAGTCACATTGTGCTATGTTGACATCCTCAATTCTTGGTGGGGTTTGTGTTATTTTACAACTAAACATTCTTTTGATGACTGCTTACAAGGTGCTTTACTATCTATACAGATGCTGAAATACTTTGCAGCCTTTGAAGTATTCTTTGAAGAAAATCTTCCCAAATTGTTTCTTCATTTCAAATCATACAGTCTTACTCCAGACATATATTTGATAGACTGGTGAGTATAGAGAACATAGCAAACCTAACCCTACAACTGTTGGAACATTTTCCATTTTGCTATAGGTTTTTCAGCAATAGACATACAGCATTAAAAAAAAGGGCGTGGGGCATTCGGTAGATGCTTGTGTACCTCAGGTTCCTAGGTCTTGTGATGAAATCATGGTGAACTGTTTTGGGTGACTGCAAATCCTTTGGCAGGTTTCAAACTTTATGAACTAGGATTAGGAGTGATATTTATTCAGACAGAAAACAAGACACACAGGACTCCTGTGTGTCTCATCTTCTTGTTGCTGCAGGTAAGGGGTCAGCTATGGGTAATGTGAGTCAAGGAGAAGAGGTTACTACACTGTAGTTGTCTTATGACTGATTGTAAGTGACTTAATGAAATGAACATAATCAGGTACTGAAGAAAGTATGAATATAGGAGTATAGACTTTAAAGCAGAAGGAGGATGAAATTTAGGACCTGGTTTGGGAAAGGGTATAAACTTGGAAATACAATGAACATTTTGAAGTAATGAATGCTCTAGAGCAGAGTACCAAACTACGTTATGTGCCTGTAATGGGAGGCAGGAATGCAAACATCCTTGAAGTGTGTATAGTGCTGTCAAATACAGAATGCCATCCGAAGATGGCTTTGAGATAGAGTGCGCTCCTCTTATAAAGGGAGGGTAGAAGAGGTTATGGTAGTCTGCGGTAAGGAGTGTTCTGAGGTTCCCGAACCACTTCCCAATAGGAATAATGGGGAAACAGAGAACATTCTGCTTTGTATCAAAGGAACCACTACAAATTTGTGGGAGGGGTTCTACAATATGGTACATACAGCTGACTTAACACTCTGCCCATGTATAATGAATGCTTTTTAAAAATAAACTTTGCAGTAAGAAATGCAATTGGACTCTTCCCATTAAGAACAGAACAGCGGCTGTCTTTAGGTTTTGGTGATTTTTAATGTGAATAGAAATTCAAAATGTATCACGGAAGTGTAGTTACGGAATTCTCATTAGTACATTAGCTACAGTGGGATGTAGCCTTCCATTGAGGTGATTTGTGGCTTTAGATTTAGTTTGGAAAATGAGTGGTGAACAGAGCTGTTAAACTGTATGGCTTAAGGGTTAAGTTACACAATTAAGATCTTTGTTGCTTAAGTTCTTATTTGTATATTACACCTTGTTTGAGTGTAAAGATGTTTGTAACTTCTCTAGCCAGAGCTTCCTAAAGGAGGTGGCTTTCAAATGAAGGATTTCCTGTAGCATGAAGAGATGAGTTTCAGAGTGGGACCTCTGACTTCAAAAACTGGGGACTTGTGGATCTTTGAAATACAGGAAGAAATAAGAACATGTGAAATAACTTGTTATCTGCTCACTCTCAGCTAACATAACTGGAATTTAAAGGAAGTTGTATTTTCATCTTTCTGAAATAGGTTAAGGTTATAACTGTGTTTTTTCTCAATTGTAGGATTTTTACACTCTACAGCAAGTCATTACCACTTGATCTGGCCTGTCGTGTCTGGGATGTTTTCTGTAGAGATGGAGAAGAATTTTTGTTTAGGACAGGACTAGGAATCCTTCGGTTATATGAAGATATTCTCTTACAGATGGACTTCATTCATATAGCACAGTTTCTAACAAAACTCCCAGAAGACATTACATCAGAAAAGCTTTTTAGTTGTATTGCAGCTATTCAGATGCAGAATAGTAATAAAAAATGGGCACAGGTAGGTGAGTTTTTTCTTGGAGAGATACATATCAAAACAGACATGCTGGCACATGAGTACATGGGGCAATTCTCATTAAGACTACTTTATGCTGCATGTCTGACTTCTGAGCAATGGGTGCTTCCTTTCTAGTGTCTCATTCTAGAAATTAATCTCCATGCTAATATTGTGGTGGTTAATATTGATCTTTTTTTACAAGACTGGCTTTTTTATATTCATTAGATAATTACTTTTCCAGGTGTTTGCCTCACTGATGAAGGACAACAAAGAAGGGGAAAAGAACCATAGCCCAGCACTGAAAAGCTAATTGTCGTAATGTTGAGGTCAATCAAAAATGTGGAAAACCACTTGATGACAAAGGAGTTTTCACATCACTTCTATGTGAAAAAGCACTATAGAAAATGTGAAAATGAGGTGGAAAAACAACACGGCTCTCAGTGGAGTAATGAACTGATGAAATCTTCACCCTTTTGCCAGTATTAGCTTTTGTCGTGGGAAGATTTGTTTTCACACAGAATACTAAAACCTATGAAACTGAGAAGTGGGGGGGTTCATATTTAATACTTTAAAAGAATCAGCTCAATGCAATAAACATTTGTAATAACTTCTGTTGGTACTTAAAAAAAAATAATTTTGAGACATAACATTTTTTACAGATACCACAAAGGCACTTTTGGGGAGGCGGGGGTGAGGGAAATGCTAAATCTTAAGGCCCTAGAACTGCTATCCAAACCAAATGCTTTGGTACAAATATTACCTCCAAAATTAACCATTTGAAAATATTGAGGACCAAATAAGGTGGTTTGGTATGTTTGTGTGCAAGACGGCTAAAATTTGGGAAGGGGTATTGTCTTATTTACTTGTTTGGTTTTTTGTTGTTTTAAGTTGCAGCTTCATTCTTCAGTCTGGGCAAATGTAATTAACTCAGGAACTGTGGAATTATTGTGCCCAAACCTGTTAGAGCAAAAATCACCTGAATTTTAAACAGTGGTAAGATCAGGGCTATTATTTTTAGAGTGTACAGCTTTCAAATTGAGTGGTATTAAGCATTTGTTTTGGTGTATTGGTTGTGCAGCTTATTAAAAATGGAGTAGGTATTCTGTGAAAGGGTTTTGCCATCAGAAGTTTTATTTTGTTGAGCCATTTCCAACTAAGAAATACTTGTATGTAATGGTGAACACTAGAAACTGACAAAGCTATCAGCAGGCTTCGTTTTGTCAAAGGAGCAGCCACTTTTAACACTTTGGAATAAAGCAGGCACAGAGTTGTTTTTGAAACTATCTTTTATTAGTGTGCAATACTGAAATCCAAAAAGCATCTGGTTTAGTGATACTTAATTCTTCAACATCTTTTAACTGTGAGACATAAGGTCATATTGTATGTATCATGGCAGATATTTTCAAACACTTCCTATTCTTGAAGATGCTGTACAACAACTTGTGACTGTAGGGGATGGAAATTTTAAAATGGATAGCACTGCAGGTGAGGAACACTTGCACTCTCTTGGTCCATTTTTGCTAATATTTAATGTAAATAAAGTCTTTACATGTGGGTTTTTGTAACTGGTTCCTCTGTGGAAATCAAGTCAAAATTGCCATTATGTATTTTTAAGTGCAGGCGGCTTCCAGTTGTCTGGTGTTTAAAAGCAGAGTCTACATAATTGGGGTAAAGATTTAGTGTGGTGTAACTTACATTGCTATCTATCTGGTTTAAAAACTACATATATGCTACTCATAACATTACAATTTGAAATTTAAATGTCAAGATTTTTCTTAACTTATGTACTCACTACTTTAATTGGATCCAATTTGTCTTATATTTTTGTGTTATCTTGTACAGTTTTCTTACTTTTCAACTATAAATCTGTATATAACTGTAAATAGAAGGATCAAGCCTTCCTTTCAGACCACTAGTAACAATTCCTGTGTAAATAAAACTTACAGCAGAAGTGTGCCGTGGTTCTTTTCGCTTCCTCCATAACTTGTTGCTAAGGAGGGCACGAGCGTGTCTCAAAGGCCGTGCTGTACTGGTGCAAGCGGAGAGCTGGTTCCTGCACCGGGTAACCACACTGCTGCTACCTGGATTTCTGGCCTCCTTCAGTTGCTGAGGTGGAGAGCTGTGAGGTTAGCTTTGCTCTTTCTGAGGCTCGGCATCTTTTTGATACGCTGCTCCCGGAGGGAGTGTTATGCGGCGGGGCAGAGGGTGGAGCGCTCAAATAAAAGATTGATTTATCGATGAAGTGGGAGCACCGCATGAATACCAGGCGCCCCTCTGTCCCTCACCAGCGGCTGCCGCCTTCCGCCGCCAGGTGCCGCTGTGGCTGCGGGCGCGCGGGGGGGCGGGGCTCGGCTAGGCCTCGCCCCTACCCGCCACTTCCGCTGTGCGTCGCCGCCACTGCACGCGCTCCGGGCCGCCGCCATGAAGCCGGTAGGACGCTGCGGCGGAGGGGCAGCTGGTGGGTGGGGGGGTGTGTGTGTGGGGGGAGGGGGGGCTACGGGGCTGGGCGGGACGGGGAAGAGCGGTGCCCCAGCCTCCCGCTGCCCCGTGTGCTGCCACCGGGCGTGCCTGGCTGCGCTGACACGGCGGCGGCCTGGCGGAGCGGGGGGCGGCCTCTAGGCCTCCGCCGCGGGTTGCTCGGGAGGCGGCTGCTTTCCCGCCCCGGCTCCGCCTCCGTTCGGGACGAGCGGGTTTGTCCGGTGCTGCTGTGGGAAACGACGAAACTCCGAGCCTCGGAGGGCGGGTGCGCCCTTCAGCGGCGGGTTCCCGGCAAAATACACCTTCGTCTCTCACCGCTCGAAGGTGATTTTGCCAAAACTAAAGCGTGGAAGAAGCAGTGAGTGACCGTTGGTCGTTTTACGGAGGAGCGTGGCGTCGGGGTCTTAATAGAGAGCAGGAGGGTCTGCGGCGTGTCCTGCTCGCAGGCACTCGCGCTGTGGGGTGGCAGCAGGAGAGGAAAAGCAGAGTCCGAGCCGACTTCAAGGCAGGGGCCTCGCCGTCTGTAGCTGTTCCAGCTCAGCGTGGCGTGTGTGGCACAGGGGCAAGTGCCAGTGTTGCTTCGGTCTCTTCAGTGCTTTCCCGATAGTCAAATCTAAAAAGGGAAGCTCAAAGGTGAGCTGGCAAAAATTCCAGATTTGAGGAGCCTCACACTGGTCCAGCCACTTGTCCCCTTACCAAAGGGATACCCCCGAAGCTCAGCGCCGGGAGGTGTGCTGCAGGCGGACCTTTGCCTGAGGCTGTGGCCTTGTACCAGTACCTTAAGGTACCCTGAGGTCCCTCATACCTTACCCTGTGTTGCGGAAGAACGACATCCTGAAGGGAGGAGACAGAGTGCTTGGGAGCACATAGGGCAAAGAACTGTGCCATAACAATCTGTGTATCATACTTGGGAGTGTTCATGTGTCTGAAAGTGATGGATATATGGTTTAATCAAAAAGTTGACAAAGAATGTTTCTGTAAAGCATTCTTCGCAGGTCTCTTAAAAAATGTAACATGGTAAATTTGGAGCTAACTGGCGAGGCTATTTGAAAGAAACAAGTTGTTCAGCACTGATGGAAATACGAATGAAATCTGAAACGGTGAAATAAATGTCATAAAGGCCATGAACATGCCAGTTACTTGTAGTTTTCTGTTTGTTTCCTAGAGAAAAAACACAAAACGAGTTCCAAGCTTTCGCAAGTTACTGAGAACTAGTAAAATAAAACTTGACAACAAATTAAAGAATAAACAGTACAAGCAGCAGAGTGCTGCTAAGAAGTATCGTAAAGAACAAAAGAAGCTAAGGGAGGCTGTCAGAGATGCTATCTCTAGAAAACCTTTTCCACTGGAAGAATGCAAGAAAAAACAAGTTGGTAAGTGTTTGCTCAGTTATTTTCGTAAGCGAAAAGGTACGCCGGTTACTAAATATCCTGCTGCTTCATGTTGTAAAATTATGTATCACAAAAACATTTCATTTTCTATCTACAAATAATGGCTGTTCTTGTTTAAAGGAAGGAAGGAGAGAGTTATGAAAAATATAAAATGTAGCCATTCTGGCAACAAGTTCTGACAGTTGGAGGTGGTAGAAATGTGTTTGCTCTAATCATTACTGGCTGTTACAATAAAGGGGCAGTTTTCTGGGATAACACAAAACACATGCATGAGGGCTGATGAGCTCCAGGTGGAAGTAGGGTGTAAAATGGTCTCACAGGTGTAGGCAGTGTTAGGTTTTCAAGTTTGAATATATGTACAGGATCTTAATCTGTACACATCATCTTTTAAAATAGCTGAAAAACAGGAAGAAGAGGAAGAAGATGCTCTTCCACTGGACATGATGGATGAAGATGACTTAAAATTAATGGAGGATTTGGCTCAAAAAGCATCCTTTTTAACCAGAGATCTTTCTTCTAAGTGAGTGTTGTTGTGATGTCTATTTTTTGTACTAATTCAGCTTTCTGTGGTTAATATGTAATTAATATATAATGAAGTACATATATCAGGAGGTCACTTTCAGTCTGGTGTTTCTTTGCAGTTCCAGTTTAGTGTTTCCTTAGCCTGTCAGCACATTCAGTATTAATGTCTTGATGTGTATCAGTACATTCATCTGCTTTGCCTGACCTTCAGGTTACTGTTTCTGCATAGTGTTCCTTCCCATGAGGTCCCTGGCTATGAGATGAGTAGTGTTCCTCAAAATGAAAGAAATGCTTTCATTTGTATACAGTCTTTTTTTTTTTTAAGAGAGAGAGTATTCAGGATGTTCCCTGGATTTTGGGCCACTGTACTTTCCATATTGCATTGTAAATTGCTGTAAAAAAATAAAAAAGGTTCTGGAAGCTATGTCTGTAAACATATGCAACACTAAAACATTCATACAAAAAATTTGTTATTAGTTTTCTGGAGCAAGGTGTTAGAGAATTGTAAGTGTTTACAAATACACTTCTACAGACTAGTCTGTTTACATGATTGTTTGAAAATATTAACTTGTCTTTTTTGATAAGTGTGAAAAGACACTGTATGCCTAGCTGCTGTAGGGTGGTTTTAATTTTCCCTGTAGACTTCAGTTTTCTTTAGTTCTGGAGCAGTTGTTTCAGACTAAATGTAGAAATGAGCAAAAAGCATTTTTTCTTGTTTTCAAGAAGAGAGAGCATTTTTCTAGCTTTTTTTTTTTTTTGCTAGTTCCGGTACAAATTAATTTGTTAATGCTGATTATAGTTACTAATTAATAATTTAATCTAGTGTCTAAGGCAAGTAGTAAATGGCATTTTATTTCCAAAGTTGCAGTTGCGCTGTACTCTACTGTATGATCTCTTGTAGCCACATTGCAAGTTCTTGAATTAAAAAAATTTTGCTTTATCACTTTCCCCTCTTTCCAAACCTATTGGGTGTCACACAGGTTTAAAGTCTTGCAAAACTCAAAATTTATTGTGTGTTTTTATTTAGTGACATTTTGCAAGATGCAGTTCTATGTGTCTTGCATTCATTATGACAAGACGTTTTTAGAATGGTGGAAAAACACAATGGAATTAGTTGCTCTTTTACCTCTTTTAGTGTTTCTCGCTTTTAGCTCCTTTCATAGTGTTCCCTTAAATTGGAGTGTTTGCCTTTTTAATGTGCTTTACTCTGATCAGCTATAATAGCTCTTAAGAACTTGTCAAATATTACCTCACTTACAAGTTATGTGTTCATATTAGCATAGACTAAATACTTCTATTCTTACATACTTCTGTGCAGGTTAGGAATATATCCTGTGAAAGGGTGGTGCACCACGCTGCATCATTTCTGTTATCCTTGAAGAGTGGGGTGTGACACAGGCTTTCCCAGTAAGCAGAGCAGAAAAGTGATAGTAGTGGTAAAAGTTAACATGGAGTAGGGATAAATAAAAATGTGCACTGACCCACTTGTTATCACGTCCCCTGGGAGGTCAAGGCAGGGGAGGGGAGAGCAAGGGTGTGGGACATCTTAAGGAAGACGCGGGACTGTTTGTCCAGTGAGAGGGTCCTAGTCCTGCTTGCTTGCTGGTGGAGTACTTCATGGCAAGACTGCTCAGGGTTAAGTTTTTAGTGAGCCCTGCCAGGGTTCGGGCAGTAGGGGAGCACAGTGGGGAGGGAGACAGGCAAAACAGCACTTGGGCCTAGGTGAGAGACAGGCTGTGCTGAGATCTTAGTAGTTTCTGGTTTGCATCTTTGTATTTTACTTAATCTTTTCCAAAATTTTTAATATTTTAGGGCTGAAATCATATTTCTGAAGGATATTTGCCTTTACAAGCTTCATCTGTTTTGTTCACTGTTGCCTTGCTTTGAAGGGTCCCTGAGTCCCTTACCGCTACACAAATGGGAACAGTGCCATCTCAAAACCCATCAGCTAGTACTGATCGTTTCCAGATGTCTTGTATCACCCAGAATTTCCCTTGTTTTCACAGCAGCTGTATTTTCTTCATGCTGAATAGATCAGTCGCAGACGTGTAGAGTGCCTGTGCTTGTTGAGTAGGATTTGGATACACAGGAAAGATCTGACCCGCACAGGGACAGCGAGGCCAAGGCTGGTGCACTGTCCTTACAATGCATGCATAGGGTGACTTGTGTCTTGTGTGCAGGGAATCTGGGTAGACTCTGGGGTGAAAAACTACTTCTCATACAAGCGATTTTTACTTTCTGAAGCCTACCAGTCTCTGAGCCCAGAACTTTCAGAGTCTTTCAGATGTCTATAGCTGAAACTCTGCCCCTTACAAGAACGAAAGCAATGTTCCTGTTACAAGACAGACCATGTGGCTTCAACAGTGTGATTCTTCATCCGTGTCTTTTAGTTTTTTTATAAGGTAAACGGATGACAGACTTCATAGTGTGCCTGTACTATAAGAGGTTACACTTTTTTTTTTTTTCTTTTTTGGTAATTTCAAAATCAATGCAAGCATTTTGCATGCATATGTGTGTTTACACTCATATGCGAACATTTCAAAAGTCATCAAGTTGGCTGGCTGACCTGCCAGATGAACTAATCTCATTTTGTCTTTGCTCATTTCACATTTAGTTTCCTATAAAAAGGAGATGCTAAGCACTGTTATCATCCTGAATAAAAAGATCCTATACAGATCCACATTGACATTGTTTGATTGAGTGGTGACTGGTGTTGTCAGTGGTGAACACACTCAAACATTCCACTTAATAAGATCAGCTATTATTTATTTTTCTAAGTGCGGACACTTAATCCAGCTAGTATATTGTCATACATGGTTCATGTCTAATTAGATGGCTAATTCATTTAGTTTGCCTTGTATTTTTCAGTGAACCTGTTCACGTCAAAAAACGAAAACATGAAAGCGTGATTGACAAATATGAGAAGGTGCCAAGATGCATGCAGACTGAGCCAGAAAAAGAACTTATTCATCTGCTCCCCATCAAAGACAAAGGTGGCATTATTCCCCAAACTATGGAAAAGCCAGGTAAGACACAGATTCCGGAATCAGTATAGTAGCCAAGATGTATATAACTTATTCTTTTAAAATTCCACAGTGCTTATTATGTGCTTGACAATAAACACTCTATTTTTGCAGTTCTCAATGTTGCACGGGATGAAGAAGAGGATACAGAAGAGATGGATGAAGCAGAGGGTAATAAAACATCATGTTTGCTTTTTGTTGGTTTCTTTTTGGTTTTTTTCCAAGTCACTGACATATCTGAAAAGTACTTTGCTGTTCCCTAAGGAAGTTTGTAGTGTAAGTGTATTTTGTTTAGGGTGTTTTTGACTATGTTCATTACCATGTTGGCCCCAAAGCATAACAGTGATTTGGAGCTTGCTTTCTTACCCCTTAGGTTCCCAGAACCTGAGGAACAGCTGGCTTCAGAATCTCTTTCTTTAAAATTATTTTGATTTTCACCTGGAACTGGTGTTTGCATGAAGTTCCTTGTATCAGTTGTGTCATCTTTGCTAGCGAGAAGGGAAATCTTGGTCTGTCTTAAAGAATACATGCTGTGGTTCTAGTTTCATTACTCTGAGATAATTTTGGAATGGAGTTCAGGGCATAGACTTGTGTAGGTTTTTGAGTGTCTGTCTTTGTCTTTGAAATTTTTTACTTAAAACATCAGAACACCAGGAAATTCAGATTTGATTTGCAGTTTGCTATCCAGTTAAGAGTCACACTTTTGGGTCATTATTCTGTAAATACAATCTGAAGTTGAGGAAGGACTTGTAGCAAAAGAATACTCAGAAAATGCAAATAAAACAATTGTATTTTTAAAAGAAAAAGTGAGTGGTGAATAATTTGCTGCAAATTGCAGACAACTGCAGTTTCTTGGCACAGTTGGGGTCATATGTTGAGCTCATATGTTCCCACTGTACTTAGGGAATAGCATTTGCAGATTCAAAAACACTTGGTCCATTTCTTTTTGCAAGCATAAGATTTTGGAGTGGAGCAAAAAGTAATCCCTGGGTTAATGTAAGCTCTAGCAAGGTCATTCTTAAAGCTTCTTTTACTGTGGAACTGCACGTGTTACTCATGTGTGGGGTTATCGCAGTATCTGTCTGAAATGCAGTCTCTAGAACTGTAGTTTGCAATACGGTATTTCTTAAGCAGCTTCCATAGTGACCCTCCTTTCCAACTCTCACACCTTGTGCTAGACTTTAATGAAGAGCCTGTGCCTGTTCTCACTCCTGAGGAAATGGCTGCTCAAAGGAGACAAAAGCTGCAGCAAAGGAAGATGCACATAGCTGCCTTAGCATCGGCCATACTCTCTGAGCCAGACAACAATGTAGGTAGCATTCACTTAACATGCATGTATGTGTACCTGTGTTTTCAGTAAGTCAATAAATAAAGATCTGAAGTGACCAAATGATAGCAAAAGCAGAAAAATACATGAGTAGAACAAGGAAAAAGGTCAGTGTTGTATCACTTCTCACGGCGTAGTAAGCGGTGAAACCGCTGCTGTAAGTTAGTACAAAGGATTTGAATCAGGTGAAGATCCAGGTGAGTCTGCTCTGTTCAGGAGTAATTTGTCCCTCTGAATACTTGTGGTTTTAGGAATAACACTGCCTTTGGTATTTCTTGTCCAAACTACATCGCTCCTTAAGCGTGACCCTTAATTTAAGCTCTGATTTGAGGGTTGTATCTGATAGTTCTCAATGTTTCAGGATATGCTAGTAATTATCTATTATTCTGTGTAAGTTTGTAATAGCAGGGTAGTTTGAATGTTCCCAAGATAAAAATTTTGTTGGGATATCTAGCATTCCGTGTCCCTTCATGCATTGCAAAGCAGAGTCTGAGTAACTGCGGAGTTAACTGATTTCTCTTTCTAGTGTTTAAGAATGAGGCAGGTTTCTTGTGGCAAACTGTTGCTGAAATGTACATTGTGCTTATACATTGGTTTGTGGCTGATCTTCAGCTGACTTTGTCTGCCTCTTTTCTTAACCAGATTAAAAAGTTGAAGGAGCTGCGTGCCATGTTGATGGAACAGGATCCTAATGTGGCTGTGATTGTTCGGAAGCTGGTCATGGTTTCTTTGATGGAGATATTCAAAGATATTGTGCCTTCTTACAAAATTCGGCCTCTGACTGAAGCAGAAAAGGCTACCAAGGTGAAATATCAGATTTCTTTATAAAGTATTGTGAGTAGTTCAGAATTTGTTAAGTTATGCCAAATACTAATACTGACTTGTTTAATATGGATTTATACTTTTGAGCAAAGGGTGGCAAATACATAGGTACTTGTGGAAATCCTGAAACTGTGACACTGTCAGGGGCAGAGGTCTTTGTTTTGAACCTTAAATTCTTAATGTACTTCCTTCAATAAGTAGGTGGCATGCTGATGGTAATGGAGGGGAAAAAATAGTACATGAAGGTAGTACACTAAACCCATGTGACTTTCATCATAAACCTTGGAATAAGACAGTGTTTTTTGTCACACTGAAGGGAACTAGAAAGAAAGCAAATTATGCAACATTGTCACCTAACTGGCACAAATTTTTTTGAAATGTGTTCAATAATTGGCTGAACAACTGCAGAGTAACTTGTTTTCTGGAGCTTGTTTTTAACCAATTCTTTAGAAGCTTTCTTGAATATAGGTAGTGCAGTTTAGAGTCACGGCTTTAAAATAACGTCCAGCTACAAATTTCATTTCAGTCACTATAAATGAAATAGACCTAGTTGGAAAAGGCCTTCTGAGCACAAGAACATGTATAAAAATACATAGAAATATTTTATTTTTAATACATTTCAAGAAATGTCTGTCTAGAAGAAAAAACTATTTAGATATCTGATATTCGTTTTAAAACTACTTCCCCCCCCCCCCCCCGGCTAATTTCAGGCTTTAGCTCTCCAAATAAAATTACATTTGTGTTATGTTTACAGGTTAAAAAAGAAACTCAGAAACTGAGAGAATTTGAAGAAGGCCTTGTAAGCCAGTATAAATTTTACTTGGAAAATCTGGAACAAACAATTAAAGGTACAGTCAACATTTCCCATTTTTTGTAGTAAATGCAAAATTGTTTGTGGCATCACAGTTTACCTCCTCTGATTGAATGCTACTTGCTGTCTTTGAAATAGTACTTGAATGAAGTATGCAGGAGAATGCCTGCAATAACTAAAAATGTAAATATTTAGAAGCTCCCCTACATTCCAAACAGTAATTGATAAAAATAATATTTTGTGCAGATTGGAAACAAAGGAAGTTGAAGAAAAGTAATGTCATCTCATTAAAAGCATATAAAGGTCTAGCAGAGATTGCAGTGAAGTGTCTGTGTGAGCTGCTTGTGGCCCTACCCCACTTTAACTTCCACAACAACATTATTGTTCTCATTGTTCCGCTCATGAATGATGCATCAAAAATGGTAAGTGATTTTCTGATTAGGGAAAGAGTTCTTGTTTTGCATGAAAAATAATCTATTTCTGAGCTTTATTCCACAATATCCAGATCTTGTAGCCATATCTTTTTGCTATTTTACAGGCTGTGTCCACTTCCTAATTAGTAAATACCATCAATATTAGCATTAAGCTGTTGTCATGGACTTGGCTTTACAGAAGGATTTGTTTGAATTCACTTTTCAGATTTCTGAACTGTGCTTTGAGGCAGTTAAGAAGCTCTTTAAACAAGACAAGTTGGGCTATGCTTCACTCGGTGTAGTTAAGGTCATTTCTGGCCTCGTGAGGGGTAGAAATTACGATGTCAGGCCTGAGGTAAGAGTCTTTCTGTTGTGCTACGCAATTTTCATCTGCCAATGGTTTAAAAAAATCTGAAACTTAAAGTTAGTGCAGCTGCTGGCTACAGACAAGCAGGATTTCCTCACTCTGTCAGAACACAGGCAGCTTAGGAGGGTGCTGAGCCAGAGGGTTAGAGAGAGAGAGATGGGGCAGGGGAAGGAGACTCGAAGGAGGAGAGCAGATCCTGACAGAGACATGGGTTAAGTCAGGCAGGGACAATTGAAGTGAGAGTCAAGTGGAGAAATGGATAGAAATGGACAGCGCTGGAGAAGGAACTGGGAGCAGAGATGAGAGATACAGGTGCGAAGGAACAGAAAGGGAGTAAACAGAAGAACCTTTCACTAGCAAAACCCACTAGCTGGAATTCATTCAGGATTTCTCAACCTCTCCGTTCCTCCTTTCATTATATTTATTTGATTTTACAATAGGTGTTAAAAGTGTTTCTTCACTTAAGAATAAAGGAAGTAGAATTACAGAAAGATTCTGAAGACATTGCACCCAAGAAAAAGTTCATGACTTATAAAGAGAAAAGAAAACATCTTTCAAGAATGCAAAGAAAGGTATGAGATGTGCTTTCTCTTGTACTACTTCAGTGACTTTATGGAGCAGTTTGTTCTAGCACTGATTGCACTTCTGTTGCCATTGTTAACTCACAGCATCAGTGATTAGTGTTGGCGTTTTACTTGAACATTTATGAGGTTCTACGGGGAATTTAATTATCTTCCCAATTTTTTTTCTCTTTCTGGTGTTGATAATGCCTTTGGTTGTTTCTGATAGGAAGGAATATATCTAAGTTGGTTACCCTTAAGCAACTCGCCAAGCATGGAAGGTTGTTTTCTGGGTATCTTTGGAACCTGGATATGCAGGCTGGTTGGAAACATTTAATCTGTTATCTTAAATCAACTGTATGTTTTCAGTGGAGGAAAGCAGAAGAGAAACTGGAACGAGAACTCTTGGAAGCAGAAGCATCAGAAAGCAAAGAAAAAAAACTGAAGCTGGTAAGTAATGTAGATTATTTTCCTATTTTTGCAAAGTAGCAGCTCCTAACCCTTTTGTAACCAAGTGTCTCCCCCCCCATCCCAGCCTGTCAGCATTCCACACCTCTCGATAATGTTGGCAGCTTACAAACATGTTTGCCTGTGCCAGAGGTCTAGGTTTTAGTAAACCAAGCCCTCTCAGTTTACCCAGGAAAACCAACTTAGCCATTCCTATTTCCTTCTGTTCTCTGCACAAAAAGGTATTTGAATCCATAGACATATGTCCTCCAGGTGCCCTCTTCCATGTGATACCATGTAACAGCCTCTCAGAGTGGCCCTTAGTCAAAGGAGGAGTGTGGCTAGCATGGACTGAGTGGAAGAGAGGCTGTTTAGCTAGAAGAGTGTGAGGGGACAGAGTAAGGGGCAGGAGAGCAGGACTTGAGCTTTTTGGCATAAGAAGAGCAGAGATGGCAGTGCCAGGACTGATTCAGAAGGACTGAGTACAGGCTTGGACAGAGAGAAACGTTTTCAGTTGAGTTTAAGTGAAGTAGAAATGTCTGTTTTCCATGCTTAAGTACTTTATTTTGTTTTCTTTCCTTCAGCACACGGAGACCTTGAATATTGTATTTGTAACATACTTTAGAATCTTGAAGAAAGCTCAGAAGTCTCCACTTTTGCCAGCTGTGCTAGAAGGTCTTGCAAAGTAAGAATTGGGGCCACCTTCTTCTGTGTGTGTTAGAAAAGACATAAAGGGATTTTTGACTTTGAAAGGGATTTATAAGCAGCAAGAGAAGACTGTCCCTGACAAATTTGTTGAAATTCTTTTATTTCTATGCTGAAGTTTTCACCTACTTCTAAAAACACTTCAATGTGATGTCAGATTTCCCATCATAGAGTTGATGTAATGCAAACCCAGCAGGGTGTGATGTGATTCCATTATTTTGTCTGATTACTAGAGCAAGTCTCTAGTGCTATAGGGAAGCTATGTGAAGATATAGATGTTATCTATTTGATTTAGCTCAGCTTTAAGGTCTGAATTTTGGCAATTCAAAATACTTTGAACAGAGTTTGCAGTTAAATTCTGTAGCTTAAAAATAAGTATCTCTTTGATTCAAGGTTTGCTCATCTCATAAATGTGGAATTTTTTGATGACCTGTTGATTGTTCTTCATTCTCTCATTGCATCTGGGGTAAGTTGAGCTTACTTTTACTACACTTTTCTTTAAATTATGGTTTTTTGGGTGCTTAATCAGTTTTGTATTCTTAGGGTTTAAGCTATCGTGAGAGTCTTCACTGCATTCTCAGTGCTTTTCATATACTCTCTGGTCAAGGTAAGAGATCTTTAAAAACAAGCATCTTTTAATATTGTCTGATAAATTAATGGAGTAAATGTATTTATTTGGGATTATGTTAATAGGTGATGTTCTTAACATTGATCCGATGAAATTCTACACACATCTTTACAAGACACTCTTCAGCCTACATGCAGGTAACTCCAGATTCAGTGTTTACCTAGATAGTGTTTATTCTGCTTGTTTGGTGTCATAGCCAATGTGATAGCCATATAATGTTAATAAACTAGTTTTAAGATACCTGAGTTCTGAAAAGAGTACTGCCTGTTTTAATCTACTTTATTCTCAAGTTGCACATTGCACTACTGCAATAGCAGGTTCTAATCATGTCACTTCATTAGGGAATGCTGAGTATGTGATCTTGGATAAGCATTTACCCTGTCCTCAGTTTAAGTTTTTTTACTTCCTTATAATTGTTTCTTTTGGTGGCAATTGAAAAACTCTATTTTTTTCTCTAATTCTTTCTCTAATAGAGAAAAAAAAAAATCTCTATTTTTTTTTCTAATACAATTTAAAAAACAGTTTCAGTTTAAATTCTGTTTTCTAAAATCTTCTGGTTTATATTTCTGATTTTTATAATTCTGTTCTAATTTTCTAATCTAAATCTTCTAATAATTCTGAGAAGCTGAATAGTTTATGAAAAAATATAAAGTTTGAGATTAACTTCATAGATTGAGAAAAAACATTCTACAATTCTGAATGGGTGAAAGACTAAATCTTTGCACCATTTAACAATTTATAAAAGATGATATAATGAATGCACTTAGGGTTAAAACACTTAACTCCTTTTAATGTTTAATGTTCATGTTTATGCACTTAGGGTTAAAACACTTAACTCTTCTTAATGTTTAATGTTTATGTTTGATGGAACAAATATTTTCTTAGGAGCACAGAAACAATGATACATTTTTTTTCTGTTCAAAGCTGGACTATTTGTATGAAAAAAGGATGAATGCCTGTGGCTGTATCCCATTAGTGCTGTATTTAAACCTCTTAGCTTTCATGCTATTTCTCAGGTTCCAGCATACAGTCAATAGCAGATATTTAGCTGTGTGTTCCTTGAAATGGCTATGTACTCTTCATATGAAATTCTGCTTTTGAGGTGGTACCAACGATGATATAGGGATTGTGCTCCAGTGCCTGGATGTCATGTTTGCCAAGCGGAGAAAGCAAGTTTCCCAGCAACGAGCTCTTGCTTTCCTAAAGCGACTTTCCACACTTGCTCTTCATGTACTTCCAAACTCTGGCGTTGGGATCTTGGCAACAAACAGGGTATTAATGCAAGTAAGTTTTACTTGTTGGAATTTTTAGCTTACTGGTTAGTGAATTTTTTGACAAATTGATTTTATGCAAATTATTTTGAAGCGTCTTAAGAAAGAATGATGAAAAGAGAGTATCCTTAAATGCTGTTGAGACTGGATACCATGGAATGAACTCCGGACTTAACCGTTACAACTGTATGTGTAATATAAGCAACTCAGTCCTTTTTTTGTGTGTTGTAGACATTCCCAAAGATGGACCTCTTACTAGACAATGAATCTCAAGGCAGTGGAGTTTACCTCCCAGAACTAGAGGAACCAGAGCATTGCAATGCTCAGAACACAGCTCTGTGGGAGCTGCATTTACTGCAGGTTAGTGAGTCACTGAGTGATTTGAGAAGTAAAAGTCCACAATAAATAGCTGCTAAATGTTTATATGCTTTACACAAACAGAGAACAGAGGTCTGCAGGCTTATCAATCAAATCTGACCTACATAAGCCTGTGCCATACAAAGAGGAAGAACAGCACAGTGGCATAGGGAAGGAATGAGCTCAAAAGGGGATGGTACACATCCTGTACGTTAGTACCACACTTGATCTCACTGCAGGTTGCCTAGTAAGACTCCTTTTGGAGGCTTTTTCAATCTGTTTTCCCCTGCAGTCCAGCCCTTCTCTAGGGAGTGACTGAACACCTTGATGTGTCAGGGTTTAGAGTTTGGGGCTTGGGAAGGGCTTCCTCTGCCCTTTGTCCTGCTGTCTGGGAGTAGGAGTTAGATTAACTGTGGAGAGTTATGCTCACATCATGACATACTAGTGAATAAATGTATGACTGGATGTTCTCATTCCCTTACCCCCAGAAACTGACTAATTTTTGGGGTGCGCAGTTTCTGTATCTAAAACAAAAGCAGAACCTTCTATCTTATTGAAATGGACAAAACTGCAAGGATCCATAGATAAATACATTATCCCTTGTCCATCAGTCTACTGCCTTTTTTTTCTTCCTTTCTTTCAGAGACATTATCATCCAACCGTGCAGAAATTTGCAGCTCACCTTATTGTTGGAGCTCCAACTGAAGGCTCGGGAGCTCTTTCACTTGATTTGAGCCAAAGGTGAGTTATCAAAGAGTTCTATTTTTAAAAACAGTGCCCTGAAAAGTAGCTGTTGCTCACATTTTATTAAAGGAATCCCTAAAAATAATTATCCATAAAATTAAAAGGTTCTGTTTTTCAAACTCACTTTCTTTGTTCTTCTGCCAGTAACAAAATGTTGTCTGCCTCTTTCTTTTTTCTTTTGAGGCTTGTTGCCAGGCTGTGACAAGGGTAAAATTCTCAAAGTGCAGTGTGCTTTCTTCCCACAGGAGCAAAATACCTGTATTAGCAGCCCTGATCTGAGTATAGATCAGGATCACGGAACCATGGCTGTCCAAGTTGCCATGTAAGGTCCATAGTATGTTAAAATGCAAGAACAGCCATCCTGGTTCGGACTAAGGATCTAGTTCAGCATCCTGTCTTCAGCAGTGGCTGGAAGAGGAAGAGTCAAAACAGGGCAAGCATATAAGACCCATGCTCTAAGCAGTGTCCTTGCCTCCAACTGGTTTCAGCTTGGTGGCTTTCCTGAACCTGACACCATTCTCTGTTTAGTACCTCTTCATGGAATTGTTTTCAAAAACGTTCAGTGTCCCTTGAACTAAAGCACACATTTTGCAAATACAGCGTTGTTTGGTAAGGGCTCCATGAGTCCATAGCTCATTACATTAAGACCTACCTTGTTTTGTTTTGAACCTGGTGCCAGCATGCATCATTTAACAGTCCCTGGTTCTTGCCCTGGGAGGTGAAATGAACAGTCTGCTCTAATACGTTCTTTCTGTGCCTCACCTGACTTGGTAGACCTTTATCATATTGTTCCTCTGTCTACCATCTCTTCTGGCTGAAGGGATCTGGCCCAGGCAGGAGCTGTTCCATATTGTTCATCATGTTTGTTGCCTGTTCCTGAACTTTTACCAATTCAACTATCTCAAGATGAGGAGATCAGAGACTCGGACACAATATTTGAGACATGGGTGATCTGTGGATTTATACACTGATGTAACTATTTTCTGTTCTGCTCTCTGCTTCTTTCCAACTCCAAACAGCATTAAGGTCACAATTCCATGAAAGTATCTGTCACAACAACTGTTTTTTTCCTTAAGCAATAGTGGTCAGCTCAAGAGCCTATTGGTTTTATGTGATATTGAGATTGCTTTTCTCTATGTTCCCCTCCCCCCAATTTCATTTGCCATCGTACTGACAAGTTCCTGCAGTCTTATCTGCAGGTCTTCACAGGCAGCTCATTCTTCCTACCACAGATAACTTAGTACTCCCCAGCTGATCTTTGAGTGTGTTGAAAAGCACGGGTCCTGACACAGACCTTGTAGAAGTCCTGCCTTTTCTTCTTCTTTCGAAGAAATCCTTAGTTTCTTCCTGCCTTTTGCCTTTGCAAAAAATTGACCCTAGACTTCTGTCATCTGGTTTCCTGTCTTCTAACCAGTTCTTTTCCCATGCGATGGTCTTCCCTGTTCTCCCATGGCTGCTTAGTTTTCATAAAACACTTTGGTAAGGAACTGTTGGAAATTCAGGCAGAGTGTATCAGCTAGGTAACCTCTATCCACTTTTTTTTACTTTTTCAAATGTGTACGGGGCAAGCAGTGACTGCTTGGAGCACTAGCAAGCCAACAGAATGGTTTTCTTGTCTCCCATTTCTTCTGTCCCCAGCTGAGTACTTAGACACATTTTACTGGATTTACTTGCATTGCTCCCCAGCTGTTGGCTTCCAGTCTTTTCCAGGTGATGCTCATTATTCTGAGGAGTTCTCTTAAAACATGGTGGAGGGTGTGAATGGCGTGTGTGTGGGAGAAGCTGCTCTTGGTTTGGTGATACAGTATTTGGAAATGTATCCAATTCCATTTTTCTCTCACTGTGGTTTTTGCTATAGGCCTGCTACAGAACTTTTTGAGGCGTACAGTATGAGAGGAATGACTTTTAATCCTCCTGTTGCATCAGTGACACCCAGAAGAAAGGTACCATCTCATCTCTCTCTGTCCTTTTTTAACCATGTGATATACCAGTGTGACCTGTATCTGCTGGTTCACTATGCAGTGCCCAGGAATTAGCACACTTAGTTTGGCTTTCTGGTTTCTGTACTCTGTGTCAAGCATTTTTTTTACTGGCATAAGATAGCAGTGACTATGAAGGAGGAAAGGCTATGTGAATAGTTTCACCTCCCGTAGCATCAGTTAATGTAGCAAGATGAATGTGGTATCTGTTATTTCACTTAGCTTTTGCACTTTGCAGTGGCTCAGTGCAGATTTCTTGTCCCTCTTCTGTAATGATGAACTAATGTTTCTTCAAAAAGCAGTAATAAAAAGCCAGCTCTTTCCCCAGTGTGGGTAGTTGGCAGGACAGCTGGTTTCCAGAGCCTTTGATTCAGTACATAGAAGGCTACTGATCCCCACTAGTATCAGTTTATAGCTTTAAAGTGTAAATTTGAAGGGAACAAAGAGCTAATGTATAAAGAGGAGAAATGGGTGAACACTTTCTAGATCCTCAGCACTAGATGTGTTCCAGATCCCAGCCTCTGTTAAATGTCCAGTGAGTGCTATGCCCTTTAAAAAGGGATAACTAATTTTCTTTCTTCCTAATGAAAACATTATAACCTATTAACCTGGTTAGTGCCTCCAATTTGTAACTCAGTAATGTCAGTTAAAGCCTTGAGAGCAAAATATTTTTTCCATTTTAGAGAAACAACTTACTAAAATGTATTTGTACTTAATTATTCTGTCCTTTTAAAATGACATGTTGACATGTCTGTCCTGCCATGGTGTTACGTTAGCAGCTCTGACAGAACAAGGCTGGGAACAGGAGATAGGAGAGAGATTGTGTAGTGCTTGAATAAGGAAATGCACAAGCTCTTTAAGGTAACAGAAACAAAGAGGAAGATAACAAGAGGGGACGAACCGTTCATAGGTGGTTATAATGGACATAACTGGGAACTTGGGGTCTTGCTTATTTTCTGGCTGTTTGGTTAATTTAACACATTTTGGCAGTATCTTAAGTTTTACCTTATCTGTCCTGCATATTTGTCTCTGTGCCATGCTGCCTGTCTGTCAGCACCTCCCCCCTGTTGACAGAAGCTCTGAATTGGAGTTTTCTTTCCCTATGCTCCACTAAAGAGAGGATCTCATTTGTCCTTGAGTGCACAAAGTACTTGACGCTGTGAGTGTCAAGACTGTGGCAGGGAGGTGTAAGTCATGTGCATGAGTTTCCTCATCTGAGCACCAGGCAAGAGTGGAGGGCTCCAGGTCTGGCTGCAGCCAGAAGGGATCTCGTGAGGCAGGGTCGGGGCAGTCCTTTCTGACTCTCAAGCTCTGCTGTAGCATCGTTGCTTTCACTGGCCTTTTGATCAGAGATGTTTGATTTATTTTTTTTAATGTGTGTTAAACAGGAAGCAGTATATTAAGTGCCTTCAGAGCTGGAAGCTGTGGCTATGTGTAGCAGGGATTCTTCTGAAGCCCAGTTTACAAAAAAAACAAACAGTCCTCACCAAAAGCTTATGCTGGACTGCCTGAGACTTTGCTTTGTTGCTGGCCAAGTGAAATTTACTGGCAGACCAGATAGACGTGAGCTGCCCATTCCATAGTTCTGGTCTAGGAGGTGACCAGGGGCATGGGAGAGAAACAGGACTGCTAACTGAATGGAAAACACATACTGGCCTTGTTTAGTAATGCAACTAATATTTTGTAATTTTCAGGATACATTCTCACAAATGGATTCATTTATAGATGAAGAGCTAAACAAACGTCTTCAACAACACATCAATGAGACTGTTGTTCACAAACCCTTGGATTTTGCTAAACACCTGAAGGAATCATCTTTGTCATAAATGTATCTATCAATTGTGTTCAGTTGGCTTAATTATGGAGAAAGGTTGGCTGAAAGAAATTTCACTCATCATTAAAGGAATTGAAGTAGGCTTTTGTTTGAATATAGAAACACGTGAAAAATCTTAACAGCAGTTTCTCACACAGTACGAGGCCTTTCCACCTAACCACCGAGCCCACGTCCTTGGGGCTTGAGAACCACAATGAACAGTCACATTGATAACTAAAAAAAGGTACAAAGCCAGGTAATTTTAAAATTGTTTGCAATCGTGCATTATACTATTTTTGTTTATAGATTTTTCTATTTTTTACAATAGAATGTAGACGTGTGTTTCTGAGAAATCACTATATTGATTAATAAATATTTTGGAAATTTAATATAGTATTGACTTATCTGATGTTTAAGATACCTAGAGATTTGGAGTATGTGTTGTATTTTTATTGTTTTTCTTCTGATGTCTCCTAACCATTTATCTTGTCTTGAAATGATTTTGCATTTGGTGGGTTTTTTTCCTTTGATGAAATCTTGGTACTGTCCAATTGAGATTACTGAATTCCAGTTCTGAACTATCATCATGATCGAATGCTGTACTACACTGTCTTCAATAAACCATTGCTCTCTGTACTGGACAAATTGAAGGTAAGAATTGAAATTTTTTTTTTTCTTTTTATCTTGGAAGTAATTTTCTCCCCCTTTCCCAACTATTAGTTATTGGCTGGTTTTGTTTTGGAATCCATTTTCAGCTGCATGCTGGCTTTGCAAACAGTAAGTAAAATACATGAAATAACTTAAAAGTGAGTATTGGCTTTATGTGAATGCCATTCTACAGGGGAGTGTGGTGGGCTTTCCCTGGCTGGCAGCTAATGCATTTTGTAGTGTTTAGTCTGTGATGGGATAATGATACAAGCTGTAAGTTTTGCAAAGCTTTTGTTCAAGTCGTTAATCTCCTTAAAATACTCAGAAAATATTTCTCTTTCTCTAGGGTGTTTAGTCCTTTATCCCCATTGATGGTTCTTAGATACTTTTATAAGTAATTTATTTTTATTTTAATATGTTTTTAGTATTAATCAGACCAGTTCACCAAATTTCAAGTAGTCAAATATAAATTCAGAAACATTGTTGGACTAGACATTTATCTATTAATGGATTAGAAAATACATGTTTTGCTGTGTAGATTACAAAACCGCCTAGATAATACTGATGGCAGTATATGTGTTTCTGTCTGTCTGTTAAGGTTGCCATTCCCATAGCTTTTGAGTAGTTCTTTAGTTGTTAAGTGACTGCAAATACTGATGTGATTTAAATTCTGAAAATTCCAAGGGGGCCATTTGCCAGTACTTTTTTAGTTCAGGAGGGCAAAAGCAAAGAGTCAACATCTTAAACCATTTATTTTTTACAACATATACAAATACAAGTTTATTCTTCAAGTCAGCAGAGAGAAAATAGTCCAGGTGGAAAAATCACTTTTCAAAATCGTTCATTTTATGTAGTTTCCAAACAATATAAAGACTGGCACAATAGTGATGTTGCACTGTCAGAATACTTTGACATGCTTTAAAAAGCAGAGAAAGACAACTGTACAACCAATTCGTTCTGAAATATTCTATACATGTTTTGGAGTGAAATCTATTTACTGCTATTTATTTTTGTGTTTAATTTGCTAACTCTGCCAAATGTCTATCACTATTGAAGTTACAAAATAATTAGCACAGGCAGGAAAAAAGCCACTGTTGTTACATTTAGTGGGCTACCTAAAAGAAAACTGAGTTTTGTAGTGGACTAGTAACAGCCAGTGATTAAAACCCAAATGTTAGCTGAAGCATTCAGAGAGCCAAAGCAGAATGGACAGTTCTGTTTCAGAAGCTGCAGACTCAACCTTTCACTGAAATGTAAAGCTACCAGCAAGTTCTTCTCTTAAAAAAAGCAAACTATGAATGTGAGAGAATGTACTCGTGAAATATTTAGGTATTTCCATGTTAAAGTCTAATTCTTGAAAGCACGTGATTTCTAAAAGCAGATGGCTTTCTAAAGACAGCTATTGAGATACTTCATCTAGTAATATTTGTAGCAATAAAAATAATGTGACTAGGTTTTAAAAATTAAAACTGACATAGTATTGTTTATTCTTCTAACTGCTAAAATTGGGCTCAGGAAGCTAGAAACAGGAACCCCTCCAGGCGATTGGAAGTACCTCCTGGCATGCCCCAGTTCCTGCAAACTGAGCAGTCCTGCAGCATGGCCAGGATCCGTGGCTGCTTGCTTTTGTCCCATGCAGTCACACCACTGCAAGCAGCATGTGCTATGCAAGGATAATGTGAGACATTATTGGTAGAAAAGTAACAGTGGTTTTAAAATAGTATAGAATAAAATTCTTCTGTATTTTTTGCCAATAGGCAACAGAGTGTGAGATTTCCACCTGTGAACTGTTCAGCGTGAGGCCTGCTACCACTCAGAGACTGCATGTTTCTGGAAGGTGTTGATTGTTTACGTTCCTTTCTTTCAAACTATCCTGAAAGCTGCTTCCTGTAAATAGTTTGTAATGTTAAAATGAATGTATTTTCCTAATTGGTGTCCACACCCAGCCAAAAGCACAGAAAGGGACAAAGTTATTTTGTCAGTCTTGTCATAGGAATGCGTGGACAGGTATTCCTGCAGAAATAAAATCTGTGGCTAAGCAGAATAAACTTTCCTATTAGAATAATAACTCAGCACATGAAATCTGTTTAACCGGGCTTTCACAAAAATTAACAAAAAATCCCCGGTTTAATGCTTCAAGTGGTGTTGTATTGTCATTAGGATATTTGGAACCAACACAAATGGAAGGATACTGTATTCCTTTCCAGCTTCACCCCAAAATGTACCACATTTCACCAGCAAAAGTTTACTCTCATGTTTACCAATACTTAAACTTGAAATTAAGTGGTTGATATATGTACATGAATGAAAATACTGGAACAGTATAATGTCTACCTGCCTATGAAGTTGGGGTGTGTTAAATAGAAAGACAAATCTTTTTCTGTTCTTCCACTGGGATAAACAGCAGCAAAAGCAGCTTTAGACCTTGATTCATGAGGAAGATACTTTTAATAATAAACTATTCCCACAGCTAGAAAATTACTGTATTAGCAGAAGTTACATGAAAAATTGCAGTTGAAAAAAGAGAGAGTTGCATTAGCTGAATTGTGCAGTAGGTTGATGTAAGTATTTCCCAGTAATTCCAAAGTCCTCTAAAGCAAACTATGGGGTGAGCAAACCTCATTCTTACAGGGGCAGGCGACGTAGTTAGAATTAGTAATACACGAGTGCAGAGGCTGAGCTGGGGGGTTTTAATTAATGATTGCTGAATTGCAATATGCTGGTTTGCTACATCAGCACTGAAGATAAGGAATGGGAAGTGCACGGCTGCTGGGAGGAGAGGCCACAGGGACATTTGACTTTTTTGTGTGTCTGTGATTATTTTTTCTGAAAGCTGGAAGTGACCTCAAGAGGGCACTTTGGGGTTTGGTAACGGCTACTTCATAGGAATTTTCCATAGTGTGTAATGAAAGACTTCATGCTTCTGGTGACAGAGTGGAGGTTCTGTCTGCTCATTTATGTGCCAGTTAGTTAATGACTTTGCTTTCTTTTATTTCATTTTCTAATTATTGGGGGGGTGGGGGCTGTCACGGGACTACTGCCTGTAACTTTTTTGCCTTTCGTCCTTGCACTATCAATCAGAAGTGAACCTCATTTTACACTGCTGTTTTGTCCTTTGCCTGATGCAGCTTCTCTCTTAGGAGCAGTAGCGTTAAAGCTGATGTGGAAGAACGGAGTGCATGAATCATTCCCTATGGTCATGGATTTCTTGATTTAGTCACACTAGGGAACTGAAATGCTTTGTTTAGGGATTGCTCCAGGGAGACAAAACGTGTGCAGAGCAATTCATTCACCACAGATACACTTCATGTGGGAAATCAAAGGGATGACTGATTTCAGCCATTGTTTCATTTGCGCCCCTCTAAGTTGGTATGGATTGTTTTAACTAAGCACATTAATAACGCCCATGGAGGGAAAAAAGACAACCACAACTAAGTTAGTTAAATATCAAAAGATGAATTCAGCAAACATAAAACTTTACAACAGTGTTTCTATGTAAACAAAAATGTCAAGAATTATAGTGTAAGAGTTCTTTATACTCTCTGGGTTTAACAGACAAGTAAAAAGACATTTCCTGACTGTATGGAAAAATGTACTTTGAATTCAAAATTTTTAAATGTTCATTACATTTATGAATGTATTGGTTTGAGTTTGGTCAGTTTTGGTTATTAAATGTCTTGTGCTGAAAAGAAATATCCAGAAAAATTAAAATATTTTTTCCTTCAAATCCAGAGAGGGGTAAAAATTCTGCATTTTCTAAAAAGTAGTGTATGATAAATATATTATACAAGGGCATGTACTTTGGAACATGATAATAAATATTCTTTCTTTAAACACAAGCCTGGAAAACTAAAACTTACAGGAAGAAAATGTTTCTTGTCAAAGTATCACTACCAGGTAGGTGTATTTAGCTATAGTACATTATTTTGTTAAAGTAGATAAACCATAAATAATTTGAGCATTTTGTGTATATTCATCAAAGTTAAACAGATATGCTAAAGAAGTTACAGTATATTTAAATCTCTTTACAATCACTTAACACAGTGTTTAACAGAAATCTTCAGGTAAAAGTGCATTATTTTAATATAATACACCTAAAAGAACACTCTGGTTCTTTGCTTTCAGTTTGCCTAGAGGCAACTATCTAAATTTTTTTTTTTTTTTTTAAAAGGAGGGCAAAGACAGGTATTTGCTTACAACATACAGTCCCAAGAAAACTTCTTCATCCGCCTATCGAGAATTTGTAGATGTGAAGGTAGAGGAAGAGGAGAATCTTCCAATAGCTGACAGGCATCTTTTCAATCTATGACATCCCATGTAGGATTCCCAGATTCTCGATGTTAATGCAGCAGCATTGCCTGGATTAAGCATCTGTAGCGCAGGGCACACAATTGCTGACCAGTTCAGACTGCAGCAGGTTCCTTCAACAGCACTGCAGAAGGATTCAGTGATATAAATTCCAGTTTTCAAAAAAAATGAAAGAACAAATGCAAAAGAAGTAGGAATGTGACTGGGATCTTTCCACAATTTACTTTGCTTTTGTTGAAGTCGGATTGTTTTGATGATTTAGGGGTTTTATAGTAGCCTAGCAATAAGGTATTGTCCCTTCATATTTGAAATCTTTCGTAAATGAAAATATCATTTGTATTCTGTTAATATAATGATTTAGCAGTAGTATGACAGTGCATGTCAAATAATGCTTTAATAATTAGGTGCATGTGGAAAGGAAATGTAATCTTACATTGGCCATATGTGAGAGTTGGGATTATCAGCATTGATTTCTCTTTATTTACAATGAGCTGTAACTTCTCAGATGACATCTCAGTGCTGTAGGAGCACTGTGCAAATATCTGGTTAGTGTATGGCGGTGGACAAGTTACAGGTATTATCTTCATATAAATGGGACAGTCTGAAATTGTGTATTTCATTTGTTGTTTTAAGTCAAGCAAGATGGGAGAAATTTAAGAGATACAGAAAGGATAGTAAAAATGTTTAAACATTGCCACAGAGAGAAATTAACACTATAAACTTGTTTTAGCTAAAAAGGAGATCATCAATCTCAGTAATTTTATTATATGCATGTAATAAAAAATGACAAAAGCTCTCCTGGATCCTTCTATTTACTTTGTCCCAGAGCAAGAGAGTAATAGGACATCATTAATTAAGCACAGTTAGTAGGTTACTATAAAACCAGCCAGGATACAACATTTTGGTATTGTATTTTAAGTCTGCAGAGAAAGTGGGTGAAACTCCAGTCTTCACACCATTCTGATCTACTGCAGCAAATGCCATAATAAATAACTGGAGACCTTACTGATCTGATCTTACCGTGCCTATGCACACTGATGTCTAAGGCTTTTCTGGATCTTTCTGTCCAGTCCCTTGTTACCTCACTGTGGTTTAACTGACGACAGCTTTGAAAATAATGCTCTGTAAATCATGTATTAAATGATTACTCGGATTTAGAATCAGTATCTCGTACCTGAACAGACCGTGCCATAGGCAGTGGTGGTTACTACTCCGTAATGTCACTAAAAGTCAAACTGCACGCAGACCTTTCGTCCTTGCTCTGTGGACTGTCCGGCAAGACCTGCAGAGGTGGCGATATGAATCCCCGATACTGCTTACTTGACTTGGTTAACTTCTTGAGTTCACTGGTAAAGGAAATGCCTTTTCTTTTGTCATCTCGTGCTGCCTGTAAAGAAAAAAAAAAAGAAATCAGATCATAGAAGTGGTTTAACAGGCTGTTTTTAGCTGTGAAATACGGAATTAATATTATAATACATTTCTAAGCAGGCCTCCCTTTTGAAATTCAGTGCAGCTGTGCTTTCACAACCAAGCACATTCTTCCGGTTGTTCTGAATAAAGTCATTGAAAATTATCCATTATCAAAGATACGGTTAGCAAATTTGCTATAAACTTGTATGAAAATCTGTGCTTATGAGTCAATTACTTTAAAGCAACAACTGCTGTGGCTTGATGGCATCTGCTGGGAAGTAGAACACAGCTCCTTCTCCCAGCAGGCAAGTAATTCATTCCATTTTCCAAAGCCTGAGGTAAAGCAACAGAACGACTTTCTCAGTGGGCCAGGAATAAAGGGGACTGTATGGCAGTAGTTTTTAAGTTCTGCCCATTTGAATAGTCCTGCTTTACTATGATGGGGAGCAGGGCAAGCACAGCCAGAAGATTTTGAAAAATGGAAAGCTGGTAGCAAAAGATAAAGGTTGTCATGGGAGTTGCAGGCTGGATCTAACTGACTGACTGATGCATTTTTGCAAAGAAAAAAGGGAGGTGTGGAGAAAAGAGGAGTCTGCTTTTTGCTGTAGTCTCTTCTCCCCACCCAGCCTCATGCCAGTTGTTTCTCCCTCCCATTGAAAGCAGATTCCTGTTAAGCTGATCATACACCATATATAAACCTGCTGCAAAGTTACCTGAACCTGTTCTTTGAGTTTAAGGATAAATTTTCCTGCTCCTTTCCACTTGCTTTGGGCCTGAAACACACACTCCTGATCAGAGAGAATCCTCTGAGATGGTTTAGATGTTGAGGACTTTTTGTTTGCTGGCTCTTTTGTCACCTCTTCCAAGAGCACATAATCACTTGGATTTGGATTGCTCAAAATGCTGTAGGAGTATTTGGCTTTGCAAAGAGTCTGTTTAAAAGCAGAAAAAAAGATAAAAAAGAAGGCATTCCCTCAGGTTCAAGTTCCTAAACCAATTCCTCAGCTAGTGCTGAGAACAAACCCCACCTTATCTTGTGTGAAACCAACCTCCACCCTACACATTAGAGACGTGCTACATGGACACAGGCTGCTTACCTGCTGTATGACGTCCTGAGCTGTGCTAAAGCGGGGAGCTTTGATGACGGTGCGCGGTTGCTCTGGGGAGACATCGTGTACCTGAACAAAGAAACTGTCATCCTCAGAGCTGATGGCTGCATCCTCCTTTGCTTCTTGAAAGACGTTTCTCTCATTTAAATTCTGTGGAAAAAAGGAGAGCCAAATGCATTTACTTCATAGAGGTAACTTAATAGCTGGTTTTTTTATCACGTGAAAATTGGAGACTGTTGGCCCAGCTCCATTTCATTAAATGCAAGTCTTCTGTGTAAGACAAGCCACTGTTTAGCACTGGTATGTAATACCTGTGTCAGTGTCTGAAATGCCCTTCATAGTAGACAAGGAATGGAGACATATGCATAGTACCACATTAGGCAAAAATGATCACTTAGTATTTCCTTATGTATGCAAAATTATGTTCTGTCATGTAGCGGTGGCATTAAGATGAGAGATGGTGGAAAGCATCCTTTTCTCTCCTTGTCCCTGCACTAAAGCCAAAAGAATTCAGAGAGCAAGACGACTGAGTGAGGAAGGCTGCTTCGCTGTCCTTTTTCAGGCTCTATGACTACTGCAGATTTTAGACAGAATTTCTTTCTGCACCTTCTCTCAGGTAATGCTTTTCTCTCCAGCCCCTTGTAACGTAGCTTGGATTTGTAAGCTGTAAGCATGGGCTGCGTATCACACCCTACAAGTGGACTCTCTCCTGGTTTTTACATACAGATTTGCAGCTTCATTTCTAGCTCCAAGATTGGAGGCTGCTGTCTGCAGAAGGGCTCGAAAATCATAGATAATGTTTGAGGTACTAGTATCCCAGGACAAAACTACAGCATAATTTTCACTTACGCTCAGATTTTAGCCCGTTTTCTGAAAGAATGGGGTTTGGCAGTTACACATTTGTGGTTGCATACACTTAAAAAATCAGTGTTGCAGTCAGATGGATTAAGTACGTAGGCTACTGTTTCCACAAGCAAATTTCTACCTAGTAATTTTTCCTCCAAATATTACAAGTAAAGGAAAACAAAACATTGACCTGTGTAATACAATGGTAATTTCTCAAATTTAATCTTTTCAAAAGTTGTGTCAAAATAATCAGTTAAAAATGTATTTTTTCATTTTAAAGGAGGCTCTCTGTCATTTGTGTAAAATCTGTGTATATAAATATACATGTAGACACATTGCTCTGTTCAGGCTAAGCAAGCATTATTATATGCTGACCTGACCAAAGAAAGTGCCTCTGAAAATGAGATCGTTGAGTGTCTTTCTCCTGCTTTTTTGTTTCTCTCTCACAAGCCTGAGCACTAGCATATTTTCAAGCTGTGGATGATTTGCTCATAGGTTAAAGTGAAGTAATCACTCCATCCTCCTCCTTTAAATTAAATCACCTTTTTCATTACTTTAGGCTACCATTGCTAATTTAACCATCCTTTGAGATTTTGAGAGTTCTTTAGTATTAAAATCCTTTCTAATTTTTCTGAACAGAGAAGAAGTTGCTGACATCTAAACTGATTGATAATTGTAGTCTAGAGTTCTGTTATCTATGATCCTTTGGTATTAACTATTCTCCTCCTTTCTTTATATTAATCTATCGTATAAAAATCTAGATTTACATTAAATTAGAACTATCAGCCAAAGCAGTAAGCTAGTGGCACTGAACTGTTGAGTAAGCAATGATGATGAAATGCCACATAGCTAATCCTAGAAGTGAAGTCAAGTTAGTGTTGCACAGGTGTATAAAGTCTAGCTGTGCTCAATCAAGGGTTGTATTTGTTTTTAAACGATGTACATTGACATTACTCACCAAGCAGTGAAACAAATACTGCACCCTTTTGTTTCCTGGTCCTAACAGCTATTTTTAGCGACCTTTGTAAATAACAATTTATCTAAAACAGACTTACTTCCTCTCGGGTTTTAAAGATAATCCTTCCAACATATCCTTCTTCTGGGAACCAACTGTTCAAAAGCTGCACTAGGCCTTCTTCAGGACCAATTACTCTCTGAAATGGTGGTTTTCTGCATTCACTCTTCTCTTTAGATATAAAACTTTTCTCTTCCATCAGAAAATAGTCTGCAGCACATGACTCGGTGTCTTTTGTGGTAGCCAAGAGCTAAGACAGACCACAATAAACACACAGCAATTAGAATGCTAAATATAAACACTACATAATTAGTATAAATGAGAATGAATAAAGCAGCTTTAAGAATCAATAACTATTCTGATAGTGTGGGCAAGATTTCTGATGTGCTATTTATTATTCAGATATTTTACTCCAGGGTAATGTACTGTTCTCTTTAGCCTAGCCAAAGCAGTTCAGCTATTCCAGACAAGGCAGTACTATTTAGGCTTATTTCTGTCCTGTTTGGCTGGCCAGACAATTTATTCATAATCCCAGGACAGTACAGTCTTTTCCCACTGCTAGAATAACAATCCCTGTTGAGTTAACTGGGTTTTCTACTCATGAACTTAGCCCTCTAACTTTTACTCTGTATTCCTATGGTGCTTAAGTTCAAAGAATTGCGCAGAAATGTTTGCCCATGTTGTAAGGACAGCCCACTGCCTCTGTTGGTCAGAAAGATTGTTTTTCTCGTCTGCATATGCCCAAATATTAAAATACTAATAGGGAGTGTGTTCTAAGATTATAAAACCATTCTCTGAAGCCAACATTTGAGAAAATTTCATTGATGATTGATACTCTGTGTTTGCAATTCCACAGTAATACATTTCTAAAGCACCTCCTTGCTGTGATGAATGAACTACAATGACCCTGCATGTGAGAAATGCAGGGAGGTGAACGTCCAGAATGATGATAGTGTGGATTCTTGCAGCTAGAGCCTGCAATTCAGCAGGCAGCTTACCTGATGGAGAAGCTGTGCAGCTGTGGTCCCCCCACTTACATTAAAAACAGTGAAAGGCTCTGGGCCTGGAACTCCATGAATTGTCACTTTGTGAGTCACAGCAGCTTTCTTTTCCCCCATGCTAAACAACTGTTCAGACAACATTCAACAGGTTACTGAATGTTTTCACACAGGCATGTTATTTTTAGGTCACTTAAAAGAAACTGTACACACAAGTTGTAAGGACCTTAACAGAACAAAGCTATCCAGCTACTCCATGGCTCTTACACTACAGATCAAGGCATTTAAAAAAAAAAACCAAGAAACTAAGGCCCCAAAAGACCCCAGCATACCTTGAAGCTAAAGTTAAAGAAGAAGAAGGAAGCCTTCCAGTAAGAGTACATAAACTCCCACTGAACAAAGGGTAGACCTCCATCACTCACTGTCTGCATTCTGGTGGAGCTCAGACTATTTGAATTGAGCATATGAATTACTGGATGAAAATCTACAGCTTTGTTTTACCCTCCAAACCATTTCTGTTCTTCCTTTCTGCCCTAGTAATTCAGCAAGATATGCGTTCGGCACGTATTCACAGGAGGATAACCTCTGCAACACATCTGCTGCACACACAGTAGCTCGGGAGGTTTTATGTAACACTTCAGGAACCAGCAAAATGATAATATACATGCTTAAAGTTACTAAAGCACAAGTAGCCCAGGTAACCTAACATTAAGGGCTATTTAAACTAAACAACAACACATCCATCCATACTGTGTTTTATATATTATACACACATCTGTATGTGTATGTGCAAATATCTGTACACATAAGCATGTAGATGTGCCCCCCCATATATAAATGTGTACGTATTTATGCAAATACAGACTCCATCTCTTCCTGTAATAGAATTAAATTTTACTCTCATTATTCCAAAGTTGGTGGTAATTTGCATCTTTCTTTTTTTGTCCCATTGCTTATGATTCATGCATAAAGGGAGGCAGCTCTGAACCTTACTGCTCAACCACAGTCCTTCTCCAGCACAGGAGTTCTCGTGCTACACCTAAATAGCCAGACTCTGTAAAGATTTACCCTCCCACAGTTTCAGCCAGGTGGGAGACCCTTACTTCCACCAAAGCCCAAAAGAATTAGGCATCGAGGTACTTCTGAAAAATGTGCAGGTTTAAGGCCTAACATCTTTCAACAGTCTGGTTCTAGAAGTCTTCAGACCACAGTAGCCATTAAGACAAGAATATGTGGCATTCACAAAAAAATATTAAATTACCGTAGATGCAGGCAGAGTGTTTCCAGAGGGACTTTCTTCCATTCTCCGACTGTTTACGAACAAACTAGAAATTTCTAATGCTTCATTGTGCAGGTTATGGAGCTGGACATGTCTATAGCCTGAACAGAAAAAACCCTTTGGTAAGTACTTTGCCACATCCTAGCACACAAATCTCGTAAATGGAAAACTCACATTTGCTATATTTATAGATACGATTTGTCACACCTATAGGATTTAACGCACTGTAATAACACTGCATTAACACTCTTGGTCTGTACAACAGTGTAACCTAAATGCTATGCACTGCTGAGTGGCTCATGTAGCTGCCTACCACCTTTGTTTTGCTCTAATATTCAATATATTCATACATGAAATAGCTAAATATTAGAACATGAATGAAACAAAGACAAATTCTCACGGGGAAAATGCACGTCTATGGCCAGATCTCATATGCTAAGACTGTTGTGTGGTATTACAGTGGCACGAAGCGAATGTGAAAGTATTTTCACCACTCTGCTGAAGAGCTGTTGGCAATATGGAAATTCCCTCTCCCAGGTGTCACAGAATTAATGATGCTTCCTCATCTCTCTCTCTCACCTTTTTTCACCCTTTCTTCACCTCTCCTCCAGCCATGGCTGCAAGAAGTGCAGTTCCCCCCTGCCCCGTGACCACCAGTTACAGCAGTTTCTCGGGCAAAGGACAAGGCAGGGAGCGAAACCACTCCGTGCTTCCTAAGGGAGCAGCAAGGCTCACGGTGAACGCAACCCCACAGCTACAGCTCAGGATCGGAGCCACTGCGTACAAGATGCCGCAGCCTCTGCAACAGCACAATCGCGGACCTTTTACAAGTCATTGGGGAAGCCTCCAGCTCCCAGGGAGTCCCAGCATCACACTGCCAGGGCAAAGCTGTGGTCTGGTATTTGCTCCCCGTCATCTCTACAAAAATGCCATCGGCTGATTAAAAATATCCCTGTGGCAGGATTCAGTCCAGAAATCTCCTGGACCATTTTGGCATAGGGTGTCACTACAAACTATACTGTACCTCTTTTTAGAGCTTTTAGAGGAATGATTCTCTGAGCTGTCACAGCCGAGCTGTTATTTTCAACAACTGCGAACCGAAGAAAGACCAAATCTTCAAAGTGAACCCGGAAGAGGAACTGTTCGTTCCACATGGGGTTGAGAGTGTTGCGATGAATGGGCTTCGTCCGGAAATGGCAGCTGTCCAGAGGCATCCCCAGCACATCGATTTCGATGCAGGGACTGCCCGTGCTGTTACTGGGGCAGACGTTCTGTCCAGACACAATCTGAAGCCAAGGAGTACACAGAGAAACCGATTAGTGGAGTAATTCTTCTATTGTCACGATTCTGAGCTAAATATTGTTTAGCGCACTGCACAGTTTGTTAACATGCTGATTTAATTACAGCGCTCCCCTACTTTTGTAATTGCCAGGGCAGTAATTTCAGCAGCAGAGCTGCTTCAGCCCCACCCCATGCCCTTGCTATGGTATCTTTCCTCTGAAAAAAATACACTACACATCACGAGTGTAACCATTCAAGGCATCTGAAAGTTAATCCAGAAAGAATGTACCAGTAACATAGTCAAAAAGGATCAACTTTTCCTCTTCGTTACTGTGGGGTAATGGCACTGACCTCTGGCTTGCTTTGGCATACACAGCACAAGAATTAGGTGTGCAATTACCGCAGCTGGGGGAATTTTGATTCCTATGAATCTCACTTTTCTGAAACACTTAGTGGAAGGGACTAGCTTCTTAGAATACATTATTTTGGCCATAAATCCATGAATGATATATTTTATTATATAACTTTTAAAAAACATTTTTTTTAAGATTCAGTACAGCTTTTCATAATGGCTTTTTGTGTAGCTTCTCAAGTGTTCGCAAACGTGTGAAACATCCAGGCCCATGTATAATTTTACACAGTTGTGTAGTCCCGGGGAAAATGCTTTCAGGACTGGGTTTCAACAAATATTGTGAAGGAAACAGTGAAAGTAACTATGGATACAAACCAGCCAATAAAATAAAATGAAGACAGTTATTTGCTCCTTCCCTCTCCAATTTCTTTTAGTTATGCTGACCTTCAGAAGTACAAGCAACAATGAAAGTTTCAATCTTTTCATACAGAAGCATGACTGTAATGCTGGTTAAAGACTGAGTTAAATGTTGTCTGCTTCTATCTGTTTGGCTGTATGAAATTTCCTTTTAATGTACTTACTGTTAAAGAATATATAGCCGGCTCCTTATTATCAAGATCTCTTTCTAACGGACAAAACTGCTGGTACATTGAACAATTTTTATCCCACAGAACAGGAGGTTTCAAAACATATCCACAGCCACCATTAGCCTCAAACATCGCTGCATTAAGTTGCAGAGGAAGATCTGTGAAAGGAAGGCAGCCAAAACTGACAAAGAGAAATGGTACAATGGAAAAACTAACAGTGAAGACAAAGACATATTTTAAGTATCTTTTTTTTAATTGTAATTGTGTACTATCAATTCATTTTTGCTTTTCAGAGATAGCTGTAATTTATGTATCCAGTCTATCCTATACTTAATTCTACAAAACTGTAAGAACAGTTCATTCTTTTCTATACCTTTCTGTTGTCTTTATCCAACTGTAGGGCTTGCCTGCACGTATTCTCTGAGAAGTTTCTAGGTATTTGCCCTGAACTGCAGAATGAAAAAGCATTGACTGCGTAGCTTGGTGAAGGAACACAAGATAGGATAGAAAATGGCCCAAAAAAGTTTTGATCAACATTAAACCAGCATCCAAGGCAGCACTTCTAAGTAAAAAATAGTTCAGTACTTTTTTATACTTGAAATAATTGGAAAAAGGTAACAGCTACTTGAACTGGGGAAAAAACCCAACCTTCGGCAATAAAATAAAAATAAAAATGGAAGGTGTTGCTGTCCAGGCACTTCTGTGCTATCAGGAGATCTGCTGCATTGGCATAAACTCTGGGATTGCTACTCTCAAGGACCACATTGTCATGGTATGAAACTGCTTGTGCTGGGGCACACAGACATGTACGTCCCCTCATGATAGCAGGTAAAAGCAAATGTCAAATACAAATTCACAGTTTAAGGACTTACTTAACATTTAAAATGTATTAAAATGTGCGTTCGTGTACCCATACCATCTGTTTGGTAGTTAAGAGCCACGAGCTGTACACCATGGAGCCAGAAGATCAGTGGATGGGGATTTGAGGAGTCAATGCGTGTGGCAGCAGGGTAGGTCCTCAGGAGTTGACAGGTAGTGTGCTGGATCAGCTTCTGAGAGTATCGCCTGCACAGCCGCTTGGCAGCGTTCTCGTTCAGGGAGGAGATGTGGTAGCACTTGGGCGTCCTTATGATAGCACTGAGAGAAGCTGGAGAGTTGTAAGGAGAGCAAGGATCTTCCCAGGTCTGCCGCATCACATCGAAAGGACCTGGAAAATAAACAGTACCTTCAAGTTACAGCTGCAGATCCAGAGACTTCCAAGAACTCAATGTTTTCTAGTGAAGTATGTGTTCATACTTCGGTTATGGTAGAAAAAGGTGATCCTGGAAAATGACACTACTCAGTATGAGTGTGACATTCCTGCTTATACAGTAAGAACAATCCATGAGAGGGAACATAATGTTTAAGTATTGAAATGATACTGTGATTAGATGTGCTAACAACTATTTTCATAAATAAATACTTAATTGACATTTGCCTGAATAGAATAATAGAATAAAATTCCATTCTTCTCATTTATAAATTTTACAGGAGGAAGGCAGGCAAAATTGAAACCCATCTGCTAAGTCTCCGAACAGGCAGTCTACAGAGTGCCATAAGTTAGGGGACAAAGCCAGCAAAATACTTATGTCCTTCAGAATTAGGCATGAGACATCTTCATTTTTAGGACACTGGCCTCTCGAAGGGAATCTAACCTGTCTGCTGCAGCCGTGCCCTTGGGCTGAAAGAAATGCAACATTCCTTGAGCCAGAAAATGAGTACAAGAAAGGGTACAATTGTATAACTTTCTGTTTATGGCATTCACCTAACAAGGCAGGGAATCTGGATCTCATCCCTGCTTCAGAACCTTTTCTGTACTTTCTTTGTATTTATTTACATCTGGTCATATGCAGAAGTACAATTTCCAAGTTCACAAATTGAATCACCTGCAGAGTCTAAATACCTCCAAGGTGGAACACAGGAGTTTGCACCATTACACATTTGGACTTGGCTGAATTGTAGGCAACTAAACCCTACTTCAGACACTAAAAATCCTTTTCTGGATCCAGCCCAACAGTTCTGCCTTCCATTTGTTCTTCGAAAATATTCATTCATACTTTTTAAAACACAAACTTTAAGATACATGGCTTAAAATGTATGTTACATTTGAATCATTTATGAATTAGGGTCTTCGTATTCCTGACCAAGTAATGCTATTTTAACATTCCACACTCGACACTTCAGTTATAACAGTGTTACTGTAATAGCTGCTGTGCTAACGAAAAACCATTCCAAAGTTCAACACCATACACATTGCGAAGTATTTGATCTTTAACGACTTGGTCTGGTACATTTGTTGGATTACAGAGTCATTCCATGTGACTGGTGAAAGAAGATGCTAACTTTACCTTTTCCAGATGCTTTGGCAAGAGTAGCTGACTCCCCAGGGCTCAGCCTGCCAGGATTGTTGCCAAAAATGGACTTCCTGCTTTTTCTTTCTTTTCCTCTGCTAGAGCCAGATGGGTTTAGAGTTGACAAGCCTGTTCCCATAAATGTAAAATAAATGAGCCAAAAAACATGACCAAGAGGGCAGGACATTTTCCATCATATTTTACATTATTTTTGAAGGCATGAATACTCCTGTTATATAGTACACAGGGCAAGCAGTGTATTTTTCTCCACAACTTAACATCTTTACATACATACATGCCTTTATATGTGTATATATGATGTATGTTGTTATATATTATGTATGTTTATATATATATATATAAAACATATATAAAAACTTACCTGAAGCAATACAATATACAGTTATCTCTCTGTGATATTGCTTTTCTCTATTTTACTTTTTGGCTTGATGAATGTAGTGGCTCTATCTCAAATTACCAAATGGTCCTAATGAATACTAAAAAATTCTACAGTAACAGTCCCAATGTATTCAACCTTAGAACAATTAAAAAAAAAAAATCCTGTCTACAGAAGCAATAAATCTGTACCTTAGTGAATATAATGGAATTCATCTGGGATATAATATGTACATAATTAAATAAATGCAAGAATATGATTTAAAGATATAACGTAAAGTAAAAAGCTCAAATGCTGTTGGTTAAACAGTTTAACCTTGAGATGTTTTCAGAGTTATCTTCTTCTGTTTAGAACTTGCATTTCAATGATGGGAATTATGGTAGGTGTGCAAAATCCATTAAGCATTTAATGGCAAATACGTACTATAAGTGGAGCTGGAAAGCTCTAGTGTAGCTATTATTGAAACATATGTATTCTAGCAAAATAATCATTAAAATCATGATCTAAATCCCAGGGAAGTAAACAAACTTAATTCCGTTTAAGGTCAGTTTCTTTCTGTTGACTTGGAGAAAGCACACAGCAGACCAAAATTAAAGTAAGTCAAAACGCACGATAGTTATTCTGACACCCACAGCAGTGAGGTGAGGGACGCTCTCGGAGACCAAAGACACTGTTATTTGCCTAACTGTGACTCATAAAATGACCCTTATGAGCTCACATCAATTCACACCTGCCTAAAGAGAGTTCTGGACTTAACAGTAATATTTCAACTACAAATGTAAATCACAAAGAGGATACACTGAACTCTACTGAAGTCTGTCCACAGCTGTAAATTTTCATCTCTCAATCTTTACAGCATGTCTACATGTACTCAGTAAAATTATGCTGATAGTTTCAATGCAACTGCTCGGGTTAGTAAAATCTAGGATATACACAAATATTTTCAGCATTGGAGATGTACTTTCTCTTTGAGCCAAAGCATACCCATAAACCACAGAAGATGGTAGAAGCTGAGATGAAAGAATATGGACTGACTAGAAGAATGAGAAGTTATGCACTGTGTGCTTCCAAGCACTATTTAATCCCAGTTTTCAATGGATCAAATGGATCTGGCAAGCGAGATCCAGGTTTCAAAATCCTGTTGTGGAGACAGTCACTGAGGAAACAGGCTAACCTCATAAATCACCAGAGCGTAATGCAGAACACCACGGTTAACTGAACCCAGTGTGATGGCCACAGGGCAAGCTGCAGCTGGGAGTTTTCCTTCAGCCTTTCCCATGGCCGTGCTTTGCACGTGACACGCCTCCAATCAGAGAAAAACTCCATTTTCCACTCCAATTTAAACGTGACTCCAAAATATAGCATCACCTATTCTTAGAATCATAAATTCATAAAATAATGGAGGTTGGCAAGCATCTAGAAGTCGTCTGGTCCAACCCTCTGGTCAAAGCAGGACCATCTTAGATCCCACCACATTGCACATAGATCCAGTCATACTACCATAATGACAGAGTAAATGTTTTGTATTTCCCTAAAACCCCTATGCTATATCCTTGGAGTTACAGAATTTAGTGCCTGTCGCTCATGTTAGATATAACCACACTGCTTTACTGCTTTTAGATTTTTAATCCAGAGGATGGCAAACTTCCCTGCCCTTCTTATTCTAACCATGCTAAAGTAACAGGTTAATTCTCATCTTCTCACCATGTGTTTCAGACCAACACTCAGTTAGTCTGCAGGTTTGCAGATCCTGAAAAAGAATTTATGGTACTTTTTTATGTAGGGTGCCCTTTATTATGTTCACTTTAATTTCTTGAAAAGCGATACCATAGGGGCAGATAGTCTGATACAATGGAGACGGCGACTGAATTTCCTGCTAGTTAGCTCAGGTGACTCCCTGCTCTCTGCACTTGATTGCACAAATCCTGTTTTTATGTACTCAACTTTCTCTACTCATTGTGTAAGGATCCTCAGCACCAAGGCAACAAGCCATGTGTCAGTGGGTTACAGCAGTACTATGCTCAAGTATGCTTCACTACCCTCATCTTGAGTGACCCAAAAGAACAGACCTTCACCCTCTTAGATAATGGTATAATGATATCCAACAAACAGAAATTGAAGCTAAGCAAGGATTTGTAAGGGTCAAGAACCACTGAAACAACAAGAGCTGTGGTGTGTTCCTTGTTACCAGAGATTTTATAAGCAAGAAATGTTATTTTCTCCACATGATAAATTCTGTTTTGACCAGGGAGCATTTAAGGAAGTCTGTGTTACTCAGGAGGCTAGGATAGGTGAACGTAATGGTCCTTGTCCTTTTTTATAGTCACAAATCAGTGATTAACATTCGGGGACATAGGCAACTGTAAACACAGAATAGAAATATATGAAGACAGGAGAAATGAAGTATTTACACCATTGATAAAACACTGACATGAATTCTGCCCTCCCCATTTCCCAAACTCTCTCATTTCTGAGTTGGGTAGGAACCCAGTCAATAGAGCTACATAGTCACGGATGTACCAGCCTGGTCTCACTATTAATGGACAATATTGGGGTATTGCAGTGCACCATGTCTGTGCCCTCCAGCTGAGCAGAGGAATCCAATCAGTAGCGTGGTGGCCATGGAAGTCTACATGTCTTGCAGAGTAGGCAGTATTTGTCTCAAAGGAGACAAAGTTTGCTGGAAAACTAATTTCTACAGCTTCATGTGTTCATCTGTGAAAGGAACTAATTTTCTTAATTGTTCTATTCTCGCCCTCTTTAAAGCAAGAGGAAGAAATCCAATAAGAAAAGCAGGTATTTCTTTTATAACTGAAATAACATTAAAAAATGAAATATTTTGAAGTTTTCTTAGAACATCAGAACTTTTTTGTGTGTCAAAATGCTTGGAACAACTTAAACTCTCTCTGTTTAATCTTGAATATCATTCTTCAAAAGAAAATATTTTATTTGAAAGATATCTCATGGCAGATTTCATTAAAAAGAGTATCAGATTTTAATTTTTAGAAGTTATTATTTTTACAAGTGACACCTATAATTCTTAAAGTTATAGAAGATTGTAAAAGAAGGTGTCTCCATTTTTCAGCATGTTTATCTTGCCTATTTGACACTATTTTATGTTTGGTTAGCTTCTCTGATCTGATTATAGTTCTATTTGTATAAGATCATGATTTGGCAGAATTGCTAACTTTTCCAGAGAGAACCATCCCATTAAAAACCAGATTTTTCATTCAAAACATTAAACACATCAATAAACAATAAATTCTCAATTTAAAACTATTTATATACACAGTATTAGCCAAAACACACTCAACCTCATGTCTCAGTACTGAACAAGTTACTATCAGTGATCTCCTCTTCAGTGACTCCCTCTCCTTCTCTGCAAACATTATTCTTCCTACTGTACAAAAGACGACCCTCCTATTTCCTTAACCCCTTCCCTAAAGAGTGTGTGTGTAATCAGCTGTCCTCACCCACGCGATGAAAAGGCTCCTTTACCCCCCTCAAATGGCTCCGCTCCTATCCACTTAGGAAAGAACAGAAGATGCAGCTGCAGGCGAAGGTGAAACATGAAAACTGAAGTCATTTAAAGAAACGTGACAAGCTCACTCTGCAAGGTACGAAGAAAATTTTCCTTCCTAATTCAGTATGTCCTTACATGGAAACTCAGAGCTCTTAAGATAAAGCTTTCTGTCATCTGTCATTTGGCAATGAAGCAGTTGTCTAAGTTTTGAAGACTGGCAAATTTCACTTTTGTGAACATTTTAATATGACAAACAGTATGTCTTTACATAATTTATCTATACTACTTCTCAGCCAGAAGCTATCATTGTGTAGTCTACCAAATCATCAAGAAAAAAAGCTCCTCCACTACTTCAATTTGAAAGCGCTTGTACTAACTGATTCAAAACATAAACATAATGTCTCTTAAGAATTAGAAAGCTTAAAGCAATAAAACAGGGCAGTGTACTTACCAGGGAACTTTACAGCTTGACAGTAAATGACAAGATCTGATAGCTCTGGGGCTATCTGCCTGCTTTCCTTCTTATTTTGCGGAAGATAGAATTCTTCACCCAGCTCCATATCGTACACCTAAGTGGCAATTCCAGGAACATATAATAATAAAATTACTAAATGTGAAAGTACTCTTGCATATCTTATGTCCTTAAAATTCTTTATGTCTTTCTTCCTATATGGTTTGCTGTCTTCACCTAACAGACCTCTGTGTGCAGGTTTATGCATCAATACCTGTTACTGATATTGGAACAGCGTGCAAAGGCCTCAGAGTCAGTTCTACAAAAATTTAGACAAAAACATCTGTGTTCAGAAGAAACTACAATTTACTAAACAGCAATGCAGTGGTTCAGTTGTCAGAGGATTTAATAAAAAGTAATGTGGCGAATTGATATCATAGTGCAATATGTTAAAGTGATTTATATACACACAACAGTTGCTGAAGATTCAGATGAAATCTTCAGTTCCATTGATGTTAGTGGAAATCTGATATCTAAATAAACTTCTGGATTTAGCTTCAATGAAGTCTTTTGTTGTCAGCAATGACAGTTAAAATTTTCAGCCAAACAACCTGTATATGCAATAACCTCTGAGGACCTTTCTTGAACAGTATGCTGAGTGTTTGCTCTATTTAATCTATTTTCTCTGGTGTGTTTCCATGCTTTCTACTATTTGTCTTCATTAAAGAGCATTTGCCATCTGATGTCTTGGTTACCTAAACTGCTCAAATCCTTTTGAAGCTGGTTATATATCAAAGTGTGGCTGAGAAGAAAGAGGGAAAAAGCAGAACTACCTTTCCTTTATTATTGTACGTAGCACAATCAGCCTTCTTTATTCGTTTGGCAGTCTCTTCATTATATTCAAACTGCAGTTTATCACTTGATAATTTATTCTCAGGTCGGTCTTCAAGAATGTTATCTAAAAATTAATGGGATTTCAATAAACATAAAGCCAAACAATTTCAACTGGAAATTTAATTTGAATTAACAGTATTTGTGGACAATGCTGTGAATCTTCTCTGAATAACCAGTTGCCAAAATAATGCATTTACTGGTCAAAGCATTCTCTTTTAGTAGTAATTTTGTACTTTAAAAATTTAATGCTCAGCTTTGGTTAATATGTCGCACTTCTTTAAAAGCCCATCCTTTTGTGCTCAGAAGATGCTTAAAACAAAATCATCTAATGAATTAAGCTTGCTATCTGAAAACCACCGATATTCCTGAACAACAAAGAATTGCTCAAGTCCAAACACAATTAACCAAATCAAACATGTACACGTCTTTGTACAGAAAGTTTTGTCTTTCCTCTCCTTACATTCACCATGAACAAATATTTTTTACATCTACAGAAATCCCTCTTCAAAGCTACGTATTTATCAAGAGAATAATGCACCTACTAATTTGGTCTTTCTGGACCAAAATATTGTAACTGTCACAAAAGGAATGCTTTTATCTCATTCCTGATATTCTTGATGCTTTGCCCATATTCTTTTTATGCATAACCAGTGTCACACATGCAGCCTTCTAACAGCTCCTGACCAGTTAACAAATGACATTAAAAAATATCTTGATTGCATTTTTAATATGAAGTGGAAACCATATATTCACACTGTCACATTTAACAGGCTGGAGATGCAGTGCTGACTTCATGCAGTTAAAATGCTCAACCAAATGGCCTTTACCTTCCTGGCTGTTAGGAGCAGGCGAAGCATTAAGGACATCAGCTACAGGGAAACAGAGTCAGAGAGGGAATAAGAGTAAAGGAAATTAAGAATTACAGCCAGAGAAATGAAAATTAAGTGTCAGTTGTAAAACTATTAGCCTTATATAAACCTAATGTATCAGTAAGGAAAATAAAACTGAAAATCTTTTAGAAAGTTTACAGACCATTATTTAGATTAGTTTTGCCAGATTATTAACGTAATTAAAGATCCCAAAGAACGATCATTGTAATAAAGCAGTAAACCATGCTGCAGATTCCTTTTTATATCAGAAGGTGTGAATGTTTCTTGCTAGCTTCAGATTTCTCAAACCTTCTCTTAACTAGAACATTGCTCAAACTTACTGCACTTACTGCAGCTAGCTTGCAATATTTTCCTGGCAAGTGTGTTAACAAAGATCTAATTTTTTCAGTGCAATTTATATCTACACTAGCTCCACCCTGTCCTACACAAGGAGTATTCTCAAGTATCCAGTTAGGCCAACTTTCTAGCAAAATGCAACTGAAGACAACACCAGCAGCAAACTCATATATTTTCCTATTAGTATAAACAATACTGCTGACCCACAAGCAGTGTCCAGTCCTTAGTTTTGTGACTATTTTTAAATCATTAACACAGAAGCAAGTAATGTAAATAAGAGACCAGCTGGAAAGAAGTCCTGTGCTGCAGGGCATGCGCAAGCCTTACATCTTCCCTGAACATAGTACCTAGAACTTAAGCAGGTACCCATTAGACTTAAAGGTTCCATGAGTGAAGTACCTTACCTAGGAGAACATGCCTAACTGTGTCAGACCAATGGTCCATCTAACTCAGCATTCTCTTTGTGACAGTGGCAAGGGGAAATGCTGTTTAAAGAGAGCATCCAGCCACTAGTCATGGTCCACTTCGCTTGTACCATCCCAAACATCCATAATTGCTGAATACAGGGATGCTGGACCATACATTTCTACCTATAACATTTGCTTATAAACCCGCTCATGAATTTGTCCAATCCTTTTTTTCAATCTGCTGATACCGTTTGCCTCCGCAGTCTCCTGTGGCAGCAAATTCCAGAAGTTTACCAACAGCTGCACAAAGTAATACTTTATTTAACCTGTTTTAGACTTATATTCCGCTTGTTTTACTGAGCACCTCTTAGATCTCAGGAGTAACAGTTCTGTATCCCTCTTATCTACCACTTAATGATTTAGTAAGCCTGCTTCAAATTCACCCCTCAGTTCTCTCCTCTACCAGCTGGAGAATTCCAACCTTTTCAGACTTGTGCAAGACCACCACCACACTCCCTTTGTTTTTTCAGTTGCCCTTCTCTCTAACTTCCTTAACTTCACCATATCCTTCTTGAGATATGGAGGCAAGAACTGGACAGAGAACTCAAGTTGTGGGACATTAAGGTTTTATATTGAAGCAAAAAGATGTTTTGTTTTCAATACTGTTCCTGATGGATCCTCATCTTTTGGCTATCACTGCACACCAAGCTGAGGATTTCAGAGAACTTTCAATAATTCCATGATCTCCCACACTGTAACTGCCATTGTTGAGTTTAGAATCACGTAAGCAAGGTTTAAGTTTTTTCCCTTAAATGTATTACTTTATGTTTATCTATACTGAAGTGCATCTGTAACTTTTTTGTCCCTTTGGTCAGTTTTGTGACCCATTTATGAAGTTTAACAATGGTGCAGGATTTAACTACTGAAAGACCTTGCTATCACTTGTACCATCACTGCTGTCTCATTGGGTAAACGTGCTGTGATCTACTTTGATATATTGTCCAAAAATTACCAATGAAAAATAGTGAGTAACCCATTTAGATGCATCCAGCTTGTTCAATCCATGCATTGGGGTTTTGGCAAATGTCCTTTGACAAAACTTGAGAGGATTAAATGTTTCTGACTCCAGCTGTTTGCTTTACCAGAACCTACCAGCCCTGCAGCAAGAGAAGCAAAACAAGATGCATGACTTCAGCTCAGCTGCCTCGGTCTGGCACATTCTCTCTTTCATCTGTAGTTAAATCAAATGGGTCTGACTGAACTGGAGAGCTAAGTAAGTAGTAGAAGTTACTAACGGCAGTATTTGTTATCACTTCTAGCATGCCAATCATTATATGCAATCTATAAACTGGCCGTAAAGGCAGATTTATGCTAAACTGCCAGTTCCTGAAGGCTAGGATAGCTGAAGCATAGACAGCACATTAACTTACAAGGCAAGTCACTACAGCATGCCTTGCCACTTTTTCACTGAGCAGCTAAAGCTTTAATAAAGCCATCTTTATTGAACAAGCCAGGGACTCAGCGGCTTCTCTATCTTTACGCATAAAGTGAACAGCTGATGCTGAAAGGGTAACTAAAATAGGTATTTCAAGGGTCTCTGGGATTAGACAGTCACCAAGGAGGACTTTGGACAATCTGCATCTTAGGTCAATTTAATGGAAGTCATGCAGGGGCTAACCCTGTTGTGAACCTTGAGCTTTCAGGTGTCTAAACTCCTTAGGAAAGACCATACAGGCAAATGTAGATACAGTACACTACGAACACAATCATTTTGCGTAATATAAGTGATATAAAATATAATTTATAAACACTACAATTTAGCATACACTGCATAGTTAAATCACCTAATGATTGGAGTTAAAGTCACACTCAAGTCGTCTACATAGTCAAATTATTTTCACAGTATTATAGACGACTGCACCAAAGTGCCACCAAGGACATTTAGTACATTTTCCTCTCACAGAGAAAGATCAACTTACCTACATCATTCCTGAACTAGAATATTTACATGCCTTATTGCTACAGTTCTAACAGCACTGTAATAAATAAATAGATAAATAAATATTGTTACCATCGGAGAGAGATTCATAGTCATAGTCATATTCATCCTCTTCATCTTCTTCTTCTTCATTGGTAGGTGTGGGGTTGCTAGCACCGTTGCTGGCCTGTGCTTGCATATGCGCCAGCTGGTGAGCCTACAGCAACAGAACCACTTATTACATTATTGGTAAGTATTTTTAAAAACCAAAAGAGTTTTCATCACTGTTTGCATCTTATTTTATTTATACAAAATATAAATATTTATATGAATATATATAATAGAAATAAGCAAGACTGTTAAGGTCAAAGTAAAATATCATTTTAAGGGTTTGAATATACAGAAAACTTGTATTGGTAGAAAAAGAGCCAATAATATGAAATCCAACTAATTATGGGAAAATGTCCACTTTTCAGAGCAAGACCGCCTTTTTCCAGTCTAAGTATGCTGTTTTGGAAACAGTTTAAAAGTTTTTTGAAAGATGGAGAATGTCCGTATACTGGTGCAACCAGTACTTACTCTGATACAAGAATTCAATTTAATTCAATTGTGTTTACATTTTGGGTAAAAGCAATTAGTTTTCAAGGATTCAATCTAATTGCTGACTAACCACAGACATTATTAAATTGAGGCCACCAGAGATGCAACCCTAATTTTTAGAAACATTAATTTAAAAAAATACTCATATAGATAAAAGCACTACTTGAATAGCAGAGTCCCCCCAAAAAGGAAGTAAGAAAGAGATTATTTGCCTAGCTTGAATATGAAAAAAGAAACAAAGCAGAATTCTACTAAAAATTATTATAGACTGTATATATACACACATACTCAATGCATATCACTATTTCTCAACAAACACGAGTAGAAAATGTGATAGCCTCAGAGTGAAACTTCATTTATATTTGTCACATAGGACATGTGGTGCTAACTATAATATCATGAGGTATTATAAAACTAAAAGACACTAAAATTTTGTTATGCTGTATCAATACTTCACTACATGTTTCATCTATTTATTTGAAAGTGTTGCAATCCACTATGAGTCTTCCAAGCATGAATATGCATTAGATTATTCTGCTGCATTTTGGAATGGCAAAAACTCCAAACACAAAGGAATTATTTCTAACAAAAGTTAGGTCTCACTGCTTGCTATTAAGGAAGGACTTTACCTTTTGTTTCAATATATCCACTGGTGTTTGATGGGCTTTCAGCTTCTTGTTTTTAAGCAGGATTTTTCTCTTCAGTTGTCCAGGTGAAGGAAGCATGGGGTCATCAGAAAAGTCACTCTCAAATAAAAACTTTGTTACCAGCTTATCTCCAAATACATTCTGAAATATTGAAAACATGTGATATATTATGGAGAATCCCAAGGCACGTGCTTAGAATAGTTTACCACAACTTATGGCCTACCTTGAAAATTTCAGCCATCTTGCGTTGCTGAGGCAATGAACAGTGGTTTTCTATTGATATGATAATTGGCATGTCGGAGGTGATAAATGCATTGCGATCAATAGCTTCAACCACCTCCTGTGAGAAAGAAAGGTCATTGAAAGAACATGTGATTATTTTGCAGCATTCAGTTAACTTACTGTTAGTTGGAAGGGGAGAAAGGAAGGCATGTTTTCCCCTCTAAGAAGAAAGAATCCACAATTTGCTTTCAAAACAAGCTCCTGCAGATCAACCTAGCATCTTGTTACAACAGAAGTGGTAACAGCTACTTATGGTAGTTACGCTGACAATAAAAAGACAGAAAATTACAGCACACATGCTACAAAAACTAATTTGGAAAGCTTGATGTTTATAACTGAGGAGTCCATGTCTGACATAGTCCATAGTTCATATTCTACTGGGATTTAGCCCATTAGGATTTGTACTTCTGTAGCAGGCAAATTTTTTCCTTAATTAGAGGAGAAGTTACTGATTTTCTTCTCATTTTTTGTTTCTATATGCAATTACCAGCATACCTTAAAAGAGATCTTGGTAGTTAGAGTGTGTCCATGATAAATGATAGGCATGCCATCATCGCCATCCCAGCAGTCTAATTCTACACTTCTGCAGCCTTGTAAAAGGACCTGCAATGCAATTGAGCAGTGTAAACACGTATAAGCCACAGTCTCATGCCATCAAAGCAGAAGACAGACATTGCAGACCTAAATGAAAGCCCAGCGATTCAGCAAAAGTGCTGGAAAGAGCAATCTCTGTGGAGTAAACATAGCCCACAGAACCTACAGTCCCCAGCTAACTGCATTCCCTAGGTTGAGAAAGAGTGCAAAAATTAAGAAAGCATTTATGTTCTTAGGAGAAGTACCAAAAAGCTTTGAAATTCATGGTATCTGACAGGACACATGGAATCTGCTTGCAGAAAGTGGTTCTTAATATATAGCTTAATGTTCTGAGGGAGAGAAACATTTCCATGTTTCTACCTGCAAAAGCAGCTGTAAAGCAACACAGCAATTTATTCCAGGGTGCTACCGTGACAGTTTATGGGCACAGCGTCTGCAGTTTGTTTGCTGGTTCTTTGTTGTTAGCTTTTTAAATAGAAGAAGGTCCAAAAATAATGTCTTCTGAACAACTTTCTTGAGGATAGTTAGAATGGAAATGTGCCAGGCCATCATATTTAATGATATTAAGCTAATTTACATCCATCCATCCATTTTTTATTTATTAAGTTATTTATTTTAGAAAGCCCTACTTGCTAGAAAACCACTGAAGAAAGCAAAGAGGAAGGATGGAGGGAAAGATAATCTAACCCATCTGTTAGCAGCCCAGCTTATTATTGCTGTCACTATTCAGCATGCCTATCATTGAAAGAGTTACCTGTATTACAATTAAATACTTTACTGAAAACAAAGATCTCGACAATCAAAACCATTTCCACCAAAAACATTCATGAATAAAGAGGAAATCATTTCTCCTATTCAAAACCTGAATAATTACATTTCAGGCAGTTGTGTCCGTAGCTGGAACACCACCACTTCTGTGACAGCCAGACACACCGAGCCAGAACAAAGTGCCCTGTCTCTTCTGGTGACGACTACTTGAGGGACAGGAAGAAGCTTTTCTGCATCATGCAAATTTTGGAGCCAGCTGAGTTCTATCTCACTTCCCATCGATTATAAACACAATACTCACATTACCCTGTGCAGTGCTACTACAGGAACCTCCTTTGCAATTGCATTGTTTGATGCAATCATGTTTTTTGGGCTTTACTAACACAGCCTCACCCCTCTGTCTTACAACTCCAGGAGAAGCAGCTCATGGGACGCCAGATGAGCCTGTCTCAATCGTGAGTCATTAACATGGAGAGCAATGAAAACACTACTCACAGGAAGTTTAATGCTTTCTCTAGCATTTGGTAAATACATAGACACACAAATATATATATACACACAAACAAACACAGAACCGAAAGCCCTAGGGAGAAATAGTTCTTTTCCTGTTCACCACCAGTCAGGCATAAAGTCTAAAAAACCGCAGAATATTCCTAGAAGTAGTGTTTTCAGAAGTTATAGTTCCATTTGAAATTTGTCTTTGCAGTGCAATGTACAGTTTTTGACATCTGAATGAACTAAAATATTAGATCAGTCTTTCCTGTGGGAAAGTCTAATTTTAGTAGGTTGGGTCAGACCGACTGGTGTCTAAATGCTATGAATCTCAAACTAAACCAATTTTTTTGCTTTAGAAAAGGCATTTGAGCACAACTGTGCTTACAGGCAGCTTTCCCACACATCATGTTTTCCAACGTTTTGCAAGCAGGGGTTGAGGACATTTAGATTTTCAAAGCACAAAGGTCATGTTTCTGCGACTTGCCAGTTAAACAAACAAGTACATGTTGAAAACTACACAATGATCCAATCCTGCATACCTGGCTGTAGAGCTCGACTGAAGACTCCCCTTTAAGCTGATGGCCTGTAAGGTAAGTATTGTGTGAAGATTCTATGTAGTAATACGACAGTGGAAAGTGCAAGTCCTCAGCATTCTCTTGTGACTCATCATTTTTGGAGGCAAAGTTGTCTTTATCCATCAAAAATCTAGAGGTGAGAAGATGTGAGGAAATTTTATGCTGTGCTGAGTATTTTGTGACTGTCATACAAACATCAGTACACTGGTGTCATCTTTTTTTATATATACGTGTGTGTGTATATATATTGATAAATTAACACATAAATAATTACCTTGCAAATCCTTCAAAAGATAGCAGCCCCTGCTGGCACATATTAACACTGGGTTCAAATTTCTATAAAGAGGAAGAAATATAAGAGATAAATAATAACAATTCTTAGAAATACGGCTTTTTCATATTTTCATAGTGTAGCCTGCTCACTGAACTAACCAGTTAGTATCTAAAACCAGTCTTTTTGTGACTGAAGTAACGAGGCGCCTGCAAGTCTGCTCATGCTTGTTTTACAAATCACTAAACAAGCGCACTAAACTCATAATGGTAAATCATTCAGGTTGGAAAGGATATTGGGACGTCATCTAATCCAACCGCCTGTTCAAAGCAGAGTCAGCACTTAAGCTGAAATTAAAAAGGATCTGTAATCAGACATCCTTCGCCTATCTATTCTGCTTAAACAGAACACACCACCATCCTGAATTAAAGATTTGTGGTATGGCAACTTGATGTTTCTTTATAATTTCTGTCTTTTAAACGTTGCAATTTTATATTACATCTTGATAGTTGAAATACACAATTTTTAGCCTTTGTTAACTGCTAAGTGGGGGCTTAATTTTGGAGTATATTAATTATGCATGTTTGAAGGAATTAAAAAATGTCTACGTACTTTCTAACCACTTCAGCCATTGTACATAAGGGAATAAAATGTCCATGTTTACTCTGGAAATTGCATGATTTTTTTTTCTATTTATGCACATATTTACAGACATCTGCAGAATTTTATAGCCCAGAATAAAGATGGTATTAAATTTTAAATTCAAGTAAACTGTAATGACAACATCAGTGTGAAAGGAGATATCCACACAAATATGTTATTCTGACTACAAGGCGGACAACGCTAGTGGGGAAAAGAAACAAGAGTTCAAGTAAAAGGAATTGCAAGTTGTTTGTGTTGCAGACCTGGATAATACTGAGGATTTCATCATAGGTGCAGTGTTCTCCTTGGGAATTCACTAGGAAGTCATTCAGCTGCTGGATTCCCACTCCAAATATTCCCAGCGATGTGCTTTCAACTCCAGTACCATTGGTTACGATACTGGCAGCAGCAATAGCATCAGATATTTGCCTCTGGTTGTCTGACAGTTGTTGCCTGCTCTTAATGAACAAACCAAGGTCTGAAACATTCCTAGTCAACAAATCTTAAAAGAAAAAAGAAAAATAGGCTATATTACTTGTGTAGAATATAATGTAATATATAATATACATGAATATCTGGTTGAATATTTTAGCACTTACATAGTAAATTAGAACAAAACCATCTTGTTTCTACTCACTAATACAAGAAAGAGTACAAATGCAGGCAAAGCTCCAGACTTAGATTATGGTAACTGTGGAACGTAAAGGAGGACAGAGGTTTCCTTCCCCCTTGTCCCACATAAAGCAGATCTACTAGGAAACCAGATAGGAAAACACCAATCAAATGAGATGGAGAGCACAGCCCCCTCATTTCTCCTCCCTACATTTGCTCAGTGTTTTAGCCCTTCCAGACCCCCTGCAACCAGATACAGATCCCTGCGTTGGGCTCAGCCGCTCAGCAACAAGTTTTATGCCTCTGCTATACCAGTTACAAATGTATCTGGCTAATTTGAAGCAGGAACACTTTTCTCCCCTTCGTTTCTGAACATAGAACTTGTCTTAACACCCTGCTAACTGGGTATTAGTGGAGGTATGGCAGCAATCTTCTACTTAAATCTTACAATTGATAGCTCTTTATGAGACGGACAGACGCTTTTCCTTAATACCAGTAACTGAAGCTGTTGAGCAGTCTAACAAGTCTAAAGAGGCTGTATTTTCCTCTTTAACAAACCTAAATCAGGCTGGAATCCACTGCTATTTTCATCAATCTTCAAATTAGTGTAAAGTGGAGCAGGCTCTAAACCAGATCGATTGCAAGGCACAGCATAGACATCGAAAAGGTCTTTCAGATCCTTGCGGCTACGGACACTGCAAAAAGAGTTGAAAAGTTCAATTTTTGCCCTTTTATAAACTTGGATGAATGAGATCAGTACAGAATAAAAATGTATCTTACCTGAAAGATTTGAAGAGCTCTACAAATTCAACAAATGTCATGTTACTGTCAGACACCATGAAGTTCTGAAACCCCTTCATTCCTCCTTTAACGCGGCCGTGCCAGCTACTGCTGCTCCATGTGCTAAGTCAGAAAGAGACTGCTGTAGTTTGGTCACATTAAAATTCTACTTATTGAAATATTATGCAATATTGCATTAACACTTTACTTGTGTTTATACTTTATTAACTCTCCTTAATACATTTATTACCAATATCTGAAAGAAGCAAATAAAGCAGTATCTTCTAAGACCCATAACGACAGCTTGTACCATCTTGTCTTAGAGCATCTATTCTTTCTGCTGAAGACAACTTCAGGCTTTGTCAGAATTGAGAATGTATATGCATGCTATTTAACACTCTTCCATGTGCAAAAGGGCCTGACGCAAATGGCACAAATGAAAGCATTCTCATCTTCCCTTTAAAGAAAACAATGCCAGTATTCTTGTAGCCCAGGCTGTTTAGGAGGTTTGTTGAAGATTTGCTAAGGGAAAAATAGAATGGAGGAAGAATTCCTTAAGGCTGTTAAAATAAAATAGTAATATTCTGACTGGATACACAAGAAAAACAAATATTTTTCTTATGCACCTGGGTTTTCTTATATCTGGGAGCATTAAAGGTGCAGATTTTAAGAAGCACAACCCTTCCCCTTTCCAGGCACTCAACCCTCATTGTTTCCCAGCCCATGGGTTCCCCGGATAATCCCAGCTATTCTTGGGAAGTATCATCAGATACCTCAAAAACAGGTCAAGCCCTTCTTCTTTTAGGCTTGAACAGTAGCCCCTGGAGACCATTTCCTTCTAGAAATGAGGTTCTAATGATCTCCTCCTGTCAGCTTTGTGGGCTGAATGAAGGAAAACAGACTGGAATTTCTTGAGGGCAAAGGCAGAAAATGATCACAGAAACAACTAGGTGTTTGGTGCTAATTATTTCAGTTGACTTAAGTAATACCAAGCCCAGCCAATTTCTTTGTAACTGCAATAGTTAACGTAAGTTGTGCACCTGAACAAAGTTTTTGAAGCAGAACTGGTACATTTCCAAAAGCCACATCCCAAAATCTTCAGGCTACTACAGGATTTACACTAGTAAGTGTAGTTAGGCCCTGACTTGAACTATCCCTTGAGCAGCATGAACAAGCTCACAGTGAATTTCATATACTAATTTGCAATGATGGGCCAAGCTCTTGAGCCCCTTCCTGGGCCTAAACACCACTGAACACACACTGCAGGAATGGGATCCACCAGCATCCTGAAAACGGAGGGATCTAAGCAGCCAGCACAAATACAAAGAACTATCTAGTTTAAACTATAACTAACTCCAGAAGTCACAGTATTTGTTTCAAAATGCCAGGCTTAGTGACCATGTGTCAGACTTTATTGCTTTGCAATGTTCAAATCTACAAATCCATTAATCTATGAATTCTGCCGTCAAGTTCAGTACAAATAGTTCCAACAGCTGCAATGGGAAAACAGGACCAGCTTGTTGTCCAGTGTTTGTAAAGACATTTGCAGTCACCTGCTGCAAACAGGCAACATTTTACATAAATATGCTAGATCAGATTCCTCAATTCACTCCTGGCCTGGGATGTATGCATGCAATTGAAAAGAGAATGTGATAAAAAGTATTAAAAAATACCATCTACTTTAACTGATAATGTTCAATTTGTTTGACAGCACTATGGCAAGTACTGACATACTGCATATAACTTTCTGGCTAAAATAATTCCTAACATTTTTATCAGACAAGAAAAATAAACCATGATGACGAAAGTCTCTTGACTCCAGAAAACAAACTGGAACTATAAAGTACCAAATGGAAGATCAGCAGCAGATTATAATGCTCTGCATTTCACTGGATCTGATCACATGAAGGGTGTCTTCCACAATTGTTCGGGTTAAAAATCGTGTGGGTTATAAATACAGGTTGTTAAAAAAAAGCCAAAACCCCCAAGAAAACCCCACTACTATCAACAACCAAAACTGTAATTAGAAGCAGTCTGGATTATACCTGTATACAGCTAATGAGGGAGGCAGTTTACTCTCTCTTTGCAAAAAAGCCCCCATCTCTAATTTCCCATATCCTGTTATCTGTTTCCCAGTGGCATTACTACCCTTCCCCTGCTTCCTCCACCTTACAGGTGGCACTAGATTTCCAAAGAACTTGGGAATTTGCTGGATGAACATCTGCTTTGAAGAATGACAGAAGACAGCTGCAGACTACCTGTGTTTGGAAATTATCTGCACATGTGGCTCACACTAGGATTTTTTTCTCAACGTGAATTATTTGTAAGGAGGTCAGCAATATTAAGGCTGAGAGTCATATATGTAAAAATACCATTTTTCATTCTCTACCTGTAAGAATTACTATTATTTAAAATGTACAACAAAGATAGCCAGGTCCTCCTCTTTTTAAATTGCTATCATTATATTTAGATTTTTATTTCACTTTAAGAAATCTTATTTTATTTAGCACTTATCACTTGGTGAAGACAATCTCATTTACTGGTCAGGTAAAGTTAATTCACATATTATATGGAAAGAGAAAAAGAACTAGAAATCTCTCTTGCTTTCCTCCTCCTAGCTGCTACACTGCAGCTAACAATCATTACCAGCTCAGCTTTCTGTGCTGCAAAGGCTGGGACCCTCTGCTCCCCGCTCTCGGTTCTGTGAGGGATCATGCACTCACCTAACATGCACAACCAGCTCATGTCCAACACTGCCTCCAACTATGAAGCCTTGTCAGTGTTTGTGTCTAAATCCAGATGCTAATCTGAATTAATAAACTCTGTTGGCTCTAATCTGTGCAGAACCATACAAATGTGTACCAGCACTCCCAGTGGATCCTGTATTTCCTAGGTTATTTCATTATCTAGGACATTCCAACTTTCTGTTACTTTGGAAAATGAATGCTTCATTTATCTTAGTTATGTTACTGACAAAACTGGTTGGGTGTAACTAAGTATAGAACTTGATTTTTATGAGACTGCAGAATTACCAACAAAAATGGAGCACGAAGAAACAAACGATGTTTGTCCAGCCTGTGTGGGCTCCCAAACTTACTTTGCTTGTGTATCACCGCTGTTAAGAGCAGCAGCTTCCAGGAAGAATATTGCACTGCCTGCAGTCTATACATCCACAGCTTGTGGACCACTGCCCCAGTCTGCTCCTCTGTCAGTCATATCAATGCTGCTAAAGGCATCCATCCTGCCACTTTTTCCAAGGGGGACAGAAAGACTCAAGTTCACATTGCTCTGCACTGCCCAGCAATTGGCTCAGGTCTGGTTTGGTCCCCCATGGCGCTTGCCTGTCTCTAAGACATAATTTAAATTTTTGGTGTGTGTTCTATCTGAAGTGGCTGAAATAAGCTGTGGCATATGTTATTTCTTGACAGGCTGCCATTTATTTAATGTAACACAAAGCAACAGGACATGCTATGGCTGTGGGTGGATTGCCTGAAGGTACACCCCTTGCTGGGAGTGTGTCCTGTAAGAGTATATTGTAGACGGTTTGAGACGAAGCTCTCCATCCACACTACCTCCAGAAGTCTCTGGAGCAAATATTCCCAGAACTGCACCTAAATTCTATCTTGGAGGCAACCAGCTGGTTTACTCTAAAAGACACCCCAGGAGTGAATCAATACGCATACAGCGTGGATGATCACAGGACTTCGCAGCAAAAGCAGGGAGCCAACTATTTGATAGCTTAGACTTACTTACCACAGTTGAAGCACTACAGATACTTCTTTCTTTTAGCACATGTGAAGTGTCCACACACATGAAAACTGGCAAGCACAATTCAGACCTATCAAGGGTCCAAAGGGCAAATACCAAGAACAAAACTCTTTCAAGTGCTCCAAGTCTCTTAAAGGCACCTGAAAATAGGGTCAAGGTAGTGGATAAAACATGTAAATCTGTTCTGAGGAAGATTTTCTCAGGACAGATGAAACAGCCATACAGCTGTATCCTAAGCAAATTCTAGCAAGAAGGGTCATATCAAGCTGAGGAAAGCTCTACTAAGCGCTGCTGTGGAATTTCCACACAACTTTGCCAGGGAAAACCTGTCATAACTCGGGGAGGCCCACAGTGCTAAGCTGCACAGGGATCTGTACAGAAACCCAGGACTGAGAGGATTTAAGAGACCATTAGCTGTCCTTCCCGCGGGAACGTGAGTTCTCCGTTCAGCTTTTTCTGTTGAGCCTTTTAATCTCATTTAGCGAACAACAACAATTTTGGCATAAAAGCAAAAAGCAGATTTGCAAAACAGAGAAGCATTTTCCAGAGGTAGTAAAGCAGTATTTCTTCAGTTTAACGTAAAAGAAAGCTGTTCAATCCTTAAAAAAAAAAGTCTTACAGAGATAAATCCTAGTCTGACATGTTCACCCCATGGTTGTGAATGACAGTGAAGAACAAAAAGCAAAGAGCATAGTAAGAGTTTCAGAAAGCAGTGTTAAAAGGAGAGGCAGCCAACCACAGATGTCCACAGGTGGCTCTGCTACTCACATCTATTGCCAAACCCAACTGTTTTAAGTGTAAAAAATCCCTAAGAAATACACAACATAAACCATTACACAAGACATGTCTCTTCAAAAATAATGTTCTACCAGCAGCAGTAATCTCTTCCATTATTTACCATTGCTGTCCTGGAAATGCCAAGATTCATACTCATAAACATACCTCAGTATTCATTCTGTTAAAAGGCATGGGAAGGCCTCCGTTGTGACTGTCGTCTTGTATGATATAAAGTACTATCCACATTCGTGACATATTATCATCGTTATATTCTTATTACTACAACTACTACCACCACCACCATTATTATCATTTATAGAATTAATACGTTAGTGTACTATGTCACTGCACGACCACAGCATGACCTTTTGCACTGCCTAAGTGGCACAAAAAGGATGAATGTTCAAGAAGAGACCTGTAAGAGAAAGATTTCAAATCTGTCCCTCCAATTCCCCGAGACGGTACTGCAATCATCACCAGGAATGTCAGTAAAAGTTAAGACTCCCCCAGGTAGAAATGACTTATGCTGAGAAACTTCAGAACTTCAGTTCACACATCTATAACCTTTTTGTGCTGATTTTCAGTATATAGAAGATATCTATAACTATGTTTTGGAGAAGATACAGAGAAAGCGTTAAACTCTGTATTTGTGTAGTTTTGGAACAGCATTCCAATCTGCTTCTGTAACAGACAAACTGAAGCATGCTGCTCAGGGACTTGCTACAAAGCCATCCTCAGATTCATGGTATTTCAGTTTAAATGTCCTATGTTGTTCTACAATGTTTTAGATGTCTATCAAAAGGCCAATGATATTTCTGGCATTGTTTTTGTCAGACTTCGTCAGTTTGGCACAAAACCCACATTTGATAATAATTAACAGTAACTTTTTTTCTTTTTAAATCACAACATTGATTTTCTCCTTACCTAGACTGACTCTTGCTTGAAGACATTACAGGAGAGGAGACTGGTCTTGCTGGTGAAGATGTTGTAGCTCCTAAATTAGGAGATCCAGATGCTGTCAGAGAGTGAGCTCTTCTTGATGGCAGGTTGTTAGATAGAGAAGCATTAATAATAATATTTTGATCTATGGAGAAAACAAAAGTTTGCAGCACAATTAGAACATCTGGGTGGCCCAATAAAAATGCTTTTGTCCAAGAGACTTATGTCATAATTCATTAATGTGTAGTAAAGGGTTCTGGTTTTGTCCCAAGAGAGTCAAAAAGATACATTCTGAACAACACTTATATACCCATTTCATCTGAATGGAAAGGAAGTGCTATTGAAACTAAATGAAAGAAAAATCACAACTACAGGAATTTAGAAGTTTATAGCATTTGGAGTTTCAACTGCAAAAGTAGTTTTATATCATAAATGTATTTTTAACACCATGAAGAATGTCTGTATAAAAAGACTTTGAGCAAAACCCTGAGGGACTGAAGTACTAAAGCTATACGTCTACCTGGTTCTTCCTGTTCATCAATATCTTGAGGATCCGAACCACTTCTATTACGATACTCCTTACAGCTTTTTGCCTTCCGACTTGCCATTTCATCATCAGTGGCCTCTCCACTTTCACCCTAGAAATAATAAGCACCATAATAAACAGCCTGAAAACACTACCTTTCCCATTCTTTATCAGTGCAATTTGTAACAAAACCATGATATAAATCAGCTATTCCTCAGGAAACACACTCCTGTAAGGCCGATACCAGTAAGAAAGAGACAACTTAAACAGGGTACATAAAGAAGCATGGGACCATTAGGTGTTACCTCAGTTTGACATCACATAGAAGGTGACAATGATCATGCCTCTGTAAAGTGGTGCAGCTGGGTTTACACTATTCCCTGGTGCACAGGAGCCCTAAACAGTACGGATCTTGTCATTTGAGGATCTTCCCTACCTGCCCACTAGAACATGTGGATAGCATTGAGCTTCTACGCCCTGCATTTTCCTCTCTTCTGACTACTGCTGAACGTGGCTGAGTCCAGGAAAAGAGACTGCCAGACAAAGTCCAGTACTCCTGTCAGCCATGTAAAATAAAACTGCATGCTAACTTGAGGCGGAATAACTGTGGTGATGTTTTTGGGAACATGAAAACAAAAGGAGCAAAGAAACTGACAGCAGCCTCCAAACATCACTTTGCACATTAATATTTGTATTATTACCAATATTTTACATTTATACTGAGGTAGCACCTAAAGCTCTCAACAAGATTCTGTCCCCTTCTGCTAGCCCTAGTGCCCACATTTCTTGAGAATGCTTAAAGCGTGAGAAAAGAAACCCAAACTAATGGAAAACAATAAACCTGAAACTGCAATAAACAGTTTTAAAATTATCATCTAACCCTTTTTCTCTGATGCAGAATACACAGTAACTGTAGGAAGGAAACAAATCAGACAGGTAAGAAACAAAATATTTGAATAGCAAAATATTCTACCCTCAAGAGTACTTTCTTCTTTTTCTTAGCGGTGCTTATTCCCAAAGTGTTGTTTCTCTGTACACTAGGTTTCTCAGTGGTTTTGGTGAGAGTTCCCGTGCTTGTGTTTCTTGCACTCCATCGTCTGCCTCCAAACAGTTCAACAGCCTGAGCCAAGGTTGGGCCTTCAAACCTTCCATCCTCCTACAAAAATTCTCAGTGTTAACAAAACAAGGAGAATAAGAACAGACACATTTTCTTAATCAATAATAGACACATCTCTAAGGAACCAATGAAAGACAAAACATCAAGAGGAGGCAATTTTTAATTACTGCATGAATAGCAAAGGGATATTTTATTTGCTATTTTGGGGTTTTTTTGGCCCCAACTCTCATCACTCAGCACCCTTTTCTAGTACAGTCATTGCTTTTTATTTAATAAAATACTTATTCCAAAACTCCAAACATATGAAGAGCTTCATAATAAAAAAAGATTTAACTTCCGTGTATTGAAAACATGCAAGGTCTGACAGAACATTATGTAGAGAATCAGATCTTACTGACTTAAGCTGTGTTACAAAGTTGGAGATTTGGCACTCATTTTTAATATTAGCTTACTTATAATAGAAACTAATTGCATTACATGAAGTTGTTGTCATCTTTGAATTTTTTTTATACAAAAATCACAGCATCTTTTACCTGGTAAAGGCTGACATACTGTTTCCGTAGCCACTGTAGTCTTTGATCAGGGAATCTCCTCATTTTTCTTACAGCTTTAGTCAATTCCAGCAATCCATCATATAGCATTCTGGCAGTATATTTTGGAGCAACAAAGTGCAGCAACTTATTATCAGTAGTCTGAAGTCCATAAAGTAGTGTTATACCATTTTCTTCAAGGGACATATTACAAAGTTTGTTTTGAACACACACAGTGTGCATATCAATGCCAGAGTGTCCCATGTATACAGCCTTGGCTGAAAACAAGTCCAAAAAACCTTCCACGAGTCCAGTATTACCAAAAAACTGGTATTTACCCAGCTCAGCAGTATTACCCAGCACACTCAATTTTGCCTTGGCATTTGCAGGGCAAACCGTTGTGGGTTTTGTCCAAGTCAAAGTACTATTGTCAGGCTGAAGTTGAAGAAAGCAACGCGCTGAGAGATGTGTCTCCTGGTCATAATGAATGACGGTTGCCCCTTGTTGCATGAACTGATGGACATCAGCCCTAATAGATAACACGTACCAGGGAATGAGTTCTATCCCGTGGCAGAAAGCCTTTTGTTGCTCTTCTGTTGAATTTGTGTCCCACTCCTTCAACTGCTCAAATATATCACTTTCAGAATCTGAAAGATCTCCAATTATAAATCTGTAAGTAAACAAAGATAAGAGACTTACATTTAGTGATACATGTGCTGATTTATGCTGTGATTGATGAGTATTTTTTCTGCTGGAATTTAAATAAAAAGAATACTGTTGTCACTATATAATTTGGACCTACAGGAACATCTGTAGTCTTTACAGTACAATTTATGTTACTGCAATTTTGAATTAATTAACAGATGCTGCTACAATTATAACTCCTGTAACAATATAATTATATTTTCATAGAACTTTCCAAACATTACATTAACAATGAAAAACTTCAGTTTGGCTCTTAAAGCCAAGTTATTCCAGTTTCTAAATCCACAGTGTAAGATTTCTTCAGTTGAAATATCAAGTATCATATGTGTAAACTTGTAGCAGGATCTAGTGGATTGAAGACATGAATTCTAATCTCTGTTCTATTATTGATTTAATGTGCAGACCTTTCACATTATATAATTCTCTGATTAACACTTGTAAAACAGTGGGTAAAACACATGCCTTCCTCCGAAGAACGCAGCAAGAATTTTATCGGATGCTTTGCGTTAGAAAATTTAATTTTACTTAAGCAAAATATTAACATGCAACAAAATTTTTTGAAATATTTTATATAGTATATTTAATATATTAGAAACAGTAGACACAGAGCAACAATAGTGAACTAATAAATGAGGTAATTTAAATATAATTTCTTCCCTACAGAAGCTTCTAGCATGTATGAAGGAACAAATGTTCAATATTTTGATACTGCTTTAATGAACATAAAAAAAGGCAAACTGTTCCGGTTACAGCAGAACTAACGAAGCACATTTTCCTAAGGATATTTGGCCAATAAAATGCAAACCGCCTTCCTCTGAATATTCTTCAAGGCATCTTGTTCTAGTACCCTCAGTGCTTTTCTTTCATATCACCAGGGTATTCTCAGCTCCTCCCCATGTCCTGCCAGCTGAGCAAAGGACGATTCATCTTGTGACTGGTTCCAAGCCACATACACCATCTCCCTAAGCTAAACAGCACAGATAACCATTAGCTCCTCCTCAAACTCTTCTCTCCCCGGGGCACTAATTAATTTGACCTTTTCCCTATTCCATACATCAATTCTAATGATTCCTTTATGAATTTATTAATCAGTGAGACCTCTACCTCCCTGCCAAATTTAGCTAAAAGTGGCCAGCAGGCTAAGGATTTATTGATTGTGGTGAGGAGGCTGACAAACAAAGGAAGAATAACTGTATCAGCCTTAACTGCAGCTCTATTTCCTTAAATCTTCCTAAAAATAAAGGTCATGCATTGTAACTAAGCTGGAATAAACTGTCTTACCAGAGTCTTACCGGACACATGTACATTAAAATATCTACTTGTATTATACAAGATTAAGATTTTCAAATTAAACAAACAACTAAAGCAGCTTTTTCTCCCCCATGCCCTCAAAACAACCAAATAAGTCTGCAAAAATGCCAGAAAAAGTATTCTGAGACTAGATGTGCATGGCTGGGGGACTCGAATGTAGTGGAGATAGAAATGGCAGAGCTTTTTTTATGCCTTATTTCATATTTGATAATACCGGCATGCTGCAGATTAAAATGTACAAGACGCAGGTAAGCCAAGCACACACGTGTAACCATACACAGAAACATAACCTCTGACATGAGCTGCCAAAAGCAACACAGCTATCAATTATTGAGAAGACACTTACAGAGCTCGGTTTGAATCAGCTTTCTTTACATGGGCTGCACTGAGATGCAAGGAAATGGAAACAAAGGATAAAGGAAACCTTAAAACAGACTGTGGTTTTAGAGGGGAAAATTACATGGGATACAAACAGGAAAAAACTTGAGGTTTTCCCCTCTTACTTTGAAAAGTATTTCCTGTAATTAGGAAAGTTTACAAGTGAAGAGGAGATCAGGCTAATAAAGCGATGCATCAAAGTTTAGATTGTCTTAATAGGTCATCTGATTAACCATTCTACAAAACCTGTATTTCACACTTGAAATTTTTTGTCTTCTCCTACCTACCTTTATTTATTTGAGAACTGTCAAGACAGAGTTCTAATAAAAATTAAAGTTTGATATTTATCTGGCATGTACAGAAATTCAGGGTGATTAAACAGGTCACTGATTACAAAGTGATAGAGTTTATTTGCTAACACAACTGGGAAAGTAATTATACCCACTACCCACTGTTTTTATTAGATGTCTTTCATTTTCTTCAAATCAAACTAACCTATCAGCTTTGCTGGGTTCATGTTCTGCAATACTAATCCAAATCAGCAAAAGGCAAACCAATTGAAAATTTTCCTTGCAATTTTAAAGCAATGAGAAACATGTTGTACAGTGTATTTTTCTGCCTTTATGACCGAAAAACTACAATTATCAGGTTACACATAATTATTACATAATTTGGATTTTGTAACGTTGTATGCAAGTATGACTTAGGTCTCACAAGAGAGATACCCAAGTTTCTTCCTTAGGACTCTTTAGTTGTCCATAGTATTAAAAAGAAACCAAACATCGCAGCCTCAGTACAAGTGCGACAACAGAGTATGGCCCTTCTGCCTCTGCAGCAATTTGGTCCTCTGCCTCACCCAGCTCTCCGAATGCTCAGGAAAAATATGGCAGGTGAATAAAGAATTTCTAAAGTTTATAAGGTACTTGAACCAAATTAATACTTTCAGAAGTATTTTTCTACAAGTCATTATGCTGTTAAAATCAGTACCGGCTGCACCAGAACTACAGATACTAATAACTGAGTAGTTAGTAGTCTGAATCAGGAAACATAACTTTGATTACCTACCTGCACTTTTGTTCATTTATATTTTAAACTTTCATTTCAGTGTCATGTTAGGGTGTTTTCTGCATTTAATTCCTACTTTAAATAATCTAGTGAGTTCTACTCTTAATTATTTAAATATAGATTATTAATTAAATATAAAGCATAAGTAACTAATTTACCAAGAACTGATTTCATAAACACAGAGAACTTCATTTTCTCCATATTGTTCTTTTATGTTGAAATTCTACTTTGATCATCCACGTGGAATGTTGATTGTGACTGTGAGTTGCAAACTCATTTTAAAGCATATTATTATAAAAAAATTATAAAATAATTTTTTATAATTAATAAATAAAATAATTCCTGGAAGAAAGCATTTGAAGTAAGTCAAGAGACAACATAAATGGACAGAGAAGTGGGACTGTCTTTCTTGGCTTAATCTACTACTCCACTTCCCAGAAGCAACTAAAGCCAGATGTGAATAATTCTATTAGAAACCATTCTTTCAGGAAATAATGATTATTTATCTGAAATGAAATTTAGAAATGCATGTTAATGAAATAAATGCATTTAAAACAGGAAGATGGTAGTTCCTTCTCAGGCAGTCACTTATTAGATTTTACATGTAAGTAGCTGAAATATGTTGGATACTTCTGAACATATGGGTATTTCTGATACATATTATCAAGAAAACACCTCAAGCAGTGACCTAAGCATGCTCTTTTATGCAAGCCCTCACGTAATTTTACAGCACTTCACCACTGAACAGTACAATTCTTAATTTGAAGTTACTCTAACATGGCTACTTGGTTAAAGCTGACTCACCTATATCTGTATGGGCTGCAACTTCAACTACAAAACAACATTCTAGGAGATCAAGTGATATCTTAACCTTTCCATTTACCATATTTCTTTCTGGTAAATAGTACAGAATATACCAGGTCTTCAAAGTGAAAATCTGAGATTACTGAACACTGGGCTTCTACATGGGGCACAATTAAGTAAACTTCCATGCAAAATAGCAGGACTACAGCAACCTGAAAATTCAAAATGTGTACTGACTTACAAATGTTTTCTGGACATAATTTAAAAGCCTCAAATGAACATGTCCTTAAAAGAAGAGGTCCTTTGAAGGATAATAAATAACCTTTATTTTGAAAGGGGCAGAACACTGACCGAGTGTGCAGAATATAATGTTCTGAACTCTGATAACAGATATGTCCTGGTGCTATTCCTGTCACCACAGATCAAAATTGTAATCGTAACTGTGGATTTTTAAAGCTCTATGTGTAAGACGAAAAGGATTTACCCTTATCATGAGAGGAAGTAATTACATCATGAGGGAAAATATAACTATACAGAGAGTTTCCAAGCATTTGAGTATCAGATACTTAGCGTAAATCCAGGGGGGGAAATTCTGAATTGGAAGAGGATAAATAAAAGGGAAGATGTTAAAGTCACCCTCATTTGTAAAAGTGAGCCTTGGTAAAAGGAAATTAAAAATAAAAAACATGAAACATACAGGTGACAATAGAAAATAAAATAAGACCTACTGGTACCGGTTTTTGTCCTTCAAAGAGTTTTTTCTTGAATCGCTCCCTTCGCTTAAATTATCTTCACCCTCTTCAGATTCCAAACTGCGATTGCAGCTCCGAATAGTTTGAAAGATATTGTTTGCTGTTGATTCTTTTTCTGGATTATTTAAACCATCTTGGCCTACTCGTTGCAAGAAATTATCTTGTCCATTATAATCTGAAACAAACTAGAGATATCTAAAAGATTAGTACAGTAATAAATAGAAAATTCTGTCATCTACTTCTCACTGAAGAAATTGTTTACAAGAATTAAGAATACTTAGCATGTATTTCCTATTGGCTTCTAGTAGGATTTTGTACCTACTTCCAATCATAAACAGACCAAATCACTGCATAAATCAAGTAACATAAGTTACAGTAACTCCTGCAAACTTTTTAAAAGCTCAGTGTTGATCTTTTCATGTAACAGGGGCATTTTTCTTTTAAAACCAAAATGATAAAACTCAAAGGAATTGCTTCTTTTCATAGCGGAAAAGCTTGATCCACTGAGCTTCTGAATTCCATTTTTAAGGAACTGAAAACTTTCCAATTACCAGTGAGTTAAGTGGAAGGTCAAAGCATTTAAGAGAAAATAGTTAACATCTTTAAGGATTTACATGCTTACTTTACCCAAAGTATAAACATAATCCTTTGGTACTGACTTTAATTTCCCAGTATTCCAATACTAAACTATGTATAAACAACTACGTCTAAATTGCTATATGGGAATTAAATTGAGGTCCATGTAACTGAACAGTCTGGTAACAGTCTGGTTTAGAAAAGTTTAATTAGATGATGCCTTGGTGTAAAATAATAAACAACATAAAGCACTGCATGGCTTTGAACATAACCTGTTAGAACATCAACCTCATTTACCTCTAATGTTTCATCCTGGGAGTTATATCGCGGACAGAGTCTGATGAGGCTTGATGCTCCATCCAAAACTTCACACAGCTCTTTTAAAAATACACCACAGAAAGGAACGACTTTACAGCCTGGAATATTGAGTGCCCGGTTGACCACTTTCCTGTATTCAGATGATGACTCATGTTGTGCCATAGCATCTTTCAGACTTCGCATGGTTTCAATATCAGACTGGTCCATAAATTGCCACATTTTTAAAACTTTTCTTGACCTATTGCAAAAAGAGATTACAACATTTATTTAAAAAATTTAAACCAAATTTACATTCAAGTTCAACACTCACAGCATATATGTAATAGAGGAATTTATCATTGTTACAAAATGTATGAATGAAATAAAGGTCATTATTTTTACGAAAACGCTGCTTGGCAGATCATTTTCCCCCTTTTGAATTATTAAAAAACAAAACTAAAAAGCATAAACACGCAATCTGATCTACTGGAGTAACAGTTGATATTTTAATAAAAGCCCAGCTGCAGGACACACAAGCAGACTTTCTAGTTTTTTCATTGTGTCACTGCCTTAAATTTTTAAGGGCCTGGGAAGAAATAAGAAAAGATTAAGGAAATGGCATGAAGATAAACCAGACAGTTTATTTCAAATTCCTTTAGTTGTATTATGAACAATCCATAAACTTAGCAAAAGGTTTTTTTTTAACTAAATTTATTTAAAATTATTTACATTGATTTTTTTCCCCATTTCACTCACAAAATAAATTAGTTCTTTTCATGGAAATAAAGAAACCAGGACTATGTCCCAGCTCCCAGGCACCAACGCAGTGCTGTAGATGAAAAGAACCTTTGATTTCAAACAGAAATAGCTCCTGATGCTCCCTGAGGACTGCGAGTACCGCTGGGAGGTCTCTCCCCTTCTGAGCTGTACATCTGTGCAACGGTATGGCCTTTCTACCCACCCCTAGCCTCAGACATACCGAAAGATCTGTAGAAATGCCAACAGTAGAAAGTCCTTAACCCCAATTTAAGTCCCTGTCCAGGAAATGCTGCTAATCAGCACTAGCCTTCCTCTCCTCTTTCCCTTGTGCTGTGCAGATGCATTAGAGAGAAAATTCAGCCCTTAATTTGCTTTACATTTTCCCTCACTGCTTACATGGCTTGGAGACTGTGGATGCATTCTGCTCAAAAAGACTCCCTGAGTGTTTCAAATGTGTTTTATATACCAAAAATGTAAACAAATAGCTCAAGGAGAATCCTTACTAAACCACAAAGAGTAACAATACAAACACTTTAAAGCTTTGTTACACAAACACACATACACAGAGGGTCAGAGCTAAGAGATGGGAAATCTGATCTTAACTCTTCCCTGCTCAGTCCAATTTGCGGCGCTCTGAACCGCCGGTGCAAAGGCACCGCTTCCCTGCTCACCCAGCCCTGCGCGAGCCTGCAATTCTGTAGGAAAGCTAGCAACGAACTGCCTTTAGCCCCACACTCTGTCCTCCTCCTGGACACACTGTAGACCATGATGGCATGAGATACCAACATCAGTCAGTGCAAGTAAATTGGAGGGGTTAAAAAAAGAGGTTTAGCTGTTTGGTTGGTTTTGTTGGGGTTTTTTGTTGTTTGGGGTTGGGTGGGTTGTTTTTTTTTTTTTTTTTACAATTACTGACCCTTTTAGAACACTGCTACAATTGTGTTTCACTTGAGTTCTGGAAACTCCAACCCCAAGTTACATTAGTTTTAGCTGATTACAGATAAACCACAACTGCTTTCCCACCTTCTTTTCATATTTAAAAAAATTCTGTTTAAAAAAATCCCCTATGTTTCCTAATGTAACATACTTAGCATGTACCAGGAAAACCTGTCTCCAGAGCATTTGGAAAAAAACACAGCTTTTAGCATGCTTCATTTTTCCAAAAGGGATTACTAGAAAGTCGCAGGGTGAGATGATGTGATTTAGCCACGGATTTCTGTTTAGTCCATTGTTCTCCAGAGACATCTGCTTAACAGAAGCTGAAGTGTAATCTATCACTGAAAAGCCATTTAAAAAAAGAGTTGCCAGTACCTCAGTCCTGCCAGAAATTCCATTACAGCATTGTAGTTGCCCATATTCCAGCAGCATTTTGCCACATGTACTAAATATGAGAAGACTTCTCGTTTCTCCTCCATAGAACCTGCAGTCAGGATCAGCCAGGTAACCCAGGAGCTCACCTTGTAAAATAAAACGGATGGTACAGTTAGCCAAAGCAATGTCACTTGGAGCATTCATGCATACTTGATGGGTTATGTGGGGGGTTTTTGTTTCCTTCCGTCAGGAGGCTGTCAGTCAAAATTCTACTTACACACTCACGGCCAAATCACATATGCATTGCAATCACACCTTACATGTGGACATACTCATATTACAACAGTTAAATCATTAACTAACCTAGAAATACTTATATTAAACAAAAAACTAACGTATCTTAAAATATGATATTCTGAATATGCATTCAGGCCACGGAAGAAAATGGATAGCTTAAGGTAGCACTGATTTCTAAAGTTGCCAAAGAGATCTGCAGTGTAAATTCTAACATAGCTTACAAATCTCAGCCTCACACTGAATAACCCTTGTTCTTACAACACAGACAGTTAAAGTTGATAAATTGAAATTTAAATTTCACAAACCTGTTAGTTTGTACAAATTTGCTAATTCATATATGCACTGAACATTTAAAGTAATTCACATTATCTATTTGCAAGATCACAAATGAAGAAAAACAAAAAAACCTCCACCTTCCCAGTGTGACCATACTGCCAACTTCCGTTCAGTGATTAATTAATGCCAGAATCAGAAACTAACTTAATATATGATTCTGTTTGTAATTAAACAAATAAAAATCAAACCTTCCTTTTATCAGGGTGCAGATTTTCTTTCCAGTTTATGTTCCCACAACATCCATAAAAAGTAATTGTATTTCACATGGAAACCTAATTTAAACCAATTGTTCCTTTTTACAATGTGATTCCCTAGGGGCTTGATTTTTGTCATTGTGTAAACACTTAGGAAGCAATAAATGTGATTTGTTTACTGACACTAAGTTCCATTCTTTGGCCCTGAAGGATTCAAGTGTTTACAGACAATACCAGTGTGAGGGAGAGGCTTATAAAAATTAGAAAATGTTCACACCTCAAGGGGCATAGTCTTTTTATTTAAAACAACAAGCATGGGAAATAAAATGTAAATGCATTAGTAGTAACAGGAAAAAAATCCACTAAAAATATACAGAGCTTCCATTTATGCAAGTCTATACAGACACAGTGTTCTGAGCCTCTCACTCCTGAGGGAGAACAGTCAAAGAAAATTAAAAATCTAAGTTATTATTTAATCTTTCTGATGTGCAAATCAATCAAGAACAACAAATCAGAAATGTGCAGATGAGAAGACAAGTCATAGCTCCAATATAAGCAATGTATATGTGTACAAAAAAAAAAAAATCACATTTTTAAGACTGAAAAAATGAGGTTATAAAATCATTCTGTCTTTCATGTGGTGAGGACATCCTTGGGAGTGCACAGTACAGGGATGGGAATGCTCTAATTGAGACATGAGAATCAGGAGACAACGGACCCATTAAGAAACAGCATTCTACCTGCTCTGCCCCTCACTGAACAGCTTGGGTATGGAACACAAGAGCTAGAAGAAACCCGCTTCAAGTCTAGTGCTAATCTAAAGAAAACAGGTTAACTACTGTTCCTGTAATTACTGTATGTTTTTATAACTAACATGTAAGAATAGAGTAGGAGCAGATAACAGGTACAGAGCTTTCAACAAAGGTAGAACAAGTACCAGAGTCCAATGTCGTACATGTAAACATGCTCAAGAAGATTTCCCAAACACAGCCTTAATGTACTGTCACTGTAGAGGTCACAATACAAAAATAAATAAATAAAAACTATTCATATTGGCTGCCCTATACAAGCTATATCTAATCGCTGCACCAGCTCTGAATGAGAACTTGAAGTTAGCTGAGATTTTTTTTGAAGTGCTCAGCTGGTTATTCCTAAAATATAAAAACTGAATCAGCTAAGCAGTGCATACCTGAAGAGCACGAAGGTATGGAAAAATACAAAAAAACCAGACACTACATGATACAGGGGTCAAACAAGGGCAAAAACAGAAGTAATAAATAAAATGCACAAAAATATCAGAAATTGTGAAACAAACCAGTTAAATCTATGATTCAAGGTTGGCATAGATTTGTTTGTGTATGCTGGAACAAAATTTCATATTGTTTTTGGATATTATTCCCATTTTCCAGAAATGGCTCTGTTAGGGAATGCAAATGTTAAACATGCAATCTCACAAAAAAACCCAGTATTTTTTTAGTATGAAATACCAAGTGTGGTAATGATAGTTTGATTAATGTGTTTTATGTGTTGATGAACTTAGGAATGAAACATGTGCTACAGACTGTTTCAACTTTTCTGTCACATCTAGCAGTAGCCAGGAGTATAAATTGACCTTTCTGGTGGTTCTGAACAGCATAAGGTCTCCATAAAGTTTTTCTATTAATTACTCAGACTAATTACAACCAACAACTGTTGGTTGATTAATCTGAATGCATCATACAACCCCCTGAAAGGGGGATTATGGGCTTCTCTAAAAGCATAATAGCCTGGTACCCCAAAACTGGTTTCTTGGAAGGTTTTATCAGTCTTAGACTAGAACAGGGATGATTAAAATGCAACAGTACTGTCAGAAAGGAGAGAACAGAGGAAAGGAGCTGTGAACAAAGGCCATCTAATTTCATTCAGCGAGATTATTGCTGAGTGCTGTGCCTAACATCTGCAAAACTTTTCTACTTCTAGTTTTTTTAGTGACGACAGCTGGAAAGGGAAGAGAATTCAGTCAACAGAGCTGAGGGGGCACTTCCCCAAAATTAGATGTGGTCCTGGAGCCCAGGGAGGGAACAAACACAGAATTAATAAGTGAAACTATCAGTTATCCACCTAAAATGCCATAGAGGATTTTGCTCACAAAAGTTTTGAAGGTGGAAGATCTGGTTGAATCGGTAGGCTTTAAAGGAGCAGAAAATCAAAGCTGAACTTCTGCTGACTCAGGTCACTTCCCAGCTCTGAACTCCCTGAAGATTTTATTCTGCCCAGACAGATTGAACTGATGGATCCAAGAACTTGGATCATTAAGAACAGTATTCTAAATAAACACATACTGAAATAGCTAGGGTATAGCAGTAATTTGAGACGATTATTCATAATGGCCATAGCCAAAATGAACGACACATAAACACTTAAATGTCAGTAAGTTGAAAGGACTCCGATCCTCAGGAAACACCATGTTTGACAACTTAGCGGAAACTTTTTATTAATTAAAATATAAACTTATTAAACAATACTCGGGAAACATACTCATGAATGTTGTGATTTATTGATAAATATATGAACAGTCCAGAGTACATCCTCAAAGGAATGCCTCCATAGGAATCACCGACCTTCTCAAATGACCCTACAGCTGCCCCTGGATCCCCGAAATACCCGATAATGCATATACTACATTTTTGCTGTCCGGGATGCATAAAGCTTCCTCTGCACAGATGTGTTCAAGAAATAACAAACTTTTCAAGATCTTCATTCAAATGAAATTCAGAATTGGGATTCCTCAGATGTCTGTGTACATCTGAGCTAGATGCACCTCACATGAAAGAAAAGCAGAGGACAACTCCATAAATGTATGCATGTATTGGTGACAATGGAAATCACCTGGAAGTTGAATTGAAAACCCTGGGGTTTGCACTTCAGCAAGCAAGGAGCACAGGCTGTATTCTGGAGTGCACAGTTTCTCTGTCAATAAAATCAGGTGTGATCTCTACCTCCAAGAGGTGTTTCCAGCAGGGTGAACAAAGCAAAGGGAGGCTCCAATCCTGGCCGGAATCAGGCAGTGACTTCTGGACACTTCAGCCAGCTGGATACAGAACAGCACCTCCTCCTCCAGCAGTTCATTCCTGGATGGCTTGCTGAGCTCCCTCCCCAGATGCACCACACCTGAGGAGCACCTAACCCGAGGATGAAGTACCATCAGGTAGGCAGCTGCCTAGTTATCAGGCTGCCACTACAGCAGCACGAGGGCTTCGCAGCTCTGGCGCTGCCTGAACTAGCTAGTGCCGGGACCAGAGACAGCACACCCCAGCCAAAAAGAGTGTGCAGTAGTAGCCTTGCCAAGAAGATCAGAACACGTTGCGAGTATTCCTCAGCATAGGCAGTAACGCTTTTTGGACCAAGTTTTTGTGTTAGGTATCACTTTAACATAAGATCGCAATCTGCACATCGACATATTAATCATTATTTCCTTAGTTTACTTTTTTTTCACACTCGACTTAGATAGTTCTGTTTATGTAACTCATTTTGAAGTCCCTACAGAACAGAAATAATCGCAGCAAACCTATAATTAGATTTCCGCTGCACTGCTGATGAGTCCGAAAAGTATGAGAAAATGTATCCTGGCTTCATTACTATAATCCACGTGATTGCAAGACACAAGAAAAGTCATAAATTGAAACACGATCCACTCAACTTTATAATAACATCTGTCTCTTCATTCAGATGGGTAAAAATGAGTGCCCTTCAGGATTACTGCACACTAATATTAAGTAGTAAACAAACAAAATCAAATCAAATAGATACTTAGCTACGATATAAATATTTTCTGGTGACATAACACAGAGAAGCACTGACAACATTGTGCCAAATTAATTTCAGATTTATTGTAGAGTAGCCTCATTTGGAAATTTTCACAGGTACAGGAGCCTCCTCCAAATCTTAGTCTGAGCACAGAGGATCTGCATCAGATGTCCAGGCAATGCAGTTTGTAGCTGAGCAATGACCTCAAGCACAGTAGTACATAAAGATCTGTGTAATTTTTTTTTTTTATTATTATCTTTAAATCACCTCTTACTATTTTAACTGCACTAAAATCTATTCTTTTCAATAAACTTCTTTTAAAAGGTTTTTAGGCTTATCCTTATTTGATCAAAGTTTTCAAATAAATTCAAGTTAAATATTTCTAATGCATTTGGGAAAGGCATATTATAACTCAGTGTTATATTCAAATGTACCATGATAATTTTTAAGTCAGTGACTGAGTCTCATTCAGTGTTTCAACTTACTTTACTTGGAATTTTTCACAACTGTAGCAATGATAGACCTTTATTTAAGATAGACAAACTTTCCCTTTTCAGGACATCACATTCCCAGAAGGCTCCAAAGGTATCTGTTCTGATTTTCAGAACTCCTTTTTCTTTTCTTTTTCTTTTTTGAAGACAATTAGACAGACAGAAACATTCCTATAACTCAACTGCCAGAATTAATAGTAGGAATACATTTTTTAAAAACTTGTAGCATTTTATTAATGACAAATAAACAAACCCACTCTAAACTTTTAAACAGGGGAAATCTATATCAATCATTAAAAAGGTAATAGAAGACTATGTTTTTGACTGCCTAATCACTAAACTACCACTGATTTAAAGTCATATCTATATGCAGTCCAAAATTTCCCAATTTGCTGGGGTCAGGATATAGCACATTACTGATGCTCAGCTGCTTTTACTAATAGAATACAAAGAATGTAAGAGAGACACCCATGATGGAACTTGATCCTCAAGGTATGGCACATGACGTTCAAGTCTCTACAAGTGTAAACTACCGGCCTGTTTACCATTTAATCTATGTGAATCCTGCTCCATGCAGTACACAGGATGGAACAGTGCAAAATGCATGTTGGATTATTAATGGTATCCTTAAATTTGCCATGGATGTACTTCATTCCTTTTCTTCTTTTAGTCTTCTAATATTCAAGATTACAATAATTCATATATCTATTAAATTATTTACTATCCTTTATATAGCTGCTAGAGAGTGTATTTTGCAATTTTTTAAACTGGGAATTATTGTTTATCTTTTATAAGAATGTAAATGGAAAAGTGGCATTAATGGAAGAAGCTAAGAATCTCCACCTGTGAAGCCCACTGCTTTGTCATTTGTACTGCTTTACACTCTTTTCCCTAGCTCTTAAGGCTTTTACAGCAATTCCCAAGCTACATACTTCAGAGAGTGATGCTACATGGAAGAAATGATGTATTCTATTTTTATATTACATTTTTTCGGGACTTCATAATACTTGAGAGATGCAGCTTTCAGAGGTGAAATTAGCAAACACAGCTGTCTACCTGAAGTTTAACACTTACCATTGTCAGCAAGTAATATAAAATCTTTTGGCTTACTAGAAAGTAAGATTACTCTCTAACACCTAAGATATAAAAATTAGCCACAGATATCTTTCTGTAATAAATTGTAGCTGATTTAACTACTGCCTACACTGGAGCAAGAAAGCAAGCAATTTTAATACTGATGAAATAAAGTATGTGTATGAGAAGTCTCTGAATACAAAACGAGGATTTGATTTTTCAGGTATCCAAGGGATAAGCATGACAATTTATAACCCATTTAATCAAGCCATTCTGGTTTTACTGATTTTGTTTGATAAAATCAAGAAATCTAAGTAAAATCTGAAGAACATGAATAATCCATGTAAAACAATAACCCTCATCAGATATCACGCAGTATTTATGGCAAGAGGGAAAAACATACATTATCTTGTTTAAAAGCAAAATTCTTAGTATATCAGTGTACTGTGATTTCTCTCTCTCTAAAAAAACAAAAATTAAATCAATCTTTCACAACATTACAAAGTCTTTCCACAAAGTAAAAGTGTTGCTGAGGGATATTATTTTTATAAATAATATGGAACAGATTCATATTTATGAGGCTTTCAAAAACACTAGCAGTATGCAGCATTAGCGCTGATAGCTGGCTGCCACGAGTTCCTTTGCATTGCTAATTGTGCGCAAATCCATCAGTGCATACTGATGAATATAAGGATCACAGTATATAACACAGAATTGATTTATTGTTGGGATCACCCTGCAAGGGCTCGACCTTAAGGAGAAGGAGCTGTGGCATTGAGAAGCTGGGAAACAGCTGGACACCTGCAGGGCTCAGCCTTGAAGAGAAGGAGCTGTGGTAAACAGCTAAGAGGAAGTAAAGGAGCGCGTGGACACCTGCAGGCAGCGAATCCTGACTGTGGAGAAGTGCGTGGACTGTGTGTGGTAACCAACCAGGACATATCTTGTGGCGTGTGAAAGAGCTGTAACTGCATAAAAAGCAGTCACTTGTAGCAATAAAGGTTTTTGGCCTGAAACCCCGCCAGAGTCTGTGCCCTGTTACTCCACAAATGGCGCCCGAACCAGGACCCTCTCGTCAATGCTTCCCGGAGCAGAAGAGACAGCAAAGGGGGTGCGGAAGGCAGCCGTAGCAGGCACTGCCCCGGTGCCTGGAAGTCGCTAGTGCAACCGAAGAAACTGTTGGAATCTCGCACTGATCAGGTGAGCGGCTGGGGAAGAGATGGGGTCCACGCTAACAAAAGAGGAAGAAGCAGTGGTTAAGCTCCTCCAACTAATCCTCTCTAAGAGAGGTGTACAGTATGAGGAAGCCGGCCTAAAAAGATTATTGGTATGGGCGCGGCAAAAAGGACTAATTCCCTCAGTAAATGAGGCTTTTGAGATCCCGATTTGGGAAGGAATTGGTCCAGCACTGAGGAATCAAGTCAGCACAGGCAACAAAGACAGTATAAAATTTACGATGCTCTGGAGGTTGATCCTAGAGACATTAAAAGAACTAAAGGCAGAACGCATTGCATGAAGAAGGGGCGATGGTCAGACTCCTGCCGCATATGGTCTCTAAGAGAGGACTGAAATATGATGAATATACAATTAGAAGGCTTCTAATTTGGTGCCAAAAAGGGTACCCTCCCCGATCCGTCTGTGGCGTTTAAGGCAGAGACGTGGGAGGAGATAGGAAAAATGTTATAGGAACATATTGGGAATGGTGATAAAACCGCTGCAGAGTTAGTGACGGCATGGAAGTTGATATTAACCACATTAAAAGCCTTAAAGGCAGAGAGAAAAGCTGCAGCTGATATGGAGGAGGCTGTTAAACCGCCTTCAACCAATCCCTTTTTAACCGAGTCAGAGGGTCCAGGACCTTCAGTGACTCCGACTGCACCTCCTGAGGTGCCGGATGCACCGGGTGAACCAGCTGCATTAGATAAGTCAGAGAAACAGATCTGCGATGATGTATGTGAGGGCAAGACGGGACAACGTTGCCCAGAACAATGTACTCAGTGTTCCCCTGTGTGCCCATGTGAAAGATCCATGGGGTGAGTCTCGAAAGGAGATGGGCAAGCAGCGGAGCTAGCAACAACGTGGCGCTTGCTATTGGAGACTGTTTTGAAGAGCCAGGGGCTAGCAGCAGACTCTGCAACAGCTTTTGAGTTACCTACCTGGGAGAAAGCAGGGAAATTGGTGTTTGAGGCAGCCTCTAAAGAGGATCATACGGCTGCGAAAGTGTTAACAACCTGGCGATTAGTCAGAGACTCTATAAAGGCGATAAAATCAGAGCGGGCCGCGGCGGCAGCAGGAGCTGCCACTGCCACAGCCTTGGGAAAGAAGGAAGGCCGAGCTGGGGATGATAAGAACGAGCGACCCCCCGCCTGCCCCCCCCCCGCCCCCTGCTAACGCAACCAACAGAGGTGGCGAGTCCTCCTTGGCCCCCGTCTCCTGACCCAGAACCTGAGCGCTGGTCGCCCGTGCCGCAACAGGAGGGGGCTGCCTCGGGCGATCCTTCCCCCAAGTCAAGATACAACCCTGCCCAACATCGGCGAGGCATGAGACAAGAGGCCTTGGCAGAGGAGAAGGGGACGGAGCGAAGTGGGTACCGGCCAGGTCGGTACAGCCGGCAGTAAGACCAGAAGATCCTGTCACACATCCCACGGACGCAGTCAACTCCGATGTACCGCCAGCTGATGCTTTCACTCTTTTGTAAGGGGAATGACGGCTCATTGACTGTTTCAGCAGCACTCCCTGGATGTTCAAGAGCAGGAACTTCAATATGCCATATTTGTAAAATGGTGTTGTGGGTTTGTTCTATGTCGTTGTAATTATTGTCACAAATGTATCATTTCTTTTGCAGGGAATCAAAGAGTATATTTCAATAAGACGCTCTCCCCACGGTGTATACGGTGTAACAGAGTTGGGGGATAGAGAATTTTGGGTAACTTGCAATCTGCCAGAAGTTTTTTGGGCGCTCAAAATAGGGCAACGACAACTTACCTCAAAAAAGACTTTTTGCAACAACAAAGCAGATCCAAAAGAATGGAGTTGTCATATGCTAATAGATACAGGAGCAGATGTAACCATTATTTCCAGCAGGGACTGGCCTGCAACCTGGCCAACACATAATCCAGCCATGGGTTGCTTGGGGTCGGAGGTATCTCTAATACCATGCAAAGTTCAGTACTCTTGCAATGTAAGAGCCCAGATGGGTATACAGTAACACTAAAACCATATGTAGCTCCCATCCCAATCAATTGGCTAGGGAGAGACGTTTTGGGACAAATGAGTTGTGTTCTAAGTAGCACTCCTGAACATTTTGTGGAGCAGCCATTGAGGAGCGACTAACACACAAATTGACATGGAAAACTGATACACCGGTTTGGGTGGATCAATGGCCGCTATCTCAAGAAAAGGTCGCTAAGCTACAGGAACTAGGAAAAGAGCAATTAGAAAAGAAACATACTAAACCCACTACAAGTCCATGGAATACACTTGTATTTGTAATTCCTTAAAAAAAAAAAAAAAAAAAAATTCACAGAATATGATGTTAAGAACCGAAATCAGAACATTGAACGATGTTAAAAAATTAGTGGGAGATTTGAATTGGATTCGTAGTATTTGTGGAATAACAAATGTAGAAATGACACCATTGTTGAATCTGTTATCAAGACTTTGGAAGATTTAAATATGTTCATGTTTCAATTGATTTCTATTCTGCAATAGTTTGGGCCACTGCACAAACAGGAGAAACTAGTAGATATGTACAAAAGCATTTGCGAGCTGCATTCGCAGCACATGGTATACCCCTACAAATTAAAACCGATAATGGTCCTTGTTATGTAGCCCAGTCAACTCAAAGTTTTTTTGCTCAATGGGGAGTGACGCATGTTACTGGAATACCGCATTCCCCAACTGGACAAGCTATTGTTGAACGAATGAATCATTCCCTGAAGTGTTTATTGCAAAAACAAAAAAGGGGAGAGGCTACCATACCACCCCAAGAACATTTGAATAAAGCCTTATATGTGTTAAATTATTTCTGTCTAGCAGAAGGAGAAACATGTAAAAGGAATGACAGGAAGTCTGTTTGAGTTAACACAAAATGTGCAAGTAAAAGTTAAAAATTTGGAAAAGAATATGTGGGAAGGACCTTTTCAACTGCTAACCTGGGGACGAGGTTATGCTTGTGTCATTACAGATTCTGGAACTCGTTGGGTACCCACAAAATGGGTAAAACCATGGGTGAAACAGTCACCATCGTCATCGTCGGACACATCTTGACACTATCAGGTGTCATCGCAATCTGGATGCCACCTCAGCCAAAAGAAAATGTATGGGTAAATCACACTGAAATTAGCAGTATCATGAGAGAAACATGGAAAGCTTATAGGGCAAAGCGCTCTATAACTACAAATCCTTTGGTAAGATATAATATTGGTTTTCATAGCTTCATGCAGGCGCTTTTTCCATCACTAGGAGTAGTTTCCATTGCTAGGAGTAGTACAGCTAGAATTGTTGGCCTTGTAACGTTCTGCTATTGATTTAAGCATAGTTGATATGTGACTGCTGGATTATGGTAAGATGCCGTGTGAACAAAGCCTACGAACCAATAGACGGGATGGCTGTGGCGCGTGCAGCATGTCTGGCCAGCGGGTGCATGCGCCATAGGCTCCCTGTGTTAAAAGGTGACAACCGAGGCGTGTTCCGACACTCACTGGCCACGTGTGTCGAAACTCGTTCCTCTGCAAAGGTGTAAATACCGGGATTTCCCGAAGGGCAGTGGGCCGGTGTACGGCAAGGCCACCGTTGCCTCTGTGGGGACGCCCACGTAAAGCTGGCACCTACCGACTGCTGGGCTGAGTTCGTGGCACAGGACGATACAAGAATGTACAGATGGTCCATCTGCCTCACAGTCCTCGGGTTGTGAATGATCCATCAGGTTTTGTTTATAGATAAACAAAAAGGGGGAGATGTTGGGATCACCCTGCAAGGGCTCGACCTTAAGGAGAAGGAGCTGTGGCATTGAGAAGCTGGTAAACAGCTGGATATCTGCACAGCTCGGCCTTGAGGAGAAGGAGCTGTGGCACTGAGAAGCTGGGAAACAGCTGGACACCTGCAGGGCTCAGCCTTGAGGAGAAGGAGCTGTGGTAAACAGCTAAGAGGAAGTAAAGGAGCGCGTGGACACCTGCAGGCAGCGAACCCTGACTGTGGAGAAGTGCGTGGACTGTGTGTGGTAACCAACCAGCACGTATTTTGTGGCACGTGAAAGAGCTGTAACTGCATAAAAAGCAGTCACTTGTAGCAATAAAGGTCTTTGGCCTGAAACCCCGCCAGAGTCCGTGCCCTGTTACTCCACAATTTATTTTACATGGGTTTCACTAAAGTTTCATAATTAAAATTTTTCTGCTTTTGGTATAATATGCAACATAATTTTCAGATGCATTTTTTAAATCTGAGTATTTTAAATTACATTATCTTATGAACAGATGGTTCACTTTACATGCTTGAGTGAAATTATATAACCTTACAAAGAACATTTACCATTTTAAATCTGATTAAATACTATTCCAAACAAGGACTGGAAACAGTTTGATATTTGTACAAACACAATCTTTTTAAAAGTATTATGCAAACCCATTTAGGCATTGCAAAAAAATGCTGAACTAAGAGACAGAGCGCAGTATTTATTTACATTCCATTATTCAGTAAAATGATATGTCTCTGTTTTGCTAGTGAGGGTTTAAATTTGTGTTTTGAATGAACAATGAAGAAAACTTACAAATTTAAACCATTAAAAATAAAACTACCATTATCATTTAGTGTACTAAATAGCCGTATTTTTAATTAACTTTACTGAATATAAGAATGACTTAGTGAATGATGAAACCACCCCAGTAGCAGTGCTATACTGGAACAGTTCAACCATTTTTCCCTTCTCAGTTACTTTTTGCCAATTCATTCTTTCTAAAAAATCACCTTATATATTGAACTTTTTATTTACTTTGCATTTTCAGTTCCATGGTGGGACTACCTTCAGACAGCTGTTTGAATGATTTTTCAATCTGGTGCAACTTTCAATCTAAGACATCACAATTGCTTTGTACGCATACCTCAGCGTGGAAAATTAAATGATTCGTTTTGTTTTAAGTTTTTATTGCTTTTCTTTTCTTTTACTTGAAGCTGTGGCCAGAAAGATCAAGTTACAAGAGACACTTTTCATGTTTATATAAAGCAACGCTTGAAATTATTTAAAATGTTTACAACATGTACATTGAACTTGTGTTTCTGTGGTTGCTTTGCTGGCGAGAGGCAGAAGAGCAGCTGGGAGTAAAAACCATAAATGTGCAAGAGTCTGGGAGGGTAAAGATACAGAAAAAGGAACAGGCACCCAAGAAGACTGTGGCACATCATAAAGGTATGGTAAGGTAAGGACCACATGGCACTCGAGCTAAAGAAGCAGGGCAAACTCGTACTACGACACAGGAATCAGAGAAAAGAAATAAATGAAGAAGAGAAAGGCACAGCAGGCAACAAGGAGAGATGGAAAAAAGTACATTGTTACAGTTCTCAGGGTCCGTTTTCCTAATCTCTTCCCAGCTACCAGGGCTGTGCTAACACTGCAGAATCTCCTTTAATAGCTTCCTCCCACAGTTCTTATACATCCATGAAAACTAACCTTCTGCTAGTCAGTGCTATATCAGAGCAGGAAAATATACTACTACTACTACTACATGTGCACACTCTTAGAGAATCCAAAAGCCAATAGTTTTGCAAAGCTAGATGTTTCTATATTTCACTCTCCTCCTCCCATGCTAGCCACTAGTTCACAATCAGCTTTTAATTATATTTAGTAACTGGAAAGAATATCTGTCTTTAGTTTGATCCACTGCCTTGCTCTTACAAGACTCTACGATCAATTTGATATTAGTATAAGCAAATGAAATATCAGCTATGTCTTGCCGATGAGTACATGTTGTGCCCAAGTTTCCACTAACATGTAACTACAGTTTTAATCAAACTTTTAAAGACTATGGGCTTTATTTATAGCTGGTGATACTGAATGCGTTTAGCCCAAAATCTTCACAATAAATAAAAAGCAAATAGCAAAAAGACTTCTTTAATTATCTGTGGCACAGGCTACAATACAGCTTAAATTCTGCTAGCACAGTAAAAAAAAAAAAAAAAGCTAAAAGCTAAACCATGTAAGAATATTTGAAATATCTACAGGTAGATTCCCTTCTTCCACTCCTTTAAATCTGAATTAATTACTGAATCAAAGGTACATGCTATAAACTGGCACATGTAACATCTGGCTTAGCAATATATTTATCTTTGTTTACATAAGGATACTATGCATCCTTTAAATATACAGAAAGATTCTTCTCTACCTGAAAAAGGTTTAGAGAGATATTAATTCCTATATTGCAACACTTCCAAGTTTGGAGCTATACACTTTTTAAAAATACAGGAAAAGTCCGTCGTTTTAAAAAATGTTCCCTTACTGTCTTTTGGCAATAAAACCAGAATTGGAGCAAACTTATTTCATAAAAATCTTATTTAGTCACCTGCTGTTGAAAATTTGAACCAAATGCCTTCAGAGTATCTGAAACAATGTTTTCTTCAAACCATTTATAAAGTAACAGAACTACTGATACTAACAGGTAAGGAAACAGACAACCCATAGGAACAAAACGTATAATACAAACAGAATTTCAAGTCAAATAGTTTAAAGGGACAGAAATATCATTCCCTTTCTCAGGCACCATTTGAAACCTCAGGCTGTTGCAAGAAGAAAGCGAGAGAAAAAACAACAGGATTCATTCATTCTAGTGCCCAGTTCTCCTACAATACATTAAGTAAAAAACAAAATTGCTTTTCAGGTTTTCAGTTTCTCCTGTAAATGTCTTCTGAAATATTACAAAGAATTGTTGTTAAGTTTTTCTATACAGTACAGAGACAAGGGGTCAAAACACAGAAACTTTATGACAGCTGAGATTACAGTCTGCCATCCTAGAAAATTAGAACGACCACTGGATCAATGAAAGTTTAGGAACATATCTCGTGTGTAAAAGCAGAGCAGTTAAACTTTTTCCTTTTAGTAACTTAACTTCTCCTTGGACTTTGTATATTTGTTAAATTTGATCTAAACTTCAGGATTAAGGAACAACTGAAAAAAGCGGTGTTTAAATCATAGTATTATAAAAGAACATTCCAAATAAATAACGTTTCAAATTCAGCCACACTTAGATGTCTACGATAGTGCATGTATTGCCTAGAAGAGCTATATATGCAGGTGAACGCAATATAATTTTCTCTCCTTTTTTCTGAATCTAACAAAATTCGTTGTTTGGTTTTCAGTGTTTGACGCCACACTATTTCTCCAACAAGTGATTGATTGGATCTGTTCTTTACATGGGAATTAGCACCTTGCTAACTGCAGAACACCAGGATGCATTTCTTCCTAAGCAAACCTATTTATTCATTTTCATTAATTCTGAAATATGTGTACTTCAAATCCATTAGGAGCAAGGTATAATTTCTCTCAGTTCTGTTCTGTTCCTCATTAGATACCTGATAATGATTACATAGTAATCTATATTCTTTCTGCACTATAGTATGTAATCATAGTGATTCGGTAATACCTTTTGTCTGCACCTCTCACCCTTCTGTGGTTATCCAGCAGTTCTAACCTTTCCTTTTTCAAGTCTACTGCATCTACTCCACATGTTGAAAAGTCCTCTAATTCTTTGATTATTTTGAAATTTAACTTCAGTTTCTTAAACAGTAGTGACCAGGCTTTCTATAGCAGCATTATAGAAGTTATTTAAACTTCAGTGGCAGTCTCCACCACGACTATCATCTTTCTATAGTATCTCTCGGGAAGTGAAGCCTGAAAATACATGTCTATACATGTAAACGTTACAGATCTTTAGTGACTGGGCTATGTGTCATATGAACTTCCATCTGTCTGAAAACTCCATCAGAGGCAGTAAATCCTGCAGACAATCTGCAACATTAGCAGATTATGAGATTCTTATTTTCCTCTGAATATTGTATTTCCCTGCGAATTTCTGTACAGACTTGAAAGCTGGAATGACCCAGAAGTTTTAAAATACAAATGAAATACAATCCAAAAATGTATTCCATTCCATTTTGTGGGCTTCAAGCAGATCATTCATGACTGACCTTTCTCACAAGGCATTTCTGAAACAAGTCATTGGGTGTTCAAGCTCCTTGTCATGGCAGCCACCTTGATTAACACAACAGGGAATAAACTGATACTTAGAAACCCAGGACAAGAAAAGACACAGGGAAATACATAATGCCTGAATCCCCTCTAGTAACCGTATGTCAGGTCTAAGCTATAACCACGCTGTCTTAAACAAAGGCAGTTTCTGTTTCCCAGCCTCGGCCGCGCAGGATTTGACAGTTGCATGTCTGTGCTACAATTTGTGGAGTGCTTGGCTGTAGCTTTCATCCGTACTATCCACCTTTCATGTTTCTACGCTACTTACAATACTATAGTTTTTTTCCCCTATCATTCTTGACAATGAAAAGAAACAATGTATACACAAAGAGGGTCTAGAGTGCTATAATTTCCATCTTTCATGAATATTAATAAAGGTAATCTATTTCTCCAGCCTTTGTTGTTTATTTTTTGAAGATCTTCATATATCAGAAACAAAAGCCACTCAGTTACTAGTTTCATCCAGTATCTGACAAATAAAGGTATCTCCAGCTGCAAACTGGGATACAGTTCCTTGCTGTACCCCTAAGTTTAAGGTCAAAGCACTCACAAAACAGGGCAAGGTGAGTGGTTATCACAGCTCCCAGAGGTAAACAAGTTGTGCCTCTTCCATAATACAAGAGGACTCAGTCCACTGACACCCCGAGCAGACACTCACATTATGACCAACTATGTTCAGATTGCTGCAGGTTAAAAACAAATTGGGTGGCTCTTCACACAAGGTGTAAGCAGGCTGTGGAAACCTTGCCACAAAGAGAGTAACAAAGGAGCTCTCCTAAACAGTCAAGTTGGTTACCTTGCCTTTACCTTTAAAGCAGGACTACAGCTCCTTTAAAAAAAAAAAAAAAAAAAAACAAACTATCAGGCAAGGTATAAACTACATTTATACCACCTATCACTACTTATTTTTTGCACTGTCACTCGGTAACACTGAGATACTAGTTAATACCTGGCTAGCCAAGTAATGGGCTCACCCACCCCTCTCCAATGCAACGTCCCTCTGGTGTAAGGCCCAACCACAACTTTTCTCCTTGTGTGTTAAGTTACTTGTGATGCAGATTTCTCCCTCTACGCTTCTTAACTTGGTTTCTGAAATTTTTAAAATCCTTTTTTACACTTTTCAGCTCCTCTCGTCAGGCTCACAACGCTGTGATCTCAGAACAAGAGTATTTGACAAAAATGTATTTCCATTGTCAAATTAAGAGACCAAATAATTTTCAGAAATCTTGCAAGACTCTCAAAATGTTAAAACAAGCTACAGATACAATGAAACACTGAAGTTGGCAAATGCTCCAGCTACTCTCATCTTGCCTTTCTACTGAAAAAAAAATTTTAGGAAGTGTTCCTGATGGATCATCAGCATTAATGTGAACACTGAATCACTTCCAGCACTTTAGCTCAAAACATACTACCCAGCAAAAAAACGCACAGTACAGGCTTCATCCAATGCTAGACAGTATGCCCACTGCTACGCTTTTCCACAAATGATAATTGTGTAGGAAAAATAACAGCAGCTTTGGGGTTTTTTTTGTGCAGCTAAACAGCATTCAGCTGTGTTAATTGTCTTCAAGTACCAATTTTACTTACTGCAGAGGGCAACTGATTTCTGATTCAGTTCTGCAATTCCTCATAGACCATTTCCATGCCCAGCGCTTAAGGCTGACCACTCACCATAAGCATCCTCTCCTGTGTAAGTCTTTCCTATACCCTTAAGACCCCATTGAGGTCTAAATACTGTAATTCGTATTAAGCAATGCTAACCAATAGTAAATAGAAAGGTTTAAACAAATGATTAGAAGAGATCATACTTGACATATCTTGCTAGTAACAATATTTAAATCATTCACATATAGAAAACAACAGTTTTTTAACAGCAAACATATTTAAAGCATAAGGGAATCATGTGACGTTTCCCACCCGCTTGATCTTGCTCTCTGCAGTCAATGGGGGTTTGCAACTTCAGTCATGAACGGGGGTTTCTGGAGTTACTGAAACTTAAACAGTAAATACGACTAGTAAAATTTACCTCAATAAGACCATTTTTTTCCCCTACTTTTCACTTCAACTCATTTTTTAAAAGATATTTTAATAATTTGAAAATATTTTAATCCTCATTATTTTAATAATTAATTTATTTTATAATACTCCTCATTCAATCTACGAATGTCAGTATTTTTTGACAGAATTCAATCTAAAATGCCAGTATTTTTTCTATTAAAGAGGTTCCTTTATGTAACAAAACAGCATTTGTTGACTGTCATTTTAAAGAAGCATTATAAAGTGTTCCTCATTAATATGCAGTAAGTGTCAGAAAAATTACTAAAAAGCATATTGATTTATGAAAAATCCTCTATATACTATAGTTGTTCATTTAACAGAACAATGGCATGAAACAATTTTTTTCCCATTATGTATCAGAAGCCTTCCATCCTGAAAGTCATGCTGGCTCCCACATTATAAATACACTTCAGTATTTCTATAGGCAATGCCAAAAAAAATCTGCAAGTGCTCACTGATGTTTGCCAACAAAAGCATGACTCTTCGCACAAGAATTTTCTTGCCATTTATAAACAAAGACATTTTGGAAGTTCACGCTTGTGATTGGCTATGGCAACTGATATACTCCACCATAAGATAAAGCAGATAGCAAAACAGTGATTTATTGGAAGCAGTAAATACTGTACAATAACTCAGTTTAAACATCTAACATCTATGTTTTAAAAAAGTTATTCCGGATTATACTTAAAATAATCCTCTGCACTAAATATTATATAATCTTTGCACCGGGTATTCAGGAATTAATTAAAATTACATGAAAAATTACCCTGTAGCATTACCAAACAAGTAATGCTAGACTACAAAAATTGCAAAGTCACAAACCTCTAACACTAAAAGATAATGGCGACTATTTTAAAAAAAGGCAACTTTAATGTTAAAATTCTCACTGATATGGAATAGTCTCAGTCATTTCTGACACGACTTCTTCACTACCTACTTACTCTTCAATCCTGTAACTGTTCAGTGTCAAAACACACGATGGCCAATCTAATTTGTACAGCTAACTGCAAAATGTCCTAACAAACTGCACTGGCATTGTGCCTCACCAGTCATACTAGAGCTTGACCACCTCACCTTTTTCCCCACTGCCCTCACCACGGTAATCGCCGCAAGAGAAACACCGCAGGAAGGAGGACCCTGGCTGGGTCAGGAGCCAGATTCCTCTCCAGCTACGCACCAGCCACAGTACTTTCCTAAATACAGTAACTAGAGCTAATTTAAACAATTTTGAGGCTCTGTATAAAGACTGAATGTTGTAGAGGCATATCTTATTTATATTCCTGTAATAGAATTAGGTGGGAGAAGCCAACATATTTACACTACTTTAGTTCCTAAATCTCAATAGCATGCAAGAAACAGGAACACACTGATACATGCTAAATATTCAGTCACTGATTCTTATTTGCCCAGGAAGCAGGAAGCTCACCTTAATACATATTCTTCTCTACCTACTTAATTTTGTGCTCTCCTTTTGATACCTGCACAATTTTCATCTCTTACTAAAGCGTAAGAATGCAGTGGGTAACAAATTAAAAGAGCATAAGTCAACACTATCTTAGTTTTATTCCACTTCCATGAAACTAGGAACTAACACCGCATATGGTTCACACAAAAAAGGAAGAAAGAAATTGTTCTAGTTTTCTGCAGCTAAAACCTGAGGTTTTATTTAGGGTTTTTTGTTTGTTTGTTTGACTTTAGCTTGAGGTTTTTGGTGTGGATTTTTTCCACAATTTTCTCAATCATTGATCAATTTTTTATTAAACTCATCAGAAGATCACCTTACTAAAAATAAAATAAAATCTTAGTAAAGAACTCATGCTTTGGCTTATGGAAATGTGTCATGCTACATGACATTTCTTTGTATAACAACATTCAAGACACACACAGAGATTAAATAAATAAATAAATAGTGCAGATGAGTGTAGTTATATTATACAGAATACAGAAACTTCTAGTTTATAATACTTCTGTGCTGACTCCTAAGATCATGCTTAGTCTACAAAAATCCAAACCAAATAAATAAAACTCCAGCTCCTGAACAAAATAATAAACTGACTGAAAGTATACCCCATACTGTCACTATACAAAGAAATACAAGTCTGTAATTTTTTTCTTCCTGTTTACTTTACAATGTGCAAGAAAAACTTAGGTTGCAGTTTTCCAAACTCACTGAGCAAATCGGTCACATAACTCCTATTAAATTCAGTGGAAGTTATTTAGCTAAATCCCCTGGTCATCTTAACTTATGTTTTAAAAATTTGTCATTACAGCTAAATTCAGCTCTGAGAGATAAAGGAAATAACTAACCCACAAATCAGGTAATAACCCTTAAGAAAAGTAATTTAAAAGTTTTGTCTTACCTCATTAAACCTTGTCACAAGATCTTCTACAGCATTACGTTCACCATTTGGGGAAGAAAGAATAGTGGCAGATATGGAAGCTTTAATAGACGTCAGCTTGCTTTGACATTCAGCATTACCCAAATCCCTGGTTAAAAAGCAGAGGTAGTCAATGGGTAAGACTTTCCGGTAGAGCTCCTGCTCCTGCTCGGTCAGAATGCTGGCAACCTCCTCTGGGAACTGGATGAGGTGCTGCAGTTCGATCAGCTCTTTGCTGATACCAGCCACGTTGGAGGGAAGGACGCTGGAGCCAGTCATAGATGTACACGCTTGACGTTCTAAAACAAAACAAATAAAAAATTTATTGGGTTTCATCTTTAACTCTTGGACTGGGCTATGCAAAAGCAAGGCAACTTGTTCTTTTTGTTCCATTAAACTGTTCATTCATTTATTCAGCAGTATACCATATCCTAGCTATCTTTAAACAACCTAATAAATTCTTTTAGTTGAGTTCTTTCTGCATTTCTCTGTATCTGGTATTAGCTAGCTAGCTGGTAACTGGGGCTTCCGAGATTCTTAAGCTACTTGCCAAAACGTGCTTGCTTCCTGATGTACCCAAACACCTGCTTCCATCACCTGCAGCCTTATCAAAACTTCAAATAAAAGGATCATTGGGCAGGGTGTGGCTCTATTTTGCCTCCATGTTAGAGTCTCCAGTACAAAGGGGTTTGAGGCCTTGACTGGGGCATCAGGACTCTGCTGCCACAAGAAATAATGTATAACGATCACCTAAAACCCATGTGGGTCAGCAATTTTCTTCATATTCATCTTGCTATAAGATACAGTTTACCTGAGCTCACTGCATTGTGAAACTAGAAGTCCAAAGTTATAAAACATTTTTTCATTCCTCTGCGAAAATGCATATATTTGGGAGTACAAAGCATTCATAGCAGTTTTATAATATCCTAGCAGTGATGTCCCTTGAAAAACAAAACTTTTCCTAAGAAGGAAGAGGCCAAGCTTTGTAAGACCATGTGGGAAGCCTGAAACATCAACACAATGATTCCAAAACAGTGAGCATGAGTCTTCTGACTAGATAAGTTTAGAATGGGTTCTCTGACCAGTAATTTTTAAAGAATTACTTAAATGCATAAAAAGTCATAGTAGTATACTCTGTACTCTTTTTTCTTCACAGGAAAAGGAGCTTATTTTTTTGCATTGCTTAACAAAACATCTTTAGAGGTTTTTTGCACACGTATTGGAGGTACACTCCAGATCTATCTTTTACTTTTCTTTTTTATACCAATAAACTCTTATTTCATAGAGGGAACAAATAACCTTTCTGTTCTCTAAAAAAAACCCAAGTTCATAATGACTGATTAAAATTCATTCTCTTATAATAAACATAAAATATGCTACATGAGGCTTCCCTTGTTACATTCATTTTACAGAAACTGTATTGTCAACCAGTGGGAAGTTAAAAAGACAGAAATTGCCTTTTTTAATATAGTCTACTAAAAGTCAAAAGATAAATTATAGCAGCCCTAAATAAAGCCTTTGGGTTAACAGAACGTGTGGAGAGATTTTGAAATACATAAAAGGCTTCAGAAAGAGCCAAAGAGTAATTGTTTCTTTATCTAGACTGGCAAGGAAAAAAGTAATGCCACAAGCAATATCCTGGTTACATAGTGGGGAACAGCTGTAACTTCAAGGATAGTGTAGTGCTGTACAATATCTGCAGATATCAATCAAGAAATCTCAGTCACTGAAACTCCTGCAAGAAAGATAGGGGGGGAAAAAAGACAGTTAAGAACACCATGTTGACATGTTGATCCTGTTTTGTGGAGCAGGTGAAGCACAGTTTGCTTCTGGGCTTCCTTTCAGTCTTGTTTGCTTTGATTCTACATGAGACTCCAGTTCTGTTTTCTACTTCAATCTCTGTGGGACAATTCTGAAAAGTTTAATAAGAAAAAGCTCTTAAAGCTCATTTGCATTGTTCTTGACTTTGCAACAGAACATAAGCTTATGCCAAAATAAAAACAATGCAAAATATAACGTTCATTTTGTATTACAGGGATTGTATATTTGCATAGTGCTTTGCATATACGGACTGAACTTTCACTGTCACAACCAGCGTTATCTCAGAAAGAGGAAGATACGGGAGGCATGACGCCAACATCCACTACTATCCATCTGCTCCCTAGAAGTCACAGTGCCTCGCTGGTCCCCATGCACGACAGCTCTTCTTACTCAAAGATTTTCCTGGGAAATACGAGGCGCCCTGCCGGATAGGAGAAGGAAGAGAAAGTAGAGCCTGTAGAAGCCTCTCCTGTGCCTCACTGCTGAAACCGAGGGTGTACAGGCTGCCAAACATCCTCACCTACTGCGTTGGTTTACAGTCTTGGAGCACACAAAGTGGATCCTTTTCAGGTGAAACTCCACCAGAAGATGCGCTCCCAGGAGGCAACTAACACATCCCAGTTGCTAACAGGCTGTCAGTGGCATCGAGGCTCTGGAGAGGACACTGAGGTCAGGAAAGGACAGTTGGACCAGACAGCTCAGATCATGGCTTGGCTGCAGGTGATCACGTAACGCAGCAACGACAAGTAGTATGGACAATGCGAAGATGAGCTCTTCCCCAATGCACTGCTTGCTGATGAGATTTAGGGGTGCATTCTCAATAATTCACCTTCCCCATTACAATATCAACTACAAAACCTGCTCACAGTCACATTTTCAACAGATCTACAGTCCACATTGTCTCAGTGACCAGAGAAGGTAAGAAGGTGGCTCCACAGTGTATCTCCAGACCACCAGAAGCTACTAAGAATATCATATTTGATTTTTATTTCACTAGACTGGCTGCCCATTGATCAAATCCAGCAGAAAGCTAATGCAGGGATTTTGAAAGCCTTTAATGTAACTACCTTTAATGAAAACATGATCTTCCGTAACGAAGGCTTCACAAGCCAGCTTCATTCTAACAGAAAAATGAAGATATCAAAAAGAAAATCTTTTTGTGGAAGCTAAGGCAAGGTGAGTCAAGTCACAGGCTAAACAAGATCAGCCACTGGCATTGCTAGATTTGGAAAAAGATAAAAAATAAATAAAACTCTTCCTGATTCAAAAAAAATTAATTTCAAACTAGCATTTCTCAGTTCTCCATTAAACTGGAAGAACCAAGCAAGTGCTGTGTCTTTAATGTGAGAGTCCATGGAACAAGCTGCTGCAGCAAGAGTGCAGCTGACAATCCAAGGAGAGGCACACAGACCAAACAGAATTATAAAGGCTCAAAGGTCATGACTAAAGTATGGATATAAATACTGATGAAGTTGAAATACAACTTATTTCTGTTGACTATTTCTACACCTATAAATATTTCTTTCATCCATAATTCACATCTTTGCAAGTCTTAGTTGTTGACATATTTCATCTCTCCAGATTCTGATTTTTTATCTTTCTGCATTCCAGTCTTCTGTGTTTTATCACAGAAAATCCAGGATCCTGATTCTCAGCTTCACCACCCTCCATGATTTACACTCTGCACAAAAGTCTACTCCTTTTTCTTTCTCTTTATTTGCCTGTACTAAGCTAGTCTTTTTTCTAGACTATTTTTTTGTCTCTTTTCGTGTCTATGACTTTTATAATTTTTCATGCCAGGACTTGATCTGCACTTCACTGGTTCTGCTATAAAACTCCCTAACCTGTCTCATCTACAAGCCCTCTAGCTTTGTGTTGTCATTTTATGTTCTTCAGAAAATAGACCATATCTTTCTGTGCTTCAAAGAAAGACCAGGTCCTCAGATCAATTTGCAGAACAGAACTGATTTCAGGCCAAAATCACAGTAGATTTTGTTAAGAGTTAAGGCAGGATACAATACTCACTAAAATTAACTGCTGCTGCAGTAAATGGTATTATTCTTTGTGCTCTACCACATCAAGTTTTAGCATTAACTAGTAGAAGAAAATGAGGACCCTGAGTATTCATTTGCAAGTTGTCTAAAGCTGGCATTGATAGCTTTGCTTATCCTTCTGATAAACAGTTGAAGCAGATAAACTTTTAAATAGCAGGCACTGCTTTTATTAATCAAAACAAGATAACCTCTGCCTACCTTTAAAAAAAAAAAAAAAAAAGAGTCAGGCATTGACTTAATCATTGCTGATATGCCTGGGAACAAAAAGGTTTCATTGTCTCTAACAAAAGAATAATCGATATAAGAATGGGAGAAAAGAAAATACCTGCTTCAGGATATATTACTCAGCCTATGCTCGTCATAAATGAGCATATACATATACATATTGTATATGTATAGGGTCTATAAAAGCAATACTGAAAAAATTAATTTCAAGTATAAGTATATAAAAACTGTGTGCATTTTTGTGCGTATACAAAAAAGCTTCAAGGCAGTCTTGAAAAACTTTTTTTCTGGTCTTTTTCGCAGTTGAACTGTATTATGTTTGTGTTTGCTATATTAGCAAGAGGTTGATTCAGTATCTTTTGATATGAAAAACAGGGGATTCACTTTAAAGAAAAATGCACAGAAACTTTCATAAATAAAACCATGAAAAATACTGCTAGAAGGCTTGTGTTAATTAACTGTAATAATTCATAAAATTTTTCCACATTTGTATGTTCTACTAAACATAGTAGTTATGTGGCATATGTGATATGTCCTAACAATAAAAGCAAAATTATCTGTACGTTAACATTATTTCTTGTAAAGCTAAAATTAAAAGGTGCTATTTTATTTCATCATGCACACCGATAATTTATTAATACACAATATGATATAAGTTTTGGGCTGTTGCCATCAATTTTCTCTAAGCAGAAATGCAGGATTGGGTTTGAGCAAAGTAAGCGGAATTCATACAAAGACAGAAGGAAAATAAATACAGCCCTGACTGTAATCACATCAATGTCAGAAGCGGTAATCCTGCGTAAAATTACAGTTGCCAACCATGCAATTTGTACTTTGATAAAATCACATCACTTTCCATGTGAATTGTGACCAAGTAAGGACAGTGGTACAGAATTACTTTCATCCCAATTCATACACAACTCCTCTCACATTTGATACTTGTAGGAATTCGCTATGCATATGGGAGTACACCCAGGGAAAAGCCAGCGTATTTTTTAAATGAGCACAATCTCAAAAGAGTAAACCTGCCAAAAAGATTAAAATTGACTTTCAACAAAGTTTGATGAATTGATAAATGAGATAACCAGATTTGTCTTAGTTTTATTTCTAGGCTGCTTTTCTTTCTACACTTCCTTTGAGGAAAAAAAGTATTCTCTCTCTACATTCAAAAAATAGAAGTTTGAAAGCAGTGAAGTGAAAATTACAATCACTAAAAAGTGCTCACTCTCTAGAAGGCTACTGGGGGGAAGATGCTGTGATTATGACAAACTCTGTGTTCTAAAGCAGAGAAGAGATTTCAATAGCTGCAAGAATGAAAGTAATTATTTGACCTATTATAACACGTTATAACTCAGCTGCTTTTTTGATAACAGACTTTGCTTCCATGGAATTATACTACTGTGACTGAAATTACACAAAAATCTTAGGGTATTATTTTTCTCAGCTAGTATTAAATGGTAATGCAATAAATGAATTATAATAGAAGCCTTTTTAACAAGTCATGCTACAGACATCATCCAAATTGTTTGTATGCTTTAAAAGAACATATGGATTATGTTTACAGTGAGGAAATAAAAGCATACCATGGGAAAAAAAAAAATCGAAAAAGAGCCACAGGTGAACAACTGTCAATATCTATAACACAGAAGTGTTCTGTTCAAAAAAGAGAAAAAATACAATAAAAAACTCCCCCAAACAGAAGACACATATATGTAATATGTGACACTTTCATTGAACACCAGCTTCAGATCAGCATAACTAGGGATAGCATTGGTTTGCTCTCCCTTGGATGCAACATATCTCAGTACCATAATAACCAAACCAACAAGCTTTTCTTAATTTCCTGTTCCTCTTATGTATAATTAAAAACATCTCTCTCTCTCTCTCTTAACGAGCAGGAATTCACCATTATCAATTTTGACTGCAAACAATTCACTCCAGTATCAAAGGGCCTCATATTAAACTCAGTGGGAAGCTTGACAAAGAGCAGGATCATGTTTAAGTTTAATTTCACTGTAGAAACCACTGAAATTAATAGATCCCATTTCTTCTTCAGATTTACTTATGAGTCAAGTAATCAAAGAATCAGAAGCAGCACATGCTCTTTCTCCATATCCCTAAGTCCAGCAATATGAACTACCTCAAAATTGCATATCAGCATGCACTGTAAGTTATTAGCAGGAGAGCTCTGGAGCTACAGGACATTTGCACTAAATAAAATTGGCATTCACTATGACCTGAGCATCAGTAAGCAGAAGATAACACTCTGAGCAAAGGAAGATTCACAGATAATGACTTGAGGAAAAGAACATGAATTTAGCCAGGGTCTGTATGGAAAATAACCTTTTATCAGACCAAGTAATATTACAAACACACTCTGGGGGCACAAGACCTTTTCAGGTTTGGAATAGAAACAGCAAACTTCACAACTAGTTTGAGAATGCCTGCTTTGAGTTTAATTTGATCATGGTAATAGCAAGATATTGGAGAAGGTGATCTTCTCTGGTGAAGCACCAGCAAGTCATCACAATGGGCCAGGTGAAAAGAACAATAGTTTCTGCAGTACAAAAGAAAAAAGAAAAATGAAAAATCACCTGTAGAACAGAATTTTGCTGGAAATAGATCACTACAAAACTATAACACACAGATATTTCTATTGATGCTGAAATTTTCCTGTTGAATAGAGTTATGAAACCTCTGGAGAGGGTTTAGGAAAAAAGGCAGCAATCATGTTGAGGTATAATTGGATTAAATTACAATTATATACCACAAAATCATGACTAATGAATTGACCGTCATAGTGGAATTCAGCAAACAGAAAGATGTGGAGTGCTTGTAACAACCACCACTTAATCCTAAAATAACTTCTTGCTTTAGGAAATGGCAATGGGTTCAGTTTTGAAAACCAGACTGAACTATGCACTCTTTTCTATCTTTTGCAATTATAGCATCAGGCAAATGAAATCACAGAGAAAAACGAAAAGTACTGTATAGTTAGAGATATAACCTGCCTACATAATTTCTGACTTAAACCAAATTTAAGTTCACTAAACAAATTACATACTTCGGATGGTTAAGATGTATAGGCATGGGGAATGTTTTACTATGAAAATCGTGGATAAGCCAGACCAGGTATCCGCAGGGTATTCAGCTCCCTGAGCTGGAAGATGGGGATGGAGAGCACAATAAACTCCCCATAATCCAGCAGGAAACAGTTAAGGACCTGCTATGCCACCTGAATACCCACAAGTCTATGGGGCCTGATGGGATCCACCCAAGAGTACTGAGGGAGCTGGCAGAGGAGCTTGCCAAGCCACCCTCCATCATTTATGAGCAGTCCTGGTTAACAGGGGAGGTCCCAGATGACTGCAGGCTTGCCAATGTGACGCCCATCTACAAGAAAGGCTGGAAGGAGGATCCCAGGAACTACAGGCCTGACAGCCTGACCTCTGTACTGGGGAAGGTTATGGAGCGGTTCATCCTGAAGGCTGTCACAAGGCATGTGCAGGACAACCAAGGGATCAGGCCCAGCCAGCATGGGTTCATGAAAGGCAGGTCCTGCTTGACCAACCTGATCTCCTTCTATGACTGGGTGATCCACCTAGTGGATGAGGGAAAGGCTGTGGATGTTGTCTACCTGGACTTTTGACAGCATCTCCCACGGCCTTCTCCTGGAGAAACTGGCGACTTGTGGCTTGGAGGGGTTTACTCTTCGCTGGGTGAGGAACTGGCTGGATGGCCGAGCTCAGAGAGTTATGGTGAATGGTGTTAAATCCAGCTGGCAGCCAGTCACAAGCGGTGTTCCTCAGGGCTCGGTTCTGGGGCTGGTCTTGTTCAATATCTTTACTGATGACCTGGATGAGGGGATTGAGTGCTCCCTCAGTAAGTTTGGAGATGACACCAAGTTGGGTGGGAGTGTTGATCTGCTGGAGGGTAGGAGGGCTCTGCAGAGGGATCTGGACAGGCTCATCGATGGGCTGAGGTCAACTGTATGAGGTTCAACAAGGCCAAGTGCTGGGTCCTGCACTTGGGTCACAACAACCCCATGCAACGCTACAGGCTTGGGGAGGAGTGGCTGGAGAGCTGCCCGGCGGAAAGGGACCTGGAGGTGCTGGTCCCAGGTTGAACATGAGCCGGCAGTGTGCCCAGGTGGCCAAGAAGGCCAACAGCGTCCTGGCCTGGATCAGAAATAGCGTGGCCAGCAGGAGTAGGGAAGTGATTGTACCCCTGTACTCGGCACTGCTGAGGCTGCACCTCGAATCCTGTGTTCAGTTTTGGGCCCCTCACTACAAGAAGGATGTTGATGTGCTCGAGCGTGTCCAAAGAAGGGCAACAAAGCTGGTGAGGGGTCTGGAGCACAAGTCTTATGAGGAGCGGCTGAGGGAACTGGGGGTGTTCAGTCTGGAGAAGAGGAGGCTGAGGGGAGACCTTATCACTCCCTACAACTACCTGAAAGGGGGTTGTGGTGAGGTGGGTGTTGGTCTCTTCTCCCAAGTAACTAGCAATAGGACGAGAGGAAATGGCCTTAAGTTGCGACAGGGGAGGTTTGGATTAGATATTAGGAAAAATTTCTTTACGGAGAGAGTGGTCAAGCAGTGGAACAGGCTGCCCAGGGAGGTGGTGGAGTCACCATCACTGGAAGTGTTCAAAAAATGTGTGGACGTGGCACTTCGGGACATGGTTTAGTGGACATGGTGGTGTTGGGTTGATGGTTGGACTTGATGATATTAAAGGTCTTTTCCAACCTTAATGATTCTGTGATAAACGCTCTCACAGAGTAAAACCTATGCACAGAAAAACATTCATTCAGATTTTAAAGTTGAGTTAAAGAAGATCAACATGAAGAATTTGTTAATATATTAACTTTAAATTAACAATTACATAGCAATCCTTAAATTTTTCAGACATTCCTACCCATAAGTATGAACTTGAAAACCTATTTAAACTCTGTTTGTGGTTGGATTCAGAAGATCCTGGCTGTAAACGACATATATGAGCACTGACATAATATATGGAAGGAATTTAAAGTATCACCGTGAGTTCTCCACATCTGAGACTGCCATGCCTGCCTCCCATCATCCACAGTGTACAGATATACACTGCCCTGTGTAATTACATCTACATTGCTGCTCAGATTTCTGGCAGTGTATCCCATGGCCTTTACCACTCCACTAGCCTGAGTCATTCACGGAAATGCTTTGCAGCGTACAAAAGAAGAACTTGGCTGCTCATCTCTGAATTACCATATACTGTCAACACATTTAACCAACCATTTCCTGCTCTGTATGCAGTTTGGCTGGTACTGGCTACAGCTGATAGAAACAATCACAGACCTGTCCTTAACAAATGGATCCACTGCTTTTGCTTCTGGATGTATTCTCACTGGAAAAAAAGATACAGTTAGTAGCACTGTTAACTGTAATTTCAACTGCAAAAACAGTAACAGATCTCAAAACAAAATTTATCCCATTTGATGCCAATTCCCTGATTCCTTTCCATTTCAGGGCAACTAGCACAGAGCTGGGACTGCATCCTCATGCAGACACAGGACGACTAGCAATGCCTCCAGAATACCTGTGTAAGAATCAGTGTGATATTGTGGGTTAACCCCAGCCAGCGATTGGCAAATTTCTTCTGCACCTGAAATAATAGGCTTTGAAGGCAGTGCCCTAACAAATGACCCTGAGGCTGCCACGGTAGCAAACAGATACCTCAGCTACAAAGGGCACCTAGTGTTATGCAAGGTTTGGCTGAACATAGAAATGTTCATAGACATCAAGGAGAGATGAATCAGCAGTGTGTATTGCCAAAAGCCTGAGGAGATCCACCATCTACACACATAGTCAGAAAGCAGCCTTATTGCTTCCAGTCTACATGTTTGGCAATGAGCCACGCGGGCCCTGCTATTTTAGGGGACCATCACCTATTGCTATAGTTCATGAAACTATCTCCTGATTTCAGAACACCTGCCAGAAGGTTTAATTACAAATTTGGTAGATAGACAGTGAGTATCCAATTGGCTGGATGAAAATTGTATCTCAAAAATTGTTTGATACCAACATGCCACCTGTCTTGCTGTGGCATGCTGCAGCCTGTGCTGTGCAAGAGCAGACTCAAGATTTTATTGCTTCAGAGGCAGCTATCATCGTGAAGGCTGGGTGAAGGAACTAAGGGAAATAAGGGCTGACATGTAATCTACACCTTTATATCACAGTGTAACAGATATGTGGAAAGGCTGTGAAGAGGTTAATATGACAGCGCCATGCTTGCTGTCAAACTGTTTTCAGGTTTTTCATTATTTTCCTGCAATGAAATCCCATCTAATGAATCCTCTCCTTTGCCAATCTCCTAAAGATATTTTCAGAGATTTTCCACTTTCATATACATTTCACAATTACTTCTTCTAAAGCCTGACACAGCAGTGGTCTACCAGAATCCTGACTTAAGCAATACACCAGCAGAAGGATTCTCTATGCAGCATCTGTAGTCGAGACCTTTTAAAACACTGGATATAAATACAGCATTGGACATGGAATGTTAAGTTCAAATGCTAAATAAATTATCAGACAAATTCCAGCATATAAGAAAGAAATGGTCAAAAGTGAAGATTTATGAGTTGACTTTGGAAGAAAAGTGTTCTAGAAAAAGAACTATACAACTCTCACTGCAAAATGAACAAGTTACTGCCTGAGCAAAAGCAGAACCCATGCTTTAATCTCATCCACAAAAAGTGATACAAAGCATTTCCAAAATCAAAGCTGGAGTTTCTGTGCACTGACAGAACAAAATTAAATTAAAACACATACAACTTTGAGTTAACTCTGCAATAGAGAAATATCCAGTAGTTAAACAGAGCTCAAGAATCTCAGATCAGGTTCTAATATTTGAGTATTTTGATCAAGATGGATCAAAATTAAATTTTTTTTTTTCCATTTACATAAAGTAGAAACTAAGTAATTTTTCAGTTTGAAGAATAAAACAAATCTGTTATGAATCAGTGAAAACAGGAGAAAAGTTAAACAAGAAAGTAATTTGAGAATACGTATATACCTATGGAAGACAAGGATGTTAAAAATAACATGTATATAAAGTTAGGTATCCATTAAAGCAGTGGCTCATCATCTTGTTTTTTCATATTTTCTTTGCATTAGGAACTTTTTAAATTTGAAAGACTACACAAACTGTAGTTGCAGTAAAATATAGCATTCATAATGTAAATAACTGCAAAACTGCAACAACAGATATTTTCAGTATTTCAGAGCCTCACCCTTGAAGCATTCCTTTCTAGCCTGAGGGCACTGGTCTTCCACATCAGCAACCCCTGCATTTAGTTATATTATTAACTGCTGCAGTTCGCTCCTCGGCTGCACAACTTCTAACAATTGCCACAAGCACAAACGCAAATTGCATTTTTGTCTTTAAGATCCTCAGAAATGTATTTTGAATAAACATCACCTCTCTTATTTTGGTCTCACCCTGAAGGCCAGATCACATGTGACAAGAGACCCTTCATGGACAGGGGGGAAAGAGGAATGTCGGTTCCCGTCTTGTCCAGCTACCCAGATATTGCAGAGAATAGGAATGCCTAAATTTAAAAAACTATTTAAATGAAAATTGTTTCGTTGTGGAAAACAATCATTAAATATAGTCCTTTAAAGTAAAAACAACAAGAATGCTCACTATGGCTTCAGCATCATACTGAGTGAAGCAAATACTAAAACTGCCATTAACGTTAGCAGCTCAAGATGAAGGCTAGATGCCAGTCTGAGCGTACTGGGTTTGTCTGGCAAGGTTCTGGTGGTGGTAGGCGGGGAGCTACACGGGTGGCTTCCGTGAGAAGCTGCCAGAAGCTTCCCCTGTGTCCAACAGAGCCAATGCCGCCGGCTCCAAGACCGACCTGCCGCCGGCCGAGGCCGAGCCCGTCAGCGACGCTGGCAGCGCCTCTGGGGGAACAGAGTTAAGAAGGGGAAAAGTTGCTGCACAACAGCATCTGCGGCCAGAGAGAGCAGTGAGAGCGCGTGGGGGAAACAGCCCTGCAGCCCCAGCTCAGAGCAGCAGGAGGGGCAGGAGGGGCTCCAGGCCCCAGAACAGAGGTTCCCCAGCAGCTCCTGGTGGGTGAAGGCCGTGGCGAGGCCGGCTGCGCCCCTGCAGCCCATGGAGGTTCGCAGTGGAGCAGATCTCCACATGCAGCACGTGGAGGACCCCACGCCGGAGCAGGAGGATGCCTGAAGGAGGCCGTGACCCCACGAGGGACCCAGGCTGAAGCAGGCTGTTCCTGAAGGACAGCATCCCATGGAAGTGACCCCACACTGGAGCAGGGGCAGAGGGTGAGGAGTCCTCCCCCTGAGGAGGAAGGAGCAGCAGATACAACGTCCCCCTGTGCCACTCGAGGGGAGGAGGGAGATAAATAGGGAATGAAGTTGAGCCTGGGAAGAAGGGAGAGGTGGGGAGAAGGTGTTTTAAGATTTGGTTTTATTTCTCATTATCCTGCTCTGATTTGATTGGCAATAAATTCAGATAATTTCCTCAAGTGGAGTCTGTTTTGCCCGTGACAGTAATTGGTGGGTGATCTCTCCCTGTCCTTATCTTGACCCACGAGCCTTTTGTTATATTTTCTCTCCCCTGCCCAGCTGAGGAGGGGAGTAATAGAGCCACTTTGGTGGGTATCTGGTGTCCAGCCAGGGTCAACCCACCACATTGAGAAATTAATTTTAAGTATAATTATGTCAAGGAATAACATGAGAATTAAGTAAGATCTGATAAGTGTACAGTCTTTATGGTTAATGATTCTTGCCTTTTGAATATTCCTATGAAAGACAAACCTGTGCATGAAAGATGCTACCAGATTTTCCACATAAACCAAAGGAGGCACATCTGCCGCCTAAGGTATTTTGGTTATTATTCTTACTGACTATTGGAACAAAATTAATCCAAGTCACATCCAGTAAAAACAACAACACTTGATTAAATGTTCCCCATTTAAGCCCTGAAGCTTAGCAATGAAATAATTTTAAAGGAATGTAAAAAACTTGAAAAATATTTGATCAATTCAGAGGTTTCATCATTCTGGCCTGCCTTCAGCCTAAACAGAACAGTTACCTAAACAGAATCCAGTGATAACACTAGTTTCTTTGAGATGTGTCCTCTACATAATTATTTCACAGAAAAAAGGACAGAGAATAGAACTACTAACAGCAAATACTGTTGATCATGCACTTGTAGTCAAAATACCTTTGTGTGATCTACTAAGGAACTTCATTCACCTTTTTTATATTACACTTTGAACAACTCAAATTCAGCTTCTTATCCACATAACTGCAGCAGAAACCCTTCAACCTACACCTTCACCACTTGGCTTCGGTGAGGGTTCTGTTACTCTGTTGTGTGCTCTGAACATTCCCTGATGAGAACTTTTTGTGAATGGGAGAACTATTATATCAGCTATAATTTAATTTGATCTCCAATATTTTTAGATTTTTTTTTTAAAATTAAAACAGTCCCAGGATATATATTTGTATTTAAACAAAAATGTAAATTTAACATACACAAAGAAATGCCCTAAGACATAACAGAGAAGGTAGCATAACATACTAAGGCATCAGTCAGAAAAAGATACTGGAACATCACAAAACTATTGTGATAATATTTTTGTATTATTCATGTCAGCAGTGTACAGCAGGAAGAACAATACAGCCTTTCAAAGTGCTGTTATAGAAAGTACCAGAGTTTAGAAAGATACTTAACAAAGAGTTAATAAGAATAGTGAATTCTATACTGCTATAAGGAAATAGTTATTACAATGCAGTAACTCTACCTCTGAGTTCAAAATTCTCTATGTAGAGGAAAATATGAAAAAACTCTCTCATACAAGAATAAATTAATAATCCAAGGGCACATATGTTTAAAAGAGATGCCAAAAATGCAGAAGACTTATGAACTGGAAGTAAATTAATGGGTTTCACAACAGTGTGAAGGGCAAAGATGAGACTTAAATCACAAACATTTAGCACTTACACTTCATTATTAAAGAAATGGCATACAAGTATTTTAAGATATACTACAAGAGTATTCACTGGAACTGGTCAAAAAGAGAGGCGGATGTTTAAGACATGAAAACGAATACAGGGTTAACTGACAAGAAAACTCCTGGAAATTTCAGTCTTAGTTAATGACCCACGCGGTAACCTGGCTGCAGCCACAATATCCATTGGGAATGCCTTCCAGCAGATGCATGGCTCTTCTCACATGTCCTACAGTGTGCTGTGACGGCAGTCAGCTATCTCCAACCCGACACATCCAGAGCTGTGCTACCCCAGGTTTGGTTTCTGCATTCAAAATACTTATTTTGTCTGTGTCCTATTTAGAGTATGCTAAAACACAGAAGTAAAATCAGAGCCCATGTCCTTGCTGTAATCCTTATATATGTTCCTAGATAAACACAGGTACAATCTTTTAAATTTGGATCAAAAGAAATTAAGGTCCAACTATTGCAGTTGGACCAGATAATTGTTGTAGGTCCCTTCCAACTGAACTATTTTGAACTATTCTATTCTATATGTAATTTACATTTTTTCCTTGTGGTTGGAGTTAAACTTTTATTCAATATATCATTTTTATTTTTTTCTTGTAGTTGGAGATAAATGTGGACTATCTTCAAAGCTAATATTAATACAGGCACTTTTATGAACTACCATAAAAGCAATGTTGGACTACACAGACATAGTGTCATCGAGTTAAGCATGTATGTTTTAAAGGACTATACTTGGAGGCAGTATAAAAGATACTTTAGCTTAAAAATTATTTTAATAACTGATAAATGTCTCCAACATTTATTGGTTTTGATGAAGAGGCATAATGAAAACAATAAAAAAAGCATATAAAGTGAAGACAACAAACTAGAAATGGGTTTTACTCGGAGAAATATGGTATCACAGGCTGAGTTCTGCGAGTGCTCTCAAGTCAAAGGGTTTGTTGCCTAACAAATACTTTAAAAGAAAAATTTAGAAATATCACAGTAATGTTTCTTCCACATACATTCTGCAATATCAAAGTTATAAGCAGTTGGAAATGCACGCTAGCTGAAAGCTGTGGGAACCTTGGAAAGCATCTGCCAACACAGGCAGCCAAAGACACCTGGAGAGTGTCTCATGTATAAAACTACAATACACAACATGCAAAGGGACCAGTGCAGGAAAAACACAGGCAGCTTTCCTAATACTTGTTTATTGTTTAGTTTGGGGTGGATTAGTGTATGCTCATTTTTAATTCCCCAAGACATAGTCTTTTCTTCAAGCTGACTGGTGAATATGTAGTATCTATTAAAACTAGATTACCGTAAATGTACAAAAAATGTCAAATTAGATTTTCATGTAGGGTTAGACTACAACCCAGGAACCCAGCCTGAGAAAAGGAAAGCCTGTAACTACAGGCAAAAATCTAGTTTTTTTGCCATAGCGCTGTTTCAGAAGGGAAGTAATTCAGCTCTTGTGTAGACTACTTCCCCCTCTAACTTGGGAAAAGTAAAACCAATCTCTCTGCCTAGAATAGCAGCAATCCTCTTAGCTACCTCTAGGCTCACATTTTTTCCTAAGCTGCAATTTGAATGCAAGTTTCCAATGCAGTATGATACCTATTTGGTAAAGACCAATTACCATGGCTACATTTACTGAGTAAAAAAAAAAAAGAATTGCATAATGAGTTTACAAACTTAAATCAAAGAAGCTACTCCTCATTTTTAAATGCTATTTCAAAATTTTGAAAGGTATCTTTTAGTGCAAACATCTAATTACACCAATTACCAGAAAAATTTCAAAAGGGTTATAACAGCAAGTATCCTTAACAAGTTCATTTTTCCCATGAGGAGGATGATGGGAAGCTAAAGGAAATTCATATACTATTTTTATAAAGGATAAACATGATTTTACAACTTCCCATCATAGTAAGTCATGTTTGTGATGTTATATAAGTATAGCATGCCAGTATTTCTTTTAAGAAACTATTGCTACTAGGCAGTTATTCTTAGCGAGATTTTTGGAATCACAAGGATTATGCCAGAAGCCCAGTTTAAAGGATGTTGGGAGGCATTTTAAGAGGAAAAAGTGAAATAATATTCAGCAAAACCCAGGTCACTATGATCAAAGTCCTTCCACTGACATACAGAAGACATGAAATGCAAGGTCACTTAATTTCAGTGGCTATATCAATGGCTGAAGGATCTAGCCATCTAGAGCTACCTCGCCACTCCAGTGGGAGCCACAACTGCCGGGCAGTACAGACGTGGCCAGGTGAGCTACCAGGTATCCACGGAATGTACTGAGGGCAACGAGAATTTAGTGTAAATTGTAAAATTACATATAAGAAGCGGTTTAGCTGGGTTAACATGTAACTCACTGAGCTAGTTACTTGTCAGGTCAAAGGCAAAATTTGCATACATGTTTTAGCAACAGATTCTCATATTCAACATGTCCAACTATGACAGAAAGAGTACTCATCAAGCCAAATACTTTTCTTGACAGAACAGACAAGAAGGCTGGAAATGGAAACACAGCAAACATTAAGAAAATGTATTAATCTTTGTGATTATATAACCGGTCAAAAGGATATCTCTATTTGTGAAACAACTACTTGTATTCTGTAAGACATTAAAGCTCTTAGCATACATTTAAAATACTTTTCCAGGAGAAATGATTAGTATTCAAAAAAAGTAACTAAACAAAAAAAATGTTTTTCCTAGTAAAAAGATAGTTTCTATGAAATTCTAGTATTTTACTTCACAATACCATTTGGTTTGAACGTCCATGTGTCATACATAATGCAATGTCTTACACTCTTTAAATCTTTCTGTACATCTGTCTTAAAGAGCTAGTAAAACAGCCTTCTCTGCTATACTCTCAGAAAAAAAGTCAGCAAGTGTGCCCTGTTCATGTGCAGGTAAATATTCATAAATACACATATAAAATTACTACAGAGGAAAATCCACCTGTATATGTAAGTCTGCAAATGCTAGAGTATCTTTTAACTTCCATGGAATACAGGGGTGTGACCTAAAATTAAGCTTATTAGAAATTCTTAAAACTTTTGCTACCCCTCTACAAAAAGGTAAACCCAAGTGAAAAAAAGAGCTGTATGAATAAACTAGAACATTTGAAAATGTACCAGAAAGCAACGAACTTACTGACAGAATAAATGTACAACTGTATATGAATTTGTAAAATTTTCATTTAAATAAATCCTTAAATTCATGTATATTATGGCAATCAACAAAACATGCATAAGATTCTCAGCGGCTCCAAATGAACTGAATTACATGTATTCACTCATATAAAGCACTCATAATGGAGAGCAGAACATGAAACACCAATCAACTCTCTTTCAAGAGCTATATATCACTATGCAAAAATTGATCTGCAAATTTGTTAGGAGAATCAACAAAAACATATTTCAAGCTTAATCATTTGTTGAACAGTAGAGTCTTAGAATAAATGGCATGGGCCTGGCCTCAGAGAATGTGACAGATTTCCTGAAAAACTACAGCGAATGTCTTAATCTCTCAATATGTTTTTTCTTAATTTTTAATATAAGATTAATAACAATTTCTTAACATGATCTAGCAGTTAGACACATTGTGATTTTTTTTTTTTACCACTTCTTAATAATGGCTTATGAACTTAAGGCTTATGATTTAAACAGGCCAACAGACACAAAGCAAACAAACTACTAAGTTGCCTGCTGAAATTCGCTGATGCCCTCAAAAGCTGTTCTAGAGCATGCATCTATCTCAATGGAAATGCTAGTGCGCTTAATAAAACTGACTTAATAGAAGTCCAAGAAAGAATCTACAGTCTTGAGAAAGCAAAAATATTATGTAGCTTGATGAAAAGCACTCAGCACAATAACAAGAACTGCCAAGAAGTCAAAGCTGAAAAGATTTTGTTTCTTTCCTTCAGATGTATTTAAATTAGAGTGGAGGAGCCTCTATGATTTAGAACTGAAATCTCTTCAATGACTCAGGATATTAAGCCATGAAGGGATTAGTGGAATACAGCAAACTGCAGAGAACAGGGCAGGCACATGTCTAAAAGCTGAAAGAAGTAAACCAATAGACTACACAAAGTATTAAATCAACCTTAACTTCATAATAGAGATTTCAACATCTACAACTTGCCTCAGTATCACTTACTTCTTCCTACCTAAAATATAAATGCTTTAAATACTTATTTATCCATACAAGCTTTTTTACAGCCTCATTAGTGAACCGCTGTAGTTCTGCTAGACTAAATCCTGCTATAAGCAATTATTTTCTATAATTGTTTTTGTTTAGTTCATGTCATTTGGGAATTAGTGTAAAGCTAAATTAACAAAGATACAGTTAATACAAGATTGTGTTAGCAAACAGAGCATAGCTATATGTATTATACTGTTGTAACTAGTTATCTTCTTGTAAAAATGAAAGTATTTATTCCACGTGGTTTTCACAGGATTAATACACTCACTACATAAAAGCTCTTCTAAACAGTCACAAGACTTTTTAATGAATTGTGTCTTTGTCATTAGCTTTAGCAGATTATACTGGAAAAGGTGTTTGCAGTCCCTTTCTAACATGAAAACTTTCAAAATTAATGATTTTGCTATCCAAAAACAAACTCAAAATTAGTACCTTCTGAGATTACTTCCTCAGATTTTAAGATGCGTCCCTTAGTCTGATGACTTTAAATGGAACTAATTCCTTCTCTAAGAGTACATAGTAAAAATTAATAGTTCTCTCTCTTCCCCTTCCTCATGGTGCCACTGCTACCTGTTAAACTTTTGGAATTAGGGCCAACTTTGTGAACAGCATTGTTCATGTAATAAGAAAATAAAACAATTTGGGAAATAAAACACATCAGCCTTACTTTGAGCAGAGTTGGACTAAATGAACAGCACAGCCCCTTTCAACCCAAATGCTTCCAGGATTGTTACATGGCACTTTAGCATTTTACCTTACAAACCATTAAGTATCATTTTAGTAGTGAAGCAGTAAGTAGTCACATTAGTGTATACATTTGAGATCTCTTGAAAATAGGAAGCATTCTAGACATAAGAAATGCAGATCCCATGTATGGAATGGAGTTCTGTTTTGCCAAAGGCAACGGTTCTGAAAAAATAAGAAGGGACACTAACAACAAATGTTTTTTGTGCGTTTTTAGAAGGAGACGGTGGCAAAAAAGGAGGTGGCAAAAACAGGTCCTCCTGCATAAATCACTGATGATACCAATAACGCAGTATCTCTTCAATGTTTTCAAAGACACAGGCAAACCACAGAGCATGCAGAAGAGAGCTATAAAATTATTCCAGCCTTGAATAGTGAGACCTAGAGGGAGAGATTTACATCAGAAATGCATAACTTTTGTTCAACAAAGTGAGAATTGAGAGGTGACTTGACTGTAGTACCTATGTAAGCATCCCCAACAAGGGAAATACGTCAGTTTTTAGACTTTAGTTCAGCAGAAAAAAGGCATAACAAGAGCAAACAGTTGGTCCTTGATGACAGACAAACTCAAATGAGAAATAAGTCACCCCTCTTTGACTGTGAGCGTCACTGACCAGTGTAAAAAGCTGTGCATGTGGATGACAGTTCCAAGGCATCCTCCAAAAGCTCCCTTTCAGGTACTGAGCTTAAAATAGACAACTGGGTTTAAGTGAATGACATCTTAAGAGGATGTCAGAGTATAGCTAGAAGTCTCCATTGACATTAGGCTTTACAATTCTATGGGTCTTACTTTCCCAAACAACATGTTCTTATTGCCCTCCTGTCCTAAAATTTGATATGACATCATCCATGCAATCACTTAACTTTTTTTTGCTTCTCAAGCCTTCACTTTCATGTAAGGTCTTTCTGAAATTAGTCCCTCTGCATTCAGCCACATGCATGTCTCTTCTCACCACCCTTGCTGCTTTTGTCCTGCTAATTAGCCAGCCAACATCTCGTGTGTCCATTTTCTTCAAATGACATTTAAAAGAAGTTCTTCAATTTGACTGGACCCCTCCTCTGTCAAATCCCCCATCACAATACCAACGGTGAGGTGTTTGGAGTTCAGAGCCATTTTTTGTCCCACTCACAGCAGACACAAAGGATGTTTGTTTACTTTCTCCTTTCAGTAATTATTCTCTATCTGAAAGTTATCATGCATATCCTGAACTTTCCTCTATAGAAAGTGCTTGAAGCTGGACAGTCAGCAATGACAAGACTGACAGGACTACTGCATGGCTTTTACATACAACCAATTTATTTTTGCCTCCCAGCAAAACACAAACACACTACCACAACATGGCATACTTAACCCAGACAGCCTGTGATGCACTGTAACCAGCAAGTGCTTTTTTGCAGGCTGCTTCTCACCAGTCCTCCCACGCTGACATAAAAAGTGATATAATTTTCTGCCCAGTAGAATCAGAAAACTGTTACCTTCATGACTCAATTTTGTTATTGTAGCTATTACTGAGAAATAAAATATTATAATACTAACCTTATTCTACCATCAAACAAGTGGCTGGAACTTGGATTCATTGTGGCAGCCAAAAGTAATGGAACAAGGGCAATTTTGTTTCCCTTTTAAAAAAATGTAGTGAATTTCCAAACTATGCAAATATTGAGGCTTTGTTTTGTTTGTGACACCCAACATGCTTGCAGTTCTTTAACTTTCAATCATATGAGAGAGAGCTCAAATATGCAGGAACGTAGTCTGCAAGAGTCTGCTGTAAGTCAAATAAAATGTAAATGTAAAACCACCATTTTCAGGCTTTTTACTTGGCTTATGGAAAACATGAAGAAAGCAATTATATTTTTCAAAAGATATAACATTTTATACATAAAAAGAAGTATTTTTAGCAAGAACATATTTTTGCAAAAGTGAGCATGTTAAATGCCCAATCTCTGCAGATTTGCTCTGCAAATCTCTCTTATTTCATATTTGTTTGATTAAAATGTTGATGAATTTATACTGAGTGTATCCAAATGTTTCAACGAATCAGTTGATAGCTTTTGCAAAAACAATATTCTCAAAATAAAAAAGTATCAACTTTTAATTCTGAAGCGGTTCTATATTTGTTCTTTTTTAAATCATATAATTCCACAGACAAAACAAGACTATTTTTTCCTCTTGATGTTCAAAAGAAGTTTTGAGGTTTGAGGGGTTTGGCTGTTTCTTTTGCACCAAAAAAAAGAAAAAAAAAAGTCTAGTATTTTTTGGTTTTGGGAGCAAACAGAATTCCTAGCTATAGACACAGTTCTAGTTGTATCTCTGCATACAGAAATTTTAAATATATTTTAGTTTTTTCCTGTTATCTTTTTTGAAGAAAATCACTCCATATATGGTTATAGAAAATACCTGCATTTTTCTCCTTCCTAACACTAAGCTTGTTTGCTAAATCCTACCACCATCTTCAGGACAACCAGTACCTAAAACCAGCACCCTTTATCTTTTGTGTTCCATGCACATATTTGAATGGTTTGTAGATAGCTTTTAGGTTTTACATTCAGAAATCCTTTACCTATTAGGCCAAGAACTAAGTGATTTAATTTGATCCCTTCTACTTGATGGCAGTTATAGAGCAGAATATGAAACCTAGAAGAAAATTCTACATTTAATGTTAATTTTCTCTCTCCAATTGAAGACACTATTAAGCTTAAATAATAGCAAAACTATTTCATGGTGCTTTAATGTATGACACCACAAATAAGTTCATAAAATATTAATTACATATTCTCAATCAAGAAAGTGCCTATACTGACACAAACCCAGAACTAATTACTATGATGTTACTCTTCTCAGCAAACATGGCAAAAGCATTCTTTTCTTACCACAGTAACCATTTTTTGATCTTTTTAAGTTCAAATTAGTTACTGCACTGGTTTCTTAGTTTCAATTATTAATGCTATAATGGTTTATTGTGATTTTTGTTAACACTATTTTTGTTTAATTTATTCAGTGATAAAAGTGATGTTTTAAAGATCTCTAAAAAGATCTATCAAGTCTTTCACCTACAAATTCTAGCATGACCTTGTGCAGCTCATGATGGTTGAGCGCATGAAAATAAACCTGGATGTCTGGCACATTATGCCCTTCTAAGATTTGCAGAAGTCTCAATACATTTCCAGTGGCTGCAGTTCCACAGCTCAAGGTAGTAGGAAACAGTAGTATCACCTACAAATATTCGACAAAACAAAGTGTAGTTAAAAAAAAACACCATGTAGTTTAATGGCTTTAGGTATAGATATTTTCAGGATCGGGGCCCAAAGACTAACAATGTTTCCAATCTGAATTCTTCTGAATTCCAATCTGAAACTTCTGGAAACTCAGTAGAAGAGCAAATTTATACTTAAAAAATCCTATCAGAATTTTTAGAAAAGGTCATACATATTTATGATACTTCAATAACAATTCCACTTTTATAAGGAAATACCCATGTTAAAGAAATCTTTGTTCAATTTCCTTGCAGAGCTTTGCAATTTAATTCTGAACAAGCAAATACAGGTGAACAACTTCAGATCGAATCTTCTCCAAATCAAACATTAACATAGAAAAAGGCATACAAAACTATAGCTTTTCCAGATTGAAATTTCCTCCACCCACCACCCCACCCCCCCCCAAAGAAAAAAATGCTCTCAGAAGACACCACTTCTGCCTGTGGCAATATGGTTAAGTCGAAAGGTATGTATCTGTGCTTTATTCCAAATCTCAGAGGAAAGAGAAACTGAAATGGTGACTGGGGGGTGGGAGGAGAGGAGACCTAATGCAACAGCATCAGATCTATCCCTTTTCTAGGAGATCTGAAAAATTTATGAAGAAAGCTGAAAATGTGCATGAAATCTGTTGTACCAAGTCCATGGGAAATGAAGGATAAAAATATTTAGTTGCTGTACAATTGTGCAAAGCCCTTAAAATTAATCACAAGAAGCAATTAAAGGTACTTTTAGCACCAAATTGTATTTCTACTTCTTTTATTGTTTTTTTGGCATTTTGTAGGCAAAATATTTTCAATCTGTGCTTGATATATCTCACTAGTAATTTACTTTTTTCAGAATTATGAAAATGTGTAGTAATGCATTTTTAGACATAACAACTATTTCCAAAGCAAACACTTAAACATCAGAAAACTATGTCAATATAAATAAAAACTAAACAAACTATGCACTAACAAAAATTCTCATATCAGCTTATTTTCTAGAAAATGTTTGCATCATTCTACCTCAAATCAAAGCTAAAAACATCACAAATCAACCTATCAAAGGCAGGGTCTGAGCTGAATTTATAATTTTAACATTTCTGAAATTAACTAAAATCATTGTCCCTCCATTTCTTCTAATCCTACTAGGTATCTCAGATTGGTTATCACTGACTGAAGAAAGGGATTAAAAGCACCACGATTTTGCAATTAATTCAGATACACTTTATACCGGGGCGGGGGGGGGAAGGGGGGTGTGTGTCTGTGCTGTCTAAATCACTGAGGTGACAGTAAAGGTGTTGACAACAAATACAATCTTTCTACAGCAATGGGATACTGTCTCTTTGAATGGTCAACGTTTGTCACAGCCTTTACCTAACAGTCAGATCAGGGAAATGGGAGGGTTAGCACATAAAAGACATTCCTTTCACAGGGTAAAATATTATGAACATTCATTCAAGTTACTCATGCCAGTTTAAAAAAACTGTAAACATAGGTGGTTTTGTATGACTAATTAGTAGCAAAACATTTATTTTACATATTGCTACGCACTTGTGTTGTTCAGAAAGGGAAAAAAATCAGTTGCCTTAAGCATCCACAAACCAAAAATTGGTTACAAGTTATAAACTTGTATAATGAAGATCCAAGAACAAAAAGCTTGCTGAAGAAAAAAAGCAGAAGTGAATTTACATTACAAAAATACATTACTAACTTGTAACATCTGGGTCATTTATAATCTTTAGTGAAAAAATAATTACCTGGTTCTAGTACTTTTAAAAACTTCTATTATAGCTGACAATATTTAGTCCAGCATTTTTTGTAACAATTATTTTGGTATAGTAAGAAACAAAGGAATGTCCCACAACATAATTTGATATTGAAATAGTTGCAATGTGAACTGAATAAATGCTAAGTATACCTAAATTAGTTATAAATATTTATATTGCATTCCAAGTCGAACAAGTTGAAATACAAAATACACAGTTAAGACTGAGAGAGGACTTCATATTTCATATTATTTATATTAAATCCCTACTTCATTTTCCACCTAGCAACAGTTTTAAGTGTCCTTCAAGATCTGTTATTAAATGTAGACATTGTAGATCCAACATTAGATTAGGAAACCCCTACTCAATCTACGTCTAACTCTGGAAATAAAAATATCACTTTGTACAGACAATCTTTGTACAGATAATCAGAACCGTGTACTATGGGCCATAGAAATGCAAATCTTACCAGCAAACATGTCTTTCATTGAATGCTAGATTCCTCCTAAAATGCCAGAAGAGCAGGTACTTCCAATACCACAGAAAGTCTGCACGCTGCACTTGTCCAAACTAACAGTCAGGCAACAGCTGCTCAGTTTAAAGCTACAAACTGTGGCAAAATGCATAACTGACATGCCTTGTGTAAGCCATGAAGAAGACATGCATTTGGCTGGCTCACTGAAAGGTCAGGTTACCCACCTCCCCAGATAAAAGCTGAAACACTGGGATTCGAATGGAAGGAAGTTTAGAAATTAAGGACGAGCATACATCCTGCTAAGACTAAAAGAATTTGATTTTGACAGCAGAGTTATAAACAAGAGCGATTTAAATTCTGTTGGATTTTTGTATTTAAATATATTAAGAAATAAGTTAGCCTACACCCAAGCTTTTGTAGAAGTTATATTTATATCAGTGTTGTTTAAACAGGCCAAGAGTAATAAACAGAGTTAGTTTTGTTTTAGGAAACTTCAGCTGAAGCATTACAAAAACCGTGACTTGGGTTTATTAGCAAATGCCCTACCTTTACAGCTATTATGCACTCTGCACTAGCGTCTCTAATAAAAGGCAATAGCATTAGCTTTAATGGGACAAAGGGCTATGACTTAGGCAACAATCCAAAAAAGTCTCTTTGAGAGGCAAAGAAGAAAATCTCCCTGAGGCTTCCAGGAGTGTGATTAACCGTAAAGAAATTACAAATAGAGGGACTTAAAAAGACAGCATAGCCTTTCAGACTGTATCTGTGTTCATAAACTAAGTGGACACCAAAACTCTGCCTTGATCCCAGCAGCCGTTACTATCAGGCTCTGGCATTTTTATCACTTCTTTTCTTCATTCTAACCTTAGACTTCTCTACACACAGTTTACATCACTTTTACAAGCAGCAGGACTACATCAGTGAAAAGTTAGTTATGAAATTTGCTGGAGTACACAAAACTGAAAAACAATACACTGCCACAAGAAGCCTTTCTCCATTTCCCCAGGAAGTCGGAGAGCGCAATCCGTGCAGAACTGGAATGCGAGCAGTACACTTAGAGTCACTTTGTTTATACGGTGAATATGCGTCTTGTCTGAAAAACCTCTACCGGAGGAGCCATCGTGGAACCTGGCCAATGTACCATTATTTTTTCATTGACAATACCAGCATATTCTTTCTTAATTGAAAGAATGACAATTTAGGGTTGCTCCCAACTTCCAGCTGAAAACTAGCACGCTTAGATTTCTGAGGAATTCATGTTAAATATGATAATATGAAGACCCCCAGGGAGATACAGCATAGAATTTTAAAGTTAATTTTATTTATAAATATCAATTGTATTAATGCCATCTCCCTATAAAAATACAAAACAAACCATCAGATTAAACATTTCTCATCATTATAGGCTCAATACTAAAGAATTTTCCAGTAATTGTAAAAGCAAATATCTGAAAACCTAAAGAAAAAAACCAGAATGTTCTTCATTCTACAAAGAAAACTGTACAGTGTATCTTAGAATTTAACCAAAAAATAGTGTCTGCATAGAACTAAAACAGCATTATCCTACAAAAGTTGATTTTCTTCTAATTTGTTTCCTAGAAACAAAACTTCAAGGGACTCTTTAGAGATGACTGTTGAGTCATCTTGAGGCTTGAGGTCCTTGGGGTTTTTTGCTTATGATTGACACGCTAACATAAACATACCAAAAAAGTTCCATTCTACACTTTAAAAGTTCCCATGGACACTACATTTACAAGGCCCATTCAAACAAATGTTCAGACCTTTAAAATAATAAACAATAATAAGCAGTTTAGGGATTAACTATCTGCACTTAGAATCCCATTTCATTTTTTCTGAAGACTAATTATTCTTCATAAAGAAATTAAAAGTTGGATTTAAAAACTACCACCACTTTGGACAAACATCTGTTCTTTCAGCCTTCATCCAGAGACATTAGTATGTCCTTCATTCCCTTCCTCACAACAAAGCTCTAACAGCACAGTCAGACTCATTCTAAGAATTAAACTCCTTTTTCTGCCGGTAGAAACAACTACCAACAAAAATATTGCTGTAAGCAGAGACTCAGCTACACTAGTTAAAGGATCATCAGTGTACCAAACTACCACATAATATTACTGGAAATAAAACCTATACAAAACCATCCAAAACTCAGTTCTGTTTCATAACTGCTTATCTCCATGTACTGGTTAGGATATCCAGATCCATACAAACATGTACATGAGTATGACACCTATTTTGTCCAAAGGAGCGATTTTACACATGGAATTTTTTTTTTTTTAACTTCAATTACTTACACTAGTTAACTTCAATCTATTGCCTGGATCAATTATGTACCTTTTCATCTTGCAGTAATATACCTTACAGAACCCAGAAAGAGGACTGTAAGGGCAAGACAAGCTATGCTGGCAGAGCTTAATTCTTTGTGCCTACAATGTATTAAACATGTTGGATTAAAGGAAGTTTTTGTTAAATTAATGTTGGCAACGATCCTCCTTAAATCCTTCTCTTACTGCCCTTGCTGTGACCAACCTGGCTGCAACCAGGCCTGACCAGTTGGTGACAGGTCTGGGAGACTGACTGCAGTGATCTCTCCCTTCTGCCAGTTTACACAGACAATCATCATAGCCAGCTCCAGACAGTCCCAGGTGTCCATTGGCTACAGCTGTCATCCCAAATATTTCTCCTTCTTTCTGCCATCTCAGCCTTGATCTATGCTTCCTGCCATGTCACTCCTAATTCCGCCCCTGACCAGATGACCTCTACTTGTTCCTGGTCTTCCTGATCTACGTCATGGAGCCAACTGGCTCTCATGAAATCCTTGGTTTCCTGACCTACAACCTTGCCTCAGGACACATTATCTACATCTCTCCTGGATTCGATTTCCTCTCCTATAGTATGTTGCCTGACCCATCTTCTTAACTTGGATTCTCAGCCCAAGACACATTTCATCTTTTCAGGTCTTAATCTCAGCTCATGTGGCTTTATCCCTCACTCTCGTTAGTCTTAATCTTTGGGCCCAAAGGTTAAGCAGACCACAGACCAGTTAAATCACGCTGGTCTTCCTCAATCTGTGCACAGAAAGCTTGTATCGCCCATGACTTCTGACATATAGCTGTCAGACAACTGCCCCGGCTTCAGGGATCCTGAATTTCCCCAATATTGTAACAATAAGCCTTGTGCAAAGGGTTCAAGAAACTACAGTGGGTCCTGTTTGCTGCCCAATCTTTCCTGCTGGCAAAGTCTGACCACAGGAAAAGGGTAATCTCTGAATACTGAAGGATGAATGAAGTATGTTTTCTCAAGATCAATATAGTCTGCCTGCACATTCATGACAAATTAGTTTCCTTCTGTTCTTGGTCAAAAACTGTTGTCTTTTCAACAAGTTCTGAGTAACCTTTCTCTGGAAGATGAACAACAGTAATCAAGGATATAGTCTGGTATGTATCACTTAAGAAAGTGGCATCAGACTTAAACAGCTTTGAAGGATGTTAAAGTGAAAAGAATATTGATATGAAATGTTTGCTGTCTGCTCCATCCTCAGACACCTCTTTTCACTTTTTTTTTGTTTCTCTTAGATTACAAAGCTACAGAAGTTATCTTCGTAATGGGGTTCAAGGGTTGGGGTGCTGTGAAGGAAGGGTACAAGTTTCTTTCCAGACATGACTCTGGACACAGGCATCAAATACAAAGCACAAACATTTTCACATACCCTAGTTCCTTCCTTAAGATTTTTAAAAAGACCCAAACCTTTTTTTCCACTGTCTGTAAAAAAAATTGTCAACACCACATGAACCGTGACAATGACAGAGTCTCTAAATATGATTCCAGTGAAAGTTCTGGCCTGCTAACTATGAGCAAACTTCTGTAACAATCAATTTGTAAGAAACAGAACAGGCTGAGAAGCAGGATTTCCCTTCTATGGGAAGAAATCTGGTTTCAATCCAACTCCCATTGAAACATATCCTCAAAACTTCTTACTAACCAGAAATTCCGAGTTACATACAGAGGTGCTAAAACAGTGCAGCTGAAATGTCTTCAGTGTTCATACGTGAAAATTATGTTCTCTGCAGTAACAAAGATCCTGACAAGGATGTGAATGTCACTGACCAGCTGTGGGAACGCCAGGCATCTGTGGTTCCCGGGAGTCCACTCTCAGACTGTCGCTGTGCTACCAGGACCGGAGCCGCAGCTCCTCAGTCGGGAGCCTGACAGCTCCGTGAGCCATCTGAGAGCAGGGCTTGCTGGCTCACTGCTCCAGACCCAAGAGATAAGTCCCCTACAGAGCAGGCCCTACATGAGTCTTTAAAGACTCTCAGGCCTGGATCCACGTGACTGGGAATTCTGGCTTCGGAGGTCTGGTAAGTTTGGAAGCCTTCTCTGGCACTAACAACACTGGCAGCTGATCTGCCCAGAGGACCATCTTAGCCTTGGGGACTCAGAGCATTTAGGGTCCCTAGCTACCGAACAAAACCGTAGAATACTATTTCCTGGAGTTGGACTACTTGTGACTGTAAGGTTCATTGCTCAGGTCACTAAATAACTCCCGAAGGACTGAACACGAAGAACTCACAATGTGCTTAGTGCTAGGGAGACATAAAACCAGAGCCTATCCCAGCATTAGGGACTCTGTTTGCAGGATCCCTATTTCCAGGGCAGAGATTATGTAAAATCCCTAACTACAGAGTGCATAAAGGTTTTGAGAATTCTTCCTTTTAAATCATGAAGGACACTCCCCCCTGAAGTAATTGGCTCCTCTTTAAACGGATTATACAAGAGAGTGCTGAACTTTATCTCCAGGAATTGCAAACATTTTGAAGGAAAAGTAGTGGAATGCTGTCTGGTCCAGAAGAGGTCCTCCAAACATAAATCCGACAGCCCTTGAGATCTTTTCAAGACTAGCTGATACAAACTGGTTTTAATAAACAAATTCACTTCCACTTTTGAGGCTTTTTAAGAACTGTCTTGAAAATCTTTCCAAGTGCAGTAATAATTACTCTAGAGTTGACAACCGTTTAAATTGTGTCCACAGTTTCATGTCTGTACTGAAGCTTAACTTGTGGCAAAGTTGAGGAATGGTTTTACCTGGTGGAAGATAATATATCTACTTGACATGGACCTTGATATCATGTTACATGTCTTTGACACAAGACTGGATATACTGCAACACAACCTGTATATGGGCTGCCCCTTGGAGAAATTCAGAAATCATGCAGTGTGAAATTCAATAGTCCACCCACTGTGTCTCCTGTGCATCAGTTTTCTAGTGCACAGAAAGTTACTTCTAGACTGAACTTAAGTTATTGGTCTGAGCTGTAACTTTCTAAATGGCTTTTGACTTTCTTACCAGAAAAACTTCATACTCCCTCATACGGGTGTACCAGTGATCAACATAGGTGTACAAACAAGATTTTTTTTTTATTGGTAAGAGAAAAGGAAGAGTTTTGAGCACTTTCCCTGAGAGCCTTTCACCTCTGGAAAAGCATCTATTCCCAGTCTGAATAGTAAAGGTCTTCAGTGACTAGATGCGAGGGTAGGAAGAGCGCTTTGTGCTCTGCTGGCTGTTTTACATGTTTTGGATAAGGTACAACAGTTAAGTCATTATGCTCTAGACAAAAAATAGGGACACTTTTATGTATTTTCACAATTTCAGGAAAAAATAAGTAAAAAATTCATGTGAGTGAAGTACTTCGGTGTAATTTTGAGTACCAACGAGTTAAAAAAAAAAAAAAAAGGCACTAAAAATGCAGTTCCCAGAAAGCCAAAAGGCATGAAGGGAAGCAACCAGGCTCTATACCTGCTGCCTGGCCACATGCTCGTTAAGTGATATTATAGAGTTTAGAGTCATGCATTTAATGACATGACTACATTGAGTCTATAAATGAACTCCATAATAAAACACTAAAGATTAGCTAACTTGTTTATGATAATTATTTTTACAAGTAGAATAAAAAAGCTACCTTTCAGGGTCAGATGGAAACTTTTTGTCAAGAGAGTTATCACCCTCTGACAAAACTGCATAGGTAGATTATTCAGCTTTTCCTTTCAGTACAGTCACACAGCTGTTAAGTTTCTACTTCCTCCAGCATGTCATGTTTCTGTGACAGCACATGAAAAGATTTTCCAAAAGAACATGGTCAGTAGACAATATTCTCCAACCCTGAAAAAAAGGTTTGACCAAGCCATTTCCTAATTTGGAAAAGAAAGTACTATACTTATTTTAAAAAAAAAAAAGAAAAAAGGTCTTAAAAGCCAGGAAACGGAAGCCTACAATTTTATGTTTACTTGCAAGATAACTCATTTAAACTAAATCTGTTTCATATACATTATTAAAAGACTTTTTTCTTCAAATCTTTTGTCACTGGTAATTTTAGAGGAAGGCGCATATAGAACCCTCCTACTCTCAACTGTTTTACAAAATAAAACTGGAATTACCCAGATAATCCGTATTTTTCAATCAAACAGAATCACAGAATCACTAAGGTTGGAAAGGACCTTCAAGATCATCAAGTCCAGCCATTAATCCAGCGCCACCATGTCCCCTAAACCATGTCCCGAAGCGCCACATCCACACGTTTTTTGAACACTTCCAGAGATGGTGACTCCACCACCTCCCTGGGCAGCCTGTTCCAATGCTTGACCACCCTCTCAGTGAAGAAATTTTTCCTAATATCGAGTGTAAATCTCCCCTGGCGCAACTTGAGGCCATTTCCTCTCATCTTATCACTAGTTAGTTGGGAGAAGAGACCAACACCCACCTCACCACAACACCCTTTCAGGCAGTTGTAGAGAGCGATGAGGTCTCCCCTCAGCCTCCGCTTCTCCAGACTAAACAACCCCAGTTCCCTCAGCCGCTCCTCATAAGACTTGTGCTCCAGACCCCTCACCAGCTTTGTTGCCCTTCTTTGGACACGCTCCAGCACCTCAACATCCTTCTTGTAGTGAGGGGCCCAAAACTGAACACAGGATTCAAGGTGCGGCCTCACCAGTGCCGAGTACAGGGGCACAATCACTTCCCTACTCCTGCTGGCCACACTATTTCTGATCCAGGCCAGGACGCTGTTGGCCTTCTTGGCCACCTGGACACACTGCCGGCTCATGTTCAGCCGGCTGTCAACCAGCACCCCCAGGTTCCTTTCCGCCAGGCAGCTCTCCAGCCACTCCTCCCCAAGCCTGTAGCGTTGCATGGGGTTGTTGTGACCCAAGTGCAGGACCCGGCACTTGGCCTTATTAAAACTCATATGGTTGACCTCAGCCCATCGATCCAGCCTGTCCAGATCCCTCTGCAGAGCCCTCCTACCCTCCAGCAGATCAACACTCCCACCCAAAATAGAATCATCTTACAATTAATGATATATTTGCATAATGCCTGCACAAAGGTAATGATATGTTTAAATAAAATACATTACAATGTATACAGGGATTAAAAACTAAAATATTAATCACAGCATGTTTTAAACACAGTTGTATTCTGCCTATGTTATAGGTAAACATTTTGATGAAGTCCTATTAACTCATTGAACTGAAATGCATAATACATACAGAAATATCTACGGCAATTTAGCGATCTCTAACTCAGGACATGATTTGATAAAATGAAGCACTCTGTGGCAATAGTAGGCCAAGGTGACTTTGCCCTTATTGTTCCCCTCTTTTACAGGAATTTTCTTCAGGAAGAAGAGAACAGTGGTAAAAGTTGATGCTGGCATTGCCACTTACTATCAGTTCAGTGTCTCCAATGTGTAAACTTTTACTCTAATACACAAGAGTATTTGTCATTGTCTAACACTGTAAGTCGTAACATGCAATACAGCAAGTCTTCAATAGCACCTTCACGTAGCGCATCTTTACAAGGTAAAGATCTGTTAAACTGGATCCACTACAAAAATGTTCTACTATAATTACTTCATAATAATTTACCACTTCTTTCAGCTTTTATTTACAATGTTTTTAGGTATTACAACATTTATAGGACACAATGGAAGTTTAAGTTCAACTTTGAGTGGCAGAACAGTAACTAGATAGCAACAATGCTTTTATTTATGCTTATATAACATTGCAAATTACTTTTGAAGGTATTTTAAAATAAATTTATATAATCTTTTGTTTTCATAATGCTTTCTAGTTCCACCTATGTTAGTGCTATTGGTGTTCACATTTTCATTTGCTAGTGGTTCCTTTTATTTATTTCAAGTGATCAGTATAATTGCTGGTTTTGGGCATGCCTACTCCTGTATAGCGAAGTATGGTGCGATGATGCTCAAACTACCACAATCTCAGCTAGTGCCATCACCAGAAAGGTCATATTTTGAAGGATTATTAGCTGGGGCTGCCTATATTGTTTTCAAACCAACCACTATAGGGGATTTCCCTTCATCATCGGACTACTCCAGTTCAGCAACAGGTTGCCTCTCTACACAGCACAAACTCTCTACTATCCTGCACAAACCAGACACCCATAATTTATTTCTTTCTGAAAGAAACAAACATTACATCAATGCTCTCCTGCACTTCCATCAGGACCTTTATGCTTGGACCTTCAATTGTACTATGACATCTTCCTACACTGCAAATCCTTTTTCAAGTACAATTTTAAAGGAAGACAGTTTCCAATATAAAAATTTTTAAAATCAATAAATTAAATACAAAGACCTGAGAACCTATGCTTGAAGTTTTTGTGGAAGCAAGCCAATACTTGAAAACCTGTCCTGTCACAGCTTGTGAAACACAGAAACATGTGCTATTCTTGATCAAAACAGTAGAAACAAAATCAGAGAAGCGGTCTTCCCTCTGTTCTTCAACAGGCTGAGCAACATGAAGAAACCCAACCTAAAAGATATAATGCTAATTTCCTGTTGCTGATACTAATTCAGGGCAGTGCAGAGCACTGAAATTACTATATGGGCACTCACAACCTCTGACTGTCAAAGCAAATATTTATCTTCATCTCCCTGGTCGCTCTGCAACACATGATACTCAAGTTAGATATACTGCTGCCTTGGCAGAGAAGGTTGGTAGGGCCCTGATGAAATGCACAACAGTTTGAACTGTTTCTGGAGGGCTACAAACCACAAGTGCTGATGGAAATAATCACTGTTGTACCTGTTTTGGCTGGGTCAGAGTTAATTTTGTTCATAGTAGCTTGCATGGTGCTACGTTTTGCATTTGCGACCACGACAGTGTTGGTAACGCCGGGATGTTTCAGTTGTTGCTGGACAGTGCTTACACAGCATCAGGCCTTTTCTGTTTCTGATGCTGCCCCTGCAAGCAAGTAGTTTGGGTGTGCCCAGAAGCTGGGAGGGGGCATAGAGAGAACAGCTCACCCCAACTGACCAAAAGGATATCCCATACCATATGACATGTTCAGCAATAACAACTCTGGGAAAGAGGAGGAATGGCATCTGTCTTCCCAAGCAACCATTACATGTGACGAAGCCCTGCTTTCCTGGAAACATCTGCCTGCTGATGGGAAGTAGTGAATGAATTCTTTGTTTTGCTTTGCTTGCATGCACGGTTTTTGCTTTATCTATCAAACTCTCTTCATCACAATCCATGAATTTTCACACTTTTACCCTCCCGATTCTTTGCCCCATCCCAGCAGGAGGAGGAAGTAAGTGAGCAGCAGCGTGGTGCTTAGCTGCCTACCAGGGTTAAACCACAGCTATTAAACCACACCAGGATCAATATATTCCCTTTTCCACACCTCCAAACAACTATTAAGTGAAATGTTCCGATGACATCCCGTATCCTGTGATAAATGCTCCACTGCATTTGATAACAGAGTTGTTATTGATATCAATTAAAAGTTCTCGGGTTTAGATGAGATCAGCTTACAGTTGAAGTTAAATCCAGCAGTAAGAGAGCACGTTGGACAGATGAACATAACCTTTTGATCAATCTGCAGACTGGGTGATTTTTTTTCTTAAAAGGTACACACCCATGAATGATAACTGCAGCTCTGAATTCAGAATACTGCTGGGTTCCTTGCTAATGCTAATGTCTCAGTTAATAACATCGCCAAGTAACACTCTGTAAATGTTTTTAGAGAGGACTCTATTACTAATACCGTTGTAGTTTCTCATATATATTAAATCACTGTGATATACCTGAACATGAACCTTCCACATCCAGAAAACTTCAATATCCTAAAGCTGCCGCACGTCTCTTCCTCAGCAGGAAGTCACACCTAGACCGCTACAGTAAATCAAATCTCTACCATCTCCACAAGTTGTCTGTGGAATTGCAAATCAAGTTCAAGATCTTTGCTTTTTCTTTAAGGTCTCACTTTCTTGGGCTCAGAATACAACAACAGAGGCATACACCATGCAACACAGGCACTGCAGAGATACCCAAACTAGTCCAAAGTGTGCCGGTACACAGAGCACACGTGCAGTCACTGGCTCAGGCTCTATAAAAAGACACAGCCATATTAGCATGTCAGTGAGCCTGAGCTAATTACTGCTGCTGCTTCCAGTTTCAGAACGCAGTTGGAGCCTGCAGCTCTATGATGACAGTTGTCAGATGGGCTTTTCAGGCACTGCAGCAACATGGCCCATGGGAGCCTGACGTTTGTACTCAGGGGACAGAACATCCTTAGAGTCTCGATCAGGGCTGGGACATCAAAACCCTGTGCTCTCTGCCACTCTGCAGGAAGAAGGTCCACCACACTGCACCAGAAGTACATGACTCAAGTTCTTTTAACCTTATTTTCCAGAGTTCTCACAGGAATGCACATGTTTATTTTTCTAAAGCACTGATCTCCCCAGAACAAATAAAAACCAAACAAAATAAAAAGGAAAAACCCTACCAAAATAGGACATTGTACTATACCTATCTCTGTCTCTCACAGATGATGACGGTATGTGAAACTTAGTAATGTTGCTCAACATACTGCTGAAATTCACTCAGATACTACAGTTTGCCATTTGTAGCTGTTGTTCTTATACTATTTTAGTGCCTCTCTCTACCATTTCATTCACCAAAAGAGAGACTAATTAAAACTAGAAAGGTCCAATCTTTAGGATAAAAATAAGACAACTTAATCCAAGCACGAACTATATCATTATTTGTCCATAAAAATGAGGTCAGTATCTGCAGTAGGTAAGGAACTACACTGAGAATTCTGTACTGACTTTGCCATATTCCTGTAAAATTTGGGGCAAGCCACAATACCCACATGCTTCAATTCTACAACTGTACCACTGAGATACTACATCCTTTTGTTACAGTACATCAGATGATGATAAATCCCCAAACACCTGAGTACCTTAGGAAATATTCTAGGAATTAATTAAAAATGAATTTAAAATGCAGTTACTATTCTGTACAAAACCCTGTTTTAATGCAACAAATTTGTACCAGGAATGCATTTGTCCTGTTTAACTTCCAAAACTGACCAAACTAAATCACATAATGATATTCTTATTGCATACGAAGATGATCAGCATGGAAAGTTAGTACATCACATCCAGCCACCAATAGGCATTTTCCACATAGACAATATCCATGTTATTTGAAAGCATCCAATACTAGAAAGACGATGGATCTTGGGAGAAGACCAACAATAAATCAGTAACGAATTGTACATACTTACCACACAGTGCTATGCTGACAGCTAGTTGTATAATCACAACAATAACCAAGTAGAATATATCTCCTTTCTCAAGTCCTGAACCAAGTCAGCCCATGAGTAGGAGTGCTTGGTAAATGAGAAATACTATACAAAGCAACACCCTAAGAACAAGGCTTAGGCATTAACTTTGGATGCAGACAGGAATGTTAAGATGACAAAAAGAACTGAAAAGGTGTCTATTTTGTAATAAGGATCTTTTCAGTTTTGCATGCATTTTTACTTTATTAAACTAATGTAGCTAGTCATTACGACACATAATGATTGCAAAGGAAAATCTTTGAAAACATGAACATCTTTTTTATCTGTAAACTTCATACAAGAGTATATAAACTACAGAATATTATATAGTATTATATATTTTTCAATACACCCTATACTTAAAATGGACAGGGTTCAAAAAATTGTATCTTCGTTACCTTTAAGCATTGTTCTTCCAGTTGATCCTCCGAAGATATTTAAAAGACCACTTCTTGCTCCTAACGATGTAGTTGCTTCTAGTAAAGCACCAGTTATATAGTCAGAGAGTGCAGTCCTCTGTAAAGTGGCACGATATTGGCAGTAAGCACCTGTTACACATGGTTTTACACAGAAACCATCACCTTTGCATATGCAGTCTGTACCAAATGTTGGGAGCTTTCTCAGAAGATGAGGAAAATATTCAAAAATATCTTCTGCTCCTTCTTCTCTCACTGTATTGAAGATCTGTGAAGAATGCAAAAGCATGAACTGTTAATTCATTTGGTTAAGATAATAAACTGAACATCAAAAAATTCCAAACTAGGATAACTTCTTGTAAAGCTCAACAGCCTCTGCAAAAATGCACTTTAGACCTGAAATATCTGTGAATCCAAAACTGACTTGTGAAGATTTTGAGTTGGGTTCCCAAACAGGCTACTTAAATTCTGGCTTTCAATGTATGGTTAAAAGCATTCTAATGAAAATCAGTTTTAAGGATCATCATTAGACAAAAAAATGCCACATCAACACATCTGGTCAACATTTCAAATAAAAAATATACACAAAATTATTTGTAAGACTATCAAATCTATTGTACTTTCAGTAAAGTCTTACAGATAGCAGCAGCAGAAACACAGATCTATGCAGGGTTTGGACTTTTTCTTGCTGTGTGGGGCGTGTTTTTGCAAACAGAAATGGTTTTAATCACCGTGAGCAATCTTTCAAAATGTTCTGGTGTCACATTCATTGCATTACTTCCAGCCTGTGCACAGGTCCTCTATTTAATATTGGTTTAATACTCTTTTTCCAATATTTGTGCTAACACGCTAATGAACTTCAGTCTGTGGCTTAGCAACTAAGTAATGTTTGCTTATTTAAAAGAGTCTAATGATCAAAGCAAGAATCTGGAAGAAATCTTTTCATTTAATATACAAGGAGAGACTTGATTCTTTGCATTCTTGTATGCTGACTTACTGATTAATAATTTGTTTCAATGATCTGTGCTTTGTAATTACAAATTGTAAACTACCAAACTAAGAATTAACATAGGGAAAGGTCATTATAAACGTTACCAGGACAGGTGCTGAGACAATTTTCATGGGGTTGTTCTCAATCAGTCCTTAGATGTGCACAAGACATAAGCTGACGGCTTAATGACTGGTTTTTGTGATTAATGGCTTGTTTCTTGTTGCCATCCTTCCCCACATATGAACAAAATACAGCTATCCATCCAATGGCAGAAATCCCATCCAGCCCTACGATCCAAGCTCGCATGTGCTCAGTCAAATGATAAGAAATTGTTTGCACAGTCTGTGCGTGCCACATGTCAGAGGCACCGGCTCCCTCACCACAGGACACATACATGCCCAGCCATGTAACCACGGAGGGAAGCGGCCCCCGGCCCCGGGATCTGCACACACATCCACTTCCGCCCTAAGACCTGCATCTACCTCGTCATGTAAGTGAGGAGGGTTCGAATGCCCCGCTCCCACGAGCACCTTTTCCATCTCACCCTCTACAGCAGAAGTTGTGAATGATGATGTGATTCGTTCATCCAGGTAAAGAAATTGAGACTAGCAGAAGCTTTGATTCAGCTACTAAATTCAAACTTTGGCAAATTGTTTGCTTATTTATTTTTTGCCATAAACCAGCAAATCAAATACAATGCAATATTTATTAAAGTACCTATTTCTTAGCTTTAATTTTTGTATTAAAAATTTCTTGGGGAAAACAGTAAAATTTTACTCAATATATAATATTTACATTATAATATAATATAAAGTTATAATATAACTTTATAATATAATATAAAGTTATAATATAACTTTATAATATAATATAAAGTTATAATATAACTTTATAATATAATATAAAGTTATAATATAACTTTATTAGCTAGCAATATAATTCAATTATTTGAAAACGTTCACTGACATTTATTAACATAAAATTAAAACAAAAATCTTTCACATGGTGACTACTACTTATATAACTCAATACAAACGTGAGAAATAGGGCTTCTGTGATTCATTACACAGCCAAATGCTATAGTATCTACCTTTTTGTTTCCCCTTCCTGCAAATTTTCCAAAATCTATTTGGTCTGAAGCTTCTAGACGTATTAAGCCTTTACTTCAGCCTCTTTATCCTTCCTTTGGTATACAACAGTTTTATGGACTCATAGACTCTCAGTAAGAACACTGCTCAACAGCTTTGTTCAGAAAGAAAATTTACCCTTACAGTGTACATTATCCGGATAGGGTATGTTCAGACCTCTTAAATCAGGTGTCTGCAAGAACAGTGGCATGTGCGTATGACACACGTTTCCAAAAGGTGTACTGTAAAATAGTGAACCTACCTTATGCATGGGTTATGAGTGTGTTACATGTCGCAGACATAATTAGTCTTTTTAGCTTGTTTAAAAAAAATATTTAGTTAATGAAAATAATTTAACTACTCAAAACTGCAGTTAGTTACCTTCCAAAATATTTTTAAAATTGGGTTCTGCAACTTATAAAGGCATGTTCTGTTGCCTACACAACTAAAATTTCTTTCAGCTGCCAAAGCAGAGAAACCATTTGTTGACAGAAATAGGCGACAGTGTTTTGCTGGAGAGATTTTACATAGAATAATGGTGTTAATCTCTTTTGTATAAAGTAGACTTCAGGGCACTAGCTGTCTCCAAAGACTCTGTGCTTCATATAACATTTTCAAATACTGTTTGTTTTGATGTGTTAAAGCTCTGAATGTGTTACTTTTGCTGCACACAGATGAGGTTATGAAAAAATACAGACTTACAATGTGTATACTTATCAGCCGCCAAAAAGAGCTGAAACAATCAGGCTAGGAACATATCCCTCAGGTAACTGATAGGGAAAATCACCTTTCAGTGAGATTGCACCAGACAGCTGGGGCAACTTAATCTTGCCTAGAAGACAAAAAGTTGATTTCAAACCAGGGCTTGCAGTTCATTCTGGCAGATGTAGTTATATTGATCTGTATCACTACCAAAGAATGATTACTGTAATTAAAAATGAATGTGAACCAAAAAGAGTAAAATGCAGCACTAAGCTGACAGCTACCTGTCAAAAAACAATGGTTCACAAGGGCGTATCGCTCCTGATTCACTCTGGCCTTCCACATCAAATTAAAGATTTCAAAGCCATCTGCAGTCTGATGCTGTCCTACCTTACATACTACGTATCAAGCAGTAATTCACTAGAAATTGAGGATAGTATCTGGATCTAAAAGTGTTGCAATATTAAATGTACTTCAGATTTCTTTTTAAGTGGTGCAAAGTACTGATGCTTACAGGAAGCGGTTTAAAGGTGAACTTCCTTATCTATACCACTGTAATGAGCACACGTGAATAGTAAAATTTATATGCAGCTACAGCACCTCAAGATTTACTTTAGGCAATAAAAGCATACATTCTAATAGTTTTTCTTTTCTTTTTTCCGTGATACTTTTAAAATAAGAAATGAGCTGAAATGGGTCACTCCATATACTAATGCAGCATTATTCCAATAAAAGTATACTCTGGCTTTGATGGATTTTTACTTTCTTCTATTTTTTAGACAGATTTTAATGGCAAGTAAAAAGAATATAAAAATTACTTGCAACAAAAAATTTTCCAGAGGACCACAGAAAAAAACATGCCCGCCAACTCAAAAATGAAAATTAGCATTAAAATAAAGATTAAATTCAGGCAGAATTCCATCCTTGTCGTTTTACAACCAAGTCTGTATTTGGAAAATAAATGGAAACAAAATAGATCTTTCAGCTTTTAATAACGTATGCAATAAATCACCAAAACTTTACTTTTAAAAAACCTCAGTTTTGCTTCTGGTAACGTAGAATGGTATCTACAAGTTAACTTATTGATAACCTTCAAGCAATAAAACTTTCTTACAGTGACAACAGACGTATTTTGTTAAGATGTTCTTACAGTTATTTTTAAAGATTAAGTAACTCATGCTGGCTTTGAAACTATTGTGCTCTTTTCTCTTATAAACTTTTTTTCTGTTTAGTCATCACAACAGTTGCAAATTGCATTATGTCCTTTTCTCCACACACATTACTGCAGGTGGCAGAAACGTGAACACCACAGCCATTCTTAGCCCTACAGTTTATGACAGAGATGCCCCCAAAATGAAGCTGGAGTTCACAGCTTCGGCTGTACTGTAAATATTAGATATAGAAGTTCACAAAAATAATTATTCTGATTTCTCACTTAAACTTACATGTATCTCTTCCCTTTTACTGTAATCTTTTATGTGTTTCTCTTTTCATGTTTTTTCTGCCTCAGGTATTCACCTTAGAACCTGGGGGCATGTAATCACTTTGCTACACACCTAGCAGCTGCTCGGCGCATATGAAACCCAGAAACTGGAATTAAGAACCAACTAAAGATTACTGTTATTAGGAAGCAGGATAATTTTGCTAACTTTATTATAATAATAAAGAATATGTGTACCCAAAATGTCCATTGTAAAGAAGAGCCATAAAAAAAATATGCTTATTGCTACTATGTTATAAAAAACCAAACCAACAGACCAGAAAATAGGCCCTAATGGGGCTTTAGTAATTTATTGCATTGTTTCTGTCCATACTCTTTCTAAAAACCTCCATCGATATATCCTGGACGATCAAAATGAAACACTGAAATGTTGTTGGGAGGGGCGAGGTATATGTATATAGACACACTCAGTTGGTACTATGCATTCCAGTCTGATTTCCTGGCTGTTTACCTACAGAGTTTCTATTACGGAGGGCTGCCGACAGCCCATGTGCAGCATTCCTGCGACACAAAGCCTTCATTTGTTGCAAGTTTTTAAAGCAATATAATGCCTGTAAACCAGAACGGTATATTAACAAGTAATAACTCTCAGGACGGTATGTCTTGAAGATCACTTAAATATCTCCTTTGAAAACACTGAAGTTTTACAGAACATATGAGCCTAAACACAATTAATAACACCACAGGAAATGCTGCTCTTTCCAAATTTGGTCTGTCCAAGAAAAATTTCATTTAAATGAGTAAATTCTGATGGTGATTTTTCATTTTGGCACTACAGGTTTTTCAGAAGAAAACCCTCATTAATATAGACCAAATGAAGCTAACAGTAATCTCTTGGAAGCCATGACCAAGGACCGATCCAATCGGTTTTACCTGTATTTATTCCACAACAGTGTAATTCAAGTATCTATAGCATGGAATACAACAGCAGTCTGCTATGAAAAAAATTCCTTTCTTTTTGTCCAAGGTAAATGTAAAGTGAACTTGGGTGGAGGGGAAGGGGGCTGAAAGAGGAAACACACCAGAATGAGAATTTGCTCAGAAGGAAAGAATCGGGTGTTAATGCATAGTTAGTCAATACTTCAGTTTCATATCTTCCAAAATGGCACTCCAGCATCACACTTCGGAGCATTTATTTAATGAAATTAAAAAAAAAAGGTGATGCCGATAGTCACATCATTTTCTGAAGGGTCTTGCATAAGATTTATCTCATTCAGGTTATGACCATACCCACTCTGATTAGCCCACAACATTTCAAGATCATTGCTAAAGTACAAACACAGAATAGATTAAGAAATGCTTTTTTGTAAAGACATTGCCTACCCAGAGCCAGCACTTGCCACTGGACAGTTTCTTCTATGGATGTTGTGGGGTCAGCATTTTTTTTAAACAAAAATGAAAAAATATTCTCCTACTCTCCTTACTATTGCCACCTTTTGAAAAAATGGTATTGTTGTAAAAGTGGAAATAACAAATGTCCTAATTAAATTTCTATTAATAAATTACTTTTCCCAACATTCTCATCTGAAAAATTGTTCACCTAATTAACCTCAAAATACCAACCAACTTTATTCTGTTTAAGCAGGAGTAAGACCATAGTCCAGGAACATTTCTTATAGGTACAAATGCAAAAGGCATTTTGAACATAATTATTTTTAACATTTATCCCATGACCTAGTTCACCATGAAAAAAACAGTCACTTAATTACTCTCCGAACAATGCTAAGTTGCTACCCACTTGATTTTCAAAGACGTTGGAACAAACAACTGTCAATTGGGATCTGCAGAAATGCTGAAAATAAGACCAATCTATGAAAAAAGGTCTGCCACTGATCTAGGATTTAAAGTCAGGTCATGTGAACTCATACAGATTTCTAAGACAATACAGAATATTTACTGACCTTGTTTTTAATCTAGCTCGTACTTTCAAAAATAATTCCTGCTGTGCATAAATAGAACTTAATCACACTATTTTGTACAGTCAGTTCTCCAGTTTTCATTTACAATTATCTAGCCTGAGTAAACACTACAGGTACAAAGACACTTGGATGGTGCTTTGAAGCCCAGCTCAGGAAAAGCACTGCAGCTTTCTGACCTAAGCTGGCTCCAAACAAATTACCCATTTCTCAGCACTGTGTTTGCCAGAGACTCCATTTCTGAGAAGGCTTACTTGCTTGTGCATCCTTATTGCTTACAGCACTGCAGAATCTAGTTACAGTGCTTCCTTCATCAGCTTCCTCTCTGTGCTCTCATAAAGCTCAGGCACCTCTGCAGAGAAATTCACTACAAAATTTGGTTAGGATGACAGCAGGAAATGAGGTTCTGTACAGATGGATGTTTGCAAAGGCAAGGGAAAAAAACTCTTTCAATAAAAGAAAACTTCGAAAGCTACAGAAAAAATGGTTGTATCATATTTTCTAGCATTACTGCTAAGGTCACCAATTACAATTTGGAAAACATTCTACTTAAGTTGCAACAACATGCAGATGAAAGACATGCCTAAAAGAAAAAATATTTAATATTGAACAACACGTTAATGAACGTCTGTATGCAACTTCATTACAACTCAAACTTCTCCTACAAAAACTCCAATCTTTGGCAAAATTGCAAATACATACACTTTTTTTTTTTTAACAAATGGATAAATTGACCGTATTTCAGACAATTTTATACCATCTGTGTTTCAGGACAGTTAATCTGTTTCAGGACAGAAGCTTCATGTTACTATACCTTAAGTATGGATTCCAAGGGTTCCAGCTACAAAATCACAATTAAAAAATAAAAAAAATAACAGCAGGAAAGACTAGAGGTGATAAAGTATTGGGTTCAAATGTGTTATCACTGTAAATGTTCTGCACTCAAAAGATCAAAGATTATCAAAGATCACCATGCCTACGTGACTTTCATAAGAGAAAAAGTCTGCTAGGACTATTTCTTAGCTCTGTTCACTGACATGTCTTGTTCACATTAGCAATCAAATTGGTGAGGCCTTCAGAAAAGCTTTTGAGAAACTCAGCTAATTTGAGCTTTTTGTAAGTATTTTTCAGTACTCTGAGTACAAAAGCTAGACATTTAGACTGTTAGAACATTATCTTCTTGGTGGCACTCAGCAGCCTGTGACCAAATAAGCACACACCAGAACAGTGGATCAAATTTTTGGCTACGTGTCTTAGTATTTTACAACACAAGTAGGACAAGGGATAAAATCTGTGGTTAATTAAATTCCATTCCTAACCTACTATTCAAGATGAAGTAGATCATAACCAATGGTCATCCACAAGCTTTAGTAAATTGTACTGCCACTCAAATTTGCGTGAGATTCACTACCTAGCCCAAGCTTCTCTGATTTCTTGTTTTTCATGACAGTCTATTGCAGAGTTTCTCGCTAGGTGCACTGTGGCAAATACGGACACAGCTATCTGGAAGCAACTGCAGTTTTGCAAGTTGGGGTCAAACTCAAAAATTCCCACGAATCCTCTTCCAGCATCTCATGATCCATCTTTTTTGGCTAACAGGCAACATTCTTAAAGTATTAACAACCATCCCAGCTTAAAAAAAAAAAAAAAAAAAAAAAAGTGTTACATATCATGATGGCCTTCCTATTCAGCAGTTTTTGGAGATGCATTTGAATTTCACCCTTCAGTTGGCTCTGCAAGCCAACAACTGCCCTGCAAAGCAGAATTGATAGTGGTTTCAGCAACGGCACTTGTCATCTAGTCTGCCTGCAGCTTTACCAACAGAAGAAAAGGAACTGCCATCACTTGAAGGAACTTTTGTGGAAACACAGACATTTGGTGCACATTTGCATTTCATGGAACAGTAGAGGACTGTTTGGGCGCAGTGTGACATGGCCACCATCCACTACAGCATGTCAGAATGACAATGAACAGCCTCGGGAGGTCTGTATGCAGGTAATCTCAGAGCTGCAGTAGCAACTCATCAGCAAGAAAGCTGGAGCTACAAACACACATTTGCAGTGAAATATACGCAATTGTGCAAAGACTGTTCAGAACATCAGGGGTTAACAGTGTTCTCCACATCTTAGTTTGCTCATATCTTGCTCTCCCTAGATATTTTCACATGGTGCTTAAAGAGAAGATCTTGACTGCCGAGATGCTAATTTTTGTAATAGAAAAATCCCTTAAAATATCCCTGGACTGGTGAAATGCTGCTCTGTATTTGAAAAAATGCCTAGAAAATAAGAGAATACAGTGCCATGGTACAATCTGAAGCATACCTCGTAACATACGAGGAATACTGTTGTCAGCAGGGGGATGACACCTTGCTCAAAATACATCACAGAGTAATCGATACCACTACAATTTTGCCCAGTACTGGAGTGGTGCGGTTCACAGGTGTTGCTCGTCTTTTGTCTGGGACACTATAAAGAAGAAAACCAGGAACTACTTTGGGAACGCAAGAAATGGAAAGGTCTGTTTACTGCAGCAGCAGACCAGCATGGAAGCATCAGAAAAGACAAAGGGGAAGATTGCTGAGTAGACAGCTGAGGCAGAAGGAACTTTGAGTCACTGCACTGGGGGTGCTTTGAATGCAGTCAACAGAAGAAGTAGGTAAAAGAGGAAAGAAAGGAAACACAATAAAATTACGTAAGGGGGGGAAGGGCGGTTTGCATCGTGTGCATTTTTTCAATGCATTTAACAAGATTGTGATTTTAAAAAAAAAGATCTCTGCTTGCATAATTTACAGTTGCAGGCAGTGAGTAAAATCAAACACCGTATCTTACGCCCTCACCACCCAGAAACTGCAGGGGAGGGATGGGGGACGACAATGCCGAGATACAGTCTAGCATATACTATCACCTTCTCCTTACAATAGGAATAAATCTACTGAGTCCAAAGGAAGTTCCCTCCCTGGGGCAGGGTGTGTATGACTGGCAGATGAGGTGCGTGCGACAGAGTCTGCCCAGTCCCCTTACGCATCTGAAGGAAAGAACACATCACAGGAAAGGAATAATGGTCTTCAGACACCTCTTCACCATAAGAGTCAATGCTTGTTCCAGCATCCTCACAACAAATTCTAATTGGCTCATGGCTTTTCTAATAATGACTAGTGTTGTGGTCACTGTGGGAGGCCCAGGTGTTTTCCTTTGCTTTTCTATAAATGAGCTTCAGGTTCTAACAATTTAGATAAAAACACTGCAGTGGCCTGTCCCCTTTGGTCTCCTTTCCAGCAACTGTCTTGTCAATATGCTTGTTGCAATGTCTGTTCTCAAAGGCTTTTCAAACTTCTGCTCTCTCTTCAACGATAAGGAAGATGGGGATCTTTACAGTGCCAAGACAGAGTACCAAGCTACAGAGCAATAATGCTCACTTACTCAACAGCATTTTTTTGCTGTGTATCAAATTTTACACAGCAAGTTGTAGTAGCTGGGCAACATGGCACAGAGCAGCAGAGGACACACATGACAACGGATGAGTTCACCCTGGTAACACAGGGAGCAGTACTGATGGCAGCTGGAAGGTTGTCAGAAGAGTGAACAAGCACAGATGTGCTCAAATATTAATATTCATTAACTGATGTTCTGTGAACTTTCTACAGCTTCAACGGCAATTACAGAATGTGCACTACCTCACCAGCCGGTACTTCTTGTGAACTGCATCCTGTTAAGGATGAGATCATTTCAAGGAGCAGAAACTGAATTTAATGAGGATCAAACCGTCTTGCAGAGGCAACCCTTAAACGTAACTCAATATTTTTCAGAAATGATGTCAACCATCCCCATTCAGTTCCAGTATATAACCAGTGTCTTTAGTAGGGAAATTTTTTCATTCATGATCATAAGAAAATTATGATGCAGTTTTTAAAACACCAAATACATTTGAGAGTTGGATTTACTTATGACAAGAAATCGTAACAGCAGGCCCAAACTTCTAACAAGTCATCATTTTCACTTTTGATTTGAGTTGCTGTTATTTACTAATTGTCCATTTCTGTAAGGCATCGGTACTAATTATTTTAAAAGCCATTACCAAAGGAAAGACGGACTTCACAGATTTGGAAGACAAAAAAAGCAACGTGATATAAATGGGGCACAGATTTACGACAGCATCTCCACCCGCTGAAAGTCCTGCTTTTAAAGAATCGTCAGTCTGGTGGAGAAGGAAAGTGAATTAGTGCTTGTTACTTCTCATGGCAGGTAATACAATTTAGAACCAATTAACTCCTAAGAAGAATCATCTTAAGATACAAAACAAAGACTGACAAAAGACATCAATTAACTGTCATTTGAAAGATTGTTCATAAATATTTGAAATTTCAAGCTGATTAAGGAGAAAATGAAAGGATGACACCACACATAACATAGGAGTTCATCACATCACTTTTCAGCAATGTGAAGCAATGCCCTTGCCAGTGAGAGAGACTTCTGTAATCTTACCCAGAAAAGGCCAAAAATATCACTTTCTGGTCAGACAGGTCAGCTATTTATATTTCTGTTGGCACAAAAGTATATGTGTAAAAATATTTTTCTTAATAGTTATTAATTATTTGATTATTAAGTTCTCTTGCTAACTTCTTCAGTTTAAATAATAATTTTTATACTTTTCTAGTACTTCTCAACTTAGTATTCTGAGCTACATTTCTGTTAACTGTTCTACTCTTGTTAAATCTTCATGCAGCCAGTATTGTCTTTTTGTTTTCTAAATGAGGGCTTATTTACTTCCTCCAAATTTTTTATCAACAAATTCACTTACAAACAATATGCTGTCTTAGTAACTAAATAAAAATATTCTATTCAAACATCTGTGTTATTTCAACTTTATTCTAAAAGTAACTACCTATTCTAAACATAACTACTACGCTAATGTACACCTTTATTTACTGAGCAGACGAGAGTATTACTAGTCTGATGTGGGTCATGTCGTTGAACATCTGATCACATGGATTAGAATTTCTTCAGTTATCAGCTTTCAAAATTGTATATTGAGTTTTTAACATAAAAGTATAAGCACCATACATAATTTTGTTCTAAAATCATATTACTTTTTAAAATGTATTTTAATAATGACTTTTGATACCTCTTGCTGATGAAAAACAAAGATTCCATTCATATAAAACTTCTCAGGTGTGCTATAAAAAGGATTTAAAACAAGAAAAAGACTAGTTGTCTTTTCAATAGAGAATAGAAGTTTTACTGTAGCTAAGTACACTATCTAAAATAGACAGTAAGTAGGATTAAAACTCCATGTCAGAAAGCAGACTGAAATAATTCACAGTCAAACCGCTTAGAAGTCAGAATATTAAATGTGCCATGATTGAATAATACCAACTCAAGAGAGATGCACATTTTCATCGCAAATTCCACCTTTCATTATGTGTCTTTGGAACATCAAACTGTAATGGGATGCTACTACTAAAATGAGATCTCTGAGCTTTCTGAATGCAAGTAAAAAATAGCAAGAAATACTAATAGAAGTCACCAAAAAGTCTATTTAATACATCCTTAAAGGCTTACTTTCTTCAAATGTCGACATAAATTAATTATTTTAATTAGGTCATTAAAGGTTTCAAACAGGCATGTTCACCTTTTTCATTTCAGAAACACTGACGGTATGATGGACGCATTCAAGACAGGTGAATGACGAGCATTCAATGCAGAGGAACCCACCATCTGGCCCATCAAGGGAGTTAAACAGCCCCCTTCCCACATGTCTATTTTTTTCAACTATTATTCTATATAGGGAGTGATAGTGAGTCTAGATTTTCTCTAAGAAACAAACAACCAACCCCACATACACACATCAGATACAGGCTGAAATCTGTATGGTTTTGTGCCTTACCAACAACGGTAACCTTCCCGTTTGAGGAAACACTTCCACAGAACTCACACATTTAAAAATAACTACATCCCCACACATGCGAATTAATTATTTAAACAACTTTGAAAGATGAGCTTAGTTACATATTTCTGAACTACAAATTGACAGTAAGTTTGAAGGGTAACCCACAGTACAGAAAAAAAACTTAAGAGATCTCCTATCAATAAGGCCATCTTAAAAACAGAGAATCAAACAGAAGACCTGAAAATGATGGCTGTTGAAGACCATGTCTCACCAGCCCTTAAATATTTGGTTTGTCATCCTCTTTCTACAATCTTATCTATTTGCCAAAGTTAGCTATAACTGCTTCTGCAAAACTCTGGCTTTACCTGTTCTTTCTAAATATTATTTTAATATGTATACTTACGTAACTGATGCAGAAAGCATACAGTCTATTCCTTTCCTGTCTCTCTGATATTAGAAGTCAAAAGATAATCAATGGTAGGTGTTAAAGTTCACAGCACTGGCTAATTCAGTTTTTACACAGTGTGATGTTGCATCCCTGCAACTAAAGGAGCAGCTTAGAATTGCTTATGAAGGTCTCGAGCTCAGACTAAACGTGTCAAAGCTCAAAGACAGAGTACATGTAATAAAACTGTGTTTATACAGTCACTACTATTATTTGTATCAAAGAAAGATTCATATTGGGACTTGATTGTACTATACATTGTGGTTTTATATTGAAAGGCAGATCTTTCCAAATATAGCAGAAACAGTCTACAGGTTAGATCTATGTTCAGAAACGTAAGTATTACATAAAGTGCAACAGAACCTTGCTGTATCTCTAAATTTTTTCATTTATAACCAATTATAATTGTAATTGATATTGTTGTAAAAGATCAGTAGGCATATTACCAGAGCTGTAAAATGTGCGCATCTTACCCAGGGCATATAGCTAATGAAAGAAAACTTGGAGCATTTTCCTTACCACAGGAAATCTAGTTCTCATTTTCTAATTTTGTAGACATTGAATCCATGCCTGTTTGTTTGCCTGTACTTCAGCTGTTGGGTTCATAGGGCCACATGAATAATGATAAGACTATTTTGGATAGTACTTAGAGGCCAGGAAATTCTCAGAGTTTTCATGTCTGAATTGTTTAGTAGGCTTTTAGGTCAGGCTACAGAACATGATTTCATGAAACAAAATAACTTTGTTCTATAAAGGGCATTTTCCACTGTACCTTTTTTTTTTAATTACCTAGAAATAGAAAAGGCACCATTCCTTGCCCAAAGTAACAAGAGAGTACTGATACTCTGAACTTAATTTTTAAATGATACATTTAACCTTAAGTTACTGATAAGAAGTGAGTCTTCATTCATCGTTGCTCACAATGAACACTCAGTTATAATCCTAAAAAAAAAAATCCACCTTGTAAATTTTTAGAAGAAAATTCTCAACTAAAATTAGCAATCACAATAATCCAGTACGGTACAATGAAGCAATTTTACTGATGTTGGTAACATAGTACCTTCAACACTATTCATCTTCTCTAGTCATTAGCTGCTAAGGAAAACTGTGCTGTATCTATAGAAAGTACCCAAAGTTTAGGAGAGTTTAAGGTAAGAAGACAGCATGAACAGGTAATACACAATGCAATGACCTAAAGAAATCATTTCCTCTTTTCCTTGTTTTCAGCTGGTGTGTTCAAATGCTGCCTTAAACTAAATAACTGCCCTGCAGAACACAGTACATTCAATATTTTTATTTTGTATGTGACATAACTTTGATGGTGGATAGCTAGTATACACTAATAGCCATACTTTTATTAAGACAACTATACACTAGAATAAACTGTATTTACAGAAATAATTGTTACTGGAAGGGTTTTTTGAGTTTCATCCAAATCTGCTAAAAAGATGAAACGATGGTAACACTGTGAGTACATTAAAATTGGGGAGTTTATTTTGCTGTCTCCAAATAGAATTTTGGAAGCCAATTCTAAGATCTAAACACAGGACAATGATTCATTAATTGTATTTCCAGTTCAGTTCTACTTGCCTGAAATACATGAAATAGATAATCTAATGTTCTGCAATTTTCAAAAGTTCTAATAGCTTCATCACAGTTAAAAGAATTTTTTTTTTTTTTAAAGTAAATATGCTTGTTTTGTGAGAGAGAATGAGAAAGAAAAAGAGAGTGATTGAACAAGGGAGTGGGAATGAGCAAGAATTAGTTCAATATTTAAACTACACTTTTTAATTGTTGATGATGATTCTGCAGGACCAGAGTATATGTTCTCCTTTCTTTCCCACTGGAGTGGAATGTCACTTGAGGCTTGATTTTCAGAATTTAAGGCATCTGGCTTAAGACCAGAAGAACAAAAATATTTTAAATTAACTTTCCTTATTCTCTGGGGATTGTTACAGACCCAGGGACTACAGTTTAGTCATCTATGAGATTTATTTTACTTTAGCGTTAGCTTCAACTAAACTTTGTATATATAACAGCTTCCTTACCAAAATTCATAGCCACTCTGCTCAGTGCAATTATTTTTATAAACTGCAATTATATTACACTGAATTACATGCGTAAGTGACCTATGTATATGCTTAACCTCTCAAAATGAAGGATAAAACTTAGGTTCCTGTTATAAGCTTCTCCTTCATACCATCACACTAGTTTTGGAAAAACAAAACAAAACAAAAAACTTTGACTCATTTATCCATAATTACACATGCCCAATTTAGAATATTTGAACTTTTTCAAAAGCTTCATCTTAATGAGAAATAGTGCCCTTCAACAGCTTTCAGAGAACTGAGTACAGATTTGTTTTGAATTAACTGCACCAAGTTTTCATGTAGATAATAAAGTATTCGTTACTTGAGGGAGAAAAATTTGTAGTGGATGTTTCAGTTAACTCCCAAGCAAGAAATGGTTGTTTGCTTTCTCGTTTTAAATAATTATCATAGCAGGACAGAAAAACCTTGAAAGTACTGTTTGTTTCCATAGAACTCTAGTAGTGGCATAACATTTTACTGAAGTCTCAAATACTCAAATTTTACAAGTACACTGTTAAGATCTTTAGAGGGCATTTTTGTCACAGTAGCATTGTTCTGAGAATAAGCAGAAAGCCTTTTTTGTTCAAATAGTGCTACGATAAGAACTTGAGGCGGCATCAGGGACAAAAAAAAAGTACTTTATAAAGGTTATAGAGATCTAATGGATCTTTACCATAGTACAGAAAAAACAAGCAGAGATAATTTCCAGACCCTTATTTTCTCAGTAGCATATCGAGGACAATCTATTCCCATGGAAGGTAAAGTTTTCATATGCTTTTAATAACAGAGGTCTCCTCAAACCCCAAATCTACATAAAATATGTAAACCTATTATAATTATATTATAATACTAACATAGAAAAAGGCATTGCTGTGGTGAAAAAAGTAATTTCCATCTGAGACATGCACTTCCAAAATCTATTCTGAGCCTTTAAATTCCAAAAGTTACTCTACAAACTGTACTAATACATTTGTCTACAATGAAACCTGCCTATGAAGATTTATCCATCAAAGACCATATGAATAAAGATGAAGCAATGATGCAAGTTGAGTTATCAAAATTTAAGATGGAAATTTTGGGCACTGGTTTACTATTATTAAAATAACTGATAGAAAAACAACACTTCTTAAGAGTTACAGGCCTCTAAAAATTAAGAGAGAAGAGTGTAGTAAAGATGGAAACAAATACTATTCCATAAACTAAGTTAAGGTGGTTTTGATAACTCTGCACCCTCAATATGTACTTGACAAACTTATGTGACTGTAATTTAACATTTTAGTCTAGTCATTATTTTTTCATCTCCTGACTGGCTACCTGTTGTATTTACTTTCTTCACTGGGCATTACTCCTCTGGACTTACTAATACATCAGCGAAAGCCCATATTCACATACATGCTACTTATCCGTATGGTCATTCAATAATGTTATATCTGTATATCCCACAGCTCCCCTTTTTTATCACTGTGTACACACTTTAAAACGGGAATTTTATCTTACTATGCATTTATTTGGCTCCTTGGAAAAGAAGACCCACAGCCTAAACGCTGACAGACATTATCACAGTATACATGACTTTTAATACTATTCATAATGTGTCAACCTTCAGTTACCTTTTATCACTTCATAGCAGCACAAAGAAAAGAGTACATATATTGGCCTTTTACTGAAGACCTCAAAGCTTTGTCATAAGGTTCTCGGCCTATTTGCTTTTAATATAGTAAAGCTACAAGACTAAACTACAAAAGCATCAGAGGTAAAACTCCTCCTGCTATGTAAGTGAAAATGAGACAAGTTGTCACAGAGATACAGAGTTTGTGTTCATTAAGTATAACCACCACAACTTACTCTTACTAAGCATCAGAGCTTATGTACAAAAAAGAACATTATTATGTTATTTTTAAAAGAAGGTATTGGATTCTTCATTAACCAACCTACACAACAAACTGCTTGGGCCAAGTCAAAAGCACTGTTCATAGTTTAAATTCCTGAAACATAGTACTTTACTGGAAGACTAGTCCAGTACACTTGAACGTTACACAATTTTCAAGTTTTTTCGATTATGTAAAAGTATAACATATATTTGAGAAAAGGAAACAATTCTCACTATCATCACTACTGTGTAGTGAGCTGCCTGTCATTTTAGTTTCACATACACATGATGGGAGAGTAAGAGAAAATACATTTTTAGTACTTATAAAAACATATGTAATAATCAAATGTCATCCTGATTGTATTTCTACTGAATATTTTTCTATTGATTACACTGGGTGAAGTGGTATGTACACAATTTGCTTACATTTACATTCTTACTGGATATTCAAAAAAACAAAGCTTATATATTCACTTTATGATTTCAATATACTTTACTAAAAAATATAAAGCATTTTCTATAAATCCTTGCTGTACATGCAATATTTCTTCATCAATTTACAGTAACAGTGAGGTATTCATCAGGGGGCTTAATGCCGACTTCATGAACTGTGTCTAAGTGTTTCATCAAAACAGCAAAGAAGAAGAAAAGCCTGTAATTATATTACTTTATTTATAAAGTAGAACCCAATATTAAGCAAACAAGTAGACAGAAGTTACTCTAAGTTTTATAACTTTAAGTACTAAATTTCTGTAAGTGGCTTTACAATCAATTAAACACAATAAGCTAGTAAACATTCACATGCAGTATGCCTAATTTAAATAAAAATTAAACACCACAGACTTTTAGAAATTACTAATTGTTTACATCTGCAGGGTAAGTACTGACAAAAAAAGCAGCACATTCCAGTAAGAAATATCCTGCTCAATGTATCAAGAACATACTTCTCTGCAGCATTACATTCTTCTTTCTGAAGAAGGAAAGCCTTCCTGTTATTCCTGCAGTCAGAAAAACTTTTTTATATTTTATATTATATGAACCATACCTTTTCCCTTTGTGTTTCACCATATCCATATCATATCAACTGGTAGGAAAAATGACAAAATTGTACAGAAATTGAAATAAGCAGACACAAGCAGAAACTGCAAGTTAGCTTTCAGCAATACAAGATGACAGTCTGTTCTCGTCTACAGAGACTGCCTAAGAGCCTGGAGAGAAAAGAAGTACATTGCCAAATCTTAATCCCGTCGCTGCATTTCACATGGTGCTGCCTCACCTCTGCAGCTCCTACAAGTCGACTTTTCCAATAGTCAGTGGAAATCTGTTCATTATAAAAACTCTATAAGCATTTTAGTTTAACCACAGTCACACAGATAATAAAATCTGAAATATTTAATATTTAATTTTGCTGACATACTGGACTTTGTGTTTACATTACTGCAAATGAAATGATGCAATGCTAAATTTATCTGAAAGCACTGCCTTAGACTGCTCGTATTATATGAATTTATAGAAAAAATCTTTTACAATGTTAGCAATTAAGGAATTTCTAAAATATATTTAGAAATACAGAAAATAATGTCACTGGTAGGTGACTGGTAAAAGTAAAATAATTCTTCCCACGTTAGATTTCTCATCTCTAAGCTGCTAATTCAATTACATTCTTGCAGAAAATATACAGATTAATAGGAAAAAAAACCTTTGAGCCAAATTATATAAACACAAGAAGATTATTTCTAATTACTGTCCTCCTGAAACAGTTCCCAAGCATACTGCTGAGGTTGTTGCACACTGCTCTGCTGTAACGCTGCAATGTCCTTTTCTATTGACCCACCACATTTCTTCACAAGGGGGCACAATTTAGAAAGGAAAGGCCTATTTCACAAGTAATTTTTGCAAACCTAAAAATTCCAAGGGTGACTGTATGCTACCTTAAGAGGGTCACAGAGGATCACAAAGTGGATGAAAGAGAATTTTTCCTAGTACAGGAACTGAAATAAGCAGCCTTACAAATCCATTTTCGTTTAAAGTATAGATGAAGGAGCCAACATGGAAGTACCACAGCACACTGGTTATTTTGTGTCTTCATGACCTTACACTCCTCAGGCAGATTCCTTAAAGTGGGTCACACTTCAAATAAACTTGAATAAATCCATATCTGGTAACCTGGGTAACTATCTCAGAAGTGGGCCTTGTTACTCTTTAGTTTAGCCTCCAATACTGCTCTTGAATAACTTCATCTGTGGACAAACATTGATTGAAAATCAACGATAGGTGAGAGTAACGAGTCTTGGAAGAAAAAGAAATGTGTGATAAAGGTAATAACGATAAAGGTAAAAGTAGGAAAGCCACTGAGTAGCAGAAACTGTGCAGTAAATGTGACAGTTGCTATCTTCTGAAAACTTATTTTAAATAACATGACTCAGCCCATACAGTCTTTAAAGACTTTATGGAAAACATAACATGGAAGAAAAACCACGAAAAGGTACACTACAGTTGCATGCTAAAGTGTCGGAAAAGTAAATAACATGCAAAACATCCAACTATTGGTAAACCTGATAGCTTCCTTGTGACCTCTTACAATAATTAACAGACAGTAACAAATACAGAAAAAGGGTACATGGCAGAGACCATTGACCATGACTTCTCCTATCCACAGGAAACAGATACAATGATTTCTGAAGAAAAATGTAACAAATGTTTTAATATTATTGTACAAACAGTACTTATCGGGACTATCATTATTAAATATAACATGTCATCTAGCAAGTAATGTAAAGATAGCAGGAAACAGCTGAGGTCTATAAAAAATTTTACAAAAATTCACACCACATTGTCATTAAATGCTCCAAAGAGCAGTATATTGCAGCCATTTTAAGTACTACAGGCTCTGGCATTACAGTAGTTTTCTCACTGTTCCAGAACTGAAGCAAAGACAATTTCACACGCATGTTTTTGTTGACTAAGACCTTCTAGAATACATTGTATCTACTTTTCTACAGAATCTTTACTTTTACTAAAAATAATGAAATGCCATACCACAGCTGCCTGTGGAGAACTCTTCTTTAGAAAAAATAACTTGTCTATCTTTAATCACTGATTCTGTGGTATTGCCTTGACATAGTAACACCTGCCTTGGTACACAAAATTCCCTAATACTAAGTTGTGGTTTATTTCCTCAAGTGCTGGAAGCCAAAAAGAATTTCTTACCTATTATTGTCAAGCAAAAGTACATTTTCCCTGACAAGGCATGACTACAGGATATTCTAAAATTTGGCTCTTTTTTCCTTGTGTCCAGAAGTCAACCCCTTTTTATGGTATCAATACTGACAGAAGTCTTTACATGGAATTACCAAGCACAAAAAGACAGTGTAAACACCTCTTCCACATACACCAACTTTATTACATTATTTGGAAATAGGAATTAATCAATGACATTTGATCAAAAGGGCAACAGAAGTAGTAGGCTGGAAGGAGAATCCATGTGGGTAATCGGTGAGAGGCATAGCTGTAGTCTCTTCTCTGGCTACTTTTAAGCCAAATAATGAGTGTGTTTCTAGGTAGAATGCCAACATAGTACGTACACACACTCTGCTTTCTGTTTTCTAGCCACTGATTAATTCTGTTGAAAAGCATCTGTCAAAATCAAGAATCTTTGATAGAAACTATCATCTAAATATTTAAAGATACCTCACCCACAGAAAACATGTTGGATACACTTCTAACCACGCTGAGGTCTGCAGCACAGATTAGCTCTTCAAAGAAATCCCCCATCATTAGACATGTGTTGCAACTACAAGTTACAAAAACCAGCTAGTCTTCCTTAGCTAGCCTGCCAAATGTTTTACTGGAAACAGAAATGTCTACAGATGCTCTACCTGCTAATATTTAGAAAGTGGACATCTTACGTGACAAACCTGTTCCTTCATTTCATTGAAACCACTTTCTTCATAACGGGTAGCCCCACTTTTACACGGGAGATTTTAATGAAAAGATGCCCATCTTAACTACAATCATTCCAGTCACAGCAGCAGCTTCTATTTCCACTGTAAAGTGGGGAACAACAATCGTTCTGAATTAAGCAAACTAGGGAATATAATAAAGTTCAGATAAGTAGTTTTAATTGCTTTTCTTAACTGCAAGAGAATTTATTCCAAGGTAAATCTGGTGTTTGTTGTCAAACATCTATGGGCATTTAGTTCACAATGCATTGACATTTTCAAATCCATGGACATTTTAAAGGACACATTAATGATTCGTTAGCAAAATGGTTTTGAAAAAAGGTAATTGATAAGAAACACGGCTAAAGTAAAAAACAATGGCTTAAAAATATGCAGTGGACTTCGTTAAGCAGCTCTAAAACCGGTACCTTTACCTACATATTATATGCTGCCCTCTACTCCCCTCTGGTGAGACCCCACCTGGAGTACTGTGTCCAGCTCTGGAGCCCTCAGCACAGGAAAGACATGGACCTATTGGTGTGGGTCCAGAGGAGAGGCACGAAAAGGATCAGAGGGATGGAGCACCTCTCCTGTGAAGGAGACACTGAGAGAGTTGGGGTTGTTCAGCCTGGAGAAGAGAAGGCTCCAGGGTGACCTTACTGCAGCCTTCCAGTACCTGAAGGGGCTTAGAAGAAAGATGGGAACAGACTTGTTAGCAGGCCCTGTAGAGACAGAACAAGGGGTAATGGCTTTCAACTAAAAGAGGGCAGATTTAGACTAGATATAAAGAAGAAATTTTTCCCAATGTGGGTGGTGAAACACTGGCCCAGGTTGCCCAGAGAGGTGGTAGATGCCCCATCCCTGGAAACATCCCAGGTCAGGTTGGACAGGGCTCTGAGCAACCTGATCTAGGTGAAGATGTCTCTGCTCATTGCAGGGGGGTTGGACTAGATGATCTTTAAAGGTCCCTTCCAACCCAAACTATTTTATGATTCTAAGGTTCACATTCTTTCATAGCTACTGTCCTACAATCACTGCAAAAGTGTTCTTTCAAAATTTAGAACAAAGCACCTGAACAAAAGATATAATTTGAACTGAAAACTCCTAACTCCTGGAGTCCATAATAAAATCTTCACTCTAAGTACCTATGACCATGTCATTATCCAAATAGTATGAACCCTGATACCATCTAGTACAGAAACTGCTTTGCTCTTTTAAGCTTCTTTAATGTGCAGCATGATCCACTATGCAAAGAAATACTTCAAGACAGTCAATCTGTTCTTGGCAGTCCCAACAAAACAAAATTCTAACAGATTTGTTCAAATACAATTTAAGTGCACTTCTGGCAGATAAACAATGAAATTCTCTTTCCTCTTTGGGGACTTAGGGTTTATGCTTAAGAACAAAACACTATCAAAATTCCATGTATAGCTTAGTAATGCTCTCTATCAGTTGAATTTAAGATCATCATGTCCCCATGGTCCTGGACATATTCTTTTCTACACAAACAGGGTTGTGAAACTAACTAAATTCACAGCACCCTGAAGTGCCTCCCTACACAAAAAAAAAGAGGAAAGACTGGGAGAAGGTGGCTGACAAGTCTATGTTCATTTAAGTTTTCAGGCCTGAGTTGTTTCTAAGATCTCATCAGGAACTCCAAGCATCACATGCAGGACACAAGGTAAGCATTGACACGCTTAAACCAGTCAGGCACAGCATCCTTGGCACACAACAAGTACAGCATCCTTGCTCTCTTCTTAGCAGAGGGTTAGCAAGAAAATCAAATGCTTTTCCTGTCAAATACACTTTTTCTGTATTTTTCAGTGCCACAACATATGGACATGAGTGTATTTACAAGAGACTCCACTCATCTGGGGAATCCAACAGATGAACAACGTTGTTCCCTCTAACCCACATCAACAGCTTTTTTGTTATTTGTTTTTCTTCCAGTCCAAGGAAGAAAAGCCATGTTTTCTTAATAATGTCAAGGAATTTTAGGTAAACAAACCACTACAAAATGCCTGAGGGATGACAGTTTACAGTTTATTGTGCCAGCACATGAGGCATAAATGGTGCAACCTGCTTTAGCAGAAGATGACATTCTCCCCAGCTGCAGGATTTTCTTGACAAAAAGGTGAAGGTGCACTATTACTCAGCTTTGTTCTCCTTCCAAAGAGAACAAATGATCTCTGCAGAAGATTGATTGTATGACCTCTTAATTAAGAGCCAGTATTCCAAAAGAGCTGTAATTTCACAGTGACATTCTTTGACACTGCAAAAAGGAGAAAATTTAAGCTATACCATGGAAGCAAACTCCAGATTTCCTACAAATCATTAAATACGTACCTCATTAGCTTTCTACTTCTACATAAGAATGGAACTGGAGAGAGCACATACCTGCAAGGAATGGTATTACAGCGTACAGCTTGGTGGGAAAAAAAAAAAAAAATAAAATTAAGACAACATCCAACATATCCTCTTTGGTCTGCTTGCCAAGTCTGTCGCAAAGCAGAAAAACGCAAATGCAGAATCCTGGTGTTACAAGTTCTCCCACATACATTTTATGAAATTTGTCTGTGTAGGTTTCTCCCAAAGGGCTTTAGCTTCCTAGACATTTTGGAACCTGTATCTGTACCAAGACATGCATTTACAATACATTAAGTACTCCAGTCCTTTCACTGAAAAAGTGTGAGCTATGTTTTGAACTCCAGTAACTTATGCTTTTCATCACAAATATTCTTAATGATTTGATCCAAACCACCCCTGGAAACCTCCTTGGTGAAAGGAGAAAACATTCCCATGAAAAATTATTTCCTCCAAGAACATAAATAGGAACTCTCCAGCTCATAAAATTACTGGTAAGAAGGAAGGAAGATAAAAATTTAGGAGACCATTTTAGAGGAAATCAGAAAAACAGACAGAAGCCTAGCTTGCACTTTTTATACCTGAGAAAGACCAACTGGAAAGTCTGTGTTAAAGCCTTGCCGGAAACGTCTATCACTAAAGATCTTAACATTTTCTTTTCTGTATATTTCTTTATTTCTAAAGTTTATTGAAAAGTTTTACTAGTACTGGGTAGGTGAATTTTTCTTTTACTTTCCAAAATGCCCAGGAGGATGGAAAACTATACCCTCAAATCAGTTACACAATACCACTACAGTTTTACAAACACAGCAGAAAGGGAGAAAACAAGTATGTAAATAACATCTCCAAAATAAGAACTAATCAAAGGAAGAGTCCGAAGGAAAACCTGTAACTTCTAACTTCCAGCATCTCCCTCTTCACTGAACAACTCTCTCTCAACTACCACAATTACAAGGATAGACAAACCTTTGCCTACTGCTTCACTTTTCCAAGGGATTACATACCTATTTCTATGAGCTGGGTAAAGAAAAACTGCTGTATGAATCAGTCACTCTTAGACTGAGTTTTGTGCACAAACTCAGATTTCTCAGAGGAGATACAAATATATGACAATCCTGTTATCGTAATTATTATACATAAAACCAACAAAAATTCAACACTGATGAAACTTTATATACACAATGTAACTGGGAAATTTTAATTCCCTGTTCCTTTTTTTCCTCTTATGAATGCTTCTGAGACATATACAGAAAAGAAAGTCTACCGTCAACTTTCTTTATAAGAAGTCTGAAAATAAATCTAATTCTAAAAAATTAGAAAGACAATCAGACTGATTTTATAAAGTAATGTCTACAAAGCTCATATATTTTTGTCAGCCTTATTTTTTGCATCATATAGGCCAGTATTCATAGTCTGAAGTTTTTAATTCTACATTTCTATGGAAAAAAAAAGTTGCCCAGAAGAAACTGCCTACTGGACAGCTATGGATATTAACAAAGAACAGGATCTTCTTTCACTCGGACAATGCAAAAATACCAGAACATGACTATAAGAAGACATCCAGGAGAAAGTATTACAGTCTGATAGTGGTAAACATCATATAATAATAGAACATTTTAATCCACCCAGGAGTGCTCTTCAAAAGAACCAGTATCAAAGCCATACTATTCTTAAATATAAATGCTAACTTTATATCAACCTAATTTGTATTTTTCTGAGTTAAATGGTTTTTAGAAAGCTGCTATTATTTGTGAACTTCAAAACTGGAGTTACTCCAATGATTTCTTTTGGCGAGTTCAGGAAACACAGCTACACAGTGTGTTTAATAGTTAAGATTTTCATCTGATTCCACCTACTGGTAGGAAAATTGTTTTCTATAGCCATGACAATGGTACAAACAAACAAAAAAGCTTCACCCACAATCTTACTCAGTTAGTAGAAAGTAAAATGGGCAATCGGGTTTCTCCAATAAGGAATCTGATCTCCAACATTTAAAAATCTGCTACTCAAGACCTGAAGGAGTGATATTCCAGTGTTTTTTGAAATTCACAGGCTGTACTGAGGCTTGACTAACATTTTTTTAACATTTCGATTTTAAAGCCTAAACTTGTTTGAAATGCATAGCAGTGAAGATTGAAAAAAAAAAAGTAATTTTAAATTTTTCTGTTATACAATCTATGTTATTTAGTGTTTGCACTCTTCTTTAAATGAAAAAAATGTTTCTTTTCATCATTTTGCCAAGAGCAACATTTTCATAAATACAGATTTTTAAATGTTTTTCAAATATATATGTAAACACAGAGGACATTTTAAGCAACAGAACAGAGCAAATTGAATAAATCTTTTATATTCAGATAATTGCTCAGAATAAATCTTTTTGTTTATATTCATAGAAACATAACTGTCATGACATAAGACTATCGAAGAGAAAATATCATCTCTGTTCAAGCCATATAAGCATAAAAAGCCAGGGAGGTTGGCTCCATGATGGGCAAATTCACCTCAGGGAAAGACTATTTTGTCTGGTTTGTAGAAGAAAGTCAGTAGAACACCAAACCCCAACTTTAAATCATTTTGTGAGGATTTCCAAGGTGGTAAAGGGGGTAAAAAAATCTCAGAAAAATAAGGTTTGACATACACATCATGGATCTTATTCTTCTAAATAAAAAGACTACACTAATTGACCTATATGACATCATAAAGCCTGTGAAAAGACCCAACTCTTCTGCTTGGTCCCATAGGGTGGGAAAAGACCTGCCTCCGTAAGTGTGCTCTTAAGTTGGAAATGAAAACAAGAAAACTTCTGCCCAGCTTTTTAATGAAAGTGGAGGAGGGCTCCACCACAAATTGCCAGAAGGAATCCTTGAATACCTTTTAAATACCATGAAAACACTCCCTCCCCCCACCCCATACTAGGAAAACATATCTATCCCCCCTCTTTCTTTTTAACCTCTTGACTTGTTTTGGGCCAGATTTCACTTGTACTTCTCCTTTGGCTGACCATCATTCAATCAGATTGGGAAAAATACTTTTTTTTAATATAATATGGTAGGAGGCATTCAGCATTTCATGGGAAGACAAGAGCAGCATGTGGAAAATGCTTAAAAAATTGGCAGGAAATGATCTTTTCAAAGCAACTTTACACACCAGTGTTTGTTGAACCTTTTGAAGTGCTGTGGGCTTTTTGAGGGTAAATAATCATATAAAACATTTTAGACACAGTAAGATTCATAGCACAAACCAGGTAATTTACTCCCAATGTAGCATACATACATTTCTGAAAGAATACAGGACCCGGTTAAGAAGTATAAACCTATAGCCATTTTAGCGATGCCCCACTGCACATGTGCTTCCCAACCAGTGAAACAGTTAAAAGGGGGGTGAGCTTGTACATGCTGTTCCTTCATGAAATATTTGACAGAGAAAAGTGCCAAAGCAGCTTAGTTCAGAAAGAAGGTCTGTTATACTACAGTGCAAAAACATCTCAACTGTAATTTTTGCAAATAACGTGAACACTTGCTCTTCTGGATTTTTAAATGTTATTTATCTTTGAATGTTGAGAAGTAAATTAGTCACAAGAAGAATAACAGAGCCACGAAGTTTGTAGTCACATATAATAAGTCTGTTGAGTCTACTGTAAGTAAATTTACTGTCAAGAAGAATCTTTTAAAATACTTCTAAAGTAGACAGTTACTTCCACTAATAAAACAAACCATGAATGTTTCCATGTGCAATTAAATCTCCATCTTGTTTCTGTACCATGACTGAACTAATAAACCATCACAGCTGGGAATGTGGTGCAGCACAGTGCAGACACCTGAAACAGCTCTGTGAAACCAGGAGCATGTGCAAGCAATAAGCATTACCTGGTTTTTCCATTGTGTTGTACTTCACCTCTCTCATTGCCATTACATTAGCTAATGGAACGATGACAGAACATGGTGATGACAATTCCATTTCACACGTGCATTGATTACAATGTATTTGAATAATTCACTCCTTTTCAGACTATAAGCACAAACTTGCTTTTATTTGATCCAATCTGTAGTAAATCACAGTATGAGAGACATTACGAAGTACTTTTTAAAATTCTTTTCTAACATGCTAAGTTGTTCATAAATAATAAATTTCTTAGGTTTGATCAGTCTAAAGAAAAAATGAGGGAGCTGCAATATCAGTCTTCCAGTAGATAACAGGATGTTAGATTACTCCATGTCTACTAAAAGACCAAAGAACAAAAACTATAGACCAACATAACAGAAATTCTCTATCAAAATCAATATACATTGACTGCTTCACTTGCTATCCCACGCTATGCCTACTCTGTAAACTATCCTGAAATGTATATACTGAAGACACCACTGTATGAAAAGAAAAATATTTAATACTGGCCACACTCTTTACTGTATCTGCCTAATTTAGGTTTTTAACATAACACAAGTCATGTCTATATTCACATCTACTAGCAGTCTAACATTTTTTAAAGCACGACTTTCTGTACAAAATAGTACTTGATGAAACTGTGTCCCAAATGGCTGGCAAAAACCAATTTTGACCTGCAGGCAAAGGAACCTGAAAGCTGCTGTACAACATAAGCTTACGGGCTTTGAAAGGCTGCTCCAGTCTCACCTGCCACATCGGTGCAGACATAAGAGCAATATCCAGTCTTTTTGCAAAGGCTATGTCAAACAGATCATAATTTGCGATATGGCAGGGGCTTAAGAAAGGTGTGCCAGAGATCTTTGACTAATTGGCACACATTTTTAAACTTTTAGAATTAATACTTGAAATTGGAAAAAATTTCAATTTGGGTTTTAGGGTTTTTCTTCCAAGCATCCAGTTCACTGATTACACACCAAAGTCAAGTCTGGAATTCCTTTTTTTCTTGAATTCAGTTTTCAGATTTTTTTTTCTCTTTGCTTCTGACTAAAGAAATATCCACCAATGAAAATTAAAAGTGCTAATGCAGCATTGAAAAGAAATGGATTAAAAATGTTAATAGAAGATGCTTGTTAAATATACCATTACCAATAAAACTGTATGAATAATTCTATCCACCAGATGGCATATGCCTCACATTTTGCTTCAAATATAGTCAAACTTCAGTGGCATGGGTTAAGATCAGACTTTTCCTGTTTCTTTTTCTTCTAATGTACAAATTTCAATAATAGTTTAGAATTTATACAGTTTCAACAAATGAACAGTTATGTACTGTAATAAAGGTACAGAAAGCTTGATGAATTTCCACACTTACAATACCCACAGTCATCTATGAGCTGTTTTGAAACCTTAGCCTTTTCTCTCCTAGCAAGGAGATGATAACACAGTTGTACGAGTAAAGTTATACCTGTAAAACTATCCTTGCAAGACATGGGTCAGTATAAATATAGTGTAAAGATTCTTCTACCACTACAGTTTGTCCAGGCTCTCTAATGAAATTGTATTGTCAAAAGGACTAAAGCAAGACAAAGATTTTATCATTATGGGTATCGTATCACATATTCAGTTACTTATGATCTGAAAATATATGTGTATGTGTGTGTGCATGTACATATGTATGCAACCCAGGTCTAAGTGGAAATCAGTGATGACAGTTATACAGATACCGAAGTCAAAGAGAAAGAAAACTTGTCAACACTTTCAGAGAGTGTTTCAGTGGAATTTAGGCACAAATATTCAAATTGGACTCCTAAAATCAAACCTATAAATGCCTAAGACTTCTAAATGTTGCTGGTCTGATTATGGGAAATACAAGGCATTCAACATTTCTAAAATCATAGTAGTTTTAACCAGTAGACTAATAACAAATTTTTGGTGTCTAATTTAAATGTCTGTATTTTAAAATTTTGGCTACAACTTTTTTGGAATAGTATTAACGTGTGAATTCTACCTTCAAAACATAATGAGAATTACTGTATAAACAAAGTTTTCTCACATCGTCTCCCTCCTGCTTTGGGGGACCAGCTCTGATGAAACCTCCGTGCTTTCTTTGACTGGTATCGGTCAGATCATTTGCACCTGTCCATGGCATTCGGCTAAAAGGAACCTGTTAGACATCATGTCAACAGCTGGCTGGACAGTTGCAACTTGCAACAAGTAGTAAATAGGCCAGCCTTTCAACCAGGGATCTACAAAGGCTCATGGTCCTAGAGCCATCTGACCCAAGCAAGTCCTGCGATCACATTTGACTCAGGCAGGAAACACAAAATAGAATTTCTTTTACTCCCTTCATTCTTACCTAGGTCTTGAATAAACACAGAGGATCAACAGCTGGGCCACGTGTGTTAACAGATCTACTAATAAGGAGATCCTCTAACTACAGAAGACCAGATGAAAGAGAAAATCAGATAATGTTCTTCAATAAATGTATGTTTTGTGCTACAGAAAAACTGGCATCAATGACTTGCTTATAAGGCTTGCTTGCTTATATAATATATTAGCTAAAAATCAGGAAAGTATAGAAAATAAAACTGCAGAACGTTCACCAGAAACAACACTCTGCTGACTTAAAAACAGCGTGGTTTCAAATTTCCAGTAAATAACTTTGTCCGTACTTAATCTACTTTTAATTTTATGGACCTTTCTTCCTGGGGGAAAAAAAAAAAAAAATCAAAATGAGGCAAATATCTAGAATAAAAAATAATACAGTTTTCAATGTTACACAATAATGATAATCTATTCTAGGCAAATAGACCCCAAACTACTTATTTTCCTACAATGGTAACCTTGACAATTCATTCAGAAGTTGTTTCCCAGTCTTAAGGGGTCTTGATTAATGTCTACATAAATGTCTTAACATTTTGGCCTAACAACATGGCAAGGGGTTTTTCAGAAATAAATATCTGGAAAACCTGAACCTGTTTTACTGTCCTGCAGGGATACTGTGCTGTCCAGCCGCTGCTCACCTAGCAGCTGTGGCTGCTCCAGATCCCTGGTACAGCTGTGGGATTCCCTCCCAAGCAGCTGGAGCTGACACAGGCACAAACAGCACAGACAGAAGCTCTAGGATGTGATTCAGGACAAGCCTAAGAGATAAGCAACTCAGGTATGACAACAGGATGAAGAGAGTTTCCTTTCTCCCCACTTCAAATCTGGGCATAAAATGGTGAATGTGGAGGGTGAGTGAGCCCCTGCAATAACTCTGCCCAGGTCAGCAAGGCTTCAGGGGGGTTGGACCCTAGGCTTAAATGCCCTCAGGCTCCTCGCAGTGTTGAAAGAAATCAGCATGCCTGACAAGAGGACAACAGTGAAGACAGCAGCAGTTTAAGATCTGAAGTTGAAAGTTACCTACACTGCAGGCTGTATGGCAGGGGAGAGGGAGGCAATGAAACAGGACAATACGGACATGGCTGGGGCAGAGGCATGAGTTAGACTACATGATGATGATACAATACTTATGCAGCTTAACATTAAAAGTAATTCTTAAAAAGAAATTAAAATGAAAACGACTTCTTCCGTTCTCCAAAAAATGAAATCAACTTCGGTCTAGATTGTCTTAGATTTGGACCAACACAGTATTTATCACACACACAGAGAATCATTAAGGTTGGAAAAGACCTTTAATATCATCAAGTCCAACCATCAACCCAACACCACCATGCCCACTAAACCATGTCCTGAAGTGCCACGTCCACACATTTTTTTGAACACTTCCAGTGATGGTGACTCCACCACCTCCCTGGGCAGCCTGTTCCAATGCTTGACCACTCTCTCCGTAAAGAAATTTTCCCTAATATCTAATACAATCCTCCCGTCACAACTTGAAGCCATTTCCTCTCGTCCTATTGCTAGTTAGTTGGGAGAAGAGACCAACACCCACCTCACCGTAGTTGTAGAGAGCAATAAAGTGTCCCCTCAGCCTCCTCTTCTCCAGACTGAACAAGCCCAGTTCCTCCCTCAGCTGCTCCTCATAAGACTTGTGCTCCAGACCCCTCACCAGCTTTGTTGCCCTTCTTTGGACATGCTTGAGCACCTCAACGTCCTTCTTGTAGTGAGGGGCCCAAAACTGAACACAGGATTCAAGGTGTGGCCTCACCAGTGCCGAGTACAGGGGCACAATCACTTCCCTACTTCTGCTGGCCACACTATTCCTGATACAGGCCAGGACGCTGTTGGCCTTCTTGGCCACCTGGGCACACTGCTGGCTCATGTTCAGCCAGCTGTCAACCAGCACCCCCAGGTCCCTTTCCACCGGGCAGCTCTCCAGCCACTCCTCCCCAAGCCTGTAGTGTTGCATGGGGTTGTTGTGACCCAAGTGTAGGACCCGGCACTTGGCCTTATTGAACCTCATACAGTTGACCTCCACCCATCAATCCAGCCTGTCCAGATCCCTCCTACCCTCCAGCAGATCAACACTCCCACCCAACTTGGTGTAATCTGCAAACTTACTGAGGGAGCACTTGATCCCCTCACCCAGATCATCAATAAAGATATTGAATAAGACCGGCCCCAGAACCGAGCCCTGGGGAACACCGCTTGTGACCGGCCACCAACTGTATTTAATGCCATTCACCACGACTCTCTGAGCTCGGCCGTCCAGCCAGTTCTTCACGTAGCGAAGAATAACCCTGTCTAAGAACATTAATCTAATCAATAGAACATGAAGCAAATAATCTCATCTCAGTCAAAAACTACAAAATTTGATCCAGCCAAATCATGGACTCAGTCATGGGTTTCCAAGCTGTGGTGTACACACCATTAACGATACACAAATGTCACCTAAGCAACCAAACAACTCTTTGTGCATGTGCACATGTTAAGTACTACTGCTACCGTGATAATGGTAATATATGAGCAACATAAATTTGAGAACTCTGCCCTTCCTCTCTGGGAGAGAGTTGGAAGTCTTTAAGTCTCTGGTAAGCACAGAGACTCAAGAGATCAACAGCAGTGTTGGATTCTTTTTATATGCCTGATCTTAGTCTTCTAAGTAACTTTGTTATGCTAAGCTTTCCAAAATTAAGTTTCATTCTATTTCATTATTTAATTTCATTTGTTTTTCAGGTCAGAATTTTAAACTGTTTTTTATCAAACCTGAGACTCAGTAACTCTGCTTGCAGATTTGAATTTTTAAAACCAACAACCATTTTAAAAAAGCATGTTATTTTCAGCAGATACTTTCCATAGTAGAAAATATTACCAGAAAAAAACCAAAACTATAAAACAACATCTAATTAAAAATCCAAGAAGCTAGCAAAATAGCCTAACTACTGAACCTTGCCACACATGCTTGGCCTTGTCACACCAAGCCTTGCCAGAGTACCTCAGTTCATAATGGTTTAGAAATCAAATGATGACTATCTCTCTCCAAATTCTACTTTAAAGTGCAAGCTTTGTACATAACTATCATGACAGTACTAGCACTGGTTTACATATGTCTTAGTTCCACAGAAAAACAGCAAAACCTTTAGTTTTGGTTAGGTTTGGAAATAAGATTTGTTGTTGTTTTTTACTCTCTACATTTTTTTTGAAGTTCCAAAACTCAAAGAACTCTTTGTCAACTATCTTTTTTGTTTTCTGTCCAAGTTTTTCATAGAACTCTGGCTCCTTTTCACTAGTTCTTTCAGTTAACTACCTTTCATATCTCATTAGCAAACTCTGCCCAGTACTGTTAAACCAATTTCCACTTCTTTTACTTAATGAAAAAGAGGGTTTTTTGGTTTTTGTTCTCTTGGATCCACTGAGTCACAACCACATGGCTATTTCCTGAGAATCTGCTTTCATCTTGGCTGTTGTTTTCCTTGTGTTTCTATGCAGACTGGAGAAATTTAAATTAAGCAAGAATCAATACAGTATCAAATACAGGCTGGCAGATGAAGGGATCAAGAGCAGCGCTGCCAAGAAGGTACTGGGGGTACTGGTGGATGAAAAGCTGGACACGAGTCGGCAACGTGCGCTCACGCCCAGAAGGCGAACCGTATCCTGGGCTGCATCAAAAGCAGCGTGGCCAGCAGGTTGAGGAAGCTGATTCTGCCCCTCTGCTCCACTTTGGTGAGACCCCACCTGGAGTACTGTGTCCAGCTCTGGAGCCCTCAGCACAGGAAAGACATGGACCTGTTGGAGCGGGTCCAGAGGAGGGGCACAAAAAGGATCAGAGGGATGGAGCACCTCTCCTGTGAAGAAAGGCCGAGAGAATTGGGAGTGTTCTGCCTGAAGAGAAGGCTCCAGGGTGACCTTACTGCAGCCTTCCAGTACCTGAAGGGGCTTAGAAGAAAGATGGGGACAGACTTTTTAGTAGGGCTAAACAGGGCTCTGAGCAACCTGATCCAGTTGAAGATGTCCCCGCCCACTGCAGGGGTGTTGGACTAGATGACCTTTAAAGGTCCCGTCCAACCCAAACTATTCTATGATTCTATGATCAGAGGAATCCGGTCATTAATGCCTAATATAAATACTAGTTAGCAAATACTTTCTTCCTGATGAGTACAATAGGAAAAATGAAAACTATCATTTTCTATGATAGTTTGATGAAATGGCCATTTAGCTTCAGCCAAAAATACCAGCTCTTTTGGAAAGCCAATTTCAGTCTAAAAGTCTAATACTACAACCACGTGAATATCGGACATCCAAAGCGAAGCTTAAATGCTGTTTATTAACCTTCACTGGAAATAAAAAATTTAAAAAAAAATGGAAAGGAAGAGGACAAAAAAAACCTAAAACTGAAATACAGTATTTCTAAATGGTACAGATGCCACCTTTAAATTTGTATGAGCACAAAAAAGCTGGACATAAGGCTAATAGAAGCAGGAGTTTGCACTAAGACCACACAATTGCATGAAGAAGGAACTTCAGCCTTAACTAATAGACTTGGCTGAAGTTTAGATTGTGAATAGTATGAAAAAATACTATCTAGTAGTAAAGAACTAAAGGGAAATATATGTTCTCTATATAAGACTGAAGGATAAAGGAGGCTCCATAAAGACCACCAGTCTAGGGAATACTAAGCAAGCTGAAGGTAAGTTGAAGAATGGCACTAGGGAACAAGAACAGACAGCTACTGACAGGCTTGAAGAAAAAGAACAAAACTAGTTAGGAGGAGTTAGAAAAAACTAGAGTTTTCAAGGCAAGGGAGGGTAACACTCCCCCTCACAGAATTTAATGAGAAACCCCATGGAGACTTCCAATGTCAGGAAGCCTAGAAACAGAGAGCAGATCTTGGAGTCATCCACCAAAAGGAACCTGGGGAAAAGGAGCCTGGAAAAGCCGTAGGGAAATGAAGACAGTGCAAGCTGCAGGGGTGAGTCTTTTTCAAACTGCAACAGCTAGACTATACCCTGAGGTAAATGCTGTTAGGGCTGGCATTTGTAGAAGTCTGCAAGGCCCTAATAATGGTATGGGATAAGGCCTACAAAAATGGGTAAAGATAAAAAATAGTTGAGAGATACAGAACCTTGTCCAGGGGAGCAAATGCATGCTCTAAGGTTTTGGAGCTGGGACCTTCACCACAGTCAAAACCCCAGCTCCTCCTCTGCTACTCAATGATAGGAAACTAAGTGTCCTAACAGGTAAGGAATATTTAAAGCCCTCAATCCAGGGAGGATCACCGGCCATGGGAGTTGACATGCCACCAACTGTCTCTGATTGTGCGCCTTTCTATCATGCCAGAGGGTGCAGACTAAATCAGATCTGACCACTTAGGTCACAGGGAGGACTAAAGCAGAGCAAGGGACAGGTGATGCTGGATTCCACAGAGCAGCCTGCTACTCTAGGGTAGAAAAAAGAAGAGGCAACAGGGGATTCTTCCACAATCCTACATAGTGACAAACTCAATTCTGAAGATAGAGGGCAATATTTTCACTATCATCTATGCAAACACCTTTTGGGTTAGTAAATAACTCATTTAAAGGTCCTGAAGAAAGATGTCTCAAGCCAGGACAAAATGTAGCTGCTATCTGTGTGGATGTGGAGTAAGTTCACCATGAACAAAAAGAAACAAAGTGTACTGCACAAGCCAGTCCTAACAGACAGGTAATACACCAACTCTTCCCTGTCTTCCCTGGTAAATCTACTCTGCTTTATTCTGCAAAAAATACATACACAAACTCGGTTCTAAAATTCCAAAATAGGTGTATGACTACAAAAATGAATATATCCTCTATCCAAATCAGTCCAAAAACCAGGGGGGAGTTTGAACGGGACAAATATGATGTAATGGTCAGGTCATTATATAGACCATGGATCAGATAAATCAAAATATTCTCATATGAACACAAAAACTTGGAACTGCTTAAAAAATTCCGTCATACACACCCAAATTCCCCACACAAAGCTTCACCCTGGTGTTTCTGATACTGGATTAGTTTTCTTGTATCAAAAGAGCTCCCTGTGTAGCAAAAGCTTTGTCATCTATGAAAGATCTAGGTACAGCAAACAATACGCATCTTCTGAATTTCACCATAACTTCACTTGTAATAGTGTCCAATTTATTTGTTTTAATCTTCCAAATTTTCCTTTTAATTTTATAAAGGTAATTTTAATTCTGAAACAAACCACTGAGGCATTTATCTCCTCAGCAGCTAAACTACTGGGAAGAAAAACAGGAAACAGCTGGTCAAAGCTAAAGTGTGATGAGAAATGTGTTCAAAACCAAAGAAAAATTACTCAAAACTGATCATCATTTACAAAGGTTGGATTTGCAGTTTTTCCAAACCAATGGCAAAGAAACACTGTGCAAGCTAAACAAAATATGCAATGATTCACAAATGCCTGCTAAAGATGAAAGCCTTTGTTGCTCAAAGGAAGCATCCAAATTATTATAAAAGTCCATCTCCAACTTGTTCGTTAATGGAAAAAAAAGAAGGAAAAAACCCTCTTATTTCTGGACTGACAGAAAAGAAGAAAATTAATACACTGCTGTTTTAAATATGATCCATATTATATTTTCTGCTTGTTGATAACCTCTACCTATGCTTTCTACAGCCTCAATCTGTTGAGTGACTTGGTGTTAACAGACCAAAGCCTCCTTTATGCTGATGGCAAATCACTAGATGACATGAAATCTTCACATAGCAAAAGATCTTGCACTCCTGTAGTTCTCCCGGGCTGTATTTTAAGTAAGGTATGTTTCAAAAGGATACATAGGTGAGCCAGAATACAAGTTAATTTCATAAAAGGGAAATATTCTGAATGTTCATTAAATAACATTTTTTCCCTTTAAAACATATACATTTACATACACAAGCCACCTAGTGCAATCCCAAGATTGTAAACAACAGACAGGAAGTCCAATGTTATGGCTCCCATGGCAACCGTGATGTGCTTATATAAAGTGAAATATCTTACATATGAACAGGATCAGAACTATAATGGCCTTGAGTTTGTAGCATGACACTCTAAGTCTGCAAAGTTACTCAAGATAAATTCCTAATTTAAAACAAAGCAGACTGATGACAGTTTTCTCTCAGGAGTCTTTTTCTCGATCCAACTTACAATCACATTTAGAACAATTCTCCACAGCTCAGATACATTCTTATGTTTTTGCTGAAAGATAAACTACTTAGAATTATCATTCAGACCTTTATTCACCTAGAAGTATTTCAGTGTTGATGGGCTACACACATTAAGAAAAATAACCCTGTTTTTTCTTTGCTCTTATGCATATAACTCTAAAATTACCAAATATTAACAGTCAGAACTGGTAGGAAAACGTTGGGGTTTTTTTTTTTCCTGCTGGAAACCTAGGGTATATCTCATCTGCAGACTACAGAGCAGCACACAGCTACTAAGCCTGCTGAGATAAAAGAAAATTTATCCACAGCATATGGAGAGTGTTTGGGAGAAGTTTATCTTCCACAAAACCTGAGTGAGCTCACTAACTGCTTGGTTCTAAGTCTATAGAACAGATGAGATCATCACTTGTTTGTAAAACTGCTAGGACAACAGATTCAAGTCCAGAAGAAGGGCTTCCAAGCAGTGTGGTAACATGAACATAACAGCTTATGCAACTGAAGGATACTGAAGGAAGGTGTACATATCAAGTTAGTGATCCCACCGGAATTATGTATTGTACATATTTATATAGACAATATTTTTAGTTTAAAACTATTGTTTTAAAACTGCTTTAAGTTTGGCATATGTCTCTCTATTAAAATGTTTGACGTAAAGTTATGGTTCCCATGAAGCCAATAGCTCTGTTTTGTACATGCTGCTTTTTCCCCTTCCAAGTAACATTATCCCAATAGGAGATTTTAAATAGATTACAATATGACCAGGATTTCACCCATTCTCTAATACTTGAAAGGAATTCCTAAGCACTTTCAGAACTAAGATTGCTGTAACATGAAACTAAAGCAGCTAATAATAATACTTCCTTTGTTTTGCTCACACTTTATTAATGAAGGACTACATCTGTTGTGATTTCTTGAAACCAATTTTTACAGTATCAGGAGAATAAAGTAAAAACAATCATGAAGAGTAAGAAAGAAAAATCTTCTGTTTTCACAGGAGTTAATTAGATTATTCAGTCCTGCAACAAGTGCATGTGCTGACTTCAAGACAAAAAGAAACTTGTGACAGCAAACTTATCTGTAAGTATCATCACTGAGTAATTGCTATACTAAGGAAATCTTAAGTTTTTACAATAAGTGTTAAAATTCCAGAGATGAAAAGTCTCTTCTGAACTTCATACAAGTGGGAAGACAAGAATATTATCTGTAAGAAAGAACGATCAAAAGCCAATCCAACATATTTTTCTCTCTCATACTCAGCTAGGGGATCGATGAGTGCATCTCAAAAGTGAATCTCCAATCCCAGTTCAAAAATTATCATACCTGGTTGCAGTTAAAAATATTACAAAATTGATACTTTCACACGATTTGCAGGACAACACAAGCACTGTCTGATAAATTCCTTTCTCAGGTGAAGAATAGCTTCTAACTATATAATTTTCTAGTGAAATCATTAAAATAAAAAAAAGGTAGAAAGTAGTTACAAATGCCAGGGCTGAATGTTTATATTTCCAGGGCTGCCCCACTTCTGACATTCCTGATGAAAGCTGTACGCTGTCACACTGCCCTGAGTCATGCTGGTTCCAACTGCAGCACTGATGTAATTAGCTTTGGTTGGTGTGCGAGCACCCTCAGAGCTCTCCTGTCCCTTGATACTCCAGCTCATATGCATTTGGACAGTACCTAACAGCTGTATTATGTTCAATTGTTATTCCTTCTTTTAAGCTGTCACCAGTCTGTATTTTCAAGCAAAATTCTTCATGACCGGAGGCTCATAACCATACTATACCAAATGCCTTTTCACAAATAGAAAAAGCCAGATAGCCTCATATTTCATAGAGGATGCCTTAGATATTGTGGCAAGTATAATTTTAGAGCAGAGATTTTTCCTGTAAGTCCTTCTTGAAATTTCATACTGATAAGATGGATGCCTACCAATTATTGTCAACACAAGCTTATTCCATTTTAGAAGACTTTCTTTTAAAAGATCTTAAAAGATTGTAGAAAAGCAAGATAAATTAAAATGTATATGAAAGCTCATAAATTCAGATTTTAATTATTCACTCACCAACAGTTATCTTTATATAGCACAGTTTTTATTCACTCATACCAAAGTAAAGAACACAAACTTTTCAACAGTTCATATAGGTAATGTAGATAACTTAGTTTCAACCGAAAAAGAATTTAGAAGACTGTCCAACTCTAACACTCTGAAATGAACTCTTTAATGTGCTGCAGGGATATTTTCTAAAACAGATCTTCATGCTTCTTTACAGTTAATGAACAGTCACTTGAAGGAAAGTCAGAAAATGTGGAAAAACTGAAGGCATAATATGCTGCTCTTGCCAAGACTCCCACACTATTGGCTCTAAATACCTAAGTGTGCTCACAGCTAAAACTTATTGTTCATAATTTGGCCAAAAAATTGTTAAAGCTATGAGGCAACTACAAAATAATACAAAGTATTAAGAGATTTATCTCTAACTCTCTCACACATTATGGTAATAAAACTGACTGCTTCCACAGAGAGAGGGTAAATTTTCTATTTTTAAAGCAAGCTTTTAAAACTGGAGTAACTGAACCCAAAGCAAATATAAGTATAGAGCTTCATTTAACGAAGTTCAATTTATTTTTACAGCTCTTACTGAAGGGAAAACATAATTTTATGCCTATTTGGCTTCTCTCTTGTTCCCTGATTTTTTTTCCAAATAGTCAATTTTGCTCATGAACTTTTTGCTTTAAACAAAAGACTGCAACTCTTATGCAAAAAAAACAAGAAACACAGGGTCCAGGTATAACAAAAACCAGCTCATCCATACCTACTTTAACATAGGAATATAAACCCAATACTCATGAACAGTCAGACAAAAAAAATGTTGTTACAGTGGAGGAGAACCCCAACCACTTACAGATTATTTGCTTTATGTCATTTTTCCCTGTAAAATCCTTTCAGCGTGTTGGACTAGAAATTTTATTTTGAAGTGGAAAAACAAAAAATCTCAAACCCAAAATCTGTATGTAATCTACAATATAGAATCGCAAACCACCTTTTTTTTTTTTAAATAAAAGTACAAGTATAGCACAAACTGTAGCATAAAGAGCAGTGTTACATTTTAGGTATGCTTGCAAAACTGGGAGGGAAGACAATAAAAGTCCATTTAAAGAATTTAATCTTTTTAAATATGGAGCAAGAAGGAAAAACCTGCGGGAAAACCACATAATCCTAACAGAAAGATGAAAGCACAGCAAATCTAGACCTGAAATTCCTACAGAAACAATTAAAAAGAACCGAGAAGTGAAAGCACCACCTGCTTCGTGGGTTGTGAGCTCAGAGTATGGCAGAGTAACTTCACTCATAAGATTCCTATTGCCAGGTGATTTCATGTGACCACTCCAACAAGCTGTGTGTCTGTTCTGCCAAATCGGATCAATCACCTGAGTGAAACACAGCACATGCACAAGGACTCCTATGCTTATTATCATCATCATTAGCACAGAGGGTAAAGTCAGATGCTTTCACGTTTTTGTTTCCCTTCTTAAGAATCAACAAGGGCCTCTTCATTATATAAATTGTATTTTGAATACACTAGAAAAGTATATCCTCCAAGATACTACTAGATAAAAAAAGAGGGTTATACTATTCATTCTGACAAAATATTGACAGTAAAATGTTACAATTAACCCAACACCTGAGAAAAGCAACCAAAAGAATGTTCTTTTGAACATAAAGAATTACTAACCCTTCCTTTGTTCATAAACATAAGTATACGTTAGCATTTGATGTAAAGTGCTCCTGTATTTAGTTAGTACAACTGGTTGTCAAAACAGTCAAAGCAGATGTTATTTCTGTGACTGACAGTGAAATATTGAATCTATTTCTATTTTCAGAAATGCCAGAAAAGCATGCAACATAAAGATACACTGAGCTGCTGATACACTTCTGCCAGCGAGGGTGGGGGGAGAGGAGAGTGGAAGAGAGCAAGCTCTCTATAGGTTCAGAATTAAAATTAACATTTATATTAACTGCAAAATATTGATTTTAATTTTTAATTTATTCAGAATTAATAACCAACTCTAAACAAAAAAAATTCTGACAAATACCATCAGACAAAAAAGTGAACAGAAGAGTACTTGCAGCTGACTCTGTTTCTTTAAAATATTATCCAAGATTACTATTTTAGATATAAGATTAATAAAACAGGATAGTAAAAATTTTTTACCTCCAAATCTTTTTTCTCTCTTTAGCTGCTAGTCAACAGAAGCCACCAATTGACTATAGCTCAACTTTATGGAAATCAATAAATATTAATATAAGACTCTTTACATTAGCCATGCATAATCAAAATCCTCACATTGCATTGGTTTTACACATGAATCATAAAAACATATGTAAAAATACCTGATGCTAACAGATGCTGAACTACTATACCAAATCATTAAATTAACTATGAAACACTCCTACAAGATAAATCTGTAATAAAATCATCATTCTATCTGGAAACACATGTGGGGGCAATTAAGTTTTTTAGTTGTTGCCATATTAGTATTTGGCATTTCAGTAGCACCTTAGCAGCTATGAAGAATGGAAGATGTATTAGTGTGCAAACTTCTATCTTAGCAGAGTTAAGCCAGCCAGCAGAATTCTTGCTTCTTAAAGCTCAAACTACTGGTATCAGGAATGTAATGACACAGCAAAGATGGTACTGACACCCACAAAATAAGCTTAACTAAAGAATTCAGTTATTAAGCACTGCAACTGTGTTGTTGCAGCTGTCATCTGGAGCTCTTGAGGTTACTTACCTGGTTTGAGAGAATCACTCCGTGGTTAATCTAGTGAGCTGCTCAAATTTAGTGTCTCAGTCTATGGTGGACCTGGCTACTTTTGTCCTATTACATTACAAATACTGCAGGAACACCATCATATCAGGAAAAAAAAGCAGCGTACTTCAGCACTGTGAACCTAACATCTCACAGACACAGATGGTTCAATCATTCTAGAAGCTCTGGCTTTTGTAATTAGTCAGATTGCTAATATGATGCAGCTGAGCTGAACCCAAGCAGTGCCAGGCCAAGCAAAGCCAACACCAAAGCTGGTACGCTCATTACTTGTTTCAAGGGGCAAATTCTTTGCATTTGCTACAGTTTTAATGTGTACCAATGTGAGGGGCTTGCACTGTTCCGACACGGACATGCAAATTTCTCATTAGCAGATGCAACAGCCATGTTACACACATCCATCTGATAAGGGTAAGTACTGCACTGTACATAGCTGCAAAAACTACATGCAAAATTAGAAAAAAAATCTTCAGCATAAAAATCTCCTCTCTTCATACAACACATACATTAAATCTGCAGCAGAGGAGTCTAAATCTGCATATAAAATATCTATAAAGAGTAATCATGCCACATTAAAAAATACATAAATTCATGTATTTTCTATATAATCCAAAGCCTCAGTCTCACCCTCCTATGTAGGGAAAGAATAAAGAAAAAAATATTCAGCAAGACAACAGTTCAGTGCCTCTCCTTTATTAGCACTAGAATTTTTATGTAAGGGATATGCACAAATGAGACCCACATTTTCCTACTTAAAACATAAAGGTCTCTATTGTTCCCTGTTACACCAGTACTGCGATGAAAACTTAATTTCTCCAACTTTTTTTTCCCCTTGAAGAACAGAACTACTGTTCACTTAGCTGTTCCAAACAGAATGCATGCTCAAAGGGTGAGATAAGGGGAAAGAAAGAACAAATTACCACATTCATTTACTACTTTCTCCTTCTTCCTTTGATCATTAGCATGAAAGCTTCCTACAAATGCTCTTAATTCATTAAATTATTTTAACCCAGTGCATATGTTGAACAGGTTCATGTATTTGTCACATCCACCGACTTAATTTCTATGTTTGCATAAAAACCATCTATAATGATAATAATATAAGCCATAAACACATAGAAATATTATTGCAGAAATAATATTTGACATTAAAATAACAGAAAAATAATGTTAAGAAAGCTTGATGCATATTATACATAAAGAGATTAAATACAGAGGTTGATAAGAAGAAAAATAATTGTAGTCACCATTTGGAAGAAGAAAGGCTTACAAACGTGGTTTCAAGCTTTTTCTGACTATGGAAAAACGTTCTGTGCATTGTAATAGTGCAGAACACTTTACTGTGCCTGTTAATCTTTTGTAGACAGAACTTTGCCTATTTAAATAATTATTCAGTGAGTATTTATTACATTTATTTCTGAGTTTCTATATGTACTACCAAAAAAAAAAATAATCTTCAAATTAAGGCCCTCACACCCCAAAATGCTATACATTCAGTATTATGCAGCAGTGGTGTGTCCTGGTTTCAGCCAGGATCGAGTTGGTTTTCTTCATAGATGCTCGTGTGAGGCTGTGTTTTGGATTCAGGATGAGAAAATGTTGATAAGGTGCTGATGTTTTGAGTTGTTGCTAAGGAGTCAAGGACAGTCCAGCTGCTCGGGCTGGGCTGCCAGTGAGCAGACTGGGGGTGCACGGAGAGTTGGGAGGGGACACAGCCAGGACAGCTGACCCAGGCTGGCCAGGGGGATATTCCATACCATTTAATGTCATGCCCAGTACATAAACTGGAGTTACCTGGGGGGCGGGAATCACTGCTCGGGGATGGGCTATCGATCACCGGGTGGTGAGCAATTGCTGTATTAGGCATCACTTGTTCTTGTACATTCCTTTGTCGGTATTATTATTGTTATCATTGTTGTTTTCTTCTCTCTTGCTGTCCTATTAAACTGTTTTTATCTCAACCCATGAGTTCTTCCTGATTCTCTCCCCCATTCCACTGGGAAAGGGTGGGAGTGAGCGAGCGGCTGCATGGTGCTTAATTGCTGGCTGGGGCTAAACCACGACAGTCCTGGTGAAACAGGAGCACTCAAGTCAAATTGGAAATGCCCATTGAAGAAACCTAAACACATCCTTCCCTTTTCATACCTCTATAAATGAAAATTATGCTAGACCTCAATCAACTATTTAAATGGAAAAAATACTAGTTTCTAGAAGGATAAGAGGATATTTCTGGAGGGCACAATTGTCATGGAGCTCCTGAGCCACCAAGTCCATTATTCTGGAATTTTGGAATCTGGAAAACTAACAAAACTTCATATAATTAATTTCATCAGTTTCACGGTTGGACTCAATGATCCTAAAGGTCCTTTCCAACTTAAATGATTCTATAAAAGTAACTAAGTTGTCCTTCATTTCAGTCCTACTGAAAGCTGTTGCAGAGTCTGAGCACTAACTGCTAGAAATTTCTTCGTTTTCAACCTACTGGTCCTATTCAGGACTAGTTTATGAGCATTCCTTATCTGACCACACTCTCCTTTACCTTGCTTATTTTCCCCTCCCTATAGCTTATTCACACATTTTAACAGAGAAAAATTACAACTCCTTTTTTTGCTAAGCTCAGTAAACCTCTCTTCTCTTACTCTTCTTGAAAGAGTTTCTCTTGCTGTGATCATCCTGCTGGCCTTTCTTTCTTAGTAGTCGCATTTCAGATGAATCCATGAGAATCTGTGGTCAAAATCTCTTCCATAGATTCCACAGAAAACTATTTCATTTCTACCATCACAGAAAATCTTTTACTACTTAAAATAATTTATTAAGGATGTGCTATGTCATTTCTACAATAATAATTTATGCATTCATGATTTCATTCTAAACTTAGAAATTTTTTGTATTATCTAATTTAAGAGAATACAAATCAGGGCAATATCAGCACATTAATATATGTTACTCAACTATTACATAATTTTTAAAAAATTATTTACAAGTGTAGAAGCATTATAAATATTGGTAACTTTGGGGAAAATACTATGCTTCCTTTTTTAGAGCAACAAACTTTTTCACTGTGATCTAATACTGCCACTTATAATTTTCTAAAATTTATTCCATGGAATTATTATGTCATTAATATATCCATCAAATGTTTAAATACACATATATGCTATATATATTCAATTATATATGTATTATATACTTTTCCATATATAAGTGCATATTTTATAAATTTTCTTTTTAAAATATAGGTATCTTTTAAAGATGTATGTATTTTTATATTCTATATGTATATTACATTCTTATATGTAAATAATATACATAAATCTATGTATAAATATGTATCTATATACATTTTACATAGCTATATATGTATATGCATACATATGTATATATAAATTTTATACAGATGTAAAATTATACATTTTAGCCCCTGCCTATTTTAAACCAAAATGAGTTTTAAAGGATGAGAACACATTCTTCTAAAAAGCAAGTGTTCAACATGAGGTTCAATGTGGTTAAGTGAAATATCCTATTCAGTGTTACTAAGTGTTTACTAGTCAAAGGTATTTTTTTGAATGAAAAGGTCATCAGGGTATCAAAACTTCTATGAAACAAAAAATATAAAAAACAGCACTATGAAAAGCTTACCTCATACCACAAAGACTTCTCAAGAAAGGAATTAAATTCCAGTTTTATTAAGGACTGAATTATAGCTGGCTGTTCTGTTGTAATCCTAGAAAGCTTCAAGCCACTGTTGTTTCTCCTTTGCTCAATATAATTCCAAGCAACAGTTCCTATGTGCCCTGAAGGTAAAGTCCTAACAATTGCTCTCGTTCCAGTATAAACTGATTTTTTAACCTCTTTATCATTTTTACAGAAACGCCTTATTAATAAAGTAGAACGCTCCTTTTTGTTTCTAAAAAAATCCTCTTCCATCTCTTCTTCACAGTTATCATTACAGTCTTCAAAATGGCTCAGAAAAGGCTTTGAGGGCATTCTTCCAGTAAAATTATTTCCACAGAAGTTGTGACCTGAGCACGCCACTTTTACCTTACGTGGTGCTCTTTCCAGACATAAATATTTATCCCTTAAAGTGTGTTCATAGAACTGCTGTCCATTTTCATTCTCACAATTATTTGTCAACTGCATTAATCTGCAAGTGCAGGCTGGGGAACCAGTAGTGTTACCATCGCCAACACTTACTGGATGCAAGCAGTCATCCAAAATGAAGCCGTTGTGTAGACTGCACAAAGCCTTTGATATATTCCTTTCACTAGCACAATGAAAGTGAAAAAAGGTCACTTTATCAGTATCATTGCTGTCACTCTTATTTACTGCTGTCTGGCTTCTTAACGAAGGTCCATTCATTTTCAACTGAATTTCAGCAAGCATGGCTCTTTCCAGTGAAACAGGAATTCCAGTTTCCAGGCATGCCTCCCTCCCTGCTAAAGGATCACAAGATTTATACAACTGGCTGCACGGGATATTGCTCTTGTAGTTTTTCTGTACAATGTTGCAGTTAATGTTAAGAAATTCCACTGAATCAGGGATGGAACTGTTCCTCTCCCAGAAGTTTTCATTGCTATTGTCATTAGTCAGTTGTTCTTTTGCCAGAGAGAATATTTTGGGCACTGAGCCCTGAAGACTTTCTTCTTCAAGTCTGTGTAAGTATGAGAAAGCGTGTGTGGTTTGCCTTCCTGGACTGGCAGTATGTCTTTTTATAACACTGGTGTCCAAAGCATTTTCAGTATTTTCATCTCCAGCTGACTGAGCAGGCATCACTTTACCCTGTACCACAGAGACAAGAACAGACGCTGTCACTTCCTCAGAGGTCATCTTGACAGTCTTTAGTTGCTAGATGTATGTTGTCTACCAATCCTCACACCATGATTTCAGTGTAATAAATGATTCAGTACTAAATAATCAGGGAACGCAGGGTAAAATATACATTGACTAATTGTTCTTTTTGAACTGTGTTTTAAAACAAAGTAATTCTTTGACTGTTGGGCTACTAGGCTTTCCCAGCCTTTGGATTACTGGCACGAAATACAAACACTTTTAAACCAGCTTCTTATTGTGACATAGCCATTCTGCTTGTCTCTTCCCACAATCAATTCTTCTATCGTATGTAGCACACACACTATTGCCTCAGGTCGTAGAAGAGGACCAAACACATAATCCATGTCAAAGATACATCTCCCCATAGGACATCCAAAAAGTTGGTTTTCTGTAAAGAAAAGAAAAAAAAAATATATCGAACAGAATCCACGGCACAAAATCCACCATCACAACTACAACAAAATGAATTTTTTTTTATGTAAAGAGAAGGGACAAAAAACAACAGACGTTAATTATACTGAGACCTAGAGAATTCCAAAATATACATTTAAATCTGTCTTAAAGTCTCACTTTACAATCTGGGGAAATCACAGTCATATTCCACATATTTAAATAGCTGTCTTCACTGTGGAAAGCAACATGAATGCAGAAAACTAATTTTACTGAAGCTGTAACACTGAAATTGAACATACAAGATACATACAAAGAGAAGTAAGGAGATGTCTTTTCTAAATTTTTCTGACTCATAGCCAGGATAAGTTAAAACATTTTGAAGAATAAAATAATTTTTAAACCTACACCATCTTTTCAAATTCAGTATTTTCCTGTGAGGAACTGAACTCTATCACAAATACAATTGTTTTGGTGTTATGTGGTTTTTTGTTTTCATTAAACTTTATTTTGTTACCGTGCAAGCATGAAGAAAACAGTATTATTGCCAAAAAGTTTATGACTGAAAAAGCATGAAGGCAGAGTAGGGTGAAAGACTGAAATATCACCAATAATCTTTTTGACCCCTTTACTTATATGCCTTAAGCTGAAAAGTTAACCTGCCCTTCATCTTTGCCATTAATTCTCAGCTTCTTTCTGGAGAATAGCATGGTAGAAGTAAATATTGGAATCAGAAAATAAGAGGCTACAGATAGTTCAGCAAAAGAAACAGAAGAATAAGAGACAGACACAGATAAATCATGGTGAATTAAACAAATATATGTTTATATTTCAATTTACCATATTTTCTGTTTAAAAACATTAAGTGTATTATTAAAAATGTGGAAAATGCAGAAAGTTATAGTAAATCCAAAGTTTACTAGAACAGTTGAATAGTTCAATAGAAACAAGCAAAAAAATATTACTTCGAAACTTCAGTAGCAAAATATACCACGAAACTGAGGCAAATCACTGGCTAGGTGGAACAACTAGAGGTTACTGAACTGATCAATCAAATGTTGACCCAGGCACTATCTACATAAGCAGAAGGGACTACCTTCTTCAATTCGGTTCATACAGTTTAGCTAAGCATAATAATTAAATCATCTGTACTTGATAAAATAACTAGGAATGATGAGGAACATAAAATCAAGAAAGCTTAATAGTGAAAGTAATTTGAAGTGTAAAATTATTTTTATATTCATCTCAAGTAATTATGATTAACAACTTTATTTTAAATCATTCTAGAGTGTCAGCTTTCATTTTATTGATTACTCATCTTCATCCAAAAGGATAAATCAAAAGATAAAACACACTCTTTAGTTAACAGGATATTTGATATGCTATTTTCTCACACAATGAAATGCAAAAGTGTAACTGCATGAATCATTTTTCCTGCAGGCTCATCAAAAAGGAAAAACAAATTTAAGAAAAGTTACATTTCACTACAAATCCAGAGCTTAAAAGCTTGCTAGCCTATGAACAGCATGCTTTCTTCAGACAGTAAATACAGTAAGTGCATGAAAAACAAAATTGCAATTTAAAATTTCAATTTTATTGTTTTAACAACAGAAGAGAGATCAGGGAGGGTCGCAAAGGAAAGTGACAAAGAGCCACAAGTTTTACATTTTCCATGCATTACAAAATGCATGTGCATGCCAGAGCAGCCAGAGGAGAGTGAAGATGGGAAACTCAGATCCTGTGTAAGAGAGACAGATTTAGCACCAGAAAGGAAAATAAAGCTACAGTTCATAGAGGAGTTGTACAGAAGGAGATTGCAGTAGTTGGATAGAGTGGCAGGGACAGAACTTAAACTGGGGTCATGTTACCATGACAGTTCACAGAGCACCTTATAAAATACTGCAACAGCACAACTGTAGAGGAGATACAACAAGAAACCAACACCCAAGCAGTTCTTTAAGTCTGTATTCCCTGATAGTCCCTACATCATTAAATTGCACCCTGAAATTCATTTTAGTTCACTTTCTTCCATCTTAACTATTTCACTTTAAGAAAAAGAAAAAAAAAAAAACAAAATGCAAAACACCATACTTAAGCACAGACACAAAAGAGGAAGGTACATCAGCAATTATCTTATTCTACCATTTCCAATTCCTCTTCCCTGTCCTCTTTCCTCTTCAACTCCCCAGATAACAGCTTATGTAACTTTTTGCCACTACACACTTGAAGAAAACTGCAATTCATCTATCTAGAAATGTTCCTATCTTATTTCTTCTGGCAACCATTCTGTGCCTTCGAGTCCAAATCTACATACAATGATGGTGATCACAGGAGAAAGATCTGGGAGGACCTAAAAGGCGAAGCAGCTGTTTTTTTCTTGTTCTCTTACTCTTAAGTTTCTTTGTTGCTATATCAACCTTGTAAAAGGTATAAACACATACGTGTATTAGTAATAGTCTTCAGCACTGATTTTTGAAGGATTTCTCTCACCTATCAAAACATCTCATTCTACTGGTTCATCTTTCCTGTCGGCATCAGAAAAATTCCAGGCAATCCAATGAAAATACAACCCCAAAATATATTCACAAATGCACTCCCTGTAATATTGCTAAGCCAGCAATAAAAATTAATGAAACAGACTGTCATTGCAAGGAATATACTCCTCATTACACTGGTTGCCAAATTAAATTCTTACAAAACAACATCACTCCATAAGGCAAAAAAGACAACATCATTATACAACTTTAAGATCACACAATGAATGTGAGATCACAAAACTGATCATGCATGTTAACTTGAATTTTTTTACATTGTTCTTTATGAAGGAACTTAATAAAAAAAAAAAATCATATGATCGATTTGCTTCTGTAAACAGAAAGCTGCTAAAATCTGAGATCCATTTATATCCAAGACTCTGTCCACAAAGCTCATTCCAAGGCCAGGACTGCTCTTCCACAATCCTCCTTCTTTCAACATCATTCTCCCACCTCTCAGGCCAAAGTGTGTCCACACGTCCTCTCCAAACTGCTTCTCTCAGATCATTTTCGTTGCTCTAGAAACTTTATCTCAAATCTTCCCCATCAGTGGTTTTGTTGGTCACCTCTCTCCTCAACTCCAGAGGCTACATGCCTGCCCATTTCTCTATACCAGCATCACTCTTCTCTATCTATCCACGCCTATGTTTGAAATCCATCTCATCAAGAGTAATGTCTGCTTAAGAAGCTCCCTGTCTATGTCCAGCTGTTCCCACACTCTCATGACCATTGCAACGTGATAGGGAACTGATCCATCTCAAGAATTTTTTGCTCAAGTTACTTCACAGCTAGATAATTTTCCCAATCAAGTTCATATATGGTTGCACTAACGTGTGCTACAACAGCACAAGGAAGGGAGAAAATGAGCTGCATGGGGAAGGGAGGAAAATGCTGCTTACATTGGTTTACACATTTCTGCAATCTGCAAATGCAATTTGATGTTTCAGCTAGTTTGTCAGTCTAGCAGGTAGCTGCCACCAAAGCTGGCAGACTCGCTCCTCCGCTCATTCTTGATCTTCAGTCCCCATTTCCCCCACCTCATCATCTAGAGATCATGAGTCCACAGAGCTAAGTTGATTCAGCTGGCTGATTTGTCAGGAAACTGTTCTTTTCATCCAAATGAATTGACTCACCTTGTGGCCACATGGTCACTATATTCCACAAAAAGGAAATATTAGGAATGCCTGCTAGGGACCACACGTCTCAGTAGTAGCTTCAGTTTAAATCATGTTTGCTATTATGTCTAAACACACACTGAACGTAACAGACTCAGAGAAAAGTTACCTAGTGTAGAAGTATGCTAAAATCTCATTAAATAGCAAGTAAAAACCATGATGGCAGAGCCTCTGATCTATGGACAACAAAAATATCTGAAGCTGCAGCTCTGCCAAACAGATGACAAAGGTTTCATATGTCCCTCATTACACTCTTCTCAGTCTCTGCTTTCCACTGTAATCAACAGATTTCAATTCACAGTTCCCAGAAAATTCCTTAAACTGTTGGAATTCATTAGACATGTTATGAAGTGCGTTAACACAGTGTTATAAATGCTATCAAGTGTGAAACTCACAAGCTCAAACAATAAAACAGTATTTTGTAACTTACTGTAAAATTGCAGAATTATCACTCCCTGTGGCTTCCCTTACTTGCCTGTCTGCATATGGGTGGCCAAAGCCTAGATCCTCATATAAAATCCTCATACAAACATACATGCATTTGCATATAACAACAATGCTAACATTATTCAAAATCACATTCTTCCTGTTGCACATTCAACTCAAAACACACTGACTCACTGATATTCAGTTAAATCTGAATATAAAAGCACGTGAAGTAGACAGCTAAGCCTGAGCTGTACTCAACACATGCTGACATTTTCTAAAGCCAATAGATTAGCTGATAAAATCCATTAATAACTACACTGGTTCATTTTACAAGGCTTAAATTATGTGAGAAATGTAATGTGCTCCTTCTATCAGTACAGGAAAGTAGAAATATAAGAAACTAGATCCAGCATGAGTGAATCATCCTGGATGCAGAGGTCAGCCAACAAAGACAAACAAATAATGAAAATAAACAATCTGGTAACCTTTCAGCACACACATTCACAAAATGTATTAAGTCTGAAAACACGTGACACAAAACTAATTTGTCTACTTTTTTTTTTTTTTTACACTGCTGCATACACTTTAAGACTTAAAGTGCAAGCTGATTCTAGTTAGTATTAATAATGTCTAATAATTCCTTATTCCCCAGCCATCTGGGATTAAAGTCTACAACAGTCTAGATAAAGCATCCAACATAATCAAAGACTATAAAAATGTATTAATATGGTACCAGCTTAACCTGTAATTCATTACTCAAGCTAATTTCCTTTTGAAGTCAGCAGGAATTCTGCTTCAGACTAAAAAAAAACCAGTATGCTAAGATTTACACTATTATTTAATCTAAGGAAAGGCATATGAAGGATTAGAACTGTCACATGATATGGTAAGTTAGAAAGCTTTTCAACTCTAGGCTGTCAAAGAAAAGATGATTAGATAAATATCTGAGGATGCTGGTTGGACTGTGGGAAGAAGCAGCAACTGTATGGGGGGCAAGTAGGTGATAGGTCTCATGGTAAAGATGGGGATTATTTACAGAAGTTGCGTGCTGCCAGAGCTGCCAAATGCAATTCAGTGTGTAGGATGCTGTGGGAGCTTCACAGGGAACTTGGTGAATGCCCAGCAGGGGCCAAGATTACAGGTGCAGAGAATGAGGGGGATTGACAGACATATATGTGACATTACAAAACACATACTGGTGGTTTCCATGGGCAAACTGCTATTGGACTGGGGCAGAAGGCAAGAACTTTTGGAGAACTTTTTTGAAGAACTATGAAAACAGTCTCAAATGAGTGAAAAAGATTTTGGAGTCTCACACTCAAAGGAAAAGGAAGCGCAACAGAATTAAAAACAAAAATCTTCAAAGGGCAGAAGTAAACAAACTTGACAAAATCTGTGTAAAGCTAATAAAAGAATTACATATATCTTAACCACACACTTTCAATTTTTAATCATGACAATTTCTCTAGTGCAACTGCTGCACAGATTTAAGAGTATCTGATTGTCTAAACAGAGAGAATATGTCCTCAAAAGGAACAATATAGTTCCGACTTTCTTACAAGGTTGCATTTTCACTACAGGAAATTGATGAATTCAGATGAAATCATAACAGGGAAGACGCATCATAAGCCAGGCAAAACTTTAAGAATTAAAATGTAAGGAATTACTGTTAGAAGAAATGAAACAAAGACTGTAAATACTTCAACAAACAAATAAAACCATGAAATGCCATTCAGTAAAGCAAAATAAACTAAATAACCTTTTTGATCAACAGTGAGAATTATTATGATAAAATTGAAGTGTCTTGTAAAAACAAAGGATAAAAAAGGCAGAAAGCAAGCCTAGATGAGAAAGCTGACTTCTTTAACAGCTTAAGCAGCATCAGCTGAGCAGGACCACTTTCCTACAGTTTTACAAACACATTTTCATTTAGTCATCTCGCAGACTTGTTCAGAAAAGCTTTGGTCAATGCGCCCTACACCATCCTCAATATTTTATGTTCACTATATTCATCAGGATTAAAAATACGTATTTTTTCCATCCATAAAATCTACTGAAAATTTTTCACCTTGAAGTCAAATGTGAGATCAAGTGACTGAACAGCAGCTGAAACCTGTCTCAAACATGCAGAAATGAAAAACAAGATGCAAGGGGCATGGTTTAACTGGGCAGTAAGTTTATTAACATCTTCCTCTGGCAATGACTGGCAATAACTTACACTATGCAGATGTTGATTTGTCCTTCCACAGCTGATCCCTACACCAATTAGAGGGTCCTCATTGCCCTCCTCCTTTGCATGATTACCAGTCTAAGGAAAGGGGGGTGTCATTTTCAGTGTGAAAACACCGGAAACCCCAATACTCCTTTCCAGCTTCTGTACAAACTATTTTTTTTTTCTAATTTCATTCTAACTTCAGTTCAGCCCTGAACTGAACTGCTTTGAAGGAACATATGCACTGGACACAAAACCAAAAAACAAGGGCAAATAACAGGTATGTCTCTTTCAACCCCGAGCAAGTGTCCGGCTTGCTAGCTCTTAGCTCAGTATTTAATATGGGGATTATCTGAGCCTAGGAATGCACCCCTCTTGCCACAAGATCAAAATTGCCTCACTCAGGCCCACTGAGGATCTTGTACAGATCTGCAGTGAACAGCAAGTAGCATATTCACAGCACTGCCATACGTTCTGTGTGTATTTCAGTACCAACAATCAATCAACCAATCATTCAGATCCTCTGAAACACCTACCGCTTCAAACTGGGAAATAATTTAGCCATCATCCCATTTCAAGGCTTCGTCCACCTTTGAAGATGCTGTGGTTCCCCTGGACTCAATGCCATCATTCGTATCTTCGTTTTATCCTTTAAGAAATTCTCAAATTCTACACACCCATCTTCATTCATGTGGTTTCTCCTTAGCCAATTTACGCCACTTCTCCTCAGTTGATAAAGCACAGTAAGTTCCTTCACTAAGGCCACCCAGTGTTCCCAATGTTAGAAAATAACAGGAGGATCTTCTACTGATCGGGGCTCTAAGTCAAGTCCCACAAACAGAAGTGAAGAAGCAGAAGTGGAGGGGTTTTGTGCACAATTCTAGCCACACTGGTGAGAACAGAACAAACCTGTAATAAAAATATTTCTGACTATTAAAATGTCTGATAGTGTGTTAGAGGCACATACATCACTACAGTTTATCTTCTGTAAAACCCAAGCTAACACTTTTATTCACATTATGCTAAGCCACGGCAGTCCTATTAAAAACATTACTTGAGTAATAACTTACATATTATTGCCCAGCTGTCATAACTGCAACAAGAGTAAGTCTGAAACCCCAGTACGTTTCAAATAAAAATGAAAAGCTAATCTGTATGTGAACAAGAGTTCAGTCATTTGTCAATCTATGTACTTACACTTTACTTCTAGAAAGGCAAAGAAAAATATTTCAAAGTTACTGCACCACTCTTGCACTTTCTCAAAATACATTTTCTTCGTATACCACTGCTGACCTATTCATACCATTAATTCAGGAATCATAATATTTTTTCTCTTATTATTTTTACTTTCTCTTTTGAACATCTGCTATTTCACCTGCATATTATATCATGCCTCATAGAGATTGCAGGAGAAAAAAAATAGGGTTTTTTGCTTAGAGAGCAATTAATTATCTGTTTGAGAAAGATGTCGTTTTCAGAAGACTATTGATCAAGCATCCCTGAAAACACATGAAACAATTTCTATACTACTACTACTGTTCTAACATTCCTAGATATTAAGCACTCTGCGCCAGGGGAGGTTTAGATTGGATATTAGGAAAAGTTTCTTTACTGAAAGAGTGGTCAAACATTGGAACAGGCTGCCCAGGGAAGTGGTGGAGTCATCATCACTAGAGGTCTTCAAAACACATGTAGACATGGCACTTCAGGATATGGTTTAGTGGGCATGGTGCTGTTGGGTTGACAGTTGGACTTGATGATCTTAAAGGTCTTTTCCAACCTTAATGATTCTATGATTCTATGAAAACAGTACTACTCAAATACAGCAAACAATATTTGCTCAGCACAACACCACTACATTCATTTTTTTGCCTACAATGGATTTATCAACCTCATCTTCCTCTGGGAGACATCTGACTCATTTAAGCCATGAAGTAATCTCTACAGTGTTGGCTCTTGCCAGAATTAAATTTGCAAGCAGCAAGTCACTATACAACTGCAAATTTTTTTTTTTTTTTTTTTTTGCAATCTTGCAAGGTATTTACTGTGTTAAGAGGTCATTACCAACATAATCAATTTTAAGTGATCATTTTTAATTAAATGTTCTAATATTTTAAAACTCTTGTAGGCACCACTGTAATTCACACTATAAATACTAGTAATTCAATCTTATTCAGTAAATAAATAGGATGGAAATACACCCAGGGTCAAAATTAGGAGGTTTCTTTTATAATATACCGTCATGTCTTCTAAGATAAATGGAACCAGACACAAAGAAAACTGTATGTTCACAGCAACTTTCATTTTCCTTAAGCTCCACTTGCATTTCTTCAACAATTTAACTTACTTGAAGGAGAAACATGCCTGAAGATCAACATAGCATGTCTCCATATATGATTATGACATATTAAGGCATTCCTTTATTTGAGGATCTTTAAAATGATTGCAATGAAAGTCTATATCCTTGCTGAGCGAACGCAGATTTATTTGCTTTTCTTGGCTACCTTTCAGAGCCTCTATGAAAGTAGTCCATTAAGCATTTCTGACTAGTTGTGAGATTCCTGTTTAGAACCTGGGGCTTATTATTGTGCATTTGGACTGTACCCTTTCTTTCGGGATAACACCTTCAGCAAGTGTTCAACTTAAAAGCAGTCATCATAGAACATCTCACTCTTGGGTACTATGGTCAAGCTCCTTGCTTCAAGAATAGTAAGAATTTGGTATTATAAACATGAAAATCAGCTCCCTTGATAAGATGGGACTTTATCCCAGATTTTTAGTCTGCTTCAGTCTTCACAATATAGTGAATTGGGATAAGAATGTGTGGCAAAAGCTAATCCTTTACTTATCTAACACAAACAATCACTTGTTCAAAGTTTGTTACATTTCTACTCTAGTAGAGTAGAAAAGTAGAAAGTTCCTCTTCTTTCAGCTAAATAGATGGAATGCAATTTTAACACAGGGAAGTTGTTGGTAAAATTAATGGACAAGTATTTCAGAGGATATTTAATGTCCATGTAGAGTATTCAGTACCTAAAGGTACACTGAAAAACAACAAAACACATGATAATCAAGCATTATATACCTCAGTTACATCTAGAAGTAATGAATTCTGAATAATGGAGACGCCAGTTCCAACTGAAGCTTTTCTTCCAGCTGGGGTATTACTAAGCACTTTCTCCTGCATGGAGCCTCTGCTAACGTGTGAACTTTCAGAGTAACAACTTCGCAGCCAGACGATTTACAGAATTTCTCTTCTGCACCTGAGTAACTTTTGCATTAAATTTGTTGAGTCTTTAGCATCTTTGATATCTGCACTTTTGTAATAAACCTTGTTGCTACAGGCCAAGTTAAAAGTTGGAAGAAAAGACATACAGATACACAGTATGACTTTGCAAAGTCGTTTCCATAAGAAACCAGGCTAAAAAGATGCAGTCGTAATTTGGAAAGGGACACTTCCTTCTCTGGAACACCCTTTTTTTATTTTGACATAAGCAGCAATATGTACCAGAAACTCAGCTAGTACCCAAAAAAACAATGTTTCATTAAAATCTGAAAACGCTACTAGGGAATCTTGCTGGGGTTTTTTTACACTAAACTAGATATGTTTAGGGTACGTTCCAATATTCATATGCGTCAGCCATATATTTTGTAAAAATGACTGTTATGTATATAGGCTACACTTTCTCAGTTAAGCATTAGTTTGCATCCATTTGATTGTACACCCCTGCTGCTATCGCATTACTTAATAGCCTTATATTTAGCTCAAAAAGGTCCTGGAAGAGAGGCGGCGTATGTATACCCTACGACTGAGCAGAGGAGAAGGGAAAGCACCAGAGAGGAAACAGTCAGTGCCACAGCTAAACACGCCAAAGACGACAACCACAAAAGGCCTGTAAAAGATAACGAACCAGTGAACACATGCTGAAACGCGCAAGGTTATTTCTGCTGTAACAGTTAAAGACGACGAAACTATTCCACTTTCTGTAACGTACTTGGGCACGATAACGACACAACAATGCTGCAACTAGCACGATACACGATCTTAATCCAGAACAGAATCATCGCAGATGTCCGTCAGAGGGAGTGCCAGGGCCCCGAGGACACCAAGTCCTTAAATGCCATAAACGGCCCCACCTGCAACCCCCATCAATGGGCCTAGGAGCCATTTCAGCTGAGGATTGTCCCCCCAGCCCAGGGCTGAGCTATGTCCTTGGCAGCTCTGGGCCCAGGCCCTGTCCTCTGCTGCTCCTGACCTTCTGGACAGACTCATCAGATCGACATCAGACCCGACTCACCCGCTGGTGCTGCTCTCGGGATGAGTGGGCTATGGCAGAGCCTCAGCCCCCAGCTCGTCCTCCCGCTGTCTCCTGCTGCAGCTCCCCGACGAGGGAGGGAGATCGTTGGCCTCACTGTCAGCCATGACCACGTTCTCACCGCAAACGACAAAAAGTCGTCAAGGAAATGGAACAAGCAACACCCAAACAGCACAGTGAATATAGACTTGTGCATGTCGCCAGCAAGGCCAAGAGCAGGGATAAGGAGGTTACTCCGAAACGCTAAATCTAACGCTACCAGGGCAGTATTGAGGCAGCAAACTGAAAGATAAGGAGCAGCCCAAGGCCTTGTAATCAGGCTTCTCTTGGGCAAGATGGCAACACTGACTTCATCCTGCTGAAGGGAAAAAACTGCAGGCTAAGATGCAGGAGGCTCACCTGCAGGACTGATCGTTCAACAACGACCTTAGCAGGCAGCCGAGCGCTGAGGAAAGATCCCTGAGGGAGGACGCAAAGCGGCAGTAAAAACTAATGGTGTGTGCAAACTACACGGCTCTGAACAAAGCAAGGACCAATGCTAGGAACAGTGCTCTGCGTGCAACAAAAACCTATGTAATGTTTCAAAACAGTTTGTAAGGCAATGCACATCAGCTGCATGCCACAGCTGGTCAAGTTCATTGATGATACATAAAGTGTTTTTACATGATAACTCAATGAGGGTATCCTCACCCGCAACAGTACTCACAAGGTGCAACAGTCAGTCTGAAGCTCTCCATTATTCCCAACTAATATTTTGCATATTATATGAAGTTCTTTGTTAAAATACTACAGAGTTTCTAACGTGGATGGTGTTGCTTTCCCATAAGTCACCTTCTGATTGTTAGGAAGCCAAAAAGGAAGAAACTCATCACATGTGATAACAGAGGTAAGGAGGGGAAAAAAAAAACCAAGTACCTATGCATCTAGAATAAAGTTCATGGATAACAGTAGATGACCTATGAAGAAACACCATATAAAGCCAGCATACGTAAATGAAAGCAGACTAACCTGTCCTTTGAGATTTCAAATTAAATATTGCTTATCTGTCATCTTAGGCATGCCACTGCCACACCTCAAAACAGTTACCTCCTGCTCCTTCAGATCTTTTTCATTTCTGTCCTTTCCAAATCAACGGGCATCACTTAAGTTCTAGGGCTTTTTTTTTCTTTTTTTTTTTTTAAATCAGTAGTCCTCTTATTTTACTATGAGTTTATCTTGCAAACTGTTAAGTGCCTCCTTAGACCTGCTCTTTTGCTCCTGTAAATTTAGCAGGGTCACATTCAGACCCCCTATATATTCAAAACATCTTTTTATTGACTTCCAAAGCTATCAAAAATTATTTATTGAATACTTCTTTCCCCTTTAACTACCTTTAAGAAAAATAAAATCAGTAGAATGAAATTTAATTTAGGAAAGGCAAGCTCTACCTTTAAAAGCAAAATCTACTGTAGACCTCTCAAAGTATTTGATTTAACTTCAAACAGTTCCTGGGAGTAATCTGAGAACAGGTTAAATTAGAAACAGACAGCACACTCCCCACTCTAAGGTCTTTGTCGAGTCTGTATAGTTTTCTGGCTTTATTAACTGTTCATTAATGCTGGCTGTTTTTATTTAAGCATTCTAATGCTGTTATAAAAGCAGAAACTATGGAAGTAATAATGCTAATAGTACTATAACATTTCAACATATTTTTGAAAATAGAATGTATGCATTTCATCACTTCTTAATTTACATATGACCTCTCTGAAAAATACAGACTATACCCAGTACAGAAAATAGGCCATAACTATAGAGAAAAAGCCAACAGTCAGGGGTACATTTTTTATATAACTGTATAATAGTTGTACATAATTCAGGTGTGCATAAATATTGCCTATAACAACCACAAAAACCAAAACACTTACTTGATTTTCATGATTCACTCACTATGTAAAAAATACATAGTAACCTCTATATAGTCTTAGGTACAGTTATGGTAAGAAGAATGTGCAATAGGTATTATTACTGTACTACTTTTAAACTCAAGATTCTGATTTTTAATGTTTTGACATTATTTGACAATAATGAATTAAATATTTTAGAACTGTACCAGTACATATTAAAAATGAGCCTAAACTTTACTGATAATTTCCCTCCTAACTTAATTTTCTTACTTTATTTTATGTAGTCACACATCATTCAAAGGATTGTCAGATTATCTAAATACTGAAAGTTTTAAAGCCCTGTATTGGAGAGGACCAGGCACCCAAACACACAATAAATAGCACAATACTAGATGACAATATCATCTCTGCTCTTTTAATTATACACTTATATGTACATGAAATATTTTAAAAAATTAAACAAGGAGGTCTTTAGATTTAGTAGAAATAGAAACAGAGGCAAGCCACATGTGTAAAAAAGTGCTACTGTAGAGGTGGAAATTTTTTTTAATATATTTAAGACTGTAACTAGAGGGGAAAAAACTATCAGTCAAACTGATAATCAGAGAAAAAAACTATACAAGTTCACTGTAGATTAGAGGTCTTTTTCTGGGGGCTTTGGACCACATCTAGCAAGCAACAGACAGACAAGTCCTACCAACAGTAGGTCAGGCACTCAATACTTGTAAAAATCTGTACACGGAAAGATCCGAGCCTCCCTTTTTCTTTGACAGAGGAAGGGTCCCAGCTTTCATGCTTTTCTGGCAAGTAGAGGGAACTTTTTTTACATGGCCAACTTTTTTTACATTCGCTGGCCAAGAGCTGAGAGAGTCTCTGTCTCAATTCAAACTTTAAAACCTTTATTGGGATGCATATGGTTGCTAACAGAATAGAGCTTTACTGTAAGCAAAATGGGTAAGGCGGGGAAACCAGCAGACAGAGGCTATCAGGTTTTTTAAAATTATCCATTGATTTCATCGAGTCAAATGCACCTGAAATGTTTGGGAGAGTTTTGGTAAGTGAAAATTCAAGAAAGAACACCAAATTAAGTGGGGTTTTTTTATTTTTTGTTTGGGGCTTTCTGCTGTTCTCATAAGGTCCTCAGAAGTCAAGGGAACAGAGACAAGCTGATAGAAGACTGAAAATGGCTTTATAAAGCAAAAGAAAAACAACCAGAGCACCATGTCATGCCAGAGGAAGGCACATGAGTTTAGAGCATAGTGGTTCATGTAGAGATCAGATACTTTACTGGCCATCATAGCTCCAACACTGTTATACCAAACAATTTTGCCTTGCTTTAAATCTGTGCACACGCCTTCCCCAAATATTTTTAACAGCTCTCCCACCAACTCCTAAGTGAAGTCCCTGAAGCTTTCTATAAAGCATACAGTTGAGATGAAGTTCAGGGGTGCATGGAAGCTGTTATACAGGATAACACTGTGCTGTACCATTATATCTGCAGTACATTATCTTTTGTCCTCAGGAATTTTAGCCTCAATAACAGCTTTATGTACCTAGCCAATAGGACAACTGACTGTTAAACATTTTCATTATCAGCTTGCACAACTGAATGAAGAGTATATGGAACAAAATGAGGGCATGACACAAACGTGGAGGCAAACTTTTGGCAAAAGTAGAATGATTTTTTTGCAAATTTTAAGAGAACACGCAAAGTTGCCTCTTCTGGAGGGGTGGATGTGAAGACCTCCTGAAAGCCCTTTACTGTCTACGCATCTCTGCCATTCCTATGCCTATCAGGTTACAAAACTCCAAACAGATGTTATGATCTGAATCTTGAAAGCGGGTTCAGGCAGGCATAGTAGTCCAATACTATACAGACATTTGAAAGATGTTACTGCATATTTTAACACTGACCTGTTTTATAGCCTGCTGTCTAGGGAACTGTTTACTTCTACAAACCACTACCGAACCTGGCTCGCAAATCTAGAATCACAGTTCAAATAGTATGGAGAATTAATTTCTAAACAGACTTCACCATACTGCTAACTCTTACAGTCATGTAATCAGAAAAGGCACTGTTTTTCTTGAAGCCCCTAGTTGTACCACTATATAATTACTCATAATCTCAGCTTTAAAAACAGACCGTTTAGTTATAAAAACAAGAGGAAAATGGGAACAATAAAGGCTTAAGAATTTTAAGACAAAAAGGAAGGTTCCACATTTATTACTTTTAAGCCAAACTAATCATAGAACAAGAAAGATAATGAGGGTTTGGAACTTGATGGACTGAACAGTTAGTGCGGACAACACAGTTTTCATAATAAAATCAGTTCATTGGCATGCCCACAGAATGGATTTTATTGGCATGACTAGAAAAACCAGTGAAAATAGATTTCAATTGTAGATATTATGAATTTATTAATATCACATATTACCCATTCTTTTTTATAATTCTACCAAAGAAATCTGAAATTTTAGTGTTTCCTTATCTTGGAAAATTAGGAAGGACCATTTACATCTCAGATTGTTTCTGATTTCCAAGTAATTCCTATTCCTTTATACAAATGAATCTACAAAAATTTAATGAAGACTTTCTATTTTCCCCAATCTCCTCAAGCCATTATATCTCCTATTACACAGAAATAAGAAGTTTTAAGACAGAGTTTCAGAACTTGCTGCACGAACATAATCACAAGCAAAACGTCTTCCCAGAAATGTTCATAATTGAGTGACACAGAAATTTAGTTAAAAATAAAACATTTGCCATAGCTCATAATTTGTTGGACCAAGAAAAGACTCAGCTATCCACTAAAAAAAGAGGCATTTAATAATTTAAGAGTCTCATAAACCCCTTTTACTCATGGCCCTAAACTAATGCTTTGAAGATTATTCTTTCTTTATAGGAAATCCCAAATGTTTCCATAACTAGACATAAAAAATTTTATCTGCGTAACTAGATTGGTAGCTGACAGTATCTTCTTAACACAAACATGAGAGAATAGTATTAAAGTGATACTCTTTCTCTAACACAAAATTGGCCACTAAAGCTAGACTTTAAATGACCACATCCTGATACCAGGTTACTATTTATATACTTAACTTTCATTTTATTTCAGGAAAGCTAGATGACAATGGAAACAACTGAATAGTGCATTTTGGGACTCGGCTGTATTCCCAAACAAGTTTAAACTCTAGATCTTCATCTACAAATGTTTTCTGGTTAAGTACCAAGAAGACTAGTTTGGCTTAGGTTTAAAAAAAATAAAAATCACAAACAAAAAAAGCCTTCTCCTTCAACTTCACACATGTAAAAAAAAAAAAAAACAATAAACATTTCTGTTTCATACTGCAAGTTAATTCAACCATGTAGTAGAATCTTGTAATACAGTCTCTGAAATCTGTTTTAATAAGGGACCAAAAGGCAACTGGATAGCAAAAACTGTATTTTTACACACATCATATTTCTGCCAACATGGAATAAAAACAACGGCAGCCAATGTCACACAGATTTGGGCTAAGCTAATATAATTTTCAATAGAGGCAAGAAGAATCTATCCAGAAATACCCTGACATATACTACAGATCCAAGATTTACTGTTCCTTAAAAGAGGAGAATTATAGAAAGTCAACATCATGACTTTTCCAAAGTTAGGAAACCTCTCAACCTTTCAAATATGAGGTAACACTATACATGCAGCTATACATTTTTAAAATTAGTTGCATGGCAACATCTTTATGTTAACTATTTCATAATTTTATCTGTAACAGAGGCATATTACATAAAACATATACCCAAAATGTAGCAAAGGTTTGTAGGTTTCTATGACATGGTATACTTAAAAGAGCCGGTATTTTCAAAGATATAGAAGGCAAAGAACCGCTTTTAGATATGAGTCAGGAGTACAGACAGAGCAGTTTTAATGCTTAGGAAAGAAAAAACTGCACTTTTCCCTTCTTAGGAAATTACAGTCATTCTCCTTTTTCAGAAACACTGCAGATTTCATGTAACACTGGGGGGAAAGCATGACTGAGCTGTTCTACTGAATACTGGCTCATGAAAGGCAACAGTGATACACTTGTTGGATGGGTAGAATTTGATATGGGTAAACACAGAGTCAACCTTTTATTTGATTGACCCTTTCAGCTGATAACGTAGGTTCTGCAGGTGTCCAGTCTGCAGGAATATAAAGGTATTCTCACTGAGACAAGTACCTTTGACAGGAACACACCCTGAAAATAGAGATGTTCCTTGCTTCCATACACATAAACTCATACTGCAGAGCACTCAAAGCATGCAACCATTGAATTTTCTCTTGTGGAAAGCAATCCGTAACTCTGCATACTACAGTATCAGGTAACAACTGGCAATATGCTAATACCATACCACAGTTATGCCAAACAAAAAGTACCAAAGACGTCAAAGAACAAAATGGTAACACCCTCCCCAAGTATCAACCACTCCCTCTTACAACCTAACTCTGGGTAACAGGACACAAGACTCAACACTACGGAGAATGAGGGGAACTGGAAAACACCTACAGCAAGAGCAAAATTCAAAACTGGATTAATTACTGGTGGGCAGGGAGCACTGAGCAGTAATTACCACCCTCCAGCAATGCCCTCCACCAGCCATGTCTTACAAGAAGAAAAGTTCTTCTGAAAACAAGCAAAACAAAGCCAAACACACAGAACTGAACCATTAAGTGTACCTATTACATACTGGTAGACGTATCAAGACTATTCAAAGGAATAGTATATTTAATTTGGAAGGTATAACTTGTTACGCGGTGACAGATGATGACATAGTGATAGCTGCTTTACAAATTTGTCCCACAAAAATAAAATAAAGAAAGAAAAAAGCCCCATAATTGGACTTACATATTTAAATTACCCAGGCTAATGATATTGGAAATGTTTCTAAATAGGATTGCTATGGACGTTTTAGTTAATGACACATATGCAACACCCATTTTTATAACAATTTTCTCCATATTTCATTTCTATGTCTACTGAGTGAACACCACCACCGAAGTGGAGTTTCTTGTTTATACTTTGCTGAATTAAAGCACAGAATATGAGCAGATGAATATTCAAATAAATAGTAACAGCAACATATTGAGTGGTTATTAAGATTAAAATATTTCCAACATAAGCAGCTGTCCAATGGCTTGATTTTATTGTTTCTATTTTTGTTGTCTCTTCCATAAACTCACTATTAAGAAAAGCAAAAACAAACAAAAAAAGGTACAATCACAACAAAGCAAAAGTAATTATGGAAGAGGCTCGCCTTTCCATATGTCCACTTCATCCTTTGGGGGAAAAATGAAAACAACAGACTATTCACAGAAGTAACAGCTACACTGAAAATTTTCAGGGGCTCTAAGCGAGCCATGTTAAGAAGTATTTTTAATCTAAAAAATGCAGAAGTATCACAATACAAAGGACTCCAAGAAGCACTATCTACCTGGTCCTCTTTGACACCTTTGCCACTAAAGATGTTACAGTAAAGCAGCCCACAGTGTAGCTAAAGAGCAAATGTGAATTACCAAACTAAACTGGGAGGAAGCCTGTTTGTCAGCCTCTCCTGCAGTCAGAAATCTAGCCGGTTGCAGCCTTGGATAGATATTCCTCTACTTTTACTGCTTCCCATTAGCCTGTTCAACTAAAACAGGTGCACAGAGTGAACAGAAACTTGAAGCTTTCACAAGAAATACCTGCAATTAGATTATTTTCCCACAGCTTTCAGTATAAGCAATGCATAAGCTCACAGAACATCCGCTATATGTGAAAGACAGTGGAAGTGTGAATTTTTCTAGCACAAGTTAGAAAAATACTAACCAATTCTTAGAAATTACTTCCCACCAATGAAACAATATGATTATAAATGCATTTTAACATACTTGCCCAAACTGAACAATAACTAAGGTTGAAAACACACCTTTGAAAAAATGTCAGAGTATGACAATTACCTAAAATTAGACCAGAAGCAGAATACTGTCTTCAGAAGGCAATTCAGTCTGGATATTACAACACTGGGTTTTCTTTTTCCCTTGCAATTTGGTACATAGCGTTAATCCAAAACAACTGTAGCAACCCTAAAGGAATTAAAAAAGAGGCATTCACATCAAGAAGATTCCTCAAGAGGAAGTCTACAGGTTGTTCTTTAATGTGAATTGTTGGTAGTACACAAAGCAGTAGCTACTCAGCTACATGACCCCTTTTTATCTTGCTAAATTCCAAAGGGAAACCAAGTTGGGTTTCCCCAAATACTGGTGAAAGATACTTGCACTGCTACAGAAAGAAATTAACCTAATCCAAGCAACAGAGTTTTGTATTTGGAGTAAAGGAATGCATTATGAAAATGTTAGAAAGAAGATGCAGTGTAACAAAAATCTCAAATGTCAGAGATCACTGCAGCAGCATTCTTGCTGTATGCTGTAGCACAGACAGCAACAAATACTGTGGGAGGAGAGGTCTCACATCAGAGCATTGTCTGAAACAGCAGACAGCAAGGTCCTACTACACAAGGCAAGGTCAACGCAACTGGAGAGTCATCCGTTTAAGAAAACACACTATTATTAGATGCAAGTTATGCAGCACTTGTGCATACTAATAGAATAAAACCATTACGCCAAAAATAAATGTTTTCAAACGGTAGCTTCAACTTTGCACTCAACATTTCCATTTTTTGTGACTCATTTAAAACACTGAAATGAGTAACATCAAGAACATTGAAAATACCTGTGTATTTTTTAATTATTTATGAAATGTTACAATAATTTTAAAATAATATATTTTTTAATGAGTGGCTCCACTGAAAATGTCGTTAAAAATTATTAAATCCTACTTCCTGATAGCAATGTAGAACAGAAAGTATCCCAGAGTTGACAGCCTATTTAAACTATTATGATACGCCTCAGACTACTGTGAGTAAAATATTACAGTAAATATACTGGCCTACAGAATACACTTCCTTGTACAAGACTCAAGCCTGCACTGTCTCCATACGAAAGTTAAGCTGGAGTACGTAAGAGTTTTGGATGTAAAGAATGCAGAAGGCAGCTCCCGGGGGCATGTCACATATTCCACAAGGTGTGTGTCCCCACTACTTTAAATCATTCATTCACTGAAAGAGCTGGTATTACCTGTGGCACCATCACTGACACTTGATAAATTGGAGAAATATAGTGGGCTCTGGAAGAAGGATAATTCTAGTGAAGAGTTGAGCTCATTCCTTCTAGTTCTTGTAACTTACCAGTTTTCGATAACTGATGGCACGTCTAGCTTTTGTTTGAACATGCTGGATTATTTATAAATGACTGAGCAGTTAAGAAGAGAGTATTGTGGATGGCCTAGTTTAAAATCAGTGACATTAATTAATGCTTGCACAGAGATGTCAGCAAGACAGTGTATGAAACCACCGAGGACCAGACTTTGATCCCATAGTGACATATTTACAAATTAACTCCATTGTTTCAAGTAAGACCAAAATGCTGTGCCTCAAAAACAGAAGAAAAATATTAGAGCTCCCAATAGAGGAAATGCAAAGAAAAACTGTCACCACTTTTTCCTCAGCTCTTAAAGACATGTCTCGTTTCAGTAGATGGATGCTTTGCTGAAAAAAAAAAAAAAAAAAAATCAAGACAGTGAAATATGACCATGGCAGAACCATGACTATGGAAACCCTATCCACTAGCAGATATAGGTATACATTTGCCAAGACAAATAAAGCAGTATGCTGAGTAAGCTGGACTGCTCTCATATCGTATGTACTCAGTCATGTAGGCCCTCAAGCGCACATGCGATAACTCTCTTCTAAATGAGATTAAGAAGGCTCAAGAAGGGACAGAATTAACAGGAAAAACACAGACTTCAGGTGAGCATGCTAATAGCTTTCTAAAACAGCCATGATGAGAAGTATTCTTTAAAAAGTAATCAGACTGCATACTAAAGGTACAGAGAGCCATTAACCTGCTGTCTGCATAATCAAATGATAGCCATTACTCAAATGAAACCACCAATGACTGCATTGGAAACAGGCGTGACAGTAAGTCTGTCCACGCTGGAGCTGCATTATTCGTTCCAATGTTTCACTTACTGGTATTTTCGAAAAGCGTATAAAACAAAAAAGATGTGAATTATTGCCAATAACACTGTCATTGTCATTTATAAGGTTTAGGGCTCAGAGTCATGAGCCAATTTTGCGGGAGGTGCTGTACAAACAGAAAACAAAACAACAACCTTTGTTCCAAAGTGCGGCCTTTAGTGTTTTAAAAGAAGAAAATCTAAAAGAAATACTTTTGTAAATGTGCAGGTAAATTAAGCTGATCACTAAAAAAATGTTAGTTTTACTGTTTAATGAAAAATCCTTATGCAAATCACAGACTTCTAATGAAATAACAGATTAGTTGCTTTTTGCCTCCGTTATAACTCGAGTCTTCCTTTAACCAATTCCTGTTTCAAATCCAAGAACTACTGCTAAATTACAGCTGCTTTTCTCCAAAAAAGAAGAGCTGCTAACTGGAGCTAAATGTTCCCAACCACTATAAATTTACCACAGTCCTTCGAACAGTTACAACTGTCACTTTTCAATACAGGCCTTGCCTCTATACGGGATTTAGGTGCAGGTTCTAGTTACTGGATCTTAATATTCATATTGCTCTTAAATAGAACAGCCCTTCAATACAAGAAATACTCTCTTCCATAGGTACTTACAAATAGTGCTCAGATCGTTTCACAACATTCTTCTGAATAACCTAAATATAGAGAATTTCTTTTTCTCATTTTACAAATCTCCCAAACCTCAAATTTTCTTATCACTTCTTTCATGAACCTATTTTATGATTTCCAGTAAATACAGTTTTCAAATTTTTTTTTATTCTGCAGTAGGGCTTTCATGTTTCTTGAACTTAAAAGTTTTACTTTGTTTTTTTTTCTTATTAAATTGTTGCAACTCTGGGTTGAACACCAGACTTTTTTTGGTTAAGATGCATCACATTAACATGAATTGAGAGGACAGGAACTGCACTGCACTGTCTGGTCTGCAGTCACAAAGTCTTAATAACAAACTTCTTGCCATGTGTGAAAATAGGAATGAACTCATTACAGTATACTAGATTAATACCTTAATATGGCAGAACATGAATAAATTCTATTTAGATGACTAAGAAAGAAAGATTTTAGTAATCCTTTGTGAATTTATGCACAGACTGGACATTCTCTTTCATTACTTGGGCATTTCTCTCTGAAGCATTTCCTAATACACAAAATGTTGCATCTGTTTCTGGTTTCACCTCATTTATTTCACTGCTCCCAGATTTCTTTAGGTGTTTTTCATTTTGGTTTTGTAACGATCACAAACATTGGTTGTTTGCCATTTACTTTTCACAGGATGCGATACCATGGATCAAAGATGATTATCTGTAGTTGGAAATGCATGACTTCTTAAACAAGATAATGGTCACTGCTTTGCAGTAATTGCCAAATGGCTTATTTTGTAATTGGGAGGTTCTCTCCCCTTTTATATATAGAAATATATAAAGCATACAGGATTGAAATATTTAGCAAATTTTTGTCATATAAATACAACAGCAAGCCCAATTCTCACTTCACACATAGTGCCTCACTATGAAACGCAACACGTTTGACTGTTCCCTTGAAGTACAGCTGATCCTTTACGCATTTCCCTACCACTCTACGCAGCTTTCACACTTCATCAGAAGCCTAGCTCGCAGCCACCTGTATAGGCTCTTCTCCGTATCACCTGTGCTGGTGGCATCCCAAGAGCGTGCAGCAGAACTGAGAAGCACTGCACCCAGCCACTTCGGTCCTGATCCTACTAACACTTCAGTGAAACTACTTCTCTGTTTACAGACTCAAGAGTCTTTGTAACTCAACCACACTTCACCGAGCAGGCCAAAGAGAAGTCTGGAGCTGGAAGGAATGCATTCGCCCTTCGTGCCTGGGCGCCAGGCCTGCAGTGCCCGTGAAGAGTGCCTGGAGCCCCCAAGAAGGGCTCGCCGAGACCCACGGGGTGGGGGGGACAGAGAGATGCCGCCACCCCTGCTGCTTACACCCAGAGGCTCCTTCCAACGCCTCGTCTCCCATGAGCTGCGCTGCTCTTTTCAGACCACGATTAGCCAGGTTTTAATGTAGAAAAAAAAAATAACTGTTTGTACAGTCACAATGAGTAAAAAGAGAACAGGGAAAGTGAGGGATGAATTTGTAACAATTCACAGAATGTGACTAACCCAGACCAATTTGCTGTTCCATGTGGGATTTTCTTGAACCCTCCCAGAGGGAGAGGGGAGCCCCGAAGCAAAGGTCAGGCGGGGAGGGGGCGGGCAGCGGGGCCACCGGGTCCTGCCGCCGGCGGCCCGGGGCTGAGGAACATGGCCGAAAGCGGAGCCCCCGCCCGCCCCCGGGCACAGCCGCAAGCGGGCAGCCCCCCGCCGGGGCCGAGGCCCTGCCCCTGGGAGCTCCTGGAGGAAGCGCCAGCCTCGCTCGCGAGCCGGGGAAGGGGCCCGTGAAGGCGGGCGGGGGCGAGCAGGGGACGCACCTTTCAGCGTCCCCCCAGCATCTTCTTCCTCCTCCTCCTCCTCCTCGGGCCGGCCGGTGACTCCAACAGCGGCGGGGCCTCGGCGGCGGAGCGGTCTGCGCGACGGGGCCACCCCCGGCTCGCCAGCGCTCCACAGCCGCCGCTACCCGGGTCGGCGGAGAGAGCCAGCGCCTACCGCGGCGGGGCGGGGGCTGCGGGCGTGCACCGCCCCGCCGGGCCGAGGGAGGGAGGTGCCGCGGGGCAGCGCCGCCGGTGACTCAGCCTCGGGGCCGCCGGGGAGGGTTCCCCCGGGACCGCCCCTCCTCGGCGGCGGGAAGGGGGTTGCTGCCGCCGGGCAGGGTGGCCAAGATCGTCCTCCGCACACGAGACTAGGCGGGATAGGGGCGAGCCCACCGCGGGCAGCTCCTCCTTGTCCTGTCCCACGGCAGCCCCGCGCTCGCACGGCCACGGCGGCGAGGTGGGCGCGGCGGGGGGAAGCTCCCGCGGGCTTTGCAGCCGCTCCGCGGGCGAGGCGCTCGCCCCGCGCAACGGCACCGCGCCTGCCGGCGCCTCGCGGGGGTGTGTGGCCCGCGGCGGCTGCTCACCGCCGCCCCGCTCGCTCCGGGCGACGTTTGACCTACTGAGGGTCCCACAAGGCTGGAGGGTGACCCTGCCGGCAGTAGTGCCCCTGAAGTACGCACCCAACCGCCTCGCCTCGGCGTGCGAGCGACTGCTCTTAAATAGCAGGCGGCGCCCGCAGAGGGGATCCCCGAAGCCCGAGAGCGCACCCCGGGTCCCGTCCCGCCGCGGGCCGCGCGCCGCCCCCCCCTCGCTGGGCAGCTGCCAGCTGGAGCTACCCGCGGAAGATCTTCCTCCTACCTCCCGCCGACGGGCGCCGCCGCCCAAGCGCCCCAGCTCCGCGCCCGCACTCCGCTGAGTAACGGCGCCGTCCCCCGCAGCGGGAGCCGGGCCAGCGCCATCGCCGTGCGCGCCCGCCGGGCCGGGGCCGGGGCCGTGGCGGGGGCGCGCCGGGCCGCGCCTGCCTCACCGCATCGGAATGTCGGCGCGCGCCCCCCGCGCGCGCTCCGCGGCCCCCGCGCCGCCCGGCTGCAGCGGCGGGGCGGAAGGTGCGTTTTCCTCTCGCAGCCCCCTCGGCGCTGCAGGGCGCGGGCGGCGGCAGGGCGGCTCGGTTCAGGAGCGGGGGGAGACGCGCAGCGCGGAGCCTCTGCCCCGCGCCCCGCTGCCAGCCATTACCTCTGGGAAGAGGCAGCGGAGCCTGTGCGAGGGGAGCGGGGAGCGCTGCGCCCTTTCCATCGGAAAAACGCGGCTTCGGTGAACTCGGCTGTGCGTCTGCATGCGAGCTGTTCCGTGCAGGGTACAAGAAGAAGGAAAGCTGTGTCATAAACTTTCATTTGGAAGGAAGCGTTCTCTTTTTTTTAAAGCAGGCCAAAGTTGGCCATAGATAACACGGTTTTATTTGGGACATTTTTATGTGAAGGGCACCGATTCTCATAACTGAGGTATGTGGAGATCGTGTCCCAGCACAGGGCTGTAAAACTGACAGTTAATTTACTTCGTTCCCTTCCAGTGTAAGTAACTCGTCGTACTGTTTTCTAAGGGAAAAAACAAATCCGAGCACTTGAAAGTCATATTTATTGCTATATATTCTACTCCGATACCTCAGCAAACACTCTGCACCTCATGGCAATAATTGTCTTGTGAGAATAATATAGCAGGATTAATGCCCTGTAGATAATAAGCACAGCGGACAAAGTCTATGAGCAGTTCAACAAATACATCAAAAAAGTCAATGAAGTTACCCGCTGAAACTCTACAGAAGTTATGTATTTTCAAAAGGTTTATATTTTGGTGGATTTTTTTAACAAATTAGGTCAGATATAGTGCTACTGTATTTGTTTGCTTCCTGGCTTTACACTTATTATCTGCTCTAACTCTCCCAGTGGCTTACAGGTTCTCATTATTAGAATAGTGAAAGAATATGCATCAACTATAGTAAAGCACCTTCATCTTTTAGCAGTGTAACATCAAATCATTTATTGCTTAGGAGACATGAGACATGGCCAGCCTGAACCAATTCAGTTAATTAACTGATAATATCGATCATTCTGTTCTGAAATACTGTACATATTGGACAAAATCCAGGTCCCACAGAAAATTTAATATTCCCTTTCCCTCCAGCGTGGCCCAGATTTCATTCACTGCATGTAGTACCCAAAAATGCCATAATACAATATTTTGCGAAAAGTAAAATTTGAGTAGTGAATCTTCTCTTTTCCAATTCATGTTCTGTCTGATCTGTCTATTTTTCAGTACTCCCATATGTTCATATACTGAATATTGACCCAATTCAATTAATAATACTTTAGTTTACTTCACATTTTGTTAGTCTCATACGCATGGTAACTACTTCATAACAAATCATGCAATATATTTTCAGCACTACGATAGTGACAATGAATTATCGTCTAAACACACAGGCAACAGGAACCTTTCCATAGAAGCTTTTTCCAGTTTCTCTCTGCTTTTCCAGTTGTTTTAAAGAGTGCAGGAAAGTTATCATCACATTATTCCAGTGGAAAATATATATAAATTTTCCTTCAGAACGTGTCCACACTTTATTTTTTTCAGCTTGTAAAACTCCAACAATAAAAGGTATCCTGCACTGAAAAGAATGTGATACATTTTACAGAGAGGAACATTTGAAGGAATCGCCATATCTTTGACCCGACAAAAGACTAAGGCATCTGTCTAACTTCAGGCACACGTCAAAGGGACAACTTCGCATACAGGGATCAGTAACATGCTCAAGGAATTTGTTGCATTAAGAGTCTTCCTGAGATCCAGCGCCTCACCATACATCGAAGATTTCCATGTTTCACCAGGACATTGGAAGACTATTTAATAACAGTAAAATTTTTGAACACTGTGACAATGGAAGATACCAAAAAGCTTCTAATAATGTGGAAGTTGTGAGACACAATGGTGACAGGTGCTCTCTACAAAGTAATTAGATGCTCATTTCCTCTGAGACAGTGTTTACTTCTCTGAATACTGTAGGAAAGAAGAAATGACCAAGATTACAAAGCTGCAGGACTGCTGATATCACTGCTGTCTTCCTAAAATGTATTTATGCATGGTTCAGAAATTGGATCCCAAAAGGCAGTGCAGACTGACAAAAATTTACATATGAAGTAATAACGTGCCTAGACATAGCTAAGAAAAATAAGCTGCTAATTAATGTCTTTAATCTGATTTCCTTCTTTATAAACAAGTCAGAAGTTATACACAGATCACGAGAAGCATGAATTTGCAGCCCAGTTACACATTTATGGTTGATACAAGCCATCTTCTTTCCTTTCCAAGAGAAGCATATGTTCCTCTGAGATGCTGCAAGCAGATTTACTTGGGAAGAACCTCACGTCCTTGGTGACACATTGGAAAGCTGCCTGTTAGAACAGTTACCTGGGTAATCTCTTTGCCTCAGTGTGAGATTAATCGGTTTTGGACCTCTCTTTCCGGTTTTACACACAACAGAAGTAACTCCCCTGAACAAAAGTCTCTGACCTTCTTTCAAAACTAATTTGTTCCTGGGGTGGGACAAGTCTGCAGGCACTCATTAGCATCCAGGACTCCGCTGCCTCCGCAGAGGACTCCCATGTCCGAGTTCTGCAGAAGTGCATTTTGAGCTGCTTGGCCTCAGTGCTACACAGGTGAAGAAACTATTTTTTGCTGCACTGGACTTGACTTGTGGATCACAGTTTCTTTTTAACATTCTTGGCCAGGCAGCAAGTGCTTTGAGAATGCCTCAGTTTTCTTTTCTCTCTCATTGTACATCAGTGTCTGCCGTGTTTTCATGAGAACTGCCTGTTAGTCATTGCACTGTACCCTACTCCATCAGGCTTGACCATATAGAGAGACAACACATCCAGCTCAAATCCACCATATCGCTAGATTCACTAGCAACGTCTAAGCTCAAGGTGGAGATTCAGATATGAAGTTTCACTCATCTAGGATTCTACATACAATGTCTATATGCAGAGAAAAATATAGGACTTTCAGAAAATATTGATGTGTCTCAGCTCTTAGCAGCTAACAGTCTTCTACTGACCATGTATTTTGGAGTTTGGGTTACACAACTGATTTAGAGATGAACTTCAAAGCGATGCATAAATATTAAATTCCACACATTCCTGTAAGATGGTAAGTATTATTCACATTATACAGATGGGAAAACTAAAGCAATGTGAGTTTACTTGGGCGATTTTCCCAAGGAAGAACAAAGTAGCTACGGCGGTAGGATCAGTACTCAAGAATACCTGGCTTTTTTTCTGCACTCAGAAACATTCTGAACTATACATCACTTGCCTAAACCCTGCGATGTAATGTATAAAGGAATATTTTGTCTTTATTCATGGTATTCTATAGCAATATTTTCAAACAATTTATTTAACAAATTACCTAAAACACTTAAAATATGCTTTTAATTTAAAAAAAATAGCCAAAAGGTTTTCCCTTGGGCTTTGCTCCAAAATTCACCCTTCAGCTAGGACTAAAGAAAAGCACGCACGCTTGTGCACATGCAAGCAGAAATTCTAAAAGAAAATTAGAAACACATGAAAATAAGGACTGAGAGTGTTTTCTTAACTGCACTCTGATTTTAGTACAGCGAAGTTTTCACTGGTTTACTAAAGGAAAGCAATTTTTCTTGTGAATGAACACATAGGCCTTATCTGCAATTAATTCCTCCCTTCCATTAGACCGATTGTCATTCTACACAAGCACAGCCCATGGACACAGAGTAGCAACTGCTCTGTCGGGGCAGTTCAGCTCTCTCTATAAAGCACAATTCTATTTCAATCATAAGGTGGTTCTGCCCTGTGAGAAGAGTTTTTATGGAAAGACAGTTTCGGTTAAGACAACTATTATTTTAGTAAAAGCCCGATTTAGAGACTATTTTATTGTTATTGCTACATAAATAATCAACTGGTTTTGATTACAATTGCTATACTGATTCAAAATAATAAACATATGAAAGACAAACTACTTTAATTTCAGAAATTGTTTTAAATTAACAACTCTGGACTGGAGGTTTCTTATCAAGCCTGCTATTCTATGAATGTATATTACAGATTTAATATTACTTTATGTGATGTGAAGCCTGTTTTGCCTATCTGACTGTTATAAACACTAGCAGTCACGGAGGCAATTCTGAAAGCCTAATGAACATGCTTAAAGACTTTCTGAGACTTCAATTAGGAAGAAAAAAATAAACTAGACAAAATAAATAAAAGTTAAAAAAAGACTAATAAGCTGAAACACTTAACTGAGTTTTGGAATTGACATCAGATGCTCAACTTTCAAATCATTAGTAAAATCATCTTCCAATTAGTCTTTGGAAGAGATACAAAAGGTTTTGGAGTAAGCTTGAAAAATCCCATACATTATTTTCAACTATCTTTAAGATAAAGCATTTCTGATAAGGATAATTAATTATAAATACGGAATAATTGCATTATGGCTCTTTTGGCCATACAAGTTTTAGTCTAACAAATTTCATATTTCAGTGGAGTAAGTCCTGATAGAGATCAAATTAAAAGAAGCCTTTTATGCCTCAACTGTATTCCCATCTTATAACTTAGCTATATTTTTAGTATTGATTTTTGCTACACCATTATTTCATGACAGTTTTTTAAAAGTTAGAGACTCTATTAGAATACAGGTCTTCAAAACATTGGAGGAGTAACTCCTGTTTACTTCGTATACATTTCAGGGACAACGGAATTCCAAGTATTAGTAGTAGTAATTGAATAAAGTCAATATATTGAATAAAATTGGATACTACACCCTAAGTTTCTGTTAATTCTCCCTAAAAAACAGAAGATGGAAAAATATGTATTGGGGGTCAAGAATACTACATAAGTATTAGTGATATCAAAGTGGCAAGTAATAAACACTGACGTTCCAGATCAAATTATACAGCCATAATGAAAATGTATTGAGAAGCCTGCTTTATTGCTTTCCTCATATAGTCTCAGATCTAAAGTTTCTCAAACACACAGTAAGTCTTTAATACATTTATAATGATAAAATGTGTTGTTTCATGAATGAAATTATGTGGTCCAACCAGGATGGAGTATTGTCGTGAGCATCTAAACAATAAAGCCTGATTTATCTAAGCTCATTAGATGTCTCTATCTTTGTATAATGCCATTAACTGTTCACGTTCACCTGATTAATCTCGTTGAACAGTACTTTATTTCTGGGCTTGTTTCTCCCTACTGACATTTTCAAGGAAGCTTTACCTTATTAAAGGCAGTTCTTCTATTGCCTCATAATTGTGCCTTTAGTTTGAATACCAGCTTATTATTGTACTCAGGGATTCACTTCAGCCGCAGACCAACAAATGAGCTGACTTGCCCGTGCTCTGTCATCATTTTGAAAAAGCAGCCAGGACGATGAGTTATTCATGTCAGAAATTATAAAACCTGTATTGCCCTTAATGCTCGTGTCTAAACAACAACCAGTGTACAGGGTCAATTTAACATTCAGTTCCTTTACTGGCAACATGCTCCAAGTAAACATTTGACCAAATTCAAGAACCAGCACAAGAATTTGTTTAGGTAACCGACCAGAATGGTTAAAGCCATAGATGTTTTAGACATTTGTTTATTTTTCTTTTACTAGCTGAAAAATTTGGGAACCACCGTAATAACAGAAAACACGTAGTTACAAAGTATGTTAGTATTTTTGCTTTTAATGTTAAGAGCAAATGATGTGTAACTTTGAATCGTGTTTCAACGTTTCACGTTGAATGATTCAAAGTACCCTCTATGTAAAAAGTTTAACTCAACATCTTATAGTGTTTTCCAGTGAAATTCAGCAAAAATTGTTCCTTTGCAGAGATATATAATACACACAGACATTGAGAGATTTACTTATTAAAAACATGGGGAATATAGGGAGGGAACTGCATAAAGTTGCTGAGAATGTTGTTGCCTTTTTCCAACAGGCTGCTCTTCTTTTAGGACTTAATTCTGCAATTTGATATTAGTATAATTTCTCTTTTGTGCTACAGGAAACGTATTCTTATTACAGCCAAATAAGACCATTTTATGTATTATCTATTTATTGCACATCCTCAAAGTTTCATGTCCACAGCCATTTTATTTTCTGCTGCTTCTCTAGATATTCTTAAAGAATATGCTTGTAGATGAAAGATTATCATCTTGAGATTAAGATTAATCTTTAATTAAAATTTTAATGCTTGAAATAAGCAAATCCTACTTCCTAATGCTATACAATCTTAGCATCGAGATATGAGATTTTTACATGTGTACAATGCACAACCTTTTTGAAATTAGTAATATCAGAATAAAAGTACATTTTGCAGAAACTGACATCTGCTTTAAAGTACCAACCTGGGTATTACCTGATTCTTCCAAGACTGCTTGAGAAGAGACATTATAAATCTTACAAAAATCCCAAGCATATCTAAGTTACTTCTAGCTTTCCAATAAAAACTCAAGTTGCTGGAATTACTAACATATAAAGGCTGCAGAACAGACTAAAGTTTTGTGTAATGTTGGCATACACAATTCAACGGAAAGTTTGCCTTATCCTGAAAGTAGACATTTAGGTAGTGCTTTTTACAGTCTGATGCTGGGATGTTAAATTTTATGTAATAAAGTCTAAGGATATAAAAGCTTATATAACTCATTTATAATTTTTATGAATTAGGGCAGAGTTTAAATAAAAATAACTGGCAAATTCTGCTGTTCAATCTAGTAAAAACATATTTCCGAATTCACATACTCTGAATGTCTTCATCGTGTTTGTTTCATATTTATTGTATTCTCCTACCTTATGCAAGTACTTGCAAGAAGACATCTTACAAATTTTTGAGGAGTGACCCTACATGTAACGTGCTTTCATCTGCTACTAATACCATTAGTTGGCTGAAGGATGCATTTGCTTTTGGAAAAATCTATGTGTTCAGGAATCAGAGCACTCAAAAATCTGCACACAAAACTTTAATTGTTTTTGGTTATACAACACAGTGTTTAAAAGAGCCTGGCCCCTCGTGTGTCTTTTTCAAATTTAGTTTTTCAATGAGAATGTAATGCTGTTCTTTGTTTTCCTCATCAAAAGCTGTTGAACGGAAGTAGATTCCAACATGTATTTAAACTGTTTATTGAATCCGGCAAAAATAAAACTGAAACAATTTTATAAAGAAAACATCTGATTGAACTACTCAGATATTCCAACGTGTAACCAATTACTACTTTTTTTTTTGCCAGCGTTGATTAGGATTTGCTAGCGCGCGTGAACTCTGAACACGTAACAAAAGGTCTTGCTTTGCCCACCATTTTGACATTTGATACTACCAAAAAAAGAAAAAAGCTCAAGAGTAAGCATCCGATAGTTGATATGTTGAAGGATCCATCTTTTCCATCAATGATGGCAGACTACATTCTGTAATTTTACATTTAAAAGCAATCCACTTTTTAGTTCCGTTAATATATTGACTTTTGCCGTCACTGTGCTTGTGTACATGCTGTTTGTCACAGCAACATAATTATACGACCAGCAGCATTTGATTGATATATAAATTCAACATAATTTCTTTGATACTTAGGCACATAAAAGATGCGCGTGGTTTTGCCACATCATCTTTCTTCTCGGAAGTGCTAATAATAGAATGAAAAACAGTGAATATATTGCTCTAAACAGTAGGTTTATGAAAAGGAAATAAGTCCATTATCTGCCAAAATTATACTTAAAGGTCACAAATAGTAATTTACACTGAATAGTAATTCACTGCAATTCTAATGTAGCATTAGAGTAACAAATTAATTGAAAAGGAAAATAAAGTGAGAAAAATCTTTTAGCACTGTAATAGCACCCATGTTCTAGCCTGGTGGGCACTTCAATGCTTTACTGAAATCTATATAAGGTAAATATTAAAAATGTACTGTTTTCTAGAAAGTCAGGTTGGCTGATTAGGTGTTGAAAATGTGAGAGTATGGGAACACTTGTGGTTAATCCTAATGTACTTTGCTTTTTGCTCCCGGAATTAAAAAAAAGGACATGAACTTTGCAATATCTATTATAACCTTCTTCCCCCAAAGGGAACATCATTAAATTTACTGTAAATTCTAAAAATACATATTTTACAATCAACATATAAAATTCTAGTAAAAATATTTAAATTTTGTTTTTAAAAAATTGCCTTGTTCCATTAAGTGTCACATCAGTGCCTATAGTTTCACAGGTAGTCCTGACAACTCAATTTTGTGTAACCTTAAATACAACAGATCCTTAGTAAAGCGCTCTTTCTTTTATAATAAAACCAAAATAAACCTCAGCTTCTGTTTTATATGCCAGCTGAGATTCTTTGCAGTAATTCCTTCCACATCTGCTCTGCAGCTTTTGGGAGATACTGCTTTTATAAACCTAATTTCCTTTCATCAAAACATCCATGTGCTGTGTTTTATAGACCTGTTGGTACATTTTAACACAGAGGCACTAATTACAACTTGGAATCATATGCTAAGGCTAAGAAAATAAATACATGTGGTTATGAGACACCTAAAACTGAAAAACCCAAACAACCTACCCAAAAATTCCTCAAAGTGTGATAACATAACCTATATAGGTACATTTGAAATTACCCCCAAAGCTGTAAAAATAAAATTGAGGGGTAAAGGAAAAAAAAAAAGAATAAAACTAAACACAAGCACCATCAGATTCTAAACCAATGACCTACGAAAACACGCAGAAGTGTTGCCATCCAGATTATGACAGTAAAACTTGCTAAAGAACCAAATTGTTTGGGAAAGGGGCTGGTATTTCGAGTTTGTGAGTTGCTGGCGTGTTGTAAATACCACTGGCTTTCCAGAGAAGTCTGTCGACGGGAGCGTTGGTGGGGACAGAGAGCACAGGATGATCTCCCTGTCACATCAATCTTCACTATATGCAGGATTAGGAGAGTTTTTGTCCTGACCGATCCATAGCGGCGTATTCCCTTTTCTTTGCGGGCTGCCACCGCACACCCGATACTCCCATCCCCTCGAGGGTACAAGCGTAGTAGCCACCCTCACTTCCACATCCGACAGACGACAGCCTCAGCACAAGTGAGGAACTGAAGGCAGCCGCTGTTCTTCTCAGCAAATTGTATGCAAGCATGCTGCGAGCTATGTAAAAATTAGGGGGCCTAAAAATATCCGTTAATCAAAAGAGAATGAGAACTAGGCTGTAATTTTTAAAAGTGCAGCTTAATCCTTAATGCTTACCTCTCAAAGTTCCTAACGCACCAGGAACATTTCGGTGGGAGAAATGAAACGTGAATGTTTTTCATTAGTTACCTACCTGGAACATATTTGTAAATGTGCATATGAATGAGGAAACCTGTCTTCTCGCAAAAATTGATCAGTAAAGACTGCAAATAAATGTTTTCAATCCTGAAACGAAGCTCGAAATATCCAATAAAAGGAGACAAAAGGCCAATTAGAAAAACATGCTACAAAATATCTGTGGACATCACAAAACTTGGGAAGACCACAGAGTCCTCTAGAAAATTTAAAAGGGGTGAATCAAATTGCCAAGTATATTCCTTTCAAGGAAAACAGAATATAAGTTTGTTGATCAAAACTCTGACGCTTAGAGTGTTACAGGCTAACATAACGGAGCAGCCATTACCTCAAAACCAAGGTTTCCAGGTTTCAATAAAGGCATCCTAAAGACACAAAATTGTGGGTTTAACACTAGTTTTCCTATTTTCTTCCATGCTAACCCTGGGATACGAGTTGTAATCTGAAGCAAGCAACACAGTCAAGGGTATTCTTGTATAATCAGCAGAGAACAGACTGTTCCTTCTCTTCCTTAAATCTGTGCCCAATCACACAGACAGGGTTCATTGGGACAGTTTTGCCGCAGAGTACTTGCCAAAAAGAGAACAAAGATTTTCCCCAACACTTCCCCCCCACCCCCTTGCAAGTGCATGTGAGATACAGGAGGCTGTTCTCTAAAGTTGGGTTGGTCAAGATGATTTATGGTAGACATTTACATTAAAATTTACAAGTTCTGCTGATGCAGGAAATATGGTTAATCTGTAAATTTTACAGTCTGCATAGCTTTAAAAAAAAAAAAATCACACCTACCTTCCTTCCCTGAAAGTGCAGCATAGCATAACTCTGCTGATAACATCATAAATTGAAATTAGCCACCTTTATTACAGATTAAGAACTAATTAATTGCAAGGGAAATACAGCTCTGGTTCCGGCAAGTAAAGCAAAATAGTGAGATGAAACACATGAGCAAACCAGGCTACCTTGCTATTTGCAGTCCTCCCGTAGGAGATTTCAGGTTGTAGTATTTCTTTATCACTATCCATTTTTAATAATGAAAAAAAATTTTTGCCATATGGCCAGAGTAAAGAACGTCGTCTAAGTGTTTTCGTATGGACTTCCTACGTATGTTATTACAAATAGTAGAACATAGGGCCCTATTCATATCATATAAAGGTGATGTTTAATGAAGAAATTGAACACACATCTGTTGCAAGGCATTGGCTGGCATGAAATGTTTCTGGTGAAGTGAAAAACCGACACAATTAGGACTAGTTTTTAAAAGCATACCACTTTTTCCTTCCCTTCCTGATCAAAACTCAATAGTGACTGAACAGTTTTTACGGTAATATAAAGGAATGTTTGTTTCAAGAAATAAATTTCAAATGGAAAAGGAGAAAGTAAATATTAATATCCGATTCACAGCGCCCCTTATATGAAGAAAAAGGGATTTGCCACATAGCCTTTCCAAGTAATATTAATCAGGTTTTTCTCTCCTTTAACATGGCTTAGCTTCCCAAAAACTGTCCAGTACTTCCTCTTAAATAGAGCAACACCTACCAGTGCCAGCCAACACCAGCAAAAAATCCTGCAACTAACCTTCTAATGGAAAACAGGCCGACAAGTGCTTTTTCTAGCTTGCTGTATCGATGACATGTATCACCTCCTCCCTTTCGAGTATTTCCCTCCTTTAAATTAAGTTGAAGCCGGAACAACCGCTCTCAGCTCTAGCAGCTACGCTCGGCAGCTCGCGTGACTCCCGCAGTTCATCGGCCCGGCTGCCTGAAGAGGCTCCTGCAGCACACCCGGCCCTGCCCGTACCCTGTGCTGTGGCGACCAGAGCAACACCGTTACTGGGAAACGCTGGCATTGCAAATATTCGGCAGTAGGGCCCTGGGGATGAGGTGCCAGAAGACGTATAGGGCCTCCCTGCCTCAGCACCTGCACCAAGAACCTGCTCGGGAACTATGCAGGGGTCTCACCCCAGCCCCAAAATATAAATCAGAGCGGAACAGAAAATGTTTTTGTAAATCCTCCAGTCAAACAGGAGAAAAACAGGGGCAATAGTTACAGCTTGCTGACTGACTGCTCAGACAGCGTATGTGCTCTATTTCTGTGCAACATTAGAACTATTAGCCTAAATTAATCTTAACTCATTACAAATTACCCCAAGGAATTTAATAGCAAGAACGTTCTTCTTGTCCCCTTTTTGTTTTGTTTTTGGTTTGTTTTTTTTTTTTTTTAAGATTGCTTAGGATATATTCCAGATATACAGACCGTACCATATCCAGCAACACCATTACTGATGAGATGTCTAATTTCATTACCACGCCCCCTCCCGATCCACTTGCTTTCCCAGTCGAGTGTTTTGGGGCAACACAGAGCTTACAGAATTTGAGAGACAGATCTGCTAAAGGCGCCCTGTACCCTCGAGAACACTTTGCTCTGAGAGGGGGTGCAGGATACAGTTAAACTCTTCTCTGAACTTTTAAAGAGATGATTATTCAGGGGGTTGCTGAGCAGCATGCTATATAGTCATTTAAGTGCTTCAATAGCATTTGGACTCCTATTTACATTTCGATATTTACATTGTATACATCACACCGTATTGAAACTTTTGTCTCAAACTGTGGATTTGGATTTTTAGCAGTGTTTAATCGTACACAGTAAGGAATAAACTGAGAAAGATAGCCCCACCTGCTGATAGGACAGTCACAGTACAAAGTAAAAATTGAACTTCATACTCGCTGACCAGAAATCGTGAGTTTTCTTTCCACCTCTTTCACACAGACCCCAGATCCACTTTATACCAGCAGGGCAAGAACTCAAATCTTTCATTTTGCCTTTGCTCAGTATGTAAGTTCAGATAACAAAGTAGTTGCTAATTGGTCTGTCCAGAATTTAGTGCTACTTGGCAGGATAACACTTCAGTAATGTTAGAACTTCATTCAGTAGTGTCAGAAAATAAAGTTCGATACAAAGCTAAGTGAAGAATCAAAAGAATCAAGCGAAGCCTATTGGAATGGTTCATCTGCGTATCGTATCTCATGTATTGCTTCCTGTGCTCAGGATTGTAAGAACACTTTATCAAGTCAATAATGAGCAGAACAAGTTATCCCCAAAGTATTTTGCAACTTTAGGGAAGTTTGTTGTCCAAGCAATAATGGGAATGCTCTTTCCTTTGGAATCCTTTGATCCCTTTTGTCTTTTTTTTTTTTTTTTTTAATTTGAGCGGGTAGACATAATTCTAGAATTTCGTTTCAAGAGTCTTAGTATTTAGCAATACCCCTCATCTCTCCATGTGCTGTCACTATCCATTTGTAAATAAGGAAGATATTTATGTTGTCTACCCAAAAAGCTCTTTTTCCCCTTCCCTTAAAGCTTAAATTTCTATTTATTATATATTTATAGTTGTTCCAAAGAACCTACAGAACTGCCAAAAGAAAGTTGCAAAGTTCTCCACAAAATTCTTTCACAATTAGTTTTCTCCTGCCTATGCTTGGCACAGTAAGCTCCCTTGGAAGTACTTAGCTTTTCCTTTACTTTAGAGCCTGAGAAACAGGTGGTGCCAAGTCATCCTACAAGTTAATTTTTTGAGCATATAAAGTGAAGAGGAGGGTGCTGGATAGACAGGCTAACACTGCCAGTAATTCCCCACTACGTAACTTGTCTTGCCTCATCTGTTTTTCCCTCTATAATGCTAAGTCAAGTCACACCCAGAAATAAAGATTCATTACATGCACAAAGCTCTCAAGTAGGCTAACACCCTTGTCCAGTTCTGTTACCTTCTGCTCTTGCAAACCCAGGCAGCACTGCAGCAGGAAACACTGTTCTACAGATAATAAAAAAATGACTACAACCTTTTTGTAATATTTAGCAATGATGGTGGTTTTGCAAATGAGATAATCAGTTTTTTCTTCTGCTTTTCCCTCTTTGGTGAAAAGTTAATTTAATTATTGAAACAGTAGATAATGGGCAGCACTGGGATGAATTAAGTATCACCTTCTGACAAAATGGACGAGACTTGAATTCAAATCATGACATACAAAATAAACAAAAAACCCCCAAAAAACACACAAAAACAAACTGCCACTTGAACACAGGAAAATTTAACTTTACTGACCTGTAAATGCCACAGTGTTTCCAATTAAGAAATTGGTGTATGGAAGCTGATGGAGCTTCCTTTAGTCTCTAGCTTGTTGCAAGGCATAAAAAGTGACACAGTGTGCTAACAGTAGCAGAATGAGGCACATGTTCACATTTAACAAGGACTGCTTGATAAACTGTTCTTTCATAAGGCTTTTACAATCACGACATTCAAATATGTTCTACAAATCAATGCAAAACCAGATATTAATTCTTCAGGTTCATTTTATTGGCAATGATGAATATAAATCTCTTATGAAAATATTCTTAACATTTCAATGTATAAGAATTGTCTATAAAAATAAACTACTACATAACAAAGCCAGTAACTTCTACAAAACGTATCATTCAACATATATTTAACAATATATAGGACATAGTAAAAATCCTTTAATGCTGAGGGTATCTTTACCCCCTTTTTGTCAAACAATAACTCACATAAGATAGGAAATTACTCATTCTGATATACAGAAGTGTTATCACCATAGAAGTCTATGTATGTTCCGCCCTGAAATTACCTGCATCCGCAGGAACATAAAGCCACAACTCTTCTTTGGATGGATAGGCAGTTATGACCACAATAACATTCTGTTGGTAACTGAAATGTCCTGCTGAAGTCCGTGTTGCACATCTGCCGTCAGCATTGCCAACCCTGAACCCATGCAGGGACAGAGATCCTGCTTCTACTACCCTTGTGGGACTGATGCCACAGATGAGCCTAGCATGGTTAGAGAACTGGAAAACAGACTCTTTCTGGTTAACTACTGCTAGTTAGCAAGGAAATAACTTTTCAAGAGGCTGTGTCTCTAGAAATAAACTTTCTTCAAACAGGCAGCTCTTGAACAAAAGCTCAAGGAAGAAAAAATACTGCGGCGGGGGGAAGTGTTTATACTAAATGATGATCAAGGGTAGCATTATCCGTCTTGTCATTATCAATTACAGGAAGAGCCACCTTAGAACAGTTCTGGAATTGAGAAGGAGCCTAGTTTCAGGTTTCAGAAGAAAAATGACACACTGGATTAGTTATTTCACCAATGCTGTTATGCTGAGGTGACTTCATGCCTGGTGTTAGACAAATGCAGGAAATACATTTTAATTATGTAGACTGCCCTTGTCCACCCAATGAGCTTGTCAAATTCTTAGTGTAGATGTATTTAGGGGGCTTTTAGAGCAAACTTTGACAACCAACTTAACCTGAAAGAAATTGGCTACTGCACAGTGACAGCACATAGCTTTGTCAGCCATCAGCTTTATATAGAAGAGTCGGGTACATAAGGCTTTAAGGCTAAAGAGTCCCACTGAAGACAACAGATGATTACAGTGTTTTGCATAGTAAAGAACATAACAAACATGCTTGTGATACATAAGTAATGACCAAATCTTTTTACCCTGCGTTTATGTGCAAAACAACCAATAATTATTTATTACTCTTTCTACTCAGGATCCACTAAATCAGTACATTGAATTAATATGTTGACATTCAAGAGAAACTTAACTTCATACCATAGCAATTGCAATGCAATGATATTGCATCATATTACAAAGGAAAGACTTCCTGTTAGAAAAGTACATTTATCAAACTTAAAAATACTGTTAAGATCACAACAGGACACTACAGGCGATGAACATTAATAATATATTTCTGACTCAAAGCTCAGAAAAATAATGTTTGACCCTGAGAAACTTGTTGTATTAAAACTTAAAAAGCTAAAAAATATTTCTAAAGTAAAATTCTATACAAGGAAAGAAAAAAAAAAAAGATAAAAAGGAAAAATCAGAATCTGAAAGAATCAAGGTTCAGCCAGTTTCATTTCAGATTCTCAAACTGTTAAACTCTGGAACAAAAAAAAAAGTTTGACCATCTTAACAGAGATTGTAAGCAATATTTTCAATTAAATAAAAACACATAAGCAACATTTTAGGGTATCCATACTTCTGTATAATTTCATTCTCTTCAAGGCTTTTAGTTAATTTAGGTTTTCAACCTATATTTGAGAGGAAGAAAAATTTAAAGGTTGAGGTGATTGAAAAAGAATTAAAGCTTAAATGTCTTCCATTCCCAAAATCATCGAGAAAAGCTAGTTACAGAAGCTAGGTTGTCATACTTCATGACTAGAGAAGCTCTAGTCAAGTCCTTCATTCTCACACCAGTTAAACAATTCTCTGAACAATGGATCAAAATCAAAACAATGTTCCAAAAAATATGATGTTCTCCAACATAGGATCTTGTTTAGTTTATTATTTTAACAACTTAAATATTTAGGAAAGCTTAGGAAGAGCAAAAGGAAATAAGTAGATGGAGCCCATAAGGAAACCCTATAGGTTTGGACAACGAAAAAAAAATAATCATCTGGGGTTTTTTGGCACTACAGGTATGGAAATATATTTAAAGAGTTTCTGCAAGATCTTGAGAGAAAAATTACCAATCACTATATCAGGTTGCTGATTTCAGGTCAGCTTTTTTCTGCACTTGTGTGTTAAGCGCAAGAAAACAGTCCTTTCTTCAGTAGTCTGTTCTTCTCTACTAAGTGTAAACAAAATTCATTGAAATCATACAACCTAAACATTTTTTGGGCTTCCACATTATTTTTATTCCGTACTGAAAAAGCGGCATTCGTACGCTGTAATTTAAATTATTATCCAATTCCCCCTCCTAATGTTTTCACACTGTCATCAAGTTCAGGCTGCTCTGACTTTGCCCTCTTCAACAACTAAGAAGTTACGTAGCTGGATCAGCTCCCAGGGTCACCTCACCATGCAACCACATAAGCACGAGCACTGATCCAACAGGAAGGACCAGGACCAGCTGACAACTCAAGTTTACATCCATCTGAACTGCTCTGGAACCACACCTTTGCAAGTGTCAATTCAAACACGTGCACATTAAACATGAAATGAAGCAGTAAAAAAAAAATGCAGTTTATTTTCCTTCCCTCCCCTGAAAGCTGCTGCTCAATGGCAGTGATGGCTGAGCAGCAGAAGAAACAATCCCAGTTTACAGTTTCAAGTAGTAAGTAAAATGGGTGCCAAATTGGAATTTTATTATTACACCAGGCTTTGAAGAGATGTGAAAGCCATTTCATACTACTCCTGACCTTGTCAGCAGTAGCTGAACTTCAGCCTTCAGGAGAAGCAGAGAATGGGCAGCTATATCTACCACTCAAGTGGCAGATAAATGTGGATTCAGGGTGCTGGTTTACATCCAGAATCTTGCACCAAGAGATGGCTCCTAACACCCAGATGCATCTCAAAGTACTATACACATTCCAGTCCCTTGGGACTCAAGTGCCCTAGATCTGCCCTGCCTGGATGCAATGCTTATTGGCAAAAGAAAAGGTGTGTGACTAGACATCTATAAATCAAAATAAGAAGACATCTGCCACCTTCAGTGATTTTGAAAAAAACAAACAAACAAGTATCAAGTCTACAGAACACAGCATTCTCCTTTAGAAAAATACTGGAGTAAGTAAATAACTGAAAAACACCTCACAATACAAAGGAACAAATAAAGCTCCAAGTTAAATTTTTCTTAAAGCACTACTGAGACAAGACCCAAAAGTACGTGAGACTCCATTTGGGAAAATCCCCCTAGCTGATACTAAACCTATGTTCCTCCTCAAACATGAAGGACACTAAGATCAGTAACACAAGCCTTTTTTCTCAGTATTTGTCACTATCAAGATAAAGCCTATAAAAGTGAGAGATGTGTAAGAGAAGTGACTAAGCACAGATTTAAAAGGGCCAGCTGGAGAACTGCCTGATGTAGTAGGGATGTCTCCAGGTCATGAGATGTGTATGCACAGCTCCACCCTCCCACCAAGCTCTCCTCAAACCTGTTCTGCAAAATCTCTGCTAAGACCTTGGCCAACTGCAGTTTGTCTGCACACTTGTAAATTCTTAGGAAATAGGAGGATTTACAATAAAGCATTTGCCTAACTTCGTGAAGGCCAAGAAGACTTAAACTTAGTCTTATAAAGAACTTTTGTATAAAAGAATCTAAACAAAAAGGTCATAATCATCATTTAAGACAACCTGTATTAAATACCTAAAAAAATACAGTATTTTGCATAGAATAAAGAAAAGTGCAGCTACAGCATAACATTCCATACCACAAGAAATAGCTAATTTACGAGTGGCTTATAATTAATTGTCATCTCTCATCACTGAGACTGCAGCAACTAAAGACATGTTTATTGGGAAAATCGCATTAAAAAAAAAGGGATTAAGTTGTTTCACTATGTCTGCAAAGCAAGTGCAAACGTTGAAAATTTTTTTTTGGAAGAAAGCAAAGCCAACAGATAATTTTCACAAGTTAATTTTCTTTTGATATTACTTGGAAAGATGAAATAGCCTTTGTTCTTTTAGAATCCAAATTAAAAATAAATCCCCATTTGGCATCTGTTCTGTGCAAGAAAAAAAATGAGAAAGCTTGTAAATGTGCAAGCTTTATCTGTTCTACAAAATTTGAATGTTTATAGGATTACAACTCCTCATTCTCTTCCAACTTTTGTACTACAATCCCTCTGGTAATCAAGCAGAGTATTAAATAAGCCTGGGAGACTGACTTCCACTGCTCAGCAGAATAGAGAAAGGGTCTAAGAAGTGGAGAATCAGGAATTCAGGAAAATAAATGCCAAAAAACTATTATCCACTTTTGATAGCAAGCAAGCAACTCTTGAGTATCTCCCTACTTCTCATATTTGAATGCCTAAACATAAGAAAAGCATATTTTAACAACTGATTAGGTATAGCTTCAATTTTGCTTTAAAAAAAAAAACAACTTATTTTATTGGATAACTTGGTACTACAATTTGGTAAATGAGATACTTAAAATAAATAAAAATAAATATTGTGTATATACGTTTCTGTAAGGAATTAGTGTCTGTATTGTTAGATTTCATTTTGCTTAGCTTTTTTCAGGCTTTGACGCCACTTACGAATGGCAGTTCCAGAACTACTAGCTACGACACAAAGGGCACCACCCACAGTCCACCAAGTTGGCAGATGATTGAGAAAAAGAATTTGTAAAATAAAAGCAAACACCACATCCATTGTTTTCATTATGGCTACAGGTCCAGCTTTCTCTATCTGTAATGCTTTTGTAAGAAATATTTGACCCCCTAATCCTAACAAGCCTATTAATATTAGAAGAACCCTATCTTTACCACAATATGGTAAACGCCATTCATTCATCACAAACAATGCTATAACACATCCAATTAAACCAATGACTGCATAATACCAAATGGACAAAAAATAATGCACAGATTTTCCCACCTTCCTTAGTATAACAAAAGTCGAAGCTGCAGATACTGTGCTTGTAATTGCTGCTATAGTTCCTTTAAGGTGATCTGTGTAACTTCCTTCAATCCCCGTAACGTTTGACCCAAACAGAAATGGTGGTCTGGCAATAAGAACCACTCCAGTGATTGCGAAGAGGGTAAACAGAAGATCCCAAATACTGTACTTCTCTTTGAGAAAGATCCATGCCAGCAATGATGTAAAAACAGGACTGCTAAAAGTTATAACAGTGGCATCAGCTAGTGGCATGACTTGGAAAGCATAGTAGAGAAGAATCATTGCACTAGAGCCAAGGAATCCTCGGAAGAAAAGAAAAATTCTTTTACCTTTTGGTCCCAAAAACCCTGTTCTGAAAAACAGAAAGGTCACATTAATGTCACTGGCTTACTTCTTTCATGACCAACATCCCATCACATTTAAATGTACACACCCTTCTAGATTGTACACACCTTTCTAGATGAGGGACCTATCTCAAATATCAAAATACTTTTAACTGTCTGATCACAGATCAATTTATTCCCATCACCACCCCCAATCACATTCAGAGTCTGGAACCTGTTCGTCTAGCTATTATTTTTTTGCTTGCAAAATAAGGCAAGAATATCTGCAAATTACCTTCTATTTTTTAAGAACACCACTTCATGGAAGATCATTACATTTTATATAATCCCTGTAGAAACCTCTACAATGCAGGGAGTCAAAGATTTTCAGTCTTCTGAATTGTATTAAGAAACTATCAACTAATCCAAAACAATGCAGTTATGCAATTGCAGTCTGAATTCAAATAATACTGCAATCTGATTTAAGTGAGTTATAATTCTAGATCTATTTTTAAGAAATAACTTTAAATTTAAACATGTGCTACACTTACTTGTAGTATATTAAACCAGGAAGAACAAATGCCATTTGGAAAACACATCGAAATGCACTCACTTCCACTGAATGTACATCTTCTATTTTTTTAAGAAATAAAGAGGCCACTGAGAAAAGGAAGGCAGACAGTACGGTATAAAACAAACCAAGTCCTGGACACGCAGCTTTCTTCTTTGTTCCTGCAACAGATAAACTGCAGTTAATACTGATCTATTAGAATATTTCTCAGGTCAGGTGGCTGTACATACTGCAGTGCTCCATACATTTGTAGCTATCCTCATGGTAGAGGACAGGGGAAGCAGAAGAACAAATGCAAATACTACACACATTTATGAGATCTACCTTGAAAACAGGTTTCACTGACCACCACTGGTGTCCTCTTTTTTTTTTTTTAAAAAAACAGGAGCTAAGAGATGAACTCCTAACACTTTGTATACAAAACTTCTCAGTTCTACGTGAGTTAGTAGGCTTTACTTTTTGGAGGCATCAGACTAGTTTGGGCAATAGAACTGGTCATATGACTCTGACCACTGCCCAAAGATCAATAAATACAGCTGAATGCTAAAGGGTCCACGCTTAGATTCTGACACACTGAAACTTATTACCTTGGGAATCATCTGATTATTGAGTTAATTAAGGTTCATAAGCAACAATTTAATTTCCTTTCTCACAAATATACACATGTAAAAACTGTGTACAGAACCTCACTTTTATTATACACGTTTATTTTGCAGCTAAGTCACCCTAAATTTGACCTAGACCTACAGAAGTTTTATATAACATTTTTATCTTGCTGTAAGAATCCAGATACTTTCTTCAAATAAACATCAACTATAAATTAAGAAGAAATTTAAGTGACTAGTTTTAAAACATCATAGGCCTGCTTAAAGTACTGATATCTATCACAGTTCCATGAAGACCTTAGTTTATGCTTATTTGTCAGACTTTCTCTTCCTGAAGTAGTTTCCCAAGCCTAATGGTTTCTATTCAAGCTTCACCAGTGCCTCAGGCACTCTTCAGTGACATACCCTTCCTCGTTCCACTGATCTTTGCCACACTAAACTATTAAAACAAAAAAAAAGAAGAGAGTGAACTACTGCTGACCTCAACAGCACCTCCAAAGAAACCAGCCTTTTTTGTTGCCGCTTTGCTGCCTAAGAGGAACAGTCTTTCCACTGAAACTAGAGATGACCACCATGCAAAAGAGAACCCATCTAAAAAAATTGAGTGGGATGTTACCTCACTATCTCTTTTCTTTCTGTCTGCATAAAATACTGGGAGCTACCTTTTCTTCTACAACCCCTTTGAAAGAGAAGAGTGAGAACTCCATGTCCCCGAGGCAGTATTTTGATAAAAGGGTGCCTCATCCCACATTAGTGTGGGAGCCCATGGATCCTCTAAAACATAATCAGCAGGGCACTGCTGTGAGTTGCTTAGCAACTAAATATGGTTTTGAGGGTTTTTTTTGTTTTTTGTCTTGGGTGTGTGGGGTTTTTTAATTAACAAAACTTGTCACAAACCATTTTGATCCTCCTCGAGATCAGCACTCAAGGCTGAGAAACTGCATCTTACTACGTAAGAGCCGAGACTGTGGGCTGATACAGTGTGTATAGCACTAGTTCTGGCTTTAACAGTTCTAGAAACCCAGGCTTTACAACTGCAACCAGAACCTAAAGTAGTCAGAAGGCCTGATTTTCAAGGAATCCAGCCACACTACAGCTGAAAATAAATGACAGTGTCTACTAGAAATATTTCTGTTTAGCAACAGCCACTTATATAAAAATGACTATAAAAATTATCACCAACTAACACTAGACCTGGACATCTACCAACTATGAAACAGAATGGATTAAAAAAAAAAAGTTCATGCATTACATAATGTCCTAATCCACATAGTCACACAACAGAACTACAAAATCAACAACGTCTCTAATATTAAAGCAAGAAGAATCAGGCTGGCCTAAAACTGAAATGGGAAATCCAAACCCAGGCTGGCTTGTGATGAGCGCAGCACAAACAGAACTATTAACTTTTATTTCAGGCATGATAGCTTGTATGATTACTACAGAACAAAGCCAATCTAAATAATGGAGGTGTTGAAATGGAAAACCAATCAAATTAAAGCAAAGGAAGCTAAAAGGATCTTATAGCCAGAACTAAGCTTTGGATTTGAAGGAACAAAGAAAAACCAGAAGGAACTCATTTCTGTAAGCTATCCAATATACTAAGCCTATCAAAAACAGTATCTTGTAATGATAGAATTTAAACCATCAACATCTCATATTGCCAAAGCATGTACTCAGTGCAATGAGAAAGTGTTTTATTTCCTTCTAAAAATAAAACGGTACAGGTTCTTCCACCAAAAACAAGAATTGCAGTTCTGAAGAGTACTTATTTCAAAATATGTTGTATGGAGAAGTTAGGTTAAGATGACATTCCCACCCCACAAAATATTAAGCCTCCAAACACTAGCCCAATGCCATCAAAATACTCAAGCACTCATGCTTTTTTAAAAAGGCGTAGCAGTCTGAAAATAAAAAAGTTTCAAGTAGTACTCAAGTCCTCTTCTTGGAGTGGCTACACATTTGAGATTTGGTTTTCCAATTTTATTCCCTGTCCATCTCCACACGTAATGCTTTCAAACAATCTTCCACTCCTGTTTTAAGTCTTAGTTAGAAGTCTCCCACTGCACACCATTTTCTATGTAAATTCTTTTTGTTGGCATTTTAATGCCATGCTTTCTTGCAGTTTTTATACTTGCAAAATGCATACACTGAAGAAAATCACACTTATTGTATACATGCCTCTTGAGAATAATAGCAGAGGCAGAAGAGTACTGGCTATGGGAAAGGCCGTCAGTGAGAAGAAGATTCTCCCAGACCTAAGGAAATCCAGAAGAGGGTGATCTGTTCTTCACACCATAAGCAGCAGCCAAACAGCTCTCTCACAGCCTTCAGGAAAGCACCAGGAGCACAACAGCCTCCCTATGAACTAATCATGGTCATGCAGACAAGATCTAGGCATGATTCATAAAGTTCAGCCACTGACTCAATTAACATTTTGCTAGACAGACTACCCCTTCCCAAAAAGGAGTATCTTTTGGTGAATAAATGCAAGTGTCTCAGGATTTCAAATATTGGGTTTTTTCCCCAAGCTTTGTCTTAAAAGTGATACTAACATGTATGTCAGTGGTGGAGTACACTACCTCTTCTGGCCTCCCCACAGCTCACTAGCTAACAAAGATTGCCATTTTATCCATTTTCTGACGGAAGGTCAATTATAGCCCATAGTTACTGAGAAACACATTTTCAGCAAAGTTGTTTAAAAATTACTCATGGTAAAGTCCTTCAGATAAAATAATTTTTGAAGTTGTTAAGGTGGCGTTTGTGTTTTGAAAGGAAGCCACATGAAAATTGCAAAAAACATGTTGTGTATTTCGCAGCAGGTTTGTGGCTGTTACAATTCAAAATGACCAAGAAGTGAAACACGGATTAAGACAAAATAAAGAGTACGCTCACACTAAAGCAAGGTAAGAACTGCCAAGGAAGTCATAGTTGCAAGTGTAAGGACTTGTTGAACGGCACTCATTCCCCTTCTCTCAACACATTCACCGTGCCAGAAGTTCACGCTGCTAGAAGGCACCTCGATTTACTCAAGCTTGCCAAGCCTTACTTTACACCTTGGCATCAGGAAGCACTGTTTTCGCCAGCCACAATCGCTACCGAAGCTCTCACAGAAGCGACCGAGCAGCAGCCCGCCCCCGGGGATGGGAGTGAGCGTTGCGCGGCCGCAGCGGCCCCGAGCGCTCTGCCCGCTCCCGGGTGGGCACCGCGGACCCGGTCCGGCGTACAAGCACAAGGGCCAGCGCCACCGAGGAGGCCGTGCCTGCCGCTTCACTTGACTTCTTCACCAGGGGCCGGCTTGTCTGGTAAAGAGGAGGCAGGGAGGAAGAGGGCGAGGCCGAACACGCTCGCAGGGGGCCCGGTGTCCGCCACCGCCGGGGCCGGCACAGGTGCCGGGCGCCCTCTGCGGCCGCCCGAGCTCGCTCCGCGCCCCGCCGCCGCCTGCGGTGAGCCCCGGTGCCCTCGGGGCCGCTTCCTCTTCCTCCGCCCCGCCGGCAATGTCACCCCGAGAGCGGGCAGCCCAGCCAGGAGGGCGCTGCCCCCCCTGCCCCGCTTGCCAGACTCCCCCCTCCTCACCGGGTGCCTTGCAGCAGCGCGGCCAGGACAAGCCCGAGCAGCAGCCACAAACGCGGCGCTCTTCGGCGCCCGCCGCCTCCACGCCGGGCGCCGGGCACAGGCAAGGCTGCCCCGTACCCGCACCGTCCTCCCGGCTCAACGGCACCTCCGGCTCCTTTCCGCCCGCTGCCGGAACAGCGGCGGCCTCGCCGCCCTGACACAGCACCATTGAGGACGCGGGGCTGCCCGCGATGCTACCGGCTGCTCGCAAGCCGGCAGGCACCTGGCCTCCTGCGCATGCGGTGCCACCGCCCAGCGCCGCCCGGCTCCCTCCCCCGCCCGGAGCGCCGTACAGCCGCGGGGCGGGGGGGCGATGCCGGGTCGCGGCTTACCCGCCCTGAGGCAGGGCCCCGCCTGGAAACAGCCGCCTGGACAGTCCACCTCCGGCAAGAGGGGCTAGATACCTGCCTGAAAGCCCGGAGGGAGCCCAACGCCCCTCCTGGGACAGCAGGCAGGGCCCAGCCAGTTCCTCCCCGGCGTCCCCTCAGCCGGCGGTGGCCCCCTGTGAAGGGACGCGGGGCGGGCGGCGGAGAGCTCTGCCTGGGCGAGGGGCCTGGGCCGCGCCGGGGAGGAGCGAGGCTCCGGCGCCTCGGGAGGGGGAGCTCGCATCCCGCCGAAGAGAGGAGCGGAGTCACGGCGGGAGGAGCGGGGTTGGCCCCCGCCGGGTGACCGTGAGGCGCGGCCGGTGCCGCCGGGTGCGGAGCCTTGGGGCGGCCCAGGCCGCGGCCGCTGCTGCTGACCAGCTTTCTGAGGCGGTGCGCTCGCAAGGAAATAAAACGGTGGAAAACGATGACGCGAAGTTACTTTAGGGGCGTCGTTGCGTCATCTGAGCGCCTGAAATAAAAGTATATAACTGTTGCTGTAGACGGGACTGATACCTTACGGTATGGTCTTACCCGCCTGCTCGTAGGCAGGATGTGCACCGAGCTAACTGAGCTTTTATGACAGCTTCTCCACGTTCTCCGTGTCGCAGTTTGAAATCGTAGTGGTCCGCTCTCCGCACCGATTTAAATAGCTCGGCTTTCCTCCGGCGGGCCCATTAACACTTCATTGCCGTGTCAGCTGCCTTCATTGCCTGCACCCGCTGCATTCGTAGAGGTCAAAATGGAGATGAGAACCTGGTGCGCGATTTAGTCATTCTGTGTGCGTGTGAAAAGCCTTACAGGGCTGTTAGTAGGGTACAAAAAACATTTAACCACCTTCTCGTGGTCTGTTTTCCTTAAAACAAAAAAATCCATGCTCCCTATGTCTTTGGACAGGGGAATCAGAAAGGGGAGTTGGTGCAAAGAGATAAAGTAGCCCATTTTTCTTACCTGTCAAAGAGTGCAAGACAAAAAGCAGCAGAATAAATTTCAAATGCTAAAATACTTCCCTTCTGAGCAAGTTGAGCTGTTATCAATAATTAAAATAGGGAGGAATTTCAAAGAAGAGATTTATGTTTACACTAATCTTTTAGCTGTATAAATGAACCAGTGTTTATTTCTTGACAAGGGGAAATGTAGCCTATAGCTTTAGCAAAATGAGTAATAAATGGTAAGTACAAATGTTTCACACAAACTATTTCAAGCTTCCCCTCAAGCTACCTCATAAAAGCTATTTCAGGCTTTCCTTGCCTCTGATTTAGCACATTTTATAGTCCATGCTAACCCACCAGAGGCCATAAGTATTTCATTGTCTTGGAGCTAGCATTTGATTAATATGACCAGAATTAGATGTGTTCTATCAATTATTAAAGAAGAGAAAATAAATCAGTTTAAAAGTTTGTGTTGAAATCAGGATTAATTCTTTCAAAATATTTACATTATTTGAACTCCTCTTACTATAAACCAATAAAATAAGTAAGTATCTGCTGCACAAGATATAAACTAATTTTGTTAAAGCTGCTATCAGCATAGTCCTCTACAAAGTCTATATTGAAAGATGTACTAAACCTTTCCTGTGTGGAGATGCAATGGCAGCTGTACATCCCAAAAAGGGGAGAATCAGGCCAGCAAAATTTCCCAGACACCCTTAATTAAGTTACTTTTGCCTGATGCACTTCCCTATCCCTCAGAGTTTGGTTTGGTTTAGAGAGGGAGGTGCAAATAAACCTGGCAGCCTGCTGCTTTCCCACAAACTGACGTTTCTCTGTACTCCGAGGCAGCTTCAGCAAGTCACTGTTCCATGAATCACCAGCACGACGTTAGAGCCGTCCTTCCCCAGAGAAGTTTTGGTAAAAGACAGCAGTGGAGATTCTGCCTCTCACCAGCCATCCTGGGATGCCAATCCCACAGGTCTCCAGGCACATCCCCTGGCCAGCGAGCGAGAAGCAGGCCTGCAGAGCACACGCATCCCCAAAAAGCCCTATCTTCGCAGTCACTAGGTGAGTTACCCCTAGTCAGCAACCGCAGAAGCAGCTGGCTAACTTGAGTCTTCAGTGGAGAAAAACAGAGCCAAAACATGTAATCCATAGTACAGACACAGAACAAAATTTAGTGACTTCTTACGATTTATGGCTATTTGTTTATATACTTTGTTAAAATACACAGATTTTGTGTTTATTTTATAATACTGCCACGATGAAACCCAAAGTAAAATTTTTAAATGCCACAATGCCAAATACTCTGCTGTAGAGTGTTTCAAAGAGACTCTGCAACAACCCCCTCCACGCCCCCCCCCCTCCCCCTCCCTCGTGTGGCTTTGAAAGGGAACATCTAAGGGCAGTGTTTGTTTATGCCAAGATACATAAAGTGTTCTCTTTGCTCCTGGTCGAACTGCCAGGCTTGTCTCAGCTTGAGAGCTTCCAAGTTCTGCTGGTAAAGTACAAGCCTCTTCTCTAAGGAGACCACTTCCAAAATGACAGAACAGTTGCAGCTGCCCAAACTAACCAGTAGGCAAATGTAATTTGCAGTCATGCTGCCCTAGATTGGAAAATTAAGTAGCTGCATAAATGTGACAGGTCAATGTTTTATGCAGCCCTTTCAAGTACAGATTAAGCCGCGTCTGTGTAATACTGTGCTCAGAACTAGCTGTTCCTTTCTCCAGTGCACTGCCAGCTTGCAACCAACAGTAGAGCAGTAAGGACCTCCTGTAGTGTTTTCCCTGAGTGCAAAGTCCATAAGAAAAAGTTTTAGTGAACTTGGGCAATTTGCCCATTGAAAATTTAAACTGCAGCACCAGCTAGAATGGCACTTACCTGGCTTCCGTAATATCATAGGCACAGAGAGGGAGCTACCTTCTTGCGTGTAGTCACCACTCCCCACACAGAGAATTTTCCTGCGTTACCGTTTTTCAAAGGAGGAATATTCTCATCCTCATCCAGAATTTAGGCAGACAGTTTTTGTCATCATAAATGCCAAGAACAAGCCAGTGCTTCACCTCAGGTTGAGATACAGACCTGACAGGTGCTTAGTAAAGTACTTGAGTCACTGGCCTGGGCCTGTGTGCCTGGTGAGGGATTCTCTGGTGTTCGGTTTCCATCTCCCTGCCTGCAAGTGCTGTCTCCGACTTCTCAGAGTGGCTTTTCGGAAACTCTAACAGGCATAAATGACAAAGCAATTATGTGAGTTTTGTGGAGAACTGTGGGAGTTTTCTATGAGATTATAAGATCTTTATCCACTATCACATCATTTCTTTTATCCAACGCTGAGCTATCCTAATAAGCTTTTTGAAACACTGCTGCCTCTTGGAGGTTTAGTGAGAACTAAATAATATAAACCCAGGGAGCCCTGGAACTGAACTAGCCCTTCCTCGCCTCACCGAAGGACAGCACTGAGGGCTCTGCGGAGCACCAGCGCAAAAACAGCAGGCTGGATTGCTGGGTACTGCACGTGGAACATCCTGGTGACATCTATCCCAGTTTGATCTTAATATAGCTGTGCCAGCACAGCTATGTATTGCTTGAGCTGTAAAAATAGTAGAAGATTTAAATCAAAACAGTAATCCATATTGGTGGCTTTTATTCTGTAAAAATGCTAATTCTGTAAAACCACTTGTAAGATCTTAATTTGGGATTTAAGTTCTCCAGCATAAATTCATTAAAACTAATATAGGCTAGTGCAAAGGAAGTAACACAATAAATAATAAACTTGCATTTGTTCCTTTCCTTCTGGAAAGGTTTAACAAAAAAATAGAATTACTTTATCAGCTTCTGAAATGGATCCAACTCTTAAGTGCGTTGTAATAACCATTTACCTCTGCACCTGAATGCCATAAAACAGATGATTATTGCAGCACCAAGGAGTTTCATTGTCCCAGTCATTCATTCAAACTTCCGGTCAACCCAGAGTTGTTTGGGAATCATAGAATAGCTGAGGCTGATGGGCACATCTGGTGCCTTGAAAGGTTGTCTAGTCCAAACTGCCCTGCTCAGGGTCAGCTGGAGTTCAGGACTGTGTCCCTTGGGGTTTTGAATATCTCCAAGGATGGAGACTGCACCACCTCCCTGGGCAACGTGCTCCAGTGTTCAATCACCCTCACAGTAAAAAAAAAAAAAGTTTAAAATGAATGAGCCCTTGTAGTCTTGCAGCTCAGTGAAGATATGGTCCATATGAGCTGCTGCCGCTCCATCAAAATTCCAGTGCATGTCCTAGTGTTTTTTATGTCCATCTTTTCTACTAGCAGAGAGCCATATTTTTCAGCTTCACTGTTAAGGTGGACCGTGAATGATACTCAGCTTTGCCATCAACACAAATTGCTTCCATATGTACATATATGACTGTTGTACAAACATTTAATCTTGTGTCAAAGAGTGCGTTCAGGATATCACAGTCTTCTTCCTCCTGAGCTGGTGGTTATACTGAATAATACTATAATAATAGGAGATAGGCTAGAACATTGTAATAATAGGAAATCCTGCAAGTATGGTCAATATTATGGAGAGATGCTGGGGCTCTTTTTAACTGTGGTTTTCAGATTGTGCTATTAGCAGTTGCTATGGATGAGACTGAAAGTATTGAGACAAGTACATTCAGGTAGAAGTAAAAAATATATGTAACAAAAAGCTTCTGTGGTTTTCAGAATGAAAGATTTTATTTTTTTTTTACTTCTGAAGAATTGAAAAATAATGGATAAGCAGGACAATATTCAGATTCTGCTTCTATACTTGTTAGTGTGCTTTCAATCAAGTATTAAAGGTGTGCTGCTTAGCTGATTCTGGTCATGCAGCATTGCTTCTATCCTCAGATGGTTTAACTACCTGCTTGCTAAGCAATCAAGTCTCTGTAGCTAGTATTCATGGGAGGATAAATTAAAAATAATTTTCCCTGTACAGTGAAGACTGTAAGCTTAGTGTTTTCTTTCTTGTATTTCACATAAACTTCTGAAGAATTTATGCAAATCTAGATGGTGGTCCTTAAATTTAAAATATTATGTCATTTTTTAGGTCTCTCTGCATGTGGAAAAGGCTGTTATTCCAATACATGTTGAACAGAATACCTTTTATTTTAATCTCTTAATAAAAAAACGATCTGATTCTTTTTTTCTCTATCATTTTGTGTACACTGAAGAACATAAACATCTAAGCAAACCAATAGAATGAAATTCAGTAGCTCACTGACAGAGGAGAAAATGAACAGCAGTACTGGTTTTGTTGCTCTTACATCTATTTGCCACAGGCCAAACCACTGTAAATTTTGTAAAGCACGGTGGCAGGTGGCATTTGGGTATTATTTGCCCTGGTACTCAGAGGAAACGGCAGCACTTGCTGTCTTACAAGTTTTACAGATTGTTGTTGGCTACTCCAACCCCAGGAACAGGCACTGGAGCTACTCCAGCCCCTGGGACAGGCACTGCAGCTGAACCAGAGAACCAACCCGTGCCAGTAGCAGTCACCTCTATACACAAGAATAAATATTGGAAGCAAAAGTCAGCTCCTTTAGTTAGGGAAGAAACTTCCCTACTAAGGGAAGTGGATGAGGCAGGCCACTCCGAAGCAGGGCCATCACAAGAAGAGGAGGAGGAAGAGGCAGAGCTCATAAATGAGGTGGTATCCACTCGATCCCTATCCCTGAGTGAGCTGCGAGATACGCAAAAATATTTCAGCTATTGTCCAGATGAGCACATCATCACCTGGCTGCTCTGATGCTGGGATAATGGGGCGAGTAGCCTGGAATTAGAGGGTAGGGAAGCCAAGCAGCGGGGATCTGGGTCTAGGGAAAGCGGGCATTGACAAAGCAATTGGAAAAGGAGCAGAAGCCCTCAGCCCCTGGAGGTGACTCCTGCCATGTGTGAAGGAAAGTTATCCCTTCAAGGAAGATGTTCTATATTGCCCAGGCAAATGGGCCATCGTGGAGAGAGGTAGCCAGTACCTGAAGGGATTAGCCATGCTGGAGGTGATTTATGGTGACCTGGACAATGAGCAGTTATCCAAAGATCCAGATTAAGCCCAGTGCACATGACCCATGTGGCAGAAGTTTGTACGGAGCGTACCATCATCATATGCCAATTCATTGGCAGTACTGACCTGGAAAGATGGAGACGGACCAACAGTGGATGAATTGGCTGGACAACTCTGGGAATACAAAGAAAAGCATAGCCAATGATTTGAATTGTATGATGTTAATTGCTATGTAACACTGTAGTCATCGCTACTATAGTTGCTACATACCATATCAAAGGTATTACAAGAAGAATTACCCAGATTAATGAAGAGTGTACTTTGATGAAACGGAGCAAAGTGCAGCGTTGATTGAACCATAACTGACTTCAGCACTCAACAATCCAACACCACACACCATCTCTCCTGCCCTGAAGGACTGTTGTGACAGATGGAGCCCAAAGTCATGGATTAAATGAACTTAACAGACATTTTACAGGGATGGCCCATAGACTATGGGAATGATATCTCTGTGTGTATATATATATCAAAAGACAGGAAAAGTGGTGGTGATTAATTGGAATGTATTGGAAAGTGTGGGACCTGGGCACAACGTAGGTGGTATGGAATAAGGGGTGGACACTGTCCTGGTTGTGGCTGGGATTGAGTTAATTTTCTTCCTAGTAGCTGGTATAGTGCTGTGTTTTGGATTTAGCATGAGAATAATGTGATAACGCACTGATGTTTTAGTTGTTGCTGAGCAGCGCTTATACTAAGTCAAGGACTTTTCAGCTTCCCATGCTCTGCCACACGAGGAGGTGTGCAAGAAGCTGGGAGGGAGCATAGCCAGGACAGCAGACCCAAGCTGGCCAAAGGGATATTCCATACCATATGATGTCATGCTCGGTATATAAACTAGGGAGAGTTGGCCGAGGGGCAGCGACGGCTGCTCAGGGACTGGCTGGGCGTCGGTTGGTGGGTGGTGAGCAGTTGCATCATTTGTTTTTCCTGGGTTTTTTTCTTTCTCTTTTTGTTGTTTTCATAACAACAGCAGTGATAGGAATAACAACAATAATAAATAATAAAGAATGAAGAATAACGAATGAAGAATCAAGAATATATGTCACCTATCATCTATCCTCTATCATCATCTATCATATATTATATAATATTTCACTTTATTTCAATCACTGAGCTGTTCTTGTCTCAACCAAGAGCTTTCTTACTTTGGCCCTTCCGATTCTCTCCCTCAGCCCACCGCGGGGGGTGAGGGAGGGTGAGCGACCGGCTGTGCGGTGTTTGGTTACTGACCGGGGTTAAACCATGACAACATGTATGTACTTAGTTTATACTGTGACAAAGTGAAGGTAATGAACAGAATTCCTACATGTTCAAAACTAGCAGTGCTTGATAAAACGTACATTGCCAAGGCTGTTACTTCTACGTCTCTGGGAGAACCTGTATTTTGAATATAAACTTGGCAAAGCAACCAGTGTGAAAGCCTGAATGTGGAAAAATCCCCTTCCTGGCAAAAGAAATGTGGGTGGTGTTTTATTCAGGCATATTGTTTCGTTTGGTTGGTTGAGGGTATCACTATATGTAAAAATTTTCCAGGAAAGTGCGTATCATTTGGTTTTATACTAGAGGAACATGGTATAACACTGTAACACATTGACTCTCATCATTCCTTTTTCAGTTGTTTATTGGGGCCATTTAAGCAGTGAAGAGCTTGCAGCCTTGGCATGTTCCCTTTCCATTATTGTACTTTCTGATGTGATGTGTCAGTACTATTGCTAGGAATGCAGAACATGAGGAGATTAGCTATAAAACTAACTAAAGCTCTGCTCCCTTTGAATAACTCTTTATTCATAAAGAGTAAGATCATCGAGTGCATACAGAAATGCACAACGAACAAAAATAAAATACGAGAAAATGAACAAGGAATCTAGAAAAAAACCCCACCCAAACATTGATGGCTTTTGATGTACAGAAGAGAAGAAATAAGCATTTATGTATGCATTGCCCTGGGTAGGTGCTTCTTCTGGTAAGCATCTCCTCCTGGTAGTTGCTTAAAAAAATGCTTTATTTTGGGAATATCTAAATTTAATGTTGTGACATTTTCAGCCCCCAACATCTTTTTCATTTAAAATTATTTCCCAAATCCATCCCAATTTCTGGGTCTTTCAGAAAATTATGTCTGGCAATTTTGATAACTTTGTTTTTTTCCATCTCTTTCTTGGAGGACTTCTTGGGAATTGCCTAGGAACTTGTCATGTTATTTAGTGCAAATTGCCAGTTAGGTACAGCAGAGATTACTATATAAGCTTGTTCGATGCAGCTACCAAAGCCAAAGGTCTTGCAAGAGGGAAAGGTAGATATTCTTTGAACTATAGGTAGAGAAAACAGGAATAGGCAGCAGGCATCAGTTACCATTCTGCAACATGCTTGAACAGAAATAACGTAATAATGAAATACGTGCTCTTTCTAAGTTACTCAGAGAGTTAGTAGTAGACAAGGGCAAGTATTTTCTTCCTTCTTCATAGCAGTCAGCACTGTGGTGAGGAAAGAGAAATTAAAAAATTATATAACTTTAAAGTTCGTGGTGATTTTCCAGAGATTTCTTTCCTGGCAGGCAGTACAGGACAAAAATCAAATAGTAGAAGTACAGCTTGAGTGCCTTGAGTGTTAGAGCTCCCAAGGAGCAGTGGAGGAAAGTGGAAATTGCTCACAGTTGCCACTGATCATTTTTGCTTGTTTTGTTTTGTTCTGTTCTATAATGGCATTTGTGACTGTTAAAGAAGATCATTTGCTCAATTATATTTTTTTGCTGTCATCTGAACTGAGTTTTTGCAGACTGAACATAGAGTTTATCTTCGTGGAAGGGAACTATTTCAATCAGCCGCATTTCTTGGCACTTACAAGCTATCTGCCTGGGGCTGCTCTGCAGGGCAGGAAGGAGGACACTTCCTTACTTGCATCTCCTATGAATTATTAAGCATTCATTTATATTCCTTACTTGAAGGAGATTATTCTTCCTTGGCTTTTACTTCTCCCTGGAACAAAAAGTACATACAATGCACATAACCTTGTCAGAGGTGATGGATCCGTATTAGTGTATGGGACTCTATCATACATACATATATTTATATATATGAATGATATATGGTTTATATAAAACCTATTTATGTTCTGTATTCGTGTAAACATATGACATATATATAAAACACTGACATGATTCAGCCTGTGCACCTCTCATTTTGTTCTGACATGCTAGCGCAATGTCGGCGCCTCTCTGTGTGCTTGTGCTAGTATGTTCAAAGGGGAATGATCTGAAACGCAACCCTAACTGTTGTGGTTATGGGAGGAAAACCTCGCAGCACTGATTTTGAAGCCATTTCCATTTGTCAGAGTCACAGCTATAGGTGGGATCTTTTTGGTTGGCTTTTTTTTTGAAGTGAAGTCAGTGCTCCTTCATTACCTCCAGGAGCTGCAATGCAGAATATCATTCCTCATTATGGGAAAAACCCTGCTGCTGCTGTACCGATTCTAGGCATTTTGCTGTCCACAAGAATACTTCCTTAAGGTTGGAGGCTGAATACAGAATACAGAAGGGAAATCATCATGCTGGGTTTACTCTTTTTTTTTTTTTTTTTTTTTTTTTATAAGCACCACTTCTGGCCAAGTAGGCAAGATGTTGGCGCACATGAACCCCGGTCTTACTCTGAGTGGTTATTTTTATGTCCCTGTAACCTCAGCTCGCTCAGTCCTGCTCACAGTGCCAGTGTGGCAGCCCCTCAGGAACGGGCTGACCAAGCTTTTGCAGAGCGTGCTGATCTCCGCAATCTGTTCCTGGCTCCCCAGCAAGTGGACGCTAAGTGAGCTCGGGTTTGACGACACACACAAGCTGATCGCTCCCTCTGCAATACCAGCAAAACTGGGAATGTTCTGACATGCAAGAGCTGGCATCCTCAAGACCCTGCTGGGTTGTCCCTGTCCCTGGGAGGAGTGCCTCCGGTCTGTGGCTGTACTTCAAGGAAATTGTCACTGTGGAGGCACGCGTGGAGCTTGTTCCCTTGCTCCGAGGGCAGCTTCTGGGCTGCCTGCTCCTTGCGCAGGCACAAGGAGGGCTACAAGGCACCCTCAGACAGGGAAACAGAACTTTGCCGCTTCCTGGCTTAAGAGCGCTCTGGTTGTATACGCTGATACCACTGTAGCGTAGTTTATTTTTAACAGTCTTTCGAGGTACACTTTCCAGTTCGTGTCACTGAATTAACTGATTATTTTGCAATTTTACCTAGTTACATTTATGCTTACTTTTAGACAACAGTGACAACCACCCCAATAGTAGGATTTTCTGAGAAGCAGTTGAAATTACCTTCCTTTTTTCTTATTCTTACATCCGTTGATAGTGTCACTGCTCTCAAAATAACTTTGCAGAAATTCTGAAATGAATTGTAATTCTGGAACAAACATTCATTTCCTATTTGGTTCAAGCTAATACAGTATGATTATTGTGCTGCTGTTGCAGTTTGATGTACTCCAGAACCCTGTGTAGAAAGGCAGAGCTTTCCAGGCGGCTGCTTACCAGGTATTTTTTCTTGGTCTCAGCCTTGAAGCGAGTTTAGTTTGATGGAGTTATTGTTATCTTAAATAATGCTAAGGACAAGGTAAAGAGAGAATTTAAGACTGGACTAATGCCAGTGCGTATGGATTATTTAAAAACAGTGGATTTTTATTGGTATTTGCAGTTTATAATCCAGGTAGCCAATGCCTTCAAATGTGAACATTAAAAGGATGTTCTCTTTTCAGTAACGTTCTGTATATCAGAAAATTTAGACATTCACAGGTGCGATTAAACTTTCCAAAATCAAACAGATTTCCTGCCACAAACTATTGTTTCTGTTCCAGCTTTGTCCTTTTTCTTCCTTTGTTTTGCACTCTGGAGCAACATATTTACTGGTGTTTTTCCTGAATGGCCAGTATCATTATGTTATTGTATATGGAGGACAAAAGGGAGCAGGATCAGGTTTTCAAATTTTATAGTTATTTGGAAGTTGTGAAATTTGTGGTTGTTTATTTCTTTGTTTGAGTTTTTTCCTAAAATTTGCGATCTGGTCTTGAGTTTTAGAAATTACTCCCTCACAGGATGATGCTATTACCTGGATAATCATAAGGTACTTTGCAACTAATATTTCTACAGCTCTAATACTCAACTCTTAAATAATAAGCTTTTTAAAAGACTGTGTTCTGTTCTTCCCAAGGGAGTCTATGTCTGTCAGGACTTACATAGCTGAGGCCAGCCAAAGTTGTGCAACTGCATTTTCAAGCACTTGCATGTAGTTTGCCAAAATTTTCCAATTGTTGACATCTTCGAAATATATGTTGCCAATATCTTCCAGATTTTTTCAGTGTTCGTGTTCTCAGTATTGTAAATGCTTCTGAACAGCTAATTCATATGCACATCTTATATATTTTATTTTGTGAATCTCAGCAACAAAGTTGAGCTAATTTCTGAGCAATGCGTCTCCAGGACTGAAAATAGGAAATACCACACTGGAGCACAGTCATTATCCAGCTGCTTGGCTGTCCTCTTGTCCAAAATGGCTACAGCCAGATGCTTCTGACAGAAGTGCAAAGAACCACCTCTTCCCTAATATTTAGAAATTATTTTAAGTACCAAAAAAAAGAGAAACACAATTTTTATGTAATTTGCCCATGTTTGAATTTTCTGAATGCCATGTTCTTGTTCTCAACAACCATCTATTGCAATGAATGTCACAGTTTAATTTGGGGGGGAAAGTATTTTGGTTTATGGCTTGGTGTTTGCTGAAGTCAAGTGTCATCTTGTTCCACAACTTCAATGAGTTTTTCCACATTTCCCTGAGTCTGTAATCATTCTGCAGTGTGTTTTTTGAGATGGCTACATTAGTACTACATGCAGTATCCCAGATAAGGCAACAACATTGATTTGCCATAACATGTAGTGTTGTATTCTCCCTACTATCCTGCACATGTTGTAACATTATTTGCATTTTCCTATTGCTATATATTGAGAACAGTTTGTTGCCGACTTGTTCACAACAATGTCAAGTTGCTTTTCTTTACTGCTAATTTTAAACCTTGTGAGCGTTTCTTTCCTGTGTATAATATTTTGCATTTCTGGACCCCAACCTGTCCCACTTCTTTAGTTACCTGCTTTCTCCTGAAATTTTACACCTCCGTTTTCGATTATCGTTTCAGATATTTGACCAGATATTAATGTGGATCTTACTGGTCTGAAACTCCACTGATTATCCCACGAATTTTTAATAAAAATAGACACAATATTTGTTACTTCCAGTTTGTTTGCACATAAATGGTTTTTAATGAAGGACTGTGTGTTCTTAGTAGATCAGCCTGTTTATTCTGAAGCTCTTTCAGCATTCTTGGGTATTCACCATCTGGGCAGGTTGACAACTTGCTAACGTACTGCTGTCACTATCCAGGCCTTCGAACAGGAAGTGAGAATGGGTCAGAAAGTCCTTTTTCGATTCAAATAATTCAGTAAGAAGCATAAAGTAAGGCTGAGTTGAAAACAACTTCTGAGAATTCAAAAATTGATTTGATGAATGGGAGATTGGGAACAGTAACATAATTATGGCCATCATCCACTTCAGTTTATTTGGAGAATAAACAAACAATTATATGAATATAAATATGCATATTTGGGGGCAAATTGCTTTCTTCTGTAACAACTTTGAAGAGAGAAGTATTACACTAGCATAACTAATTGGAGAAATTCAAAGTCTCAAAGCACAAATACAACACCCCTTCTGTATAGCACACTGGAGGTCTTTGTAGCTATAGTTCATTTCAGGAGAATTCCTGAATAGGAATAGGGTTAGGTTGGCCTCTGAGCACTTTGTTTAAGTGAACTATAAACAGAGACATGCCTGTAACACGGGCCATTAGAATTCAGAGTCATCAGTAATGAAGAGAAGTTGCCATTAGCAGTAAGTCAGGCAGCGTACCACAGCTCGGCCTCGGGGAACCGAACTCCCCGAGACCTCACCATTTATCGGTTAGTTCCCGACCACAAAAACGCCTTTAGCCATTCTAATCAATAGGAAGCTAAATCATAGCTTTACTACGACGCCCGGGTCTCCAGATCAGCAGGTATGAGAGGAGAAGGCTTGCAGGTACGCGAAAGGTAGCCGCGGGTGTTCGCAATACGTATTAACAAAGCGGAGAGAAAACCCGCTAGGCAGCCGAGGGAATCGCGTGGTTGGGTTTGTGGTTTCCATCTGCGAGGCCTGGCTCAGCCTCTGTCCTGCCCTGGCAGCGCAGGGCCCTGGCCCTTTCGGTGGGCGGTAGCCGGCCCACCGCTCCGCTCCTGGCCCCGCCGCTGAGACTGACGTCGCAGAGGGATGTCAAAAGGAAAAATTGCCACAAATTGAGGTCATGGATGTAAGCGCATTAAGTTTGTGAGCCTCTTGCTATGTTGTGCAAGAACCAGGGATTCGTCTGGATTTCCAGGGTCCCCGCTGAGGAGGAACGCGTGATGGGTTTCATGGTAAGGAAAATGTTTCCTTGAGAGGGAAGACTCCCAGACTCTTGAGGCTTGCTGCGGGCTCATATTCTGGCCCTAGTTGTAACATTTTGAGCATGCTGACTTCTTTTCTTTCTCTTGGTGCTATTATCAGTAGCGTTCATCAACAGTCTGAGGACTGTTTGTTACTTTTATGGTTTAAATATTCTTTATTTTCCATTGAATACTAACACAATATACTGTAATGCACATATACATAAATACAGCTGTTAGACACTTAGCTTGCCACTAGAACATATCAACGAATATCACACATTAACTGTGTTATAATTGTTTCCCATTCTCAAGTGTACTTCAATTAAAGTTAAAAAAATAAAAATAGGAGAATTAAGAGAAGTTATAATTAAAATGCAACTCCAAGCCGATAATACAATTTGTCCCTATTTCTGTTTGTTTTGTTACCTTACAGAACAAGAGTTTTCCTTACTGAATTTTCTTCTAAGTAGGAAGAGTGCATTGTGGAATATTTTTTCAATGGAAAATAAGTAGAAACAAAAAACCTGCAAGTCCTAAACATTACAACAGACAAAGAAAAAAGCTACACATGGTTTAATGTCAGATATTCTGAATGTATTTTATATATCCCTCCCAGAGTAGAGAAGTGTATATTCTTTGATATTTGTGCTCCATTAAGTATATAATGTAAGAGTTGTAGGAATATGATTCTATTAACAGTTTTTTCTGTCTTAGATATTAACATGACTAAGCAGCATCAAGGATCAGCAGTATCCGTTAATAACCTTCAATACTGTCTTCTATAGTACTTTTAGTACTTTACATACTCTGTCAGTCATAAACAAAATGGTTAGGGACTGTAGAAAAGCCATTACAACCACAGAAGACAATCAGTCGGCCACAAGTAACATAGACTTTGCTGAAAGAAATGTATTTTTTTAAATGTTTGAAAAAAGTATCACAAAAAAAGTATCTCATATATATATATATATACATATATATATATATATGAGAAAAGGTCCTATTTTAGTTTTTGTCTGGGACTTACACTGATACCAGAAGGAATACTGAAGAGAGAACCAGGACAGAACAAGACTTCAGGCTCAGAGGAGCTGTTAAAATGCCTAGTCTCTTAAATTAGGAAGAAGCAGCATAGGGAACCACCTAATGAGCCTTTACGCTCTTCTACATTAAGGATTATGAGTTCTGTTCTAAAAATACTCCAATTCCTTATGTGGTGCAATGAACTGCTATACTTGCACAGTGAGAAACCGGCCACAGTCCCTGTGAATCTCCACCTGACATAAATTGACTAGAGGAAGGGATTTTCAAAAGAGAACAGCTTTAGATTCAGCATTTTATAGCCATTAGTTGACCTTCCAAAAATGACACAGGCATTAAGAATTTCCCAAATCATTAGTGCTTAACTACAGGTAAAATTTCCTGAAGGAACAACCAAACTGGTAACACGGTTGCGTACTTCAGCAGATTAACACATCAGATTAATCCCTTACCACCCTCCACTATACCGTGGCTAGTTTTACAGGTATTGTGAATGTAAAATTCTAGTCACTCACACCCGTGCAGGCTTTTAAACTCTTCCTTTAAACCCAGGAGGAACAGTGAATAAGTGAATAACATGGTAAGTCCATCTTATTATTTCACAGTAAGTTAACTCAGGAAAACAATCATAGCACTACTATAGCATACGGTATGTAGCTGGCTGGCTCTGAAATATAATTCCATGAAACACAACTTTCTCAAGGTACAATTGTGAGGCAATATATTGGGGTATAATGTTTGTAAATAAATGTTGGTAGCAGATTAGCAAGGTTATCCAACTCCACTTAAGCTCAGCCAGATGTCCATAATATGTCCATAATGAGAAGGATACATAGCCATTATCTATATAATTTGATAGAGAGTGCATGTAGGCAAGTATAATGGGAGAAATCAGATCAAAATCAGCGCACATAATTCAATAGGACCTTACGTAAAAGATCGAAGCAAAAGACAAGATGAAGTAGAAAACACTTCACGACTTGCTGGTACCTTGGAGATTGGTTCATGACTTTCCATTTCATTCCTTTGCCATGCAAGGCGGAGTGAAGAAGAGGTGGACAGAGTTGGCAATAACAGATGTGCAACATTGAGAAATAATAAAAGAGATTATTTGGATCCATCTGGTGTTTGAAATCATGCTCATATAAAGGCTAAAAATTTATAAAGGAAACCTGTAAGCAAGTGATGATTTATCAAGATGATTTTTGGAAATGTATTTATTAAGAAAAAATTTTGAGGTTTCAACTCTGAAACATAGTTTAAAATCTTTCTAGTCACACTGTAAATACTTAGGGAATAGGTAGTTATTGAGCCAAATACTGACCAGAGCATAGGCAGTTATGGATGAAAAGGCATCAGAAAAATTAACTTCTTAGAGTAGTATTGGTCACATGGCATTTTTTTCTTTTCAATATAAAAAAATTCTATTCTTTATTACAGAAGCATACTGTTTAAGACTGGCTTCTTAAAATACACATTATATGTCCTTTTTCTTAATGATTATTTTTCTGCTGCAGGTGCTCTCAGCAGCACCGTAGTGCTCTGCCATTTTGGGGGTCTCTGTGAGGACAGGGAGCAGCCAGCTTGCTGAATCAGCTTGTGTGATTAGCTGTCATGCACAGTGTGATAAGCCTTATTTGCCAACCAGTGTCTGTGAATGGTAGAAATGTCTGTAAACATACACAGTATTCATGTGTGTATTTTAAAGATGGCACTGGAGCACAAGGCTTGATAACTTCAAGTGAAGTGCAAAGGTGTCTAAAATCAACTTGAGCTCTCTTCCTGAGCTGCACCAAATGATCTTCAGCAGCAATATAGGTTTCTCACAAGTGATGCACTAGATGTTTGTAAACAAAAGACTATTTTAACTTTGAGTTTGTAATAGATTTTCATGCCAAATTCAGACTTGGAGTAATTTAACAGATAAAGGTATCTTTCCTGGAGTTGCATGTGCTACACCAACTGAATTTGTCCTGACATGTTCAATGTTCCTTGAATTTCAGAAGCATCCGTTCCTGAACTTCATTGCAGGACAGTGGGAAAAATGACTTCACATTCACGAGCTTCATTCAGAATAATGAATAAATTAATTGAAGATTAAATAATTGCAATTACAGTGGAAAGACTTGACAGGGACACACAGAATTCATGCAAGTGATGTGTGACAGTTCAGAGATAGAAATGACGCTAGCTGAAAAATAAGCTGTGCCTCTAGCTTTCAGCACAGTAACAGCCCCAGTGTTATACCAGAGCTTTGTTGTGTGCTGCTTCAGCATGGAGACAGACCTTTATATCATCTTTTATTCTGCTGATTTCATTGTAAATTTTTAGAAAATCAGGTACTTCCAGCTATACACAGTACAAAGCCCCATCTTACAACTGGATCTATATAACTGAACGCTTTTTTTCTGCGTGGACTCCTGTTCAAATCAGTGAAGTTTCACATAAATGCAAGGATATGTCCAGGTGAGAATTTATAGGATTGGGGTTCAATGCTGTCTTTTTATCAAGAACTTGTTGCTATGTGTAAAACCCACCTGATCTTCGATATTGTGCATCTTCCATGCAGTACAACACTGCATTGGGCAACATGCCTTCCTAGGTTTATTTTATATGTGTATAATGTACACACAAATGAAAACTGTCACCTGCAAATAATATTTGGAATGTGAAAGACACAAAATGTAAACATTTTATTTGGCAGTTGTTTCAAACAGGTGAATAAATAAATGGAAAAGTACATCTTAATATTCTTTATAGCAACAGATGCAGTTGCACACATATTTACATATTGTGGATGCAAAGAACAGTTGATTTCATTTCTTTTTGTTAAAAAATGCAACTTCCAACACCACTAGACTTGACAATTAAAGATGAAGATACTAGTAATACTTTGTTCTAGCAATCTCAACTTTTAAAGGCATTCATTTGGAAGTAAGATAAGAGAGTCATCATGCATTTAGTTCATTTTGTCCACGTATGGTAGAAAGTCTGATGTAATCTCAGAATTATGAGTGTCATGCGCTTAAGTCAACTATGACATGTTTATAAATCAATGTAGTTCCCTTAAAACTTGAAGCAAAGAGAAAATCTCGTTTATCGATGGAGACATGTATGAAAGATCTTGGTGCCTGTACGTTTAATTCTTGAAACTTCACAAATTTTGCCTTTTCAGCATCCCAATAATAGACTTGAGTGAAAGAATAATCACTTCCAAGAATGGCATATTGATAATTACTTATCTGAAGCGGCTGGAATACCATTGACCCTCGGGATGGCATCCTTTGTAAATCCAGAAATGCTGAACCACCCCACTTCATTACTTTAGAGTCCCCAATAAATCTTGTTAAGCAAATGTATACATCCTCTTTCACTTTGAAATGTTTCACTGCATATGCATCTTCCATATCTTGGATATCAAAACGCTTAACAAATTCATTTGTTCCTTTGTTCCATTGATATATTACAGGTCTTTGGGAACTACTTGACAGAATTAAATGTGGTTTGCCAGATATTTCAAGATACTCCACATCAGTATCTCTGTACCAGGCGTGCAGAGACTGATGGGAATAAAATCCATTCCCGTTCCATTTGTAAACCGTGGTGAAACCAGCCTTTGAACTGTCTGCAACAACAAAATACCAGTCTTCAGCAATCCTGAAAGTTTCAATGTCATTGGGTTTTCGGATTTTAAGGATTTCAATATCTTGAATTTTTATAAACTTATTAGCAAAAATATCTCTTTTATATATGTGGGAGCCTCCAAACAGCTGTGCGACAATGACATACAGCTGACTCTCAATTACTATAGGTTTACACACAACCGTTGAAGTACCTATAAAAAGAAAAGTAAAAGACAAGGTTAGCACCACTTTTTGGATCAGCTGTTGTAATGTTATTTGTCGAGCAGTGTTCATACCTGTAATGTTGTCGTAATTCCTGAACATAACTTCTACATGGTCCCATTCAAGAAAGATGCATTTTCCGGTAAAAGGCTGGGCAATAACCACATGTTCGTCATTCATGTATGAGAAAGTATCTACTGACAGAGATTGGTATGGCAGGGACTGATAAACTTCAAATTCTGCAAAAGTGCACACAACATATGATAATTACAGAGATACTTTCCACACTGTACTGAAAAAACATCCACTTAACAGATACCAATTTATTACAAATCACAATATTTCATCACTAGTCCAATTTTTGTGTTGGTAAAGGAGCACTGCAACTTGTTTTTCAGTCTTTCTCAAATAAAAGAGGTGCTGTTTTATGTCCCAGTTCTCAAAATCCTTATATAGCATATTAAAGTCTCAGTAGAAGCTGCGATATAAGACCCCAGTCCCAAATGATTTGCATGTCAGACTTACACCTGCACAGAATTCATATTGATGTTAGTGAAAGTTCCATCCAGGATACAGACTTCCTGCAAAAATGGACCCTAGAATAAAAAAATATATAGCTTTGACTTTAAATTAACAAGATTAAATAATTTGAAGCACATTACCTGTAATAATACAGTCAAATTCTTTCGGAGAGAGGCTATTGATTTTGCGCTTCTTATATTCTGGTGGACTTTCACAGTAAATGTCTTCAACTGTTGCATTGGTGCTGCCCAGCCACTCCACTAACCACTTCAGTTTGCAGTCACAACTAAATGCGTTGCCTCTAAGATCTCTACAACAAATAAAACATGCATTGAAAATAAGTAGTCAGCTGATATATTCCTTCTTGCAGGACAACAACAAACTGTGCTGTTCTTAAAGATGTGCCCTGTTGCTTATTCTCAATTGATGCCTTCCTGGCTTAACTTGTCCTGACCCATAGTTACATCTACATACCAGAACCCACACAGATTTAATTATATTAAGGTAATGAAGGAGGACTTAATTTGATGATCAGTAGGAAATTTTTGTTGATTTCCCCAAGATTACAGGTACACATAAGCCTGCCAAACTGTTGGCCCCATGTTTCAGGAGGCTGTTTCTTTTGGATTACCCTTTCTCAGTAAGAGCATTCTAAGTAACAAAACCTGACTTAATGTAACCTGATGGTCAGCCAGTTGGTATTTGCTAATCTCCTTTAGACATACTCACTTAGGGCGTTAGGAGACACAAGCAAAGGAGTTCTGTTCAAGTCTTTTACAGCTGTCTTCAGTCAGATTTGAGATCGTATGCACAGGAACGGGCAAGCGCCAGGACCAGACTGTGTAACCACCTGGCCGTGAGCAGTCATGCCAAGTAATACTACCAGGTACACCGACCATCTCCACATCTTACTACTGCAGCTCTGCCTGAATCTATGGATTCAGGCTACCTTGTTAATACAGGGAGCAGGCAAAGGATGTTCTGCAGACATTATCCCAAATCATGTGAGCCGAAATGTGGTGTGTTTTAAGCAGGACATATTTCAGTGAAGCAGCTATAGGATTTATCTGTTCATCTACATTTTGCATTTTTACTGGTGTTTAAGTTATATATTTAAACAAGTTCATGTTTTGGTTTGGTTGCAATTAGATTTAGTATGGGATATGGTACTTACTAAAACACATCCTTTTGTGATAAAAGATAGCCTTCCCAGAAATTATTTGCACATTAAAATGTTATTCCATTAAGTATCTTCCACCTTCCCCTCAAGCCATGCTCTCTCCCGCATCCCTAAGGATACTTCCTTCTTATTCACTGTCTTAATGAACATGCAGCTCTCTTACATGACTACTAACAGTATTACTTATCTTCAAAACCGGTAGAATATTCAAAACTAAAGCAAATTGTCAACAACAGTAGACAAAAACCAAGACTACCCGGGTTGTCTCGAGTAGTCTCTACCCAGTAATAAGATCCCATTACTGGCTATCAGTTTGAATGGTTACTCAGAATGTCCTCTAAAACATTCTCTTTATATTTTTAGTATAATTAATAGATTAATTAATTGCTTTCTTACACATTTGTTAAAGAATCCAAGCCTTTGAATATGTCTTTTGGAAGCGATTGGAGATTATTATTTGCGAGACTCCTGTAAAAGAAAACACTTAGTATCAGTGCTAGTCCATGAAATTACACATTTTTGCAAGGTGTAATACTGTGTGGGGTTTTTTTCTTAAGGTAAAGAACCCTGGTGTTCTCCAGCACTTAGTTCTAAAAGATTGCTTTTAAGAATAGCTACTTTACTTTGTGACTTTTTCTTCCACTAAAATGCCATGCCTCCTTCTGCTTTCTCACTCTTCAGCAGCCTTGCAGCATTTACAATACTTCACTTAGCAGGGTAAAAAGTGCAGTCACCTCTGGTGTTTTGCCAACACCATTATTTTAAAACAATCAGTTGTGATTGGATCTACTGATGTCTTCCTTATGAGATACCAATACATGGTGTTCATATTACTGCAATTTCCCCACTTTCTTCTATCTCTTCTGGAAGGAAAATCTTAATGCTAGGTTTCATTCTGCTGGACTTAGTTTTAGCTCATAGTTTTTGGAAATATGCAGTAATTCACAAGAAATTGCTGATCAGCATGAGTTTTTTTCCTGGAATGTGCATGTGTGTGAGTATGTGCGTATGAGACCAGCAAAAAACTGCTGTTAATTCCCAATTTCTAATGTTGGGAAAACTCATTTAAATTCAGTGAGTATTCTAGCTAGTTAAAGTGATGAGGCAACGTGAGCAGGCTTTGAACAATCAATATATTACATTTCAGTCAGACACGTCTGTGTGAGTCCACCAAAGGTCTGGGTTCTCCAAGATGTCACTGAGGGCACGACAGGAAAAGAATAATGTTGAAGGGTATAGCTTACACCTCTTTTGATTAACAGAATTATTTATTACTTATGAGAGGAAATGAAAATGGAAAGAAATCATTCTGGTTTAAGATCCCAGTTAGAATCTGTAGCTAGTAAGACTTAGAACCTCTTCATTTTCGCTTGTAAACATAGAAGTTATTTATTAACTACAATTTCTCTAGCCAAGCAAAGCCACTTAGGCATATACTCAAATTCAAGAACAGGCCCAGACATACTAGATCTGCTGCTGCATTTAAAATTAAGTGCTTGCCTTATCAGGAGTAGTAAATACAGGATGATGCCATTAGTCCATTCTGACTTCACTACTTTCAAAGTACATCTGATTGTATCACTGGTATATGTATCGTGTGCTTCACTTACGCTTAATTTAAACTCAAGAGCAATTTTTTAAAAGTCAGGTAACCTGTATGGAGAAAGCTAAGTAGACTTGCAAGCTGATGCAGGTTTAATGCTTTATATATTCTTTATATATTATTATATAGCAAACTGAAATGGATGACATACTTGGAAGTAGCAGTGGTTCACCCCTGCCATGGGAATATGACTGACAAAAATTTACATGAAGTTTACGCATTTGCCAATTTTTGGATGAAAATTATGCATTTTATATTCCACTGTTAAAAAGCATACTTATATATCAGAAAGCACTGGCTTGCCTAGATGGTGCTGTATGTGGTATTTGGTTTATAATATGAGAGTAAAGGTTGAATCAAACATGCAGTTAGACTTATGGTCACAGTCTGAAAGAAATGCAATCAAAATTATATATTGTGCATAGAAATTATTGTCCAATCCTGATATTTTGATGTTAAATTAGTAAATTAGTTTAAAAAAATGCTATTTTTTCTTTAATTTTTCTTTTCTTAAATCTACTCTGAGCAGAAAATAAGTTGTGTTGCATAACAATAAATACTAGATGGCTCTGTTTTACAATAAGGACACACTAATGATCCAAGTTAATTGCATTATAAAAATACAAATGTTTGGATAGCTTGCTGCATTGCAAAAATGATGTTGTGAAAAGGAAGTGAATAGAATAAATAGAACAAAGTTCATCTTCTCCTCTATCTTCATGGAACTCATTTGTATGCTTATTTACTATGATATATTTTATGTACACAAGTACTCTCCTGTTTCTCAAATGAGAAAAGCCTCGGGGTGCCAAATTATTATTCTTAACGTGTATGTACAATTTTCCCCAAAGAGTGGGGAGTGGTTCTGCAAGCAGATTAAATTAGTCACATTCTGTGGTTAATGGACCTGCCTTTGCACTTATTTTCTGCAAATTTCTCATTGTCTTCATGAATAGAGCTCCATGAGCAATAGCAGCATGATGCACAAATCTATGTCCCAAAAATGTGCATGCAAGCACATGCAAACCGCAGTGTCTCCTGAAATGTGGTTCTATCTTTTGCATATGTTTTCTCTTATGAAACTGCTGAAGAATCCCCAGAAACCAATGTAACAGGCAAGACAAGATGTTACTCTTGGACTGTATGCTCTGTGGAGAAGAAACTGTGCCTTCCTCTGTGTTAGAAAAGCAATTTGCTCACTGGCAGCAACAGCTACTAAATAAGTAAATGAATATTATAAATAATGTACTGGACTCATTTGTGAATATCAAGCTATTCATATGCATACATATTTTGAAGATAGGGTCTCAGTTACTATCCATCCAATTATCTGCCTTTTTTAACAATACTATAGTTACGCCTATAATTCTAACATGGATTTTTATGGGATGTGCACAGCCTGTTTATATACCTTTTTCCCTCTCCTCTCTCTTTCCTCTTCCTCAGACCTAGAGCCATTCTGTAAGTAACTTCATCTACACGATGTAGGCTCAGTTTCAGCCAGCTGCGAGTCTTGTCTGTTCTAACCAAAAAGGGAAGAGTAAAGTGTTTTATGGTACATTTACTATGTGGTGAAGAATGTGATTAATTGCAATTCAACTGTCATATTCGTGCATTAACTATTTAAAATGGAACCTTTGCTTTCTCTCCTGTGTCAAAATATATGAAAGAAAAAGTTAAATGACCCTGTTTCAAAACCCTCTTGGAGTTTATTGTGTTAAGGCCAAAAGGTCAGAATCCACTCCCCGGCCTATGACACACATCCCAAGATATACGCTTCAGAATGCAAATGCTCAGAGCTGGGTATAAACCCGTGTCAGGCACACCCCAGATGTTTTAGCCTCCTTCTCATGCATTTTTTTTTATTTTTTATGTTTTCTTATGGTACATATTGTATTTTCAATGATTTATCTGTTGCTAAAATAAAATTATCGCTAAAAGAGAAACTTGATGTAAGATAAGAGACAAAAGCCTGTCTAAAAACTGTCTCTCTAGGTCAGAGCATGAGGATGCTGCTCTTGTGTTTGCAGTGAAATGTTAGTTAGAGGTATTTGTTGCCAGTGTGCGTTTTGCCTGCGGAGCACAGCGTGAGAAATGTCTCTGCTGGTGTGAGCATGGGAAGCCTTGCTCCTAACAGCCACATTAGCATCCAGGGTGCCTTTGACTAATTTCCCCTCTCGGCTGATGCAGCGAGGAGGCTGCAGCATGTCAGAGGGCAAGGGTCCGGCCGTGTTTCCAGGATAGCTGAAGGGCTGAGCAGCAACCCGAGGAATGTTAAGCAGGCCCTGGTGTCAGTAAGTGACAGATCTGGGCTGTGGGATACTCTGGCTTGCGTGGAGGAGAGGACAGGCTGCAGTGCCGGGGTTTGAAGCTGATCCTGCTGAAGTCTAAAGGCTGATACGCCCTACAGTTAAGTGGAAGAAGTGGATCGGTAAGTGGTAATAAATGCATCTTGTTGCAACTCTTCTATTTAAAATTGTTCCAGGTGTGAATTTTCAGTGGACATGGGTACAGACAGTGATGGCCGGTCCCAAGAATGACTGTAATATTCACCTGGATCCATGCCAGACTGGGGTACTGGGAAGAGGCACATGTCCACCCCTCAGCCTCTCACCGCCATGGCACCCCAGTGCTGACCAGAGCTCCCATCTTCCTCTCCTCCAAGTCCTGAACTGGGACTCACCTCATCAGTGCCAAGCTTTCCAACCCATCCTGCTTTCTCCCTGCTCCTACCTGCTCAGCTCTGAGCAGAGAAAGTCAGGGAGCTACTGCCAAACATGTACCACTTGGAAGCTGTTTGGGTCCCAGCTTTCTACACATACCACAGTTTGGAAGTCTTTGGTGGAAACACAAAGATTAACATTCTAATTAAATGACTATTAATACTGCTTAAACAAATGTGCACAGCCATATATCAAAATGTGAAATTCAACAACACAGTGGCTCAGTTACTATATTAAATATACCAAGTAATATATTCAACCACTTTACTTACAGGTGAATTAAAGATTTCAGTCCTCTGAAAGTATGTCTTGAAATTGACTTAATGCTGTTGTTCTCTATGAACCTGTAATGGGTCGTAAAGTCATTCTGGTCAAAGCAATGCCTGGAACTTGGAAGCCCACCCACTCTATTCAATAATGCCAGGAAATAGACTTTTGTCCACTCACAAATATTCTAGATGAGGAAGGCCCATGAAAGCATCATCACTAATAACATCAAAAGTGTTCGATGTAAACAACCTGTGTAAAGAGATGCAAAACAAAAGACCATTAGGTTATTAGCATCTTTACAAAACAGTTCAGCAAGCCACGGTAGGCCAAATTTCCGCTGCCTGGTTTCATGGCTTTGTCTGTGCAAGCACTACAGGATCGTAAAGCTGATATATTGCTCCATAGTCTGATGCAAAGGGAAGGAGCCAACAACTTGTTGCTTTGCCTACTGGGGCCATCTGATAAAATTCCATTGACTTCTGTGGGATGTAAACGTGGGTTTATCATGCCAGTAATAAAACAATGGGATTGTACAAGCGCCCCTGGAAATGTACTTGGACGACAATGAAATGTTCAAGTACTACAGAGGTCTAAACTGTGTTGAAGAATGCTTACTTTTGATGACAACATAGGGAAAGTATCCAGCTGGGTAGCCAGACATCAGGTTGGATTTGCACCACTGACAGGCAAGAAAATCCCTTAACTTCCAAGTTACACTTGCGAGCATATTTGACCTGAGGGTACTGAGAAGTTACTGAGGAAAAAAATGGAAAATCTCTTAATTTAGTCAGTGTTCAAATCGGAACTATTTTTAAGACCACACTATACCTGCTGGAGATAGCTCTTAGTGTACATGTATTTTTCATCCATCTAGAAGCAAAAATACCAGCAATGCATTTAATTTTATGTAATTTTGTAAGCATTAGAAGTGGACTAGCATTGATTTTCGTAGCTTTATTTATACTTATCAGCCATGTTTGCATTTGTCCATTTTAATTCAGCTCTGGACTGCCACACCCTTAATATGGTGAGGCATTGTCAAGTACGATGAACTTGACTTTACCCCAGTGGAATACTAGATGCACATCTATATTTTATTCAGTTGGACCTGATGGATACACAGATTTACACTATGACATCTTTAGGCATTCAGGAATTCAAGATTTCCAAGTATGACTTAATACACTTAATGATTTAATCTCTTATTTTGAAGTTTACATTAAGAATAAATTGCAGTTGATTTATTTTCTCACTTGGCTATTGCAGACTGTGCTTCTTCCACTTTAAAGATGTTCCTACGTATGTACTAAAAATGTAAGCAGGAAAAACTTCCTTTTTGTTAGAAACAATGAATACTTCTTTTTCTTAGAGAAAATAAGTATTTTTGTAAAATCTCTGAATCAGAAGACCAATTTAGTAAATCTGCTGCCTGCAACTAATTTTACTTTTCTGATATGATTTCACTGGATAATTGTTCTTTTTCTGTACTCTACCCTCCTTGCAATTTAAAGAACAGGGTGGTATCTCTTTAAATAGTATAGCTATTTTAGAGCTTGCCAGGCTTATAGCATAGGTCTTGCACTTGGTGACTTCATTGCCTCCCATCTCATACGTCCCTCGATTGGCTGTATCGTGTGTATTTGATGCACAAAGTGGCTTTTCTCCCACTCTCTGACCTCAAACACCAGATATGCTTGATCTGTGACCCACCAGCTAGCTGCTCCTGGGGACGGAGGCTGAAGACACTGCACTGGGGCTAGGGACTGTATTGCTGTGCAGGAACTGAACGCTGCTAGCAGGTACGGATCCTGGTGCCGTGATTACCTCCCTTCTTTTGATGGGCCTTCATGTCATCAGTTTATAAGGGCACCCTCAGCATCTTGCTGGTACACAGAGTTACAAGTGCTGGAGATGAGAGCAGGGAGATTTTCTTGACATATGGGGAACTCTCCTGCTGGCACTTCACGGTAACTGTGTAGGTCCTTTGTATTTTTGTTGTCACATGAAGAGCACAGAGCTCTTCATGAATCCATACTATTCAAGCATCGTAGAATCATAGAATATCTCAAGTTGAAAGGGACCCATAAGGACCATCGAAGAAAAGCTCTCCTGTCCTGGGACTTAAGACTAGTGTTTAGCACAATGAGATCATGGTTTTTCCAGAGACCACTGCCACTACTATAATAAAAATAGTAGTAAATAATAATAGCTGCAGATATATTCTGCACTCAGAAATGTGTGACTGGCATACTGGAGATACCAAGTTACACTTGGACTTTAAAAACATAATGCTGGAGACTATTACATAAAAAAACATACAGGCTGCTAAATTAAGCCTACCAATATAGCTAAATTCATGCAAAGCTAAAATTTACAGCAATTTTTAATTAACCTGAGTTTTCCATATTCTTCTTTCCCTTACTATCTTCTGCCAAAGGCGGAAATTTTTCTTTCCCGCATACAAACTGGAGTATTGGCCCCACAGATACAATCCTGCTCCTCGTGTTTAAGGAGTCGTCTGCCTTAGCTCAGCAGCCTGACTTTCCAAAGATGGCAAGCAGCTCAGCTACCATGTTAGAAACATATCTGGAAAACAGATCACTCATTGAAGCCCATAATGGAACAAAACCTGCTTTTCTGGGATCAGAGCTTTTGTTGCAGCATTTATTAACAGCAGTTTAGAACATGTGTGCTCTACGGCTGACCATGCGAATTATTACCACTACCAAAACGCCATAAGCCCTTGCCAGACCGCACTGTGCCAGGCACTATAACAACTCAAAACAAGATGACTGTGTCGGTCCTACTCCACCATACCCAATTCTGCCTCCTTGGCAGCGGGATCGCTAAGTGTAGGTGGTGTATCGTAGCCAAGAGAGATGATGTCCTACTCGCTCTCTTCAGATACAAGCTCCACCAATGCTGCTATTTCTTTTTTCTTTCCTTTGAAAGGCCCATTGCAGGAATTATGTGAAATGTGTCCCTTCTGTGATCTGTGACCACCTGGGAAAAGCTTCTTGGGAATAAAGCACCATGGAAAAGCATTTAGGTTTCCATAGTAACTGCATTTACCTATTTACCCTGTATCCAAAATTGTACAGTACGTCTGCACCTCCTTATCAGCTCCACTTGAGGTAGCAGAGTACAGCTAGGGTCAGGGCTTCAGCTATCGGTGCACCAGCAGTTTAATCTAACAGCTATAGGGCTCCAACACATCAACATTACACCTCTGACCACATCTAGAGTGCACGGGAAGTCAGTCTGGGACAGACCTTCAGTTTTGATTTGGATCATATCGGGGAGTCTATCTTGCCAGATTCCTGAGACAAATCTGGGTGTGTGTCAGGCTGGCAGCACATCCACTATAAACAGTTCAAGTTACACCCCCTCTACCTCTCTATAGCTCGCAATTATATAATCGTATGCCCACATTTCTAGGAAAGCCTGTGAGACTGTAAAAATCCTATATAGAAATGCAGCTAATATTTAAACATCCCAAAATACTCTCTTTCTGCGTACACCTCATTGCAGTATTTGATTTTGAAATAACTGCTAAATTTTTTTTAACGGAAAGAAAATCTTCATTACTTTTGGGGTTTTTTTGAAAGAACATGAAATAACAAATAGGGTCAAATCCAGGCACTATGAAGGCAAAACTCGCACTGAAGTGACTAAACTTCCACAGAAGTCAATGGCAATTTTACATGGAAAGAGACTTCAGGACCTGTCCCACTGCAATGAAGGGCCTGATCTGAGGGGTTCTGAGCTCACAGTCAATGGGAGTTGCAAATGGGCAGCTTTATAGTGGAATCAGGCCCCAGGACTGCAAAAAAGAAACAAGAATAGTTGTTGCAATGCTCAAATCCCTACGGTAATGTTAATTAAAGTATAATAAAGATAGCGTACATTCTGTCACTGAAAGCTTCAGCATGTAATCATTCAAAGTAGCACTGATAGCCTTGCAAAATACTAAGTAGATACACTTTGAAAAAAATTAAACATGCACTATCTTTCAAATTGCTAAAAAGTCATGTATTTTTTCATCTAATGAATCTTCTCTTGATATTTCTTATAAAATTAATACTGAGACCCTTTCTATAATATTTATGGATACATATACATTTCATAACAAAAATTGTATCATATAAATATTTCTCACAGAAGCTGCAGAGATGGTGTGAGCAAAAAACTCCCTTCTGGGATTTTAGTAAAAGCAGATCTCACAAAGGATCTGGAAAGAAGAAAAAAACAACCTTATATTAATGTAGTCTCATATATCTGTGGTTATAATACTGATCTGGTCATCACAGAGAAATTTATTTATATAAGTTAAAAAAAAAAAAAAACAAAACCCCAAAAAATGAATGTTACAGGTTTCATGTAGTATAGAAGAAGGTACAAAATGGGATGTGTGCACATACACAGACAGACAGACCGATGAGAGAGATGTAAAAATCAGGATTCAAGGATGCAGCACAATTTTAACACATTAGCTGATGATTTTGAAAGCTGGAGGTACTCCCTGCAGCAAGCATCCTTCCGTATGCACCGAAAACACCACACATCCTAGTTCATTTTAAATCATAAATTAAATAACCAAATGCTTACAGCCCTTACAGTGAGATAACATCAGGCGGAACGCTGCGAGGAATAGATCTGGCATTTTCACATAAAGCATTATCTTTGGTACAAGTACACCAGGCAGGACATTTTGGCTTCACTGGTTTCTTCCCTTCAGTCAGCAAAAGCACAGATAAAAGGCATAAGAAATAAGCAATTCTTCTAAAGGGTCTGCTGGCATTTCCCATTCTTTTGATCCGCTCTCGTTCCAGCCAGTTGAAAGAATATCCCAAAACATGAACAGGGGTTCTTTATTCAGCCATTGGATGTTTTTCTATAAGTCCAGGTCAATATTTCTCTCTGCTTTCCCAACCCTTTTCTTTCTCTTTCACTCTGTTTTTGTAGACAGAAACCTGCAGCTGATCTGTATGTTTCCACTCACTCAGGCAACGTACTGCTCAGAGAAGAGACCTGCGAGGTGCTGTAAGATGGGGAAAATCCAACCGGCTGAAGGGAGAGAAAAAAAAAAAAAAGACTTGCATCACCACAAAACCACTGAGCACGACACAGCATTAGATTGCAAAGTGATGTAACCGAGAAATACACTGCTTTCTGTTTTCACAGGGAGGCCCTTTCCCTGTTACCAAAAATAGTACAGCATTATGTTTTGCTGGTGGGTGGGTGAGTGGGTGTGGGGTGGAGTGTATGTGTGTGGGGGGAGAAATCAGTCATCTCTTACTGGATCCCTACAACCTCGTGAACCTTTGAGAATTATGCTTCACATATTGCAAGCAGCGGAACAAACGGCAGTATCCACAGAAAATGAAATTGAGAGAAACCACCAAAAGCATTGCTGCAAAAGCTGTTAGATTAATTTTTATCCTTAGCCCTTATTGCACATATTTGTACCACTGAAAAACAAGCTGCTACACATGGAAAATATTACAATGTATGAGAGAATGCCTACAACTGTCATTCCTAAACAAAATATTTTCTCATGCAAAATAGACCCTAACTGAATTTTTTTTTTTTCAAACATTCTTATTTGTTACATGTTTTCTGAGCTGTTAAATAAAGTGGAGCAAGCACCATTCAAAATGGACAACATTAATTAAAAGTTCAAATTAAAAAAAATTATTTGCTTGGAGACTGGTTTGATCATTTTAGATGAAAAAATAAATGTTATTTAAACACTAGCTATGTTAAAGCTGTAGTTAAGAATGGACCTTCTTTGAAAAGTGACAGGATAGGGACAGATCTTGATGGTCATAATGAATCTTTACAATACTGCCTGGAGGCTGCAATTGAAATTAGTGCTAGGTACAGTACAAATACTCTTGTAAGAAACAGTTCTCAGCCTGAAGACTTTACAGTAAACTACATTAAATATTTTATAAGGAACTTAAGATAAGCAGCACGTAAGTGTTATTATATAAAGAATGCTAAGGCAAAACTAATGAATGCCAAAGAGCTGGAAAGCCATACGGGATGATTTTATTTTTTTCGATATAGGATTGCTATTAGAAGAGTTTTGCAAACTTTGATCGGTCTTGACACTTCCCCATCAGACTGGCAGCACTGTTTGTGATACACAGATCACAAAGCCTACCAGGGTCACCCCGATGGTACAGAAGGTTAATACAGTCACACTCGCTACTGGCTCCTTCACGTAGGTGCTTTCTCCTCACCAGAAGACACTCAATTTCCTGACGAGGAGATCTCTCTTCACTGCTGGTCATTCCTCCTTTGATTCCACATAGCCACCTGGCTCTGGCCCATTGCTCCTGCTCTGCAGGCCATGAAATCTTGAGACCGACACTAGACTGTGTCTGTTCCTCAGGAATGACACCAGCAAGGCCCCAGCACATAACCAGATATGGGTTCCCAGCAGGAATTTCAGATGCTACGGGTAGAAGATGTCAAAGGGGGACAGCAGCCTGCAAAACTGCAAGAAACTCGGCACATGGAGAGTAGGCAGGATACCAGTGTTGCCGAGTCCTCGCCTGGGCCGTGGCTGAGGTCTATCTCCCTGGGTTGAGAGGAGACCCACAGAGCTCACAGCCAGTGGTGGGACTGCATCCTCCGAGGGGCTGGGGATGGCCAGAAGCATCCAGAAAGCTTTCAGAGGCAGAGGGCCGCCACTGAAGGCCCTGCTGGGAGAGGACTCCGGTGCCTGTGCATCAGCACGCTCCCCGGCCAGGCACCTGTGCCTGCAGAAAAGGGCAGCTCCTGCTTTCTCAGCTCCCCTCGCCCTCAGCAGTGTGGTTTTTTTAAAGCTCTTTATTAATTTAAGTGCGGGCCCATGTTTTTGCTCATAAGGAAATCTTCCTTGTCAGCAGTCTCTCCTGAAGCAGGACTGACTCCAACTAGGAGTAGCACAGAGCCGCGTTATTTCTAAGCCCTTCCACCTTCTGTGGGAAAATGGTACAGAATTACAGTAACCAAAGGACTGAAATCATTATAAAGCAAATGTCGATGCCTTCCCCTGGGTATAAAGGTTACTTCTTGCTCTGGAAATGATCTAATTGTATGACTGAGAAGGGAGCTGGATCTGTGGGACTTGCATAAGTAGGGTACACTATCTTCTCTGCTCCGAGATGTCCAAAAGCAAAGACTTTGGTGAGGTGAGAATAGAAAATTCTCTTAACTTTTTCCTGAAAGAGAAGAGGCCTGTTGTTGTTTGTTTGTTTATTCCTGGCAAAGCTACCCATTGCCATGGCAATATTTTGCCACTGATGGTGTAACCCCGTGTTTCATTTCCTTCGGCTCATTCACTGAAATCCACCATCAATTACTTAGGCATTTCTTTTTAGTTAATACTCCAGCCACATTGTTAACCTCCTGAAAACTTTGCAGTGTAGCTGTTTTTCGGTAAGAAAAGCACACTCTGCAGCAGGGCAGTAACCTGACTCCAGCTTTGTCCATGCAGAGAACCGCCTGGAAGTTGGTTTTCTATTCCAATCTACAGGCCGAAACAACTGTTTTTTCCAAAATTGCAAACATTACGAATATTTATAACAGCTCTGTCAAAAGAGAGGCATAAATCACATTTTCCAGGGTCCTTTTGCACCAAGCTCAGTATCTCATTTCTTGCCATGTTGCAGTCTAAAACCAAATTGGTTCGTGGATTTTCAGTGGCAGAGCATTGCAACACTGGGCTCACCCTTCACCGACGCCATCCCTGTCTGTTTTCTGGCTAGCAGAGCCCGCCATTGCCTGCTGCGCCCACGCCCCAGCACCAGCCTCCAGGTCCTTGCTAGTTTGTTGTCGCTGGTGTTTCAGGTACCAATTAGGCACAAAGTGATTCAAAATTTATTTTTCTTTCAGCAAGGTTTCAGCAGGGGGGATGAGGCAGCCGTGGCTTGCGTTACTTCGCCCGCTTCCCGTCATTTGACAACGTTTTAGCTGAAAAAGCTTCACCTTGCTGTGCAACGGAGGTGCTCGCTGGCAGACATGTTTCAGCATGGGCAGGGATATACTGTGCCGCTTGCTGGCCGCCGCTGTTGGCTCCGTTTCGGTCCGACCCGGGCCGGGGCTGGCCGGGGCCGCCCCCACCGCGCCGGGGCGGGCGGGCCGCTACCCCGGCAACCCGCCGCGCCGCCGCCCCGCTCCCGCCCGCCGCGGCCCGGCCCGGCCCGGCCCTTGCCGGCCCGCTCGCCCTGCCGCTTCCTTTTAGCCAGAGCAGGCCTGAGGAGAAGCCCCCCCAAGGCCAAGACGGCGTGGCAGGAGGGCGGTGTGCGCCCTGGCTTCCCCTTCGCCTCCCCCGCGCTCCTCCGGTGCCCTCCTGTAATTTCTGCCCTCGTTGTAACGACGGAGAGTCTTCCATCGCTGCACTGGGCAGAGCGGACCTTAGTATTTCCTGCACTTTTTTAATATGCCGCGATATTTCACCTCTTCAATTTTGACCAGAGATAAGTAAGCCTTAGTGACTGATTATTTCCCACATATTCACTCTATATTGTAAAAATCAAATAGCGTATTTCTTCCAGTGTATCCAGATTGTTTGGTAACAACAATTTTTCATAATAAATCAACCATCTGATAACAAGCTTGGTGCAGGTATATGACAGTCAAAATTAAAGATACTTTTGCTAGTTGCCATTGGAGATGTTCACCACCGAGCATCACTTGGGTTCTTTGGTCAGACTTAGCACAACTTCTGTAGTTTGGTTTCTAGAGCAAACATACACATTTATTGTTATTAATATTTACTAAAAATACATCTTTAGCAAGTATTTGCAAATACCTGGTTACAATGTGAACACTTCTGAGTAAACCTGTTTGCTAAAATATTTGAGGAAAGCAAATACAACCAGCCAGAACATAAAGCCAAAAACTATTTTTAAAAATATTTAATACTTTTTTAAGGGATTAACTCTGCTCCACTGACTATAGTTGCATATTTGCATTAGCCCAATATGTTTTCATTACCAACATATGACAAAATTTTAATAAGCTTCATGTGGTTTCATGTTGACTACGTTTCTCTTTGCAGATACATCTACTGTTACAGTTATCCTTTATTTCATCCTGCTTTTAGAAAATTGTGTTGCCTTTTCCATGCTCCGGATGAGCTGCCTGCACATACGTGGCCTAATCCAAAATCCACAGACAGTGATGGCGAGACTTTAGTGAACTTTACTGTGCTGAGTGTTAGACCCATAATATTACACCACACAGATGCGCAATAGCCTGAATCACACCCCAGTATTCATGAGTCTCCTAAAGAATACAATATTGTCATTACTCTGTTACCACTGTGTTTGGAGGAGAAGGATTTTGAGATCAAAGACTCATACAAACATCTCATGAGTCTGAGTTTTTGCTCTGCCAGTGCCACCCTTTTAAGAAATTCCACAGCAAATGGCAAATTTAAAGCAGCTGAGACCAAGGCTGTACTTTCAATAAACAAAACTAAGTCTTGTGAATTCTAAACAGTTCTCAAAAGACTATGCTTCCTGGTGGATCTGGCACCAAGAGCCATTGCCAGGAAGAGGCCTTCTGCAGGTTAGGCATAATAAAACTCGAGATGCCTTTACAACAGCTCATAGCACAGGCTGGCTTGGGAATGGCCACAGGGCTGCCCAGAACTTTTTATTTAGAAAGTTCTTCTGACTTTGCCCTGTCCTGTCTATACAGGTCCGAGTTACGGATATCCTTCTTTATTACACCACAAGAGTTTCATTAAAAGCAGAACAACCAGGCCAGTCCTTGTGTCAAAAAGCTGAGGAAATGGCTACTTAATTGCTGCCAGCTTTAGAGGAAAGAAAAACTCGGAGGGTGGTCTCCTTTCCCTTGCATAAAGTAGCCAGTTCACAGTTCACTGTGGAGTTAGAAGTGACCACCTTTGAAGAGAGTCAGGTCTTTGCTCTCATGGACAAATTGCACGGTAATGCAGAACATCTACTCCACTGAGCATATCCTGGTGAGTGTGCAGGTGGCCTTAGGACTGCTCCCTGGCTTAGGTACACCAGAAGTTGACCAATAACAGAGTGTGTCAGGAGAGATGTCTGTTGCCTGAACTGTCACTCTTTAAGAAAAACAGATGCACAATGTATTTCATCCAAAGAGAAACTAGGCAAAATTAATCTATGTTTATGGTTTTCTTTGCTACAACCAAGGACTTCCAACATCTTTATGATTCTTGATGCTTTATTTTCAATTGCAGGTTTTTCAATAGTAGAGAGTATTATAAATTACCTCAGAAGACACTTTAAAGCTATATAATTTGTTGAACTCCTTGTGATTTTTGAAAGGCACTCTCAGGCTGGGATGGACCTAGGGAGGACATTTTATGCAACCTCGTGGGTAACCAAGAGGGTTAAAAGCTAAGATGCTAGGTATGAAGTTTCCAAAATGTACTATGTTTTGATATCACATGACTTTTAAAACCAGTATCACAGAATCTTAAGGACCATCATCTTTGAACAGCTGATATCCACAGTACTGCTAATGTTAAGTGTGTTTACATGTTCAGCGGGATGACGGTTCATTCCAGTCTGACTCTTTTCCAAGGCAGGCAGATAAGTGCCACAGCTCAGTAGCTTTACCTTATGTAAGTAAAGAAAAGGAAGAGAATAAACTATCAAACAGAAGAATCCATTAACTGTCCTTCAGGTCAGACATTGACATAACCTCAACTACCTGGACTGGCCCTTCACTATGAGAAAGACCCCATAAATATTATCGATCTTGTTATGTATTGACTCCCAGTTTCCTCTGGGGTTGTCTGTTCCTGCTCCTCCAGATTGGATGCCTGTATAAATCCCAGAGTTGGCATTCCTCAGCTCCTCCCTAGCTCCTGCATTCTGTTTTCCAGCAGAGTGGGACCAGTTGCTTTCTCGGGTTTTTAAAGGCTCCTAAGCTTTGTTACAAAGAAGTATGCTTTGCAGCACACAATCCACTAGCATGAAGTTAACTGCTTTCATGAATACTACCCACTTTTCTCCAGACCTAAACAAATAGTTCCTGTTTTGTTTCTGTTGTCTGTGTTTTGCCTTGAAAATGCTGACAATGGATATTTCGAGATGGGGGGAAATGAAAAGAGCGAGCACAAAAAGCTCAAGAGCAAACGAGAGCCCCATTCAAAGATTTGTGAAGTTGTGCTACTTCGTGGTTCACAGCAGGAACTGAGACCACACCTAACACAGAGGGAAGTATTAAGAAAGGAAAGAATAAAAAAAGAACACTAGGTTTTCACTTACTGCTGAAATCTGCACTTTCTCAATCTTTCAAGAAAACTTTCAAGAAAATTTGCCAGTAGTTAATTTATACTCCGGGAAGATCAACATCTCGTGTGTGCAAGGCTAGAAATGGGAGCGCTTTGCAGCCAGAAACATGCCCATCCACTTCCGTAGAACTGACATCAGACTCATCACCTAGCGTGCACCCTACCGTAAGATTAAAGTGCCCTCTATAGGAACTGCTCAGGGAGGAAAAGTCCTCTTCAAATACGCAATTTACATTTTTGCCTTTTTTTTCCCCTACGTAGCCTGAGCAGACATTAAAAGCATGATACTACTGAGAAAATCTGTGGTTAATTTATAATTGGAAACGGTCTCATGACTTCTGAAGAAACTGACGTGGTAATATTGAGAACGTAGTTCTGTGCAGCGCTTTCCTTAATGGCTTGGCTTCCTTCTTCCCCACTCTTTCTCTTGGGTCTGCCCTCTTCCACACCTCACTACCAGTGACTCTGTCTCTAATGCTATTCTCTAAATTGGATTAAAAAAATCATCTGATAAAAGAACAAAAACCCATATAAAACCCTAAACAAGCCCAAATCGTTCCAAAACCAAACAAGAATTGCTAGAGCCAGAACAAGCAGCTGAGGCCACGAGTATTGACTTTGCTGTTAGAGAAATGTATAGGGAGCCACGTCTTTGAGGGGCAGTTTCATATTACAAATGCTCACAAACATTTAAATGAACCATAGGACAGAACTGGTGACAAACTACCTCAGTCTGGACCAAACAGGACAAAATATGAACCTCATAAAATGCCCTAGTATTTATCTAGCATTGTTTAAAAGTTATCATCTAACTGGAGGACAGACCTTCAAGAGGTGTATACAAACACTTGATAATTATGACATTCACTCTGCCAGCCCCTTCCTTGCACTATTTATTAATTTAGTAGTTGTTCATAGGAGGTATCCTTGATGCCTACAGTAAAAATACAGAGGGATAGAAAATCCAATCCAGTAAGAACCCTGTATCCAAAACAAAATGTCCCAGATTTTCTAGCATGAGCAAGTGCTTTCTACAGACCCAAAACAACATACCACTGTCACTGTAGCTAAATGCCATTTAATTGGCAGCTAGAAAAGTCTATAATACATTTCTTCCTGGAAAAATGTTTGAGCTCTTCCAGTTTGCCAAGATGCTAATTAAAAACAGACGGCGTGTTATAAAATCCTTTCCTTGACCTGTGCTATCTTACATTGCCCTTCTGTACTTTTTTCATGGCATTGGCTCCCTGCAGAATTATTCTGATCTGTATAAACTTGTATTTAATTTTCCTTGTCATTTTGCAGACAGAAAAAAGTAACTAAATGTTATTTATTTAAATGTACAGAAATTTATTTGTTACATGGCAGAGATAACAGGCTTTTGAGGAGAGAATCTTTATTCATTAAAAACAGAAGGTTTCTACATCCTGAATAATTCACAATGAAAGAAATCTTAGTGCCCCTGAAGTCACTGAAATAGTTCAAGTAAAAGCCTCACAGGAGTGCCACTGACCTAACGAATTGCACAATGAGAAGGATGTGCCTCATCAAACGCATATTATTGTTTCATCATTGCTAATCAAAACACTTTACAAAGCTGGGATTTGGATCAGCGATGAAGCATTTTAAGGGGTCGTTGGTGATAGCTCCACTAAGTGTATTTTACTGATGTTTTTATTGTTCTCAAAAATTCAAGAAATTTGGAAAAATGACTTATTTTGGTAAGAGTTAACCCCAATTACTTCAAACACATACTAGATCTGCCTGACACCCCACCCTGTGGTGGGCCCACTGCCGCTGCACAAAGCCCAGCACAGCTTCTCCATCAAGTAAGGTACCGCACCAAGCTGAACTCCCCGGTCCCTTTTCCTTACGAACCACATCCCCCTGCAGAGAAGACTTTGGAGGGCTGAAGAAGTCCATCACATCTGTTTGCTCATACGCCAACATGCTATTTACTCAGTACAGCTTTAAGAAAGGACTTGCTCTTCTGGCTGCTGGCTCTCTCCCACTGCAGTGGGAGAGCGAAACCAACACAACATCGTTATCTAAGAACTGCCTGTAGTTTTAAATGTAATTTTCGTGGCAACAGAGAGATACATGTCTTAGTTATGACTGCTCAGAAGCTAAAGGATTTTCCCTATCTTATGATAACATTCTCATTTTCAGCTTACAATGCTTCCTATATATGCCTTTTCTAAGACAACAATCCAAATTCCATACAGCTGACTTTCTTTTAGACACCAATCAATTTTAGGCATCTGCAGGTTTCCACTGTTGCTGCCCTTGTGATTTAGGCAAAGAGTCATTAAAACTGGAAGGCCTAATTCCCAGCCTTAATATAATACATCAGTAAGAAGTAATAAGCTCCTTCATGAAGCAATATAGCTCCCCAGCTAAATAAATGGCACACACTACAGATTAAACAAAGTGCCTTTTTTTTCCTAAGCATTTTTTTAAGCGAATGGATGAATAGATCAGAGAAAAAGAGTAGGACAAGAAACCAGGACTGGGAACTCAGAGAGCAGCAGACACGTCACAGAAACCAAGATCTTGGACCCCAGGCATTGGAAAGGGGGACCTGAGAAACATCCCTAGAGAACTTGGAGCAAGTATTGGCTGAAAAGAGCTTGGAGCTGCAAATAGTCTCCTGCTGTTCAATTTGCTCTTCACTGAGGGAAATGAATACTATACATTCTTTGCAAATAAAGACTGAATCAGAGAGACCCTGATTCCATTAACAATTTATTTTCCTAAACAGAACAATCTGAAATAATGACTTTTTAGATAACTGCTCAGGTCAGAAGTAGTAATGATGCTCTACTCTATGTTTCTGACACCTCTGCCTCCCCTCAGGGTGGCAGATCTCCCTTCATATACATATTATATATATTAAGATCTCTCTCTCTCTCTCGAGCTATATATAGCTTCTATTCACAGGCAAGCACCACAACCACTTATTCATTCTTTTCATGCTTTACCTGCTGTTCTCAAGGCTGCCCTGATGCTAAAAATAGCTTTGCATATTAGAGCAGGGTTGCTATAGATTCAGAATGGGTGATGTTAGGAAGATAGCTAAATCCCTCTTTGCTGAGGACGTGGAGGATCCGCGTGGATGTGGCTGATTATCTGTGGCCTGGGCTGTGCTGCCCTTTCATAAAGACTCTCAGGCTCCAAGGCGGGGGGTGTTTGTGTTGTTCTAAGACTGCACTGAACTGCAAATCAGTACAAATCATGGATGCAACCATAAGTTTAAGGCTTTGGTTTTCATATTGTAGTGGTAGATCACGGTACAACACTACCTTCATATGTTAATAGCACATTAGTTTCTTTTTACCTGGGAAAAACAATTGAATATTCTGTTGTATGGGCATATTTTTCTGCAGGCATTGATGTCAAGTAAGGAAATATCAAAATGCTTTGCTAGTTGTTCTTACTACAGAGTTGAAAGGATGACAATTCATCATCTATTTGATGACTTTCAAGACAGCAATGAAACCACATAAAAAAATTGTACTACATATTGTTGTTTTGAACTTCTGGCAGCGTGTCCTCTGACAATGCTGACAAAGCTAATGTTAATTTTGGAAGTTACCTCCCTGTCTACAATTTAATGGATAGTGCAAATGAAAAACTGCTTATACCTAACTTTTCAACTCATATACTGCATAAAACAGTGAGGTGTGCTATAGATAAGTGTCATTTGATTGTTAAGGTTATGAAACCTACATTTTCAAAATTTGTGTGACAAAAAGTTTTGGAATTGTAGGAAATATTTTGTCAAGCTTGAACATGCAGAAGTTTTGAGGACTGACTCTAGGAACATAGTTATCTCTATACTCTGCAATTAAAAGCATGTTAAAATTATTTTCCAGCTTTTAGAAATCACTTTTCTACATTAGGAGTATATCACTGGTTACATCCTTTCAGGATGATGAAGGTGAGATTAATAGAGATAAGAAAGTGTCTGAATAAGACTTTTCTTTCATAATGTAGTAAACCCTCAGTAAGTTTGCAGACGACACCAAGTTGGGCGAGAGTGTTGATCTGCTGGAGGGTAGGAGGGCTCTGCAGCAGGATCTGGACAGGCTGGATCGATGGGCCGAGGTCAACCATATGAGGTTTAATAAGGCCAAGTGCAGGGTCCTGCACTTGGGTCACAACAACCCCATGCAACACTACAGACTTGGGGAGGAGTGGCTGGAGAGCTGCCCGGCGGAAAGGGACCTGGGGGTGCTGGTTGACAGCCGGCTGAACATGAGCCGGCAGTGTGCCCAGGTGGCCAAGAAGGCCAACAGCGTCCTGGCCTGTATCAGCAATAGTTTGGCCAGCAGGAGTAGGGAAGTGATCGTGCCCCTGTACTTGGCACTGGTGAGGCCGCAGCTCGAATCCTGTGCTCAGTTTTGGGCCCCTCACTACAAGAAGGACGCTGAGGTGCTGGAGCGTGTCCAGAGAAGGGCAACGAAGATGGTGAGGGGTCTGGAGAACAAGTCTTATGAGGAGCGGCTGAGGGAACTGGGGTTGTTCAGTCTGGAGAAGAGGAGGCTGAGAGGAGACCTTATTGCTCTCTACAACTGCCTGAAAGGGTGTTGGGGTGAGGTGGGTGTTGGTCTCTTCTCCCAAGTAACTAGTGATAGAAGGAGAGGAAATGGCCTCAAGTTGCACCAGGGGAGAATTAGATTAGATATTAGGAAAAATTTATTTACGGAGAGAGTGGTCAGGCATTGGAACAGGCGGCTCAGGGAGGTGGTGGAGTCACCATCACTGGAAGTGTTCAAAAAACGTGTAGACATGGCACTTCAGGATATCATTTAGTGGGCATGGTGGTGTTGGGTTGATGGTTGGACTTGATGATCTTAAAAGTCTTTTCCAACCTTAATGATTCTGTGATTCTATGAAAATACTTCCAAGTGGTAACAAGTAATCTTGAATTTGAAGGCAAGATACATGAGTTAAAGGGCAAGTTGCAAGAAAGAATGGATGGCAAAACATTGGTCATCAAAGTAACTCCTACCAAGAAACATGGGAGTTTTATTCCACAGTATACATTAGCTCTCAAACGTGTAATAAAACAGGTTTGTTTCTGTATACCTTAAACTTACTCAGCTACCTTAACTTTCTCCAAAATTAGGTGATTTTAGAAAATCACAATGAAAGGTTGAACCTTGACAGAAAATTGTTTGTATGAAAAAGATTATGCTTCAGGAGTCCCATATTAGGAACCGAATTTAATGTTTCATCTCCAAATACCAATTTTCCTAGTTCTTAAAACTTGTGGATGGATTATGACTACATGCAAGGTAAATGAAGTAGTCAGAAGAATAGTTTCCTTTATATACATATATCAGATTATCAGATTCAGATTATAGAAACCTGGCAAATACTGACACTGTTAAGGCTGAGGTTCAAATAAAAGTTAATTGTACAGTGAAAGAGTGGCGTGGATTGACTAAAACAAGATTATTAAAATATATTAAAACAGATCGCAATATAACTTTACATAATGCAATCCATCTTTTAAGAACTCTATATCTGAGGAGAGTGTAATGCAAACTTGAGACAAAATTCCATGATATGCTAAAGGAAATGTTTTTTCACTCAAATCTCACTTCACTTCCTGACCCTTACCTTTCATGTGTTTATATTTTATTTCCATGCAAGAAAGACAGTCATCTAGATACGCAACTGTTAACATTTCAACTTATTGCTTGCAAATTGAATGTGATTTCAGCAAGTAGCAGGATCTCCCCCAAGGTACAAGCTGGAATATTTCTTTTTACTTGTTATAGATACTGTCCTCAGCAGTTTTTTGAGTCTGCCATTTTTACTTCTAGAGTTGTGGATATTGCACGGCTCAGTTTTGCTCACTATAAGCAACATAACTTATACATAACAAATGTGATATTTGAAACTAAGCTAGACTACTTGTTCCCATTTAGGATAGTTATCCTTCCCATTCCACTTGGGTGCCATGGAATGAATAGTATCCTGGCAATACTTTCAATGGAAAGGTAGATAGTATTTCAGTACTTCATGTCTGAATGATATTGGTGATTAAATAACACAAAATTGTATTTAATTTGAAATATAACCTCGATTATTTCCAAAATCTGGCAACCAGTAGTATGCTTTTACTAAGCAAGGTCAGTTCTAGCAGAATGGCTAATGGTATTATTAATTAAATGAGGTCTCACAGTAGTAGTCTATAAGCATGTTCATAAAAAAAAAGTGAAATTGGAACTTTTAATGATTCATCCTACTTCACTGCTCAGAGCAGCCTCTTTATACTCCTGTATCCCTCAGTTTCCACTGAATGATCAGCTATTCACCACCTCAACCCAGACACTACCAGCCTCTACATGCAGTTATTGTACTACTTTACTACATATGTAATCCCAGTGAAATCATAAGGTAGAACGAGGGTTGATTCTGTCATCTTTATGCCCTAGTATGCTCTTTTACCTATTTTTAAAAATCTATCTGTGAGATTCCAAACACTTGACTATATTGTATATTCCATATAATTGGACTGTGTATTGCAAATAATCTCTGCTATGAAATACCTTCTTAGCTTTAGGACAACCAGTGGAAAACACCGTGATGAACACGCCTGACCAGCTGCACAGTACAGTTTGCAGGACTGACTTTCTTGATTCCTGGATTAAGATCTCAGCTTTCGGTTAAGCAACACATCTCCAAAAGCACAGGTGTTTTCTGGAATGTGCATGCAGGAATATAACCTTATTTTTCTATCACATTATGTCTTGGACTCAGACTCTGAGGCACCTTTCTTTTCCAGATTTTCTATGACAGGTACATGAGCAGTGCTTAACTGCTTCTATGACTCAGGATAGTGACTTGCCACTCATGTGTTTATATAGAAGACTTCAGATTCCATACATTCAGCTGTGAATGATTTGTACCTTGCCTCAATTCCCATCATAAGTGAATTATTATCTCTCTCTATATATATATACACAGTGTAGACATTATGCACAAAAATGCGCATCAGGAAACACGGGAATGCATGCGTTTTCCACTATGATTTAAAAGTGCAATGGACTGTAATTTTGCTCAGGTGGTTTTTTTTATTTTCACAAAACAAATCCAGCGGGAAACAATATAATTTAAAGAAAACAAGTACATTGCTTGTTTGTTGGTTGTTTTTTTTATTTCCGCTTCACTATATTTATTTTGCCTCTTATTATTTTCTTTCATTTTTCCCTCATGTAATAACTCTGCTATCAAACTGGAAAAAGCAGATTTCCTTTTTTCTTGGATTTATGTATTTGAATGCCATTAGTCGCTTTTCACCATAACAGATCTAGATATGAAAATAGGATTAAGCATTCTTTGCTCTCTTAGGAAAATGTTCATACTTTGGGGAATTTAAACATAATGCACTTCTAAAATCTCCTCAAATGAAAACTGGAACACACTGGAGGAGTGAGTTTCTATATTCCATTTATTTCAATGCAGATTGATAAAACTAAGTAGTAGCATTTTGTACATATTGATAATTACCTTTTAATTAAATTCTTGATAGGCTGAAGTCACTATACTTGTTTATGCATGCCTACGTGCATGCGTAATCTTTTAGTAAGCTTTGTTTTCAGCAGAGCTGCCGCCAGACTGTAAGCTCTAGAGACCAAAATTACCTGCCACACAACATGGCACTAGCAGTGATAATTAAAGGACAATAGACAGGAGTCTGCATGATATACCTCTAGGGGATTTATTAGGTAAAATTCTTTACTTTTTGTCAAAAAAACACCCCCAACTGTAGAGATAATATGGGAGATTCCTTCCTTGAATTATTTTTTGATGCAAGTCTGCTTTATTATTTCCATAACTGAATTAGTTAGTCTTTATAGGGTCATACTGACTTTATTAACAATACACATATAACAAGGGCTTGCAGCTTAGTTTATTTTAATGGTATTTTTTGATGTTCACAGAAATTTTAGGATTGACGTTGTTGCTATGAGTGTTCCCTTAATTGCAACAGAATGAATGAATAAAATAAACTGGTTATCAAGATATTATAAGATTCTTACCTAACTCTGTATTCATAGTCAAGAAAACTAAAATAGATGTTAGAAATTAAAACAGTTACAAGCCTTCATTTATCTGTGATTCATTAGCATCTTAAGAGTATAAGTGATGTTAATAAATAAAGTTTTGAGCATGATTTAAACTAGCTCAGTCCATGACAATGAAGCAATTTCCTCATATTTTTCTTCTTGGAGATTTTCACATCAACTGTTTCAACTCCGTTTTTAATAAAAGCCTTTGATTATTTTTTTTCTTCTGTCAGCAGAACAAGCTTAACCTGGAATTTGAGATGTATACCGTCTTCTTCTTGAGCTTTGGATTAGTGTTTATAAAACTAATTCACAAACTTTGGTCTCAAAGCGAACTGTAGACAGCCAACAGAAGCACTGCCTTCATATAAAAGTCTGCCACTGCATTAGGCAATAAGTAGCTGTGGAGATTTGGAGTGATTTGTTCACCCTAGAAGTACAGGGGCCTGGAATAAGAAAGGTCCATGGGTCAAATCCTACTTCACATGGCCTTCTAAAATTCCATCATCTGTCAGTTCTGCCTCAAGTTACATAGAACCAGGGCCAGATTTTCAAAAGAACCAAGTTTTCCAAATTGTTTATCATACTGGAAGCCTCAGTGTTCTAGAAATTCTGTGTCTACACAATGTATTTGACATTGATCTCCAATGGTGTTGAACGGGAATAATTAAGAGGAAAATTTCCACCGCTAATTTGAATCTAGGAAATTCTATACACTTATAATAGGATTAGATACTATATTATTATCTCTGTTTTATCTTATTAACAAATACAATGCAATACAATGATTGCAGTTACTTATAAAAAGATACAGGATTTTGGAACAAGGAAGGAAACTGATGAACCATCAGATGCTATTTTTTCAAAGGCACTTTTCTAACAATGATTACACACTGAAACAGTAATTGCAAGTCCAAAATAGCATAAAACAGCACAGCTGCTCTCAAAATAACATAGCATGAGCTTGTCTATGATATTTTTTGTAACTGACTCTATACTAGAAAAAAATTTAAATCCAGAAGTGCTTTTATTTAATAAATTACTTTAACAGCCAAACAAATAAAACTGCATTTGCCTTTTAGCACAACAACATTGACATCTAGTGGCTAGTTAAACTCCATGTTTGATACCCTTTGTATGACAAAGAACTTGGAACATAGCATTTACTGAATTTGACCAAATAACCATGCATTTCAACAGCCTGCTCTCTTTACATAACCTCTAGATGATTATGGAATGACAGTAGTATTTAATGACTGGTCTGGAGTGACCAGTCCCAGTGATGGTGAACATGACAGATGTCCTGAGACTGTTCGTATCATGAAGACATGAAAATAAATGATGTGGCAACTTACTCCATAGACATGTAGAAGATAGGAAGGTGCCAACATAAAATAATGTTAGAAAGTCTAATTTCTACATTTTTCAACAAAATAAATGGCTTAATGGAGAACGAGGAAAGCTTAGACAGGAAAAATGTCAATTTTAGTAGCATTCTTGATGGTTCCACATTACTTTCTCATCATCAAACTCAAATGTAGTCATACATGCCCTCTGCAAACAGCTCTTCCAATGGATATGGCAGTCAGTGATTGCCTTGCCCTCGATACCAGTGGTAGCTGCCTCTTCTGTCCTGCTGGCAAAGCCACCTGATCTGCTTCATTACAAATTGGACCAATTTTTTAATTGGCTAACAAAACTAATTTTGACCAAACAAATCAGAGGCTCTTGAATTTAAGCAACTTTACGAGAAGATCTTAGGAGGCAATAACCTGCATGAAGGTTGAGGTATTTCTTCCTAGCTAAACAGCTATGCTTAGTGTTTCTTAGAAATATACAGAGAAAACCAAGTCTGAAGAAGAGCAATAAAACATACCGAGTTCTCAAAAATGTAACCAATAGGGAAAAGTTGAAGTACTTTCATTTCTTTAGCTTCCAAAAGGGAAGACTGTGGGCATACATGTCTTCGGTATGTAAAGATTTGTTACTCAAGTAACGATCAGTTCTTGCTTTCTGTACCAACTAGTGCAGGGCATTAAGAAATTACCTCAAGTAACAACAAAGGAAATTTATCTTAGATATTAGGGAAAAAACCCTATATACCTTAGAGTTTAATAGATTAAGCTATTTATGCTGTGAAATCTCCTATACTGGGAGCTTTTAGGAACAGCTTAGTAAGTATGTCAGGTATGATCTTTGAATTCTGCATCTCCATGACTTAATATCTGCTTTTCATACATACACATGGGTAAAAGTACCCCCCATAAAAATACAGGGGAATTAAATAAATGGACAGGTTATTTAAGTAAACATAATGCTACCCCCAAATGATAAGAAGGTCAGAGGTCTGTCCTGAACACACATCTCAGATGTTAAAATGCACCTTTTGCTCTCTGGTACAAATTACATGAATCAATATGTATTCATAAATCTCTTGGTGTCAGCAGCAGTTTTACCACCCATTTAATGAATTTAGATGACTGAGAAGTGGCAAATTCAATCAAACTTTTTTGCATGCTGAGGCTATCTCCATGGCTTACGTAATATGCTCTGAGATTACATAGGTGACTGGAAGAAAGACAGCATAAATGTAAACATAGAGGAGCTGATGAATTCTTGGGATTATTTCAGAATCATGGACATTACCTTGTATTATTAAGAATATCCCTGGGAAGAATTTTTGGGGGAAAAGAGATTTCCATTTCTTCTTCCCAAAACTTTCTACGGAATTGTTACACTGAGTCATCAGAAAACCAAGTGATTAAAGTTAAGTAAAGAATATGCTGATGATTTGAAAACTTGGGAGAGAAAACATTTACTTCTTGAAAGTTTTAAAATCATGTCTCACTTAAGCTTTCTGGATGTACTAGGTCTCATACTTACCCCATTTCTAGATCTAGAGCAGAAGTAAAGTAAGAACTACAGTGATGTTGTCTCCTTTCTGGGACATGAAGTTCAGGGCTATTGTAACTTAAGTATTGTAACTTACTGCTAAGCTGATCTAATAGAGAGCTGCTGCTGAAAGGGCCACCCTTGTGTCTCACCTCCCCCTTCCCTCCTGTCCCATCCCTCCATCCTTAACCTTTTCTCACACCAGCACTGCTACTGATCCGACATAACAGCAGGATAGTCAGAGGAGCTAGACTGGCAGAAAATTAAATACTGCAGTTCAGCAGAAGTGGTCAGATGAGCACTCATGCCAGTTCAAGAGGAGGAATGCTCTCTTCAGCAGCAACTAACCCATAAATTGATTTACCTCTAATGGAAAACTGTGCTCCTAAGGTTTGATTAACAACCATCGAAATCCAACTTAAAACTGTAGTGCCTTCCATACTGCAAAGAGTTATGCCCACCTCCTCTTCTTCCCGTATCTTTCAGTCCTGTGGGGCTCAGATGAGAGGTGTCCTTTTTTGGTGTCAAAGTATATTGATGCTAGATTTAAACTATGGAGATACTCCCATAGGATCAAGCTATAATACATATACCAAGGGCTAAGGACAAGTCCGGTTTCAACTTCTGATTTATTTAGGAGGCAATTTCTGATCCACTTTCCCAGCTGTAGCTTATTGTAGCCCACATATAAAAAGCAGTCAGGTGATGTTTGAAAGCAATACAGTCAGACATGAGAAAAGCATAACATAGTAAAATGAAATTATCTAGCTGCTATTCTCAGAAAAGCTGTTTATAAAATAATTTCAGTATCTACAACAGTTGCTATAGTTGGACTCACTGCAGAATTTTCCCTTGTCCCAGAATTTTTATTTTTGTATATGCAGGCTTTTGTGGCCACAGCACAATGCCAAGAGATTCAAGAACTCTAAATCTTCCCTCTACCTTTCCCACTTTTCTTCAAAGTGCATAATCAACGATGTGTTGGCCCAGTTTCCAGAATCATGACAGGATTCTTCACACTACAGCAGTCTGCCATTTCCATAAGAGAGGAACAACAAAAAGATGCCTGCTATTACAGCTTCGTGGGTATACATTATTTATTTTCAGATATTTAAATTATTAATTAGGATAATTCCATTTTTACAGCAGAGTCTCTGCCCTTTAGAAGAAACAGGCCACATTCTATAGGACTTCAGCAGAATACTGCATACACTCAAATAAGCATATTGCCACTCAGTTTCTTTTCACGGGACACTTTAGCTTCAGCTTTACATCCCTTCAGAATGAAAATAACATAATGAGTGACACAAATACTAGGGCAGAAGAAAAAATACTTTTCCTTTTAAAACTGAGATTCGGTAGCTAAGGTAAGGAGGTACCTTGTCAACTACGGCATGGGATTGACTCCATAACAGCAGCTAGCGACAACTTATATTTTACAACTGATGTATTACCACAGTAGTAGTATTTCAATTTCGAAAATCTCCCTCTAAGTGTGTCTGTGGTTTAAGACTCCAGGAATCAGTAACATGGATGGAAACTCTAATACTGTTCAGAAGAAAATACCTCTGATGGGTTAAAGCATTTCAGCTCGGCAGTCAAAATGCTGGTTCAGGTATTGCGCGCCCTAATGTTTGGTGGGAAACAGTATCAACTCCTTGACAGCTACTTGCTGTATCTGATGACTTAATGCTGAAGACTGGTATTTCCCAGCTAGCTTATAAGAAAGCAGTTTTAGTTCATCAAGCTCCTTTCTCCGATGCAACCCACAGGCTCCCAAACTCTATACCCCGTTGCCGTTGGTCCTCACAGAGAAACCGGGTCACACATTGCCTTTTCTTCTTCTAACTGCGAGATGCGAGTGAAAAGAAGAGAAACCGCTAAAACGTGTGGAAATCAATGTTACGTATTACCTTGCCGAGGCTGCCAGGGCGTTAATACGGCGGAGAACGCGGTCCGTGCCGCGGTGAGGGCAGCGCGCTCACCTACTGCACGAAGCCCGGCCCCGGGGACGGCTGGCAGCGGCTGCCCGCCGAGGAGCTCCCGCCCAGGGCCCTTCCTCCCTGACGGGCCTCCTCCACAGCGACCCCAGCCTCGCCGAGGGACCCCTTCCGCCGGGCCCCACCGCCGCCGCTGCCCACAGTCGGGTCTGGGCCGTCACCCACGCCCCCCCGCGCCTGAGCTCCTCCAACGGGGACTCCCCTACCCGAAAGCGGCAGGGGTGGTGCGGGGGCGAAGCGGGACGGGGAGGAAAAGGACTCGCTAAGGCCTCTCTGGGGGCCAGTACGGCCGAGTCCTACCTTCCCAGAGGCGGAGACCGCCGCAGCCGGGGCCGCGCACCGGGATCCCGGGCAGGGAGACTCCCCTCGCCCCTAGACATGATGAGCGGCTTTCCCCTCCCCTGCCGGCGCGGCTCGCCCTCCCCCGCCCGCCGGCGCCCCGCCGCGCTCCGCCAGCTCCCCGCGCCCCTCTGCCCTGCGCCGCGCCGCCCGCCGCGGCGGAGGGAGGCAGCCCCCGGCGCGGCCCTGCTCCGCCTCTGTCGCCGGTTTCCGGGAGGAACCCGCGGGAGCGGCCCGCGGAGCAGCACCGCGGACGGCGAGCAGGGACGGGTGGCGGAGGCGGCCCTCGCCCTCGTCCCCAGCCAGCTGCCGCCGCCATGGTGCCCAACCAGCTGCGCCTCTCCGCAGCCGTGAGTGGGGCCCAGGAGGGAGGGACGGAGGGAGGGGGCCCGGCAAGGGCGGGCGGCGGCGCAGCAGACAGGCCTCGGCGGAGGCCGCGGCCTCCATCGCGGTGGGGGTGGGGCCGGTGGAGGGGCCCGGCTGTGCCCCTGCGTCGAAAGGGCCGAGCCGCCCACCCTGTGCGGCGAGCGGGCAGCCGGCGGGCAGTGACCTGTGCCGCGGCCTGTGCCCGGCGGGCGCCCGAGGGCCGCACCGCCGGCGGTGGGACGGGTCTGGTGGGCCGCGCAGCAGGCCGGGGCAGGGCTGGGCGGCTTTCGGGGCATGAGGACGGCTTCGGAAATCGTGTCGGACCCACACGGGCTGGTTTTCCGTGGAGCCCCACAAAGCTCTAATCCGCACTGTCGTGGTCTGTTGTTACTCGTGCTTCTTCTTTCATAGTTTTAGAGCTTTAATAAAGGGGCAGTATCTTGTGGCTGTCTTTTCTCTTTGTTAGGGCTGTTCACTGTATGGTATATGGAAATACTCTTCGTAGTTGATTTTACCAGCAAGCTAATTGTACTTACTCTCAGGTTTTTTCGGGAGTTTAGACAACTTCAAGGTGGGAAGAGCATTTTGCAGTGAAGTATGCTGACGCCCCCCATGGCACCCTTTTTCCAGCCAGGATGCCTCCTCACGCCCCGTTCTAGATCCCATGCTCCCTTCAGACCCTCCCACAGTAATTTGTACCAAAATGAGTACTCGGGTTTGTTTTGGGCCACATCCAGGCTGTGAGCAGATATGAGCAGAGACCTGTGTGCTGGGCAGATAAAGGGAGGGATGGGAATGACGCTTGCGAGGGGAGTAAGATTAGGGCTGAGGTGAGGAGCCACAAGTTGGGATTTTGTGTGTAAGATTGTTTTGCCTTTTTTTTAAACTGTATTTTTCTGTTCAGCTGCATGTCAGGAGTCAACACGAACTATGATGTGTCCATTTCAATAGTGTGCGTTTATCCTAGTGGAGAGTGTTAAAGGAGGTTCCTTTTCTGGGTGCAAATACCTCCTGTAAATGCAGTGCTGAGGAGTCCGCTGTGTCCGGTATTGACATCAACAGTTGGCAGCTCTGTCTGCCATCAGTTGCATCCAGTGTTTGTATGCTTACTGTGTTTGGGTTGCTGGTTTTTAGGAGCCCTAAGTTAGTGGGCTTGGTTCTGTCTCCAATTGCTTTGCTGTTATTTCATCCAAGATGTTGGGATTACTTAAATGCCAGTGATTTAAACGTATCCCAAAGCGTATTGGTACTTGTTTTAGTTTTGTGGTTTCAGGGTTTTTTTGTTGTTTGGGGAAAAAAGTTCAAAGCTGGTGCAACAAACAAAACACACCGTACCATTTAAGTTATGTAGCTTTCAAGTTCATGTTTTGATAAAATGTTTGGTATTTACCTTGCTAACTTACTGAAAGCATTCTGAGTTTATGTCAAATTCGGTCAAAGCAAAGATTACATTAAAGGGTTTATCAAATAGTGAAAGTAGTTATTTTAAGTTTTCTTGATGATTTTGCATGTCCATGTCTACCTATGCCTCTTAAAATCTACTAGCTTCAGCATAAAGCTTTGGTATCTGCCCTTTCTTTACTACAGTTAAATATTAAATATATTTTCCTTGTCTGGGATTGTTGTTTGGCATCTTCTGTGCAGAATGGGAGAAATCAGCCTTGAGGTTTCGCAACAGTAGGCAGATGTCTGTTTACACTGTCCTTCCAAAGCAGAAAGACTTACTTATGGATGAGATTCTTTGATGGAGTTCATTTTTATGTTTTACCTAAAAGTCAGGTTATCTTGGTATCATCCTAAGGCATCAGTAGTCAGTAATTGTTCAGTGCTGGACCCCAACATTGCCATCCAGCACTGCTGGAGCTGCTGATGTCAAACCCAACTTTGATACAGTACCTGTTCATCCTGCTGTTGCCTTCCAAGAAGGATTGACGGAGAAGTATCAGGACATCAGTCGTGAGTTGTTTTTTTTTTCACCCTGAATTTATTTTTGAGCAGCTGTAGTGATTCAGAGCAATGGTTGAAGCTGTGAAGAGTTCTCCTGTTGGAAGAGCACCCTCTCAGAACTCAGTCCTTAGCCATGCCTGCCCTTATATTCACAGTCACAGCTTTCCAAAAGGTGGTTGTCAACATCTGAGAGACCTACAGTATGACTCTGTTGGAGAAGCTTTTCTTGCAATTTTTTTTTTATTATTTGATTGATTCCTGGAATCAGTTGGGAGCTGATTACCAAGTATGTCTACTTCTTTCCTGGGGCCCATCATTAAAGGGAAACCACTTTGGGAAAATCTCCTTTTATTTGAACTTTTCTCTTCTTGCAACGTGAGACAGCATCTGTCTCATGTTGACTTTCATGCACATTGTGTTGGCTTGGACTTTCTCCCCTTTCGAGTGTGAAGGAAACCCTCAGTGTTCATCTGGGAAGCGTGACTTTTGCTTTTTAAAACATTCCTGGATTACCATGATATTTTTAAAATTTAGAGGCCAAGTATGAATATATGTGCTGCACACTGATAATGTATTCAGCCTTTTTTAGAGACAACGTAAGCTTCATTAATAAAAGTAGTGACAGGCTTGCTGTTAGAACCACCTCAGCTAGGAGACCTATATCTGAACTGTGGATTGTCGTGGAACTGTGCTGTGAGGGCTTCGCGCCATTGCTGCTCTTTTGCCAGTGCATGAGGCCCACTTACACCAGACACTGCAGACATCATGCTGCACTTTTTTTTGGTAACTGATCATTTTTGTGAATTTATTGGGAAATAGAAAACATAAAGGCAAATTAGAAAGTTCTGATTTGCTTTTGTTCAAATATATATGTATATAAGAGAGCTATGTCTTCTTCAGAAGGGTTCAAGCTATTAAAGGAAGGAAAAAAGATACGGTTTGTTGTTATTATTAATAAAAATATTTTTCTAAAAATCAGTCTTTGACCATCAGTGTGAAGAGACAGTGTCTTACATACTCTGCATGATGCAGAGTTGTTGATGTCAGTGGAGGATAGGGTTGACTCTCCAGCATGGCATTTCTGGGAGACATTTGCATCCAGAGAAGGCACGTCATCAAAATCATCCTGAAAAGATTTTGCTTTTTTTCAGATTTGTTTTTCTCAGGTTTTCGTTTGAGGAGGAATATGATTGTAGGTAATGTAGGATTCAACAATGCTGAATCAAATGCACTGATTTTCTAACCCAGTTTCTTTTCTCATCCATAGTCTGAAATACCAAGATACTTAGGAAGTATGTGTCGATCCTTTCCCCAGACAGATGTGTAATAAGCATCCCTCTTGTTTTTTCCTCAGTCGTGTAAATGTTGCAGTTGTGTAAATGCTTTTTTGGTGTCAGTGCCCGTTTACGCAGCTCCTAGCTCTGACTGTTCTCTTCCTGTGCTACCCCTCCACCTGGCTGGTGTAGCTAGTTGGGGGACTCTGGATGAATGCTTAGGAAACTTATCTGGGTTAAAATGATCTCTTTTGGATAGGATCATTTGTAACTCGGGTGAGTTGTTTGATCTGGTTCATGTGTAGTTTCACAACAGTAACTAAGCAACTGTCAGGAAGGTACCGGAGTAGCAGCGAGGGAAAGGAGATGGGCTCTACTTAAGCCATTACTTCTGCTGAAATTGGACATGTAACTGTGCCTTGAAAAATGGAGGTAATATATCTAGGCATCAGTCAATGCTTGATCATTTGATAGCATTAACATATGGGATATTTTGGTTTTCTTAGTCCCAAAGTATATGGAAAAAAAGATTTCATTTCATAGTAGGAATGTTTTGCTGATTAGATGGTACATTTTTGCAGGTGTATTGTTATTTTGTATTTTAGTTATCATTTCAATCAGCTTTTCAGCTACCAGGATCTACTGATCGAAAACGCTGTACCACAGCCCAAGAAACTCCTGTTCTTATCTTTGTTTGTAATGTGGGCACATCAGTTGCTGTCTTCCGGCCCTCTGAAAGAGGGGCTCCTGGGGAAAATACTCATTGTTTTCTTATATAAGGGAGACTGTTTGAAAGTAAAGACTAAAGATGTTTATCATTCTTTTGGTTATCTTTATCTATGTGAAGATTAAATATGGGAAACTCTGCATACAGATTATTTCTAAAGTGATCTTTTGACAGACTGACGATGTCTTTCTTTGCCCTGTGTTATTTGGAATATACTCTGCATTGGCTGTTGAATTTGGTTGGGTTTAGACACATGTGAGAATTTGCACTTTCTCACTTGCTGTCTGTCTTTCCCCATTTTATTTATGCATGATGGACAATACTGATTTCTAGTTATACCATGTCCATATTACATTAGCAGGTATATTCACTGTGTTGTGTATTATTTTCAGGCACGTGGCCATGGAGGCTATGATTCTGATTTTAGTGATGAGGAGAATGGAGAGAAGTCTGTGCAAAAGACTAAAAGGTAATGTAGTACAGAATTAACGCTTTGTATTATGTATTTTGTGCAAATGGCCTGTTACTGTGTATAGAAAATTATGCCGTGGTATATAAAGTCTGGCGTTGAAATGGTTTTTGAAAAATCAATCTCTCCGATTCCTGCATCTCCTCATGTCAAGCTTGCCAATGCATGTTGTCTCATGGGGCAGCTGATGAAGATCCATTCTGCCATGTCCATCTGGTGTCTATATGCCCCTCAGATCTCGGAGCAGAGTGTTTCATTTTTCCAAGCATTAGTATCAACTGTTGGGGTTTGGCTGCGCTCTTCACTTGACTGTGATCCATCAGGACACGTGGAACTGCTAAGAGAGCAAGGCAAAAAAGCCAAGTGGCAGCAGGCTTTGTAGATATAAAACACCTGCTTGGAGGAAGTGAAGAACTGATGCTGCTTGTTTATTATTTAATTTGTGAAGAGACCTGGGAATTGGTGAATTGTGTTGTACTCAGTCCTTGAAATGTAACTACGCATCTCTTATTTGAGATCACCTTTGCCAGTTCTTTCAGTGGTTCGCACAATTAGTGACCTTGAATTTTGTAGTCTGATCTCACTATATTATTAAGATTTTAATTTATTGTTGTATTTAATTTGCTTTGGCACCATAGTCCTTCAGTGCTTTCTGCACCATACTGAACATTTTGCCTAGGTTGTACATATATTTTTTTTACATTTTCCTGTCTCTTTCTTGCTCTGTTATTGGACTTCATTTAAGAAGGCTTTCTGGAAACTTTCCTAGGGCTCTTGCATATTTTCCTTGGTAGTAAAATTGAAGGAACGGGATTTGTAGTGTCTGACTGCATTCTGGGAAAAAAAATCGTGTTTTAATCATTGGAATAATAGCAGGCATTGTGCTGTTCCATTTATTTTATAAATATAGCTGTTCTTCATTAAAACAGTGACTGGTTTTGTTTAGTTTTCGTTTTCTTTTAAAGACCATTACACATTATGCCATTCCCTTTCCTAGGTGGAATATTAGCTAACCGTCAGGAGCCTTTTAAAAATACCATCATTACTCTTGTTCTGGCACACTACTGCTGATTCCCAGTGGGGCTCTAATGTGGGTTCACTGTATGTGTATATATCCTTTTCTTGCTCTATGATGATATTTATTTTCACTTTAAGGAAAATAGTAGTCTTAATTTTTTTCCATATTGCTGTTTTATGGAGTTTTCTTATGGGAATTTTGTGCCTACAGATCCTTTTGAGCAAACAATGCGCTTAGTTTCTGGAGTCTTACATTCCATAGCTTGAAATATAAATTCCCTGGCTTGCCTTTTACAGGTTTCTGACTTCTTTTTGCCAGCTGGTAATTATGGAAAAATCTTTTCCTCCCCTCTATTGAGGAATGAAACTACCTTTTGCTAGCTAAAGTGCGTCAGTTTATATTTGACTTTCTATTACTTTGTTGAATTCTGAAAGTATTTTTAGCTGCCCACTGACAAGTATGGTTCACAACACAGTACTTAAGTTTTAAATTAGTGATTCTTGTGATTACATGAAAAGAGGCAGAACTGTTTAATGGGGTATTGAGACATTAGCATGAAAGGATGAGATAGGGTTACTAGCAGTCACTCTCATTCAGCGAACATACTGTCCTTCCTGTTCCTACTTGGCTGTGTAGCTGATATTTATAGAGGACTTTAAATGTAGAGTGAAACTGAGGAATCTTCAGGGTTTTTCCATTGTGATTCTATAGTGATAGTATTGATAAAAATAAATATTACAAATTGCTGTATTAAGCAATTTTCTTTAAATGCTAACTGTAAGTGAATGCCTTTCTGAATTTGTTCTGCGAATGAAGTAAAGTCTAAGCTGACATTGGTTCTGAAGTTTGGTTTTACTCATGTAGAAACTAGCAATGTAACAGTTTTTGTTATTCAAGTTAGTGCAAAGTTTAGCATATGGAAATTCTATTGCTTATGAAAAGTTCTCGACTAACTTTTCTTCCTTTTTCCCCCCTACCTTTAGTACAAAGGAAGATGGCCTTCTGATAAAGCCATTCCAAAAACCAAAACAAAGCAGTGTGGCTCACAGACGATTTGCAGCTGAAGAATGGGATAGGTATCTTTTATCTATTGCTTTTGTGAGGCATTTTTCCCTTAATATAAAGATAGCTTTCACTAAAAAGTATTTGTTATTAACAGGGAAGAAGCAAAAAAAAGAAGATTTCACTTGATGGCGATGGATGCCGTATCCTTCCATTTAATTTTTCTTCAGGTTTGAAGATGGGGCACAGGTTATCCATTATGGTGAAATATTGGGATTTCTCAGTTATCACAGCAGTTGACAGTGCAGCACTGGATACTGAGTCATTCTTCAAATTAGCTTCTTTTTGTTGCTGAAATGTCTCTGAGAATGCCTCTACTCATATTCTTCCTATATGCTCATTTGTCCTGTTTGGGACTAAATTATTATACATTGAATTTTATTTCGACTGGCAGGAAGACACTCTAATCTTTCAGTTGAGTTATATAGAACTTAATTCTATATAAGGCTACTATTATCTGCGGACACATACATTTCTACTGGAAATTTTAAGAATGTATTAGTTAATTCAAAAGTCTATTCAAAACAGCCTTATCTCCCATAATATCTTCTACAGACACTCTAATATTCTGTTTAATATCATGTGTAGTTTTATTTTATTTTTAATCTCTTAATCATATTTCACGTGTAATTTGTAATTATTTTTAGAACTACTACTTTATTTATATTACTATCTTTCTCTTTTTATTTAGTTTTAACCTGGGGCAGTCATCACATGCTTTGAGTGAGTGTATCTGAAATACCATCAGTTCATAGCCGTTCTTCAACAGTAACAGTTAATAAATAGGAAAGTAAAGACCAATTAAATATTGAAAGACGTACTTAAATCTGGAAACTCAAGTAAACAGAAAGTAACTTCTTCTAACCTGCTCAGAATTTGACCAGGCACTACATAAACTATCTTAAGCATGTAAAGGGGACATATCTTATACAGTCCCACTGACATTGTAGACTGTCATTAGCCACAGAAAAGCCAATCTGTTCTGGAATGACTACAAAATGCATTGTGTAGAGACTTTTACGAGTTTCTGCTAATGTTTTTGAGTAACCTTTACTGTTACGCAATTTTAACTCTTAGTAACTCAAATGGCAGCACAAAATAGTATATTGAGTTAAATGTGTTTAATTATGCCAGTTAGGTAATTACATATTTTTGCTCAAATTATCGGTGAATCACAGAATCGTTAAGGATGGAAAAGACCTTTAAGAACATCAAGTCCAACCATCAACCCAACACCACCATGCCCGCTAAACCATGCTCTGGTACAAAATGTGTTTCAAATTGTCTCAGAGGCCAAAGTGTTCTAAAAAAAGCATTACATAATTTCCCATGATTTTCATCTCCAAACTAAAGCAGATAACTTTCATTTGTATGTTGATGCTAAAATGTAATAAATTGTTTGATTTTAGTAGCCAGGCTACTTTTATAATGCAAAAATACAAACCTGTTTTAAACCAAAACTGCAGTACTGGGAAGCTGTCTAAATTATAGCTGAAAAATTGAACCCAGTTTCAATGTATATGCTTAGAGAGCATCTTTGATAAAGGAAGACAATTTTATAAAGGTCTGGCAGCTGGATGAGGTTTTAAAGATGAAATTGCCTTGAATTCCTGTATTTGGAAAGTAGCTTTTATGAGAAGTTATTAAGTAAAAATTGCTAATTAATTCTTTCCTTTCTGGAAATAAATGACCTAGTTTTTGGAAACAAACTTCTTTCTGTTAAGTATATAAAAAGTTTCTTATTTTTCTTTTTTTTTTTTTAGTTTTAAACTATGGTAAAATAAAAGAAGATTAGTTCTGAAACAATCCTTAATTGCTTTATTCAGTATGAAAGGCATAAGAAGTTTGTGAATGACTACATTTTATATTATGGTGGCAAAATAGAGGATTTCCGACGTTCTGGGTAAGAACCATTAGCAATCTTTCCCCTCATGCCCCAAGGCTCCCCTGTTATGTAAAGCTGTTAAATATGTATTATAGGTTGGGAGTAGCGGGGTGGAGGGGGTGGCTAAGTATCAAATTACTAATTCTTTTGGTCACATATAGTAACTACAGTCATTGTAAATATCCAAAACACAGAATTGCTTTGTTTCATTTTGCGCCATTATTTTTATATAAGAACTTTACCATGAGCTGAGTTATTCTTGTTTTGTTATGTAAAAGGAAAGATGACAGGTGAGCATTGAGGGTACATTGAAAAATATGCAGCAGTACATTCAAAATATCAGTCTGAAGTACTTCTGAAATGTGCAGAATTGCTATCCATTGTCCAGAATAATGATAACTTTTAGAGCTATCTCTAACTGCCTTCTAACATTACTGTCTTCAATAAAAAGTATTTTCAGACAGGACCAAGTCATCCACAGTTTCAGTGGCCATTTTCCACTGAGGATTTTTCATTTGGGAAAAGGTATGCCAGGGAATACATTTTTTGATAGTCTTATTCCATAGCAATATATTCCTTTATGCTGTGAGGTGGAGATCACAACTGTGAAATACTGTTGTTTACCAAATTATTATTTGACTGACTTTTCATTTCAATGTTACATTGTACTAAAAAAATGTCTTTTTATAGAGCAAATGACAAGACGGATCTTGATGTTATTAGAGAAAACCATAGATTCCTGTGGAACGAAGACGATGAAGTAGACATGAATTGGTACCTGGAACTATTACAGAACATGTTATTTTTAGATCACTTGTACTAATTTGTGCTGTCCCCTACTAATTAAGAATTACTGTGCATACATAGTGATCATTCTTGGATCTTCAATGCATTTAAAAATGAAAGACCTTTAAGGAGGTCTTTCATATTGTAATATTGCTTGATGGCAAAATGAACTGATGACAGAAAGAACTAAGAAATATTTGTGCATTCTCTGAGATCGAAATGACTGTTCTGAAAACTCTGAAGGAAGCATGGTTTGAAAAAAATACAGTTTAAATTTTGCCGCAGATACATTTTAGATGTATTTTTTCAGTTTTATGGAAATTACCCCGTAGCTCAATGAGTGTATTTCTGTTGCGTTTCTAGCTCTGCAACTTGTGTTCTTCAGATGAAACATGTCTTTGTCTTCCTAATGTCATTACAATTTAAAATGAATTGTATCTTGTTCTATATTTAATAAAAAATAATGCCTTTTTTATAGGGAGAAGAGGCTTGCAAAGAAGTATTATGATAAATTGTTCAAAGAATACTGTATAGCAGATCTCAGCAGATACAAAGAGAATAAGGTACATTTCATTACTGTAAATCATCTTGGTCTTAAAGTATGTCCTTTTTTAAAAATTGCGTTATGAGTGTGGATATGGTGTGAAACCAGAATGTTAGTACCACTTCCCTAGAAAGAGTTGTGAGAACTTGTCAAGTTATTTAATAAGCAGCAGCAGTTTGAATCCAAGCATTGTCACTGCCCCAAAAATGTGCTTCTGTGGGAACAGGAGCATGTCTGTCAGATGGTGTTTTATGAAGAGGTACATTGTGTGTAAGAAAGGCAGAAAATGCAGAGAGCTTAAGTAGAGAAGGCTAGAGAGGTTTGCCTCAAGAGAAGCACTAGATGAAGCCTAAAAAAACCCTGGAATGTTACTGTTAAAAAAAAAAAGTCTAAAAAGAGAATTTTGTGCTTGAATGCTGGCAGGAACAATTTTGGAATGTATGTTCTAAAGCAGCGTCTTTTGCTGGTTGTTCTTTTCTGTTTATGGAAACAGGATTTGTACATTTGTTGTAAATAAATAGAATTTGTTAAGAGAAACAGCCAAATTCCAGCACCAGTTTTTCTTTTAACCAGAACAGCCTTTTTCGCTTCGAAGTTTTTGACTGACTAACCTCTTAGTCAAAAAGAATACGTGAGTTTTCTATTGTGAATTTGCAAACAGTGTTGCTGAACTCAGATGTGTCTTAGTGTTGTTAGTACATAGTAACAACCCAGCCCTCCAAACAGTGTCTATATAATGTTGAGACACTTTATAGTTTGAGACTATTTACAGTATTGAAAATTACATTCGCTGGTAGGTATTTGCGAGGACCGGGCTTAAACTGTAATATGAGGCAGAAAAGATGACTGTGTTCTAAAGAAAATTTAACAGAAAAATGCAAAAATTAGATGAAAATTAACAAAAAGTAAAATGCTGATGATGTCTTACTTCCCTTTTTGAGTATATCTGATTTTATTTTCCTATAGCTGTTTCATATCCCCCAATCTCTGCCCGCCCCCCCAACTGATTTTCCCTTGAGCATGCTTACAGAATTTGTTTCTTTTGCTACTGCGCCAAGTTTCCATATGTTTGCTATCTTTTGTGGGAAACTATTCTGCCCCAGTTTCCTTTTTTTTTCTTTTGTGTGTGTTGTGTGAACAGTGTTTCCCTGTTTCATATGTGGCTGTCCTAACTTTGAGGTCACTCTGAATTCCTATTTATGCTCCTAAGTCATTACCTATATTTTTGGAATTGCTATGTCAGCATCACTCTGCTGTATCATGTAATTTGTTCTCTTAGGTTATGCTTTCTGTTCTCAAATATGTTCTGACCATGTGAGAGTCCTTTCTTATAAATTCTTAGAAAAATAGGAAAAACAAGATTTTTCTCAATTATTGATTTATCCTTGCCCATGTTTGGTACAGAAGGATGTCAAAGCAGGTTTTTTTTTCTTGGAAGTCAGAAATAGGCTGCTGATCAGTTCCCATTCACACCAACGGAATGCAGTCTGTGCTTTCAGATTTTTCCTGCCTTGATTCTTTTTCTGCATTTCCAGAAACTGGAAGTTGGATAGCTTTGGCCCTCGTGCCTTCTCTTTTACAGTGCTGTTGCTATCAGAAGTGCCGGGTGGGTAACAAGCTTCTCAGCTGTCCAGCCTTTTGTATGATAGTTGTTGATGCTTTACATGGCAATGCTTCATCTTGATACAAGAAAGATATTTTTTACAGTAAGAACACTTACTCGCTGGAACAACCTCCCCAGTGACATGGTAGAGTCCCCATCATTGCAGGTTTTCAGGATGCGCTTGTATAAAGCACTAGCTAATGTCATCCAGGCTCCCTTTCCCAGGAAACGTTGGACCCGAGGATCTTTTGAGGTCCCTTCCAACCTGGGCTGTTCTGTGATCCTATGATTCTGTATCCTGCTAGGTGGTGTCAGAATAAAGTTGGAGGTCAGTTTTTTGTGATTTTTTTAATATGTGTGTATATCTATATATCTATATATATCTATAAAATTATATAAAAAAATAGATTGAGAGTTGCACATACATATTCATCTGTCTTTTCACAACTGTAATTGTTTTGCTACTAGCCAAAATCTTCTAGCCAGCTGATTCTTCTGAAGACCTCTGCATAAAGATTGTAGCTCAGATCTCCTTTAGAACTTTTCTTCTGAGAAAAAGCACTGTTTTCTTAAGTACTGGATAATGATAGGAACCAGTGTCATGGTAGGGGCTCTCTTGAGGTCTGAAAAATAAGCAGAGCACCTTGTCAAAGACTGAAGCTCAAAAGAAAACAGTAAGAAGCCCCAAGACATACGAAACCCCAAAGCCACAGCTGCAATCCAGTTGCTGGTTCAGACTGTTCACATACGCGCATGCATGCACACGTACACACACACAGATGGGGACTCTCCTGGTCCCATAGCAGACCCCTCTGTGCTCTCATCCTTAGAGATACACATGTGCTTTCACACCCAACTGGGCAGTGGAGACCTATTCACTCTCCTTGCTCTCAGGCCACTTCACGTAGCTGATGGCTAGTCTGGCTTGATCTTCACTGGTGCTCACGCACTCACTTGCACACCTGCACTCATCTCGGTTGCTGGCACCACACACATGGGACCCTGTGACACATAGTCCCACTTCTCTAGCATAGTTAGGACATACAATCTTTTCTTTCTCTTTTAATGAGAAATGACAAGGTGACTTTCTAGTGTGAGGCTACTTAGAGACACTGGAAGAGTGTGGTCTGACAGCTCTTGCTTGTGGTGTGTCTGTTACTCCTTATATTTTCCCTAGATGATAATTTTTTAGGTCAAGGTTGTCTTTGAACCTCAGTGCATCTTGTCTGCAAGCTCTGAGGCTGATAAATGACTGTCTGTATTGTCAGATAGTTTAGTTCCATTGTCTGTTTTGCAATGCAGTAAGGGAGAGTGCTCTGCATGTAAGTTTTACTTTGATATGCATTGGACTAGAAATGTTCTCTTCTCTTTGTTGTCTTATTTTCCTAGAAAGTTTCTTATTTGCTGTCTCTCTGCTTCGTTCTGTTGCTTAACAGATTGGAAATGTCTCCTGTTTGCTAAGAAATGAAATCTGTCTGACACCTGGTCATTAAACATTTTATTCTTTTGGTTTTGTTTTCAGCTAATTTTCAGATTTCTAGGCCAACTTGTCTTCCACTTGGTAATGTTAATATGTTCACTTTTGCCATTGTTTTTCAGCATGGAAGGCTTTTCTGTGAAAATAAAAATATTTAAAATATCTATGGTATTTTTCTACAGTGTTGTCTAAATTCATACATTTCTCTTTTTCTGAAAGGTGACTGTGGACATGTTAGTTGTTGATGTAGCCAATCCATATTACACAAGCAGTCCATATTTAATTTGGAAATTTAGTTGTTTATGGCTACTAAACAGTCTTTCACATTTTAAAAACTATGATTTTTTATTAAGTTAGACATTTGATACTCTTGTAAAGCATCTGTTTTGGAGATCACAGAATCATTAAGGTTGGAAAAGACCTTTAAGATCATCAAGTCCAACCACCAACCCAACACCACCATGCCCACTAAACCATATCTGGAGTTGTTCTATTTGGTCTTGGTCTACCTTGTAGAAATAGCTCATTTAGGATCTTGGTGAACTCATTTAACAAAGATGAGGCAGAATAAATGCTGTCTGCTGATGATGCTTTTGCATTCCTTAATATTTCAGGCTGACTATTCAAGAATCTACCCGAATTTTTAATTTTCCTATGTAGTTTAATCTGTTCCTAGTATTTTAGCTTAGTTAGAGGAATTTAATTGTATTTACTTCTTATTTTATTGTTTCTTCTTAACCTTGGTCACTCTGTGCCATCTTCCACTAGTTGGTGGAAGAATGATTGGCAAATATGAATGTGAATGAGCGCAACTTTTGTCCTAGGTATACTACAGGTAGTTCTGGTTCCTCCTTTCTTTTATTTTGCTTGTTTGTCTTGATATCATTGCAGAAATACTCTGCAAGGATATAATCTCATTTATATCTTATTGAATCAAGTTTGGACTATGAGGAAAAATTTGTATAAAAGTCTACTTCAGTGGCAGAAGTGAGCATGGATAGCTCGGTGATTGGCGAAGTAGCGAATGGATTATAAAAAAGCAAACATATAGATAAGGTTGAATTGTTTTTTACTCTTTCTTGCCAGCAGCACACATGCAAAATTGGTACCAAAATGCTGTTGACATTTAGTCGTAAACTTGCAGTATTTTTCAATTGTATCACAAGCTTTTCAGAATTAGAATATTCTGTAAAACAGCAAATACCCTTTAAAAGAGCAAAAACAATTACCATCACTCTTTATATCAGCTGGTTTCCATCAGGAATTCTACATTTACAGATGTATTTTACATTCTGTTTTCACTGAACTGTTTGGCACAGTTCTCGCTTTTTACAATTGATTAATTTTGTTTGCCTGAAGCATGAGTGGTATAATGGTGCCTGAGACCATACTGCAGATTTGTAGAGTAGGCCAAGCACAACCTGATCCAGCCTTAGATGACTCAAACTGTCATCAGACACAGCAGGATAGAACCTAATCTTCTCCTGTGATTTTTTTACCAGTGAAACCAGTAGGTGTGAAAACATTGTTTATGTTGGAATACCAATTTGAAAATTAGTGGACTGATTTGAAGAGGGAAATATTTTACTGTTGTACAAATTTTTAGTTTTCCTGGACATCAGCTATGTAATATATTGGCTTGGGAAAAATCAGTGACGACAAAACATTTGGGTACTGATGTGTTTCTGCTCATTTTTTTCAGCTTTGTTATTAAGGTGCAAAGCATTTATATGAGAGTATGGCACATTCTTAAGAGCTAAAACTTTTGTTTCCCTCTTTTTTCTGATGTTCTTTGAACCATATGCCACTTAATGCATGAGAGCTCCATATTGTTGCCCTTCAGGTAAAGAATTATTATGGTTTATTAAAAAAATCAACAACATGAAAGGCCACACACAGCAATAGATCCTGTACTTTGGTACAGTGTTTAAAATTAGATTTAAAAGATTGAAAATCAATCCAGTATATTACATAATTTATGCCACTGCATCTGCAAAATGCCCATGTTTGTAGGTTCAGTTTATGAGTGCACCAAGAGAAGTTTCATATTCCAAAGGATGCTTGGAACTCAGGTGCCAGGGATGGTTTTTGCAGCCATTTTTGTAACTCTCTGATTTTGTAACCGTTCTTCCCCCTCTTCCCTCCTCATCTGTTAACATGAAGTGCAGAGTCTTCAGTGCTTTGCCTACAGAGCAGCAATTTTATCTTGTTGTCATCCTGTGTTCATGAATTTTAAATGAAAATACAAAATAGCTCTTTTTGGAGAAGCTGTATGCCTCTGAGGTTTATCCCCTCTTTCTACTTGTTAGGGAAAATAAAATTGTTTTTTCCCAGGGTGTTCTCACTCCCTTCCATCTTTGACCTTTTCACTAGACTGCCATTTTGAGAGGATGAAGCGGAGTCTACTGGAAGACAAAAACAGTAAATGTGTTCTCTTCATGTGAAGTTTCTAGGCAATGTAAAGAGAAATAGAACTCAGTTGTTCAGGTTTTTTTGTCTTAGTCTTTAGGATGTGAGAGGTGATCCACTGATGTGTGCTAATAGGATTTTTCAGTATTCCAGTGGTCTTCTCAGTTTTTAGTGTGGACAAAATTGCAATGAAGTATCTAGTAAAGTCAGTCTATCCTACTATTCTGTTCTTCTGCCTGCGATGAAGCCTTTTAGAAAGTTGCTGTTCAGTCCTGAACAGCATCTACTGGACTCTGAATTGCGTGCATAAATTGGAATACTTCTGACAAGCAGAGGCAGAGAGATACTTTTAATTAACAGAGAAAGAAATTAAATTTACTAACCAGAATGGAACGGCTGAACCACATGCAGGACATCAATCAAGTAAAATTAGTCTTTACATTACTGAAGACGTTGACTAGTCACAATTTAATTTTGGTTCTTATCTCAACAGTTTGGATTTAGATGGCGACACGAGCAGGAAGTAATTTCAGGAAAAGGTAATGCTGTCCTTCATTTTATATTATGTTTCTCCTTGGTTGATGCTTTTCTTGCTGCTTTTTGACATTGTTTTGTTAGACAGTATTTGACAATACCAGTAACTTTATCAGATAATAATAGACAATAAATTGACCTGACTTCTAACTTTGCTGTTTTATGCCACATAGCTCTAGAGTGCATGCTAATCTGCATAAATTAAAATTAAGAGAACATATGTATTTTTTTTCTTCAAGGTCAAATTTGTAATGAACACCAACACAATGCATTTGATAAGGTAGAATTTCGTGGATGTTTTTTAGCTGCTTTTCTCCAGTAGTTCTATGTTACCTCATTAGTCGTTAATACATTTAATTGAAGTGTCTCAATATTTTTCCTCACGAAAACAGTTTCTCCAACACTGTTTTGCAAAATGTTAACTTTTAAGTTAGAAGCTCCATGTGTGTTGTCTGTTTTAGGCTAAACTGGTTTTGAAAACTCCAGTGGGAATCAGTGGGAATGGTTGTCACGTCTCCCACTCCTGTTTCTAAACCAGTACCTTATTCTAGCAGCTTCTGTATGTGAGGTCTTACCGATGTGTTACTGGGACTTTGCACAGTGGTCCCCATTCCATGGCCTAGGGGCATGGACTTTTTCAAGTAGCTGAACAAGCAAGAAAATGATGTGAATGTATTGCTGTTCCTGTGGGTAGATCTTCACACGTGTGTATGGTTTTCAGAAGTCATGCATGGACACGCAAGAAAATTGCATGGAGTGATACTGTTGATCAGAAAAGTTCTGTAAACGGTCTATTACAATATATTACAAGAAGTTAAAAATACATTTGTTTTTTTAAAAAAATTATATTTCACAAAGAGGAAGTGTGAACATTAATGGTGGGGTTTTTTAAGCTATAAAGATTACAGCTCCTGAAGGTATTTGTAGTCATATGTTGCATTCAGCACTACAGACTATATTAGCAGATAGTTACATTTAATATAGTTCTATGCTTTATCGAATGCTTTAAGAAGTTAATTAAAATTAAATGAGAAATGAGTAATTTATGAACAATTATGTTCCAGGGGAAAAAACAATTGAAAGCTGCATTGTACTTTTAATATCTGGTACTCCATATTTAAAAATGTGGGGGAATGAAGAATTACATGTTTTAAGCTTTTCTATGAAATCCTGATGGAAAGCATACCATTGGAACATAAGCATTGAGAAATAGTATCTTCCACCACTAAGGGGCGCAAGAATTCAACCTTATCTCGTGTATTAGACGCTCTTTTCAAGTGCAGTTTCAAATGATCATTTAAAAAAAAGGTTGACTCTTTAACGCCTTTCTTTTGCTATACATATATCAGCAATATAACTTGCTTTAATTAAATGTAATAAAGCATTAATACCTACCTGTCTGATAATTCACATTAAAAAAGGGAACATAGGAATGCGTTACATTTGGTTGCTTTCTTTTTGATGTCTGTCTTTATAATGTCATGGAGAGAAGAGGGGTTAGGATGAGTGAAAGGAGAGGTATCACTTATATTACTAATTGTAAATGCCAGATTATTTCTTTTTCTTCTTTTTCTTTCCCACTCCCATCTTTTGCCTTAGGTGTTTTGAAAGGAGGTCATATTGGAGACTGCTGTTGTAGCGCCTTAAATTTAAAATGTAACCTTAATGGTGGTTAATGGTGTAATACATCACCAGTTTCAATAAATGGTTCCATAAAATGGTCATTTTCTTAATTAAAACATTAAGCTAAGGTAGAAACTCTACTTTAAATTTTATAAATCAGTGAATAGTAGGCACATGAGTGAGTTTGTCTGAAAATAAATCCTTAAAATGAAAAGCTTTTAAGCTCTTTAAAAATATGTATCTGACATTCCTTCCCAAGTACTTTTTCTCTGCTTTCAAAGCCTGAATAGTAAGATACGGCATAAAATTCTAAAATAAAAGGTATTTTAGGCAAAAGGCAGTAGTGGTACAAGTTTTCTGTAGGAAAATCGGTAACAAGGTCACTGGGTAGAGGTGAAATAGGACTTTTTCAGCAATATGCAGAAAGAGCAAAGTTGAACATGTGGATATATCTGCTGTTTTCTAATTATTTGCAGCTAAATAGTAAAATACTCAAACCAGATATATCATTTGGCAAAATAGGGTTTCATACCTGCAAATTGATCTAATCTCCATTTTTTCACTATTTCATTGAACTAATGTTTAACTTTTAGTGTAGTAGTGCTTTCTTAGCCTATTTCATATATGTATAAATACATATGTAATACGCTTTACCTTATTTAAACAGATACTCTTTCAAACCTGTTTCCCTTTATTTTTTTCCCAGTATTCGTCCGTGGAAAATAGGCAGGGTATCAATACCTGTATAGTGCACCGTGTATCCATCTCCATCTGGTACATCTGAATTCTGATCAAAATGCATTAAAATCGGTCTTTTGGCTTTCTAGATTTCCTTAGTATATTTAATTTTTAGTACTTCATTTAGCTTGTATTTTCCACCTATTCTGCACTTCTGCAACAAGCAGAAGGTGCTAATAGTTTTTGAAAGCACGCATTTAACAGCCAGATTATAAGAGTTAGAATTCTGAACATGAAGGCAGTAACTTCCCTGCAGCTCATGGCAAGGTGACAAAACTTCAGATGGAAATGGAATTTTGGACATACATTTTTCTTGCTGATAAAATTAGGTAACTGTCCACTCAGCACACTGGTTTGTGTGTCTTCCTTTCTTGGACGTCCTAACTGTGGGAAAAGTCATGTTTCAAGTACTGAATAATCTGGTCCATAGTTGCCTTTGATTTGGGTTCTCCATATACACAGCGGGGATTATAGTGATCTCTTACTTTGCAAAAATATGTTTTTTTTAATGCTTTTATGACATTCAGATATACTAGAGTGATAAATACTGCTGAAGAAGACTTCAGGAAGAGTGGAATATGTGTTGTAGGGATTGCAGTGTATAGGGAGGGTAAGAGAAGCCTGGCTGTTTATATGTATGACATGGGGCAGAGATATACTAAAAAAAACCCCACCATGATTTCAAATATTTAGATCATCATAAATGCAAGTAAATGTGTCAGGGAATAGAATTATGGTGGTTTACACAGTCAAGTTCTGGTTTACCTACGAATTCATTGCTTGCCTTAGCAATCTGAAGATATTGTTCTATGTTTTTATGAACGTACCCAGTTTCACGTCCAAAACGTAGAATATCCAAGATGGATTTTACATCCTGTAAAGAGCAGCTAACCATAAATAAAACTGATGTATCTGTCTTTTCTCTCTGCCCATTTCTCTGGGTTTGTTTTGGGATTTTTTTTTTTCCAGAAGATGTGAAGTAAACAGAGTCTGGTTAAGTTCCAAAAAGCTTTGTATAGTCTAAATTCACCTTGTAGATTTTTACTTTTTTATAACTGATACAAATTGTTCCTGATGACACAGGGATAACCATAACTTATGTAGGAATAAACATATTTAAATGTATATTAAGTTTTTTTTTAATGTGAGTCCTGGGGGTTTTTTGGTTCAAGTGTTAGCATTGCAAGTGGTTTTACATTGCAGAACTGAAGTATGTGAGGACACTGCCAATCCATTAGTTAGCAGCTTAAGCAGAATGTTCTGAGGTTAATCATTAACGAACAGTCCTGCTTGTGAGCCTATTAATACACATCCTTACTGCCAACTCTGCATACAAATCAGTCTTATGCAAAGGGAATATATGTATCTTTATTACTGCAATATTTGGAATGCAGTGGTGTAAACAACATTGATTACATGCAAATTGTTTTTAGATTAGTGTTTTATTTAACTTAATAAACCCAAGGAAGCTTTTAAAGCTGCCATATCGTTTCTCTTAGAATTGGATTTCCTTTTCTTAAAAAAAAGGTGAAGTGTTTATGGAACGTCACTAGCATACAAATTGTATGTCCAGTGTATCAGGTAAACTAGTAAGGTTAAGAACATGGGCATCTTAATTTTGTACATACATGGTACTATGAAAAGTTTGCTGTCATTAAAGGTGTATGTCTGACTTCCACCTGCTAAGTAAGTAATCATTTAGGATATGGAATGTATCCTAGTGACATTAATTTCTTCAGAATTCAGTATTAGGCTTATTATTTCCTAACGTGCCTTCATCTATACATCGTGAAATACAGTTCAAGTTATGTTCTTTCTTTGCAAATATGCAATATTAGACAAGTATGATTGATTGCTTTGTCATTAACTGTTAATTGTTTCCTTAATCTAGATGTTGCTTTTAGATTTCTGCTTCTTTCTTTGAAAGAAGTGGAGAACAAAAAGCAAAAACTGAGCAAAACTGGACATAATGACACCAAACCTATGTTTGTTAATCATTGAACCATGGTTTGCTGTTTTTGACCTCTTCAAAGGTCAGTTTTCTTGTGGAAATAAGCGCTGTGATGAGGAAGAAGACCTGAAGAGCTGGGAGGTGAATTTTGGTTACGTTGAACACGGTGAAAAGAGGAATGCACTTGTGAAATTGAGTAAGTCAGCCCTTCAAGGATATGTACACTTAAAGGAAGACAAATATCTTGTGCTTTAAAAGCTATCGAGTGAGACCCAGTGATAATGATACTAGTTCATGCAAAATGGAAAATGCTGAAAACGAGATAATTTTGTTAATTAATTACAGGTAGTATGGTGGTCTTGATTTAGAGAAAAGGGCTATTATCGTTATGTATGACAAAGTTGTTACAGGTTGAGAACTTCATGCTATATAATTGGTGGTGTCATAAAATCAGAATAACTGATAAGAAGCTGTTTTGTATACAAGCACATCTGATTTTAACAGACAATACCGCATTGCAAAGAGAGTTTAATCATTGTCATTGCTTAATCAATTACATGGCTTAGGCATCCTTAGGGCTTTGGACCAGACAACTTCTTGCACACCTTCAGCTCTACTAATTTTATTGTTAATACATATGTTTTCTTCCAAAAATTATAACTTTAATTAAACCAATTCCTTTTCCATTCTTGTCTCTTGAGTGGGATTTTCTTATTCAATATTGTATATTTTTTGATATGTTTGTCAGATAATTAAACTTACCACGGTTTACACAGTTACTTTGTGTAAAACAAGCTAATGGTGTTTTTAATGTTGTACAGAAGACACTTCATGAGGCAGCACTTGGCCTCTTGCAGAGCTTTAAGACATTTACGAGTCTTCTGTGTAATTGTAGAAGAATTTGATATGTCCACAAAGATCTATAAAATGGGATATCTCTATGTGATAAGCACTGATACTTTTTTATGAAGAGTTGCCAGTGCTAAGCCTGTGATTTTTCTCCAGGTTTACTAAAATCTGGGTTTGTTCTGAAGACTTTCATCATGCTATTTTTCTCAGCCCTGGCTGCAATTACATTGCAATATTTGATTTGAAGCAAAAGCTACTGAAATGGGAAGATAGTGTTCTCTGTAGCTTTATATATGTATTAATAAGTCTTGTCAAATACGCTTATCAAATACATGGCTCTAACATTCTCATTCTCTCTTTTTCAGGACTATGTCCAGAATGTTCCTACAAACTAAACTTTCATCACCGGTAATGAAATACTTTGAAAATATGGGGGCTGAATTATTGATAGATTACAGTTACAATGAACAACAAATAAGGGGAAAACTTCAGCTAGATGACTAGGAACTTCATTTATGCTGAAATAGATTCTGTTCTGGAGTTCTTGTAATGTCACTGGCTTGACACTGTTGAGAGTTAGATTTGGTTGTGCTAATGAAAGTACAGAACCCCTCAAAATGGGAGAATCCCATCCCCACTCCCACGAAAGTTTCTTTTGCTTAATTTCAGCCCAGTGATTATTTTTCTTTTCTGAAAGCAAAACACTGTCTTTTTTATTTTCCCTCTTGCTGTGTTTAAAAGCTGGAATGGTTTTCCTTTACTTAAAAATAGTGGGTTTATGTGTGAGTCAGGTGACTGTGCTTTGAAATTTTGAATTTGAGTATTTGTTCTTCTTTGAGAATCACTTATTAATAGGAGAGAAAAATAGTGAATTTTGAACCTATAAAATGTGTGCATTAAGATTTGCTTTGTTTTTTATTGTTATCTATAATCTTACTGAATTGCACAACTATTAATACTCAGTTTTTATGATTTTCTGCACCTTGATGTGGTATTAACTTAGTTGCACTGCTCAGTAATTAAGCCATACAATTATCTGAAAAGCATGTGAAACGGAAAGCATTGAGCTAGGAAACAGTGATTTCTTTTTTAAAGTAACACAAATCAAAGGTGTGTCTAGATAGATATATCCAAAGTAGTTAATCCATTTAAAAAGTTAATTCATATTCAGTTTCATTAAAGCACCGTGTAGGCACATATGAAGAAGGAGAGTTAACTGAGACTAGTTTGATTTGTCGTGCTGCTTTTTGGAACAAAAATAGTAAAACCACTTGAATTCAGAATAAACATGGTCAAACATTTACTCTTTGTCAACTGCGGAGTAATACTTTGAAATAATTTTACTGACTTCTTTGTGCAAAGAAGCAGGAGAAAGTTAGCCTATATTCATACAATAAGCCCATATAAGTAATGCTGACAATAAAATACACAGGTTGTTGGTCTGCAGCATGTTCTTAGGCTTGAGATTCTTCTACCTCAGGTTTTGTCACTCTCAAATATGAAAATATATTTAAAAACCTGTATTAACTGTGTTTTTCTCATTACATATATTCAAAATTGTTTGCTAAAAGAAAAAATAAGATTTTAATATAAATAAGAATTTGGCAGAAAATTATTTTCTGTATTTACTCTTTGCTTGCCAATTCACTGTTTCTGTTGCCTGCATCAGTGTCATTTTAGCAGCTTTTGCACTTCCTGTCCTTTGTTTCCAGCTATAGAGCTCTAGTGTTTCTATAGCACTTTTCATTTTAACTAAATTGATTTTTTTAGTTTAACTAGTGATAGGTTTCAGAAAAAATGACAACTGTTTCAGTGAATTAAATACCTAAGATTTACTGTTGCTTGAGGAGTATATATAATAGAGAAGGTGTACATTCATTTTTTGAAGGAGGAAAGAAGTCAAAGCACGCAAGAAAAGAAGCACAGCTGTACAAAACTCTAAAGAGCCAAAAATTAAGAAGACAAAATTATCTTGTTCAGCAAAAAACAAGTCCAAAAAGAAGACCCATAAAGGTAAATTTAAATTTTAAACCTTCAGTTTTGAAAATATTCAAATATGCTGGTTGAAAGTTAGTTTTGCTCTAGCTACATATATGTAGCTATAGATACATAACTATGTATAAATGTAGATCTGTAACTTTCTTGACTAACACAGATAGTCAAAGAGGTAAATTTCTTAGGTAAAAATTCCTAGGTGCAAAAAAAAGATAAATTTGGAGGGAAAAAAAAAAACTAATTTCTTACATTTCACAGAGAGGAAGAGCCTTTTGAAAAATAAGCATTGCAAGGAAAATTTGTCCAAGAATTGGACATTGCATACCAGAAAGATTTGTGAAGTATTTAATTGCTTGAGGCTTTGCAGTTGAAAGCCTTTTGGAAATGTTAGATAACCTTTTTACACCACAGATCTCAGGATAACGTATTTAAGGTCAAACCGGTGATCTTTGAACTCATGCAAAAAAAAAATCTTTTTACTTCAGTGTTTGCTTGCATTCTTTGAATGTATGATGTGTGTGTGCCTGTGCACATGTTTATGTGTACTATATTGTGATAGAAATATCCTTGTAAGCCATTTAAGATAACAGATAAAACCAAGATAAGCTTACTATTTTTTAAATGCTTTTTCTTTCCAGATCAGATTTCTTCAGAAGATTCAGATAATTCTGATAAAGGTAAAGTATTTTAATATCTTCTGCATTTTAAGTCTTTGTAATAAGTTGTATTATTTCATACTCATTTGTCATTGGTCTTAGTTTCATTCACTGGCAGTTGTATTTTATAAGATGATTAGAATGCTGTATGAAAACAAGCAGATATAAGAAATAATATATTTTTTAAATATTTTTTTAAAAAAATATATTTATTTACAAATTCCTGGAAAAAACTCTAAGGAATTTTAAGAAGGAAATCTTCTAAGTTTAAGGAATGAAAATGTAGGCATGTAACATAATGGAAATAATCAGAAAAATGAGAGGTAAAGTTGTTCCAGAAAAGAGTAAAGGGTGCAAAAAATAGGTACATTGTTAATAATGGCAGGGGTCTGGGTATGCAAATATGCGCTGTGTAATGTGTGCTGTGTAAAGAAAGTACTTTTCTGATAGAAATAACTACTGCAGTTCCTTTCAGGGAATGATACTAGTATGTACTCTACTCAAAAAGTGTAATAGTTTTTAAATAAATCCTAGGCTTTAACCAAAGTCTTTTCCAGCTACCACCTGTAGTACCTCAGAGCCCTACTTGCTGTGGGTGGATGCATTCAGAGCCGCAGTGACTCCTTAGGCACTGGTTGTCTCTGTATCCTGGTCATAACACTAATTCTTGCTCTAGACTGGCTAGAAGGGACTGAGTGTTTTTACTGATTGCTCTGCTGTGCTATACATTTTTAGGAATGTCCTCAGTACCTACATTTTCCCAGCTAGATCCAGGAAGACCTAAAGCAGTTTTCTCATGACTCAGACCTTGCCGAAAGTCTCTGTTTTGTCAGGAAAGCTCTTTTGGAAGATTGTTGGGGGTTTTTAAGTCAGGGCATATTTCTGATAACAAGACTTTTTGTTTTTCACTCCTGCTGTATACTTACATGAAACAGTTATGTAGTAACGCATATTTTCTGACAATTTCACTGATACCTTACAATTGATAAAAAGTGTCATAAAGTAGAAGTAAAGTAATTGATTCATTTACTATCATGAGGTGAAACTGCATTGTAATTCGGGGTTTATGATTATAAACCCTTAATTTTAGGAACAAATGTTTGGCAAAAATGTTGGCTAATGATATATAAGAGTGTTTTTGGTGCTGTATTGAAAAACATTGGAAAATGTTTTTATTTTCATTTTATGCAAAGTAAACTGTTCTTTTCATTCTCATAGTTACAATTAAACATTGTTCCTAGCAATATTCTATCTAAATTTTAAAAATTATAAAATATTTTAAAATCAATTTCATACGCACTTTAAATTTTTTAACAGATTCAGATGATAACGATGCACAAGATGGTCCTTCAGATGCTGACTTTTGGAAAGGTCCTCTACCAGAAGCAGATGAAAAATCACGGTTAGTTTGATCTAGTGAACTTGTAGCCAGTAAAACATACAGTCCATTCAGAACTGCAAAGGCAGAGATTTTTCCTGAGTGCTTTAATGACTATTCTGACATTTAAAATTATGTCAAATCTCCATCCATGTAGTGAACCTAAGAATGTAGTTTTAAAGAGATGTACACAACACTGGAGGAGAATCTTTTGTCAAGCCACTACCATACCACTGCTGTCTTACCCTGTACCGTACCATTAATTATCTTAGAAGTAAATCCTAACTCACTGCTGTTGCACAGATAGGGAGATTTGAAGGGTATTGGAATGTAGTGAATAAGTCAAAATTATCTATACTGGCTACAAATTCTAATCAGAAGTCTGCTAAATCTTTTTCATACAAAGATTATCTCCTAGGTACAGATCCAAAGCAGAACTTTCTTTTACTTTTTTTTTTGTTGTTGTTGCAGGGAGGAGGAGTTTGATGAGTATTTTCAAGACTTGTTTCTCTGAAACTTGAAAGTGATGTAGGCTGATTTTCTTCATGAATTGTCAAGATGGAAGTCTGGAAATCCAGTCATAATTAGGGACCAGAGACCTCTTTCTGCCAGCACACCTTTTCTACAGTCACTCATATGGACCATTTGGGTAGATTCTTTGTAGAAGCTTCAGGTCTAAAAATACTTTTTCTCGTGTTAGGCTGTATACTCATGAAATAAGAGAAACATTTTTTTCAGTTCAGTGCAAAAGATACATGGCACCCAAACTTAAAAGTGGGAAGGATGTAAACAAACAAGAATATTGTTTCATGACATTACATTATAGAAGTTGGCTGGTTTTTATTTTATCCCAAACTTCAGTTATTGACAGATTTTTGTAAAGGAGCATTTTTGGAAGATTCCGTCATTAGTTTAAAGCCATACACTTTAATATATTCATATTTTTAATTTATTAAACAAGAGTTAATAGCCTTAAATTTATTGGCCATGTAGACTTTAATATTCAGGTATTAGTCTCTGTAAGTATTTTTAAATGCTATTGGAGAAGTTCAGTTTTTATCAAATATGTATTTTGCTTAAGTAAGCCATATCTGAAATGTCTCCCCTACTCCTTAAAAAGGTTCACTTCATTATGACTTTGTTTTAAATTTTAGTTATAATATGATATGACTGATAATTCCACTTAGAAATTGGTTGTTGACATTTTTGATGTAAAAAATAAAGCGTGTGGCTTTCTGCTGCAGATGTACATGTGACTTTTGTGTTATGTATGGTTTCTGATCTCCTTACCATAGATTGAATGTTAATCCTTCTTTAAAGTGTAATCTTAAATATACAAGTAAAGGGTGTATATTGCTTGAGAAACTTACTGGATTCATCTTCCTCTTTAAGTTGCAACACAACTTTAAACATTCTTTATTTTATTTTTTGAAAGAAACAGTCTGCACATGCATAGTTACAGTGGGTATTTTTTTGTCAAATGAAAATTACTTTGGATATAAAGGACAAACTTTTTTTGCATTAAATGTTCATGTTAATCTGAGGAAAGTTAATGTTGTATAAAATATATTTTTTATAAGTACTTCTCGCTGTAGATCTATTTATAGAAAGTATTTATAAAAAGTATTTCATGTGGAAAATATAACAGCAAAGATGGTTGCAGTGTATTTGTGAACATTTTACACTCACATGAATAAGCTGAGAACTCTATTTACAAGTATTACTTAACATAATTACATTTTAGACAGTTTATACTTACATAATATTTGACAGTACAAGGACATATTCAGTGTGTCCTTGAGTAAGAAATAAACGTAGCCTTGCATGCGGGCTTCTTTAGGTAAGAAGGTGGATTTAAAGGTTAATTCTCTTCATCTTGCAAGCTTGATTGAGAGTCAAATCCAATCTGCAGCAATCTGCTTATATGTATGCAACTTGCCCAAAGGGGTTTTTGTTGGATGTGTTGCTATATTTGTTGCTTCAAGTATTGTATATTAAGTATGTGTTCTGGATAACTAACTCTTTAAAATACAGTTAGAAAAAGGTACACTATTCATATTAAATACAACATTTAATACAGTTTGAATAAAATTACATGATGAAACAACCTTGAAATAACTTTCTTTAGTATCTGCATTTAATACAGAAAATAATACATGATACCCAGTTTCATGTCATGACTCAGTTTGCGTGAAGTATTTGGCCCATTTATAAAGAAGGAGGTAATAAGTGGATTTTTTTTTTTTTTTTGTGGATTCCTTTAATGTTGAATTATAGTTGTACACAGTATCTATGTTCATAGGGCATTCTTAGAAAGGTATATAATATGGCAAATTGTTCAGTCATTCTCTCTTGTCTGTGGATGCTGAGGGCCCTTCAGGAAAAAAAAGTATGGGTCTGCTCTCTTTAAGGGGGGAAAAAAAGCGGCAGGATTGAGTCTGCATGTCAAACTTGTTTGTTCCAGGAATTGCATTTGACATCCATCTCCTCTTAGATTTGGAACTGGTTCCAGTGAATACTCAGATCCGTGCATAATAAACTAGCCATTTTCCTTCCTTCATCTGCAGGGAGGAGCTGGCTTCGTGAGACCTGAGTAGAAGGTATGGCGTGGAGTCTGTCATTCTTCAAGAACAGAAGGTTTTGGTAGGGCAAAACTTGTTTATGGAGAGCTAATTTGTGTGCATTCTGTTGTCTTGGTTGTAGAAAGGGAGGTTAATGTGAATTCTGATGTAGACTTCTGCTGTCCTCTCCCTCCCAGGTTTAAATTGGTGCCAGTTCATCGGTTTTCAAATAGTTACATTTACTGCATTTTTAAAAGGTGCACTGAGGGTACAGGAGCCTTCTAAAATGCCTTTGAATGTAGATCTTGCTGTAGATACACTGGTATAGGTACCTTAGTAAACTCGTACTTGTATGCAAAGGATGCCTTTTTAGATTTTTACAGTAAAAGGTGGTCAGTTTAGGAACTGTGGGCAGAGCCATTTGCACGTGGGCAAAGGAGTGGTTTCTCTGAGCTATGGCTAAAATTTACAGATTTATCCTTGGTAGATTTGAAAAAATCCTGTCTACCATGGACCTGCTTTTAATAGATATGAGTCAGGGAATTGTGTTGAGCATTCCTAAAGTGATAGAGATGTTTACTGTAGAACTTTATATAGTATTAACAATGAAAGAAAAGGACACAATTCCAGATTAAGGAAATACACATAATATAAAAATCTAAATATACAAGTTATGAAAATTGCAGTTTTTTTGTTTGAATTGTACATGCTGGATTTCATTCAGTAATTTCATGTAAGATCTGTCCAAATTATTTATATTTTTTCTGGACAGTGTGCAGAAGTTACATGTTTTAATGAAAATAATGTTTATAAATTGAGTGACATGAAAAAATATCTAGAGGGCACAGCTAACTCATTTTGCACTGTTATATTTTCTTACAATTCTCCAGTTTTTAATTGTAACTGTTTACTCCATTAAAAATTATTTCCAACAAATGGCAAGCATTCAAGAGGACTGTTAAGAGATCGATCTATACTACTCTATGCGAAGCAGAAATCCACTGGGGCTCATTGAAGTTCTTTCTAGGTATCTTTTCTGCAGCAGAAACAATGTCTGAGACAAAGAATTACAAAATTATACATGTTTTGGATTTTCCATCCTCTCCACTTCCACCACCAGCTGCATTTTCAGCTAGAAAACAGAGAAGGAAAGCAAAGTGAGTATTTTCTGTTAATTTGAAGCGCTGTAATTCCTTGTTAAAAAGGTGTTGCTTTTGTGATATGCATATTATGTGTGTTTGACCTTCTGAAAATTGAACGTGCTTTTGCCACTTGTCTGGGATAATGGAATATGAAACAATAACACATGCTATATATGCATATGTGTATATAGTGTAGCCATTGATACCAACATTTCTCAAAGGACCAAACACACACTGAACCACTCTTACTGGAAAGTTTCAGTAGTTAAATATATTTAACTCTGTCCCACACATACAAAACTGCATGCAAGCCATGCAAAAGAAACAAACTCTTGGATCAATATAATCTGTGAATCTATTTTTGAAGCAGATGATACAAAAACTTTAATTTGACCTAATTGTATAAACCTTTATCCAACCCTGCATGAAATCTTTGTTACCAATTAAGAGAGAGACTTTTTATGTTTGTTATCTATAGTTACTGATTCTGTTACCGTCTCTCAAATGATTCCACAGATGTTCATTGGTCATAGTTAAGATTCTTTCAATGTAATAAATTGCGTTTCCATGTTCATTTAAGGTAAGATACCAATATTAGAATTAAAACTTACATGTGAAAGCTGTGGATCACCATGTTACTAGGTCATTTTCGACCCTTTCCACCTGCATTGAAACATGTCACATGATCAGTGTCCTACCCTCTGTAATTTGTGGATATAATCAACAATATGTTACTATGTATTTTATTTTCTTAGTTTAATACTTTTAGTTTCTGTTCTGAACTTTCCACTGTAGTGGTTCAGCAAATATGTTTATTTTGTTTGCTGTTACTGAATGGCTAAGAATAGCCAGATCAGTGTGATCTGGAGAAACCACTGTGGTTCAGCATGTATCAAATTACTGTTTGTATGAACTGGCTTAACAAACCCATATATTTATATGGCCTTGATTTGACAGTGTCAGATCTGTTCTTTACAAATGTGCATGGCCTCATTCCAGTGCATGTGTAAAAAGATGCAAAATAATTCACTTACAATATGCAGAGGTCAGATCCTTAGCTCCTGCAAATCAGTCCATGCTTGCCTGTGTAAGTTTCCTTGTGGGAAAATACTTCTTTCCTTAAGCCAGTGACTAAGTGATTCCAAAATACCAATGATGTAAGATGGTCCTAACTTCAAGTGGGAGTAGCAATACCTGACTCTTCCTAAATTTAGAATTTAATTTTTATTTAAGAACCTTATGCTTAAGGGCATAGGGTCAGACTTTAGTAACTATACTCTTTGCCAAGAAAGCAAATGTAAGAGGAAGTTTGTGTGTAGGTCCTGGGTTGTTCTGTGTTTGTTTTGCTGGTATTTCTGTGAAGTTCAGCTGCTTACATTCCAGTGTAAGTAAAGAGTATTTTGTTCATACTCGCAATCAGCTAGTCCTCACCAATAAACTAATCTTATTTATTTAAGATTATATGATTAATTGCAAAAAAGTGTCTTTAAAAATAAATTTGGAAGATAATAAGGTGGGCATAATTTCTGTGAAAGTGTGTGTAAGTGGTATCACTGTGTGAGCACACCAAAATATTTCTTGTAATTTTACTACAATAGTAATACTTGACTCATGTTATTAGAGTTCACTTTCAAAAATCTTCTTTGATTAAATCATGTAACTTACAGTACTTTTTTAACCACTTTGCAACAACTTTTTTTTTTTTTTTTAGCCTAGTATCACTTATTTTAGGAGCCGGTGACTCTCTAGTTCCACTTCACACTCTGACAGTAACTTGATGGCTGGCCTTGACTAACCCCTCTTTTATGTGAAATGTCAAGAATACTCACCTATTTCCCACAGACACTGATTAACAAATAAATTATTCAGTATTGTTTTATGTTTTAAAGATGTGAAACACACTTAGAATAAACTTCTTCTTCATACTATCTGACAATAAATCATTTTTATTGTGACATGACAATAATGACAATAAATCATTCTGTAGTAATTGCACATATTTTTGTTTTACTCTCTGAACCTTTTCTGTCATCTCAGCTGGTTGGCAGAGCTGTTGGCCTGCTGTTCCACATACAATAAAGAATAAAAATAACTGACTCATTTCACTCTTACACTTGGGTGATAGGCTCTCATTTTCTATAAAATTTGATTATCTTCTAGGTTATCATACGCACAACCATACTTTCAGTTTTAGGACTTGGGCCGTCTTTGGAAGATCAGTGTTAAATTTGTAATATGAGAGAGTGTATATCAGCCAAGAAACTGATGGTAAGGAGCTAGAGCCAAAAGCTTTATCTTAAACTTGGAAGAGAAGCGGGGGTTTGTACTGCTTTTTTATGTTCCAAATGCACCCTATCCATTCCCATCTCTTTTCCTTAGGCTTTTGATTTTCAACTTAAAGAAAGCACCTGAATACATTTGGGGCTGATGCCATACAGAATTTTGATACATCTCTGGTAACTATTCAGGTGATTGCAGGATACACAAATAAGTAAGTGCTTAATTACATTCAGTTTTAAGACTAAAGAAATTTTACATTCCCTTCACTTTTGTGATCGGTCATATTTTCTGTAATTCTGCAGTTTAGAAAATTAGGTCAGTGTACCAGATTTGTGTAGTCTTTAAAGGCTACTCCTCTTCCAAGATAAAGCTAATTTAGCTAATTCAGAACTCACATACCGTTAGTAAAAAGTTTTAATAGAATATTGCACACGTGCAATGCATGTGTGAATTTGAGAGTGAGAGAATATGTTGACTGCCTTATAAATATATATAAATTAAAACCTTAGAAGTTACTTCACCTTTTTTGGCAGCTGCTTCTTCCTCCTTTTTCTTTTGTTCCTCAATAACTTTCATCTTCTCTTCATATTCATCAGCTCGTGTTTTCCATTCAACCCTGTTGTTTTGAAGACCATCAAACATAGGTGTAATTTCCTTGTGAAACCTTGAGAACTCCTATACAAACAATTTAAATTAGTATATTAGAGATTTGTAAATGCTAATGATTTGTAAAGTCTGAATTTGTGGAAATGCTGCTGCTTTGCAGAGAAAACAATAGCTTTCATTTTTCTATTAACTCTAATTCAGTGTGTATGCTAGATTAATTAATTTTATTTTATTTTACTTTTTTTTTTCAAGCACTTGTTCCATCTCTGGTAGTGAGTTTTCCGTAGAAGAGAAAAAATTTTAAAAGAAATAGTGTAAGTACATGTTCTTGGCCACACCGTGGTGGCATATTATTGGAAATACCGTGTTGGGATAATAATGCCCTATTGTGCACATAGTCAGTTAGAAAAGAATCTGAATTATATACTGCACATTTTAGTGTCTTCCCTAGTCCCACATTTGATAGTCTGATTCATGCAATAGAATTATAACTATTATTATATGATATTTTATCATAGTTTTACTTATTATAGTCATATATGATTATTATCATATCACTATACAATCATAGTTACATCACTATACTATCATAGTTATTCTTTATCATAGAATTATAATATGATATTTCATCATTTGATTATCAGTATCAGGATATAATAAAAACGTCTAGTATGCTATAGTATATTCCAAGCAGATGAGGATGTATCTGAAGTTAAAATACTATATGTCATTTTTCTGTATGACGTTTTGGGATGATATTAAAAGCTAGTCTGGTTAATAGTGTTGGCATTTCAGTTCCTTACAGAAGATACAGAATATCTATGTTTCCAGAATATTGCAAGTTTCCTATTCCCTTTGCTGTGCCATTAACTGCTTTCTGTAAACCATCCACATGTTTCATACTTGTATTAAGTGGACTGTGAAGAATCAGACTGGGCTTTCTAACTCAGTCTTTCAAGGTAGTAAAAAAACCTCAGCACCCTCAAGTTTCACTGTGATCTTCACTTGTTGTGAATTTGGCTCACAACTCTTGAATTTGCTTTGTGGGAGCAATTCTTCTATGTAACAAAAGATTGAAAAATAGTGGCAGTTGTGATAGTTGTTTACCCTATGACCAAGAGTCCTGCTGCTGTCTAGAATTTTTTAACTGCAACAGTTTGTCACTAATTGTGCCACCAGAACTGCTACAGCAGAAAAAAACAAAAAAACCCTATTCTTACCTTGTACACAAATGTACACACAAAATCTATGAAACCAACTTGGAGCTTAGGTAGTTCGTCTCCTTTGTTTCTGTCCATCATAGGCTAGAACAGAATAGCAGTAATTTAGATTATGTAGTTATCATGCTTTTTGGTATAATAATCTAGTAAGCATCATGGATCATTATCTATTCAATGTTTTAATAACAGTTAATGTTGCTTAACACAGTTAAATTACTTAGTACTTACAATTGGTTGTTGCTGTAGCACAGTTCGTTCCAGGTCACCTTGCTCCCAGAATTCGTTTGCAACCATGAGGGCAACCTGAATAATCACAATTCAGTGGAAGTGTCAGCAGGAAGCAGTAAATTTAAATAAATGAGTAAATAAACCAAGGCTTTCCAGAAAATATGAAAATGTTGATTAACCAAGAAATGGCATACTACTGTTTAAATCAATATATTCTCAATTTACTACTTAACTATTATTAACTTCCCTTCCACAGAGCGAGGACTTCTTGCTCACTGTGTTATCTCCAAGTAGTTTAAAAAGTTCTCCAGAAATAGGGAGTTTTCATCAAACAATAGAATTCTACTCTTTTCCCTGTAGAGATAGTCAAACGCTTCTTTCAAAAATTACAGACATTCTCTGGTGTACTTTAAGGAGTTTTCCAGCAAATTATCCCTACCAATATTCTGGTGCATGCTGAGTAAATTACAGATTATTGTCTACAGGAACAAGACAATACTAGCAACATAAGAGAATCTTCTAGTACCTGTAATGTGTATTACTTAGAAGGCTCCACAAGCATCTTGCAGTTGTATTTTGATTATGCATTGTTAAAACCTATTCCTGTAAGGCTAAGTGATGAGCTTCAGTGTGATGGTCACTAAGTACTTATGTACAAAGCAGTGTCACACTGTATTACAGAATTTACTTTAGCATGTTTAAGATACTTTGAAATGGCACCACTATCCACAGAATAGACACAATTAATTCAAATCATAGTGGCGTTAAATCTGTACCTTAACAATACCTGAAAAATAGCAAAATTTGTATAGCACAAAAATAACTGATATTTAAGGGTAGAGAGTACAGCTGACAGAATCAGGGATGCCAGTTTTATCTGAAGGACAAGTAGAAGTGGTGGAACAACTGTAGAGTAGTTGGGGAGAGGCATCATGGAACCCTTACACTCACAGTTGAGTGCAGATGCTTCAATATCTATCAAATGATAGAAATTTTTTTTAAATGATCGTGCACCAAATAGGCAGTAAAAAAGATAGCAATGCAGTATTGTCTGTTTGAAAAGTACCTACCTTACTTTGCACTTCCCAAGGCTTGGTGATAGCAGACAGGTCACATCCAGTCATCATCATAGCCCTTTAAAAACACAAAACAAAACAGGAGTGTAGTTAGGATGATGGATGATGACAGAAAAAAAAAAAGGCTAGAATTTGAAAAGTATTTAGATACTGAAGATGCAGATGGATGCACATCTTGCACATTTTGAGAAGATTGAAGACATCTGTTTCTAATTTAAAATCACGATTGTGCTTGACATTGGACAATAATACCAAGTCTTAAACATGTAGATTAAGTCCCCAAATTCTTTCAAGATCTCGTCCTAGATAACTGATTGAATAAAGAGTAAAATATTAACAACCTACATGATGACTTCTTTTTTGGTGGGGTCGATAGATATATATTTAATTGCCTCCTCTTCTGTTTCCATTTTTTCAATTGCATCCACAATCTTTTGAAACATAGATCTTTTCCTGTTAGAACATACCAATAAACCATATATTAGTGAACAAAAGTTCCTGCATTAACAATGAAAGAGAAAAACATATTTCTGATATTTATGCTTTTTCAAAGTAATATCCTAGTCATAGTAGTATCAGTGATACCTTCTTCCCGCTGAACTCAGACTTTTCCAGTAACCTAGCACATTTAGATTTTGCTGTATACCACTGTCATGTAAAGTATTATGTCAGAATTCCTGACAAAGAAACAAATAACCAATTTCCTAACTCTTCATATTAAACTGTTTGGGGTGACATTCTTATTTATTTTGTATTACATGTTTGTTACTTCCTGTAACACAATAAATTGGGAAAAGTGAAGCAAATAGTAATAAATGTTCTTCCACTCCCTCCCCTCAAAAATCAAAAGCAGTGCTAAGATCTGACTGAGAACAACTTTGAAAAAACATAAATGTGTCTTGCTGTTGCTTAATAAATCTTTTAATTTGCATTTAGAATGAATGAAATGATGGAATTACTGTTCACTGAAATGTAGTAACTGCTGTTGAACAACTTACTGCTTTTTTTCCTGTCTCCTGGCTTTAAATTGTCCCAGTCATAAGACATGTGGACCGAAACAAAAGGCTCCATATATCTTTAAGGAAAATACCCATTATAAAAGCACATTAAGTCAGGAATTCAGGAACAGGACGGGTGATTTTATATTTGGAGTCTTTGGCATATTTAGCACTGGGATCAGTTGATGTCTGCAGTTTTGTTTATAAACCAGCATCTTAATTTTCATGTCATAAGCATAATCTTGTTTAGTATGAGTAATTGTAATGTGGTATACTGAATACCACACATGCACACAACCTTACGATTAGGCTACAGAATCCTCACCTCTGAAATACAGTGTTTGCTGTAATTAAAAGCATATTTGAATGACCTACTAAATATAAACTGTTATATACATTTGTGTGTTCTGTAACTCAAAAGCTTATAATGAATCTAAGAATGTCTCTCTTTTTTTACAAGAATGAGATTTAATAACAGTTTTAAATATAGCTCTGTACTCCACATATAAACAACTAAAAACTACAGTTACAAATCGCATAGGATTGACATTTTTTTGGTAGGAAGTTATACAGAATTCAGTACTTACTTGAAATACAAAGCCAAGTCAGTTGCTATTATTGCAACTTCAAATAAGTGTAGAACAGTTTCAAACTGGCGCTTATTTAGGTTCTGAAAGATGTTTAAACTCTGCAAGATGGAAAGTTTACAAATTCAGTTCTTTTTATAGCACTGTCTTTGGTTTTACCGTACAGGTCGTCTCAGAATATTGTAACGATATTGCCAACTACAGTCCCTAAACTAAAATAACTGAAAAACTATTCGATTGGCAAAGATGGCCCTTATTCATGGCTAATAAATGGCTAAATAACTGTGTGAATGGTAGGTAGATCTAAGATGCTGCCCCCAGAGGCTACGCAAATAACTAAATCCACAGTGACTTAAAGAGTTGCAAGTCCTGCTATTGCCGTATATAAATTAAAACCAAAGTAAACCACCTGTATTCCACATAATTAGTAAAGAAATGGCAGTTCTTCATAATTTCTTTACAGTTCACATTCCATAAACCTAATCTTCCTTGACTTTTTAAATCTTCACAGTAGACGCCTTTTCCTCCTGTTAACATGGGTCAGCACAATAGCCTGTAGTGCTGTTAGGGACCTACTATAGTAAGTGCCATGTCCTTTTCCTCGGGCAAAGGGAACGACAGCATCACACTCGGCATTTTACTAAGTGTCCTGGTGTTCCTTCCCTCTTTAACTGAGGGGACAACACCTGTGAGAGCACAGGGTGCCATGATGCTGCTGGTGAGAGCCCCCAGAGGTCCTGACAACTCCTCCAGCAAAGAGCAAGGGTTAGTCCCACGCGTCTCACATTTGAAAAAGTACGTCGCCATAATAAAGGTAAAGGTGGGGGTTTTTTTAATCATAATTTTTTTTTTTTATGATAGTTGTGCTACTGGTTAGTGTAAGGATTTATTCCGTGGCCTCATGAGGTCAGGAAATAACATCACCACAGGGATTAGAAAATGAAAAATGAAGGTGGAAGCAGGTGCCTGCCACGCTGCTGCGAACAAGTGGGACGGAAAGGGCGCATGTGTTCAGGCCTTGCCTGTTAAATTTTTTATTTCCCTGCAAAATACGTAGTAAAGAGTTGTAAGTAGTCTCTTGCCTCATAGCCAGGACAGAGCCAGGTGCTGGGAAGGATGGACGATTTCTGCTAGAGGAGCAGGGCTCCATGGGGCGGAGGGCCCTTGTGGGCTGCACTGCCGCCATGTTGTTGAGCCTGAGGAGACTGCAGTGGGGAGCATCACCTCCACGGCTGCTGGGGAAGGGCAGCTGAGGGTGGCTGCCTAATTCAGGGAACATCAGTAATGGGAGCTGCAGCAGAGCCTCATGTAACCACCTTCTCTGTTTTAGCAAGGTAAGGTGTGTGTCGGGTCTGGCCTGGGGGTGACGGGGCCCTCCATAAATAGCTCCACCCTTTGCTCCTCAGCTGCCAGAGCCAGCAGCTGAGCTCAGACCTCCTGAACCAGGGGCAGCAGTTTAATTACAACATTTTGTATGTATGTATTGTGTTTTCTGCTTTGGTTTCAACATCAGCTGTTTTGTGAAAGCAGAAAAAAAGGGAGTGCGAGTGAGGCCCAGAGGAAAAGCTTTTCTATCCTGAGTCTATTTCTGGCAGAATTACTGGTGTTTCTCAAAAAGTGGACAATGCATAAGAATTTGGTTTAAACTTTCAAATTTTAACACAATTTCTTTAATCTGGAACTAGGGGAATGAATGAGACATGGTGAAATTTGGCACATCATAACTTAATTGGACTTTTTGTGTTGATCAGTGTGAGCAGAAGGCTCATGCAGACGTACCTCATCTTGAAGTAGGGTTTTACTGTACTCTAGGTGATGCCTTTCTAAAATGGAAGATCCATGAAGTTTTGCCAGTGGAGCAGCTGACCTGTTGAAAGAGGAGCAATTCTTTATAATATTTTGGAGGCAATATTTTTCTCAGGATTCACATTTTTAGAATTAAAATGCTTCTGATCTGTATGTTCAATAGTTTATATATCATAACCATTGGTATGGTGCCGAGCAAAAAAAGTACTTGCTTGCCTTCACTATCATGACTGAGTAATGATGGAAATTGGAGAGCACTGGGTATCCAGTGCCCACTAAAGTCAAAGTCATGGTTAGATGCCTTTAGACTCCAAAACTGTGTTTTTTAAAACTTGCCTCTCTTTTGTCTTGCACATTTGGTTTTGCTGTTTGTTTAATCTACACGCCTTCTGTGTACCTTAAAAATAGCCTTTATGCATCTTTTAGTATTTATTGTGTGGCACGGCTTTTGAACACTTGTGTGTAATGTCTGTGGTCCATGTTCCCTGTGATTCTAACTTACTGTAAGTAAGCTAAATCTAAAGTAACAGTATAATGGAGTTTAACTCCTCTAATGCCCTTGGGCTCCTCACCTCCCCAAAATCACTGTTTTTATGGACTATGCAAGTCCTGGCAGCTCAGTCCTGTGTTCAGTCTCATCATAGAGCTCAAAGCATTCCTCTGATATTGGGCTAAGCTTCAAGCAGAGGAAATTCTGCATCAGACTATGGTAGTGGGAGAAGGGAGAAATGTCCTATCCATGTAGGCATGTTTGGAAGTTTATTTTCCTCCTTTCTTTCCTTGGCTAATAACTCCGTTCCTCAGATAACCCAAGGCAGATTGCTACCTGCTACCTGTATTTTCTGACTTGTGATTACGACTGTTGTGGTAAAGCCTGGTAACTTTTTATAAATAGCTTTACTGCATATGACCTCATCTAGAGGGCTTTCAGCTAGGGAAGACTACAGTAGGAAGATTTAAAACCTTGTTTAAACTTATTTGGATGAGAGGCAGTACGCTGAACAATAATCAGCGTCCGTCATTCTCTCTCTCCTACGTCACCTAGAGAATCCCTGAGAATAATCAGAAAATCCTCTCATGTCACTGCTCCAGCATGCAGGCTGAAATGCCTCTCCTGGGAGGAGTGTATCCAGGGTCAGAGGAGGAGGATGAATCATTCTGGAGATACAGTTAGTGGGAAACAGCACTCAGAAAATTATGGTTATAATCTTTGGGTACACCTGACATTGTGAGAAACCTGTGTTCTCTGGCTAGCACATAGAAACAAGCCCTAACAGATCACATAAAAGACTAAATGGTGGATTGTTCTTTCTTCAGGAGAAGAGCAGGCCTCACCATGATATGTAATGCTGTAATAAAAAGGTAAGTTTAAAACAAAATTAACTAATACTGTTTTATAATAAGCATCTACTAATTAATACTGTTTCATGACAAACATGGGAAAAATCACGAAGAAATCCTTTAGAGTATTTTCTCAGAACAAAAAGGAGCATGAATTGCAAAGCTTAACCTCATGACATGTTACTGGCACGTGGACCCAGTGCCAGAACACAAGCTCTTTAGTTCAGAATCCTGTATAACACGTGGAGATTACACCTCAAGAAAGGAACTACATTAGTGAGTAAACTTAGTTAGCTAGTCAAATTGGACAGTAAAAAACAGAGAAAAAGAAAACATCTTAAATCCCGTCTCCCTCTAAACTGGCCCGTGTCTATGCCACATCCTGAATCCCTCTCTAGAAAAGTGCTTATGCCCTGTCTTGGGAAAAATTAATCCAGTTAGGGATTCCAATTTACTTTTCTGATTTCTTTGTGGCCTCATGTACATGAGGCTCTGCTACAATCCAAGCATTACAAGAGCTTAGTCTCTCTCAAAAATGAATTGCAGCTCCAGGAGATACTTCTAAGATTCTGCTTTTGCATTTTGCCTTTGTGTTTCAGCTGTCATGACAAATGCTCTAAGACAGAAATCTTCTGTAGGATAAATGTTCATTTACGCCAGATGAATATGGAATATATACCTTATATTTTTGCAAGTTTCGACTTTTTTTTTCATTTGCTAAAAATTTTTCATTCACTAAAAATACTACAAAAATACTACTAAAAATATTTGACCATTTGTACTTACTTCATCTGATACAAGTTATTGGTCCCTCTGTGATCAATGTCATGGCAGAAAGCGGCAGCAACCATGGCAAAGGCTTCTAGATCAGTATAGTATTTCTTTATTTTGCCTGTCTGTAAAAGAAAGCCGATGATTCTGAGTATGTACCTTCCTTAATTTCCCAGTTGGAATTAGTTGGAAAATTAAATAATGAATGTAAGGTTAATATTAGCCACATTACCATCAGCAAAGTAAACATTGTTTGTCCCACATTGAATCCATGTCTCCAGTTATGGTAAGTGATATCTCGATAACCCTTCCTGACTGTGTACATCCATCTTGTAAGGACCTATTATGAACAAAAGTGATTAAGACTGTGCTGTTAATTGAAACAAAATCATGGAATTCCTATAAAATTACAGGAATATACTATGAAATTACTGTAATAATGTGCAAGATCTATGAAAATAGTTGCTTTTCATTGAATTAGACATGGAAACAGCAAATTGTTCTTATGTAAATGCATGTTGATTTAATTCCTTCCATAGCTCACACAATTTCAGGATTAGTTTTAGGTCTTTATGACAAATATGCAAATGTTTAATTAAGAATGGAAGATTGATATCCATACCACTAATATTTTAGTATTGCCTACTTCTCTATCAAAGTAACTACAGTCAGCTATTTTTCTTCTATCTTAAAATAAATATAAACAAGACAAAATAAATCAGACCTCAGCTGGGACTTTGAACTTTTCAACAACATTTATCTCAAAGAACAATCGTATTCCACAAGTTATCAGGCCATGTTCTGTAACGGGAAAGTCACTGAAGCGGAATTCGTACAGTTCCAAATCTTTTGGATCAGGTAATTCTTCTTTCTGTTAGGAAAAGTGGAAAACACAAGGTTTTTTCTGGCAAGAATAAAGTTGGAAAAACTTTTTTATTTTCTTTTCTGACTTCAGTAGAAACATGGCCTAAGGACAGTATGCTTACTATATCTTCCAAGCCCTCAGATTTCAGTACAAACTAATGTGTATTGTTATGAAACGCAATTCTCAAAATTAGTCTTACCTTGTCTCCTCTGACAGTCTCTCTTTGTGATAGCCTATATATGCTTAATAGACAAACCTGTAAGGTTGATTTGGCACATAGAAAGTGGATTGGAAAATCCTACAAGATCAGATGTCAAAATTCACAAATCTTATTTGTGTTCTCATTTGTCTGCTTGCAGCAGATTCTTGACTACTTGGCTATTGAATGATCTCAGTATATGCATGAAGTAAAAATTGTTGCAATGCTTAAATGTACAAAGCATATAGTATTCATGGTTATTATGGCTTACTTCAAATCCCTTAGAGTCATTTACTTCCTAGTGCTGTAGTTGGTGGTGATCTGTCCTAGTCATTGCCTTTCTGTAGTTTATAACAGTCTATTCTGAACAATCTTGACCACTGACGAAAATGAGGGATCATTCCAGAAGCAGTGGACTGTATAAGTTCATAATCTTTTCCCCAGAAGCAGTGGACTGTATAAGTTCATAATCTTTTCCCCATGTGCTAAACTTCATTAGAAGCTGTCTGATGCCTCAGGGCTTTTCCTCTCTCCGGAAGGCAGATACAAAGCTTAGGCCAGCTATGTATCTGTACAAGAACCATAAAACATATACTAAATTCTAAAATGCAGAGGATACAAAAGTTAAGAAGCCTCTATTAAATTTAAATTGCCTATTTTGTATACATTATATAGATTCACATTGAATAGCCTAACTGGTAATAGAGATATTAGTGACTGTTCTGTAACACTTTTCATCTGTATATCCCAAAGACTAGGGAGAAGGGTATTATATTTTAAAGGATGCCCTCTAATCCAAACAGGATTTAATTCATGAAAGTCTGATGCAACACAGAAAATAGATTATATCATCGCAGTTACTCCCTTCCTCCATTGTAGTCTATAAATTATGTCTATTTTATAAATAAGGAAAAAAGGTGACTGAATGTATGTATATATTTCAACAAATAAGGCTGAACATCCATGCAAATGTATTTCCTTCTCTCTGGGATTTTCCTTTGTATCTACTCTGATCTGAGGTCAAGGACAAGGAACCTGGGGCAATGGTGTTTTAAGACCCATTACTTTGTGAATCATCAGATCTAGAAACACCTGCTTTATCCCATTAGCTATCTGGGATTCCAGGTCTTATAATAGGATAAAGCATTTGCATGTAGCCTTGGCAGTGCAGAAGATATTAGAGCTTTGAATTTGTGACTCCACAATGTTGAGAGAACTCATTTTAATTGCTTTTTGGAGATTTAGAAATTCATACTAGCATTATGTTTTTACATTTGGAGTCTGTACCATAGTAATCACTTGTTGTGCTACCAGTAGAGAAATTTTATAATGTTTATCTATTAATCTTTGCGATTCTCATGCAGCTAAATTGAATTTACTTTAAAAGGTATGTGAGTCTATACCTGGTCTGTTGATGTTTTTTGGTTTCACCACTTACAAGCTGTGTAAGCACCTGTTTTGTGGGAGCCGGTAAAACATTAACACCATTGCATTCCGGCATGAACATGCACGTAACTAAAAATAGTTTAATGAGATCTTTTCCCTATGGCTATGTCTAACATTGATTCTATGATTAGCAAATGTGGTGTAATAGGAGGAAATGTGTGAAGTGGTTGGTACTGGTAGTCAACAGATTTGTGTATTTGACCTTTTTTCTTCAGCCTCACTCTGTTTTGATCCACTAACAGTGGGAGTTCATTCAGTGTTTTCCTAAAGCACATCTTTGAGTTTTGTTTTGGATAAAGTAAGCCAGTGTACGTGCTTCAGGACTGCTCCACAAGAAAAAAAGAAGTGCATTGAGCAGGCATTTCCTCCAAAAGACCACTCTCTTTCTAGATTGAAATACTAAGGCAGCCAGAGGACTGCACAGTCTGGAAAGTGAATAAATTTTTTTTAGTAGTAGCAGAGTTTTAATTGACTAGGTCAAATCTGTTTCATCACTGTGAAGTCACTGATTACTGTTTGGACTTCTCTGCCTAAGGACATGCAGGATAATTAACCTGAAAGCAGGTACTGGACACTCCTACATGTGTTCTCTTACTCAGAATGAAAGTGACCTTACATCAATATTCCTTCTTTTATTTTCAAAATTAAATAAATTCAGTTATAGGTATAGCACTGTTCTCATGGGTATTTAAAGAAGTTAAACACTTTAAATGTTAATTCATATAAACATTTCTGTATAACTCTGACTATCCAAGTCTGTTGACACATATTTGGGACAGAATGTTTCCCTGTAAGTAACAGTGGGGTCTGCACATAGAAGAACCAAAGAGATTGAAGATGTATTATTAAATCAACTCCATCTAGCTTGTGGAACTGATAACTAAAATCAATTGTATTAATCAGGATTTGGCTATACAAAACTTCTTCTATAATGAGGACACATTACTATCTGATATAAACACACCAGCAGAATTTTCAATTTAATGACTTACCAAAATCCTGATAAGATCCTTTTGATCACATTCTTCTATACTATTTACATTTAATTTCTCCTTGTATTTCTAAAAATGAAAATGAGTAAGAAATTCAGTTTTTGTGTAGCAATTTTCCTACCTGAATTTTTTGACTGTGCACAGAAACTTACCAGTATAGATTCAACTTCAGAAGGGGTAGCCTTTGTCTGGTACATAAGCATTTCCTGAGCAATGTCTTTCCTGTTTTCAAGCTTGTTCATTTTGTCATAAGTGTCAGTATTTAAAACAGACCACCCCAGGAACTGTGTGAGAGTCTGTAACAAAGCCAAGCAAAGTGGAGATGACAGCATGATAATAAAATTAAACTGACAATTTGAACTTACTTTTCTTAAACTACGATTTCTGGTAGTGCCCTTTGAAAAGCAATGTGTAACTCTACTTGTTAGAGGCCTTTACATTCCATCAATAGGTTCTGTTAGCTCTTCACAGCTTTTAATGATGTTTGTCTCAACCTAGTAATTAAGGGCCCGTCTTCCCATTTTATATACAGGACTTAGAGGCTTATGAAGCTTGAGTTAGCTGAGTGGAGTTGGATACACAAGTTAAATGTAGTATCTTATCTTGCCTAAGTGCATGTGATCATGAACGCTCTGGGAACTCCCATGATCACAGGCATGATATCCATCGGCAAGCAGCATGCCATACCTGCTTACCCACTGCTAATTAGGAGATGCTGACCATCACTAAAAAGTAAAATGATTAAAAATAAAATTACATCTGACTCCTGTTCATTATTGGAATGTAAATGATCCCTTGTAACTTTTCAGGTTTATAAAGAGAAATAAAATTTCTGATTCTTATGAAACTATATAGTGAAGAAGATGAACATTTGGTTAGATGTTAATATAGCCTATCTGAAAATTTGTAGACATTTTAAAATTACTTTTTACGATTTTATTTTTATTAACATCATATGGCTCCTTAAAGTCTCTAATCCTATTAAGCTTACTTCAATGATCTGTTCATCATACTCGTCAAAAGGTTTTCCATCTTTCCTATTGTAAAATGTTGCAACTCCCACAATTTCTTCTTTTTTGTTGACAATAGGCAATGACAGGACATTTTTGATTACCCATCCAGTCTCATCCACTGGTCCTTTCTGTAGGAAAGACAAAGAACAGGAAATATTGTATATTTCTTTGAAAGTAGTAATACAGCTATTGATATAGGCAATGTAATACTAAGACCTGTGCATCACAAACTAAGGAGGAATTTATGTCCTCAACTGTATAACTAATTGGTGGAAAGCATTAGCATATTTTTCTACAATATCTATCATTATTAACATTACTGGAATTACCTGAAATGTGAAATATTCATCTGTTGGTGCATTCATCATGTTACAAATCTGCAGCATAAAGAAAAGGAAACATTGTTTAAATGGAATATAATGTGCACCAAGACTTGGCCTGATATTTTAAAAAGGCATATTGATTTTCTAAGCTAACAACAATAAGCACCCTAGCTAGCTGCAGAAATTAAAATTGTTCCTATTAAATTAGATGTGGTTATTCTAACAGACGCCATTCTGGAGTACTTGTAGTAGAGTCCCTCATGTATGATCTCTCACAGTGCATATGCATAACAGTTACGAGATTCACTCCCTGTTTAAAATGGCATGGGGGTTTATAGAAAGAAATAACTGAGTACTAAGGTCTCTGTCCTTACTGCTATGAAAAATGCCATCAGATTACTAATAACTGTCATACCTCACAACTTGGAAGTACGTATATTATCTACACAAGAGAAGAAAAAAAGAAAATTTTAAAACTGTGTATATGATGATTTTCTTTGACATTTTGTTGTGAGGCCTAGTTAGCACACCTGGAAAGTGACATCAGACCCACACATTATTCATCCAATGTCACCACAATCAGAGGGAAATTTTCCTGATGTTTTGGCTGTTTGTGCTGAGGGCTTGTCTCCATACAGACTACTGATTCATGTGATTTCACGGGGAACAACGACACTGTAAGCAGCACGGTATTTTTTCAGAGGTTTTTGGTCGTGGGGAGGTTTGGGCGGGGTTTCGTTCAATCAGAACAACTGCATGCACTAAAACCTTTAGTTTTTACTTTTGCTATGAACTTACAAATCCATTTTCAGCAACATACGTTGGCAATCCACTGACAAGACACCAGTGATCTGCTGGAGGTGACCTTTAGAGAGAGAATGAAATTAAATGATTTCTACAATACAGACATGTTATTATTCTATCCCAACAATATATCTAATTACTTCACATTTGCAGGCTGCCAATGAATACTCACGGAATTACTTTGATTTCTTCTTTTCCATGTAAAATATAGTCAATAATCTTATAAAAGTTGACTTCCTAAATAAAAAGAGAAGAACATTCAGGTGACCTTTACAACCCCAATGTCAAAATTAAGATTCATAAAAAGAAAAATTAATATCCTCACTCGTCCATCAGGTGTCTTGGGGCCTTTGTAAGGCTCTGCCTCCCCCAGCTGGATTGGCCACACATCATAGAACTCCTGAGAAAAAAATACACAGGGTTTAGCAAAAAGAAACAAAAAACCAGTTCTATGTTCATAGATAACATGACATCTGTGGGTAGCAATTTTATTTTTTCATTCTCCATAGCTGTACTATCGTCACATTTCAGACAATATTAAGAAAACATTGTTAAGTATATTCCAGGCAAGAAATGTTTGCCAGTAAATTGCAAACTAATCTGAAGCTTATCTCTGGATGGTTGTGCAGCTTAATTGTTGTTTTAGAAGACAGGTATTTATAAAGCAATAATCATACTTGCACTTCTGTCTTCTACACTTTCTCACATGGAATTATTAACCTGAAAAATTATTTCAGAATTAGCCTTTATGTTTATCATGGTTGTATCCTTTGCCATGCTTGTATTTTGCATGTAATGTTTGTAACGTGGTTGTATTTTATATACATTATTCCAAAGGGTTAGAAAGCATGGTAACTTTGTGTCTTGGAGAGACATGCACTAGAAATATGCAGAACAAATGAATTAGAAGGATGGATTTTATAACTTAAAGTTAGGAGTAGCACATTTCTAGCAAGTAGGCAAAATGATTGTTACCTTCTCCTTAGTCATGTCCAGCAGACCAACAGAGTATCTTTCACAATTCAAATACATTCGAATAGTATAGAGTGCTTTGTGAAACTGCCGTTCTATATCTGTTAGCTCTTCAAACACTTTATTAGCAGACCACAAAAGCATCTATTTACAACAAAAGAGAAAGAGGGCAAATGTTCACAACAGTAAGAAAACATAAACGTATGAATCATAGGCATTCCAGTATAAAATTATAAGGTGCTTTACTGTTATCAAATAAAAAGATTAAATAGATGCTATCCTCAATTCATTAAGCTTGCAATAATATAAAATAGTGGGAATAATAATGGTTTCACACAAAACCAAAGTATTATCATTAACAAATTCTTCTATACCTGACTTCTTCGGGATTCAATATTGTAGAGATATGTGATATGATGATTTCTTATGACCAAAGATATAAAATTGAGGTATTTTTTAAAGACCTAAAAATGACAAAGAGCAAAAATAAGACAAAAGTGTCAAATCAAGAGGTAGATTAACTCAAACTACTTGTTGAACTAAAAACTGTAGTGTTGTGTGACATTTGAGGTTATTACCTCTTCATCCTCTTTTGAGAACTCAGTGGCATTTAATTTGTTGAGGGCCATCACAACAGCAAGCACCTCTTTACCCTGCATAATTGGGTTTGCCAACATATTGATTGTTGTATAACCAGTTTGTTTGTCCAGAAAGTCAGAAAAATGGTTGTTCTGAAAGAAAAAAAAAACCACAAATGAAATGCATTACAATTGGTTACCATGCCAAGAGCAAATGATCACTTCATTTGATTATTTTTGCAATGCTATGAGCACAGTTTCACAGTACAGTAGGTTTATACTCACAAAAACCCATTGCCATTATTTAACCCAATCTTGCAGACTTATATATACAAGCTTAACTTAGGCATTGGTTATGAATAAAGCTTCTGACACCAAGTTCTGTGCAGGTTTTTATTAGAATGAAGAGGAATTTAAAAAATGGGAAAATCTAGAATAAAGGAGAGAAAATATGACTTTGTGGCTACCTGAGTCTAATACATATGGTTTGCATGTAAGAGAATTACTTCATAGCTATGTTAATATTTATTACTATTTATTTATTTCTGTAGATAAAATTCATGATACTGTCCTATTATACAATGCTTAAACTACCATCTGTCCTGAATTTATATGGCTAAAAATGCTCCTGGCAGAGAGGCATCCCCAGCAGATATGCATGTGGCTGAGCCATTTCTTACTCCCTCCTGTTTCACAGACTCCTTTTCTTGCTGCTCCCAGTCCAACATGCTTTTCTGGTAAATAGTAGGGTGTAGGACCAGGGGGATTGGGACACAGAGCTGCTTTTGGTGGGTGTGTTTTCCTGTGGGAATGAGACCACGTGACTAACGAATGAGCCACAACTAACTATCCCACTAATTTAATCCTTGAAACTGGGTGCTGAGGAGGGTTTAGTAAAAGCTGTTCTTTTATGTAAAACATGCTGGGAAGCTAATTCATGTTTCCTGGAAAACTATTTCATTTCCTCATATCAAAGAGATTCTTGGTGCTTTCTCTGAAATGCTTTAGTGTTCTCTTTAATTCAAAAAAGGGATTTAAAATTTGTCAGGGAAATCTGTTTGTCAAGGGTTGTTGTGTTTTGTGATGTTCTTATGATAATACATTCAAATGAGCTGAGTTATGACTTGAGGGATTCGAATCTGCCAGTATGTGCATACTGAGAAGTGACATGGTTCTACTAAGCAGCTAAGATAGCCAGACTCTGTCTTCACCGAGCTTTTTCCATCCCCTTGCATCTGTCTCTTCTAACAAGTCAGTGCTCAAACTTCTTCTTTGGAGAGATGACGAAGTCCTGGTCTACAGTCAATGGCAGATTCTCCCTGAATTTCCTTTAAAAGGTCTACATCTGATTTCTCAAGGTGATGAGTGGCTGGTGCTAAATGAGAATGTCAAGAGGTGGCAAGCTGCCTGGTAACCAGGGAAGGTCAGACTACATTATAACACCATGGATAGAAATGGCAGCCAGACAGAGGGAGGTCAATGGAGTCCTGTTTTTAGGACATCCACCTGGAACTAAGATTCCCAAACCTTCTCCTGCTGTTAGCAAATATTTGTGAAGCCACTTAAAAAGTGCCTGACTTGTTAATGCACATCTACCCACAGAGCTGATACATATTACTACTATTAATTACTGCATTAGCTTGGGCAGCCAAGATCTGCATGGTGGATTTCAAGGTCTCTTCCTTGCTGATGGGCTGGAGAATATTACAGGATGCCACATAGTGGAATTTCTGCTTTCATAAATCATACACAAAGCTACTTAAACAAGAAAACAAACAAACAAACAATTTCTAGGTCGTAAAATCAAGCATGAAAAGATTAGGACATGCCAGAACTAAAATTGTTTGTGTGCTATTTGGATCTTTCCTCTTAATGTCTTTTTTCCTCTCTTCCTCTCCTAGCAATTGTTTCTGGTATATGTTGAACTTATAGCATATACAACCCTGAGAAAGTAGGTTGGATTTTATTACATGTTCAAAATGTTAGGGGTTTTTTCCTTCTGTTCTTCATAGTCATTTGACAGCCCATCTTTTCCATTTACACTTTAGATTTCCCTCTAGGACTGCATTTCTATAAAAGGAATTAAGTGTGTGGAACTAACTCTGAAATGTCTTTTTTATATTTACTGATTGAGCTCGCTTACAGAGATCCCCACAAACCCCTGAGAAAGATCAAAGTAACCAATGTGTTTTCTCTGCAGTTCAATGTATCAGGCTGTATTTGGGTCCCTGGAAAGTGTAGCCAGTTCCAAATGTATCGTCCAGGTGAAGAGCGGATGTTTTCTCTATTTCTGTCGAACTTTCCCTGAGTTGTTGTTTTCTCTTTTTCTCAGAGAAAGGTATAGGGGTATCTCACTTAACAGACATCCAGGGGAAATGCCAGTCAATCTGTCTCTTCTATGCAAGAATCAAGTACTGTCCTGCAGTCTGCTAAACAAGTATGTTATTACATGGAATATTTTATTTTCTCTGATATATATTACCTACTGACACAACCATTCTGGTTTTTGGGTGTGGTTTTGGGCTTCAGTTGCAATTTCTGAATCTGACTGCTTTAGCCATTCAAAATAAAGTAAATCAGACAGAGAATTTGACCCTGTTTTGTAGTTCCCTCGACTTCACTAAGAGCATCTAGCATAATGGTGAGGCCCAGGTTCCTGGTTTTAGAGTGTTGTGAGCTGCTGTGAGGGAATAAACAAAAATCTCAGACACTCCTGGATTTCTGAATACTTAAAAGGGTACACATCAAGTAAGCTGAATCAGCAGGACACAGTTGCTGAGTCTTAATTTGTTTAATAACTCCATACTGAAGGTACAAGCAGTGGTGTTCAGAAGTGTTCAGAAGCAGCAGTTTTTTTCCTATCCTTTTGCAGAGGGTAGGAAAATTTTAAAGAATGCAAGTCTGTGTTAATAAACAAAAAGTTCAGTAACCATAAACCATCCTGAGTTGTGCCTAGATAATGCAATGCAGAAAGATAGAAATAACCTTGTAACAGGTTGGCAGCATTCCCACAGCATATACAAAGACTCCCATCGCACCTGTTTTGCATATACAAGCAAAAGTTTGTGCTTAGATTTAGGCTTTTCATTATTCAATATTTTGCACATAATTGATAAGAGTTTTGAAGCCTTTATTTCCAATCAAGTTTTAAATATATTTTCTTTTGCAAACATAAGCTCCTTTTCACAATGTCTGGAATAGACAAATAAGCCAGGAATCTGCTCTGCAGTACTAGAGCCAGAAGAGCATCTTTGTGCTCCCATGAATATATGAATGTAGTCTGTTTGAGCCTGATCTTTTGAATCCAACCATCTTTCATAGCAAGATTTGAACTTCCAGCTCTCAGTTAAATCATAAAATAGGCTTTTAAAAAAATGAGGGAAAGGTGATCTTTTGGTAACTCCCTAACTGTAGTACATTTGCAGCATTTTCTACTAACTGCATTTAAAGCTATGATACCTAGCCATTTACTGTACAGTAATGATCAGTAATTGATCATTACAATACAAACTAATCAATGATCAGTTCCATAGATATAGCCTAAGATGTGCAGCATGCACTAAGCTAGTACCAGCATACAGCAGTGGAAAATCAGGATGCCTCTTTGTGTTCATCTTTCTGTTATAGGTTATAGAAGGTAACTGGAGAGGGGTTTGGAAGGCTACTATGGATCTAGCCTATACACTTGAAATTAGTAGCTAATTCATGTTTCTTGATTTTCTAAACCATGACACCAGTTTTATCTCACTGTAACTTAACAACACTACCACACATTATTATTATAAACCTCTTACTGATGAAATATCAATATAATGTTCTATGTTTAGATCATTTGGCCTCAACTTTCAATTCCTTTAAATTTTATAAGCCTAATTTCCATTTCCTAACACAAAATCAGAAATCACTGTTGTGAAAAGTATGATTACATGCCAGTGAAAGTGAAAAATAAGGCCATTCCTTCTAAAAATAATTTTTATTTTCCTCATATGGCAGTTACAGATAAATTTGCTTACTGAGACTATACCACATCTGATTCTGAATTGTAGATGCACAACTGTAAGTTCATGTCTGTAATAAGGTAAAATAAATATAAATGAGAAAAACTTACTCCCCTGGAAACCACAGGCATTTCAAGAAGAAAGTTAATTTTAAAAGACTACATGAGCAGATAATACTTTACATTTACTTTGTTTTTTTAAAAAAAATCAGTGTTACTTCATTGTTTCTGAAAAATTCGTATTGATGGACTGCCCAGAAGAAGTAACGGTCTTGTGTCTCTCTTATTTCATGGCTCTCCCTGCAGATCTCAGTTCCTTTCTCAGGAGTGATATGTTCTTCTATGTTTCCTTTTACCAGTTTTTAAAGACCTTATTTCTTTCATGATGAATTCTCCTTCATTGGCTGGTTTTAGATATCCCGTAATTTTTTAAGCAAACTATGAAAAAGAGCTCTGCAAAAGTTTCTAACCTTTCATAGGCTGTATTCTATGCCAAGCTTAAAAAATGGTGAAGAACATCATTCTAATGTTCATTGACCTGTCCTACAGTATTTAATAAAGGAAGTACATCTCCCGGTTCATAATGTTATCTTAGGATTTGCTACACCGTGCTCCAGAACACTGAGCTAAGCCTTGAGCATTTCTGATTGGATTAACAACAAAATGCAGCATGAGGCAAATGAGTTTGACACTGTTGGAAACTTCAGGTCAAAGTCTGCAGTATCTGCATTATTTGTTGAGTACAAATTTGATCAGAAAATGCAAAAACTATTATACGTAATGAGATAGTGTAACCCTTGTTAATTTGGTTTCCATTGCACATGTAAAGTATGTAATTTATACAAATGCAGGAAAGACAGAGAAATGAAAGTATGAAAAGCAACTCAAAACAAAAGTATAAGGGAACAAGGATCCCTCTTCCCTGTTCAGCTTGTCAGGGTGAAGGTTCACTGTTCTGGTTCATTTGGGGTAAGAGGAACAGCAGCTCAAATTGTTCAGTACTGAGGATTCTCACATCTCCAGTATACTTTCTTATTCCCAATTGCTTTTTAATTTGGCACACCATCAGCATCTTCATTACACATGTGGTTTGAAATGTTAGAAAATTAGACTTTCCCATAAACCTTTGCTTCCTTGACTGGGGACCTTACTAGGGAGCAGCATGATGTCATTTTGTTCATGTCCCACAGATGACATTTACACCTTGATTTTCATATCACCATCACCATTATTCCCATACAAAAAACCCTTCCTTCTTGTGTCAGCTCCAAGTGACATGTCAGTATCTGTTTTGCAGCCTACCTCTCCATTTTGAGTTTGGCGAAGTGCATCAAATATCACAGTAAAGGAGAAGTGTTCCTATTTTCCTTCACCTCTTTCCTCTTACAAAGCATAGAGGAAGAATGGCTCTCTGGAACCCCTTGCAGTTATGACTGCTTTCCCATGCTGGGCTGGAGGTTCTGCATTGGATAGATGAACTCAGACTGGTCAAAATACATCATCCTTTGGATGTGTGATGACCAGGAGTAGGTCTGGAGCACTATTGGAACAGAAACCCCACGAACCTTTGACATCAGGAGCTCTTGTCGCACTCCCATCATTATCACATATTTCTTTGCTCCATCTTTACAGTTTTCTGTTTTTCTTTCTGGTAGTCCTGCACTATTTTCTCCTCTTCCTGATATTTTGTTCTCCCACTGATTGTCTTGCATTGGCTCAGATTTCTCAAACAGATTTTTTACCGCTGAGTAGGTGGTATTGGTGTGTTATATTGCTTCATGTCTTATTTCTGCTTGTCCTAATTTCAACTCACAAATGCTTTTGTTTCTTAATGATATAATTGAGTCTGAATGGAAAATAAAAAGCACCTACCATCAGCTATAAAATGTCAACCGTCTGATTTAAAACCAAAACCAATTAGCTAAATGAGTTGGCCATTCATTAGGCTACACTCAAAAAATCATCTATTGTCAGGGATGTAAAACAACTACATTTTGACATGTAACTTACTAGCATGACAGAACAAATTGACTTTGCATCTTCAAGATCACTAGAGTTTTGAAAATGAATCAAGTAGAAATTAGTATATATTTAACAACATTTGGAGGTTGAACTTTTCAGTCCTGTCACTGAAATGTCTGCTTGTTATTTGCCATATGTGGTGGCTATTTTACAACTTTTTGAAACTGAATCTGTATTATATTGCTTTAAGTATTTTCTTTTTTACATAAAACAAGAAAATTAGGCTAAAAGGGAGCTTTTCCTTTTGATTTTTAATGTTCATTTTTTCTTCAATTTTGGGAGCTTTCCTCTTTTAACACAAGTTAATTCAAGGAAAGAATTAAAGGTTTGGGTGTTTCTTCTGGAGGGCACAATTAATAGAAATTTGTTCCTGTGTTAAAATGTTTTCTTGTAAGTTGACTGAATCTTTGTCTTTATAACAGATTGGAACACATTTCTATTTTTCCGGTTAATATTTACTATACTACGTATGAGTTTATGACAATCTCTTTTTTATTATCAAGATGATAAGATAAAATGGAGGAGCAGACATTAACATTTATAATGCACGTTCTTCCCAGGTAAAAGGCTACCTCTTCGTTTCCCCCCCATTTTTAGTTTAATTTAGGATTGTTTCTTTCAATTCTCATTACTTTCCAGACATTCAGGAAGGTAGTACTTCTGTAGCGTTGTGTGTCTGCTCTCATTTCTTGTCATATTAACAACTCAAGAGTTTGTTTTTCAAGAACTTCCCTCTAAAATTCCTTTAACAATCTTCCTTTGGCCTTTGAAGCTTTTTTTAACGTACTCTGCCTTGGCAATATGGTGGATATTCAGGTTTCTTCTCCAAGATGACATTGTTAGGGGACTGGTAGAACATGAGGTAAGAACTAAGACACCTTATTAGCAAGTGACTGCCCTGCTTCCAGCTCCACCGCAAAGTGACTCCATTCTTTCCATTTTCTGGGCAACTAGTTGTGTCATTGACCATCTTGCTCTCTCATGTGCTTTCCCACTGCCTCATATTTTTGACGTGGATGCATCTGATTCCAGCAATGTCTTCTTGCCCTAGGAGGTAGTCTAAGACTACTGCGTGGTCCCAGGACCACTGCTGTGTGTTACCAGAGCAACAGTTTACACACAGCAGCTGGACAACAGTTTGGTGTCCAGGTCTTCTCACCGCCACATAGGAGTTTGAACCACTGAGCTGCAAAACCATGCTTCCCTTCGCTCTTTTTTTCTCCCCTTTTTCATTAATTTTTAATTTATTTTACAATTTGGTGTAGATTGAAGAAAAGAGATGGAGATGGAGTGTTTCTTCTTCCTCATTCCAGGCTCAGACAGCCTGGAGTCTGGGGACCAGCATGTTCTCATGAATCTGAAACTCCTGTCACTTCGGACAGGCCTGGAATTAAAATCTCTCCTTGCATTAAAGAGACGTAGAGCTCTCACAAAAGAAAGACTCATGCAAACTGAAGCTGAATCAGTTTACAAAGGGATGATACAAGTGCTTGCAACTTGAAGATGTATTTAAGTTTTCTATCACAGGTTTCCAGTAGTTAAATTAGGTGTCACAATGATCACTGCTTTGGCTGTTTAATCTGAGTTGAAAGTATGAGAACCTCTCCATATTCTGTTGTTTCTTCACTTCACTGGGGTTGTGGATTCTAGTGCAGGATCTCTAAAAATGAGGATTTGTTATTTCAGCATCAGAACATTTTGAGTTCCTTTATGGATCTAATCCCAAAACTTTCACTTCTTTTGAAGCATTTTTTCACCCTTTATGTAATTTTATACTCTACTATAACCAGGTATATTATTTCTTGAGTTTCCAATCTTCAGTTAAATCTTTGTCTTCAAATATCTCGGAATTAAAAGGAATAATGCAATAATTTAAATACATGATGGATTAAAGCAAATATATATAGTCTTTATTATTGGTCTTTACAGGCTGAGAATTTGAGATTTTGATTCCCCAGAAGACATGCCCCTTGTTCAACTATTTCTTAGTTTGTAGTTTTATTTGGAAATAATGCCTTAGCAAAAGATGTAAGGTAATTGTACTCTTCTTTATCGTGTTGTCCATGTTATCAGTTAATATTTAAAGAATATTAATGGACATATCAAATTTTATGCAGTCTATTATTTTGCATTGGAATACTTGAGTCTGTACTCATACTCTGCCAGATCCTGGGAATAATGTGACACAAATTATTACGGTAGTGGTCCTGCCTGACCTCCTATTTCTCACTGCTATTAAATCCTGGATTAAATGCTATTAGCTCTCACAGTCAACAGGTCCATAATCTTGTAGGCAGGAGACTGTTCTGGCTATTAAGTTAATTACAGAAGATCTGTATCTTTCCCTCTGCTTTTCTTTTCTGAAGCATTAGTCAGGATGAGGAGCTTCCTCATACGTTTATTGGTACCTTTCCAGGTTGAAGAAGGAGATAATCCCTAAAGAACTGGCTACCAGGCACTAGAAATGGAGTCTTATGTTTTTTAATGATTTTTTGCTGTTGTGATCTTTCATTACATTCACTCTTGTTGTAAAGGGGTGGTGATTGAAGCATGAAAATATCTCAATGTGGGTTTGTCAATGTTGTCATGTACTTAAGACTTGAAAAACAATATGCTATTTGGATATGGGTTGTGTGAACAATAGAAAGTGGTTAGACATGACATCTTTAAAGTTCTCTAGCCATCTAGAATTATTCATTGTGCATTTTGTATTGTGACAAGGCAGTAGGGGTAAAATTCCCCTCTGGCTTTACTCTGCTTGTCATTTTTTGCTCAGGATTTGGGTAACAGACAATCGAGTTTGAAGTGCAAACTGATCAGAAAAATAAATATCCTTTCAAAAACATGGTAAAGGCTTCAGTGGCTGCCTATTTCTGTTGCCATGGACTAATTATGTTCCTTAAATGTTACTGACTAAAGCTGCAGTTCTGGGTTCCTTACAGAGATAAATATTCTGGTGACATTAGTGGGAGCTTTGCCTGTGTGAGGACTGTGGATCTGGACATCTGACTTTTCTTACAAATAGAATGGAAATTGTGACAATTTTGAGACCTTCAGGTTTGTTTTTAAATAACAAATCTTGATCCCAGAGAAGTCTCTGGGAGTTTTGCAATTAACTTAGAAAATGTCAGTGTTTTGATTACATTTAGTTACCGAATGTGGATTAATGGCAACATGGTTTAACTGCATTTTTAAGTGTGGGCCTAATGGCATAGACCTAGGTAATCCTAAGAGAGGAAATGGATGTCTGAGTAAAGATTACCTTAGAATGACTGAATAATGGTTGGACAGATACTCAGCTGACATATGAGTGCAAAATGTATACCTAGCAGGATTAGATGGACAGAAAAGTTCTCTTATTTAAGCATATTCAAATTACATTTGTCACAAAATTTTGAAAAAATCCTAATGCAAATGCAGCAATATTTGGGCAGCCCTGCTCTGGGAACCTCTCACATAATGATATTAAGAAGCAGTGCAGTGTCTGATAGAAGGCACATCTTTCTTGACCCTCTTGATCTTTTCTCATGTAATCAGCCTTATGAGTTTAGAAGGATAATCCTCCAATCTCCCCATGTGGTGGTAAGAGGAAGTAAATCAGATGCTTCTTGTCAGAACAGCAGCCATTGAAGAAAGCATCTTAGTGGTCAGTTAAAAAGCAACAGATTTGTTTTCACATATCAGTCATTCTTCTGTCTGCTCCCATGATTCCTGCTTACATTTGAGGTAGTTTACTATATACTGGAATGTTCTTTTCACATTTATATATACATGCATTTTCATTTGTTTCTGGGCTTTAAAAGTAGTCCTTTATTTCTTTATGCCTACCAACTTTTAATATGATAAAATACATTACTTTCCATTTACCTCCTGGAAAACATACATAATTGCAGTGTATAAACATTTTTATTATTTACATTGAGGTGAAGACACTGAGGTGGTTTCCAGCTCTAAAATTTTAAATTGACTGTATAGGAAATACTGAGAAGCCAGACTGTCACCTTGTATAATTATCTTAGCATCATTTGATTATGCTCAGCTTTTCCACATTAAGACTAAAAAGAGGTGAAGATGTCACCATTTGATAATATAAGGTTAGCTATTTTTAAAGAAATCTACAAAAATCAAAGCACATTTATGTTTCCCCGTGTATTTCAGAGCAGCTTCTAAAGCAGTTCTTATTCATGCATGTTTAATTTCGGTTAGGTCACTCACCATTTTAATTAACATTTGTAAAAACCCTTATCATCATCATAACTAAAGAAGGTGATTCTGTGCAAGTTCAACAGGAACTTTGAAAATGTCAGACCAGCTCCGACACATTAATCTTCTTCTATAGATGGTTCTCAACAAAAGCCCTGAATCTGGACATACTCAAAATTTGGAACCATTTTAAATTCAAAGACAAAACAGACTTGAAGCTGAAAATGTGTTGACATCATCTTCATCTGGCTTCATTCATTTACTTATATGGAAGCATCCTCATTACAAAAGCTGCAAATTAATTATATTCAGAGGTGCATGTATGACAGCATGGAATGATAAGGGAGAACACTTGCAAGCCCATACTGGAAAAACAGAATAGGAGCCTGCCTTGTTGGACAGAAACATAAGTACTTACTGGTCTCTATTAATCTAATATTCTCCTCCCTTATTATAGCAAATTACATTACAACTATTGTGCAATGATACTGGAAATACCTCACTAGGCTACATGATGTCTTTCTACTGGATTTTAAGCATACTCTGCTGCTGCTTTTCTCATGTTTTTGGTTTGTATCCGTCTGGGGTTTTTTCTGTATCTGGGATGTTTTTGAAGAATGACTCTGTACCACAAGCCCTGTGCAGGAAGCTGAGTAAGCAAATGCACAGAAACCCATTCCCCAAGAGAAATCACTTACCTTTTTCACATCAGGTATATTAAAAAACTTCTTGGTATGAGCAACCCATCCCGCTATCCCGATGTCCAGAGGAAAAACAGCCTCATTGTCTGGATTCACCAAATTCTCCTCAAAGCTGGAAGTTGGAGTAACATTGAGAAGCCTGGTAGCTACCTCTGGAGTACCATTTCGGGAACGACAAATAAACATGCTACACCGATCAGCTGCCAGCAGCTGTGCCAGCCTTTGCAGGGCCTTGTGCACTATCTTTTCCATAGTGCCTCCTTCATCCTGGATTTCTGTTAGCAGCTCAAAAAGTATGTTACACTCCTCCAGACGGGACATGTCTTTGAAGCTGACTCCTTCCTTCACGTCTCCAGGGCTCACTTTAAATATATTTCCCAGCACTTCTGCCCTCATTTTTCGGTCGAAATACTCCTTGGCAAACTGGGGGTTGTTCTCCAAGTATTTTTCAACGGCATCTTTATTTACCTCACCCATTTTTGCTGGATTGTTCTTAGGATTTCTTTTAGAACTGCATCACCATCAAAGCAGGAGTGGTAGCAAGAAGTCCTAACTTGATACTAGTAAAAAAATGATACTTTGTACATACTGTATAGCTCACAGGCATGGTACATTCACCTTCCTCTGTGGCTTCCAAGCCTTCTGAAACTCTTGAGGTATGACAGAAGGCACTGGCTTAGCATCTTCTTAGTGTGAGATCTTGGAGACTGCTAATTAAAGAGATGTCAGGACACTAAACCCCTGAGCATTCTTAGCTCATAAATCCTAAGGGAATGTTATCTTCTTCATTCACAGTATGTATTTTGTACTATAGACACAAAAATTTCCATTGAAACTTAATATGAGGATTTCCACTTAGATACTTAGCCTACTTATACATGTGCATAGATGTACACACATATATTTGTGAGAGGTACTTAAGGGGAGAAAAACAGAATGTTACAGAGAAATTTTTAAAGGCAAAGAGGGAATCTTGAGTCTGGTTGTAGTTTCATAATATGTTTGAAGTTCTGTACCATCAGAAGTTCAGCATTATTCACATGAATGGAAAAGGAATTATGAAAGCTGTGTTGAATTTTAGGAGCAAACACCCCAGGGCTACGTGAGTGAGAAGGCTGAGTTTAAGATGAGTGCCAACTATGACAGCAAATTATCTGTGTTCATTAAAACGGATCTGAATTTCAGCAAGTAGGAAGGCTGCAGTACAATTTATCTTATTTCTATTTGTGGCATCCACATTGATCAGAGAACAGAAAGAGATTCTTGGTGTAAGGAAAATAGACCATATGCCCTTTGGAAATTCTTAATTTGAAAAGAGTAATTGTCAAAGTACAACTTTATCTGATTGCTGGAGGCCACAGTGTGTCAACATGCATTTTTATCAACTGATCTAAAAGAATCAACATGGGCAACTGACACTGGACCTCTTGTGCACAAAGAACAGGTCGGCAATTGGTCTGTAATGGCAGCTAACTCAGTACATTAGTTTTCCCTCTGACTATGATATGAAACACTCTGTAAGACACTAATTTTTGCCAGACTGCAGTTGCCATAAAGATTTAAAAACACGTATGAAAATCACCACAGTATGGACACATTCTGGCCTGGTTCCTTCTCTCCCTCTGGGTTACTTACCCCTAGTAGCCTAAGGGCAGCACAAGACCCTCACTGGTGGGTGTATGATGTGGCAGGATCTTCTTTATAGGTGTGAACTGGTGATAGTAGGTGGCAACTGGTGATAGATTGTAACCTGAACTGCAGGAATGTGCAACCGCAGCACAGCAAGATGTTCTCACCATTGTTCGCATGTACATTTCACAAGAAAACAGCAGAAGAAATCATAGAATCATAGAATAGTCTGGGTTGGAAGGGACCTTTAAAGATCATCTAGTTCAAGCCTCCTGCAATGAGCAGGGATGTCTTCAAATAGATCAGGTCGCTCAGAGCCCTGTCCAACCTGACCTGGGATGTTTTCAGGGATGGGGCATCTACCACCTCTCTGGGGAACCTGTGCCAGTGTTTCACCACCCGCATTGTGAAAAATTTCTTCCTTATATCTAGTCAAAATCTACCCTCTCTTAGTTGAGAACCGTTACCCCTTGTCCTATCACAAAAGGCCCTGCTAAAATGCACATGCATCTTAGTCTTTGAATAGTTTTTTTCATAATTTGTTCGATACGCAATGGAGACTTGAAAATAATTTTATATGTATTTACACAAAGAGTTAAATTATTTCTCTTCATCTGTCATCTTCCTAATTTGTAGCTCAATACTTTTCATGCTGCTCTTTAAAAAAGAGGATGTTGAAGAGCTCAGATGAAATTGTGTGAAGGAATAGTAACATTTTTTTTGTGTTACTTGTTTAGTCATATTTTCTTCCTGACTTTGGAACATTCTACACAGTAATTTCTTTGAAGGAGAAAGGGTCTATAGAGGATCTGTCTCATGCCCAGCTAAAACATTCTAGAAAATTACCTTCTGTATAAGATTTACACATTCATCTTTATCACGTGTGAGAAACCAACTTTACAATCATTAGTTGTTCTTTATATTGTGATTACATTAATTCTATGGAATAGAGCAGCCTGTCACACTCCGGAGGGAGTAAGTGAAGAGAGGCAACCTGACAGTTACACTGTTTTCTTTGCGGGTGGGGCCTGGTGGGTTAACATTTTTGTAAGCTAACAATTTTATTATCACGTGTGCCCATTTTTTTCAATATGTAAGACCACCTAAAACGCTTATCATGGTTCCACCAAATCTTCCTCATGCCCAGCTGTTTTTCCAAATGATAAATTACACTATTTGTATTTTGAGATAACAAAGAAAGATCACATTTTAATTAGGCACTACTGTAAAGTGATAAATCTTTCTTTGTAACAAAATATTTCAGATGTAGCTGAGTTGTCCTATAATAATTCTTAAATCATCAAACACTTTTTTTTTTCTTAATTTAGATTCACTCTTACAATTGCACTCTTGCTCTGTAAAGTGTTTATGAGATGACATGGAAAGAAGTATCAGAAATCAACAGAAGTTCTTTGTGAAGGTTATGTTTGGAAGTCAGTTAAGTTGGCTTTTTTCCAACAATTGTTATATTATTCATATTATGTTTCATTGTGAGCTCTATGCACATCTTGATTAACCATGAATAATTAAGGCAAACCAAGAAGTTGAAGTGATTTGATAGAAATTAAAATGTGGTTTGGTACATAAATGTACCTTACATTTATGGAACTCCTCATTTTAGAGTCAGGAAAATACAGCATATTTGTATTGATGCTTTTTTGTTTTTCTCGTATTAGTATTTTAATGAATATTGTAAATTAGACCATTTAGACATTTTGGAGCACTAGCATTGTAATTAATTTTAAAGTGTCTGTGCTGGAATAAGACATTTATTTTCTGTTCTATCTCCTTTACTCTCATTTTCCACACTATTGAACATTTTATCTTTAGTAATGCTAATTCCCATTTGTATTGGGTTTATTATAAGTACTATAACGAAAATTTTTTCATGTTTCTAGCACTTTCAAATGTGATTTTGCTATCATCTTTCCTAGCAATTTTTTAATAAGATCATCTATTAAGAAAATACATTTTAATGTAGGATCCATTATATGCATGAAGGTTTAACGCTGGAGACTAACCTCGTACAGTCATTTTCACTGCACTTTTAAAGGCAAAAGCAATACGCTTTTGGCTTTGATTCTTTTCCATGCTGAGGTGATTTCATCAAAAAACATGATGAGTTGGGTGCTGTATTTTTCAAATTGTTTTAGTTTCAAAGAATACCAGAAATATGTATGCTTTGTGATTTTAATACATATGATTTCATTTGCCTTTGAGTTTCATAGTTACTACAAAAATCGAACTATTTATGGAGTACTTCTTAGTAGTAGACCATTCTTGAGCCCTTGTGATACACGTAAACTCCTAAGAAGGATAACTGACATACGTGGTTATTTAAATAGATTCAAGCAGCACGTAAATGTCAAAGGTATTTATAAGGTATTCCAGTTCAGCTCAGTGTTTGTATCTGAGCATCTCTGTCCATCTTGATAGCAGTTAATGGGGTTCATTCAGTTAAGATTTTCTGAAGCAACACAGATCAAATGTGTTTATTTCAATTGCATGGTTTTTGATGTGGATAATTTTGTGGCCTCTGTCTGGACATTGGAGATTCATTTCTATAATCCAAGAAATCAATATTCAGAAATATTATTGATTTTTTCTAAATTATTACATTGTGAGAATGGATTCTGCGAGTATTTACAACAGGTACTGTGTGTCCCCAACACAGCCAGTTTTTGACACTGAAATGTTTTGGTGGCACTTATCTGGTATGTTTTGGGGACCTTCATAAACAAGCTCAACTTTTTTTTTAAATAATTTTCTGTCCCTTTTCTGACAAACGTAATCTTAAAAATGTAAACACTGAAGATAGTAAGTTAGCTGCTTTTTCCATACAGCTGCAAATTTTCACGGTCCCTTGAAACTACCAATGATTATCTCTGGGGGTTTATGAAATAAGAGGTCAACCGAGATTTTAGCTTCTAGGGGAGTTCCTAAAGTAAATGGCCAGTCTCGCATGAAGGGCTTAACCTGCATTGCCAGATGCACTGTAGCTTTCACCATGAGCATGGGTTACTTGGTAGCTTGGCGTGAATTTTAGTATATGGACTGAGCAAAGGTCAGCAGCCTTTTAATCTCATCCACTCTCACATTTACTCCTCAGTGATCCTAGGTTACCTGACCACTTTTTATTACTGAGAATATTACTAAGCACCACTGAGAAGGGTCTGACTCTGTCTTCTTCATACCCTCCTGATAGATATTTATACACTTGATAAGATCCCCCCAAGCCCTTTTCAGGCTGAACAGTCCCAGTTCTCTCAGTCCCTCTCCTTTTGTCAGATTCTCTTATTGCTCAATGATCTTCGTGGCTCTTTGCTGGATTCACTCCAGTATTTCTCTGTCTTTCCTCATTCATAGTTTAAAGCTCTCCTCACTAGGCTGGCCAATCTGTTGACAAACTTTACATCTTTGTTTCAGGTTGTTTGCATTTTAGTAATACATCTAGAAAAATATTTCAATTCAGAATCACAGTCCTCACAAACATTTGCTAAAGAGAATATAAGTGCCACTTTAAACTAGGTTTGTTTAAATACTGTTTATAAAGAGTTCAATGTAAATTTACTCCTTAAGCAGAATGTCACGTCATTAAATTACAAAAACAGGTAGCACACAGGCTGGCATGGTGCAAAGGCCAAGTTTTTCAATTCCATTCTGTCCTTGACCTCTGTTCTCAGAGTGCCACCAAGGGGAACAGTTGTGATGGTGACAGTGTACATAGTTGTCCCTTACAAAGTACACGGAGCTCCTTGGCTCAGCTCATGCCATTTGTTGTCACTTGTTAATGTGAGTCTGGTTCCACAGGGCAGTAGCTACACTTGGATCCACTGCTCTGTGCACACAGCAGTCATTCATTCCCCTGCAAAATCTGCTTCTAAGAGTTTAATGGATACCCATGTTTGTGAATGGCACTCTATAAATAAATAACCATAAGGAGACAGCAAACAGTCTTTCAATCTATATGCAGTCTGGCTGGAAGTGGATGCTCCATTTCCTATTACCAGTTTTTTGAGACAGCTTTCTCCTAAGAGCTAGACTTATTCTTGTGACCACAAATAAAATTCTAGTTCTTTTAATACTTAAAGCTTCAATGTTGCCGTGTTAAAAATGTTTTAAATAGTAATTTGACTCTCATTTCTTCCTCTTAATTATAAAGTCATAAATGAAACTAAAATAACTCCTACAATGAAAGCTTTTTTCTGCCATTTCCTTTGCAAATCTGACCTTTTCTGTGTATTTTCTGTTGCTGTTCCTAATGTAATATATTGCAGAATTTTACAGGCCATTAATGTAAAAAAATATTTCAATCACAGAATCACTGCCTGAAGTTAGACCCTTTTTTGGCCTCTTGAAAAAATTCAAACATAGAAGACTTTTTTCCCCTTCAATTAAATACGGTTCAAAAAAATACACACTGACTTTTTAAAAACTTTCTATAATATTCAAAATACACTGCCAGCTTCAAACATTGGAATGGGAAGTCATATATGAAATTTATCAAGCTTGGTGTTGAACTCAGCAGAAGGCTTCTAAGTTTATGCTTTACATCAGAGGTTATTTGCATGTTTATGTTATCAATATTTTAATAATTATTTTAAATTTAATTGTCTGAGGTTTCCCAGAACCCAGCAATCATTTGATGCCATTGGCTTGTTCTACACACATTGCTCTCAGAATCAATTGAAATCGTGGCCCACATTCTGTTCCTTTCTCTTTGCATGAGAAGTACAAATCTGCAAGGGCTATATCCAGGTTCCAAAGACCTGGATGAGGATCACTTGCTGACATAATTTCTCAACCGAACTCATAGCCCAAGTCAATCTAAATGATGATTAACTGAAGCAAAGTTTACACTGTTTATGAGTTTACATAGTTGTGCTGGCATAGCTACATCTGTTAGGACTGAGAAAAAATTCACCCTTGAATTGCCGTAACAATGCTAGTCTTCTAGCAATCTTCTGCCCCTCCTCCAATACACCTAGACATAACTGACAACAGAGGAGCCTTTTTGCCTAAAAAGCTTGTCTCATTGAACCAAAGAAGTGCTTTAGCTGTATTTGTGAAAGTACTTTACTAACATAAACTGTGTCTCAGGTAGGCAGAGCTGGAAGTATAGCTAAATCAGAAGAGGCATAGAGCCAAAATTCTACTATGTAACCTTCCAGTTGTACTGACTTGCCTGGGTCCTCTTCTGCAATCTGCCTGGGAAATACTGGTATGACTTCACTGTAACTGCAGTCCCACAAATCCACAATGATAACAGTTCAAAAGAAGAGCGTTCTCAGGAATTGCCTACAGTTTGTAGAGATCCCAGACTTGAGGAGCTGAATGAATTAAAAGCTGTAATTACTAAGTCTCTGCCAGGCATCTCCACCAGATAAGAGTTGACAAACATTGCATAGATCAGTGGAGGCATGGAATTAGAGAAATGCTGTGCTAATACAAAACTACATTTTCCTGATTTATTTTTTGTTGATGACCTCAGATTAATTTAAGAGACTGTAATGGCTCTTGCACGTATTTCTTCTGCAGAGGGAAAATTAGAAAGGCAAAAGCCCAGCTAGAACTCAATCTGACCACGGTCGTAAGGGATAACAAAAAATTTTTTTACAAATATACTAACAACAAAAAGAGAGCCAAGGGGGGCAACATTGTCACCAAAGATGAGGAAAAGGCTGAGGTATTTAATGCCTTCTTTGCCTCAGTCTTTAATAGCCAGACCAGGTATCTGCAGGGTATTCAGCTCCCTGAGCGGGAAGACAGGGATGGAGAGCAGAATAAACTCCCCATAATCCAGGAGGAAGCAGTTAACAACCTGCTACACCACTTGGACACCCGCAGGTCTATGGGGCCTGATGGAATACACCCAAGAGTACTGAGGGAGCTGGCAGAGGAGCTTGCCAAGCCACTCTCCATCATTTATCAGCAGTCCTGGTTAACAGGGGAGGTCCCAGACGACTGGAGGCTTGCCAATGTGACGCCCATCTACAAGAAGGGCTGGAAGGAGGATCTGGGGAATTACAGGCCTGTCAGCCTGACCTCAGTACCAGGGAAGACTATGGAAAGGTTCATCTTGAGGGCGCTCACAGGGCATGTGCAGGATAACCAAGGGATCAGGCCCAGCCAGCACAGGTTCATGAAAGGCAGGTCCTGCTTGACCAACCTGATCTCCTTCTATGACCAGGTGACCCGCCTAGTGGATGAGGGAAGGGCTGTGGATGTTGGCTACCTGGACTTTAGTAATGATTTTGACACCATCTCCCACAGCATTCTCCTTGAGAAATTGGCGGTTTGTGGCTTAGACAAGTGTACTCTTCGCTGGGTAAAGAACTGGCTGGACAGCAGAGCCCAGAGACTTGTGGTAATGGCATTAAATCCAGTTGGTGGCTGGTCACAAGTGGTGTTCCCCAGGGCTCAATTTTGGGGCTGGTCTTGTTCAATATCTTTACTGATGACCTGGATGAGGGGATTGAGTGCTCCCTCAGTAAGTTTGCAGACAACACCAAGAGTGTTGATCTGCTGGAGGGTAGGAGGGCTCTGCAGAGGGATCTGGACAGGCTGGATCGATGGGCAGAGGTCAACTGTATGAGGTTCAACAAGGCCAAGTGCTGGGTCCTGCACTTGGGTCACAACAACCCCATGCAACGCTACAGGCTTGGGGAAGAGTGGCTGGAGAGCTGCATGGCGGGAAAGGACCTGGGAGTGCTCGTTGACAGCTGGCTGTATATAAGCTGGCAGTGTGCTCAGGTGGCCAAGAAGCCCAATAGCGTCCTGGCCTGTATCAGCAATAGTGTGGCCAGCAGGAGTAGGGAAGTGATCGTGCCCCTGTACTCAGCACTGGTGAGGCCACACCTCGAATACCGTGTTCAGTTTTGGGCCCCTCACTACAAGAAGGACATTGAGTTGCTGGAGCGTGTCCAAAGAAGGGCAACAAAGCTGGTGAGGGGACTGGAGCACAAGTCTTATGAGGAGCAGCTGAGGGAACTGGGGGTGTTCAGTCTGGAGAAGAGGAGGCTGAGGGGAGACCTTATCACTCTCTACAACTACCTGAAAGGGGGTTGTAGTGAGGTGGCTGTTGGTCTCTTCTCCCAAGTAACTAGCGATAGGATGAGAGGAAATGGCCTCAAGTTGCACCAGGGGAGGTTTAGACTCAATATCAGGAAAAATTTCTTTACAGAGAGAGTGGTCAAACATTGGAACAGGCTGCCCAAGGAAGTGGTAGAGTCACCATCACTGTAAGTATTCAAAAAACATGTAGACACGGCACTTCAGGACATGGTTTAGTGGGCATGGTGGTGTTGGGTTAATGGTTAGACTTGATGATCTTGAAGGTCTTTTCCAACATTAACAATTCTGTGATTCTGTGTTTAGAACTGATCTTATTAAAAATTATTAACAGAAGTAAATTTTTGTTTCAGTGAAACATGGATTGGTCTCCTGTCTGTAAAACTGCTGAGGACAACATGCAGTAAGTATAATGGGACTACTGACCTAGATTTTCGGAGGTGGACAAATCTCATCAGGTTTTGATTCATTTGGATGACTGACTGTAGACTCCTTTGAAAAACTCTGCCATAGAATTTTCATGGATAATTATGTTATTGACAAAATGGTATAGGAATATATTTGATCTCGAAAGAACCTCTCTGGAAATATAAAGCAGTATACAGATTTTTGAAGGGGACAAACTTAGGAGAAATAGTATTTCACAAATTGGCAGAGAATAAAGATATAATTGCTTTCTTTGGTATTAAAGAAAGTAATAGATTTAAAGGCTATAAATTAAGCTATAATCCCTCTTCTTACTATCAGTCATGTGAGACACTGGACAAAGAAAATACATGTTGATTTTGATCTTCCAAGTATGATGAATTCATATATTAAGACAAGTGACTGTTCTGTAAAAGTATTCTTTTATTCTGTAAAAGAATAAAAGCAATATATTGTAAAAATGCATATATATAACTGGCATCACCATTACCAGGGGCTGAAGCAACATTCTAAAAGCCACCAGAGGGATATATTGCTGTTTCTCTTCAGTCTCTGTGGGAATTAGCAAGCTTGAAAATCTCAGTTTAAAAATTGGAATATTGGCTTATTGAAAGACTATTGTTGAAGGTTTCAGGACAATTAATATACATCCCTTTCTGGTTACCTGTGTTAAATATGTTCTTTACTCCAAACAGAAGCTTAAGATTAAACATAATGGAATTTTTAGTGTCTGATATTATCCAGGGAATCAAAAGTTTCAGAGCAGACTTGGAACAGACCTGAGCATCTGATGTTTGAGAAAGTGAACAAAAACATACTCTCTATGCAAAAAAGCTCCAACACAAAGCAGAAAAGAAAGAATGACAAATAAATCAAACAGACTGTGCCACTGTTTGCATTACATACGAAAAAGATTGTAAAGCGCAGTAACAGTAAAGAGTTTGAAATTTTAACGAATATATGAAATGAATAGAAGGCTGAATTAAATTTCTGTGAAACGCTGAATAAATTGTTTTAATTCTGTACATCAGCTACTACTGAAGTATTTTTTATACTACATTAGTATCTCCATATTTAAATTATATTTTTGCTTAAAATAATGAACACAGACCTTTCAACTAACAGGCTTCTGCCTTTATTCTTTCAAAAGTAGGAGGTAAAAAAAATAGGTGAATTAGTTCTCTTGGTAACAATCATTCCTATCCTGCTCTGGTTACATGTCTAGAAAATAATTAACAGGTTTTCTCTAATGCTTCCTAAAGATGTTGAAACTATATAACAAATATTGACTGGGAGGTAGCAAAACTTGCCTGGACAGGACAAAACAATGATGGTTTATATAACTGAAAACACTTTGCCAAAAACAGAATAGAAATTCTGTAAGCTCTGATTTAAAATTGATGTCAAAAGGGCCATATGTGGTGCATGCATGCACTGGGGTATTTGCAGGCCACATGTATGTCCTTGCCACCTTTGCAGTACCACACAAAAGTGCTCTTTTGCCTTCCTGAAGATTTTCAGGGCCCCAGTTTCTGTTCCTGGGAGCTGATTATGAGATGGTTAGCACTGGAGTCAGCCTTTGGGAAGCAAAATGGAACCAGTCATGAGGACCTGAAGAGATTCTGGCATGACCAAGCTTTCAGAAACTTTAGCAGAAACTTGCAAGTATGCTGTTTGCCACTGTTTATCAGGGGAATAGAGGAAAGGAATCTGGGGAGGAGGTGGAGGAAACAAGTCTGCACCTTGTGACTGGGTTGAGCACATTGAGTAAGAAGGACTTTGGACTGCAGTGTGTAAAATCACAGAGGAGGTGGAAGCAGCTTACTCTCCCCCGTGCAAAGATGGGGTGCCTCTCTTTTCCTTTGTTCTCCCCATACATGTGCACACCCCTTCCCCCAGATGTAAGCTCTGCCTTTGGGTTAGGAAAACCAGAGAGAGGCATTTGCTTCTAGCACCTGCTTGGGTACGGGTCAGGGTCAAAGACCACCTGAGCCCCTGGGTGTTACGCAAGAGGCTGTTGTGAAGGGGCTCTAGCCTGCAGCATGCATCAACCCGCCTCCCTACTCCCCCTCCAATGCTGGCTTTGTACCTCAGGTGGTTGCGAAAGCCCCAGGACTACATAAAACATTCCCTGCCTAGGCGCCCCGCCACTGCCATCAACACTTGGGCTCTCAAGAGGCTACAGGGACTGGCACTGTCTGTAAGAGACCCTGCTGTGGTGGGCTGGGGACAACTGGGTTCATTGCCTGCACATGCATCAGGGAAAGCTGCATGATGCCCTGGGGACCTGTTAGGGCAGCCTTCCTCCCTATCCTGCTTGTGTGACAGAGCCTGTTTCTGATGATATTCTCTGTCTATTTGCTGTTGCTGCAGGGACAGGATGGCCCACATGGAGAGAGCTCTGCCCTGGCTGCTCCTGCTGGCACTTGCCTTGCTGGGCAGCAGCACAGCGGAGCGGGACTGTCGAGTAAGCAGCTTCAAAGTCAAGGAGAACTTCGACAAGACCAGGGTAAATCTTCTTTCTCTACTGGATCTGTGATGTCTTGCCTAACTCCTCTTCCCAGGCTACAAAATCCAGCATTCAGTAGCACCACTGTGTTCATATTTTCACTCAAAGTCATAGACTGCAATACTGAGAAACAGCAGAAGTGTGTGATGTTGCCCACACCTCCATGGATGCTGGATCCTGATGCATCTGATAAAGCAATACTGCGGAAACTGAGGTTTAGCAGACTGGTCTCAAACTGTATGGTCTAAACAGAAAAGGAGTGTAGTGACTTGGTTGTTTCTATGAATAATTAATACTGGAGAGTTTTCAGACATCACTGCAAGGAAAAATCTTTTATACATAGATCTGTCAAGATCTGCCAGTTGTTATCCTCTTCCACCAAATTTTGTATCCTAAATACTGGAGAACCGCAGATACAAATAAAATGCCAGAAGATGCCAATTCTGTCACAAACCCTGGCTGCACTAGGGTTTATGGTGGGTTTATGCTGTTGGAACAGCTAGATTTGTTCTTAGGTACAACTTTGAGGCATGGTGTCAAAGGCTTGTCCTCTCCTCTGTTGCCTCCCCTAGTTTGTAATGTCTGTTTGTAATGTTTTCCATACTTCTAGGTCTAACTGCAGCCTTTCTTATTTCTTTGCAGTACAGTGGCACCTGGTATGCCATGGCAAAAAAAGACCCTGAGGGGCTGTTTCTGCAGGACAACGTGGTAACCCAGTTCACCGTAGATGAGAATGGACATATGAGTGCCACTGCAAAAGGCAGAGTCAGACTCTTCAAGTAAGTTGTTTGCAGTCTTCCTCTTGTTCCATTTCACTAAGCTTCTCCTTCGCTTACAGGTGCTCTAATCCTACCTGCTGGCCCTCTGCTAGTCACACATTCACACTGAATCTGTGCTATTAGGTTTGAATGTGACATTTTCTTTCTCTCTGGCTACAGTAATTGGGATGTCTGTGCTGACATGATTGGCTCTTTCACTGACACAGAGGATCCTGCCAAGTTCAAGATGAAGTACTGGGGTGTTGCCTCTTTTCTCCAGAAAGGAAGTGAGTACTAAGCTATAGAAGATACAGAACTACCTGGGAGCCTAGTTATGTTGTGTGTCCATGCTGGGGAAGGGAAAAGTAGTGCTGGATTTCTTAAACACAATTAAAACATGGAATAACTATCATCCAGGAAAGCCTTAATGTGAACAAGGTAATCACTATTTTTTATATGGAACAGCTGGTTGGCTTTCTTTAAACAAGTGAAAACCAGTCCTTTGTATATCTTTGTATTTCTCTTGTTTGTTACCCAACAATATAATCAAACGTCACTGTTTGGAAAGAAATGAAAGGCAGATAAAGTATTTTAAGTCTTGTTTTAGTTCAGAACTCAGTTACCAGCTGCTTCTGTTCTCTCCAAAAAGCCTAATGTCAGACTTGGTCAAGCAGGGAAGAGGATTTTGCAATTGTTATTTTGCTTGGTCTTGTGTCTGCAAGTGTAGAGATTTATCTGTTTTAAGAAACAAATATGATCCAGTATATACAGATATTTATATTTTCCTGTCATCTGTCACAGCCTATGCAAAATTAGTTTATTGAGCCAAGTAGAGATTCAGACACTTGTAGCTCAAGATATTTCCATGGATTGTTTCCAAGAGAAGTAGGTGGAATTTGGAAGTGATTTGAGCTCCATTCTCTCCAGAAACAGTTACAAAGAATCCTTTGGATGCCAACTGGTCTTGAATTGTTGCCAGATCTCCTCACAGCATGCTGCTGAATCATGTTTTCATGGATACTTCAGATTGCTGACTGACCCCAGACTTTACCTTTCTAAAAACTGTTGTCCCCACCCACAGGAGAGATGGGGAAGAGAACATACAGTGTTGCCTTCACCAGTGCAGACATAGTGCAAGGGAGGATCTTTTGTTCCAGGAAAGGAAGGTGTAGAGATGACACTTTCTACTGCAAACACCTAGGTTCACTTCTGTTAGCACAGGGTGTCTGTGTGACCAGGTATTTATCAGATTACCTAGCTAAATAAGTTAAGAATTCTCTGAAATTGTAACTGTGTTTTGAGAAGAGGGTTTATGATAAAGCTTGTAGCAAATACACTTTTAACACACATGGAAACTGCATGATAATACGTTTTCTTAAAAATGCAGTTTTTAAAGTAACATCCCCTGTAGGAAAATAGTTACGGTTTTGAGTAATCTGGAGCATGACTAGCATGACCAAGAGCATGTTTAGCTTCGCTCTTTGTTTTTTAAACTATTTTCTTTCTGATCCCCTTTTTTGGTTAAAATAAGAAAACTTTCTTTGTACTTCATGGTAGCTACTGTAATACATGGTTCTTTTGTGTGTTTGTTGCCACATTTTATAATGATGTTCAGGCATGGATTTACAAGGCATTTATTAGCATTTCTTCATGCTGCTCTTGTTCTGTGCATGTGTTAGAAGAGAAGCAGTCGTGCCAACCATTTCCACTTCCTTCTGTCACTGTCCCTGATGAAAATGCTTATTTTCTTTAAAAAAAAACAACTCCCTCCAAAACATGGAAATAAATGCTGGACACAGGAGTAAACTAAGAGCTAATCTGTTATCATTTATACCAATCTTCATTGTATTATTTTCTTTGCAGGCTTATGGCAGCAATCTCTTTAGGTTTACTAGATTTTACTGGTGTCTCTAACACCTTTGCTTCTTTTCTATGGTTTCTTCCAGATGATGATCACTGGATAGTGGACACAGATTATGATACATATGCTCTTCATTACTCCTGCCGCAAACTAAACGAAGATGGCACTTGTGCTGATAGCTATTCCTTTGTGTTCTCCCGGGACCCCAAGGGATTGCCTCCAGAGGCACAGAAAATTGTCAGACAAAGGCAGATAGACCTCTGTTTGGACAGAAAATACAGAGTTATCGTTCATAATGGTAAGAACATTTTTTCTGAAGAATTTTATTTCAGGGTTTAATTACTAAAGCACTGGGAGTCTGTTGCTCATTAAATTGCAAATGCATTGTCTTTTACTTAGTGGCTGTAACATTGTCTTTTGAAAACTGAAGCTTGTAGTAATTTATTTCCAACTTTTACTTCCCTTATCTGAAGGAGAGCTAAGGTGTATAGCTTTTTATGTGGCATATCACATCAGCTGAAACAATAATTAGAGGAAGTTGTAAAACAATTAAATGAATGTAGTATGAGTAAACATAGTTAAGGATAAACTTGATAGTTGCTGTCAAAAGAAACTGTATCTCTTTAGTCAGAACTCTCCCTTCAACAACAAAATAGTTGTTGAAGGGAATGAAATGTATTTTCAAAAACTTCTTTGAAAACTTCTACGTAAAAGGCTTTTAAGGAAAATCAGAAGGGTACCTCATAGCAGACCCTTTCTCACAGGTCCTCATGCCAACCGTTTCACAAAGGGATGTGGAAGAGGGACATATCCCTTATACTGGAAGTATGACCTTATCTTGAGTCATGTAGTCAGGCTGAGCTTGCACCACAGGGTAGGATACGGATTAGCTCACTTGTGCTCAAGTATATTAGAAAAGGCCAAATGCTAATTTATGCTACTTTAATCAATCAACTAGAAGGAAACGTAATATACTTACTGATAGAGATTACACCCAGAGTGGGGAATAGTGAAGAATGAAGAAGACAGATCAGCATATTTAGGACAAATAAAATAATAGTGTACCCATCCCTACTCCACCCAACCCCATTTGCATTATGGAAGACACGATATGTACAGAAGACTTGTCTGGTGAATCAGCTGAATGTGAACTCTCAGTGTAATGCTGTGGCCAAAAGAGTTAATGTGATTCTTGGATACATAAACTAAGGATGCAAAAGATGAACTTACAGACTCATATGAGACTGCTGTGCTTGGCATAGGTCTGCTTGCTATGTCACATTTGATAGTAATCATAACTGGAAAGGGTACTGAGGATGAATTAGAAGTTTCAAAGAAGAGCAGAGAAAATGATTGAAAGTTTGAAAAATGTGTGCCCTAGTGAGTGCTTCAAAGACCTTGATCTTTTCTCATCAGAAAGAGGTTAAAGGCTGACCTGAGCAAAGTCTGCACTTGCCCACACAAGCAATGGGAATTGGATAATAAAGGACTTGCAAACATAGGAATAATAAATTAAAATGGATGGAACTTTAAACTGGACACATTCAGAGCAGAAATAAATAGCCATTTGTTTAACTCCAAAGGTCATTAACCTTTGGAACAGTTTACCAAGAGCTGTTGTATGTTCTTCATCACTAAAATCTGTAAATCAAGATTAAAGGCTTTTCTAAATGATGTGTTAGAATAAACTGAGATTGACTGAAGGAACTTTTGTGTAATATAAAGAAAGTCAGAACAGATGAGCACAGTCAGCTCTTGTGGCTCTATTACCTGTTCATCTGATCTATAAACAGAGAGTGATATATTGCCATGTTGTAAAGTAGGTATGCTGATAACAGGGCGCCTGAAAGATCTGTTAAGGTGGATGGTGTTTAGAATACTGATTAGTGACCTGGAAAAAGTGCCTGACAACAATGAAAATTAAAATTTTGTCTTGAATGAGAATTTGGAGACAATATAAAAGACAGTTGAGATTTAAGGCAGTCAAGACTAAGAAACATCATAAATATTTGCAAATGAAATTGGCTTTTGTGAATGATGTGTATGATTGCATAACTGGTAGGACAGAAAAGAAACAATGTCATTATATAATTGTTTTGAATGCTGCATTCACTGCTCTTCAAATGAAGTGCAGCAAGAATAAAAATTTCTAAAGTTGAGAAAACAAAATAATGAGATGATTAGGGATGTTTTTGTATTAAGTCCAAGATAAAGTGTAGATACACAGCTGTTCTGCTGTGGCTTTGAGGTGTGTGTGTACGGTGGTTCCTTGCATTTCTGTCAAACCCAGAGAAAGTACTGTCCTACTGTAAAATCAGGATATCGGGCTAGTCCAAGTACTGGTCTGATTCAGCATGGTGGAATCCATGTTTCTATTATTTCTACACTATATGAGGCTCGCAAGGCAATAAATGTATTGTCAATCTTTGCAAGAAAGTATAAACCAAAATGAAAAACTTAATATATTCATTTATTCATAATTTGTGATATAACTTTTTCAACTATCTCAGAACTTCTATATAACAGAATGCTTGTTTTTTTTTTCACAGAATATAGAACCAATAGTGTAATTTAAAACTAAAAGCTCAGAATGTCTTTGAAATTTCAGCCTTAAATATTCTTTGACTTCCTAACCTTAATTTAAAAGTTGATCATGCTGCCTCTAGCTTGTCCTAGAAATACCAGATCTACCACGTTGCACTGTGTGCTATATTCTTTGTCTGCTATACTAATTTATATTCAGATGTCAGGTGTTGAGTGCAATGTCTAATAAGACTGTGTGAGTCCCACACTGTTTGTAAATGAAAAATAGTAGCCCAGGTCCTTAATGCTATCTGCTTCTTATTGAGGATTATGCCAGAGTTTATGAGCCCAGCACCAAAGTATAAATGAAACTTAAAGCCAGCAATTTTCATTTTCCCCTTACTGTGATCAGGACCTGTAATTACCATAGTGTTAGTTGATTCTGAATTCTCCAGTATCATTAAGCCAAAGTTCCTGCAAAGCAAGTACATTTGGGAATGAGACAACGTTTCTGAGCTAAACTGAAAAAAACACTTATTGAAAGCTTTATATCAGAGATTTTTACAAAATTCACTTAATTCCTTATGTGTGGATTGGAAGCCTTGCTACTTTAGTTTCAGTTCTGCTATTTAGAGCTACAGAATTAGTTGCAAAAAAAGCCGACTTCAGTTATCTGTACTGACCTGCATTCCATTGTTATTATGGTAAAATCCTGACTGACATCTGATGCTGCAAGAATAGGTTTGTATCTGCTTCTAATTGTGCATACTCTGCCTATGTCTTGAAGACAATTTTTTTCCCCCCAAAGATCTTTCATTAGCTTTTTAAATTAATACTATACTCAATTTAAGTTCCCCAAAAAACTCTAATAGATGTACAAAACTTACCTTAATGGGAAAAAAAAATCTAAAATATCTGTTCTTGGTATACTGGCTCTTTAAGGCAAAAGAGAAGCCTAGAAAATGACAAGTTTTTTCATTGTAACTTACATTGCATTTCTGATGGTAGCTTCTTTCCAAATACGGATCAAACTATGATACACTTAGTCTCTCAGAGTAATAGCTCAAGTTGCTTTAGGTTATGCAATGTGAGTGTGGATATCACAGCTGGACTACTTGTAAACACAATACAACGTCATGTTCATAGAGCTGAAAGCTGAATCTGCTGTTAGCATTTGCTAGAACCAAAAACTGTGAATTATTCAGCTAATTTACTATTGCCATTAGAAGTTTTGGAGGTCAGGAGATTCTTATTTTGTTGAAAGACATTCTTAGATTAATAATTTTTAAAAGGCAAATAATTTGAAGCTTGTCAAAGTAAATAAATAACTCTTTTATCACTGATCTATCCAGTACCTTGTTTGACAAAGTATTAAAATGCTTAGGACAGGTATAACAGGTTGGATGAATTCCTGTTTTGTTCCGAGTGGAAAATTCTTTGGAATTATAAACTGCAGAGCAAGGTATTGGCATTATCACTACAAATAACGAACTGCTGGACTCAAGAGCATTTTAAAGAAATCACATATGTATGCATTTTAAATTTGGTGAAAGTTTGTGTATTTTAATTTTGCCTAGTGTGATTGAAAAACAAAATCTTGGTTTTTGTGTGTTTCAGGATTTTGCTCTTAAGGAGATCCAAAACTATGGAAAGAACCATGTAACAGCACCATGGATGTAAAGTTAACACATTGATCGGGTGTTCTCTTGAAAACCTTTTAAACGGCTTCATTTAGATTTTGAGCATATTTATCTGAGCTACGTAGCTCACCTTGTTAATAAACCAATGAAACGTTTTAATAAACTTGGATTACAGGGGAAGCAAATTGTTTGTATGCACATCTGTACATCTGTAGACATTGGGTTTATTAGTAAACCATTATCTTAATGCACTATTTGGAATTGGTGACAGATGCCAATAATTTAGAATTCAATCATTCCTTTTTTAGCAGTTTCAATTTGTAACTAAAAGAGTTTTAATTAAATATATAAATGTATTTGCTTTCTAAAACTTGCAATTTCTTTTCAAATATAATATCATCCTTTTTCTAGGAAATACTGGAAATCGTTCCCAATAGCATTTTAGAAAAGAGGAAGGAATTTCAGTGACCCTATATATCACTGATTAACTTTATTATATGACTACTGAAGGCATAAAAATATGCATAATTTTAAAGAACTATTTTACACACAAGTAAACATTTGTTTATTTATTCTTCATTTATAAATTACAGGCATTATGTCCATATTTTTATCTTGAGATGGAAGAAAATTGGTCATTCACTTAGTGATTATACATGTTTATCATCTGGTTTCCTACACAAAATTGCTTAGTCTGCCCAAACCTATGCTCAGGCAATCGGTTGTCTAGGTGTATAATCAAGTGCCTTTTTTAAATGGGATGTAAAAAAAAGAGCAGATAGTTTATGAGGATGTACATTTTCACTAGAAAGTTGATCTCTCTTACTCAGTAGAAAATGGAGTAAAATCAGAGTAAAAATGGATCAGGTGCCCTCTTGATATAGATTCCCTGTAACTTCATTAAATTAATGACATTTATGCCAACAGAAAACGTACTCTCATAGAAATTAATTTGTCTGTAAGTACTTATTTCAACTATACCACATTCACCAAGTTCACTGCCACATTCTTATTTATTTCAGTGTAAGTGGAGAATTCAATCTATTGGATTAAATTGTCCAAATCTTACTTAGACAAAGCAGTGAAGTCAAGAGAATTTTACCTGCAGGAATTAAAAATACAGATTTAACTTTTTTTTCCTTCTCTGGCATATAATGCTATAACATAGTGACCCATTCAACCTGGGATAGTGTAGACATTAACATCCAAAGTGTGGCACAGCTCAGACTTCAAATAATTATCTGGTAATGAAAGACAAATTTGGTTGTTCATGGTTACTTCTTCTTGCAGTGGTTTCTGTACCAGCCCCATGCCTTACAGGGTTCCCTGTACAACATAGAAGAATTTCCTGACATTTGCGTCTGAAATGGGCAACATTATACAAAATTGGATTAACAGCAGAGTTGGCAAAAGTGAATAACGCTATCCAGAAGAAAATCGATGGCAAAATATTTAAATCTTTTTTGTAGTTCTGGACTAAAATTAAAATAATAATTATGATAATTGGGCTCCACATGATGAAGAATGAGATCATCAACACAAAGAGGATGCGGAATAGTTTGTAGTCTTTCTGGGAAACACGAATCTGATGATTTTCCGAGTAGGCTAAACCAGCATTTAAACTCCTTCTTGATGCTTTTGTAATCTGCAGGAACAAGAGAAGAAAGTAACTTTCACTGAAACCTAAAAGAATTATTCACACATTTTTCCAAGTGCAAAAGTAAATCTTGGCACATGATATTTCTGTTTTGAAAAGTGACTACAAAAAAGGCATTGCAGAAGTCCACTTTTACTTTTTGTCAATGCTTCCATTTCAAACATTCCTACTTTACGAGCTTTTTTTTTCCCCCTCAGCTGTGAACTCACCTCAATACTAGTCAAGCTGGTTGTTCTCCTCATGGCTCTCTACCAGACATAAATACTTTTCAGCATAAAACAGAGCCTTAATTACTCATGAAATCCCATTAACTTCAAGTTATGACCTCATTTGTTCTATCTAAATAAACCTATTGATTTTTTTTCACAAATGCAAACTGGAACATAGTTAGCAATCCTGTTGATGCGCAAGATGGAACGCAATCCAATTCTTACGGCCATGCTGATATTATAAGGTAAGTATTAGAAGGAACATGAATTTATTACAGTAACTAAATCATAATACATTTTAAATTTGAATAGGATTTTACATTGTTTTGTGTAAACTTCTAGTTTTTCAGTTAGTAATCAGAATTGCTTTCTATGAACTAACCTTAAATGTTACAGATCCTTTTGTCACTATGAAAATCTGTGTCCTGTAAATGTACTGTCTGATGTAATAAACCAGACTACGGGTAGTTTGGGAATCTAGTATTCATGGGTGTGAATCATCTGTCATTAGGTAGAGTATTGAATCCCAACAGCTTGCAGAAAATGCTAAATCTCATGCTCTACATCCCTGTCTTCACTGAAGTTGGCATAGCACAGTAAGTCTGTTACATTCACATATCTGATTACACGTTCTTGGAAGAGGAAGGGGTATGAAATCAGATGTTTTAAAAGGAATTTAGGTAACTAAGATCATGCTTGCTAGAATATAGATTAAAACTGTGTGGTGCTTGGTGTCTTGGCCTATGTTTCAGCAGTCAAACAACATCCACTCAGAAAGAAAGTGGAAGTAGAGTGTTTAATTCACAGTTTTTGTTTGCGAAGTTTGAAACTGTGGAGGAATAAGTGTAATCTAACAAGATCTGTGTACTAAAATACATGCAGAAAACCAGTAGATCTAAAAGGGGATGGATTTTTCCTAGTCCTGCCTCTCTGCCTTCTTAGAAATACCTTGGTTTAGGCTCAAGGAAAGGAAAATCTAGTTTTTACTTATTTCAAATGCTTGACTCTTAAAAGAGGCGATTTTAGGAGATTGATACTCTTTAACTATGAACAGCACATAAATGGAGAAGTGTATTAAATACTATATATAAATAAAGAGAAACTTTGTGTTGGGCTTCTGGTAATGTGCTGTTCAGGCCTGTTCATAGTTGAAACGTATAGGCTGTTATGTACAGGTTGAAGTGCCTCATTTTATATCACATACTTACCATCTCTTGAGGAAACCATGTCTATCCCCTTTAGGTGTATTTGTATTCAGTGACAGTATGTTGATGCCTAGTGAGTTACTGTTTACTTCCCTTTGTTCTACGAAAAAAATTTAAAGGAAAAGCATACCTGTAAGATTTTGGAATAACTGATGACAATGACTGATCCTGGTATTAGAAAGAAAACTATGGCAAAGGTCACATCCCAAACTATTTCTCCTGCAATGCTGGGCCAAACCAAGGTGCAAATCTGAATCTCCTGTTTACCAAGAATAAAGAAGAAAATTAATATTCTGCTGCTATTTTTACTACAAAGTTGTCCTTCTCTCCCTCTATGCCTACAGACAAAACGGCTGCAAACTAAACCGAGTCTGTGAAAACCTTCTACTCAAACAGAGCTGTCAGTTAATGTGTTACTTCATGGTTTTAAAAGCCAGTACAATTACAAATAGATGCGTTGTCCACAATCTAAATATTTCCATAAATTTAATGTCAAATGCTAATGACAACTTTAAAATTGAAACTTATAGGCCTTAATCACGTATTTGAATGTCACGTTGGGTGTACTTTTGTACACATTTTGAAACACTGGGCAGAAAAACCCGTGCGTGGTTCCCGAGCCCCCCGGGGAGCGCAAAAAAACCCCAGCCGATGCGCATTTCCCATTTAATGGGAGGGCCGGCCGGGCGAGCGGGCCGGGCTGGGACGGCGGCGCCGACTCCCGCCGCCGCCCGGGGCCCGCTCTCCCCCGCCGCCCCGCGCGGGCCCCGGCCGCCCCGCGCCTGCAGGGGCGGCGGCTCCGCCCGGCCGCGCCGGCCCTCACCTCGCCGCCGGCGGCGGGCAGCCGCACCACGGTGAAGAAGCAGCAGAGCGGGAGGGTGGCGAGAGCGGCGAAGCCCCAGATGAGGAGGAGGACGGCGGCCAGCGCCTTGCGGCGGCGGAAGGCAGCGTGGCGCAGGCGGGCAATGCTGACGACGCGCTCCAGGCTGACGGCCGAGAGGGAGAGGATGACGACGGTGCCGCTGAGGCTCACCAGGTAGAAAAGCATGTGGCAGACGACGTCGCCCAGCACCCAGGACTCGGTCCAGCGCACGACGGCGATGAAGGGGATGGCAGTGATGAAGAGCAGGTCGGCGCAGAAGAGGTTGAGGACGAGGCAGTTGGCGGCGCACAGCCGGTGCTGCCGCCGCACCAGCAGGCAAATGCCCCAGATGTTTCCCACCAAGGCCAGCAGGAAGATGGAGGCCAGGGCAGACGACTCGCCGACACGCAGGGCCGTCACGTTGTGTCCCCTAAAGTCCGAGAAGAAGGGGAAGTAGGTCCTGTTCCCCCCTGGCACGCCCCAGGACCCCGGCATGAGGGTGGCCAGTGGGCATGAGAGACCCACCGCAGGTGGCAGCACCAGCCCTAGGGGAAGGGCTGTGCTCCCCACCACCACGGCGGCACCCAGGGTGCCCTCCTGGCACGGAGCAGGGGGCTGGCTGCCATCTCCCCTCTCTCTTCTTCCTCCTGCCTGTGCTGCCGAGGGCTCAGCCGTGCCAGCTGGGTGGTTTATGGCCCTTACGCTGGAGTGGAACAAGGAAGTGGGAGGGTAAACACAACGCCACTCACGCAAAGGCGAAGCCACTGTGTGTGGGGAGGCAGCGAGGGGCCAGGGGCCAGCAGGACCACTTGACGCCTCCCTGGGGAGGGCGTCGGTCAGCGCCCTGGCACCTCCGTGCTGAGGGGCCCAGGCCTGGCCACCTCCTCCAGGCCCCGCCCTGCTCTGCTCTACAGTCAGGCCCCCAGGGCACCAGTGACCCAGGGAGGCCGCCCAGGCTTCTCCCCTTCGCTGGCGATGTGTGCATGGCTTAAAACAGGGCGATGGCTGTGAGACCGCTCCAAGAGCTCTTCTTGGGAGCCCAGGATAACCAGCACTGTTCCAAGGTAAAAAAAGAGGAATCTACCCATTGCCTCATGTCTTGACAGTGGCGTTTGAAAACAGCAGTCCTGTGAACTGCTTGTGGTAAGCGTGGGTCTGGTGTGGAGGGGAAGTGTCAGTCTTGATTTTCGGATCTGTTTACTAACTTGATCCAGAGTCTACCCGCCTGTTTTATGAGTTACTCCTGAAGAAGCCTGGTAAATTAAGACCTATCTAGAAAATATCATCTTTTCTCTGGACTTCAATTCCTGAAAGCAGTTGCTCAAACTGTAAATGAAAGTAGGCCTTTCGGCTTATGCTTTTCATTCCAGATGATTTAGAAATGGACTGGGAGTGAAGCACATAAATCATCAGACGAGCATATGTTTTCATAAAGTATGTAAACAGTTGTATAACTTTAGATGGCTCTGGATGAATTCATTTGACTCTGTGCCAGTGTAGGTGCTTAAGGGTGCAGTTGCAGGCTTGGCTGTATGGAGCTACAGCTTTTGATTAGGTGAGAGTTATTACAAACTGGTGTGCCAATGGGACCGGGTGACCAGGTGGTACTTCCGTGGTACCCTGGGTGTGACCCTGCCATCAACTGCTTATGCAATGGCATTACTGGTGATTCCAGATTAGTGGGGATTCCAGAAACTTGGTCCTTCTAAGGGATGATCTGCTAATGAGGAATGACAAGAGTGAGATCTTTCCTGGACTGCTTCCCACATCTTTGCCAGTGCAGAATTTACATTGATTTTAATTAGCATGTTTTCTCTTGAGCTATAAGTGGTTCTAACTTATCTACGCTGTCTCATCAAACAGGGAGTTTGCAGGACAGCTTAAGCAGGTGGATGAGATGCTCCTACTAATTCCTGCTGATTTCTTCGACTGTATGAAATATGGGCAGATTTGCTGCTAAGTGGATGGCTGCTATGAACTATGAACTCAAAGGAAGACAGTGAGAAAATCTGCAAAGATTATTTTTTTGGCAGCCAGCAACACAAGTGACTGGCAAGTGTCTCAAAACACATATTTTATTTGACATCATTTGCTGGGAGGAAAAACTCTGCACCCATACTGCAAAAGTTTCATCAAATTTAATGGAACTACTGAGGTTGATTACAGAATCACAGAATCACTAGGTTGGAAAGGACCTTCAAGATCATCAAGTCCAACCATTAATCCAGCACCACCATGTCCCCTAAACCATGTCCTGAAGTGCCACATCCACACGTTTTTTGAAGACTTCCAGAGATGGCGACTCTACCACCTCCTTGGGCAGCCTGTTCCAATGCCTGACAACTCTCTCAGTGAAGAAATTTTTCCTAATATCCAATCTAAACTCCCCTGGCGCAACTTGAGGCCATTTCCTCTTGTCCTATCACTAGTTACTTGGGAGAAGAGACCAACACCCTCGTCACCACAACCCCCTTTCAGGTAGTTGTAGAGAGTGATAAGGTCTCCCCTCAGCCTCCTCCAGACTAAACAACCCCAGTTCCCTCAGCCGCTCCTCATAAGACTTGTGCTCCAGCCCCCTCACCATCTTTGTTGCCCTTCTCTGAACACGCTCCAGCACCTCAACATCCTTCTTGTAGTGAGGGGCCCAAAACTGAACACAGGATTCAAGGTGCGGCCTCACCAGTGCCGAGTACAGGGGCACGATCACTTCCCTACTCCTGCTGGCCACACTATTTCTGATACAGGCCAGGATGCTGTTGGCCTTCTTGGCCACCTGGGCACACTGCCGGCTCATGTTCAGCCGGCTGTCAACCAGCACCCCCAGGTCCCTTTCCGCTGGGCAGCTCTCCAGCCACTCCTCCCCAAGCCTGTAGCGTTGCATGGGGTTGTTGTGACCGAAGTGCAGGACGCTACAATTTATGTTGGCTTTGCTATAGACTGATTCTGTAAAATGCTTAGTGAATCTTGAAATATAGCAAATACCTCATAGGTCTGGGACTTTATACAAGCGGACAAACTAGCCCCAAAGTCCTGGGCAGCTGGCAGTAGCGATGATGTGGTCAGCTCTGAATAGAGGCTGGGATTTGAGAAAGAGCCATCATTAGAAGTCTGGTTGTACCTGTGTGAAAACTTGAAAGGCATTAACGGGATGGGTGGGGGGCAGCTGGAAATGGTAGCACAGATAAGTGGAAATTGTGTTGTGAATGAAATCTTTAGCCCCTTTGGCATTAGTAGAAAATGAAATCAGAAACTGGTCCTACCAATTCAGGGTAAAGTAAATACATGCAAAACAGAATGGGGGAAGAAAAATAGGGAGAGAAACATCCAAAGCAGCATTATTGAAAAAGTGAAGATATTTTCAGTCAGGGAGGAATGAAAGCCATAGAGGAGCAGAAGGTTTGAAAATTATATGATGTGTGGAAGTATCTGGATAGACCCTTGGTCTTTGTTAGAAAGGATCACCTTTAGCTTTGGTCCTTGGGTGTGAATGAGAGCCTTCCTTACTCAGCATAAGGCTGTTGTTTGCTCAGGAGAACCAAAGCAAAAAAGCTGCTTTTAGTATGCTATTAGTGAGCTTCACACTGGCCTGTGTACAAAATCCTGTGCCTGGGGACAGCAGAGGTGTGAAGAAGCATGCACATTTCCATGGAGTTTAATGGAATGAATGGGAGCTCCTTGCAGGAACAAAACCAGTTGGATTACTCATGGGTCTAATGGGTCCATTTTCTAAAAACATAGTTTTCTTTTCCCTCCCATGAAGTACGAAAGCTGTATTATTTGCTATTGGGTAGCTACAATCGTAGCAACCATCACAACATGAAATCTGAGGAAGGGAGGAATTGTAACCTCTATAGAGCTACTCTGGCATTACTGTGTGGATGCTGTGTGCCCTATATGCCTCACATGTGCTTATGACCAGGAAGTGATTAACAGAATGCTTGGAAACCTGTTACAATTGTTTAACCTATATCATTTCTTCAACCTATGTGCTCTGTTATCTTCAGAAGTGGTGAAACCTGGAGTAAACTCAAATTTCATTGTTCTAGGTTAAATGAAAGATGCAGGGACCTCTGTGGAGCTGATTAGTTAGACTAGCAGTGAAAAATCTTTTTTCTTCTTTTGTGGGGTTTTTTCAGCCTGGATGAAAGCCCGAGTTTTTGCCTTCTGTATGGCAGATAATGGCTGTGTAACTTGATACCATAGGCAAGCTCTGTTTTTCAGATTGTTCCCCTAACAACTGTGACCTGTCATGGCAGATAGGGCTAGTTCATCTTACTTATTTCTTGGGCATAAAAAATATTCACAGAGAGAGGGACCTCTTGGGCTAGATTATTCTGTGAGATGGGAATTCTTGTTCCATTTGGGCATGACCTGGTAAAGGTTTTTGCCTTATTTATGCATCCTTTTGCATGTTGATTGGTGTTCAAGTCTTTGGGTCTATTTTCATGCACCTGTATCACAATGAAGTAGTACTGACTTCTGTAACAGATGTATTGCATATTTAATGTTTGCTAAATGATTTAAATTCATTGCGTTAGAAATGTTGACTCTTTGTCTTCACAAAAGATGTTCCAAGCTTGTAGGTGACTCAAGCTGTGTCTATGTAATAAGGATTTTAGCATAAGTTGCAACCAAGGTTAGCTTTCTATTTTCATGTTTGCTTTTACATACCATACTGCAGCTGTTCTACTTCTAGACACTATTAATTCTGTGCTTAGAAAAAGCTTTACTTTTAAAAGTCAGGTATTTCTGAACTTAGGTTTACAGAGGGCCTGTCTGCTGCAAAGAAAATTGTCCATATTGGAAGACAAGGCTTGTGCTTAGCTATCGTTTACCTAGGGCTGGAGAAATAGAAAAACCATTCTTGCAACACCGATGAGAGAAAGTACAGGTAACACTTTAAATTCTGCTGTAAACCCTTCTGGCTTCCCAAGTGGAATGCTAAACCATGTTATTTCCTGCACTGTTCATGTTTTCATTATCAGTGGCTGTTTGGGGTCCGAGTGCATTATAGTTTAATATGAGATGATTAAAGAGATGTGACTTAGAGCTGTTCATAAACCGTGTCCAGAAAGCGTGGATGTCTAAACTAGGCTGTATAGTCTTCTGTCTAGTTGAATGAGACAATACCGACCAGATTACACTTGTTAAAGCATGATAAAACTTGCCCTTTTGCTGATGCAGTGTGCTCATTCACCAGTTTTGAGTTGGTCAAGGAAATGAAAACTGGTTGCATTTCTGTCAAGAAGCCAGCTGGATGTCACTGTGATAAGGTCACAGGCTTGTTTCTTACAGGATGTTCTGAGGCACCTTATCTTGCTCTCTCTTTTTGAAACTATTGATTCAATATTAAATACTTAAACTTTTGGTTGGTCAGAGACACAGCAAAATGTGTATATGTCCCAGACTACTGGTGGGGAGCACTGTTCCAGGTCTGAAGGGGTACTGGGTGTAAGGGGAGGCCTCACTTCATGGATATGTGTCCTGTTTGAAGTCAGCTTTTTTTGCAAGAAGAGACTCATTTGTCATAGGCAGCCAATGCTAGAAGATAATTTACATCTGTGAGTCCTCAACAGCACCTCCTTTCTGCGCACCTAGCCTTGACTCTTGAGGAGTGATGTTTCTCACTGGCTGGCTTGGGCAGCTCCCACTCAATACGCTGGCTTCCTGAATCCTGTTGCTGGGCACCCTATGGAGACAAACTCCCCAAATGCCAAAGAACCCGACACCACGGTGCTGTTCGTTAAAACAATGTGGGAATGAGGCACTTCCCAACACTAGGGAATTAAATGACATCAAGTTGCATTTGTGTCATTTTATCTTGTTTTCCAGTGGGGTTGAGATGCATGAATGCAAATATTGATTCTAAATAATTTTGTGTGGTCAGACTAGAAGTTTATACAGACATAGAAATGCCAATAATTTTCCAGTTGAGGAACAAGGTGAAGTTAAACTGTTGTATTGACTTCTGGTGCGGTAGCTAATAGTTTTGCGTGGAGTGAAATAACATGAAGAATCAGTGTGTTACCTGCTTTTTTTTTATTTAAATCTTAGGATGTGTTGTTTGCAGGTCTATGTATGTCATAAAAAATAGGGCTTCAAGGGACTGTGAGAAATCATCTGGCTGATGTGCCGGACCCAAGGCACACTCACCTGTTGGGAATGGTTTGGTTACATAAGTGTCCCTGTAAATCTCCAATGGTGGAGATTTTGCAGCCTCTGTAAGCGATGTGTTTAACTGCTCATCTAACCACCAGAAAGATTTTCGTTATGTCAAAATTTCTCTTGCTGCAATTTTGAGCTTGTTACTCTTCTCACTGAACATAGGAAGACTTTATTTCTTTCCTCTGTATGAAATTTTGTCATTTTTCTTCATATTCTTTTCTAGACTGCATAACCCTGATTCTTCCACGAATTTGATCGGAAATCTGAAAGACTTCTACTACATTCAGGTTAGTTTAAACTGTTCTTGAAGTACACTACTTAAAATTGGATACAGTATTCTGGCTAAAAGCCTCATCTGTATTGACTAGAAATGAAAGCGTACGCAGAGAACATGTAAGACTCTGTTTACTCATCATGTTGTAAAACTGTTGCAAAATCATGCAGGTGGGATATTGAGTCATGTTCAAGTTTCTGTATACCGTAATGCCAACAAACTTTCTGGAGGAGCTGATACATTGCCATACTATTTATTTTGGGTTTTGGCAGTTGATTATTCCTACATGTAATACTTCATCCTATTTATTTCAGATCATTTGGTGTTGATAAATGGAAAACTCCTGCTGTGCTCTAAAGAGCTCTCAGTTCCTACTTTGGAGTGTTTCAGATTTTGTGTGTACTCTAGTAGCATCTGCATCACCTATGAAAATATAAATAGTTTTGGAATCAGACTGCTATGGAATTGTCTAATACATTATTCTTAGTTAATCATGTCATGTTTTAAAATGGGCTTAAGGGGAGGCTAGAAGAGAAATGTGTTGAGAGGTACTAACACATGTGAACCATGTCTAGCTCTTAAAGCTTGAGATTATTAGAAGGTCTTAGCAATGCATCCCCTATCCTTAGGCTATACCCTCAGCATCCACTTTAGGCTGCTCGTCAGAGACACTACATGCTCTGGCCATGTGGGTCAGAACAAAGATCCATTTTTCACTGCACTTATGTTCTTGGCGCTATAAATTATTGATACTTAGTTACATAATGCAGCTTTTTGGCCAGTTGTGACACCTATTGTATAGACTAGAGGAAATAATTGTATTTCCCTATGTTATTGTGAAACCGGCATTTGAAACAAAAGGTCCACTTTAGCACATCTTTTGCTTTTTCACTATCCACAGCCCTTGCTCAGTTAAGAAAACTGGGGACATGTGACATGATTCCCAATGCTGGTTCTATGCCAGGGTTTTTTTTCAAGGAATTGCAGTTAGGTTGTTTTTGTCTAAAATTCTTTGGGTTCTTTTCTTCCTCGTTAGGCACCACACTTTTATTTCCTTCCCTACCTTTTAAATCTCACCTACACTGCAGAGTTCTCCAACACAATTGCTTGCTGTGCAGGTGACTTCAGAGAGGCCCTGCCCTGGGAGATATGCAGCACCTTGCTCTGGATGGCTGCCTTGAAAATAACCCAAACAGACCCCATACTGACAGTATGGCTGTATTTTTAACACCTGGAGACTTTCAGCAGGACCATCCCTTACTGCAGGGAGTACCACTTGGCCACCTAATTCTGTCACGTTTTCCAAATTAGAGAAAGGAAAAGATTTAGAAATGCTGCAAGTAGTATTCTGAGTTGCATAGTCCTACTGTATGTAATGTAGCTTGTATTACTATATATACACTGTATCTTTCTTGTATGATAGAGATAATTGCTTATCATTTTTAAGGTAAAAACATAGCCACAACTGTTACTGTAATCTTAACAGTTCAATCAGATTACAAAGTATGGAAACTAATAGACAGGTTGATTGACAGATTAAAATGGAAGTGCCTAGAGCTCCTCTAGTGCTATGTTTTCATCACTTATAAACTCCCACCTATCTCTGATTTGTCATGGAGATATCACGAGAGCAATATTGCCCTTAGTTTTCTTGAAAACACTGCACCATTTACGTTAGTGTTCTTTGCCAGGTGAACAGTGACATCCTGTTGTCTCTAAATATTTGTGCTGTTCAGTGTGATTCTTTTACAGCATAACCGGCACTACGCCTCCCTGACACTTTTTATCTGCATAGTTAAACATAGTGGTTTATTGTATAGCTTGACAAAACATCCATAGTACAGTTATTGGCATATGGCAAATAACTGCATGAAAGATGGTTATCAAAACCAAGAAGAGACAAAGCTGCACAAGCAAGTAAATGATTAGAAATTGATCCATCTGATAATAGAGCCATCTTTCAATTCTTATTATTTCACAAGAAGCTCTCCTTCTGTAAAGGAGTCAGTTGTTACGCAGAGTTTAGTTGTCTTTCCAACCACACCACAGCGCATTAAAACCACTTAATTCATCTGCTGTTTACGAACACTGTATGTGAAAGACAGAATTTATAAATATGCTAGTATTGATGAGCGCTTTTATTAATCCAGAAGATTCCCTAGACCAACATCTTCAAATGATGCAGACTTTACAGCATTTCATCTAGGTTGAAATTTGATTACTTGAAATGGACATAACTCAGAAAAAGACTACTGAAATTGTAAATACAAAGTGCTTGAAATAACAGGTTGGTTTTTTTCTTCCTGCCTTACAAAGAACTAAATTTACAGCTAAATCTTAGATGAGCTCATTAGGCACAAATGTCTCTTTCCTACATATAAGTGGAGAGAGGAGCAGCAGAACTTTTTCTTGTTCATTTACTTTTAGGATAAAAAATAATTTTCAGTCTGAAGAGTGGAAAAAAAAGCAGTGATGTGATGTGCATGCTTTATGGAGTTGGAGTTTCATAGTTGGTTTTAATCACATGTAAGCGATGACAATATTTGTGATTCTGCCTTCAAAATAAGTCTTTTGATGAACTAGAATGTCATTTTGGCATTTTTCAACAAATATACACAACATCAGTGTGGTAAATTTATCAGTAAGGTTCTTTTGTGCTTGGGTCTAATATTTTGCAAGCAGGACTAAATGCATTGTTAAAGTTCAGAAGAGGTGCTGGAATGAACAAAACTTTTTAAAGGTTATCACATCATCAACTTTGAGTCTCCCTGTACAGTGCCAGCTTCTAATGAGAAAGTATTTTATGCTAATTTAAGAAAGCCTCAGAACTACTGAAGAGAAGACTGCTGACCTGTAGCAGGCAAACTTATTTCATCTATAATACATAAAAGATCAGAATTCCCTTTTGCAGAAACTATGCCGAGTATGCAACCGGGAATAGAATACTAGCTGATTAATGTGGTGTTAAAAGACAACTAACTTAAACTTCCAAAAGTAGTTTAATTAGAGATTAAAATTATTAGGCTGCAATGAAAAACATAGTTGTTATCCTGAATTTAAAAGGTGTTTAGAAAGACAGACATGAAATTAAGACAATTTCCCTCATAGCAAAACCTTGAGATTCTGAAGCATAATTTTTGTTTTACTTATTAGTTCATCATATCTTTTGTCAGAAAACCTGTTGCTACAATTAAGCAAATTGTCAAACACAAAGATTAGCTTGAGACATTGTCAGTGAAATTGAAAAGTGGATAGATAGTGGCTAATAAAATAGATTTGGCAAAGATATTTCAGATAAAGATAATTGCTTTTAACTTTTCTTTCTGTCTCAGGAACATTGGATTTAATCAATAACATCACCATTTGATATTATAATAGTTATTGTGAAAACAACCTGGAAAACATCCTCACATTTAAGAATAATGCTTAACCATCAGAGATTAGGGTGAACATTATAGGGTAAACACATGGAGTTTTGTGGGAAAGCATGATGGAAAAAAGCTCATACTAGCTAGCAATCGGAATCAGTACACCAGAGAAAGATAGACCTTGCCTATTTCACTGTTCTGAGCAAACCATAAACTTTTAAAGAAAGCAAATTTATCTTAGTTAGTGTATCTTCGTAAAATTTCCTCACTTTAATGAATTTTTGTGGAAGGAACTGCTTGTTGGACTTAACTACAGGTGCAAGGAGCAGAATGCTAGCAACAGGTCCAGGTTTACGGTAGGTGCTAAAGGAAAATAACACCATGATTGCAAATCCATAAGGGAACTTTTTGCCAGTTTCTATTTTGTTGCAAGACTTTATTGCTAACTTGTTTTCTGTATTGAAACCAAAATACAGTGACACTTCAAATCCACTAGAGCAATTTATTAAAAACTGCACTTTTAAACTGGGACATTTGTCAAATGTAACATATTGAATAACTGACATTTCCCAACTCTAACTTCTAAAATACAGAAGTGCAAACAAGTTTACTTCAGCGTAATTCTATATCCAAACTTCAAAAATGGTCTCTGACATTGTCTGAAATGTAAACTTTTTTCAGTACCAAGGAAGTTTGTATTTGCTAGGAAGTTTGTTTTCCCAATGACTTTTTTTTTTTGTTAGAAGAACTTAAACCTTGGTCAGCATTTTTATGAGCTCTAAGTCACCCCTGACTGTGCTACAGTGCAACAGGCTACTTATGATTGATGTTTTCAACGTAAATCTTAAAGGAGCAAAGACCTCTTAACATGACCCTCCTGAGTTTTAATATATCAAAATGGTGCTCTATATATCTTATACATGTGTAATGCAATACATGTACCTATATACACTACACACACTATACATATACATGCACCCCATATACATATAAATATATATAGAGTGCACCTACTAGGGCCAAAAGTCTTTTGCAGCTATTACTGTCAGTTAAGGTACTACCACAGTCATCAGGATTCACCAACCAAGAATTGTATATGCCAAACATTAAAATAAAGTCTGACACAATAGGTGTGCTTTTACTGTTCTCATTTTTAATAGTGCAAAAAATAAGTCAGTAGTTTACTATTTTAAGATATTCCTAATTCTAAAAATACTTCCATTTGCAACCAAAAATGCAGTAGCTATTTTTTGCAAAAAGGCAGGTAAAATATTTGAGGCCAAATAAATTACTGTAATGTTTTTGTGGAACTGAATTATAAAACTAGTAGTCCTTTATACAACTGTAAGAAAAAAAAGCTTTAAAAAGATCTTTTGCCTTTGTAGAAGAGCATATTGGCAGTGTGTATAAAGCAAATATAGTAAGTTCATTTGGAGCTCAAGCTGTACAAAAGTCAATATGTGCTAGTAATTCTCTATGCTGGCTTGTTGGATACTGCTCTTTACATCTGGGACACTCGAGAAAACTTTCATCAAGAAGGCTTGAATGTTTCAGGGAAGGACTTCTGTCATATGTGGTCAGCTTCTCTTCAAACACAGCTTGCACATCTTCTTGTGATTCCATACATCCAGATTCCTGGAGTTTCTGTACAAGGAGAAGCTTTAGTGTAAGATTAGTGCATGCATGCACGGATCAAGTACTGTAGGAAAAAATATTAAGGTTTGATGGCACACAAGCCTTGTGTGTGCTATAGCACTAAGGGTAGAAGTTAAAGATGGCTAAATGCAGTTAGGCTACTTGTGTTAATAACAGAGGGCCTGTTGTACAATTCTAAATACACATTTAAATTAGATCGCAGGTAGCTTTTCTGCAGACTATTTAAGACAGGTTTCCCACAATGGCTGACTAGGAGTCCTTCCCCAACCATCTTCCTAGCTGCTCACACACTATCTTTCCTTAATAAAATGATGCCTCAGTCCCCTCTATGTAGGATGCTGCCTAGTTACCTTCCCAAAAACTCTGCTATAATTTTGTCTTCTCCTCCTGATGCCATGCTGAAGTTTCTGTGCATGAAGGCTGTCCCTAACTGTAAAAGGCACCTGGATGTGTATTTGACAGCTACTCCTCCAGCTTCTTAGCATGGAGAAACCTGCAAGTTAATTCAGTACATACCAGAGGTTCCAGACGGGTTATTTGCTCCCTGGCCTTACGCAGTTCCTTAAGGACTTTGTTTAACTGATGCTGCAAGTTCTGGCGATCAAGCTTTTCATTCTCAAAGTCTGTCGTGCATATCTGGATCTGGCAATCCCCCAAAATGAAAATTAAGAAATTTAAGTCAGAATTATTGGGGGGGGAGGGGATGCTTCCTTTTTAAGTATATAAAATTTTACTCTGCTATCATATCCTAAAACGGGATTAAAAAAATATCACTTGTTGGTTTCACTACAGTGAAATTCATACATGCCCAATTATGAAAATCTTCTCCCTTAATATGGGTGGAGTTTGAAGTTATTTTGGTTGGAGGGTATTTCACGCTGTCTTGCAATCTTAAACTGAAGATTTTCTAGAAAAGCATGTAGTGCAATTTCTCATTAAAAATGCCAGTTTCTGCTCCAGGATCTTTCTTGTAGTAATACAATTTGGATAGAAACTATGGGTAACACTTTACACCCAAGCTTAGCTAATAAATGTGCCTTTTTTCCCCCAATAACATCAGTTGTATCTGTAAGAATGTACTTGGAATAAAGATGGAAAAGGTGGCAATGCAATTATTGGTATAACTTTATCAACAGTAAAAACATCAGTGAGCTGATTGGTTTTAGGATGTTTCTCATACCTTATCTGAGGCTGTACAGTTGAACAAGTGATTTTGGAGAAAATAGCATCAGGTTTGATTACACCCTCTTATCTGTAAAAGGTTACAGATTTTCCTCTTGACAGATGCGTCAAATTTTTTAGAAGCATCAAAAGATTATTCACAGTTGAATATTCAGGTCTAGTATTACTTTATTTAATATACAACTCATTCTTAAATTTGAAAAGTTAGCCTAGGAAGCCTTTGTACATAGTACAAGTATCAGCATCTTCGCATATAATTTGGTACCTGTTGTTCCAACAAAGCTATCCTAGTGTGTTCCTCCTGCTGTTTGAGCAATGATTTACGAAGAAGTTGCACCTACAAGGCAGAAAAACATTTGTAATAAAGAATTTCCATATACAAGAGTTAATAAGCTTAACAAATAATAAATCTAAAAAGGAATGGGAGTAAACTTTTATATTCCAATGCCAACAGAAAAATGCATGGCCATTACGCAACAGCCAAACCTAATTCAAAAATCCCTACTTCTCCAGGGAAACATTATCATTGCAGTGAGCAGGGGGAATGCAGGATGATCTTAGTGTTAAAAAAAAAAAAATCAAACAACTTTCCTAGGTGATTGCTAGGATGCAGACAAAAATATACAAAAACCTATATTTGTACTAACATGCCATAATGTCAAAAAAACCAAGCAATGCAACTTTTTTTTACATAGAAGAGAACAAGTTTAAGACTCAGAAACTACTATAACAGATTAAGTAAATGTAAAAGTGTCCTCCATTATCAGCATGTATCAACTTTTATAGTGAATGCTGTTGTTCAGCTGCAAAAAAAAAAAAATCAAGACCTTTTAATCATTATTAACCAGTGAGAACCAGCCTGTGTTTAGAGAGCTGAACTGTTGTTCTGTTTTTAGCCTGCTTTGGTGCCTAGTAAATTTTATTCTCATATTCAAATTTTAGTTCTACATTGCTTTGTTATTGACCACAAACTTCTCCAAGTAGCAAGTCTATCTTATTTCAATGCCCTGAGGACAGTCCTTCAAGGAGGACTTTGCAGTTTCTCTTCAGTAGATATGTAGTCATGATTTCATGTCCTGAAGAAGAAACACTTTTTTTTTGTTAGCATCACCATGCTGATAGGAATAGTCCAAGACACCACTAACTCTCCATGTAGAGGAAGTGGCAAAGTCCTCATAAGTATTCCAAACAAAAGGAGGTAAACACTGAATATTTTTAAATACAAACATAGAGCACATGTCTTCCTTGCCTCTGATCAGCCAGAGTGGTTAAAGTAATTGGGCTCAAAATTCTTCATTCCTTCTTAAGAACTTCACTTATGAATAGAAGTCACCACTGTACTCTCTGGGAGATGCGCAAGCCCTGCAAACAATTAGAATCTGATGCAAGAGCAACAGAACAGATCTGGCAACAGTGCAAACCACACATTGAACAGCCTGCCTGACAAGCACTTCTTAGGCTTTATAGGGAATTTAAGAACTCTTCTCAGTGGTTTCTACTATAGATAGTGACAACTTAAGGTCCATCCCTTCCCTTGCTTATCTAGCCATTGCTTTTTCTAATGCTCCGGTGTGCCTGCACAGTTCTTATCCATGGCATCATATAGAGAACCAAACTATTCCATAGTTAGGACTGCATGATAAAATGGCCAGTATGGACTTGAGTTTTTACCTTTCCTGTTCTCATTTACAAATAGTTCATCCTTGAGGATGAACTAGATTAGAATCAATTAAGCATTATGTCACATCTCCCTCTTGTGTCCCACAAGACCAGGGAAATAAGTGAACAAATAAGTTCCTTATTTAAACAAGGCAATTTCACAAAAGTTTGGATTTTTATTCAAACCAATATATTAAAGAAAGAATTCCGTTTTAACCACAAGGACGTGAGTCTAGATACACATGAAGAACAGTTACCAGAGCAAGTGAATGATGATCCATTCTGATAAAGTATGACTTTTCAGCTCTCTTGACTTTTTGCTAATGATCTTAAACCTCCAAATGCATCCACTTACCTGACATGAAAGATCTTCAGACTTTTTCTTTTCTTCTCTGAGCTGTCCTTTAATAGTTTCATTTTCTTGTTTTAGTCTCTGCACTTTCTCTCCTTTCATTTTATTTTCATTTTCTAGAGTCTTCATTCCACCAACCTGTTGTGACTGCAGTAAGGCATTTAAACTCGTTATTTCTCGTTGTGTTTCTTCATACTTCTTTTTGAATTCATTAAGCTCAGATCTCAGCTGGGTTATAGTATGTCTTTCCGTCTCAAGATCACTCTTAGCAGTAAGTAACAGCTGGTCATAATATTTTTGCTTTTCTTCTTGTAGATGACCTTAATGAGTCAGAAATAACTAAGATAGTAAGGGGGGGAGGGGTGTCACATCAAAAAAAAGCAGAACACCAAATCCTTGACAGTATTTTAAGGCTTATTGATAGAAATTGACATTCTGGGCTATTACACAACTCAAACTGGCACCAAACTTCAGTTAAAACAACTTCTGATACTTGTAATGCAGTAAAGTCTTCTTCCCAATATAATTACTAGAAAACTGCAACTTGGCTTGCTTATAGTATTCTGCACTCCAGCCACCTCCCTAACCCTCATAGCAATAGCACATCATTTGCCCAGACTACACAAGCCCCACAGCCCACACATAGTTCTTAAGTGGCCTCATGCATTATACTGACTCAAGGCCCGAAGACACTAGATTCTCACTTCCAGATGTAAGCTCCTTAGCCAAGGTTCTGGCATTATGCCCTCCCCAGAGACACCCTGGGGATCTGATGGGCTCTACTTCACCATTGTTGACCAAAGCCAGACTATCCATTGTCTTTTGCAGACTATCTTCTTCAAATTGTATGCCATTGTTTACTTCTAAATTGCAAATAAAAGGGACTAGGATAGGGTTTTTTTTATAAAAATGCCTGCTTTTGGCTAGTGACTGTTACTTAAAGCAGAAATTTGTAAAACTCCAGTTGCCAACCCAAGAAAAGTTTAGAAAGTTTGGAGCGGGGGGGGGAGGGGAAGGAGGCGGCCTGTAGAAATTAATTAGTAATAGAAAATATATCTAAAAACAGAACAAGGAATGCAGAATTTCACAGCCTTTGCTGATTTTTGGCACTATAAATTTCTTGACTCTGAAACTTTTCCTACTGAAGGCTTCCCCCGATTCTTCAAAGTGTAATTTACTAGGAAAAGTTTCTTGCTTGACTGATCTCCCTCCCCTCAACTATGAGCTAAGCCTTACTTTCTTGTTAGCAATAGTCCTTTATAGGGTGGGTGAGATCTTCAGAGAGATACCAAGTTTTTTCTTGGAAAAAGTTGTCATATCTACTTTTGACTTGTGTAGCTAGGTTCTTCAAAACTTGGATCTCTGCTGCTTGAAGAGGGGAACTTTCTTACACCCTTACTCCTGGTCTCCTGGCTGTTCTGATGACAAAGCTTTGACTGCAGCAACTCTGAGTTACATTTCCTGGTGAGCTACTTCAGTCTGCTTCCCTCTAAAATACTGTTCATAGATTTCTAAACAGCACTAAAAACAAGGTTATGATATTTTACTGTTTTCCATAAAGATTCAAGCAGTAATTCAGAAACCAAGCCACTGCACATTAATTACTAAGTGTATGCCTATCTGCAGGCATACCCTTACTCCAGATTATGCTAGTTCTGTTTAGTGAATTTACCTTGCAGGTCAGTTGCAACATATACAAAATTAATAATTTAATAAGAAAGCAAGCAACTCTTTCTGGTTCTTCTGTTCAGTGTGATTTTTATTTTATTCCACATGCTGGTCAGGCACAACTCAAGTCAGTCTGAATGCATGGTACTGAGAGGGTGCTTATAATTGAGGAACTACCTAACACAGAAGTGAACTAGAGGTGGCCAGATCCATATTGCGAAACACTGTTTTGGATAGGTGCCAAAACTTACCACAGGTTTTCATGCCTTGTAAGAATTGTTCAGGTGAGTAAAGAACCTGGCAGTCTTGAGTCATTTTTATAATATTTATTTTGAAAAAAAAAATTAAAAAAAAAAGAGATCCACACCTAAGTAATAAATCCATAATGCTTCCATTATGTAATTTGAAAGTGTACTTTGAAGGATGGGAGACATACATATATTTGCCTCAACGCTTTCCACAAACAGAGAGGTTGCTAATAAGAGTGTCAAGGCTGTTAAAAACAATCTTTGAAGTAGATAAGAACATGAAATACTGTCAATCAAGTAATGTAGCTAGGTAACAGGAAGCAAAGACATTTTACTTAACCAAGTTTTACATTAAGAAACCAAAATGTTGAGAAGAAAGTCTTGATTTTGTTTAATTGTGCTATATTTCTTTTTCAGAAAACTTATTCTATAGATAATTATGGTTTGGGTCGCTTGCAGGGAAAAAAAAGACTTAATACCTTCTGAATTGAATTCTTTAGATTCTTGTTGGCTAACTATTTCTGACTTCTGTTCAAGGTCAAAGATCCTTCCAAGCAGTCCCCTGACATATGCTTCACGTTGCTGGTCATACAGTAGCCACTGTTGGTTTTTCTCAAGAGCCTTCATGAAAAGGAAGGAAAGAACAACAAAAAAGCCTCTGGTAATTTATCAGATTTTAAAAGTATTAGTCACCTTAAAAATGTGAAAATGTTAAAGGTTATATATTATACCGTTTAAAGATAAGCCAGCTAATTCTGCTGCAAATTGTTGTACTCTCTGTACAATAAATAAAATCCATCTTCACTTGGAAAGATATGCTCAAAAACCTGGCCTAAGTTAAAACTGCAGCAGTATTAAACACTGGTTCGCTTATCTCTTGGAATGGGAAAATGACTTAAAAACAAAGACTTTCATTAGTTATGCCCAGATTATGAAAAATTAACCTTTCAATGTCAAATATAAAATAAAAATATATAAAACAACATATTGAAAATTGAATAAACTAAAACTGTATCATTGCAACTTAAAGTTTCTAAGAACAAGGACGTGGATTTTATATCTAATTGGATCACAGAATTATTCAGGTTGGAAGGGACCTCAGAAGGTTTCTAATCCAACCTTGTGCTATCCCAGGCAGCATCAGTTCTGAGGTCAGACCAGGTTACTTGAGGCTCCTGTTTTGTCAGCAACCACTTTGTTCTGATGTTCCAAGCAAGGTTTTTCAAAGATGATGGAAATACTGTCTTTTTTTAATTTAAATTATTGTTTTGTCTCAAACTAATTTTAGATATTGCATTTTAAAGTGAAACATACCCTCTGATGTCCCATACCACCCAAAAACAGATGCAGCGATAATTTACATTCCTATGCATCTTGATACCAGTGATTTATACTTGCAATGTCGTACACGAAACTTACATCTTTCAGTTGTTTTTCAACTTCATAAAGATTAGTTGGTGATCCAGTGCTGTTTGTTACAGCTTCCTGCAAAGAACAGCCTGTTAGTGTTCTTTAAAATAGATCGCTGAGACAGTAAAGCTAGTGCTGCATAACTATTAATCTCATATAAATAGTATAAGAGTATTTTTAAAATGGAAAACAGATGCCTACATGTGCCTTTTGATCTTTATAGTCTTTCATTCTTTTTTAAAAAGGATCTAAGTTATGTAGAAAACCATTTCATAGATTTAAAATAAAGTCTCCTGGAAGATAAAGGACAGATTTACATTTAATTTATTCTATAACTCTGCAACTCATAGTTAAATTAAAACATTTCCCAAGAAGAATATCACATATCTTCTGCTGAACTACTATCTTGGAATACCTGAAGTGTGCAGGAGAGCTTCTGAAAAATTAAGATATTTAGGATGTTTTTAAGATACACAAAAAAAGATAAGTATTTGTTCTATTTTCATATCCTCGTACATCTCACAAAAAGCTAGATCTGTAGGAGTTGTTGGGGAACGCTAAAGACCTTGACAACTTCACTGGGATAACAGGAAAATCATAAACATCTGGGAAACCATGAAGCCTGTCTGGAACCATAAGGACATACTGACTGGTTTTCTGAAACCAGGTCCAGAGTGCTTAAAGTATGAGTTGGAGAGTTCTTTAGACTCATCTAAAACTAAACAGCAGTTAAACAGTTATACTTCTTTCATACTCTGACATGTTTATTCCCTGCATGATATAAAGCTTTTGGAAATTGTGTAGATACAAGTCAGAGCAAACTTTAAGGAAATAAAAATGTAGATTACTACCCAAATCCAAGCTACATTCTTCCAAAGTTTTCCTGTGGTTTTTGGAACATGACTTAGAACAACCTTTATAGCTGAAAAAATATAGGACATGTTTGAATGCAATTATTAAACTTCAGCACTTCCTAATAAAAATAGGATTTAGAGACACTACAATTGCTCAGATTCCTATTTCTATAAACATTAAAATTGTCTCAGTGAAAACTTTCTCAAAATTCTGTCATACAACTGTTGCTTCCATTTCAGAGTATACTTGCTGTTCATATGCCACCTAGCAGTTTCAAGCAGTACTGCTAGACTTGTTTTCAAGTTTTCCAAGACATCCAGTCAAAACATCAGTCAAATTTTGTTGTTCTCTGTTGATAAATCAGTAAAAATTTAAAAGAAAATTCTGATTTTAAATTAAAAGATATTTTGGTAGTTCATTGACAAAAATATCATGGAAATCTGTTGAATTAACATACATTTTAAATTCTCGTAACAGTTCAAAGTCTCTTGAAATTGAAAATAAGCACATTGCATTTCAAGTGGTGTTTCCCAAGATGCTGCATTATTAGAAGTGATAGATACATGTATTATAATTGAAAATGAGTAGATTAAAGATATTTTGCTATGTATTTGGTTGAAGCTGGATTTCTAGAAATTACTCAATTTCCCTGTAGAACATAGGGAACCAGCACCATCTGCAGGTCAAAAGCTGGAAAAGACTTATAGGCACCTCTTTTAGGCACCAACTTCCCTGTTCCCCTTACTGAGATACTACTGCATTTTCCAAGGAACATTAGAATAGGCAGAGGTGGAAAAACTGTAGAAAACTAAATGAACTTGTAAAAGCTGACAAGTACCTGGCACCATACCTATTAACCATTTTAAATGAGAAGCAATTCATTATTCTTGTCCTGTCTTCTGTTACATTGAAGTACTTACCATGTGTGATGCCATGTAAAGAACAGGCAACTAGTTTTAAAACAAGGCACAAATGAGGATTCACAAGAGCAGAGAAGAGAAAGATATTCTCATAGAATGGTTTGGGTTGGAAGGGACCTTTAAAGGTCATCTAGTCCAACCCCCGCTGCAAGGAGCAGCGACTTCTTTAATGAGATCAGGTTGCACAGAGCCCCATCCAACCTGACCTTGAGTGTTTCCAGGGATGGGGCATCTACCACCTCTCTGAGCAACCCGTGCCAGTGTTTCACCACTCTTATTGTGAAAAATTTCTTCCTCATATCTAGTTGAAATCTACCCTCTTTTAGTTCAAAAACATTGCAGCTTATTCTATTGCAACAGGCCCTGCTAAAAAGTCTGTCCCCTTCTTTCTTATAAACCCTTTTTAAGTACTGGAAGGCTGCAATAAGGTCTCCCTGGAGCCTTCTCTTCTCCAGGCTGAAAAAACCCAACTTTGTCAGCCTTCATTCATAGTGGAGGTGTTCCATCCCTCTGATCATTTTTGTGTCCCTCCTCTGGACCCACTCCAACAGGTCTATGTCTTTCCTGTGCTGGGGGTCCCAGAGCTGGACGCAGGACTCCAGGTGGGGTCTCACCAGAGTGGAGTAGAGGGGCAGAATCACCTCCCTTGACCTGCTGGCCACACCTCTTTTGATGCGGCCCAGGAGATGGTTGGCCTTCTGGGCTGCAAGCACACATTGCTGACTCATGTCCAGCTTTTCATCCACTAGTACCCCAAGTCCTTCTTGGCAGGGTTGCTCTCAATCCCTTCATCCCAAGCCTGTATTGATACCGCAGGTTGCCCCAACCCAGATGCAGGACCCTGCACTTGGCCTTGTTGAACTTCATGAAGTTCATACGGGCCCACTCCCCAAGCTTGTCCAGGTCCCTCTGGATGGCATCCCGTCCCTCAGGCACGTCACCACTCAGTTTGGTGTCACCTGCAAACTTGCTGAGGGTGCCCTCAATCCCACTGTCTGTGTCACTGTTGAAGATATTAAAGAGTACTGGTCCCAATATGGACCCCTGAGGGACACTGCTCATCACTGATCTCCATGTGAACATTGAGCCATTGACCACTACCCTCTGCATGCGACCATTTGACCAATTCCTCATCCACCAAACAGTCAACCCATCAAATCCACCTCTCTCCAACTTAGAGAGAAAGATGTTGTGGGGGACCATGTCAAAGGCCTTACAGAAGTCGATAGATGACATCCGTAGCTCTTCCTTTGTCCACTGATGTGCTCACTCCATCATAGAAGGCCACTAGGTTGATCAGGCAGGACTTGCCCTTGGTGAAGCCATGCCGGCTGTTTTGAATCACCTCCTGGTCCTCTATGTGCCTTAGCATAGCTTCTGGGAGGCCCTGTTCCATGATCTGCCCAGGCAGAGAGGTGAGGCTGACAGGTCAGTAGTTGCCAAGGTCCTCCTTTCTACCCTGTTTAAAAATGAGTGCAATGTTTCCTCTTTTCCAGTCACCAGGGACTTTACCTGACTGCCAGAACTTTTCAAATATCATGGAATGGCTTGGCAACTACATCACTTAATTCCCTCATGACTCTGGGATGCATCTCATCAGGTCCCATAGACTTATGTTCAGGTTCCTCAGGTGGTCACGAACCTGATCTTCTCTTTCAGTGGGAGGGACTTGCTCCTCCACTCCCTGTCTTGCGGTCTATCCACTTGAGATGTGTGGGAAGAGAGATTGCTAGTGAAGACTGAGGCAAAGAAGTCATTGAGTACCTCAGCCTTCTCTTCATCTGTTGTCACCAGTTTGCCAGTCTTGCTCATTGGTGGGGTACGCTTTCTTTGACTTTCTTTTTCTGGCTGACATACCTGTAGAAGCTTTTCTTATTCTTTGCATCTCTTGCCATGTTCAGCTCCAGCCACACCTTGGCCTTCCTAAACCACGCCTACACAACTCGGCAACGTTCTTGTACTTTTCCCAGGATACCTATCCCTGCTTCCACCACCTGTGCATTTCCTTCTTGCCTTTTAGTTTGACCAGCAGGTCTCAACTCAGCCATGCTGGCTCAACTCAGCCATGTCAGCCTCTTGCCTTCCTTTCCTGGTTTCTTACTCCTGGGGACCAAGAGCTCTTGCACTCTACAGTAAGTGTCCTTAGGTCTACCAGCTCTGTTCTGCTCCCTTGTCCCTGAGGGTCCTATTGACTAACTCCTTGAAGAGCTGGAAGTTTGCTTTCCTAAAATTCAGGGTCCTGACTTTACTCTTCGCCTGCCCCATATCCCTCAGGACTGTCAACTCCACCAGTGCATGATCGCTACAGCCCAGGCTGTCTCAAATCTTGACATCACCAATTAGCTCATAACTGAAGCTGCATTAGGTGAGTAGCTCAGTTTGTCATTAATGCCCCATGTCTCTTACTGCTGCCTTCTCAGTCTGTTTAATCACAGAGCATACAAACTCGAGAAGGGCATAGTATCTGCTTAAGCAACAGTGGATCATTACATGCAGTATCACAAGTCATATCACCTGCTTGAGAGCTTGGAAGAGGAACCTTGCAGTACGGCATTAGAGAATTCCCTCCCCAGCTGTGTTGCCTGAAGTTGTGTTGCCTGACTGTTCTTCATTTAGCATTTAATCTGGATATCATCTCTCTTCATACAAGAATATTTCAGCATGCAATGCAACTTATAAGAAGATTAAAAATACATCCTATTTTATAACAGGTATCGGTGTTTAGTGGGTGCAAATGTTTATAGGTTAGACTTGAAATTTGCAATTACAGTGTTTATTCAGTGCTCACCTGGCATGCCTGAGAAATACCAGTTCTGTTTTCAAGCTCAGAACATTTTGCAGTAACAGAGGATAAATTACATTTTAACCGGTTCATTTCTTCTGACAGAGAACAAAGTAACTGCTCTCTCCTTTCTGCTTCCTTTGTTTTTTCCTCTAGTTGACTTTCTAATAAGGACATTTCACTCTTCTTGGTTTTGGATCTAAGCTTGTCTTTCAGGTTTTTAATTTCTTTGTCCTTCTCTCCAAGAAGTTGGTAGTGTTTTTCTTTTTCTTTTTCAAGGGAAAGTATTTTCTAAATGAAACAGAATAAAAACGAGTGACACAAATGAGTAAGTGTCAGCCTATGCAACAAATGCATTAGCAAGTTTACAACAGCTTGAGAAGGTATTTACTTTGACAGGTTCTCTCAGCCTTAATTAGCTGAGAATATTACTTTTTACTCAAAACAGACAATATTACAGTGATCATCACAACACTACAGTGATCATCTGAAGTATTTCAAGCGATAATAAAAGCAGTCTGCAGTAGAAGGATGAAGTACAAGGAAAGAATGCAAAGAACCAAATTTCACAGACTTGGTAGGTATTCAGTTTTGTATATGAATACAAATCACTACAATAGATGAACCTTAAAACTCAAGCAGTATAAGAACTCTTGAACACTTCCAGTCAAGAGATTGGTGATACATTTCTTAGTGTTGGTTGGCATAGTTAGTAGCTTTTGAGAAGCAGCAGAGCCTTCTTGCAAACTAAATGACAGTAAGTGAAGTTACAAAAAAGTTCAAGCATTCAGGAGAAGGATCCCATTTTCCAAATTATCTGGCCTTTTAGCCTCAAAGTGTACTTTAGTAGATATTTTCAGCAAGCACTCTCTTTCCAGTAGGCCTGCAGCACAGGTAATTATCATATAGCATTAGTACTGCATTTGAGATACCTTGGGGCTCTACGTAAACTTCTGTTATGATAGCATTTCATTTTCCCTGAGAAAAGTTGATACCAAGTCATTAGAAAATGACAGAGAAACTGAAAGAAACTGAGTTTTAGAGAGCCTTATTTAGGTAGCGGTTGAAGACCACACAGTGCTCACTAGAGTTAAAATACTGATACCAAACTCTACGTAGTATATCTAAACATGCCTCTGATTTTCCACCTGTAGACTAGGAACCCAATATTAAGTAATCAACACTGAGCAAGCAGCAAACTCCACCAAACACAGCAAATATGCTAAGGAATTTAGCAACAACAGTACATGAGCTGGCTAGCCATAGTTGGTACTGGGTTAGCACTTCTCAATTGGCCTTGTGGAACAGACACGAAAACCCTTATTGTCAAAGGAAGTAGCCTAGAAATATTAGTGTGCCTAGCTCTGAAAGAGCCCATTTAAAGTTTCACAGTCCTTCTGGGAAGTCTAACAGTATGTGACTTGGTCACTTACTAAGTCTTGAACTTCTTTCTCTGCAACCACAGGTTTACCTTGAATGGACTACAAAGCATGGAAATTGCAGTATCTTAGTTTCTGCTCTTTGGTTGGAAGAACAACATAGTGGACTGATTACAGTTTTATTTATGTATAGCTGAGCAGGAGCTTGAGACTATAGTTCAAGCAAATACTCAGCACTTCTTGACACATTTGACACTGTTTGCAAGCACAATGTTCTTTGCACGAAACACTCAAAATAATTCTCTGGGACCAACTGTTCTAAACAGCTGGACATGCAAGGACGGGTGTTGATGGACTAATTGGCACCACTGGCCTCAAGTCTTTGTATTTAACAGTCTTGTCAGATGACTGTAATTTGATTAGTTCAGTCATCGTTGAAAGATATTTGAGAACAAAACCAAACTAAAACAGTAGTGACATCAAGGTAAACTAAGTTTTAAGAGGAAAGATTAGCATCTTGCATACAAAGTCAGGCATACTCAGACTTACATTAACCGTGCACAACTAGGACATCACAAATGTCAACTCGATTACAAACATCCACCTCACCTCTAGGAGCCCATTCCTTTCCAGATCAGTCATTTTGCTTTTCCCTTTCACGACTTCCTCCATTGGTTTTCTCAAGGCTGCGTTCTCCTGCTTATACTTCTCAAGATCATTCTCAGATCTGGCGCTACCCGACTTTAAGCCCCACTTGCCAATAATTATATCTTTGGCGGTCTTGGAATTCATCTTTAAGCGCCTACAAAAAAATAAGCGTAGAGTTACAGAATAATAACTCCTTCCACCAGGCAGGACGTGACTTCTGACACAGTTTTAGCCAAGGGCGGGCAGCGCAGGGCTTCCCGGCTCCTGCTAGCGGTCCTCGGACCTGGCCGCTGGGAGCAAACGGACCTTTGAGCACCCTGCGTTACGGCGGAGAAAGGGAGCCACGACCCGGCGGCGACAGCGGCAGCAGCTGCTCCAGCCAGCTCCGCTTCCGGGAGTTTGAATCCCGCGGCTCCGGCATCGTCACTTCCGCCCAGGACGCCTCACAGTCGAAGCGAGGACTACGGCGTCTCCGACGAGCCACACAAGGCGGCAGGGTGTTAAAGAACGCTTCCGCGGAGACGCTGGCTAGAAGGGGCTGAGCGAGCAGGCGTCGGCGAGACTGGAGGGGCATGAGCTGCCTGGCGTTGGACGGCCGTTAACGCCCAGCGGAGAGCTGCCGGTTTCTCCGCGGAATACCTCAGTGAAGAGTTCCCATTGGCTGACGGAGGCGGCCGCGTGACCTGCCTGGCCAATGCCCTGGGAACTTTTTTTCTCCACACACAGTTCTTCCGCCCTAGTGCACGTGGTCGTGATTGGCCGCTGTGAGGCGAGGGCTCGTTCATCTCGACCCAGGGCGGCTGGCCATATCTGAGCTGGCTATGGCTGTGTTTGTTTCCCTTTTGCGAGGACAAAATTATTTTTTCCTTCAAGGGGATTTCTATTTCGTTGTTAAGGGGTGGTTGTAGAACGAACGCGGTGGCAGGTGAGCGCTCTCTCATGTTGCTTCCCGGCGGGTGGCTGTCCCCACCCTGCACGAGGCTTTAGTTTACTCACTGAAAGGGCAGTGGCTACCAGCTGCTTGTGGCAGCAAGCCAGGCCTGTGGCTCTGGCCGTGCACTAGCTGGGTGATTTGTCTGGGACTGGTGTGAGCGAGGGTGCAACAACCTGCCATGATGCTTCAGCCAAGTCTTCTGTGTCTTCTCAGTGCTGTGTCTTATGTGTCATTATCCTCGTACCTTCCTGAACGTGTTTGCTTTAGATTACCTTTTTGTCCCCAGAAATCTTCTTCCTCAGCTACCCAAAATCTAATTTTAGAAAGGATGCAAGGTCCATCTTGGCTTCGAAAGTAATAAACTAGGATAGTTCTCGTGTGACCACATAAAAAATAGGATGAACTTTGTCCGTGTATGACTCATTTTGCTCCATCTTGGAGGCTTCCCCTCTCATCTCTATTTAAAAACATAACTTGGCAGTGGTACTGTGCACCACTTGTTTTTTTCACATCTGGTCTGCAGCTGAGAAAAACTGCTGTAAGGATGAACGCGAGGTAGTCTAGAGCAAAAAGTGGGTTTTTTACTTATCACTTAAGTTTCACCTAGTTTCATTTTAGTGGAATCTACTGCATGCTAAGACAAAATATTTATAGGCCTCCAAACAATGCAGAGGGTCTTCTCACTTTTTTTTTGCAGGTATTTCCTTAATTCTTGTTTGGTTTTACTTATGCATATATATTTTAATAATTTCTCAAGAGATCTTCTAAATTCAGCGTGTTGAATGTGGAACCTGTAGTATTTATTCTGTGTAAAACGTAGTTGTTCCAGAGCAAAACTGAAGGGGGAGCACTTAAACTATTTTTTAAGAGCATAGGCATTTTGTGATTATACACTGACAGGGAGGCAAGCTAAAAACATTTACGAACAATGAAGTTCTAAACATTAAGAGGAAAAAATATGAACTATCGTGTAGTTTAATACCTTGGTATACGAAGAGGCAGATGTGATATATCTTGAGTGCTGGAGTTGTATTTAATGTTAATGTTGCTTATGCTTATTCTTGCCTTGGTTACTTAAGAGAGACTTATCACACAGCTTAAGAATAAAAGCAACAAAAAAAAAATCTGCACTCGTTTTTTACACTGTGCCCCTTCTGTTACTGGACTTCACTAGTGAGAACTCTTTTTGTGCAGCAATAAAGAACTTGGTGTCAATTTACAGGTACTTTTTTTTTTTTTCATAGCCTTCAGTAACTAGTCCGTCATAGATCCACCCATAGACCTTCTTTACTGTAAACCAGCTATTCCCTGCCTCCTCTTCCTGCTAGCATTTCAGTCCAGAAGTTAAGGAGTTTTGAAACTTCAGACTTACTTGAATTTCTTTGATAACAATCAACATTAGTGAAGACTGGAAACAATGCTTCGGGTGATCGTAGAATCTGCTACCAATATCCCTAAAACCAAGTTTGGGAAACCAGATCCTATTGTTTCTGTTATATTTAAAGGTAAGGAAAACTGTCATAAATGTACTTGAGGAGGAAGTTTTCTGAAGGGTAGTGCCCTATGTAAGTATTTGAAAATCTGTGAAAACATGTTTTCCTGAAGTTACATCTGATGTAACTTTAGGGAAGACTTTTTAATTAGAGAGACAGGAGTTACCTGAAAGAAGTTTGAACTGGGTGGAGCACATTGGTCTTTTCTGGACAGCAGTGCTTCTGTTTCAGGATCCACATTTTACAAGCTTTTTGCAAAGGCTTAACCCTTTGCTGTAAAAACCCAAATCTAACTGCATAGATAAAGCCACTCTTAATTTTGGTATTGAAGATTACCTTGTTGTTTTCCATCTGAAAAAATCATTCCTTTGTCTTGATTACTTTGCACAGCCATTGCTCACTGTTACACCAATTGGTTTTATTGTGACTGGTTTATTGTTGTTACTACCAACATGTTGAAAAACAGTAGTACCATTACTGAAGGTGGTTGGTTTTGGTTTGTTTTTTGGTTTTGGTTTGTGTTTTGGTTTTGTTTGTTTGGTTTTTTTTTTTTTACAAACTGAATTGCACTGTAAAATTTTGGCTGTTGAGATAAATTAATTAAAAACAAAGATTTAGGAAGGAAACCATATTTTACACTTTCACTGCTTGTCAGATACATATAGAAGAAAGATAAAACAGTGTGGTAAAATTAGCATTTATATGTAAAGCTAACTACATTTTACAGTATATTTTACCTGTTGCCATAATTTCCTTATTTGGCTAGAGTAAAGGAACTTGATTTCAACTATTGGTTTATCTTTAAGGTGCAGAAACCTCCAAGTAATTTTGCAGCATGTAATATGTCAAATGAAATTGTGACAAACGGTCATTTTAATTCCTGGTGACCTGGTTTCTTAACTGTGCACTGAAATGGAAATGGTATTTCCTAAAGTATGAAAAATCATTGCAGGGGTTTGTCACCTCTAGAAACCAAATCTGAAATCAGGACATTTTGCTGCAGGCTGGAAAAGGACAAGGCAGTGCACATCCAGTATCTTAACTTCCAGAATAAAAAGCTTTTGGATACTTTATTTCAGCATCAGAAAGACATGATGTCATTCTATTTCCTTTC